>NC_089422.1:6475000-8875000 GCF_013426205.1 Metarhizium brunneum | reverse complement strand
ACCGCATTACGAAGGGCCACCATCTAGATATTCATTTCGTCGAGGCCAGCCGCAATTCAGTCAGGTAAACAAGTCTTGTATCTTGACATACATATTGCTCTATTCCCGTATCGACTAGGGCTTCCTGCGGCTGAGAAAAGCTAAAACAAGACGTCCTGTTGTCCTGACACAAGAATGTGCCGGTGCCTCCCCGATGCACAAAGGTAGCTGTCTGTATTTCAGCAGCTCACCAGTCGCTTATAGCCTTGATTTCGCCGCAGCATGAATGTAATTGGAGGCTTGGGTTGGCCGAATAATAAGGCGTCCAAGTCCTTCATATTCATATACTATACTTGACGAACCTATGTAGCCACCGGCATGTCAGTCACATCTCAAATCGTGCAAGTGAATAAAATGCCTTTATGGAGGTGGATTTATGTAACGAGCTAGATCGAAGACGGTCTACCTTACACTTTTGATGTGAAGGGCCAAAGGAGCATACGTGGAAGCTGAACATTGGGATATTAGCCGGTAAACACTATGGCTGGATCTTTTTGCTCCATGTCATAGTAGTTAAACACAATACCTGTTGCGATAAGTCTCCAACAAATACTCAAGCATCCTATGTGCCTTGCCGGCATCGCAAACACCCAGAACTACGCAACTGCCACAACGAGCTGTTATACATCACTAAATGTTCATTGTACTCGCCCAAACCTCGAGATAGGATGCTGCTACGCTAGCATATTCCTCCAAAGGGTAGCAAAAGGCCTCCTTTCATTCTTGTGCGACATTCTTCACCCCCACCGAAGATATAAGGCGCGGAATGGGCTGCAAACCTTGATTCTCAGAACAACGCAGCATATATTCTATATATTCTAAGCAAGTCTATCTTCAGCTCCCATCCAGACTCCTTCGCATCCCACATGATATCTAAACGTGCCCACCGAAAAACAAATCCAACGCAGCACGCGGGCTCATCCTCTCGTCGTCGCCCAACCGCTCCCTCGAAGCAGCAAACACCTCGGGCAAAAAGTCGCCCACATCAACACCGAGCAGCATCTTGGCCACGGCCTCGCCAGAAGACCAGCACAGCGGCATGCCATACCCATTAAACCCGGCGGCGATCCACTCGCCGCCCTCGTCGCCCCTTTTGGTAAACTCCAGAGGCAAGGCCCCAATAATCGGGAGGCTGTCCGCTGTAAACCCCATGATGCCCGACCAAATCTTGCAAACTTCAGGCTTCTCCCCATCGTCCCAGCCCCTCGTGAAGATGGTAGGCAGAACAGAAGACAAGTTCTCAACGCACGGGGCACCAATTTGCGAATCGTCACTGACGAGCAATTCCCGAATCTTTGCCTTTTCACCACCGATGAAAATATCGCCCGTCCTCGGGTTCTGGTTCGAGTACAAGAGGCCCACGTCGACAATCTCCGTCCCGGGGTCGTAGGTGCCTCCCCCCAACACACTCCAGGTCACTTCGCCGCCGCGGTTGCCAAACGCCTCCGTCGCCTTTTGCACCGACATGGTCCCGCGCAACGGGTAAATCTTGCCGCGCAGCCCCGGCAAGAGGTGCCCGGCGTGCCCGTTGGTCGCGTGGACAATCTTTCCCGCGCGCACCTCTCCCCTCGGCGTGTGGAGGACGTACGGGTGCTCGGGGTCCGAGGCCGCGTCGTGCGTGATTTCCGTGACGGGCGTCCTGGTCTCGACGGAGACGCGGTGCCCGTGCCGGTCGAGCACCTGGCCCCAGACCCGTGTGATGAGTCGGTACGGCCAGAAGGCCCCGTTGGGGAAGACGGCGGCGCCGGCCTTGGCCCTGACGCCATACCTCTACCAACCGGACGTTAGTAGGTTCGCCTTTTCAAGTTAGATTGGACCTTACGGCTTCGGCCTGCTCGGGCGTCAGGAACTCGGCCTTGCCCTTGTCTTCGGGCACGTGCGCCTCGTAGAGGGCCCACGACTCCTTGGACGCGTCGCGGGATGCTTGGTCCTGGAACAGGACCACGTCGAGGGTTCTTCTGACGTCGCTGGCGGCTTGGAATTCCGGAGACGAGTTGGCGAGCTGGTGCATCTTTTCGAGGGTCCGGTTCGCATAGCGGGCAATCTTGGTGGCTTGCTCGTGGCCGAAGCGGTCGCTGAGCAGCTTGTAGTCGCCGGGGACGAAGGAGGTGAGGAGGCCGCCGTTTCGGCCGGTGGCGCCGCTTGTGAGGGCGCGTGCCTCGAAGACGGTGACGGAAAAGGTGTCGGAGGGCGAATTGTCCAGCAGATGCTTTGCTACGCTGCAGCCGGTGACGCCTGAGCCAATGACGGCGTAGTCTGTTGTTGAGGGCAGACTCGGGGACTGTACTTCGGAGAGGGACGGGTGCGGAGACATTTGCCAAAACGAGACGGTTGGGTTCTCCCGAGGCAGCTGGGGGTCTTGGAGTGCCTGGGCAGCGAGCTCGGCTATGACGCTGGCATCTACATTGGGAGTCATTGTGGTTGTTGCTGCCGAGGTGAGGAGTTGATAGCAAGCTGGTGTGCGGCGTGCGAAGTGGCTGATGGTTGCGATGCGTCTCTGGGTACGTCCGTATTTATCGGCCATGGAACCAAATGTATTCAATTATAGTCGTGTTCAGCTTGGAGACACGGACCGCCGGGCGCCTCGGGATCCGATATGCCTGTACAAAAGCTCCGGGCAACTCCTTCACCTCGCAACGGGTCAGACGGCGAGTCGTCGATGATGGTCTGCAATGCGGCCCCGGCAAGTTTCCGTGCAGGACTTAAGAAGAACCAGACATAAAACAGCCGGGTACCAACTAAGCCCTAAACAGCATATCGAGGGACCGGAACATTCTTCACCTCGCCAAGCCGGCCTATTCAACAAGCACATTGTGATTGGCCGCTGCATGTCTTGATAACGCGGGGTAAGGGCCCGACGCCTTGTCCCGATCCGAGCCCGGAGCGGCCACGGCCACAGCCACAGTGGATTCCGCGGGTCGTGCATGTTATCAATCAAATGGCTTAACCAAAAGAGGGCAACGAGACGAGTGTGGGATCTCCATGTGGCAGGTCCACCAGGTCCGCATCCGGAATGCGGAGGTGTGGCGTTGGCGAAACCGCAATCAAGATATCGAGACATCAACCTGGCCGTCAGCCCACTGCGCTCAACCCGCCAGATAAGCATCTTTTTCCATTAGCCTGGTACAATGCCAAAGACCAGACTCGGCGCGCCTCGCTGCCGTGGCTGACTCTGATAGTCGAGCGTGCTTTCTTTGCACCGTTGACGATTCCAAACTTGTAAAACGGCAGTAGAAGACGACGTCAACATAGCCTTGGTCTAGTTGTATCAGCCTTAATCGCTACTATCTCTACCTCTCTCGTCCCATCCGAATCGTTTCGCCATGAACCGGCCCTCGGACGAGCCTCCTCCACACGATGCTGATTTCTGGGTTCCCGGAACCATCGCCCTCAAGGACTGTAAGCCCTACTTTCAGCACAACCTCATTCATCTCGTCAATCTAACGCCCCTTCACACACAGTACACCGTCCCGAGGAGGAGGTAATCCTGCACCCAGTTCCCACCACAAACCCCAATGATCCTCTCAACTGGGCCGCATGGCGCAAACACCTCAACTTCAGCCTCGTCTCGTTCTACGTGCTCCTGACCTTTGTCCAGCTGGACATTGGCTTCACCGCGTGGGGGCAGTACCAGGACGAGCTCAACTTCTCCATTGACCTGCTCAACGCCGGCACCGCCATCAACTACGGCGGCCTCGCCATCGGGTGCATCTTCTTCGTGCCCCTCGTGCACAGGTACGGCCGCCGACCGCTATACCTGCTCAGCACGCTCCTCCAGCTCGTGTCCTGCGTGTGGTTTGCCGTGACGCACACCAGGGCCGACTTTATCGGCAGCAACCTATTATCCGGCCTCGGGGGCGCCATCAGCGAGACCATTGTGCAGATCACCATTGCCGACTTGTTCTTTCTACACCACCACGCGCTCATGAACGGGTGGTACCTCTTCTTCACCTTCACCGGCGCGTACCTGGGCCCAGTGGCCTCTGGGTATATTGTTGAAAGCCAGGGGTGGCGGTGGATGTGGTGGTGGTGTGTCATCCTATTCGGCGTCAACCTCGTCCTCATTGTCTTTTTATTCGAGGAATCCAAGTTTATCAGCGGCGTGGAACAGACTCCGGCTCCGACTCCGTCCGCCGGGGACGACAAGCACTCCGTCGCGCAAGTCGAGCGTAGCAGGTCTGCCGTTCGGGTCGACCGCTCGATCCCCTTGGCCGGGTATAGGCAGCGCATGGCCTGGGTCACAAGCAGCAGGACGGACATGCTGCACGACTTCTGCCAGCCCGTCGTGCTGCTGTTTACCTTTCCGGCAATCGCGTACACGGCCCTCACGTACGGCAGCCTGCTGGCGTGGTTTGCGATTTTGACCTCTGTCCAGGCGACGTACTTGTTTAGTGCGCCGTACAACTTTACCGCCGCGGGTGTAGGCCTGATGAATGTCGCGCCGTTTATTGGTACCTTTCCGGGTATTTTCCTCGGCGGGTGGATGAACGACAAGTCTATCGTGTGGCTGGCGCGGCGCAACGGCGGCATTTACGAGCCCGAGATGCGTCTCTGGCTTGCTCTGCCCATGGCGGTCATAACGCCCGCCGGCATCCTCATGTGCGGCGTTGGTTTGGCATATGTGCGTACTGGCGACATTGTTTCCGCCTGTAGCTCTGCTGATCAAGACTTGGTTGTATAGGGCTCGCCTTGGCCACTGGTTGCTGTCGGATACGGCATCTTTGGATTCGGTCTCGTTGTCGCGGGCGACATTGCCCTTTCCTACGCCATGGACTGCTATCACGATGTTCGTCCCGTCTGTTTCCGCAATGACCGCAGTGGCTAATCACTCGCCAGATCATCGGCAATGCCCTTGTCGGCGTCATATTCACACGCAATGCCTTCTCGGTCGTCGTGCTCTTTGCTCTGACGCCCTGGATCAGCGGCATGGGGCTGCGAAATGTCCACATTCTTGTTTCTGTGCTGTGTTTTGCCATTTTGCTGATTCCCGTCATTTTGCTTATTTGGGGCAAGAAGTTCAGAGCGGCTTCTGCAAAGGCGTACACGAGTTATGCTCGGAGACAGCCAACACACCGTGATGTGTGACGGCGCCGTCTTGTCTACAGTCCATTCATCATCTTCATTACATCGCCTCAAATACAATGGTCATAATCTAATCCTTGGATCCATTCTCAGCCTGTCTCTTCAACTACACGTCCCAACACCTCCCTCGATGCCACAAGCCACCATGCGCCTCTTGATTCTCTCCTTTGCCCAATCCCTTCTCATCCACGCTCAGCCACTCTTGAAAGCAGTCGTCTCCAAAGCCGCAGAGACACACGGCCGCGAAGCAAAACTCAACTGTCTCACCGCATCCCCCCGCGACAATGATACACCAGCAGTACCATGTCCAGGCCCATCTCCACGATCAAACCCATTCCCCCGAACGGCCACGGCCACAAAAGCCCCTTCACCCGCCGCTCGTCCAGCCAGCTCTGCAGAACCTCGAGGCGCCGACGCAGCTCGACCCGGCAGAGCAGTCGCCTTCAACCCCCCCGCCGAAAGCACATCGCACCACGGCGATCGCACGACCGCATGGCTCGTCTCCTTCATGCTCTCCTGGATCGGCCTCAGGCGCGCCCTCGTGTCCGGCGGCAAGAGGATCTTGTTGATGCACGCCATAATCTCCGCCAGCAGCGCCGTCCACGACGCGATGAAGCCGATGACCAGGTCCCAGAACTCGGCGGTCGGCCGGTCCGCCCGCCCGCCCAGCTTGACGCGGCAGATCTCGCGCTTGACCGTCTGCGTGTGCTGGATGGCGTTGGCGCACTCCTTTGTGAGGCACCTCCAGTGCTGGATGTGCGACGTGGGCGCGCGCCTGCGCACGGCGTTGCGAAGCCCATGCGTCAGGTGGCCTCCAAAGGCGGGCAGGATGCGCAGCATCACGGTGGCCGAGTTTTGTAGGCACACGAGTATCTTTTCGAATAGCCCGTCCGGGTCGGACATGGCGAGGGTCAGGTCGGGAGGTTGCAAGTGCCCTGGCTCGGGACGCGGCGACGTCGGGGTTGGCCCCCGGCTGGATGGAGGATGGCTGGATTTTGGCATCACGTCCTCGTTTCGGCTCCGCGGTGCGGCAGGCTTGTCCGTGGCGTCGGCACCGGCACCGGAGTCATCTTGGCGATGGGCGGCGTGTTCAGAAGCACAGCCCGCGCACTCGGTTCCGACGGATAGAGTGGTGGCGCGGAGCTCCATAATGCAATTGTAGAGTAATGTCAATAGTGTTCGAACATATCGTGCGTGTCCGTTGTCGACGGGTGCATCTGCGCTATCCGCAAGCAGGGTGCATATATGCCGGTACGCTCCCATGAGTGTCTGACACGCGCGGAGGACAATATTCGTCTGGGTTGAATGGTCCGAGGTTTCCAGAGCTGTTGTGTCGTACTTTTGTATCTCTAGCTCCAACACTTCTATGTGGCAATTTGTACTATAAATGACTATTTGCAGGCTGGGCTGATTATCGAGTTCGCCGCGAGCCAAGATGGCCAGCTGCTGGATCATGGGGTGGATTTGGAGAACGGCGTATAGCATTCCCCTGGCAAATGCAATGATTGGGTTGAAGCATTTCGATATCCGACGCCGCTTGGGTATCACAGAGAGTCGTCTGGCGTAGATGGATTGCTGGAGAATTGAGTCCGAGGACGTAGTAGCGCTCTTGTGCCCAGTCCTAGCTCCCTGCGAGGTACAGTCGTAGCTCGGTTCTCGGTTGTAAAGATTACATGCTCCGGTCTCTTTGAGTTCTGCGTATCGGTTCCATCTATCCTGTTGGCCTAAGCACGATAGGGTTTCCGATTTACTCCTGAGGCGTTCTTCAGCATTGCCTGTCGCTGAAGGCACAACTCCTGTCCTTCGGGCGCTTCTATAGGGATGGGACTGTTCGCGACAATGCAGTTTAGAAGGCATTGGGTGGAACCCCAATCCCATTCTTTGGTACCGCATGCCGGAAACTTCTGATCCAGACACTTTTATCGGAAACCGCCCACTTACAGCTCGTTTCCGTCTTGGGCGCGGAGTCTCGTCAACCGGGGCAGTGGAGCGACTGGAGTCGTTCGAGAAGTCTGGCTCCACGCGGCTATTAATAGCCTCCTGCTTTAGGATCGATTTGATGCGTGCCGTCATAGCAACCTCTGTCGTGTCACTGCCGACGGAGCTATCTTCTTGAAGGGAGGTGGTGGCGAGTGTAGAGATGAGATCTTGTGGCGGAAAGATGATTGGGTTGCCTTCAATTTTAAGGACCTGCAAAGACGCCATATTGGCTAGGCATAATGGCAACTCCCGGATTTGGTTCTTCGGGATGGAAAGAACCTTGAGTGACGATAAATTCTCAACCTCTGGAGGCAGCACACGGAGTTGGTTCTGACCAAGATCAAGAATCTCGAGGCGCTTCAAGTGGCATAACTGCTGCGGAGTTAGCACCTGGTGCACAGTGACAGGAGTCTTGATCTGTAGATTTGCCTTACGGACAATGGAAACTCCCTAATCTTGTTTGCCCTGATATTCAGGTACCGTAGCGAGGTACATTCTGAAAGCCGCACCGGCAGAGACGACAGCTGATTGTGCGACAAGGCCAATCTGTCGGGACCGGCGTTTTGTCAGCATTAGCATTTGCCCATGCTCATGATTTTAATCGTTTCACAAACGAACCTTTCTAGCTTATCCTTGAATATGTCCACAAGCTCCTCTGGCAGCTCTGGTATGGCACTGCGGCTCAGGTCTATTGTGACGCCGGACTGCAAACCGACGACTTCATCGCCAAGTTGCCCAGCCAACCCTTCGCTCAGGAGAGCATCTCGCATTGCCTTGCGAGCGATGGCAAGGACTTTTGGTGCAGGTAAGCAACGGCCAGGGGACAAATCCGTGGACAAGGGTGCATCTTTGGCGCCGGGGGCGAGTGGCGGCTCATGGCAATGGTTGGATATGGCCGTCATGTTTGTAAAGGCGCAATGAGTCTCTGCCAAATTGTTTGGTAGACTGCTAGAAGTGGGCGCACCATGCATTTGGTCTTAATGATTCGTCCTGGCCGATTCAATGGCGACTTGCTCTCTTGGGCGGAAATAGTTCAGATGTCGGGTTTCATTCGCGGTCGGCGAATTGAGCACTGGGGGATATCTACCAACAGTTCCTAAAACCTAGCTTGCAGAGGTCTGCATAGTCTTATTATCCAATTGTTTCTGTTTGGCCGATGATGATGTTTACACTCTCGGCCTCGTCGAGATGGGCCAAATACCGATTATGGACGTTGCCCAAAACACCATGTTTATTTGATATAATAACAGTCTTAATTGGATGAAAACAGTGGTATATGGGTCAGATTGGTAAATCCCACGTGGTATATACGCTGGGCCTCTGCACCGTCGACGCGGGAGGCATGCCAGACATTCCAGCAAATTATGCGTTCCTTGTCTAGGCCGATTCGGGTCTCCTGCACAATAAAAGTGTCACGGGAAACAGAGCTCCGATAAGATTGTTATTATTTATTTTGCAGTAATTAGCGCCGCAAATGTTATTTTTTATTCTGCAAAACATGTCTCCTCGGGGGCGGCACAGGTCCATCCCGACACGGGCGACGCAACAACAGCTTGATTGGGAGACGCCGCAACGCACCCAATTTCGGTTTCCAGACTAGACTTGGGAAAACGCACGTATCAGCTGCAAGGTGACCTCTTGGGCCGACAAGCCGTCGAGGATGCCGACTCCGATTGACTTAGCTGGACGCCCGAAATTGGAGGTCGCCAGCCTGGGAGCCGGGCACTATCAACAAGAATGTTGAGCATTCCCCACACATTCATAAATGTTGATGTGACAGATTTTACCCTCCTTTCGTTTTCCTTACTCAATTGACACGCTTGTTGACGCTGGTAAATAGCTTGTACGAACCTGTTGACGTTCGATCAAAGGGTCAGCAAGCATAGTTCGAAGCCATATGTATAATCCCCGTCAAGCAAGCCCAGGTATATGACAAATGAGAATTTGGTCGAACCACCGGTGTCTTTACTAATTTTGAAACACTGGGTAAAGGAGACTGAAGAGCAGGCAGGAAGAAGAAAGAAGAAGACGGGAAAGAGGTGAACAAAAAAAGATGTAAGAGGAAAATAAAAGGCAAGTGTAAGAAAAGAAGTGAAAATAAAATAAATGAGTAATACTAAAAAAGACGAGTAGAGGCAGAAAAAAGCAAGAGGCCAGACTTCATACAATATTAGCTAGCACCTCGAGGAGACTTGGGCAAGCATATACTCTGAAGGCGCAATCAAAGTCGCGGTGCCTAAATGTGAAAGCAATTGAGATGCATCGGGTATCGGGCAGGTGCTGCACACAAATGCTTCATGGGAAAAATGCGAAATGCAAGAGGGTATGTTCTTGGCAAGAACTGACTTCTTTCGGGTTAGGTTAAAGCGGGACCCAGGCCTTTATGAATCTGTCCATCTCACGCGGTACCTCCAAGGCAACATTGAACCGGGCAAACCATGCACAATCTGGGCGAATGCATCAATCCGGCAACGACCCCAGTCGAACGAAGTCCGGCAACGACCCCAGTCAATCCAGCAACATTACGGAGTCAAGTAACATCAATTGATGGAAGCAACATTGAAGCCGAGCTTGAGGGGAAGGGACTGCGCCTGAGCGATGGAGGGGCGCAGGCTGGGGCTGAGGCATCGATGGGTCTAGCAAGGCACCAGACACCAGTGCAAAGTCGTCGATTCACGTCCCATGTTCCGGTAGGTGCTGGTGCATGTGTGTGACTGTTTGTTGTGAAGGGCTGGTGCAGCCCCCTGGTCTCTATAAATCCATGTCAACTGGTCGAGTATGCCTCCCATGCCGCCAGTGATGGGCCAGCCTGCGTCAAATTGACGATTCATTGACAGCCATGAATGCGGTCAATATGCTCTCAGCATTCGCCTAACAACACCACTTGACATTGACCCCAGGGCGACGCAGAGTGGCCAGGCGGCATGGACTCCAATTGTCTCATTCACCCGCAGTCAGACATGCCCGGTCTGGTACTATCAACACGTTTATCTACCTGCCTTTAGTAATTCTGCACTTGCATGCAGAATATATAGTGCGCCTTGCTGCTTCATCTTCTCCAACTATAACCTTTTGCTGCCAGGGTTGATTACAAGGATAAAGGGTCGACTAAAGAGAGGAAAGCATTTGCCCTTGGCCTTACCAATAGATTTGCTAGTGTAAACATGCAGCTCGACATGGCAAGTACTAACAGGGAATATTGAAAGGCTGCAGCATTGCTCCAGGGCTGTCAGTGAGTAGAAGAGGACGTCAAGATGCATTGACACCAATTGCAGTCTGGTCGGATCTGATGCCCACCCCCCCTCCAAGTCCATGTCCCGATAACTTCAACTTGTCTTGTTCCACACATACGCCGGTATGGCCATTGGGTCCTGCGTATGAGAGTCACTGGTGCTATTTGTGCAATCAGACCTCGTCCTGTCCACCTTGACATATTCGCCACGTACCCTGTCCGCTCTACCCTGCCCATCTCACCCCGGGCGCGCGCCTGATGGGATGGTTCGCCTGGCAGCCTTATAATTATCCCAGCAACATGAGACCAGACCCTGGTTCAACTGGGGGGGGGGCCTGGCATGTACAACATACAACATAATCAGTCTGGTGCAAATTGACCTATCGGGCGTCTACAGCCTCAGCAGTCTGGTAATAGAGCACTCAGTGCTTGCCGAACCAGGCCTGTATGCACGTACTACATACTTAAGTACATGTCTGGGTAGGCTGGGGCTTACTTACACACGCAGACGAGGCAATTCCGAGCCAGGCCTGTATGCACGTACTACATGCATACTCTTAAGCCCATGTCTAATGTAGGCTGGCGTTTACTTCTACACGCGGAGGACGGGGAGCACGACAGGGTGGCGATCCAATCAACCCGTTGACGTTAAGGCCCCCTGATCCGTGAGGTTGCAAGGGCCGAGAAAAGAGGAAGAAGAGCTCGTGTGAGGCAACTGGTGACCTTGGGTGACGTTGGTAACAGCCTAAATTTCGGCACATTCTAATGTAGCGATCTGTAATAAGGCTTCTGTTCAGGACTTTGATCATCACCTACTTTACTGGTAAATACATGTCCCCTTGAGAATCTAGCTTCTATTCACACACCTCCATGCAGACCCTTGACTGGGGATACCCAGACATTTGTATCGTTCAGACCCCACGTTGTACAGGCCATGCTGCTGGCGTGTCAACCAATTGACAATCAAGCAATTGATCAATCGCTTCCAGTCCTGCGGTCCCAAACCATCGACACGTCAACGAGTATATATGCCACATCCGACCCGGTCTCCAAACTGATGCCCCCATGCGCTCTGTTTCTATTCCCAAGACTTTTCACTCAATGAAGCCTCTTTTCTGACTACTTTGCTCCATCTACGTCGCAAACAACCACACGCTCAAAGGTAAAGACACAACTTGTCAAAAGAACCAAAAGAAGAAGCCCCATGGCCATCAGCATCGAGGCAACTCTGGCCATCATCGCCCTCCTCCTCGCCGTGCCCCAGGCCCTCGTCATACTATGGGGCTGGAGACGGTGCCGACTTGGGCGCCGACGTCGGCGCAGCAGCACTGACATGTCTGATGGTAATCTCAACCTGTTAAAATTTTAATTAAAAAAAAAACACAGCATAGCCAGTATATTCTGTAAAGGCACACGACGGCGGAATCATACTGATTAGTTCTTGTTCTCGCTGTAGAGGGACCCTTGATACCGCTATCTCATGTTCCATCAGCTCCACGTGCAGACGCCGGCATGGACCAATCAATGTCACATGCACCCCTGTTTGTATCCCCATGCCCGACCACCACCGCCACCGTTCCCGTCTCCGCCGCCTATCACCATGCTCCGTTCACTGTGGCGCCACAACAAGATCGCCCCGCTGCCGGCCGGCTCGTCTCGCTCTCGACATACCAATTCATAAGCATCCCCGCCTCTTGAGCGCGGCAACATTGTGTGTGGGCAAAGTCTTTCCGAAAATCGTATCCAATGAGAACTGAGAAATAAGTAAGTACATGCGTGCCCACCTACCTACCTAGGTACCTAAGGTATCTATTATGATGATACAAGTATTATTAACGGTTCTCAGTACAGGAATTAGCAGCGTCTTCGGCCAAGATACAGGTAGAAATACTTTGACAAGGGTGCTCTGGGGTAACATGCAAAAGCTGACCTTGCGAACTCAAAGGAAGCGCTGCCGCCAAATGCACGAAACAAAAAGTCCACCGGACCTTGTTACGAACCACGATTACAAACAACGTAGACGGGAAGGGGGGGGTTCACTACAGTCCCTTGCCTGGTGGTGCTCAAGGTGCACAGCATCCAAAACAGAGGTTGATCACGACTCAACTCCGTCCCTCGACGAACGGCCACTTGCCCCGAACAAAACCATCGCTATTTCACCATAGAAGGACATCGAGGAGGACGCAGCTCTCGGGAGCACGTCCCCGATATAGAAGACGGCTCGGGTGTGCTTTCACAGCCCTGATGGACTCTTGGCAGGGGTCGACGGTTGCATATGGATAGATCCGGCATTTACGAATGCCCATTCTCAAAGTGTATATAGTCATTCCTGTAATAATTTTTGCAAAAAAGAAAAAAAACCGATGCAATGCTGATTCAAAACGCCAAAGATGCCAACCTATTCTTACAGCTCCGTCTTCTTGTCTTTGGGTGCCCATCTATAATCGACCAAGCCGGGTCCTGGCTGCAAACCGAGAAAGTAGAGCCAAAGACGATGGGCCTCCGTTACTGCAATGCGATATCTGAAACAGGACACGTTAGCATGTGGAAACCTCAAGTCCATAAAAAACGGCCATGTCTTAAACCTACATTAGAATCGAGCCGTGCAGCCACCCGTGAAGAACCACCTTGACAGATTGCCGAATGAGCGCAGTCTCGTGTGCCCACTGGTCCCGAAACGAACTGCTCTTGGGCCCACGCCGCTTCATATCTTCCAGTTCACGCCACAGGTAGGATGGGTCGAAGTCGTCTTCCTCGGCGCCCTCCTCATTGACCTTCTCATCTTCAACTGCGGCAGATTCGGTTGCCGCCGCTGGCTTGTGGCCGCTTTCCGCATCCACCATTTGCCTAAATTTCCCGACGGCTCGCATCGATGAGCTCAGTCGTGCATACGTGTTGAAGAGGGCGACAAGTTCAGTCCTCTTGAGGACGGGGATTTTGTTGCTGTGGTTGTCGGACTCGAAGAGAATCTTGAGCGCTGTGCCGTACCCGTTGGTTTGTATCTTGCCCCAGAGCCTGCACTTGTCGCACCCAACACAGTCCATGAGCCGGCTGACGTTGCGGAATCGATTGCGGAAATCCTCCTTAAGGGATGGGCCCTCGCCATTGACAAACATGAGGCTCTCGTCGAAGATTTGAGGGATACTCGCTGCCTGCTTTGCCACCTCGGACACCTTGACGCGAGTGACCAAGTCCTCGGTCGGGTCGCCCGTGCAGAATGTGTAGTCGGGTCCGGCCAGTTCTGGGCCGAGCTTGGCCACGGCCCTGGTGACAAGCGCGTAGTTAAAGTAGAGGTTGCTGATTCGGTCAGAGAATCCGTGCAAACGGTCCTTGTAGCACTGCACATTGGGTTGCCATTCTCCAGTGGTCTGGTTCAGAAAGTCCCAGCAAAGATGAGCGCTGATACTCGCGTGCATGCCGGACATGACTCGGTAAAAGACTCTCTTCTCCAGGCATTCATCATCGACTTCGTACCCGGTGCTGGAAACAAAGGGAATGTTGGGGTGCTGCAGACGTTGTGCCTCAAGCTGGGCTTGCCGTCCTGCAGCATCCATGACTTGCTTGAAGCCCAGAGCGGCTGGATTGTAATTGTAGGACATGCCGAGATTTGCAGAATGCGAAAACGAACTCTTCTGAAAGCAATTTTCGCGATACACGGCATCCCACACCTGTTTGGAGCCCTCTCCACCGTATCCGGTGAAGCGCTCGGGATTTCGAAGCAAGCTGACATAGTCGCCTTTGGACGAAGCGCTCTCGTCCTCAATAACACAGTAATCTCGTTCATCGCACTCGTCGTCGTACTCAACTACACAGCTTTCACCCACGTTTTCGCCCAGTTCTCCCTGCAACGGTCTCTGCGGATGTTGCTTGCGCTCTTGCTTGCCAGGGTGCTTCGCAAGGGGTCCCTCCAACTTTGACAGCTCCTTCGCTCTCCACACTTCAGGTATATCCTCTTCGTTATCGAGCGTCTCGACGGCACATCCTATGTTGCCGCAGAATCCATTTGAGTCGTCCCAGAAAGGACACTTTTTGTTGAAGAGATTAAGGCGGTAGTATGAGAAGAAGTCGGTGGTTCGCGTGAGGTCGTCAAGGGCGGGTTTAACCCGGTCATTCAGATTCTCGAGGGTTGAATATGAGGCGCACGCATCTTGAACAATAGACTTGGGGGAAATCTGTCAAAGGAAGCTGTTAGAAAAGGCCTCGGCGGGCGCAACGACTTTCACCCAAGGAACGACGTACTGCACAATTGCTTTCACTCCCTGCAGCGCAAGTTCCAGGCGATGCCCAGAGCGCAAAGACGGATAGATAGAATAGCCTGCTTGCAGACTTCATCATGACTTGGCAATCAACGAGAACAAGCTTCCAGAAAGAAGAGCGTGTGGTTTCTCGTTCTTGCAGAGTTGTAACTGGGCGACGCGGTGGTTCGAAGGCGACGAAAAGACCAGTTCCTGCGCACCCAAGCGACAGTTATCTTATCGACAGCGCGCCACCAGACTAGGTGGCTTGAACGAAGGCACAAATCCGGGCTCGCCGACAAGGTATTGAGTTTAGAACCGCCTCAAATCTAAGGAAAGGACAAACTCTAGAAACGCGGTTTCTCGCAAACGGAAAACAATATATACGGACCAAGGGATACAGAAACCTAGGGCACAATGGAATGATATGAAGATGCCACGCTGTCTGATGATGATCAATCAAGGCCAGACTAATCAAAACTTGGCTTCGAACTGCGGAGCCTGCGGAGCGGGATGGAACCACTTATTCCCAAGGCCGACGTCTGCGGAGAAGAGCGCCAGTGCTCAAGCAAGCATCGGGCGGGAAGGCGAAGATCCGATAAAATTCAATCAAAGAAAGAGTGATGGGCAAAGAAAAAGGAAGAAAAAAATTAGTAGATGTCCGATTCATATCATTCACGAAACGGGTGGGCATGCGGACCAAAATGGAAGTGACGATGTGGCCTCTTGTTTGTTCTCCGCCGCGACAGGTGTCCAGTTGTTTTCATTTTGGCAAGCGCCTCCCTGCATTCCTTCCAATTCGTCCCATCATCATCTCACCTCCTCCCGTACCCGCTCAGCGCTGTGCTGCAACGTCTCCAATGTCATGCCACGGCCAAGGTGTCAGTCACTTTCCGGCACTCGACCTGATTGGGTGTAGAATCGATATCTGGGACCATCTGGGCTGTTGTCCAACTGTTGCGGCTGCGCATAACATTTCATCCACCATTGCGACGCGCATAATGGAGCCGATTATATGTGTCCTTTACATCATGCGACTGGCTTGGCTTTTGCCGGAGCAGCTCTTATTTCCATGCATTGTGCCTAGGATACACGGGCTTGGTGCGATTGCCCGTCGTCACGAGGCTACCCTCTGTGCGGGCAATGAGCCGGACAATAGAGTTGAAAGTACCAAACACTAGTAATACTTCGTACTTTAGTCGGTCGTGGCGTGACAGCCACGCAGTAGTGGGACCACCACAACATTCGGTTCCTGGGCAATCCCGGAAATATTCTGTCGTTTCAAGTTGAGGGTCAATATATGTTCTAGACACATACAAATGCACGTCGTCAAATATCAGGCGAAATGACTTAGCTTTACTTCGGGCATTTTTAATGGCATAAAACGAGTCTGACTCATGCTGCCAACTTCGTCCTATGTCTGATGATGCCAAGCTAAATCCAATCGCGAGTGGCTCCAGGGTAGCAAGCATCAGGCACGGCATACACAAACCCACAGTCGCGGCGAGCGAAGCACGTTCACAATCACGTTCAACAAACCTAAGCTAGTTGACTTATTAATCAATTCCGTCTACATTCTAACTACCCACCAACTCCCGCGTGCTACTCGCGAAGCTACTGCCTCGCAACGTACAATGGCAAACGCATATGAACCCTGGTAAGAGCAAAAAAACTTCCCCAAGCTGGCGCGGCAACACCTGAATCTCTAGAAAACCAACAAAAAGCAATCTCCAAATAAAACTCACTTCGTGTCCATTGCCATGTAGCAAATATCTGGCACGCCCCGAGAAGCCCCAACGCATCTAATCCGCGGCCCCAAAACATCCAATGAGGCGTCATCAATTGAGGAGCGACGGCAAGCACGCCATGAAGAGAAAAAAAATGCGAAATGCCAGTGTGAGGGCAAAGCGTTCTCGACCGTGGTGTATTGATATTTCTATCAACCCAAATATCGTAAAGTGCAGACCGTAATATCGTGAGAGGGCATGAATCAAGCGCCGCACATGCAGCAAGCACCGACGGCGGTGGAAGTGGCGGAATTGAGACTATCGTACATGAGGTTTCAAGCTGAAATAGAAAAAGATGAATCGCTCACTGAGGCGCTTGGTAGTTGAGAGGACGTCTGCATCGGCACCTGTTAGCTCTGGGGAACAAGCCCAGGCCGATTCCGGTCCATGTGTACACAAAGGTGACTTACTTGAACAGCAGAATATGGGGCTCGGGCTCGTGGACCTCGTAATGTTCCCAGCCGAGACTCTGTGGTAGTGGTCAATGATTGGTTCCTCCGAAACATTTGTTTGTTCGTTTCCCGCCCAGAAAAGGAAGCCAGGGCCTCAAAGCCAGACAGGGGGGAAACAGCGCGTACCTGGGTAATACCAATCGCTCGCCATTCCTCCTCCCACAAAAGCTTCAGAGTTCCCTTGGAGGTGTCGTGATAGTCCTTGGGAATGGCCTTGAGCATTGCTTTGGGTAGTTGCACGTGTCGGTACTCGTATTCGCTGTCAGAGTATCTAGAAGGAGAAAGAAAACACGCCTAGGTCAGCATTTGGACTGCGTTACCCCCAGCAACACCAGCTAACGGCGGTGAAGCACCCATGTTCAAGGCCGGAAAATTTACCTCGCGGAATAGTGAATTGAGTCAATGTACTCGTCGAGTCGCGCCCGTTCGGCATCCGACAAGGACCGAGGGACCTTGTTCCGGCGGCTCATGTCGATATCCATGTCGTCTATGGCGCGTCGGCGTAGGCAACGGCGGTTTGTTGACTCGACTGGTGAAGCGACTGGCTGACCTTTGCCGCGCAGCTGATGCGACGGGCTTGATGGAAATGCGTGTTGCTCTCACCACTTGGGCCGGCGGAGAGGTCGATTGTCTCCCCAGATTTTTGGGATTGGAAAATATTTGGAGGGGAAGAAAGCTCTCGAGCACGACTGGCGCGTGAAGGGCCAATGCGTCTGGTCCAAGTTGTGGTGCGGGGAGGGAGGGGAGGGACTCGGAGGGAGGGGCGGATGGCCACTCTCTAGTGGATTGTGGGATTGATGGATTTGGGATTTTCCCAGATGCGATGTGCTTGCTGGAGGGATTGAGTCGATGGTGGCGAGCTGTTGCGGGTGCTCCTGGCGCCAATATATAGCAATTTCGCGCGTCTGGGCACGCAGGACAAAGGGCCAGAACACAAGCCGCTCAACGGTTGAAGAAAGTTGCCCAGAGGTGGGATGAAAAAGGCACAGTCAGGTGTGTGGAGGGGCCAGCAGCAGCAGGCGGCCAGGATTAAGGAACCGAAAGTCGGGGCGGAACGGTTTAGTGTGGGCACGCATCACGCCGATCTCAAAAACATGACAACAAGACTGGAAAAACATGCAAGGACGTCGAGTGGTTGCTGTGAACACGCTTGTGCAGTGACGTCTACCGGTCAATGGCAGGCTGGGCCGAGCTTGCGCAGAGCCCCTGATAGGACGTTGAGGGCGTTGGACGCGGCCTGTGAAGGTTGAAGCTGTGCAAGTGCAAGAACCACAACCACAGCGCGCCCTGCATGTTGCTTTCAATGTTGTTTCATGCACGCACTCTGCACACTTGCGGCACAGAGGTCCAAATACTACGTACTGCACAGTGACGTGAAAACTTGCAATGCCGTCTTCCGGAGACCACATTTTTTCCATGTTGCATACATGCACAACTAAGAACGGCGCGTGAGCCATTCAGTCCAACCTTTTAAAGTTGTTAAAGCTTCCAGTCATGTAGTTACTTGTGCTCGGCGCGTCAATAGCTACGAGCACCTGGGAAGCGTTGATTGGCTCGCTCAGGCGTTGGCACAAGTGCAAGATTAATGCACAACAACCTCGCCTTCGAGGTAGGCAGGATAAAATATTCTTCTTCGGACAGGACGACCACATATTTGGTTGTATGTAGTATCAAGTTCTTGGCCCTAAGCGCTGAAGTGTCTGGTGTATGCTTGGGTAGTACAGAGTAGTACTAGTAGTAGCGAATCATTAATCGCCTGCAGGTCTCACTATCCTGGGAATCACGACACGACTCGTCGATCGGAGCCCTCGCCCCAGGAGGAGTCGATGCACTTTTCTGTGTGACGTGACAATAGAAGCTGGCACAGAAAGCAATGAACAAAGCCACAAAACCAATGACAGAATTCTGGTCCTTTGAACTGCAAATTTTACACTCTGACTTGTGCTTGACATGTATATTCACAAATAAGAACCCGGCAGCCAAGCTTGCGGGGCCTTATCTCAGCGGTAGAGAGCCCGATTCCAGTCCCTGGAGATTCCGGGAGGTCGTCCGTTCGATCCGGGCAGGCCTCAACCCGACTTTTTTATACGCCATCCTCGCATGATGCGCATGGTGCGAGAAGCCTTTGTTTTTTGCGTCATATCTTTTTTGCTCTCTTTTGCGTCCACATGCCGTGTGGCGTTGTCAAGGGGTACATAAACACTAGGTCGATGCAGTGGGTTCCTCAAGGCTGGTGGTAGCCGGCCATTGAAAACAGACTGTACGAACTAGTCTTTGCGTTGAAACTGCCTTTGTCGCGAATCATCAGATCGTATACGTCGTCCAGGCCTCGGAACCTGATGAAAAAAAACACGCTTCCTAATGCTTTGTTGAGCTTCACCATTCTATACCAACTCTTCTGTTACACCCCTGCTTTGTTCACGACCCGTAGAGCGAATCCGCAAAATCGTCCTCCTCCTTTGTCTTCACATTCCCTAGTAAGGGTATATGGGTGACCACATTGCCAATCTTGGCCTTTACCCCATCCACCTTGACATTCCAGGCGTGAATATCCTCAAATTCCTTGTCTTGAAATAACTTCAGCGCTCTAAGGCGCGTTTCTTCATCGGGCGCCCCCAGGGTCCAGCCAATGGAGATGTGAAACGCCGTAGCCGCAGACTCCCCTTGTGTCTGTTCATAGAGAGGAGGCTGATCAAAATGCGCTGCTACCGTGTTGCACCTCGTCAGTAGCATCATGAGCTCCGGATGAGTCGACGCCCGCAAGTGCTTGGAATCGTCATTGGCGTCCGTAGGAGCAATGCGTACGACGAAAAATGTCCGATCCGAGTCTGGGGATTTGTACCACGCCAACCCAGCAGGCTTCACTGAGAACACGCCCGTCCCACAACTGCGAATGCTGTGCTTGACTTTGGTGAGATAGTCGTCCTTGATGGACGTGGGCAAGCTGAGCGGTCGCGAGAGGCTAATGTGCAGAGGCAAGTCTGTGCCAAGATCGCTGTTGAGAAAGGAGTGAAGCTGGATGTCGTCTCCCAACTCTTGCTGGGTCTTTTTGATGAGCGCATCGAGCGTTTCGTGCTGCACTTCAGTCGGATGCCCTACCCGCGCAGTCAATATACATGCAACCCACAGTTGGTTCATTTGAGAAAAGGCGCACATTCGATGTACAGATGTGTGGGCCAGTTGCCGGCCACATGAGGATTGAGCCTCGTCCGCCCCTGATGCAAG
Organism: Metarhizium brunneum; assembly: GCF_013426205.1. Classification (NCBI taxonomy): domain Eukaryota; kingdom Fungi; phylum Ascomycota; class Sordariomycetes; order Hypocreales; family Clavicipitaceae; genus Metarhizium; species Metarhizium brunneum. The sequence goes on along the minus strand of NC_089422.1, from coordinate 8,854,968 downwards.
CTCGGGTCGTCTACTACACTTTGTCGGACTGTTGACGCATATAGGTCATAGAAAGCTTCAGGAAGCGGGGGCATCTTGGAGTCCGAGACATGTTCTTGCCCTTTTAGGCGCTTCTTTGGCGGTGCTGGAGCTTCATCGTCGGAGGACGATGAGTAGTCGACCAGACCCATCACCGATGAATGATGGCCCTGGTTGCAGGTCCACAGCCGTCAACGGCGCGCTTGTTCGTTGAACCTGGCCCAGTAGAGGGTTGCGCCTAATGATCTTGTGCATACATTGCTGGACTGGAATCAGACTGCTCAAGGCGCAAGGCAAGGCTGGCAGTGTGTTGATGAGCTCCTCATTCGTGTCGAAGCAGAGTTGGTCGTTTGTTCCCGGATGTGGGTGGAGCAAGTCTAGACCTGTTGACCTGCGGTGAGTGACTGGGTGGGTACCTCCGCCGAGATAAGGAGTCGATGACAAGATGAAGAAATACAAGTCAACCAGATATAGTACCTTTGGCCTAGGGAAAGATTTTGGTTAAATGGAATCCGGAAGTAATACATTCAAGTTTATTTGCATGGCCTCAAAACAGATGACAATCGACACGCGGATCCTGCGTACCTGGGCACTTCACTTGATTAAGGTTACACATATTGAATTCGAGCTCTATCATCTATCAAGCAGACAAAAAAGGGAAACTGAACAGCAGTCAAATTCACGGGACGAGATTCGACTCTAGGATCTCAGCCGCGTGTCCTGCATATTTGTCCACAGGCCAGATCATCTTTCTCATATGTTGAATTTTATTAGTTGTCAGCTAGAGATTGGATTCATTCTTGGAGATGAATACACAAACATAAGAATACCACCAATTGCGTCACATAATGATCAGGCACGTGCCTACATCACCACTTCAATCGGGCCCGTCGTTTTCGTATCGCGCAGTGGCCGTTGTGAACGTTTTAACGGACCAGAACTTGTCCATATCATTCAATCTATCTAGCAAGAAACCCAGGACTCTTTCTACAGATCTGAAGGGTAATTGAAGAGCAAATTGTATAGTTGCTCTGCCAAGAGCCTCCTATCACTATAATTAGTTTTTTTGCAAAGCAGCCCTGATCATGCGTGCGCCTCCTTACGCGGTGACATCGAAAAAGCATCCTCGTAGCTCCGGACAGAGCATAAATCCACCGATATAACCCAACACGGTGCATTGTCGACGATTTGGAGGGACAATTCTCAGTCTACTGCATAGGGCATATCACTAGTTCCTCAGCATCAAGGTACAGATCTTGGAGAAAAAAGTCTCACTGCCAAACAACAACAACAATAACACCACCAACAAGAATCACATGCGCTATCCCATGCACGCGACAGTTTTAAGTTCACAGTGACATGTAGCAAGCTTTCTCGTGAATGGTGATGACAGCGTCGGGAATCTGGCCATACCCTTTTGGCCTGCGAGGTTGCTGTGCTCGACAGTGGTGGTTAGACAATGGTCCGAGTGGGCACTGCAGCGCCAGGCACCATGGCAAAATCCTGTTCTTACTTAAGTCAATAAGCTTCAACATTGAGTGTCGCAAAAGGGTAGGTTGAGGCACGGGAGGACGGCCATGTCGCTTAGCTAACTTAGGGCTACCACGTGCGCACAAAAATCAACACCAATTTTGAACGCCATCTGGCCAGTCGAGATATGCCCTTCGTCTGCTGCCAAACGTGAAAAAAGTGAAAATAGAAATAAACGTCAAATTTTGCCCGAGTCACACATTTGTTCTGTTTTTAACCTCGGGCAAGACATGGTCCACAAATGAACCTACATGCATGTGACATGGATGCGCCGCGCCTGCGTCTATCGCGGCCGCCGGCAGGCGACACAGTGCTGGAGAAAATAGCTTGCCCGACAGTCTCATGGTTGGGTTGTATTCCTCCCTTGGTACTCCGTGCCTTGGACGCTAAATACACACACTGGGCTAGATCTGGTCACCGCCATACTCAAGGGCAAGTCTTGTTGGCTACATGTACACTTTGAATGACTTGAGTGTGAAGTTAGCGCGGAAATATCCATGAGACTTGCACATGTGGGCTTGGCAAGGGTTCGGCGTCCCGCTGTCACCCTTGGATAGGCGCTTGTCATGTCTCACCTGACCTTCTTGTTGGAGTTCCCCGCGCTTGTGTAGCTTTGTGGTGGGGACATTGGGGGGGCGGATGCCGGGGGGTTTGTGAGGTTGTAGATGGGACATCGGGAGTTTTGGCGATACTGTTTTGGAAAGGGAAGACTTTTTGAACGGTTGCTGTGGCCGCGCCGTGGGAGCGCTTTTGATCATTCTCCCATAAACAATCGGAGAAAGTCAGGTTCCAAATCCCCACCGCTCAGCAAGTTGGGACATCCCACATGGACCACCAAGACCTGACTGAAGATTGCGGCTGTTTCCCCACAACAACATGTCACTAAAGTCCCGCTCGGCGCCATGCCGCTCTGCCACCATGCCACCGCCAGTGCCGCCTCCGCGATGCACATGAACCCTCCGTCCATGCTCTCCTTCCAAAATACCCAAGTTTGGTGGAGGCGTTGGTGGTAGCAAAGGTAGCTGCACGAGCACCCTTGATGTGTCTGTACCTCGGGATTTTGGACGCTTGGGCTGGACATGGCTGGCGAGTAAGCTTTGTGGATAGAGGCTAGTAGTCCACGGCATTGTGCGTATCTGATAGTATTAAAAGGAGACTGGTGTTTGGATTCCTCTCCGTCACTCATTTGTCGCCCTTTCTCTTGCTGTGTGTTACGGCCGGTTCAGTTGATCCCCTTTCTGCTTGTTGACTGAGTCGAACCGCTGACAAACAGGGCGCTTCGTTTCGACCACCAAAACCAGCAGCACGCCTCAACATATGAAAAAAGAGTCAGATCTCTCTTCCGCCACTTTACCATCGCGCCGGCAACATGGGTATCGAGACCCTGCTCCGTAAAGGGGGCAGGAAAGAAGGAGCTTCCAGGGCGCGCAAGGATGCGGACGAGTACGGGCCGTCCTATGACAAGCAATGGGTAAGGTCGAGTTCATTTCGTCGTCGTCGGTTGCTCACAGGAGGGCCTACCGCTGGGGATATGGGGACATGCCGGCCCTGGGTCGGTGGCAAGTGCCGCAGAGAGAGCGTCGGCAGTCCGAGAGATGCTGTCTGGCAGACATGGCTGGTGTGTGCAGTCTCCAAGTTGGCGCGTCGCGTCGCTGACCGTAACCCACCCGGGTTTGCGATGATGATGCAGGCCGTGGTCGTCATCAGTGCTAAGCCATGGCGCCGAGACCGGGATTAGTCAACGTCCCAAGGGTTGATGCATCATGCATCATGGATCTGCCACATGGAACCGATGGACGGATGGACCCTGCCCGCCGGGTTACGTCACCAGCGAAACAGACAGACGAGAAACAGTCTTGACGGGACGAAACGACGGAAGCGTTGCTCGGTGGGGGGGGTCCTTGGCAAGCATGTGTCGACGTGTCCGTCATCGCACTTGCCATGATTGTTACTTCCAAAAGCAATGCTCGCTTACGTACACGTCCAATCGCGGACTGGGCACGCCAGACTTGACATGTCCTTGTCTTCATCAGCTCACTTTCATTTAAAGTCTTCTTTTCTGTCATTGTGCATCACACTGCCATCTTTGCCAACTTTCTCCTCCACCCTTGCCCGTATATGCTAACGATAGCGACGACGACAGGCCCATAAATACCTTCTGGAACCCTTGACTGCGCCTGAACCCAACCAAGAGACCGGCCTTGGCAGCTCCCACGTCAACCCATACATCACTGCGGCCAAGGAGAGGCTCGAGGCCCAGACTGCCGCTGCGACCTCTGCTGCGTCTGCTACGTCTGCTGCATCACCACCGCCTTCCCCTGCGGCAAAGAAGAAGGAGAACAGGCCAAGGCCTTGGCTCTTGAAAGGCTTGCAAGGCATCCCGGCGTACTGGCCCTCGACCAGCGCTACGCCCCATCAACCATATCCCACCCCTCCATCTTCGGCCAGCCCCACTCGTCGCAGCTTCGACGTCTTTCCGTCCAGCCCGTTTGCGACGTCATATCAGTCACGCCAATCCAGCGAATCGTCCCACCTCTCCAGCCATCGAAACGGCTCCCAGCAATCGACACGAGCGTCGTCTGAATCTATTTCTACCGCTGCCTTGACAACTTCTTCCGCCGCCACCCCTCCTACGTCTCCATCACAACGCAACAGCACAAGCTCCGCCGGCGACAACAACAACGCCCTTTGCAAAAACAACACTCACTCTCCACCCCAGTGTCAACCGCGCTACGCCCGCCTTTCCGCCAATTCCTCATCGACTACGTGGGGCCGTCAGTCCTATCCGGAGTATCCGCGCAACCAGCTTGACAAAGCCCGTCGAATCCGTCAGAACGCCAGCAATTCTACGGACTCTAATAAGAAGAAGAATAACAGCAATCGTAAATCCAGCTCGGAGGCTCGACTTGCTGAGCGATTTCCTGGAGACATGTCTCACCGTCCTCTTGACATGATTAAACGCGATACAAGGGCTGCCGAGCGCCCTCATCGCCATCGCAAGCGCATCTCAGAGACGGACACAATTGACGCCCTCGACACAATTGGTGGCGCCTACCACCATGGCGGTCCCTACGATGCGACTCTGCGTAGCCGTAACCTTAACAAAAAGTACTCACCCGTCGCGGCTGTTCAAGACTCCAACATGGAGGCCATTCGTGCCACACCCCGAGAGAATATCATGGATTCATTGATAAAACACGTTCCCCTCCAAGGCACCGCCTCCATTCCCAGCGGCGCGCCAGACATGAGGGGCCGAATCATGTACTATGAAGAAGGTGCCGATTTGATGCGAGAGCCTGATGCCGCGGGCGGCGCGTACAAGCGATGGGATGGTATTGTCAGTCGGATTTCTACATCGATGAGCGAGTAAAAAGCTAACGTTGTAGGTAGCAATACCACCCAGACGATCTCAAAGGCAAGGGTGAATCATCCTTCACGCTGGAGCGCGACCTGAAGAAGGGAAGACGCCATCGACATCACTTGAGCGAGGCGGATGCGTTCGAGATGGCACCTGGCACCAACAGATTCTCCAGGTGGACGGCAAGTCACCAGCGCAGCGTCAGTCAGCATTCTGCTGAGGCCTTGTCCAGTGGCGTTACGTACAAGAATAACCCAGATGGGGACTTGCGCCGAGCTCACTCTACCGGCAACAAGCTGGGCGACGGGCTTAAGCGGCGCTTTGGCAGCATACGGCGGAAGAAGGACACGCCATCCGAGGCAGTCCCATGAATTGTTGAACTCTTTTCTTTTTCTGTATTTTTCCTTTGGTTTTTTATGTTTAGGCTCGTGGCGTATTTATATAGAGACATCTCTATATTGGCATCTGGCTGTTCCTTCACAAGGGCTGATACACTTCAATTTGACTCGGGCAAGGGTTGGACGGCAGCAAGGCTCAGCGCATCAGGACATTCTGTGTACCAGCTAGCTAAGTACATAGGTAATAGAGTTATACCCAGCGAAGTCCAACTTCTGCCGTGTTGTTGCAAGCGTATTTACTTGGCCGTTTGCTTGGACCGGCAGTGTGCGACCGTTGTATAAGATGCCTTGGTTCGTATGTTATTTTCAACGACGAGGCCAGGCACTATGTACTTGGTTGCGGATTCTTGTCTGAATCTGTAATACTCTGGACGTTGTGTAAATTTGAATCCGACAAAAGGGAGTGTAGCATCCGGCCAGGAACCCCAGGGTAGCCGACCAGTGCCGAGGCACCGATTGGGCACAGCATTATAATATATTATCCTCAAACTCGAATACTTTGCCCAAACCACACCACAACACGAATCACGTGCGCCTATATATTTGCCTGGCAAGAAAAGAAAGTCGGTACGTTTTCCAACCCAACCCCCTCCCTCCAAAAACAAGAAGATCAAATGTCGGCCGCCAACCCGCCCCGCCCGTCGCGCAGCCTCAAAGGCAAGGTGGCGATTGTCACGGGCGCCGGCAGCCGCGGCGAGACGATCGGCAACGGGCGCGCCATCGCGCTCCTGCTCGCCGAGGACGGGGCCAAGGTGGTCTGCGTGGACCGCGAGGAGGCGCTCGCGCAGCGGACGGCGGAGCTGGTGCTCGCGGAGAACGAGGGGGCGTCGGCGCTGGCGGTGGCGGCGGACGTGTCGTCGGCCGAGGAGTGCGCGCGGGTCGTGGACGCGGCGCTGCGCGTGTTTGGCCGGGTGGACGTGCTGGTGAACGGCGTCGGGGTGCTGGGGCCCCCGGGCACGGCGGTCGACGTGGATGCCGCGCGGTGGGCGAGGGGCCTCGAGGTCAATGTCACGAGCATGATGCTCATGGCTAAGTATGCGGTGCCGGCGATGCGGGATAATGAGCCTGAGGCCGGCGTGCGCGGGAGCATTGTGAATCTGGGGTCGGTGGCGGGCCTGCGTGGTGGCACGCCGAGTCTGTTGTATCCGACGAGTAAGGGCGCCGTGGTGAATATGACGAGGGCTATGGCGGCGCACCATGCTAAGGATGGGGTGAGGGTGAATTGCGTTTGTCCTGGTGAGACTTTACTTTAGTTTGTATCTTGGGGGAGTCCTGTGCTGACTTTGTAGGGATGTTGTATACGCCCATGGTGTATGATGCCGAGGGGGGCATGTCGGCAGAGGTGAGGGAGGCGAGGAGGCGGAGGAGTCTGTTGCAGACCGAGGGGAATGCGTGGGATTGTGCTGGACCGGTGCGGTTTCTGGCCGGTGGTGAGGCGAGGTGGATTACGGGGACGGTTTTGACGGTCGATGCTGGGGCGACTTGTGCTTTGGCTGTGAGCATGCCTGATGGCGAGTAGGTGAGGACGAGGCATGAGTTTTGGTTTCTATATGCGGCATGAAGTTGAATGTGGCTGTGGGAGGTGTTTTGCTTGGGAGACTTGAGGGTTGCAGACATGTGACCAATTGACGGGTTGGAGTGAGCCGGTGGCAGTTTACTACAAGAGGGCTTTATTGCGTGTTGGCTGAAAGATATATGCACTTACCGTTGCTGCAAGTTTGAACACGTTCAAGATTTTTGTATTTTGATAGGTTTCTGGCCGACTACTTAAGACTGCAACTTTGAAAGAGACCCCTTTATTGATAATGTTGACGCTCTTCCTTTAGAATCTTCCCGGTATCGCCCTGAATCCAATAGCCTACTGTCTCCTAGATCTGTAGTTGGTCTATTAAATGTCGATATTTATGTTTTAATGGAATCGCGGATATATGTATCTTACCAATAACAGCTCTCTCGTCATACATAGAAGTTGCCACTAGTACTACCAGACTAGTACAGCGAACCCACTATTTACCAGACTGTTTCAAGCTATCAGCTTTTTTAAACCAATTAGGTACGGTGCAACACGTGATAAGTTGAAATCGAATCCAGGTGAGTGGAAATAGAAGTACCTTCTGCGCAAGCCTTACTTTGTACTCTTTTTATTTCGTTTCGACTGCTTCATCCTCTGGGTCACCGGGCCTTCTGAAATGAGCGCGCTCGATTAAACAACTGTGATTTCTGCGACTGCGCCGCACTTATATTCTCTGCCATGTTTCCTCACATCTCAAAACACTGACCTGTTGCTTCGCACGCCGCTTAATTGTGTCCCGTACAGTCATGATGCAAAATACGTCCGGTCCAAATATAGCGGCGCATGCCGTGTCGCGTTCACGAGGCAAACGGCCGGGCGAGTCCCTTTACCGTGTCAAACTTAGAGAGAGAAGAATTGCCAATGGTCAAGCAAGATCTTCTGATGAATCTGAGACTGATGAGGAGCATGAACCAGGTTGGTTCGACCACAGAGCGTTTTGGTACATAGCTGCGGCCAGCTGACTTAGTATGCTCATTAGATGCTGTGATATTGCATCAGTTGTTCCATCGCAAGGTCGTCCACCGTTCTGACGGCGTTGTCGTAAAGTCGGGGAAGCGTCTAGCCCTTGGCGAGGCCGAGGCAATGAGAGTGGCCAGGATGGCAGGCCTCCCAGTTCCCCTTGTCCACCGGGCCAAGACATTTCCCGACGGCAAAAGCGAGATCCACATGGATTATGTTCAAGGCGAGTCCCTTGACAAGCTGTGGCCGGCCATGTCGGTAGAGGAAAAGAAAGACGTATGCCGCCAGCTTCGCGAGATTCTGGAGCAGATGAGATCGATTGCCCCGCCCTGTGAGCTTATCGGTGCTTGTGATGGCACGGAAATCCGGGATACTAGAGTTCTCAATACCTACCATCACCCTCCTTGTCGCGACGAGGAAATGTTCAATGGTTTTCTGCTGTCCAGTCTGTTTAAAATTACGCCCGAAGCGGTCCGAGAGGCGCTTTCCCTGCACTTGCGAACCGACCACCGTATCGTCCTCTCGCACTGCGACCTCGCTCCCAGAAACATCTTGGTTCAGGACGGGAAGATCACGGGACTGGTAGACTGGGAGGACGGTGGATGGTATCCTGAATACTGGGACTATGTTAAGTTCTTCCAGCGTCCTGCTACTACGGACTGGAAACAATACGCAAAGGACATTTTCCCAAAGCTGTATCACGATGAACTAGTAGCGTACACAGCTATATCTAGATGGCAAGATTCTTAGTTACGACCCTTTGACGAGAATACTTATTCTCTTTTTAAGCCACTAGCGAACATTGTCCAGAGAACATTGAATGGCATCAATTGATACCATTGGCCGACTACGGGCGGGACAACCGGTCAGTGCTCTCTTTGTCCAGCCAGGGCAGGATTGCACATTGCTTCACACAACGTCTGGGGTAAGCAAATGGGAAAAAAAAGAGCAGTCGTATAGTTTGTCTTCCTCTTCCCGCTGACCTCTCAACATTGTGAATCACTCAATATTTTGCAATCCATCCCATCCGTTCCCCTTCAACATTAACTTCGTCATATCGAATTCCACAACCGACAATGGAGCACGACAGTGGGATGAAGCTGAGGCACAATCTAGAAGCCCAAGAAGCCCTCATATCGAAAATATGCCGCATTGCCGGCGCTCCAGGGCTCTCAATCAGTGTCCTTCACCGCGGGACTGAAGTCTACTCCCACCACGTTGGACATGCCAGCGTGAAAGATGGAAAGCTCCCAGATGGAGACACAATTTACTTTATTGGATCAATGACGAAAGCGATGGTCTCGGCTCTGGTAGGCATCTTGGTACAAGATGGAACTCTCGACTGGAAGGCGCCAGTATCTCACATCTTGCCAGAGCTAGCCCACGCATTTGACGGCAGAGGAAGTGAAATCACTCTGGTTGATCTAATGTCCCATAGAATCGGCATGGCTCAAGCGGATGCCCTTTGGTTGCAGTGTGCCGGCAACATCCTCCTGTCCAAGTCCGAGGCGCTCGATGCATGGATCTCTCAGCCAACAGTCCGAGCTTTCCGCGCCGACTTTCTCTATTCCAATTTTGCATTCGAGACGGTTGGGCGAATTATCGAAGAGTCAACTGGCAAAATTCTCGGCGCTAATCTCCAAGAAAAGATCTTTGGACCGCTAGGCATGACGCGCACTTCTCTTAATGACGAATTTTCAAAAGATCCCAACGCAGCCAAGGCTTACTTTCCTCTCAAAGACGGCACACCAGTCGAGGTTCCTGTTCCCACCATCTCCGACAAGACTATCATGGCTGCCTCGGGAGGAGTGCGCAGTTGTACGAATGATCTTGCGCGCTTCTACAAAAATCTAATGCATGCCGCAAATGACCAGTTCAACCACCAGCGTACGAGCACGCCCGGCTCGCCCTTTAAGCAGCTGTCTACAATCTGGAGTCCGCATAATCAGCTTCCCGTGCACTCCATGCGCGAAACATCCTACGCACTAGCATGGGCTCGCACACAACTCCCATCACCTCTTGGGTCCTTCAACTATAACAAGCATCTTGTCCCCGCTATGCCTGTGATTGGCCGTGGGCTCCCGTCTCGACTGGTGGTTTATCACGGAGGAAGCATGCAGGGATTCACGTCGGCCGTGTACCTGCTTCCCGAGACCGAGACGGCTGTATTTGCGTTGCAGAATTCATCCGCCCTGTGTGATGCCTGCGACTGGGTGCCGCAGATGCTGGTGCAAACTATCCTCTCGGGATTGCCACAGTGCGATATTGATTTTGTGCAGCTGGCGACAGTATCGGCGGCTAGAGGTGTAAAGCTCGCTGATGAGGTTGAGGAGGAGCTACAGCGATCGCGGGAAAGGGGGACAAATCCTCGGCCATTGAAGGAGTATGTAGGCAGATTCTGGCATGAATCCAAGAGCTTCCGCATAGACGTTACCGTCGAGAGTGACGAAACGTTGAGTATGTGTTTTCAAGGCATGCCTAGCGAGACTTATTGTCTTCGACATCTTCACCACGATGTTTTTGTGTGGAATGAACCTCATGACGTGCCTGCGAGGCGTGGGAGATTTCAGACGCGTCCTGTGGAATCTTACAGGATTAGATTTGGATCGACGAGTCAGGACGGCGCTATTGACCGGCTGTATTGGTTATATGATGAGACTCATGCCGAGCCCGGCATGTTTAGAACAGAAGGGGGCCTGCTAGCAGCTGATGTCGACATGCCAAACTAGTTGGCTGTCTGTATGCGATGGAGAGGTATCAATGGCTAAGTGATACAATCAAACTGATGTTTCCATATTTCTATTTGCAAACCGACTAGTCTGTCGAGGCCAGTTACATGGGGATGGGATCTCAATAGTGGATTATACTTACTCTCGTTTTTCTTTAACTAGAGATGATGATATCCGTGAAGTTGTTCCCTGCTCACGAGAAATGCGCACTTCTTAAGGTATTTGGTCATGCTAATACTGGTGGTTTTATATAGGCACAGAAACCTCTCAGGAAATCGGGAAAATTTGCTTATGAATACCCGCAAAGCAGACACACAAGATGTGGAGCTGTAGTCAAAATGACAGTTGATCAAACCTTGACTGGCTACAGCTTCGACATCTATATATCAGAGAGGTACCTGACATTTGACGCCGGAGCACCTCTGCCAAAACATCTATTGTTTAGCAACTGCAAACAAGACGGCCTTGTATAAACTGCCAGAGTAGTTATCAGGCTCAGCCACTGAGCCATGGAGCAAAAAGACACAGAAATAGCGGCCCTTGGCCGAATTTCCCCGATATCCAGCTTAAAAGTATGCACATCTTGGCTCTCTTTCTGGCCTCAGTCATTGCGATTACCCGCCATTTTGCATCTTCAAATAGAACCGTGACTCAAGTCAATTAAGTGGTTGTAGATTACGCACGTACTTGGTGATGCAATATAAGCTTGAGTCCTGCCAATTCTTGCCATGTAAAATGTCTTTTATTGGGTTTTCCAAGGCGTTCTGACGGAATCTGTCGGATTATGCATGTCGACTGCGACACGTGAACCTCTTTGAGAGTTGGCATTCTTCGATTGGCCGTGAAGGGCCGAATGAAACGCTGTGGTCGTAGAACGGGACAAGTAAGAATTCAAGACTACCTTGGGCGCAGATGGTGACATTGCATTTGACCGCCCTGCCCGTAGGATTGGCCATGAACAAACACACTTGCGACGAAGTCGCCGAAAGTGGAAAAAGGTAAGTGTATGAAGACCGAGTCCGACCCTCATGGTCAATGGACACTTAGCACATGTAGAGCGACAATGCCAACGCTGGAACTCGGATTAAATGCTCGAAAACGAGACAGGCGCACAAGCCCCGCTGGCGCGTCTCAAAATCACAGCTAGAAGTGAATATAAAGTTGACAGGCGCTAAGAAATTCCCACGACAGCTGCTAGTTCTGGCAATCATTAGGACCTCAACATGGCCGTTCCAAAACAACGAAGGAAAACATGGTACAATTTCTGCCCAACACTGGGTCGTACCATCTTGCCACTCACCACCATACATTTGCTTTACGGAGCCAAGTCAACTTTGTTAGATTTCTATGACTTGTCGCATTTCAACTTCAAATATAGGACCGTTTCGTGTCACACCGCGCCGTTCACGCTCCACGTCAGTGATATTGGGGGTTTCACGGCTTCTGGCTCCCTCCCCTTCATCACGACGAGCCCAAGACCTCACCAGCAAGGTGAGAGTTGGAACCTCAATCCTGAAATAGGCAAAAACTTTCATTCCCTTGATTACATTTTTTTCCCTACTCTACCATGCTGGTATTAATGTAGAGAATAGTGCGGAGAAAACGTATTTAGGAAGCTGACTTCTTGAAGATAACCTCCCCACAAAACATTTACACCAGCTTCTAGCCAGGGGCATAAAGGTTGCACACCATGTCGCGCGTGTCCGGCTTGCATAGTACAGGCTCGGTGGCGAGAGCACAAGAAAACCTGTCCAACTTGCACCAACCCCACATTTGTCCACGTACACGGCTCGGGCCGGCCGGTGGGTCTTCCGGGCCGGTCCGACCATGGACAAAGACTAATACCAATGCATCCGCAGGATGACACTTCATCGGTACGGAGTAGTGTTGGATCAAAATGTGGCCAAGAGCATAGTAACTATTCAAGGAAAGTCTGCATGAAAATCAATAGCAACAGGCTCTAAAGGCGTTCCAACTCGTAAATTATGACTTGAGATGGGAGGAGGGAGGAGGGAAGAGAGAGGCTGTGGCTAGGCCTGTTGTGTAAGTTCTAGCCCCTCTGTACGTCGTACCGTGTGACCTTTCCAAGCCTTGTTCCTAAAACAAGGGGTATTTTTAGACACTTGTGCCAGCCCACATCTCATGAGGCTTTTTTCTTGTCATTTTTGCTGCCTGATGGGTGGCTGTTCTTGGGCATCGAGGCCAGAGGTCCTTTTGATCATTTCCGTCTACGAGGGGCAACTTTCTACATAAAATTTCCTCCAGATTTATCCTACAGCAAACTTGAGCGTGTATATTCACTTTGGAATATAAAGTTTTCGAGCTCTCACACTCTCTGTGGCCAGCGCAGTTCGGAATCCGGGCGCTGAATGGTATTCCATACTGCAATACACGCCCGGTAAACACAGTGCATCGATGTGCTAACATCTGGGAATCCAATAGCAGCTAGGTGAAACTAGTATCCAGGAGCCGTCCTAGGCTACTAGAGAAACGAGGAGATATTTCCGCCGTTGAGGTCTGATATTTTCATCGACTGCCCCCTTTGCCCGCCTAGCTTTTGAGCGAAGGCGGTGCCGTGTCACGATGGATCGTCGTCGCCAACCTCTGCCCCCCTGGAAGTACACAGTAGGATGGGTGTGTGCCCTCCCGATCGAAAAAGTCGCAGCGCGGGGACTATTGGACGAGGAACACAAAGCATATAGTCCAAATCGAAATGACGATACTTTATACACTTTTGGAACGTTCTGCCGGCATAACGTTGTAATCGCGTGTTTGCCGGCTGGGCAGACTGGGACCAACTCAGCAGCTGCTCTTGTGACCCAGATGAAGGCTTCATTTGGAGAAATTCGGTTCGTTTTGTTGGTCGGCATTGGAGGAGGGGTTCCCAGGGCGGCCAAAGATATTCGGCTTGGTGATGTCGTTATCAGCCAGCCAGTTGAACAGTATGGCGGAGTAGTCCAGTATGACTTTGGCAAAGAGAAGCCTGGTGGATTTGAGCGTACGGGATACCTTGGTTGTCCACCTAAGGTCCTTTTAAACGCCGTCAGCGAGCTACAAAGTAATCGTCTTCTACGAAGAAGCCGTTCTCTGGACTTCATGACTCAGCTTCAGCGTATTCCGGAATTCAAACGCGACGGAGACATGCCTGATGTTCTCTATGAAGCAGGATACAAGCACGTTGGGGAAGAAGGCCAGGTGTGCCATTCATGCAGCGAAGAGCGAATAGTGCAAAGGGAACCACGCAAGAGTCCTGAGAAGTTTGTGATTCACTACGGGACAATAGCATCCGGCAATAAGGTCATGAGAGATGCGGTGACAAGAGATTGTGTAAGTGAGGGCCTTGGTGGGGTCCTTTGCTTTGAAATGGAGGCAGCGGGTTTAATGAATAACGCTCCATGTCTTGTGATCCGCGGTATTTGTGATTACGCAGACTCGCACAAGAACAAGATGTGGCAAGCGTACGCCGCGGGAACAGCAGCGGCATGTGCAAAAGAGGTGCTGTCAGTTATTCCTGCGGCGAGGGTTGGAAAAAGCAAAGCGGCGAAAGCAAGGTGTGGTTAGTACAAAGCAAATGTCGTCAAGGTAGCTTCTCATCTAGACTAACACCATCAAGACACTGCAAAACAAGCCGCCGATACTCAATGCTCAACCGTACCTTTCCCCGAAGACCCGGAATTTGTCGGGAGAGAAGACATTCTCAAAACACTTGCAAGCAAGTTGATGCGACGCGCGAAGCACAGTCGACTGGCTTTAGTTGGCCGTAGCGGAGTCGGGTTGGTGTATCCCCCTTCCGTGCGACGCAATATGCCCAGAACTTTTCTGACTCTCTTGTAGAAAAACACAGATTGCGGTCGAATTTGCCAATCGCGTGAAGAAACGCGACCCGAAGACCCGGATATTCTGGGTCATTGCTAGCAGTGTTACGACTTTCATACAATCCTATCGAGATATTGCCGAAAACTTAAAGATCCTTACAAAAAGGGATAGCCAGGCTGATGAGATACTTCACCTGGTTCATAAGTGGCTAAAAAATGGAGCGAATGCCCCCTGGTTTTTGATAATAGACAGCAATGACGATGCCGAGCTTCTTCGCTCGCCGCAAGCGTTTGCATCAGAGAAGTTTTCTCGTAAAGGTACGGATTGGTTTCATTAGTCCCACTCCTTACCGTAAAATCAACACCGAGGAATCGTTGGCTTCGTTGCCGATATACTATCGCAGACAGGCTGACCATGTAACCCATCAACTAGTGCTAGCTGAATATATTCCTGACACCAAACGTTGCTCCGTGCTCGTCACAACTCAGGACTGGCGGGCTGGCAGGACACTCTGCAACCTGAACTCCATCGATGTTGGGGAAATGACCGTTGAAGAGGCTAAAAAATTGTTTGGGATAAAACTACAAGAATACATGGACGAAAACGTACTGCTTCCGCTGTTAAAGAACTTGGAATACTTGCCTTTAGCAATCACCCAAGCTATTGCATTTATTCTGGAGAACGGAATCAGTATGGCAGACTACCTCAGACTCCTAACAAGTGACGAAGAGGAGTCTATCAAGCTATTGAGCGATGACTTACATGACGAACGACGATACAGCGACGTCCCGCATTCAGTTATTAAAAGTTTCAGTCTCTCGTTTGATCTGCTAAAGAAGCGCGAGCCTCGTTCTGCAGAGCTCTTGTCACAGATGTGTTATCTAGACAGACAACAAATCTCATGCTCATGTTTTTCAAGGGGTAAAGAGCCAGGGGTAGACTTCATCAAAGATTTAGGGCCACTGAGGTCGTTTCGGTTGCTCACCGCAGACAAGTCCCGCGAGAGCTTTGAGATGCATCGACTGGTACAGCTATCTACCAAAGCATGGCTAAATGCCCACAAGGAGACTGACGGGTATATTGCCAAAGCTCTCAAGTTAGTTTCAGGAGTAGGCCCAAATCCTGAAGGCAGGAGCCACTGCTTTTGGACCTGCTGCCACGCCGAGGCAGTCCTCAAACATACTCCGAAGTTGCTCGACAGTAGGGTGACAGAGCTAGGTTACCGCCACCCCGAGACGCTGGAGATTATGACGGACATATCCAAAGCATATATTTCGACAGACAATATAGAAGAAGCGAAGACTATGGCACGATGTGCATGTGCGCTAAGCATTGATGCTCTGGACGAGGACGATCGTGTTCGGCGGCAGGCGGAGCAACAGCTGAAAATTACGACGCAATTTTGGTATTGTACCAAGATACATCATTTGGAGGGACCGAATGTTTCGTTGCCGGAAATAAGTAATGAAATTCTAACCTCTGATCGTCAACGCGAGGAACACAAGCTTACGTTTCCGGTGCATGGTCAAAAAATAACCATACAAGAGTCATTAGAACTATCATTGCAGTGTCAGCTCATTCTTTCTCATTGTTACAATTACTTTGCCGGCACAATGGATTACCTCGATCTCAACTTTGACACTCCTGAGGTGAGAGAGGCTTACCTTCGTGAAGCGAAAAGACTTCTGCTCGGGGTGGTGGACCGATACGAGAAGAATGATATAGATAAGTACTGTCCCGTTATAATACGGACAATGGTATCCCTGTGTGATACAAATAATCGTTTAAATGATTTTGAAGAGGCTAAGGCTGCTGGGCTGCGGGCCTTGGAAATGGCCAAGGAGACACAGGGGATCGAATGTGACCTCACGCTATTAGCAGAGGAAAGCCTAGGCCTTGCTCTCTACCACTTGGATGAACTACAAGAAGCAGAGCAACTTCTGCGTCAGGTATTAAGGAAACGACTGGAAGTATTTGAGTGTACGAATCGCGATTCGGTAAGGGCATTGAGACACCTATGTGCGACGTGCGCCAAACTGGGTCAGAAACAGGAAGCTGCAAGGCTTCTCCAGCAGACGATTGAACGGCATTCGAATCCAGTTCCATCTCTTAATTCAACTTTTACGTGCAGTAATAAGACATATTACTGGTCACATGAGTATCGTCTTCGTTACCTATTAAGTCAGGCGGAAATCAAGAAACAGCTCACTCGTGCTGGAGTCGTTCCGGCTAAAGGCACCTTGGAACAATGTCAAGCGTTGTCATATCCGTTCGAATGAGTTTGATGTGCTGGGAATCTCGTACTGAGTTTACTATCAAATAGGTTTTGCGAGACGTTGAGATAAAGAATCACAATTTGTCAGACATGGTGAGCTAGGCCTTGCCAGGCGCGTTTCAATAATGGAATGAATATATACAATGAGCAGCACGATCAATGCACTTCCTGTCACATTCTGTGGTGATTTAAGCTAGATAAATCGAAGGCGTGGAAAGTAAGCTACCTTATATGGCGAATATAAAGCCTGGAACGAGAGCGAACAAAGCTGTTAGAACGTCGACGGTACCAATAATATGTTGGCATATAGTTGGCGCAATTATGCTGAGAATTTATCATAATCATCTAGAGTAAACGAGTTGGATGCTTCAAAATAGACTTATATCTTTCTTTCAGGTCCCACATCGGACGTGGATTATATAAATACGTCATTTATATTGCCGACGAATAGAGGTGTTCAGTTGCTGTTCGATTAAAGCATGTTCCTCACATGACATATGCTACGTAATATCACCGTTATTCAGTGTATTCAGTGTGCACCTTAGAAACAGGTGAATCAACCAATGGTTTGCGTCACACGGTTACATGAGGGCTACGATCACGGGTTGATGTACGAAGTAATCCTAGGGCACTTGCATTCGCAGCTCAAGATGGGCACCACAACGTCGTCATGCGGCATTGCTCGCCGGCAAGGGGAACATGCACTGCCGAGATCCGTGTCAGCCGACATGGTTATGACCTGCGGCTCGACTCGAAAACGAGAAACGTCCAGCTACCAGGGTAGACAAGGCGGATCAAAGAGCTACTGTTTGGTTTGTGTTTGAAAACGGAATGGAGTTGTACGACGTGAGAGAGAGTTCGCTCAGACGCTCCGCTGATGTGCATGGTGGCCAAGAATGCAAAAGAAGCAGTCATGGTAGACGTGTAACATGTCATAAAGTGACGTGTCGTTTGCCGCTTCTGAACCGATGGGACGGCCTGTGCGCAAAGGTGCTTTAAGATATAAAAGCCTGTTCAAGAAAAGTCCAGGACTTGTACTTTTGGTCTTTTTTTTGGCGGCCTCAGGTTGCATGTAAGTGGTGGGTGACATTTCTTTGTTGGATGAGGCAGAGTCCAAGGCGCACACGTGGGCGTTCATAAGGCCGGGCGTCAGCAGGGACCGATTATTGAAACTTGAAAGCACTCGGGCCCGGTGAATTTCCAAGAGAAGAAATCATTTCATGAACAGAAGTTGGATAAAGGACAGTCCGCGCATCCAACCTCGCAACCTCGTTGGTAGCGTTGTCACGCGCAGCATGGCTTAACCGTTGTACGACAGTTGGGACCCTCGTCAGATGTTCACCAACAACAGCATGCTTTGCGCCGGCAGTGAATGGAGGCCCTTCCTCCGAGCATTGGTCGTTGGAGCTTCAGTCAATCCCGTTTGTCGACTTGTCTGGGGGCAGTGCCAGAGTGCAAGCAGCAGTGCACATCGGGGTGTTGGATCAGACACACGGGGCCGCCTTTGTTCACGGCTTGATTTTCTTGGGTTTGTGTGATACAGCAGAGGCCGTGTCCGCTCCAGCCAGCTATATAAAGAGCCTTCTTGCCCTCGCTAGACTTTTGAGATGCCAGGCTCATCATCCTTTGAAGTATTTGCCATCCACGGATACCACCATCAACACCATCAACTATCAACACCACCAACTATCAACACCACCAACTATCAACACCACCATCAACCATGGATGCCACCAACAACCAACAATCAACACCACCAACTACCAGCATCACCATGATCCAGAGCAAGAAAGGCCCGGTTTTTGGCGAGATCCAGTACAATGAGGAACAGTACGCCCTCACCCAAAAGCAGAAGCATCTGTTTTATCGCGACAATGGGGAGATTATTCTCCGAGACTCGGAGGAACTGAAGAAATACCCAGTGCACCCGGACTACAAACATGTTCGAACGGGCGTGTCCACTTTGATTATGGACACCCTTGGATGGTTTCTTTTCGATTTGCGCAAGCAAAGCCACGGATCTGGTGAGTCACTGCAAACGCCCAATCATCATCTTTATATGCGCTTCCGCCACATGAGCTGCTCGCAAACATGATCAACTAGTCTAACGTGATGGCTTGCAGGGACAATCTCGCTATACGGAGGACACATGGAGATTGACGACGATACACTAGCGACAGTCGAGAAAGAAGTTGATGAGGAGTCGGGCCTGAAAGTCAAATGCCGGACTTCCCTTGGAACGTCTCGCGACAACTTCGCAAGCGATATCAAGGGACGACGAGAGTACCTCACCAATGTCATGGCCGTGGAGCCAGTGAGCCCAGAGGCAACGCCAGAGGTATGTAAAAGCCAATAGCCAATAGCTCGCGAGATGCAAGCTAATCGCTGATGGAACTTAGATCTGCGAGCCGAACAAAAGCTGTGGGCATTTGAAGCTGAGCCCAAGAATGGTTCGCGTCATTATGCAGCATGCGGAGAGAGCGTACTTTGCTGTTATCCGGAATCTTCTTGCAGTTCGACCTGCCATGTTTCGGGACTTCGCGCTGCATCATGCCACTAGTCTTGAGGACCCGGACATGGGAGAAGGCCCTGTAAAGAGGGAACTAGACACGGATATCACGACCATGCATGAAGTCTTGGATCAGATGAGGACACTCCTCAAAGCGCAGAAGAGCCAATTCCCAGAAGACCACTGGAAGCAGTTGCAGAGTCACGTGGCTGCAATTGAAGAGGCCATCCCAAAGATGGAAACAACGTTGCGCGAGATCATGGCGACAGGGAGGACAGACAATGTTCAGACGGTTAAGGACTTTTATGAAGGGAAGGGAAAGGGATTTTGAGCAAGGATGGAAACCGAATCGTGGAGTTCAAGATTGAACGAGGAAGAGACTCCAGAGAGGACAGAGGAGATTCAAGCGGTGAACGGATTTCATGGAGGGAAGGAAAGCGGATTTTGAGCAGGATTGGGCACCGAACCGTGCAGTGCGAGACTAAACAAGAACATTAAGCGACTCCAGAGAAGACAGACGAGATTCAGGCCGTTGACGACGGAAGGGAAGGGAGTTTGAGCAGGGATGGAAATCGGATCGTGGTGCGCGACATTCAACGACGACGAAACTCTTCACTCCCTGGCCAGAGTCATGTCGATTACATGGTCATTGGAGTTGTTAAAGGGGAAATTTTAGATAGGAAATGAAGACGCTGGCCGTATCAAGACCATGAGTCCATATCCGTGTGGCGAGTGACGAGTGACGAGTGGCGTGTGCGTGTGGCGCAAGGTCAACTCAACATGTAAAGCCGGCTGCCAATGGCAACACCAACAGTCCACATGTCATTTCTCTTGAATCCATGACGGCACGCCCAACCTCCAGTCAAACCCGCGACATCCATCACAAGCCCATGGCCTCACCCCCGTCCCGCCAGGCATGAGCCATCGAAAGCGCAGCAACTGCTCCAGCATGCGTGCATCATGTCAACGCTGTCCGAGCCCCGCCGACCTCGCCTGCTCCCCCAGAACCGCAAGCTTCGCCATCTCAAAGGTCTCTCCTTGCGAAACCTGACCTTTGCCCTGGCCACCTTGTACTCCGCCGACGATGCAGTCATACCCGGGAGCCCCAGCAAGCTCGGCATGCTGCGTGAGGCCGCACACCTGCACACCTCTCGCTCCTCCGATAGCCTGCGCCGGGATGGCCTGCGCCCCGAGAAGAGGAGGCCGCCCCCTCAACTTCGCCGGACGAGCCTGAGTCTTTCGCATGCAAATCCCTCGACGCGCCAGAAGAGGCTCGAGAGTCTGGTGCAAGCCTCGGTGGGAGACGTCTTCTTCTCGCTGCATGCGGCCGGGTGCGAGGAGCCCATCTACATTAGCGAAGTCCGCAATCAATCCGCGGTACGATGATATGCTCCAGTACGCCGTGCTGTCTTGTCCGCCACGCGCCTAACTCTTTCTGTAGAACTTTAATTTCCAATTCTTTGACCTCTCGGCCGACAAGCCTCTTGTTTCGAGATCATGCACCGTCAGCATCCGCGTCTGGGCAAAGCGGCCCCAGCAAACATCATGGGTCTTTCTCCTCCAGGAATTCATAGACTTACGACGGCTCAACTTCATCGGCACATTAATAGACCGTCAATTCCCCCCCAACGCCATAATACTACACCTCGAGGACGGCGTATACTCGCTCGACTTCCCCACCAGGACGGCCGACCCGAAACATGCTCCCCCGGCAGCAGCAACCTCTTCGTACAACGCACTCATGAAGCTCGCTAACCTCGAAAGCTCCATACAAGATGCCATCGACACCCAGCACAGAATCACCCAGCAAATCAACCAAATCCTCGAAAAGTCCCCGAGCGATCCGACCCCTGCTGCCGATGAAGAAGTGTCCCTTGCCGGCAAGTTCGTTGCCACACAGCAGCGGGCAAACAAGACGGCCCGAAGACGACGCGACGAGATGATGGAGTCACTGCGGAGCAGGAGGGAAGCCATTTCAATAGGCAGGGAAGCCCAGGCGGCAGCCGAAAAAGACATTGCCAACAACAAGGAAAAGCTGGCCGCCTCCATTGCGCTGCTTCACAAGACGGAGCAGCAGATTCGCGGCCAGAGACGGAGGATATGTTCGGAGCTGTACGACATCTTCCCCATCACGCCCATCCCGAACGCGCCTCCGTTGTCGTTTCAAATCTGCAATCTGCCACTGCCCAACTCGACATACGACGCCGCCACGGCCAGGACAATCAACGAGGACGTGCTCTCCGCCGCGCTGGGCCTCGTCGCGACGCTCACGCGCCACTTGCAGTTTTACCTCTCCTGCCCGCTGCCATACCCCCTGTCGGCCTGCGGCTCGCGGTCCTACGCCAGAGACGACATCTCCCACATCCCCGAGCGGCAGCCCCAGCGGCGCGAGTTCCCCCTCTACCTGCCGCGTGGCGGCTCGACAATCGCCCAGTGGCGCTTCGAATACGGCTGGTTCCTGCTCAACAAGAACATTGAGGCCCTGTGCGCGTCTCAGGGCCTCAAGGTCGTCGACATCCGGCACTCGCTGCCCAACCTCAAATACCTCCTGTACGTGTGCAGCGCCGGGACAGACGAGGTTCCCGAGCGCAAAAAGGGCGGCGTGCGCGGTCTGTGGGCGGGCAGATTGAAAGGCCGCATGGGCGCCGCGGCCGACCCCGAGAGCGGCAGCAGCGCCGGCGGCAGCAGGAGGGGAAGCGTAGACAGCGAGGTTGCGAACCAGCATGGCGAGGCGTTGCGCAGCGCGGCCGTGCAGGCGAATGGCGATGGGGACGGCGGCTGGGGGGCGGACAGTGGTGTCGGGCTGTTGCCGTTTGGGGACGACGCGAGGTTTACCCTGCGCACCAAGGGGCTGAGGGAGAATGTTGCGTAGCGGTGTATGTACGATACCGCGAGGCGTGGACTGCAGCGGGTGTATTTGACCTCGTGGCGATGGACGCGTGTTGGCAGGCTCGGCGGCACTTTGTACAATTGGCCATCCGCTTGTCCTCGCTCGTACCGCTGACGTAGAGTCTACACCATGTTCCAAATAAACACTATTCTCTTGATCCAGTGCCCCGCTGCATATTGCAAACTTAATTACTATCCTCGCATCATACTTGAACGTGTGTGATGGGATGTGGTGTTGTGGGGGAACTTGGGCGGAACGGGACCACAGCAAAGTAGCTCAGGGGACAAGGCGCCAACACGTTTATACGATATTCACCAGATAGGCACCATGTCACATGTATCATCATCGTAATTTCTACAGCCTTGCTCTGCGCCAAAGCATAAAGTATCCTGCCGTCAAGCACCCAGGATAAATACACGCGTCCGCTCCATGAGAACCGGGGGTATTGTAAACGCCAACACAAAAAAACAATCAACGATCCGTCCTTGCAAACTTTACACTCTTCCTTCGCTCCCTGTCCCCCACACCGCTTGACCTGCCCGGGCTTGAACTCAGGATCCCCCCGCCGCCCTTGTTCAGGGCCTCTCTCGCCATGCCGACGGCCTTGCTCTGCGGCACGTCGTTGATGTCGCTCTTGACACTGCGCTCGTACGGCGCGCCGGGGCTCGATCGCCTGCTGCCGCCGCGGCTCGCGGGGCCCTCTCTTGCGCGGGACGAGTCCACCGCCGCGCGGCCGAGCTCGTCTGACCGGGCTGTCGTCGTCTCGCCGCGGTATTTGCCGGGCAGGCAGGCGTGGCCGCAGCCGTCCGAGGGGCAGCACCCGTCGCTGTACTTGGCGGACGGGTCGGCGGCGGCGACGGGCTCCGACGCGCCGTGCCACAGCTGCAGGCACGAGGCGTGGCCGCCGTGTGCGCAGCCCAGGCAGTACCACCATTCGGACAGCCACATTTCGGACTCGACGTCCGAGGCAGAGGGCGTCGTCTCCGACGGGATGAAGGATGGGCGCTCTGCTTCGCGGTGGCCGCACACCGGGCATGGTGCCATGACACTTCGGCATCGCTCGCATGTCCACACTGCGTCTCGGCCACCCGCGGGGTCGACTTCTCGGGGTTTGCGGCACGACGAGCAGAACAGGCCCACTTTGACGCCTTGTTGGGCACCGCCAAAGATGGAAATGTAGTTGTCTCCCCAGTCTGGCAGGCCGTCCGGCCACCCTTGTATGCACAGGTTCCGAAGCAGAGCTGCCTCGACAAAGAGGCTCATTCGCATCAGCCGCTGGTGGTGTTGGCGGAGGATGGCGCTGGCCCTGTGGCTGTCGATGACAGAAGTGGGCACGAGCGGTCTTAGCAACAGAATCATTGCAGAGGCATTCAGGGCCGATGTTTTGGATTCAAAATCCAAGGCGCTGAGCAACAGGCTGTAGGGGTTGAGAGGCGAGATTGAAGCCGGGCTCGCTTTGGAGTTGTGGGCGTTGACGGGATAAGGGTAGGGCGGATCGTTGCTCCATGGGAGATAATCTGTTTCGACGACGTGAGGCCGGGGGTCGTGCCGAGGTTGTATGGACTCCTTCTTCTTGGGGCTGACTGATCGGCTTGTTCTGATGTCCGGCACTGAATTGTGAAGCGATTCCCCGAGACCAATCCCATCGGTGTCCTGTGAAGTGAAGGATGGTTGAGATGGATAACTGTCGTCTGTCTTTGTCGTCTGTGAAATCATGAAAACCTCCTCTTGGGATTCATTCGAGCGTGGAGACCGGTCGTTTCTCCCGGTTAGCGTGTTTGCCATAGCTGGGGAGTCTGCACTCGAGGTGCCGCTTTCTCTCTCCAGGTCAGACTGTTCCCGATTGAGCGGCTTGGCAAACGCATCGCCACTAGATCCCATCCTCCCAGATCTCTTAGTTCCATTCGAGATGGAAAACATCTGGACAAAACTTTCGTCTGAATCCTGCCTGACGGTCCTACCGCGGTAAGGCACTCCCCTAGAGCTGTTCTTTCTTCTTGGCATCGGAACATCAATCGCCTTTGCCAACACCTCTGCATCATAAAAGTCATAGCCCTCGGTGTATGAAGTTGCGGAATCATCGGTTTGTTCACTCCCCACTGATATAGGTTCCGAGTCGTGACGTTTCCGAGGACTTTGGGACTCTCCAAAGGACCCATGAGCAGCAGGTCCGATAGTGAGCGACTCTGGTTCGACAATGGGTGACAATCGTTTGCCGTGCTGATGTACGGCGTCGTCATGACCGGAAGTGGCGGTGCTCGTGGCACTATCGGCTGGCCTTGCCACAGGTGTTGGCACGTTCGACGTGCTTTCAATCTCTTCCGCGAGCAATGACCGAATGGAGTGGAACCGGCCGTCGATGCTGCTTCTTTGTGCTGACGGTCGTCTAGGAGTATCTTCCCCATTGGCATACATTTCCGAGGCTTTCAACTTATCTGCGCCTTTTACTACATCGTCAACTTGAAGTTTCTGGAACTGCCCAACTCGAACCTCGAAATGGTATTGTGCCCTGCGTTTGAGGAGAAGATTCGTGGCATATGCCAAGATTCGCCATGTCTGCGCTAGCCGGTACAAGTTGGCTACTTCAGCAGCTTTTGCATACTGTTCCATGATGACGCCCACTCTCTCCACTAATGGCTTGCCACCATCAGAATATGGAAGCTCACGTTTGAGCGTCTCCAGGTACGTATTCGATAAAAAGCGGTATATCTGCACAGGCTTCGCTGCAGGAATAGGTCCAAAAGACATGGCCTGCTGAGACCTGAAGACTCCCGTTATATTAATAGATTGCTCCAGACCCATATTCTGCTTGTTGTCGTCTGGAAATGGTGCTCCCCCAGAAGGCGGTGTGGTGCTTAAGGGGATGGTGCCTCTTCCACTGGGTCTCCTCTTTCGAGGGATCCTGCGCCGTGATCCAAGAAAGGTTCCTATTACATCATCTTCAGAATCGCTCCGACTTATGCTTAGGCCCTGGTTGCTGGGGCTGGAGCTGTATGTAGCGCGATGCATAGCATCAGATTGGTGTACCACTGGAAGCCGTGGTCGATGCGATAGAGGACGCTCATCAAGAAACATGAGCACATCTCCTCTTGGAGAAAATGCCATGGCCGAAGTTGATTGGCGATCAATGACCTTGGGAGCAAACGCCACATCACATTGGTTGAAGGTACCGTCCTGGCCAACAGTCCATAGCATGTCCTGGTCCTGCCACGCTAGAGCTGATGGAGATGTTTCGAATCTCTCGATTTCTTTATATGGCATGGATGGCCGCGCCAAATCCCAAATGTGTACTGCTGATGTGCCATATCTTCGACTGCTAGTTTCATCATAGGTCACAGCAATCTGCGCAACTCGCCTGGCATGGGCACTCGCAGACCAAAGCCCCGGGCGCCAGGCTACAGCAGCCACTGGTGCGGGTGCTGATATGGTCCATTTCGGCTTCTGTCTCTTGTCCGCCGTGTTACCCAGGTCCCAAGTGTGGATTTTTGTGTCCATTCCGGCACTAATCAGGTGAATGCCGTCGGGGTGCCATGCGATATCCGAGCACGATTTCTCGTGTGCATTGATTCTAAGAACGGGACGTGAGGGTTGTCGCACGTCCCACTTCATAACCACACCGCTTTCCGTGCAGCAAGCCATCTCATGGCCGTTGGCAGGAGACCATCTAACTTTTCTGATCGGGTCGATGCATCTGAGTGGTGCAAAGCGTTGCCTGAAGCTGAGACCGTGTCTCGCCGGCGTTGTGTTGCTGCAATCAAAGACGCGCGCGGTTCCATCCTGACCACCAGTCAATAGCCAGGTCTTCAGGTGAGGGCTTATGTCCAGGGTGTTCATCTGCCGTGAGTCCTCTTGTGTCAAGATGTATTCCAGGGGTTCATTGTCGCCCGCACCAAGTCGTGTCAGATCGTATGAGAAGACTTTGCCGCTTGCACAGGCAGTGTATACGTGCGAATTGCCGTGCCATTTCACGTCGCGTATATTGAGCTGATCGGCCACGACATTCTGTCGAGACACAGTAGACTGTCGTGTAGTGATTGCGGTGCGCACATCGATGCCGTCGTAAAAGTTGAAGCTTGAGGCTGTCAGGTCGTCCAGAAGGATGGTCTTGAGAACATGCGCGCCTCCCAGCACGACTGCGCGGCGATCAGCAGAAACGTCAAAGCACGATATCGGGGCTCCCGCAACATATACAGCATTTTGCGACTTGGACGGGCGGTACGAGGTCGGAATAGGTGTGGTCGTGCCGGTGATTGAAGCCAAGTCACCAGTCGCAGAGTCGGGCGCCGCCTTGCCGAGGAGCTTGCGCATGATCTTGGACTCGCGATTATACATGATGGCGGCGGCGGCGGTCGATCAGAGACGCCATTAGGGGCAGCCAAAGCGGCAGACTTGCGGGATCATTTACTGCGACGGCGCAATGCCCATGTCTTTGAACCAGCGTCGGGTGTAATTGAGTTGGTTTGGGAGAATGCCAATGCAACTCTGTGTCAAGGCGGACCTGCAGAACGAATGTTGAAGGGAGATGGCACGGTATTACGGTATTACGTGGGGAAGGAGCAAGCAACCAGGGTGACCAGGGTGGGGCTTTGTGGCTTCCTCGGCGAGGTGGTCTGTCTGGTCTGGGTCTGCTTCTGCAGTGATTCCCAACTCTAGGCGTCATCAGGCTCCAACCGATCAATGTCATTCAATATGCTCCAACACCTTGAACGGCATCAAAACAACTCATTGAAATCGCCATTCAATACATTTGCTATCCAGCAGCGCTGATCGTAAAGCCCGAGTCCATGGATCCGCTGACGACGCGGCAGCACGCACCAACAATGCGCTGTATCAAGCGAGTTTTCTTTCACAAGGGCAAACGCCCGACTTCAGCTACGAGCAACGGATTTCTCCGACGGCCGAATTATTGTTTCACAGCATGAGGCTGTGATTTCGCCGTGCCAAGGCCCCCTTGTTCAACTCAGCCGCATCAAACAGGCAGCTCACTTCTGTCATGGTGGAATCAGCCCGCCGAGGCCTCCCGATCAGGCAATTATTAGATGCGGCTCACGGTCATGAGGCAAGCCGTGCACGAGCTCATCCTCAGGCGTCAACCAGGGTCAAAACCTTGATATTGCATTATCAGACACTGACACTCGGGAGGGCCGTCCCTAACCACCTGTCTTGTTGGAGCAGAAACGTACGTCCTTTGTTTCAGTCAGGTGCAAGTACTGCAGCTCGCGAACTCGGTCTGCGACCAAGATGAGAGATTATCAATACAAGGCACTTCAACCTGGTGAGATTCGCCTGTTGCGACTGGATGCCACTCGAAATTCTCAATGGCCTCTCTCTGGAAACATCATTCATCACCGCCTAACAGACCCAAAATACCAACCCTCTGAGACCGGTGACGGTTACTTGGAGCATTCTCTTCCATATGATGCAATCTCCTATCATTGGGGCGGTGACACCAGAACCCCATTTCAAGTAGTCATTCGCGGCGACAACGGCGAGGAGGCCGCGATAAAAATCACGTCTACGCTTCACACAATTCTTCGCCGATTGGCATTGCCTGACAAGGCTCGAGTTTTGTGGGCAGATGCTATTTGCATCAATCAGATTACCTCGGAATCGAACACGGAGAAGGGAGAACAAATCCAGCTTATGCCCGACATATATCGCATTGCAGCTTGTGTTCAAGTCTACCTAGGCGATGAAGCCGACAATGTTCCCGCGGCTCTGGAGCTTCTGTATTCGATAGCCGACTACTCTGAACATCTAGATGATTCCATACATCCCCACGGCGAGATAGGAGTTGAACTTGCCAAGCAAGGCGGATTTGTACTCCCCCCAGTCGAAGACAAGAGATGGCCTGCGCTGCGTGCGTTCCTCCGACGACCTTGGTTTCGTCGGGTCTGGATCATACAAGAATTTGTATATGCCACAGATGTATGCGTCATCTGCGGTGACCTGGAAATAGATTGGCATAGGCTCTGGTTGGCATCCAAGGCATATATGTCCAATCGACAGCTCATGTTCCACGGTTACTCGAAAGATTTGTTCACGACCAGGAGACTGGATGACTACAGGGAAGCCCACGAAGGCGCTAGGTCTCTGCACCTTGTTACTGATTTGCGTATGCGCGCCCAAGGTTACATGTCTGGACCTTATATGGTGTTCAATCTCGACAAAGGCGAGCCGTCTGATCCTTCCGGATTGTCCATTCGGAAAGATCTAAGCTCCATTAAAAGTTTCGAAAAGTTCACACGAAATAAATGGCTATCCGACCGTGCTGCAGGACAACCCTTCCCCTTTCAAAGACATAGCCTCTTGGATCTCCTACATCGAACAAGTAATTTTCGGGCAACCCAGCCTATTGACCGACTCTATGCTCTTCTCGGTCTAGCCGAAGATGCGGCCGGGTACAAGCCGATATACTCAGCGGAACAAAGCCTCGCGATTGTTTCGACGCAATTCGCGGCTACATTTATTAACAATGGGCATCTCTCGCTAATCCTCTCAACTGCTGGCATTACGTCAAACAATATTTCTTCACGGGACTGGCCCTCTTGGGTACCAGATTGGACATCAGTGCGGTATTCGCAAGATTCAGACCCTGGATTTACTCGCTTTGCCCTGATATCCAACGAAGAAACAACACACGACAGAGGCCAGGAAGAGGAGGAGGAACTTGCCCCACCCTTGACAACCCTAGCTTCAAGCAATACGCAGAAGACAGCCACTGTTCCCAGAGAGACTCGGGGCGAAATAGCCGACGCAGATGTTACCAGAGAGAGGCGGGAGAGCAGCAAGGACACGAATACAGCAACCTCAAATAATCCTGGTCGAAAACTGTACAACGCTGCTGGACGCACTAGTGTGATATTTGGCTGCGATGCCAAGCAGGGGCTGCTATACGTTCGTGCTACACCCGTCAGCCGTGTAAAGGTTGTGCTGTCGGGCAGGTTACTACTGCCTGTGTACATGTACGAATCCATGGCCTTGAGGCTTGGAAACGTCTATGCCACAGGGGAACCCATAATCGAAGCTTTCTGGCGAACAATGGTCGCCAATCGAACCATGCTGGGCGAACTAGCGCCACCGGAATTTGCTTCACAATATGAGAACATGAAAAAACATGACCAAGCTTTGTTTCACAAGGCTTCTGTGCTTCTTCTTATGGGTTGTCTCATGGCACTACCTTTGATCATCATTGGAATCCGATATTTGCCGGTTATCGCTCAGGTGGCCGTCTTGAGTGGTCTGGCATGGATGCAGTACATTGCAGTTAAGCCGGCTGTAGTGTTCATGGTTCTTCTGCCCGTATTCCGCTGGATATACGTCTTGCTATTAGTGCCGGTACTGGTTGCATTGGCATACTACATGTGCACTCATGCGTACCCAGTAGCAACATTGGACCTCCTCGTACACATGGGCGTCACCACTGCAGGATCCACAACCGGCCTACCAGAAGATTGTGCCGCTTACGCGTCTTCACTTGGCCTCGTCGCTAACAAGCATTCGCTATGTTTCACGGAAGATCGCTTGATTGGATTAATGCCACTGTCGACACAGGAGAACGATGTCGTAGTCATCATCCACGGATGCGATGTCCCATTTGTGATCCGTCCCACTGAAAGAGAAGGGCATTATCACCTAGTGGGCGAGTGTTATGTGCACGGTGTAATGAATGGGGAGGTGATGTTTGACGTAGCCAAGAATTCAGTGGACATTATACTGATATAGAAACAAACTGAACCATTCAGCTGTTTCCCACCAGCTATGCTTGAGTATTTCTTTCATATGGCCCTAAAGAAAATTTGACCGTAGAAACCAAGGTTAGACACTTGAGGGATAAATTCAGATTTGCATAGCTCTATATAACGACATTGTTCTCATGCCCAGTCGCCAACTATGCAAAAACAAACGTTCCCAAACAGGGGTATAAGACTCGCCCTCCTGTCAGAAACGTGACAATCATGTCTGTTTGCCGCGCCCATATTCCATTCTATTATATGTCAGCCAGGTGTCATTCGTCCACCGCCTCGAGGGATATCATACCTCATTAATATCGAGTACATGTGCCGACGTCTCTTGACCCGCGTAGATCAAAACATCGGCCTGGAGGCATTTCCATCCCGCGCCTTCTCTCACGCCCCTACCACCTCACTCATCCTTGGCAGCCGGGCTCCTGCTACGGCTTCGCTGTCTTCGCCCGCCGGCGCCGCTGCCACCGCCCGCCCTGCCGCCCCTGCCGCCCTTGCCAGGCGGCGGTCGCACAAATGCAAAGTCCACCGAGACGGTCTGGTCCAGCAGCTTGGTCTCGTGGGCGCCGTCAATCGCCGCCCGCGCCTCCTCCAGCGTGGCGTACTCGATCAGTGCGTAGCCCTGCGCTGGTGTTTTAGCAATGTCCTCTGCGCGCGTGGTGGGCGGGCACGTACCTTGACGTAGCCGCTTCTCCGGTCCAGGTTGAGGTGCAAGTTCTTGATCTCGCCAAAGTCGCCGAACTTGTCTTGTATGGCCTCCTCGTCGGCCTCTTCGTGGACGTTTGTGACAATCACGATCCAGCCCTCGATGGATCGGACGGCCGTGGCTTTGGTGTGTGTTTGCATTTCGGATTCGTTGCGTGCCGGGGGCGACGCAGGTCGGTCGACGTCCATGTCTACGTCGGCCATGGCTTCGGTTTGCGATCTGGTCCACGACGTGAGGGAAGATGCTGTGTTTAGAGCGGCCAAGAGGGATGCGAGGCCTATTCAACAATGAAGCTTTGGGTTGACTTGACGTGGGGCAGAAGCTTGATATTGGTCACGTGATTGTGATTTTTGACGCGGGACTGGAAGAGCGACATGTTTGTGGGGGAAATAGAATTACAAGGCCTGGTTATTCTACGATTCGGGTGCTCATCATGGCTTGTATTTTTGGGTGCCTGTATTCTAGGATACTCGGGTCAAAAGAGATCCTAGATTAGTTGTACAGGACTCGTAGAAAAGAACAGTCTACAAGTTGGTGATTCTAATCCGGCAGGTTGATGATTCTTTCATCGTAGCCAACATCGCATCGCCATCGTTGGAATGGCATCACGTAGTCACTGATTATGAGATGTTTGCGGATGAATGTTCTTTATTGACGAACGACACCAAGACGCCCGAGAAAAGTCGCCGCGCTTCGTCGCACCCAGTCGTCACACGCAGAGGTACTCAGCTTCCTGATCGACCCGTATTCCGTCCCGCCGATATTTTCTCAAAATAACCATTAGGAAACGGCGTTCCACCCTGTACATTTTTTGGCATTCACTTCATCCCCTCTCCTGTCGATATCTTTACGAGCCGGGGTTGGGGTTCATCTACGCCACCGTGGTCAGCACATCCTTTCCCATCGATGTCGTGGCCGGGCGTTTTCGATCCTCACCTTTCTCTTGCCACCAGTGAGGGTGACGTTGACGAATCGTCGGGTGTACTTGAGGCGCTTGAGAGCGCGGCCCTTGGGGACCTTGGATTTCTCCTGGGGCTCAACCTAAACGCAGCGGGAAAATAAATAGTCAGTCTTCGTCGTTCGCGATCGCGGTCAAGGGGAGAGTGTTTCGCCGGGCGGCAGGATCGGTGGGTTCTCGTACTTTGGGGGTCTGAGACTTGACCTTGCCTGCGAGATGATTAGTCCAAGTTCGCTGAGCGATGATATTGATCGAGTCGAGATGGCGAGGACGTACCGGCACGGGCGAGAGATCCGTGAACTTTACCCATGGTGATGGATTGTGTTTGGCGATGCTGTGGATGAGGGAGTCAGTCGGCGGAGAGAGGCGAAGGAGTTTTTGCGGAATTTGGCAAATGGTTGTGTGTGGGAGGCGAGGCTCACGTGAGTGGGGACGGCGATTTGCCCTGCCGGAAAAATATTGGCGCGCCATGACCCTAGGCAACTTGGCTTGTTGTGTTAGTCAGCCTGTTTTTTGGGCCAGTCGATCGCACGTGGGCTTGCACCCACTACCCAGGTACTTGTACTTGCATTTCAAAAATAAATTTTTTTTATAATAAGTCATGTTTTATTAGATTATGCCCAAGGTGCCATGATACTAAAATACCTGCGGAGTAGTAGAATGAGAGCTACAAGTACGGAGTACCTAGATGCGTGACTTAATAAACTCAAGCTAGCCAATGGCAGGGAGTCTTCAGAAACCCACTTGATTGCGTGGCCAAATAAACCGTTGACGCACCCTAATTTCAACTCGACGTTTGCAGTGACAAAATGAATCAGCTGGCTCGACATCACTCGCTCCCAGAGTAAGCAAAAAAGAATCCGTGATTCAGCTCAGTTTCTACATGCACCATCCAAAGGCAAGGCAAATGCCACGAGTCCCAAGTCGTCAATGGCCCGATCTTATCGACGACGCAAAGCGCGCCAATGCCCGCATAGCTCCGGTCCCCTCGCTTCCGAGCCGCGCAAAAATGTTGACGTCACAAGTTCTCACTCCTTCCCATCCAGCGCCCACGATCGATCAGCCTTATAATTCCCAGATCCCAACCCGCCAACAGCCCTCCCTCAAAATGACCTCAACCCCAGATCCTTTACTAGCAAGACAAAATCTTTCGTCAATGCATGAAATGTTTATCCAAGTTTCTCCAGTGTTATTGTCTGAACCCTCACCATGGTTCACTTGACAGCCACGCCCACCGAGACCTCTGCACGCACGTCCGCCATCACTCCCCCCTAGACGCTGCGGGAGAGATTCCTCCACCGTCTGCCCAACTACAACGGCCCCTACAACGTCGGCTACATGGACGTCGAGGTGCCGGCTCGCAACCCGCGTCCCATATCGAACCTGAAGCGCGGGGGCAAGCCAGTGCTGCGCCTGGACACCGTCCTCATGGGCATATACTACCCCTGCGACGTCGAAAAGACCATCCAAGCCTCAGGCGGTGCGCACAACCTCCGGCGCGTCAATTGGATGCCTGCGCCCAGGATCGCCACTTCCAAGGGATACGCAAAGTTTCTCAATATCCCCGCGGCCCCAGTCACGGGATATCTGGCTTGCACGTCGCTCTTTACAAAGCTGCCTGCCTTTCGAAACGCCCAGTTGGCAGACTCCTGGGCGGAGAATGGTCCCAAAGAAGATGTGGCTTGCGACAAGGAGGACGGCGGAAAAGACGGCTGCGATTCGGAGAAGCCCACGTTTCCCGTCATCATATTCAGCCATGGGCTGGGGGGGTCGAGGCTGTGCTACAGCACGATATGCGGCGAACTAGCTAGCTTCGGCTTCATCGTGGTCGCGGTCGAGCATAGGGACGGAAGCGGCGCGAGGACACTGGTCAACCTGCCTGAGAATGTCAGCGCAACGGAGATTGAGTCTTCAACGGCGGAAATCGTATCCGGCAACGACGAGGAGCACGGGTCTGAGGCCGGGGCCGGAGCTAGGAAGAAAAAGGTTGAGCGTAAGACGAAGCGCGGCGTCAACCCGTACTACATCATGGACTACATCTTGCCCAAGGACAATGCCCAAGACACGTCTCCACACAACCCCCGCGGCGTGGACAGACACCTCCGCAACGCGCAGATCGAGCTCAGGCTGGAAGAGATCAAAGAGGCGTACCATGTGCTCTCGCTCATCAACGGCGGCAGGGGGCACGACGTCGCGCGCCTCAACTTGCGCAAGAAGGGCAACATCGGCTCCAGCTCCAGGGGGCTCACGGGCATCACGTGGGACAGCTGGAAGGGGAGCATGTTTCTCGACAAGGTCAC
Organism: Metarhizium brunneum; assembly: GCF_013426205.1. Taxonomy (NCBI): domain Eukaryota; kingdom Fungi; phylum Ascomycota; class Sordariomycetes; order Hypocreales; family Clavicipitaceae; genus Metarhizium; species Metarhizium brunneum. The sequence goes on along the minus strand of NC_089422.1, from coordinate 8,821,203 downwards.
CGCCATGGGCCACTCGTTTGGAGGCGCAACCACGATCCAACTCTGTCGAGACCAGTCTCTCGCGTGGCTGGGACAGGGCGTCATTCTCGACGCCTGGGGCCAGGGAACTCCTGCCCGGGGCGACGGCCCTGGGAACATTGTAGCCAAGCCCATCATTGCCATATCGTCAGAGGCGTTCATGCACTGGAAGGAGAATTTCGAACGCGTCGTCGGGTTTTGCCAGGAGGCGCGTGAATCCAAGACCCTGTGCTGGATGCTCACCATCGTGGGCTCCACGCATCTCGCCATGACCGACTTTGCGGTGCTGTACCCCCACTGGATGTCGTTCTTCATGAAGTCAATGGTGAACCCGCTGCGGGCTTGTTCTCTTACCGTCGCAACGTCGCTGGAGTTTCTCAGCCTCACCCTGCCGCCTGGACACATCAAACACAAGACGTGGGCCGACGAGGATCTGTTGCTGTCGGCGCCGGCACCGAGTGAGCCGGAGGAGGCGCTGATAGAGGACCACGCCCCGGAGTACAAGTGGGTGGCGGTGAGGCTCAAGATTCCCAACGAGTTTTCAAAGAGATTCAAGGCGTGGTGTCGAAGGCTTTGGCGGACACTGATGTGTAACGCTGTCGAAGGAGACGCGCTGGGCAATGGACTCCATGATTACACTGAACAGGATGAGTTGTGGACGCATATTAGCCCGAGATGTGCAGATGTGGCTTCGTACAGGAGTGCCCTTGGCTGAGCGGGCCAACCAGTTTTGTCTGATGGAGAACTGATGCTGCCAAAGTACCGAGCGGTAATTACTGTATTTTTCATTTCTGTTGTGTAGTCATTATCACAGCGAGGCGTCTATTTGCATGCGGCCTCGTTTGGAGAGGATCAGAAAGATGGAGGCATGTGCCAGAGCTGACATGCAGCTTGGGAAACGAGTCACCGAAAATAGTCAAAATCATGGACGGGGCATAATGTAGCCAGTTTCCGATGAAGGCACAGCAATTACGGATAAAAACAGAATGTCTCGCAGAACTCGAATGGTTTGATTTCTTGTGCTCCAGTGTCTCTGCGCCCGTCTTTGCCTTCTTTTGCCCCAAAGATTAACTATATCGGTCCAAAAAGCTCGGCAATACTCCCTGCTTCCCTATAGGCCCTTTCTCTGTCCGAAACCATGTCGGTGCAGCAGACATGCCTCGGGTCATCGGCGCTGCCAAGGTCTTGCCAAATGCGGCTGATGCCACTCCCTCCAGTATACCAGTAGCTGTACTCGGCCATGCAATGGGGGCATTTTATAATTGGTCCGTATTTCGTCCTCGTCGCGAAAATCATGCGGCGCAGAGCTTCCAGCATCCACCTCCCTTGCGTCGCCAAGACGGCGCATGGAACAAAGTGCAGGACGAAGATTGCTGGGAGGTCGTTCGGATGGACATTCGCCCATCGAATTTGGCGGAAAAGCAGAAGCCTGCCTCGCACCACTCGGGATATAATAGTGTAGCGATACTTTAATGTTGTAGACGGCTGGGGGGGCACTGGTACCATCTTGGGGAGCCTGCATTCCAAGGGGTTTGCACGCCGGTGTTCAACGAACACCTTGCCATGGTATACTGTATCGTGCAAGACGGGCGGCCGATCCGTGTACGTGAGCACAAGCTCGACGTGCTGCTTTGGGACGTGATTGATGTCGCGCCGATAACATGAGCAGAGATGAGGAGGGTGGCAGCCATGACACATGCAGCGCGTTGAACGCTTACAACCCGGCATCATGGTATTGAGTTGATATTCGTGCCATGGGCCCCGAGGGAAATTGCTATATTTTCCAGCATGGAACTCGATACACCTGTCGCAGACTAAGTAGTTGAGGAGTTCATTGGAGAGACAGCCGAAAAAATCAAGAGATTGAGTCCGATGTTGCGAGGAACCGATGGCGTTGAGGTAATGCTCTTGAATAATAGTTTGTAAAGCGTAGCACGACTGAGCAAGCGTGTATAAGCTTTGTCGAGGCAGTTGATCAATGATGAGAAGGATAACTTCAATGGGCATATTTAGCAGCGCGGCAGCATCTTGGGGTGGTCTTTTATGCCTGGTTGTCGTACCACGGCAGAACAAGCGCTTCAGGAGCTTCATCTCGGCCGGGTCTGGTTTGCTTTGTAGGCGAAGGACGGGGGGAGAGAAGCCTTGTCCTTTTATGTTGCCTTGGGACAATCTTGAAGGAAAGCCACAAAAAGACCGGCTTGCACCCGCGTAGCCTTGGTGCGATTCGCAGAAAGTAAAATGTAGAATAAGTTCTCGTAGCTTTGTGAATGGCTTCAAATGTGGTGGGTCTTGGTACAGCAGATGACGACAGGAGAGCGACACCATCAAGCGGCGGCACATTGAAAGAAAGCACGAGTCCAAGAATAGAATGGTTAGCCATCAGACGTGTCCATTTGTGCATCTGGAGAAAAACTTGCCTTTTTGGTCTGCAGAGCCGAGCACGACTGCTTGTGTTGGCTTCACCCACTGTAGTCTGGTACCTTGAGACTACGTACTTGACTTCAGCAGGCTACTGGACTGAACCACCACGGTGAGGTACAAGCGCTGGTTCAGGCCCTAGTCCCAGGCCCTCCCCCAGTAATTATTTGACGAGCCCTACTGGAATGGCTCCCTAAACAAAAGTCAGCGCTGGGGAGAGGGGGCCGGACACGCACCGCTTGGAGACGCAGGTTCGAACGGCCGGCAAGCGAGGCGTCATAAAGTGTAACAAGCGTAAGAGTCGGTCCGTGAGCCGTGTGAGGTTTTCCGAGCCGAGATAGGTGAGGAGCGCAAGTATAAAAATGCACTACGCGCAAACACTGCTGGCGATAACGACATCCATTCTGGCGACGGTCCGATTTGAGAAGAAGAAGAAAAGAAGAAAAGGTTCCGACACAAACGTGGGATGCCTCTGTTTATGTTTGCACAGAGTACGAGGCACCTCCTTCCCCATTCACGGCCCGTTGCTTCTTACCACGGCTCTCCTGGACGACAGCCAGGACCAACGAAGGAGGATAGTGGCAGCGTTTAGCAAGTGCTTGACGGATTCTCGGCTCGACGTATTGGGCCGTGTAGATCAAGTACTCAACCATGACTCTTTGTATTATAGTATATTCATGTATACTACAAGATAGTCGTCGTGGCTGGCCCGGAACATATTATTATTATTATGCCACTGCTTCAAGGCGACGCCAAGATGCCAGCTTCGGCCGCCTAATATATTTGGTTTCCAAAATGAAAGTTTGTACTGGCAGAAGCAATGTCTACTATTACACCGCTTCTTTATGACACCATGCCTGGCAAGGTGCGCACGACGGTAAAAAGACGCCTCAAGTATAAATTGCCTATCCGTACAGCAGAACCAGACCTCTGCATTTGCAAAAAAGATGTGGGAAACCCCAACTCGCTCAGGACAAAACCCACACTGAGGCCCCTCGCGCGCATCCATGTGGTTAACCTAGTTTTGACACTGTGATATCGACTCTGCCAAGAGCACCACCACTGGTATTGTAAGGTCCAAGAACAACAGCATAATCAGAAGTTGAGGGATCATAGTCCAGAATCCGCGCTGTATTTGTGGATTTTCCCCAAGGACAGTCCCAGTAGACCTTGCAGATCTTAGTATTGCCGTCATAGAGGTCAAGATCTCTTTGAGTTCCCCATGATGCATTCTCTCGACCGCATGAGGAGACAGTACATCTCTTTCCAGCTGGTCAGTTGCCATCGACTTCACCAAATACCTTTCCATTCAGACTGCTCTCCGTGCGAGTATGCTACTCCCATCCTACGAACTAAGCGTTTCATCTCCGTCTCCAACCTGGGTTACTACAGTTGATGAAAATCACTACGTAGACGGCAGAAGGAGTAAGGCATCTTTAGATGTGGAAGCAAGTAATGTGGTGGCGGGGTATAAGGACTGGGTATCTCCAAAGCACATGCCCGCTGTGACTTTGCGCGCGCTCCTAACGACCAGTTCAGGTTGCCAAAGTCATTGCGAAGCCAGATCACGCGGCGACAAGACCGCAATACCCAAGCCCTCATGATTTCCATCTGAAAGTCTTGGTAAGTAACATGGCGGTTTCCCGTCGAGCTTGGCGCTAACTAGTCGGGGAAGGGTTCACTCAAGAAAGTTTGACATATTTCGGACGACGTCTTCGCGTGAAGGACAACCTCTACACTCACTGTGAGAGTGACCCCAAGATACATGGTCCCTGGCCAACTGTCCCTAGCGCTAACCCTATTCCCACAATGACAGACGTCGACGACAAGCCAGGGGAGAAGCCGCGTTTCAGCTTCCAAGCCTTCAACTTTGGTCAGGTTGCTGGCAGTGCCAGGCTCTTGTTTGGGGAGAACCCAAAAGAATTAGATTATGTATGTGTCATGGGTCGCTGCATGCCTGCAGGGTACGATAAGTTGAGCGAGCTGTGGGTTTTCCCGAAGCAAGTAACGGGCATGTTCGACAACAGAGTCGATGTCTATTCCCTATCTGGGTTGGGTACTATCGAGTTGGACATGTCTAAGCAGGGCAATGAAGACCCTCTTTTTTCATTCTATGTCAAGAAGGCGGATTGACAAGTACCTTGTGCAACTTGTGAGGAACTGAGCATTGCTTAGGTTCGTTAAAATTTAATACTTGCGCCCCTACGATGCCGAGGCTGCGCGGCCGTCTTCTTATTGCCGCGTTGCGCGGTTTCAATTCCTTTCTTCTTGCCCATCTGTTGGGACTCTGCAAAATCTCTTTTACCGTGAAACCAACGTCGGTCCTTGAACGGAGGTTCCTTGGCAGCGTTACCCAAACTAAAAGCTCTATCCGCCACGTATATTGGCTTTTCTATTTCCGTCCAGTAGCTTTAAACCGTCATCCACTATCCGCACAAAATTAACAATGACAGACTCTATCAAAACGCACCCGATCCCCTTTCAGTCACATCCAGCCACAATAATACGCGATATCGTTAACTGGAGCGATTCTCAGCCAATAATGTCACTCAATTTCAGCCAGGGTCAACTCTCAAGTACAGCTCCCAAGTACGGGGGCATTTTGCAACAACTGCAGAACTCGTGAATAGGAAAAGGGACACGGAAACACGAAGAAACTAAGAAGTTCAATTTTCTTATAGTATAACAAGGCTCATATTACATAGGGTCGTTGCTGTCAAGGAAATGGGACAACATAAGGTCGGGAGGAGACTATTTCAGCCCCCTTGTAACCATTGAAGTGCACTCGACTGACGCCGATGCAATGACGCCACCAAATGAAGGTCTTATAATCTGCCCCTGAGCATAAACTATACAAATTAATAACCATCTCCTTAAGAGCTTCTAGTTCTTCTCTTTTATGATGTAATTAATTTGTAGGTTTGTAACACGCTTCTGGCTGAATAAGCCTCGTGCAACTTACACCCCTTGGAAAAGAAATCTGCAGAAGAACTCTATAGTAACTAGGTCTCACACTTTAACACATTATTCGAAAAGTTTGATTAGATTGCTTATCCTGAATTGCTCACCAGGTGATGTCGGATGCAATGTGGCTGAATGTGGGAGAGTGCGTGCGGATTGAGAGTTGGGTGCGTTTTCATAGAGTCAAGTCTGTCTGACAATCGTGTGAAGACGAGCCCTAATTTTCCGCGGTTTATTAAGGAAAAGTTAGTATACATGTGTTCACCCTTGTTCACGTAGAGCATTCTCCTCACAATGCGTTTAAAAAATCAAAACTGTCATGAATCACGCGTCTTCGTTTCGGACTATTAGTCCACATATTCCTTTTTCCGTGAGTCCCAGTGTAACGCACACTCTTCTAGCATTAACACCGGTTGTTGTGTTATTCCATGTATCAAGTTTATTTGCAACACCCTACTCGTGCCATGTCCCACTCCCGAGTCCCTTGTGACCCGTGGAACCAGCACCGCAGTGGGGAGCAGATGTGTCGGAGGAATCCTTTCAAGATATTGACAGTTTAATAGGGTCTTCATCCTTCAAAAGCCATCCTCTAGGATAGTGCTCCATACAACTAGCCCTATTACAACTATTATATCCTTTGTCTAGAACTACCTATTCTGTCGTTCTTGGCCTTTGAATGTCCGCAATAGCACCTTTCTCCACAGCGTATTGTTGTTTTACATGGTGTCAAGTATCTTCGTATTGGCACCAGGGATTCTAAGCGTGCCAAGTGTCTACGGTTACACAAGGGCTACGATCACGGGACCCAGGGCAAAAGGTTCGCACCACTTCTTGTATGAATAAAGCCTTTTAGTTAACTACCTAGGCAAGTCTTGAGACAAACAAAGGACTTCCTACATCAAAGAGTGTTGTTAGACAAAGGAAGTTATTGCTTGAAGCCCTCACTGAGCTATTGTCATATCCAAAGTTTTGGCTAGTAGACACACTCGGGTTATTCTAATGTGCAATAATCCATGTAATATTTGGTTTTCAATATTACCAACGTATTCTTCCTACGTGGTCTGTTGCAGTTTTCTGGCTCAAGTACAGCCGACATGTTGTGTTAATAGAGTGCTTGCACGATGCTTACATCATTATTTGCATGGAAGTAAAGGGTGGCTGGTTAAGGTAGCTGTAAAAAAACGTAAAAGTTTAATTGACTTCTTTTGCTGTTGTTCTAGGGTTATAGAGACGATGTAATAAGTGCACATAGAGGGCTTGGAGTCATGCCTTGATTCAGCTACAACTCCTCTTATAGCATTACATCACCGTTTTCTTGTCGTAACTGGATTGCAAGGAAACGGCCCCACTTTAGGACTCGGATAGCTCGGCTCGGGGCTTTCTTGGGAAGCCCTTCCTGTTCTTGTGAGCAATCGCTTCATCCAAGTCTCACCCGACCTTGCTCGTGCCCTCACAACGTCACATGGATGGAATTTGAATATTCCACTCCTTGTCAACCAGACATTTAAGCGTAGGATCACTTACGGGCTACAGCCATAGCTGCATCCGCTGGTGTAACCTGGCAGGGGCAAGAAAGTCTCCCCCCCGTCGGCAAGAACACACGAGAGCATCAATAGATACAATCATCAGTTTTTGACTTGGGTAACGGATCACAACCCCAGTAGTAATTCAAGTATCTCCGGAGAATTCCTACCATGCCCCCACTTTTCGAGTTCCTTCTTCGCTTACATCCTTCGAGATGGGTAGGGGAAAAGATGAGGGCGTGGCCCTGATATTGTGTTGCGACTGCATACTTTGTACACTATATAATGCTTGCGATGGCTACGCTTCCTTTACAATTTACGCTGCGAAAAGCAAACAGCCACCTTTTAACTTGGGTACTTGCCAGTGCCACCGCGGCCCTGTTGCGATAGGGATTTCTTGAGCAATTCTTTCACGATGAAGGCGAGTCCCTGGGTCTCGATAGCCGCGCCGCTGCTGCTGTTTGGGTTGTGTCAGGGCCACTTGAAGCCAGGACACAGCTTCGAACCGACACTTGAGCGTCGCGGCGTAGACACTGAATCCGGAGGATTCGATGATGAATTTCCGCGACACGTCTACCGCGGCGAGATACAGAGAACCCCAAAAGAAGTTCAAAAGGATGGGGGGTTTTACTCGAGGGGCATGCAGAGGATACTCTCAGGGGATAAACTGTCCTGGGAAGAATTGGAAGACGGCAGCAGCCTGTTTCGTCATGCGGCTGGAGACACGGCTCCGTTTACACGTTATGTCTCGACGAGTGCCGACCCGGCCACATCCCTTACATTCGCTGTCAACGACGAAGATCCAGTCGAGAAGGGCTACATTTATAAGATCCACGCCGACAAAAGGATGGTTGATGTAAATCGATCTCTTGGGAAATACTCACCATACCCCGCGCAAACCGAGCATGCAGCTATTGGCTTTATCCCATTTGAGCAGATTGAAGGCTGGTGGGAAGTCACATATAAGCATGACTTTGCTGACCCCAAAGTCGGAAAGAAAACTCAAGACAAGCTGCGGAGGGGGCAGTTGAAGCACTTTCACAGGAACCCACACTTCAGCCCAAACTTCCAAAAGCTAAGAGGTAATGGCGTGGCACCACAGCTCGCTGGGTTCCCTCGACTGTCTACAGCTTGGGACGAGGACACTTGGAAGCAATTCAAGACACTGCCTGTGAGCAAAAGTCTGGACGACATGATTGAGGCGGTATGTACCGGCAACGGCAACGACAATTGCATAAAGCAGCTTGGCCAGCCGCAAAGCAAACCGACCAAGCCAAAGACTTCTCCCAGTGGGCCGATAGACCCGGCGAAGCCAAAATCACTCGCAACTAGTTTCCGCGTGTACGCAAAGGCGGGCACATTGGTGGGATTCAATGTTCTGGCTCCCTATTTGCGTAACGTGCTGAACCAGCTGCGCCAGTGGGATCACCCGATTGGGTGGGCTGTGAAAGAGCTTGACGACAGTATTAACGGGTTCCAGGAGTATATTGGAGGGCCGCGACGGAACGACATCAGCGGTAATGACAACCAGGCAGCGCTGATCAACTTCTTTAAGCGGGTCTTTTGGATACTGGAGGGCCCAAGGCGGCGGCCACAAGACCTGCAGCTCCTATCATACGGGAAGAGAAATAAGATGCGGTTGATTAGCGTCAACGACGTTCTCCGCACCTGCGAACGCGTTGACGAGACCCCGCCAGACGAGCAACAGCTCAAGACGAACCTGAAGGATGCTTGTACCAAGGTCCGTAAAAAGGCAATGGAGCTTGAGATGCCCACGGCAGCAGAGCTCGAAATAGGACGTGCTGCCTGTGGCGTTTGCGGGCTGGCGTGGTCCCCTCAAGATGGCCAGTGTAAGGACAAGACGGGGGCAATTCTCTGGCCACGAGAGCCACCCGCTGAATCGACGTGTACCCATCATGACAGCACCAAGTGTGGAGGCGAACAAACGGCGGCGCAGCTCCAGACAGGACAGGCTGTCTGCGGTATTTGCGGCTCCAACTGGTACCCCGACGAGGGCAAATGCAGAGATGCGGCGGGCGTGCTGCTCTGGCCATTCAAAACGTGTAGCGCTGGAGCCGGCCGAATCCAGTGCGAAGGAGGGCAGACGACGGCACAGCGCGAGACAGGTCAAGCTGTCTGCAAAGCTTGCGGGAAGTATTGGGATCCGGAGGGCAGCAAATGTAGGGACGAGGCTGGGATGCTGATCTGGCCGCCGCAGCACTTGCCCAGCATCAAGCCTCTACACCCATCGGAAAAATGTCGCGGCGGCAATGACATGACGTGCCAAAGGAGGCAGATTGCAGCGGAGGCCGAGAGAGGACGAATTGTCTGTGGAACTTGCAGGTTTTCGTGGGACTTGAGAGCCCGTAAGTGTAGGGATAATTCTGGGGCGGTTATCTGGCCGCCCAAGGAGTAGGTGGCTACTGTGGAGGGCGGCCACGTGATGAGGGTCCAGCCTCTGGTTCCAGAGCGAGCCATGATTTCAGCAGCCTTGCCTGTGTGTCGGTAATACTAGTACCAAGTATTCGAGAAGTGCTTGGCATCAACTCTCGACGCAAAATGCAAAGATGCTGTTGGACACGAGCGCCGGAAACACCACGCACTTGCGGAATAATAACCGTGGCAAGGATAGTCCGTGCATGACGTTTACCAGGCCCAGGTCAATCCCATTGAGTGCGCGGAGGTGCGTTGAATGTATTGGACCCACTCTTTGCGCGATACCTAGACGGTATTCCGTACCTCTTTTACTAGTACTAAGTTTACTACTATATAAAGTATTTCTTTATAACTTAGGAAATTTTAGTGACTTCTATTATTATATAAAATATTAGTAAGGTAATATACCGTTTAATACTAGATTTTTGATTAGCCAGAACCTGAATTCAGTACATCCAACGCAGCTCCGCGCACTCAATGGGATTCTAATTACAGACGCAGGCATGCGGGACAGAGCCTGGAAGATGAAGCCATGCAGATGCAGATTTCGATTGAGAGAGCCCGCCAACCGGGGTGGACGAGCCCGGGGAGGGGGGAAGGTGGGGCGGTGGCCGGGGGCAGGAAACAAGTGGCAGGGGGGGCAGGAGACAAAGAGTGGGGCGGGCCGGCGGGGCATCGAGCAAAAGTTGCCAGCCAGACTCGGCCACTGGAGGACTGCCAACTGCCAACCATGCAACACAAAGTCGCGCCACAATTCGTATTTTGCTGGCCGCCATGATGAAACCCGCATGACAACTTCGTGTCCAGCGCCAACAACAAGCGCCAAACTACTAATTCTTTGGACGGGCCGCCAATGCTGTAAAGACGCCACCGCCGGCACCGCCTACGGGAACATGAGCCGAGCTGGCGGTGTGCCGTGGTGCGGGAGTAGCTGAGGGCGGAACCTCCGCCTCCATGGCTGTGTGCTCGGGCTTGCGGAAGAGGAGCATGAGATGCTGCTGTATCATCGGCCGGTCCTATTCGAATGGCGCGCTCGACTTTGTCGCTTCGTATCCTACAATTGTCGCTTTGTGTACGCGGCGGCACCTTTCCCTACGTCGGACGCCTTGGTATCAGGTCAGCATCCATCAGTGAATCAAGATGGAACCAGGGCGAACCGGGGGGTTGGAACCATTCAAGCCGGCGTTGTAAACAAATCGGACGATCCTGAGGGAACAACAGGTGCTGCAAGTATGGCCGTCCGTGCATCTTGGTTCTTGTGCCATGACACAAAGGCAATCGTTCTCACTTCCGTACCACCTCGCGTATTGTCTCATGTCCAATATTCAACCTCTGACTGTGTTGTCTGCTCCAACCAGCGCGGGCCACACCACCCTCGACCAAGCCCCTCGTATTCAGGCCGCGATCGACCCGGATCTCCAGGACCAGCCAAGCGCCCTACTGCACCTCTGCATGTCTGGTGTGACCGGGTCCTGTCAGTTGTTCAGCTGGGATGGTGATTTTTTTTCCGTCCACGGATACATATGGTCAATGGTTCCTGGCTCGACCCGATCGGTCCCTTGTGACTTTTTGAGGGTTTGCTGCGTTTATCGTAGTCTGCTCACACACATACCATCTATCTAATACTATCAACCAACTCGACTCTCCACGCTTTCCGGTACGCTGCCTGTTCTGCAACTCGCGCAGTACCAATAATATCCAAGGTTAAAAAGTTGTGTACTCGTTCTTAACGACAAATCTGCCCCTGATCGACAAGATTGCGCTCGTCTCGACCAGCGACTGTATTCTTGAATCTTGCCCACTGCCCGCATCGCGCCACCACGCTTTGAAGACGACAAAGCCAGCCCCCTTGGGTGTGTTTCGTACGTTGCATCTGAAAAAGGGCGCAACGGACCAGAACAAAACAAAGGAGGAGAAATAACAAAAGTCGGTGCTGGCCAGCCATTTCAGCCGCCGCATTCATTGCATCATCATTCAAGTCGTGGTCGCCCAAGCCCGTTGGGGACTTCACAGTTCATACTTTCTAGTTGGCAAGCTCCCGCACCCACGGCTGGCAGCTGTCGGCCAGCTGTTAGCGTCTACTGGTCTGCCAGCCCAACCACTTCGTCCTCAGTTTGTGAGTTGCGGCCATGTCCGACTCCAACAATCCGTCGGGCCGCTCCAACAGCCTGCAACGCATGTTGGACCTCGAAAAGCAATATATGGTAAGAACCTGCCGCTCATTCAGAGTCTGCCGTGTATCTGTACTTGTGCAGTTTCTTCTTTTTCTCTTCTCTCGCTCTTTCGATTCCACTCCTGTGCAGGTTTCATCACGCACTCGGGCCTCTGTATGGCCCATGTTCTGAATCCCGACTTACAAGGCTTACTGTTCACAGTTTGGTCGCCTTCACGCACATTCACAACCGTCCGCGCCCTCAAACGCAACTTCTCAACCCGCCACCCCAGCGGTTATCAAAAACGCCTCCCCTACTCGCCCGGGCATACTCACTCGTCGAACACAAGGAAACATGCAGAGGAATCGGCCAAAAAGCAATATGCCGCCTCGTGATCCTTCTTTGCCTCCACAACTACCCCCTCTTGCCATCAATGCTGGCGCACCCATCACCATGAGCGGATCTGATTTACTCGCGGGTCACGGTAGAGACTACTCTCCCAGGGATGAGGATTCCACCATTGTCCCTACGCCCAGCGACAAGTATCCCAAGGTCGTTTCGTTTGAGTTCCCTCCTACCGAGTCGGCACCTGCGCCCTGCCACTCGCCGAGTTGGGAGGCGTATGAAAGACGAAAGACAGAGAAGAAGACGGAGAGGAGGGAGAGGGAGGAGTCGAGAAATGGAAAGGCGAAGAAGCTAGTCAAGCAGCCGCCTGCGAGCTCGCCCTATTCGATGCAACATGCCTCTGCGTCTGATGTCGATGCGAACCGGGGCCGTCGAAGGGAGCGAGCAGATAGCTCCACGGCGGTCAATAACACCAGTAAACCTCCTCGAAAGGCTCGGAGCCGCTCGGGGTCGTTTGTATCTCTCCTCAGAGCCCCCTTTGACTTTCGCCGTTCATCGGTAGATCATGGCGTAGACTCGAGCTTTATCGGCGGCATAAAACTTGAGATGCAACGAAATGCCACGGCGCAACAGGCTCTCGATCACCAAGCCGTGGAAGATGAATCGAATATTCACCCTGCTCTTCGCAAAGGAAAACAGACTGACAGATGGTCCGCACCACTAAAGTCGCCACCACCACTACATAGAGCTGGCGTCGATGGCGAAAACCAGCGTCGATACCCGCCCATCACCAGAAACAAAACCAAATATCATCATAAGACCATGTCGCTTGTTTCACCGACAGCACCTGCCGTCCCTGATCTTAACACGATCGACAAGTGGCGTGCCAAAGTTGGTCTGAGGACTCTCTCTCGGCCCGGGTCACACATGGGTTTGGACAATGATGCTCATCTCAACGGGCCTGATACAGTGGCTGTAGACTTGAAGCAAACGATTTCCGAGCCAAGAGATGCACTTCTTTTTGACCCAACGAGGCCAACGAGGCCAACGAGCGCCGCATCCCCCCAAAAGCCGCTGCATGTCGTGTTTCCTGCTAGTCCGCCGCCACGAGAGAAGATGCTAGAGAAGAAGCCGAAATTGGACCACAGTAATAATGTGTCCATTTCGTCCTGCTCAACGGGCGATACTTTTGACACGGCCCCGTCCTCGCCTCCCCCCGAACCACCCAGGCGAAGTTCCAAGAGAAACTCGACGTTGAGTCTGGACGGATCAATACCGCCTTTGCCGTCTCCCAAGCACAGCAGCAGCCCGCAGCCGTCTCCTGTCCAAGACGCTCCACCTCGGCGATCCTTTCCACTATGCGGAGATGGAGGATTCCAGTTCAAGGACACGGCTAAGGGTAAGGCCATCGAAGCCCCCGTGTCCATTAGCCAGGCGGCCACGTATATACCCTCACCCGGCTTCCAGCTCCCAGGCAGTTCGTCCGAGGACTCTGGCTCCGAAGACTTTCACTCCACTTCCATCGTCAGCACGCCGGCTACTTCACGACCGCAGTCTGAAAAGAGCATGGCTCTGGAGCCTAGCAAACCCGAACCCCTGGAGCTGCAACGCGGCAAAGAAAAATCACTACCCGCACCACCAACCACCACATATCCTCTCCATAGCACGGATAATTCAGAAGACGAAATGGATCACATCCAAGCAGTCGCCGAAAAAGTGCTCAACGTATACAATGACATCGCCGTCCAACCTCCCGGTCTCTGTCGACGATCAAACTCCCAATCTACACTCACCACGGACGCAAGCATGCCCCAGCCACTACAGGAAAAGCCCCTCAGGCTTCGGTCAAAGTACAACCAGCCCGGTTCGTCGTCTCAAAATCCCGCTTCCCCGGCAACATACCTCGAGGAAGCGCGCCGGCAGCCACCAACGGCCCCCACGCAGCGCGCGCACAAGCAACGCCTCGGACCACCAGTGTCCTTTGTCCTCCCAGACTCCGACTCCGACTCGCCCGTAACCGAAAAGAGCCTGCCCTCTGTCCCCGACATTGTCGGCCGCTCTCTGCGCCATAAATCCACCCCCTTGCTGAGCACGTCCGACAGGGAGCCCGTCGCCAAGGTGTTTGTCGAGTGCTGCAACTGCAAGTACTACCACGACATGCCGAGTAATTTGTACGAGGCCATGGCTAACCCGGAGAGTGTTCTGAGTCCCGTCGACAAGTACGGATATGCCGGCGCCTTGTCGACGGCAGTCAAGTGTTCATGGTGCAGGCATGAGATGAGCACGAGGTGCTGCGCCGGGCTGGCGGCAACGGTGTACATTAAGGAGCGGTTACATTAGATGTCTTTTGATTCTGCTGGAAATTCTCTCGTTTGAATGACCCTCCTTCTTTTTTTTTGTCTTTGGGAGAGAAGAAAACTGTAAGAGATTTGGAAGCGACTAATGAGCTGTACTGCATATTTCCTATGTTGCTATGATGTCACGAGAATGCGGGGTGTATATAACCTGATATTTAGCTCTGATAATACTTTAATGAGACCATTATGAATCAATTCCATCACATGGCCGGTTGGATATAGATGCGACGTGCTACCAGACGGGGGGCTCGGCGACTGTGTCTTATTACATGCTGGCAAGATTAGGAGCTTTTTATGGTGATACAAAACTCTTTTGTTCTTTAACCCTACACTCTACCTGGCTTTGCCTATCGCTTTCAAGTCCTGTTTGAACTAACGCTGACAAGAAGAAGAAAATCAACAAAAATAAGAGTAGCAAGGCACCGAGCGGCCCCAGCCTAGGCTGCTGAATATTCTCGCTCCTCACGAGGTTGGTCATAAACCCAAGGATCTTCGGGCCTGGCTGAGTTCAGCCTGCGTCTCGGACAATCTACTAGCCATTTCGAGATTCTGCCTTTTGACTGCCGTAATCGCCTGTCGCGCCCTGAGAAGCTCGCTCTCCAGCCGATCCAGATAGTCGGACCAGCAGAGAAAGTCGCCCTCTACCAGGGGCTCCTCGGCCCTCGACTGGCCCACGGCGGCGGCGTCCCGGGGCGGAGCTCCGACGGGACGCCTTATCCGCTTCGCCTCGAGGACGTCTTGGAACAGGACGACGTTCGTGTCGACGGCCAGGCGGATGGTGTTGCAGAGCTCCGCGGCGCACAGGCAGGCGTGGTCCCACGGGCGGAGGCAGCTATCTCTGGGCAGGTAGCGGAGGGACTCGATCCTGGACACGTCTATACGGTAGAGGTCCTGCGGTGGCGGCTCTTCGGGGAATACCTTGTCGGTGAGGGCTGTTTGACGTTGTCGTCAGCCACCCCGGGTTGGTTGTCATGGGACGCAAACTCGACGTCACCCCTACAGCTTGGGGGCAACTCACCGTTGTCCTGCCATTCCCGGAGCATCAGCCAAGTGAACTTGCGGGCGTCCCATGCGTCCTGCTCGGCCGAATCCGCAATCACGTTTGCCACATGGGTGACAATCTCCTCCCGGACCTGTGCGAATTGATGCCCGAGCTCTCTGAAGCGCTCACAGAGTAGAGCTTCCAGCTGGAGCAGCCAAAAGAGAGGATTTGCAGTTCGTGCCGTAGACTGAGGGGCTACAGTATCTTCCGTAGACAAAAGAATTCCAGTCAAAGACAGAGGATCTGCAGTTTGTTCCGTAGGCGAAAGAATTGCAGCCAAAGACAGAGGATCTGCAGTTCGTGCCGTAGACTGAGGGGCTACAGTATCTTCCGTAGGCAAAAGAATTGAAGTCAAAGACAGAGGATCTGCAGTTTGTTCCGTAGACTGAGGGGCTGCAGCCTCTTCCATAGACAGAGGATCTGCCGTTTTTTTCGTAGACATTGTCTTTTTCTTTTGCTCGTCTGTTGTCTTGAAGCACGCTTGGTGTTGACGGCTTGGTGAGGAAGCGGCCCAGAGGGAGACATTTACGGTGCACCACCGCGAGCAGCAGGCAAGTACAAACGTAGGATGAACTGCCGGAGATGCAGAGAGGGCATGGTCGACAGAGATGCAGCAGGAGCGGGTTGATTGCGCACGATGGTGTGTATCATTGGGGGGGTTGGATGTGCAGGCTATTATTCACGGGCTGAGCTACATTGTTTGGTGAACCACGGCGATGCTGCTTGTTCAATATGTGTTGAGCGGGAGGAGGGAAGATGGGCAGGCGAGGAATTGATTGCGTGACAGGCGTATACGGCAACAAGCGTGGCAAATGCAACGCTTGACAAAATGGGACGTCTCATCTTTTCAAGTTGCACAGCGGACGGAGATGAAGCACATGGAGGAGGTTCTTTGGGCGACGTCAGTCGGCGGCTGCAGGTACTCCGTATTGTGTTGAAGAGTCGTGATCAAAACTTGATGTGAAGTCGGTTTTTTTTTTTGGACTCTCTTGCGCCTGTCTCACCGCAATATCAAGGCTAAACCCAGAGTCGGGTCATGCCAAGGATTCTGCCGCCACCCACCCGGACTTGATTATTCATGGCCGCGCCTGAGCGGTCGATCCATGTCGCATCTGAAAGTTGGCCGACGGCGGCTTCACAATGCGGCAACCATTGCGGAGCCCTTTAAAACCACCTGTGACGCTGCTGATTGCCAGCGCTTCTTTTTCTCTGTGACCTGGTGAGACATCGCCTGAGCCCGGGTGTACACATCGATCGGTGCACATGTCTGTCTCACCGCCCTAATGGTGTCGAGGGACCCCAATGCCGCGCCTGAAAGTAAGTCTTTCAACCTCTTGTTCATTTGTCTTTGCGTGTCGATTTCGAGGCCAGCATGCTCACTGGGACCACCAATCAGAGGGCTGCGGTACCTGCACCAAACGTCGCATCCGATGCGATTTGGCACGGCCAGTTTGCCAGAAATGCGTGAAGCGTGGACTCGAGTGTCCCGGCTACGGCCAGCGGCTGCGTTGGGCAGGCGGCGTTGCTGTGCGAGGCAAGTTGAAGGGCAAGATGATTCCGCTGCCCCAGACCGGCGGCTCGACGAATACACGGCAGCCGACGACGCGCCATGTGTCTGCGACGGCGTCAAAGGACGAGGCTGGCGATGTTGACGAGGCTCAGCGCCATGTCGGCTCGTCGCCCGTGTGCGTGCCCGTGCTGCTGGATCTTACCCTGCGCAGCTCGTTGCCCAAATTCATCGACTACTTCGACAAGAATCTGGCTGGGCTGATGGTGTGGTTTGACTCGGAGGAAAACGACTACCGACGACGTGTGCTGCCCCTGGCCACGAACACGCCGGCCGTGCTATACGCTGTTGCTGCCATCGCCGCCCATCACGGTGCGACGTCCTTTTCCCTGGGCATGCCTCGCTTTCCCGAGGCTGCCAGGGACGCTTGTCTCGGCTTGATTACTCGCCACGTTCAGAACATGACGGGGCGGCTGGCCGACGGTTCTGAGCTGAATACTGGCACCGACATTGCCGAGGCCGAGTGGATTTTGGCCTCCATTATGATGATTTCGTGCTACGAAATGACCAATTCGCAGATTGCCGCGGCCGAAGGACACAGACGCGCCGCGAGGACTCTGGTCAACGTCTTTACTACCAAGGAAGCGAGCAACAGAGGCCTCTTCCGCTTTCTGCGCACCCAACTCGCCATCTACGATGTGCTGGCATCTACCACGTCCTTCAACCTCCAAGACATCCAAGAGACCGTGCTCCCCCTGCCTGGCACCGAGCGTGGTCTCTTCTCACAATACCTCTCTCTGCTACACTTTGTCACGCTTCTGTCTCGTCGCGCCGCCTTCGGTCTGGAGGCCAATGCCTTGACGCCGGGCAACTTTCCCGACGCCACGCGCATTCGGTGCCAGTTCGAACAGGCGCGAGGCACAACGCTTCTCGCCGCAGCGAAGCTAAGAATCGAACCAGCCATTCTCCGGCGCGACTTTGTACGGCTCGTCGACATTTATCACCATACGGCTGTTTTGTATTCTTACCGCTGCTTGGGATACGCACACGACGGCAACATGGACTGGAGGGCATCGGTGGAAAAGCTATTCGAGCAGCTCGGCACCTTGGAGGATCCCGCGCTATGCGCCCAGAATCTACCCTGGCCTGCCTTCATTGCCGGCGCCGAATGCCACGACGATGTTGTGAAGCAGCGAGCCGTCACCAATTTGCTGACGGGGATTATCAAGACGACGGGCTTTAAGAACCACGCCGACATTCTCAACTTTTTGGGCGTGTTTTGGGGCGGCGCAAATCCAGACTGGCGACCGCTGGCTCAGCAATTCCAAGAAAACGGATACCAGGTCCTTCCTGTGTGAATTGCACAAAACACTGCATGGCAGGATACAATTTTTTTTTTATTTCTTCTATCAACGGGGGAAACGCCCATCGATTACCGACACGCTTTACTTCCTCACCGTCTCCTCATCTTCCACGCCGAAAATAACCCTCATCGGATCCTGATATTTGTACAATCCAAGCGCCGGCGGGGCAATGCCGTATCCCAGCAGTCGCAAAACCTGGGGCGAGAGACCTCTCTTCTTTGCCAACTCGGGCGGCACTTCGAGGTAGGAGTTTTCTTCCTGGCGGAGGGTGCCCTTGCACAGAAACATGCCGATGGTTTCGCGCGCATCATCCCTGTTTCAAAGACACAATGAGTCAGCTACCACAGAATCCATGGCGGATGACCTTGCCGAAGGAAGGGTCTCAGAACAAGAAAAAAGCTTACTTGGTCACATTTGCCCCACCGGCATGATACACATTTCCCACGAAAACTGTGGCATCACCTACCTCAAGCTCCGCAGGGATGGCTTCTTCGTTGAGGGGCATCCTGTCCGGCCCCCACAAGTGACTCTTGGGGATGACGATGGTCGCCCCGTTTTCCTTGGTTGTCTTTGTCAAGGCCTGCAACGCAACAACGGTCAGGTCTGGCCACACAGAGCAAACTGATTACCCGAGGTTTTGATGTTTTCGCTTACAGTCACGCAGCCCAGCATGACGGGCATGTCGCAGTTCCGAGTGTGGTAGTCGGAGTCGTCTCGATGCAGGGCCTGCTGCGTACCGCCAGGCTGGACGCGGAACCCGACGATGCTGGCAATCTGCGGCTTGGCCGAGACGGTCTTCTTTCCCTGGCCCTCCCAGTAGGTGTACCTGCTCGTCAGCATGCCGCTGGCGACGGTCTGGAACAACGGATTCACAAGCAGCTCTGCCGTGGCATCCGAGTACGCCAAGATGCCGTGAGCTCGCTTCGTGGTTGTCGGGAAGAAACCGGACTCGTCGACGCGGTCCGAGTCGAACTGGGGCTTGAGGTCCTTTCTGATGCGTTCGCAGAGCTCTTGCGGCACGAGGCCCCTGACTATGACGGCGCCATCGCGCTCGATAATGGACTGGAGAAGGGCGCCCGTCGTGGACGGGTCGTTGGCGTAGACGGATGCAAGGGTTTTGCCCGCCTCGGTTGGGAAGGGGCCGTTGTGCTCGTCGCAGGACATTGTGTGTGTGTGTGTCTAGCGTCTGGGATGGGAATGACTGGTCGTATCAGATGAACAAATTTACGTTTCTGTGCAACAATAGATTTATTCTGTGTGTCTAGACTGGCCGTCGCCGCATCTTTTATATTCACCTGGTTATGGATCTATTCCAGAACTGACTGACATGCCGTCTCTCATTGCCGTTCCCCTCTCCGCCAAAGCTTTGAGAGGACGAGAAAAGGGCAGTTTATACAAGTTACCATACCGCCTTGGGTAAAACCCCAGAGAAAAGCCCATGAGCATGAAAGACCGAATTTCTATCCGAGGCGACGGGCGGTAATATCTCCATCGTCGTTCTACTACCCTGTATTCTGCAAACCTGCAAATACTCTGTGTAAGTACCCAACAAGGAAATTGGTGGGGAGCCGTGGGGAATTTTCTCACATCAACAACCACTTCCAGGCTAGTGCATCGTTGTCGTCCACCAGCAGCTTCCAACTCCCCGTACCCACCAACCGCAAAAAATGGCAAGTGGCTCGATGGGATGCATTCTTGAGATGGTTAACGAGGCCGTCGATCCACAAGCAAAGCATCCAAGGCACTTTGGCCGAGTGGTCTAAGGCGCCGTGTTCAGGTTGAGTCGATTCGTTCGACTGGGCTTATTCGCGGTCTAGTAATAGGCGAGGGTTCGAATCCCTCAGGTGTCATGAACTTTAATTTTTGCTTATTCAACTTGTTATCACTCTGTTAATTTTTTTTATCGGGGCCGGGAGCTTCTCAGAGAAGTGGTTGGTTGATTTACCGTCAGGACGAATCTCTTGCGTTCCTTTTTGTGACGAGGCTCAGGGTCGTGGGACGAGTCGGCAAGTGGTTTGTATGTGCCTATCCAGCCATGGCGTTCATCTCGGCATTTGAAATAAATACACCTACGCAGATATACGGGAGCATGGCCGTTCATTCACGCAATGCCTGGAATGCGTCTGCTCGGAAATACACTATAAACTCATGCGCTGCTGCTTTGCTTGTTTTTTCGCTGCGCAATTTGTCCCACGTGATGGTTTTTCGTCAAGCCGCCCCGCCGCATCCTGATGTGGCCATCTCACAACCTCGCCGCGAATCCCGTTGAGGCCCAGCTCATCAAATGCGTGAGGCGCTGCGGAACTCATGAATTGTCTTCTAGATGGAATCGAGCTCCGCTTCTGGCAGCAACCTTGCTGTGAGTTTGACCCAGACGCCCGCATGTCTCTCGCAAACGGCTGACCCCCTCCACAGTGCGACGTCTGTCGGATCAAGAAGTTGAAGGTGCGTATAAGACTCTGCTGCCTCTGCCTACATTGGGAGAGTAATGGAGTAGCTGAGGCATCTCAAAGTGTTCCAAAGATCGCCCGGCGTGCACGGCTTGCGTGCAAAACCGCAGACAATGCCATTACAGTGGAAAAGTGGTACGGTCGCCACTCACCAGACAGTAGGTCTCACAGACACAACTCCCGAAGCCATGGTGTTTTTTTTTTGACAATCTCCTAGGTATCTTACTTCCGTGGAAAGACGGCTCAACTATTTGGAGAAGCTGGTGGCACAGAAACTACCCGATTTGGATGTTGATGAAGCACTCGCTGCTATTGCCACCAGCTCTCCGGCTACGCCACCGGTGCAGGTTAAGACGCTCGCGTTCCCGTCGGATCACCGCCAGCACAGCACTACGGGACTCGTTTCAAGTAGCAAGGAGCAGCCTGCGCAGGAGTCGATATCGGAGGCTGTCCCTGAGCAAGCGGATGGATTTGACTGGCAAGAAGAGGCGAATGACCTGGTTGATGGCATGGCGGCGTTGGCCGTAGAGCCCACTGGCACCGGGTATTTAGGTGGGTGATTTTGCGTTAAAAAAACAAATGCCCTCGGAAGCTCACATGTCTGCGTAGGATCTACTGCCGGAGTGTACTTCCTCCGGGCTTTACTGTCTTGGATTGCTGGTAGACGAGCCGTATCGGACCCTTTCCAGCCTGCAACATCTTCGCCCCAACACTTCAAGCCGTCACCAACGTCGTCATCGCATATTCAACAATCGCTCGACTCTGGCCACATGGCGAACCAGCTTCTTGATGCCTACTTCTCCGTGTACCATGTCTCATACCCCTTTATCCACGAAGCCACTTTCATGGCCCAGTATCACCAACTTATCTCCCGGCCGAACCGGCAATCTTGGCAAATGCTACTCCATACCGTTCTGGCCCTGGGAGCGTGGTGTCTCGACAATGAAGAAAGTGAAGTTGATGACTATCTGTACCACCGCGCTCTTTCGTTCCGTGAGGATGAGTCCTTGTTCGAAAGCGCAAACCTGACCCTGGTCCAGGCCTTGCTGTTGTTGTCCAACTTGAGCCAAAAGCGGAACAAGCCGAATACAGGAGGAAACTTTCTCGGCTTGGCGACTCGAATGGCCCTGAGTCTAGGGCTGCATCGTGAGTTGCCAGACTGGAACATTAGCCTTCTCCAGAGAGAAATGAGGCGCCGCGTTTGGTGGGGGCTATTTCTCTTTGACAGTGGCGCATCAACAACCTTTGGCAGGCCGATTCTTCTCCCCGAAGGCGAAGCCATGGACGTGAAACATGTTCTCAACATTCATGATGAGGTGGGTAATGGAGAACTCGTTGACGAGGTTATGCTGGAAGCTGACAAGTCGTAGCAATTAACTCCCCGGACCGTGGACCTGCCAGAGGAGTCCAACCAACCAACCAGGTATTCTGGCATGAAGTCCCAAAGCGACTTCCACCTTTATTCGAATCACATTTCCAACAGGCTCCTTGCGACTTCTGGAATATCCCCGGAGGAGGCCTTGCGGCTGAACCACTCTCTTGAGACGTGGTGCGAGACTCTGCCTGCATATTTCAAGATGACGCAGGACCCTGTCAGCTTGGAGCCGTCTTACCTATTCGCCAGGTCTCGGTTGTGGTGGCGCATATGGAATTTGAGAATCATTCTGTTCAGACAGATTGTTTTGAGCCGCGCCATGAAAAGGAAGCGAGACAATCTTGTGACGACGTCAACCGACCCCGATAATAGGTGCAGGGACTTGGCTGTCCAGGCAGCCAACTCGACAATCGTGTCAATAAGTCAGTTTCTCACGCAGACACCAATGACTCGATTAATCAACTGGTATGCCACGTGAGTATCAGCCTCTCAGGAAATCACGAAAAAAAAAGTGCCTTGTGCGCTAATCTAGTGGGCAGATACTTTTTGTTTCACGCGTCATTGATCAGCGCTCTTGCGATTCTGGGAGATTTGGAATCTCCCGAGACCGCGGCATGGCAAGCAGACGTCGACACGGCGAACCACACCTTTCGGACCATGTTGACGAGCAACCCCCTTGCTTCTCGGTGTGCCGACATCCTAGGCCTGATTGTGCCGCCGCAGCCAGAACAGACGGCAAGCCCCGTCATTAGCGACGAATTTTTGTACCGGGACGAGCTCGACTTTTCTTCCTGGCCAATGGACCCTGCGGATGTTTTCAATTCGTTGGGATGGACTGATTTTGGCCAGGGCGTGTAGCGCAGCACGTCCCCAACCATCTTTGCTACTTCGCCTACTATTGCCCTTGCGTCTGTCGGATCGCAAACGCCCGACACTGCACTCGCTGATATTTAGAATACTGCATGTGTGCGTTGAAGATGCGTGGGGGTTCAAGTAAACCTTCTCCACCGGGCCGTTGGAGATCATCTAGGGCACAAATCCCCCGATGACGATTTGCTGCTTCTTCGGGCCGGAGTAGAGTTGTCCGAACTTCCCCGCAAAGTTCGTCCCCCGCGCATTCTAGCGGCATTACCCCGTCCGGAGCAGTGACGTTCAGGCTCTTCTTGGCCGACTACTGGAGTGACACATTTGAATATATAGTTCCCTGCGTGGTATTATCTCTCTCTTTTTTCATCTCTTGTGGGATATACCCCAGAACACGTGGCGCAGTTCATGGTGACTACTGCTTGTGCCTATAATGTCTCGGCTCGTTGACACAAGCACCTCGGCGGGTGTCTGGCGCCAACTGCGCGACAATCCATACATTTTTGGTTTGTCTGCTGTAAGTGCTTCTTTTTTTTTCCTTGAGATACTTTTGCGATTCCTTGACTGATAAATGACTTAGTTCGCCTCGTTGGGAGGGTTCCTCTTCGGCTATGACCAAGGTGTAGTTTCTGGGGTTCTGAAAATGGAATCTTTTGGCGCAGAATTCCCGCGAGTATATCTTGATAGTGGATTCAAGGGCTGGTTCGTGTCCACGCTTTTGCTTGCCGCGTGGCTGGGGTCATTGGTCAACGGTCCGATTGCAGACCGGTTTGGCCGCAAGGGATCAATGCTGGCGGCCGTGGTTGTCTTTGTCTTGGGGTCGGGTCTCCAAGCCGGTGCCCGATCCATTGGCGTTTTGTTTGCAGGTGAGAATGATTGGTTCGTCGTCATGTGGATGATGTGACACTGACCACTTTTTTGGACAGGTCGTGCAATTGCAGGATTTTCAGTAGGCATGCTGACCATGATTGTGCCCATGTACATGTCGGAGGTTTCAACCCCAGGCATTCGAGGCACCTTGGTTGTCCTCCAGCAGTGTAAGTCCAACGACGGTATTCTCGAGAACCTTGGTTGCGAAATGCTGATGGAGCGTCTACAGTGAGCATCACGCTTGGTATTCTTGTCAGTTACTGGCTGGAATACGGCACGCAGTACATTGGCGGGACACGATGTGCGCCTGATATCCCTTACACGGGCGGCACCGAGTCGAACCGCGCATTTGACCCCAGACACGACGTCGGCCCAGACGGGTGTACCGGCCAAAGCGAAGCAGCATGGAGAGTTCCGTTTGCGCTGCAAATCGTGCCTGCTTTCATCCTGGGCGTGGGCATGATCTTCTTCCCGGAATCGCCTCGGTTCTACCTCATGCGTAAGAGCGAAGAGAGGGCTCTCGGTGCGCTGGGCCAGCTCCGACGCGTCCACCCGGATTCGGATACCCTACGTGAGGAATATCTGGCAATCAAGGCAGAGGTTCTTTTTGATGAATCTGTGGCACGGGACAAATTCCCCGGCCAGCACGGTGTTTCTCTCTACCTATCACAATACGCATCCCTTGTTTCCACATGGCCAAACCTGAAGCGACTGCTCGTAGGCTCTGGGACCATGTTCCTTCAACAATTCATGGGCTGCAACGCGTTGATTTACTACGCGCCCACCATATTCGGGCAATTAGGACTGTCGGGGAACACGACCTCGCTGCTGGCAACGGGCGTCTACGGCATCGTCAACACATTGTCCACTTTGCCGGCCGTGTTCCTTATCGACAAGGTGGGTAGGCGACCTCTACTCATGTGCGGAGCCTTTGGAACATTTGTGTCTCTCGTCATTGTCGGCGCAGTCGTCGGCGCGTACGGCCCCGATCTCCAGTCGCACAAAGCAGCGGCCTGGACGGGCATCGCATTCATCTACATCTACGACATTAACTTTTCGTATTCCTTTGCGCCCATCGGCTGGGTCCTGCCGTCTGAGATTTTCAACCTCGGCAGCCGGTCCAAGGCCATGGCGATTACAACGAGCGCCACGTGGATGTGCAACTTTATCATCGGCCTCGTGACGCCGGACATGCTGGACAAGATCACGTGGGGGACATACATCTTCTTTGCGTGCTTCTGCCTCATAGCCCTGGCGTTCACGTACTTTGTCATCCCGGAAACAAAGGGAAAGAGTCTCGAAGATATGGATATCGCATTTGGAGACACGGCCGCCCACGAAGAAAAGATGAGGCTGTTTGGTATCGCGGCTACCCTGGGTCTGACGGCATCCGTGCCAGAGGAGAAGATTGAAGCCGCAAGGGGAGAGATGGAAGAGTATGCGTAGGAGATAACGTGCTTGATAGGCAGTTTTTCTTTTTCTATTCTCTTTTCCCTGATATAACTCGCAACGTAAAGACGGCTTTAGGTTCCCAAGTGGGGATGGTTGAAGCGCCGGAAAGAGGCCCAGCCGTGACGTCGTCGCCGGCCAGTCCCCGTCCTACGTCCCGCATAGCCACGACTTGCCAAATCAGGTTGTTTTGGTGGCGAGCGAATGATATGAGACGGCGACTCTACGTCAGTTCTCATAATCGGTCGGCCGCGGCTACCGCGGGTGGCCGAGATCGGGGTGGCAGCAGGGCTGAGTATCTCTGCGGGCAGAATGTGGCTGTGGGAGGTCGAACTCGGACTGGAGCATGTTTTGATTCCGCCCGGACAGGAACTGTGTCGTGTGATGATGGCATTCGGGGCAATGACTGAGTGAGGAACAGGAGGGTTCGACGAGGCCAGAGTGTATCGTGGTGGCGGGGAGGCTTAACCCTGGGCGTCACCGGAAACGGCATCGAGCATACGGACTAGAGCCGAGGGGACTAACTTTGACACGCGTCGAATGAATACGGTTTGACAGCGAGCCTAAAATCGTCTACTGACTGTCGTGAACCGGGCAAGGTGCATACGTTCAACCGCGTGGCTGGCAATGGCAGCGCGTGGAATAGTTCAGGGCGCGGGCTCTAGATATTCGCCGCCAATCATTTACTCAACTGGGCTATTTCAGCACAATGCATGCTCTGCAGCGGAAACGCCGTCGCGGTCTTATCCGTGTCTGCGTGCAATGCTGTACCCCGTACGCAAGCCCGCCACAGACACGGGACGTCGAATAGACAGCCATGTCTATATATGCGCGCCTGATGCTTTACTCGCACCGGGGGATGGCATTCTTTGTCAAGATTTGGCCCTGCCGGAACCTCAGGTTGACGCCATGCCGACGTCTTGCCGGCACGGGACGGGAGCTGGTCCCAATTACATGTAGCTGACAAAAGAAAATGGGAGAAGTCGGGCAGAGTAGAATGCCCATTTGCATGGGATGTACTCGGTATGCCACATCGCATGCATGCCCCTCCTCTTTTGAATTCAAGGACGTGGTGCCAAGTACCGCTGAAGCTCAATCTACGTCTCGAGTGCTCGGCATATTCCGGCGGATACTATGCGTGCGGGGGTTGAAGCTCCCGTGGTGTGCCTTTTGTTTCTTTTTTGTTATACTAGCCCCTTTCTATCAAACGGCTCAATTCATTCCAGTTGACCAGACAGTATACTAGACAAGAGCAGGCGTGTAATTTGTAAGCGGCAGTTCAACACCGCATCCTCGGTACCTTCAACAGAACGCTGTGCCAAAGAAGTGATGTCACCTGGACTTACACCGAGCCCCCGGTGCCTAGGCGCTCGTCAGAGGCTTTTGCAAAACTCAAAAAAACATTGAACAAAGGATCAGAGACAAAGTTGGACCCCTGATGTTCGCCTCGGCACCAGGAGCACCCCACACGTAAACAGGGAATGAGACACATCACGCATCGCCAAGACGCCGAAACCACATGTCGCGGCCTCGTCTATCGCGGAATCGACTCATCACGCCAAGACCGGCGGTACGTCAGCTCGTAGCGCGCCCCCATGACGCATCTCGAGCCCAGGCCCCCCATGTTCATCTGGTGCAAGTGCCGAACAAGGACCCAAGGCAGCGAACGACACGAACGGGCAGAGGAGCCGTCGGGGCGTAGATAAGCTAGATGGGGCAACAAAAAGTTCCCGCCGTGGCCTGCGCATGCTGTCCCGAGCAGAGCAGAGCCACGATGGCTGGCGCCAAAAGCGGCGAGGGACCCAGAACGAACAAATGCCACATTGTATTACGTACCAGCGATGTGACGGCACCGGGCAGAAACAACTTAACAAGCCTGCCGTCTGCTCAGACAGGACCGTACGGGCCCCGCGCAGCGAGGCGTAGTCGCCAGATTCGGGCAAACCTTATGTTTAGAGTGGCCGGATGGCACGGTCAGCACTCCGTACAGCATGGAGCATCGGCAGGCCGGGATGACGGGGGGAGGGTCGCACGAGACCTGCATCAATGGACTGTATCATGGAAGTACATGCCATCGACAGAGGCGCGAGGTGTCACAACCCGCTCCGACGGCCTCCAACATCGGCCAGAGCGACGGAGCAACGACGCGACGACGCTCCGGTCTTGGTGAGGACCAGGACTGAATATTGAACGACCAAGAGGGAGGAATAGGCAACACAGCGTCTAGCTGCACTGCCAGCCTTGGCCGAGAGTCGAGGCTTTGCCGTGGGAGAAAAGCGGGCGAGCAAGTCTGGTGCCACGCACAAGTTGAAACCCTTTCCTCGGTGGTCTACGCCACCTAGGTATTGGCCAGATTGGGATAGCTCCCACGATTGATGGGGACTGCGCCCCCCGGAGTCCGGGAGCCATCCGAACCACGGGCTGGGGTATATAAGACGCGACCAGGCAGCCGGGTGTCAACCCTCCCTCGTATAAGTCACCCATCACCTCACCACGTCCAACCTCGTCCATCTGTAAACACGGCCGTTATTCACTACACAAGCCAGCAAGCAGCTCATATTTCACCCGCACACGCACAATGACCTCCAAGCTCATGGGCAAGCTCAAGGAGACGCTGGGCAACGACGCCCGGCCGGCGATCCCGCTCGCCCGCCCCGAGGCCGCGTCCGGCTCGGCGCCGCGCGAGATCCAGTCCTCGCCGCGCGTGCAGTTCAAGGGCTCAAGGTACGTGAGATGGCCGGAGACGAGGACCCGCGCTGACTCGGCTGCCAGCTCGACATCGACGTCGCCATCGACGGGCGCCAGCCCCCCCGCCAAGCACGACGTCCTCGACGCCGCGCACTCGCCGCCGTCGGTGCTGAGCCAGCACCTCGGCCCGCCGACCATTGAGCACAAGTATCCCCGGGATAGTAAGTGGCGGAGGCACTCGATCAGTGCGCAGGAGCAGCACTATTTGCGATAGGGGGATTGCGCGGGGATGCGGGGGATGGGGGCTGTGAGAGCCATCAATGTATTATATGACTGTGTTTTGACGACGCTAGCTACCTCGGATGAATGACGAAACTCACGAACCTTTGTTTTTGTACCGTGGCGAAATACCTGGTGTGACTGTGTGGCATGTGACGTGACCTGGCCTGTCGTGTATACTTTTTGCCACCGTAGCGGACCAGTCATGGTTCGTGGAATCGTGGGTGGGAGTCGAGTCCAGACTGTGCTTGCGGTGGCGCTCTTGGTGGCACGCTGGTCAATGCTGTCTGGGTTGCGTTGGGCGTTGGGCACTGCTGGTGGTGATGCGGTGAATGTAGGCGCGAGTAGTGGAAAGGGTTAATTGTATTGATGTCTGGTGTCTTTTTAAGCATTTGTCTGCCGATGCCTTCGGCTGGCTCCGGTTACGTCTGGTGCCATTTAACCGCCGGTTAAATACCAACAATGAAGCTTATCTGGAATATCTCCGGTGGCAGTAGACGGGAAAAAATAGAGGAAGAAAAAAGTACTACTCCAGCGCAGATGAACTGATCCATGATGGACACATCTCAAATACCTAGTAGCCATTATTATAGCCAAGTATACGGAGTACATGCACGGCGATTGACTTGAGGCTGCCCGCATGACCCCGGCCGCGCCTCCGAATTCCCCGACGGAATCCACCACAGCTTCATGTCAACGGCGGGCGTTTCCAGTGGACGCGACACCTCATTGGGCCGGATAAGATGGCTAAAGGGACCAGCTCTGGAGCTCCCCTGCCCCAGATTTGCGGGGAGGCGCCCACGTCGGGGCATCATCGCATCGTGGCCCGAGGCGGCTATTTATTCAGAAACTTGCCCTGACGTTTTTTTTTTTTAAATTGCATTTCACTCTTGTCGATTTCTGCTCTTACTTCTGGCTGTAGTGTGTGCGACCGCCGTGTCGATTCGCCATTCTTGCTCGACGCTCCTCACCGTCCTTCTTTTTACCCCGCCACCTCGGATTCAAGCGCCCTCACTTTTTCTGCTGCAACACCAGACCCCCAAGCAAGCCGGCCTTCGGAGCGCCAACGCCCGTCAACATGGCCACGCAAGCACTGAACCGAGATGAAATCAGCGTACGACGCCTCCCCCCCGTCATGCAGCCCAACTGACACCGTAGCAGAACCTCTCCTTCATCCTCGACAAGCCATACCAAGTCTCGTACGCGGAGCGGCCCAAGCCGACCCTCTCCTCACCCCACGATGTCATCGTCGCCGTCAACTACACGGGCATCTGCGGCTCCGACGTGCACTACTGGAGCCACGGCGCCATCGGCCACTTTGTCGTCAAGGACCCCATGGTGCTGGGCCACGAGTCGGCCGGCACCGTCGTCGAGGCCGGCAGCCAAGTGACGCACCTCGCGCCCGGGGACCGCGTCGCCATCGAGCCGGGCTCCGCGTGCCGGCGGTGCCCGGACTGCCGCGCCGGCAGGTACAACCTCTGCGACGCCATGGTCTTCGCCGCCACGCCGCCGCACCACGGCACGCTGACGGGCCTGTGGGCGTCGCCCGCCGACATGTGCTACAAGCTGCCGGCCGCGGTGTCCCTGCGGGAGGGCGCCCTCGTCGAGCCGCTCGCCGTCGCCGTCCACATGGTCCGGCAGGCCGCCGTCCAGCCGGGCCAGGCCGTCGTCGTCATGGGCGCCGGGCCCGTCGGCCTGCTGTGCGCCGCTGTCGCCCGGGCCTACGGCGCCTCCAAGGTCGTCAGCGTCGACATCGTCCCGTCCAAGCTCGACTTTGCGCGCCGCTTCGCCTCGACGCACACCTTCCTCTCGCGGGGGGGCGCGCCCGAGGATAACGCCCGGGATATCCGGGAGCTGGCGGGCATTCCGCGGGGCGCTGACGCCGTCATCGATGCCAGCGGCGCTGAGCCTTCTATCCAGACGGGCCTGCATGCCGTCCGCGTCGGCGGCACCTATGTCCAGGGCGGCATGGGCAAGCCCGACGTCAACTTCCCCATTATGGCTATGTGTCTGAAGGAGGTTACGGCGCGGGGGTCCTTCCGCTACGGCCCTGGCGACTACGAGCTGGCTGTTGAGCTTGTTGCCAGCGGCAAGGTCGACGTCAAGCAGCTCGTCAGCGAGGTCGTGCCGTTTGATCGGGCGGAAGAGGCGTTTAAGAAGGTCAAGGAGGGCGAGGTCATCAAGATCCTGATTGCCGGCCCCAATGAGAAGATTGACGAGGTTTAGAAGCGGACGAGACGTGAGCAGAGCAGGGGTAGCTTGGGGCTGATGGCGCCCTGCATCTCAGCCCACTGCCGAGTCAGCCCAACACCCGCGGTTCGCCTTACCGGCTCGGGATGCTGGACAATAGGGGAAAAGGGACGGGGTCTAGAATGTTTTGGCATACTCTGTACAGAGTACTACCGGAGACAGATGCGGCGTACAGAGTAAGCGGTGACGGCGAGAAAGCAAGCGGCAGCTCGCACACACCAGTTGACCCTAATTGCATGCGGACCCAGCATTGAGCTCAGCTTCGTGAGGAGTCAGTCAGGAGTCAGGACCAGGGTCGCGAGACTCATCTGCCAGCACATGCATGTGCACTCTGCTCCGTTTCGGCAGCAGAGCTGGAGACAGGGTCCCCGTCAGCACTAGAGTCAGGCACTGCGGAAAGAGATCCGCCATTATCAGCGTCCATTTCCTTGCAATCATTGTTGTTTCCTACTCCAAGTGTTGGCCGAAACTGAAGTGACAGGATCCCGTAAGGACCTCGGCCTCGCAGCCCAATTCGCGCCGAGATTCCAGCAAGGTTAAAAAAAACATCACCCAGCGCCATGTTGTATATATGTATCCGTCAGGCAAAAAGACCCGACGCCATTCCGTGGTCCGCTTCCGCGTGGCGCGATAAACTCGCCCCGTTGGCTGCACTGTGTGTCGATGGCGTGTTGCGCCAAAACGCGCCTCGCCTCGACTTGTGCGGAAAAAGCCCCCCTGCCCAAGCAGAGAACGGCGCCTCGTAAAAAAATGACATTGAGCACATAAATAGCCAAATAACGCCTGCTTCGGCACGAGCCAGCCCGGCGCACGGCGTCCACTCACATCCCTTTGCGCGCGGTGCGGCTGAGGCAAACTAGTGATAGGGGCTTGCTTCCTGGCATCCTTTTTGCAGTCATGCAGCCATGTCGGGGCTGACCAATATTGAAATTTCTCCCGACATTGGGCGTCCTTCCTGAGGGGGCAG
This sequence comes from Metarhizium brunneum, assembly GCF_013426205.1. NCBI lineage: Eukaryota > Fungi > Ascomycota > Sordariomycetes > Hypocreales > Clavicipitaceae > Metarhizium > Metarhizium brunneum. The sequence continues at coordinate 8,789,887 of NC_089422.1, read as the reverse complement.
ATTCTCTCAGGCGCCAGCAACAAGCGGTATGCTGTTGAGGCTCAAAAACAAAACAGGGGTGGATTCTAGGATCATCTTGACAATGGGAGATTGGGGCACGCAGCAACGAGGGCATATAAGTCGCGGACAGGGACGCCACTCGGGCTGACGAGAGTCTGCGTATGCTGGATATTTTTCTCCTCCCGATTCTGGGATTCAAGTCTGGGAGGCACCGTCTTGCCGAATCGTACTTGACTCTTGTCGCACTGCTCACGGTCTCGCTCGCCATGGAGCAAGTCCACCCACAGCCGGCGAGCCACGTGCTCGAGACGCCGATATGGATGATGATTGTCCGGGGCCTCCAGTTCCTCATTTCGCTCATCATCCTCGGCCTGGCGGGCGCCTTGATGCACGACCTGTACCTGGACGAGTTTGGGCTGTCTGTCGCTACTGTAAGTCGTCCCCCCCTGAGTCCTCACACAGTTGGGAAAAGCGAAGCGCAACCTGACCGCTATCCCTTGCAGGCCATCCTCACCTGGTGTATTCTCTTCTACGCCGTGTTTACGGAAAAGATCCCCCCGTGGCGGACGGCGTACCACGTCCTGGCCGTGATGGTGCTCGACGGCTTCCTCGTCGTCATGTGGCTGGCTACGTTTGCCGCCGTGGCCGCCCGCCGCGCCACCTTCAAATTCAACGTCCAGGTCGGCGGGTGCATCGACGACGGCAGCATCATCGGCAGCAAGACCTGCTTCACGAGGCGCCAGCTGGAGCGGAGGGACATTCTGTTCAAGAGCGGCGGGGAGATGATGAGCTCCATTGCCGGGCTGGGCGCCCTCCTGTGGTGAGTTGTGTCGCCTGTTTGCCCCGGACGTCACGGGATACTGACTTCCAAGGCTCATGTTCATCGCCACGTTTGTGTGGACCATTGTCATGTTCCTCCGCGGCCGCAAGGAAGGCCGCTTCCCCATCGCCCCCGGCGGCGGCGGCGGCTCCAACAACTACCAGATGGAGCCCAAGGCTGAGCAGGGAGCTTCCGTGACGCAGCCGCAGCAGCAGCAGCAATACACACCGTACCAGCAGCCCATTCAGCCGCAGCAGACGGGCCAACACGAGCAGTCTCCTCTGGGCCAGAACCCGACGCCGGCGCCGTACCAGCCTGCCCAGAGCCCGTACCAGCAGCAGCCGCCGTACCAGCCTCCCCAGGACGCGCAGCAGTATGCTCAGTACGGCCAGACGTATCCGTCGTACCAGCAGCATGTCCAGCAGGGGAGCGAGCTGTCGGCCACGCCGCTGCCCCAGCAGCCGTACTCTCCGTCTCCGGTGACGAGCTCGCCGCCTCCTCAGCAGGAGCAGCAGTATTACCACCAACCGCAACAGCATCCGCAGTAGTTGGTTAGATAATTCAGGTTTATAGAGGTTACCATGGCATTTGTGTCTTTTTACTTAATATGGTTCATGTTTGGAGGGCGTGATTTGGACGAGTTGCGGCAGCAGTCCAGTAGCGCCGTTTCTGACCAAGAGGCCTGGTTAGTTGGATGGCTATTGGATTGGATTCTTCGCGTCTTGCTTTATATACCATGTTTCTATAATGAATGATCACAGTTATCCCCCGCAATATTTCACATTGCAATATGTAACGAATCACGATACGTAGCATCTCCTAACGGCACCACACTTGAGCACCGTGGAAATAAATTTTCCATCTCCATTATTACATCTTTCCAAAAAACCGCTACGTCTTTTGTCCGCGAGTTAAAATAAGCTTTCACAACGTTCTTTGTCGACAGCCAGCCTCGAATCGGTGTAAGTCGGCAATCATAATAGGAAGGCGGTGGCGTGGATTCTGCCAGCCTCTAGTGGAGCCGGCTCGTTAAAGTATTGCCTGATGCATCAAGCTTCTCCAACACTGCGCGATTGCACCACCCAGCAGACCATCGCCCGACCGTCGACTGTCTGCGCTCTGGCAGGCTCCCATTGCCAATCACCGGACCTCCATTCTCACCCAGGACCTGGGCTCAGCCGACTTTCCTCACTGCGGGGACGAGGGTTGCGCCCTGCGTCAGAGAGCCACCATCGAAAACTCGCCCCGGCTTCCTCTAGACATTGCAGCGAAATGACGACCATGGCCACCGACAAGCCCGACGTCCCGGACCAACGCGCCGGCGTGCCCTCGAGAAACCCCCTGCCGCTATCGGCCTCGCAAGAGTCGCAAGTACGAGACATTTACTACGCCCGGGTTCGCAGCCAGTGTGCCGAAGAGATCAAAGGTGCGTGCATTAGTCCTTCTCACCGGTGGAGGGGGTTCGCTGAAAGACAACAACTAAACGTCTGGTTGACATTTTTAGCCTTTGCCGCGTGCGCCCTCGGCCGCACCCTCACCGTGTCCTTTGCCTGCCGGGCCGAACACCGCGTCATGAACAACTGCATGAAGCTGCACGCGACGCCCGAGGAGCACGACGCCGCGCGCGAGGAGTGGTTCGCCATGCGGATGGAGCGGCACCGGCAGCGCGAGCGCAAGGCCAAGATGGCCGTGGCCCAGGAGGAGTTCCTCCGCGAGTGGTGGGGGCTCCCGGAGGAGGTGAGGGCGTCGAGGCAGCGCGAGCTGGAGAAGCTGGGACAGGCGGAGAGGGTGGGTGGGATGACGGCCAAGGACAGGCCGCACGGCCCTGACGGCGGCAGATGACAAGGCGATTTTCCTTTTGGTCCAGTCCGAACGAAGGTAATGGCAGGCCGTGGATGAAAGACGCGATGAGTAGAGCGGGGCGGTTGCAACATTCGGGGCACACTTGCATGGTTTCTGGCGTTGTTGTTTCTTTCTAGTTTTGAGCTTTGGATGTGGCATCGCTGGACCGCGTTTTCGGCCGACTCTTTTGATGCCGGGGTTGGGCAATGTATACTAGACAAAGACAAGGTCAAAATTTTGTACGATAAGATGGATGAGGCGGGGTCACGACAGTCTGGCGGCAGGACTGGGTTGCGGAAGCTGTCGCGTGTCAAAATAGAAATCACTACTTGAGCAAACTTCGGGATAGGCTGTTCTCCTCCGGCATGATAGTTGAAGGCCCCTTTTCGCCGAAGCTGTATGCATGAGGTGCGGACGGTATCGCATCGTCACGTTCCTCTTGTTGGAATGGAAGTCCTTCCATTACGCTTTGTCGAGGATGCGTTTCACGTTGCTCGGTAGTACTCGAGACATCTTATCCCGTTGAGTACAAAGGTGCCGCTCTTGTAACTGTCCCACCTTTTATGCAATACCTAACAGGTACTTTTTAGTTAACCAACGGCTATAATAAGTGTGATATAGCTTTATATAAACTTAAAAAACTTGTATTTATATTATTAATCTAATACACAGTGAAAATTTATGCCATTTGATTCAAGATTTTTAATTGGTGTATATATATCCTTACTCTCTATAAGAACAGCACCTTAGCGCACTTAAAGGGATGGCAGATAAAGACAGGGCGAATAGGCTATCGACTCCAAATAGGGCAAGTGGCCCAGCATCGCTGGCGTCGTGCCACAAAAGTGCCGGTCGGCACGGCCCGGCAGCCGCATTACAGTGTCATCAGATGGCTGCAATTTGAGCCATCACCCGGTTTCAAAATGGCGGCTCCACATTCGCTGTAGACAGAAGAAATTCCGGCCGCCTCTGCCCGAGACGTTTGAAATCCGATCCGGTCCTTGCAACACGATAGACTCTGTTTGTGCCCTGATCGGGCTGTGAAGAGCGTGCTTCGGCTCATTAGGTCGCACGGGATGAACATTCGCACTAAAACAATCCTAAAAATAACTGGCCATGAATGAAATCAAGTTACAGATTCTTGTGAGATTAGAGAGTATGAAAAAAAGAAAGAAGAGCCAGAGGAAGATAAGCAAGGGCAGCTCGAAATATAAGGCCATCTGTGCTTCGTAAACCAGACGCATTTGGTGGGGTTTTATTTGCTACCCCTATTCGCCTGGCCTGCCATACCACGAGCATAAGATGAGCGCCCGACTAGCTGCATCAGCGCGGATAGGAAAGACCACCAAGGCGCAGGCATGCTCTCCATCTTCTTTGTCTCGACGGCAAGGGCCACACCGTATGATCACATATGTAAGCCGTTTGAGGGGTCGTGCACCAAGGCATCAACTAACACGACACGATGGATTAGACGGCGTGAATAGCATTTGGGAAAAGGTACGCCCCTCCGATAGAAAGACGAAGAAAAAGCCAGATATGCAGGCGCAAATTTAAACTGAAACGGAGCGTCTCCTAACGCAGGATCGTTGCGCCAAAGGACACTGTGGTGTTGCTGCTACACATCTAGTACAGTCCCACAATGTTTGCCGAGCAAACGAGGCCTCGAGACGGCTTGGCGGGGGTATTGTTGAGGTAGGTTCTCGACTCGTTTTGTCAGCTTGGCCGGTATTTCATTATTGATTTGACTTGTCATTCGTATAGAACCGAAAGGGTCACGAGACCGACTGTATTTGGGCGGGCAATCATGGAGGGATCAATGGCGATGCCTAGAAAAGAATTATTCAGGAGTTAAATGACGCTATATATTCCAGTGTCAGCTTGATATTGCTGTTTTGAAATATTACTTGGATGTCCTTGTAGATTGCGCTGGAATGACGTTTTAGTTTCTTGGCAGCACAGTACATCGCTGCATTCATATATTGTTTCTCTTCCTTGTCAGGCTGTGCTTCGCTGTACGTTTAGCCGCAGTTCTGAGAAGTCAATGTGTGTTATATATTGCCATGGTTTGCTGCTTTATGCGGTATGGCTCACGGGAGTTGAGCGCGTCTGCATACTTTATACTGGTGCGTAAGATGCCATGTGTACAGCATATTAATATTTTCTTGTGTCTGTGATTAGATTGAGATTGTTCAGAACCATGTTCCCCTAGTTATAATAGCTGACAAGTGCATCACAATGTGCAAATAAGGTCAAGAAAGAGATGATCTAAATTCCGCATCGGAAGACTCAGCGAGTCAAAACGACTCGATTCTAGCCACGGCATCTTGAACAGAAAGACGGCGGTTAGGGTCGCCGTGCATAAGCTGTTGAATTATGGGCTGGAAATGGCGCTGATGTCTGCGTGATGGCAACTCCTCATTAAAAATTTCGTCCACCCCATTCTCCAGTACAGCCATACGGTCTACCCAGTGTGACATGAGATTTGAGGGACGCCTGTCCAGAAAGTCGCATCCATTGGTCAAGATGAAATAGATCTAGTGAATGTCAGGCAATATGCGACGGCGTTGTATGTCGAGTGTACATACTAATTGCCCCATGTACCAACTGTCCACCTTGAAGGGCTGGTCTGTCGTTTCGCTCGTCTCAAACTCGATAGCTTTTTCCGCGCCATATGAGAAGCTGTCTGCCTTGTACACGGCACCTTCTCTGTGCCGGAAAGAGTATCCGAAATCCAAGACTCTGCATGTCCCGTCGCCGAAGCCCAAGTCCACTGGCTTGATGACGGATTTGGGGAGGCAGCCAGGTGTTGGAGCTCCATCCTCACGTTCCAACCAGTGTTCTACATGTGGCTCTTCAAGGAGGGCCTCCATGTCTGCAACTGGAGGCGGTGGTAGTGCAACATTCCCTGGATGGATATCTGTGTTTGGTTAGAATCTTCCTTCAAGAACCCCTCTCTGTAGAATTACCTGCATGCACGATACCCAGGCTGTGTAGTTCGGCCACCCCTCGAACAATGTCCTTGATGCATTGCACTCGCCTTTCAACGCTTAGAGGGAGTAGTGAGGTGCTGCGGGCCGATGAAGTATCTATCACTTGAAGATCTGTCCCCATCGGCGGGTAGGCGATGGCGTCAAAGCTGACTTTCCTGTATGAGGGGTGCAATTTTGCCAGGTGGTGCTTTATGACAAAGCTGTCTTTGATGATGCATAGGTGGGGACTTTGGGGGCATCGCGAACGTAGAAATCGGTTGATGGCTAATTCGCGTTTGACTTGCTGAGATTCGCTCCGCCCCATGAACTTGACGGTCAACAACTCGCTGGCGCCGGTCGTTAGCCTTCTCTGCAGCCCAAGGGGACAGATACACACACTTATTGTTGGTATTTCTGGCCAGCCAACACCAATCGCCCAGCCTCTTCAATAGCCTGTATCCGTTCACATGCTGTCCATAGTACACCACGGGCTGTTGAGAATCCGCCCATCGCTCAAGAAGGTAGTTGTCCCTCCAGCATTGGGTACCATCTGTTATCTGCTTGTATTGGCGATATAGATACCTCTTCACAATGACAGGCTTGTTGCCCACATAAACGCCTTTGAGGGTTATGCTGGAAGTCATTGCTCGCTAGTCGGAAGTAAGATGTGACGAGGGGAAGAGATGAAGGGTTAATAGATTGGCTGGGAGCCGTACACGCCTTCGATGATCCTATCAATATGACCAAGGCGGTCAGGCACGGCAGCCGACCAACGTCTTTGGAGCGTGCACGACAAGACAACGGCAGGTTTTCGCTATTCGCTTCCCTGGTTCTCACACTATGCCGACATGCGCATGTCCTCATCTCCGAATTGACGGCTCCGGAGACCTTCAACAACCGGCGTACGTATCCTGCCCTCGGTCACATCGTCATCTATCCACAGCGGCAGCCGGTGTACCCTCGCCAACGTACGTCGCATGCGATACGCTTTGGAGTACTGATGTAGCCAGTTGTGAATTAAGGGATGTAGATTCACTAATAACGCTCTACCTTCTATCTGCGTAGCTAAAGTGTGCTCTTAGAATTGTTCGGTCTCGCCACAATTAGTACTAGGTAGCTTGCTTAGGATGTATTCATACACGTACATAGGTACCAGACGTTTTTTGCCTTTTCCGCACTTACGTAGCTAGAGGGCGGTTGATACTATCGGTGCGGCGGCTGCGGTATGCGGTCTGTGTCGCAGTAAATAGAGGCACTGGTCTTAACATTGACATCAAAAACATGGGGCGTGGCCATGGCCATTTTTGGTGCATTAGTCTGGTCATACCGAACTTATGTAATGATGTAAGTACGAGACGTTATAGACTTAAGTACGTAGGTACATGGCCGTCGACCCGTTGGCAACTACCGGCTAGGGTCAATATTTAATTCGACCCCTCGGCCACTCTTGAGTGGCTCCATGTTATGTCATTGTTGGCATGCACGACCCATTCAGCTACCAGATTATCTCGGGTAGTGTCACCTGGTATTTCTCACGCCAGTTGACGGTACCGACTCCCAATCACCGCACCGCAGGTCCTCCATCTCGTCTTCCCACGTTCCATCCTCCCACAAGTGCCACCAGACTCAAGATGAGATGCCACCCGGCCAATCAGAGTCCATGGCGCACCCAGGTTGGCCGCCCGCGCAGCTCGGCGCTTAGACGCACCTCTTGGCCCCGCTTTGATGCAGTGTGATATCCCACACCATTGGCTGCATGGCCAAATATAGTCTCCCGCATGGCACGGCATCTTTACCACCAACTCCTCCCAACCAGTGACACGACGATTCTTCAACGAAGCGCGTAGACCCCCTCCGCGTTCCTGGCGTCCGCCCAGCATCCTGCAGGAGATACCACTCCAACGGGGCGCCAAAGAGCAAATATGGCGCCAGACTAGCAGAATGCAGATACTGCAGCCCTTTCCAAGGTGCCATTGCCGCAAATAGCCATGGGGCCCTGGGCAGGGATAGGGGAATAGAGATGGCATGCCGTGCGACATTATATGTTTATCACTGCCTCCATTTTTTCTGCTTCTCTGTTCTTTTGTTTTGCCATTTCCTGTGCTGCCTCGTCTTCATTCATCAGAGGCCTGACGATTGGCCCGTCTTGGTTCGAGCTGGTATTGGCAATAATATCAGGCGGGACACGATGCAGTAAGCCGAAGCTGGCTTATAGTTTTTCCTTTCTCTCTTTGTTATACTTGTGATACCCCGGGTCCCTGCCGGTTTCTTGCTATCCAGGAATTCCGCACTGGGGGCGAGATACCAGCGATATATATAGCAGTCATGCCTTCGCCGCAGCAATCCCAGCCAGGCAGCTTCTCCCTGTTTCCCAGCCCCAACGCCTCCAAACCACCGCCGGCATCTCGAAGTCTCCAGTCTTACCGTGGGCGGCGGTCCGAATCCCAGGAGAGGACGCCGCAAACACCCCAGGTCCAGAGGGTGGCTACACCAGATCACACCCAGGCGCGTGGGCAGCCATCATATACACCACCTGTGCAGTTCGAGCCCGCGCGGGCAGAAACGCCCTCCAACTGGCCGTTAAGTAGCGAGACACCGCAGAACTCTGAAGCCCCTGCGCGGCACCACGGCCTCGAGACCACCGCCGACACGGCTGCCGTCCAACAGCCCCGGAATATACACGACGTGCCCGGCCGGGCGGAAACCGCCTTCTCGGAAGCCAACACGCTCGTTCGCAGCAACAGCGGACGGTCCAGGAACTCGATTGCTAAAAACCCTCTCCGTGACCACCCCTCGCCGGCTTCTGCCTCGCAGCCGCTGAGGTCCATCTTCCCGACATATAACCCGGATGTGTCGCTCAACGAGCAGGAGTACGCGCCGACGCAAATGGGTCCCGCTCACATCCCCCGCGCCATCATCAGCAGGCAATCCGTCTACGAGGAGCCGGAATCCCCGGGGACACAGAGCGCTCCGGGCCGCAGCCCGCCGTCGAGCCCCCGACGACCTGCGGCAAGGGGCCGATGGCCACTGAGGATACAGACGCAGCCGCCGCCGGAGACCCCCACGCCCTGCACGACCGAGGACCTCAAGAGCCTGTGGAAGGTAGCCAACGGGTGGAAGGCGTCCGTGTCCGAGTCGAGGGTCTTCTGCCTGAAGCTGTCGCGGCAAAAAGACGCGCCCGTGTACACGCTGTCGTCCCGGTCCTCCCAGCCGTTCTGGAGCCTCCGGCTGGATCCCACCTCCGCCGCGGCCTACATCAGCCTCACGCGGCACGACCCGGCAAAGCCGTGCAAGGCGCCGATCCCAGAGGCCGGCACGTCCCCCGGCGCCCCGGCGAGCAGCAGCGGCAGCCGGACCGACGCAAAGCACCGCCACGAAGCACTCAGCTCGACGCTGGAAGAAGAGTCCCGCAAGCACCCGCCCAACGACGGGCTCGTGGCGCTCCTCATGCCGGCGGCGGCCGCGCGCATGGCCGTCGACAAGGCCGACGACGCCGCGTCCGTCGCCGCCGCGGAAAACGAGTGCGCCCGGCTGGTCTGGGACGAGGACACGGCGACGCACTTCCTCGTGCACAACGCGCTGGCCAGGCCGTTCCGCGTCGCCGTCGACCGGAGCCCGGCCTACTCGCGCGTCGAGTACACCCTCGAGCACGACGAGTCGCCCCGGCACCTCGCCAAGCTGACGAGGGACGGCACCGGCGGCGGCTGGGTCGAGCTGGACACGGGCGTCGCCGCCCAGATCGACTCCTTCTACATCCTGGACGTTGTCGTCGCGGCGCTGCTGCTGGTCGCGGCCGGCGAGGACAGGAGCTCGCCGACCCCGATGGAGACCTTTGAGCCTCCGCCGCGGGCGCCGCCGGCGGCTGCTCTCGGCGCCAGGCGCGGCTCGGCGAGATGGAGCAAGCTGAGTATACGCCGGGACGGCGGGAAGAAGAAGCGCCATATGGAGGCGTTTGAAATGGACGTGGAGAGCCAAAATGACAGCCTGGGCAAGGGGCCGCACGGGCGCCGGTCCGCGGGGGATAAGCCGCCGTTTCTGATACGGGTCGTGGTGAAGCTGGCAAAGGGCGTGTTCAAGTTGGCTATATGGGTCCTGGCGGCGCTGTTCAAGGCCGTCGGGGGCGTGTTCAAGTGTTTGTATTCGTGTGTGGGGTCGAAGTATTAACGTGGCCATGTGATGATTATAATAATGAGACATGTCGGATATTTACCAGGGCGAGCGTGCGCTTCTTTTTCTGGTGATGTGACTGTCCCGTTTTGGACGGCGATTTATTTATGAGCGCACCTACGCAGATGAACAAGGAACCAAGTATATTTCGTGATTGTAAAGAATCCCCCCAAACGCCGGTAGATGCCATCATTACCACAAGCCGACATATTTCAACCCTTTTAACGCTTCCTTGCGCGAACCATGATTTTCCTCCCTCTCCTTGTGTTCCCTCCGGATGTCGCCGTCTTGGCCATCTTGGCGCGCTGCACGTCAAGATGTGCCTCGGCATCATTGAAAGCCTTGAGCTGCTTCTTAGCATTTTCGAGTTGTCTCTTCAGTCTCCGCAGCGACTTGACCGGATCGGCTTCCTCGTCGTCCCCTTCCCCATCTGCGGCGGCAGCATTTCTACCTTTTTCTTCTTCTTCCTCGTCGCCGTCGTCATTTTGCTCCGCCTCCAACCTATCCAGCATAGTAGCCTCTCGCTCCTCCTCGTCATCCATGAAGACAATTTTTCTCGGTGCCTTGGGTTTCGCAGGCAAGGGCGTCTCGTCGTCGTCAGAGTCCAGATCGTCTTCTTTGTCTTCCTCGTCCTCTTCGTCTTCAAGACGGTCCAGTCCTCTTGTCAAGACGACTTGTTGTTCCAGTCTTGCGATTTCCTTGACAACCACCTGCCGCATCGTCCGGATATACCCTATGTCCTGGGTCTTGAGCAGCCGCACAGTATCGACGTCCATTGCCCTGTTGCCGCGGTCGCCCTCGAGCTTGCCTGTCCAGCTCTTGCCGTCCTTGAGTTTGGATCCGGCGCCCTTGCGGGACATCATGCCAAAGTAGAATTCATCTTCATTTCGATCAGCGGCCTTTTGTCGCAGCGATTTCAGCTGGGTCTTTTTCTTGTTGAAATCCTTGGCTCGGAGAGAGTAGTCCTGTCTCGAGTTAGAAACGCAAATTGTTCGTCTCGTGGGGCGTTTTACGCATCGTCTTCTTACCTTGTGCTTTTCGAGCAGGCCCAGTCGGCCACGCTCCAGCGGTTGGGCACGCTCACGGTGCGGGCGCCGCGCCACGGCGTTGCGCATAGATGACATGGTTACTGCAGAGAGACTCTCTTGTGGTGGAGGGTTTGCCGGGAGAAACGAATTATCAAGTCTGGGTCGAGTGGTGAGGGGTGTATTTGCTTGCGGGCAGCATGAGGCTGGTGATGATTCTGTGAAGTTCAGAGTCCGGCAGAATTCTCCAAGATTTTTGGCGGTGAGCTCCATCTGGTGGCGGTGCGTGGGTCGCTCGTCCCTTGGCGCTTAGACCCACTTGCCCTTTCCCATGTTCATGGTTAGTCGGACAGTTAGCTTGAATATCTTGAATTCTGGAAGATAATTGAATGTATGTATATTTTTAATGAAATGGAGATTTCATACAGTAATTATGATAATATCTCGTGAGACCATGACTCTGGCCCACGAAAATATCGGCCCCGTGCTTCCTCGCAACATGTCAGTGGCCGCCGACAGGCGGACTTTACTTGTAAGCAATCCCTAACTGTCACGACAGTCGACGGTTAGAGAACACTGAAAAAATGCCATATTGCGCACAGTGTAAGTACGAAGCGCTCATGAGGGGAGGAGGGATCAGGAGGGGGGACAATGAAGTATCGCGTTGGAATGGTTGCTGTGTGGTATACTGAATATGCAATCCTGGGCACGGATTCTCCGCGCCAAGTCTATGAGTATATATTACAATATGATACATATTTGTACAGGTGCTCCATTGAACCGAAGCCTGATCCTGGACGGTCCGCCGCAACTAGCAACGAGAGAAGTAGAGATCATTTAGACTTCGACATCAGTTGTAGCCCATATGGAGCAAGCTGCTCATTATTCAGCTTACTTGGTGACCGCACAAACGGATCCTCACCCCTCATGGTCTTTGGGAAAGCAATCACATCCCGGACGGTCGACGTATCTGTGAGCAGCGCAACAAGTCTATCGAACCCAAGGGCAAAGCCAGCGTGAGGCGGACATCCTGCCCTCAGCGCGTCAAACAGATGTGAAAAGTCTTTGATTCGTTGATCAGTCATTTTCAGGACGTCTCGCATGATGAATTCCTGAATATCTGCGACGTGAATACGCTCGCTTCCACCTCCAATCTCGATACCGTTTAGAACGAGGTCGTAGGCGGCACTCCGAGCTTGCAATGGATCGGTGAAGAGGATTTCGAGGTCATTCTCTGACAGTGGTGCCGTAAATGGGTGATGGGCTGCGGAAATTCCAGCCGCGCCACCCTGGCCGGGTTCCCCTTCTTCAACGGGCTTGAACATGGGAAATTCCGTGACCCATACAAATTGCAGTGACTCGGGATCTCCAAGCTTTGGTTTTTCCATGTAGCCTTCCTCCACCAGACTTTTCCAGAGGGCGTTTCGTATGTCGCCGATTTTGGTGGATCCAAGGCAGTATTGACCCTGGGGCTTTTCTCGGGCCTGGAAGACCACCAAATCGCCATCACTGATTTCTTGGCCTTGGGAAAGTTTGTCCAGGACGCTTTCATACTCGAAGCCTAGAGAGGAGAAGCCAGATAAAGGCTGTCGAGAGTCGTGAATGAGTATTTGTGGTTTGCCATCGGGGTTGTTGGCTAATGCGGGTGGGAGGTTGTCCATAAATTTAATGACAAATTTTCGGGCTTCAGATGGTGAACAGTCTTTCAGTGGAAAGGTGAATGCCTCAATGAGAGGATCCGAAAGATGTGTAATCATGTTGACAAAATTGCGATAAGGCTCAATATCTTCTAACGCATGTATCTGCAACATATTAGCATGACGAGTTTGATGGACGGCATTATTTTAGGCGTACTTGGTTGGGAATTCGCAAGTCCGGCTTGTCAGAGCCATAAGCGGCGATACTCTCGGCGAAGGTGAGGGTGGTGAACTTGTGATCAGGTGATTCGTCGGCGGGTGCGGGCTCATTGAGTATATCAGATAGGATGGGTATTCTCTCTCCACGGATATCGCTGTAACTTCGAGCTGGTCGGAGTCGTGACAGTGCAGCCAGCAGGATATCATTTACATCGGCCTGCACTTCGGCGGAACCAGCAAATGCCCATTCCATATCGAGCTAACCTTCTGTGAGCATAACCTTCCCGTGATGGAGATGATGAGCGGGACATACCTGAGAGAATTCTGGCTGTCTATCCGTCCGTAAATCCTCATCTCGATAGCACCTTGCCCATTGCATGTACTGACCAATACCGCTCGCCATCAGGACCTGTTTGTATTGTTGAGGGCTCTGACTGAGTGCATATGCAGTACCCCTTTGTCTTGTCGGAACTAAGAACTCACGGGCGCCCTCGGACGTAGATTTGAAAAGGGTAGGCGTCTCAACATCTGTGAACCCCTTTTCCAACAAGCTCTGATTCAACTGACCCTTTAGCCAAGATCTGAATTTTAGTCTGGCTTGAAGCTCAGGGTGGAATCGAATTTGCAAGTGTCGCTTTGTTTGAGGGAATTGAACATCAGACGTGACAATAAGATCTTTTGGAACCGTGTTTAATGATCGAATATCCCTAAGATATAGGGTTCGCTTGGACGAGGAACTATTCTGCTCTTCTCCAGCTGCTTGTGCTGGCGGCTCTGGTCGCGCGCAGACGACGACTGGCGCAAATGCAGGAACTTGCCGAAATTTCTCGTGGGATTCTAGCCCGCCATCGACATGGGAGCATATTTGGATCACTTCACCTGAAGATGTGGTGAGGTCCGCGAATGACAGGTGCTTTCCGACATTGCGTCGCTTTCCGAGAAATCCTGTTATGACGTCGGGGTCGGTTTGTGTCAATGAATTGGAACCTCGAACTATGAGAACATTTAGTAAATATACAGATACATAGAACCGATCTAAGCCTACACTGGTTCCAAGCCTTGAGCAATTCTTCCTTGTTCAGGTGTCCTGCCCTTGGGCCAGCCGCAGCAGTCTGATGCGCATAGAACCTCAAAGCGCCATTGCGAGAAATCGGTGCCAGTATGGAGCGATTGCAAGCACCGCGGCGTGAGACAGCCCAGCAGCGACCCAGCTGGGACATTACTGTCAGAATTGACGCTGCGGTGCGGCCACAGCCAAGGTGCAGTTTGACTTGAGTAATCAGATGATGGTGAACTTGGTGAGCTCAAAGCTCCAGCCAAACCAGCAGCGTCATCCGTTCTGCCGGGAAAATCCGCCAAGACCCCACCGACCCACAGCTGCTTTAAATTTCGGCGCCATCGACCAGGCACCTTTTTCTCTTCTTCTTTTCTCCTTATGAACCCTTCCATTCAAATAAGTGTATGTACACCACTTATTCCCCAGATCTGACCAAGCAGACTACCGTTGCTAACAATGTCTTGCAGATGATGAGAACCGCGTGCGTAATATGATGCAGATGCCTTTCTTCCGACCCTTCAAACTCTCCCTTTGGGGCTTAAGTGGTTTGCTGGTGAGGCTAGAATTGGTATTTTGAAATGGGCGTTCGACACACAGACCTTGTTACATCTCGGACGCGATGAAAAAAAGCTCTGATTTATTATGAATGGAAGTGTTTTCTACTCCTTCTGTTTCGAATACTGGGAATGCTAGACGCGTGATTTGGCGATTGATTTTGGACGGAAGTTTTTTTTTTGTTTATCAGTTGATGAACATGCGTAGTCCGTATGCTCTCAATGTGACGAAGGCTTTACTGACTGGCCAAGTGGCCTTGATCAGCACAGCCTTGGAACCATCGCCAAGATGTGCATGACCGCGGGGGCCACACTCGCAGTAGTTCTGCAACAGTGTTCTGTACTAAGAACTGGAATAGCCGATTAGCAGTAATAAAGCATGACTTTGGAATCGAGTTGCAGCATTATTTGGTTGGTCAAGATGGTGAACCCGTACGGCACCTGAGTACATGAGCAGTTGGTATTCAGATGAACTGTCGTCTCAGGGGCCCGGCCTGATGCAATTGCTGTTGATTATGTGCTTGCATGTACATGTATTCCGCCAGCTCCAGAGCGGCTTGCTGCAAATCTGTCTGGCCTCTGGGCATCATGCCGTACAGCCTTCAAATTTTGCGTGGACAAGTCTGGTTGGCCCCACTCGGCTTCGTCGACCCCAGCCCAGTCCATCCCATGCTTTGCGAGTCGCTCCACCCGAGATCCATTGCAGCCAGACCAAGCCCGACCTCATCCCGGCCATCCAGCCATAATTCAGCCCTTTTCCTTTCGTCATCCACCTGGGCCATCAGCGTTTTTGTTTTTATTTTATTATTCACCCCTGGTTCGTGGCGAGGAACTTCACCCGAAAACATCAGGGTGACAAGAACTTGCACCATGTCGGGCTCCTTCGAAAAGTCCGTCAAGGGCGCAACCAAGATCAAAGTACGAGCGAATTGCGTCCCAATTCCAACCACCCCTCCCCTCAATGACCACCTCAGCACCGAGCTACTAGACGATAGGATCACCAGTCCATTACATGCTGACCGATGCGACTTATAGAATGCACCGCCCAAGACGAAATATATCGAACACATCCTCGTGGCCACGCACTCAGGCGATGCTGGCGTAGGTGAAGTCTTTCGTTCATTACAATACCGGTTGCGCGACTCGACATGGACAGTGGTGCTCAAGAGCTTGCTCACCACGCACATTATGATGCGAGAGGGCGAGAAGAATGCGACTCTATCGTTCCTCGCCAAGCATCGTAACATTTTGACCGTGGGGCATTTTGCCGATGGTTGGTCATTCGTGAATAACACCGATTTTGAATCGGGCTGACTAGTTGGCGCTCCAGCTCAAACTCAAGGTCGGAACATTCGGCATTATGCAAACTATTTGACAGAGCGAGCACGGGCATTTCGCGACACCAAGATCGACTGGGTCCGCGAGAATGATTCGCGACTAGAGAAATTAGCTGTTGATAAGGGTCTGCTCCGGGAGACTGAGGTTGTCGAGAACCAATTGTCGGCTCTGGTCAAGTGTGATGTGAGTAAATATGACGTCGAATTACACTAATCGCTGCTAATAAATGCGCCTAGGTCCTCGAAACCGAACCTGAAAACGAAATCACTATTGCAATCTTCCGGTTGTTGGTCTTGGACCTGTTGTCTTTGTTTCAAGTGCTCAATCAGGGTCTCATAAACGTATTAGGTTCGTCGGGCCGACAACAGATCGAATTGTCTCAAGACCCTTGCTCACATATTGTAATGCAGGACACTTCTTTGAGATGTCCAAGACGGATGCCCAGAGAGCTTTGGAAATTTATCGCACGTTCACGCGAGTGACCGACCATGTTGTGCAGTATCTCAGTGCCGCTCGCATGCATGAACACCATACGAGAGTCGAAGTCCCCAAGCTCAAGCACGCCCCAGTCACTTTGGCTCGTCAACTAGAGGATTATCTCAAGGACCCTGATTTTGAGGTTCACAGACGACAGTATCTCGCTGAGCAGGATGCAAAGAAGACGGGGGGGTCTTCTAAAGCGGCGAAGGTTGACTTCCCCAAGTCGCCTACCAAGCCAGCTTCGCCAAATTTGAACAACCCCTTCCCCTCTGTTCCGGATGCCAAATTCGACGGCAAACCACAAGCCAACAAGGGCCCGGATCCTGATCTTATCGACTTTTTCGACTCGATTGAGCAAAAGCAGACAACTTTGCAGGTCAACCCGCAGCCAACTGGCATCATGCCTGCCGCAGCACCCTTCCAGGCGCAGCCCACGGGTATGCCATTTCCTCAAAATGGCTTTGCGCCGCAGCAAACCGGTTTTGTACCCAACAACATGTTCCAACAGCAACAGAATATGAGTGGATTCATGCCGCAGCAGCAGCCGCAGCCGCAACTGCAACAGCCTCAGCCTCTGCAACCCAACTTCACCGGCGCTGGATTCGGAGGCTTCACACCGCAGCCAAGCTTTCAGCCCGGTACTCTTGGGTCAATTCCCCAGAATCTAGAGGCCACATTCCTCAACCCAAACCAAGGTTTCCAGTATGGGCAACAACAGCAGCAGCCGCAACAACCTCAATCCTTGCAAGCCGGTCAGGCAAACCCCCTTCAGCTAAATCCTCTTCAGCCAGCACCCACAGGCACGACCAACCCGTTCAGGCAATCAATGATGCCACTAGCCAGCATGCCAGGCAGCTCATCGCCATTCTCCTCACCCGGTCCAATGCCCCAAGTGCAACGCCAGTCTACGAACCCGTTCGCTCGATCTCCTACACAAAGCACATCGCCTTTCCAGTCCGCAATCCCTATCCAGGCCCAACCTACAGGAACCAACCCCTTTGCTAAAATGCAACAACAACCGCAACAAGTCCCGCCTCCAGACCAGTCTCTTAATCCAGGTCCTCTCGGTCCCCAACCAACAGGGACCACAAACCCCTTCCGCCACAGCGCGTTCGTCAACCACAATACCGGCATGGGGTGGCAGCATAACCAGGCCAGTATCGGCGGCGGGCTGGATCAACTCCCTACTGTCCCTGTATTCCCTCGTCCCGCGCAACAAACGCCCTGGCAGCAATAAATCGCATTCTTTGACCCTACTTTTTTTTTTTTTTTACACCACTAAGTTCCAATCGTTTTTCCCTTGATAGTACTGTCGAATTTGCTCGTCTTCCCCGTGGACTATTCTTATGAATTCCGGTATTCGCATCAGCAAGGCGTTGTTGGATAGGGACGGAGGGAGGCACGGATTTTCATAGCGTAGTGGCTGTAGTGTTATCGAGTACATAGGCAAAGTTGTATCACTTAGGCAGTTGTCAGAAATAATGTTGCTCCCACCACGTTCTTAATCGAACTAGTACCTGCTCACGGGGCCAAGAGGAACAAAGCGTATGGTTAGATATGGCACTCCCTCGGAGTACGCTATTATATATTGTATTGCATGGGGGCGTGCCCTATGATAGCCAAGTCTATCTTTTGCAACAAATTATAGTCGTGAATGGCGTGGAGCCATTATCAAAAAATAAACGCCTTTTGCCAGCCCAACCCAACCAAAACGCCATTTCACGCCTGCCGAAAAGAAGAAGAAAAAAAACCTCCCCGCATAGTTCGTAGTCCTCTAAAACACATCGTCGGTATCCATCTTCCCGCCGGCAACAGCAGCCTCGCTGGCGCCGGCCGTAGCAACCGCCCTGTCCACCTTGTCCTCTGCGATGAACACGCCCAGCCCCGAAAACGACTCGTACAGAGCTCTCGAGATGTACTCGTCGGCACTGTACCCGCCGACGAGATACTCGCTCTTGGAGCGCATCACGTCTATCCACTCGCTGTGATACTCTTGTAATCTATCGTGTCCCATATCAACTCTGGTCGGCGCCAGATCCAGGCCCCCAAACGGATCATACGGCTTGTTGTCGTCTGCCGCACCGCGAGTCTTGTCCCGCAACCCGCGGATCGACAGCCCCCCCGCGGGGCCGGACAGAGCGTCCCTCGCCGAATCCCTCTTCTGCTGCCCTCGCTTCTTGAGCATGATCTTGTCCACTGTCTCGGTGGCGTGTCCCACCTCTGCGCTCTGCAGCGAGTCGAGCATTTCTTCGCGGAACCGCGCGGCGCTGGCCTTCTCCTCGGCGTCTTGTTGCAGGTCCTGCAGGCGTCGTTGCCGGGCTGCATCTTGTTCGGCCGCGAGCCGCCTTTTCCGCGAGTCGTCCGACTCGCGCGCGAGTTTCTTGTTGCGCTCGATTTCGGCCTTGTGCTGTGCTTCCCATGCGGCCAGCTCGCCTTCTGCTTCGCCCTTAGCCTCGGGCGGGCCATTGACGAGCTTGAAGGTCAGGTCTTCCACGTATTCTAGGTACTTGTTGTATGAGTCAAGTGATTCGAAGTCGTCCTCGACCTTGTTAAATATCTGGGCTACGCGGCGGCGGATATCGACCTCCCGCTCCACGGTCAGGTCGGCGAAGAAGGCGGACTTGAAACCACGTAGTCGCAGGGTCTTGTGGCATGTGGCGTAGGGGCATTGGTTGGGCCCGTCTTTGAAGATTCGCTCGACGCACGTTTTGCACATTCGGTGGTAGCACTCTGGGTTGATGAGGAATTCCATGTCCCGGTTGAAGTACCGGGTCGTTTTGCACACGGGACATGTCTCGTCCTCGTCGTTGGGGGCACCGAGGCCAGTTGCTGCGCCATGGCGCACTGAGACGGTGCTGGTACCGTTTCGCGTCATTTTGGCGTGGTCGGGAGGCTTGAGAGCTTGAGATAGAAGCCTCCGAGCGCGAGGTGCGCGATGATGCCGGTGATTCAATGGTGCGTTGCGGATCTCGAATTGACGGGGTGCGCGAAGTTGTAGCTGAAGGGAGCTCTGTCCCAGCTGCCAGGTTTGTCAGCCAATGACGGCGGGCGCCACCACTTGCTCTTCGTAGGGGTTTGCTCGACAGCTACTGCCCCGCCATCGCAACGCTTCAAAGGGCACGCCACTTCATTCCACATCGATCTTCTTCTACGCAACGTGCATTGCCCCAACCACGTTTATTCGAGAGAGCAGAAAATGGCTGACGTCAAAGGTGGTTATCTGATCTTCTTACAAACACATACGCTCAAAACTAGACATATACCCTTACGTCACCCAAGTTGAGCTAACCAAACACATCAGATCCGTCTCCAGCTGAAGAGGCAGCCGCCCGCGCCAAAGAGGCTGACGAGCAAGCTGCCTTGCCCTACAAATGGCAACAGACTATTGCGGAACTCAACGTTACCTTCACAGTTCCCGGAAACATGAAGTCAAAAGATCTCATCATAGACATTAAAAAGCAGAGTCTGACTGCGGGTATCAAGGGCCAAGAGCCCGTCATTAAGGTACATTCAACGGTCCTAAGATGATCGTTTAGGTCTCCAAGCTCCATGACCATAGGAGTATATCCAGTTCAGAGACTTTTGAATACTGATCTGCCATAGGGAGATCTCCCCCATGCCATTCACGTCGACGACTCGACATGGACCCTATCCACAAACGCCGACGGTACCAAGACGGTCGAAATCCAGCTCGACAAGGTCAACAAGATGGAGTGGTGGGCGCACGTTATCACTTCTGCTCCTACCATTGACGTAACGAAGATTCAGCCTGATTCTTCGAAACTGTCTGACCTCGACGGTGAGACGAGGGGCATGGTTGAGAAGATGATGTATGACCAGCGTCAGAAGGAGAAGGGGCTGCCTTCGTCAGATGAGCAGAAGAAGATGGACATCTTGAAGAAGTTCCAGGACCAGCACCCGGAGATGGACTTCAGCAAGGCCAAGATTCAATAAGCCGTGGCGCGGAAAGCTGCGGGGGCATGTTGGGTGGAGCGTCAGAAAAGTAGATTCTTTCAACTGAAAACATCAGTTTCAACCTGATTCAAGTGCTGTGGCTGCTCGTTCCAGAAACGCGTTGAAATCTTGTACTTGTTGAAGCAGACCGCCAGTTGAGCTCGTTGAGCTAACTTGGTCTGATATTTGAGCCAGGACCAGGTCGAGATTGCCCAGATCGGCTTCCTTCTCTGCTTTGCGAGAGAGTTCTGGGGCTTCCCGACCTTGTTCGACCGCCAAATCGATGTCGTGCATGAGAGAGGACGCATTTAAACGTGACTAAGACAAAGAAAAATTTCAAGTGTTAGACCATGACCAATGCAAAATCGCAACGCAACAACTCACTGTCGATTCTTTGCTGTCAGCTTCGTGTTTGATACGGACAGCATCCATCCGAAGCGCCACTTGTTCCCGTTCACCCTTTAACCGAATAATTTCATCTCGAAGTGCCAACTTCTCCTTCTGAACATGACGAAGACGTCTTCGTAACGAATGCCAGTGATTCAAATGAATAGCCTTAAATCTCGTCAGTGACAGCCCTTCAAATTCAACATGGGGGGCACTCACATGTTGGAGCAGCCGAGAGTTAAGCTCTTCCCGATACGCCCCGATAGCACGAATCTTGACTCTCAACTCCTTCTTCTTCCCCAAATCATCAGAAGACTGCAACATCTTCTGGAGATTTTCCAAAGTTGAAGAAATCATTTCTTCGCAGACCTGTGAGAAGACATCTACGACTGTCTCTCCACCACGGTTCGCAAATGGAATCTCCTGCTGCAGTTCATCCTCGTCATCGGCGCCTTGGGCAAAGTTGTTGACAAATCGTTGGACGGTAATTTCAATCGCTGCGTCGTCGTCGCGATCACTTCCCGAACTATGGCGTTTCTGCTTTGGCTGTGGCTTAGGTCGCTTCGCAGGCTGCCTCTGGGCTGCCGGGCTTCTGCGGTGCCTCTTTTGCACCGGTTCCTCGGGCTGGCTGTCTTCGGATTGCTCCGAGCCTAGTTCCGGAGACCGTGTTTTGTTGGGCCTAGGGCGCTTTACACCGATGGACTGGGCTGCTCTTCGATCGTCAATCTCTACAGCCCCTTCATCGGAGTGATCTGATTCTTCGGGCTCCTCCTCCTCCTCCTCCTCCTCCTCCTCTTCCTCCACGACCACCGCCTCCTTCCTTGCTATTCCTGGTCGTTGTTGAGGTGGACGAGTGCGAGCTTCATCGCTTGGTTCCTCCTCCCTCTCCCCTTCTGATTCTTCGGGTACTGCTGGAATTGATGGCCGTGAGACATTGCTCGTACGCGTCTTGTTTGCGAGTGGCGATGATGGCTGTGTTTGTGCGTCATCCTCATCGCTTATGTCCGGCGTCCGTCCCGTCGGTGCTCCGCCGATGTTGACTGCTTCATTGATGCGCTGCCTGTGGCCGCTGCCAGGCTTTCCGGCTGGACTTTCCGTAATCTCTTCTGTGATGGTTCTGGCCACTCGGGGTCCTCCCCGAAACACGGCGCTTGACGGCGGCTGAACAGGCTCTGGTTCATCCAGGTCGGGGTCATCGCGTTCGGACGGTGCTGATACCGGTGCGCTTGAGCTGCGAGGGCCCGGAAGATCCGCGTCTCCGGCAGGCTGATACGGCGATTCTGTCTCCTGTCGGGTGTCCGGTGCGTTGCTGGTTGTCCTGCTAGGAAGACTTGTTTGGGCAGCGGGGTGCGCGGGTAGCGAGCCTGGTGAGCTTGAGCTTTGGACGGCTGGTCCGGTGGCGATGCCGGGGATGTCGAGGTTGAAGGTATCGTTGTCGTCGATGTTTGTTCGCCTGTAGAGGTATCAGCGGGAACGTGTTGCAGGCGCGAGTTCAGAATGATTCACGTACCCAGCACCACGGAGTCGCTCGTTGAGCTTTCCCTCGCGACGTTCCCTTCCTGTTTTGCTCGGTTACCACGTAGTCCTGAAGCTGCGCAATGCGCTGCGGCGGGCTTACCTGTTGCCATTCCGGGAGACAATTGAATGTGCTGTTACATGTGAAGAATAGTATACCGTGCCTGTGGATGTTTTTCGGCACCCATCGTGAGCGCACGCAAGGGTGGGTGGGTGTGGCGATAATTGGGCTCGACGGTCAGAGACGCGAATGTGGTTGAGTCAGACGCGTCTACTAGATCCATTGTCAGTGACGTCGCGGGGCATGGCGGCTTAAGCTTGTCCGCAGGGGTTTGCAATCTTGGCTCGCACCAGACCCCACAATGACGAAGAAACATGCACCAATTGTTCACACCAAGGTTTTTCATTCAACATTGATCTCTTTTAGAATCTTGTCCATTATCCCTCAAATATTTCATAACTTCTCTACACTGTGGCATAGACGCTGCCTGCCATTCGATACTTTCCTTTGTAATTCATCCTTGCATTACCCATTGCATCTCAGGCGTATCGAACTTGTGTCTACAGTCATCAGCCCAACGATGGGGAAACGATTGCAAGAGGTTTTGATCAACTTACCCATTATAGTGCGTTTTTTTCAAGGCCTCCTCGCCATACCTCTCCGCTAGCATCGTCTTATACCGATACGGGATTTTGACCGGCTCTCCTTCGAACGTTGTGTCTCTTAACGGGTGCAACAAGGTGTCCTACCCGCCGTTAGTCGACGTTCGACCGCCGTTCCTGGCAGCACGCCTGCGTCTTCGCTTACATGGAATTGTTGACCGTCCTTTGTGTAAAGCACCCCTTCGCCGCTCGGATGGTCAGGGCTATATCGCACGGCCGTGATGTTCAGATATAGCCCACTGCCGAGATCAGTCCAGCGAGCATCAATCACATCCGTAGCGCCTGTTTGCGCCCTGTTCGTGAAATCTGGGCTTATTTCGAGCAGAAATCTCTTTCCTTTCGGCATGCCTTTCCGTCTGTGGAAGTGAACGGATGCGTTGTGGTAGGCCGCCAAGAAATGGAGATCAGCCTCGGTAATTTGAACATTGCTGGGGTAGTCCCATGGCAACATCTGAAATATGTCAGCGGGATCAAATAGAGAATTCCCGAATTTTTTCTTGATTACCTTCTTTCCCCACCACCATCCCAAGAGACTCCCGTTCATGAGCCAAGTTTGCACCTGGAGTTCGCGACATGTGATGAGGTATGACTGGATGAGGGTGCGAGCCGCGTCGCGATGGGCGGTTTTGTTGAGCAACTGCTTCATGTATCGTGAGTCGTACGCGAATTTTGTGTCATGATGTCTGCGTGTTGGTGAGTAAACAGGTTGGGAAGTAGATGCAACATGGACCTGCATTGGGTGTGCTTACGTTTCGGATGCTAGAGTATGGTTAGCCACCCTCGGGAGATGTGACTGGCGGTAGAAACTCTTGAAGGACAGGTCACTTACAGTCGGGTTTGGAAACGCGGAGGGATTGATCATCATGCGAGACGGCTTTCTGGTCGGCGAGACCATCGGCGAAGCCACGAACAGGCACGGCCGTGGTGAAGCCTACGACCATCCATACAAACACTCGCACGAAGTGCATGGTTGACGTTTCTTGGTGTCAGTTATTGTCCCCGATGCCCTTCTATAGTAGACTCCTATGAAGAAGAAATGGCCGTCATCCAATGTCGTGTTCGTGGCGACACAAGCTTCTATGCGCGCCTTTGTGGCACGAACCAGACACCAGGCTCATCAGACACTGCAAGAGAATCTTTGGTAGAGCAATCCCTCTATGCAAAGCAAAAGTCAAAGAGAAAGTCGGCTTCAGCAAACTGATACCATTCACGTTGAAAGAAACAAGGGAGGACATGTGTCATGTCAAGGGGTTTGGATGCTGCCCATCTTCTCCACGGACAATCAGCTGGCTGGCGGCTGTCGATCATGCTCCGCGTCATCGAGTCGCAGGATGTGCCAGCTTTGTTACACAATACCTCCTCCTCTGGGGGTGGGGTGGCTGATACGCTGGCATGGCAGTAGTAGTATTCTACGGATGGCTACGCACTTTCTTGAACGTGCGAAGCTTGGATTGCCTCGCCCTGGCCAGCAACACAACACTGACGCCGTCAGCTGGTCTGGAGGCCCGCGAACGGATATGTTTGTATCTTGCCAAGTACGGCCGGGGCCGCCTCCGTTCGGCTCAAGCGCTCCCAGCCACGTCAAGATGCCAAGATGTCAACTGTCGCCGGAATCGTTCACTATGGGTACTTTCGTTCTCGGCTAGGCAGCTCCACCAACTCAACCAGCTCAGCCCAATCAACTGTCACTGCCCGAGCTCAGGTGTCCTCATCCCCACGGGAGCCACAGGCGAATCACTTCGATAGCTTTGCGACACGACAAGTCATCCGCAAACCGTCAACACCTTGCGTGTCGCCTTGCTTCCCACGTTCTTACGCCCTAGTTTGCCTGCTCTTCTTTTATCGGGGCAACTCTCCCGTCGCTGTTTCCACTCCTCTTTCTGCTGATTGAGTCCGACTAGTTCGACGAGCACCTCGCTCGAAGCCGCAGCCATGGTGAATTGGAACGTAAGCTAGCTCGCCACCACCCTGCCCAATGCCCTTCTCCCCATTCGCAAGCACTGACCAGTTCGATTGATGCACGCCAGGTTTTTCGAATCTTGGGAGATCTAGCCCATCTCGCATCAAAGGGTATTCTCATATTCGCAATACATTCGAACCGCAGCGCCGAAGGCGTCTCCCTGATCACGCAGGTCCTGTATGCCCTCGTATTCTGTACCAGATACCTCGACATCTTTCGAACAACTATACTATGGAACCTGCTATTCAAGATTGTCTACATTTCGTCATCGTTTTACACCATCGGGATAATGCAGTGGGTGTACCCGCGCTCGAGGGAGCGTGAGCTCTCGTGGAAGCTAGGCGGAGGCGTACTCGCCGCTGCCGCAGTCCTGTCGCCCTTCATGATGATGATTTTCTACGACCAGTGGGGTTTTATAACGGTTCGTGCAAATCCCCTGTGCGCCATCACATAAAGAGATTGCTAAACATTACAACGCAGTGGATGTGGGTGTTTTCCGAGATTCTCGAATCAGGCTGTATTCTGCCCCAGCTTCTCCTGCTTCGGCAAACCACGGTCCCGACCGTCATCAACTCCTTCTACCTGCTTGCCCTTGGGTCCTACAGGGCCCTGTACATCCTCAACTGGTTCGTCCGCGAGTTCGACACAACCGGCCGAAAGCCCGAGGCAGTGGCCGTCATCTTCGGCATGATCCAGACAGCGCTCTACGTCGACTTCGCATGGGTATACTACACCCGACAGCGCGTCAAGCTTCGCGGTGGCGGCATCGTCGACGCAGACGACATGCGCCGTGGCTGGTTACTCCGCCGCATCTTTGGCAAGCACGTGGAATCCGCTGACGATGAAGAGAGCACTCCCGCACTGGGCGGCGAAGGAAACGGGGCCCGACGCGCTGCTCGACCCGGCTGGGGAGCCCGAGGCATCTCCGTCAGTGCGGATGAGGGCGTATTCGATGCGGACCGCCACCACGACCAAGAAGAGGGCTTGGATGGGGGCCATATTGATCCGGATGCCAAGATGCATGACCCGGATGAGCTAGCAAAGGCTCTGGACGATGACGAGGATGAGGCCCATCCCTCAGCCGGATCATCAAAGGGGAGCAACGGGGGCAATACGCCCAGCGGCATGCGTAGCGGTGACGAATGGCGAGAGTAACGAATTCGCCAGCGTTGCGGCTGCTGATAATATCTTTTTCCGATAATTGCAGGTCATTATTTCGAGGGTTCAAAGTCTGCACGAACACATTATGTAGCTTTAGGCGAAATGGGGTCTTTTGTAGGTACCTGGGTAGTTGTGGAATTCGTTTAGTATTTAGGTACTTAAGTAGCTGGCATATATTCTGTTTGCAACCGCCTCCACATCCAAGCTCGACATTCTGTCACGCCAAATCATGCACAAGCGCCATGTGTTTATATGTATACTAGTACTTAGGCACTGCGCGCCAAATCGTCTTCCGACGAGATACCCCAAGTAGGAAACCGCAATTCCCCGGATCTTCCCGCCATGCATGGGTGGAGCAAAACCGGGCCATTTCCAGAATCATGTGAAAGCGAGCATCACGTCACCAGACGGCAAAAGTTCCTCAAAGGCCCGAGGTCTGAATTTGGGCTTTCAACCCGTATGTACATGGTGCCCGATCAATACTCCAACCGAGCTACTTTTCCTCGGCAATTCCCCATCCGCCATTGCGTCCCTACGGCTGCAGCTCTTGCAAATCCATAGCAATTGTTTCCGTCCGCCAGGGTCAAAATAAAAAAAAAGAGGAAGAAAAAGAAGAAAATACAACATGAAACTGCCCATCATGTAGGCTAGCAGGGCACTTTGAACCCGCTTACTCCGCTCAGAACATGGGTAGAAACCCGGCAATCACATTTTCCGCCTCGCAAACATTAAACGTAGCTAGTAAATAAGAACTCGAAAAGACAAAAGCTTCAAGACGTCTCCGCTTTGATACGTGGTGTTGAACTAGTGGGCGCGTTTACATGACGAAGCGCTGCTCAAAGACCTGGTAGAGCTTGGGGCTGATCTCGTCGCTGCTCATGCCCTCGACCTCGACGAGAACCCCCTTGCTGGCGTAGTGCTCGAGCAGGGGCTCGCTGGTCTCCTGGAACTTTTGGAAGCGCGCGCGGTAGACCTGCTCGGTGTCGTCGGGCCGCTGCGTCAGGGGGTCGCCGGTGATGTCGTCGCGGCCGGGGACCCTGGGCGCGTTGAAGCTCGTGTTGTAGACGCGGCCCGAGGGCTCGTGGACCCAGCGGCCGGCGATGCGCTCGAGGATGACCTCGAAGGGGGTCTTGAGCGAGACGGCCAGGTTGATGGGGACGATGCCCTCGAGGCTGCCGGCCTGCGCCGCGTTGCGGGGGTACCCGTCGAGGATGAAGGACGCCGCAGGGTCCTCGGAGGCCTGCGCGGGCGAGGGGGGGCGGCCGGCGGCGAAGGCCCCGAATGCCATGCTGTCGCGGGATTGCATCTCGGCGGTGGTGGTAGCCTCGGACGAGAGCGTCATGACCTCGGGGGGTCCGTGGCTCTGCAGCCAGCCGCGGTTGCGGAGCTCGCTGGATATGAGGCGGAGCATGAGGTCGTCGGCGACGAGGCCGCCGGCCTTCATGGTGCTCTCGGCCTTGATGCCTGTGCGGACGTTAACGGGAGTGTCTGGGCTTGTTTTGCATGCTGGGCGTTGCTTACCGAGCGGCGTCCTGTTCTTGACATTGCTGCGGAGCAAGTCGCCGGTGCTGATGGACGCGAGTTGGGGGAACCGCCCCAACAGTCGTTCGCTCTGGGTGCCCTTGCCGACGCCGGGAGCGCCTACAAGAATAACTCTAGCGGCTCTTCTAAGTTGCATTTGATTCTACGGGGGGCCGATTGATCGATTGGAGGGTTGAACAAGCAGTCGGGCGGGCGGGCGAATTGGAAGCGGCAGAGTCTGGCACGCGACGCCGCTGCGCAGACGGGCGAGGAATATCGTTGGGTCGTTTTCGTTGGGGGAAGAGGCGACGGGGACCTGGTGTGTTGTCGCGACGACGGAAAACAAAGACAGAGACACAATCGTGAGGAAGATGAAATGATTACAGACGACCAACGGGCGGGCGGGCGGACGAACGGGAGCAATTGATGTGCATGTAAGGCAGACCAAAATGGCTGCGCTAAGTCATGGTGGGTGGTGCACTTGAACTCAACGTGGTTGCGGGCAGGCGGACCTTACGAAGATGCCGGTGCCGGCGTTGACCTGAATTCAACAACTTGCTCGTGATTCCTGCTAGCATCGGCTTATATAAGCACATATGCGCTCATCAAGACGCTTGGGCCAAGTGGTTGAGGTGCTGCCCCGCCAAGGCATCATCGTGGAGTACATGTGCATATATAACCCTAACCCTAACCTTCAGCTCCCAATAGATGTACTCGTCGCCAAAGTAGTCGCCCAGCTCGTTTTCATGCCCCAAAAGGCAGAAGCCTGGGATGGAATAGCCTCAACACTTACCTGGAGTGGTACTCTGATTTTCTAGCTGTATACCTAGAATACCCAGTGCTAACGGGGGTCTTAACCTTAATAGCCCTGATCGAGTTCCATGTAGAAACCACTGCAGAATGCAAGGATAACCAATAGGCGAGGCAATAATTAAAAGCCCTAGAATAGCAAAGGCAGCCAAGCTATATCACAGATTGACTCCAACATGTCGTTGCTTGTGGTAGTTTGATAGCGAGCTAGTTGCACCAGGTATAGGGTAGCACTGGGTTCTCGCATCTGATTCTTGACATCACTCGTAGCTTTACGCTCTGCACCGCTAGTTCTTGTGTATGGAGATTACTAGATAGGATAACTATGTCTTACGTTGATAAGAAGAGGTTGAGTACTAGACTGTTCTTAAAATAACTACGGCCCCAAATAAACCATCGGACAGGTCCGTCCCTAGCTCCATTTTATCCTAGCCGCATTGACTGCGATTCAAAAGTGAGGCGGAACGTGGGGAAGTTGTGCTTATAAGTTATGACATAATATAATCTGACCACCAAAAGCTCCATGTCCTTTACACAAGACTCCTCCCACCCAATGCGACTAGGCAGCAAGGTGCGTCTTGACTTCAAGGAACCGTGCAGGACGATCCCTGCTGTCGGCTGTTTGCCAATTTCGCTGCTGGGACTGAACACGATCGGGATATTCCACCTCAACACATTTTGTTTCTAGCCCTAATCTCCTCTCCCGGACCTATCAAGAGAAGAGCGGAAACAGGGAGAACCATGCGAAAGAACAATGAAAGCGCAAGTTGCGCGGCAATTCCTATTCTCCAATCGCGGAGAGGAAGCCCACGACAGAGAAGATGGGCCCCCAAAGTGAAAACCGGATGTAAGACCTGTCGGTCAGTGAAGCCTTTGCAGCAACCTTTTTGGTATGTGGCTCCTGTAAAGTATTGCTGACTCGTTCTAGAGCCCGCCACATAAAGTGTGACGAGGCAAAACCGGCTTGCAAAAAGTGCATCTTGGCTGGAAAACGCTGTGATGGTTACGTTTACAATGCCGCACAGAAGACGCCCATTTCAAAAACACATCAAGTGCCTTGCGATGCATTAATGAGTCACCACATGCTGCCAAACCATCAGAGTCCCATGAGCCTATGTTTCACCGAGATTAAGCCATCGCGGCCGCCAAGCAACGAATTAACGAGTGCAACCGGCTCTCTCGTCTATATTCTCAACGTCGTTGACCCCGCGTACAGTATCTTGTCGTTTGGGGAGCGCCTCAAAGACATTCCTAAGAGGATGGAACACAACAAGGTGCTCACTGCAGCTTCTAAAGCCCTTACTGCAAGTGTGTTTAGTTTTTACACAGGTTCAGTTTCGTCAAAGCCCTTGGTCCACTACGGGGAGGCCCTGCGCGTGCTTATAAGTAGTGTCGGGGCAGTGCATTGCAAAACCCAAATCGTTGACACAATGTGTGCCATTGGCATTCTTCTGGCGTCCCATGTCTGTCAGCCCCCGACAATAACGAGGGGATTGAAGCTAAAACTTGTACAGAATGTGCGCGGCAGCAATCGGCGAGAATTTGAAGTTCTTTTAAGAGGACTAGTATACTTTCTGGATATGCTGGGCGATGAAGAGTTGGAAAATGCTTTCGACAACGAAGTAGTCTCGAACTTACGGCGTCTTGTGGTAATATACTTTCGAACCCAAGCCCTGGTAGTACCTGAAGTGCAGCCGCAGTCTAATCAGAAGTAGATAGTCGCAAGCATTATGGATCCTACAATGAGATTCAACCCTCGTCTTCACGACGGGAAGAAGCGCCAGTCTGGTCTTGTAGCTACAGCACCCGGCAACGTCGGGACTGCTCGATGCAGTCAACAATGGCGCGATTTGATTCAAATTTCATCTTATTTAGAAGACCCGACCTCGAATCTTGACCATATTACGACGACTTATCAACGACTTTCGACCGACTTGGCGCTTCTTGAAAAGAATGCGACGGATGTATTTGGCAAGGTCAAAACGAGTCGGGACTCACTGCTTTCGCTACAATATATACGCCAAGAAGCCGGCAATTCTGGGCTTCTCACAATGGCGATGGCATTAAACATGACACTCCGGATCATAGATCCCGGGAATAGCGCCTTGTTAGAAGAAGCTGTCACTTTTGTGTCAGTGGTGCTGAGGGCCGCAGACAGAGTCTCTCTGTTCAAGCCGCTCAGTACCGCATTACTCGGCAACTCTCTATGCCTTGCTTGGGTGGTTGCTGTGAATCCTCAAGAAAAGGAGAGAGTGCGTAAAATGCTGGATGAGCATTCTTACATCTTCCGGGGCACAACATGGGAGTGCTTGGCGACCAAGTTCCAGAAACGATTTGACGGTATTCGCGCACAAGTCAGATCCCCTAAGACTCCGGCATAATATTTGATCCGCATACTCCCCTTCTTCCGGCGGCCATCTGTGTTAATTGATAGAACCGTATTGTAACTAGACGTGAATTAAGACGTATCACATTGCTGCTTTTAGCTAGAATTGTTGGGAAAATTACCGACCAAGCCACAGGGTAAAAATTATAGACGCCCAATAGTCCCGACTTTGCCGGAATACTAAAACGGTGGCAGTCCCGCACTCTTTTAAATACACTAGGAAATAACTAGCTCCATATTGCATTCTCGAAACATCTCACATGCCAGCACCAGACAACCAGGAATGCCGAAATCCGCCAGTGAGCGCGGCAGATTGGAGCCTGGCACGTCATCAAATGTCCTACACAAACAAAAAATCGAAAAGAAACTGGTGACGTGTTGAATTATCTGCCACGGGTAGTCATTGGGTGTTGAATGCACGTTGCTGACACATGCTCGTACTCAGAATCAGTCCCGGCCTGCAAATACTCCCCCAAGGCACGCTAGTAGTATTACCACCCTTTTCTGAATTTGTTATCGCTGCTCCATTCAATATTATACATGGTCTCTGTGTTTGTTCCACGACTAAAAGCAAAAGTAGCAAAATATGCCACCTTCGGCTGCCCTTCAAACGCGATCGAGGAAAGCTCCAGCACGGCAGTCTTCTGCCCAACGACAACCTTGCTAATATAGTTGAGCTCCACGGACTCGTCTTGTCCGGGCTGCAGAGTCAAGGTTTTATAGCAGCCCGTATCTTCCCCCCATATATAAAAATAGACAGTTATACTCAGGGCGGCATGATATGGTGCGTTCTTGAAGCGGACCCAAACATCCTTTTCGCCCCGTCGGTCACTGGCGTTGATTTGCTTACCTTCGGGATGGGCTCGCTTCACCATGCCCGAGGACACTGATGTTGATGGCACGTAGTCTGATTCTGACCGGAATATGCCTCCAATTCTCCATTCAAGTGTATATTCCGGACCACCGGGGGAATGACCTGACTTGAGTGTTGTAAAGTACGCAGTGGAAGGTTGTCCGTCAAAGGCACCCGAGGTCAGCTCTACCATGGCGGTCTCGTCACCCATGACCACTTTGGAAATGTGGTTGAGATGGATACTAACATGTCCTGGCCCATTGATGCTCACCTCCTTCTGATAAGGGTGGTCATCATGTTGCATCATGTAGTGTACAGTTGCTCTTAGAGTCTTGTTTTGACCCAAGCCATGGTGGCAACGGTCTGCCCACGCCTTGGGTGTTCTCCTCTTTAACGCCGGCTACTCGTATGCGTCATAAATCCGAATTCTCGACTTCTCTGCGCGTTCCATTGCACCGAGGCCCGGTGTCGCCCACGAGCCGGAAGCCGAGCTATGGAAGACTTCATGAAAGACGACCGCAATCCGGTAGAGCCGAGTTGGGATTGAAATATAGGCCATAAAGCAGCCACAGTCTGCTTCTCTATCGAGCCTGTTGGTGCGCAAGCTGGAACTCGTCAAGATCCTTACAGTGCGTATGCCGCTGCTGAGTTCCTCAAGCTGATGTTAGAGGACATTCCTGAGACAAACATGCAGTAGTTCAACCACTTCAATTCCTACCTTGCCCTTGGAAGCAAGCAGGATATGCCTTTGAATCACTAATACAAGATATTCTGGGCATTTGACGGGCGGAAAGATGCCACTAGCAAGGCGTGCCAGAGAGCTCGCCCCTTGCACTCTCAAACATGGTACCGCTGGTATTCTTGACTACGTCGAGTTCCGTCTTGGCAGCAAGGCACCAAAGATGAAGATGTATCTGCCTGTCTGCCATGACAGATCGGCGGTTCGCTAGGCTATCGTGTCTAAAGGCCAATCACGACCATGTTTTAACCGGCACGAGTCCGGGCCCCCGCACCTCCCGGCTCCGGAAGTCCATTGCCGAGGACATGCCGGTCTCTCGGCGTTCCTCCCGCATGGTTGACTCCACAACAGATTATTTGACCCGCCAGACCCTTTTCAACCTCGAGTGTCATACAGCAACAAGGTGTAGTCGTTGCCTGTGAATGGCGGTAGAGTTAGCTACATTGAGGTTGTCAGGGGCGGAGTTGAAAGAGTCTGGTGCGTCAATCTCGTCTGATGCATGTAAACCCCATACCGAGGCGTTGCTTTAGTTTTCCTTGGCCAAGTCATTTATCGTCAACGGTTTCCCAGACATCCTTATAAACAATCTCGAGGCGAGCCCCGTGGTCTCCTTACGTCCTGCATTCTTTGGCTTCAGATAGTCAATGATACGACGTTTTGTGTTGAGGGAGCAGCCGCTACGCTATTCATACCACGGAGCGTATCTGCAGTTGTCATCATGATTTCGCAGTTAGCATTGCTTGACAGAATTCGCATATTTGAATGCAGAGAATGACAATAAGCATGACGAGGGTGCAATATAGTCAGCATAATTCAGGGGCTAATTAACCCCAGCGCCGTGTTCACTAAATCCGGTAGCCAGACAAAGGCGTCACCAGTCAGCCGTAAACACGCAACAACGCGGCTGTCGGGCATAAATAATGCAATCAACCCATTGAAAAGTACAAAAGCATGGCAAATATTAATGTAATGAGACTGTGGCATGTAATGCCGCTAAACCTCACTGCCCAACTGAGGTGCAAACAGCGCCAGACACAAAAACAGGCCTGAAATACTACTGCCCTGTGAGACTTCAGGACCTTGATGGTCAACACCACATCCGTCTTTTAACAAAGGAATACTAGAAGAGGGTTCGCCGGAAGGTTCCGCTGCTCTCTCTCCCTGAAAACAAACTCAGGCCAATGAATTAGCGCTGTGCATTCTCAGCCAAAGCCTGCACCGTACTTCTCAGCAACATTACATCCGCGCCTTGAATTTTTTCAACCACGCCGTCCTTGGGCATCTTTGCAGATGTGCCGTGCTTGCTGCTTTGCACTACAACTGACGTCTGCTGTCCATTTTTGAAAAATAAAAAGGTCGGCATAGCGGTAACATTATGGTGCTTGGCAGCACCCTTACAATGGTCCACGTTGACTTTGGCAAAAGCGAGCTGGCCCTTGGACGCATATTCATCGGCCAGCTTGGAAAACTGCGGAGCGATGGCGCGGCAGGGAGGACACCAGTCGGCGTAAAAGTCGACAACGACGTACGTGGTAGATGATAGGAGAGACTCCAGCTCAGGAAGCTCGCTAATTTTAGAAACGTTGCCCGACGTTTCTGGGATAGGCGAGCGGTCTCGAAAAAGGGCCTATGAGGCGACTACCTGTCAGTGCGCTGCATCTCGCGGACAATTTATGAGTGTTGGCAAAGTGATGAATGAGCGGCCGAGACATTGCTTGGCGCTTCTCATCTGCGCGTGCAGCCTGTTGTGACTCGTGAGGCTGTAGATTCAAGGGACTTACCGGACCGAGTATAACGATGATGACCAAGGCCCAGATGATGTAGCTTACTGTCTCCATGTTTGAGTAGAGCTAGGAGGATGTGCTCGACTTGATGTTCGGTCGGGAGATGATGAGATGTTTGGAAGATACAAAATACCAAACAATGGGCGTGGCCGCGCTGGGGTGTTTGATATGCCGTGCCGACAACAAAGAAACTCGCATCGGAATAAATATTGTTCCGGAATTGATTCGTTACGTGAAACGGCCTGAGGCATCTTCCATCTTGAGAAATCCTGCTCCAGTATGATTTGGACACGGCTGTACAGCCTCAAGGGTTTAATATATGAAAAGCTACCGTACATTTTTGTATTGATTTGGTCAATTAGTCAACTTGAACGCAATCGTTGTACGCTCGACAAGGCGCGGAAATGTCCGCATGGTCCGACCAAGGGCTCGAGGAGGGCAATCGAGATATTGCAAGATGCGCGAAAGTGCCCGGACAAGACATGTATGCTCCTGGGTATAAAGCTAGATATCACGACGCGTCTGGTGGGCCTATTATATACGCCAACGGCCGAGCGGGTGTATTGACGACTAACTAACTGATTCTAGCGACAGAACCAGCGCCGTAAAAGGAAAACAAAACAAATTAAGAAAAGACGCGCAACTTCCTGAGCTCGATACCATTCGTCTCGCTTGTAACTGAAGTCTCTGGCCTGGCAGACCTGGACGGGGGGCGAGAATAAGCGGAGCCCGTTTCATATACATACGGCTTCGAGTGATCAAAATACTAATCCTAACTCTTCAGCCGATGCTACAACCTCCTCCCCATGTTCATTTCTGAGCACACACTCATACACCGATCCCCTATGCCCACTTCCGAACACAGACTGATACCCCGAGTCGAGGCCGGCGCCAGCTAGAATGGCCACAATTGTCCAGACAGCGCCGCAGTAATTGGTTTGCATGCCGACAAGACATGGTTCCTAGTAAGGGTTTTACTAAACATGTTTGCCCAAAACACCCGAGATGTAATACTTACAGGCATTTTAAAACACGTTTATTTATTGTGCGTGAGTTATATGTTCCTTGCGCAGCCAGAACTGTGGCTATAGCAGGCAGGCAGCGGTAGGTTCAATATTGGTATGTGTATGTTCAAGGTGAAGAGAGGAGAAGAAGTGAGCGTTGGAGGGTTGGCAAGTCGGGAGACAGGCTCATTTATATGCTTCTCGACTCAATTCTTTGTCCAACCACCATCCATTTGCGCAGTATCACCAGGCTGAACCACTTATCGCATAATAACCCTAGCTGCTGCGGCTGAGCTGCACTTGAGAAGCCTCTTAGCCATTGACCTTGTTGTCTCTCCACATATCAGTATACAACCCCTCATGCAGATGATACGTGGCATCACTTCGGCTTCATGTGGTCAGAGATGGTGTAGGGGGAGCAGACGTGGAAGGAGCCATAAGTCAAGTCAATCTATCCCTGTTTCTCCGATTGATTCCTACATGGAAGAGCAAAACAGAGCAGAGCAGTGGCGCTGAGGCCAGAAGGTCAGTGGACACAATAGATAAGGCAGTGATCAGGCACAATCCTCCTCTCGGCTTACCTGCTCTAGGTCTTGTGCAACTCACTCGCCAGGGACAAGAGATGGCACAGCCTGGCCGTTTCCAAAGCAAATGAGCCGTGGACTCTGCATCATTTCCGACCAGTCACGTCGTATAGCATCGTGAATGAAAGACATGGCCAACTCATCAAGCTCAGATCTTATACGTCGACCGCCAGCCGCAACAGACATCGGATAACTTTGCCGCCGTTGGGGTCTGACCACCTCATGTTTGGCAATCTTGGATGGCATTGGCCATCTTAAGTTGCCTCGAGGTGCTCCAGCAATGCCATCAGGCAGTGGGTGTGTTGGCTCTTCAGAGTTTGATGTACAAGGCAACCAATCGCCATTGGTGATACAATCGGTGAGAGAGGGGCATGGTCGAGGCCCTTTGTATTCCCAGAAAAGGCTGCAAGGCGAACTGGACGGCATTCATCCCTACCGACTAGAAACTAAAAATAGACAAGACTTCTTCCCGTCAGTCTGCTATTCCGGCAGTCACCGCCCCGGCACGGCGGAAGCAGCATAATTGCGCCGACTCACACAGATTCACCCCAGGAACATGACTCCCGCCCAGGAGACCACTTGAGACCACTTGAGACCAGATGGGTGCAGACTGGATCTCTCATGGAGACCTAGTGGTGACTGAGAATCGAGACTTATCTATGTTTCGTGATGATAATGGTCCATTACCCTTCAAATTAACCCTAACCCTAATCATATCTCACCGCTGGATTTCACTCACCGGTATACATATTATTAAGTTACAAATAAGAGCTATGTAATATTACACCTACAGAAAGAGTAATTCAAGATAGGTAAGGTGTATAAATACTCCTTCTGCAATATTATAGCAAGATATAAGGGGTACTAACACACAAATATAAGTGGCGTGGCCACGCCTATTTTTGGAGCAACAGCATGAGTAGCGCAGCGTCAGGTCACTACCATGGAAAGCTTACCGCCGCATAAGAGCTTACATATGTAGCCTTTGAGATTAAAGATAGCGAGTCATCTGTAACTCCTAAAGCTGGACATCTGGACATAATAACTGCTGAGTCCGTGATGTCCGCTAAGACCCCACCGTTGCTGCTCCAAAGCTTAACTCCGCTCAAAATCCGTAAATTTCGAATCTGGTAAACTGGACCCGAAGCCTTGCAAGCCACGACTTGAAACATCTACGGTGGAACTTCGAGGGAGTCTCTACCGGGCGAAATGAATTGTGTGTCTTTGGGTGGAACTTGGGCCATGCTAACGGCTGATCCTCGCAGCCGGGCATGCGCTACATTCTATATAAACCCCATACCATTGCAATACCTACCTAGGCAATGAAAACCTTTCTGACATGTCGCAATATCTCCCTCGACACACAGCACAGAGACGCCAGTTAGCTTCAAACACAACCATGTCCGCCATCTCTATCAAGAAGGGATCCATTCAACTCTCCGGCTTGCTATACAAGCCCTCAACTACTAGCAAGACCCCCGGCATTGTCGTTGTCCATCCTGGAGGCGGAGTCAAAGAGCAGACTGCCCGCTTGTATGCCAAGAAGCTGTCCGAGGCTGGTCTGACGGCCATTGCCTACGATGCTTCTTACCAGGGAGAAAGTGAAGGCGAGCCACACTTTCTCGAAGATCCGGCCGAACGTGTCAGCGATGTCTTTGCCGTTATCGATTACCTCGAGTCCCTCGACACTGTTGACCCATCGCAGCTGGGTATTCTTGGAATTTGCGCTGGTGGCGGCTACGCCGTTGCTGCTGCCAAAGCCGACCACCGACTCAAGTCCGTCGCCGCAATCAGCATGGTAAATATCGGCGACGCCACCCGCCTGGGCTGGGATGGAGACGAAGACGCGGCCAAAAAGTCGAGACCTTGGAGCACATAGCGAAGCAGGTGCAGTCTGAGAACAAGACGGGCAATCTGGGAGCTTGTCCCTATGTCCCTCCGCAGCTTGATGACAAGACTCCCCTTGACTTGAGGGAGGCTCATGACTACTACCTTGGCCCCCGGTGCCAGCATCCAAGAGCAGCCAACAAGATGCTATTCCGTAGTGTCCCGCGCGTCATGACGTTTGATGCCTTCTACCTCGCTGATCTTTACTTGACGCAGCCTCTGCTGTTGATCGCGGGGGAAAAGGCCGGCTCCATTTGGCATACCGACAGGCTGGACAAGCTTGTTGGTGGCGCGACCAGGAAGGTGATTGTTCCTGGTTGCACTCATATGGACTTGTACGACCGTCTGCCATTCGTTGATGTTGCCACCAAGGAGGTTGTGAATTTTATGAAGACATATTTGAAATAGGGGCGTTTCTGTCGATCGCGTTATGGGATTCAGTTAGCTGGAGTTGGTATATATAAAGAGCTTAGCCTGTGTGTATTCAACAAAAGGGCGCTTTCATGACTCGAGCGAGGATCTTGTTATGGAAGCGAATACGCGCGCCGAACTGTTTTGCTATGGACGCTGTGTGGCTAGCATTTAGCTCTGTTCGCCACACACGTGCACGTACGATAAGACTGCCTCTGTTGATGGAATAAGCAGACTTGACTTGCTGCATGTCATAAAATCATAGACATGAGAAGTTTGCAAGGCTGGGAAGCCTTAGACACCAAGATAAATGACATGGATGGACCCTTCTGGCAAGACAGTAACAAGAAGAAAAAGAAGAATGAATTTGTGACAAAACTTAGTTGACAAGAAGGCTTACATCGTGGCAAATGGCAGCAGTAGAAGCAAAGTTTTAAATACCACGAGTTTCCGCCGTGTAACGGAGGGCAGGACAGAAGAATATCAAATTTGTGAGACAAGCCAGTTAACAATGAGCCTCACAACGTGACAGGACGAGTTGAGCCGCCTCAACTTGAAGGCAACGTCTCTAGTGGAGTTTATATCCGGTAAGAGTATAGTAACGCTTACCAGCTAGGCAGACGCGACGGAAACAGAGAAGCAATCGGTCATGTCCGTGACACACGTAGGTGATTGGCATCTGCTCAGAAGTTAACACTGAATAGCGTCATCCACAGCTCTTTCATAATCGCCGTCCCTCTGGCTAACAAATGGACTTGAGTGAGTGCGAACGGCTTGATGTAAAGTGTCCTCGGGCTGCGGCTTTCAGCAAGATTCCTGTCCCTCTCTTCCTTGACTTTTCCCGTGTTAGGGCAACAATGCTGCCCCTGAGTTGAGTTGTGCATATCGGACATTCCCACTCATCAAATTGCCACCCAACTTTGTTTATTTCTTCTCGCCTATAATGGCCCACTTAATCATGGTCTGTCGGGGTTGGGCGTCAGGCATGAAAGTGACGGGTCTACGACATGCTGATTTATAATACACGATTTGTCAGAGTCAATAGGTCCAGATCGTCTATTTTTAGGCATAAGCGTCCCCCTGCACATGCTGAAAACGGGCAGCAATGTGTCTCAAGGTACAAATGTATTGGATACAGGTGGTGAATTACTAACACGGTTGTTTTATGTCGCTTATCAAATATCATGCAATATTTGCGACATACAACCCGAACCAGAACCTAGCAATTACTTTTAAGTTTAAGCACACACCCTCCATCTCCACACACCTATTTCACACCCAACTGTGTTACCAGATAGACTGCTAATTTCTAACTACGTAGCTCTGTCCGTGGAAAAAATCACATTGAGCAGAGTTGTCTGGGTCCTCTCTAGCTTCAATACCAGAATCTGTAATACTCAACACGGTAAAGTTGGCATTCCCACCAGTCTGGTAAGTCGGCCAGTGCGGACGATTGCTGTCCGTGTATGAAACCGCATTAGGATCGAGCTGGGTGGCAAACGAAATATAGTAGCTTCGTATAATCGAAGCAAGCGTCGCGTTATTCGATGTGCCTAAGATCAACGCGCAAGTTTAGTCACAAACCCCCAACATCTTTACAGCAAAAGGAACGGATGCCTTGTTACCATTTAGATTCACAGTTTCCGTGAAAGGAACCAAGCTACCGTGCAGCCCACCGCCCGCATCAAAAATCATCTTGTACACGGGCTCGCCGTGGTCTGAAACAGCAGCCGCCATGTACTGCGAAAAGCAGGATATGATGAAATCGCCAAAGATTTGCTGGCGCTGGAAAAACGTCGAGTTGAAGGCGTCGCGCGGATACAGCTGAAGCAGGCGACTGACAAAAGATTGCGTCGCGCCCGGGAACAAGGTCTTGAGGTCCGTCACGAGTTCCGCAGAAGTAGTCTGACTGCTGTTCGAGAATATGACACCCTCATAGCCCTCGCGGTTTGTTAAAAGAGGCACTTTTGCAAAATGGCCCTGGCTGAACTCGTGGCTGGGAAGGCCGCGGATGATGTCGCCGTCAACATAGGGTCCGTAGTAGAAGTCACCGAAGCCATACTCAAGAAGAGCGTAGCCTGTGTCGTACGTCTTTTGAGTGGCCACGGCGAGATCTGACTCGGGCAGGGCGCGTAGACACTGGATGTCTGGGCATCCTGCCGCTGTGAGGAGCAGCTCATACTGCCGCTGTATGGTCGACTGGCTGTGCAAAGGTTGCAGCCAAGGGTACTCTATATGAGGTTTAGGAACATTGGCGTCGTTTTGATGGGTGCAAGAAATGCCACCTACCGGCTATTGCTCCACGGAATGGCGGATTACTGACACCGCCATGAAGAGTCAACTGATGTGTTACTGAGCCCCCGCCTGCGCTGCCGCCCATGATGGTCACCTTTGCTGGGTCGCCGCCGAATTTGCTGATATGGCGTTGCACCCAGCCAAGCGCTGCCCGTTGATCGAGCAGACCGGCATTGGCAACACCCTTCTCGGCCACCTCTGCACCGCCGAGAAATCCGTACGCACCGAGCCGGTATTGGATGGAGACGTAGACGATGCCGCCGCTCGACTGGTACACTAATGAGTTGCCGGCTAGTTCGTAGCCGGGACCTATCGACGAAGATGAACCAAGAGTATATCCTACGAGGCAGTGTTATCCATCAGTAAGCGTGGGGAACAGACCAAATCACCGAATCATCATACCACCACCGTGAATCTGGACTATGACTGGAAGGGAAGTGTTGACTGGTTTTGCAGGGGCCAAAATGTCAAGATTGAGACAGTCCTCGGTGCCCGTTGGAGTCTTAGATAGGTCTGTTGAAGCTCCGGCGGTACTGTTGAACCACCAGCCAGGGTAGCCTTGGGGACACGGCAACGGCGCATCTACCGCGTCGATGACTTGGCCCCCGCTACCAGTGCCGTTGATTTCAATATCTCGTGGGGCTTGCCATCGAAGGTTTCCGACTGGAGCTTCGGCGTAACGTATCCCGTACCAGGCGTTGATTCTATTCATGTCAGCAGACGCCACATGCCGAGAGTATAAGAGGTACATGCCCTGAGGTGTCATTGTATGATCCCCTGTATTTCACATAGCCAAGATCGACGATGGGGTGAGAACCAGGCGTAATGTCCGCAACGACGGCAGGTATCGAGGCGGTGATGATGAGTCTGGATAGCTGCATGGTGACTAAGAATAAATGCGACAAGGAAAAATGCAAAGTAGCATGATAGCCGCCACAGTAGGACGAAGCTCTGATCTTTGTGATATATACTAGGCAAATAGACTCGTCATCTCTCCATGACATTCTACCCGACGTGGTTTACTAATACAGTCAAGATGGCTCATCCGTAATTAGGATCTGCGTCTTGACCCCACCGAATATGGGCCCCGAACTTGCCGGCGAGCTAGAACCAGTGGCCACGCGGTGTTACCGGTTTTACCGGTAATTGACACCCACAGTCAGAGGCAAAAATACTATGCTTAATTGTT
Organism: Metarhizium brunneum; assembly: GCF_013426205.1. Taxonomy (NCBI): domain Eukaryota; kingdom Fungi; phylum Ascomycota; class Sordariomycetes; order Hypocreales; family Clavicipitaceae; genus Metarhizium; species Metarhizium brunneum. The sequence continues at coordinate 8,748,676 of NC_089422.1, read as the reverse complement.
TATGAAGATGGTGGCGTGGCTAGCTTGTTATACACACCCCTGTATATAGTTGGAAATATTCCTACATTGCCTGCGTTTTATTCACAGGGTCCGAAAATACTAGACCTTCAAGAGTACCCATTAGCACATGACATGACTTCCGGCCAGTTATTAATCTAACCTGGTTCTGGATTTTCAAGAATTGGACCATTGGCTAGAGATGGTGCGTGATTTTTGGCGCAAGTCTCCATTGACTCCATTTCCTACACTCTTGTACCGACCGGAGTTTCAAAACGGGATGTCTTGCGCGTACTTTGCACTTCCAGCCTTTTTTTTTTTTTGGAATGTTTAGCTCTTAAAGCCTGCAAAACTTATTCTTCAGATCTACCATCTGACCACTTGCTTCTAGGCAATTATACCGATCAGTTTTTCTCAACAAGCTCCAAGACTTGGAAGGAGGACATGCAGCCGCATGGGGTCGATCATTGGCCTTGACTTGCTGGTTCACATGTTTTGCAGGCGCTACCTGCCACGAGAAGCTGCTCGTTTAACCGCTATTGCCGGTACAGCGAATAGAATATAACCTTTGCTCGACGATGAGTATCTAGCCGGCTTATAAAGCCAGCAGCTACCACACGCTTTACTGAGAATATAGTCGGACAACATAGCCTCGTGGTTACCAGACCACGGATATACCAATGTGAATGAGCCGATACGAATGACTCTTGATAGACGTTGCAACTTTGTTTTTAACCCATCAAGATTCTTCGTGGACTATTTATATACTACCCGTAGCTTAAGGGCAGATGACCCTTATTTATATTAAATACCAGGAAGCAAGTAAGCTTAGAGGTCAAACCCTCTACTAGAGATCTCAAGCCTTCGTGTAACTATCGTCATGTTTAAGGTCCGGCTCGTGCCTTTATGGCAATATTACATGCGTGTTCTATCTGCGGTGGCGATTCGGAATCTCGCATTATTCATCATTTTGCCACAGTGTCTGAAGAAACCATGGCCAACAATAGTCAGTGTCCTAGATGTCTGTTCTCCAAGACTTTTGCCAGTCATGTGTGTGATGACGACGCTGGGCATTACAACAGAGGACATGATGTCTAATAATGGAGAGAAAGAAGGAAAATATATACAAGGACACCAAGATGTTGAGTAGAATATCACAGAACCACCAACTACTTCTCAGGTCACTTCAAGACTCATACCCTGGTGTGCCTGCTCTAATCAAGCGCGAATTGCGCACAACAGACTAACCTGGCCACGGAAAGAGATGCAATCAAACTAAATAATATAGAACTTGGTATATTTCAAGCGGGATATTTAGCTGTTAGTGCAAGCCCATGCCGACCCCAAACCCGGTCCAACGAGTGGGAAGCACGGTAACGTGTGAAAAGGCAGTTTCGGCATGCCCGCTCTCGTTGAGTCGCGGTAGCTTCTCATAATAGACCATCTGGCAGATGCGTGTGAGAAGCGCCTGCAGGGCCACGGCGGGGCTCTGCGTCTGGTTTAGAGTATCCTGAAACAAACTGGAATGCGCCTCGTGGGCGTTGTTTTCGTACCGGTAAAGGATAACACCCCGGTCTGCGGTCTGGTTGCTATGCACCGAAGTGAAGTCGGTGCTTTGCGGGTTCTGTAAGCTGCTGGCAAGAGCCCGCGTGAAGGTCCAGACGCCGCCTGGGGGGAGCACGGTGAAGTTGACGATGGAAGAGATGTTGGACGGCAGCTCGTATTTAGGGAGGAAGGATTGCCAGTCCGAACGAGGCCTGAGAGCCATCACGCCCCGGCGGTCTAGCGGCTGTCGGGGAAGGACGGCACCCAGCTGAGCGCGCGCGGCCGTGGTGCTGGTTGTAGCGCTCCGCGGACAAGTCCCAGGACACGGGGGGCTCCAGCCCGTCCCAGTTGCTGTGCAGGTCCGCGATGAAGGTGTCCACGCCGAGGTTGGCCATGCAGGCCGTCACCCGTAGGACGGGGGCATCAGTCCCGTTACCGACCATGGTCCACGGACTACCAGCGGTATCGTTGCTTCCGATTGTGCGGACATGCTGCGCCTCACCCACGGATATGGCGGCCGGGGAGACAAGGTCCAGGAGCATGCTGGCCATCCCCAGCCGGGTCCACGGAGAGACTGGCTTCTTGACAACGGCGGAATCATGTGCAGCCGGGCTCTGAGTCTTCTCTGTTGCCGTCATAGGACATGTTGTATACGCGACATCAACCGTGTCACCGTCTTTGGGGCCTGCCATGGCAGCTCAGCAGGGGCATTAAATTGGACTGGAATATTTACACGCCGGAGGTGTAAGCCATACAGATTCCTTTAAAGAGAAAGAAGAGAAAACAAGATAGTAGGAAAATAAATAAAAAAACAAGAGGAAAACAAGAAGCAGAGTCGAATCGTGTCCTATATATATCAGAAATGTGACTCTGACAGGGCAACAGCATCATCACATTGGACGTTCCAAGAGTCGGTCCAGACAGGTGCCGAGCCTTTCTACAGCCTTGCTTCTATTGTGCTGCCTTGTTGCATTTGCCGATAGGGCAGCAGTGTCTGACAGCTCAATTGTGATGATGGTGAGTGTGGCTTGGCTAAGCCCGGTTATTTCTGTTATTGGGCCGGATACCCAAACCTCGTACGCTCGGCCACCTTTTGTCTGAGACTCGCCATCTTCTTGACAATCCCGCGGCTACTATCTGGGCTGTGCTTCCCTCCCTGATCGGGCTCTGTCTCACTCCTCAGCTACGATGGCAGGGCCACGACACCCTGGCTTGCAGGCTCATCACCACCTTAAAGGTCAACTCCGCGACAGGCGCATTCGCTCTACACTTTCTTCATGTTAATGATAACTACCACCCCCCGCTACAAATCCGCCTTGCGGCTAACACGCAATGCCACCTGCAAGCTGACCGAGAATAAAAGGGCCATGTTATGTTTGAAGTGTCGGATGGGTAGCCTTTGTGTCAAGGAAGACGTCTTGGGAGACCTGTGCCGATCGAAACTTCTCACACATGTCCGGTAATCCCCAATGAGTTGGACCCTTGAAATCTCCGCTTGCGGCCCGAGCCGAGTATATCGACGAAATGGTGCGCAAGGTGGGCCCTTTGGAAGTCAATCAACGCCGCTGGGTGGTCGAATACTCATATCCGCACCAGACTGTAAATGGGATGTGGTGGGGGGTTTTGAAGGGGCGTACTTGAGTGCACATCCGCCAACAAGTTCCTCTCAGGGTTTTCCTAATACGGCGCCGGGAATACTCAGCTAGCTCACATCTAGTACGAAGTATCGTCAAAAGATTCAAATCCTGGTCTGCAGGGCCTTCTTCCCTAGCAAAGTTCGATAATCCACCACAACTGGTGAACAGTTTCTGCTGCCCAATCTACAAGGACCCGAAGCCTACCAGCCCTGCTAAATGCAGCCTTATCGGGTCCGCATGATGCTTCGACTGATTTGCAAGACATACAGAGTAACTCTTCCAGAAACAAGACCGCCGATGAAGCCCCAGGGCTCTCGCACAGCAAGCGTTTTTCGTCTGGTTTAATGCCATAAGGGCTACATATGTAGCCGCCACAGTAAAGCTCATCTAACCCATGCACGCAAAGCATCTCATGCTAGAAGTGCCTCCGTATATGCCTCATCAGGGCATAAATTCATAATACGCCGCGGTTTCAATTTCAAGCTGTACAGCGTTATTGCGGCTATAAAACCAGTTAGTCTGATCTTTCAGTTGGAAAGAATGAATTATAGCTTATTAGATCTTGGATCAAGTTCAGCTTCATCTAATAAGCAAGTCGTCGGCGACGCCAGTAATCAGGAACTCATGGCAGACACAGGTGCACTCTCCGGAAATATAGAGGCCTGTTCCAATTACAATTCTGAGTCAGGCGCGAGGTCGTCGACGTCGTCGTAACCATCGACCCTACAAGACGTCGTGAATTCCACCTCTGCAGTTATTTTTATTTCATGGAGACGCCATATCAAGGCTGTACCCATCTTTTTTTAACACGAGGCTCTGGTGAGCATGCTCGGACATTGCAAGCCAACCGTGTCAAGATAGGCCGGCTTACTGGAAATAACGATCCAAAGTCTCACAAAATTGCCGTGAGCATCGGGTCGAGTAAAGTGACAAGGTCTGCCTTAAATAGTTGTGATTTCCGAGAATGCATAGTCGTTGTTGGAATTTTGAGGCGTCTGCGAATCAAACTTGTCTTTGGCTACTTGGGAATCCGGCATTACCGTGGTGCCAATAGGCGAGCGCAACCGCCTTCTTTCAAGAAACGGTTTCTAATTTGCAGGCCCTTGTCAGGGATGTTGTTGGAGTCCTGGCGGCATTCAATGCTTATAAATCCGGTGTATATAGGACCAATACCCCTGAAGGTAACACCAGGCCCATAAGCCGCGGAATGTCGCATCTGCGCCTTATTCCCTTGTGGAAACAGTTCATTATAGCGTACAGGGATTATTCAATTTCACAGTGTCCCCGTGCCACTTGATTTAATACCAGGGTTGTGGTCTTGAGGTCCGCTACAGGTACGGTGTGAATACTGTCACAAAGGCGTCATCCTCTATTCCTTTAACTACGTGATGAATTGGCCAGAGAGTGCAATCAAACTGGCGCTAAAATATAGAGTTGGCTATGGCTCTGGAGACTGGAGAACCTTTCATGTATTGGTCGGGACGGTTATAGGAGTGTGAAAGGATTATGTAATCGTATCATCTAATGAATACCTTCACCATATAGAGCGTTGTAGCGGCTTGGATACGAGGTTGGTGGTTTTGTTAAATAGCCCGAGCGGCCGAGATGGTTCGACTCTCTTTATTAAAAGATTGCATAATTTTTGGTGGAGAAACAAGTCAATAATTAAATGAAGATGGTCCCACCCAGATGATGGCGTAGCTAACTCGCCATACACCTACGTTATACTAATGTGTTTTATCATTCAGGGGGGGAGTCGTGATTGTATGACTCGGGGATTTGGTCCCTTCGGCTGCCCACGTATCTATCAGCATTCCCCTCAAGATTACAGAAAGACGTCTTGCTTGTTTACGAGACGCTCAAGTCCGAGCCAGCGACGCGTGGGAATCATGGATCACGCTCATGAGTCGCCAATTCTTGGCCAATTTGCGCATCGCGAAAGCTGCTTCTATCCTTACCATCTCCATGTACATATCTGCCGAGGATAAATAGGCAAGGCTGCCCGTCCAAATCGCTGCGTTCCGGTTCCTCGGTAGTAACTGCTTGCCTGTGCCATCTCGCGTGTTTCTCTTCTATAAATCTATTATTTCCAATCCAGCAACAACTCCAGACTGACAATGGTACGCAAGGTTGCTACTACGTTAACAATCGCGCTTTGTGCTGCTTCAGCATCGGCAGCGAATATTAACAAGAGGATTATTGGCGGAAAAGACGCAGAATATGGTGAATTTCCATTCATCGTCAGCATCCTCAGTAACAGGGATCATCCGTTCTGCGGAGGAAGTTTGCTAGATAGCACTACTGTTCTTACCGCTGCCCATTGCATCACCGGAGCATACTCGGTAAAGGCAGGAACACTGGTACGTACTTTCAATGTTGCTTCCACTTGGCAAACTACTGCCTTGGCTGCTAGGAGTGATGCAGAGCTAATTACACGGATCCAGAACAGCTACACGGGCGGAGTGGATGCAAAGGTTGCATCTGCCAAGATTCACCCCGACTACACAGATGGCGAATCTCCTTGGCATGATATTGGCATATTGAAGTTGTTAGATCCAATCGATCCGAGCGCAATTATAAGCTATGCAAAACTGCCGGTGAACGGCTCAGATCCCGCCATCAATTCCACCGCAACTGCCGCGGGCTGGTAAGTGCTTCGTATAGCAGGACATGGTCGGAACAACGCTGACGTATAGGACAAGGGGTACGCAAACAGCTCCCAAGTACCACCTGGCTGGTATTGGCGCTGATCGACTAAGCAAGGTTGTGATTCCTATCCGCGCACGCCAGCACTGTTCAAACTTGAACCCGCGTGCGGGTGTAGATACCATAGTATGCGCCGGTGGTGATGGTAAGAATGTATGTAAAGGCGACAGCGGCGGTCCTCTTATCGACCGAGAAACAGGACAACTCATCGGCGTTGCGTCATTTGTTATCAAGGATGCAACTGAAAAACACTTCTACTATTGCAACCTGTCCCCCTCGGTGTATACCAGAGTCAGCCGTTACATCACCTTTATCAACGAAAACCTTGGAGAATCTGGTTATACTATTCCCGAGCCTCTGAGCCCTGAAGCCCAGAGAATAGCCAAGGCCAAGGAGCAGGTTGAGTTGCATTGTACCCGTTTCATGAACGATGCGGATGCCTGTATGGCTGCAGCGCCTCCCTGTATAGCTGCAGCCGAACCCTACAAGACAACCGACGAGCTCCTTCGATGCGTTGACAGAATGCAAGTCTGTGCTAGCCAAGATGAGCCGGGCAAACTGAACCAATGCATAGAGAATGCAAAGGCGTGTGTTGGAAAAGCGGAGGTGACTTTCTGGGACCTCGACGCGCTTGCTCAGTGCGCCAAGAAAGATCTATAAGGGCCATACTCTCTGATGGCTACATGTGCGGGATAAGGCTGCTTTTATTGATCTACATACCTTCTAGTTTAGCCGCAGTTTTTGCTGTGAAAAGCGTACCTATGTATACCAATCCTGTCCAACTAGATACGATGCCAACCTGAGCCCTTGTCGTAAATGTAAGCAAAGCTGCTGGTGCTGGAGCCGGATCCCTCATTTGTGAAAAAGACGCCCAAGGTATGCACGACTCCGTACGTGTATTCTTTATCGGAGGCAATGGGGTTGATATTAGACCCAAGTCGTTTAACAAACCTCTTTTAAACGGGCATCTCTTCATAATAGATGCGTGCCTGCAGTACCTACACATCACAAAACGGCATGCCCAGGTTAAAGAAAGGACTCAATCGGGGCAAGATAAGCCACACGAAGCCGCAAAAAAAGATTTAATTAGTAATCTAAGCTTCATGAAGTCATCATCCTACGAGCTTCAAAATAGTCCAAAATCATGGCATAGCCGGTCATTTGGCCGCCGCCGAGAACCCCTGGCCACATGTACAGATCGCAGCATGATAAGCGATTACTTGCTCATTAGCCAACTAGTATTATATCTTATTGGCCATTTCCTCTACGGTTATACCGTCCGAGCAAGTGCACATTCTGCCTAGACACTATTCGTACTTGGCTGTCCGAGGCCTCAGAAGTACCCATGCGCCTCACAGCGCCGCTTTTATCCTGAGTAACCGCTGCCATTTCCTTGCATATTTTGATAGCTGGCTAGCACAAATTAGTAACACGGGGCACTATGTACTCTTAGAAACAGCAGTTCGGTAGAGCAGAGCAGCATCCATGCCGCGTGAGGCTGACTGGTGTGCCCTGTGGTGCACTCGTAGCTGCTTCTCAGCCAACCGCTTACAAAAGCCCGGGGAGAGAGAAAGAAAGAAGAAAAAGAAGCTAGGACGTGTCGCATTCCAGCTTGACCATGCCCGGCTATCATTTTTACCATCATGAGCCACTTGCCCAGCCATACATCGTCGGCTTCAGCTAGAGTTCCGTCTATCATACGGCGCAAGCCTATACCGACAGAATCCGAGACTGCTTCCAACACAAGTACACGAGATAACCGCGGCCAATACGCAGCCGTCAGTGCCGAAGATGGCGACGACTGTACCGGGTCGGCTAAGAAGGTTGGCAGTAGTCAACCAAGAGCAGACAACCAGTTCGCCCTATGGAATGGGAGGTATTGTCTCTGATCATAAGCATAGCCAGCTTTTTAGCCATAGTCTATATTGATCGCATACAAGGACTCCCTACTATCGGACTGTAAGATGCCAGTTTCAATCAACGCCATAGTGTCGATACTGTCGGCGCTGTTTAAAGGTTCTCTCGCCCTGCCCGTCAAACTCTACCGGAGCTGTATGGTTTCTGATGCAGTGACAAGTTTTACTAATATTGATTATAAAAATAAGCCAGTTGAAATGGATATAGCTCTATAGGAAGCTACACAGCCTCGCTGACTTAGATTTGTTCGACAAGGCAAGTAGAGAAGTATAGGGCTCCATTTTGATGCTGTGTAGGCATTTCACAGGAGGTCCCAAGCCGCAAGTTACATACCGACCGCGGTATGATATTTTAATGCTAAAGCATGTACTTTGACAGTCACCTGGCTAGCTTCGGCGCTCTCCTCGCGCTCACCACGCTGGCCGTCGACCCATTCCCCCAAGCCAGTGTCTCGATGAAACACTGCGAACATGTCACTGGCCATGTCGCCAGCATCCCACGAACAAACAGCTACACGCGTAATATAGCGCTTACGGGGACACACGCCAATGCTCCCGATGCCGGCATGCAGCTAGCTATCTACTGGGGTGTCCTGGAGCCGCCGGACAACAGTTCCGTCAGCATACCGTCGACCCTAGACTGTCTGACGGACAACTGCACCTTTCCGGCCGAACAAGGCGCCAGCTTTACCAGTTTGGCCATGTGCGCATATGCTTGGGACGTGAGCGATTATATAGACGGAGAGATGGTCGATGAACGACGTGACTTCTCGCTGGGCCCGGGTCTGTTCCTATGGGGTCATCTCAACACCACTTATGTGACAAGGGCTCAGACAGAGGGCTTGGAGCAATAGCTCAGTTCAACTAATAACAGTCTTTGGTATCAAAGGTCCTTGGTTTTCCTTAAGGCCTTATTGACCGAAGACGTCGATAAATATAAGACGCCGGTGAGGGACTTTGCCCTAGGTCCCGTGATCGTAGCCCTTGTGTAACAGGCCATTTCCGTGTGACACAACTTCGAATACTGTAGAGTAGGTCATGCCGACTCATGCGGCAATTGATCTACAGCAGATTGAATCAGGTCCAGAAAGCCGGGCATATACACCCGATAGACATTCTTGGTAAAAGTGTCTGTTGCCCACTTATCTCGGCCGTCGAGCTCGGTAAAGTTAAACTTGCGAATCGTGTGCCGATGCATTGTGGTTTTGGATACACTGACGGCCGGATACCACCCATAAATCCTGACCGATTCATTATCGTGAGAGACTGAAAAGACAAGGATCTCGCCATCGAGTTCCTTTTCGCGCCCAACTGCCTTGAAAAGCTCCACGACGGCTGTTACCGCAATTGCCATGCTATGGGCATTCTGTCGGTCGGCGACGTCGAGTCCTTCTCGCCCACACTTGGCCTCGCTAGCGAAGAACGGGAAATACATTCGGTATGTAGCCGCAAAGTATGACTGGGAGAAGACATCGCCAATGAATGGTTCCAGTCTTTGTAATTGCTCCTCTGTAAAAGCCTCGCGTCTGAACCCGAGAGAATAGTCCGGCCGTGGCCGAGCGGGAGTGAGTCGAGTGGCGTCAAGAGGGATGCAGTTGCTCCAGCTCTCATTAACGCTCTCGATCAAGCTGCCAAGCGATTTGTCTCCGAGTGTTCTTAGCGTCTCTGCCGATGGAACCAGCAACATACCAATGTCACGAAGTACTCTTGCCTCGTTCCTTGTCTGCAGGTCCCGACACGTCTCGTCGAATAAATCATCGCGGAAGAGCGAATCTATTGGTGGTAGCTGCTTTTGCTCGAGCAGCTTTTTGCAGAGTTCACGGCTTTTCTGGGTTATGCCTTGTTCAGAGTCCTTCATTAATACTCCCACTTTCTCAAGATTGAACTCATAGCGAACGTCTCTGTATGGCGCGCTCTTCTCGTCTCTCGACTTAGGCTCGCTCGCCGCTATGGACGACGTGGAAGCACCCGGCTCGGATCGTTTGCGGCTAGTCGACCTTGGCCTTGCGCGCACACGTTCAAGCCGGTGCCGGTTCGTGTTGTCTCCCTGCCCTTGTACTTCCTGTACAGGGTCTTCTTTTGGCCAAGAGCCCTCCTTCACCCAGTGGGCGATTCGGTGGTCGATAGTATTTCGATCATCCAGACACTGACGTTTTATACCGTTGGCATTTGTCGCGTCCTTTTCCAGTTCGTCCATCACAGCGGCTGATGAAACCAGGGGCTTGCTTTTTCGGTGCGGCGGTAAGTCTGATATAGATGCCCTCTGCAAACAATCGAATGGATGGTAGAGACATGGAAGCGTCATGAAACTGGAATGCAGGAATTGCATCTCACTACCTACATATGTAGTAGTTTAGGCAGTAACCGCGCGCTAACGCTGATCGATTGGTCCTGTCTGGTGTCAATAGGTCCAGGAGGGCGGTGGGGGATTGCTCGGCGCACGGGCTCAGCTGTTTTGATAGGCGCGCTCACGCACCACCAGGTACCTAAATATTAGGTTATATATTATAATATATTATTATATATTTTATAATAAGTAAATATATTTTGTAATATATAAATATATTTTACATTAAATAAATATATTTTATAATATATAAATATATTTTATATTAAATAAATATATTTTATAATATATAAATATATTTTATATTACGTAAATATATTTTATTCTTAATTATCTCTTTAAAATATAAGAAGAGTTTAAATATAATAAATACTTATCTACTGAGGGGGGTTAGCGCGCCTAGCCAAAACAGGGAGCCCGCCGAGCAATTCACGTGGGGAATTAGGTCGACCAGACTGGACGGTTCTGACGGTGAGGCCCCATTGTTGGGCCTCTGAATGAGCAACTTGATCTTGAACGAATACGTTATTCACATGTCCAAAAACAATAAACTGTCAAGTCTGGTACTTATTTAAGTAGCACTAGTTAGTGTTGAACAGCTAGTGGGACTTCTTTGCAGTCCAGCCCTTATTCTCTCCTAAATCTACCTAGCGAATTGTCCAAAGAGAAATAAAAGTTCCTCATCAAGATTCAAAGCTTTAAATAGGCTGCAGCTTTTTGTAGTAAGCTCTGCATAATTTTTCGCCATAGAAGAAATGCTCACGAGAAGCCGGGTCAGAGTCGGGAAAACCTGAAACTCTCGCCTTTTTCTCAAACATGACAACACAGTCCGAGCCGCCAAATTGAAAGTGAGAAATCTCATCTCCCTTTTTGATCTTGGCGCCAGGCTTCAGACCCTCCTTCATAACAACAGAAGAGACTGTAGCCATACCAATAGGCAAGACGGCAACTCTGCCTAGGTTGTCATTTTTGATGATTACCAATCCTCGCGTTTGAAGAAACTGATAGCCTGGAGTGTCTGGCATATCAAGCGTGTTAATGCCGGAGGGATTCTTTTGTCCCTCAGCAATCCGGCGAGAGGGCTCCAAATAATTGTGGCCAACCTGCTCGTCTGTCTTGACCAGCACCTCGAGGTAGGCTGTGCCAGGAATGACATCGACGACTTCCACTGTCCCCGACACAGGGGCATGCTGACGATGGTAGTCAAACACATTCAAGTAGGCGTGAGTCCAGATTCCGCCTTTAAAGAGATCTCCATAGGTGGGTGGGGGGCTTTTAGAACCTGGTTCAGAAGGAACCGACTCGCTGCCATGTTTTCCCAGAAGATCTGCCACTTTCCATGGTACATTCTTTAGAATCACCTCTTCTTTCACCTCTCTCCACTCTTCCTCCTTGAGAACAACCTCGGAGTCCTCGTTGATGCCATATGCGCCAGTGAAAGTGGAATCAGCAGGGAACACGACGATCTTATCGTCCTCGGGCCCATCAATTTTACGACCCTCGTTAAGTTCTCGGTAGAAGAACTTGTTGAAAGTCGTCCAGCCCTTGGCGTGCTTCTCGGACTCAAAAACACGGAAAAGCGGAGAATTCCGAAATGTTGTTATAGAAGCCTCGTTGATAGATCCTTCTTCGTCCATTCTCTGTCCGACCACCTTGGAGAAGTTTACTACCCATTCAGAGAGAGGTTTCATTGGCTGGTCGATGCTAAGCGGGTGGATTTTGGTCTGACGGCCGCCTAATGGCTTCTGGGAAAGGACAAAATAAAAAATACAAAGAATGTAGTAGATGTCCCGGCCCTGGGTCGATTCGGTAGGGACCCAGCCTTTGACCAACCAGTCGGCAAAGTCGAGGAATCCTTTAGCTGAGATGATGCCGTACTTGTCTAGCTCGGGGATGTCCCATTTGCGAGCGTTCTTGACGGCCTGCTCAAGGTCATTTTCCTCCCAAAGCAGCTCGTCACGGAGCTCCTTGACAATATCGCTATAGTCTGGATGCATGATTGTTGAGGGCTTTCTATTTAGATACGAGGTTAGAAATGAGACATTCATGAGAAAATATTCGGAAACGTGGAGGCACGAATAGGTTGGATGTTGACGTGCTGCTTATATGTCTCCCTCCCAAGTGTGTGGCATGGTAGCGAAGAAACGCTTGAAGTTATAACTAATATATAAGCTTGGGTAAGAAAATAATTTTGAATAATATCACAGGACAAAACCTAAAAGGTGGCTCCCTAGTTGCGGCTGGCTGTAGAGCCACAGCCACTTACTCTGTCCTAACGTATAGAGCCGAGTTGCCCGGAACGTTATATGCCTCAAGTGTGAGGAAGGGAATTTCTTACAACAGATAGTCTCTCGTAACTAAGTGTATCTCCTGCTCCTTAAAGTTACGTAATCTTGTTAGAAACTATATACGAAAAGCCTAGATAATACCTGCATTACTAGGAGGTCACTTGAGGCTACAGCGTGCAAGAGGAGACGGTCGGTTTCTCGGGCTCAACTGCGGTCAAATACAAAGAGACTATAGAGAGTTTTTCTTTCAAAGCTAAGGCTCCACCTACTTTTCTAGAGCCGAATATAAAGTATAGGTCTAGATGTTTGATTGTGGAATAAATATGTATTTAAGTATAAATAATATACTCTGGATATATCTTGGTATACTATATATATAATATAGCGTAGTAATAATTTTTTAAGCTTTACGAAAATCTAGAAAAGAAAGCCTATCTGTAAATTAAGGTTAAGAAAAATCAAAAGATCTAAATTTTCTAAAACTAAGTTCCAGGATGTTCTTCTTAGCTGTCCCCTAAGTCTAGATACTCTTAGATCATGTAAATAAGATGCACCTTAGCAGAAATTCTAATAGATACAGAAGCAAAGCTTGCACTTTTTAATACATAAGTTCAAAGACAAATTCAAGAGGCAGGTAGGCTTAAAGTTTAAAAGTTTAGCCACGTAGCTGCCTAAAATATAAGTAGCGATCTGATCTTTTGACATCCGATTAGCAAGATTGCTGCGATAACAAGTCAGTCTCCGTCTGCTGTGGCAATTTTTTGGCGCAAACGGACTCCCCCAAAAGGCGGATTTCTTACCGAAGAAATGGGTGATGCAGAGGACACCGATGGTGAGCTATCTGTGAGCGATGAGCGTGCCTCTAAGCCGAACCCGAGCCTGAGTCTGGCAGTGAGAGTGCGGGGCTACAAAAGATTTCATGGCTCTGATGGAAATACTCAGCGTATTTGTTTCGTGGTGATGAGACAGGGTTGCTAGGTCCTTTTCTGTGGCCACGAGACAAGCACGCTATATAATACAACTTTGGAGCGACCTTTTATACTTGAGTAATACTGTTCGGGGCAGTGCGTATTTTCTAACCCGAGTAGTCAATCTACAGATTGTCCGTAATAGGTCCAGTTGGTAGATATCCACGCATCTGTTTCGATCAATGTGTTCAATTTGTGGCCCTTGGCGCGGCCATGTGTGGAAAGAAGGAGAGAGAAAAAATGTTGATGACATTTATTTACTTGTACAAAACTGGCCTATGTATTAGTCAAAACGCTGGCAGCTAGATAGGTGTTGGATACACCATGGATATCTTGATTCACGCTGAGTAATGTAATGGATTACGGCGTGGCGCGATGTAACCATGATAACAGGTTCGCTGCGCTTGTAGCATCATGAAAGCGCAGCCTGCCACCTATTCGGTTCGTACCATGTACTGAAAGACAGAAGGTGATGTAATGGCTTACTGGTAGGGCGATCTTGCTTGTTGGTTGCTCGTCCGGGCTACTGGAGTTGGCTAGTACCCTATTTCTGACATATACGGATCTTCGCGAGCAACCTGGATTCGCATATAGATATGACAAGGTTTGAACCCAAATCTCTGCTTAGAGTTAAGCGTGAATTCCTGCGGCCTAAGCAAGTACGTTATGAACACATGCACTGTTACACCACTGCGGGAAGCTACTTATATGCTGGTGGGCCAAGGCGGGACTGGATGCTTTATGACCAGTATAAGGATAAAATTAGGCTCTGCATGATATGTATACAGTGTACTGAGGTACCTACATGTAAAATAATTTCTGCGACTTTCAAGTTCTGTGTATCACCTCCTGGAGACGGCTATCTATTCCGGGATTCTGGCTATTCCAGGAATGTGATATCCAATATAACGCATCACAGGAGGTTACAGCACAGGAAGTTCTTGTGTCTTTAAGAATCACGTTCTCAATTAGCCACTAGTTCTATAACTATTTGCCAGACCAAAGGGGCCAGGTCTTCGTGCTATACAGCCAGGTATGTACGCTATGCTTTCCGGAGTCCTCGTCACATTCTATCCTCGGCGAACTCTATCTCCGGATAAGACAACCTTATCAGAACAAATACAGAGTTATGCAGTGCAATAAATCCAAACACAGCTATCCGAAACCGCATGTCATCTCTTATTATAGTCTTAGTAGCCTAATTCCTAGGTTTTTATAATAAACCTAAAATGCCAAGGTTAATTGTAGTATTTACTTATAGCATTTAATAGCAACGCCGCAATTAAAGCTTCAAGCCACTTGTGTCATCTCCCCATCTTTAAGGAAAGACTTTATTCGCCAAACACCAAGCCGTGGTAACTTAGCCAAGTACTTGACACTTTTATTAATAATATTGGTCAGTCCACATAAGTGGCGGTTATCCACACAAAGTAAAATAGGTTAGTGCCTACCTTGTCACGTTATAAGACTTGTGTTAACTAAACTTCTTGATAAAATTCTTCTTCTTCGTGTTGTTTTACACATGCAGAAAACTCAAAGCACAAAATCGAACGACTAGCAATCTAAACCCAAAAGATGGTCGCTGTATATACTAATATAAGGATAAGTATTTGACGAGCTCTTGCGGGCCTAGCCAGTAAAAGCGGTTATATACTTTTCGCCCCCTCACGTAGAGTGAACTATAATTATGACGACACGGGCAAAGTTTGTATTAATATTATTAACGCAAATCACGTACATAATATAATATTAGGTTACGTGGCTGGAATGTTGGCGTTGCTGGCTTTGATCTACGTCCCCGCCTAATAGAAATGACCTGCACATGTGGCTTAGAGTTAGCGGTAAAAGCTTTACACATTCCTAGTATTTGATTGCAACCTATTATATTTCCACGAAATATAAATCTAGCGCCTGGTCCATGTAAATCTACTACTTATTCCTTATTATTAGTATCAATCTCCTACTCCAGAACTTCCATTTGAGATATTCTGCTACCCAAGACCCCAAGGCCGCCTCATCATGCAATACTTTAGCATCTTTGCCCTTCTTGCAATCTCTTTCACGTTTGCAGAGGGTCAAAAAGTCATTGTATGTTAAGTAAATTATGTCGGATATTTGGTAGAAATGCTAACATAAATAACTAGGGCAATCGCCATCCAGACCCATATTGTCGGACTCGTATTTATGATCCTATTCATGATACACAATGCGTTGATACTCATAATTCAAGGTATAAACTTATTCTTCTGAGTCACAATATTTCGATCGGCGATCTTGCTAACCTGCGTAATAATAGATGCGTTGCCATATACGAAGGAGGTAAATGTGTGCTCTTTAGGTATGCTGCTTTAGAGAATTTATTGACCACGTTCAAAGCTGAGCTATAAATTGATAGAAATCGAGACTGCACCGGTTCTAGCCATCCGATTACAACAAAAAAGGGAATTCATCCTTTGAAACAGTGGCATCATCCTGGTTCGATTCGATGCTTTGTGAACTAGGTCAACAGTATCCAAAAGAGTATGCTGTGGTACTTGCTCCCGTCAAAATTTAAGTTCAAGTCGATTTGAAATAACGTATATCTGGCGGGCAAATCATCCACGTGGCGGCGAGGTTCGGTACAAGGTGAGCTGGGGAATGCCGTTGACAATTGACGCAGCCGCGAGGCCAAAAATATCTATAGTTGTCTACAGTCCCCTGAAAAGATACTTAGTTGTTCAGTCAAATTCGGTTCGAGCTAATAGGGTGCTTATCGGCTGTCAAGATCAATTCGCTTATTCAGAAAAGAGCAATTACTATCCTACTCTTAGAAGTAGGAGTGTTCTAAAGTACTTAGTTTCTATACAATTCTACTCTTTTGTCTGGAAAGTCAATAGACTGTCATTTGTCTAAAGCCGTCCAAACAATCATGCTGTGAGATGTCTCATTCAATGTTGGCTTCTTGGATCATCTCCAGAGCTTGTTACCGCGAAAGATGAAAGCCAAGGCTTGGCAACTTAACGGGTGTTCAAAGTATTTTAGATCAAATATCGCATATCAGGCCTACCCTGATTGTACCTCACGTGGGGCATTACAGCAACTGCGTTATCTATCAAAGGTTTCTTTTATGTATAAAGAACTGCAGGGGAACCGTGCAGCTCTTAAAGAAGTTCTTTCTCCTTAGATAATTACTATTTAATATAATTGTGTGCCTTTGCTATTATACTGGATCTTTTGTGACCCCCAATTGTCTGACATAAAATCTAAAAAGCTTGCTAACCACGAAAATAAATTCAGGTAGTCAAGGAGTGGTGGCAAAAAGCATC
This sequence comes from Metarhizium brunneum, assembly GCF_013426205.1. Lineage (NCBI taxonomy): Eukaryota > Fungi > Ascomycota > Sordariomycetes > Hypocreales > Clavicipitaceae > Metarhizium > Metarhizium brunneum. Next base: position 8,731,967 of record NC_089422.1, on the reverse strand, counting down.
TGAGTTCTTCAAGCTAGACAATACCACAAAACATGTTGAACGTCGCAGCTGAACACATATAGTCTTGAGATAAAAGGAGTGCCTTGATTATATAAGATCGAGGTACAACTAAGGTACAATATTTATAGAAGGCGCTAGCTAGACCGTGATATTATATTATATTCAAAAAAACAAACCAAAGAACATATTATATTATTATTACGGACAAGATAGAATTCTGCTATAATAGTGCCACCGTATTTCCAATAACCAAATAGCAGTATTTCCTTCTCGGGATACGTCCGATGCCGGTGTCAATTGTTGCGCCATTCTACGATTACAAAGGTCGGGTTAGCGAAGCGCGGTAACACACTAGAAACTATTTAAGGGTAAATTTGATAGGACAACTCATTTATTGTCATCAGGGTCTACTATATCAAATATACATTGAAAAAGCAGCAAGCATGAAAGAACGCATAAAAGAACACATAAAACGAATCCTAGAAGGAATAGTATAGAGACCAGACAGTTTTCGTAAGGGAAATCACGTATTGCTCCCCAAACATCTCTAGCCTCCGCAGGTTTTGGTTGTGCTAGATCCATGGGTCTTGATACCAAGGGGTTTATGTGGCAAGTATTCGAATCCTGAGCATGTTCATGATACTCGCAACGCCCTGCTGTATGAGCCAATTTCTTTAGGCAAGGCCTAATGTCTAGCATTGAAGCCGCGAGATCGAACAGAAATTGCTTGGGCAGGTCGTCTTCACTAGCCCATGTTGTTAGCCAATTTCCCTGGCCGTGATAAGTATACATGTCGACCAAAAGGCGCCGAGCCTTGGACGATTCCAACGTCCTGTCATATATGTAACGGATGACTGGTCCAACAGGATACCAGTATTTGCCATCAGATGCTAAAGATCGTGACTTGATCAGCATTGCATCTAGGACTGCGTCTTTAAATTTCGCATCCTGCATCATGTCTCCCAGCACGTATGCTTTTGCGAGCTGTAGGTACTCGGTATTTCCTGCATACCCTGGGCTGTCGTTTTGAGCCAGGAGCGTTTGACTATACAGCCAGTGGAGGTATAAATCGAACAGTTCTGGGTCTTCCTCGCCTAAGTTCACGGACCCGTTGATTGATGGCTCCCAGCGACCATTCATTGCGCTTTTAAAAAACTCGGAAGATGAGCATATCAAGTGCTCGTGAACGGTAAACGTCGTTGGGGGGTCGGATCCTACTATACCCTCGATTGTTCGGCCACGCAGCCTGCGGTACTGTTAGACTGACACAGCATTTTGGACCTCTGAATAAAGACTCACTCAAGAGGCTTGTGCTTGCAGTACGTTGTTGGATTGTGTATATCCCTTGCAGCAGCCACATCGTTGTGGATCGCCGCCATGGCTGCAAGGTAGGAGTTGGGAAATGGAGGTTGCAAGACGAGACAAGGCTGACGAAATTGCTGTTGGCTACCGCTTGTGGAATGAAGTATTCGATCACCCTGAGGCGTAGATTGGCTTCAGAAAGGTCGAATACTCACGGCCACCCACTGTAGGCTAGAAAACAATATTGGGCAGCAAAGCCAGGAGTGTGTGATGTGGTAGGTGTTTTAACTGCCAATTTAATTTGGTAGATCTGCTTTTTCTTATACTGCAACTCAGCACGTGACAATGCTCAACAAGGCCTCGTTAGGCCATAAGCCTTATTTTTGAGTTGCATTTGACTTTATCCCGTCACGTAATTAGACTTAGGAACTAATCGTAGTGCGTTCACGAACCATTTCTGAGATGATGTAAGAATTCGACGGTGCCGATTAGGGTGTAAAAACAGATGTCAACGAATACGTAATTTAGCATTTGGGGTCATTAAGTGCGTAACTAGCAAAGACTCGTCATGCAGGAAGTCTGGCTAGACTAGCTAGTTCAAAACCTTGAATGAGGGCACCCGGGTCTTTTCCATTGAACCGTGGCCTTCTCGATGCCTTCCGATTGTAGCTATGAAAAGACCTCGATTCCTTCGATAGATAGATTCAACCAAGGACCAAGTCCACATTTAATGTGACCTATAGCTTTGAAGTGTCATAATAAATACCTGGGTAAAGGTATTTTTTTCTTATTTTAATTAGGTTCTCTAATTAGTATTATCATTTATTGCTATTCCCCTATTCCTATAAACTAACAACGCGTAAATCTATTACCGATTGCGTGGACTAAATAGGCATGTGAAAGCTCAAGCTTCAGACAAGGATTCACAAAATAGCTTTCGTCCTGCCAAAATTGAGCACTTGAGTATGGCTAATGGGTGGACTGTAAATCGACAGAGTTCGGTTTAAGGAGCAATTCGAGTTTCACCGTAGATTTGAACCAGCCGCAGCTAAACACAAAGATCTCCCCTCAGCTGGCAATCACTAGCGAGTCCAGTTGTGTCAAGATGGCTACGACGGATGAAACGCCTTGTAGACCTGCAATGCCCCTTCAACGCTCTGCACCATGCCAAAGAAGATGGTCAAGAAAAGAACAACAATAGCGACCCAGAAGGTATACCATTGGACACCATTCCGTCGATCCCACCACCACTGAGATATTGTTGCAGGTCGAGACTGGTCGAAAGCCTGCTTCAAGATAATCAGGCGGTCGTGCCAGAAGTGGAATTTCTCAATTTGTCGATGGTCGAGTCGCATCGGGTCACATTTCAGAAGTGCCATGTCAATCCGATATGATTCGGGGTGTCTCCTTAACCACTTCCGAGTTTGTTCATCGTGTCGAGGGAAGAGAAGCGACAATGTCCGCAGTGTCTCTTCCCGGAGACCATCCGGATACAAGCAACTGTTCCGGTCAGCAGGAGGTTTTAAAATCTTGTCGTTGGACGCACCTAGTCTGCCGCCTCAGGAATGCAGTATGGTGGAATATCGCAACAACCTTGTCCTCTTTATCAATCATCCGCAGGTGGTCTGCCAAGTTATCCGTGGGCTTTATCCTAATTCCCGCAATGCGCTCTAGGTTCACCGCTGTGAACATTTGTTCTAGCTTGATACCATCATTTCCAAGTACCTGCGGCTCGCTAAAATGATGGTTGAGATGTTCTTTAAGTATTCCAGATACCCATCTTAGCTGCACCTGGCCGGAAATTACAGGTTTGTCGACAGCAATGTTGACCATGAGATGTAATCGGGCTGCAAGATCGATCGTGCGGTCTAATATGTCGTCTTCGTTGTGTCGATGGGGCGTATTAAGCCTTGATCTGAGGCCTTTTTTAATTTCGTCTCGAGGAGTGAGGTCTTCGAATCGGCGCACTATATCAAAAATGTCTTGGTGGGTTCTTGCCAGGACATGCCGACCTTGATCGATCAAGGCATCGTGGCATTGCTTGGTGTAGAACCTAAAGTAAGACTCCCAGTCCAAATCGTCATATCGGAGTTTTGTGTATCTGTTTGCGGGCCAAAAGCTCTCGATAATCTCGCTTCTGGTAGCATCGTCAATCGGGGTTTTATTGAGAGGGCTGTTGAGCGTAGCCATGGTGTTGTGGAATGGGAGAGACGACGAAGCTGTACACGAGCGCAATCAGGCAATATATGCTTGGTAATGGTCTCGAGATACTGCATATGTATAATAGACGACGCTTTCTGTACCGAATCGTTGTTTCTTGATGTTCGTAATGGCATACTAGGTACCGTGGAGCCTCGTGCGGCGGCTTGGGAAGTCATATTTGCAAGGTTGGATCTCGGGCACTCCGCTTCTCCAGGCCATGCCTTTCTTTGCTATATGCGGAGTAGTCAATAGAGCTGAATCTGGGCGGATGCCTTGCATTGCTGACCTGCAGTTTCGGTGGAAGAAGCGTCCATGACTGGACCGGGGATTGTGGGAGTGTCTTTGCTTGCAAGCAATTATTCGTCACCGTCACAACCCTGTTCTTGGGCTTAGGTATTTGTGATACCCATGGCTGCGCCTCAATCGTCTGCAGGTGGTCAGACGAGGCTTACATTGATATGGATAGGCTTTCCCCCCTCTCGACTTCATTTCATACCTGCTCCCAATTCTCCACCATGTCGCCCCCTTTCTCAGGTCCTCAGTGATATTTCGTTTCGTCACGCCGATGCCATGACTAGCCAATTCTTGGAAACTTTGATTGCCAGGGGCAGCCCACGTCAACATCCATCCTGTATCGGAAGGTACATTGGCACAATAAATTTCGCAAATCATTGCTGGGCGGCTAGAGGTTCCGTTCGAGACCAATTTGACACTGAGTTGAAGCCACAGATATTAAGCCACCTGGACGGTTGGTTTGGATCTGTGTCAAGTCAGGATTGGGTCACGTTAACAGTATACATGATTGGAAGAACAGAGAAGACAGCATCCCCTACGGTTCTATTTATATCTGAGAACGATCACTACCGGAAGGAGGCTCGGAAAGTCATCAAGGAGAGTGGCATACTTAAGCAGCACCCTGGATTCAAGACTGCCCACATATCGAGAGATCCCGGATGGGGGGGACCGCTAGAACAGTTGGGGTTATGCCAGGAAACAAAGGGGAGCATCGAAAATCCGACGGGCGGCCCAGAAACGCCAGTTTTCTACGAGTATTCAAAACGCTTGCATCCGACCATGACCATCTACGTCCGCCATGGCTCGTCCACACGCGTCGCAACTGCGAATGGCATACGATTACATGGCCATTTGTTTTACCTTGCACCCAGCCACGTCTTCTTCGACAGGCTCGATAACTCGCAGACTTCCCAAGTGGACGATGATTTTGAGATCGATAGCGAAAGCGAAAGCGAATATGACGATGCGGCAGAAGCTTCTATTACAAGCATGGGCAGTCAAAGCACAGAAGCTTTGTCTGATCAAGATGACTTATCCGACGATGAACTGCATTCCAAAACGACCCTCGATTCGCCCCAATCAAGCAACATCATGGCCTCCTCCCCAGGGCCTAGGCGATTGAGTAAATCATCATTTGCCAAAGAGCAGATCGCGCACCCTCCACGAGAAATTACAACGCCGCCATGGGCGTCCCTTAGACAGCTAGGCCTTCTATTCGACTGGTGTGTAGACCAGGACTGGGCTCTTGTAAAAGTCATTGAGGGCACAGATCCAAATATTTCTGCATTCCTCTCATCATTCGTATTTAATCCTCTTGATCTTTCTGCAGCTCGAATTGCAGTTCTCCCAAAGGATGGCGCTAGAGTTATTACACACACAGCCTCCGGCGGCCAAATGACTGGCTCCATACTTGGTATGCCGTCGTACGCTCGTCTACCACGAGGCAAATCGTTTCAAGAGGTATTTGCAGTCCACCTCGATGGACCTCTTGCGGACGGTGACTGTGGATCGGCTATTTTCGGAGCTGATACTGGTGAACTCTTTGGTCATATAGTAGCAGGTTGTCGAAGCACCGGGTTCGCCTACGTAATGGCTGCTCGCCACGTATTTCCCAAGCTTGCGAAATCTGCTCTACGCATCAAGGACATGGAAAGACGCCATGAACGCTGTCTAATATCATCCGACGACGATGCAGCGATCGAGTGGGACGATAAAGATCAGGAAATATTTGTTGTACCGCCCCGGAGCCAACACAATACCATGGTAACGCCCCTTACTTTTGGCCATAAGATGGCCGTTCCTGGGACTCTGGTTCCACGTCGCGTTGACCGACAAGACGTTCAGCAACCAGCGGATCATGCTGAAAGGGATGGTGGCTCCTTTGAGTTAACCCAGGGATTACACCTTGCCTCGCAGGCGCGCGCCCAATCAACATGGCAAGAACGATTCCGTTCGTCGGCTTCTGACCATTCATCGGTACATCCCATGTATACGGCTCATCCGGCAAAGTATGGTCCCAAGCCAGTGGGAAGTCAGATTTCCAAGGTGTATGAGCATCGTCGGATTCTCTTACCTTGCGAGTTCAGAAAATTTTCTGGCTGCCAAAAACAATTTGACCTCCACGATAAAGACTCGTGGATCGATCATATAATCGACGAGCATCTACACGGGCGCTGTCCCCGCGTCAGCATTTGCTGGTTCTGCGATGAAAGTGTCTTTAGGTCCGGTTCAAATCAAAAAGACGAGAAACTAGAATCTTTTCGTCAGAGAATGTATCATACTGCTACTCACTTCAAGGAAGGAATGACGGCTGCGGACATCCGGCCAGACTTTTACTTTCTTGACCATTTACGTGAGAATAATTTAATCGACGAATCGACCTTCAGAAGCGCAAAGAAGCTAGGAGAGCTTCCAGGAGGATACTCTACGCGACCGCCCGGAGGCAATGAAACACAAAGTGAAGTGGTTGTGGAGAGTTCAAGGTCATGGTGCAGGCGTCAATCGAGAGATTGTCAGCCCGGCTCGTCAACCAAACCAAATTCAACTTGAAAGAGCTCTCCTCAAGGTTGAACGACTCAATACTAATATTTTGTCGGTTTGTTTGAGGGATGGGATCAATCCTCGTACTCTTTCTTCTTCGACATATTGTCATGTGTTGACTCACGCAGATGATAGTGTGATGACTGGATGCAAACTTCAGTGTCTGTTGAATTGGGAGTCTATAAGTGAATCTCAGCTCCTAGAGTGCCAGGATTAAAAATATGCGAAAAATTAGTACGAAGAATTTCGAGAGAGAGGAGTTTATCAGTCTCCAAGTGCCACGATACAGCCACAGAATTCTGGATACTGTGATCCACGCGCGTGAAATTCAAAACATGCTCACAGACTACCATATCCATGGCTACAACGTACCGAAAGATCGTTGCGAAATTGTAAACGGGGTCCAATAGATGGATGATGGATCGTGGCGTGAGTTGTAGTCGGAGATGGTGGAGATGTAGTTCCCTGAAGGCCACTGTGTGTGGAAAGCTGAGGAGTGAAAGTTATGCAAAAAAGAGATGGATATGCAAATTAAAACTAAAAGAACCGAAAATACTAGAATTAACATGCCGTTAAAATGAAGTTATTGCTCCAAGCCCTCACGGAGTCCTTGTCAGCTCCGGCGGGCGGATACTCGAGAGTGTACGCAGAGGCGTAGAGGCTATAGCGACTCGGCGAGAGTTTACAAGTACTCACCAGTCAAGGTGTCTTGAACGCTATTCGGTTTTTATAAGAGTTTTGCATGGACATCCAAGGCTCAGAGCTACGAAATTAGCAAATTTGCAACGACCGTCGGAGTTGAGGTGCAGTTCCTTTGGAACTTTTGCTACCAAGGATTTATTTTACCAGTTTACCCTTTTAGGAAACTGGAGCTTGGAATAGACCGCTCCAATTAGATTTGTTACGGGCGCGGCGAACCCACGTGCACCAGTCTTTCTTCATGTTCCGCTTGCCCCAAAGCAGCAGTATATCCCGAGTCGGCCGCAAACATGAACTATTAAACTACGTATGTACTTGAATAGTCATAGAAATTTAGAGATTTTTAGACCACAGGTAATTGCATTATAAGCTTTTCAAGCCTGGCACTTGAGGTTGTGGCGACGAATTAGCCTTCAAATCTACCTGGTGCCATTGCCAGGCGCTTTCAAAAACTAGTCTCCCAAAATTCAAGCAGGTTTCAAATAAAAACACTCACAGCGGCAAGACAAGGAGAATAACGAGCTTCAGAAGTAGTTCAAACACCAGACTCTAGTGTAAAATCGTTCTGATCCTGGGTTGTGACGGAACAGTAAACAGGTGCTTGATGTTGACGCAAAACCGAAGTTTAATAGCAGGCTAGATTCAAAACAAGTAAAGTATCTAACTAAACAAAAACATAAACATATTTTGAGCAAAGGTATTCTAGATATAAGCCATCACATGCCTTTGAAACCTAGTAGTAACGATGAGTGGTGCTATGTAAAAAGTCGTAAGACCTCTGACGTTTCTCCTGACGTGATCGTCTTAGGCGCAAGTGACTATAAAAGTAAAGCCGTCAAGACAATAGCGTAATAAAATGGCTTAAACAACGCAAAAAACAAATTTTATTCCCCATTCCACACCCAAAACTACTCAGGATATGTATGCAACAGGGGACCCGACAAGGCAGATAACTAAGCAATAACAGTTTCGGGCCGGACAGCTCTTTGATCATTGACTGACCATGTGATTCATTGGTAGGCTGTCGATCCGCTTCCTGGATTGAGGTTCCATGGACTAATTTTCGGCTTATTGAGCAGCGCCGCATTTTTCTTCTTCCTGTTAGAATACAATACCGTTCATATGGGAATTAGTTTCACTCACCTCCGTTGCTGGGCTCCCAACAGTGCCCTCCGTAACACGCCCGGAACACCACGGACTTCTTGTACAAGTGGCAAAGTGTGAGTTTGGAATGAGTCTTGGTGTACCACTTAGTCGTGTCTGATATTTTATTAATGTCCGGGTCTGGCAGTTTGTCGGCGTCGACGGCAGGTTTCCACACGTCCCTAGTGTCCTCGTCACCCAGAGCTCGATCCTCAGCCCAAATCGCCGCATGAAATCGCATGTTCAAATTGTCCGCCCACCAATTCGTCATGTAATCGTCCGGGTCCATCAAGCCTCTAAAAATGGCCCAAGTTCGGTCGTCTTGAGCGGGCGATTCCTTGAACCACATCTTGCAGAACTCTTGTATCTTATGATGACGCTGATCGTCATCAAGATGGACAATTTGAACTGGGTTTCTTCCAGAGTCTCCAAATAGCTCCGGATCCAGTTTGCGAGGTTCTTTGCCGTGCAGCGTAATCGTGAAAATTGCCCAACGGTCGGTTATATCGTGATTCTTGGCTAGGGCTAGAATATCGAAGCGGTTGAAAAGCGGACTCACAAGTCCAAGTCCTCCCTGTTTCCAGCTCCGCGGCACATCTTCATCAACTGGAAATTCTGGCAACAACTGTGTTGGGAACGTGATTATTTCTTTTCTTTTCACAACTGCGTTGCAACAAACGAGCAGTTGATTCAAATCTGAAATGTCGGTTGTCGTTGGTGTTTCGAAAAGGCCATCTGATGGAGTAGATTCTGAATCTTTTCCTTCCTTGACTGCTTCTGGACTAGATTTTGAGATTTTGTCCGTGACTACTTTAAAAAAGTCATCCAATGGACTGGATAGTAAATTTTCTCTTCCCATTGATTTGAGGTCCCAGGTGATGAGCCACGTATCCGGCGGCGTCAACGGACGGTTTCGGGTGGCAATGACGAACAATGGATTCGGTTTCTTGTTGGTGAAACCATATTTTGAGGCGACTTCGTACGATTCTTTTGAAGCTTTGTACCATGAAGGCGGTTTTGTGTGATGCACGCGGGCTTCCCATACCGAATTGTCCTCTGCCGGTTTGTCGTCACTATACGTAAAGACGAATTCGACGGTTCGATCTGGCAGGGCAAGGCTCCAAATGCCCTCTCGAAGATGTGCCGGCACTGCACCGAGGTTGAATATTTGCAAGTCTTCCGTCATGTCTTCTATTGGCTTTTGACGGGAGCTGAAGGGTGCTAGAGATGTTGAAGAACCATAAAGAGGGTGAGGCGGTTCTGTTGGAGTAGCAAACCAAGTCAAGTCGGGGTATGTCATGGAGAAGAGTGACGAGCCATTTATAATGTGCACCCATTGACAATTCACGCGCATATATGAACGTGTTCTACACTCACATAGTAGGAGAGCACGCCGAGTTGTGTCGGCGTCCGGCGTCTGTTCAAGCAAACAAGCACACACCTCGAAAGAGACCGAGTTCATGGGTCCTAGCTATGAATGACACGTACCGCGCCTCAAAGGGAAGCACACCATCTTTCAACATTTCTGGGGTTGTGCTCAATTGCGCTATGCTGGCGCTGAGACCATTCGTCTGACGGACTCACCCCCTGCATGGCGTAGGTGTAGATGCGTTTTTCTTCAATTCCATATGCCATTTTCTACTGTCTCATTCTCATGGAAAAGGAGTCCGGTAGTTGCCCGTGCACTTTAGAGGATAGGTCGCGGAAGCAATTGGAACCGAGTACAGTGTCGTTATTGCCATTACAAATACACCTTTCAGCAAGAACCGGCACCCTTTGTCTAAGACGAACAAAGGATTCAAAAGCGTCACAAGAGAGACATATTCATAAGTCAAACAAAGAAACGCGCATGTTCCTCCGTTTCAGACACGTGGCCTTGTGATTCAGCATTCACGTGAACGTGCCTTTGTACGCGGCACGTAGACATCATGTTGAGATGGGGTTCGCGGGCTGTTGAACATTCATTATGGGACGTGTAGTAGAGAAGTGAGTACGTGTTTATTATGAATGGTGAAAAGAAAAAAAGAAGATTGACAGAGCTTATGTACATGCACAAATAGTCTTCTTGGCTCAGCATGATCAGGGAATTCATTGATACCCAAGTGTAAGCGCCGTCCGACAGCCGCCATTCGGAAACGCAAAATACAGCAACAATTCGGAGCCTGCACTGCACTGTCTTTACTCGTAGCTTAAATTGTCTCGACATGGCTGCAGAAGGTCCGAGGAGCACTGAGGGACGAGAGCTGACCGTTGACGCTACATGCACAAACTAGCCACACCCACCAGCCGTCACTGGCTCCTCCCATTCGGACTTCGATGTTCGACTCGGAAACTGAGTTTCTTTCATCACCGCGTCAAGCCAGGCGCGGGGTTTGAGAATAACGGGCGCCGTATTGCCGGCGATGCTCGGGTGGCCTAGTGCGGACAGTGTTTGGGCCCTCCAGCCTTCCAAGGCACAAATGGATGAGTCTGGTATGACAATTTCCGACGACAACTGGCATGGAAGAGCACTGCCAGTATTCACCGCAAGTAGGGGCCACCGTTTATAGTGATTCCAGACACTCGGAAGTAGTAGTGAAGGCCACGCTGGCTTGTCTGCCGCCGTGCATGATGCAAGGTCAGCCCAAAAGGCACTCCTTCATAAGGGTTCAAGCAAAAGTCTTGGCACTTGACTTGACATTATTTATCCTCGTTCATCGAGCCTCAAATATAGCCGAAATGCGAAATGTGGGGCTTCTGTGCATTTGTCACCGTACCCATCAGTTGATCAAACTCCAGAACCGGCTCCTCGGATTTGATTCTTCCTTCTCCCATTCCCGAACCCTGAGGCTCAACAGTGAACTTTCAGCCGCATCCCAGACCCGACCCGTGACGAGCCAGCCATGCGATCCAGCCTCTCGTGCGATGCATGCAGGCAAGTCTATCTCATCAACGCGGAATAGGTCAATTCATTTAACAGTGTGATATGCAGGCGATCCAAGCTCAAGTGCATACACGAGGGAACCGCGCCATGCCAAAGATGCCGCAAGCTGGGAAACAGAGATTGCGCCCTGACCCGACCGGTGTCAAGAACACCGCGTAGTAGCAAGGCGAGACGTAAAGATGTTGGAGATTCAGCAAGGGCAACGGAAACTCCCCGACAAATTGATGATTCCATCCTCGCCGCGCCTCGCGCCGCTCCTGATGCCGCCCGTCGCCAACACACGCAAAGCGAGTCTCCCACGCGGTATCGAGCCCAGGCGAAGCAGCAGCCGTTGCCCCCGTCCGACTACACGAAGCAATTTGTGAGCTCTCACATTGACAATCTTTCCAATAGCGTGATTCTCCAGGCCGTCAATCTTTTCATCAATACATTTCCGGAGCTCGCCATCTTGCATCTTCCCACCTTCATCGCGGAGCTCCATGCGGAGCGCGAGCCCGAAAGCAAGGTTCTGCTCGGTGCCGTCTTGGCAGTGACCAAGGCGCAGTTATCCGTGCAAAGCGCCTCGTGGGCCGATGAACTGTTGTCGCGGGAGCACTATGCTCTGTATGCAAAGGACGTGCTATCCGACTTCATTCTGCAGCCACCCAAAGTGCAGATTGTTCAAGCCTTGTTGATCATCACTCTTCACGAATGGGGGACCAGAGACTTTCACAAGGCATGGGTGTACTGTGGTGAGTAATGCGCCGCCTTTCCGGTTTTCCTTTGCCAAGTTTCACGGGTGCTGAGCCAAAATCAGGAATTGCTATTCGCATAATGCAAGCACTGCACAGCTTGCGAGCGGCACCCTACCCGCTCGACATGACGTCCGAGCGACGGCACGACTCTGTTTCGTTGGCTGTGGAAACCAGAACCTACTGGGCTTGTTTCATCATGGACTGCATGGTCAACTCGGGCACGTATACGCCTCCCATGCTTCCCATGTCGGAAATGGAAAAGATGAGGATTGCCCGGCCGCTGAGCGCTGTGGAATTTGCCTTTGGGCCCGACGCACCGCCGCAGGCCGTGGGCGGCCATCACTCACTGGCAGGCCAGTCGACGGGCATGCTCGATGTGACGCAGAGCTTTGAGATTCTCGTAGGCGGCTTCGATATATGGGCGCAGGTCATGACCTTCATCTTCAACGACGGGCGCCGCGCACCGGGCATGTGTGCGCCGCAGAATTGTCCCTGGGTCCCCGGGTCGCCGTGGTCACAATCTCGAAGTCAGTTGGAGGCTTGGCGGGCAGGCCAGCACCGCAAGCTTCATTATCCCAGCAACTCGGTGGCCGTTCACATGACCCTCGGGTTTGGCGAGACGTTTGTCTACCTAAATCTCCTGTACTACGTGAGGTATGTTATCCTTTCCAATAACGGTAGATGACATCGAAATGTCCTCCAGGCTTACACCACCGCAGCACCCTCATGCTTCATCGCGAATACTTCCCCTTCCTGCCGACCCCGGAGTCGGAGCCGCGCGGTCCCGTGGACCAACCCATGTTGGAAGCGCCCGCCCCGGAAGGCTGGTGGAACGAGAGCTCACGACTTCTCTTTGGCGCAGCAGAGCACATTGCCACCGTGTTGCACGAGGCGTCTGAGTGCGGCGTGCATCTCATGACGCCCTTTACTGGGTTTTGTGCATTCTCGGCCGGCTACCTCAATCTCTACGTGTCCAAGTATCCCCGCATGAACCTCGACCGTAGCCCGCGAGCAAAGGAATGTCTCAAAATGTGTCTGGACTATTTGGAAAAGTTTCGACACGTCTGGAAAATCGCAGACGGATGGGTACGGCTCTCGCACCACACATGTAGCCATTGGCGCGCTGACATTGGGGGCTTTTAGATCAAGACGATACATCATGCGTCTGTGCTTTATGAACGGGCCACGGAAGACCGTACACGATACCAGGGACGGACTCGGGCAGACTTTGACACGCTTCATCAGTCGGTCCACGAGTTCCGTGTTGTGGATAGATCCGACGAACATAGTCGGGAGATACGTGGCGCAGAACGACCCTTGGCGCCGGCGACGTCTCCTTACACGCCGGGGGCGATTCCAGAACATGAGCTCGACACCAATACCTTGCTCAATCAGCTGTTCGCCGAAGTTAGTAACAATCTGGAAGAGCAGGGGGCGTGGTCTCAATGGTGGCCGGCAATTGAACAGGTCGATCTTCAATCAACTGGGCATTCAATGCCAATGGCGCCCTGAATGAGTAAGTTCTTCTTTTTTCATCGCTATGTCTATCTAGAAACCAATGCGCCGAATAATGCAACTTTTATACAATGACGGCTCTCATCACCGCTAACAAATGCGTCCATGTCAAGTCATCAGAGTCATTATCTCCCCTTGCAAACATCACACTTTTGTGAAAATCTTCTTCGAGTTCATCAGGCGAATAGCAACCATGAAGAATATGCCGACAAAGGACGCAGCACCGGCATAATACGCAGCAGGTCGGTAGAGGCTGACATCGGTCCCAGTTCCCGCCAGGGAGTACAGCCTCGCAGCAATCGGAGTGCCCTGTTGCCGGTGTTAGCATTCTGCGTAAAAGGAAGAGGTTCCTTGTTCATGATTCGGGTTTGTATTTACCATAAAATAGCCAAAGATCCAGGCTTGCCACAGAATGGGCAAAATGCCCATGGTATTAGGAGCCCCAAAAGTAGTTCCCACCGCCAGGGGGAACAGACTAAAAAAGGAGCCGCAGCCAACGCCGTTGATGATGGTGAAGAAGACCAACAAGCCCATGTTTGTCACAAACGGCCAAATTGCCAATGCGCTCACACCGCAGAACAAGAGCGAAATGTTGAGACTGTTAAGTGGTCCGAGGAATGCATCGGCAGAATACCCAGCAAACACACGACCAAAGGTGGATGCGAGATTCCATATCGTGAGGGCAATGATGGCGGTTGAGCCAGAGCTGCCGATTGATCGGGCGAAAATGGGAATAAAGTACGGCGGGACGAAGAGAGGGAAGCACGCAATGGCGCCGCCGAGGATGAGAAGGACGAACTTGGGCTCCCGCCATCGATACCTGGCCACCATGTTAGTTGAATGAAGAAGTAGTCATGTTTTTCAACGCGGGAGTCTAGCGTACCACTGGAGCTGCGGAACGGCAGACTTGGACAGCAAGGGCTGCTTGATGCAGTACGCGGCCGGAAGACAAACCGCCCACAGCATAAAGCCCAGGATTCTAAACGTCCACTCAATCCCAACCTTGTTAACAAGTTCGTTGGCGGCAACGCCCATGACGGCGGCACCAAGGCTCCCTCCCCCAAAGACAATGCCCGTCGCAAGACCACGATACCTGCGGAACCACTGCAGCGGCGCGGTCGAGCAGGGCTGGCAAGCGGTTAGTAAGAACAACCACCTTCATATAAAAACAACCAACGTACCAAAATCGTCAAACCTCCCCCGACACCAAATAGTATGCCGTGCGTGATAAACAAGGCCCACAAATGGCCCACGACCCAACTCGACAGAAACTCGCCCAGTCCCAGAAACACGGCGCCCACCAGGGCCGTCCTCCTGTAGCCAAACTTCCTGACCAGCTTTCCCACCAATATACACAGCGACACCATGAAGGACGTGGCTAGCGATCCGACAAATGTCAGCGTCGTCAGCGAGTAGCCCTTTGCGTCGGCCATTTTCGCCTGCAGTATGCCCCAGCTGTATATGACGCCCATGTACATGAAGAGAGACATGGACGCGGCGGCCACCACCACCCATCCCCGCCAGGTGTCGAGGTGAGCGTCGTCCTTGGGCGGGATACACTGCTCGGGGCCTGATTCCTCGCCGGTATCAGAGGCCGACGATCCGGGTGTGGTTGGCGGCTTCTCGGATGCCGATGCCATGTTTGCTGTCTGTCTTGGACGTGCAGTATGGCAAAGTTGGACTTTATTTTTCGAAAGGGAAGAAAGGGAAGAAGTCGGCTGTTTATTATATTTTATTTGGTCGGGTTTGTGCTTCTAATCCGATGCGTTTACAGCTATTTGACTCCATTTCTGGTCCATTTTTTCACGTCTTGCTCTTCCATCGTGTGGATACTATTGTCGTGGAAGTCGGTGATGGTGGGGCGTTGTTGCTATGGATGTATTCCCCTGTGAAAGCGGCCTTGCGAGATCCATCTCGGGCCGTCGCCTCGGCTTTGAGATGGGCAAGGCTAGTGGTGAAGCCGATACCGGGACCAGGGCGAAATCCTACCCAGTTTCATCGTCAGTCATATGGAGAACTGGTTTGACATTTCTGTCAATTGACACACGCCCTTTGGTTGACGTCGGATTTCGGCTCTGGAAGGGGGTGTTTCCTCGGATTAGAGTGTGAATATAAACTGCGAGATGGCGTTACACGGCATGCATTGTCGACGCCGTTTTGGGAAAGCCTTGCATAAAGTCAAAATTCGGGAGATGGCCTAAAAAAAATACAGTTGAAGCCTTATAGATTTTGCGTGTTGTACCTGTACCATGGCGCCTCATTGCACGGCAACACCAACCACCGGCGAAGCGGCCACCGCTGCACAACACAACGGTCACCTTTTGCATAGGTCGCTGGCGAACCCCCCGCACATGGTGGAATCCGCGTCCGGATGCACCTTGCACCTCTCCAACGGCCGGGCGGTGGTGGACGCCTGCGGAGGTGCCGCCGTCGCAATCATCGGCCACGGCAACCAAGAAGTGCAAATCGCCATGGCCAAGCAGGCCCAGAAAGTCGGCTACGTCCATACGCAGTCGTACAGCACACCCGTCGCCGAGGAGCTGGCCGACCTTATTCTGGACGGGACGCCGTACGGGCTCGAGAAGGCGCTTTTCCTGGGGAGCGGGAGCGAGGCCGTCGAGGCTGCGATGAAGTTGGCGCGCCAATACCACTTTGAGAGGAACGACACGGACAGGATGCACTTTGTTTCTCGGAGGCAGAGCTACCACGGGAACACAATGGCCTCCATGTCCGTGTCGTCGAATTTGGCGAGAAAAGTGCCCTACAAGGGGTTCGAGTATCCGCATGTGTCGCATGTCACGCCGCCGTATGCGTACCGGTACAAGACGGACGGCGAGACAGACGGGCAGTTTACGGACCGGCTGTTGCGGGAATTGGAGGACGAGTTTCTGAGGGTCGGTCCCGGCAAGGTGATTGCTTTCATTGCCGAGCCCATTATTGGCGCGACGGCCGGCTGCATCGTCCCGCCGGCGGGATATCTCGCCGGCGTGCGAGAGGTGTGCGACAAGTACGGCATCCTCTTGATCTTGGATGAGGTCATGTGCGGCACGGGGAGGACAGGCACCTTCTTTGCGTTTGAGCAGGAACATGTCGTGCCGGACATTGTCACGGCCGCCAAGGGTCTGGGAGGCGGTTACGCCGCAATTGCCGGCTTGTATGTCCACGGCAGGGTCGTTGATGCTCTCCGACAGGGAAGCCAGGCCCTCAACCACGGCCACACGTACCAAGCTCACCCGGTGTCTTGCGCCGCCGCCTTGGCCGTGCAGAAGATCCTGAGGAGGGACGGCCTCGTCAACAGGTGTCGGGAGATGGGTGTTGTTTTGGAGAAGCTGCTTCGGTCAGAGCTGGCCGAGTGCAAATCTGTCGGCGATGTCCGGGGCCGCGGGCTGTTCTGGGCCGTGGAATTTGTCAAGGACGGTGCCACCAAGGAGTGCTTTGATCCTTCCATCGGGTTCGGCGCCAAGGTGACGCAGGCTTCTTTCGAAAGGGGAGTTGCTGTGTACCCGGGTGCTGGGACGGTGGATGGCGTCAAGGGCGATCATGTGTTGTTGGCGCCACCCTACACGGTCACGGAAGAGGAGTTGGCGACGATATGCCGGACGCTGAAGGAATCTGTCTTGTCTCAAGAGGCACAATATCTGTAGTTGGTGGCGGCACATAATAGATACGCCGGGCGCACGCCGGCCGTAAATAGGCAAATGCGGATGCCATCCATTGATTATGTGCGCTCGAGTGCTCGTGATTCCGAAGTTTAAAGTTCCAGGTTGTCCACAATGAAAGCAGGCGCACCCCGAGCCGCACCTTCCATCCATGTCCATTCGATCAGCCCGACGGGGCCCCGCTCTGCGGCACTTGACCTGGAGCCCGTTGATTGATGCGCAGCTTGACTTGGCTCCTCCATCCTTTCACTCACACCCGCAGTCACTCAGTCACTCACTCACTTGCAGGCCAGGATCACCAGTCGACGCCCGCATGGGTTGCATACAGCACTGCCGCTTGCCGCTGTCCTCGTAACGCACATTTCTTTCCCGCCATGGAGCATCGAGCCATTCCCCGAGTCTCGGTGGCCTGCAGCGCATGCCGAAACCAACACCTCCGTTGTGATGCTCAACATCCCGTTTGTGGTCGATGCCGCTCCCTCTCAAGAGCTTGCTCGTATCCCGAGTCGAGAAGAAGCACAAAATTCAGAATGCAGAAGCGCACCGCTACAACCGATGCTGCCGTCACCGCCGCCAATGCGTCGACTCCTCGTCAGCTTCAAGTCCTCACGCCAACAAATACAAATACAGCTTCAAACGTCGGCAGCGACGCTTCCCTGGGCTCCGATTCTTCACAGTCACCCTCGGCATTGACCGTGAGATCTTGGTCAGATAGAGACACTTCACTTTTAGACTTGTACTATGAATATTTTCATCCGAGTCACCCGTTTGTACTGCCTCGGCGAGCCCTTCAGGCCAAGCTGAGCCTCTTGGATGACCTACCAAGTCTTCGGCTACTAGTCAATGTCATGCAGTACATTGGTTCCTGCTACAGGGACCCGGTCGCTCGTCAACATCATCTCCGAGCAAGCATTTACACTTCGGACGCTGCTGTCGACGGCTTCACTGTCCAGTCCACTCTGCTCATGTCCTTGGCTGAGAGCATGTGTGACGAGGTAACTGAAGCCGAAAAATTATTCGTCAGGGCATTGGCGCAAGCACGACTCATTGGCATGAATAAGAAGAGCTTTGCGGACGCAGAGGCGGGATTTGATCCAGTTCTTGCCGAGAGTTGGCGTCGGACGTGGTGGATGGTCTACGTGGCTGATGCCAATTACTGCATCATCCGTCAAGACTACAAAACGGCTCTACTAGGTGGCGAGAACAGCGTGGACCTGCCTTGTGAGGATGAATCTTACGACCAATTGGTGAGCCCAACAGTACGGACTTGGTGCGCCAACTCACACTGACCTACAAACTCAGACAATACCGCCCACTGCGTCAACCATGTCGGATTACCAGTGCCGCGAGTATGCACTGGACGACAAGTCATTCTCTTCCTTTACCTATCTGATCGATGCAAATCGCATATACGTCAGGGCCATACGCTCCTCGACACAGTATTCGGGCATTTCCCAGGCAGAGATGATATGCGGCAATATGGAAGCCGAAATAGCCTCCTGGTTCATCATGCTGCCACCTTCAAAGCGTGACCTCCCAGTCCAGCAGGATGCCATGAATCAGCTCATGTTCCAAGCGCACATAATGATGTATACGTGAGTAAAGCAAGGATTCCACCATCATTGTACTTATACATTGGCTAACAAATATCCAGCGCTCTTGTATTCCTACACCGCCCACTTTCAAACCTAAGTTACAACGCCGCCGAGGCCCTGTCAGACTGCGGCAGCCCTCCCCCGCCTCTGCGTCCCGAAGCCAGCATCGGCAGCATCATGGATCATCAGAAGCACGCAGACAAGCTCTTCGACGCCATTCGAAAGCAGAACCAGTGTCTCATTCTGCTCCCCATGCGCGCCGCCCAACTGTCTCCGTTTCTCATCTGCACCGTCGCTTGCTGCACGATTGCCCACCTGGTGGCCTGCAAGGAGGCGTTTGCGCCAGACGAGGCCGAGATTGCACGATGCCGCATCCGAGTCTCCATGGGCACCCTCAAGCACTACGAAGATATTTGGCCCAAGGCAAGAAAGATTCTAACACAGCTAAAGAAGATTGCCCACGCTGTCCTTCAGGCTGGCGCTGTGGCCCAGACGCCAATTGCCGACTTTGAGATGCTGGCGGAGCAGGACGCCATGTTTGCCAACTTTTTCGACAGGGACTGGTTACAGGCGTTTGAGGCGAGCGCAGCGTGAGGATTCTGGAGTCGACCGGGCAAAATGCTCGCGTGTATTATATTACGAGTCATGATTTGTATGTGCGTAGATGCCAATTGATTCCTCTGTACAACATGCCTGCGATCGTTCAAACCCCGCGGCTTCTGTACGCCGTAGCTGAGCGGAGCGCCGCGCAACAATGGAAAGGCCATTGCGAAACAACATGACGGTGCCTGGGTTAGTAATACAAAGCACCTGAATGCTCGGACATACGACGCTCGCCCCTGACCAAATAGTCAGTCCGATGTCCCCCTCGGCCGATGTGGGGCCGATCCTCCGCTCCCGAATAGCCTAAGCGGAACCGTTTGACGCCGTGGCATGCCCCGTTGCGCACTTGGAGTGCCTTGCAAGTCAATGTCAATGTACATTTTATAAAACCAACCCATTGTGCAGCTGGTATACCTGTGAAAATGTGTCCAAGATGCAAAGGCTTGTCAAAATGGCACATATTGTCCGCAATACCGCCCTCGGCACTGCCGTACGCCTCCTCTCCCGCAACAAATGTCTCTGTTTCCCGGTCGACTCAAACAAGTATCAGCGTAGGAATATAGATTAATCTGTTCCATACGGGGGGTTGATTGACCCATTGAGTGATGATAAAGATGCAGCGACAGAGGTTAAAGTGAATTGGTGGTTTATCACAAGGTTGATAAAGGAGGCGGCTAATCTGAGCAGTGAATCCCACGACAACCCTGTAAATCCACAGAACTGGGCACAATGGAGAAAGATGTTGGTTTCAAGTGTAATCTGGTGAGTCGCTAATCTGGGCCGGTAAGAGGGCCAACTACTAACTTGTAAGTGTTTACACGGTTGCCATGCACTGCGGGTCGTCGATATTCGCGCCGAGCGAAGAGTAAGACGGCATCTTCGCCAGAAGCCAGGACCACAAAGCTAATATATTGATTCAAGCCAAATACTGAGACGCCTTCATGTCTCGGAAGCGGCTGCCTCTCTTGGTCTTTCCCCCTATATTTTAGGCTGTGCGTCTTTATCCTTTCAACGTTACACCACCGTGCTAATAAGGAGAAGATGGTCTTGGGCCGCTCTTGTTCTCATCCCTGGGTGAGATTGCCTTTATTGGCCGCAACCCAGTATACGTTGTCGCATTCTTCATCTTCGCCGTGCTCTCTGTCGGCGCGGCTCTTTGCGGCTCGTTTTCAGGGCTGGTCGTCCTGCGGTTTCTGCAGGGTTTCTTCGGCAGCCCTAGCTTGGCTACTGGGGCAGCCACACTCGGCGACGTGGTATGCTTTCAAGGATTCTTTATAATGAACCAGGCTAACGCGAGCAGTTTTCTATCGTGTATTTGCCGTATCCTCTAGCTGCGTGGTCTAGTGCCATGTATGCGGAACCGGCTCTAGCTCCGATTCTTTCTGCTTTTGCCGTAGAAGCTAAAGGGTATGTCTACCCGATACTAGGCCAATTCGGGGAGGTTTTAGATAACAATTCTTTAGTAGGCACCGGTCTCTGGGGGAAATCGTACGGCTCTCGGGTTTCGTGTTTGTCGTGCTCGTCGTCTTCCTCCCCGAAACGGCGGCGCCAACGCTCCTGTATTACAAGGCCAAACGACTTCGACAAAGAACCGGATGTTTGGCATTTGTTCCCACGGGATCCCTGTGGAAGAAGCATCAGAGTGCGGCCCAGACCGTGAAACTCGCGCTCGTTAAGCCGTTTGGGGTATCCGTCAAAGCTCCTGCAGTTGCCTTATCAACGTTTACGCACGTAACCTACCCAGCCCTATAGGGGGCATTATCCACTAACAGCGTGTAGATGTTCCTCGTTTATAGCATTTACTACTCCTTCTTTAAAGTCTGGTCTTCCCCCTAGTCTATCCCAAAATCTACCACATAAGCCCAGGTCTCACCAGTGCCGTCTTCATCTGCGTCCTCGTCTCCTGCATCCTATGCACAATATGGTATTACGCTTAGTACCACCTCACGACCAAGGCCAGAGTCCGCAAACTCGGCACTTTTAACACGCAGGAAACTTTCCTCCGGCCCGGGCTCCTTAGTGTGCTGGGCGTGCCGGTGGGCATATTTCTCTTAGGATGGACCTCCAAAGAGTCTGTGCCTTGGCAAGTTCCAGCGCTGGGCCACATTATGTACTGCGGGTGTTCGTTTGCGGTCGGGCCGGGCATCTTTATTCACTTGCCGACTAGTCACCCGCAATATGCGGCGAGTTTGTTCGCTGCAGACGATGCGTTGAGGAGTGCATTCGCCAGTGGTGCCATTTTGTACGGGCGGCCGCTGTATGTGAATATGGGGGTTGCGAAAGGATGCAGCTTGTAGGGCGGGTTGAGTGTGCTTGGTGTCTTTGTGTATTGGAGTTTGTATATATATGGGTGGGCCGATGCTGGGGGTGAAGAGCAAGTTGACGGCTCCGTGAGCGATGCTCATTGTGTAGAGATGGAAGAACAACTCCTCCGGCGGGACTGAGAGAGGTCGAAGCTGCGTGTAGGATAGATGGCGTTTAGAATTTCGCTGGTACTAAACAACCAGTTGATTCCTCTTCAACATGCTTGATTCGTTCTTTCGACCGTTCACGTCCAGTCGCATGCGGTCGCCGGTCATGTATGTCCACTCGTAGGAAGACAATTCACCCGGCGGACTGGTGGCACTTATGCAGTTGAGGTGTGTAATGTCCTGATCAAACCTGAGACATTTCACCAGACTTCAGTGTTTGTCAGCAACGTCCATGTCAACTGTCTATGGGGCTTGGATTCTTCATGCCTGGCCTGGCCAATGCTCTGGGGCCAACAGCAAGCCCAACTAAAGCCAGGCGCTTGTAAACTAATTATAGCTTCAACGTCGACACAATGTTGAAATGCCAGAGGTCAATTCAATGCTGTCATTGGGCAGAGCGTCCCGGCGGCCACCAGGTTGGGCGGCTAATGGGCGATGCCGGTGACCATCAACGCAGCCCGGCCCCTGATCTACACCGTCCATACATGGAGATTTGTAACAGAAGCTCCACAGGTTGGGCGAAAACCAGGCTGGGCCTTGTGTAACAAAAGGTCAACCTGCAGCCTAGCCGCATCATTAGTGCCCATGTACGTGCATGTGGCTGTTCTGCAGGCTGACTGGCCGACCTTCTCCGCCCTTTGTCGCCCTGAATGCAGATGGCATTGACTTTTTCCAACTTGGTTTGTCTCCCTTGAATATTTATCGCATATAACTCGGCGAGATTGTTCATGTCCTGCCTTCAAACATCGTGGCATCGGTGCAGACATGTCTTCGTCAACAAAGAATGCAAACGCTCCATGTAGATTCCGCCATCATCGCATTTTCAAATGCCTGAGCCAATTTCGGCGCAGGTTCAAAGCCCGTTTAAGACCTAAGTCAGTAGTGGATATCAAATGACAGAAATATACTCATCATTCACACAGGCTGCCTAAAGAAGACCAAGACACATCGGTCGAGCCCATTTCGCTTTCCTCCATCTCGATACATGGCAAACTGGGCCGACAGCCCGCCGTGGATGACGGCCACGATCAAATTTCACCTGTGGACAGTCACTCCATAAGCACATCACACCACACTACCATCGATGAACCCTCCCAGGCGGTTGTGGACGATGCGCCAGCTTCAGACCTTTGGAGCGCGGCATATCGCGAGGCCGTGGAAAGTCTAGGCGAAGACATAGACGTGGCGATCTTGAAAGGCAAAGGCATTGAGCAGTTATTCCATCAGCTCGAAGAACTCAACACGGAGCTGACCGAGCAGTCTGCCTTCCTGGCGGGCGTGGAATATTTACAACGTATCAAGGTACCATTGGAGAAATTCAAACTTGCCTTGGATCTTGCTACTCCTCTCACTGATATGCAACCGGTTTCCGCTGCTGTCTTTGGGGTGGTCAAGGGCGTCACAGCGGTACGTACTATGATTGAACCGACCAGTCGATTACCATCTCGCAGAGCACCTATCTAAAAGCTATTGATGCAGATTGCCATAAGCTTCGCCGCCGCCGACGTCGAGTTTGCCAAGAAGATTGGCGAAATGTTGGAGCAAATGTCATACATTGATGAGTGCGACACGCTGGGCCAGAAATCCGAGAATAAGAATATACACAAGGTAGTCTCCGTCCTTGGCCGCTTTGCAGCTCATCTAACTATTGGCAGGCCTTGGTATCCGTATATCAAAAGATCCTGGAGTTTTATCAAGCTGCATACGACATATTAACTAGGAGAAAAGTAAAATTAGTCTTGAAAATCATCTTGGAAAACGATAAACTGCCTGCTATTATCAGCGAGTTTATAACGCGCGCTAGCAATCTTCGAAATCTTATTCATACAACCACATTAGAGGTTGTCCAAGAGATCCAGGTCATGCTCTACGATCAACAAAGTAAGTCCCCATTTCTTCCAGCATCATTGCCTACAAGTGCCAGGATTCTCATTCTCTCAGTTGCCGCTTGGCTAGGCCGTGAAAGTGAACTGGTTCAAAGCGAACACCATGACTCACTTCAAGCTATTCGTGCCGATGAGGCCTGTGAATTTCTATTAAAGCACGCCCACTTCCTCAACTGGTACTGTGGAACCGACGCCACTGGCTCCCAAAAGCTAATCATGGTTGGCGACATGGGCAGTGGCAAAAGCGTCTCTATGGCGTTTCTTGTCGACGAGTTGGTCAAAAAGAGTCAGTTCCAGCTACCCCGGGCCAAGGTTTACTACTACTACTGCCAACCTGGCAAGACTGATAACTACGCCTCCTTCCTGTCGACCTGGATCCTGCAGCTCCTCGAAGACTTTCCCGCCAAGAAGAAGGCCTTTGTCGAGCTATACAACCAAGCCAGAACACAGGGGGACCGGAATCCGGGAAAGAACAAGACCTTTCTAGAACGCATCCTCAAAGGCTTCCTGGGAGACGTCGACCGTTTGCTTTTCATCGCAATCGACGGCCTGGATGAGTTTGATAGGCGGTCGCGCAAACAGCTGGTCGAGTTCCTGGATACATCGATGCAGGTGACGTCCAAACTAAAAGTTGTCCTGTCTACCCGTCCCGAAGACGAAATTCTAGAGCTTCTGGGCGAGACGCCAAAAATTTACGTGAGCTCTCACGCGGGGAGAGATGGCATCATTGTCAAAAAGATTGTAAACGACAGGTTGAATCACCTGTCGCCAGATGTCAAAGGGCTCATTATCCGCACGCTATCCGAACGTGCCAACGGGAGCGCCATCTGGACGAATACCGTCGTTCAGCTAATCGAAGGGCTCGAGATAAGAGCCCTCGGTCCTATGAAGACGTTTTTGGAAGACATACCACTTCCCGATAGGCTTCACACCCTGTACAGCCAATGCATAACGAAATGTACATCAAACCGGCCTGAAAATAAACCCATTGCCGTCACGGCTTTGAAATTCCTCTCCGTCGTCCGCAGGCCGCTTAGCATATTGGAACTCTCATGGGCAGTGACGCTGGCCCTGGCCGGAGATGGTATAACAAGCATCGAATCTCTAGCCGATCTTGTAGACAGTGGCCGCGTCATGAGCCTGATCCGACCGTTTGTTGCCCACATCGATTTTGGAGACGTGAAGAAGCGTCAGGTCCGGCTGCTGCACCTGTCGGTAAAGGACTTCGTCACCCAGTCACTAGCTTCGTCGGGCATGCCGCATACACCATCGGCCGAGTGCTGCGCGGAGATGTTGGAGGCCGAGTTGATGAATACCTGCGTCAGGTATCTCCTGCTCGACGAGGTTGGCCAGAGGCATCTCTTTTCTGACGAGCAGCTCGCTATCGAGGCTCTACCGCAAGAAGTTGACCTGTTCAACGACGACAGCGAGCCTAATAACTACACTGCCAACTGCAGCTGGGACGAGTGGGAGGAGACCATGATTCGCTACGACCCGACGGAGCGCGGCTTTGGGGAGTTGTTCGTTTACGCTTCGTGCTACTGGGTTGAGCACTGGAGCGTCATCACTACGCCGTCCCTAGTAGAGTTGGCGAGCATCGAAAAGCTATGTGAGCCCGGTTCTACCAGGATTCACAACTGGATTGAGCAGAACCGCCGACCTGGGTGCGTTATTTTGCCGAGGGTCGTATTTGACCCTAGTTTGTATGACCCCCTTGGTATTGCCGCGCTGTTTAGCTCGCCCGACATGTTTCGCCACGTGGTTGAGAGTTCCGACTTTGGCAGCGCAAAGTTCTTGCCCAAGTCAATCATGAAGGCTGCTGATCAACTCATCCAGTGGGGTGACATATGTAGGCTGAGGATGCTGCCTCTCGACGAGAAGGCGAAGCATCGGCTTCTTACTTTGGAGTTCTTCCGGCTAGTCATTCACCAGTGGTTTGGTCGCAAGACTGACCTACGGCGTCAAAATTGGGATGGAGTCTTTGACTTTATTTATGACGTCCTGGACGTCATGATACGAGAAAAGTGGGCAAACAAGCTCTTTTGTGCGGCTACCGCGAAGTGCTGTCTGCCCATGATCCAGCGTTTGGTGGGCAGAGCCAGGATCAACAAAGAGCTGGAGAGCGAGCTGTGTTGTCGAGATTCTCCAGACGCTGGCGAGACATTAAATACCAGTGCAGTGAGTCATTTAATTCAGGAGGCTATGAGGGAAGATGACATCGAGGTGGTTGAGTATTTAATAAAGCACTACGGTACTGAGGTACGCCTCCCCAACTCCAAGTCACGCGAGGAAGATGCCTAGTATCTGGATGTCGAGAAATGAGGCCCCGACATGGAAAGAGATCTAATGCCGGGGCGCCGTTTCTTCCTTATCGTACGGATCCAAATCTCCGGGAAAGCAAGAAGAGACTTTCGGCGTCTCCCAGAGAACGTGAGAAGCATGCCAGGGCAGGGGTTAGGGCGATCAATATGCACAATTGCTAAAGCGTTTCCAATATTTCCTAATCGTACTTGAACATATTTTGGGTCCCAGTAATCATAGCTGGGCTTACTACTTGACACATGAAGGCGAATATTCCACTAAATTAGCATTTCCCTACTACTACGCTGCACACGAGAAGTATCTTCAACGAATGAATGAGTAGCCTAGTTTGAGTTTTCTATACTCTATTTTTTACTTTTACCCCTTGTTGGCGAGGGCGTTTTGCAGTGTCTCCGTTGCTGGCCCTCACATTTGTAGCTGAATCATGTCCATCCTAACCCGAGCACAGATGCTCCTGGCAGTGCCCTTAGGTAAATGCGAAGGAATGATGAGTACTTTGAGCCTTGTAAGTTTCAAAGTTATTGAGGAGTGGTCCAAGTATGACTCTCTAAGTTGCAACTCTTACCCTCGGCGCCGCCGCCGCAACCACCTGGAACTACCGCCGGGCCAGCTCCTGGAGCAACCCCGACGGCGGCAACACCAAGGCAGACCTGGCTGACCACAAGGTCAACTACGGAAGCACTCCCCCCTGGGACGCTCTCGACAAGATCAAGGACCACTGCCTCTCCAACGGCTGCAGCAGCGACAGCAAATTCGAGATTGACACCAATGTCGTCAAGGATGACCAGCTCATCGGCGCCAAGATCAAGATTGCTGTTGGCGGCTCCTTCAAAGACCCTGGCCAGGAGGGTAGCCTCGACCAGTTGGTTGAGATTGTCAAGAATGTTGCCGCCCACTCCCCCTATGATGTGAAGAAGGGCGTCCCTTACCAGGTTGGCAATGGCTGTATTCCTGGGGCCGCAGGTCCGACGCCCTGCGATCGTGAGTTTTCCCTCGAACCCTTGTTTCCCTGGTGTCCAACGGGAAAACACATGCTGACTTGGACTTGGTCACAGCGGGCAAAACCGAGCACGTTGACCAGTACCACCTCACTGACATGATTGTGGTCCGCGTCGAGGGCAAGAGTGGCGATCAGAAGGCCGACATGAACGTACACGTCACTATTGAAGTTCCTGATGTCGGCGGTGGTGTCTGTGCCGATATTACCAAGGTCGGTGGTGCCATGGCTGGTGCTCTCAATGGTATTTTGGGCGGAATCTTCACCCTTGCTTCTGTTGGTTGCAAGTAAATGGGTTGAAGTCGTGTTTTTTGTACGGAACTGGATGTATGCTAAACCACAGATGTCTAGACTTTAACTATGGAGACGTTCGGTGAGAAATTTTGAGTCTGCATTTCGAATCGTGGCGACATCACTTCTCGTACTGCATGGATCCAGTGTTCATACAGAGTTGTGTGAGCAACTTTCCTCATTGAGTGCAAATGGTGAAAGTACGATGGGAGGATACAGTCTAAACGCATCCCCTCCAACCCTCTAAAAAAAAAAAAAAAGTGAGAGACATGGAGAGACGAATGAAAAAGACGTCCTTGGCGCAAACCACAGTAAGGCAGTAGTATTATTTTCCTTCGTGAAAAAGACTGACGTAATCTCAGTTCCTGGCTGCCGGGTAGCTGTCAGAAAAGGCTTGCGGACATCGGCGTAACCGTTGAGGGACCGGTGTCACGTGCCTCAACCAATCGCCGCTCGGGCCACATCGGCGGATCCTTTTTGCTGGGCTGGATACGTCGATGCACGGGGCCCGATAGTCCCGCCCGTCCCGTCATTGGTGCTCAACCAAGCATGTGGACGCCCCGGCTTGGCCACGATCAGGACCCTCTGGCGATTCGCATTTGCATTTCTGGCACTTTGTTCCCTAACACCATTCATCACCATCCCCAAACCCTCGTTTTCATCGCACAACAACACAAATCAGTTACAGCGCGGGCGCACACGTCATTGTAATACGGCAGATTCCAGTCACTCTCTTGAAACCCTCTCAACTTCGCCCAACGGCGACTTCGTTGCTCCATCATGAGTGCATCGGCCACAGTTGCCCGCCGGGCAGCCACGAGAACCCCCTTGTTAAGAAACGGTCAGCATTGCTCAAACCGTCTTGTTGCATCTCCAGTACTGACCTTACATAGCCCAGGCCTTGTCGCGCGGCGTTACACCCAGCTTGATGGCCAGGCATATCGGCCGTCAGTCACAGGTTTCGGCACTGGCACTGCTGATTCCCATGCGACAGGTCAGCACCGAGCATCACCGACCTGACTCACAACATTCTGGCCTGCCACCGGGTTTCAACGTCGACCAGGCTAAGAAACCGTTGCCGAAAGAGAACCCCGCCGTCGAGGCCAAGGACGTAGACGCCCAGAGCCCAACCGCAACCGCTGGCCAACCTGACACAACCCAGGCCGAGGCCGCCATGACTGACTTGGCCGCCAAAAAAGATGATTTGGCACAGCAGAAGGAGGTGACCAAGGCGGAGAAGGAAGAGAAGAAGCTCACTATATGGCAAAAGGTTAAAAAAGAGGCCCAGCACTATTGGGATGGAAGTAAGCTGCTTGCTACAGAAGTCAAAATTAGCTGGAGACTAGCGCTCAAGATGGCTGCTGGCTACGACCTCACCCGCAGAGAACACAAGCAGCTGCGACGAACAGTCCAGGATCTGGGCCGCCTTGTCCCATTCAGCGTCTTCATCATTGTTCCACTTGGTGAGGCACTTCTGCCGTTGGCGTTGAAGCTGTTCCCCAACATGCTGCCGAGCACATTCGAGGGCCAAAAGTCCAAGGAAGCCAAGGCCACCGTCTTGCGATCCACGCGAAAAGAAGTGAGCAGCTTTTTGCGACAGACTCTCAAGGAGACTGGTCTTCCTCTAAGCCAGGCAACGGCCCAGAAGGAGGAGTTCGCCAACTTCTTTCGCAAGGTCCGCTCCACTGGCGAAGCTCCCACCCACCAGGATGTCATCAAGGTCTGCAAGGTCTTCCGAGATGACATGACCCTTGACAACCTGTCTCGCCCCCAGTTGGTTTCCATGTGCCGATACATGAACCTCAACACCTTTGGTACGGATATGATGCTGCGATATCAGGTTCGCCATCGCATGAGACAAATCAAGCGAGACGACAAGGCCATCAGCTTCGAAGGTGTTGACAGTCTTACCGTCCTGGAACTGCAGATGGCTTGCGCTGCTCGTGGTATCAGGACTCACAGCGTGTCTCCTGCTCGCATGCGAACCGACCTGCAGTCGTGGTTGGATCTGCGTCTGAAGGAGGGCGTTCCGTCTACCTTGCTCGTCCTCAGCAATGCGTACATGTATGGTCAGGGTTCTGGCGAAGGCTCAAGCCAGATTGACGCTCTCATCGGCGTACTTTCCTCCATCCCCGAGGAGTTGTTCCACGAGATCGAGCTCGAAGTCCACAACGCCGAAGGCGCCGCCACCAACAAACAGCGTCTCGAGGTTGTCAAGGAGCAGCAGGAGCTTATCGAGGAGGAGAACGAACAGAACGAAGAAAGCCAGAGCACTGGCATGGCCACACCCCGTGACGTTGAAGACATTGACGAAAAGGAGGAGAGAATCATGCATGCTGAAGCTGAGGGTGCTGACAAGAAGGCTGCCAGCGAAATGGTCGATGCTGAGCGCGAACAGGCTCAAGTAACCGAGCGACAGGCCAAGACCCAGTCCAACGCGGAGCAAAAGTGAACAATATAAATGACAAAAAAAGCGCAGATCTTGATGAATCGACCAAGACTCGCATTAAAAAAGCGACACGCAACGTCGGCGTCAAAGTACATCTCCCCTACTCATTGCCACATGCTGGGCAGAACAAATTCCAAGCCACTCTATCATTCAACGAATATTATTTTATTTTCATATGTATGATTTGAAATGTGGCGGAGTAGGCATTTTTTTTTTCGGGATAGGGGCTGGGTGTATTGACATGCACAACAGAAAACTCAGCGGGCGGTGCACATGGCCCATCTCATGGTGGGATCACGGTGAAGGCGACATATATACATCACATAGACTTTTTGCCACCAACAGGATAGGAAATAGACTGCATTGAATTTTGTATGTACTAGCTTTCGGCTGCATTACGATGGTGTGTCGGGCTAAGTTCACTGATACCCTTTTCCATATAATACAGTGGTTGTGAAGATTGAATTGAAGGCTCCGGAGGCGTGCGTCATCGTCGTAGGGGCTGCTCTCATGATGTTGTTAAGGGGTACATGTGTGGCATGGCTGAGATGACAAACGACCTTGATGCTTCACTTGACACAAAATGCGAATATGCGTAGTTGATTTAGCCGCTGGTCAATTTTACTGGGCCCATAAACTGCTTCATTCTAGCTTGCGACACTTGAATCTTGTTCTTTGCTTGTTCTTGTCTTTGTATTCCGCAACAAACACCCCCGGGGTTCTTCAGCCCCCACATCATCATCCCACGCCACAGCATTGATCCGAGCTCCCACCAGCTGTTCCTACTGTTCGCACTTGCAACCTTCACCCATTCAGGAGCATATTTCCCCTCGGCTGCTCCCTCTTTCCTTTCCGTGCTCCTCACGGTCGACGAAACTGATTCCTTCGGGCCATCCCTCTCTGCAAAGAACACCTGCATCTCAGCGCGAAAGCAGTCAAGCTCGTTGGCCCCGCTCGCCGAATCCGTACAACGCCGTGCTGCACATTGAATAGCAACACCATGGCCGTCACTGACCAAGACCACGACCAAGACAACTTCTCCAGCATATCATGGACGGAACACGACACCGCAGTAAATTCAGTCGCAGGACAGCACGGGCACCATGATGGCGAGGCCTCAGGAGCCAGACGTAGCGGCCGCGAGCTCGATCCTCACGGGCTAGGCAGCGAGAAGCTCGAGTGTACAGTTGGTAGTCCGCTCAAGGAGAATGACGGCAGCAAGGATGCATTCATTTCATATCTGATTACCACTCACGTACGTATGAGCACCTATGCGACATAGCGTCGGCCCTTCCCTCCGGCGCCGAGGAGGCAATGCTGGCTGTTGACTGCAAAGTCCCCTCATCGTCAGTGAGACACAAACAGCTAACATGGACATGTTCCACACCAGTCCACCTTCCAGTCGTTCCAGAAAGAAACAACGACTGTCCGGCGACGCTTCACAGACTTTGTCTTCCTATACAAGCAGCTCATGCGAGACTATCCCGCCACCGCCGTGCCCCCGCTCCCGGACAAGCAGCGCATGGAATACGTGCGCGGCGACCGCTTCGGCCCAGACTTCACCTTGCGACGGGCACACTCGTTCCAGCGCTTCCTCACCCGTCTATCACTGCACCCCATCCTCCGCCGGGCACCCATCCTGCACAGCTTCCTCGAGAGCCCCGACTGGAACGCGACCATGCGCAGCCGCAGCGCCCGCACCAGCCTCTCCACCGACCCCAGCAACTCGAGCGGCGTCTTCGACAACTTCGCAGACACCTTCATCAACGCCTTCACCAAGCTGCACAAGCCGGACAGGCGCTTCATCGAAGTCAAAGACAAGAGCGACAAGCTCGACGAGGACCTGGGCAACATTGAAAAGATTGTCGCCCGCGTCGTCCGCCGCGAGGCCGATCTCGAAACGGACCTCAAGGACCTCGCGGAGCAGTTCCAAAAGCTCATCACCCTCGAGCCCGGCGTCGAGCCCGAGGTCCACGCCTTCGCCGCCTCCATCCAAGACACCGCCGCGCACCTGCACACCCTGCGCGACGTCACCGACCAGGACTACCTCGGCTCCCTGCGCGACATGCAGGCCTACTCCCTCTCGCTCAAGAACCTCCTCCGCGCGCGGGAGCAGAAGCAGCTCGACTACGAACAGCTCACTGAGTACCTCAACAAGTCCACCGCGGAGCGCGACTCCCTCCAGTCGGGCTACGCGTCCTCGGGCGCCGGCTCCTTCATCCGCGCCAAGATCGAAGACGTCCGCGGCGTCGACCACGAGCAGGCCCGCCGCGAGCGCCAGCGCAAGCTCGAGCTGCGCGTCGAGGAGCTCACCACCGAGGTAGAGCGGGCCCGTGCCACGAGCGACATGTTCGACGACGAGGTCGTCCGGGAAGTCGCCGATTTCGAGCGCATCAAGAGGGCCGAGTTCAAGACACAGCTGGGTGGGCTGGCGGATGCACACGTCGGGTTTTACGGAGAGGTGGTTGACCTTTGGGAGAGGTACATCAAAGAAATGGACCAGGAGAGCGTGCTAGCCGCGTAATTGATATTGCTACAAGTTAAACACTGGCGTTGCGGCTGATTCTGTTCCTTTTCTCTCTCTTCTGGCTCGGCGTTGGCGAATAAGATTAAGTAGTTACGATAGCAACCTTTTAAGCGTCATACAGAACGTAATGCGCTCGCTGTAAATAGACCGGTTATTGAACAGCCCCAGGCACTATTCGGTCCGAGAAACCATGTCTCATGTCCAGTGTGTTCAAGTACTAAGTAAATCTATTCGTAATGCTGGGCTAGGCATGATCCTTTGATAATACATTCAAAACTCCTTTTGATCCCATGCAGATGAGCAAGGCATTTATTTGAACAGGAAGCATATTCCAAAACTGGGGAAAAAAGACAACCCGTCAACTGTCATCACGGCCTTGGCCCTCAAAAATATACACCACATCCAAATGGAGTCTTGTTCCATGTACCTAAACGCCAAGGTGGTTATGATCGGCTTCCTCCGCCAAGGGGCATTGTTTCGGCCGCGCCTGAACTGCCCTCGTCATCGCTCTCCTCACCCACGACATATTGATCCTCTTCATACCCATTACCAGCCAATCTTTCCGTTGACGGATCTCTGTATTCATCAAATTCTTCCTCGTCATCACTGGCCCCGGCAAATGCATCATATAGCTCGCCACCGCGGGTTCGGCGGCCTTCACCGCCCTTCTCATTGCTATTCAGACCATCGGCCTCTTCTTCATCAAGTAGCTCAAACTCATAGTCGTCACGGGGCGTGTTACGACGCTTTCGAGCGATGAAGAGGTAAATACACAAGCCAATACAGAAGAGCACAATAAGAACAGCAGCACCAATAACCCACAGCATTGCTGTCTTGGACCCAAAGCCGGGGAACCAGGATGGCGGAACGGTGGAAGTAGCAGTAGCAGTAGTAGTAGGTGAAGCAGTGGCTGTAGGCGTGGGGCTGGCTGTTGGCGTAGGACTTTGCGTAACAGGAAGATCGACATACTCATCCTCTGTAGGCATACCCAGTTCGGTGGCTTTTTTGGCATCGATAGACTCACCCCATAGCTTTAAGCGCCAGTCGACAAATGAACCGTTGTGTTTGTTTTGCTCTGTATCTCTAACAACCAAAGTCCACTTTCCAACACCGGATTCACCCCTGTATGTGTGTTAGTCATTTGAAACGGCGTGAGCAGTGGAGATATTCCTTACCAGTGAGCAACGCTCATGAAGGTCCAGTTAACATAGCCGGCATAGTGCTCGTCACCGCTGCGAGTAGTTGCGATCTGACTGACCATGTTGGATGGGCTGATCAAGTCGACGCTAATGTCACCCCGTCGAGTATGGTTGACATTCATGAAGACTGTCACATGCTCCAATCGTTCCAGATTTGCCTCCTTTAGCATGTCCTTCGTGACAGTAAAATTGGCACTAATGCCGGTTGGCCCTTCAGGAATCGCCCCATTGACCTCAAGCCGAGGAGAAAAGAACCATGCTTGAGGCTTCACCTTCTTCCAAGTCTTGGCTTTCTGCACAAGGTCGTAGGTGTCAATTTTGCCATAACCAAACGCGTGGCTGAATTGCTTTCCAATACCTGTCTGGTTCCAGACAACACCCGGGGCCGAAAAGGGCTTGGCTGTGTCCATGACGAGATATTGCATGTCTCTCCAGCTGAGCTCCGGGTCAACTTCCAAAACCAGGGCAAAGATACCAGCGGCAAGTGGAGCTGCCGCCGAAGTTCCTCCGTGACGATCTGTGCATCTGTTTGACCCGACATCTGTCGTGTGCTAGGTGTTGTGAGCCAATGTGTTCCCGATGAGTGAGGTTATTAGTTAGTACTTACGATGAAGCCGTCGGAAGTGCTGCCACCGCTG
Organism: Metarhizium brunneum; assembly: GCF_013426205.1. Lineage (NCBI taxonomy): Eukaryota > Fungi > Ascomycota > Sordariomycetes > Hypocreales > Clavicipitaceae > Metarhizium > Metarhizium brunneum. The sequence continues at coordinate 8,697,977 of NC_089422.1, read as the reverse complement.
CTGTAAGTGACCGCGAGCTGAGCGGAGCAAGGTTCTGAGTAATATGTCTGTTGATTATCCCTGCTAACAGCGCCGACTGTGATGCTGAAGATGGAGTTGGTATAGCCATCGAAGTTGCAGTTATCTCCACTCTTCGCTCCGTTACCGCTGGCAAAGACAAAGATAGAGCCGAGCTTATTTCGACCTTCTTGAATAGACTTGAGCATGGCCCTTCTGATCAGAACACTGGGGGCCTCCATAGTGCGACCATCATCAGAAGGGCCCCAAGAGCATGAATAGATTTGGTTCTTGTCGTTCTTGTACATGAGAGCCTCGGCCTCATCTTCGTCGGAGATGACGGCGCTCAGAATACGGATGCCTGCGACCTTGGACTCATACGCAACACCGATACCACATACATCGTTGCGGACAGCGGCGACTTCTCCAGCGCATCGCGTGCCATGGTGATCATCTGAAAGCACAGGGGCGGGTTCTGGATCGTGGTCGTTGAAGTCGTAGGAGCCTTCAGCGAAATAATTCTCTCTAAGATCCTCACTATGCATGTCTAAGCCATCATCGACGATGGCAACGGTAGCATTCTTGCCAGTAATGCCCTCCATCCACACACCAGTCACGTTGACGTCATTGCCGACCTCGACAGAATTAAACAGATGCCACTGCGCCGTAAAAATCGGATCCTTAATGCTGAGGGTATCCATGATTGTTTGCTGTTTCTTGACGGCCGAGAGGGCAGGATCTGCGACAGCACGCGGTATATGAGCCCCGGGAGGAGGTGGCGGGATCACACGTTTATGCAAATGTCGACGCAGCTCCTGCTTAGCCGAGAACCGTATATTGTCTAGCACATCGTACTCCTCTAGTGTGCGCTTCTTCCTCTTACTTTCTAGTAGTTCTCTTCGTACGACGTCGTGCTCAGTTTTTCGAGAGCGGAAAACATGATGGTCGGACAGTGCACCGACGGTACCTTCGTGTCGAAGATGTAGGCGAGACGCGATTTCTTCTGGAGGAACAGAGGAGTCAATCTGTATAACGTAGTAGTCATTGTCTTTGTAGTCCCTTGGTGCATGGCCAGCATAGGAGAGGGAGGCGAGGCCAACAAGGCCAGCGAAAAGCGCAGCTCTCATATCGAAGGATAACGCGGCGTGCACGAAACGGAGGCGATGGCCGCCCGGTGAAGGCGAAGAGCGGATACAAATACCAAAGGTTTCAATACATCTGGAAGCTCTATGGCGTATCTTTAAATACCCAGGTAGACACACACATGAGCCCGCATCAAGGTCTGGAGCTTGTGTGTAGGGATTGAAACTTCCGTCGCCAGCGAAACAAGAGTCGTCCCCAAGTCGAGATGGAAGTGGCGAATTTCCCGTCCGGAGAGCGCGGAAAAAAGACCTCGTGTCGTTGAAGTGTATCTTTACAAGTGCGCTTGCGTGCCGGGCCACAGGCCTCGTGTGCGATGGCTTTGTCCGGCCTGTGGATGATGAAGGGTGTATATAGGTGACACTTTCGGCCAGATGAAGGAGAGACGTCGGATTTGAAGCGTCGTGGTCTTTCACGTCCAGACCAGGCCTATGGCAATCGGGGGCGACCCCTAACCAAAGCCTGCAACGCCACGGAGTACTACTTGGGCAAGTGGGCACTGGGGTGGTGGGGCAGGCGGGTTCCCAGTACTTGGGCCTACCATCGTACCGCTACCTAAGTACTTAAGTACAGTTGAGCGAGCAGTTCATAGTACTTAAGTCTAAGTACTTACTTGGCAAGATTAGAGATTAGAAGCATACGGTGCATGCGCTGAAGTGGACCAGACGCTATTACAGAAGGAACGACAGTGTCCAAGTTTCCGCTACACTCGGACAAGTGGTTGTATTGGGGGCTACAGAAGTAGAGGGTACGCGGCATGTGCCTTCTGTCCCAAGAGTCCGAAGAGCAGGGCTTGACATCTGGAAGTTGCCAGTCGGCTCGTTGCACGCGCGCCTACCTAAGTGCCTTTGTATCCTGGACATGCGGAGTGCACACGCCCCTTCAGTTCCCTCAGGCCTGGCCACTTCAGCGTGATCCATGCGCAACTTGAGGATTGCAACAAAAATAAACGCGTCCTCGAATATTGTGCGAGACGGTTAAAATTTCAGGTCCGTTTGCATTGTTCGAGCCTTTGGAGGCATTCCACCTTGCATAGGCACCCAAGAAGTAACGCCGGAGTATTGGAGTCGCTTTGGTCCAAAAAGGTAGGTGTGTAGAGCGCCTTCCCTATTTGCACGATGGAATGGCTGACGCCACAGGCGCCCCTTCCAATTGACAAATACGAATGAATAGGATGTCGAGTCTGGTATGGTCACCTTTCTCTCACCACTGCAAATGCGACCCTCAGCGCGTTGCCGTCAAACCGCTTTTTGAATCGATATGACACTGTCGATAGATGCTAAACCCTCCATGTCCCACTTCTAGCTCTGCTCGTCTAACCAGCTCTAGGTTCTAAAATTTGTCTCGTCTGTCTGTCTTGACACCGATGAGAACGCTATTGGTGCAGTCGCATCGAATTTCAACAACTCCCCATACCAAATGTCGATAAACGCCGAATCCAGCCATTTTCCCTTGCGCCGCGGCCACGCCCCGTTCTGGCTACCCGTGTCTACAAGGCCTTCTCCTTGTGAATTTCGATACTTGGCGGTGCGCCAGTCAGCTCCTTGCATCGCGCATATATGACAAATTGCCCGGAAACCAGTGCACAGGTCATGACCAGACGTGGCCCTAACCCGGTCAACAACAACCTCTTGGGGCCGAATTCCTTGGCCAGTTGAAACATTCTACTTGTGGCACTCTGGCTCCCGTCCCCAGCTCCCTTGTTGATGGCAGAGAGCAACGTGTCTGCTGGGTGTGACAGCACGGCAGCGGCGGCACCAGCAGCCAGACCCGACGTGAGCTCCACTCCCGTTGACTCCAGGCTGGTGAGCTTGGCCTTTCGTTCTGGGCCCATTGACCGAAAAATGATCTCGTTGACGGCTTCATGGACTGAGAACTGCCCGACGGCGAACGGCACCTGCTTGAACAGCAGCGGCACGAAACCCGAGTAGAATCCTCGAAAGCCTTCTTCTCGGGCCATTCGCATAAATCCCGACGTCAGCCCACTCGCGTAGCCTCTCTGCGAGACTAGTCGGATTCGAGTTGCCTCAAGGGGGCAAAGCAGAATATCTGCAAAACACTCTGCTGTAGCACTGGCACCCAGGTATATGCCCATGCGGCTGCTGACGGCTTTGTCTGGTCCTCCTGCCAACGCAATGTACTGCTTTTTGAAGAATTCGTATCCGGCAAACTTGGCGCCGCCTTGGACCAGATAACCGACGGCGGTTGGACCGAAGCCGGTCAACAATGCCGATGAACCCTCTTTTGCAACAATTGTCCGAGCTGCTCGAACCATATTGAGTCCCTTCATGGCATCGTCGACCTGAATTCGCGTCTTGACAACATCAATCGGCGTCGCGGCCTGCAGTGTTTCGTAGTCAGTATCGGATCATGGCGGTGTCCCCAGCATCTTCGCGCACTGAGCGAGCCGGTTATTTGAAGCATCATTGGCATCGTACCGCATGAGTTGATGTAGCAGCAAGCGCGCCTGCGCAGAAGAACTTGACATAGTCGCTGACTGTGAAGTCCGGCAGCTCGTTTCCTTTGGAAGCCATCTTCGTCTATCAGGTTTTGTTTCCTGGTTTTTATTCTGGCCCCACTGACTAAATTTGGCACAATCGAGAAAAATATCGCGCCTTCATTCGAGGGGTGCTGGTTCTTAAGTAGCGTCCAGCACAAGCTCACCAAGCTACCGAGGGCCTTGGATCGCCTTATCGCATCCAGTCTTCCTCATGACGTCGTTCCGCCCTTGCCGGACGGTCCGTGGACATCTGGAGATAGTGCACCAATCCTCCATCAGCTTGCCCCTGGCCTGTGCCGACCCCTGGGCTGTGGATCCCAGACGTTGCTGCCCATTGGAAACTCAGAAAGCTGGGGCCGTTTGCGCCATGGACGGGTGTTCGGCCTCCCCATTTCAAATGGAGAGGAGGCTTTTGGTCTCTTCGGCCGTCACGGCCACTCTCATGTTGACTGATGGCCTGACGGTATCACAGACTACCAAGTCTTCCGGAGCCTACCTCAAAACGGCTTGATCTGACTGCCTAGGACCAGGACAACCCTTCGAGAAAGCGCTTTGCCATCGGTTTCGGATTTTCTCCATGCTGAAGTGATATTCTTCAAATGAAACCTCCAATTCCCGGCAAGGGCTGATTCTTAATGGTCCTAATATTTGCAGCCACGCTATGGTTTAGGAACTCGTGGGACGATTGGTATTATAAGAAACCCCATGCTGCGGATACAACGAAATGACCTTGTAGCGCAGAGATCGCGTCATTGATATGTCAGACAACATACAAATTGCCCAGTTCATCTGTACTTGGAGCGTGGCAGTTTGTTGAAGTTCACAGCCACTTGAGGTCTTGTTCCACGCCTCTCTGGTCCCGACGTTGAATGCTGCAACTCGATCGTTTGTTTGTGAGTGCCGGCCCCTTCTGGGAGTTCAGGATGAAGGGTGGTCAAGATGACTGGTGACATCTATACGATGCCACAGCATCAGCGCTTCAATCGAATATGCCAACCACACCGGAAATCGTGTAGCCACGCAGCGCCAGAGACAGTTGCGGTCCATTCTCTCTGTTACTCGCGCAGCCTGCCACAGGGTTTTATCTACTGACTACGTGGTGAGCTCGTCTTGGACTCGGTAGCTTCAGAATTCGCCTTGTGTGTCGCATTTATTGCAAACGAAATGTGATTCCCCTTGCTCAAAGCTCTTCCCCGACTTATGGTATTCTTGAGTCCTTGCGCAGACCTTGAGAGATTCGTCAGGCTTCTTACGACTAGATACTACTGTTTTGCCTAGGCATACAAACACCCCATCACGCCTCAACTATTTCGCCCCTTGGTTAAGAGGCTTGCTGCCGTCTGTCCAGAATGGCGTTGCGAGCATGAGGTGCGTCTGACTGCTGCTGCCGGTGTTTTGCTTTGCTTCCTGTTTTTTTGGGAGACCCCGAAAACTTGCGGGCGAGAGTCAGCAACGCCACTGGTAACAGGAGCGTACGGAGTAGAGCTTTCGGCAACATCGACTGGAGCAATGGATCTCCTTGGCATGCCAATAATAACGGCCAGAAGGAGTGTCTACAAATAGCAAACGTCCAGCAACAGCAGAGTCAAAACGCCAAGCCCGCAAAGTATCCGTCTTACAACAGAATGAAGATTGGGCTCTTCAAATGTTCCTGCTTTGGCATTGCAGTAGTAGGTACTACTAAGTCACTACCAACAAGCGCTGTCCCTGCCGCACGGATTAGATTACCGCAGTGTTTGGTATTTATTTGCGATGCACAAATTATTATACATGACATAGGTCCAATTTCTCGGTGCTCAAATAAGGACTGGCAAGTCGTCGATGGGTTGCTAACCGAAGCCTTTGCAGACGACCTGTCAAATTTCCCAGGCCAAGCCCCTGCATCCGCTTAAACGCAGGTCGTGCACCCATGAAGCCATGATTACTCCGTACCTGCAACTCTCATTCGATTCTTGGCTCCGTTTCTGTTTGCTTTGTTCAGCGCAGCTCACTTGATCGGCGCCCGTCTGGCGTTATCCCTCTGCGCTCCAAGGTCCCGAAGGCTTCATTGCAACTTGATCTATTCAACATTGACAAGCAGCCTGATATCCCGCTCCAAGGCCGCCACTCTTGACTGCTGATTTTCAGCTTTGCCTTTGCCTCCCCACGTCCAGATCGCCCTGCCCATATCATGCCCACGCCAATTCAAGCCATCATCCTGGACAGTGGCTCGCAGGTAGGAGACTTGGTTACTTGAACTACACAATGCCAACTGCACCCACGACGTACATATCCTGGTAATGGTTCAACAGCGTCGGACGTCTCAACTTCACTTGTCCATGACCAAAGGGTTGCACAGCTTCGCAGCTGCATTCTTTCCTTCCGATAACAATACGGAGTACAGTAGCACAAGTTGATATGGCCCATTGGCTTGGGAGAGCGAGTATTGGGGGCGCTGCCAAGCTTTTGTTGGCAACAACCCCCAGCTCATCTCCACACAGACCGAGACAGACAGCCTTCTCGTCCCGGGAACTTGGGCCTTGGGCAACGGGCAAACCATGGCCACCTCTCATGTTCGTTGCTTATGAGCTATCACTGCCCTCTACCGACAGGTCGGGACGCTAATTGTGTCTTGGGGCACTAGCATCGCCGAGCTCTGTTGCATGCGGCCGTCTCACCCCTGTGAGATGCTGGCACAGCCTGGCCGTAACTGCACCAACGAAATTATGTCACTCCGAAGACCTCCGGAGGTGCTGATTCGCTATTGTATGAGACAACAAGGTCCTCGGCTCAGTTTCCTGCAGCCGAGAGACAACAAAAACACCTTCACTTGGGCTTCGCCCAGGCGCCTATCTCCAAAGAAGCAAGGGTTTCGGGTTGCGAGGGCTACCCATGGCGCCTGCAACAGACCAAATGAGGTGGTTTTTTTTTGCATCATACGGCCCACAGCTAACCGTGATACTGGTAGTAATTACTCCTCGCTGTCGTTCAATTTCTTGACTTAGAAAGGCCATCCTGGTGTCGTGGCAGGCGTCCATACCAAGGCCACACTGCTTGGGACGCCTTCCTTACCTCGATTCTCGGAGCTTCGGGTGTTGGGAGTCTTTCCATGGTTTGTGTGGTCTACCACTCTGTTGGTTCGTATGCCTACAGGGGTTGGTTCCAGTCTGTTGGAACGGACTGGTAGAGAAAACATGCCACAATATGACCAATGAATGGTCCAGGCACCTGGTGGTCATGACCCGGCGCTTTGGTTCTCTGCATATGTATGCATATGTGCGAATGGTGCCACAAGCTGACTGGTGTCAGAGACAATGGATCCATATGCTCCTTGCGGATTGTTTTCTCCGTGCTGGTTACTCGTTTCCTCGGAGTATAGGAAATCGAAAGGTGCGTTTGGGATGGGCGAAAACCCTACAAAATAACAGCTTGTGCCTCTTACCGTCTACTTTTTCTTGCCCATTCAAACCCCGAAGTTGGAGATTTACGCTTCAGGCTCGTGTATCAACGGCTGAGCGTTCTTTATTTCACCTTTGGCTAGTTGTTTACTAGCATCCTCGCCATCTCTCACATTAACACGGCCTCCACTATCAGCCCCCTTTTCTGCTTATAAAACCCCGACACCTCATTGTCCTGTTTCCCATTCGACTTAACATGGCTGCGGGTTCTGGCGGCAATGGTAAGTCCCTTAGAAACAATCACGACCAAGTGTAAGTTGTCTATCCGTACGATTTGCTTTTAATGTGGCGGTGCGGGACTAATTGCAATGACAACTCAGAAGCTCCAAAGTAGGTGTCGAAAGACTTGCTGGCAGAAACCAGAGTGACGTCTGTCCAAAGTCTCCGCTGTTAATCATGAATCCCCAGGAGACGCAGCTTCTCTCTGGAGGTAGTGGAACGCAGAGTCTATGGGTAGAAACGCCATTCCCGGTCCCTAGGCCCGACATTTTTAAGTCGTCACCTACAGTCCCATTTTCTCTTCAAGAGTATCTCAATGATGAGAACGGTTTGGAGCGGTGCATAGCAGGCATGCCTGGGCAAGACCGATGCTCAAGCTCTCAAGAGCGCCAGGCTGGCCAACAAGCCTCGCAACTTGACACGCACCGTCCCTCACCAGTTGCAGTCGCCGACCCGGCAACAAACACTGGCTTTTTTGACTCGGAGTATATTGAAGTGGACTATGCGGGATTGGCGAGCGCGAGGGGCTATGAAGCAGCCACCACCACCACGACGGATGACTTGAGTGGCATGGAAAGAAATGAAGTCACATCACTTGACTCTTGGTCTACATTGTCCTGCGCCCCTTTGACCGGCTCATCATCATCATCGTCAACACATTCTTCTAGCCATTCCCTCCTCGACCCATCATATGCCCCTTGCTCAAATTCTCTTCGCTATGAATCCCTTCACCGCCAGTTACAAGAGGCAGGACTGGCTGGCCTAGGAGATGGCACGAATAGCATCCAGCTGTACCACCGGTAAGAAAGTGCCGGTCCTTGACGTGGTTGTACGCAGCAAGCGTTTTTGCTAACAAAGAAGCGGGGGTATAACAGGGCGGCTACGGTAAAGACAAAGCACGGTCGAGTGAATAAGCATCAGAGGGCACGTCGTCTGGCAGGCGATGGTAAGCGCACCACTGGAATGGAACTGTCTGCAAGGGCATTAAAACTCATAGTTGTAACAGGATAACGACGCATCTCCTCGTCCATATGTGTGTGGGGTTGTTTAGTTGACGACCTTTTGGAACTGGGAGGAAGAAATGGAGGGGGGAGGGTTTCATACTGCTATCTTAGCTACACGGGGTCTCTTGGGGCGTTGATGACACGATGTTTCTTGTAGGGAATTTTGCCAGTTGTCTTGATCAAGTGCTCCTCAGTGACGATGCCAATGATGCAGCATGGCCGGGCATGTAGAGCGGTGGCACACATGGACAACGCAAGTCATCCCGCCCGCCATGTTGTAGGGCATGCAAGACGCATGTATTACATGGCCGACGAATAGGAAGCACACCCGCCCGACTCATTAGAGCCTAATCCATCCGCAGGCCGTCTCTGTCTCCCGCCCGTCCATCCTCGGTCTCCGGGAGGGGAGGCCCCTTGCATGGCCGCCTCGCCCACACACTTTTGAACCTTGTTTCCGTCTTCTTTCCTTGGCGGTGCCAAAACCTTGCTTGAGTCATGACGGCGGCCACACATCCAACTTGGTCCACATTTTGTCAAAATTTTCCTCTCTCAAGTTCTGCATCTTGACAAGCCTTGTTAAGGGGTAATAAGGATGCCGTGTTTCAACATCGGATGACGGGACGCACCCGGACAGTTGGACTGATCCGGCCCGGTTAGCTCAATCGGTAGAGCGTGAGACTCTTACGAGTACACGAAATCTCAAGGTTGCGGGTTCGACCCCCGCATCGGGCTTTTCCTATATGAATTTGATTGAGACGGTGGTCCTGTGATCTCTTTTTTTGATCATCTTTTTGATTAATTTTTTGCCTTTGTGTGTGTGATTCCGCGATGAAGAAAAATATCAACCTGCACGAGTGAAGGGTTTTCCACGTTTGGCAGTGACACGATCTGCCACAAACTTGGCCCCTGGATCGACCTACACGTCTTGCCTGTCCATGTCCGCCCCCCCATCCTCTGAAGTTTGCATTGCCAAATCTCGCAGACTTGTGGATTTCGCCGCTGCCATCTGCTTGGCAGAAATGTCCGAACCATCAACCACCTCGTCAACACGGTCCCCTCGTCCGTGTCTCCCGCGCTGCCGACGGACCACGATGGCCCTGAGACCCGGGATCCCGCAGCAGATGATGCCCGTCATGGTGCCCACGGCCGACAGCAAAGACATGTAGCTGCTGGAGTAGGCGAAGTCGGGGCCGACCGCGTCGTGCAGCGCCTTCATCCGAAAGGCGGACACTGCGAGCACGCTGCTCCCATCAGCATCCGCGAGCCTTTTTGTTCCCGGGCGCCAGTGAAGAACATACATTGCCCCCGCGTCCAAGACGACAATGGCAGCCAGACGGCCCTGCAGAGGCAGCTTCAACCGCATCACGTACACGGCCGGAACGGCTAGTACGGCAACGTCCAACGCCAGGCCGAGAGACTCAAACGCCATAAAGGACGCGGCCTGGTCCCCGCATGTGCCTGCCATGTTCTTGTCCCAGGTGGCCGCCAGCGGCGTGCACATCAGGAACACCTGGAGCACCGAGGCCCCGGCCAGCAGGGCACACAGGACCATGAGCATAACCAGCCCGCGTCTGGCGGCTCTGAACACCCCGAAAAGCCTGCTGAGCAGCAGGCAGGCCGAGATGCGGACGAGGCTGTTGGCAACGCTCCAGAGCGCCTCGGCGACGAGCAGCGACTACGTAGATGGGTTAGCGTCATGCCCGTTGCGGACGAGGCTGCATCGTCATACGTACCTTGGCCATGTGTTCCAGCTGCGTGGCGGACATGTCTGTTTCGTGGCTGCCCTGGCCCTCGTCTACAATGGCCCACGTCGACAGCGAGACAAGAGCCGCGGACAGTAGGAACGACGCCGCGACGAGGCCGTCGTCGGTTTTGAATTCGCCGAGGACGAGGACCGGCAGGGCAGTCGATGCGAATCCGAGAGATGTCAAGGCCCAGCTGATGCCGAGTGTGCACTTTGCAAGAGGAGTGTATCCAGACATGGTGATGCTCTGCGCAGCACGCAGACATGGTATGCCCAAAGTCTTTGGCAGGAATTACACATGGAGGGGAACCAAATGGTTTAAAGGGCAAAAGGACGTGTGCAGAAGCCCAATTGGGCAATGGAATCTCATCGAGGCCATGCCCGAAAGGTGAGGCGGAAATGCCTGCTTTCCATTTACAAGGCGACACGGCGGCGAAGTCACGGCCAGCGAATTTTGTTCTTTCCACAGGGCAGCTTGGCGATTGCGGCAATGAGGGCGGGCGGTGCAGACACGCTTTGTCAGACGGATTCCTTGACCAATTGAATCACACATCACATTGACAGACGGGGTGTCATGACAAGTTGCAGAGAAAGATGAGGCTGTCCATCTACCGTCGTGTGCACCTATTACTGAACCCTAGCTCGTCTAGATCCCCTTTTCTAATGCACCGGCAAACCGAAAAAAAAAACCCCCCCAATAAATACAAGCAAAAAATACATGTATACACACAGCCCAGCTCACACCTGAAACCGCAACGGCGACCTCCTCCTCGGCCTCGCGCGCGGATACTCCCTCCGGCCGGCCCACAGCTTGGGCCTCCGCAGCCGCGACCTCGGCACGTCCCCGGACAGGGTGGACATGACGTCGTCCTCCAAGACGGGCACGTCGTCGACGGGGTCGAGCAGGTGGATGCGCGCGGAGACGTCGTCGGGCAGCGGCGCGGTGAAGACGCCCTGGATGTCGCCGTGGGGCGAGAAGCCGGTGAAGCGCCAGCCGAACAAGAGGCCGGGCGAGCGCCGGCGGTGGCGCTTGTTCTCGGCGGCCCACAGGCGGCGGCGCTCAAAGATGCTAATGGCCACGAGGAGCGGCCCGTTGAGCACACGTATGACGGCGACGTTGATGGTGTGGAAGACGCGCGGCGAGACGAAGAACTTGAGCGGCAGCACGGCCAGCACGGCCAGCATGTTGAAGGGCGGCGGGTAGGCGAAGAGCGAGTCGCTCTTGACGCCCTCGAAGGTGAGGACGGTGCGGCGGAAGCGAATCTCGGCGGCCTCGTTGGCGACAATGTGCGAAAAGGTGTTTGTCAGGATGGCCACGAGGATGGTCAGGAAGAGCGTGTTGCCGAGGAAGGCAAAGGCGATCATGAGCGCGGGGCCGAGCACAATGTTGAAGCGCACCGACTCGGCGATGCCCGTGCCGTCGAGGCCGAACCAGATCCAGAGCAGCCACTTGCCGACGGTTGGCCACGCCGGCGGCGGCGCTGCCGTCGACGTCTGGTCCGTCTGCCCGGCGTCGTAGAGCCACAGCAGCGCGAGGAGGAAGCCCAGGAAGCACCACACGGCCAGGAAGGTCAGCAGCGTAAAGTCCCTCATCATGGCGTGGAGCGAGATGAAGACAATGTTGTGCGGCATGACGTTGAAGGCGATGCGCGTGAGCAGGACGGGCGCCGCCACGCAGAGAATGTGCAGGCCGTAGCCGTTGGGCAGGCGGCCGGCCAGGACGTCGTAGGCGCGGCCCAGGACGTAGGCGGCGTAGATGGCGACAAAGGTGACGTCGAGGAAGGACCAGAGGCTCTGCGAGTGCAGCTCCCAGCCGTGCTCGATGACGGACGCAAACTCCTGCAGCACCCAGCCCGCCGTGTAGACGGCAAAGGCGAGCTCCCACTGGCTCGAGGCGGCCTGCTGGTTCGTCATGGTCATGACGTACAGCAGGACGAGGACCATGAACTGCACCATTTCGATGAGGGCGCGGACCCGGGGCACGATGAGGCGCCGGTGGTTGAGGATGCGCGACTCCCGCGGGTCGTAGAGCTGGATCGGACGGTGCTTGTAGTGGTCGGGGAGGATGTCCATGAAGGACAGCGGCGTGTAGACGACCTTGCCCATGTGGACGGCCTCGACCAGCCGCTGGCAGGCGGCCGAGCTGATGAAGGCCTTGCTCTCGGAGAGAATGGCCAGCTCGAGCGCCGTGAGCTTCCTCTCGTGGCCGCCGCGTCGCTGGATGGGCCATTGGAGGTAGCGGCCCTCGCGCTCAACCTCGTACGGCGCGCCGTCAAAGGGATCAAACCCCTCAACGAGGATTTGGGCCAGGAGCAAGAGGCCCTCGTTTCCGGGGTTGTCCTCGTGGAAGCGTCGAATGACACGGGTCGCCACGAGCTCGCAGAGGGTGGCGCGGGCTCGGTTGACGCTTTGTGTGGCGAGTCCGGACTGCGACTTGAGGAAGAAGACGCGGTTGGCGAGGAGGCAGTACACTGGAAGGAGGGAGACACTCAGTTTTCTTTTTCCCTTGGGCGACGAGGCGGACGGCTCTTACCAATGGATATATTCTGCGTTTCGTAGAGTCGGTCGACGAGGGGCCTGACAATGAGTGCGTTGAGACTTGGCTGGCGGAAGTGGTCCAGCGTGTACGGATCATCTGCCAAGTTGTGTGAGATGGGACGACATCACGACAGCACCAGACAGTGAGCGTACCTATACTGGCGAGAACCAGGCGTCTCACTCTATAACAGCACACTTAGCTAATTATGACCCAACTGAGAGGGAAGAAGAAGAAGAAGAAAAGAAAAAGGAGGGGCCTGTCGTACCGATGGAGTGTCACGTAAACAGACTCGGGCTCACACTCGTCGGGCTCAAGCAGGTCGACTTCAGGTTCCTCGGCGGCCCTCTCATCGCTCATCCAGTCCTCCTGTGAATCCATTCTCACAAAGTCCGCGCAAAAGTGAAGCTGATGGAACCATCTCAGTGCACAGAGCCAAGCCTCGCGCGCTCGCTCAGCTATATACGTCAAAAGTCGACGATGTTGAGGTGGTGAAGAGGGTGGCCGGAGGGCAGGTATTTAAGAGGGGCCCGGGATGACAGTCGCATGCCGCACGTCGCCGTCGGCGAGGCCATGCACGATGATGCCTTGACGTCATGTATAGTGCGGTGGGTTCGCTTCGTTTGTCTGTTGTGCTCGCACGTAGTGGCGATTTTTTCACCTGCGTTTTCATCGTCATCTCGTTCTTTTTGGCGGATGCTGAATGCAAGGTGGGCCAAGCCAGTTGAACGAGGAGCAACCTGCACCTTGTGTCCAATGGATGGATGGATGCATCCTCGCCGTCGACCAACTTTTGGCGAGGCCGAATTCCAGAGTTTGACCCGGCTCCGTGACATGCGTTGCGCATTGATCATCTGATGCGATGGACTGGGCCGTCGGGCGGCTGCGAAACCAATAATTGCCGTGAACCAATACACTGGGCCGATATCTCGGGTTGCACCAACACTCCCTGTCCTGGGAAACCATGTTGCGTCCCTGCAATTTGAACGATTTGATTATGTCAACAATGTAGCACGAACAAACGAGTCGCCATTTTCGCTCCTTCTCACATAATCGGCTGACGCCTGCGGTGGCCAAGTACACTGGTCGATTGGGTTGCCGCAACCTATCGCTTGCTTGCTCTGGAAATATAAAATATACCAATTAAAAAAGGAAGAAAGGAAGAAAAAATCACCACCATGACAGTCCCAAGTTGTTGAATCGGAGCTACCAGCCCCGATCCTCCACCATCTGCGTCCAGTTTAGCCTCTTGCTCTCACAAGGCACGAGCAGCTTCTTCAGCATGGGACGCCACCACTTCTCAATCCCGTGGCCAAGCTTCATCGCAAAGGCGTACTCTGCATACTCCGGGAAGAAGCCGCTCCTCCCCCAATCCACAATGCCAGTCAGCCGTCCATTCTCAACCATGATGTTGCGCGGTGACAAGTCGCCGTGCGTGAGGACAAATCTGTTTGCTGTGCCGGCAGCCTTTGCCTTTTCGCGCGACTTCTCCAGGAACCGGCGCATTCTCCGCATTGTGAAGTCGGACTCCTTGGCCCGATCCAAACACCACGTGTCAAAGGCTTCTTCATCCTCAAACGGGCCTATGTAGTTTTGTTGCAGTCGATCGTAGACATTGTACGTGGGCTGTTTGTCAACCCGTCCGATGTACGGCTGGGTGCAGCTTCTCATGATGGTGAATTGCTCATGCAGCTGTTTCTTGATGGATTTCCTTTCCGCCTTGCTGAGCTTGTCCCATACGGTGTCCAATGACTGTCCGGGTACCCTTTCGGCCACCATGATGCGTGCCAGCGGCCTTTTGGGCTTCATGGTCACGACGTCGTAACACCCGCGGACTTTGGGCGCCAGGATGCCGTGCGTTGCAGCATACTGCATCATGTCTGCTTCAGAGCGCGCGAGCGAGTCTTTACACCCGATTTTGAGGGCTAGGATATCTCCGTTTGACGTGGTATGTTCGAAGACGCGTGGGCCCACAAAGTAATAGAGTAATGGGAGGTTCTTGTCGACAGCATCTGCATAGGTGAGCTTGCTGATTGCGGCGACATCTTCATCTATGGACTCGGCCATGTTGTTCCGGTAATGCGCCCCAGTCAGAACCAGCGTCTTCTCGAGACTCAGAGTTTCGCGGGTAGTTGGGAAAGGAGAGGATATGATGTGATGCACAGCTTCGGCCTCACCAGACGACCAACACATTGGCAGGTGTCACGTGGCTCCCTCTGCCGCCGGGATTAAGCGCTGACCCCTGAACGGCCCGTCGTTGCTTGTGCCATCTGACAATCCATCAATTGATGTCTCGTCAATACAAACGACAAACGACCAGAAGTGCCCGACCAACAGATTTCGTGCTTCCAAGGCGGCGTCCTTTCCAGGCCTTTGCCGCCCGCTTCACGTAAACCATGGCCCTCGACTGTGGCCGACTCTTTTTTGAAAACGTCTGAGCTAACAAATCCAGACGGGTTGCCGAGTTTCGCGGAAGCATTGCTGCCGCAAATGACCAGAATAACACATTACGCACCAAGCCCCGTTGCGATGGCAAATATAAACGTCTTCCGGAACCAACAGCAAAGGGCCTGAGACATGGTCGCGTAAACGCCGTACAATATGACCAGCAGCATGGCCTGTCTTCCAATGTTATCCGCGTATCCTGAGCCTGGTGGTACACGACTAGACATGTTCACTTTGCTGGGTGCCGTTTTGCTGTCGCCAACCTATGGCGACTTGATGGAGGAGAAATGTATAAAATCCCGAGCCAGTCTCGGAGTGAAGTCATGAATCAATCAATATCTTTAAACCCCATGAACCATTCCTAGTCAACGCTGTCAAAGCAACTCGTATCCAATAAGCGCTCTTTTGTTCCATCTACTTTACTTTGCCTTTCAGAACCACGGTCTCAACTCTTATCAACATATCAGTCGGGCACTCGTCTTCGAAACCTCTCCAAGAGATGCAAGACGACCGTCTTCCGCTGTGTAGAGTTGCATTTGAGGGCGAACGAACAGCTCACTGGGCTCTGTTCATCCCGGAAGAAATTGGAAGCCACGAAGGCACTCTGGTCCATATTGGAGTAGAGAAGGCAGCCAGCTGCGGATCCAATCGCACATCCAAGAGCACTGGCAAGGTGGAAAAGTACGTCCTCAGATGTCACGAATTCCGAATGATGGGAAGTGGTGCCCAGTCTTGCTTCCCCATTGCCAATGCCTATTCCACTGAGTCTGAGCTGCGTCGAGCCGCCGAGGAGGTTTTCAAACGCAAATCGTACAATCTCTTGACCAACAACTGCCAGCATTTCTGCATCGACGTGGTTACTTACTGGCATAAAATATGCCCACAGTCGGTCCCTCGTTCGGCCGTAGAGGACGTTTTGGCTCGCGCCCAAGGTGTCACCAACATTTCTTACATGCTTCGACGAACTCAACTCAACAAGGAGAGGACAAAGCCAGAAAACGACCGTGGTGACCGG
Source organism: Metarhizium brunneum (assembly GCF_013426205.1). Classification (NCBI taxonomy): domain Eukaryota; kingdom Fungi; phylum Ascomycota; class Sordariomycetes; order Hypocreales; family Clavicipitaceae; genus Metarhizium; species Metarhizium brunneum. The sequence goes on along the minus strand of NC_089422.1, from coordinate 8,681,940 downwards.
CCACGATTTTCTATCGACTGACGGGCTGCCGGTTTACACTCGGCAGTATTCTGCGACAATGATGTGGCAACAGGCATGACTTGTTGTCGACGGCTTATTTCTGTGTTGTGGTTTGGGATGGATCTGCTTGTCAGGCTGTTGCTGATTTCCTGGTGCAATCTGAATTGTTCTGTCAAGTTTCATTTTGGAGAGCATGCCGAGTAAGACATATGTCATTTGGAGAGAAAAAACCAACCCAAGCATTTTAGTAGCTAGTTTACACTGATTCCTATAGAAACATTGAATCTATATTCGTCAGTGTCTCAGAACTCCCAAAGGGTTCCTTGAAACTGCCCCTTTCTCAGTTTCACGCATGAGATGAAAGTTTCCAACTACAGTACTAAACCACCTTTTTATTTCGCCAAAAGAACAATTCACAAGTTAGACTGACAATATCAAACGGCAATCAAAATATATACACATCCTTCCGACGGACCCCCCACCCATCAACACCCACCACAAAACCACCATCGCCACTCACTCCCACTCACCAACTCCCCCCTCACCCTCACCCTAACCACCACCATGGCCGAAAAACAATTCAAACCAGCCCTCATCGTAGTCGACTTCCAAGAAGACTTCTGCCCGCCCGTCCGTCCCCCCGCGCCCCCGCACCTATCCGCCCTCTGACCGCTCGCAGAACGGCGCCCTCGCCGTCCCCGCCGGCCGCACCATCGCCCCCGCCGTCAACACGCTCCTCGCGCTGCCGTTCCCCCTCAAAATCGCCACCCGCGACTGGCACCCCCGCACCCACGTCTCCTTCGCGAGCAACCACCCGTCCTCGGAGCCATTCACCTCCCGCGCGACGATACGCCACCCCTCGGACCCGTCCCGCTCCTACACGACGACCCTCTGGCCCGTCCACTGCGTCCAAAACACCCCCGGGGCGCAGCTCGTCCCCGAACTCGACCTCTCGCAGGTCCACCAAGTCATCGACAAGGGGCAGGATGACCGCGTAGAAATGTACTCTGCGTTCCATGACCCCTTTCACGTGAGCGACAGCGGGCTGGCCAAGAAGTTGAGGGAGGAGCACGTGACGCACGTGTACGTCGTCGGTTTGGCGGCCGACTTTTGCGTAAAGGCCACGGCCGAAGATGCCGTTGCCGAGGGGTACGAGACGTACATCGTGGAAGAGGCGACGAAGCCCGTGGCGCCCGATGCGTGGGAGACTTGCAGGGAGGGAATTTTGGCAAAGGGGGTCAAGATGATTTCCATTCACGGGGACGACGTTGCCAGAGTAAAGGCGCTATAGGGAGAATACAAGCAAAGTGCAAACGCCTTGGTTTGAATTCAACCAGCTGACGGCTTACAAGAGAGACTACAATGGCTGCCCAGAGAATGTCCATCACCACTCGGTATTATATATATGTATATACGTAATTCTATGTGGGTGCTTTTTTACTCTTTGAGCCTGCTTTCAGCCTGTTCAAAGACAACGAAAAAAACTCCCGAGATGCGAAATATTAAACTCCTGCCAATACCATGCTGATGCCCATTTTTGCACTGTACCAGGCCTCTCTTGGAGATCTCCTCTGGTGGGGTCGATGGCGAAAATTTGCAACTATCGCTTCGCTCTCTGCTGTGCAGCAGCGCTCTTAGACTTATCCTGAGCATTTGTCATGGCTAGGGAAACAGGGGTCATGGGAGGAGGAGCAGGCGTGCCAGTTCTCGAGGGGGCGGCGCTTCTGTTGTGCTGCATGTGCGCCTTGACAAGGTGACCGGCCTGGAGTGCGCTGCAAAGGGATAATTCACCGGCCAAGACCGCAGCACCGATAATTCGTGCAAGTCGTCGAGCATTGTCGCCAGGGTTTGTTGGGTGTGGACCCCTGACACCAAGCATGTCGAGCATAGCACTCTGAGGCTCCAGGATTGTTCCGCCGCCCAGGGTGCCGACTTCGAGCGAGGGCATGGAAACGGCGATCTGGAGGGACCCATGAAGACTAGAAAGATGCACATGTTAGAACGAAAACGCCACAAGTTTTAAGAAATTGAAAACTCACTTCTTCATTGTGGTAATGCAGTTGGCACTCTCCACCACTTGGGCAGGGTCTTGGCCAGTGGCAAGGAAGATTGCAGCGACAATATTAGCAGCGTGCGCGTTGAAACCACCAATGGAACCAGCCATGGCAGATCCGATCAGGTTCTTAGCAACATTGAGCTCAACCAAAGCATCGACATCACTCTTCAAGACGGACTTGACGATATCGGCAGGAATGATGGCCTCAGCAACAATTCCCTTGCCGCGACCGTCGATCCAGTTCATGGCAGCCGGCTTCTTATCAATGCAAAAATTGCCCGACACCGTGACAATATTCATGTCCTCAAATCCACCCTCAGTAGACATGACATTAAGTGAGTGTTCAACGCCCTTAGAAATCATATTCATGCCCATGGCGTCGCCAGTCGTAGTTTTAAACCGAATATACAAGTTTGTTCCGGCCAAGGCAGTCTTCATGTGTTGCAGTCGAGCATAGCCACTCGTTGAGTCAAAGGCATCTTTCATTGTCTTTTGGCCAATCTCGGAATCCAGCCAGAGTTTAGCGGCACCAGCCCGCTCGAGGGTTTCAAAGCTGACACAAGGACCACGGGTCATGCCATCGCTAGTAAGAACAGTAATGGCACCGCCACCAGAGTTGATGGCCTTGCATCCACGGCTCGTACTAGCAACTAACACACCTTCGGTCGTAGCCATGGGAATAAAGTAGCTCTGTCCATCAATAACGAGAGGACCGGCAACACCTACAGGGAGGGGCAAATAACCAATAACGTTTTCGCAGCAGGCTCCAAACACCCGCTCCCAGTTGTAGTGCTCGTAAGGCAGTAAAGACGAATCTAATCCGTTGGTGAGCCCCGAGGTAGCCTTGGTGCGGGAAATAATAGTCCGCCGGATCTTGACGGCACGGGTGAAGTCCCTCAACGTCTTTTCAAGTGCATAACCTGGGATCTTGCCGCGCATGGACATGGTGACAACTTCTTCATCATTAAGCTCGTGGGTTCGTTTCTCGGCAATAAGTTTCTGCAGTTCTTCAATTGATCGATGCTCTGACTGGGACTCGGACCTTGCAGGCTTGACCTTGCGCATCTGGAGGCCATCACCTTCGTCATCGGTCAAGGCAGGGGTCGCGGGTTCGGTACGCATGGGTGTGGGAGGCACATATTCTCCGAGGGGCAGAGTGGCAGACTCCGTGTCATTAAATCGCTGAGCTCGGGCAAGTTCCTTGCGGTCAATACTGTGATCGGGCAAATTGGGATCCTTGATACTCCATCTGGCCACGTTGAAGAGATATCCGTTGAGGCCGACACTCAGTGCCAAAGCAACCACGATCCACTTTGACAACACAGGGTCTTCAAGACTCTTCAGGAGACTACCAACCATGCGGCCTCCAACGCCATAGTCGCCAAACTGAACAGAAGAATCATTAGAGCCGAGGCCGCTCTCGCCGAACGACGACGACAGAGCATAGTGAACCGAAGGATACTCCAGCTCGTACTTGATCGGGGTCAGGATAGTAACGCGAGTCGGCGTATTACTAGCTTGTGCAGCACTCAAAATGGCGTCCAAACCATTCTTTGCAACCTTGTAGGGGTCAACTGGTAGAGTTGAAACAACTCCTCCGAGACCGCCAGCCCAAGATCGCAGGGTGGATAGCGAGGCTGAACTACGGAAAGGAATAGTGCAAATATTGATGACGTTGATGAGAAAAAATCCCGAAACCATGAGCACCTTGAACTTGGGAACGGTGCTGCTCCTCATGCGGCCAAACAACGTGGTGTCTTTGGATCCAGAGCTATTGGACTGGGCCCAGTCGTCATTGCTCTGGGCCACGTTTTCGGCAATACGGCGGCTGACACCATCAGCTTCCAGGGCCATGCGCATATCGTAGTGTCGCTTGATGCGGTTGATTTCAAGCTTAATGCTGAGAATAGCGGTATAGAAAGTGAAAAGCAAGATGCAATCAAAGAACAAAATCCAGGCAGCCAGGAAGCAGAACTGTTGGAGACCGCCCTGAACTCCCGACGCAGCACCAATGGTGAGGATTGCTATTTCAATGGCATAGTCACGCAGAATCTCGTAGCCCTTGTCCTTGATAGCGGCTTGAATGGCATATGAAATGACATTTTGAGACTGAGTGCGTTCATCGGATTTCCTGCCAGGCTTGGCATCACGAGCTTGGGTACGGCGATGCTCGACAGCATGACTCAAAACTGCTCTTGTGAGAACAATATTCTTCTCAAAGCCGATGGTCACAACCAAGAATGGCAATCCCTCAGACAAGAGAATGACACTAATAGGAACTCCGAGCTTCGTAGTGACAGCCAGGCCAAAGAGGAAGGCAAACACGGATGAGAAGAGAGTGCTCATGCCCAACCAAAAGTTAGAGCCCATCCGTCTCATGGAGAGAAAGAGGGACACAAAGGTTAGATGCATAGAGAGATATCCGAGGACCATGATGACAATGTCAAGAGTCTCGGCATTTTTGAGCAGATCGATGAATTCCACCCAAGCGTTGCTAAGCCACTGGACAATGGTATTGCGGGTGTTGACCTTGGCTGCCTTCATAATCCACATCTTCTTTTCGCGGCCATGATGTGTAACAATTTCTTCTGCTTGCTCATCGGGGATTTCCTTTGCGGCTGAAACAAACTCAGGCGCCTGCTTCTTGGGAACAGAGTAGGCGAGGATGCTGTCCAAGGTGTAAGTGTTGAAGGAGTTCTCGGTAACAGGGAGAGGTGTAATCGAGAGGTTCTGAGGCGTGGGAACGACATGGGATCGAGGAGCGGAGCTGGAGGAATCAGTCGAGGAGGTATCGGGGAAGACAAAGGTGAGGAGTGCCAAGTGGTTGGCGTCAGCCACGGAGGCAACGTCTTGTTCGATCCCTTGCCATTTCCACTGGGTGTCGGGGCCAGCGATGAGGTCCCTACTGCCTTCAACCAGAGATGACCAGTCGGCTTTGCCCAGACTCACGGGGCCCTCAAAGAGACTGTCTTGGATCAAACCGACGTAGGACGTGCTGGCTAGGACGGCAACAATGACGACGGTATGGATGGGATGGGAACATGCGACTCTGGACAGAAGCTGCAGCAGGGGCGCAAGCTTCTTGCCAATACGGGAGGGGGCAGCTGAGCTCTGAGAGCGGTCAGGCTCCCCTCGAAATCGGGTCGGCAGAAATGAGGAAGATATCATGTCGACGCGATCGGAGAAGGTGACTCGGAGGTTCGGTTTACGACATTTGTTCTTGGGTGAATTCTCGGCAACAGCTCGGTCTACACAGAGAGCGGGTTTTCTGTAAGCAGATGAAAACGACGTTGACGACGGAGAGTCTCGTTGGTCCAGCAGGTGTTGACCCCGCGTCATCCTGCGGATAACAAGAGTCGAAGTGGCCATGATGCACCAGCGAGGGACACGAGCATCTGAGCGAGAAGCTGTAACGGGCTGGGACTAGGAGCTTGCTGGGTATTCGCTCAACGGAGAAGATTTGACTAGTCCAAACGAACCCGAACAAGGAAATGCAATGCTATTTACTTACCTCGATTGATGCAGGTCAGCCGTCGACGGCACGACAAGGATGGAGGAGGGCTGTTGCTGTCGGCTTGGATTGACTGATGGCGGATGATGTGGTGGCGGTCCAAAAAAACTATTGTGGTGGTGAAAGGAGGGAGCGCGGGGCCAATGCAGGTGCGCGAAGTCCGGGAGAAAGCTGGACCCTGAATAGACAAGGCAGAGAACAATAGCAACGGACGAGCCAATTGGCAGCAGACCACAACACAGCAATGAAGGGCGTGGGAAGAGGGGAATAGAGGGATGGACGGGAGATTGGAAGTGAAGGTGAAAATCAAGGAAATGAATATGGAACGGGCTGGACTGGACCGGGTCAGCAACTTTATGAGTCCCTGTCCGAACAACTCAAGCTAGAGATTGGTCAGGGGCGCCTGTTTGTAGAGCACGGAGCACGGAGTAGGCGGCTTACAGTGCAACTACGGAGCACGGAGTACCTGGGCACGCCACTGTAGATGGGTTAGGGCTATTCGAACATTCAATGTTGACATATGGACATTTGGAACCAGACATTGAGCTCGGTGAAGAAACAGTGCTGGAAACCCCGTCAAGTGATTGACTTGACAACATCTGGATGACACTGAACGTCCGGTCGGTGATGCACTTGGCACATCATTCCGGCGTTGGCTTCAACTCGCTTCAAACACAACGCAACAGACCAAGTGAACAATCCAGTGGCCATGATTCCAAAATGCCCACGGAGTATTGTATGGAGCGCTGCGTGGCTGGCGCAGGACTTGGCATCGATTGATCACAATCATGTCATGCGACATGGACTTGACCCTTTTGAACCTGCAGCAGCATGCAGCCTGGGCCAAATCCACCCAAGACCAGACAACTTCCCCTTATCGGGCCGCGGACACGCCTGGTGCCGAAATTGCTAATATGCGGCAGAAGGGGAAAAAAATCCTCACAGATCGAGCTAGTTGGGCAGCTCGATGCGATTTTTGCCGCAAATTGGCCGACAATCACTCCCAGATGTAGCAGGCGGTCAAGGCTGGCCAGTTTACCAAAGCTCGTTAGTTTGCCCCCCCTACGCTTGGATTGCCCGGTGTTCGCTTGAAATTGCCCTTCACCCTCCACCCATGTCATGCCAGACCTCTCGACCCAGTTTGTTCATTATCTCATGAGCGCGTCGTATGTGCGTACTGCGTATAACTGCTTATTGCAGTAACTATAGCACTGCGTACTCCATAGTCAAACGTGTCACTGACAGTTCAACCACAGGCGAAACAAAGGGCCCCGTCCACACCCACCCCATTGCTCAGCCACGGGGCTCTTCCACCATCGAGGTTGTGGGCGCATAGATGGCCCTGGATGGCGTCGAGGCTTCCATTACATCCTACAAGTATTGCAGAGTAATACGCAGTTCAATTCTGTCTCGATGCTTCCCCCCACCTCGCTTCTGATGTTGGCCTGCTCCATCCCTAAAGCATCCACTTTGGAAATGTCATCCAATTTATCGTCATCGAACAGCTGTTGGCAGAATCGGCAGAAATACCAGTTGGTATAGAGGAAATTGATGCCTTGCGGGTGGCAGAAGTCACTGTTACCGCTTTGTCAATGGCCATGGCTGAAGCGGGTCTGTTAGCAGCTCTTCATCAACCCATCACAGTCGGCCATGCCATATTGAGCAATACTGAGCCTGGTAACAAGCATAATGGGAAGCCATGTGTTTTTTCTTTTGTTAGCAATGGCCAATGCGTCCGTCGCTTGTACAATGTGGCCATTTTTGCAACATCCAACGCCCACGTTCATTCACCCCACCTCTGACAACTCGGAACGGTTCAGAGGTGCATAGAACTCAACTATGGAGTACGGAGTTTTCCGCATTTAATCGGGTGGCCCAATGTGATTGATCCAGAGGATGGGCAGTGCCTGGGTGCTTATTGCTCTTCTACATTGACAGTGTCTGAGCTACGAGCGTAGCCAGCCAGTCGACCCATGTTTCCTCGGTCCTGCTCTCTGAATCGGAAAGTCCATGGACCCAATCTCGACGAGGCAGTAGATAACATTTGGACATAGGGCTCCGAACCTCGCACTGAGATATGCAACATGGTGCCACCGCGTGGCCTTGTGTGGCGCAGCTCTTTAATAGTGCCCATTGTCATCTGTCTAAACTAATACTAGCATTGCTGGGCTGTCATCTTCGAATACTGAGACTGTCTACTCTGTACCCTTAGTAAACCGGGTCGGGTTGGCAGAACGCTTACGGAGTCGTCTATGCGACTTATACAGGTCAGGCGCACGAGGCTTAAAACGTTCCCCACCCACATCGTTGCTTCAGCCAAAAAAACATCTTACCCAGGATTCCCCATTCGCAGAGTTTGTATGAAGGCGCAACATCAAACTATGTGAGATCCCCGGCGGAAACCGCTTTCTCCTTTGTCTTTGGAACCCATCATACCATTTCGTCTCGAAGTCTTTCCTTGCTTAGCATTTCGCAACGCCCTTCCTCTAACAACTTTGTCGTGGTGATGCGGGTCGGGTAATTCCGCAGGGCCATATTTGTGAAGTGTGTTCCGTAGTGAATACCATCAGCTGGCTCCTGGGAACCATTGAATCCAGGCAGTGGTTTGACCATGGCCCGAAAGTTCGGCTCGTGGAAATAGGCAAACGCAAAGCGCTCTCGAACATTCAGACCGACCTTGTGAGGTGTGGACTGGAGAAAGCTGTTGGTCATGTATTGCATCATGTCCCCTATACATGCCCACGGTTAGCCGAGAGCTACGAGGGGAGAGATGGAGTCGAAATCACGAGCATGACTTACCAGGGAATGCAGTGAATACGCCCGGAGTCGGCGGCACATACAACCAACCTGGCTCATCTTCCTTCATCCCAGCTACACTTTGCTTCCAGTTGGCGAACGATTCGCCTTGCTGGGGAGGTCGCACAAAAAGACCTGGTGAGATGGTAGTTAGCGGGGCCTATTTCTTCATCAGACTCGGAGAAGCCGTATCCATACCCCCGACCTCGTCTTGAGCTGCTATTACTAGCAAACCATAGTCTGTATGAGATCCAATGCCACGACCAGCCTTGCCTTTCCCGTTGGTTCGGTGTCTCGCAGGGAACCTGATGCCGAGAAAATGAGAGCTTTAGTATCATCACACCTGTTGCGAATGCAGTTCAAACCATGTCTACTAACGTACCTGAGAACTCGCATGTGGTGCCACCCGTCGTCGGTGTACTTGGTCAAGGATCCCTGCGGCACATCAAGCCCCAGCTCGATTAGCTGGAGGACCTTGTCGCCACTGGACCCCATGTCTGCCATGTAGTTGAGCATAGGGCTCTTCATACGGTTGTCTAACCAGGGACAAGGGCCATGGCATGGCCACTTCTCCAAAACTCTGGGGTCCTCGGGGTGTAGGTCTTTTGTTACGGTGAAAATCTCCGAATAGTCGGCAACGCCCGCAGTAATTTCTTCTCCGGAGGCAACATAGCCTGCATAACTACATTCGTTCACGCAGGCTTGCTTCTGCAGCGGCGTTGCCTTGAAAAAGTCTCTACTGGCGGCATTGGCTTGGGCATATATTTGTTGCTGTGACGGCGACATGGCAATTTGCAGAATGCCGTGCCGTCTCCAGGCTCGCACCATGGCCTTGGCCATGGCCCTGTCAGAAAGTGACCCCGACAGTCTTTCAGGCAGGACAAATGTTTCCAGCTGCGCTACGGCGGCTGAGAAACCTGGCGGCATGGTTGTTTTGTGGGTAGGTTGAATAGAGTTCCTAGCCATCGGCAGCAGGGACCGCACCGTTCTTGGAAAGAATGGAGTGCTTGTACGCACAGCATCGACTGTAAGTGAAGCCATGTTAAAGAGGTACAATCGTTTTTAATGCTAATAAGATCGAAGTCAGGAACTATGCAAGTGGTTTTTATCCATATCCGTGAGTCGTCGGAGATCGGGGGGCATGTCGAGTATAAAATAGTCCACGGGTAACGGGCGAAAAGAAAATGTAACGGCATACTCTATCCGACTTTTCCAAACTCGTCGCCTTTAGTATCGGCGGATTCCTCCGGTGGCGCCTTGAACAGAAAACACTGCATACCTTATTTTTCTCGGGTAACATGAGTGGCCGACGTCTTCGGATATGATTTGAGGTTGCTCTGCCATCGCCTCTAGACATCTCGAATGGATCGAAGAAGTACGGCATGTGGGGCTAGGCTTGCAATGCGTCTAATCGGCTATTGTCTCTCAACTAAACTGCTTGAGGCAAGCTGTAGTGCGACCAAGGGCACGAAACGGTGCCTGTAGTGCCTGTAGTGCTCAGAAACAAGGTTACTTCCGTGCGAATTGAATCATCCGGTGGCCATAACCGGCCGATAAAGGAACGTGAAAGAAACATATCGAATGCTCTCCAGGGTTTGTGATTTTGACAGGCTCTTCGTTGACGTTGCAATAGGACGTAATTACGTACCTAAAGGCCTTGCGGTTCCGCACGGTGGTATAACATCATGGAGTGGCAAGAGGTGCCCAACATTAAGCTATCTATGGGTTCCGAAAAGGGTCTTTCGTCGCGTGTTACTCCTCGTTGGCTCAGAGCTGTCATATGACTAGGTCGGGCCATCGCCCAACGACATGATAAGACGCAGAGACTTGAAACTTCGCCGTCTCTAAGGTTCTCTCCGTCGTCAAAAGGCCCGATGAAGGCTAGAACACCGAAGCCGGGCCGCCGCAGCACGCAACTCGACCCAAAACCCCGATCTCATGGGAAAACTGAGATTTCTATTACGCACTAACGAAATTTACAAACGGTAAGGATCTCGTGTCATATAAAGCGGACTAGTGGCGTACAGTCTAGAATTACGTCTCCTGGTCCTTACAAACGTTGTCATGTTCCACTGATACTCAGCCATGGAGCGAAAAGGCAAAAATTATTGCCCAGTTGAGCTGTCCCCGCGTCCGTCAATTGGAGTACCGACAATTTTCGCATCCATCGAAGGAGATCTTGACGCCTTAGGAGACAGACGTATCAAGGCGATTACGCTGGCAAGGGCAGGTAGTGATGCAGTTGCCAATGTCGTGGGACGTGACAATTCTGTTGAAAGGAGGGGTTAGAGTAGTTTTGATTGGGCCCTAGCTATTTATTTCTGCAGGGCATCGACAGATCGACGTCGAAGTTATCCAATGAGTTCGAGCAAGCGGCAAGTTCGTCCAGCTCTTTGCAAACCTGTCCAGTCTTTGCTGACACACGGAGTCTTGGTCACCCCTGGGGCATTGACCCTCTCGCCCCGGCAGTGTACAATCGTGATGGCAATGAAGGAGGACCAGATGCGATACGAAGTTGCGGACCCAGGATAAGCAGGCCTTCGACGGTGTTAATGCGCTGTCGATATCTGGCAGCCGGTCAAGATGAAGTTTCACTTTCCGCGCCGAAGATTTTCTCGCCCACATACCGGACCGATGTTCGGAATGAATAATATTCGGGACTTTTAACCCCTCATAGATATAACGTCCGAGCTATACAACTCGTAATGCATGCAATGATACAGCACCAAGGGCGTACAGAGCCATCAGGGTCATGCGGCCCGAAGAGATGCCCACGTGTCACGTACCAAGGCGCTCTTGGACGCTGCACCTTCGCAGAACCAGGGTCCTCCTCTTGGACGGCCCAAGCCAAAGTTGGCCAAACTGGCTCTTCACCCGCCAGATACATGCTCAACATCGGTTTTGACGTCATTATTTACCTTGCTATATCCCGTCATCAACATCGGCGCCTATGACTTATCGTAGGGAACTCTCCATCCAGCACTAGCTACTCTGGTGACGACAGATTGGTGGTTATTTTGCCACCGGCATGATGCCTCCATCGCACACGCGGAAAGCAAGGTGAATAGTTGTGCTCCATGGCCCACAAGATTGGCATGGCATTCTGACGATCCCGTTAATCGTCGAAAATTTAGACGATCTTGACTCCTGAGGGCCATCCGAAGCTTAGAAGGTTCTAGAGAAGACGGAAACCAGCCTGTGGTTGCACACAGAATCTCAAGCAACAAGGGCGTTCGGTAGGAGCGCGGTAATACAATTGGTAGGCATAACAAACGAAGTGCACACCTCGTCTATCGCATGTGATAGAAGCATATTATGCCAAAATTTCGTGCTACGCCTCGGAATTGATCAGCCGGGTCATCCAGGCAGCTAGCAGGCGGATTTGGCCTCTTCACATAAAACTTTCTAGATGCAGAGGCTGGGGGATAAGACCAAGCATCTAATAATTCTGTTTTGCTAACTGTTATCAACTCGTCATATACTATGCGATTCGGACCTACCAAATCTGACAATGTCTTCATCCCGCAGCCAGCCAAAGCCGTCTCTTTTCAATAGGTCTCGTTCGGCAGTCTCCTTCGATCGGCACCTTCAGTCTACCGTGCCTGCAATCCAAAAGCAGCTTCTATCGATCGCGTTGATCCAAGCTTTACATTCGATCCGGCAGCGATTCGCTAGGTCCTACGGACTTGCTGTTGCAGCTTGTATCCCAATAGAAGCCAGCTACGCTGGATCTTGTGGCAGCATTGTGGTTAGTTTCGACCTTTTATTGAGAGTGGTAGGCTAAAAGACTGCATAGTATACACGAGCACCAGGATTTCTTCCGGCCCGCTTGAATCTTCAAATTCGATAGCTGCCACAGCTAAGCCTTGGTTTTTCGTTCAATCCGGCCGAATTTACTAATAGCTACATATGCTTCAGCAGCTTTCATCTGGCGGGTTGCTGCAGAACTCCTTGTCTAGTTATACCGCAAGGCTTGCTGGCGACACGCCAACCTTATCTGACGGGTAGTTTGAAAGCAGGCATTCCAGCATCTCTAGAAGCTTTTCCTAATTTGCCCTCGATACCATGAATATACCCAGGGCTCCAAGTTTGGTATCAGAGTCAGCAAAACTTCTGCCAGGAGCTTGAAGAGCAGGTTTCAGGCCTGCGTGACATCGAGGCTTCATACAAGATGGTGACTTGAGAGCTAAAGAAAGATGGTGGCAAGGACGGCAACAAGCGCGCGAGCACCGAGTCTGGCCACAGGAAGCTTGTCAAATCCAGTGGCCTCAACTGAGCCTGGCTTCAAGTTGCCAAATTGGCCGCCCGGCCCTTAGTGTAAGCTTCCAATCTAGCCTCCCAAAGCGGTGCCTGCTGCACTGGGTTTTGTTGCGTTCCGTAATTAGTCTGGTTGGCCACATGTATGAGAAGTGTGTTGAGGCCTGAATTTTCCCCTATACAGGGAGCTTTCGTGATGACATTACTACCAGATATACATACCCTAATAGACAAACGAGCCTTTGCATTTGCATTATAGTATAGGAAAAACCCCAACAACATATACTTGAAGGGGAGAAAACCTGTACCAAAGCGTCGTAGAATATCCGCCACTCACCACTTCCAACACAAGCTTTAGCCAACCCCTTAGCTTCCGGCGAGAATCGTATCCCCATGATAAGTGTGTTAACGGCGTATGTAAGAGCACTTGATAGAGTGGAACATGGGGTTGCGTGGTACATTGTGACAGCCTTGGCCGGATGTCCAAGGATGCTCATCCTTGCAGTTCAGGTCACTGTATGATATTAATAACATCCATACTGAGTGTGAAGTAAGGGACCTACTGATATAGTTTGCAAATTCTATACGGATAAACCCCGATTGACTCGATGGGGCTGTTATGTATTATTATCATTATTAGCAAAAGAAAAGTGGCAAATTAATTTATTAGGGTTTTTATAAACTTACTCAGAACCTGGCCTTAGCTGCAAACACCTCTCAACACTACTAATCGTGGCAAGTTCGTTCTTACAGCCTGGAGACCGAAAGAGCTTGGCCTGCGTTGTGTGAGACTGGACCAACCAGCACTACCTTTGAGAGGGGTGAGATGACTTACTAATGGCGCTTGGGTGTATTGAGTGTCGTCATATTGAATGCCCTCATGCCCTGCGCCGTCATATGGAACGACGGCGCCTAAAGCGGTAGTTGCAAGGAGCAGCAAGTTTGCGACGAGCATGGTTTTGACCTGATAGCTCACGATTTGTAAGGTAGCGTGATAGATTAGAATTGGTGATGTAAGCTGTATAAGATCTTGGAGAATAATGTCAGGGGATTAGGCGAATATTTATAGCTGATGTCTTTTGTCCAAATCGCATGAGGCGCCCTCGCCGCTTTTCGTTGCCTACACTAAAACGTTTCCGTGTACATTCCATCGGAAATACATGGAACATTTCACTATCTTGTCCTCTTGATTTTTATTTAACATTCTTTCCCTTAAACTTACTTCTTATTTAGGTTTCACGCTTCTTGAGGTAGGGTATAAAAGCTAAACTCGGGACGCGGCAGGTTGCGGGACGTTCGGAAGCTTGACGTCATCCCTCAATTACATCCAGGATTAGGGGATTAGGTAGGGGTGGTGAGTACTATCTTAATCTTACTTTAATGCAGACTTGCTATTGGTGATGACTGTTGATCGTAACTCGTGTACTTGACTTTGTGTGACATGCCCGTGTTTGCAAGGTTGAGTTTGGTTGATGCTACCTTGCCCAGAACGCAACCACATAGACCAGAGTGCATCGTGGGCGGAGCTTTGAAACATCTATTCGCTTCTTAAATCTATTAAGACAGCCGATAAAAGAGCACTCGCTGTTGCAAGACCAGAGCCATCGAGAGATGTGACTGATTCAGAAAGCACAGGCACTAAAATGCTTTAAAAGAAAAGTTTGGTACTCCAACCTGGATTTATGCACGGAGGATTTTGTATCAACTAGTGATTGGTAGAATTACCTCTTCGTACGTTTATTGTGGCGTCGCAATCAGGGTTAGAGTTGAAAATCTTATTTGAAGGTGGGTGATAGTCTGGTGCTACAACTGGTTCAATTCGTAGTCATGTAGCTTGGTTACTCGTTATATTTGCCGCAAACCTATCGAACCCGGTAACATGTCTAGAGAATAGTATTACCCTTGAGCTTTTACCCCGCATGAAGCCTCTTCGAGAGTGGATGCAATGTTGAACATGGAACGACATCACGTACAGGGTCCGGCCTACTTTGACGGCATCTCCAATAATAGAATCAACGCACTCCTTTCATCCGCGTTCCGCTATGACGTTCAGCATTATGCATTTACGAGGACCTGGGCGTAGAGGACAAAATGGTGTTGCCAAGAGGTGGTTGCTGAAGCGGAGTGAGATGATGTAGAAGATATATTCCAAGTAAATGAAATGGGAAACAAAGTAGTATCTATTCTATGTGTAAAGACATCCATTAAAGGGGCTAGCATGCAAATTCTTGTCAAAACAATTGACCACTCGTTGCGTCGCCATGTAATCGCGTCAACAAAATCGCTCAGTCTTGTGCCAACCAATCGCTAAAACATGTTGGCCAAACAGAAATGAACACCAAACGCAAAACGGCACCGTAATTACAGTGCGTTCCAGACTTTTGTATCATAATTTTCCCAGCATCCAACGTCCGCCCTCAGCATGGCAGGCGATAGGTCCCGTGTTTCTTCACACCTACACCCGCTGCGTGCTAAACATCATTTGAGGCGTGATCCAGGAGACCCAATACCGATGCTGTCTCTCCAGGGTAGTCATCGACTCCTCTCGCTTCTCAACATCGCTAAAGATCTTCCAACACCGCAATAGCCACACGCACACCGACCCAATGAGGAACATGAAGCCCGTAAACAGCTGCGCGTGGATAAACGCCGTATTGCTGTTGGAATCCCCCTCCACCAGCTTCATGGCAATGGGCTCCGCAAAGGTCGTGGGCAGAACGAGCCCGATGCAAATGACGCCAAAGGTATTGGCAAACTTTGCAATGCCCACAACCTCAGCCAGCACCGGCGTGATTGTGCACCAAAAGGTGCCGCAGAGCATGCCGGCAACGAGAGCAAAGACCAAAAGAGGCGCAAACGACTGCGCGGGGATCCAGAGCGCGAAGCAAAACACAGCGCAGAGCAAGGTCGTCGCCCCGGCCACGCTGATGCGGCCAAAGACGTCGCTGAAGTAGCCCAGGGGCGGGCGGCCGACGGCGAGGCCCAGGTTGAGCAGGGCGTTTGCCACGGAGCCCTGGGCGGGCGTGAGGCCGATGGACGCCGCGTAGATGGGCAGCGAGTACAGCAGGATGATGTACCCCAGCTCCGTGGCGACCCCCCAGACGACAATGAGGAGGACCTCGACGCGCCCAAAGTCGCGCGGGCTGAAGCTGCTCGGGCGCATCTCGCCCGGCCCAGCGGCGCGCGGCTTGTCGTTGAGGTCCCGCAGCAGGAACGCGGCGAGCAGGTTGGCGGACAGCGCGGAGACGGCGAGCACGCGGTACGCCCAGCCCAGGTCCCAGGCGTGCAGGACGCGGTCCGTGACGATGCTGTACACCAGGCCGCCGATGCCAGAGCCCGCCGTCGCCACGCCCACGGCCAGACTGCGGCGCGAGGAGAACCAGGGCGGCAGGAGCGCCGAGGCCGTGACGTAGGCGAAGCCCATGCCCCAGCCGAAGCAGAAGCCCTGCGCGAGGACCAGGTGCCAGATCTTGGAGGCGAAGGAGGACGTGAGGAGGGACACGAATATCAGCGCGGTGCCGATGAGAATGGTCCACCGGGCGCCGATGCGTCTGCGGACCACGGTGACGAGGGGCGAGACGAGGAGCGCCTGCGAGATGGAGAGGCCGCCTACGAGGCCGAACTCGAGGTGCGAGGCCTGGATGGCCTCCTTGTTGGTCGAGTATTGGGCCATGATGACCGCCCACGACTGTTTGTTTTGGTGAGCACGTGTTGGTTTTCAGCTGGAAGCGGAAGCAGGGCCACGAACCGAGTTTATACCCCAGGTGTTGGCGTTGATGAGAAACACGGCGAATGTGCAAACCCACGCATACCCCCCGTTGGGAGGGACGGGCTCTGCAGTCGCAATATTGGCCATGGCGCCATCGTCCCATTCGCTATGGGGTGTCGATGAGCCTTGGGTATCGCCCTCACGCAGGGGGATTGGGGACGGCGGACGACGCCCATCGGTGGCATTGCGTGTCGCCTCCACCGAAGACATCTCGGAGAATAGACAAAAGGGAAGCGATATCTGGTGGAAGTCGACTTTTGTTTTTTTCAGACGTATTCATGGCCATTTCTTTATATTCTTTCCGTGACCGATATCGGCTGTCGTCATGGTTGGGCGTGAGATCCACGGTCCCAGAAAGAATGGGGAGTTTTATTTTAGAGTACGTAACTAGATTCGGCATCTACCACGGCCCACGATGGGGACAAGTGCCGTCGTCGGAAGGGCGTGGAATCCGGCTCGTGGTTCCGAGATGATGGACTTTGTGCCGTTGGTTTTTCTGTCCGCGCGAGAATGAATCTCGACAGGGCCACTTGGATGACCGTGTGGTGGAGCGAAAGCGGTCGTTGCTATTTAGATAGAGGCACGGGACCAGACAAAGTTGATAAACACGGTTAGGTAGATGGATAACTATCCGGCCGAGACCGGGCCATGAGATGCCGTGTCATGCTTGCAGGTCGTTGCGTCCAAGGATCGTGAGAAATGGGCGGAGCCGGACGACCACGCGGGAACAACAAGATGAGTCGCCGTCCCCTTCTTGTGCAGGTTAGACGTACGCACGGAGACCTGGTGGATTGCATGGAGCGTCAGTGCCGCAAGCCGACTGAAGCATGGAATACGGCGGTCGTTCCTATTTGACTCCCGATACAATTATCCAGACCGTCAACGGGCATATACGCGTCCACTTAGGCGCCTCACCGCCGTCACTTCTTCAACTTGCCCGTCTCATGCTCCAATCCCGCCTCCTTCGCCTTCTCGTCCGCAACCTTACACAAGGCCGCCCACTCCTCGCTGCTGACCCGGCTCACACTCAGCCGGCTCTGCTTCAGCATCTGCATGTTCTCCAGCGGGCCGCCTGGCTTCCCCATCTCGCGTAGTTCCTTGAGGGGAATCGGCACGGCGAACTTTTTGCGAAACTCGACGTGGACAAGACTCCAGCGCGGCTTGTCCTTTGTCGATTGGGAGTCGTAGTAGGGTGTGCCCGGCCGACGGGCGCTCACTACGCTCTTGGTCAGTCACACTCTGGGCAATAGTCAAGGAGAGGCCAACCGTCTTCGGAGAATTCCTTGACCACCTCCATTGTGCCCGCTATGCCGGGTTCTTTGCAGTTGGAGTGGTAGAAGAAGGCTTTGTCGCCGGCATTCATGTTCCGCATGTGGTTGCGGGCTGCGATAGTTAGGGCAGGGTTCATGTGTCGCGGATGAGGCGAGCGAGACGTACCGGCATATGCTCTGATTCCTGATGGGAGTTAGCGCTCACGATTTCTTCTGAGACGACAATGGAAGGCTTACCATCCCAGCCCTCGGGTTTCGTCTTGGCCCGCAAGTCGTCGATGGAAAACCTCACGTCGATGCCGTTCTCATAGCGCGTCTCCGGCTCCGCCTTCATCAGCCAGTACCACTCGCCTTCATGTCGGGGCGCCTCGGGATTAGTTGTGGGTATAGAATCTACGTCGACGTCTTCTGATGCGGCTCTTTCATTGCTCTTGGCGCCGGCATCCTTCTTACTTGCGATTGGCGAGGCCGCCTTGCTGGCCTTTGCGCCGCCTGTTGACTGCTTGGTGGGCTTTTTGGCCGCGGCCTCGGTGTCCGTCTTGGATTGCTTGGAGCTCGCCTTGGTCCCAGCATTCCGAGGCACTTGGATGTTTTGAGTAGAGACTGGGCCAGAAGACGAATTGGAGACAGAGGCTGTTGCTTGACGAGCTGAGCGTCTCTTGGGAACGGGTTCGCCATTGGTCTCAATGCCTGAGGCAGCTCGTTTTCTCGGTGCCATGGTGTATGCCTGGTGCTCAGAGACTGGTGACAGAGCCGGGGATTTACTCAAAACGCACTGCCGGATCTCTGGGTAGACAGGACGCAATGCACCAGGACGCCTTGGCGCGATACGTGTGCTCCTGTTTTGAAGGGATCAAGGTGAACCGGAACCGTGAGACCTCAGCCGGTGCCAAGAAGTGGGGCGAGTGGGAGTTGCGCGACCAACCAGACGTCGTCGTGTTTGATGCCAATAATCACCGCCGTGTGAGAGAGAATGTCAGGTCGCACATGGCACGCCTCGAACGAACTAGGGTTCCCCGGCCCCAAGGGCGTTTTAACTGCATGTATCAGTCGAGGCTTCGTAGCACGCAACGTGCAAGCAGCACCACTATACAATATCATGTCAATATGACAGACAGCCACGCATAAATCTGTCACCTGTGGCTTGCCTTGCAATACGCCAATTGCCCGACCCGAACGGCGGCGCGCCTGCCAGCCAGCCACATCAAACTTGACGTGACTAATCACATCACATTGGCCGGGCCACATCTGACTGCCCAATCGGGCAATTTCCTGCACTTACACGCCCTCGGACAGATTCAGAACCAGCGCTTCTTCAGACTTGAATTGCAAGTATCTGGTTGCCTGCAGTGGACAGCGACATGCACCGACGAGGACACAAGTGACACCTGTGGAACACATATCGGCCTGACCAAATGTCGGTGCCCTCCGCCGGTGTATCGCTGTAGATGCACTGCCGTCTGCAATGGACCTGCTCGCAAGCCGTTTGCCACCAACCCTTATTCACAGAAAAGTCCCCGTGGCGGAAAAACACAACTTGTGTGGCATTTGGACTGTGTTATCCGGGGGATCAAGAACAGTAGCTGTGAGCATTGGGTCGTGCCCCGCAAGCATCTATCAGACGGCCCTGCCTCACTCCTTCATTTCCACCATCTACACAGAACACAACCTTGCCAGCTCAACAACAATGCCTAGAAGACGTCCAAGATTAATCACCAGCTAAAAAAAAGACCTAGAAAACCGTTTAATTGCTCTAGATACGAGTCCGCCTGGCCGTGACGAGTATGACACGGAGAAACGGGTTCGGGCACCAGCAGCAGTGTCCAAGACGGCAAATTTGTGATGCATCAAGTCTCAAGAGCACGACAGGCCTTGATATAACGTCTACAGCAGACCTTGTACACCCTAAATCGCACCATTGCTGTGTAATGCCCAGACGTCGTGCTAGCTGACCAGAGATGTCGTACAGGTAGGCCACCGAGGTCGAAACGGCTTCCAGAAGCTTTTTTCAACCATTTCAAGGTCAAAACTGATACAAAATGATGAAGGGTTCAAAAATAGCAAAGGGATGAGGGAAAAAGATAATACACGTGCGTAAAACCATGACGTGGAAGGGGTCTAGGACGGGATGAGGTTGGACAGGGCAGGATGTGATTGGTCCGATTCGAGGGGCGTCGGCGGGCGCGCAGGGCCATAAAGACCGCTTCCCCCCTCTCACCGTTCTTCTTTTCATTTCCCCCCTTCATCTCCCTTTTATCTCTTTTTCAAGAATCCCTCTGTCGAAGTGGACAGGAGCTTGACATCTCTTGATATCAACCACAGGGACCATCGATGACGAGCTGAAGCCATATAACCCTTGCTCAGACCCTTATACCGCGCAGTCACGTATATTCCCGACCCAACAGCTTATTCGTTATACTTCCTGCCGTCTATCGTGTTGCACATGAGTCCAAATTAAACAGTTTAGGAATTGAATTACCGACATCGTCTTTTACACACTGGTCCTGTATCCATGGCGCAGTGTCAGAATGTGTCCGAAAAGGGGAGCACAAGGCCACCATTGAAGCGTACCAGGAGGCAGCCATGGAAGGAAAACGACGAAAAGTACCCCGCAAGAGCATCGAAACGAAATTCAAAAAGTCGAAATGTAGATTTGAGGCAGTCTCCACGCTCAGATGACCTCAGAGGCGGCAGCCAGCCGATGGTGGAGCATGCTTCAACACATACACGCTTCTCGCGCTCCTGGGACGGAGATGATTTCGCCTACATGTCTGAATCAGAGTGTAATTGGAGCAATGCGAGCACCGTATGCTCTACAGAGGACCACAATGCCGCTTCGCCATTTACGCGAGGCAGATGGCGTTCGACATGTCCAGAGCTGGGCTGCAGCGGTACTCCTTCCGACTCGAAGCCGACGATGAGACCTGAAAGCGACCTTCGCCATACCGGTGCGTGGATTGAGTGTGAAATTGTCTTGTTGGGCGATAAACACCTGTTATTCGACGATGAGAGCCTGGAAAACCACCCACCAGGGCTGGACGCACCGGATCTAGGTAATTTGGCGACACCTCACTTGTCGCCTATGCCGAGCACGTTTGAGTTTTGCTACTGCTGCGATGATGATCAAGATGCCGATAGAGGCGGAAGGGTTAACAAGTCATTGCGATTGTGCTGTGGGGATAAATCTGATGCCCGGCGTACGTATGAGTTGTCCGTGTTTTTGGATTTTGGATTGTGCTGACTGCTGGCTACATAGTGGAGTGGGCACTTGGTTATTTGGAACAAAAGAGACGCAAAGACTGATGTCATGGTTGAGTGCGTACAAGGAAATTGTGAGTAATGTTTCCGCTGCGAGGGTACATCCCCGGTGATGGTCTTGACTGGTGGTTGCCGGTTTTAGGTCCCCTTGGTTTCCTTGAGGAGCGTCAGAGGCCATGGGGAGAAAGGGAAATAGAAAGCCAAGGTGTGCACACTTGTAAGCTAGGTATCGGGTATTCGGCCATGGGCTGCCATTGGTAGATCTTTTTGCGCCGTGACGCAGTGGTCAAACCTGATAACCACTGTGACAAGGCGTGTATATTTCGTATACTACATTGGATAGCCGTACAAGGAGCACCTTTGATGACTAAACTACGTCAAGAATTGTCTCATCCGTACATACTTTCCATTCAGGACAGTTTCTTTGGGGTGGACGTCTGTCGGGAATGTCGTAGGTACCACGGGATGCAAAACGGATCGGATTAAGCTACCTAGCTAGCCAGACAAGTTGCCATGCCCACAGGTGACGATGGGCGGGTTATTTCTCTCGATTATATATTTTGTCCCGATCAGAGGCACAAAGTAACCCAATCTGCGTAGTCATGAGGTGCAGTCGACACCAGAGCTGCCTTTCCACAACTCAGTGTTGGATGCAGACTGCAATGTGGTGCAACAGGACCAAGGACGCAATACCTTTATTTGCCAGTTTGACGCAGATAAGACCGAGTCAAAAGCGGAGGATGTACTTATATTCTGGTGACCCCTCCAGATGGCGTGCTTGCGGGTGCATTGCTCTCCTCATTTTCTGATCCAAGTTTCGCTCTTTAGAGTCCCAGCATCATGGCTCGACGGCTTCTCACCAGAATATGACAAATGACCAGGAGTGCAAGAATGTCGGTTTATTTCATAATACCATCCCGAGCTCGGATGTCGTATCATTCTCACCATGACTCTGCCGACCAAGGCCGTCGGATAGATGCCAATATCGAAAACCTACAGATTCTCCATCCGAACAACAGCCATTGCTGCGGGTGCCGCGCAAGACAAGTCTATTCATTGTGGCAACGACCTGCATTTGATATCTTGATATCTTGATTCCGCATCCCGCTGTCCTCACGGCCAATAGATGCGTCCGAAATCGCACGCTCATTCAACAGCGTCCTTTGCCCACGAAGCTATCGAGATCTGACATCATTTTCGGCCAATCAAAGCGGAAGCAAAACGTTTTAAAGCCTGCAGGGTTCATTCGCGTAGGGCAAAGCACGGAAACATGGGCGTGTCATGCAGCGAGTCGCACTTGGTGATCCACCGGCATCTCGCGGGTTCAATGCGCGTTGCGGTCGCCTCGGTCACGCAATCGACGGCAACCATCACGACGCCGGGTCTAGCTTGGTGAGCCTTGCCATCACGTCAATCCCCCACAATGTCTCATACGTGCGGTGCATGAGAAGATGCAGACCAATCTCGCACCAGATTCTGCAGCAGTCAAGCCGGGAGGTGCTTGTGGTTTTTGTTCCCATCCCGGCCAGGGCTCCGAGGTGGTGCGGTGCCGGTTTACATATTTATACCGATGCTGCCCTTTTGGAATACACTCGCAATGAGCACATGCGCCCCTCTGCCAGACGATTTTTTCTTTTTTTTCTTTTCTTTTTAATAAAGAATAAAAATAAAAAATGTCTGAGCGAGACAACGCGGAGGCGTTCCCGGCCTCCAAGGGCGGCGCAGTTGCAGTTGCAAGTGCGGTTCCCTACCGACGGCAGAAATGGTGGCAGCTGGGCGGCAAGGACGTGAGCCATGTGTCCATCGACGCTGGCTACGAGACGGCTCCGTCGTCGGCCTCGTCATCTTCCTTGGAAGACGGTAATAAAAACGAGGGTGTCTTTGTTGCGCCAGAGGCGTTGGAGGTGTACCGGCCCGTCGAGGGTTTTGAAGGCACGCACCGATTCGATCCCTCGGCCACATGGTCATACGAGGAAGAGGAGCAGCTCGTGAAAAAGGTACATGGACTCGTCCGGACTCTCTGATATCGTCGTGCTGACTCGCAGGCTAGCTCAATTGGAAAATCGCCCTCCCGGCATGCATCATGTTCTTTGCCTTGCAGCTCGACCGCGGCAACATCTCGCAAGCATTGTCCGACAACATGCTGGGTATGCTCCCGACTTTGCTTCTCATTGAGACAAACCATCAATGGTAGAAACTGACGCTCCCTCTAGGCGATCTCGGAATGAACACAAACGACTACAACAATGGCCAGACCATCTTCTTCTGCTCCTTCCTCTTTGCCGAGCTGCCCTCGCAGCTCATCAGCAAGAAACTCGGGCCCGACACCTGGATTCCCATCCAGATGGTGTCGTGGAGCGTCGTCGCCGCCGCGCAGGCTGCCCTCAACGGCCGGTCGAGCTTCTACGTGTGCCGCTTCCTGCTGGGCCTCATCGAAGGCGGCTTCATCCCCGACGTGATCCTCTACCTGAGCTACTTCTTCACCAACCCGGAGCTGCCGCGGCGCCTCAGCTGGTTCTGGACGTCGTACCAGTCGACCCAGATCGTGGGCGCCTTTCTCGCCTACGGCATCCTGCACCTCCGCGGCCGGGGCGCGCTCGGCGAGGGCTGGCGCTACATGTTCCTCATCGAGGGCATCTTCACCGGCCTCATCGGCGTCTGGACCTGGCTGTACCTCCCCGCGTCGCCGACCCAGACCGCCCGCGGCAAGTACAAGGGCCTGCTCCGGCCGCGGGAGGGCTGGTTCACGGCCCGCGAGGAGGTCATCATGGTGACGAGGATCCTGCGCGACGACCCGGGCAAGGCCACCATGCACAACCGCCAGGGCCTCAGCTGGTCCCTCTTCAAGGACGCCCTCCTCGACTATCACCTGTGGCCCATCTACCTGCTCGGCCTGACCTGGAGCATCCCCGTGACGCCGCCCCAGGCCTACATCACCCTGACCTGCAAGGCGCTCGGCTTCAACACCTTCGAGACCAACCTGCTCACCATCCCCGCCTACACCATCTTCATCCTGCAGCTGCTCTTCTGGACCTGGGTCTCGGAGAAGGCCAACCAGCGCGTGCTCATCGGCCTCGTCACCCAGTTCTGGGCGCTGCCCCTGCTCATCGCCCTCGTCGCCCTGCCCACTGTCTTTCCCAACAGCAACTGGTCCAAATGGGTCTTGTCGACGCTCCTCGTCGGCTACCCGTATTGTCACGCCGTCCTGGTCGCCCTCACCTCGCGCAACTCGGGCTCCGTCCGCACCCGCACCGTCGGCTCGTCCCTGTATAACATGTCGGTGCAAATGTCGAATATCTTTGCCTCGCAGATTTACAGGGACGACGACAAGCCCTACTACTACAGGGGGAACAAGATCCTGCTGGGTGTTCTGGCCTGGAACGTGGTGCTGATCATCGGCATCAAGGCCTACTACGTGCTGGTCAATGAGCGCCGCGACAAGATTTGGCTGTCCATGACGCGGGAGGAACGGGTTCACTATTTGAATACCACCAAGGACGAGGGCAGTAAGAGGTTGAATTTTAGATTTGGACATTAGCCGGTTCTTGACATGCGCTTGTGGTTATTATAGATGATGACGGGGGGTAGATGTGCTTGATGATGTTACTTTTCATAGACGAAATGCAAGTATAGAGCGCGGTAGACGGGTTTTCTTTTCTGAGAGCAGTGTCAAGTAGCAAGCCATCCAGGAAATCGGATTCTATGAAGACGGCTTCTCAAGTCACGCAGCAGCACGGTCCCTTGTCATTTCCGATGACTGCGGATTTCCATCCCCGCCTTGTTTTAATTTCCGCTTCCCGTTTCGGAACAAACCAAGTAGTTCGTCCCGTATTCATGTGTTGATATTGTAATGAGACCCAGCTACGATCTGGAAAGTCATACAAGAGCACGTTGCCAGTTTCCGTTACCACGTAGATTGTGGCAACCATGAGACGGATTAGCGCTTGGAGGGCTCTGCACAATATTGATTAGACAGATTATCATCTCCATGGCCTTTTTGTTCTCTTGCGGGCTGTAGGTAGTTCACTTGCATGGCTCCTCCCGCAGATCCATGCCAGCCGAAACTCAATCCGCAAACGTCTCTAGCCTCGCATGTAATGAGCGACAACACAACAGCTGGGAAACATAATAGTTCAAGAAGGATGTGAGTCAAACTGCTGGTTCTTCTGGGAGTCCCCTTGATAACATAGACTATGGCTCCGGGATCAGCGGACTATGGAAAGCATTTGCCAGCGAAAAAGGTTCGCACCTGAGACAGTGCATGATGCTGTGAAGGACTGGCTCGTCATTCTCAGCAATAACATGGGTCGCAGCTCACACTAATAAACGAGCGGCGTCTTGCCGCCAATAAAAGCGCACTCGGCGTTATTCATCTTGTTCTGGTCCATTTGTCCGAAGGCAGGCGATGAAGCTGACCGGGATGTCTTGCTGTGCGCCCCTGAGGTCTCTGACGGAATCATGGCTCGATACAATTCGGCATGCAATTCAACCGATTTCCCGCAAGCCAGAGGATGAGATCCCGTCCGCGATGTTCGGTAACAATTCCCCTCCTAGTAATATCCGTGGTGTTTTGTTCAATAAACAAGCCATGCTGAGCGCACGTAATAACGAGTGAACATGCACATCCGTCAAATATCCAGGCGAGTTCCAAGGTTAGCAAAAACTGGCACTGGGTAATAAAAGCACGCTCATCGCTCATCGCTTCTTCAATTGAGAGTGCATTGTCAATACATTACGCCACTTGATAGGATTCATGAGTACAACTATCAACCTGTTGCAGATGCACAGATCTTGAAACGTCTCTGCCTCATTCAAGTGCAGATGTCGTTACTCGCAGATTCGGCTTATTTGTCGTCGTCTTCCCGTTTTGCTTGGAATTCTCCCTTGGTATTCGCCCAGTAGCCTAGCGTCATTCCTTCAAGTGTTGAGGATGCCATCTCACGGTCCCCAAGCGGCGCTACCAATGACAAAAGGAAAAGAAATTACAGCGCAGTGTATTAAGTTGGGGGGGTATTTGCATGTTTGGTCTTTGAGGCAGTCAAATATCACAACAAAGGGGATTGTGGCTCGTGCTACTTCCACCTTTCGCCGCAGACGCATTCGAGTGGACCAGGTGCCCTCGAGCTCGGTTTATGGTCGCGTCACAAGAGGCGGATCCTCACAAGCTCCGTCACAGATATTTAGGATGGCATAGTGAGCGGTAGTTCTCAGCTGAGGAGATACATGGCGGCACGGCCCTCAAACCCGTCCCCGCTCTAGTTGCGCCATACGGCGTTTTTGCTTGGCTTGTTCGGTACGACGGTGCGGGCAATGTGGGCTGGTGAATGGTGTCAATATGCTAAATGCATAGCTGTAGATTTGGGAGGGCTACCGACATGTAATTATTCTTGCTTCTTGGGGGCGGTGGAAGACGGCTGGGCTGCAGCGGCCATTGCCGCAGCAGAAGCAGCTCGGAGCTCTTTGTAAGCGGCCCTGTACTCGTGGGCTATCTCCCTCTTCCTAGCGTTCGGAATGGTCCAATCGCCCTTCGCAGCCTGACGGATGGCTGTAATCTCGTCGTATTTTTTCTGGTAGTCCGCTACACTCAGCATGGTGGCGGATCGATGACCAAAGTGATGAGAAGTGATGACTGTTTTCGAAAGGATCAACGTGTGGGGTTAAGTGGTTAAGTGGCTGGAGGACGGGAAGAGACGTTGGGGGATCTCTCTTTTAACGTCATGTAGATTGACTGGACTACACTGTCACGTGCGGGCATCATGCCAACCACAGAAGCACAAGTGGCCAACAAAACACGGAACAGTGAACTACTATTATTCCGAATTTTTGATGGAAAAGAAGTGTTGCGATGAAACTTGCTTCTCTTTAATTCTGGCTGACAGCTCTCCCATATACACCTAGTGACGAGTAATTATCACACAACACATTGGACAATTGGGCAACGATCAGAAATCGCCCGTGAACCGGGCAACAAGACTATTAATTTCCTGCTTGAATAAGAGTATCGGTACGGAAATTGAATACTGCCGTCATCTTGAAAGTAATTCTGCCCCCAACATGCGTGCCGCAATTGTTGAAAAAGAGGCAGCAACAGGAACACCAAACTCTCCGCCGATCAAAACCAAAGTGTTCTCCTCTGCTTGATTCTGGTTTTCATTTAACTTCCACTGGCCCTTCAAGCTACTCGCGTCTCCAGAAGCCGGCGCATTACGTGTCAGCGACGAGCTTTCTTCAACCGTTACCCTCATGCCTTAGGAGCCCTCCCAAACGCCGTTGCCGTTGACGGAAGCAGCTGGTACAATGCCAGGTTGGTTCAGGTCACCGTCGATAATGGGGCCGTTATTAAAAGTGAGTTTGAATGTAGTGGTGCCTATCTGGCCGCTGAAAGTACGGGTTGACGTGAGCTCGTCTAGGTCATTGTATGCGAGCTTGGTATTATTTGTGGTGAAGGCCGGGAGGGATGGGCTGACTGTCGCGGGGAAGTTGTATGCGCGCCCATCAATTGTGAAGCTGGCAGTGAGCCTATTGCCACTCTCTCGGATGAGTGATCCGTAGGCAGTCTGACTCATGGTGGGCCGAGGGTGAAGATTAAACCCTTTGTTGGTGATGATATTTGCGTACGTTGAATGTTTCTTGTTGGATGACTGATACTGTGAAAGAGAGGGCGAGTTGAGCTCTCGAGTGGGAGACGGATGCCTTTTATGCTTGAGACTCTGTCTGTTTAAAGCATTGATCCTACGCGCAACCCTTTACAGAGTCCAAGAGGCATTTCGTCCACAGCACACTTTATTGACCAGTCAGTGTTATGGTCATCAAGCGACATACTGTGCATCTCGACATGTCAGGAAATACGTCATTCTCACATGAGAGCTAAGCCGCATATCCAAAAGCTTACTTCGTATAAGTACATGCTTGTCCATTGGAGCCCAGGGTGGCAGACATGCCAATCCCTCGCTCGAACCATCTCGTCTCGCGCCAATTCAAAGCATCCGAATGATAGCATTTACAACATATCACATGCAGCTAGTAAATGCGGTCACTGTCGCCGGATTGTGGCTAGCTGCGCAGCCTCGTCTTTGCATACATATGTACGGCTAAGACCCCCGGCTTCATCCCGCGAGTATGCCGTCTGGTGTAATGAGACAGTCCCCGCAATAAGGGATGTACTACACCGGCATTTATGCGGGGATTGAATATGATGAATATCAAGGATCTTTGCAATTCCATGACATGAAGCACATACATCAATTGACATATTATGCAGTTATGGTGATACGCTTCTACAGACCACTAAACACGCATCCGTCACTTTTCAATCATGTATCCCGCACGAGGTACCTTCACATATAGTTTTTGCTACAAAAGTACCAAGAAAAGTTTAACCTTGTCGTTAGTACATAACGCAACTATAAACCGCCGGCACAGTAATATTAATAGCTGGCTTTAAATAATAGTATATCTTAAAAACACACTTTTCACCGTAAATCACATGTCAAGGCAAGCATTAATAAGGCCATAAAATTAAATAGACGTAAGCCACACTGAATTTATACAGGAAGAGCGTCCATTTAGCTAACGCGCGACGCATGATCAACAAATGAGGGATGCGTGTTTAGTGCTCCCGCTTCTACGTAACGTGACAATCTTCTCTTCTCTCCGCCTAGCTGTCTCGTCTCTGAGACTCTGCATGGGGGTTTCAAGGTGGTGCCAGCAGGAATGGTGTCATCATGTTTTAACCAGTTGCCGGCCCGTATATATGATCTGTCAATACGTGTGTGTCAGCCAACACCGCCTCTATTAATTGAAGACGCATACGCCACGTGTGATTTCCGCCCAACGACTTTCGGATCTGCGCCCAATATACCTGCCGTCGAACCGTGGCCATGTCGTCTTGGATACCTCATGATTTGCATAGAGGAATAGAGTCCGGATAATTGATAGATGTCAATATTTACAGACTGCCGTTGCTGTACGGAGTAACAAGGGCTCATATAGAGGGCTTGAAGCAAATCGCTAGATTCAATAATACCATCGTAGGGTCCCAAAGGTCCTTGGTTCTCCAAGAGGAAGCAAGGGACTAGTAACCACTATATATACATGAAAGAAACGCTCGTGCCTAGGGCCTATGCCCAGCCACGTGTTCTAGTTGTGTAACCAAGTCCCCGATCGGGGGGGCTCTCTGTTGGCCTCGCGATCTTGCTGGGCTTTCTCCGTGCAACAGTTGCCCACGCATAGTCGAGCTTTGTGACACGGCAACCATCGTGGACGGGCCGTACCAGTGTCGGGTATTGAGACGAGGCGGAATGTGACGCTGTCATGTCTGCAAAAGGCCGTCATCGCCAGCCACGCAAGACTACCGAGTGTTACTCCGTACTTGGCGAATTTCATCAGGATGGTAGAATCTAGACTGACTGGTCTCAATAGACGTGCGCAATAAATGACCCATCATACATTCCAAGTGAGTCTTTGGAACTTGCATGAAAACGGGGTCATGAAGCTGATGCTGATAATATTGCCAGAGACAAAAGTTGCCGTCATAAATGTCGGCAAGAATATGGTGGCAGCAGCCCGAAGGCTCCTCCAAGTGTGTCCTATCCACCATGTAGTTGGCTATGGGCTGATTGTGTGACAATGTCGTGGCGCTGGGGTAATGTCTTTGGAGGGTTGCAAGTACCCGCTGGTGGCTTGTGACGGGCGGTGATGGTGTGGTTTTTTAGTCATCAATGGATGCAACGAGACATGCAGTGTAGTATATCTGCATACATATTTCTTTGTTTGAGACTACTACTACATTGCACGATGCAGCCAGTCAAACTGCGTACGTCATGGCAATCTGGCTCACTTGGTACGACGGAGATGAATGTTCAAACTCAGCCCGAGAGTGGTGCTCTCTTGCCTCTCTGCTTCGCCTATGTCAAAAACCGTATATACAGGCCTATCAAACGTCAATCCCGGCCGTATCACGTCGGTGGATTAGCCATCTTCAAAGTAAGGCGTCTATTGAGCCTGAGCCTCGTCTTCCGCTCACACAAGCACCGTCTCATTGTTTTGCTCCTCTGAACCGTCGAGTTGGCATGTTTTAATACAACGCAATTCATCTCTTATGAAGCAGAGATTGCTGATTGGATCCTGCTGCCGTGTTACTCCGTGTCAGCATGGGCATCATGAGTACCAGACGTAATCGGCCCGAAAAGCTTCCGCCGCAGCCTAGAATCGGGGATACAAGTCTTGAAGCGACCAACAGCTGTCTCTACGTAGCTTTGAAAGGGGAACGTTGTACAAGTATAATAGGGGCCAGGAATACCTCAACCGGAAAGAGGGGCAGTTATGAGTTACGTCTTTCCTTTGAAGCTTAGAAATCAAAAACCAAGGCCCCAGCTTACTCGTGCTACTCGACTCTCCAGAGCCAATCATATGTACATCCTTCGCAGTTGTGTACATGCTGCTTGATTACACAAGACCATTCCGCGCCCCGGGCGCTGTTGGTAGGTGCTGAATTCATTTAATGATTCCAAATGGTAGTACACTCCGGGTTACACTACAGTCCAGCACAGCCTTGAACAAGTCAGCACTTCCGACACGTGTAGGCCAAGTCCGGCAGGGGTGGTTCTATACTCTTGATGTACGGACACTGTTACAGTCCAAGCGAGTATATTGACAGCTAGCTAGGCGATTACTACGAGAATCTAAACGCTAAACAAGAAAGAGAAAACAGGACAAGATGTGTATCCACCAAGTAGCGGACGCAGCGGCGTGGACCGTTTTTAGTCAACTTTTACTTTCAACTAAATCTATGCTTATAGGGCGCTACCGTAAAAGACTCGGACTCGATGCAAGCAGCCTGATTAACCGTGAAAAGATCGCTACGGAAATGCTAAAACATAAGGCAGTATGACAGCCGACGGGTAAACATTCCGTCCCCTGGTTCAGGCTTTCACAAAGAGCTTGAAGCCCACCTTCATAGTACGCACAGTCGTGAGAATGGCGGTGGAAGCAAAGAACATGACTCCACACCAAACGATCAGACCAGTCCAGTTCCTATTATCGCTGTCCCCGAGAATAGCACCCGCTACAGGGCTGCCGATGAGTGCGCCGAGCCCAATAATGGCAAAACTCATTCCCAATCGTGTTGCCCAGACACTCTTATCGGGCGATAGGCTCGTCACTATCGGGATAGGAAGAGCGACGTAAGGGGCCGAGACGAAACCGTAGACGACGGTGAATGCAACGACGCCACCTGTGGTCTTGATGCCCAAGAGAGCAAAAGCCAAGGCACCAGAAATGACTCCGAATATAATCTGCACATTCATGAGTCCATAGCGCCCGGCCATCCAGCTGGGGATGAGACGGCCGAAAAAGGATCCGGCGTTGAGGATGGCGAGGAGGTACTTGGCAAGACTCTGGTCGGTACCGGCCACTTCGGTGGCGTAGAGGGAAATATAGTAATAGAAGACATAGAGTCCCAGGAAATTGACAAAGAAGCTCAGACAAGCAACAAGGTAGAGCTTGTCCTTGAACTGTCTGAGCTCAATGACTTTTCTCTTTGGCGGATTCTTTCCAACCCGTACTCGCATCACGGCAGCGGCGAAGAGCATGGTACCGAGGACCATGAAGCCCATGATGCGTACCGTCCACGGAAATCCAATCTGTTCTGTAAGGCGTTGAAGCATTATGGGGTATATGACAGCACCTGAAGAAGACTTAGGTGCGTGTTCCTTTCCCAGAGGACCATCAACTTACCAATACTTGATCCGCTGACCGCGATTCCAATTGCGAGAGGAGTGCGAGTAGAAAACCACTGCGACACGACTGACGAAGCCGGCAAGAAGATGAGGCCAAAGCCAATGCCAGTCGCAATGGTCTGGGCCAAAAAGAACTGGTAGTAGGAATGGCACAAGCTGACCATCATTAAGCCAAAGACGGTGACTACTGTCCCAGTGCCGAGCAAGAGGTGGAGGTGTCCCGTATCCAGAAGCGGACCGGTGAAGATGCAGACGAGGTAGCACACGAGGAACTGGGCCGAGCCAATCCATGCGATTGTCGAAGCAGACTCATTCCTGAGAAGATGCGTCTCGTAGATGCTTTGAAACTGGCCATACGCGTTGAGCAAGCCAAGGACGTTGAACATGATGGTCCAGGCGCCAGCAACCTGTAGCCAGGCCATAAAACCCCCGTTTGGCGGTGTAGGGGGCTGTGAATCATGTTGTTGCTTCTCTGGAGGCGAGGCCTGTAGCGCGTTGCTGTCTTGACGGAGCGTCAAAGGTTCGGAATCGTGCTGTTGTTCCTTGAAATCCATTTTGCAGGACTTTGCTGGTGAGGAGAGGAGAGGAGAGTTGAGGTTGGGCGAAATGACAAAGGGAGCTCAGATCAATTCATACATGTAGGTAAGCTGCGCCTACCTAGGTAGGTAAGCGGCACCTTCCGTACATGTATGCACTCCAGGACAAGGAACATCATTGATTGAATGATGTCTGGTCAGCAGCATGGCGCATATTACCAATCTCACCCCCAGTGTGGTGACAGCTGTCCTTGCCGTCGGGTACTTTCAACATGTAAAGTCAAGTAGACCATGTCCTCTTTGAGCTTCTGGTTGGTCCCTGCATCCGTCTCCAATAGATACAAAGTATCGTCCACGACGGTGGCACTTGAGCTGATATTTTGGGCTTGAGTAGCATCATTCTTCTCGTCACCACTGAGCGATCCAGGGCTGTTGCCGCCCCAGCCGGTCAATTCCCCAGCCTTGTTCAAGGCGTAGGAGAATTGCATCTCGTCGTCTTTGTTGGCGGCACTGCTGTATTCATGTACGTCGGATATACAAAGTGCGACGTGGTGGTAGAGTTGGCCGGTTCGCATGCTCTCGTATACTTTGGCAATCATTCCGCCCATGGTCACACCTCTGTTGGAGTCACCGTCAGGCTCGCCCCAAGTAAAGTCGCCTCCCTCCTCCCTTGGGGTCGAGATGAATTTGTTACTCATGAATGGCACCCCAAGTTGGTGGCGGACAAACTTGTACATGCGGCTAGATGCACTTCCAATATAGGGAGTGGCTTCTGGGTTGGCATAGTATGCCTCTCGATTCATCTTGAAATGATCAAGGGCGACGGCACAGCATTTCTCTGTCCATGCCTGCAGAGCCCGCACCGCTTCTGCCGTGGTCCTTATGTGTTTGAGGACGAGTGGCTGCAGGGATTCGAACGTCATGGCAAACCGTCTTGGCGAGTCAAAGTGCGTGTACGTGTCGAGCGCCTTTTGAAAGGCTGCCCAGGTGGCGGGCAAGAAGACGTCGCCAGTCTCGGGCGTCAGCAGGTACCCCGACAAGGCCTCGCTGGTCATATCCTTGAAGATCGGGGCCATGGTCTCCAAGTACTTGCAGGACATTGCGCGAAGATCCAAGGCCTGACAGCAGGCAACGAGGTGGGCGGCGGATAGCTGTGAAAGCGTCTGGACGGCCTCCAAGGTATATCGGCCGGAGATGAGGGCTAGAGAGTTGATGGATTGGTTGCTCATTTCTGCCGTCTGAACATGGCTGCCCACCGGATTTGCCAAAAACCCAAGTTCGGCCTGAAGGGCAGCGATCATGATATCGGTACCTTTCCATATAAAGGATTCACTCGGTTCCTCGGCGACGAGATTTGGTGCAAGTCCACGATTGGTGGCAGGGTTAATGAGTTCTGTGCACTGGGAGAAGAGCATGCGACCGATGGTCTGAAGGGACTGGCGCGTCTTCTCCATGGCACTGGTGACGGCACGAGCCTGAAAATTCCCTCCGTGCAGCATCTTGCCGTCCCGGGCCGGGTCAATAAGAGGATTGTCCGTCACCGAGTTCATCTCAATGCCGATTTGCTGGTGAGCCAAGTGCAAATCCTCCAAGACAGGCCCAATCCATTGTGATGCCGTTCGAACCGAGTACCGGTCTTGGCGTAGCTCTCCCTCCTCCGTGTCGCTGTGCTGGACAAGCGACGACTTTGAGAGAAAAGCGTGGATATTCCGGGCCGTTTCAACCTGGCCGGGATGGGGCCGCACCTCTCCAAAGAAGGAGTCAAAACTCTCATCAGTGCCGAGCAGGGCCTCGACACTCATGGCAGTCAAAATCTGTGAAAGAGTGGCTTGTCCCATGGCGTCGTGCAGCGCCAGCGATGCGACTGCGCAAGAGACGGCAGTGCCGTTGACGAGCGCAAGACCTTCCTTGGCGCCCAGAGAGACAGGTTTGATGTCCTTCTCTGCAAGTGCCACGTCGGCCCTCTTGAGGCAACGCTCGCCCTTGGTATTGCGTGTCCAAACATTCAAGCCGGGCTTTCCCTCGACCACACCGGCAATGTAGGACAGAGGGCTGAGATCCCCAGATGCCGATATGCTTCCCTTGACGGGCACTAGCGGCGTGATGCCCTCTTCGAGCATCTGGTGCAAAGTGCGAATGGTCGTCTCTTTTATGCCTGAGAAGCCAGAAGCGAGAGAATTGAGCCTGATCAACATGGCGGCTCGGACCCAAGATTCCGGCATCGAGGTTGAGGCCAGCGGGTTATCAAGAGGGAGTGCTGACTGGCTGATGATGTCGTTTAAATCTGTGTCATGCCGCGACTCGGGAGCCGTGACTGCTCGTTCTTCTGCGATAACGCCGTATTGAAGCATGCGTAAAAGGTTTGACTGAAGTTGCTCGACTTGATTTGTCCGTGTGTTGGCGCTGCCACCGAAACCAGTGTTGACACCTGGGATAATGGTAAGGTTCAAAGTCCGAGTCTGAGAAAGACGCGTCTCACCATATACGACCTCTCCTTTGTCAATACTCGCTTGGACCATTTCGGCGCTCTTGGCGACAGCCTCAATGCTGCCATCAGACAAATGTGACGATATTCCATATCTGGGCTTGAGTCAATATATTGGCGTCAATACTCGGAGCAAGACTGCCGTACCTGGCAATGGCGATTACCGTGGCCAAGTCAAGGCTCTTTCCGTCAATTGCTTGATTGGCAGAATGCCCTTTGAGCTTTGCAGCAATAGCGTCCCTATGGGACAGGTATATATCGTTTATCGCTCCCAATGACATCTTCTTAGGGTTAGGGTTAACGAATGAACAAAACGTGGTTAGATAAAACAGAGAAGAATGGCTTCAAGATAATTGACGAGTTAAATGGGAATTCCTCGTAAAAGGAGGAAATGTGTCGGGATGACAGACAAAATAAGAGATTTAACGTGTAATATTATTATCCATAGAGAGAAATAATCTAGAACCGCAGGCTCAACAACGTATAAGGCTGTACATGTTGTGTCGAATCATTTTTACTACCTGTATTAAGCCGACCCGGGGAAAAGAGCCTCAAAAGACGGCTTTAACCGTTTAGTCGAAAAATCAGCCACCCTAATCGATAGCGTAATAGTCCGACCGGTCGGACCATGGTCTCGAGAAATCCTCAGACCAGACCATTCCGATCACTGCCACCAGCAGCCAGACTTTGAAAATCTTGTCCATCAGGCAGAATCAGATGGTCAATCATTCCAGAGAGTTGACCGCTTGGCGTCCTAGTATACGGAGTAATGTATTTTGGTATGATGTATTTCTTTCCGACGGCGTAAAATGAAGCCGAAGCATATCGCAGTTGTATAAAACCCTACATCCTCGAACACGAGATGGTCGTCAGAACAATAGCCACCAGCCCCGGGCGGGAACGTCCACATTTTCAGCCTCCAGGCACACGTCGGCAAAGCTTTGCCGCAAAGTGCTGTTCCATTCTTACCCGTGCCGCTTCCAAGAATCTCGGTAGGAGCTTGTATAACGAGTGCTGAGTCTGCAGGTGAGATCCTGTACGACAAACGCCACGCAACCAGCAACGCTTAAGGGAAAACAGGCACCTATCCTGGCCCTCCCTAGCCAAGGCTTTCCTACAGCGAGGTACTTATTCGGATAATGCCAATCTTGGAGTTGGCCGGAATACTTGCTACGAAAAACCACCGAAATTCAAGGCTACTGCCGTGATTACGGGATATTTGAATTTGGTCCGATAGGCACATGGATTGTCGGCCTCTTTCCGGAGTATCTTTACAACGCACAATCAACAAGTTGACCAATATGAGTTGTAAACGCTGTTGGGCTTTAATACGGCGTACCTGAAGCCCCTCAACGGCATCTACAAGTCCAAAATATTGGGAAACATGGCCTGAGACGACAAGGTAGGCGTCCATGCACGTCTAGTCTGGCAGCTAAGATGCTCTATGGCGGGGCGCTGATGACGGGGAAAGGGCCCATGACGAGAAGATCAGCGTTTGGTCTGCAGGTAGGCTCAGGAGATTGGACCATGTGTGGTTATACCGAGGGGCGTACGGCTAGCATCTGTGCGTGTCACGTCGGCGTCTGCTTCCTCCCTACTCCATGCCGTTCTTCTGCGTAGGATTAAGCAGGCAGAATGCGCCAAGTGTTACGCAGGTGGGAGCCCAACAAACGAGGCCAACATGATGTTGCACAAGGAGATGACGAGGGCGGCTTTATTTCTTTGATAGAGTTCCTTTGGCCCCTCTAGTTCCTCAGGAGTAAAGGACCTGTAACATGCTACGAGGTTATTATTGAATTGAGTCTTTTGCTCCAAGCCCTTGATCACAAGCCCTTGTCACCATGGGGATCGACATACTTGAAGTCTCGTCGGCCAATAGTACCGGTTTCATGACCTCTTCAAACTACAGCCGCAACACGCCACCAACTACATGCATGCTGAAAGTGGCTTCGGCGGCAGCATTGAGCTTACACATCCCTGTGCAGCCCCCAATCTATGACATATGTGGTGCCCAGGGACATTATTTATTACTTCTCGGATATATTACCTACATTATTCCCTTTGTCAACACTTCTCATCAACGGTGTTGGCTTTGTCGATTCAAGCATCAGTAGTCATGGCCATGGGAGAGAAGCTGATCTCTACCGTGCTCCGTGCCGACAGGCAAGATATACTTCGATATGCTCCGTTTGTAGGGATTGCCCTTTTGTCAATTCTAGTGATTAATTATTTTCGAAATCCTCTGAGGAGTGTCCCTGGTCCATTTTGGGCCAGGTTTTCGAACCTATGGCTCGTCTATCATACTCGCCAGGGGAGAATGCACCGTAAGATGATTGAGCTGCACGGCAAGTATGGACCGCTGGTTCGACTCGGACCGCACGAAATCAGCACTGCCGACATAGATTCTCTCAGAACCATCTATGGTTCGTAACTCGATTCTACTTGCGGAGTTCGTGACACTAACAATCCAAAAGGGCCAGGCAACGATTTCCGTAAAAGTGACTGGTACATGCCATGGCAAGGCAACCGCAAGTGGGACTTATTTGCGGAACGCAACGAGAGCATTCATCGAGCACAACGGCGATTAGTTAGCCACATCTATTCACTATCCAATATGAAGAAATTGGAGCCCTATGTCGACAGCGCCATCGTATTCTTGCTCAAAAAACTGGCTTCCATGCAAGGCCAAGAGATTGATGTGGGCAGATGGACTAGGCTGTTTGCCTACGGTCAGTAAATCCGCTGGCATTGTGAGACAAACAAGTCTAATTTCTACAGATGTCATTGGTGAAGTCACGTTTTCTAATCGTTTCGGATTTATGGACAAGGGCATAGACGATGGCGCCTTCACCATGATCGACAACATCCTGCAGTGCGCGAATTGGGTAGGACACATCCCCTGGTTCTACTACCTCAGCATATGGCTTGCTCCTATAATCGGCAATCACCTCGCCATTACCCAACGCCAGGGCAAGCTTCTGCACATGTCCCAACAGAATATCAGGGAGCGCAAGAAACGAGGAACCGACCGCAACGACATGCTTGAACAGCTCTTTGAAGTTCAGCGGGAAAAGCCAGACAAATTGGACGACATTTGTGTTGCGTCGATGGCTGCCAGCAACATCTTTGCTGGAAGCGACTCAACATCCGTGTCCATCTCGGCCTTCCTCTACCACACCCTTCGAAACCCCGAGGTTAAGAAGAAACTGATGGACGAGATCGATGAACATGCAGCAAAGAACAACATTCCACGTGGTGCCGTCTTTGATCTGGAAATTATTAACAACATGCCATTCTTGCAAGCGTGCATGTATGAGGCTCTTCGCTGCCATCCAGCTGTGGGAGTCTCCCTCGGCCGAGTCGTGCCCCCATCTGGACTGCAAATTGGTGAACAATTCATACCTGGAGGAGTACGTCTAGCTCCTCTTGATGAGTATTATGCATACTAATACTGTGCAGTCTGGCATTAGCGCAAATGCCTGGGTTATCCATCAAAACGAGGACATATTTGGTCAAGACGCACACAACTTCCGTCCAGAGAGGTGGATGGAAGAGCCCGAGCGCGTTGCCACCATGAGTACGCAATTTTGATCTGTACGCTACCCCCCACTAGTATTTTCTAACGTCAAGACAGGGCGCAACTTCCTTAGTTTTGGTGCTGGATCTCGATACTGTATTGGACGAAGTAAGTACTGAAGCCTTAACATGCCACTAAATATGGCTGACACCTATTGTAGACGTGGGCTGGCTTGAGATGTCCAAGGCAAGTGGAAGCTGCCTTTTCCTCTCTGGGGCAAAACTAACAACATGTCAATAGCTTATGCCAACATTGTTCCACGATTACGAAGTTGAGTTCTGCGATCCGAGCAAAGACACGAGAGAAGTCGCATGGTAATTCGAATATACAGAACCTACCACTATTAAGTGCAAATGTGGCTGACTTGTTAAAGGGTTTTTATTAAAATAGAGGACCTCTTCGTGTACGTGAAACCGAGACCAGATAGTCTGCCAAACTAGGCTATCTGCGACTAGCACTAGGGTTTAGGCAGGCATTTGGAAGGTGATTACTACTTGACAGATCTGTACCCACCTGTGACAAGGGCTCGGAAAGAGGGCTTGCAGCAATTTAGCTCAATTCATCTAATAACAGTGTTTGGTATCAAAGGTCCTTGGTTTTCCTTAAGACCTTGAGGGACCGAAGACATCTATTTATACAAGAAGTCGGTGAGGGCCTTCTGCCCTAATCCCGTGACCGTAGCCCTGGTGCAACAGGGCGATTTCCGTGTAACACCACCAAGTAAGGGATTTCACGGTCATCAGGCTGTAAGAAGCAAAAGCAAGGGTACCAAGCTTACAGCAAGGCAGATTGCTAAGTTTCTATGGGAAGTACTATACATGGCCATGGCTCATTTGCTATAAAGTGGCAACGTGCGTATATAAAAAATCAATCCTGCGCCTTTACTCGTCGCTGGCTGCATGGTTGGGATTAATTCGACCACCCCCGTTGATATCACAAATACTCCCCACCCGAGGTACGGTATCCGTCAGACCCTGGGCGTTCGGGCCGCCGACCGCCAACCAACGGGACGGTGGGGTCAAGTGGGCCGGTGCCAAATCTGTCAATCTGGGGAGGGGCGTGGCACAGATAGGAACACGCTCCTCAACCTTGACTCTTGATTCTTGAGTGTGTCAGCTCGCCCGTGCTATTCCGGCAGTCGAATAGGCCGTGGAGCTCTGTGTGACTGTGCTCGCCGCGGGCATCTTCCTCACGGGGCTCGGCAAGATGGCCACTGGCCTCACAATCTTGCGCATCATTGGCAATACGTCACGGTGGCAGACTTGGGCCGTGTGCATCTTCATGTTCCTCACCGTCTCGGCGTGCATCATCGGCTTTGGCGTAAGCGTCTTTTGGTGCGGCAATCCCATCAACACATGGATGATTGAGGGTTGGGCTACCGCGAACTGCGTATTGCTAGGCGGCGCAAGTGGTTCCTCGTCATTACCCTGGGGCTCACAAT
Organism: Metarhizium brunneum; assembly: GCF_013426205.1. Lineage (NCBI taxonomy): Eukaryota > Fungi > Ascomycota > Sordariomycetes > Hypocreales > Clavicipitaceae > Metarhizium > Metarhizium brunneum. Next base: position 8,642,244 of record NC_089422.1, on the reverse strand, counting down.
CATCACGGGCGTTGCAACTTGCGAGGGGGACAGCACGTCGTAGTGCTCGAGTTCCCACGGAAACGCGCATGGAGAGAGTGGTATCTGTTTTGGAGAATTCGGCCAAAAGAAGACGGTTGAGCGAGGCGGAGAAGGGTATGTTGGGCCGATACAATGAGTGGATTGCGACCATCAATCAACGACCTCGTTGGAAATGGGAAGGAGGGCCTCGGAAACATGTCGATCTGCCTCAAACGGGTGCGGGGGCCTCGTGGAGGAAATACTATCAGGTGCGTGACCTGGTAACGAAGCACAGGATGCATCCGAAGGAGACTGCTGAAGCGATTGGCGACTCATACTGGGAACTTTTACGTGGACATGGGTATAATAGTATCAGGCTGGACGGTGCTAATCGACTTGTCATTGCAATCAATGACATGGGTCGCAGTGTTCAGGTCATCTCGATAGGCACTTATAACCGACTTAGAATTCAACATTAAAGCTACTTGAGACGGCAATTAGGTCCGGAAGCAAACATGTAGCAGACATGTTTTTCTGTTAATGCCACTACCTAAAACAGTTCAGGAAACAGAAGGAAACCAGGAATGCCCGCTTAGAAGTGAAGACTGGGAACATTGTGCAGGTGCTTCTTTTTCGTCGACTGTGACAAGGGCTAGGCTTGGAGCAATGACTCAATTCATCTAATAACAGTCTTTGGTATCAAAGGTCCTTGGTTTTTCACAAAGCCTCGTTGACTAAAGGGGTCTTTAAATACAAGAAGTCGGTGAGGGACTGTAGCCCTCGTGTAACCGGCCATTTCCGTGCGACATCGACAGATCCGGAAACTCATGTCAGGAGTAATCACAAGTGCTCTAGTCTTGTTCGCAATGGTAATATAAACAGCACATTTATTAAAGAACAATCGTTTCTAACAACCGTTTTTAATCGAAAAAGAAACGAGCTAGTGTTTAATTATAACCCTAAGAAACCAAGACTATATCCGCAGGTAGCCACACAGAACCCTTGGACGGGAAGTTAACCACCTTATAACTGCCATATGCAGCTACCGTGCCAGTTAAATTGAGAAGATACGAGCCAATGGAGTGGCCAACCTAGGAGTATTGCCCGAATTAGTTATTTGCCAGACTAATCGACGGGGAAGGGCTTGGTCTTGGAGGGGATTACCGGAATACCTTTTCCAAGGCAAGAAGGATTGTTACACGGAAAAGGCCCAACAGGTCGTGAAGCCCAACAAAGGGGCTTCGCCGATACAGGAATTATTAGTTATACAGCTAGAACACGTGCCTGGGTAAGGACCCTAGGCCTGGGCGTTTCTTTTATGTATATAAGACGATTACCCTCCCCTTTCTTTCTTGTAGTAACTTAAGACCTTAGAGACCCTTCGAGATTCTTATTGAATTGAGCCCTTTTTGCTCCAAGCCTTCTATGTTGAACCCTTGTCACAAGGATTGTGTACCAGGTTTCACACCGAGATCACACTTAGGCATACCGAACGAAACTCGACCACGATTACTGCTAGCACACGACCGCATGTCTGGCAAACCCAAGAGATCCAACAAACATTGGTATCCTATCGCAAAGATGTTAAGCAAGTGTCGGAGTTGCCGGCAAGCATTCATGAAGTTTCGCAGCTCATGATTATTAGGGGTTAAATAATAAGGCATTTAAGAATAACTTTAAGAGACATCAGTTTACATTTTATTTAAATCTAAAGTAGCATATCTTAACTCTCCATCTTTTAGTATTTATAATTCGCTTAATTAACTCCCAAGTAAGTAACAATCCCCTTCTGCTCATCTTCTTCAATACCGTAACACCTCACGGCCTAATCTTCATCACGCCTCAAGCGCAGTTCCAGCGGTCTTGCGAGCAAGGAGGCTCAGGGGAGTCCAATAATACGCCGCTCCATCTTTAAGTGCCTCCACCACCCTAAGCAAAATATCTTTGGTCTCCTTTTCAGGCGGCAAAGACTGGCACTGAGTCTTGTAAGCGGCGTCAAGTATCTCAACCCAACCGGCCAGTCCAGTCTTTATTATCAGAGGTACAAGTGATGGTGGAATCCGGCCCGTTTTAAAATCCACAACTTCGAGTCCGTGACCCTCGAGGGTATTGGGCAGCGCCTCGATCCATCTATGCCAAGCGAGTTAATATCGTGTCTGGTTGTAAAGAGCATTCCCAACAATTTAAGCTTACCCAAAATCAAATTCGAGCGACTTCAATACCAACTTTGCAGCTTGCAGAAATTTCTTAGCTTCATCGCCGTTTGTAAGAATTCTCCCGAGATTGGCTTCTTCCCATTGAATCCAGCCCCCCGGCTCTGCAGCCCCTATATCAGCATTGCTGTTGGGGCAAAATGGGCGATTAGAGAAACTTACTCAGTAGCGCTTTCGCATGGTTAATCAGTTTTTCTACATTGTTCCCGCGCACAATGCAGACCCAGAAGCGTAAATGCACTACGTCGTACTTTCCAACGAGCTCCGGGGGCACTTGGTCAAACGAGTCCATAATGGACAGCTTGACATTACTCGGCAGGTTTGATTCGTGGGGGAACTGGCCGTCGGATATGTCAAAGCCGTCGAGAACAACAGTAGAGGGAAGCTGAGATGCCAGATCCAACAGCCATATTCTGTGGTAATTAGTAACGAGGCGGCTTCTGTTTGAGTTTGGGACACAAACCCGGTTCCGGTGCCAATTTCGGCAATCTTCATACTGGGGACCACGGGTATCTGCGGATGCAGCGTGTATCCAGTATACATCCTGGCCAGGAGATGCTGGCAATCCAACCTGATGCGGCATTAACAAGACGACGTACTAATGCAACGGAGCGAGTGTGGGATGGGGATGCCTACCGGAGTGAGGCATCCAAATCTCGGGACAAGATGTAATTATCGCGGGCAGCCATGGCTGTACTGGTGGGTATTATGGCCGGATTAACGAATGCCTTGCTGTAAGTGCCTTGTGCTTTTGTTGAAAATTGCTACTACCTGCGGCAATTGCATTAGAACCAGTTGGTCGACGACAAGACCTCACTGTCCGTATAGAGCAAAGGGGGGACTTGCGGCAATAGAAAAGGAGTTGTAGGTAGATGAACCGGTTCGCGACATGAAATCTCCTGGTACACGGTTTTGTCCTTGGTATCCCAACATTAGTAATTCCTTGATGTCTGGTGGCACATGTGTAAACTTATACTGGGCCAGAGAGGACTTCTCGGCGGGTCCACGTCCCGGTGTTCATGCCTGAGCGCTCGCTCTCTCCGATATTGAGGTGACGGCACGGCCGCTGCACGGGCAGGTCAGGTTACATCGGGACCGTTTGAGTCCAACGTCCACAGAATACCCCAACCGACCTGCGCCACATGGACCGGCATAACCGAGGCAAAGCACGGGATTTTGTAAAGATATGGTATTCGGCCCAGTAGAACCGTTACTCCCTTCATATACCCTGATTGTGAGAAGAAATTATGCAATGGAGCATTCATCCGGAACGGGGCACACGTCCGAAAGATGCGGTCCGTTCTAAAGTGCGCGTGAGGAGTAGCCGCCGTGTTTAGTTTCAATCAGCCATCGGCTAGGTGGAAAACGATAAAGTATCTTAAGCATACAATATCAAGGCTGATTGGCAGGACAGCCAGTTCAGATCTGTGGGCTCAAGCGCCGATAGCCTTGCCTAGGCAGTTGTGAACTTTGATGCACGAGTACTTTGTAGCTGAAGCTGCGGATAAGATACGCCTCGCCTTAGAGAAAAGCGGCACGGGAACTCCGGTTGCATCTCCTGTTAAAAGGATCTGCGCCATGGCGGTTTGTCCAGACCTGTTTCGTAGATCAATAAAGTGCTTATTCAGAAACGGCTTTCCTTATTTTATCCCCGACAGCCCAATCCAATAATCTTTTTGCCAAATTTACATTTTACTTGCAATTTCCATTTTTGCTTGATTCGCGTCTGACAAGTCTGATTATCTCCTTCGACCGCCCCGTATTGGTTGCATTAATACCCTATGCAAAACCTATTCTTTTTGAGCCATGTGTGCATCCTTTGTCTTGCTTTCTTTGTACATTTCAGTTGATAAAACTTAGAAAAGAAGTTCCACACTACCTTGTGCCCCTTAAGTCATTTTTCCCCTGATCGCGTCTGTGTGAGCCGACAAAGCAGGAAGTCCAAGGGCCGGAATTGCCACGGGATGCGAGATGATAACATGTCGACTATTTCAACATTAAATTATATACTAACTAGCTGTTGTCGATAGTGGCTCGGCCGACGGGCATGCATGGAGCTAATACCTTCACGCTTCGGCCCATGCCTCGTTTCACATTTCATCCTGTAGCCGTCTAATCTCTTCATCAAAAGCTTTGGATTCCAGTCAACGTGCGACATTATTTCAGACCTGGCCAATCATATGCGCAAACGTCCCATCCCGGAACAAACAAGCTTGTGGGCAATGTGGAATCAAGACTGAAGCCAAATCTGAAGCACCAGACACAACCCCTGCATGAGCCTCATGATCCGTTTCAGAATATTGGCGCGACAGCATCTATGCAGGAGTGGCGCTGCGGACCAAATTCTTGGCGTAACAAATGCTTCAGCCTCAGAGTTCCATGTGGAATCATGGTGCCAACCCTCACATATATGGAACTCTATGAGAACCTGCAGCAGGCAGACGGCAACCAACTTTGTGCAGCGACAAGGTCCTGCAGCTTTCTTTGGTTTGTTGGATCAGACCTATCAGAAAGCAAATGTGACCTTTTCAAGCTATCTATCTGACGATATTTGATACAAATGACACAGTCCCATTTGCAGTGTAACAGTTGATGAAGGGTGATTAGTTGGAATATACGCCCCCTCAGTTTGACATTGTTGCCTCGTTCTTTCTACTTAAATACTGAACATGTAAACTTCAAGTTTGGATACTTGAACAATTGTCTAGACATAATTTTCTTTAGGCATTACCATACTGCAACGGGGCCCAGAAAGGCTCTCGCCAAAGACGTTGAACCTCTGCCGTGACGCCATAGGCGATCTTACTGCTCTAAAATTTTTGTCATCGTTGTCAAGTCCGATATAATGTTCTCCACTATATCTCAAACTAGTGCGCAAATGCAGATGACAACCGTCGATGCTGCGTCTATGGCTGTACCTTCCATCGTCCCCGGCTTCGTCTCCATCTACACAAGCAATGGCAAGGTCTATGCGGTATTGCAATTGGGGAGTTCACAAATGGCGACACCAGCCAGCTCATCCTCTCCAATGACAACACTACCGGCAGAGGGAAAGAGTTTTTCGTCTCCTCTCTCGACGGTAACGCCATCCACAGAAACAAGTATGCTAAATATGGAGCCTTTCTCAACCTCCCGCTCCAATACTTCCGCGAGGCCAACTACCCTGGCGACATCTACTTCACTGCCGCCTATTGTGCCCGAGAACATGACCGAGACTGGCATAGTGTCCGCTATGGAACGTGGAGGTCTTAGCAGGGCCGAAATGGCAGGGATAGCCGGAGTTGTAATAGGTAAAGTGCATTAATTCAGCACTGATATCTCGTCGTTAACATCTCTCAGCGGTCCTTTCTCTAATGGCCTTTGGACTAGGCCTGTTTTTTTATCGACGTCGTCGACAAAGGCAATCGGTTGATTCGCTCTGGCCATTGCCACTTGCTGATACCCATACGGAAAAGGGGTTCCGTGTCCCTGTAGTTGGCCAAAGATATCGGCTCAGGAATGGACGAATTACTCCAAGTAGGAGCACGGAGGATATCCAGGTTGTGTCGAGAGGTCCTACGCCGACAAATCAGGATGACGCCTCTAGAAAGAGTTCTGTCATGAATCTATTTCCGTCAATTCCCGGACCATCTTTGAGTCTAAGCTCATCGAGATGGGGAGATGGCCTTCACAAGTAGCAATGGATCTTTTTTATACATTTTTAATGACAAGATATTTGCAGACTGATTTCATTGAACCTTTGATTATATCCAAGAAATGACCGTATAGATTTCAACTATTATAACTAAAAAAAGACAGCTGAAATCATATGTCCATAAGAGATTCGCTGCCAATTTTATTCTATAGCCGAAGTTCCATAGCCGAAGTCATGGTATAAATATCTAGCTTTAACTTCATTTACGCGTATTGTACCGGACTCTTTACTTATCCTTTCCCCTCTACCTCGCAGGAGTCTTCCCCTCCCTTGTGGCCAGCAGCGCCCGCCTGGCAATCGTAGCCGATGAGTCCGTAGCCATACGGCCGCAAGAATTCTGGGCTTTTTCGTTGAAACTTTGCCGGCTGACTTCAGATTATTGACTCTTGTAAGGCTCCTGCATCAGCGTTGTTAGTCACGTGAGATGCTCCAGTGTCTATGGTCTAACCCCCAGGTTGTGACAAGCGCAGGAGAAGGTGGGCTTGGAACGGATTGTTCAGTTCAAACTATAATAATCGACTTTGAGCCATTAAAAGTCCTTAATTTTCCACGAGGCCTTGAGGGACGGAAGATCTTTATAAATACAGGAAGTTGGTGAGGGCTTGTGCCTGAGGCAGCCCTTGCTTATGACCGGCCTCGGGCCTCGTGACTGTTCCCTTTGTTGTCTGGTTGAGTCAATACATCAATACATGCAACCTTTGTTGGCCCAACGCCCTTTATTGTGTGCTAACCATATGACACAGGTTCTCCGCCACGGAACGTCAAAGCATCCAGTCCACGTTTCCTTCTCGCCAGGACTGCATCTACTTGGTTTCCCGGCGAACAAACATTCTGCGCGAATTTCAACAGAACCGCTGCCATGTGTCAAGACCAAGGACTGCAGCCGGCTTCGATCGAACGCCTGTCCGTCGAGCTCCTGCAAATGGTGCTCTTGGAACTACCAGACGTGTCATCGTTGCGGGCAGCCGCTTTGTCATGCCCGCTGCTTTACGAGGTATTTCTGGATGCAGAGACTACCATCACGACGCAAGTATTGCTCAAGCAGATTGATGACAGCGTACTGCCCGAGGCCGAGCTCGCATTTCTATCCTCAAGCTTGCACCATGGTCCGGAACCCGAATGTCAGCACGGCCTCGTCGACTTCATCACTCAAAATCTTCGCCAAAGGCCGACTCCACCCAGCTCCTGGTCGTTACAGAAAGCGCTTCAACTTGAAAGACTTCATCTCTGTGTGAGCGAGCTAACTCAAAAGTTTGTCCATGCCACCCTGACCACATATCCCATGACTCAAGGTGAATGCACTGCTACGCGACTAGAGAGGTGTCGCATCGAACGGGCATTCTACCACTTCGAAATATATTGCAACCTGTTCCGCATGCTTCCAAATATATGTGCAGAGCCCCCTGCACACATGGAGCAAAAACGACTCTTCTTTGCTTGCTTTGCTCCCTGGGAGAATGAGCAGCTAGGCTGCATTCACGATTTTCTTGTTCGAGCTGTTTCGCCAGGTAAGTTCCTAGGAATAACGTGTACGATTATGGATCTAAAGCTCATCACAATACACTAGCATTCAATGATATCGCAGAACATGATATCGCTTGGGGCGCATTCCAGGTAGAATACGATGACAAGATTGATTCCCCCTTCATCCAACACCTTCTTTCACGTGGATTAAAGAAGCTACTTAGCGTCATCCTAGCAGAAACATATCTAGAACGACATCGACTTCTCTATTCTCGTGGTTTTCCACCCGCCACAGATAACTTTCTCTACGAGGGATTAGAAAGCGCAAACGGACACAACGACAATGTCTTCCTCGAAAGCTTGTCGCCAGTGGAGGAGGCTCTCCTGTTAAAGCATTCGTTTTTCAGAGATCCGGATTCGGGTCCAAAAGATGCCTGGAAATGGGCACATCTGGAAGAATCCAGGGCACACTGGGTGTATGTCGAGGATCGCGATAATCTACGCCGATGGGGTTATGTTATGTGGGACAGATGCCGGTTGGATTCTGTTGCCATCTTGCAAAAACCCTGGGAAGACACGTGGATTTCTACAAATATGCTGCTAGAGGAACAAGAAGCTGCGCGGCAATCGCGGGAAAGAGCTTACATGGAGAATTCATGGGAGAAGAGGGAAAAGATGTACAGGAGAGGCGCCGTTGGTTGGTGGAGTTGGGGAGATGAGAGCCAGGTGCTATGGCCAGACGGGGTTGCGCCTGGACAGAGACCGTCGGTTCCTGTGCATGTCAAGCCTGACTCTCTTGAAGAGGCTCGAGACGTACTGCGGATGATGAAGCTGCCGCCGTCGTGTGCCAAGTTATCTTGAAGCTAGTCAGATACGCCAAGCCATCATGCCTTACATGGTATACTGGAGTATCTACAGACGGTTAGCGATTAATTTAACGAGTGTTATATATTCTCACGGCGAACTCCTTATTGCAGTCTTTCATCTCTCACTTGTACATCCTTTGTCGCCTCTAGGTATGCAGCCGTTTGTAAGCTCCTATGTAGAAGCGGCCATTTCCTGACACCCGTGACGAAGTGTAGTACGTTGATTGAAAGTATAAAATTTTCTAGAGAAGAAATGGAAAAGTATTATTAGACTGCGAAAAAGGCACGTTGTTCCGCATCACGTTTGTCCATGTCCACAACTTCTGTGGCTCGTCGTCTAATCTACTTCATATCATAAAGCTGTGGGTATGTAGTCTCGAAATGCTGCCTTACAGCAAATGTACAGGTTCACCGCAGATGTTACTTTGTTTATGGAGGTAGCGATGCCGTATTTGAAGGATAATTTGCAAATCATCAAGGCGGACTCCGGTCGGCCTCACCCACCGGCGTTGAGACCCGAGGCGTTGACAACTACCATTGTGGCTCAGGCTACATTTGAGGTCCATGTTAAAAACGAGATGGAAGCTGTAGGCAGTCCATATCTATCGCTCCCACCAGGGAGCATCCAGGGGGTTAAGGGTATATCCCTGTTGAGGGAGGAGACATGGAGCTACCACGAACAGACTACGTCACAGGCCGATGACTCACCGCGGCGATTTTCTTTTGCTGTTGTCTACACCCTAGTCCAACATGGCCGGACACCCGGTAGTTGGTGGCTGAGCACGCATTGATACCGGTCCATAAAGTGATAAAACTCACCGGCGTCACATACCAAGTATTCCAGAACTCGGCAGAAAATCCAGACAGTGCTTGAGGAGAGCCATGTCTGACGCCAGGAAATCCGCCCTTCGTGAGCTGAAGGCGCAGAACAAACTCCCCCATGTTGGCATCGTAGGAGCTGGTGTTTCCGGACTCAGGTGTGCAGATACCCTGATCCGCAATGGATTCCAGGTCACCATTCTTGAGGCCAGAGAGAGGATTGGGGGGCGGGTAAGCATCGTACTTGTCAATTTGGCTGATTCTTTACTAAGTATAGCAGGTCTTTCAACAGGACATAGGTGGCCATGCAGTGGACATGTGAGTTGTTTTGTCCTGATATCGAGGTGCCATATGCTGACTATGAAGGGGCGCCAACTGGATTCACGGCACGAAGAACAACCCTATTGCACTCCTTGCCTCCATGACTGACGCGGATCTTGTACCCGACGAACCCGACGCTATATTTTTTGATTCCGTGGGTGAGAGAATACCTGCGAATAAGGCAGAGCACTGCGTCCAACTTGTCGCGGATGCTTTTGACAAAGCCATCCAACACAGTAAAAACCTCTCGCCATCCATCGACCCTCGGAGAAACGTCTTAGACTATGTGCTAGAGATAGTGAGACGATCGCCTCTCGATGCCGAGTCCAAGATTATCTGTGAACAAATGATACACATGTACAACTCGGAGATTGGAGATTGCATTGAATCCCAGAGCCTGAAATACTTTCATCTCGAAGATGGCATGGATGGCGACGATGCTTTCGTCGCGTCGACATACAAGAATATTCTTCAGCTCATTAGCAAAACTGCGAGAAGTGCTGCTGCCATACAGCTTGGCCAAGAGGTCGTCAAGGTGCAAACGTTCTCTCGGAACTCAGACAACAAAGCCGTTGCCGTTGAATTGGCGGGTGGCCAAGTCAAGACTTTCGATGAAGTCGTCATTACATGCCCTCTCGGCTGGCTGAAACGACACAAGTCTGCCTTCAAGCCTTCTCTGCCCCTCCGACTCGAACAAGCAATCGATAGCATCGGGTATGGTGCCCTTGAAAAGGTCTTTGTTTCGTTTCCTACTGCCTTCTGGCAGAAAGCAAATGACAAAACCGGTGCTGCTTCCTCCACCCTCGTTTCGAGAGAAGAAGCTTCGAGGTTTATATTCTGGCACTTCTTGAGCCCATCATACCACCCTCTAACAAAGTATCTGGGCTCTTGGACGCAGGAGTTTGTCGCCCTTTCCGGGCTTCCGGGTGCTCACGCTCATCCAACTTTAGTCTTTTACGTGGCTCCTCCCTGCTCCCGTCATCTCATGCCGTCTTTAGCAGGCCTCGTCCCCCACTCGGACGCATACAACGACATTCTTCGTTCTTTTACGGAACCATTTTACTCTCGCATGCCAAACTACGATGTTAGTAGCCCTGCTTGTCGCCCGACTTTCTTTCTTGGCAGTCAGTGGCAGAATGACCCCTTTGCAGGATATGGAAGCTACGTGAGCTTTCAAGTTGGGCTGGAGAGAGCGGATGAAGACCTGAAGGTCCTGCGCTCCGGTGGAGGAAGGGGAGCAACGGGCGGCAACCTGATGGGTAATGACCGCGGTGTATGGTTCGCTGGAGAACATACCGCTCCGCTGTGCGGCCTTGGAACGACGACGGGAGCTTGGTGGAGTGGTGAAAGGGCAGCAAGAGACGTCCTCGAGGTTTACGGCATGAAGAAGGACATGAAAAAGGATGGAATCGGTCCGGTGATATTATAGAGCCGGATTGATGCGTAGTGGAAAGTAGGGAGTCGTGTGACTCTGAATCAAAGGGAACTTGAGAATGCTCAAAGCGTGGTCGTTATACGTCCACTACCCGCAAACCGCCGCTATTTGTCCTATTATGACGAAGATTCTGATTAATAAACACAAATGGTCAAAGATTATTTAGACTGATTATCTGAATCGACGGGGTAAAAAGGAATAGGATCCTGCAAATAATTCATCAGAATATACGTGTCTTACAGGGACACGACCACAGTATTAGCCCCCTACATCAATGCCCTCTGGAACTGACAATATGGTTATTACGAATCGTTTTATAAATACAAGCAGTGATTAGACTCTAAATATGTAGAATATTAACACAAGACATTGTGTTGAAACGCTACAAGGACACACCGACTGGATACGGTCGGTTTGCGCATCTACCAACGGGCGATGCGTTTTATCCGCAGGCAATGGCCAGACAGCTTGTTTACGAGACATGTCAGGCTCAACTTCTAGCAATGCACTAACCTTATGGGGCTATAATCACGGCATCAATTGCTGCGCTCTTGTTCCCCCTACCTCGTATCTAGTACATCTGGCGGTAACGGCAAGGTTAAAGACGCCACCGCCCGCTACCAGCGCAGCGGAATTCATCACAACTGGCTCTCGGGAAAACACTATTAAGCTTTGGAATACTCGTGGTAGTCGTCTTATAATGCTAATTTGTCACGAAAAATGGGTGATTGCAGTCGTGTTTCACCCTGGGGTCAGGTATCTGATTTCAGCAGCCGACGATAAAACACTCAGGAAGCAATTTGCATCAAGGTGTTGAAGGGTGTTCATGAACAGTTCATCACTTGTCATACATTTCAAAAAAGCCAGTTTAGCTCAGGCGACTAAAATTGGCAAGCGGCCAGGGAGCTGGCTATAATGACGGGCGTTGCCTTGGCGGATACGAAGTCGTTTCTGGAAGTCCTCCAGGTCGGAAAGCTTTCACCTGGGTAGAAGAGCGCGGCTGAAGAGAAACGAGAGAAAAGGACGTCGTAGGGCTAGAAACAAGTATCATTCCTGCGTAGTCGACCATGTCAGCCTCGTGTTGGGAATGGCATTAGAGTTGGTGGCTTGAAAGCAGACAGCCACTCAGGATACAGTATTTTGATAGTCAGGTTACACCTGAGTGAGTAGCAGACCAGAGGACTGTACGAACCAAGGTCCTCATTCGCATGTCTTAATCTGGTTGTCGGTATGCGGCGACACCGATCAAGTTTACTACACGCATACGCACAAATAGGACAGCCGTAACGCCTTCTCAGCGTTAGTATGTGTTTTTAGATACGATGGCTGTCTACATGCAGGAACCGAGACCCAAAGGCGTTCAACAGCCAGACTGAATAGCGTCAGCCACATAAAAAGTATAAAATGGTACAGCTTTTGTTCCAGCCAAACGGGAAAACTATTCAGCTAACTACAAAGCACCTCTACCAAGGATACCTTGGAGGTTTTCTTACATACTTGCGGACTTGTTAGGCAGGCTCTCTTGGTCCCAAAATGTGTATCGAGTCTGGGCTGGGGCAAGCAGCGGCACCTCCGGTAGATCAAACACCACACTTAACCTGTGGCTTTTGCCTGTTAGAGCACACTTATGCGGCGCTTATTGTGGAAACTCGGCCGGTTGTCCGCCGAGATTGGAAAACGTGGCGGACTATTGGTCGAAGCTGGAATATGTTACGCCCACGGAGGAAGGCAGCAGCCTTCGCCACCGGCCGGCTCATCTGTCGCCGAAAGATCGAAGCCACTTCAAATCCGGGGTCCTTGGACTCCGCGTTGTCGAAGATACGCACCCTTGGCCTTATTGGGATGCCGCAAACCTGGCGTTGCGGGTTTCTTGCTATTTGGTTACCGGTAGGATGAGGCTGGCGAGTCGAGAATCCAGGCGTCTCTAACCTGAGTGCCACCACGAGGCCGGACCGTGAATTGTCCAAATGGCTAGATCTAGACCTCTATGGGCCTTTGGATACAACGGTACGCATATATTCAGTAATCATAACCAGATGTATAAAAGCCTCTTGAACTTCAAGATGTTTAAGCCCGAGTCCTATTCTCTCCAGCAGTGCCTTTTCAAGAACATCCAAACGCCCATCTTTATTGATTATTACTATACCTTCATTCAGCCTTGACCGCTTCGGTACAATCACTCATCATGCAGATCAAGCCAGCTCTCGTCGCACTCCTCTCCGCCTCCCTTATCGACTTTGGAGCTGCCGCCTACTGTAACACGAGCCAACTCATCCATATGGATGTAATAGGCACCTGTGACTGCAGCCCAGAACCCAAAGGCTGCTCTACACCGTGTCCCGGGTGCGGAGTCACACCCACAAAGAACATACGCAACTGCAATGGAGGCTGCGAGGATAGCGAATCCGACTGCGCCGCATGCGGCATCTGGTTCCATACTCTCTGCAACTGCCTGCAACACCCACTCAATTGCCAGAATAGCGGCACGATACAGAAATACGGCGCGCCGGTGTGGGTGCTGCTGGAAACGCCGCCGGGCGATCACAATCTCGTCACGACGACGCAATTCCTCCCCGGCATTCGCCAAATGAATGCCGGACACGACGAAGCCTGGCTCTTCGCCCAGCAAAAATTCGACAAGACGTCCGAGGCTCTCGCCATGAACCCGGTCGTAGTGAGAACCATGGAGCAAGTCCACATCCATGTTTGCCCCCGTAACACAACCACGGCCAGCATGCTCGGCAAGATAACCGCCTTTAGCTCCTCGAAGCTTGTGCAGCTGGCGGACGACAAGGAAATGTACTGCCTCGGGATCGACCATAGCGTCGACGTTAAAGGATTCGCTGGCCTTGTGGCTGATTTTATAAACAGCCCGCCGCCAAATGTGTGCAAAGACATGGTTGGCGCGGCTATTATCGAGGACGACAAGAGTCGAAGATGGGCGTGCGCTACTACGAACCGTCAAGGACCTTTGGGTAAAGTGTGCTTTCATTAACTAAGAATGGATAGAAAGAAAAGTCAATTACAAGTCGAAATATAGACCGAATCTGAGCGGCTTTGGGTTGCTACGTGATGATCATGGTGATGAACTGTAAACATGTTCCCTCACAGTTAACGTGAAGATTAGAATCGACTTTTAGGCATAGAATATACTCTGGAGTTGAAGTTAGGACGTTTGCCATGGCACAACTCCAGGACATGACGTTTAGATACTAAAGCCTACGCTAACACATCCATCCATATCTCCCCGTTTAATGACTGAGATTTTGACTGGTGGCTAGGCCATATCTTGCATTGTCGTTATAATTTGCTAAACTAGTGTGGACATGGTCGCGGTCATATGATGTCTGGTGCCATGGGCGGCGCTGGAGGCGCTGGCTCCAACGACCGGATCGCCCTAGACCGGGCTGGCAAGTCTCAGGGCGTCTTTTCCGGTACTTTATTATGGAGCGCAGACAGAAATTACTGCGGTGGTGAACTGGTGCTTACACGCTCAACTATCATCTCAGGGTGCAGCAAATGTCTACGGCCGACCATGTCCATCAAAGCCCGACCAATACAGCCAGGGCTCTCTTAAACAGGCCGTCCGCTGACAACTCAACTGCTCTGATCGAACGGCACAAAATCAGTAGTGGATATATGCGCGATGCCATCATCGGCCTTGCGGATGGCCTCACGGTGCCATTCGCCCTGACGGCTGGGCTGTCCTCGTAAGCCGACCTTGCAGCCACCACGGGCGCATTATTCCAACGAGCGACTCGCGACTGACTCTTAACAAATTTCAAACAGAATCGGCTCCTCGAAACTGGTCATTGTCGGTGGTCTTGCTGAACTATTTGCTGGCTCTATCAGCATGGGGCTTGGAGCGTACTTGGCCACCTCGACGGAGAGGAAGCATTACCAGATCGAGCTTGACCGCGAACGTCGCCAGGTCACCATGTCGGCCGATCAAGAAGAAGAGATTATGGTCAAGATATTCGAAGGCTACGGTGTTGGTAGAGAGGAGCTCCGACCGCTGGCGCGGCGGCTGAGAAGTGACGCAGATGCATGGATTCAGGTTTCATGCCCCCTTCCCCAGCATCGGCACCTCATCATCAAGATTCTAACGGATGCCTATACATGGTGCTAGTTCATGATGGACTTTGAGCTCCGACTAGAACGGCCGGGGCAATTGAAACCCTGGCTATCTGCGATCGTCATGGGCCTTGCGTATTTTCTCGGTGAGTGTTGGCCATCCATCCGGGCGCAGTGCCAGAAAAACGGTCCGACCTATCCCACTCATGTATTCCTGACTGTTTGATTTTCGCCATGTCTACTTAGGAGGCCTTATTCCGATGATTCCGTACTTCGCCCTCGCGGTCAAGGCCGCCCTCTTCGTCTCCATTGGGCTCACTGCTGCCATGCTCACTCTATTCGGGTTTTTTAAGGCGACGAGCATGGGGTTAGCTCGCCGTGCAGCTGCTTTCAGCTCTGCGGAGACGTTGTTGATTGGGGGTTTGGCGGCTGCGGCGAGCTCCGGTATTGTCAAGGGCGTCGATTCTGCTATCCAAGTGAACCCTGGAGGCGTCTGAGAATAAGAACCTTGTTGCAAGTTGAAAACGTTGAATATCTCCAGACCATGAAGTAGCAGCATTTACTGTACGAAGTCAAAACCTAGAAAATGTCATCGTTATAATACGCAGACACGGCTTGAACCATCACCAGTATCTATTTGTGAGTTGTAGTGCACGGAATACTGGTTCGACAACGTAGCATACACGGCACCATTGTTGGACGGTTTTAGACAGAATGGGAGACTCTCGGTTTCCTACAAACAGGCTGGATTTATATGAAGACCTAATGCTTGCTTCAAGCAGCAGTACAACGACTGTAGGCCCAAATTAGCGACTTGAACTTGGGCACACGCCCTTAAGCCAGCGGCATCTCTTCAAGAGTATTAATGTCTTATGCAATATACGGCCCAGATTCTGGATGTGCTGTTAGGAACTTTAAGCCCGCCAGTACAACTGAGAACTTGAGCTTCTTCGAATACTCTCAACTGAAAGATAGGTTGGTACCAGAGTGACCGTTCTTGGCGGTTTGGAGATAGATCAGCCGGTCTACGTTTAACTCGCGGGCAATGACAACGGGACGAGGTTAAAGTTACTGCGGATAATCTGAATACGCTCGTCGGAGCTCTTATTAGGTGTCATAGGTATCAATAAAAATTGATAGCGGCTCAGCAATACGAATAGCGTAGCTAACCCTAACCCTCTACCACCGCCCGATTATTTAGTTCAGCTGGTCAAGTGGCGTAGGATGTGAGCCACCAAATTACGGAGGGTGTTGGGAAAAGTGGAAAAGGTCTGGTTCTTGCTCAGGACGGATAGTGGCGTGATACCGCAAGAAGTCCATATTGTGGCGTCTAGTATGCATGATGGTTAGAGCCGTTATGAGAGTAGTGGAACGAATTGGACTGTACGACGAGAAACACACAGCTACACTCCGTTTCAATGCAAAAGTATATCTATCCAAGGGCCTTGCACATGGACCTCTCAGATACTAGTTGCTCGTTCACCACAATCAACTACCCGGAGACTCAATCGCAGTTGGACATTCTAGATCGGAGCTGAGTTGTACCGAGACTTGCTATTAGATCTGGCTGGTTGCCAGTAAAGACTAGCAGAGACGACCGAGAATACCGAGCTCTTTGTATACATCACATGTATCAAGTTCTACTCTGACCGTTATATAAGGCCGAATAGTTAAAAGATGTATTCCCATACATCACTCTAATGCAGATAATTTGTCAGCGGCTGCCTAACACGATGATGCAGTGAGAGTGCAAATTTTGAGAAATATTTCTACGTAATTTGTATTTTAGCTATTATCTAGTCGTAATAGCTCACATATACTAAGCCAATCAGGTTGCAGAGGCACAAACCTCTGTTTGGTGATGACGAGCAAGTTTAATGTAATATTCTAGCCCAATGCGCATAACTTGGCTTCTCAACTGCAGTACTTATTTTAGTTTTTATCTAGAAGTATAGACAACGTATCATCCTATGATATCCCTGAACGACATCAAATCAGACACATCAGGCAACTTGTTAAGCGGAACCACCGTGACTGCAACTTTGACGAGCCCTGCTCTATACAATTCCACCAGTGGACGGTTTCATTGGCAGTGAGCATCAGCGCTGAGTGAGAGCCGAGGCCATCTGGTGGTGGTGCCTTAACATCGTAAACCAGGTCCTTCGACTGAATATAATCAATAGAAGTCTCAGCACCAAAGTGTTTTGCAACACTCACCCTTTTCTGCTCCACTATCCACAGCAAAGGTACGCAAACCCATACATAGCCTTAGCATACTGGGTTGCCAACGATCCTAGGCCACCAACAAGCGCATCTTTGCGTTTAAGAGCCAATCGCCTTTCATGGCATGCAGGTCAGTGTGGCAGACCAGAGTACAAGATGTGGACTAGAACCTCGTCAGGTCCGAGTACTAGACGGGAATTCTTTCGTAGATCGGAGCTTGCAACTTGTTGATAATGTTCGGCGATGGACTCTACTTGAAGCCATTCTGCACGACTCACCATTGCTGCTTCCCTCATCAACCTGGGCCATTATTCGGCTGGCACTTGAAATTTGCTTATAGTGTTATTACTTTGGGGATACTGCGTATTATTGCACTGGTGAATTTATGTTTACCCCTATATATTTAATAAGGCTGTGGATAATGATAATAAAGTCAACGGTAGATGGTCGTAGCCATAGTCTGCGCGCTGATAAATTAGGTGCGCTTGAAGCCTCCTATTTTACCTCATCTATGACACATTTGTGCACTAGTAGGATCAAAATAATCATATGACGCCAACCTTGTGGTCACTGCAATCGAAGCATGGAAGCGATTAACGTACTACGACAGCATGGTAATAGAATTTGTGGCATGAAAGCCACGGCCTTATTATCATATGATGATAGAATTCGTGACGTGGAAACAAACCGACCCATGTCGCGTCAAATGGTGGCTTCATGCTTCGTGGTCCCCGCCATTGACGTTTCGGCGTCCAACCAAGGTTCGAGATTTTCTGACTATTGGATGTAGACATCAGCAAGCCTCGTACGTATTTCCAAGGTTAAACCAATGCACACCCGATGTTCATCCCGTTTGTGGTGGGAGGATGTCCCCTGATCGTGTCCTTTGCCACCAGAACGCTCGACGCTGGTTTCAATAGCCATTTGATTACCAGCCTATCCCATCATCTCATTTTGAGAAAGAAAAGAAGTTAAGATTCATCATTAGCATCTTTTGCTAAAACCATTTTAATCAGGGCAGGCATCCCGTGTATTGCGCATTGGAGGATATCCAGCTTGTGCGTGTCATAGCAATACCCCATTCTAAAAACATCCTTTGGAAACATTAAATCGAGGTGTATCAAGCAGGCTCAGTACAAATGGTCAAGCTTGTCTGAACCGAAAATTCAGTCATTCATCATGGCCAATTTCACCGTTGGCGACTACATTGCCCAAAGGCTCGCTCAAATAGGGGTACGCCATCATTTCCTAGTACCCGGCGGCGACAACCTCGCTCTGCTGGACAGGCTCGGCGCGCACCCATCACTCACCGGCGTCGGGTGCACAAACGAGCTGAATTGCTCTCTAGCTGCCGAGGGATACGCCAGAGCCAACGGCATCGCAGTCTGCGTCGTCACCTACAGCGTAGGGGCCTTTTCTGCCTTCAACGGCATCGGCAGCGCCTACGCTGAGAATCTTCCCGTCATCCTCATCAGCGGAGCACCGAATACGCATGACAAGGACCAGCATTTGCTTCACCACACCCTCGGGGAGCACGATTTCACGTACCAGCTAGAAATGGCCAAGAAGATTACATGCTGCGCCGTGTCGATCCGGAATGCCAAATCAGCTCCCGAGTTGGTTGACCGCGTTGTATGGAATTGTATCCGGCTGCAAAAACCCGGGTACATTGAGCTGCCTACCAACCTGTCCACCGAGAGGTGCGTGCAACCCGGACCGATAAGTGGTCTCGACGCTGGGGATCGGCACGTTGGGTCTGTCCTTGCCGCTGCGGTTACTAGCGTTAGGGAATATCTTGAGACGCGGCAGAAGCCAGTGATTCTCGCCGGGCCAAAGATACGAAGTTGCAAAGCCCAGGAAAGCCTCGTCCGCCTGGCAGAAGCCATTGGCTGCGCGGTCGTGGTTCAGCCAGCGGGCAAGGGACTGTTCCCCGAGACACACCCCCAATTTGCCGGAGTTTTCTGGGGCCAAGTGAGCACCCTCGCTGCCGACAGCATCGTCAACTGGTCTGATGGTCTGATATGCGTGGGAACCTTGTTCACAGACTATAGCACGGTCGGTTGGACAGCCGTGTCCAACGTGCCGCAGGTAGTCATTGACGCGGATGCTGTGACATGTGTGACGACTTGCTTCACTGGCGTCGCCATGTGCGACTTGCTGGTCGGCTTGGCAGATACAGTCGCCTGGAACGACAGCTCAATGACCGAGTACGCTCGGCTGCGGCCGGAAATTCCACTCCAGCGCCACGGAGCCTACGGGGAGCTCACGAGAAAGGAGGTTGCCCGACGGGTGCAGCTGCTTCTCGGGCCGGACATGACGGTTTTCGCGGACGCAGGAGATTCGTGGTTCAACGGCATTCAACTGCAACTTCCGCCCGGGGCGGCATTCGAAATCGAAATGCAATGGGGCCATATCGGATGGTCGATACCGGCGTCGTTTGGCTACGCGCTTGCAAAACCTGAAAGGAGAATCATAGTCCTGATTGGAGACGGGGCCCTGCAAGTGACGGCTCAAGAGATGTCTCAGATGGTGAGGCACCGCCTTCCCGTGATTCTGGTGCTGATGAACAATAAAGGATACACGATCGAGGCGGAGATGCACGCCGGGGTGTACAATCGGATTTATAATTGGAACTACGTCCTCCTCGTGCAGGCGTTCAACTTTTCTGGCACGGGAGGACGTGCGCTTGGCCTGAAAGCAGATACGGTCGAGGAGTTTTCTGAAGCCATTGAATTGGCACAGGCACACATGGATGGACCAAGTCTCATCGAATGCAGCATCGACCAGGAGGACTGCAGCAAAGAGCTGATTACATGGGGGCATTATGTTGCGGCGGCCAACAATCGTTCTGGAATGACCATCGAGACGTAGGCTTATTGTGAATGCTTGGCACTGCGATTGGAACGTTTGGGTTCAAACATCAATTTCATAATCAGATTTGGGGTTTCAGAGGTCCTTGATTCTCCGAGAGTCCTTGAGTGTCAGAGGTGTCTATGAGTACAACAAGCCGGTGCGCCCGAGAGGCCCGAGGCAACCCTCGCCAAGGCCCGTCCCGTGATACCTTTCTTTGTTGTTGTGTAACCTTTGTTCTCCGATACCTTTGTCCAGGTCCTACGCCGTGTGACACTCACGAGGCGCACGTCGCCCAAGGTGTCCAACCCCCCGACCGCGCAGGCTCACCTTTGATTCACATGGATTTTCTCAGGAGCATGAATGAAAAAAAAAAAGCTTGTGATTACGTTGAAACTGGGCTGGGCAGATACTTGGGCCGGCGGCAGTGGACACTAACAAGGCAAAGTACCTCTCGGAGGACGTTGTCCGTTTTGGTTAAACCCCCGGTGAGCGCCCCAGATCTTGACCACAAAAACCACAAACTTTTGACATGTGCCGCGGCATGTCGTGGGCAGTGCCTCGAATCCTCCTCTTGGCTCCTGCCCACGAGTAATGTATTTAAAGCGCCTCGATTCTCCGCATTCTGGACGCGGGGATTCCGGGGAAGACCCTTGACCTCGTTCCCAGCGGCAGCTTTGATTGTCTTTTGCAACGTTAAGTCTGACAACCAGATCTCACTTGCATCTTGTAAAAAAAAGGCACCGGACTCTTTACAAATACCAAAATGGACAAGTTCTACGGCAGTTGGACCCAAGAGTCGTGCGACAATGTCGACGCGTTCCTATGCGCTCTCAGTACGTTTCTCCCCCCCTGATGCGACTAGGCTCCTGAACCAGTCGATGGTTTTTAACGCCCAAGACAGAAATCAGCTTCTTTCTACGCACGGCTGCCAAGACGCAGACACCCACGATTGAGTTCTCTGCCGAGGGCGACGTCATCACCTTCAAGACCATGACTACCTTCAAGACGGACCAGGTCCAGTTTGAGCTGGGCAAGGAATTCGCCGAGAAGAGACTGGACGGCGTCATGGTCCAGACCACGGCCGTTCTTCAGGACGACGCCTTGGTCTTCCACAAGGAGGGCGACAAGCCGTACACTGTGACCTTTTCCCTCGAGGGCGACAAGCTCAAGGTCGAATACGTCATTGGCAACGTCGTGGCCACTCGCACATTGACCAAGAATTGAGCCGGGGTTTTGAGAACAGCGTGAGACGGTGAGCAGGGGCTCGGTCAGTGTAGATTATACCTCTTTGTATTATAGGTTGCGCAGACATGAAGTGTGAGCCACACATTTGGTCTGTCACAACGATGTTGTCGTGCATGGACCGGCAACTCGTCTTTGCGGTGGCTTTGCGATAGAATCACGGGCAAGAACCCGGACCAATGGAAGTCGAGTTGACATGTGAAAGCATGTCGGCTTGTCAGTCGGGATGGCTGACTGAGATGCTCCACAGCAACGAGGGATGGGTCGGACTTTTTGCCAAAAATAGCTGAATAAACTTGACATCTGTACTACTTCAATGTTATTGAGTCTAAAGTGACTTTTCTCCACCCTGATACTCGGAGCGAAGCAGTCGCTGGCTCTTCCCGGATGTTGCGATTTGGCCTGTTGGATATCGCTCTCCACAATGTCATGGTTGGCATTTGGTATGCACGTTTGAGATATTAATACTAGAGTAAATTGGAACACGACGAATATCTCTCTATAGGTCCAATACGGACTTGTAGTCTACACAACAGATACACATCCGATTGTGGTCGTCCTTTTGCATGGTCACTGCTCTCCCTCGACCAAGTCGAGGATAAATCGAGGCTTCATTAACCCTCCTCAAAACAAAGGCTGCGACGGTCAAAATCCGTCAAGTCGTGCGACACTCGCCCAGCTGCTACCAGTGTCTTTGCAATACCATCGAAACCGTGAGAGACTGCCCACCAGCGTGCCGTGCGGCAGTTGCTGTCCTCTGCGTTCACATGGACCGCCCATGTCTCAAGGAGAATCTTGACCATGCATCAAGTCCATTCATGACTGCCCACCACAGCAACAATCGCACATGATGGTCTCTCGTCTTGTACACGTCTGCCTTGATGTAAGAGGGCTCCAACTACGTCTTCATAGCCATGTACCAACGCCGCATAAAAGGGGTACCCATATCTCTGGCCTCTGACATTTATTTGCGAGTCCCGATCAAGTACCATCTCGACGAGCCTGGGTCCGTTTCTATCTGCGAGGATATACGGCAGATCTGCGCAGGGCCCATACAGTTCCGGACTCGGGATGGGCTTGAGCATGCTATGCTTTTGGATCCATTGAGTGAGAGGGAAGGCCTTGAGGAAACTATCTTGAGGAATTTGTAGCGCCGCCCGGTCTATATGATATAGTAAGCTATTGTAGAGTATCAGGTCTCTCATATCTTGGTGATTATTGAAGTCAAACTTGAGCTCGAAGTAGACATGGCAGTAATAGGCTAGACGTTCATGGCTCATGCTCTCAAACTCTAGCTAAGCAACATCCGCCCAAATATCACAAATGCCGACATTAGGGAAGGATTCACGCACCGACTCGTGGATGAACTGGACAGTAGGAGGGCTGTATTGTGTGGTCTTCCCAGGCCCCGTGAGCAGCGAACGTATCTTCTTACATTGTCCGGTGTGACCTCGTCGGCATCCCAGGCGTCCACTCATCTGGTCGAAGCTCAATCGCGCAGGCAAAGTCAAATTTTTGCAGCTTAAATGAGTGCCTGGAAAAGAGAACCCACGTGATGTAAAGGCGGAAGTCGGCCAGATTTTTATTGCCCCTTTGAGAACCTCCCTGAAAACGTCGCCCTGGTCTAATACGCCTTTATAACGACATTTTTTTAAACTAGAAAAGCCATAAAGCCCATTGCCCCCAGTGCCACTCGAAGAACTTTTGGACAAGCCGAACTCTAGAGCTAAAAATTCGTTGTCAAACCCCGCCTCTTCATTCTAGATGCTATTGGTGATTGGCTCCGGGAACCGGAGACCACAACTGGCGGGAGTCAAATCAGGTTTTCATGGTCTACATGCCTATCGTTTAAGGTTCATGAGACATTTGTGTAGCTATCCTTGCACGGGCATGCGGACCTTTGTAGGAGCTTCAAACCTTGGAACGAATCTACTCCGCCATCGTGGCGCTTCCGCCCAAGAATCCAATCCAATCAATCAAGTCAGGAGACACCACCCCAAACATCATGGTGGGCACGCCCGAAAAGCGCGAAAGTTTTCGGGCGCTTGTAAAAAGCTTAACTCCGGCTTCATTAACGGGGTGTAGCCATGTTGGCATTGGCAATATATTTAAACCTGCAACAAACCGGCTTTACATTCTGAGGCTCAACGCCATCAACAAGTACCACAAGACACCACAAGACAACAAGACCAGTCAATCGATCAACAAGCCATAGTCATGTCCTCGCCTACCAAGGTCACCTTCCCCTCGTTCACGCTCAGCATCAGCGGCGAGCTGTACGCCCCGGCCGCCGGGTCTCCCGACCGAAAAGGCGCCGCCGTCGTCGTGAGCCACCCCATGACGGGCGTCAAGGAACAAACAGCCGCCGACTACGCCCGGGCTCTCTCCTCGGCCGGATTCTACGCCCTGACCTTCGACGCCGGCTACCAGGGCGAGAGCACCGGCGAGCCCCGCGGCCTCGAAGATCCTCGCCAGCGCGTCGAGGACAACAAGGCCGCCGTCACGTACCTGACGCGCCTCCACGGCAAAGTCGACCCCGAGCGGATCGGCGTCCTGGGCATCTGCGCATCGGGGGGATACTCGTCGCACGCCGCACAGTCCGACGCCCGCATCAAGGCCCTCGCCACCGTCAGCGCCGCCTGCGTCGGCCGCATGACGCGCAACGGCGGCCTCTACGAAGCCAACGACAAGGAGTCCCCCGAGGCCATTGCCGGCGCTCTCAAGGCGGCGGGCGACTGGCGCACCGCCCACGCCAACGACCCCAAGGCGCAGGCTCCGCGTATGTTTGAGACCGAGGCATCTGCGGTGCCGGAGGAGGCGCCGTCCTTCTTCAAGGCCGCCGCTGCGTATTACGGCTCCCGGCGTGGCCACCATGTCCGGTCGGACCAGCGCGTCCCGCCGTCTAGCTACGATTTGATGATTGGATACGACTCTTTCCAGCTGCCGCATCTGATTGCGCCGCGGCCGCTGCTCATGATTGCGGGCGCCGAGGCGGAGACGCTGCATTTTAGCAGGGGGGCTGTCGAGGCGGCAAAGGAGCCGAAAGAGCTGTTTGTTATTCGGGGGAAAAACCACTTTGACTTGTATGACGATTTGGCAGAGTCGGCGCCAAAGTTGATTGCGTTTTACGCAAAAGCGCTTGCTCACTGAGGAAAGATGTCGATACGTTGACGTGTGGGGGGATCGAGGCTGTCCATTTTCTCCGTCTTTGGTCCATCTATACTGGCATCAAGGCGGGCAATGTCCAGGGCGGAAACGGGAAAAGTTACGAGTTTCGACTAAACGGGTGAATAGTACGACAGGTGAGGCGACGCGACGCGACGTCTTGCGCATCATGTGAATAACCCGATGGACTCGGGCTTGAAGGCTCAGCGGCACAGGTGTTTGGCAACGATGCCACCAAGCACAGATGCGGTACAGCCAGGCATCAAAGATATGAATGATACCAGATGTATCCATTTCTTGGACGTAAGGGATGTGCAGTGGGGACATTTGCTTGGATCTTGGCCCTGTAGGGCTCATCAATAGTACCAGACGAGCGTTGCCTTCAGGCCGGCCCCCTGCATTTTCGCATACTCACCATGGGGGGGGGATCGTTGGCGTCTTTACTGCAAACATGTATCAAATCAGCTGCGCGTTCAGCCCGCGAGTGCAGTACGTAGCAGAATACATGTACATATCGTCTACCCACGTGCACTGATCATCTCAAGATGGCCAGATAACCGCTGTTCTGAACAACACATTGACTCAGGGGCTACCCAGGGGCCTCGTCGGGAAAATGCACCTACTTAAGTAAGGAACCTAGATCAAGTGGTGCTTGCCGTCCCACAAGATGTGACAAGGGGCAGGGGCTTGAAGTAGTACCATGACTCAATTCATCTATTCACAGTCTTTGGTATAAAAGGTCTTTGGTTTTCCTTGAGGCCTACTTGGCCAAAGAGCTCTTTTAATACAACAAGCCAGTGATGGTCTTCTGCCCGATGTCCCGTGATTGTAGTCCTCGTGTAACCCCGTGCGGCACGAGATGTCGATCCTTTCCGTCTTGGCTTCACTTGGAGAGAGACGCTGTCCGTTGGCAACTAAGTGGACTAGGAAGTACATGTACATAGTTTACCCACTTAGTCGCTGGCGGGTAGTCCGTTTACATCGACGGCTTAGACTTAGCCTTATGTCTGGTACCCATGGGCCAAACAAGGCAGGGTTTCTTCAACGGTTCAATAAGACGCCTGGCGCGTCGTATGAGTGGCCGACCGCCCGAACTTGTTCCATTCTCGCCAGAAAGCCCACATGTTGACAAGCAACGTTGCGCCTCCTTGTCCATCGTCAACGTCCTCCATTGCCATCAAAAAGCAGAATCGGAGTATAGCATTGACTTGCCAATTCTCCTCATCATCGCCATCATCGCCATCGTTGTCAGCGCCGCCCACTTGACTCTCTTGACCTGGCTCCGACTCTCTCAGTAGGAGGCGGCCGGTGTCATGTTACCATCGGTACCATCGGAATGATCGCCACTATCTGCCGACCTGTGCCAAGACTCCTGGGGTTGCTGAAAGAGGAGCCGAAAATCAATAATAATTTAATATAATTTACCGAGTCAGTATTGGCATGCATGGGCGCTGTCACCCACATCGCTCCACAAGATGATAGACACATCTAGTCTGCCACACCCTTATATGTGATTTCCTTGTAATGCAATGGAAGTGGCTATTTTTACTTATTTTCTTGTTTTTTCGCGTTCTTCATAACTTGATAAAGGGCATCGCGATGTGGGCTGTGCACAACGAGGCAGCCGTAGGGGAATTTTTTCCTCAACATGTGACCAATTTCAAGTGGCCCGGAATACTAGCCGGCCAACTATAAGGTGTGACTTTAAATAAAACATGGGAAATCGCGTTTTTGAATAAATGAGGCGGCTCGAACCCCGAGGCTGCTCGGGCCTGGTGAAAAAGTCCGTTCAATTAAAGCCGAATGTCCCACCAGACCAGTTGACAGCCGGCGTTTTTTACAGCCAAGGTACAATGAATTATTGGGCCTGGCATTTCACCAAATCAGATTGGTCACATATATAGTGCTCATGCCCAATATACCGCACCGGGACTTAATTTATCGGGCTGGGCCTAATTTATCGGGGCCCCCGCCGACGACGCCGCAGTTCTTAACGAACGGGTATTATCGATGAGCCACAATACTATATCATTGTCATGTTATAGGCTCTTGGCATCCCAAGACGTGGTGACTGGGGCACTTTGGCAGAATGTTTATGGAATGAAATGCAACATTGAACCAACAGGACCAGATGATGGATCAAGTCTAAGTCTGTCACTGTTTCATGCCAAGGCTTCCCTCTCGGCTCAAGTGCTGCGTATTTGTCACAAAATTACGCAGCTAGGCCAAAAGTGTGCGACCAGACAGTATTCAAAGTTCAGAATTGGTAATTCGTGGAATATTGACGGATGACATCGATGTTTTAAGACTGTTGATTGTGTGACAAGGAATATGCAGCATCGTGTGTGAGTTGATCGCTTGCCCTACTTACACCCTTATGCCTGTGGTTTTAATAGAATCAATAATGTGCCACAAACGTATTATACTCACAATGAGATCATCTGCGCGAGTTCAAGTGAACAGCACGGCACCCGCTCTGGGGCCCCCAGCCTCTCACTTTGCATGAGTTAATTTGCATAGCATCGTGATTAAGACGATGCCGAGTCATGCCACGCCGAGAGGGCCGCTGTGCGTCCGGAAATTGATGACCAAGTACTCGTCTCCTCCGGCAAGCGAAAGAGCTTCACTTGTCGAAATATAAAAGATGGCCGCGGGCTCCTCGTCGTCTCAACCGCCAGCCAGCATCCATCGATCCATCTCAACATCTAATCGCTTCTCGTCACAACTACCCACTACCCTCCTCCTCTTTCCAACATGCTCCTACCAAGCGCTACCGTGCTCCTGCTGGGCGCCCTGCAGCCGGCCCTGGGCAAGCCTTCCCTCCGCCGCCGCCAGATGGACGGAAGCAAAAACGAGATTGGGGCCCAGCGGGTGACGGCCACCGAGATCGCCATCGACTACCTTGCCCCCAACCCCCCGTGCGGCGGTTATACGCCGTGGGTTGGCGTCTGGCCCGCGGACGCCTGCAACCCCTACACGGCGGACTTTGTGGCATGGGCATACGCCGAGCGCACCCAGGGCCGGGACATCCGCACCGTCACCATCAACCTCGCCGAGCTGGACGCCGGCGAGTACAAGGCCGCCTTTGTCTGCGAGGACGGCAAGAGGAAGCCCTGGCTGGTGTCCCAGACCTTCAAGCTCGAGGACGAGCCCCCCGCCAAGAAGAAGCAGGGCGAGCAGTGCGTCAAGTCGGATGACTGTGAGGGTGGGTTCTTCTGCCAACACCAGTGCGGCGGTGCCATGGAGGAATACGGTCCCGGCTCGGTCGAGTGCCTTATTGCAGGGAATCCCACCTGCAAACCCCGGCCCAAGAAGGAGGGCGAGGGCTGTTCTAAGCATGGTGACTGCGCCGGGGGACTGTACTGCGCACACCAGTGCGGAGGCAGAGTTGACGACTATAGGCCAGCCCTGTGTCTCATTGGAGGCGGGCCAAGGTGCGCAAAGGAAAGACAGTGGTAGTAGGAGCAGCCGGTCAAGTAGCCAAGAGTCCGGGACCTACACTACCAGTTGACCAGACATTATCTGTAGGGCCAGGGTAGAAGGACGTACTTGGATACCGGGTCTGGTGGGAAATATGGCCTCGACTACATCAAGATATCACGCCACCCCTTGCACATGAGAGCTGTTGACTGCCAGGGGTAGCATCAGCCAAAGGCCGGGAGGTATGGGTTGAGCTATATTTACCACCAGCTCCACTATTATATTAATTATTTAATTCAATATTTAAGTAATTATGCAATCTTTTGTACAAAACTCTAGCGTCGCCTCGAACCGTGTCTGTGTCGGCTGTATATGACGAGATTGTGACTGCCCATGCTCCGTGTGCCATTGTGGCACAGCCGAACCTGACACCAATGCCGGTTGTGTCCTGGTCATGTATACCGGAAACAGAGATGGATGCTGAGGGGAGAGTTTCCCAGTCGCTGAAGCTGTTTGTTTTCCTGATGATGATGATGAAACCAAAGCCAATCATTCCCAGCCCGGCATCCCTGCTCCCGTCGCACACACTCTCTCGCGTCTTATTGTTCCTCTAATACTATATGATAATATACGCAGTGGTCTACTCTCACGTGGTTTCTACGCAAAGAATTCGCAATGGTCCTCTTTAAAGTTCCTATTGCTGCTGCCACTGTCGCTGCCGCCTCACTGCGCCTCATCAACACAAAGGCAGACAGGACAACGGTGTGGCAGGGGCTCAATAGAGGGCTTGGAGCAACATGGCTCAAATTCATCTAATAACAGTCTTTGGTATCAAAGGTCCTTCGTTTCCTTAAGGCCTTGAGGGGCCAAAGGCCTCTATAAATACAAGAAGTTGGTGAGGGTCTTCTGCCCTAACCCCGTGACCGTAGCCCTTGTGTAACGGGGCCATTTCCGTGTAACAAATGGCATGGTTATTGGTGATGCTTCTGCCCAGCGCGGTAATCACCAGACTTTGCCAGCTGTAACACGGGCCATGGAATCATTATAATAGGTCTGGTACAGTGCTCGGTGGTCTACAATCAATTACTACATATATGGGGTCTTGCTAATATATCATGCGGTCCTGTGGTACTATTAACGAGATACAGGAATACAGTTTGCAGAGATGCCAATATCTACTACATAGAGCTCATTATCAAATAGAGATGTCTGCCCGGCATATTTAGGGGCTTAAATTTATATTTAAGAATGAAATCCAGATAAGTGTGCTTATTCCCTGCACTTTCAGCTCTTTAAATGCTGTCGAGTTATCAACAGCAATTCGGGGCAGTGCAAAGTTACACATAGAAGGGTCAAATTGATGGTTCTGATAATTATTGAAGGTCCAAGACTGAAGACCTGAAAATCCGGAGGATTGGACCAGGCTTTTTTATACCCTGGCCGAGCCCTTGAGGACCCCTGTGATGACCCTCTTCCTAGCCCTAACCTGGAACCCTAGAAAAGGCAAATATCATGACCTTTGGGACTTCCGGACCTCTGAATCCTTCAATAAAAGCCCCGCGGATATTCAATTTTAGCCTGTTTGACTCAACAAATGCACGCCACTCTGAAACTGCTCGCGCTTTTATTCAAGAAGAGTCTGACTTTTCCAAGAGAGAAACCTTCACAACGTAATATCAGCTTTGATCAAAGACTAAAATCCTTTCGTAAAATAGTCGGATTCTTCTCATTCTTTGGCGAGTTTGTAACTTTTCTCTTCTCCTCCTTCCCAACGTCTACCACAGAATACGGCAGTACGCGATAGGGTTTCTTCATGATTCGTCATAGAATCAACAAGCGCAGGACGCGGCCATAAACGCAAACTCACTATGATTCGTATCCCGGCATATATCTCTGCTAAGCATAGGATATTTCCAGCACGCGCAACTACACGTAAAGGCATACTACGAGATCGGGCCGCGGCGCAGCAGGCTACATCAACCCGTAATGCACCGTACAGCCCTGACGGTTGTCGCCTCCGGGCACCACATTGTCAAACAGAACACCAAGAGTATAAAATCGCCCCCAAGTCCAATTCGGGGCAACTATGTGTCCAATTATGCAGTATTAAATCATGACGCCATGGCCCCCCGCGACGTCTGCTCCCTCGTCTCGCTAAATACATCATCCACGCTGTCATCGAATATATACATGACGCAAATTCTATCCACCCCCAGCTAATGCGACACAGTCCATCACTCTACTCCTTTTCCCGTGCCAGTTTCCCCGCCTCGGCCGTCTCATCTCTCGACGTCCTCAAAAAGGGAATCAACTGCGTGCCACCCGTACCCATGAGACCCTGCTCACCCCCCCGCGACGACGACGAGCTCGCCAGGTTTGTCCGCGGCCCCCCCGTCCAGGGCTGCCTAGACGGCAGGACAATGTACCGCGTCACAATCCGGATGTGCTTGTTCCGGAACTCGCTCAGGGCCTCGGTCGCAGCGGTGTAGGCCTCCCGCAGCCCGCGCTGCTCGGGCGTCGCCGGCTCGGCGAGCGCCAGCTCCCGTATGCTCCCCATCCGGGCGACGTGCACGAGGAAGCGCCGGTGCGGGCCGGGCATGTACCCCCTGACCTCGGCGTGGAAGCTCTCCTGCCCCGGCTTGCCGTGGGTGCGGTGCTCGACGCCCAGCACCACGTCGAAGAACTGGATCAGCGAGCTCTGCCCGTTGCTGCCGCCGCGGTACTGCCTCCAGCGGCCCTTGCCGTGGCCCTCGTCGTAGAAGACGCCCCTGGGCAGTCCCGCGGCCTCCATGTTCATGCTCCCCGCGAGGAAGGGCCGGATCCGGTGGTAAAAGACCATGGGGTCGCACTTCTCGTACATGCGCTCCAGGAGCGCGCCGACGCCGTCGATGCAGTTGCGTAGTTGGCCGAGGGCCGAGGCGATGACGGGGTAGTCGCGCGTCTTGACGGCCTCGAGGGCGGCCATCATGGTTTGCAGGATGCCGGCTGCCTTGGCTTCCATGGCGACGCTGATGAGCAGGAACCACGATTCCGACTCGGTGCCGGTGAATGAGATGGGGAGGCTGAGGTTGTGCAGGTTTGTGAAGTCGCTCCCGGAGCAGGAGAAGTTCCAGAGGTTGGCCCCCGCGTAGGTCAATACCGGGGGGACTTCGAGGTGGCTCGATACCCGCAGGAAGGGGACTGTGATTTGCGGCGGCAGGATCTGGGATTGGAAGGTTAGCAGAGTTTGGCTTCCGACGGAGGGCGTGGACGGCTTGGTTACTTACTTGCTCGGGCTTTTCACCTCCCCAGATATACGCATGGGCCATGAAGGCCAAGATGACATACGCCCTCCTCCATTCCGCTTCGGAGACGAGGCAATCTGTGGATAGCACGGGCAGCTGACGGACGGAGTCTCGAATCCGGTTGCTCTCGATCAATGCCGGCAGATGCTGTGCAATGAGTTCCCAGGGCTCATAATACGAATCGGAGAGAGACGTGGGCGGACTGGTGGCGGGCAGGAAGGCGTTTTGTGTGACGGCGAATTTGCTCAAGTCGACTGTCGGCTTTCCATTCGAGGGGGTGCCGGACAGCACGGCGTGAGGTGACATTATGTGTCACGGGCTATGATGTGTTGTTGTGCGGCTATGATGGTCTCGGTGTCACTTGGCGATGTTAAGACAAGCCCACCATCAGCAGCAAATTCCAGTTGTTGTGAAAGACAAGACAACATGCAGATTAGGGATGTACAGAGATGAAATACAAATCAATATGCTCGACATAGTTGGACGAGTTTGCTGTTTCGAGTATTGCGTAATGCGTAATGCGTCTTCCGTCCGCCATCCGAGTCGCGGCATCCGCTCCGGGGCCGTTGTGATGATCCGCAGTGACATGGAATGATAAGGCAGGCTCTCGCTGCGCCCAGGCCATGACTCGCAGATGCCGGGCAAACCAACTCCATCCGGACCTGCATGTCTGCTGACCAGTGACGACAGTCCCCCGGCCATGCCCGTATCCCATTCCGTGCCATGGCCGCCATGCGATGCCATGCGGTTCCTGCGAATCATTTCGCCTGCAAGTATCCAAATGGGCAAAGTGTGGGGACTGACTGCTGAATGGATAGAGACTTGCGGCTTGTTGCGGTACTCGGATGACGGAAGCTCGGATGTCGAGCCCGCGCGCACGGAATGGGACTGAAATCCAAAAAAATACTTCCGTGTGGGTCGCCCGTTTATTTCAATGCCCCGAATCTCCGATGCGCAGTTGCATCAGGAGTCACAGCCGCAATCACTGTAGCAAAGCACATCCGCAGTGAAATCGGCATTCATTGGTCCCTCCAGCCTTTTTTTAGAGACATCGGCAAGCCTCCCAAGACGACGGGGGAAGCAAACGTGTACGTCGAAACCATAAAGTGCCTTCGATTACCCTCGTGACTTGCATTGTGCTGCTCCGCACTGCCTCGTCTCCCCAATCTCCAACTCCGTGGCCTTGCTGTCCGACGCGGCCGTCATTCTCGCCATCTTCCGTCCCTTCACTCCTCATCGCCCTCGTCACGCCTCACATATCGCCATGGATCTGGCCTCCTTTGTCGACCGGCTGCGGAACGGCTCAGCCGCCAAGTTCCCCGCTGACGCAAACACCTTGGCCTTTGCTCAAAAGCTCGACTCACAAGACCAGCTCAAGCACCTGCGGGATGAGTTTGTGCTGCCCACCAAAGGCTCCCTAAAGAAGAGAGCCTTGGATGGTTCTCTCCCAGGTATGTCCCAACTCATCTCATCTCGTCTCATCTCATCTCATCTCCTTCTTCACAAAACACCGTGAAACCGCGGCTCGGGATGAAACCTTGCTGACTGGGTCAAATCAGGACAATCAGCCAGCAATGGCATCAACGGCGCAGGGGGACAGCCAGCAGATGCCGACAAGCCGTGCCTCTACTTTGTCGGCAACTCTCTCGGCGCTCAGCCGCGGGCCGTCCGGGAGTACCTGGATGCTCAGCTGGAGACGTGGGCTTCGATTGGCGTCAACGGCCACTTCACCGACATGGACAACTCGCCCCTGACGCAGTGGCAGGACATGGCCGAGGACTGCGCCAAGAAGTCGTCCGACCTCGTCGGGGCCTCGCCGCACGAAATCGTCATCATGAACACGCTCACCATCAATCTCCACGTCATGATGGCGAGCTTCTACAAGCCCACCGCCAAGCGGCACAAGGTGATTCTGGAATGGAAGCCCTTCCCGAGCGACCACTACGCCATCGAGAGCCAGGTCATCTGGCACGGGCACGACCCCGACAAGAGCATGGTCAAGATCGAGCCCGACGACAACAGCCTGATCCCCACGGACAAGATCCTCCGGACCATCGACGAGCACGCCGAGGAAACCGCGCTGCTCCTGCTGCCCGGTATCCAGTACTACTCGGGCCAGCTGTTCGACATGGCCAGCATCACGGCCTACGCCAGGGCGCGCGGCATCGTCGTCGGCTGGGACCTGGCCCACGCCGCCGGCAACGTCGAGCTCCGGCTGCACGACTGGGACGTCGACTTTGCCTGCTGGTGCACGTACAAGTACATCAACGCCGGGCCGGGCTCCATCGCCGGCGCGTACGTGCACGAGCGGCACGGCCGTGTCGACTGGGCCGCCGGCGGCGACGCAGTGGGAGGAGGCAGGCCCTCGTACCGGCCTCGCCTGGCGGGCTGGTACGGCGGCGACAAGAGCGTCCGCTTCAACATGGACAGCACGTTTGTGCCGACGCCCGGCGCCGCGGGCTACCAGCTCTCCAACCCGTCGGCCATTGACCTGGCGGCGCTGTCGGGCGCCCTGTCCGTCTTCAACAAGACGCGCATGCGGGACCTGCGCTCCAAGGCCCTCGTCCTGACGGCCTACGCCGAGCTGCTGCTGGACCAGATGCTCGACGAGGCCGGGGGAGACGATCCCGGCGCCGCGCCCCTGTTCACCGTCCTGACGCCCCGGGATCCTCTGCAGCGCGGCACCCAGCTCAGCGTGCTGTTGAGGGAGGGCCTGTTGGACAGGGTCTCGCGGGCGCTGGAGGACAATGGCGCCATCTGCGACAAGCGCAAGCCCAATGTCATTCGGGTTGCGCCTGTTCCCTTGTATACGCGGTTTGAGGACGTGTGGGCTTACATGCAGATTTTGCGAGGGGCGCTGGGGTTGTAAATACCATTGACAGTTGATGATTTATAGAATACTATGGCATTACGAGCATAAAGGCTGTTGTATCATGTATTGGTCATGACCCCTGACGAATACTTGCATGTATATTGAGTGCGTGTGATTTTTTTCTTCATGTTGCTGGGGCGGGAGTAGAGAAAGTACATCTGGCCCGTTGCTCTACAAGTCATGATAGATGCAAGTCGCTCCGTTCCTCGGCACCCTGAGTCCAATTTATGCCCGCCGGACAGGGATATCGGCCTCCGGTTCGGGGCAGAAGCAGTTTGTTATGGATTGACGTCATTTGATTGATTCAGCTCCTAAAGAATTCCCTAGATCAATTACGATTTATCAATATGATTCATCAACTAAATTGACTACGCCGCCTTTATATTAAAGGACCTCTTGCTTTCTCTCTCTCTCTCTCTTTTTTTAAATTTTTTTACATCGATTGCAATCCCCTCACTTACACTATTTCCCCGTGCTCGTTTCTGAGGAGCCCCAGAGACCAGGATCCCCGCATCGAAGCAAGTCGGGGGAAACAAATTGACAGAATCCACCAATGCGATGGATAATCCCTTCCGGGGTTTATTTTTAATATCCGACCAGACTCGACAACAGAACACCATCGCGACATGAGCCGTTTGCTAGCGAGTTATCCAAGCAATATCCTGGATCGACATCACCGCGACTAATTCACCGGCTAGTAGATCCGGCCCCAAGATGCAGGCCCAACAAGCGGCGCTCCCAATGGCCCTTCATTCCAGCGCTCTGACGTGTCGATCTGCACATGCAGCTAAACGACCAAACGAGCAGGTAGCTTCACCTCAAGTAGCACCAGCAACGTCCCGCCAGCATCTCACCTCACTTATCAGAAAGTGGAGTCCATCTCAACTCCAATAGACCTCTTTATAAGACAGCAGCACCTTCACCTTTCCCGTCCTTTTCCTTCTTCGCAACACACCCTCCGGCTTGCCAAACATGGCGCTGCCGTCACGATTCAGTCTATACCGGCCATTTACACAAAACTTCCTAGTGGGATGGTAAGCATCGCCCTCCATCCTACCAGCCACGTCTCACCCGAAAAGTCACTAACCACCGCCAGCATCTTGCTCTGCCTCCCGGGCATATACACGGCGCTCACGGGCCTCGGCGCCGGCGGCGGCCAGCCGTCCTCGGCAGACGTGGCCAACAAGACCAACGCCCTCCTCTACGGGCTGCTCGCCCTCGTCGCCCTCTTCGGCGGCACCATCCTCAACATGCTGCGCCCGAAGCTGAGCCTGGCCATCGGATCCCTCGGGTACCCCTGCTACGTCGGCGGCCTGTGGTACTACGACCGCACCGGCAACGTCTGGTTCGCGCTGCTCGCGGGCGCCATGCTCGGCATCACGGGCGGCTTCCTCTGGACGGCCGCCGCCTACGTCCAGTTCAGCTACGCCCAAGAAAATGACAAGGGCCTGGTGCGACACGCGCCGCTTTCCCCCGGGGCCTCTGGACGCGAAACGCTAATCCCGCACGTAGTACATCAGCACGCAGTGGATTCTGAGAAGCATAGGCGCCATCGTGGGGAGCTCCATCTCGCTCGGCCTGTCCGTCGGCCAGACCTCGCCGGTGGGCGTCTCGACGCCCGTGTACGTCGCCTTCATCGCTATCCACACGAGCGCCGTGCTCATCGCGCTCCTGCTCATCGTCGACCCGAGGCGCGTGGTGCGCCGGGACGGGACGCACATTGCCGTCTTTGGGGAGGCCCGGCTCTGGACTGAGGTCAGGGGCACGCTGGCCGTCATGCTTGACCGCCGGTACCTTTTCACGGCGCCGGCTCAGCTCGTCTGCGAGATGGCGCTGGCTCTCGTGAGCAGCGTCAATTGTGCGCCTCGCCTGGTATCCTAGACTGTTGGGGAGAAAACAAGGGCTAATAACTGGGCAGCCCGGTACTTTAACTTGCGCACGCGCTCTGTCAACAACTTTGCCTACCAGGCGACGCAGGCGTTTGTCCCCGCCGTCCTCGTGCTCGTCCTCGACAGCAAGTACATACGGTCCCGGAGGACGCGGGGCCTCGTCGGCATCGCGGGCATGGGCGCCGTCGCCGTGGGAGCGAGCGCCGGCCTCATCGGCTGGCTGCAGGTCAATCGGGTGGACGCGCTGAGGACGCCCGCCGGCGCCGACTGGACCGACGCCGAGTGGCCGGGCTTGTTTGTGTGCTACGTCCTCTTTGGCGCCGTGTACGCGGGATACCAGATGTGCGTCGAGTACACGCTGTCGGCTACGACAAACGACCCGGCGGTGCTGGCCCGCGTGGCGGGCATGTTCAAGTTTTACTCGGCGTTTGGCATGATGGTCTCGTTCGTCATGGCCGGCGAGGGCGTCAGCTTTCTGGGGCAGATTACGCTGCAGCTGGTGTAGGTGGCTTCTGCGTCTGTTTCGTCTCTCGACGCGGGTGATTCGGGCTAATACCACGCGCAGATTGTATGCTTTGGGCATTTGTGGAATCGTCTGGGTCCTGGTGTTTCACGTCCAAGAGAGCAATTATTTCTCAGAAGACAACGTTATTGCTCCGGTGGCTGTGGAGGAGCAAAAAAGGGGCTTGGAGGCAGAGAATTCGCAACATGCCAAGGACGTGGCTGCGCAGAATACTTCATCTGTATCTGGGCATAGAGCATGACGATGCATATTTGAATCATGGAAGGAGTCCCCCCTTTTTGGCGGAGTTTATCTTGGTGCCTCGTACGCGGGTCTCAACTCGTTGGGAGTCAGAAGGTCTTCTTTGCCGGATAGAAAATCCGACGTAATGGCTCGGTAGCGCGTCCATCCGACATTGTTACATATTCATTACTTGATGAACTTGCCTGCTCCATTTCCACCTTCCACAATAGGAGTTGTGTTGGGGGCTAGTTGCGGAAGTTCGGATCCTCGGTTATCAAAAACAACCCAGCACTCCAACGCAATGACGAAACCGCAGTACGAGGTATAATCCGTGGGGTTGGATCTATTGCCCTATAATACTCGCCCTTTGTAGTCCCTTCGTTATACATGAATTCATCAGACATAGATGTACATCAAATATTGCCGCCGATAGTGCCGGCCCTAAAAATAATGCGCCAAATCAATCCCTCCCCCAGCCTCCAGTAGGGGAAACAGATTCAATGCCGACCCTGCATCCCCGTCATTGCCTACGGTCCCATTCCAATAATTATCATCCGGCGTCTGCATCAGTGACTCGGTCAACCCCAAAAACGCCGAATCAATCTCGGCCAGTCGCGGAGACGGAACACCCTGCAAGCCCTGGTGCTGCAAGAATGACCTGTCCAGTGGCTCCCGTCCCCGAAACGTCACAGCCGCAGGACTTCTGCTAGTGTGCTGGGATGAATCCCTACCCGGTGTGGATTCTCCGGGCGTTGTCCGCGGTTCCGGCGGCATCAAGCCGAATAGTTGGCTCGAGTTTTCTGTTCTTCGCAGCCGTTCCTGGAGTTCCCGTCGCTCGAGATACTCCAGCGCCGTCATGAGGAGGGATTGAGCAATGAGCGAGTATTGGGTGGCGTGGCCGTCAGCTTTGGCAAAGTGATCGAGCGCTTGGATGGACATGCGGCAGTACTTTTCAAGAATGCGGCCAAACCCGCCCAGGAGACCGACACCCAAGACGAGAGCAGACGCGAACAACCAAGAGCTGTAAAACAAGTATTAGCCTCGAACCTCTCCGGCACTTGGCAGCAGCTGTGGCACTTACACGATGAGCGGCGCTCGGCTGTTGAAGATGCCTCGGTCAATCAGATCCAGTATCGGGTCGACCATTAAACTGGCAGCATCAATGCATGCATCCGCAAGCTTCGACTTCCCAGATGTAAGGGGCGACCTTCCAGCCGCCGACTGACTGTCGGATAGCCTCCTCACAAGCTCATACATGAGAAATGGTCTCGAAACAAGCATGACAGCATAGTAGTATGATGACAAAACCTGGCAAGCACCGCTCATCTCGGCCGTGCTGCGAGAATCGGTTCGAGCAATGACATCCTTGAGTTGCTGCAGCCAGCGCCCTGACCAGTCCCGTAGCTGGTGTGATATTCCCTCGGTGAGCTGCAGCGAGATCTTGCGTCTGGAGTAGATTTCCACCACTACTGTCTCTGTAATAAGCAGGATCTGTACCGAGGCATTCAACAGGTCAAAGGTCTCGTCGCCGTTGCCGTCGACATTTCGATACGGAACAGTGCAGTCGACATCCGAAGCGGACGGCGGCCTGCCCATAGACGTGCTCAGAAATAAATCTACTATCCGAACGCTCTTCCACAGCCGATCCCTCTGTCGGTGCACGTGGGCTCCAAATCGAGCATTCACTTCGGTTCGATGGATGCCGATGGAGTACGCCGCCCGGGCGGCTATGCCGAAGAACAAATACGCGCCGTTTATCTGGCATGAACAAAGCATGTATATGGTGATGAGAATGAAGGCCTGAACCGTCCCGACGCTCAAGTTGCCGCTCAACGTGGCGTACGCCTTGCTCCGCGCATACTCAAAGTACCCCTGCGACAGCGCCTCGTGGTCTTTGAGGCTCCCGATGGCCAGAACAAGATAGTTGACAACCGACGTCAATTCATCCGACCCCCGTCCATGGTTCGCCCACAGCAGCAAATCGCTCAGCAGCTTTGCGTTGTCGAACAAGTCGGCCAGCCCCGTCGTCGTCGCCAGATAACTGGCAACAATGGCGTCGAAATCAACGCCCCCGACGTCCGGCGGGCTTCCGAACCCGCCGCCGGCTCGCTCCCTCGTCGAATACCCAGCGGGCACGTTCTCCAGGACCGAGTAGCGGCTGCTCTCTGGTGCAAAGGCGTGTTGTCCCACCCTGCTGGTGACGAGTTGTCGGACAGACTGGAAAAACGACAGTGGCGCGCAGTCTCCGATGAAGACCAGCTTTCCCTGCGCATCGCACAGCAGCCGTGCCTCCCGTGGAACTTCAGTGTCGTCCTCAGCCGAGGGCTCGGCTGGGCCATTCACATTCACAGCTGCCTGCCGATCATCGGCGGTTCTGGCGGCGGAATCTCGCGTCCTCGGCGTCGAAGCACCCTGCGCAGAATCGTGCACGGCAGCCGGTCGAGTCCTCAGCGCCCTTCCGCCCACTCCTTCATCGTCGACACTCTTTGACACTCTCCTGCTTGCCGTCGTCCTGCGCCGTTGTGGCGAGTAGTGACACGCCTGCGGCCGCTGTCGCCCTGCGCAGTAGCCGCAGGGTAGTTTCCCATCGCACTTGACCTTGCGCGCTTTGCACCCATCGCACGCGTTGGCAATGCGGCTGCGGATGTACCGGGGCGGTCCTGGCCCTCCGGGTGTTTGTCTGCCGTTGTCGTCCTCCATTGAAGTGCGGCTCGTCGATGCATGGCCGGATGTGTTGTGTTGGTGGAGTTGGGAAGTTGGTGTGCGACGTGACGGTGGAAGCGCTCTTCGGAAGCACTGTGCACCATCATCCGGCTGCGGAATCAAGTTTCCACAATTGCCCCCGGATACATAGGGTCCATGGGCGCATTGTTTCGGTTTATGGGGAGATGAGACCAAGGACCTGGCTGCCTAAGAGGCGATTTGTTTCTCTTCAGTGTTGCTATATAAATGGCGGGCCTGGTGAGGGTTTGATGAGATGCGTTGTGTTCGTTGTGATCGCAAGGCGGGTGGTTTGGTACCGTGTGCGCAAGTTTGAGCACTGGGTCTTGTCGCGACTCAATTACCAGTTGACGTCTCTGTAACGTGTAAGAGCACAAAGCCCACAATGATGGGATTTAAGTTTCAAGTGCAATAAGTCGTTTTATTTATTCCTTGTGATATTTACAAAACCCAAGGCCGCTCATGAATCGTTTTATCATTTATATGCGCAGTCCGTCGCAAAACAGCCAAAATGTAGTTAGTTACTCCATGCGGCAAGCATCAGATCAATAGTATTCCATATCCCAATATATTCAAGCAACGTGCCACGTCCCAGGACTCGTCAATCTGTCCGCGTATGGACCACACCTTCTCCATGACCTCCATGCCTTCCTTGACAGTGCCAAATATTTGCAGCGCGCCAAGTCGCCGTACAATTTGGCGGTACTTGTCTTCGTCTTCTGGCGGCGAAAGACAACCACAGATGCACATGGGCCAAGCCACCGCTCTCAGCCAGGCTCCTGTCGGGAGCGAGGTGAGCAGCTCCGTTGCCTTGGACACAGACCAGCGAATTTCAGAGCTGGACGGCTGCCATCCTGAGACGACGACATGCAGGTAGCTCAGCGTTGCAAGCAGCCAAATCATCTGGAACCTCGGTTGCGCCTCTGCGTGGGCTCCCGTCACAGGGTCTGCGACGAGCAGCGGGAATACACCCTGGGGCGGGTATCGCAGTTCCGGGTGGTTCTCTAAAAGGTCAAGCCCGGTCTTGATTCCGTCGGAGAGCACTTTTCCTCGCGATGCCAGCTCGTCCGTTGAAAGTGAGCCCATTTGCTTTTGTTCGCGTTTCCAGGATTCCAACGCGGCTACGTTGCCGAGAAGCTGGATAATCCAGTTGGGCAAGCCGAAGAACTCATCCATGGTCAGCGGCCCCGCAGGCGTAGGCTCGATACTTCTTTGGAATTCTGCACACGCTGGGATAACGGTGTCGTGATATCGGAGCAGGCGCGGTGAGCTTCCGAGCGTCACACTCGACAGCACATCAATGTATATGAGCGTCGCCGTGAAAAATCGCAGGGCCGCCTGGTTGGTGCTCCAGGGTCTTCTCGCGCCAATCTCAGGCGGAGGCCACCGCGGACTGTACAGGCTGTGCAGCGTCCCCGTCCACTGTTCCGGTTCGGACAATATCTGCACAAACAATGCGATCGCAGCATCGAGATGCAGTCGCCAGTTCTCCTTCTTGGAGGTCGCGACTTCGAAGAAGAGCATTTGAATGATGCTTTGCATCACGACAAGACCCTTTTCCTTGTCGAAGCCGGTTTTGCTGGCGTTGATCAAGCACATCTCCTTGGACAGTTCTTTGAGGCCGAGTTCAAGCTGGCTCTCCAGGCTGTGCACCATGCGCATCGCACACTGCTCGTGCTCCTGCTTTCCATCTGCCAGAACAATGGCGAAGAATGCGTTTGCCAGCGAAACCGCAGTGTGATAGACGCATTTATTGCGTTGCAGAATGTCCAAGATCCAGCCACGGCCTCCCGCAAGAACCGGCGGCCGGTAATGGGGAAACAGGTAGGGGAAGACGTAATCGAGATAAATCATCAAGAAGTGGAGGTCGTTGT
The DNA here is from genome assembly GCF_013426205.1 of Metarhizium brunneum. Lineage (NCBI taxonomy): Eukaryota > Fungi > Ascomycota > Sordariomycetes > Hypocreales > Clavicipitaceae > Metarhizium > Metarhizium brunneum. Next base: position 8,601,070 of record NC_089422.1, on the reverse strand, counting down.
CGAGTCCATTGTCGTCAATATCCTCTTGCCGCACAAAGACCTGGCTGTGCCACGGCACTTCGGGCGGTGAGGCGCCATTCGTGTTGCTTGATTCTGGCGATGAGCCAATTCCATGGCTACGAGGCGACGGGTCGGTATCTGAAGCACCAGACATGGGGGCCTTTCCACGGCCCCCGTTGGCCTGTGGATCGTCAGTGTCGCTTATGCTCACCATCTTGGTCCCTGCCTCCAGCATCTCTAGATACTTGCGATCCCTCCTCTGGCTGGCCTGCTTCTTCACCTCGGCCTTGATCCTATCAGCCATCTCTCTCTGCTTGGGTCCGCCATCCATCCAATCCGGCTTTTCGTCCTGGAAATAGCAGGTGATTTCAAGAGCCTTGCAGGTATCGCACTCTGGCCGGTTCTCGGCGCATTTCTTGCGTCTCATTCTACAGGTCCAACAGCCCCCGGAGGAGCGGGTCTTACTGTTGGACATGAGCTGTCGAAGGGCCGATATTTTGGACGTTGGGTAGGACATTTTTCTGGGGCACGGTCTCACTGGCCGTGTAGGCAGAGAGCATATGTCGGGTAGTTAAATCGCAACCGTTGATGCGCCTCTGTTCTTTGTGATGCAGTGAGGCAATGCCACAGCCATCTGTTGCGATCAACTTCAAGGGCCTTAAGAGTGGATCGTTGGTGGCTGATGTGCTTGGCGCCCATTTGTCATCACGCTTCCCCTTTTTTTATTTGCCAACTATTACTCTGATTGGCCTCACAGCATTGCGCGAGGTTACCCTGTATTTACACCCGCGACTTGAGAATTATTACAAAGACATTACTCACATGCAATCAATTCATCAATCGAGCAGAGGCAATACGGAAAGTAATAGCAATTATTTATACGCTAATAAGAAGAACAGCCCCATGCAATCTTTTTTTTATTTTATTGTTTAAATATTCCTATGCCCGAGTTGCTTATCACCATCTAAAAGCGGTTTCACCCCACAATGTCGAAACCTTGACCAACATTAATGCAATTCTGACCTAGCAAAATATAAAAAATCAAACCAACAACCTAATCAATTAATTGTCAGTTTTTGTCACGATCCCATGATATGCCAGTGTTATACCCAAAGCCCCCTACCCCTTCAAAAAAGACAAACAGAAAACAACGAACGATTAAGTCCTGAACCAAGTCTTAGCAGGCAATCTGAATATTTCCCCAAAGCCAAAGCCAAATCAAAAACTAATTCTAATGCAACTCATTACGGTGTTTGCCAAAAAGAGTCTGCCTTTTCTCCAGCAGCCCCAAATCCCACCACCCGTCAATCCTCTCCAAGATGGTCTTCCGTTTAGGCCTGAGCGCGGTCAGAGGAGGACTCAGTAACCCCAAACCCACGGGTGACTTTGGCTGCGGTACAACAACAGGCACAGGCGGCAACGGAGGGATCGTCTCGACAGGTCGAGGCGGAGGCTGAAGGCGAGCTCGCTTTTCGCGAATTGTCGCCGCGGGGGCCGGCGGGGGAGGAAACGATGAATAAACAGACCCACGAGCCTGATAAGGGATATTCATGCTGACGGCATCGTCGCTGCCCGAGTCGCTATCATATCTCTTGTCCGGGTGAACCATGGCCATTGTGCCAAGGCTCTTTGCCCTATGCAGCTCTCGCGGAGCCCGAGGCGGCGCTGCCAATCTTTTCCTCCCGGCCGGAACCTCCCCACGGCCGTACCCTCATTCCAAGTCCTTGGGAGGGGGCCGGCTGCCGCCCTTGATGCGTTTCCAGAGGCAGGCCGACGTGACGGCGGACATGAAGTAGAGGACGCAGAGGCAGATGCTGAGGCCCCAGATGGCCTTGATCTCAAAGCAGGTTGCCTTGTCTGGGTCAACCCACTCAAAGTAGTTCTTGCGTGAGAGATTGAGGAAAAGGGAGTGTATGAAGTTGGCTGTGTTGCCCTTGTCGGGGAGCGAAGGGCACGAGAGGTAGCTGACGGGCTTGCCGACGACACAAGCCACCACGATGGTGGCGACGAGACAAAGGCCATCGGCACCGGTGGAAATCAGCAGAGGGAGCATCGAGTCCCAGTAGAGAATGTACGTGATGACGGTGTAAACAGCAGTGATGCAAGCCTAGTGTTCAGTCAGTCAGCCAAAACCCTTTTTACACTCGCCACGGAGAAGCGTACAACGACAAGAGTGCCGACCAGCGCAGGCGGAGGCACGTAGCTGGCAGTCACCATTTCGGAAATAAAATTCGAAGCCAGCCCAATAATGGTGATCAGTGAAATGGCCTGTAGAGCGCGCATGGCCGTAAACGTCATGCCCAGGGCACCCAACGCTGGAGGAGCAGGCATTTTGGCAGTGACTCCAGTGGGAATATCGAGCGAAAGCCGAGGTCGAGACGAGCACTTGGCCGTGCAAAGAGGGAAATGTTTCGAGTAGAACGGCACAATAGCCGGCGGAGGCGTGGTGGGCGAAATCGTGAGTTTGGTGCAAAAGAAGCCTTTGCCCGACTGCGTAAGTTGGAGCAAAGACTCAAAAATAAAAACAAGCAGCAAGCGAGAGACGGGCTGAAGCTGGCGTTTCTTTGTTGTGAAGAGAATGGATGGATATCCGGATCTTTCGAGTCTGTTTCCTTCAAGCACAGTGAGAGAATGTGTAAATTTCAACAAGAGGAAATACGCAAAACGTTGAAACAGCAAAGATGGTTGATCTTAAATGCGCAGAGAGACCCCTAGTCCGAACCCGAGAAAAGAAGGTGTGAGAGGGAGAAAAAGGAAAAAGAAAAAAAAAAGAGACAAAGGAAAGAAACAGTTCCTTCCAACACAGTAGATGTTTTTTGACTTGAGAGTGAAGAAGAACGAGGCTACGTTTAGGTAGGATGTTGGACTCTTTTATACCAGACCAAGGCCATGCATCTTCCTGCGGCCATGCCACCATGTGTACCACCCGGCAATGTAGTGCTGGTTTCTAAATGCAGCGACGCTGCCGTCCACATGTACCGACATGGGCCGTCGCCGTTTCAAATTTTGAGCCTCCGGCGACCACATATGTACACAAACCCGGTTCACATCCTTGGTGAACGACTCATCAACGACTCACACCCGGAGGGGACCAGCGGTGACATCTTTGACAAGCATGTATGAGACGTTGGCCAGTGTGGGCAGCCGCCCGGTTGACCAATCACTGTGCTCTCTGCACCACGACGCAAAAGCCGGCGCTTACACAACCTTGCTGCACTCGCACGATTTAAGCGCGTCTGCCCGGGTCTCGGCTGGTCTTGGTAGCAACAGACCAAGGCCCAAGACGTTGAGCGATTGGGCTTGGTTCGTTTGATCGATTGCCATGAACCCACAAACCCGGCTATGCGTTGCCCGGCCGCAGCATGGCCAAATGAGAGGGACCATGGCGGGCAGCTCTGGCCCTGCAAGGCCTGACGGACATTTTCTCTGGCGGCCATGAGCTAAAAATGGATGCAATGGCCCGCAGAAGCTTGTTTTCAGCTGATTCTAAATGCCGATTGTGTATTGTGATAATTGAGGCTTGACGGTGGGTTTCATGTCCGTCTATACGGTGGCATGCGGTATGGCTGATGGCTGGTTCAATTTCATTTTCTTGCGCCATACGCCTATCTAAAAGTCTCAACTTCAAACATGCTTGCTCAATGCGTGCGTTGTAGATTAGCCATTGCCAATCCTTCCCAATGGCCCGTACGTGCAATTTTAGTCCCGCATCAGGAGCCGTTGCTAGATTTGCGTGAATAAACTCGAGGTCAAAGCAAAACGATCCATACAATGCCAACCTAGCCAAGCAGATCACCAGATGCTGACCCGCTGTTTCCAGCTGCGGAACCGGGCTGGGAGGACACGGCTGGCGCTCCCCAGATACCAGCACTGCTTTTCTCCTTGGCAAGCTGTCCCATTGCAGGCCCGCTGGCTGACTTGTCGGTCTTCTTGATGCTGGAGCTAGCCTTGCCCCAGAGAGCGCCGAATGCATCACCACCGCTGGCTCCGGCTGGCTTAGACCCAGGACTGGTGACAGGCTTCATGTTCGCCATTGTTGTTGGTCCGGTTGAAGCCATGTTGCCCATAGCCGACATGTTGGTCGGAGCTGGGTTAGGTGCTTGAGATGGAACACCGCTGAAGTAGTTCGGACCAGCAGGTTGGAAGCCAGTTGGCTTGGGAGGCTGGTTCTGGGTCATTGGGACAGCAAAGGCAGAGTAATTGGCGCCATGGGTAGCGCTGGAGTTGGGCCCGGGTGAGATAGACGAAGTGTTGACCATCTGGCTAAGGTTGGCAGTCTGGGGAGCGGACACTGGTTGGGGCGCGGCGAATTGTGCCGTTGAGGTGGCTGTTGAAGTGAGAGGAGTTGTTAAAGGTTGAACAATCGGCTGAGTTGCCGGTGTTGCAGACTGGAAATCGTCAAAATCGTCATCATCGTCTGCGCCGACATTGCCACTAGACGGCCCAGCCAAAACGGCCAGGCCTGAGCTTTGGGTCGCAGCAGGGGTCGCGGAGCTTGAACTTTGAACTGGGTCATCGAATGAGAACAAGTCAACCTCAGGCTCCTTCTTCTTTGCTGGTTCGGCAGCTGGTTTCTTGGTGGATGTGTGGTCGGACTTGCGTGAAGCTCTCGATGGTCGCTCATCTTCGTTGAACTCGTCATACTCCTCAAACCCATCGGACCGGCCGGCACCACTGCTACCACCACCGCCCGACTCGCGGTAGCCATCATGCTGGCCACCGAAGCCGCCGCCGTCTCCGTAAACACCGCCGGAGTAGCCGCCGTAGTTTCCCGATTCACTGCCGAATCCGCCATATCTACTACCGCTCCCACCAGAAAAGCCACCTCCAAAGGTCATGCCGCCTTCAACGCCGGTGTATTTGTTCTTGGTTGCCCGCGCTTTCTTGCGCTCAGATCGGATGCGCTCAACGTCGCCCAGAAGCTCGGCTAATTCTTTGGCTCGATTCCGCACATTGAGACCTTGGTCTTTGCCGTTCTGATCAATAAAGTGAAATTGTCGCAGCATCTTCAGGAGAGTGATATGTCCCCGAGCATCATCAACGACCCGTTCAGAGCCGTGCTTGATGAGAAACTCGAGCAGTTGTAGCGCTTTGTAGATTTGTCGCCACTCCTCGGCGGCCTTTTCGGTGAATCGGCGATAGATCATGGGCATAATCTCGTTGAGTGTTTGGCTGGTCTCAGGTTAGCCATTTGAAAGAAACGTTTCGCCCGGTTTCGTACTAGTTGAATGTGCCGTTGGCGATTTCTTGCATTAATGTAGACGAAGCGCCCCATGGCTCATTGTTGGTAGCTTCTCGCACCTATTGCAACGATGTCAGACCCGGGGTTCGCATAATTGAGTTGTTGGTAGAGTAGCACCTTCGCCTCCATTTCTGTATAGTTCATAACCGCTATCGAAATAATGTCAGAATGCCGCTCACCGGAGTTGGGATGAAATTCATTTACCATTTTGGGCTTTGCGGAAACCTGCCTTGAGATCGTACAAGGTGAGGTTGGAGACGGTGCTCTTGAGATCGTTTAAATCCATTGCGAAAAATCCAAAGACAAGACTAGGCTCTAGGAGCGAGATGAATAGCGATTATTGAGAGGCCGCGACGTGCACGGGAGGCGTTATTCGCAAGGGTGAGAGTACTGTCGTCGATGGACTGGAAACCCAAACCTGGACAACTGGTCTCTCGGGCTTCAGGTCGTGGAGTCCACCCCCAGCCCATGAACGACCAGGGGAAGGCATGGTCACGTGACTTGATTCAGGTGTACCATGGTGGCGCTCTAATTCCCTTCAGAGCCCAAGAGTGCTTGCAAGGTCAAGAGGAGTAAATTAGGATGGAGGAACCTAATATTCTTCCAGGTATTTTGTGCTTGCAATGAAACCATTATCGAGTTGCTTGGCCGTCTGTGGAGTGCCTTGTACGAAAGATATTGGCATTGATGTGTCCAGCAATCCAATTTGCGTCCCAGGGGAACAAGGTACCTGAGACTTCAGGCGCGCATCCCAGCCCGTCGCCACCCGGCCAAAACTTTTCCCCTTTCTGGCGAGCCCTCCAACTTGGTCAACCGAGTTTGCCATTAGCATTCAATCATCAACAAATTTCTTGCAACCCTTGTTTGTATTTTACTGTACTATCAATTCAAAGGCCCTTGCCTTCTAGGTACGTTGAGGCGCTTTCTTTCTTGCCAATGTTCGATGCAGATATCCCTGTCGGCAGCAACAGCGCGAAGTCAGTCAACTCCTCAGCATCAGTGAAGAGCCCATTTGGTTGCCGCCGGCACCTTCGACACGCATATGCATGCACAGCTGGTCAATGGCACATTCCGCCGTCAAAAGCAGGTCCAGCCCATTTGCAGAGACGCATCGTTCATGCTAGAGCTGCAAGTTGCACATCACCATGGCACTTTGCTGAGCAACAAGCTTCGTCGACGAGCTGTCAGCGAGTGGGCTGTGTTTGCCTGACTATTGGCTCTTGGGGCAGATCCACTCGCGCCGAACAACATGGTTCTGCCTCTCACCGTCCGTAGCCATGGCGATGATCGGGAAAATGGCGGGATTTCGCGGATCTGTCATTGAATGTGCAGGACTGGCGTGCATGCCGCTGTTGCCGTTGATAGCAGAGGCAAAGCCAATCGCAGCCGTGGTCGTTGCGACTGTCGAATGGACCAACACTTGATGGCCAAGTTGGCGGCTCCCGCGTCCATGGCGAGCTTCACACAAACATTGGACCAACTTGCGCACCAGCATTTGAACTACCAACGCTGTTCGACGGTGGTCGTGGTCCCCTGCCCGTGAAGGCTGCATGCTGGAGCTGTCTGCTCCATCCAGCCGCTGCCTTCCCTCCAATTGCCCACCCACACTGGCTCTTTCTTTGCCAGCTCCTGGTGCCTTTTTTATTGGTCCTGGCTCCCGCCACTAACATTTTACCCCTCCAGCTGCCTCACAATGCGATCAACACTTCTTCGACCCCTCCTACCCCGCCACACCTTCTGCGCTCCCGGCGCCAGACCTTTTTCTCTCCCTCAACTTGCATCTGCGTCAAACAGATTTCAAACCACCCGTTTTTTTTCTGTTACCTCCGCAGCCATGGGCAAGAAGGTGTAAGTCTCTTCATTCTTATTCCTATGCCTAAATCGCCAATTGGTCTTTCGAACCACATCTGACTTGGGGTGGTAGCTTCTTCGACGTTACCTGGGAGGGTCCTGTCATGCAGGGCGGCAAGCCTACCAATACTGTCAAAGGTATGTACTTTGTTTTGGCCTCTTTGTGTCCTAGATACGCCAGTGGCGGTGGATGAGCTCTTTAACAAATGGACAATTTCGAGTCCATGCCATCCTGGTAGCACTGGTGATGCGTGTAAATTCCTTCGGTCACCTTTCCGTGTTGATTCTCCGCCGCCAATTCACCCACCGTTGGAAGAATCGAAAACTGACACTTCTGGCGAAACAGAGCAGTCTGGTCGCATCAGCTTCAACCTATTTGACGACGTCGTTCCCAAGACCGCCGAGAACTTCCGCGCTCTTTGCACTGGTGAAAAGGGTTTTGGTTACTCTGGATCGTCTTTCCACCGCATCATCCCCGACTTTATGCTTCAGGGTGGTGACTTCACGCGTGGCAATGTACGAAGGATTTCTATAATTTGCTTGTTTTCAACAAGCACTGACAAGTTGATAGGGCACTGGTGGCAAGTCCATCTATGGTGACAAATTCGCCGACGAGAACTTCAAGCTGAATCACGACCGCCCTGGACTGTTGTCCATGGCCAACGCCGGCCCCAACACGTAAGTCCCCGCGTCACGGCTACAGTGCCAGCTCTACAATCCATGCCGAGACAACTCCCTCGCACTACCGTTTAAGAATCACATAAATGACCCAAATCTATACAGAAATGGCTCCCAGTTCTTCGTTACCACTGTCGTTACCTCATGGCTCAACGGACGGCACGTCGTCTTTGGCGAAGTCGCTGACGAGGAGTCCTTGAACATTGTCAAGGCCCTCGAGGCCACTGGTTCCCAGAGCGGTACTGTCAAGTACAGCAAACGCCCCACCATCGTCAAGTCTGGTGAGCTGTAAATTGTGATATTAGCCTTGCATTATTACCATTATCATCCTGTTTTTGTTCTTGGGATGGAAAAACGGATATTGGATACATCGATAGCGGCGGTTTACCATTGAATGGCAGTTCATTCTGCCTACCAGCTGCCTTACAATATACTTGAAAAGCTGAACTTTCCGACTTCCTGCTCCTCAAAATTGAGCGTTAAGGCTTCATATTCCATAACATTAGCATGTGTGATGGTGGGTTTATTTCAGACATGATGTGTAAGACAAGAATATGCCTACTGGTCGAACCTTTTTTGTCTACATTTTTCCATGCGCCATGCCATGCTTAGCCAAGATAAATCTGGCTGATTCCAGAAAAACACATAAAACAGCCCGCCAAAACTCCCAAGCCATGCATCCTTTACCCACCAGCACGAGAAAAAGCCCAAAAATGACAGTAACCACCGTTCTGTACTCATACAAGCAGTCGCGGCACGCACCACCTGACCACCCATCTGCCATCGCATGCTGTCATTTATCAGATGACATCCGACCCTAGCCACCTTTTGAAATATTCGCAATTGCTAGGTCCCACAGGGCCCCCTTCTTCGCAGAGCTCGAAAACAGGACACTTCCCGCAGGGCGCTTCCGTATAAGGGCTGAGATAAAGCTCTGGGTCGCCACTGCGCCCTGTAGGATCTTCTCTCCCTGCCCAATTTTGAGGCGATTGCTTTGCGACTCTGGAGACACGATACCCCATCCGACCAGCAATCTTAATGGGTTCAATGAGGTTATCCCACACCAACACATCCACAAGCTTCTTAACATCCTCTTCTGACAAGATCGTATTATTCGTAATACCACTACTCGACAAGAGGCGGGCGATATCTCGAACCGTTGGGTACGCCGTATAGCCCGCAGGAAGAGGCAACAGAGCCGCTTCTCGCCTTGGAGTCGCGCCTGCAGAGGCCTTGACTGCCTTGGCGGGAGGCTTACTCATCTCGCTTGCGTCGCGCTTCTTGCCCTTGTCTGCAGCGGTGCCCTTGATGACACCCTTTGTAGGCACTTGGCTTCTGGCGCTGGCGCTGGCGCCGGCACCGCCATGGGTGCTACGGTATCCGCTCTGGCGCTTGACGAAATCGAACACCACGCGCTGTAGTTCCTCGATGAAGGCCTCGTCGAGGTTCTGGTCCGTGTACCACGGGCCTCCGGTGGCGCGGTCGCTGGGCCGGATCGACGCCTTTATGTACATTTTTTTATTGGGGTGCTCGACGTTTTTGAAGGGCGCGATGAGTCCCTTGGTCTGCAGCTGCTTGATGGCGTTTTTGAGCACGCTGTCGTGCATGTTGAGCCGCTTCTGGAGCGTCTGCGACCATATTCCGTCGCCGCCGGAGTCGTCGATGAGCGAGTACACCATGACTTGCTCGTCGGTTGAGCACTGCTTGTATCTTGCAGGGCCTCGGAGTCAGCACTGGCCACTTGCACGGCGACAAAAAAAAAACGTTTCTTGCTAGGAGCCTGGGAGGGGTAAATATCCGGAGGGGGAGGGGGGAAGTCGCAAACTCACTTGTGTGCTTCTTGCGCATCTCGCCATTTCCAGAGAACCTGACCGCTCGCCTCCCTCATGGTGATGAACAGCTTGTCGTCGCTGAGCGACTGCACCACCCGCGCCAGCAGCAGCAGGTCCTTGTTGGGGATGACGTCCAGTCGCAGCAGGTCATCTTGCGAGAACAAGTCGTTGCCCGGGCCGGCTTCTTTGCACCGTTCGTAGAGAGCTTCTTTCCAGACGGCGAGCTTCGCGCCATCCGACTCGCTCCCGCCTGCGGCGACGGGTGCCGCTGAGGCAGGCATTTTGCGTGTTCGGTGACTCAGGTTAGAGTCTTTGAGAGGGGTGTGTTTGGAACCTCGGATGGGTCGAGGGCGTTGAAAGGGTGTGAATCGGAAATAGTCGCTACATTGATGGAGAGAATCGTCTTGAGCTGGCGGTCAAGCTACAGACTTTCAATCAATTGTGAGGTTGGTGTCGGGACAGATCAAAAGGTGGTGTGGCGTGGGGTGCCATGCGGCGCCGATAAACTGAATTGCCAAATTTTGGTCCCCGCATAAAAAAAGCTGTTGGAGAAGCATGGTTTGGCAGCCTCCAGATGCTGGGAGAGGAAAAAACCTGGTTACAAGGAACGTGGTGGGGTGCGCGTTAAAGCCTGGGCCAGGGTCCAATAAGTACACCTCAATTTACAAGTCAGCTGTGAATCCTTGGCTCCTATGCATAACCCTCTCAAATGGCAAAAAATTCAATTCTGTGGCTAAAATGTATACCGATACCGAAAGACAGAGCTAATTAACCAAACGGCTCTGCTCCTAGCGAACCTCCCAACTAACTTTGTAGTATCGCTATGCCTGTACGCCGAAAACGCCCCGTCAGGCCAGCTCGCTGCTCGTCCCAAGATTGTACAATACATCATGTCCAGCATGGCGTTAGAAGCCAACCAAGCTAGGACATGCGCTGGAAGCTTTGGAAAACAAATACACCTCAAAGCTGACCAATCAAGCTGTCCGTTCCTCATCAGAGTAGGAATTTACTACTTGGAAACTCAGCTTTGTCCTCAGACTTCTCTTTGTCGTCGACTTCCATAGGTTCTGTTTCAGCTTCAGTTGTTGCTTGGGCCTCGCCTTCTTTCTCGACCGGTTCTTCGGACACCTGGTCAACCGCAGGCTTGTCGCTTGCCTTGACTTCTGTGGCCCCTTCAGCCTCGGCGGGTTTGTCTGGTTCCGCAACAGAAGGCTTCTCTTCCGTAGGTTTCTCTGGCTCCTTCTCATCCTCGGGCACAGATTCGGGTTCGCCCTCCTCCTTTTTGATGGTGGCTTCGTCGGCGACACTCGAGTATGTCATACCGACATCACCGTCAGCATCGACCTTATTCTTCTTCAAGTCTTGGTCTTCTTTCTCTTCTTGTTCAGCAGCCTGATTCTCCTGTTCTTCCATAGCCCCGACGTCCTCAATCGTGTCATCGTTCACATCGTGAGTTTCGGCTTCGACGGCCTCCTTAGTGTTGTCGTCCTGTTTCTCCCTGGGCGACTTGCTGCGAGAATCCTCCGCTGCATCAGCGCTCTTGAAGTCATTGAAAGTCCCCTTGTTTCCATTGCTTCGAGTTGCACCATTTGCAGCAGCCATTTCGTCGTCGTCGCTGGCCTCGAATTCCGCCCCATTCTCAACATGCTTGTCCCAGCGATGCTCAGTCATTCGAACGTCCTTGTTTTCGTCTTCGTCTAAATCATCTAGTTCGGCCTCTTCTTCATCAGTCATACCGCCAAATGGCTTCCGCGGCACGTCTTGCATCTGAACTGAGGGAGCAGGCCCAGTCTGACGAAGATTATCGATGACTGCGACGGTGATCTTATCTAGATACTCTCTGCTGTTTGAGTTTTCCATGTTTGAAGCTCGCACGTTCAACTCGAAGTCCGGAGCATAGTACTTATAGCCAGTTAGCCATCGAATTCGGGGGCGGTAACAACATCAGCTGCAACTTACTTCGTAGTATTCATTGTATGGTAAAGTACGGTCCATTTCTTGGCCAACCAGAACACCAGTCTCATATGCCCATGTACGAGCAACGTTTCTCATCGTGTAACCACCACCGCCCAGGACCAAGGTGGGTAGCCCGAAGCTCTTGACGTAGTTCACGCAGTTAGCGTGACCATCCATGCTCAGGTTAAAACAACCCAGGCGATCGCCAGATAAACTGTCACCGCCGCACTGGAGAACAACGGCTTCAGGCTGGTAGTACTTCATAACGCTCTCGATGACTGGCTCAAAAATCGATTTGTAGGTCTGGTCGGTGATACCATCGCGCAACGGAAAGTTCACAGAATAGTTTTTACCCTGTCCAATGCCGATGTCTCGCAATTCACCGGTGCCAGGAAAGTATTCGCCGTACTTGTGGAAGGATACTGTCATAACACGGTCGGTCGTATAGAACGCTTCCTCGACCCCATCACCGTGATGAACGTCAATATCGATGTAGAGGACGCGCTTCATGAATCGCAGAAGCTCGAGAATGCCGAGAACAATATCTAACTTTGTTAGAAGCCCCGAATTTGGCGTGTGGTGGTGGCAGAACTTACCGTTGACATAGCAGAAACCACTTGCTTCACATTTCTTGGCATGGTGAAGGCCACCAGCCCAGTTGACAGCAATGTCGCATTTCTGTCTGTTCAAGCGGGCAGCGCCCTCCATGCTTCCACCAGCACTGATTCCACAGAACTCGAACAACCCATCAAAGACCGGGCAATCGTCGCCGACGTTATATTTGCCCTGCTCACGCATGTAACTGTCCATATTGTCTGGAGTGACCTTTTGCAAAAAATCAATGTAGTCATCGGTATGGAATTGTGTCATTTCGCCTCTCGTCGCGGGTTTAGCTCGCTGAAACCAGGTCAGCCTTTAATCTTCCCGAGGCGTCGTGGCGGCACCAGAACTCACGTAAATTTCCATTTTCTGGTACAGATTGTACTGCATGATCAAGCTGTGCGCAAGACGAATTCGATGGGGCTTCATAGGATGACCAGTGACATATGCGTAGTTACCGATATCTGAATCATAGAAGTAGGCCACCTTCTTTGGCGAGGAGCCGTTGAGGGCGACAGAGCCCAGCTGGGCCTGGGCCTGGGCCAAATTAGAGTCGCCCATCGCAGCGGGAGTCTGGGGTTTTTGAAGCCTGGGCAGTTGAGAATGAGTCTGCACAATGAGTATAAATTAAATGCTTATAACGGTTTAGGGAGGAGAGTAGGTGTCTAGAGAGCCAGCCGCATTGTCCTACAAAATCGAAAGACGGGAGAAGTTGCAGGCTTAAAAGGATGCGTCGCAAGGAAGGTCGCGACTGCCCTCCCGCCAATTGGTGTAGATGGCTGAATACGGATTAAAGTTGAGGCGGTATGGCTAAGGCTTGCCCGATGTCGTGTATCAAAGCCACACGTTAATATGGGGCTCGGCAGAGCTTTGGCGCAGTCATTGACAAAGGGTGCCACGTGACTTCATTACTCAGCTTGTCACTCCAGGCAGGCCGATGCTGGCGTCAACGCAAGGCAAGCTAGCTCCACAGCAGCCAAACCTCAACACAAACCACCTTACGTCGAGGATATCAAGAATTGATTTCAGGCAGTGGTCTTTACCTCTTCGTTTCTCCCCTCAAAACTACATTCTACGCCCTTAACGATGGAACGATTCAGAAATTTGCTCGGTGGTGGCATAGGCGCCCTTGGAGCCGCCCACGGCACGGTACGTGCAGCTCCCGAGCCCTGGTGCTTTGGCTGTCTTCGCAGGAAACTAACTTGTGCCCTTTGTGTAATTGCAGGACAACACAAACCTCATTGACAACTCTGAGACGGTTTACATTTCATCACTGGCGCTATTGAAGATGCTGCGACACGGCCGCGCCGGTGTTCCTATGGAAGTGATGGGGCTCATGCTGGGGGAGTTCGTGGACGACTTCACAGTCAAGGTGATGGACGTGTTTGCCATGCCTCAGAGCGGGACAGGTGTCAGTGTCGAGGCCGTCGATCCCGTTTTCCAGACTAAGATGATGGACATGTTGAGGCAAACAGGAAGGTAAGAGGAACTGCCGACCATCACACGGGCCATGTTGAAAGGGAGGCTTACACAAGGCGTAAACAGACCCGAGTCAGTCGTTGGCTGGTACCACTCACATCCTGGGTTCGGATGCTGGTTGTCATCGGTTGATATCAACACCCAGCAATCCTTTGAGCAGCTGAACCCTCGAGCCGTGGCCGTCGTCGTCGACCCCATTCAGTCCGTCAAGGGCAAGGTTGTCATTGACGCATTCCGCCTAATCAACCCGCAGCTTTTGATGATGGGACAGGAACCCCGCCAAAGCACCAGTAATTTAGGCCACCTGAACAAGCCCTCAATCCAGGCTCTCATTCACGGCCTCAACCGCCACTACTACTCAATCGGTATCAACTACCGAAAGACGGCCCTCGAGGAGAACATGCTCATGAACCTCCACAAACACGTGTGGACCGAGGCGCTGGAGATGAACGACTTCCATTCAGAAGGCGACAAGAACAAGGAGCGGCTGCAGCGCCTGGTCAGCCTAGCCGATGGCTACGAGAAGAGGGTCAAGGAGGAGACAGAGTTGACGAAGGAACAGCTCAAGACGCGTTATGTCGGCAAACTAGACCCCAAGAAGCACTTGGAGGATGTCGGGCAGGAATTGATCGAAGACAATATTGTTGCGGTTTCTAGACAAATGATTGACAAGGAGGCTACTATGCCCAAGAAGGAAGGACAGGCGGGACACTCTAATGGGGATCAAATGGTTACTGAGGAGGAGTTGTAAAGTGGTTTCGTGGTCGGGGGTCACATACATGCTTCCCCTTCGGGGACCGTACATTGTAAGATTACCAGGCGTTGGAGTCAAACGGGTCAAGACAATTTAGAGACGCACTGCGCAGCTGAATCGCAAGGGTCACCTCTAGACGTGTACTTACCGTGATGAATGTGATCTTTTGCCAGGTGATATTGCATTGGCCAGGAATATACCACGAGACCTGGTCCGCAGCGCTTTCGTATCCTTCCAGCGCAGGAATCCTTTCACCTGACAATGTAGTAAACGGTCAGAATTATGCGCAATCCAGAAAAGGAGCTTGTCACAGGGATCGGATGTCGGGGGACGCTGCAAGATTCGAGCCCCCAATGTGGTTGACCTAGGTATCGAGATGGATATTTGATAGACGAGGCTTGGCAGGGGAAGAATGGGAGCACTTTGCAAGACGGTAGTTTGCAGAGCATCGCTTGGTGAGACAGCCTCAACGGAGGGGCGTTACTGCTTTGGGCTGGGGCCCTACAAAGATGGTTCTGGGGACATGAACAGTTTGAGCCCCTACAGCAGCCTGAAGAGGCGAGGCAGAGTGGTGAGGATGAGCCTTGCGGCATGTCTGTACCTGGCGAGACAGCAGCTAGCTCAAAGTAACTCCAGACATGGGAATCACATACAATCACATACAAGCGAGGCATATTGATTTTGCAAAACGGCGTCGTCCCACGCCGCGATCCACATCGATAAGAGGACGAAGGAGGTCGGAAAAAGGTCAGAGGCCAAGTCCCACGGACACGACATCACTGCCGAAGAAACCTCGTAGCGCCGCCCATGCACAATTTGTACGGAGAAGCGCGAAATAGGAGATGAAAGCAGACTCAAGTAGGCAAATCCTTGCATCTTGTTTATTAGAGCACTCAACAAATGTACATGTTGCCAGAACTCCCTGTAAATGTATCCCGCCCAAGGTACCGGACATATGCATCAAGCACTCTGGCACCAGCCCCCCAGCAGCTCGATGTCGACATCTCGAGCGCTGTTAAACAGGCAAAGAAATAAAGGAAATAAGAAGCCGATTCCAAAAAGTCCCAACGCCTCCAAATCAAAGGCTGATCTTCTCTTCATTCCAGCGCTGGGGAACATAAATATGAAAAAAATGGACTATATGAAAACGAACCAATCAAGGGCAACACAAGTTCACTACAACGCCCTTCGTTATTGTTCTCCCCCATGCCGCTGTCTCGAATATGCCTTTCCAGATGAAAAATTGTGTCTGATAGAACCACCTCGCTCAATGTATGTTAAGAAATGTCTAGGTCTTGCGTGGCCCAGGAGTATGGGTATCGTCAATCTCAAGACAGCACATCTCCTTATGCGCCCATGGCGGAAATCTTTTTGCCTCGTTTGCCAAGTAGTGTTGCATTTTCAAGAGTCAACTCAAACGCGCCCTTTTGTCGATTCCGGTCTCGGACCTGTTGTCTAGCTGCAGCGGTCACGGCTGCTGAATGCTGACCATACCCCCTCTCAGGCGCAGGAGCAGGCGCAGGCGCTCGTTCACGTTCCCGTCCCCGAGCAAGGGCTTCTTGATCCCGAATGTTGGTATTCCGCATGCTTTGTTCGAGGGCATGAGTACCGTTGTTGGGAGCCTGACTCTGAGCTTGCTGGTCAACTTGCATCTCATCGGCATCCTCGTCTTCTTCATCCAAGCCGCCCAAGGGCTTGCCCATGCCACCGGCTCGAGCTCCGACTTGAGCACGTCGCTTGCCCTCTTCTTCCTGACGATGGACAGCATAGCTCACATCAAACACCTCGCGCAAATTGACAGCACCAGGTGACCGGAAGTCATAACGCTTGCCCACATCGTCCAGCTTGCTAGCATCAAATCCTCGGATAACAGCCTCCGACTTTCTCCTCTCTTCGCTAGGAGTTGGCCCAGTGCCCTGAATCCACGGGTGGGCAAGAAACTCGCGAATGGTGAATCGCTTATCCGGATCGACAGTCAATAAGTGGGTGATGAGATCTTTCGCAGACTGGGAAATATCGTCCCACCACGGTGACAAGAAGGTGTATTGTCCCTTGGCCACTTTTTCGGTCAGGACCTCAATGCTCTCGTCATAGAATGGGGGAAACCCGCAGAGCAGGGTGTACAATACGCATCCGAGGGCCCACATATCAACCGACTTGGAATACCGTTCATCCTTGACGATTTCGGGGGCTGTGTAACCAACGGTGCCACAAGGCGTCATAGTCTGACTCTCCCAAACAATCTTTGACAAGCCAAAATCGGCAATTTTGATCTCACCAATACCCCCTGCGCCCTTCCCAGGAAGGAACTCGCCCTCATCCACCTTGTCCTCATCACCCGGTTGCTTCGGTTTCGGGACTTTGGAGGGGATGAAAGGTATCGGGTTGAACAAGATGTTCTCGGGCTTGATATCACTAGATGGAGTTAGCCCTCCATTTGGAAAACACTCAGACTCCATTCCTACTGGCAAAGTCTCACCGATGAACAACTCCCTTCTCCTCGTGCAAGTACTCCAACGCTCGGGCGACACGAATGATTACGTGGCGAGACAACTCCTCGCTAAAGTACGTGAGGCGGACAATTTGATGGAACAACTCGCCACCGGGAGCGAGTTCAAGAACAATGTAGTAGTATTGCTTGGATTCAGAAAAATCGATGAGCTTAATAATATTCGGATGATCTAACTGGCGCATAATCGAGACTTCTTTCAATATATTCGAACGCTTGGAGATGATAGGTCAGCATTCCCATTGCTTTTCTTGAACTGTAGATGTGGCCAATGCCGCCAAAGGCGTGAATAGATGCTGCTCAAAGCAACATGTGGATTGACAACTGCAATCCGACAAAAGAGAAATATGTTCGCACCTCTGCTGCTTTCGGAGCCTTTTTGAATTCCGGATGTAGATGCCTATCTCCCTATCCGGGGCGAGAACCCCAAATGTTGGTAATCGGTCGATATATATTGTAGAGAGACTTGCGCAACGGAAAGCAGTGGAAAGGGAATGGCAAGAAAGCTCAAAAGGAGAGGATGGAACGGGGCAGGACAGAAACCAAAAAAGGGGAGGAGGAAAAGAGCGACGTGTATACGCTCTTAGTCGCAATACCACTTACTTGCATGCTATTCATTTCATATTTACGAACAACCTTGATGGCGACTTCACCAGCGTCGCCCTGCAAGTCGCGGGCGCGATATACGTTGCTAAACGCACCGTCGCCCATCTTTTCGATCAGTTCCCATCGTTCTAGACCGGGATATCTAGGGAACTTGGACCTGCTTGCGTTTTCCTCGGCAACGAGTTTGGCAAGACTGGCATCGTCGACGCGTTTCTTGGAAGTGCCACTCGCTTTGGCGTTGACGTCTTGCGCGGGCTCAACGTGGTGGGCGGCAGCGTTGTGGGCTTGAGCAGCTCGGTTCTGGGTATCTCCCGGGGTCTCTGAGTAGGCCTCGAGTGGCTCCTTGTGAGGAAGCGGCTGGTGTAGGACGGGGTCGGAGATGTTCATTTTCTCCTGGTTTGCAGCGGGAGCAGGTGGTACATCATTCTTCCTCGAGGGCTCGTCGTCTACATTAACATTGCGAGCTTGTTTGCCTAGTAGCGAAGAAAAATGCGATTAGTATCAAGAGTCCCTATTATTTGAGGTAAAATGGAAACCATGTGATAAGGTGGCTTGCGTACTGAGGGTAGACGTCATTGGACAACAGAAACAGTCCGAGAGGAGTCTGAGGGGGTATGCCATCATGATTGACGGGCAAATTCCAGGGGCTGATCAGGTAGGAATGAATGAAGATGAATGGCGACGAGCGACAACTCAGGACGCGGGGTTTATTACATGATGAGGAGGTAGGTACAATGCGACGAATACAACTTACCATGGCGGATAAGGTTCTTGATGTGCTGAATCGTCGACATGGCGGGCGTATTGAGGCGCCGCTAATTAGCGACTACCGATGCTTCTGAAGGCGTGGCTTCCAGTGCTGCAATACGTATACCGACGCGTGGAAAGTTTGTTCCAAAAAAGGGTACTTTGGCTCGCGGCTACTTGTTTTTGCTGTTCTTTTTCTATAGCGCCGTCGTGTTTGCAGTATTGTCGCTGTCGAGATTGGATTTTTGCTAGATTGCGACGGACTGGGTGCGGGGTTTGATGGGCGAACGATGACGAAGGTGCGAAACGCAGCAATTCTGTTCTTGTGCGATGACGGACGAGAGATGAATGACGAAGGGGACAAGGGGAGCGCCCCAAGATGCAATGACAGGAATTAAAGCAAAACAACAAAGTCTAAGACCAGGTAAGACTGGGCGGATGGCAGCGGGAGAAGAAAAAAATAGGCGAGGCGGCTTCGGAAACGACGTTTGAGATTCTTGGGTGGATTAGAAACCAGATTTGAAGGCCAAGGTCGAGCTGGCTGCTTATGGGCCACAAGCAGACGTCAGCCGGTCCTGGTCGCTTGAGGCGCCAGGCCAGCGGACTGGAGGGTGTTTGTGCAGCGGCTTTTTTCCATCCATCCATCAATGCCTGGCCGGTCTCAAGTGCCTGTTGGCAGTGGGTTCAGTGGGGCGGCTGAGTAGCCAGTGCAAGGCCCCAGCCCTTGAGCCCTTGAACATTGAAGCATCAATATCTGGAGATGGTCTGGTATGACGTGCCGAATGACGGGGCCCATCAACACCCAAGCTGGCGGAGTAATATCATCAAACTGTCGCGCATATATATTGACTTGTTTATCTACGGAGAACCCAGGTGTCCTGCATCTGGCCAGCCCTTGTGCCGATGCGTTGGGCCATGTCGATGCTCGGCCAGCCTTTTCACACAATCAGGATTTGCCGCCTCCCCTCTACGTCCTGAAGGCATCCAATCCGTTGACGGCGTGTACAGATATCCAAGGCGTTGCTGTTGCGGCTTGCAGCATATCGCCACTCTTGAGGAAAGATGATCGACCAGTCCACAGACGCGGTGGCATCATCGGTGTCATCACATGGCGAGGCCCAACCCGGCGATGACGGCGGCAGTGGTCCGGGCATCATCATCGTTCTAGCCATTGATAGGCCTTGAGCATGCAGCCTGGGCGACGAACGAGTGACAAGGTTGAGCCTGTTTGCAGACGCACACTGATTCAGGATGTGCTTGACATGTTGACTCCGCCCAGACTGCTACTTGTCGCCTGGGCTGTGCCTGACTTGCGGCTGTTCGGGCCAAACGGGAAACCGAGAGACCTCACATCTTTGGGGAGCCAAGCATTCAGCCGGGCAGCATGACTTACTGCAGAGCTATGTCTGTCTCGTCATCGTGCTCGAGTTGTCTCATCACCTCGCTCGCGGGGCGTTTCCCCCGAGGCATGCTGAGCACAGGATGCTGATCATGGCCCTCGCCAGTTTCGTGCGTCGAAACAGGGTCTTGGCAACAACAAGCGACTCCAGAGCCCCAGATAATGACGCTGGAGGGTCGGCGCCCTGGTGAGTGCGGTGGAGGCACGCTCGCAAGCGTCAACGGTCCAAAGGATCTTGTCGAGTTCCCCTGCGATCCGCCGAGGCAACGACGTCATAGCCGGACCAGGTGCGCGCGCATGGGCCTGCAGCCTCCTCGCCTCCTCGCCAATCACAAGCTTTCGCTACCTTGATTTCTCTGCGCGCTCCGGAATGGATGGACTGGGCCATTTTAGTGTGCCTTTTCTGCAAGCTCCAATAGTCCTCAACCCTAACCCTGAGAAGTAATGGACTACCAACATGGAATATATATTAAATATCTATCGTCATTTACTTCATCTTACCCCTATCAAGTAATGTACATACAGTGTGAGGCAAAAGTACCCAACTATCGCGCTCTACACTACAATACCCTATAGTATATTTAGTTTAGTGTCATATGTAGTTGATGAGCAAAATATATTCTTCCACAGAGTGTGAGCTTCAGGTTATGTATCCACGATAAGAACCGCAACTCTTACATATGCAAGATATGAACCAGATAACGAGCTGGACTTTGAAGATGCTTACTATTTGTCAACAATTACGCATGCTAGTGTTTTAACGACTCTGGCAAAAGTGGAGGCCTTACACAAGTGCGAGGTTCAATTTGGTAGATCTTCTGTTTTTCCCTTTCAAAGGTAGCAAGCCCTACTCCAAAAAAATATCACCGAGACCTTGGTGAAATTTCCTCCCTTGGAAACCAGTGACACACCAACTTGAGTGACGCATAGTATCTTGCCACAAACTGCATTCCCACCGGTACCACAGACACACGGGCAACCCATTACAGCTTGAAGAGAGTCGGCTCGACTCCATTCCTCCTGGCCTCCTCAGTCAACCTTCTATTCTTCACCCTGTAAAATGCCCACAGTCCAACAGAAGCGGCAGCAACAAATATCTGAAACCCGGCATTCGTCCAGTGGCCAGTCGGGTATCCCCTGCTCTTCTCGCCTGCCTTGTATATCCAAACACCGGGGATCTGCCCCAGCCCTCCTCCGCAGCTCACATTGATAGCAATAGCCAGGCCCGTAGCCGCGGTGCTGTACATGTTGGACGACAGCCAGCCCAACAGCGGAGGGATGGCCGAAAACGCGCCCGACGTCGCGAGAATCAGGCCGCCGTATCGTGACGCGTAAGCGGTCGGCGGCAGGGCGGCCGAGACGATGAACCCGACGGCAGCAACGGCAGCTGCCCCGGCGGTATGTAGGCCGCGCGCGTTGAAGCGGTCTGCCGAGTAGGCGACGGCTAGTTGGCAGACTGTGTCTCTGTCAGCTCAAGTCACGGTGCACACACAGATGTAATGCGGGCTATCAAGGTACCATATGCCACCGCCCAGGGCGTAACGGTAAAGAGTTGGGCCTGGAGATCCTGGTAGCCAAGTCCCGAGACAATCGACGGCGAAAACAGACTCAGGCTCGCAAACCCAGGACTAATGGCAAAGTAAATCGCGTAATGGCCGTAGAGCCGCCAGTCCGTCAGCGTGGCTTTGGCATCCGCCCAGGTCATGGCCGGCTGTGTGCCTTTACTGCCCTCGTGGAGGAGCCGTCGTTGGGCGAGGTCTCGCTCAGCTTCGCCCAGCCAGCTCGCCGTCTCGGGGTAGTCGGGCAGTAGGAAGAAGACGAGGACGGCGCACACGCAAGAGGGGATCCCTTCAATGATGAACAGCCACTGCCACCCTCGGAGATTATGCGCCTTGTTGATGTGGCCTATCCCGTAGGCGATTGCGCCTCCGAACTGTTCACACATCATTAGCCCAGGCGCTTGCGGTTTCTTGAAGGGCAGAAGCCGACTTACAGCTCCGGCCAAGGTAGCCGAGGCGAGAATAAAAGCTACCCTTCAAGGACACGATGAGCAGAGTTTCCCGGTCCATTCTCGCGGATGTACATACCTCACACTCCTCTCATTGTGCCTGTACCAAAACGTCAGGTAGTACACGAGCCCTGGGAAAAGACCTGCTTCAAACGCCCCGAGCAGGAATCTCAAGGCCGTGACGCCGCCAAAGTTCCTGCCGGCACTTAGACAAATGGTGAGGGCGCCCCAGCAAAACATGAGAAACGCCAGCCATCGGCTCGGCCGTAGTCTCTTGAGCAAAATGTTGGAGGGGACCTCGAATACAGCGTATGCCACGACGAATACCATCAGCGCAATGTTGAATTGGTAGTCTGTCATGCCTGTGGAGGTCTGCAGGTCATCATGAGTGGAAGAATTGAGAATCTTGGCGTTGCCAATGTTGGAGCGGTCGAGAAATGACAGGAAGTAGATGGACGCGCAGAGGGGGAGGATACGCAGATCCTGTTTCAATAGTAGGCGTTTTTCTAATTTGCCATCAATGGGGGGCTCTTCATTGGGAACCTGGTATTTGGCTAGTATCACTGATTGTGGTCGTGGCGTCGAGCAAGTTCATCAAGGGGGTGTTGCCAGACTTACGGGCGTGGCGACACCTATTTCCGCATCGTCGCTGCCTATGCCGTGTTTCTCGTCTCCCTCTGCCATTTTCTGTACCGAATTTGGCAGAATCCTGGTCCCGTCTTTCATCTCGGCGGTTCGACTTGGCGCCAGTTGAATGCAGCACAAGGTTGAAGAGCACGACAACACGAGCGGTCGAGAGGCCGGACAGTCAACAGAATAAGCGCCTGGGACATTCCGAAAGTCGGAGATTGGCTATACCCAGCCTCGTGATTTTGGGAGAGATGCGCTCACCGACAGATTTTATGTTGTTGGTCGTGAATGCGGGGAAAGTCGCAAAAGTCGGGTTGATGTTGGAATTTGCGGATCATGCTGCAAGGTCCCACTGCCGACTACGGAAATTGGCGGTATATGTCTTACTTGCGAGGGTTAACCGATTCGGTCATGGGAAATGTTGTTTGTCTAGTTGCTTTTGTGTGGCCATGTTCTGCAAGACGACTCAATTGGGCGGCGTTTGGCACTTCACTCGAAAGTACATTCGCGTGCTATTTGGGGCGAGAGGGTATAAACTATACAGCCGGATTTTGGAGTAACATGTCATACTATCGAGGGTGCTTTATCCGGCTGCGGTGCTAGTTTGTTTAGTTTGCCTGTGGGATTCTGCCATCTTTTATAAGTTAAAAAAACAAATTAACACCAACATATCAAGAACACACAAGCCAGAGAACAGATCAAGCATAAATAGCCATTTCCTGCAATCTTATATGCTTCATTTCAGCCATCTTCACCGCACGCCGCCTACCCCAAACACAGCAAAACAACCCAAAAGACCAAGATTCCAAGTCCTCATTTCAGTTCAGTACATATCCTCGCTATGCTCTCCCGTATGCTTGTATATACTCAGCGCGCCAGGACTAACCAAGCAAACCCCGATACCCTCCTATAAAACTGCCAAATAGTCCATTTCCCTCTCCTTCTGCTGTTTCTCAACCTCCTTCGCCTTTTCACTTTCAGGATTCTCAATAAGCCATTTCCTCAACCCAGCATGATGCCTCGATTCAAAGTCATCCCACTCTCGCTGATCCAACGTAGCCGAATGCAGTACCTTCCATGCCGCATCGCCAGCCATCTTTACCAAATCCACCAGCATAGATACCTCGTCTCCAAAGATAGGTACCTAGGGCCACTTCGGTGGGTGGATGTTTTGTCTAGATTCTTAATATCTACACGCTGCAATATTCTCACGTAGAGAGTTTGGATGTAGTGAATTCATTCACCCCGATACGCGGATTCCATTCATTCGGAGGATGTAATAAATATGAAGACAAGCCAAGCAGGTGTCGACGGCAGATGTGGGACGTAGTGGAATACAATAGATGTATACGAATCCGGAGGGGATCAAGTGCGGTTTTCAAATCGGATAAACAAGCTTAGACCAAGCATGCCAATGGAATTCCGTCTCTGATACTACCATTGCTCAGTCTGTCTGAAACCGACAATTTGCAACATGGCCAAGTAGTAGGCATCATTCTAGTTTCCGGATTCCTATTCCCCCAGAAAGTGATGGAGCTACGCAATAGCCTGCAAGAAAGCTTGCTCCTAGGCAAACTTGTCATGCTCTTGGTCGAGGTCACTACATACCGCGAAGCCATGAGTCACTCCGGAGTACGACATCATTCGATACTCACCGTTGACCTGTGCACCAAGCAAGCCTGAGCTCCTGACAGTTGACATGACAACAGCTGGTGTCACGTGTAGAAGTGGTAACGGGCCAACCAAATAATTGATCTGATCAAATGTAATTTCCTCGAGAACACACCGACAATTCTCCCCGCCAGTTCTCCCGCCTCATCAACTCCACGTTATCACATCACACGAAGCTAAACGTCTCAGCATTGCGAATCCAACAGACTCGCCATGTCGAGATTGGCCCCGAGCAAAAGATGGACGTCATTCGAGGGTTGGGACTATAACGGCATGAAGAAAAGACTCGAGGACCTGATTGCTACTCTAAATAAAAAGGTGCTTATAGACCATGCCGAGCGCATTATAGGCCAGAAAATCAGCGTGAGCGAGCCCTTTTCCGCAGGGCAGTATTGGATATGTTTTGAGTTGGTCGCTGAAGATGAGACTCTTGTCATTGCACGCGTTCGATTGCCTCGCCACCCAAATGCTGCACCAACAGTGAGCGAAACGGACGAACAATATTCCATCGCGTGCGAGCTTTCTGCCATGCGTTTCATGCGGCAGAGACTCTCGACTGTCGTCGTACCTCGGGTATATGCCTACGAGGGTCCTGGGTCGCAGCTCGCCACTGATGCTGGCGCTGTTTACATGCTCATAGAGGGCTTTCGCGGGAACACGCTGCAAGATAGTGTTCCGGATCTTTGTGGATTGCCTGTCAGTGAACTTTTTCCTGTGACCATGGACGATTCTAACCAAGCCTACATATGTAGTCTGCAAAACTGGAGCATGTCATGGCGCAGTGGGCAACAATTCAAACGGCTCTGGCAACCTTGACAAGTCCCCTAATAGGGTCCATCTCCGGTATTACGAAGACTGGAGAACCAATCGTCAATAAGCTATCTTCTGCTGCATCCGAAGGCTTGATGTCACCAGGACCTTTCTCTACGGCTGTGGAGTACTTTACAGCTCTTGGAGAAGCATCTTTATACCGGGCAAGTCGCCATGAGAGCAATCAGAGCATGTCGCACTTCCACAGGCTGGGTGCGTTGGTCTTCCTGGACATTGTGCAGTCTACGCCATTCTTTCAGGCGTCTCCCGCACAATATCCCTTTAACCACATGGACCTTGGCACACAAAACATTATAGTCGATGATGATTTAAACTTCTTGGCCGTCATTGATTGGGAATTCGCTCAAACTGCTCCTTGGCAAGTCAACTACTACCCAATGCCATTTCCACTATCATGGTCAGACGAGAGCATCAACACGATCCTAGATGATCCCCAGCACCTCGCGCACAAGAATGTATCACGGCAGACTGATGCCAGGGAATTATATTGCAGGAAGTTCCGGGAAGCTGAGGCAAAACTCAAAGAGGAAGGAATGCCTCTTGGAAATGAATTCGCAAAGGTCCTGGAGAGTGCAGCGTCTAGGATCTATGGTTGTTTCTCCAAGCTTGGGGATGTACCGGAGCAAGACGAGGGCTTGGTTTACGAGATGGTGCGTCTGGCATTTAATTTTGATGTTGAGAGAGCCAACCAATATCTTGGGAGCATGTCAGACAAGCTGGTGTAGGTAGGTGTGGGAGTTACCTGAAATTTGGACGTGCAAGCGCATGGCTCGCCAAGTTGTTCCCGAGTTCGTTGCCTTTATGATTTAAACTCGCCTCTTTCCAAACCTCTAATGACTATCTTCTGTTGCGAAGTATACTTTAACTTTATCATTTTGTAGCTGTGACAAGGGCCTAGCTTGGAGCAATTACTCAATTCATCTAATAACAGTCTTTGGTATCAAAGGTCCTTGGTTTTCCTTACGGCCTTGAGGGACCGAAGATGTCTATTTATACAAGAAGTCGGTGAGGACCTTCTGCCCTAATCCCGTGACCGTAGCCCTTGTGTAACAGGGCGATTTCCGTGTAACAGTAGCTCCTTCACTGGGTCTTTTGAGCTCTCTGTTTTAGAGGTGCTGAGCTTTTGTTAGGATTTTAAGTGATGTAATGGGGAAAAGGAATAAGTTATTGGAGATCTATGATTTGCTTTGAGGGTAGTCTGTGTATTTAGGATGATGCTGCGGATTAGTTAACGGCTGTCTTGGGATGGGGGAAGGAAATGATTGACTGACAATCCACTTATCGGAAAATCAAGGGGTACGGGCTCGCAGCTAACGCGTTCTAATTTCGTAGACGCGACTTCCCAAATAAGATTTACGGAATAAACGCTCCCAAAGGTCTCGCGGGCTGCCACGTAGGATGCCACGACAGCAGACCACTCGGCATTCACCCTTCCATAACTGAACAACAATAATGTCCGCTTTCCATCTTCTGCAATGGCCTTGATGGCATCTTTGAGTGCAAACGTGCTTGGTGTCATGAAGCAGGGCTCAGTCCGAGCAGCGAAATTCCGTGTATTACACGGTTGGGACTCAACAAAGGCCCAACATCGTTACACGAAGCGATCACGGACCAAGCCGGAAGCCTCAGGCATATTTGTTCCTTTTATTTATATAATATAGGCCTTGCCCTCCTCTCATTCCTCAAAAATGAAGGATCTTTGGCATCCTATGAGATTATCTTTGAATTGAGTTGTTACTACTGCAAGCTCTTGCATTGAGCTCTTGTCATACTGTGGAGGGAAGATCATGCTCACAGACAGAAGTCCAAGGTGTGTCGAAAGAGGGGTTATTGGGCCCGGGCCACCTTCAAAAGCACCAGTCCTTTGACCGTTGCTGAGAATGCCGTTGGTTCACCGAAATGCAACAGGTGGAATGGTTGCCTTGTAGGCAAGAGTTCCCTCATTACTGACAGGATCATCCAGGTATAAAGCCATGCCTTTCCAACTCCCTCAAGTCGATTATCCTCTTCTTCAAATATTCCGTAAATCAATCATACTGATCACAAGACGCCAAACTCCACGAGTTGACACCAAGCATCGTCCTTGAATATTCCCTCAAGAAGAAGAAACATTTGGCAACAAACATGCCCTCTGCCAGCAACCAAAGCCAGTGCTCGAAATGCGGTGTCGTTTACGGTCAAGGCCAGTCTCACACTTGCAAAACGTGACAAGCTGCTATAGAGAGAGGTATGTTGGGGACGAATGCTTTTTCTTCACTGCTGACTGAAGCGTGAACAGGTCTATTCGACCATTTGTTAATACGAGTTGAATATGGCTATGTTGAATGGATGACGTAAGGTCAAGTTCTACTTCGTTTTGGTTTAGGAGCTAGGCAATTTGAGAAGTTCAGTTGTGGAATCTTCAGAGCCAGTGGGCTATTCGGTTGAACAACTGGCATTGTTCGTCTCTCCGGCTTGGATTCACAGCGGTAATATAGCCATCTATACCTTGAGTACAGAATAGAGTTTCATAGTAACCTAGACCCAACCGCCAGGCCAACTGTATACGAAGGGCACAACAAATTATGGGCCTGTGTGATGACTTCTCGATTGAATACATAATCACAGCTGCTTGAGCCAGTCATCGACTATTGGCAGTTGCTGCGCTCACGTTCTTGACAGTAAATGCCCACTCGCCTAATACATGCTCATTGTTGGTAGTTGAGCCGTTAGCTGGGCCACTAAACTCCTATTCACCCAACACGAAGTCGTGGCTCGTTATCACACGAATACATGGCATGGCCTTCCCAATCCGGCGGATGACCCCTATTGCAGCCGGTTCCGGCTGGAACACCGCAAGGGATGCATTGTCACGGCACACAAGGTGGCCAGGGAGATAACCGGGCGCCGCCTACGACGAGCTCTGGCCTGCGGCCGGCCTTGACAATAATTGCGAGGTCGTGACGCGACATACGAGGCTGCGATGCTACACACACGTGAATGGCGTGGGCCAAATTTCTATACGAACCAGTTTCTAATAAGTATTTTTTTATTAACTTATTAAAATCTGTGGAACGCCTATGTTATATATCATATTAAAGATATAAAGCGGGAAGCTGCACTCAGCTTATTACTGGCCAACCTGCCGTGTTCACCAGACTCTACTCGGCCACCAATTTTTATCCCGCTTTGCCTAACTCCGTAGGAGGTTTGTAACTTAGTCAGAGCCATCAACTGGTAGCTAACCGTACAGCATGCTGCGGGAGGGTTTGAAGTCATTGTTTCCTCGATCCACTTGAAGTATAGATGAGATTATATAAAGTTTGTCTATTTTCGCCGTGAGTATCAAGCCGTTTTCAGGTCAATTCTATAACCAACAACTGGGAATATGGTTGACTTCAAATATTATCGAATGCTTGGAACATACCGAGTTATGCGTAGCTCTACATGGCATGTAATATTATTCTACTTTGTCGCCAAATAGATTAATATTAACCAGCGAGGGCCCAGAATAGTGAAGTTGATCCCTGAAACGGGGATGATAGATGACATTTTGTGTGCGACAGTATTCGACACATCACACACCTCAGTTTCGAAGTATACGGGCGCAACAATACGGCTCTTCGTGAACAATATAACTCTCCGAAGGAGTATCTTGGAATAGCAGCAGAAAATTTTCCCAATCTCTTCTGTAAGTCCCTAGCCTTTGGAACAATTGAAGACTCAACTCTGCCCCGCCAATGCCCTTTCGGTGTTTGTCGGCCCCAATGCTATTGTCACTGGCCCTTTTATACAGACGCTTGAAGTGCCTTGTCCGCCCCGTATTTGAAGTCATTGAGAAAATGCAAACAGGAAGCATCAGAGCGTGAAGCCAAAAGAGGAGGCGGCCAGAGATTTCTACCTCCATACGCACGAGATGATGGAAGGAATTGTCTTTAGTTTAGTCTGACGTAAGTGTCTCAACATGTTGCACCGAGAAGGCATAGTACTGTATAACGTTCTGGACCAAGAATCGTTTCCAGCATATGGTCAACGGGCTTACAGAGACGGATTGTGATCCCACCGGTGATTCCACGTGGTACTTGAAGATCCCTTGATCGGAGTATAATCAAGCTACAAAGTGCCCTTTGTGCCCTGTGAGAGCAGAGCGTTACAAGCGCCAAAGCGCGAGTAATTGCGGACAATACATTTGGTGCTGTCAGGAGATGAGCTTATCGGAAGCTACTAGTAGAAATTACAAGGGCGATGACGACGAAAAGAATAAAACAATATTGGCAAAAGTAGCTCTGCGGTTATGAAGTCTGAATAACTTTCCTAGATAGACTTGGCGAAATGACAACTTTTACTGTAAGCCTAACCAATATCTACCCATTTTGTGACTAGTAAAGTCGGGAAAACTGGCGAAACTTCATGCCTTGTTGACACTATGAGTGTGACATTACTACCCATGAATCGCAGACAAGTGACGTCCGGTATAAGCTCTTCTCATCACATATTCACAACGGCAATAAAATCAATACAACTTGATATATTTCCAAGCACGTAAATACCGCCGAACCAAATTAGGCCCAGCGACCTCGACCACTTCGGCGAAACATCCATACGCAGCCGAAATAAGCCTAACTTGTAAGCCAAAACATGCAACAATCCACCCCGGCTATTTGGACAGGGTGGTGGTGTTGAGCCTCTTAACTCGTCTAGGAAGCTCGTGGCCTGCAAATCGACGCCCCCTCCTCTCCTGAGGGGATCCATGCCACGGCGTTTCCTGACCTGGGTTAAAGCCCAGGCCAGCACTTGCCAACACAGCAGGGCGGCATACACTGATGCCATACCATGTCAGGTCCCAGCCGACACCGACTTAAATCCGATGCCATCGTGGAATAGCGGCTCCCGCAGACCGTTCGCGTCGGTGCCTTTGTCGGCGAGTGTGCACAACCACTTGCTTCTCACCGACGACTACGCTAGTTATACGACGCAAGGCAAAAGTATGGGCGTGGTTGCGCCAAATTAGTGGCATTCCAAGATCCGCGTGCTCCATGCTCATCCTCATTCCCTGGTGTAGTGTCAAGGTGGAGGGCCAAAGTCAGGTATCACCCGCCTCCCCGGACCTGAACTGGGTAGGTTTAAGACTGATAATATCAATGGTATTTTTGCTTGCGTAGAGTGAAACTACAGTTGAAAAGATTCATATGATATTGAAACAAGAAATAACGGGCTTGAAAAATACACAAAGGTTCAGAGTGTAAAATTAGAGCTGCAAACTCACGCATCCAGAGCCTTCTCCTTGGACAGGTCGTCCTTGTCGTCAGATTTGCCCGGATGCCACAGCGCCATGTCGATGGACGAATACACAACGTCGGCAGCCTCGGCGCGCTGGCGCCCAGGGGAAGCAAATTCCCACCCTGAACGGTCAAATCTCTCCTTGACGGCATCCACCATGCCGACAAATCGGAATTCCAAATCCTGTCCGATATACCTGCGCAGCTCCATCTTTAATTCAATTATGGAAAAGACGCCCGTAGTATCAATAAAGGACACTCGTCCGAAATCCAGAACAACTCGTCGAAGCGGTGTCTCATCTCCGCTAAAGGCCGTGATGCCCTTCCTCTTTCGAATCTTGATGATTTGCTTCTTGGTCGCCGGATTCCATGTCCGCCTGCTCTTGTCCACAACCATGTTGGCATCTGATGCCGGATCGAAATGTACTTTGATTGATTGAATAATGGAAGCCTTGACACGCTCCGCGTTGGGGAAGAGGATGTCGTCGGTGTACTGAACGAGGTACGCTTCAGCCGGGACGTCAACACTGGTTGAGGCTGCGCCGGCGCAAGGCAGGGAGACGTGGTTGTTTTCCGTTTCGAGGTGAGAAAGCCCTATCCAGCGCGGGAACGCAAGGCGAAGCAGGGTATACACGATGCTGAAGCCAACGGCAACAGCCAGGCCGATTTCCGTAGACGTGAAAAGCGTGACCCAGAGCGCGAGTTGGGAGCCTACAAAGTCCACAAAGGACATCTTCCAGAACCGGTAGAACTGGCTCGGTCGGGCAACCAAATGGGCAACTGCCATGATCTAATACCTGTTAGCTGGTATCCAACTTGCTCTCCCCATTGTCGCCATGTGCAGCTCAAACTCGGCCGTCTGGACCAAAGTCGGAACGGAGGTTGGCACATCGGGGTCACAACATGACGAGTCGGAGAGGACCTACAATGATAGCAGACAGAGTAGCCTTTGGAATCCAGTACAGAGCGGGAGCCAGCTCGTACAGCGTCAGCACGATGAGCCCGCCTGTAAAGAGGAAGTTGACGGGGCTGTGAACGTTGCAATCGGAGTTGACGGCAGTCCGGCTCATCGCTCCGCCGGTTGCCTGGGCACCAAACAGGCTGTTGACCATGTTGTTAACGCCGAGAAAGACCAACTCTTGGCTCTTGTCGATGCTGTAGTCGCCCCTCAGGCCGAATGCTTTACCGACGCCCAGGTGCTCGACCGACATTGCGATGAGCGGCGCAAACGCCCTCACGGCCACCTTTTTCAACAGGGCGGGATCGTGCGGACGAGGAGCCGGCAAGCCATGCGTATCTACTTTGGTGACGGCCCAGAGCAGGTCGTTTCCCCGGCCGCGGTTGCACAAGTAGCTGATGAGGGTGTAGACGATGAGCAGAATCACGGCCCTGCTCGTGCACACAAACTTGACGTACTTGCCCCTCTTGTTCCGCTTGCCAACCTGCTCCAGGACCAGCAGAAACGCCAGGCCGGTCAGGCCGATGGCGAGCGTGAGCGGTTTGACGCCGCGAATGTGGGCGAAGAAGTCGTGGATGATGCCCGGCACGTTGGGAGGCAGATCAAGCCCAACCAGGGAGCCGACCTGGCCGAGGCCAATGACAATGGCCACGGCCGAGATCCAGCCCGTCAGCACGGGCGCCGAGACAAAGTCCAGGAGGAAGCCGAGCTTCAGCAGCCCGACGGCCAGGGCGTAGACGCCGACCATGAAGGCCATGGCGGCGGAAATGTCGGCCGGCCGGTAGCCCTGCCTGGACAAGTCTTCCACCGCCTCCGCCGTCAAGAGGCCGAGGATCGAGGTCGGCCCCGCGGACAGCTCGCGCGAGGTGCCCAGGAAAAAGTACAGCAGCGGCGGGAACCAGCTCGCGTAGAGGCCGTTGGCGATGGGCACCGTGGCGATTTTGGCGTATGCCAGCCCCTGGGGGATCAGCATCACGCCCACCGTGACGCCGGCGATCAAGTCTCGCAGAATCCATCGGGGGTCGTAGTGAGGCAGCCACTGCGCGACGGGGAGCTTCTCGGCGAGATACTCTGCCGTCGCGGACGGGAGCCTCCTCGACGCCGGGCCAGCCCAGCCCCTGACGCGATTGATGGTCGGGTCCGTCCGGAAAGACGCGGCCACGCCGTCCTTGATCTGGGACAAGTTCTTCATGACGGAGAGCAGGTGATGGCTGCGCAAGGGGGAGGGATGCTCGGCAAGTCGGAGGCGGTTCACAGTTTCCCGCAGCTACAGACCCGTCAAGGTCGAATCTTTGCGAGTTATTCAAAGTAAACGCTTGCTTGTAAATAAAAAGGAGTGCGGTTCTAGAAGCAACGGCATGCTCCGCGGACCATGTGGTTGATATATAAGTGCGTCCTGGGCTCTGCGCCGCCCACTCGGACCCAAGGCAAACGGCCGTCTACGGTGCCCGGGAGAGGGGAAGCCACTCAGGAACGAATGGAAAACGGCCGGCCAACTCTTCCCATCTACATTGGAGACTCATAGCGCCGGGAGCTTGGCTGCGCTTTAGCCGGCCGGCGTGGCCAGCGAGTCGTTTTGCACAGACCGTGGTGTGCAGCCTTATACCTAACATCGTGTCAGATGCGACGCCGCAGCACCTAGATGGGTGTGACGAGAGGGCAAAAAATAACACACACGCACGCAAAAGACAAATGCGATCGACGCAGCCTCCTTGGTCGTTGGGCGGGAGGTGTATATCCGGCTCCCCATGAGTCCATGACCACCGGCCAGCCCTGGAGACGGCGCCGCGTCCACCCAGGGAGGACGACAGTCGCGGTCTGGCAACTACTTTGGAAATGTGTGGCGTGGCAGGGCGATGGGGAGTAGTTACTGCTTGTGCGAGTTTGTTTCCCATGCTGTGTCTTGTTTCACTGGGATCCGCAGCGGCAGGTAGGCTGCTGTTTCTGTGCAAAGCTGGCCGGATAGCGATGCCGAGAGACGGGAGTCGATCTGGACTCGCCCATCTCGGTACCTGCGATCCGGGGATTGTCGTCTCTTCTTTGGCCCCATCACGTGGGTTTCTGCCAGCGACTTGTCAACGGGGAAGAAGGGCGTTTGGGGCGGATGAAGTTGCTATAGAAGCGACAGACACCTGGCGTCAACACACACGGCGGAGCTGGAAACCAGAGGTTGGTGGCAAAATGCGCACAGGGCCATGGAATACACTACTAGAGTCCAAGGTCAGGTTTCTTTGGGCGCTACTCGAAAGGAATGGGCCGCGGGTGAGCAGGCGATTTGCTCTGCCTCGCAGCTGCGATCCGGCACGGAAATGTCCAATACTGCCGCCAGCCGAGGCCGGTGATTTCAAGTGTGGCTGGCTTCCCCTCGATAGGACTGCCCTGTAGCGTATTTCTGCGGCAACATGGGAGCAAAAGGGCAAGCCACGAGTGGTTCCTTGGTTTGCCTATTGATGCCGACCAGACGGCGTACAAGTCGGTCGCCGGGTTGATGGTCAAACTCACTTCACAAACCACCAAAGCCGGGCGCGATTTACACGGGTTTGTTCTCGCGGCTGACAGAAAAACGAAGCATATATGAGCAGGTGATGTCATGTCTGATGTCCCAAGTTGGCATTGGCAAGCAGCGCAGAGGTGCCGTCCCATCCGAGGATGCAGGCCCAGGAGCCATGGGGCCGTTTTGGAGCCAGAGAGTCGGTCACAGCAATGCAACGCTATGATAAGTGACGAGCGCATTGCCGTTCTATGCGACTGGATGCAACGGAAACTTTGACGTGTCAATGGCTGGGGAGACGTCGTCCTGTCGAGTTGCAACGCTGCGTGTCGCAGCCGCCGCAGACGGAGCGTCCGGTCCGGGCATTCTGTTGGCTCACAAAGCGAACAAGACGTGGTCCGTCGTTGGAGCTGGGGCGTGTCTGCGTGTGTCGATGCTCTTTTCGTTTCTCTGAATAGAGGCGGCTTCCACCCCCCGATCTGGCTCGACGTTGGACCGTCGCCTCCCTGGCCGATCGATGGAACGCGGCAGGGACTCGCGGCCCCTCCCATCATCATCTGAAGCAAGCGTCCAATCGATCCAGTTCCCATGTCGATGACGGGGGGCGGCGTCGTGGCAAAACCCCCACAGAGGCGCCTGGCCAGAGCACGCCGAGAGCAGGGACTTGCCATGTCTGGAAATAACACCAGACACCTTTCCTGCAGGGTGCCATTGCATATACATACATATGTACCTTGGTGAGTGAGACTTGGGTGGTGCTCTGCCTTATACAGACCGCCCATTGGGCCACGGCGTCTCACGTCCGTACTCGGTCACATATCAGAAAGGGAATCTGGATTTCCCATGTGGCGGCCTCGACCACTCAATAAACGCACCCCCGGCCCCCAGCGATGGACCGGCCTCTAAAATAAAGCCAATCGACGGAGCCGACGATCGAAGGGCGACCTTGGCCAGCGGCAGGCCCTGTATAATAGCCGGGGAGGGTTCTCGAGCGGGGGGGACATTGAACGCTCTCCACTCTCTTCTCGAGCTGAAATCTCTTTAGCTGCCCCAAGGATTGAGGCGAGGCAAGGGGACTGCCGTAATTCTCGGGGGGGTTGTACAATTGCGAATAGACGCATCGGGACGCCAGACCCGCGTTGCACCGACCGCGGCATGGCTACCTGGGCGTCTGCTCGCTACCACCCGTTTGCCGTGTCTTGCGTCGGGAGATGGGCAATGTCGCTGCATCAAGCAGCTTTGAGGCTCTTGCCGGCGACAATGCAACTCTAGTCAAGGGATACGGCGAGGCGGTGCTGAGCAGCATGGCATGCCGCTGGCGTTTCCAGTCAATGCCTCATCGATTTCTGACCCCCCCCCCCCCCAACTCAGTTCCTTGGACCCTCCAGTGATGCCTTTGACACGAGGGTCCGTCGTTGGTGGTTGGTGGTTGGCTCGTCGCTTGCATGAATGCCAAACAGACTTCTTCCCCAGAATTCATGCTCATGCGTGGGGGGAGCTCGACGATGCCGATTTACGTCCGAACTCTGAGCCCACGCCGTTTCGATGACGACTGCGTCGTGTGTGGGTGCCAAGTCATCAATTCCTGTCGACGCGTTCGCACTTGCCGCCCGGCCAAGAAAAAATGACGTGCCGAGGCTATCAGGTTTCGTTTTGTGACGTGCATCAGCAACAATGCCCATGCCCATGCCAGCGTGTACACACTGACCGGTGCTGGCTATATTTAGCCGGCATGCTGGCGATTGCTTCACATGCCCCTCCCTGCGACTTGCGTGTCTCGATCGTCGCGGTAGGATCGGCGGTGAAAGAAACTGACTGCCTTGCACCTTGAAACAAACGTTGGCCCCGAGACAAATGCATGACTTCAATGTTGGATGTGGTGTGCTGAGCGAATGACCACCAGGGAAAGAGCCTTTTACGTCCCCCAACATGCCGACTCAACTCCGTCGCTCGTGTTGGCGTCTCTTTGTCGTTTCGGGCGGACGAGCGCCGGGCGGGACTTGATTTGGGCGCCGGCGGATCCACTTCATGACGCCGGGCTGCTCCCGTCGAAAGCGGACGTCGCCGGTTATTCAGACCTCCATGTTCCGAGTCGGTCGTGGACTCGTGATGCACCGTGCAAACTGGCAAGCAGACGCGCAAGACGTGCCGTTCTATCGTTGACAATGGAGCTCATGAAAATTGGCTACTCTGCGGCGTCAAGTATGTACAAGTGTAGGTAGGCATGCAGCGTGCTTGTCAACGCGACCATCTCCCGTCTTTCCGTCTCTGCAAACAGGGCATCATCAAACGTAGACTCCCCATCTCTCGACCACGCCAGTCCCAAAGCTCCTACTCCTCCGCGGCGTCGTCATCCACATCCCCCGGCTGCTTGACCTCGTCCTTCTCCGCGTCCCTAACCGCGTCCCAAAACTTGCGGCCGTTGTCCTCGTCGCCGGCAAACAAGTGGTCGACCACCATGCGCCGCGGCGTCTCGCCCATCCACTGGAACAGGGAAAAGTCTCTAAACTTGTCGGCGCGAAAGACCTCGAGCATCTCGACGGGCTCGTCGCCAATGTTCTCGACAAAGTGGCCCATGTTCTTGGGCACGATGCCCACGTCGCCGGGGACGTAGTCAAAGGTGCGCGCGTTGCCCTCGGCCGCGAAGACGGTCACGCGCGCGCGGCCGCGGATGAAGAAGGACCACTCGTCGGCCGTCGGGTGCCAGTGCATCTCGCGCAGCGCCCCGGGCTCGATGATGACGTGCGCCGCCGCCACCGTCTGCGCGATGGGGAAGTTGGTCGAGTCGGTGATGCGGACGAGCCCGCCCGACGTCTGCTTGGGCTCCTGGTCCAGCATCCGGTGCGTGAACTGGTACCGCGACTTCTTGACGTGCTTGCCCGACGGGCGCTCCTGGTCAATGGCGCCGGGCTGCGAGCCCTGGAAGATGTACTTTTCGCCGGCGGGGAGGTGGGCAAACACTTGGGGGTCGAGCCTGAAGTTTTTGGCAATGACGGACTTGGGCGTGTGTGCTGGATGGGGGGCTTGTGTTAGTCGACTTGGCTGTTTTTTTTTTTTTTTTGTTCTACGTCAAGAGTCGGGGGGGGAGAAACAAGACCCTGTACGGTCTGAAGCAATCACCAAGAATCTGGCACGAAACCCTCACAAAGTTCCTACTGGGCCTAGGCTTTACGCAGTCCACCCAGGACATAGCGTGTTTCTCAAGGCCCAGTAGGAACTTCGTGAGGGTTTCGTCCCAAATTCTTGGTGATTGCTGCAGACCGTACAGGGCCTTGTTGAGCTTCCAGACCGTTCGGGCAATAGTAGATGGGCGGGCTTACCTAGCCAGTCGGTCAGGATAAAGGTAGATTCCTCAGAGAAGCGGCCGTCGTCAAAGATGAGCAGAAACTCGGTGCCGTTCTCACCCAGGCCCTGCAGAGAATGAGGCACGCCGCTGGGAAAGTACCACAGGTCGCCCTTCTTCAGGTCTTCCATGAAGTTGCCGCCCTCGTAGTCTAGGGCCGTGACGCGGACCTCGCCCTCGAGCACGTACGCCCACTCGGCTTCCTTGTGCCAGTGCAGCTCGCGGATGACGCCGGTGTCCAGGCGCATGTTGACGCCGGCAAGCTCGATGCTGGTGGGAAGCTCACGAACCGTGGTTTGCCTTGTCCATCCGCCCTCCTACCGCCCACACCGGATTAGTACAAGAGAAGGGGGGTGATGATGATGATGGGATGAATGGAAACGCACCTCAATCCGCACATGGGAATCCGTGTAGCTCCATCGCATGTTCGGAATGTTGCCATGGTCTGTACTTGGCGGCCGGATCATGTCGGGGCTCTGGCGCGACCGGTCGCGGTTGTATGGGCCGAGGACGGTAGCGCCGTTGCCGTTGCGCCACGGCCGGGGATCGAGGCCTTTGCCAACGGCGTCAATGGCATGGTCGTGAGGATCGCTGTAGTCCGGAGTGTAAGGATTGTCTTTGGCGTATTTGCCCGTCAGCGAGAGGCCCTTGGCGAGCCGCTGCTGGGGGCTGTCGTAGTGAGGGAGGGCGCCGCAGAGCTCAACGGCTCCCGTGAGCAGCAAATGAGCCGAGGTGAGCTTCATCTTGGGCCAGAGTGGACAGCAATGGTGCGGACCAGGTGTGCGGTGGTGGTGGTGGTGGTGGTGGTAGTAACGGCGTGTTGATGTACACCCGCTTGTGGTATTACAAGATGTCTGATCGGGACTCGGGAGCTTGTCAAGCTGTCAATGCAAACCACACAAACGCAGTCGGTGGAAACAATCCATGGGAGAGGGAGAAAACAGCACGGTTGCGCAGCAGGAGAAAAGCGCCTTATAAAAGCGCCACCCAAGCTACCAGAGCTACGCAGGATGGCGACATGCGAAGCTCCAGACGTGTCTCGGTCCAGTCCTAGCCATTCCCATGCCATGCTGCCTTGCCATGCCATCCCTTGACCCATGACGTTTTCCCACGGATGGCTTGTTTTACGCAGTTTAGCCAAAGCGGGCAAATGGCGGCCCCAACCGATTTGCTTCAAATGGACCTTGAACCTTGGAATGCCCTCCCCCCCCATGCTTTGTAGGGGCCGCGAAGCAGGAGGCTTGCTGACCACGACCGGGGTCGCAGGCAAAGCTTCAAGCTGTGACGCCGGTGCCGCCTGGGGATTGTTTTGCAGGCCGACGGTGCCGCGGCGTCTACTTTTCCGCGCCGGGCGCATCCCTCGACTGCAGGAACAGCTGCGGCCAAATACTACCTGGTGGGAACCTGAAGGAAAGACATCAATCATGTTTGACGCAGCCGAGAACTGAACTGAGCTGCGTACCAGCGGCGCGGTGAGCCGGCCCCAGCATGCATGGGGTCCAGATGTCGGTTAAGGCGGCTGTTGATGCCACCATGGACGTAGCATGACACGGCTGGGCTTGAGTCAAAGGGCAATCAATCAGCTTTGGTTTTGGTTTTCAACGGACGGCGAGACTGCACGAGGTGCTTTCTTGCCTGGCCCTCCGAAAAAAGACCAGGCAGCCTCATGATGCAGAGGGCGTGCCGC
The DNA here is from genome assembly GCF_013426205.1 of Metarhizium brunneum. Lineage (NCBI taxonomy): Eukaryota > Fungi > Ascomycota > Sordariomycetes > Hypocreales > Clavicipitaceae > Metarhizium > Metarhizium brunneum. The sequence continues at coordinate 8,562,540 of NC_089422.1, read as the reverse complement.
GACCGAGGGCCGGCTTCACGTTGCGCTCCCTGGATCCCTGATGTCGCAATCCACGCTTGGGCAGACGTGGGAAGAATCATCAGCAAGCTATCAATACCAATTGTACCGAGGGCGTGGGAACCAGAGCTGTCGACTGCAAATTGGAGCCGACGACCGGAGCTCCCCGATCCGATCGAGTGGTCCATGATCCATCCACCAGGGCAGGTGCCAGTCCCACCGCCTCCTCTTGCTCTTGCTCCATCTCGGCCCTCCACTTGCTTGCTCCCGAGTCCCATGCACGTACATAGACCCAGGTGGTGCCTATTAGTATGAGCACCAGACGTGAGCAAAGTCAATTGCCGTTGCTGCCCTGGCATTCAACCTCCGCTGCTCATTGGGGGTTGTTTTGTTGACCGTGTTGGCGCCCGCAGGCACATGAAGCCAACGCGGCAGTGAAACAAACCGTCTAGGACAAAAGCCTCCCAAGTCCTCGTATTATCAATTGATGCCACGCCGCACACATCGCTCAAGCCCCGAGGTAAACAGCATCACGACACCGAGCACCTCCCATCCGTCTGTAGTGTCTCGACTCTCCAGCACCCAAGCTCCCATCATGAACGGCAACGGCAACGGCGTCATCGCCGACGAAGAACAGCCCCTTCTCGGCCGCAAACCATCGCCGCCTTCTCTTTTGTCAAAATGCCGCAAGCAAATGACGGCCGAGGTGTCCCGTTCCTGGGCCGACCTGGTCCTGTTGCTGTGCTACGTCGTGACGGGCTTGCTGGATAGTGCGTCGACGCAGGTCTGGGGTGCCTTTGTTTCCATGCAGACCGGTACGTGATGCCCTCTTATAATCCGCATCCACGAGCCTACATGGCTTCGTTTATACATACACAGAGCAGCCAAAGGAGAAGACTGACAACCGTAGGCAACACCGTCTTTGTCGGGCTGGGCATCGCGACCGTCTTCAACCCCCCGGTATCCGCACGCCTGTACAAGTCGGGCGTTTCCCTGCTCTCCTTCTGCGTCGGGTCCTTCTTCTTCGCGCGCTTCCACCGCTACTTCTCCCCCAAGAGGCGGTGGGTGCTCTGCGCATCGTTTGCCGCGCAGGCGCTGCTCATCGTCGCGGCTGCCGTCGTCGTGACCGTCTGGCCGGCGCCCGGGGACGAGCGCGCCGTCGGCTGGACCGTCCTGGTGCCGCTCGCGCTGGTCGCCTTTCAGTCTTGCGGGCAGGCCGTGACGAGCCGCGCGCTCAGGTACAATGCCCTGACGAGCGTGGTGCTGACGAGCATCTACTGCGACTTGTTCTCCGACCAGGACCTGTTCAAGGTCCGCAACGTGGAGAGGAATCGGAGGGCCGCTGCCCCGGCTCTGCTGCTGGTTGGCGCCGTGGCCGGGGGGTTGTTCTCGCATAGTTCGTTTGGCATCCAGGGCGCGCTGTGGGCGGCGGCGGGTATCAAGTCCATCATGGTGGTCTTGTGGTTCTTCTGGCCGACTGAGGATGAGGAGAGTTGAGGGGCGTTTTGTTGGCGTCACACAGTCTGTGGCAAGACGGATTTCCAAAGCTCGGCAAGCGACTGGGTATCATGGCGTGCTGTCTCAAAGCGGGTGTCTTTTGGGGTTGCGTGGGCGTCGTTCTGCCTGTGGCAGATTCGCTGGACCGCCTTGGGCATTTCATCTATTTACTGAATCACTATGCTTGGCGCTTTGCAGGTAGAATTGTCTCGGGAGACTTGGGGGCCATCTTGTGGTGTATGAGATAACTATCCTGTAATGTATATTTAAACGCTATAGAATACTTGGATGTGAGTAATGATCAATCTTTACGACATACAGGCAATTTCATCGTTCTGCACTATTTGCAGCACTGAACCGTCTTTCGTCCCCTCTCCCGAATGCAGAGCATGTTTGCCGCCCCTTATGGACTAATAGTCTAAATACCAAAAACAGACTTTTGAGGAGTGGCGGTGGTTTTGAAGACATTCGCAGCATTTTTGCCGCGCTCATTGACCGAAGGGGTTGAAAAAACGTTAAAAACGGATGTTTGAGAAGTACCTCTAGCTTTGAAAATGTCCGTAGTCTTGTTGTTGCCCTCGTTGATGGCAGGGTCTGAAAAAAAGTCAAAAACGGATGTTTGAGGAGTACCTCTGCTTTTGAAAATATCTGCAGCATTGTTATTGCCCTTGTTGACCGCAGGAGTTGAAAATACGTTAAAAATGGATGTTTGAGAAGCATCACTGGCTTTGAAGATGTCCGCAGAATTGTTGTTGCCCCTAATGGCTGCAGGAGTTGAAAAAACATCAAAAATGGACGTTTGAGGAGTCCCCGTGGCCTTGAAGATATCCGAAAAAGGTTTACCGCCATTATTGCCTTGAACGGCGGGAGCACCGAAACCCGAAAACTTGCAAGGACCTGCGGCGTCGAAGATACCCGGAGCAGATTTACCGCCCTCGTTGACTCTGACGCTCAAAACGCCAAAGCCCGGAGTCTGACAAGTCTCTGCGGCTCCAAAGCCGCCAAACATGCCACCCATACCTGCCGAAGTGCCCGTGTTGCCGGACACCGTAGTCCCGGAAGCATCCTCGCCTCCCTTCTCCCTCGCTAACCGTCTCTTCTCACCTTGTTCGATGATGAACGACAAAGCTCCGTCAAGGTCTTTGAAGCCCCCGCGCCGGGCCTTTCGCTTCTTCCTCATACGGCGGCAGTTCCTGGCAATGTGGCCTGGTTTGTAGCACTGATGAAAAATCACCAGTCGTTAGCTAAATGAAATGTGGTCGACATGTACGCACTCTGCCGACTTACCCTGGTGCACAGCGTGTCCAAATAGCTACTCGCAGCCAAAACGGCACCGGCCAACGCCCGCGCTCGAGGCTTGGCTTGTGTCATCTGAAGGGGAATCAGGAACTGTTGTGGTCGTTGCAGCGTCGAGTTCAGGAGCAGAACCTACCCTTTTAGACTTTGTTCGTTGTGGGTGGTGGTATGGAAATTTTAAAAGATGAGAATCGAGGAGCGTACACTGACTACCTAGAGCAGTGGGAAGGGATCAGAAAGAAGACAAAAGCGTAATGAATGTTGGGACGGGACGAGGATGCCCAACACATGACCTCGTGACACCTGACACGTCTTCGCAGCTGGTTGCAGCTGGCCGCAGTGTCTGTCCGATATCGTGAGCACCAACATCAACGGTCCGATCGTCGGCGGTTGGGTCCTGGTTCCATGCAGGAGGGGAGCGATGCCACGAGCCGTTTGGTTTGCGTCTTGCTCAGGAAGGGCGGCATGCATCCTGTGAAAGGGCTGATTAGACCGTCGACATTCGTCTGTCAAGTCTTCCGGAGCAGCGTCTTCTTCCACCACCTCTCCTCCTGCAAAAGCGACAGCTTCGCACTGGACGGCTTCGAAAACATGTGCCCCTCGTGTTCGACTTCAAAGATTTCCACATCGCGGTGCAGCTTCTTGAGGGCTTCGGCAATGATTCTGGCCTGTTGAACAGGCACCACGGTGTCGGCTTGGCCGTGTAACAAGAGAAGGGGAGATGTCAAGCCGTCAGTGTGGTACATGGCGCTGCGCTCGCGGAAGATCCTGCGCTTCTCCTCCTCATCTACACCGGGATGCAGGACCAATGCCGCCGTATAGTCCGATTCGAGCTTGTGAGTCGCGGCGTCAAAACTCGACAGATCTGAAATACCGCTGACACAGACGCCGCCGGCAAATCTGCCCGGGTATCGTGACAGCGACTGCAGTGTGTTGTAGCCTCCTGCGCTTGAACCGGTGATGCCTATCGCACCGCTGTCGACGCGTCCAGAGGCAGCCATATAGTCGGCAAATTCAACCACATCTGCCGCGTCCACGATGCCCCAGTTGCCGAATAGGGACTCGCGATACTGCTGGCCATACCCCATGGATCCGGTGTAGTTGAGCGCCAGAAAGGCATATCCGCGAGACGTGAAGTATTGCGTTCGAAGGTTCAGCCCGCTGCCCATACGTCCTGTCGGGCCGCCATGAGTGTGAATGATCAGCGGCGGGAGTTCTCCCACGGGCGCTGTGTAATGCGGATTCCGGGGCATCCACAAGAAGCCAAAGATGTCCCTAGACGGCGGTCCGTTGGAACGCACACGGAGAGCTTCCGGCCGGGCATAGGTTGCCTCTGGAATTTCTTCATCAAAGGCCGTCCGAAGGACTTTGCTGTTTTTGGGATTTGCCACGTCGACTTTGTACACGGATTTGTGTGAGGCAGTTCCGCTGCCAATGGCCAAGACGGAATCATGGCCAAGTCTAGCAACTGCATCGCCCGAGATATCGGACAGCTCGTTCTCATCCGCCAGCGGCTTCCAGGAACCCGTTGTCATGTCGATGGCAATGAGACGACTTGTGCCGTTGATATACGCTGTGGCGACCAAGAGATCCGCTGTAAGTGGAACAAATGTTCGGCTGGTTGGTTCCCATGTCAGTTTCCAGGGGCTCGCGAGCTGGGGGGCGCACAAAGCTTCTCACCTCCCTTCCATCAACCCTGCTTGGGCAAACTCGGCATCATCCAAACCCGCAAGTTGAATCAGCTCTTCAGGCCTGCCACCAGGCGGGATGCGGTACAACTTGCGATGCGATCCCGTCTCTTTGCCGTAGAAGAGAGAGCCATCGGGCCCCCACCGAGGCTCAGCAACGCTTTCGTGGTTCTGGCCAGCGATGAGACGAGCGTTTTGAATGGACCCTTGGGCCGTCCAGTCGCCGACGTACAGCTTTCCTGCGGCGAAGGGGAGATTGGGGTGATCCCATTCCACCCAGCTTACGCGTGCGCCGTCGGGGCTGAACTGGGGCAGGTAATAGAAGTCGGCGCCGCTCACAACCCTCTGAACAGCAGAGGTCTCAACATTGATGGCGACAATGTAGTTTTGGACCTTGTATGGGTCTGTGAATGTGTGGTCCTCTTCAATGGCTAGCACCCAGGGCGACGGATGGCGCGCACAAAAGCTAGAGTACCGCAGGGTGTCGCTCTGCACCACCAATTGGACCAGGCCGGTATCGGGTGAAAGCAAACGAACTGTGTCGTCCTCATGGGAGAAAATGAGGCGATCGTCGGGAAGAACATCATACAAAGAGCCGCCGTACTCGTACACTCGGTTCTGCACAGTATATTCACGAGGTAAGACGTCTCTCAGGCCATCTTCCGTAATCGCAACGATGGTCTGCCTGCCTTCTGGGGTGCTTTCGACAAAGAAAGACCGGCCAGATTGCCTCTAATAGTGGAATGGGTTAGTGTTGGGACGGCATATAGGACAGGGGCGGCGTGAAAGGGGAGCGTTTACATTGACCCGCGGAGATGTCAATGCTCTATTCTTGTAAATGGTGGCTTCGACGCCAATGGGCGACACCCATGTTCCGTAATGTGCGACTTGCTTCAGGGTCATGATGAGGAGGCTCAAGCGATGGTGAGCAAGATGGAAACTCGATGCATGCCGATGGATGGCCTGGCGGCTTAGACGGAACATTATATCAACTCCCACATCGTCAGCCAGCTCAACCAGCCCCGCACTTCTTGGGTTGTATCCCGGTTGCGGAAATCTGGATCGCCTGAAGCAGACTGCGACCCTTGGCCAACCAATGCTCTACAATGCCGGAAAAGTACATGCATTTCTTGCCTTTTGACTCGCCCAAGGTCATCATTCTGGCGCGCAAAGGGTCAATAATCGAAGACTCCATCCAAATTAGGAAGGCACGCGATGCCGCAGCACGGCAAACACGGGTACCGGATCCAATCTCCTCCAGTCTCCACTTTTGCCGGCGACTCACAGACTTTCGGCTTCCCACCAGGGGCCACGCCTCGTTCCCTTTGCTTTGTTACGCGGTGATGCTAAGCCCAGTTGGGGCCATCTCGACCCTTGCCCATGGCGTTCCATCGCCTCTGATGGCGCATATGTGTGCGTAATCTCGTCAGACTCGTTGGAGAGCTCCGGGACCAACTCGTCTCGCTGTCAACCTCGCGGCAAGCATGTCCTCTTCCCAACTCCCCAACCCACGAGAGCCCAGCATCGACCATGGGCAACGCTCCTCTTGAGAAGGCTCCTCTGCTCGAGCCTGAGCTGAATGAACGAGGCAAGGCAGACGACGAGATAGACGCGGCTCCTCCCCGCCCAGCAAGGCGTCCATGGAGACGTCTTCTCAGAATCTTTGCCGCCGTCGCCGTCTTGTCCCTTCTGTTTAGGCCACACTTGCCGCACTGGAGATGGCCTCACCCGTGTCATCGTCAGCCACGCCATTCACCATTTGGCCGGTTCCCTGAGAAGCACGACCCATTCCACTTCATTCCATGTACCAAGGACTCTGTCCTGCCAGCCCTGGATGACCCTCATCCCGAACGCACCTGGGCCAAGAGGTTTGACCCCAACCCAGCACACTGGAGCTGGGGAAATGCCACAGAGGGCCACGAAAATGATATTGAGGAGCCTCACAGGCCTCATTGGCATCACAACCCTCACCATCCCGGCAAGCCTGGCGAACGCGAACCCGGTGAGCCTGACGAACCGGGAAGACCTGGCAGACCTGGAAAGCCTAGACACCCCAGACCACCTCATCACGACCCGTATGCTGGTCGCGGCATCTACCTCTGTGGATACATCGACGTCCCCCTGGACTACACCAACAAGTCAGACTCGCGGATTTCTCGTCTCGCCGTGACCAAGTACCAGGTATCGGGGCTTTCTCATCGCGGACACAAGCACCATGACGGCAAACCCCGCCACGGTGCCGGCACCAAGAGCGAACGCACCATTGTCATTGAACCAGGCGGTCCCGGAGGCAGCGGCACTTCCATGGCATGGCGAGCTTCAGAGGACATCTCCAAGCGATTGAGCGGCGGCAAGTACGACGTCCTGGGATGGGACCCTCGCGGAGTCAACGCCTCTCTGCCAGCCATCTCCTGCTTTCCCTACGATGTCGACAGGGACCACTGGGCAGTCCGCATGTCCCAGTACCGCGAGACGTCGCCTTCGCCTCGTGCTCAGCTTGAATTCTTCGACGCCATGAGCGATTCCATCTTGCGCGCCTGTAAGCAGATTCACGGAGATATCCCGCGCTTCGTGTCAACAGCCTTTGTCGCGCGCGACCTGGAACAGATCCGCCTAGCCCTCGGCGAGGATGCGCTCACCGGGTACTTGGTGAGCTACGGGACCGGCATTGGACAGACGTACGCCAACATGTTCCCCAGCAGCGTGGGCCGCATGATCCTCGACGGGACGGAATACGTGCGCGACCACCGCGTCCTGGGTGGCTTTGGATGGACCGCCTTGGACAACGGGACCAACGCCTTCCACGACGGGCTCCTGGGAGAATGTGTCCATGCCGGCCCCGACCACTGCGCCCTGGCCAAGCCCGTCGACGGAAATGCCGTCACGCTGGACCATCTCCAGAAGCGAATGGACAGCCTGATCCGGTCGCTGATCCAACGCCCGCTCGCCTCGTACACGGCGTCCTCGGGACCCTCGCTGGTCACATACTCGAGCCTCGTCGGGCTGCTCTACGGGGCCATGTACAACGCCAGGGGGTGGCCGGCGCTGGCGCAGATGCTCCACGAGCTGGAGGCGGGCAACACGACCCTCGCGGCGGCCATGCTGGAGCGCAGCGTCTGGGGGTACGACCCCACGAAGCCGCCTCCGCCCGGCAGGCGGCCGCGGTCCGAAGAGCTCGGCACCCTGGTCATCTGCGCCGACCAGTACGACGCGCCGGAGCCCGAGGACGGGCTGGCCTGGTACGAGTCCCTGTGGGCCAACATGACGGCCAGGTCGTGGATCGCGGGCAACTCCCGGTTCCAAAACGTCTTCCCCTGCAGGCACTTCACCGACTACTGGCCCGAGCCGGCCGAGGTCTACCGCGGCGACCTGAACAGCAGCCTGAGCAACCCGGTCCTCCTCATCGCCGAGACGTACGATCCCGCCACGCCCCTGCGCAACGGGAGGCGTCTTTTGAGCGAAATGGGCAGGAACGCGAGGCTGATTGCGCACCATGGCTACGGGCACTCCTCCAGGGATACGTCTGCCTGCACCGACGAGATTGCCAAGGCGTACATTCTGGAGGGCACCCTGCCCGAGGACCAGGAGACGGCGTGCTACGCGGACGAGAAGCCGTACCTGTATGGCGTGAAGAAGGGCGGCGTTGTGGCGCAGAGGGATCCTCTGGAGATTTGGGACGAGCACATCAGGGAGTTGGCTATTCTGAATCCCCGGCTTCTGGGGTGATCTTGGGAAGTGCGCAGCGGGCGTGGCGACCAGAATGTAAGGGATGTGAATGTGGGTTTGCTGCTGACGATTCTGCTGAGACATCATTTCTGGGTTGTAGTCTTTTGCCGCTTTGTGTAGAAACGAAATGTATTTGGCTAGCAAAGGGAAGGCAATCGGTGGCATGAAATGGTTCAAGGGAAAAGGATACAGTCACTGCCGTTGAGTCTAGATATCACTTGTACGATACGCATGTCCATGATATATCTGACCCGGGGGGGACGGCACAAGTATCATGTATATCAGAATGTACACAAAATAGCCTTGTCCACAGCCTGCATGGCAGTCTGGGGTGGTGGTCCTTCTGTAGCCGCCAAATTATGTGATTTCTCGCCTCTCTCGGAGGCGTGCTGGCTGCTGTTGGAGCCAGCAAAGGCGTTCCGGCCGAACCACCCCATCTTGGCGACAAACTCGATAAACATGTCACCCCTGACATGGCCCAGTGTTCTTACCGGGACCACAATCCCCAGTTATGGCCCGTTGTAATTACTATCAAAAGACTTGAGAGAGGAAGAAGACGCTCTGTGTGGCAAGAATGGCTTGGGCTATTCGGAGCCTGGGCACATTTACGAGTGATCCCGGCTGGTGATGTAGGAATAACATACAAGTAGACACGGGGAGGACGTCAAAACCTGACATCTGACGCCAGCTCGTGCAGAAATCTCTGCTCTGCAGTGAGTTTCGGCATATACTTAGGGGGGCTTGGATGTCGTCGTCGTGGAGGACAGCATGACGGCGATACAGCACACGCAACGCGGCGATGACATGAGCAGGTGCATGGATTCCCCTCGGGAAAGAAAGCTCCTGGCCAACGAGAAGGGTCTATTTTCAACGTTTCTTCACAATGGAGGGAATGAGACGGGCTTGCACAGCCCCGTTGGCCAGGCGTTGCAGCGATTCCACCGGGCTGCGGTCTGATGAGGCTGACGACGTTGAAGTTTGTCTATATCAGGTAATGAATGGCGTACATGTAACCGCGGGGTTTTGAGTAAACTTCTCCTTAGGCTTTTGCCTCCCGCCGGCGTTTCATGTGTGCGTCTTCAGACATGGTGCTGGCTTTGGAGGGAGCTCCGTGGTGGTGATGGTGGTGGTGGTTGAACTGGAGTAGGAGGCGAAATGGGCGAGATGGGGACGATTTGGTTATTCTATGGTACGCATGTCTTCTAGAATGCTTGCAGATGTAAGTGATTATGATTATAATAAATCCAACATTAAAACTGTGGAGAGGGGGAGACGGATATTCATGTGTTCCTGCCCTAAAGCGTTGGGCCGCCCAGATTCAACATGTGCATTTTGGCCCTGCTCTACTCTTGACCCAGCCTTTTGGAAATACAAAGAAAAGGCGCTGCTAGACGGACAATCCGGTCAGTCTATGAACAGCAACTTCAAAAAGAAGGCCCGCGAGTCATGGGACGGGAGCGGGAAGACCAGCAAGATGAGTTAGTTGCGTAGGTTATTGGCTAGAGACGAATGACTGCTTAATCAATCAAGGAAGGGCACACTAATACACTATGCACAATGGCATGCAGTTGCATCCGGAATCAAGACATCCATGTCTTGGCGCCGGGGTTTCTTCAAGGGTGGGCTGGAGACTCGACACGTTTGACAGCGTCCGAGAGCGGGACGAGTTTGGGCATTTTTGCTACGGGTGTTCGTGTCGGCCGAAGTAGCGGCGGGACGAGTGGGGAGCCTGGAGTGAAACCATGACACTGTTATACAAGACGGAGCAGATGTGTCTGGTAGCGTGAGAGACTCGGGCGTGGTGTTGATGAGGGCCAGCATCGCAAGAGGGGAGGGGATACACGCAAGTCGGGAACCACGGCGCCAGCAAATGCAATATGCAATCGTGGTGTTGATCGTATTGGCATGGGACATGCGACAGACACCTTTCACTTCCCTGCCAATCCGATCAGCAGCGCCCGGTGCATCTCGCACGTCGTGCCGCTCCATGTTCGGAGCCGCAGCCGAAAGCACGCCTGTGATGCGATTTGATCGATTTGATCGCCGGCCCACCGCATATCCTTGATCCTCTCTCTTGATCTCCGTGATTGCCTGCCACACGCGTCTGCAGCGAAAAAGGGAGCGTCGTCTCCGGCAGAACATGTCAGACTGCTGGGCCATGATACGGCCGCACGGGCACTGACCGGGGCCCGTTTCCCGGCCGTTGGCCCAAAGAGGAAATTTCGCCTCCCATTTTCAAACACCAAAAACCCTCACCAAACAAGCTTGGCGAGGCACGCCGTCTGCCGCATCTCCCACCGCGCGCACGACTGGTCAAACGCGAACGCCTCGGATCCCCCCGTGCTCCTCTCTCCAGGCGGGCAACCAGAAGCCTGCCGCTCGCGTCTCACGCCCCCTCAACCCCCGGCGCGCCCGCCCTCAAGGCTGAATCTCATGCAGCCCTTTCCAGCCCTGTGAATTTAACCATGTTTCCAACGGTAAAAGAGACGCAGAGACGGGGCCGCCGCCGCCTCTGCACGGTTGCTCCCCAGACAGAATTCTCGTCAGCTTCAGCACCGGAGTACACCCGGCACCGCGGGCCTTGAAACGCAGCATGTCACGATGCGTCTTGACGGCCTCTGCTGGGGGCTTCACGACCGCCTCAAGTTTGCCCGTCTCTGCTGCAGGCAGGATGACCACCCTCAGTGGCCTTGAATGTTCTCGGGAGAAGCTGCTTCCTTGTGGGGAGTCTGGGACCACGGAGCTTCTGCCGCCAAAACACCACGGCGCACGGGAGCTGGGCCTCTCTTTTGGTCGTGTTTGTTCGGGTTTTGGAAGTCTGCCGTCGTTTCGATTTCTCTCTTGGCTGTGTGATGCGCGAAACCAGGCCAATCCGCCGCGTCGATCCAAAGTCCAAACCGACCAAGACGGCCTCGACACTCGAGTATAAAGAGATCGTGAGGACCTCGCTTGGGATTCAATCTTCTTCTCCTCATCACTCTCACAACCATCCAAACACTTATAAGCTTCTCTCTAATCCTCCTTGTTCTCTCTTCTCTTCAACCCTACTACTAATCTTTCGACACCTCCTGCCGGTCAGCTCTCTTTGCAAAAAATTCACTTTTAATACTTCCCCCCCAACAACCCAAGACAACAACCTCCCGACAACATGTCCTTCAAGGCCATCTTCGCCACCTCGACCCTCCTCGCGGCCCAGCTCGTCTCGGGCCACGCAGCCATCACCAACGCCGTCGGCAACGCAGGCGGCGTCGGCAGGGCGCTGGGCATCGACTCGTCGACCCCCCGTGACGGCACGCGCCGCAACCCCTTCCAGCAGGACGCCACGCGGTTCCGCGGCGCGTCGGCCAAGACGGTGGGCGAGACGGTGGGCGCCGGCAGCAACGACGTCGAGTCGGGCACGCAGGCCATCATGTCCGAGATGGGCGGCCAGCTCCCGCAGGTCACGCCCGGCGGCAACCTCCAGATGACGCTGCACCAGGTCAACGGCGACGGCGCCGGGCCCTACACCTGCATGATCAACTCGGACGGCACCGGCCAGAACTGGAAGAACGTCCAGGTCACCGAGAACGTCGAGGGCAACCAGCGCGGCCGCAACAACGCCGGCAGCGCCTCCGACCACCCGCTCACCGCGGCCATTCCCGCCGGCCAGGAGTGCACGGGTCAGGTCGCTGGCCAGGAGAACGTCTGCCTGGTCCGGTGCCAGAACCCGGCTCGTGCTGGTCCCTTTGGCGGCGTCGTGCCGGTTCAGATGGTCCAGGAGGCTGGTGCCAACAACGGCACTGCTCCTAATGCCGCTGCTCCCAATGCTGCTTCTCCCAATGCTGCTTCTCCCAATGCTGCTGCTCCCAACGCTGCTGCTGGCACCAACGCTGGCACCAACGCTGGCACCAACACCGGAAAGACTGGCAACGCTGGCAACGCTGCCGGCGCCGGCAATGCTGCCAAGAAGGGCGCCGCCAAGGGCAACAAGAACAACAACAACAACAACAACAACGCCGCCGCCGACGACGACGACGAGGAGGAGAACGACAAGCGCAGCATCGACACCGGCGCCTTTGTCAAGCGCATCGACGAGAAGACGCGCGCCGTCGAGTTCACCGCATAAGAAGCTCGAGCGACAACAACAACAACAACAACATGTACAAACCGACAGGGCACGTAATATAATGAAACTGCAGTGCAGTATCGAAAAACCAGGAAACAAGGGAAACTGCGATCTGGTATCCATTTCTAGTTTGGGTGTTGCTTGGAACGTATTTAGCTGTTTGTAGTGATTTCCATCTTGTCTAATTGATTTCGTTTTAATTACTCTGGCGTGCTCCATCGCGGTGGTAGATTGTGGTTTGTGATTTGTGATTTGTGATGGTATGTAGCGATAGAGCCATTAAACTACTAGGAGCCATCTACACTATGCAGTGTGTTTGCAGTGTAAGTGGCAAAACCTCTTATCCTCTTGTTATTAATATGCCCCTTGTGATGGTGTGAAATTGAGTGGACGCCGTTGAAAGTGGATCATGCCGTCTGCCAGGGTAAAGGACGGATTTACATGTTCAACGCGGGGAATAATGATCCACCGGAAATCAGGCCAACTGCCGTTCTTCTCGGCGGAAGCCGGCCGTCCTGGACCGGGGGCCGTGGCGCAGGCTGCGACATGGGTGAGACGGCGGCATGTGGAGAGGCCCTCAGGTTCGTGTCACTGCGGGACAGCAAGTTCGTCACTGCGGGCATGATGACGGCGTTTCAATAACGGCACCAGGCTCAATTCATTATAGACTAGCGCCTTGAGGTCGTCGCCTTTCTATTGGACGCATGATCCGTATTGGTGGTGTGCAACTAGAATTCTAGAAATTTAGTCGTATTTTTATCACAGAGGGAGAAGAAATACTTGTCCACTCTACGTTATTCAATTTTAACTTTAGGTTAATGTATTCTTAATTAAGAAATCTATCAAGGTTAGTATCAATTATCGCGTCTCTAACCATAGTACGCTGCTGCGCCTCGGCCGTTTCAGGCTTGCTTCCCCTTTTAAAATTCGAAACCCCATCTCATCTACGGATATAAAACAGTTCTAGGCCACAATCAACATTATGTGGTGCGGGCAATCGTTTTGCAAATCCCTTTCAGAAACGACTTGGCTTCGGGGGCTGGCGAGTCCGGTTGACAGCGGCAGGGGTTGCGTCGCAGGTGGCCTTTCAAACAGGGCAGCATGCCAACATTATCACCGTATCTTACTGTATATACATACAAGTAGCTAGGTGGGTAGACAGTGGGTGTCCCAACTTGTGGTGTCAATGTGCTGGTTGTCTGTCGCCTGGCCGTTAGACAGCTTGGAACAGAGGGATTTCATCCAGATTACCACCCGGACCAAGCGTATAGCTGCGTGAAGCATCATGACCTTGCAATTTCCCAAAAAAGATATTCTCTCATCATCAAGCGACACGAGTGCGTGTCACAATGCCCAACTACACTTCACGCCGAGACTACCAGACGTCCTCCAGCGAAAGACTGCCAGGGTCCCAACAGTCCAACTACGTAGCTACGAATCCAAGACAAAGGCTTCCACAGAGCGATCATGAAGGTGTATTTTTAAAGACTTAAACGATTTCATATACCCGCTAGGAAATCAGGCCCCCGAATATCCGCTCAGTCCCAAGATCCACGACAAAATCAACTACTACACCGATTGCACCCAAAGACCAGTTGACCTTTAAGCAGCCGGTCCCAAGGACCGTCACTAAATAGCCAGCATATGCTCCTCCTGCCCCAACATTGAATCCCAGGTGCCATATGCACTCCAACACGGCGGACAAGTAAAAGCCGCACGCAAAACGTCGAGCCCTTTCCCCCCTAAACGCCATCCCCCCGTCGCCGCCAGCCAGGCCGGCCACACGCAGCGCTCACCACGACCTGGCGCAGTACTCCGTACACACACAATTCGGTTCCGCACATCTGATGTACCTTAACTTCTCGCCCTCGGGTACGGGACATGTCATGACAGCAAGCGGGCTGCACACGCAGCCGACTTCGCACACCTTCAACACGGGCACGCCACGCCTTCAGAACCGACGATTAGCACATATTCGCCCGTCGTCGTATCGGTTCGGGCACCTACGCTTCTGGGCAGCACACCTGAAGCCCTATCTGGCCTTCGTCGATACTCGCCCGAGCCACGCGCCCTCGTCGGGCACCCCCCGTGCTGACGATGGCCAAGATGGCAAGGAGCCGCTTGAGGTGCGACATGGCGCGACTTCGCTTCGCGTAGGAGTTGTCCGGATATAGAGAGTATAGTGGGCGGCAAGGAGACGCAATCTGTGGTCGAGCTGGGATGTGAGAATTCTTGCCCGATTCAAAACCAGGGCTTACGGGGGAAAACAAGATGCGAGGCTGGGTCGGCCTTTTTATTCATCTTTTGCAAGACTAGACGGGGGCTAAGGGGCCTTGGCTCACTACACTAGGTGACTAGGACACTCGGCTGTCTTTGCCATGGTCGGCTCCGGGAGAAAAGGATGAAGTCACTGGTGAGAAAAAAGAGTACCTTCTGGTTCGAGTTTTGTATCTACAAGCCGCGGAACAACAGCCCTCGTGCCTCGCGTTTTGCCTTTACACATTAATCTGTCCTGCCAAACGACAGTGTGTGCTCGGAATTGCATTCCTGCATTCAACAGGTCTGCTTTACCGACATGTTATGCAAAATAGAATGGAGGTCCGCGCGACGAAGAAACGTTGTGTGCTGGGTTGGTCTGCAGCTCTTTGTCAAGCAACCAGACGCCGCCAACGTGGTGGTGCTCCTACATCATGCTTGCCTCATTATCTCGATTCTCTTTTCTATTCGCTAGATGCTACCGTTGATATACATATCTAGAACATTGTCGTGTCAATGCAGCTCTGCTCTAAGCCCTCGTCATAGCAGTTCGCATAGCAATCGCTGTACTCGTCTGCAAAAGGCACTCACAAGCAGCGGAACCAAGATGCTCAAAAGCAGTCTGGTATAAAATGAAGCTCAAAGTGCGAGTACCCGTAGCGTGGTAAATGTGGCGCCAGACCCAAAATCCAAGGTACAGTCCAAGTGAGATGGTTGAACCTTTATACACGACACCCACAGGTTTAATTTTTTTAGCGCAGCCAACCGCTTCAGTAAGTAGAATTGTATTACCAAGGGGTCGCGCAAGTATCCGCCGTGCATTCAGAAGGGAGATCAGCGGACAGAGTAATTCATGCTCATGAATAATAATATACAGTCGTCGAGTCGTAGAGTCATAAGTCATGGGCCAAAATCACTACCCTGCGCAAAGTAAACATAGAATATAACGCATCGACATTGTTAGATTGCGTAAAAGGACGGGGAAATGCAATACAAAGAAAGGGACCGCAAAATAAGGCTCACGCCACACTGCAACCATCAGGATAACAAGACGGGTTGCGGCTCACGCCAAGTGCGCGCCACTGCAAGGGCCAAAATCGATGACGACACTTACAAGATGGGCAAATTAAACACAATCATGAGTCCGGTATAAATGACCAGTGAGAAAATCGTCAAATGAGCGGAAGCGTGCGCGTCAATATCCGGGCGTGACCTGCATTCGAGCCCAGTCGCGTCACCACACTGCGAGACCACCTGACCAGTGTGGCGTCGTGATACTCGCCGCGGCCATTCGCCGAGGTCATGTTGTACAACCAAGTATAATTTCAAAGGAAATCATACTCACCTCCTGTCTAAAAACAAGTCTTCGGCCTCGTATTTTGTTTCTGCTGATAATAAATCTGAGACCCCTTTTGCGAAGACAACAGCGGGTAGGTGCGAAAAAAAAAGGTCATGCAGTATGACGTCACAAAAGAGCAAGAAACGGCGTCAAACGGAACACACGTGTGTGTAGTATAGTTCGAGGAAACACGGGTCGTTAGTGTCATAAGATACAGGATATGTACAGCAAGTTTCACATATATACATCAGGTTGGCCTCCTGGTGCTAGTCCATCCTTCTTCTCGTCTTCGGGTGTCTTCTAGAGAAGTCCTGTACAGATTTCTGGATCTTACTCAACGACTCCTCTGGACTCCTCCGCACTTCGCGTACTGGAGATCCAGCTCCTCGATTTGCCAAGCAACACTTAGGTGATGGGGAACGCTGATATGACGGCGCTTTTCTTGAATGTGAAAGAACGGACCGAAACTCCATGTAAGATGCAGCAGCCGCTTCTGGTCGGGGGGTAGGGGTATCAGAATCTAGGGTATCGTGCGCGGATGGTGGGTGAGTCAAGGAAAAGGTGAGATCAAGGCTGTTGAATACGTCGTCG
This sequence comes from Metarhizium brunneum, assembly GCF_013426205.1. Taxonomy (NCBI): domain Eukaryota; kingdom Fungi; phylum Ascomycota; class Sordariomycetes; order Hypocreales; family Clavicipitaceae; genus Metarhizium; species Metarhizium brunneum. The sequence goes on along the minus strand of NC_089422.1, from coordinate 8,546,045 downwards.
GGGTATTGCGCAGTGGGAATATCCTCATCTTCATCGGCAAAATCAACAACACCACCAGGGGTGTGCGACTGGCCTTCGATTACATCAATAGGCTCAAACGAGTCACAAACAAATGTGAAAGCCGTCTCACTCTCATCTGATCGAGACTTCTCGTTGAGATCCTCTTCGAGGCATCGTCGTCGAATGAGTTCGGATACAAGGTGTCCGGACTCGGACCCAGAAAACGACATGGATCGCGAGGGTGGGTTCGTCAAGTAGTCGTTCGATTCTGCGTCTGATGGCGGTGATGATACCGATGGTTCCGATTGCGCATCCTCTGAATGTGGGGCTGACAAGGGTCCCTGAGGATGAGAGCTGTGGTGAGGTTTCTCTTTGATCGCGTCAGGTTCGGCGGTTATGACGGGACCGTTTGGAAACAAATCATCGTCGGTCATAAAGGGGGAGGGAGCATCATTGACACTGCTGGCAACGGTGCTAATAGTGTCGGTTTCCGAAAAGGAAGCCGACGAAGTAGAGTGTGTATCGTGACGATCGAGATAGTCTTCGGGTAGATAGCTAGCAAAGTAGCGAAGAATAGAGTCGTACGACTTAGTTCGAAACAGTTGCAAAGCGTACTGCCACTGGTCGGTGCCCATAAGCGTCGGGTTGGCAATGATTTCGACGGCCAGCGTCTCCAGAGACTCGTTCAGCTCACGGAGTCGCATTTGCCGCCTATCAGCCATCATCCGGTGAAACTCGGCGGTAGACTCAGCGTCTCGAGAAATCTCGTAGACATCGTGGTGGAAAGCCTCGGGGTCTTGGAGAGTAAAGGAGAAGGTGTTGTACTGGTCGTGGAGGGTAGTAAAGAGGTCATCTCTCTTCATGCCAAACTTCCAGGCCGGCCAGGCCCAAGTCGGATCTTCCATCACGGGCGGTGTGCGGGAAGACAACTGGTCGTCGTCGTCGAGGAAGGAGTCGGCACAAGAAAGGGCGAGCCCCGTCAAAGCAGCAGTAGGTTGAGGCCCAGTGTGCAATCGGCACAAAGGCACATTTAGATCTTGGGACCAGTGCTCAAATCCATGGCGAACAAATGTTTGCGATAGTTTGCAGTATACAGAGCGGGCGAGTTGTGATTGTTAGTGATTGTGTATCGTGGAGAAAGGGAGAGTGTTGGGAGATTTCCAGTATGGGTCTCCCTGGGCACCGTGACGAAAACACTCGAGCATCCATCTGGGGGACCGCGTACTAGCAACTTGTCTCGAGGCCAGATTCACGAAAGCGGAAGCGTGTGCAGTGGCGTGCATGGGGGCCTAAGGCAAGTGGAGACCACGCCATTTCATTGGACGCCATGCCAAAGATGCATAGGACCGCTACTTTGTTGGACCAATGATACAATGGTTGATTCAGAAATGCGCCAATAGGCTGCTAGTCGATGGGTACTCGGGAGCAATAGGGCCAAGCGGTGCCACATTGCAACCCTCCGATATGCACGAACAGTGAGCTGACAATGTACGCACACTGTTCTAGACTTGTGGCTGTGAAGTGCTGTGGCTAAAGCAAGGAAATGGAACAACCAAGTCACTTCACTGATTCTCCTTTGCCTAACAGCTTTGAACTCTTCGGAGTAATGTTGCGAGTACGGAGCGCTCCGTACAGTGAGTGGTCTCTGCACCAACATCCGCAGTACACTGGCCACCAGATGAGCTCCCTTGGCTTGCGATATTTTCCGTAGAGTTTCATCATACGTGTAAAATGCTGTATTCTTGAATACTCACGATGTCTATGGTCGCCTCATCATACGTTGTTGGGGAATGTCAGCAGGTGTGCACGTCTCGGACTACGAGCAAGTCGTGCCCAAAGTGGCGGTGCGACTTGTCAGCGTTCCCGGCACGAGAGGTGCAAATGTAGGAGAGGTCTGGTCCGCATAAAATTCTTGTGCAGTATATCATCACACATGACCAGCAAGAAGCAGCAGTATTTTGTGTCCCGAGTTTGTAGCTGACCTTACGTCGTTGCCACGGCCTTTGTTGTCGAGATGGATTAAGCCTTGTCGTTTGCAGTCTGGCTTGATGGGATTATTTGTGGTACGAGCTTCTTCTAAAATGCCAGTCTTTTCGCTCGTGGATCCATCCGTCCATCTTGAGCCCTGAAGATCCGCCTGCTACAGGGCGTCCTCCGCACCGTGGTTGCCCGTTGTTTGGCATCAACGATGGCCGGAAAAGCTTCTCCGTCTTGGAGAGCCTCAAGCACGACGAAGAAACATTATGAAGGGTAATCAGCACATGCCGCTCCAGGTGCCACGCTGAATATATGTCCTCGGGTGCTTTGACGATGGCTTCGGGCAAAGACTGACGTCTCGTGGTGTCGGCGGAGGCGCAACGCCAGGAAAGCACGAGCCGATGTCGTCGCCTCGGAGGGTCGATGACTCTGCCTCCTGAGGCTGAGGCTGTACTCCGGTAGCCTATGAGAATGGGCAGATTCGGGCTGGAGCCCTGTCAGCAGGCCTCCATCTCGATAGGCCTCTTCACCTGGTCACCTCACGTTCCCACGTCGGTGATTGTTGCCATGGTCTTCTGCGCCGCTCGAGACCATCCCAAGGTCATCAAAAGGCTGCCCCATTACCTCATTCAACCTTCCTGTTCCTGCATTTATGCCCATGAACGGCCGGCCATGTTTTTTTGGTGTTTACTTGACGTGATTCCTTTTTCACTTCTCACGTTGTACTCTGTATTCTGGCATTGTGTCTGCCAACACATCCATCCATCGTGGCACCCTCGTCAATCCGCCATCTGGCCGCCAATCAGCTCAACTGGCCCGCACCGCTGACGCCCACAGCCTACATATTAGTCACCGCGAAACGACATCCATCTGCGCGTCAAGCGTGCGTCTGCTGCTCTGGCCTCCAGGCCCTGACGTGCTTTTCTGCCTGGCCAGGCCCTACGAGGCCCTACGAGGCCGCCGGCTCGCCCACACTGGAGCCGCTGGAAGCTTCCCGCCCCTCCCCCGCCGGTGCCACTGGTGCGGCTGCTGGGCGTCCCGTCTCCCAGGACGGTCCTTCCATGTCCGCACCCGCCAACCTCGAATCCCTCCAATCCATGGCTCGTTTGAGTCGTCTCACCCGCAGCCCCGTTGCTGCCTTCATAAATCGTCATTTTCCCAACGCTACATGGGCCGTCTCTCTTAGGCATCGCCAACAACCTCTTCTCATGGCGGCCGAGCACAGGCCCGAGACCGCCTCAGAGGAGGTCTCGGAGGAGCGCACCGAGCCCTTTTCTCAGTCGGAAATCGATGCCCGCTTCAACCGCTTCGGCGTCGAGGAGGCGAGCGCCGGTCCCAACGACGAGAATGTCTCATTAGATGACTTGCACGTCGATGAGGACCATCACAAACAGGGCATCCGCATCCTCGTGCGGCCTCTCACAAAGTTGAACGGTACGCGATCCGTGAGCCCGGGAAGCGATAACTGCCGCTGGCTTGCGCTTCGTGCCGAAGTTTCTTCGTCTGACCAGCCTGAGCACAAGGTGCTGGCTGTGACTCAGACTTCCAAAGATATAAAGTTTTCCGTCCGCATCCCAGGAGAGAGCCAAGACGACGCTCCGCGCCCACCTTTGTGGTGCGAGCTGTACTACGATCCTGCCAGTGACAGGGTCATTTTTCTGAACCGGTCCGACGTTCCCATTTCGTTGCACAAATTGTCGCAAACCACTCTGAGGAGCCTGCCTCCAAGCGAGATCTACGCCATCGACCCGGGCCTCATCAATGCATTGCAACCCGGTACATGGCGCATAAAAGTTCGCGACATTGCCGTCTTGGATTTTCGCGTTCTGGAAAAGCGACCCATTGCGTTGTACCAGGCCCGACCTGCGCTGCCTCATCAGTCATCGTCGCTCACCAGTCTTGCCAGCACTTCCAGTATGAAGAGAGCTTTGAGTCCCGATGAAAGTGAGAGGAGAGCCAAGCGTCGCATTTCAGATGACTCCAATCCGGCAGATGACGGAGTCATCATGTTTCTCCGTCCTGCCGCGGATCCGCTGGTGTTTCCTCTGCCCAACGGGAAAGAAAGCAGAGAGCTGTCTGCCACAACAGCTCATGCCCTCTTGGATGCCGAGAAAGGCGAAACTATTGCTGTGCCGGGCGTATGTGAGCTTGACGAGTATTGTCTAACTAAGCGAGACCCAATCGCCTCCACCGCCCAGTCCGATGTCTTTACTGCAGATCACTCAAAAGTCCCCGATAACATTCTGACTGTAAAGGTCCTCAAGACGAGGATGGCCAACGGGAACGATAAGCCGTACGGCCACGAACGGAACGTCATTCGTCAGGCAGACATGTGGTTGCGCGAAAGCCAGAGCCAAGAGGGCTTGCAGCATGAGTCCATTGTTCGATACTATGGAGGAGACGCACGATATTTGTCGCTATATATGGAGAACGTTGATGCCCAAGATCTCGCAGGCATACCCCGATGGAGGAACAAACAGACGAATTTGTTCATGGGAACTCGAACTGACGCGATGCGAATTTTGCGTGGCATTGCCGGCGCCCTTGGTTATATTCACGGCAGGCAACTGGTTCACAATGACATCAAACCAGGCAACATTTTGTATTCGCCCGAGCGAGGTGCCGTGCTTTGTGACTTTGGTCTTTCAACTCCGGCCGCCAATCCCCCGTCGGGCGGAGGCACACCATATTATGTGCCCCCCGAGTTCATTGGAACAAAAATGCGCGGTCCTGCTTCCGATGTCTGGGCTTTGGGCATCACCATGCTGTACCTTTTGCGCAAGATCTCGTTCCCTGACAGCAGAGGGGGGCGACACCTTGCAAAGCCACTGTATTGGCAAATCGCAGCCATCAACAATCCCAACATGCCGCACAAATATGGTAATGGCCAGCCTGCTGTACATCAGATGCGCACATGGCTGGGAGAAATATTCGAAGCAAGAAAACATCTCAATCCCGGGGACCATCTAGAGCGCCTGGTAAAGGATATGCTGACGCCAAACCCAAATAACCGCATCAACATGAACAGAGTCTTGCAGGAGTTGTTGATTGGTATTCCAGCAAAGGCTGGTTGATGTGTATCTGGGGTTTTGAATTGGTTTGATTTCAGCAGGTATTTTTCCTATTCTTTATTAACCCCTTTTGTGGGCGTAGTTTTCGTTCTTGTTTTTCTTTTGGGTAGTGTCGCCTAAGCTTCATGACTACGACTGGGTATGTGGGCATTGGGGGTTGACTGGGGTTTCATGTACACGAGTAATGATGGGTAAGTCAAGTCGCGCTGGTCTTGTTGAAACAAGCATAACTCGGCTAACAGATGTTTAGGATGTTGCAATGTTGGTGGCGAATTTCCACTCTTATATACCCTTGACATATTTCTTTTGCATATATATCATATCTTTGCATTCTTGGCTCGTCTATGTACATACATGATAGCATCTCATGGCACCGCCGGTGCCCATAGACAATAGAAGCATCGTCATTTCGTCATGGTTCCTGTCATCTAATTTCGTGTCCTGCTTTCCCACAAACCCTCACAGGCCCATTGCAAACCCAGAAGCCAAGGCAGCCACGGTTACCAAGGCCACGACGTTGGCTCCCGCCGCGACACCGGCGCTCTGCTTGCCGTCAGAAGTACCGTTCCCCGAGGCGTTGCCGGCGGACGACTGCCCCGTCACGTTCTGCACGGTGATGCCCTTGGAGGTGGTGCAGTTGCCGGGCGTCTTGGCGTCCTTCTTGAACCGGATGTCGGCGCAGTTGTACAGGGCGGAGCCGCTCGCGCCCGACGTGACGACCTGCAGCGACGCCAGGGCGCCGTCCTGCACGTCGACGGGCACGGGGAGCTTGTCGACGCACAGGGTGCCCTTGCCGGTGACGTTCCAGAACTGAGGGGTGAGCGAGACGTTGAAGTTGGTCGCGTTCTCGCCCAGCCCGAGGTTGACAAAGACGTAGGTCCAGGGGTGGTGCAGGTCGAGGGCGAGGAGTCCTCCCCCGATGGGCCAGTCTGTCACGTTGCCGGCCTTGTAGTCGACGCCAGCACCTGGTATTGTCAGTTACATCTGATGTCGAATCATTCTGGGGTGTTGAGCAGCAGCAGGTGCGGCGCTGGGTTGCGTACATGGGTAGCTCCATTGGCTGTATTTGGCTTCATTCTCGGCGGCGAGCGTGTCTGCTCGCCACGGCGGGTACGTCAGGCCAAAGTGGGCTGTTGCGCCGTGGACAGCGGCCAGCGCCAGGACGAGCGTGGACAGCATCTTGTCTCGTTGAATGATTGCGAGGGAGGGAAGCTAGGGGAGGTGAAGGGGAACTGAATTGTTCTGGCGGAGGGGAGATGTCTACGAGGAGGGGGGACGGTGTGACTTATACCTGTGACGTGCTCAAATGGAACCAAGACGCGGGGAGGGGCGCGCAAGTTTTTTTTTTTTTTGCCTGGTTTTACATATATTAGTACATGTGTGAAATTAAAAATGAAAGCCACGATAAGTATTGGATTTGCTGGGCTTTCCTGTCAGACCTTCCGCGGGGACGTGAGCCGATGTCATGGAAGTGAAGATGTGGACTGGGGTCTAGGCCCGCGTTTGCTGGATTCGGGTTGGTTTAGAATGTGGCGTTGTGGCGGACTGGAGATGTGGTTAAGCTTGAATCGGCTCTCACTCAGATGTGCCTTGTTTTGTCCTTTTTTTTAACGGGGTACCTGGCCCATTGTTGAGTTTGCGGTCGTTGGATCCCGGATCTACATACACGTGGAAATAAATCTCTTGGCTGGAACCTTTGTTGAATCCATCTTCTATTGGCACGGGAACTACAAGTACCTGCTCAAGTACGCTGAAGCAGTTGACGCTCCTTTGCGTCCTTTTTTTTTCTGGGAGGTCCCTGGAATTGGCGAGTCAAGGCTAGTGGAATGCGGCTGGGAAAAGGGCAGATCTGAGCGCTTGCGGAAAGAAAACTTGCTCAAATGCACGCAGATGATGGGAAGGGCCTTGTGCAGTGCGACGGGCTCTGGTCTCCCCGCAGCTGGGTATGTACATATGAGAAGGAACTTGTTTTCTTTGGCGAGATGCATTTTTCTGATTGCCGCGCGGATGGGGATTGGATGATCTAGTTCAAGGCATGGTTTGAGGCTGGGATTGGGGGATGGTGATTGTTTGGAGTGGCTGATGGTCGGTGTATGTGACTGCTTGTATTTGGTCCTTGCGCAACATGATGACGACACTTGTTGGTATCACGGTTGCAGGCCGTGAGGTGTGTCATTTATGAACGAGGATCGTTGGCCAAGCACGGCAAGTTATTTTCAGTTGTTCAGAGTTACGAAGCAAGTCGGTTAGGTTGCTTTGGGCTTGTTCAAATCCATCAACAGAGGTACCGGGTAGGTTTCCGTCTGGAGGATGACCGTTGATCGGGCGTGACACAACCTGGAAGTATATGCCGCAATGCTTGCTAAAAAAAGGCCATCTACCAGCCGTGTAGACTACTTAAGTAGTATAGTACAATATCTAAAATATACTGCACGACACACCGGCATCGCTGCCTACCAACGACCCGGACTCTTGCTTCCCACCTGTACATTTATATGCTGTGCGTACAAACCAAAATGCCTCTACAGGCCGCACACCAGAACGCCATGTATCCGCCGACTACAAAAGACTCTATAACCTGGTATCCGGCTTCGCCCTCTGCTCCGCCAACACCTCCTCCCTCATTCTAATCTCGACCTCGGAGGGGCCTCCTCGCCCAAACTTGACCAACGCAACCCTCTCCCAATCACCGCCCCTATCACTGCCCTCCAGCTCGGGGCCGGGCTTATCCAGCGCCAGCACCACGCGACCGTCCTCCTCTCTGAACAGCAAGTGATACGGGCTTATCACTTTGTCGGCCCATGAAATCGTCGCCGTGGGATGCTGCTTGCCCCTGTCCGTCTCCGCAGTCACCCTCCTCCTCAGGAACGAAACCAGCTTCTTCCGCTGCGCCGTGTAGTGCAGCGGGCCTTCTTCCAGGGCAGACGTCGACCCCGTCAGGAACCGAGTGAGTATCTTCATGAGGTACACCTGCGGCGGGAAGAGGATGATGGAACCGTCGGCGGCCTTGTCCAGCCACGACTGCGACGGCGCGAACTGTGCGGCCGTGTGCTCGACGCCGCCGTCCGGAGTGGGCAGCAGAATCTCCGACGGCACCGATCTCTTGGATATGGGGAGCAGGTAGAGGTACATTTGCGTGGTGAAGCGCTTGGGCACATTGGTCGGCGTGATCCAGCGCGTGAAGGGGATCAGGCCGGCTGGAGTTTCTCTCATTAGCATGGGCTGTTCCGTCATGGGAAACGGCGGCCGGTGGCGGGAGACGAACCTGTGTCGGCCACGGCGCCAATCGACTTCAGAAAGTCGCCAAACTTGACTTTGTTTCCGTGGATATTCTTCCTCGCCTCGTCCCTCTGTTCGGCGGACAGGTTCACCAACGCGCCGTTTTTGGTCGCCAGCAGGATCCCCGTCTCTTCAAACGTCTCTCTTATAGCGCCCATTCTGTAGGCTGGGCCGTCCCGGTGTCTCTCGGCGCTCTCGGGGCCGGGAATATCACCGTCGTCGACATCGTGGAGTGGATCTAGGTTCCCGCCTGGGAAGACATGCGCCGATGCAAATGACGTCGAGGTCTTTACTCGATGCAGCAGCAATATCTCATTTGTTGGCGAGAGCAGAAGAACAGACGAGCTGGGACGGGGCTCTTGCACGCCTGGTTTGGAGCTGGCGTCACGCGTCTGAGAGGCCATTGTGCGAAGTGGTGAGGGCTTGAGAGCCAATGGTGAAGAGGTTAATAAGATGGCGCTGCAGCGTGTGAAGGGTATTGAATGGCTTTGGATGGTCTGATGCGCTGCCAGTCGCCTCCACATGGGATGTAGTAAACAGGCCATATATACCCGATAAAGTCGAGTCAAGGCATCTGATATGAGGGCGACCAAGATGGCGGGGGCCTCAATTGAGCCGAGGTCCGCTTGGGATGTGTAGCCAAAAGTCTGGGGTTGTTGATCGGTTGACGGTGGTTTTTTACTCCACGCAAACTAGAACGGAGCCCCGAATATCCACGCTTGTCTGCAAAGAGTCTGCACGTGGGAACCGTGGGGACCAGAACCCCAGCTGCTTCTCCAGCTGCGCCAACAAGGGCCGTAAGTTGAGGCACATGCAGGTACCAAAACCAGCCTCGAATATTATTGTTCAAATTGGTCTATCGTTCACCAGTTGACGGCATCTACTCCATACTCCAGAGCATATAATAACAAGCCGTCTCTCTATCCAATACCTAAACAAAATCTTGTTTCTTCGTCCATGCGCCAAGACAATCAATATCTCTTCCTCTCTCGCCCCCTCAAATTCACCTTCCACAAGCAGCAAATGCTTTTTGACTCACACCACTTCTTCAACTCAACAGGGTTAACTTCTTCATCGTATCCAACGCGACTGAGCTGTCCGCTGTTGAGCCAAGACGCCAAGTCCTCCAGCACGATTGGATCATATAGTAGAATCTTTTCGTGCCAAGATGGATTAGCAGGGTTGGTAGTACGTGGTGCAGTCGTGACAGCCTTGGTGATATGCGTAAACAAACAGCCTTGTACATCTGTAGGCGTCATTGTAAGCGAGAGCTCTGTATCATTGTCAACCGACATGGCCAGGTCGTCCCGACGCGGGGAAAAAAGTGTTGAGCTGGATGATGAATGTGGTGATGATTCCAAAGGATCTGCTAGCTCAGACTCCGAATCCGGTATCTCAACCACCTTTACGGCCTTCGCCTTCTTAGGAGTGGCGTTGCTACCGGCTGTTCGCTTTTTTGTTGGCGTGGTAGTGCGTTTGGACACCGCTTGCTTGCCCGGTGTCGTCTGTGAATCTTTCCTTGGTCTTCCTCTAGGCTTTTTTGGTGTCTCAGGAGCTTGCGCAGATGGAGGGGGCTCTTGTGTCCGGCTGACTTCTACCGAATCTTTCCTTGGTCGGCCGCGCGGTCGTTTCGTCGGGGAAATGGCAGCAGCCGTGGAAAGCATTCGGATCCCCTGGCTGGCATCGCCGGTCTGCTGCCAGCACTGGTCTAAAAGAGCTATCATGGCCGAACGGCGCTTTACTGGCTTGAAGCCGTACCGAGATATCTCTTTTGACAGTTGCGCGTCGGTTAAATGCTCGAACGTCGGTTGTGAATGATGTTTTGCAGTTCTTGGTGCCGTATTCTCTTTGCTTGCAAGTTCCGGCGAGCTTGTGACTTCTAGGGTGACTGATAGCTTTCCCGTCTGCTGTACGCTTGGCCCCATGCCACTGAGAGCATTTGAACTATTCGTTGCAGTATATGTCGCTCGCGATCCTGCGGTAGATAGGATAGCCGGCAAATCGGCAACTGACTCTTTCCCCTTATCGCTACTTATCGTAGACCCAGAAGCATGAGATGGAGTTAGTGCGTCGTCGCCCTTAAAATATCCAAAGGGGTCTACGGCACCCGGCGTCTTTGGAAATTCCGGGCTGGCTTCAGTGAGATTGACCACTTCCACGTCGAACAGATCACCGTCTGCATCTCTGGCTGCAGCATTCCAAAGCCGTGACCGACCTTCGGGTGGCTCAATAGCGTCGCTATTCAATGGAGTTGTGAAATCGACATAGTCGAGCTGGTTTGAGTTCTTCATCGTAAGGTGCAGGTCTCTCAGAAACGTCGGTGACCGTTCTGTAGCTAACTGGCTAGAGGTTCCAAATACAAAGTCCTGCTTGGCAACTTGCCTTAGTGCCGTTTCAGGAGAGAACAGCACCGGCTTTGGCGGTTCCTGCTTTTTCTTCGTTTTTGACGGTCTTTTACGAGGCTTGGTGTTTTTCGTCGTTTTAGCTAACGGCTTAGGTTTTGTAAGAGGAGATACATCTCGTATTCCATTTGTAGGCTCAGCTTCAGATGGTTGTCTGTAGGCGGCTGTAGCGATGGCGGTAATGGTTCTGGCCTTTTTCCGCATCGCCTTTGGTCTGGTGACGGACTTCCTGGTAATCGGAGGGCCAGGAGTTGACTCGGCTTCTGGAAATGTAGTCTTGATCTTCTGCGCATTAGATTCATCACCCTGATGTGTTTCAATTTCTTGAGTAGTAGCGTTGATACACATGTAAGCAGAAACAATGTTACCAAACGACTTATTAGGATCATTCTCGTCAGTCGCATGTAGATCGTCTTGTAATGGTGACGTGTCAGAATCAAGAATAACGGCTGATTTCTCCGTAGGAGGCGTCCAATCCTTTCTCCGAATCATTGCAGGCTCTAACAGCAATGGCTCTTCCGTATTACATTTTGTGGTTTCCATTTGTTCCAACATTGGTGGATCTCGCGACGGAGTTGTCTCGCGGCTTCTTCTCTCTGATGTCGTCTGATTTGAGACTAGATAGAGACTTTCCTTCTCCACAGAGGCGCCGCGTGGACTGGCATATTTTTCCGGAGTCTTGGGCTTGTATTTCTTCCAGGGTCGGCGTGAAGTTACCTCCTCGTCAACCAACTCGAATACCCCTGGGCTGGATAGATTGGCACTTCCTTTCGGTACATGGGACTTTCGTCGCGGTGATTCTGCTTCTGGTTCATGTTCTAGTATGCATACGGGGGTATCAATGTCATCCACTATAATCACTTTCTTAGGTGTGGTAGACGGGCTCAACTGATTGACCTCGGCGCACCGTGCAGACTGCCATAACTCTCGCGCATTCGCAAAGGTCGAATCCGCATCGTTAGGAATAGGCGCAGACTCGCTACCGCTTCGCATGGTGGGTCGCTTTTGCTTCTGAAGCAATATATCTTGCACGGTGGGCAAATCTGGCGATGAGGTCGGAATCATATTTACGTGTCGCCTCGACCCCCGCGAGGGAGACAAGAACACATCGGGAGATGTCATTGCCCCAGAGACATGGGTCTGAGAGCGCAAAGCGCGTCTCAAGACCCTGCGGAGCAGCAGAATGTTGTCGGGCGATTATGCGATAGATACGATGTGAGGAAAGCTCTCCTGCCAGCATCGGGTGATCCTGCAACGCGTAAATTGGAGGTGGATACGGAACCAAAGATCTTAGCCTCTGACGAGGGGCAGGACTCCACGAAAGCACCGCGTTATCAGGTGACCTATCACATGACGCACAGAAAGCCCTCCCCGCTCCACGAAATTATTGAGCAATGTCAAATTTGTCTGGCCAACTCCAAGCGTTTTTTTGGCGACCACATCGACGTCGGACAACTGCTCAACTCAACCCCAAGACACCCCCGTCACCACACAACCGACAAAATGGAGAACGACCGTGGCGAGATCGTGGACCTGTACGTCATCTTCGACCAGTTATTATCATAATCGCTCTCGATAGAATACGAATAAACTAACTTGGTCTTATAGCTACGTCCCCCGCAAGTGCTCTGCCACCAACCGCATCATCAAGGCCAAGGACCACGGCTCCGTCCAGATTAGCATCGCCAAGGTTGATGAGAACGGCCGTGCCATCAGCGGCGAGAGCCACGTCTATGCCCTCTGCGGTTTCGTCCGCGCCATGGGCGAGTCCGACGACTCCATGAACCGTCTTGCTCAGCGTGACGGTCTGTTGAAGAACGTCTGGAGCGCTCAGCGATAAACACGCTTGGAACGACAAAGAAAATAAAAACCGACAACACCACTGTTCTTATTTCGAGTCGAGCGGCGCGAGCGGGAGAGGGTTGAAACGAGGAGACGAGACAAAAATCTTATGGCAACATGACGATTCTAATTGGCATTCTCCAGGGCATTGGGCCGGGCATGGAGGAATTTTTGCGTTGTGGATCTTAGAGTTGGCTGCATTTAGCACATCCAATTCAAAAAGGCGTTTGGGCTCGATTCCGAGACAAGCTAAAATTCACAAAACACCTACCTACCTGTTCGATTTTGGATGTCCCGACGTGATTTCTACATGTGACGATGAAATTTCTTATGTTTTACGCACCAAACCCGGCTAGTAAAGTCTCCTCAGGCTGGCGCCTTGTCGCCAATCTTCTTGGCCGAGGATTCTGGGGCTACCTCGATAGTCTCCGTGCCGCAGATAAAACTCTGGCCTTCAAAAAGCTGTGGTGACAAAGCTTCGCGCCAAAGTACAGATACGGGTCAGACATGCGCAAACAATGTGACAATGTCATTTTAACGAGCCTTGAAAGGAACGCAAATCTTAACTCAGGTAATGATTAATATACATAGAATGATCAAAGTCCCAACTCGCATCGTACTCTACATGCCATTGGCGATTCCCTCCTTGTATGCGTTCAAGGCCCTGTCTCTACAATCTTTGTGATTGACAATTGGCTTCGGGTATCCCGCCTTCTTTGCCTTGGCGCCTGCTCCTCGGCCATATGGATCATGGATTTCCTTGCTGTCTAAATCTTGCAGTTCTGGTACCCATTTACGGATATACACCCCTTCCGGATCAAACTTCTCGCTCTGGAGAAGCGGGTTAAAGATTCGAAAGTATGGCTGAGGGTCAACGCCGACGCTAGCACTGAATCCCCAGCCGCCGTTGTTGCTGGCAAGGTCGCCATCAATGAGATGCTCCATGAAATATCGCTCGCCCTTGCGCCAATCAATGAGCAAATCTTTTGATAAGAATGAGGCAACGATCATTCGACAGCGATTATGCATGTAGCCATTGTGGTTGAGCTGTCGCATTGCAGCATCGACAATGGGAAACCCAGTGCGACCCTCACACCAAGCTTTGAAGTGCTCTTCGTTGTAAGACCAGGCAATGTTGGAGTATTCTGGCTTGTATGGCTTATTCATGCTAATGATTGTTAGGACTGCAATGTCAACTTGTGGTTTGATGTGGTATACTTACCATATGTAGGGCCAATGGACGAGAACATGTTTGTAAAAGTCACGCCAAGCGACTTCGCTTATCCAAACTCGAATACCTTCATTGCCACCGTCTAGTTTCTTCGTCTTATTTCTGTCCCTAGCTGTGCGTACGCACGTACGACTGCTGATAGTTCCGCTAGCCAGGTGTACCGACAGAGAGGACGTTCCATCTTGTGCAGGAATGTTTCTGTTGTCGCTATAGCCACCAATCTTTTCTTCACAAAATTTGTCCAGTCTCTCCTTTGCAGCATTCTCACCAGCAGGCCACAGGGAATGGAATCTCCGTTTTTCCTCCTTTGTGAGCTGCTTGTTTGATGGTGCCTCTGGAACAGCGCAATCAAACAGGTCTTTGAACCGTTTTCTCGCCGTTCCGGGGTTTTTATTTGGGGGATCAAATAATTCAAGCAAGTCCAAATCGGCATGGATATGAGCAACCCATGATCGATACCATGGCGAATAGACAGCATATTGATTCCCAGAGCCACTTTGCAACTGCCCAGGCGGCACAACGCAGGTGTCGTGAACGACTTCAAACGATTTGCCGTTCTCTGCAAGGTCGTGAACCATGTTTGCTTCCCGGCGAAGCTCATCCACCTCATATTCCATGTTTGCAAACAAGTGTCGGCTTCCCCACTGCTCCATCAACTCCAATATTCTATCAGGGATCTGCTTCCTCCTCTCCACCGTTTCGATATAGAGGGGGATATCCAATTTTGCCAGATCCCTCTTTACAATTTCAAGAGTTCGCAGAATAAAGTCGACACGCACAGGCGAGGTCAGGTGCGCTTCAAAGTCTTGTGGGCTGACAATGTACATGCAAATCAGGGGCACAGCGGCCTCCTTTGCCTTTTCGCTGGCCAGGGCAAGGGCTCTGTTGTCGTTACACCGCAAATCTGTTTTGAACCAATGGATTACAGAATCCTTGGCTTCCACCCTCTGGCGTTGCTCTGTGGTATTATACAGAGCAGTGACGAGGTCCTCCATGGGACGTGGAATCTCGTTATTATTGTATGCGCGAGCTCGCGCATTGCTCATCTCTGGTGGATAGTATTTGCGAAGCACGATGCCATGCCTTTCAGCTTCCGCAGCTAAGGGATGTGGTTCGCGGAGGCCATTGGCATTCCTCGACCTTTTAGCACTATTGCCGTTGGTGTGGTCAGGACTTGACGGCTTGCGTTTCGATGATTTTCGAGCCATGGTAGCGAAATTGTTACGGCGGCGAATACGGAGATGGAAGGATGCGGTACTCAGGTCTGTAGGATAAAGACACGCAGGAATTGATCTTTGGCAAAACTCAAAGCTCGACACAAGTGATGTTGGTCTCATCTAGGTTGTTGATTACATCTGCGCGGAGCATGAAATGACGTAGATTAAAGTAGAAAATGTCATGGCAGCAGGATGAAACTGCTCAGGGGATCACACAGTCCATATGGCAAAACGACTCCTTCTAAGGCTCGATCGCGTCGATGATGGCATGGCGTGGGAGTCGGCCGATGTGGAGCGCATCGAAAGGTTTCCGAAGATCGGGTTTGCAGCTTGCATCTTTCCATCTGCCGATCGAAATGTCTAGGAATACCCTACCCTGTATCGTGGAGCTTGTGTTGGAATTGGATCTACATGAATCAGATCAATCAAATAAAGGGGTTTAAGAGTCTTGTATGACGGCGCGCATATTTCTTCCTGCTTCGGAACGTCGTTTCTCTTCTTGGAGATGTCGGTCACTCAGCTCACATGCTCTCTGCCGACTTACCTCCATGAAAATAACCTGTCCAAATCAATCAAGAATAGCCTATTGTTTCGATGACTGCACATGCCAACTGGTATTTTCCCACGGTCGCTCAATTAACTGCTCCCAATACAAGCATGTTTGCTAAGTCACTTCAAGGTTTAAAATCCTTTTTGGTTATGACAGCTGTTAGCTAATGTTGGCAGCTGCTACCAGCTGCCCAATCAGGGAGCTCGAGGAAAACATGGTATGGAGACGTTCCCTGGTTGCACAACTGGCCCTGGAGCCTAACATAGCATGGCTGGGGATTTTGCACACATGGACCTGGGACAATGCGCTCGCTTTCGCTTCGAGAACAACAAGGTGCGGCTTCATCTCAAGACTGCTGCCGTGACGCGTTCCACAAATCCATGGATATATATTAATCCCGAGCTTTCAGTCTGAGTCTTGCGAGCAGCGTCTAGCCACTCACCAACGGATTCCCGAAACCCAAATTTGAGAAACACCACTTGCCTCCTCTCTTTGAGAGCCGAGACACAGTCCAGCGATACAGGTGCCTTCCTGCGCATGGTGAACCGGGCCCGTGGCTTGTATCAACTCCATCAAAGTGATACAAACACCATTGCTCTTTGAACTGCCCGGGTTTGCCTTTGCCTTTGCCTTTGTGCTTGTCGGCTTCTGGTCCGGACCCTGCTCCCCGTCTGTAACAGGCCTTTCGAGTTTTCGCCAAACACGCCCCTACACCCTTTCGTTCTGTGTAATATACGCTTTTCCCTTGTAAGTCTCACTTTGAATTCCGGCTTGTATTCGCCGAGGCTCGGCCTCATGGACTATTCCAGTCTTACCTCGCTATAGATCTCAACCCAGGGGTGGTCTCGAAGCCTATACTTCCGTCATGAGTGCGTGAGGTGCTGCCATATTCAATCATCTGAACCAAAAGAACCGGTTATTAGGTACCGTTATGGCTTCAGGGACGCTAGGGACGTGGCGATTTCTGCCCCTACCGGTATCATCCAGCATTCCCGTGCTTTTGGTGTCCTTTGAGACAGGCCCGTCTTCATATGTGATCCGTGTCAGTGACATGGCAAATATATGGATGGAAAGCTTGGATAGGAAAGCCATTTGCATGAGAGGTTGGAGCGAGGACACGAGCATCGATCCCAGTGACACCGCTGAGAACATGACTACATTCCTGTCGTGTCTGAGGAAGGCACTAGATTCTAAGCAGGCTGGACATGACGAGACGAGCCTTACATTAGCTCCAGAAGACAATTCGGGTGCCGCAGACGATGGTATCACGTTGAAGATAACTTGTCCGCTCCCAGGATTCCATGCATTGAAGTGGCCAATACATCTAAAGAAACAATCGCCATCCGCAGTCGCAACCAATCTGGTCTTACCGCTGATTCAAGCACAGTTTGGTACGAAACACGAGATACAGTCATTAATCCAGAGGATTGCAGAAAAGGATGCGGTGGTCACCAAGCTGTCGGACAAGCTGGAAGCAATGGGAACTGGACTGGAGCATGTGTTTACGGCGTTATCTGGCCGAAAAAAGGTTACACGTGCTGCCGCTGAGGATCGGGTCAAAGGTCTGGCGCCGTTCAACGAGCAGCGGTGGAAGAAGGAGCTTGACTCAGATGATGTCGGCCCAAGTTCTGTGAATGACCTTATACAGCACGTGTTCGGTGATACTGGATTAGAGTTTCGTTCTACACTAGAGGTGGACAAGTCTCCTGAACTAGACAAATGGTGGCATGATTTCCTGCCGACAAGCCAAAGATTCCAACGAAAGGAACCCAAGGGTTCAGCTTCAAAGAGGCAGGCCGTCACACCTCCACAACAACCATCAAACTGCGATGATGACGATGACTTTCAGGTTCAGTCTACTCCTCCACACTTGCGGTCAGCAAAGAAGAGTGCAACCGTGAGTAATGTACTACCAGCAGATGACGCCTCTACGGATGGGGAAGAAGACTCCATTCTAGATAGCAATCCGCCACCCGCTCTGTCTGACCGTACGCGACAACCTGAAACTTCTAGGCCTGGAGGCTCCCGGCTAGGAGCTATTGGAGGCAAGAAGCAGCCGGCACCACCTCGGGCCCCGTCACCGCCGCCAAGACGTAAGACCGCAAATCCGCCGGTGGACGATGAAGAGACGGCATCTGAGGCATCAGATGATGATGCCACGGCTTCAGTGCCTGCCTCATCGCCTATTCCATCACCCGTTCAACGTCCTAGCAAGACAGCGGGCCTTGGCAGAATTGGTGGAGGAGCAATGAATACACACCCTCTGGACAGCGCGAGTAGGCCAGAGGCAAGTCCACCTCCCGTAGCCAGGGACACAGGACCTAGGAAGCTTGGCACGATTGGTGGCAAGAAATCCAAGGTAGAAAGGCAAGATGAGGATACAGAACGTGGTCGGCTGGCAACTCGCAGAGCAAACTCTCCCAAAGATGAAAAGCCACGAGAAACGTCAGAGGAACGAGCAGATCGCAAAAGAGAGGAGCTCAAACGCGAACTAGAGAGAAAAGCTGCGGCTGGTCCAGCAAAGAAAAAAAGACGATTCTAGTGGGAGAACTTGACTCTTGTCGTATAACGAGAGTTATGTTATGAGTACTTCGGGCCCCATGGCCACATGCTGCTGCAATTAGGCGATGAACAGTGGTCTGGCAATCCGGATGGGAAGTATCACATATGCACAATAAGATTGGATATTCTCATTGGGTTTATACACTGTATTTACAGGACTGATCGTTCCGTATGCATCTTGGTTATGGTTTCAAATTCAGAGATGCTAATGTATTCAAGCTTGCCAACAAAGAGGTCGATCATCTTTGGCTAGAGACACAGCTATAGTCGAAATTTGATGTAATGCGGGTATCTTGTAAGGCACAACCATCCCACTTTTATGTTTCTGATATATGTACGAAGGGCTACACACAGAAACATCAAGGGTCACCCTGCTTCAGGGTACTTTGATGTCAGTCAAGGTAAGGTCGCCTCGTGGTTATCAGATACCCGAATCACACCTCTTTCCTAGCAGCCAGGGGCGCTGTTGAGCATTTTCATCCGTCAAAATTGAAACATCCGTCCTGGCGAGATGAGATGCAGAAGAGCGACTCCAGCATTACCGCTGTGCAATATAAAGATGGAGGGACCGGCGGTGTCACGATATGCCCTTTTTGCTGCTTACCATCTACTGCATTCTGCAAAGCGGAGGAGTAATGGTGAATCCAGGTTTTCTTTTCCCCTTCTCTCCTTGGGTTTTGCTTCAACGACAATCGTCTCGAAGCACACCACCTGTTACATTGAACGCGAAGACTTGCGACGCGTATGGATCCCCGACATCAGCGGAACATGGGAGCAGGACAATCAGGCAGCCAGCCGAGTCCACGTGCCCGGACGACGAAAGAGCAAGCCATCACACATTTTGCATGGGGCTGTCGAAAGACGTTCTACTACGGAGTAGTAGTAGTTCAATCCTCATCATGAAAGCCTCTGTGGCAGCGGCCGCCACAACTCAAGTGGCATCAGGAGTCCAGAACTACTACTACTGGGATCTGACGCCCCGCTGTCTTCACATCCTTGCCAGTCCTAGATCTTGTAGCGCGATCAGGGACAGGTATTCTGCACAATGTCACAAACAGAGATGGCTGCTTATCCTGCATTCAAGACGGACCAATTCATTCGCTAGTGTGGGAGTGCAGAAATGCTGTGGCAAGGGGGCACGACGGGCAGATTACATTATAACTACGGAGTATCCCAGCCATGCGCTCATGTTTCTGCTCCCCTTTCCTTCCAACCTGCCCCTTCTATGGATAATTCGACCAACTTTCGTCGTGTTTCAAACGTCTACTCTGGCGTCGACCGCGCAATTACGACAACAGTGATGGGGCGAACTGGGCTGAAGAGAGAACAAAGCTAGAATGCCTTGGATGATGCTCCGGCTTGGACGGAAGCTTGGACCGGCGTCACCGAGTTCATGCATAGAGCGTTCTAGAGTCGAAAGCGACACGAAACGGAGCCGTTGATTCCATGCGATCGACACGAGGCTGAGTTCCTTCCACGAACTACCGAGATGTGCATTGGCGAATAGGACCTCCCAAAAAACCGAGCCACGCGAATGGAAACTCAGAGGACGCGTTTTCTTGACCCGGTAGTTTAGATGCTGGCCGGACCGCCATTGTACTGACACATGAGATTCTCAATCGTGGATTCGACAAGGCCTACTCATTCCTTCATTCGCCCTGAATTTCACGTCCTCGGCATGAGCGCCGAAGGGGAGCCCTTCACATTGCCGAGTACCATCGACGAGCCGCCAATCCACTCGACCAATATTGGTTTAAATTGGCCAAGTTTAGACGACGGCAGCCTTATTCCCAAAAAAACGGGAGCAGGGTCTAAATTAACTCCTGGAAATTGGCCCCCGCTGCTGGTCAGGTTTCGCACACTTGCAGTTGCGAATATGCGAATATCTTGTTGCAGCTCAGCTCAACCTCACCAAGCCACACATCGTGGACTGTCCAACGTATACGTAACCGGTATAATGGACGATGGACGAATCTGGTTGTAGTTGGCTTGGACCTCTGGTGTTCAGAAGACGTGAGGCGCATAGGCGCAGACGCAATAATGTGGGAATGGCAGGGGGGTATAAAAACGCCCTATGACACAGCCTGGAGAGTTGCCGCCATGGCCGATTTGATGCATATTCCTAGAAAAAACAAATTAGACCGGATGGACCAACGGGTTCGTGTTCGTTCGGTGAGTGTTATACGATGCGCATTGTACGGCTCCGACCACACACATGATTGAGGGGCTACAAACCAACCCTGAAGCATCTCTTAATTCAATGGGCATTCCCATTATTGGCATTCATAAAATTTGAACAAGATAATGAAAAATTCCTCTAGCACTTATTTTCAAGGATAATGTTGATTCTTCCTGAAATGTGCGACAGAGACACCCACGACGACTTTTGTATACTGGCTGCTGGGCTGGAAATCAGCATCGGCCGCATCTCCAAGGGGGTGCATATTCAACTCGGCTGGTACTCTTGCCAAGATTTGCGCAGAGTGCCTCACGTTGCACACATGTGACGTAAGGCTTCGGGCATGGCGCGAATTGAACAGGACTTCATCCTGATCAGTTCCATTCCCACTACTTTCAAGCAGCCCAGTCCTACAAGGCCAACACACCGTCAGCTTCTTGTCCGTGATAAGGAAATAGGGGCACATATTGAAGAAGACACGACATGAAGCAAGAGTGATTTGATTTGTACACGTGCACAGAGCTGCAACAGGAGCAGCCTGCTTGGTGGGCACGCAGTCCTCGGTACGCAGCTCGGTGTTGAGATGTCTGTGGAGGACAACGGTTCGGGCATGTCGCAACATGCGCAATCTAAGACATGTCAAGGCCTTTTCTCATGCAACCTCATCCAAAGTACAGAGCAGATACTGTCGCACGACTCAGTGAAAGGGGAGGGGGGCACGGAACCACACTCATGTCATACTATGTTGATGCACATGTGTCTTTCTGTCAACACAGTGGCTTGATACTATGCCAGTAAGACCACTTACCTTTTTAGCCTCATACGGCCGCTGGATATTCAACAGATAGGAAGCCAAACGCATACCGGCGCCATGCCAGTTGCAGCCACGCAAACTCCTTGTCCACACGACGGCAGTTGGTTGTTGCGGAAACAAGACGAGCCTAGAAGCCAAAAAATATATAGAAACACCATTGAACGCGCACGGGGCCAAAGGGAAGCAAGAGGAGGGGAACACCGAAAAAGACTCCTCCCACTTCCCACAGCTTGTCAGAAGAATATCTGCGCAACACGTACTCCGTACCCCGTACCGATGCCCGCCAGGAGCCCTGGTACGCCAGACCACGCAACGCGGGACAAGATGAGGTCGCACAGGCACCCTCTGATCCCCTTCAAACCATGCTCAAAAGGAGATCTGAGGTAGTCCCAAGCCGGTGACACCAGGACGCGGGAAGGACCCATGATCCCCGGACCATTCATCCTGGCTAGTGCTCGTGTGCCCATGGACTCCGTACGCAGCCATCAAACCCCAAGACGCCTCCAATGGAGATGATAACAATCCCGCGATCCGTGTGCCCGCCTTTCTCCTCTTCCCTGGGGTCGTTTACCAGAGAAAGAAGGGGGAAGAGGGGGGCCTGACCCAGCCGTCGTTGCGGAATTCTCCATGTCTGAACAAAAAAAACACACACACACATGCAAATGTTTTGGTCCCTTTGCGGACGTAGTGTGAAACGCAAGAGCTGCCCGTTGGGAACCAATGTCCAGCCAGAGGGGGAAAATCAAATGTTTGCATCAGACCGCGGCACTTTATATATAACGGTATATATATACACTGCGCAGTCGGCCCTTTCCCAGCGGGTTATTTCAGGTTTTTGCACAAACTACTACAACAATAAGAAACGGCCTCTCTCGCCGTGGCGTCCACGGCCTTTGTGTGTCGAGAATGAACTGAAAATGAAGGAAGATACTCTCACACCCCCCCGCAGGAAAGAAAAAAAGCCGTTGGCCAAAACAAGTCGTCTAGTGCCGGCTCATGCACCGAAACAGTACCCCAAATGTCTCGCACCAGCCTTGAACATACATGCATAGTTCCATCATTGGGGAAGTAAAAAAAACACAGAAAAGGAAATAAAACCGGAGTAAAAACGCACGTCCAGCTTTGCAAATACCAGGGGGGTAGGGGGCTCAGTCTGCCCGCGATGGCCGGGCCCGGCCCAAGCTTCGGATCCGACACTGCGCGTGCCATCGTTAGGGGGGAAAAAGGCCGTTGACATGTCTCACACTGGGCTTCTGGTTGGGTCTGTCGCTACTTTTTCCCCCTTTCACGTGCTTTTACGGCTGGAGACGTGATCCTGCTGCGGGCTGTGCGTTTTTTATTCTCCGAGGCGGCAGCAACTCGCAGCCATGCCGGCAACATGGCGCAAACATAGACATAGGGTGTAAACTTTGCTCAAGAGCCCGAAGTTGTAGTTGCATTGTCAAATAATTTGTAATTTTGCGAAATGGCAAGAAACAAAATGTGTATTGCGTGGTATCACTCCAAGTATGTTTCATATGCGTACTGCATCTAACCACCGTCGCGTCCTGCAAGGTCAAGTTGCCGTTGCCGGCGCCGTCTTCTGCCAAGAAACTCATATGCGGTAATGGATTCTCCCCAGGTAGTGTAAGAATGAAAGAAACAGCGTAAAAATGCATACACGAGAGAGAAGCAATGCCAATAAAACAGCCACAAAAGAAAACGGAAAAAAAGGCGAACAAATAAAACAAAACTTATCATCACATTACAATGGACGCTACGCATCGCCCATGCCCCTCATCTGCAGGCCGATTGAAAAGAAAAAGAGAGAGAAAAAAGGATCAAAGAGCTGGAGTATCATGGCGAATGCAGAATCGACAGTCGTCAAGGCCCAGCCGGTTCCTTCTGGTCTGCCACTCTGGCTGGGGTTGCACAACAGCGTGCTCAGGTGCTGCGAGATTGGTCCCCGGACCAAGCAATGACGTGAATAGTTGCTCGTCAACATTCTCTTGGGCATGAGGAAGTCCGCCTTTGTTTTTTTGTTGTTTTTTTTTTAAAAAAAAAACTTCAAAGACAAAGAACACAGAATGCCACGAATGCTGCATTCTCAACGACTCCAACGACCATCATCATACTCTCGTGCCATGTAGTTTCGATATCAGCATCAGCATTACTCATATGCTCTTCCCCACGCTCCGCATGTCCGGCAGCCAAGAGCAAAGGCAACAACAGGTGGCAACTCATCGATCGTGCCGGGCTCTCAGACGATGAGACCCAGATCATTGGGACTTCTCTCGGCCCTATCCCATCCAACCACGGCCGCTTGGCCGTTGCACAAGGCCCCCACCCGGGTCATTGGGTAACGCAAAGGATTGTGTGTTATCCAAGCTCTCCATCAAGTTCGGCCTGTGTTTGGTTGCTGGCATGCCTTTGCCAAGAGCTGTCAAAACCAGGGTTGCCGCGTGTCTTGTAGGCCAGAGTCCCCTTGCCACGCAAAGAAACACAAATCCTCCCCTCCCCCCCAACTTGCCGCTTCACCTACAACAGATGTGCCACAATTCCCACATCTTGCTGTAGGGATTGACTGACGTTGAGCCATGCAAATCTCCAATTCCCAAGCAGAGGCACCCCCTGACCCCTGCTGTGCCCGGCCCCAGTTCGCAAAAAATGACAAATGATCACCCCATGTCCCAGGGCTCCAACGTGCAGAAGAGACCCTCCCGCCCATGCAACCGATCGGCCGGGAAATATTAGGTGGCCAGAGCCGTTGCAAGGTCGCCGACTGTCTCGCCTAGCACCATGTCCCGCTACTGGCCAGTTTGATTCCACCAGAGGTATGAGCTCCCCTGCAGGGGCTGATAGGGACGACAAGTCGGCAACGTAGACACACAAGCCTCGGCGTCTTCATACTTGACGCTTGCATGTCGCTGGACTTCGCCGGGACCAAATGCCATGTCCAGAGCCGGCATTCTGCTACTCTGTGCCGTATGCTCGTCGCAAGGCGAGGCGTGATTGGCGAGGCGCGCGCTGCCGCCGTTGGCCATTGCCTGCTGCGAGTTGGAATCCGCTGGTCTCAGCTGCTGTGGCTCAGAAGTGGCATTACCTCCACACCTGCCCATTATTGCTTCTCGGTAGGCGTCAAGTGACGTATACTGAGGCATGGCAGTATACTGACCAGGCAGAGCAGGTCTCATGTCATAGATGTCGGCCACTGAGGCATAGGTGGGCGAAACTGGTCGGAAGTCAAGCACTTGCTGGGAGTGGTGAGGAAATTGCATCAGCTGCCCGTACGGGCTTGTTCTTCCCACTCGGGCGGCTCTCGTAGCGCATCCTCCCTTCCGGCCGGATAGTGCTCGCTTGACCGAGTGCCCAACGGCCCATGTCTCGACGCCATTTCGTCCTGCGGACCCGGCTCGTTTCGCATAGGTTTTTTGTCGGTATCTTGTGGTGCTCTGTACTCCATCGCGAACAGCCCAGTCCTCCAGCACCCATTCGTTTACCCGTTTTGACGCCTCAGTTGCGCTCGACAGATTCCGTGAAGCCTTGGAGACTACCTTGTCACGTTTTCTAAACGCCTATAGAGTAAAAAATATAATCTGTTAGTTCCAAGACATTCCACAAGACTGTGATGCAAAATTAGATGGAGACCAAAGGGGATTGTCCTCACTGCGTTCATGCTCAGGTTGTGCCGAATGCTGTTTTGCCAACCACCAGTCTCCGTGACTGCCTTGGTGGTATGTTCTCGGAACCACTGGTAGATTTCCTGCAATGTCATGGAATAGTTTGGGCGAGTCATGAATGCTTTGTAGATCAGCTTCGCATATGGCTCGTCAGGTTTCTCTGTTTCCCCAGATTCGGTCGAGTCCGATGGCGGAGAAGCAAAAGAAGAAGGGATCGATCGAGGCTTTTGACGATTCGTAGTTGTTGTGTCCTTGGGTGTGTCCATTGACGCTGGCGAGTCGACCGCGGAGTCAGATTGAGACGCTGGACTGTTCCCAAATGTGTTCATCGATGGCGTGATATCAACTCCCCACAGGTGGCTGCTTGGGTCTGCATTATCACAGTTGAGGGCAAGAAGAAATCCGTCCGTGCTATCCAGACCAAGATCGGTTGACGGACTCGGCGTGGAGATGTTGGGGAGATCCTGGACATTGCTGGACATTCCTTGAACTTGATACTGTTCCGAAGGTTGGTCCATAGTAGGCACCGAAGCACACCACCCACCATGGGGGGATGCTGTTGAATTGCATTCTGCTGCCAAACAGTTACACGGTATGGTCAAGTCCTGAACGTAGTAGCTGGTGTCAACATCAGTCGGAGCCAGAGGTGGCGATGGCCAAACCACACAACCCTTTGAAATTGAAAGGCCAGAAGTCATGACGTTGCTTTTATAACCAGAGGATGAAGGTGTCGTTTTCTGTACAGTCATGTTGCCAACCTCGTTGAGATGGGATGTCTCGCAAGAAGAAGTGGTTTGCGAAAAGGCACAGGAATTCTTATACATGAGTTGAGTCGCAGCAAACTCTGCCATGGTGACTGGCTTCTGCTGCTCAACCCTAACAACTTCCAAAGAGTTCGTGTAGCTCACGGGATATCTCTTGTCAGAGAATGGTGGACCCATCTGTCTTTGGAGGTCAACCAAGGCCGAAGCTCACACGGCTGTACTTCCCGTCCGGTCTTCCCGTCCAAAGGCAGAGCGTCCTCCGTATATGTCCGCCTTGGCTAGACAAATGAAGTGGTGCTATTCTGCGCGTAGATGTGTATATGTGGATTGGAGATGCACGTCGGAGCGCTTGATAGGTGTCGATGGTCGTCACATGCAGCGGTAACACACTGCACAAGTTGACTCAGTTGTATAAGAGGACCCGTTGAGATCAAGAACAGCAATGTAGGGATATAACGAGAAAGGGGTGCTTTGCCAGCCGCAACAAAGGCGCATATAAATCGTCTCGACCCGCGGTATCTAGGAATGAAAAAAAATACAGGAAGGTGGCCGGGTTCTTTCAAATGGACTGAGAAGTCGTTATAATAGGAATCAACTGCCTCAACTAGCCTTGAAGCCATGGCTCTCGCCGACAACTTCTTGCCTGGGCGTTGTCCTATCCATCCAAGTCTGTTGGCGGGCACCAAGCCGGCCGTTCTGGGGAGGGCGTGCACCATGGCAAAGGGGCTTGAGCCTGAGTAGCCTGATACAAGCATTCACCAATGTAGTACACTCGAGAAAAAACACCAGTCGACCCATGTTTCTGTGTCGTAGGTATTCAGTATGCACGCACGCACGTGTGTACCTCCATTTGTGCGCACATCTGGATGCGCTGAGCACGGACAAGGTAAACCTGGTATTCGGGGCATGGCACCGTAGACGGGCCGGCTGATGGCCATGGCCCTTCCTCTCCTGCCCAAAAATTGGCACAAAACCTCAACGTCTAACGTTCGGCATGCATCTCGAGCAAGTCGTCCTTTCGGATGGGCCCGCGAGACCAAGAGGTGAGGTGTGCGGTTCGCCCTCGTCCTCACAGACACAGACACAGACCCTTCGTAGGGGCGTGTGGCGGTTGGGCCTGGTGAGGTGTGTCCGGGGTGGGCAATCAAGCAAGGATTTCGACCAGAGGGCTGTGAGACAGGGCAAAGCTGTAAATGAGCCTGGACGATTTCACCAAACGAAGGCTTGTGTAACCAGGAGGGCATTGGGAGACACTGGGGGAGGCCAAGTCGTTGGAAATGACTGCACTTGGGGAGCGTAAGGCTCCGTCTTCCCATCTCTGAAGTCATTGAGGCCTGCGCGCGGCAGAAGTTGTACACCTTCGCATCTTGATGGTCGCCAGGAAACCGTCCATGCAGGCCATCTCAGATCAACATCCAGCGTTAGCCGCAACCCGGAGGGCTGGAACCCAATAGCATGGTGCTCCAAAGTTTTCCAGAGATGCAGCATGCAGGGAAGACGACGAGTTTCTAGAATCAGGCTCCTTGTCCACGAACCCTCAACCCGCCTCAGCAGGCTGGGCCGTGATCCTTGTCGAGCAGCTCGAGTTGGCGGGAAAACCCCCGAAGAGTAGATCAGGGATGCATGTAAGATTCGGCTGCAGGTACTTAGTTTGGTCATGTATTACGCCTCGATCCCAGCTCTTGTGATAGAGAGGACCTTGGTTGCCAAACAGCAGATTCCACCAGGCGACACCGCACCAATCCAGACAGTGTCCAATATGTGACATCCCCCCTGCGTCTGAGAATTCAGCCACCAGTAGTGCATCTAACGAACAGTGCCGAAGAAAAAAAAAGTAAAGAATTCCGTGGGATCCATCTCATGGTCATGGGCGTGGGTGGGCAGTGCGGCCCCTTACACCGACACGCTGGTCAAAAGAAAGTAGGTACGGCCCATACCTGCGTTGTCAAATGACGACGACGCCGGTATCTGTCTGATACATGGTGGGGACAGCGAATGCAAGTAATAAAGAATCAGGGATGAACATGAGGCACGGCTGCACGCCAGCAGCGTGGCACAAAGGATCGACGGGAAGTCAACAACCGATAAGCAGAGCCTTGGTGATCTATTTGGACAAATTGCGTTGCCCAGAGCCTGCATATTGTGGTTTTCATCCCAAGTAAATAGCAGCACGTCAACACCATGTAAGTAAGATGGTCCTGCAGAGACGATCAGTGAGTCGCTCCCCCCCGGCCACTCCGCTACTCAATCGGATGTCATTCAAGCGGCCGCGCCTCGGCAAACGACTGTGCGGCTGAGGAAACCATGCAAGCCTGCAAACATCTTCCCAGTCTACTTGCGGTAGAATATCTGCAGGGCTCAGATTAGCCGCCTTTCCAGAACAACTTTGGGGGGGCCTGCGAGCGCTTACCTTTTTGAACTGAAAATGCAGTTGCAAGATGCCCTTGACAGAAATTAGTACGTGACAAATCCTGCATTGAGAATCGAGCCTAGTCAAAGAATTGCTAGATTTAGCCATACCTTTTCAAACGAACTCTTGAATCCACGCTCCCTCTTTGCACTATAATCCCATTCTCTGTCCACAATTCGAAAGGCAATATCCTCATAAGGCGGTCCCGCTATGAATCGAATAAGGCATGTATCGGCTTCACCAGCCGCTGCAAACGACTCCCCTTTCCGCCTTCCATGCTCGCGGATGATCTTGAAAGTGGGTGCTTTCGTTTTATCAATAAGATCAGGATAAAATATATTAAACTTGTATCCCTGAACGACTTTTGGGGGCGGATTGTCGTGGTCGTAATGGGTTTGGTTGTATTTATTCCATTCGTACCCCATCTGGACTCTGTTGAAGTATCTCGGCTTGCGTGCTGTGTATGTGTCTGCCCATTGAGGTTTCGAGCCAGTAGGTACTTGTTCTTCCGCATTAAAAATCTCTTCATTCTCGGAGACACCTCTCGCGGCTTCTCGGTCGTAGAGGGCGTTGGTGACGTTGGAGGCATCTTCATTCGCCACCGGCTGAGGAGAAGGTTGCGGTTCAGAAGGGACGGCTGCATTTGAAATTGCTTTTGCGTCTTGTTTCGGTCGTGCTACTGGCCCTCGTGTTTTCAGCATCTCAGCCCGCTTCTCTTTGATCTCATTGTAAATTCGCGTCAAGGTAGCCTTGGACTTCCAAACCAAAAGATGGCGCAACAACTGTTCCCAGTAATCGGTGTCGATATTTTCATCAGTCTGCAACTTGGTCTTGATTTGCTTCTCCAGGGCCTCTAATTGATCATACGATTTTGGGCTTAGAATGCGATCAATATCGTCCACGACGCTATTCACCACACGCCCATCTCGAGTATTCGTATCGACTTTCGACTTCAGGTCCACGCAGATTGCACGCAAAGCTTCCCAGTATTGTCGATTTCGTCTGTCCGTCTCAAGTATGTGATAGGAAGAAATATCCGATTCGAGTTCCTTGAGTTGAGCCAAGGTCAACCCCTGGACAATCACTTCCGGTGCATCGAGCTGGATATCCATATCGCCCTCATCGTCATCGAAAACATCTCGTTCCTCGTCAATATAGCGCAGATTGAAGGCGAGCCGGTCGATTGGTTTTGCTCGTCCCTCACGAACCCGGATGTCTGCCTTCTTCTTGGACTGTTTCAGCACAAATTTATCTTCATCCGCTACGAACTTCCTCGACTGCTCTTCTTCTGTGAGATACTTGGCTGCATTTTGAGCCGTCTTGGAAGGCCCGGGTTTTGTGGATTTCGAGATTCGGTTGTACGCGTCGGCGCGGGCAGATGTTGCATCACGGCGACTGGGAGGCCTCCGGTCGTCAATCATTACCCGGCGACCAGGATCCATTGCAGCACTTGAAAAGTTCTTCGTTTCTGTTATCGTCGACCTTGTTTCGCAAAAAGGTTGGAGAATGATGCATACAGCAAGTAAACAAAGGTCGGGATGGGTCTCGCAGTTGCCAGCTGAGATCGAAAATAAAAGTGGGCCAGAATGACGATTTCATTTCTCCGAGACTTTAAGAGCATCAGGCATCAATTAACAGAGTGGCAGGTTGTACATCAATAGGGCCTAATGATCGTTTTCACGCATTCCACGACGCCGAAAAATATTCGAATAAACGCGTTATCCGATCCTAGTCTACCACGTCCAAGCCTCCAAGGTACCTCGGTTGATCAAGATGTGGATCATGTCTTGTACATTCCCCTACACTATACACGACCAGGAGAAGACATTCTCAAATCTCCCTCTCGAGACCATCTAGATTTTTTTCCCTGGAAGATTTTTATCACCGTAAATTCGCAAAGCGACCATCTAAGTTTATGGTGACGCGAACTTTAAATTCATACTAAGTAAGTGGTATAGGTTTTCTCATCAATGCCAAAACACCAAAACTCATATCCCACCGAATTCCCTCAAATTTATCGTACATGCACAGCAGCAAACGCCCCCAAGGAACAATACACCCAAACACCACGGCCCCATCAGTCGGTCCTGTTGATTTTCCTTTTGCTTCACCAACCCTCATGTTTCTGCGTACTCCCCATCTCCAACCCCCTGATGCTTTGACTCCAATCCTGCCAATCGAAATCATCCCCCAGCATATCCGCATCCTCCGTCACATCAAACTGTGTATTCATCACAGTAAACGGATCACTCCACAAATATGGCGTCAGACCATCATCCTTGGATGGCTGCGCCTGCAACATGAGTGCCTGCTGTCGAAGAATATCCTCGCTCATCTCATTCTGAAGGGGCATAGGGGCAGACGGAGCCGACCCCGATGAGCCCAGATTGCCGCCATTGTTTGCAATGTTGTCTATCCGCCAGAATTCAGCCACATTTGGGTTTGGCTGTGCCATGAGTTCGTTCATATATTCCATTGCCGCGCTAGACAGGTTAAGCTGTACAGGGATGTTGCCCGGTGGTTTCAGTGTATCGTTGCCAGAGGCAGCTGTCGCAGACGCGGGCTCCTGAGGGGGAGGGGGTTGGCGGGCGATGGAATATGACGGCATGGGACTGGAACCGTCTGGGCGAACGAGAGACCACCACTTCTCGCGCATTTGTTCCATGACGTTTTCAGCGCCAGGGACGGGACCAAAACGTGCTTGTGCTGGGTTCATGCGCTCTGCAAAATCGAGCCGACGGGCTTCGTCTTGGTTTGCTTTGAGGCGAGCGAGTTCTGATTCACGGTGTTTGCGGGCTTTGGCGAATAGCTTTCGTAGCGGGAGAAAGACTGCGGCGTGATCTGCCCTTTTGGCTAGTTCAAGAGGATCGATGTCGTAGCCATTGATGGCGTCCCAACCACGTTCAACAAGGGCTGTCCATGGGCGTCGACATGTTTCAATCAAGGTGTAGGCGATGGCGTGCCAGTTTGTGTACGTCTTGAACAACCACCGGTACTGCTTGCATCGAGGATCCGTGTTGAGCTTGTGGCCGTACTCGATAACCTCAATAGCAGCCACATAAATTCGCTGACGGATCTCGTCTGTGAGTTCGTACTCGGAGCCGGGGAAGAGCATAGGATGGTAGATGACAAGGCACATCTTGGCCACGATGACGCGGGCAATCATGGCTGCTACCCAATACAGCGGATCTGTCTCGTCCAGAACGTGCTGGAGAAACTTGTGTTCCACACGCTGATACACCTCGATCAACATGCGCTCTCGCTCAGCTATGCTGCTTTGGTCGACGCCAGGACAAAGAGATGACATGGCCGAGGCAGCGGCGACGAGACGTCTAGAGAGCCCACAAATCTCGCATCTAACGATAGAAACGGCGCAGTCTGATCTCCCTTCTCGAGGAACGGGGAATTCGGTACTGCCGGGGCTGATATCTGAGTCGTTGATGTTGCTCGGCTTCAAAGTGTCGTAAGATCGCTCGCTAATGGTCATGTCTGTTCCTAGTTCCTCAGCAGATCGGAGGTCCAAGACTAAAATTGCCCACCAAATACGTCTTCGAATCTCTGTCTCGAACGGAGACAACCTCAAATGAGTGCCATCTCTGTGTAGACCCATCCCCTGTGCAATGCGGATTACCAGTCCAGTCAATGCCCAAGAGAAACGGCTCTCATCGTGGCGTCTTACGACTATGAGAAAGAGGGTGAATGATTGAAGGACCGCAAGATCTGACGTATCGAGGAAGTTGGCTTTGGCTAGGGATTGCTCCACGGCAAAGCGATATTGAGCGAGCATGTCATCTTTGTTTGCGTCAAAGTTGGCTTGAACCTGGAGCGCGACGGTTAGCAACCAGTGAAGGCTCTAGTGAGGGAAGTGAGGAGGATGTGAGAATTCTCACCTCATCCGGCTCAAGTGAGGTGATGGCTGCAAAGTAGATGGCAAATACCAGCGCCTCATTACCGGGCGTAAGCTTGCCGTGGTTCCTCCTCGCATCGCTGATGATGAGCTCGACGGACGGGACGTGCAGCAGTTTAATGAGAGGCTCAACATTCTCCTGGTACACTGACCACAAGAAGCTGGCATGAGATGGTAGCGGGTGGCATTTTTGCAAATCCACATCCGCCGATCGGTAGCCCAGGATGAATCCCTGGTGATCCGTGATGTTGCCAAAGCCTGTGGATGGCGAGTCCGTTGGCGTTCCCTCAAAGTCTGAATCTTCAGCGTCTTCTTCGCCTGTGAGGAGTTGAGTTTCCTCACGAATAGCGTCCAGCTGAAAAGCAAAAGCATCAGAAGTCAGCTCCCATGGTACAGACATGGAAGGAGATGGATTTGGCTTGGGCGACATACCTCATCATTGAGCTTTGACCAGAATCCGCTGCTCACATATCGAGACGTGCCTCGTTGGTCATCCGACACCAAACGACCAAAATTTGGCTGCTTCTCTTTCCGGCCGGCTTCACCACTGTGGCCAGCCGACGAGTCGGTCCCTCTCGGGCTGCCTTCCTGGCCAGCGATGTGATCCAAGGTGCCCGGCATGTGACGCAGCGACAAGCCCTCCATGCCAGACTGCATGTCCGGCGAGGCTGTGGTCGAGGGGCCCCGGGCAGCAGGCTCGTCAATCTGGCCGCTCAGCTCTTCCACGATGCCCTCGAGCTTCCTCAGTCTCTTGACCAGCTCGGCCTCCCGGTGGCTCGACGTCTTGGGCGGTGCATTGGGGTCCTTGGGTCGAGGCTGGCGAGGCGCACGCCCCGGCGCAGGGAAGACGCATGGAATCTGTGCGCGGCGACAGTTGGAGCAGGGCATCTGCTTGTCGCAACGAACCTTGCGCCGGCGACAGGTGACACATGATCTGGGATTCAAGGCAGGCTGCCCAGAGCTCCCCGGGGCCAGTATCGGGCTGGTATACGAATCGGGGCCTGTGGTGGGATACACGGTGACATTTCCCGACTGGTGATGAGACGAGGACGACGCTTGTCCGGCGTCTTGGGTCGGCGAGGTCGGCGAGGGCATATTGGTGTTGTCGACGCCGTCCTGACGCTGGCCAATGTTATTGAAGTTGAATGAGTTTGTCATGGCGAGTTTTGTGATTCCCGCGCGGCCAGGTACAGGGACCAGACAACAGAGAGCATCTGGCGATTCGCCGTGAGGGCGGGTGCGGCGAGCTGTCGTCTAGGGCGACATCGGCGATGCCTTCGGCGACCGACTTGGGTGTCCAAGGGCTGAGAAGGAGCGTCTGTGAAGATGGATGGCCAGAGTTGGCTGGCGACGACGTCCAACGGTGAAACGTCAAGGCCAAGACTCACTGGGTGCTCACGCAGTCAAGGAGAGAATACGTGTGGGGGAGTGGCAAGGCTTGACTTGACATGAACAAAACCGTCCAGATGTGAGAGGCGAGGGTTGTGGGACTTTTCTCAGAGAAGCACGGGGAGGAATTCGCCGCGTCTGGCACCACAAGCCGGGCCCAACATTGACATGCATGTGCTCGTGCATCGCGGCATGGGAATGAGGATACGGAGTAGTCATGTTACAAATCGACGAGTAACGTCTGGTCGAGACATGGAGCCGGTCGTCAAACCTCGAGCGCTCCCACAAGCTCCATGTCGGCCCAAAGTCACTCAAGTGATTCAACCGTGTCCGTCCCTATTGCTGGACTTGACCCGCTGATGAATAGAATCTTGACAAGGTCAAAATCACCTGTGCACGCTGATCTGATCTCCAAATGTTGGGTCAATCGTCCAAGGTCCCACTGATCCACTGAGCCTTTTTCTTCGGGGCGGCTCAGAGCGGGGGTTACAGCAATACTGGTAGTACTGAGTAGTACTCCGTACCATCGACCGGACACGCTGACATGGAAGAATTGATGTGACATGGATGGAATTAGGATTTAGGGCTGGCAACTCCGTACCTTATTGCGCGCTAAACAGCGACGAGAACTGGGGCCATCAATTGATAGCCAGCACTGGGCTCCAGAATGTGGCGTCAAGTTCAATGTTCTGTCCTCCACCCAACGAATGCTGTTCTTGTCCTTGCGCCTTACTGAGAGCATCAATCCATGGTTTACATGATACTGCGGCCCAACACATCCACGGTTTTGCACACTGATGATGATGATGGTGACGGTACCGCTCTTGACTGCGATACGTATCTGCTCTCCTCTCTACCATGTCACCACAGTCCGTCCATCCGTTTTTGAAACCTTGGAAACCTTAAACACGCCGTCTTCTACACCAGCATCTTTCTCGTGCCGTGTGCATCAATGGGACCTTGTGGCACCGACTAGCATGTGGCAGCATGGGGGTAGTCCGCCACTGCCATTGCGAACTTGCCATCAAAACCAACATTTTGAAGGCTTTCCAAAAATGTGATTTCGACCTCTGTAACCATGTGGGCTCAAAGCCATGCCGCCCATCAACGGAGAATCAGAACGGATCAATCGACGTGGAGTCTAGTGCTGCAGATCCAACACGTCCAGCGACGGTGCTTGGCTTCCGAGTCTATCAGGGCCTTGGCCGACCATGATCGGGACGTCTGTAGCTGCCTGTTGGAGCCGTATTAATGCTGAAGGGAAAAAATTTAGATTGATGATTTGGTATGAGTCATTTGTACACGTTCTCATGCATCATTATACGTAGCAAATTTCATGTTCTGTACTCCGTATTGTGCTGCAATTCCGTTTCGCGCTTCACATCATTGACGCTCTGGAAATCTCTCTTGGCACAACGTATCACTGGCCTAATCATAAGCCGGAATGTGAAGAGCCCAAGGCAATCAACTTTAAAGGGAAAAAAGTACTTCGATATAGGCGATATAATACAAGCAAGTACACACAGACAGGCATGCACCAACCAGCACAGTCGAGAGCAATATTAATTGCAAAAAAGTAATGTCCCCCAAAAGGGACAAAAAATTAATTGCCAATCGAAGAATGGAACTATAGGAAAAGCCCGATGCGGGGGTCGAACCCGCAACCTTGAGATTTCGTGTACTCGTAAGAGTCTCACGCTCTACCGATTGAGCTAACCGGGCCAACTCACGTTGGTGGTGCTTTGTTGCGGATGAGCGTCGTTATTCTCCTTTATAGATCCGTATTATCGAATTGATGTATTTTAATTGAAGTGAAGTTCTTCATAGCTGTCCGTTCCAAGATGCGCTGCGCGCCGTCTACCAGAGCATCTACCATCCCACTCCGCCTTATACTCGGAATTATTATTCTTGTTTCACACATTTTGGCCCCTAATAGTGTCTATCAAATGATCCTCTTTGTTTCCGTTTGCACTCATTCTCTAACCGACCGCTCTGTCCTGTCGGTGGGAGACAAGCCGCATCGGATAGGGCCCCACCGGCAGTCCGTCCTTGGCCCGGCATGCTTCCGGTGTAAATGACCCTCGATATAATTTACAAGTTCATGATTCAAGTGCTGGTAAGGAGGGCAGCCAGGGGCAGCCCATATGAGTCCATATAACAAGAAACCTCCAGCGTCAAGATATACTTTCGACAATGACACCAGCTCTAGATCTCCATACCCGGCATCATCGTCTTCATCTTCACCTCATTCCCTCATAACTTACAGTTCTTGCGACAGGATTTCGCAATCGTGCATGGATCTGCTCGACTTGACTGGCAGAATCTGCTGTGTCGCATTCCACCACATTTGGTGATTGGCCAATATGGGGAAGCGTGGTTGGCGGAGCGATATACAAACTGGAAGGTTTCCGCATTAGCGTCGCGACAACGTGTGTGAAACCATGCATCATGGTCCTTCTTTGGCTTAATTTTTTTGCCGTCCAAATCCCGCGCCATCTTTCAAGGAACAAGCCGAGTGTCAGTCACCAGGGCGGCCGTCAAGTATAGATGGACTGGTGGCGGGTACCGACAAATATCGTCTGTCGGAGGGAGTGCCGACTGGATACATGAACATCTGCAGCCATTTCGCTATTCAACCAGAGCCGCATCAATGCTAATAATCTTGGACGCACTCTGGCCTCACGTAAATTTAAGCGATGGTCGCGATGGCGTCAGATGGTTTACGAAAAGTTTCTCAACACAACACATCTTTTTCAAACAGTAGGCTGCCTGCCATCTCACCATGTCTGGCTCCAGACCAAGGTTAGTTAATATCCTCTCGAGCGGAATAATCTACCCAGATTTAATAATGAGACGCAGGCATAACATTGATCGGTTCCTCGAGGAGGAGGAATTGGCCGACAGGATGTTGAAAGTCGCGGGTTCCACGCAAGACACGTCCACGGCAAAAGTCGCAGAGGACGCCCCAGCACATCAGGCAGAGGACAAAACGGGCAAAGGGAAGACCGACGGTGATTGGGTGGATGTGCAAGCACCCGGCGCTTCAGGAGGGACAGCTGCGGAAGGGTCGTGGGTCGACGTGGGATCAACCAAGAAGGTCGAGAATCAGGAAGGGGGAACGGCTTCGGTTCATGAGACGAAAAAACCGTGAGGCAAAAATCACATCAAATTCGCATGCCTGAGTTTTCCAATATATTGGGCAGATTGCACTCCGTACTTATATGGAAAGAAAATAATGTGAACAAGGCCTCTTTCTTAAATTGCAGCCATTTTCCTGATTTCATTCACTTACACGAGAAGCTGCTGCGAAGAGAAACTAGGGAAGGAAGAGTCAAGGACCAACCCAGTCTCTCAAAAGAGAAAAACGCTAGAGGTGGGGCCGGGCATGACGAAACACCCACCGCGCACTGATAAAGTCCCTATCGTCACGTGAGACATCACTCGCTTCCCATAGGGTTTCTCACCCCACAGATTGCTTGGATTTTTTTTCACCCGAGACTCCAGCTCACGACGGCAACCCGAGACTCGGCAGATTTTCTCACGAATTAACGCCACAACCAAACCGACACAATGGCCAAGATCTCGTAAGTAATTATGCAAAATGCCTGTGATTCTCGAGTATCCAAATTGGCGACGTGCAAGAGAAGGGACAAACTGGGAAACCAAACCGAAGACGACCTTGAACAACCATCGACAACCAGATTTTTTTTTTTACGAATTTATGGGCGGTAATGATGGGGTGGAAACTCGCAATCAAGAGATTCTCTTGCGGCGCATTTCGACGCGTACGAATTTTCGGCGGCAAAATTGATACCTGAAACTCGCACTTTTTCGACGTCTGCCCATTCGAGATACCCGAGACTCAACAGGCGGGCACACAACAGGTCCCATGATGAATTAATCGCGACTGACTGGTTCTGTACAGACGTGGTGCCCCTGGTGGCAAGCTTAAGATGACCCTGGGTCTCCCTGTGTACGTCCCTTGACCCCTCCGCCGACACGCGCGACCTCCTGCCCCGAGCACCCAAGATGCGCCCCGAAAAGCAAAGGGAGAAAAGAAACTAACACGGCTCCGCAGCGGTGCCGTCATGAACTGCGCCGACAACTCGGGCGCCCGAAACCTGTACATCATCTCGGTCAAGGGTATCGGCGCCCGCCTGAACCGTCTCCCCGCCGGTGGTGTCGGTGACATGGTCATGGCCACCGTCAAGAAGGGAAAGCCCGAGCTGAGAAAGAAGGTCCACCCCGCCGTCATCGTCAGACAGTCCAAGCCCTGGAAGCGATTCGACGGTGTCTTCCTGTACTTTGAGGACAACGCCGGTGTGGTACGTGTTCATCATCCTGCTTCCGAGGCGGCACACGAGACTTGAGGGTTTTCCAAACGGGACACTTGGCTTTTTCCACGAATTGCCAGCTGGGGATGGACTCGGGAGAACTCGAAAAATCTTGCGCACCGCCAAAATATAAAACCACGCAACTGCTAACATGGTCGCAGATCGTCAACCCCAAGGGCGAGATGAAGGGCTCCGCCATCACCGGCCCCGTCGGCAAGGAAGCCGCTGAGCTGTGGCCCGTAAGTTCCTCCACGCAAAATCTCCTTCACCGGCCAAAGCTGACTCTGCCTAGCGTATCGCCTCCAACTCTGGTGTCGTCATGTAAAGTGGTCCAACGGGAGTGATTAGAAAACGGGAATGGGAACGAGAGAGAAGAAAAAAATCAGCAACGGTCATGTCCCACCTATGCGATCTATAGAAGCAACCATGACCGTCCTCTTGGTACTTTTTGGGGATGGAAAACGAAGAGGAACAACGACGGAGCACCGGGGAAAGCATGATAGTCGCTGGATTAGGCAGGCTCTGCATTTTTTTTGGTTGCGGGCGTGTAAGGATGATTCATACCAGGTATTGCATCATGGACAAGCAAAAAAAAAAATTGAGCAACTGTCAATGTGCCCTTGTGATTATGTGTTTTGTGAGTATCATGCATCGTTTCTCGACACGGGGTCGATGCGATGGGAGGAAACTAGCGCCTGTTCTTCGCGGGTGCTTCTTGGGCAGCCTATTGCTGTGGTTTCTTATCAGGTTGCATCGGGAGTATTGTCCCAGGGGTGCATGGGCCCGGCTCGCCAGTCGAATTCAATCAGTGATTCCGGCATTTCGTTGGCTTCTGTCTTGATGCCAATGTGCACCCAGCTTGGGCATACGGACCCCAAATTGTGCGCTTGTGGGTCTCGGCATCCCAACGTCAAAATACTACCCTATACCATGGTGTTTGTCACTTACAAAGTTACGACAGCGGTAGCGTAAAGTGATAGTAAATAAATCAGTTGATCCTTTCTTCAATAGAAGCAGTAATAAAGTTAAATCATTACCAGTTTACTTTTGGTCAACCTGGATAGCAAGTACAAGGCACTCGTTTACTGCCTGGCTCATGTCATGTACGCACCAGCAGCGGATTGTCATGACTCAAGGATCGCACCACTGCAACACACCCCAGTGTGCGTACTACCACAGACATCACGGCAATGACACGATATGACACATGACACCATGACACACAAAACGCAGACCTTTGATGGAATATCGCTCCATTCACAAATAAATACCTGTCAGATGTATCTGTACAAAATGCCAATGACCAAAGATTACCCGCCCCGTCCCTCATGGTGTGTGGCAGGGAACAGGGCAACGCGCCAAACGCCATATTCGGAAGTTCATCAGGGTCGATTCTTAGGCCTCAACGGCTGTGTAAGACGCCTGGTCTTCCAATGCCAATTTTCCCTCTGGACGAGTAGAAATGCAAAAAGAGCAATGTGGAGTGCGCGAAATGAAGAAAAGGCAAAACAAAAATCCGAAACCCGTTATTCCTCCACAGTAGAAAGATTATGTACCTATTTTAGCGCATTATTTTCCCTGCACCAGAGGGCGCGGGATCAGAACTGAGCGCGCTGATTCGCGCTGTCCCAACGGTACATGTAATGATACATGTTGCATACGGATGTCAATCCACCTATTCGGATGTAATTCGCCAAGGCAACGACTCGAAATTGTACCAGCGAGGGTCAGTCCAGACCCGGTATTGGTTGAGCGCGGAATTATTCAACTACTCTGCTCCGACTTGAGAGAGAGTAGAGTTGAGATGCAACTCATCATCTCACTGGTTCGAGGGGAACGGGTAGTTGATTCCTGGCATAGCTGGCACATAGCCTCCCTGTGACTGTCCTGGAGGAGGAGGTTCCTTCTTGCTTGGCTTGACCTTTGGTTTGGGTGCAATGACACCGAGCTTCTGCTCAGCGGCGGCTTGAGCTGCTTTCTTCGCCGCAAGAGTCGCCTTTCGCTTTTCCACAGCGCCAGCCATGTTTCCATTTGCCCAGCGACCTAAATACATGGTTAACATCAAGCTTGTCTGTTGAGTATACTGATGAGATAAATCATGCAATGCTTACTCTTCATGGATGCCGACATCTTTTCAGACTTGGTCATGTTCTTGTAGTCCTTTGGCTTATCATCGCCCGGTTGTGAGGATGGGGTGCCGTTGCGGGCGTCGCCAGCAGGTCGCACAACCTTGATCTTTGCAACCTTGCGGACTCCGGCGCCGGGTTGGGCATCTTGAACTGGCTGATCGAGAGCAAATGACGACTCAATACCACCAAAGGGCTGGGGCACACTTCGCTTGCCTCGCTTGCGAGGTGGTGCCTGGGCTGCTTCGTCTGTTTCATCAGGGTCGTCACGGAACCGCTTCTGACGCTTGGGCCGGAAGGAATACGACGACTCGGCTGTATGAGATGACGACTCTGATGATGCAGTTGACGGCCTTGAATCGCCATTGTCGGTAATGGCCGAAGAAGGCTCGCTGAAGTTCTTGGATCTGGGTATTTTCAGCGTCAGCATATGCCGCTTCCGTTGTTTCGGCTCAGGCTGAGAGTCTTCGTCCATGAACTCGGAATACGTCTCGTCATATCTAACAGGTTGTCTGCCTCGGCGGCGACCTGACCTGCCAGTTTCTTCCTGCGCAAGGTTGTCTGAGCTGCGTGGTGTAAAAAATTCCTCAGCAGTGCCGGGGCCCACATTGCTGGCACGAGGACCACGTCGTCTCCTAGTCTTGGGAGCTTCGTTCTCTGCCTCCGAGTTCCCGTCCCCATTGAAGCTTGATGTGAAGGCAACCTGGGCTCCCTCGTCTGCGTTACCCGCATTCCGGCGTCTCCTGCCTCGTGTGGGAACTGGCGTCGAGCTTCGGCTGACATCCTGAGTAGCAGGGTCGAAAAGCTGAACGGGCTTGCGTTGTCTCTTGCCGGTGACCTCGTCAGCTTCTGATGCCTTGACTGTTTGCCTTGGCTGGTTACGCAGTGATCGCCCTCTGGTCATGATGCCAACTTGTTGGGTCTCTGGATTCTGACGACCAATCTTGGACGGGTGAGGATCATATTCAAAACCATAAGTAGCAGCCATGATGCGGTCCTGTCCCTGAAGATAGCGAGTCTCGCTCATGAGTTCCCGTTCCTTTGCCTTGTAGCCCTTGACAGCGAAGTCTGGCTCTTCGTGATTGACACCATGCTGAGTCGGGTTTCTCGTCCTAGATTCGTATTTGGCATCCGCTAGACGTCGGCGCTGTGAATTTTCGTGGTCGTCCACCAGCCTTCCGAGATCGAGCCATTCGGTTTGCCACTGTACAAGTGATATATTGATGGCCTCGAGAATCTCGTATAACTCGGCAGTGGTCATATCTTCGTAATTTTCGATGGCTGATATGTACTCTTCAGGGTCCCGAGTTTTGCGATATTTGTAGTATCGTTTTCGCTCAGGAACCTCTTGCGAATCAGACTCGTCACCATCATCTGCGTCATCGCCAGCCGGGGCGGGAGAGTTGGTAGCCGTAGGATCCATTGAATCTGGAACTGGAGAGCCTCGTGTTGGCGTGTTAAGGGCAGGTGTTGGTGCTTCGATGCCTGAGGGGTCTGGAGCGTCGTCATTGTCCTCTATCATGGGCTCCATATCATTGCCATCTTTATCACCATCCTTGTCGTCTGGGGTGGTCTCATCTCCGCCGGCTTCATCGTCGGAACGAGCCTTCTTTTCGGGATATGAGACATATTCACCATCCATGTACGGTGTCAAGTAAGCCCAGCGACCGACGGGAGCCGGCTGAGGCTTACTTGGTCCCAGTTGTGATGTTCTTTTGGGTTTGAAGATTTCCTTCTTCTCGGGACTTAGAGTATCCGAGTCTTCAACAACTTTGTCCTTAACTTCAGTCACAATCGATTCTGGTGATGACTTGCGCTCCTGGTGCGGAGCTTCTTGATCTTTGAGATCTTCCATTTTGGGATCCATAACCTCCTCCACTGATATAGATGGCACTACCAAGGGCGTTTCCGCAGGCGGGCTGCCCTTGGTGTTTGAATCTTCATTTGCATCCAGGGTGGTTGCTTCTTCTGAGGCGACGTTATCAACAGCGCCTACTGATGGAGACTGTTTGGCTGGAGAGATATCTATGGGCTCTGCAGTAGTAGGCTGTGATTTCAGTGGTGATGGTTCAGTTACCACTGGCTCTTTCACAAACTGTTCGACCTCGCTTTCTTTGGGAAGCTCAGAGGAGACAAGGTCGTTGTTTTCCGACGTACGGTCTTTCATCTCATCGGAAACAACAACATCAGAAGTAGGCGCCACATTGTCTTCAGTTTGCTCCTCTACCAATGGTTCCGATTCGGCCACTGTCTCCGCCTGGGCGATGGCGGGCAGATCCTGTGTGGCGACTGGAAGTGTTTGTGCGTTGGGTATTTCAGCAATTTTAGTGTCAGAAAGCTCAGGCTTTTCTTCGGCTTTGTTAGAAGAGACGTTGGCAGGCTCATTGACCTTTGGGGTATCCGTGCTTTCTGATTGAGCCTCAATGGGCTCAACCGTGGCAGTAGGTTGCTTAGATGATGAGGGAGGGGGGCTTGCTCGAAGGTTGGGATCAATGTCCATGTCTCGAGTCTCAGCATTTGGACGCTCGTCGTTGTTTGTACTCTTGTCATTGGGGTATAGGACGCCAAAATTAGATACCGTGGGCGCAGACTTCCACGAGCCGTCCAGAGACTGAGCAGCGGACGAGGTACTCGAATGACTGTCACGGCGGACCTCTGACTCATCCATGTCGGAAAAAGAGACACCAACTTCAATGGTATCCTTTACGTCTTCATCATCGCCATGATCGGCCCTTCCGAGGGCTGAACTGCGAGCAGGATTTCTTCGCACATTGCCGGAAGCATCAGCGCCGAGTGAGGCGCCGCGTCTCTTGGCGCCGGAGGCATAAAACTCTTCCGAGTCGTAGCTGTGATCTGATTTTCGCTTCTTGGCGCGAGCTGAAGACGTGGAGCTGGGGACGACGACCTCGTCGTCTACGTGCTCAAATGTGTAATCCACACGAGCCCGCTTGCGAAGTGTGTGGCCACCTTTCCTGGGACTGTCGTCGTCAAACTCATCATCATGGATGCCGTAGCTGTCCATGGTTCTGGACCGGCGCTTGACACCCTGGCCGCGATTGCCCGAGGCTGGGGTTGAGAAAGTGAAAGTGTGGTGAAGACTTTTGCTTCCGCGCCTGCTCTGAGTCGCGGGCTGGGGGCTGTTTGCCGCCGAGGCGTGGGCCATTACAGGGCTCGCAGAGGGATGGTCAGATATACTCTCGGGAGGAGTAGACTGAGGAGAGGTAGAGTCGCCCAGGGTTTTGCGACGTGTGGTTGCTGCCGTCCGACGAGCGCGGTCCATGTCGAGCCGGAGCAGCCAGCGTGTTGCGGAGAGCAGGCGTGTAAGAAGAAGGGGGCAATGTGTAAGAGGCCAACCATCCGGGAGACGGGCACACGGGGGATCAGGGAATCAGGTGACGAGCAAATGCCCAGGCGGCGATGAGCAGCCCGGCCACGAGGTGAAGTGACTCGAGGTCGTGAGGCCGCGGATGAATCAAGAAGGGGAGAGGCAAGGCTTTGTATGAGCCGGGCCACAATACCATGAGTGAGCCAATGTCGGCGCAGGAGAGAATTTTGAA
Organism: Metarhizium brunneum; assembly: GCF_013426205.1. Classification (NCBI taxonomy): domain Eukaryota; kingdom Fungi; phylum Ascomycota; class Sordariomycetes; order Hypocreales; family Clavicipitaceae; genus Metarhizium; species Metarhizium brunneum. The sequence goes on along the minus strand of NC_089422.1, from coordinate 8,502,775 downwards.
AGGCAAACGCAGACAATGACAAATGCGCGGCAGGCTCAAGGAACAAAAAGAAGAGCGCCGGACAAAGCGCAGGCGGCCTGGAGAAGCGCTGATGGCCGCGGCGGTGATGCAGCCTGACAATATCAGAGACTTTTCAATGCGTCGTCGCCCGTGTCGTTGTTAAACCAGCCAGTCTCCTGGCCATCGTTTTTCTCAAGGTGTCGTGGTCCGAATAAGCCAAGACCCAGTTTCCTGACAAGGCCAACTGCGGGTCCCGTCTAGGTACGTACCTTTGAGCTGGAAGGCTTGGGAGGGCCTTGGGGCGCCTGGGTCTAGGTACCTAGGTACTTGAGTACTTATTTTAGGTTAAAGTGAACCAAGTCAAGTCAATACCAGACCGCCAGCACTTGCGCCACAGGCTCTCCGTTTTAGGCGTCTTCGGGGCTCAATGGTAGGCGCGTGGACAGTGGACAGAGCCCGCTGTAGGGCCCTTCTGTGGCGGGCACTGGGCCGCTGCTCGTGCCACCTGGGGGGCAGCAGTTGGGGAGCACCAGATGTCAAGTGCCTGCTCAAGTGCCTGTGTGGGCATGCAATTTGGGGCCCTACAGGTTCCCCGGGGTTCCTCCGTGGGTGGCCGACCCGACCAATCGAAGTGTCTGGTGTCGGGAAGGATGTGCCCCCCTAGTCCTTTTTGGGCCGGGGAGACGATGCTCCCGTCGTCCAGGTGGTAAAGCGGAGTACAGCGCACTTGGGACGCACCAGCAAAACTTTGAAGGGGCAGCAACAAGAGTTTACATGGCATTGAATATGCTGGAGGAAGCTGTTTGATTTCCGTATATAGGTACAATCTGCGGGCGCCAAATGCGTGATTCACTCTGAGGACACGGGCCACGGCAGGCTGTCCTGCATTGAGCCGCTTAGATCCTTGGGGCCTCGAGCCAGTCAGCACGCTATGCACGTGTCATGCGACGAGCGGCCTGCCTGATCTCGTGCGCTGTGGACACTTGAATCGGGACGTGGAAGCTGGTGTAAGTTGACAAGCTTGTCCAAGCCTTGAGCGTCGTTCCATAGCCGGAGCCCCCCTTGAAGCCGGACATGGAAACCAGGCGCCTCCACTCTTCCACACCTCGAACACAAGGTCCCAACTCCCAAGCAACCAACCTCACCCCACCGACAACATCAAACACTTGACATCTTGCTGAGCGCTCCCTTGTTATACCAAGCTCCTCTTCCGCACTCTGGTCCAAGCTCCAAGTTCTTTGTCATACCCCGTATTGCACAATCGCTCGCTAGATCGCGAGAAGAGACTGACGCAGCACCATGGCTTCGAAAAAGACGAAAGCTGCCGCCTCTGCCGCCGACGACAACCTCGACGAGCTCTTCCAAGGCATTGGGGACGACGCCAAGTCCAAGAAACCGACAAACCCCAAGTCTACCAAAACGGCCTCATCAGCATCCAAGACACAGGGCGATGATGACATCCTGGCTGACCTCGAGTCTCAGCTTGCGTCCGAGAAGTCAGCATCACGCCCGCACACTCCCCGAGGTGTTAGACGGCCAGCTGGTACACCCCCTGTTGGCGACGACAAGGCCACAGCAGCAGCAGCGGCAGCCCCTAGTGTTCGCAAGTCTACCGACAGTGCCAGAAGCTTGAGAGCGAACTTGACGCCTAGCGCCACTAGCTCTGAGCCTCATGAGGCCGAGAAGAAGGGCGCCGCTGAGCAATCTCAACAGCAGCAGAGCGGCGGAGGATGGTGGGGAGGCATCCTGTCAACGGCTACTGGCGTCATGAAGCAGGCCGAAAATGCCTACAAAGAGATTCAACAAAACGAAGAAGCAAAGAAATGGGCTGACCAAGTTCGGGGCCTATCAGGGGGCATCGATGTTGGGGCTCTCCGTAACTACGGTGGGTGTTCACGGGAGACTGACAACGAAGGACCGCTGTTGCTAACGACCTATAGGTGACGAGTTGCGAACCCGAGCGTTGCCCACGTTTACCAACATCCTCCATACTCTTGCGCCGCCGATTTCGTCCCACGAGAGACTCATGATTCACATTACCCATGATCTTGTCGGATATCCGTCGTTGGACCCCTTGGTTCACGGCGTTTTTGCCCGTGTCATGTCGCAAGTCGAAGGCGGCGACTTACTCGTTGTACAGCGAGGCCGTGAGAGCAGCTCTGGACGCTACAGTGATGGCTCTGCGGGCTGGCGTGATGGTCCCTGGTGGCGCCAGACTGATTCCACTCGAGAGCTTGGACTAGTGAAGGGCATGATCGAGGGTACCAAGTTGTGCCGTGCCGGCGCCGAGTCGTATGCGAATGAATACTTTGCCTCCCACGGGGGCATTGAGCAAGCCAAGACTCGGGCTACAGAGGATCTGAGCGAGAGCAATCCGGTGCGGACTTCAGACATCTTCTTGTCTGTGCAGGCTATCTCTACAGACGGCGACAAGGCACTGTTTGCTGGCTCTGCCTCGGCCGTGAAGGAGAAGGAGACGTCGGCTGTGAAGGAGCAGGACGATACGGATGAACTTGTGTGCTTTGCCGTCTATGTTCTTGACCCGGTTCATGAGATTGAATTTTCTACAGTCAGCCAGAGTATTCCTTCAAAATGGGTACGCTGGCTGGACGCTGCCTCTCCCCTGACGCCCCGGACCAGCGACGAAAACCAGGACAACCCCTTCGATGCCGGTATCCCAGAAGACATCAAGGACATTATCGAAAGCGGTGGTGTCGATCCGCGCGAGTGGGTGGCCGAATGGATCGAGGAGACGTTGTGTCTGTCAGTAGGTGTCGTTGCCCAGCGATACGTTGCCCGACGAATGGGAGTGGGCGAAGGGGGTCTTGGACGAGGCAAGAAGAGGGTGGATGAGCTTATCGAGGCCAATGCCGGAGAGGTGGCAAGAGCTGGGATAATCTAAGCTGATGGGCGACTTGGCTGTTTTTTTGGTTCGATCTCCTTGCAGGTACCAAGGATTTGGAGTTGGGAATTGGGAAGCAGTTATTTTTCGAAATGCTACAAGAATAATCAGTTTTGAGTACTGCAGCGTTATGCTGTTGGTATAATAATACATGTACGTTTGCTGTACCCGTGTCTAATGCCCCGTAGGCCGCCTTTTGAATCATTTTGCCTGTATGTATATTGCATAGGTACCTAGGTAGGAAACATTGAACATAATTCGCTAAACCCGAGCCCAGTCGACTACTGCTAGCTGAGGTCCATAGATGCCGGCATCACTTGACATATCACGCGGAACTCGCGATGGTCATGTTCTACTGCTGCGCCATTGCACCATAGGCCGACATGTCGGACATTCTATCCACGGTACCGGCCTTTCTCAATTCTCCCCTCGCAGTGCGGCCTGCGCCCTCCATTTCCACCTTTTCCAAATCGCGATACCTCGGCTCCCACATCTGGACCCTGATCCATTCGCGCAGCTGGTGGTCGTTGGAGGGGATGCCGTCCTCTGTTGCCACGCCCTCTTGCACGGCGGCCTTGACGATGCCCATTGCCACCTGCAGGCTCACGTCCCTCACGTCCCCTACGGCCGGCAGCAGCGGCGCGGTGGGATCCCTGAGCGCCGGGCTCATGGCCGCGACGGCCTGCACCGCCGCGACGAGCATCTTGTCCGTGAGCAGCCGGGCCCTGGACAGGATGCAGCCGAGCCCGATGCCCGGGAACACCACTGAGTTGTTGCACTCGGCAATCTCCATCGTCACCTGCTCGCCGCCGGCGCCCCATGGCCCCCGGACGGGGTCGAACGGCGAGCCCGTTGCCACCAGCGCCTTGCCCCGTGTCCATTGCAAGAGGTGCTCGGGCGTCTGCTCGTGCAGCCGCGTAGGGTTGCTGAGGGGGAAAATGATGGGCCGGGCCGTGTGCTTGGCCATCTCGGTGACGATGTCCTGCGTGAACGCTCCAGGGACGGTGGACGTGCCGATGAGCACGTTGGGGCGGACGGCCTGGATGACGCCGAGCAGGTCCGTCCTCTGGCCGGTCCAGTCTGCTGGGTTTTTGGCAAAGGGCCGCTGGGCATCCGAGACCTTTGTTTCCGTGGTGAGAAGGCCAGGTCTGTCGATGAGCCTATTGACCATGTGCTGTTAGCGGGAGCAAGGGGGTTTGGCAGGAGGCGAAATACGCTCACCATATTTGCTGGGAAGCCTCCTCGGGAGACGTGCTGCCCTCCGCGGCGATGGCGTCTCGGACCTGGTCTGCGATCCCGATGCCCGCACTGCCCGCGCCGAAGACGACCATTTTCAAATCCGCGAGTTTCTGCCCCGACACGTGCAGACCTGCCATGATGGCGGCGAGCGTCACGCACCCTGTTCCCTGGACGTCGTCGTTGAAGCACGCCATTTTGGGGCGGTACGTGTCTAGAATCCGCCTTGCTGTACAAAAGAAAGAAAGCATCAGCCGTATCCTGATCAGGGTCAGAAAGAAGCATCCCTTACCGTTTAGTAGCCCAAAGTCCTCAAAGTGAATATACGCCCGCGGGTACAGCCTCCTCGCCGCGCGCACAAACAAGTCCACAAACTCGTCGTATCTCTCTCCCCGAACCCGCTTCTCCCTGAGACCGAGGTACAGCTCGTCGCGGAGCAGATGCTCATTGTCCGTCCCGCAGTCCAGCACGACGGGCAGGCAACGGTTGGGATGGACGCCCGCGCAGAGCGTGGCGAGAACGAGCTTGGCCACGGAGATGAGCACTCCGCCTACGCCCTGGTCGCCTATGCCTAGGATTTCCTCCCCGTCTGCCGCGCAGCAGAAATATCGCGCCGTCAGTATGACAAGAGTCAAGGGGGACCTTTGCTGTACACACGGGCTCGGCCTCACCTGTAACGACTATGTAGTCGATATCGTCTGCCTCTCCCCACATTGCTAGGTCGTGGAAGACCCTCTCCGTGTCATTAATGTTCAAAAAACAGCCCTCTGGCCGTCTGAAGAGCCGCGAGTAGTTCTGGATGGCATCTCCTTCGGTGGGGGTGTACACCACGCTGAACATGGCCTTTATGTTGTCCTGCAGCAGCTACTGTCCCATTTCAGCCCATGGACTTGCTACGACGTTGGAGAGGGTTTGCTGCGATTGATACTATCAATCACATACCTTGTAGTACAGCACCTCATTCTGTTCCTTCAGCGAGGCCAGAAACGTATTCTTGGCCAAGTCACCCGTTTGCGAGAGGTACTGCTCGTGGGCTCGTTTGGCCTGTTCTTGCAGTGTCTGGACATTTTGCGGTAGCAGGCCGGTGAGATTGAATACGCGGCGTTCGTGGGCGGGAAAGGCAGAACCCTTGTTGAAGTAGGGTGTGTTGAGGACGGCCTGGCCTTGGAGAGCGCATGGGATGGGGCCGCTGGTGTTGAGGGTGAGGTGGTCGAACTGGGCATCTTTTCTGGAAACCATCTTCCCCCTCTATTTTTAATAAGCTGTCTCCGAGATGTCCGGGTACTTGGCTGACGATGAGAACTACGGTGTTGAGCGAAATAGATTGTGTTGTGAGACTGGGTGGGTGTAAGGCGATGACGTAGGGGGCACTTCATGTGGTATCAAATCAGATAAGCTTTTTTGGTCAGCAACGCCCAACTGCACAACCTCGGTTTTGACTTTCTACCATTATCAAGATGGGCGTTAACACTATGGGGCAAATACATACCTGCGAACGATTTTTCTACAATGGGCTCCTAGAAATAGTTATATAATATTTTATAAAAATGAATGGCACTTAGAATGAAGGGTTGTTTACTTATTCCTCTTCACTGCTCGTCTCGCTTTGCCTCCTATCGCCCCAGTCCACCAATGTGTCTCGGAGGACTTGTATCTTCGTCAAAGATGTTTCCCGGTGTGGCCCGAGGCAGTCGTCTAAGTCCATGATCATCTTCGACAGTAATTCCGGCCAAGAATCGCTTGAACATGACCTCCTGTCGCTGCGGGCATGAAGCTCCTGTCCCTCCACCCCCTCAAGCCAATTGAGAATCCTGTTGTCCTTGTCGTTGTTTTTGTTGTAAGAAGGACCTCCCACTCCTCCTGCAGACGCGTCTTTCGCACACGTCCGCCAATACTTGTACGACTCATTCAGTAAGAAGACTCTGTAGCAGTGCATTATGGCATCGATGTGTTCCCTGATCCCAAGATTCTCGGGCAAGGGATTCCTGTCATCGCCAATATTGCTAAATTCCTCCTGCTCCCACCTTTCAGCGATTGCAGCCCGAACTAACACAGCCGTCCACCAAAGCAGCGGTTCGTGGCGTGGATCTGCATCCTCGTCAAAGTTGTTTGACCAACGCATGATCCATTCAATGCGATCCCACAAACAATCATAATCAGTGGTATCTAACGGCTTATCCATGCACGACCCCGTCGTACCCATGGAAGAAACAAGTAGTTTAAGATCGCTGCGCCGGGTATGGTCCAGCTTAAGACCCATTTCGCGAAGCATGCCGTTTTCATGAGAGTAGACGAGAAAGGATATGAAACCCGTCAAGCTTGTGTGATAATGTTGCCGAATGTCGCAGTCCTCAGGGGCGGCCAAGGACACCAAGGCTATATAAAGGCGGGTGTTTATGCCGTCGAAGGTGTTGAGTAGCCATTTATCAGTCCTTGCCTCATATCTATCCATGCGGTTTCGGATACAAAAGTCTATGGCCTGCCGTCCCTGACGGGTTAGGTGGAGTCGTTTTCTGGTTTCCTCCAGAGTCTCTTCCCTCCCCGAGATGCTTCTGAGCCCCTGGAACTCGGGGGGCAGGTGGGAGGGCTGGCGGCTGCTTGCTGAGAGAAATGCACTCCAGTTCTCCTGAATCTTGCACCAGGTATTGTCATCCCTGCCAGGGACGAGGAAGTCGATTGTCCGCAGCCATGTCTCGCACAAGACACGCTCGTATCTATCTTCAACGCGAAGGCTGACCATGAGACTTTTCGTGATGTGTTGGCCGGCTTGGTGGATTGAGACGCATATGCTTGGGCGAAAAATGGCAAAGAAGATTGGGCCAATTTAATCCCCGTCTTTGTGGTCACACTTGGTTGAAAATGGACACGACATGAGAGTGTAGGCCAGACCCGACCTGACCTGACCATTGCTCTTTCCTGATTAATCATCCATACATACACCAAGGATTAACCCAACTCCCAACCCTAACCCTGGGCAAAGCCTGGGGTCTCCATTATAACTCTAGTAAAACACCTGAAAAAGTAAGACCAATGGTCAGGTCAGGTCAGGTAGGCGAGCAATGGTCAGGTGATAATTCTCAATCTCCATAAGATTAGTTGCGCCGTGTCACTCTACATCAATCATCATTTACACATGGACCCATGCGCAGCGGCACGACGCCCAGTTCGTGTCGAATGTCGGTACTCAAGGAGCCACGCCCATGTAAAAAAACATTGCCAACCCACCGGCAGAAGACGGTGAAAGGCAGACAGGCGTGGACTATGACGGTCCGGTCCATCTTGCAGCATGTACACAAAGCGTCCAGATGGACGATTTGCCCAGCGGGCCAGTCTACTTCATCCAAGGAGCACAAAACGCCCTCCTTGGGGAAGGCCTTTCGAGAAAGATTCGTCGATACCGAATGACTGGCCATGGAGTGCTGCGATTCTACGGAGACGAGCAAGAAAGTAGGAAATGCAAGCGAGCAACCTACCGGTGCCAATCTACGCACCGCGTATTGAGCCCATGCGAGCCTAGGGAGGCCGTGGAGGGCTGGCAGTGGTGATGGGGGTGATGTCTTGCTGTGTGAAGAAGAGCAAAAATTGTTTTCTGCCAGAGCAGTGAAATGGCAAGTCCATGTCTTGGTCTAGTTTAGGTTGCTGAGTCAGCAGTGTTCTAGTGCCGGGGGCCGTGGGGCGCCGGCATAAACTCGTGGACCAGACAACAAAAAGTGGACGCGAAGCGACGTGACGACCGGGCACCACATTGCAGTCTGATTGAAACTGTTTCTCGGAGGCGCCAGCCGTCAGCTAATTTTTTATCGACGGCATCAATTGCCGTAGCACTGGGGCCCCATTGGGTCACTCTGAATGCCGCCATCTTGCCACCGTTGATAGATGGACCGCCGTTGTGGCTACAAGGGTTCACAAACGCCTGGCCTGCGTCGAGCATCCCGCCTGGACCTCAAGTCTTTCCAAGGAACCAAACAAATGCAACATCACCCTCACTGATGCCATCGAAACAGTGCGCTTGACGAGTTTCGTTTCGACATTGCCACTGGTGATGCCTGCTGCGCGCACGTGTGATATATCCTCGACAGGCACAGATATGCCCTTGAAAACTATTTGCCCCGTTTACAGGGCTCTGAACAGCGATCCTGCTTAGTGCAGTTTTTCTGAATTCACAGCCCTGGAAGGATCGACTCTCTCCAGATACCAATATGAGCTCGTTGCAGGCCGGCAGAAGAGTTCCGCCCTCACGCCATCACAATTACATATGAAAAACCTACCATCTCTCGAGAGCAGTTGTCGGCTGAAATGAAGCATATAGGGGGCTGTGGTGTTGAGTGAGAATGAGCGCCATGCGTAACTACAGTGATACGGGGAGCCAAGGACGTTTGAGAAGAAGAAAAAGTAATGGAATACTTTCTTCCTCTGGATGATACCGCCACTGCGCCGAAAGAATCAACCCTCCAAGCATCGTCTTTGCCAGGAGGGCTCGGCATATGTAAACCGGAAACAACATCATCATTTGCAAGGCATCTGCCAAGCTTCCATGTCACAACAAGCAGGAACCTTTGGTATAGAGTTTCAAGTCGGTATAGAGAGCCTTTACTGTGTACCTTTACCTACACGAAAAACAACATTTCCAACCAAGCATACGCATTGCACGGCATCCATTTCTTCTTCGCAAAAAGCCACCAACAACCGACAAAATCTCACAAAAAGACATCAACCCCAAACTACGTCAACTTTCGCGGCGGCAATGGCGGCGGCTCGCGGCGTACGTTCTGCAGCGCTTGTTCTTGATCCTCTTCTTCTTCTGCCTTCCTTGACGCAGGCTTGTCAGCCTCTCTCGCCAGCTCCAGTCTTTCGCTCTCGTCTATCGCAACGCCAGAATCCCTATCCGCCTCGTTTGTCTTCCACGGATTCCCCCCGTTCACAAACACATCGTTCTCGCCGTCAGTGACGTCGTAGAAGTGCTCGGGCTCGGCGTGGCCATCCTTGTGCTGCACGTCTTGCCGCTCAAAGCCGTCCTCAGAACGGACGCTGGCAACAATGACCGCATCATCTGTTTGCGTCCCGGCGTCGGACGAAGCATACGCACCGACGGCCCGCCCCCAAGGCGAGTTAGACCCCGACGCAGCACTCACGGGTGTGGCGCCCCCAACTGCCGTGTCCATGCTCCTCCGGTAGAACCTGCCATATGTAGGGCTGGAAGGGCTGGGGTGGTACTCGAACTGCATGCTCGATGGCCTCTGCCTGGTGCCGGCCTCGAGTATCTCCAGGCCCTCCCTCTCCAGGGCATGCACGCCGTACGGGTCAGGGTCGTCGGGCTCCGGGACGCCAAACACGACCCCGTCCGGGTCCGGCTCCTGGATGCTGAGATCCCCCGGCGCCAGCTGCTCGTCCAGCTCGTCCATCATGGCGGCGTCCACGTCCGCCTTGCCCTCGGCCGCCCTCAGCGTCTCCATGAGCATCTTGATCTCGGGCGGCGGGTGCCTCGCCTTGCCCGCCAGGATGTCCGCCGCGCCAATCTTCTCCCCGTAGAACCGGGCGTTCTCGTCGCTGCGCTCAATGACGACGGTGCCGTCGACCTGGACGCCCGCGTAGAAGCCCCGCGACTTGAGGTAGGTGAAGACGGGCCTGTTGGCCTGCTTCCACTTGCCGTCGTTTTCGACGACGCCGCCGACTCCCACGGGCCCGGCGACGGCCGAGATCTCGCCCCCGAGCGTGGCGCGGATCTTGGTAAACGCCTCGAGGGCCTTGCGGTTGTTGATGACCAGCACGCAGTCGTAGATGTCGACGCCGACGAGGAATCCCAGCCCGGCCGTGTGCAGCATGATGCCCGACGGCGGCGACCACGTGCCGTCTTCTTGACGGGCGACCAGCACGCCAGAACCACCAGCCCCAGAGATCCAGAGCCCGGTGCGCATCGTGGTGAATATGGCGAGCCCGACGGCATTTTCTATGACTTTTTGGGGAATCTTTTTGATGACCTTGGGCGCCTTTTTCGGCCCGGCTTGGTCGGTAGGTGGTTCGTCGTCTGTGTAGAAGCCGTCCTCTGCGTTTCACGTTAGTAAAGGGGGGGTGGAAAGATGCACAGAGCGAAAGGATGCTCACTGCAGAATGATCTCAGGATCCTGGCCGCCTTGTAACTCTCCTTGTCCAGCGTCGTCGGCCAAAATGCCTCGCTGCCAATCTTGTTTGTCCACCGGTTGACCGGCGCCCCGAGCTTATCCAGCAGTCCCCATGCCTTGTCGAAGCCCTTCTTGCTCTGGGTCTTGGTGGTGTCCCACGAGGGCAATTTCGACTTGACCTTTTGCATTGTCGACGCGCTCTTGTACCGTGCTGGTAGGGCTTGGGAGCGGCTTGTTTGGGAAAACAAAAGGACAAAAAGGGCTTCGTATGATGTAATAAGGCTGGAGGGGGAGGCGTTGGCTTATACGTGCATGTATACCAAGTACTTCCACCGAGTACACGTACACGCACTAGCCAGGGATCCACTCCGCTTCCGCGAGTCCCGATGTGGATGCGTCAGATCCATGTTTCTTGCCGGAGGTCCGGCGGTGGTGGTGGAGGCTTAGTCAAATCTGGCGGCAACATTGAACTCTTACAAACCCTTGTTGCTTATTACTCCGTACAGTGTCGGTATAAATCCCCGAGCAGGACGATTACTACTATCAGGACACTGGCTAATAATATCCAAGTTGCATTTCAAATACAGCACCACCGTATACACTTGGTGTTCTTCGCGTGGCGGCATCCATCGTCAAGTTTGTCCGGCCTTGCATGAACCCTTTCAGATACAATCAGCCCTCAAACCCGTCTAATAGCTTCTGAATCTGGGAAGTCCTCGCGGCCGCATCGTCAACACCAACCCAAGCCCCTGCGCCATCACTCTTGCCCTGCTTCCAATCCGCATACGCATACAGCACCCTCTGCACCGACCTCCCCCGGACAGGAACCTGCTTCTCGACATCTGTCCAATCCCACTCGACGTCTCGCACCGTGTCCGTGTCGAAATCATGCACCTGGATCGTCACCGACTCATCGCAAGCATCTGCCTGTAGCGAAATGCCAGCCGGCGCAACCAGCCGGATCTCGCCGTCGACCCCGTAGATGCTCCATGCCAGAGACGGCGTCCCCGGAAACGGCTGCCCACGACGAAACGTGAATGCCAGCGTGGCATCGGCATCATTTCGAGGAGACTCCGCCAGGCGACCTACACAATCTCAGCTGCCCGCTCCGTCGCGCAACGTGAAAAGGTACGTACCATGCAAGTAAAGCAAGTCCGGAACATTCGACCGCACCGTCTCAACCACCTCCCCGTTCTCCGGATCACGAACCCGAACCCGCCGCCGCTGCAGTTGGAGTCGCGAACCCGTAGTCTCGGGCACCACGTCCCCGACAACAGACTGCACAAAGTCAAACACTGCCGTCGTCAGCAACGCCGGGCCATCAGAAACAAAAGGGTTAAAAACTCACCGTGTCCGAACCCAATCGTGATTGGATTCCCGCCGACGCCCCTGTCCGCAAAATACTTCAACCCCACGGGCAGCGTCTCCCTGTCCTTGGTGCCCCCGTACGCCCTCACGTCCACGCTCAGCACCTTGCCAATGGCCCCCGCGTCCAACAGCTCCCTCAGCTTGAGCACCGGGGCGGCCCATCGCCCCTGCAGCCCGACCAGCGCCGTCGAACCGCTCCTCCGCGCCTCGTCCGCGAGGCTCCTGATGTCGGCGTCCGTCGCGGCAACAGGCCACTCCACGTACACGTCCTTGCCGGCCCGGACGCTAGGCAGCACCGTCTCGTAGTGCCTGTCCACGCGGGTGCTGCAGATGACCAAGTCGACGGCCGGGTCGGCGGCGAGGTCCTCGGGGGACCCGTACGCCCTCGTCCCCGGAGGCAGGTCGTACGTTTTGATGGCAAATTCGGCGGCCGACACGGAGCTGTTGAGCAGCGCGACGATTTGGAATCTGGACTGGCCGGCGGGCGTGACGAGGGAGGGCAAATGGGCAGTTGACGCCCATGACGTGGCGGCCGTCGAGGACAGACCAATGATGGCGGTGCGGATGGGCGCCATGGTGTTGGGGAGCTTGGTTTGCGCTTGACACTTTGGATGTAGTCGTGTTATTCCGGGCAGCGAGGCCAAGACGAGAAATGGTGATGTTGGCCGCGAGCGACTTCTGGTGTAGCCGTGGGGTTTGCCATCGCGCGTCTGGTGCTTTGTGAAGTTATTTATTCAACCACACCTAGAATCACTACTTATACGTGGTGCTCTAATTGGCATTATTAATCAACCTCCACGGCAGACCATCTCCCCGATTCCCACACACACTTCTCACAATCAAGCCTGCATAGTTACGGGATTGCCATCTTTTTTTGGTGGCTGCCAAGTGGTTGGCTTATTTATGAATTCTGCCAACGGACTTGGCTGATTAATGACTCCGCACATCTTGTCATTCCATCCCCGTATTCGCCATTCTGGTTGAATAGCACCTCATTGTGGCTAGTCTAACATCTTGACATAATCGGCTATACTGGCCATGCTTTTAAGTTTTTTATTTCAACTAACACACCCATGAATCTATGGATTTAGTGATTTTCAACCATGTTTACCTTCAGCCCAACATGTTCAAGTATTGTGTCGTAAATTTAGTGTCCTTGATAACTCCCTTTACACCGATAGACACAATTTCACCTGGCACAATGTCGATCAAATTATCATCAAACTTGACGTTGTCGTCGTCGCACTCCACGGCGACGCCCTTGACTGGCACTTCGGCACTGAGTTCAATTGCATCCCTAGTCGTGCAAAGTTGCGCCCTCAGATGCTTTGGCTTTTGAAGGTGCAGGTACTTCAGTGGCTCTGGCCAGTTGACATAGCGGGCGATTTGTTTGCCCTCTTGGTATAGATATGCCGCCATCACAGTTCTACCTTCTTCACCTACATTCTTGTTGGTGACGGGGACGTTCATCGAGATGATCTCGGTTGAAGCATTGGCTGGGAAGAAGTGCCTTGTAGAGACAGTGTGTGAGTATGTTTCACGTCCAGTTTCTACATCCCAAGCCTTTACGACACAGTCTGCTGTCAAGTCTTCCAGATTCAGGTTGGAGCCCCAGATCTCAATCTTGATCTCCCTCTCAATGTGAACTCGAGTATACTTGTCCTTGGCATGAGTGTGCTCTCGTCGTGTCATGCCAACCGAAATGGGTGCCATTTCTCGTTTGACCGTGTAATATGCGTGTTTTGGGCGCAGATAATAGTCGCAAATCGCCCAAGATGTCACTGGCCAACAATCATTAATTTGCCACACGAGAGCGCCGGCGCAGTACTCGCGACCGGGACCTCTCCATTCTCGCTTCCATAGTCGGTACGCCGACGCAATGCATTCAGCTTGCATCAACTGCGTGCAGTATATATAGTATTCCAAAGGATCGGGGGCGTAGCGAATATTCTCCACCAAGTACAAGGCGAGGCGGCGCTCATGGCCAGCAGCCTTGTTATGGAAGTCGACGGTAGCAGACTGAGCAAATCGTTCAGGGTCATTCTTACCCTTGGGTAGGTACGATTCGATAGTCTTAATGGATGGGAATGCCTCCATTCCGAATTCGGAAACGAATCGACCAACGAGCTTGTCAAAGTTTTGGTACTTCTCCTGTGAGCCATGCCAGACGTTCCACTGATGAATATCCCCCATCGTTGGATCGGTGGTGTTTTTACCACCCCAAGGACTCCCTGGATGATAGTAAGTGCTTGGAATCAATTCCCTGCATATGTCTGGTAGGACTTTTTCGTAAATATATCGCGCAGGGAAATTGCTATGTAGCCAATTGTCGGGATATTCATCCTTTGGATCATAGCCAAGCTTTTCACTCTCAGCATACTGATAATCTTCATTGTTGCCAGCCCAAATAACTATTGAAGGATGGTGGCGCAGTCTCTTGACATTTTGACGAGCTTCTCGCTCGACTGATTTCAGGAAGCTAGTATGCGCTGGGTAGTTTCCACAGCCAAACATGAAGTCTTGCCAGACCAAGATACCAAGCTCATCACAAGCATCATAAAGAGGTTCTTCTTCATAGATGCCCCCGCCCCATACACGCAGCATGAACTGGTTGCCATTCGCGACCATCTTGACCCAATCGTAGTATCGTTCCTTGGATATACGAGGTATGAAATTGTCTGCAGGAATCCAGTTACTGCCTCCACAAAAAATAGGAATGTTGTTCACTTGAAAGAAGAAAGTCGTTCCCGGTTGGTCAAGGAGAGGCCGCTGGATTAGCTCAACTTTGCGCAGACCGATCCTCTTGGACGAAGAGTCCAGTTCGGCACTTTCGTCTAGTAACGTCGACTTAATAGTGTAGAGTGGCTGGCTGCCGTATCGAATTGGATACCAGAGCTCCGGGTTCTGGACCTTGAATGTAGCCACAGCCTCGCCGTCCTTGATGCGAACTGTCTCGGACGAGACACTCTTATTGCCGAAAGATATGTTAAAGCGGACATGCGATGCGGTACCCTCAACTATAGCATGGGCCACTACTCTGGCGCTCTTGAGAGAAGATTCAACATCAATTTCAGCATGCAAGTCGGCCAGGCGAGATTCGTACAATTCCAAGTGAATCGGTCGCCAGGGACCACAGGTCATTAGTTCGGGACCCCAATCCCAGCCCTGCAAGATATTAGCACTCTGTGGCCTTGGGCTATGTCATGTGAATAATCCGACTTACCCAATGGTACTGGGATTTCCTTACACCAAGACGAGAAATATCCCCATTCCAGCAACCCCACTTGTGATCCGGATGCTTCTCAATCTCCTTCCAGCCACGAAGGTACGCAGCGTCAAACGTAATGACCAGCTCGTTATCACCAGTCTTTCTCAATACATCGCTGACATCAACCCTTTCAGAAACAAACATGTTGTCAGCTTCTAGTATTATCTTGCCGTTCAGGACCACTGTGGCAAAAGTGTCAAGCCCATCGAAGGCAAGTACGGCCTTTGCCCTGCCATTGGTCCCTGGTGAAGAGAAGATTGTTTTGTATGTCCAGGCCGTTTCGCCTATCCACTGAACTTCGTTCTCGTTCTGGCCAATATAAGGATCTGGAATGAGTTTATGGTGGAGAAGATCAAGATGAATGTGTGTGGGAAATTGAGACACGGCCAGGTAGGAAGCATCATCCTTCTCGGCTTGTTTGAACTGCCAATTCTGGTTAATGGGAATAATAGTTCGCGTAAGCATTTTGAGGATATTTGCGACCCCTGTTCAAATAGATAGACTGCGGTTGGCGACGATAGACATAAAGAGGCTGATGAGGGGAAAAAATTAGAGTTGGGTTTTGCCAGAACCAACTCTATGAGATATTTCACCTAGAGAGATTGCGCTTGAGAAGTTGACCGCTTGGCGGGTGACACTGGAGGGGCAGTGAGGGGCAGGTAGCTCTGGTATGGCAGTTGGGGAAGGAGCATCCGAGAAATTGGTTCACGACTTGAGCCAAGACAAATGGCATGCAAGTATCGACAGTGATGCCGATTGCGCACAACACCATGATATTCTTATAAGCGTGTCCCTTCCATCGTGACACCAGATGCTTCGTCACCCAGTGTTGTCCTTCATATATCCGGCGCGATGAGTTGGACTGACCCTAGACGGGAATTCATGATGCCGCCAGCTCTACGCCCCGATCCACCAACTGCCCCGCCGCCGTCCCGTGGCTCTATGCGTTTGATGGAGACGTGACACATGCAAAGACAGGCCTGCCCCGTGCAGAATACACCGAGATGGTATTTGTTTGTAAAGGATTTGGAATACAGAAATGTTGAGTAATACATATACTGCAAAACCCGTAGCGAATGGCTCGGTCCATTATTATGTGCTCATAGGATGTCATAGGTAAGGGGTAAAGTATGCCAAGGCGAACAAAATCAGGACGAGGACAATAAGGGTGTCTTCAGTCCAGGAAAAGAGAAACAAAAACCGCCCCTCAGCTGCTTTCTTCCAGCAGTGTCTCTCCTCGAGACATCTATTCTCCCCAACGCCGGCAACGCTGAACGTAACAAATGGAATGGCACACAGCAACATGCATGATCGGTGACTCGAAAACGAATACTTGCCAAATGGCTTGACTAGCCAGGTATTTCTTGCTTCTCCCACAGTCGACCGCACATACGTCTCTCCGATCAGCAGCATCCTCCACCTCTTCGATTACGACTGCTTAGCGTAAACACTTCCTCCCACTCCCTTAACCCCCAGTTCTGATTCCTGTTCCTCCCCCGCTTGCGACGTCGTAGGCCGCTTATGTTGTCGTCGATTGTGGCACCGGTCATGGAGCTCTTAATACTGCCGCCGTCACTGGCCGTGTTCCAGCCACCACCATCGCCGTATTGTATGCCGCTCATGGGATCGTCGGGGTCGATGTCCCCCAGCTCGATCTTGGTTAATATCATTCGCGCGAGGCGGGCAAACACTTCTTCTACGCCCTCTCCATTCAACGCACTGACCTCTGTGACTACAGGGATCCCAGCAGTGCTCGCCCATCGGGTTGCTTCCGAGGTGCTGATTTCTCGTCCGTCAGGCGCAATCGTTGCTCGTTGCTGCGTACCAGCGCCGATGGAGCCGCCGTAGTCCCTTCCCGTGATTGTTCCGGTTGTGCTCGTGGTAGATATTGAGAGTGAACTCGCACCACCGGCCGTTATTGTAGAGGTCGAACCAACACTGCTGGGTGTTGGCGGTGGCAAGCTTGTATCGATCAACGACTCAGAAGTAAGGTCAAGTTTGTTCCCAACAAGCATCAGACTCAAATTTGGTGATGCAAGCGCCCGCGCATCGTTGAGAAATGGTTGAATACCCCGGAAGGATGCATGTGATGTAATGTCATAGACCAAGATGGCACCAGCCGCTCCGCGGTAATATGATCTTGAAACCGATCGAAACCTTTCCGTGCCGGCAGTATCCCATAGCTGAGTGAAGTTGGTTAGAGTGCACACTGGCAGACAAGGCAGGATTTGGGGAGAGTTATCCTCGTACTTGGAGCTTGATTCGCTTCCTCCGCGCTCCCGTTCCGACCTTGATAATCTTGCTCGCGAACTCGACACCGATTGTTTGTGACGACAAAACGCGCCACTCGTTTTTGACGAAGCGATGCAATAGGCAGGATCTGTCGCAAGCCGGTAAGCGGAGCTCCCATAAGGTCCGAGGCATATACTTTGCAAGTCCAAAGCCTACTTACTTTCCCGTGCCACTGGGTCCAAGAAGTATAATCTTGGCTAGATAATCATACATGCTCCCTAGCTCCTGCATCCGTCGTCAGCGCCACAACAAGCTATTCCGCACATTCCGAGGCCTCGCAAGCGTACCTGATCGTGGGACGTACCCGTGCTCTCGTCACTGGCACCAGAGGAACCTCGTGGCCTCGCCATAGTGGGCAACAGTGTGCATACAGCCTGAGCGATTCAGTTGCAAGTTGAGTTGAATGCGCATGGGTGATTGATGTTGAAAATCTCGACCAGCGGCGAGCAAAAAGATGCTGGTGGCTGAGGAGTGTGGATTGATTAGCGACGTGAGATGAACATGACATGATGCGCATCTCGTGGCAGCGCATGACGCGACGTCGGTGAAGATGACTAAGCATATTGGCCGGTAGAGTGAGCCCTCGAGTTGTCACATATGCGTTTGATCGACGAGATCTTAGGCCCGGAGCTACACATAAATTTCATGTTCATAAGGCAAGAAACAAGATACATGAATAAAACAACAAAAGTTTTCCAACCCTTGCATGTGTGCTCAAAGGGGAAGATACACATTTACCCTTCCTTTGAGTAACCTTTGAAAAGTGGCACAAACGGGCAAATATTGTGGTACGCTGCTTTCGATACCCGCGGCAATAACAATAATTTGGCTTCCTGTATTTTTCGTTATGGAACACGTACGCAAATGAAGAAGCTATCATGCCATGAAGCCGTACTCTAAACATCGCCACAAACCGAGGCGGATACTGCCTTCATGCTTTGTACATTGAGATAGCTGACCTAAATAGGCAATTTACGGGGCAATGGCTTACTGCGTGGCTACAAGGAAGCTTCTCAGCCGAGGTTCCTCAACCTGGTGACCAGTGACCACAAACCGAGCACATCCATTTCCTCATTCACTTTCAGTTTCAAGAGAATTTCATGCGTCCGACCCTAGATTCGAGCAGCATCCTTTCACTATGAAGATTGAAAACCGCACGTTTCTCATTTCCGGAGGGTATGCAGCCACCCCGTTGCCACGACCTTTCACATGTTTACTGACATGACCTGCAGAGCCTCCGGCCTGGGCAAAGCATGCGCTCTTGAACTCATCAAGAACGGCGCCAATGTTGCCATCCTTGACATGAATGAAGATGGCCATGAACTTGTCAAAGAAGTTGGGTCATCTGCCAAATTCTTCGTGTGCGATGTTTTGAACACGGAGAGTATCACAAAGGCTGTTCAAGGCACAGCCGAGTGGGCCAAGGCTTCAAACAAGCCGATTGGAGGTGTCATACCTGCTGCGGGAGTCTCGACTCCGGCCACGGTATGTTGAAAAGAACTCAAGGCCGACAAGCTGAGAAACGAAAGCCCTGACTTATTGAAGATCCTTGATCGAGATGGCGCCGCCTTCAGCCTTGACGACGTCGACTTCGTCCTGGGCGTCAACCTGCGCGGGACTCTGGACCTTGTCCGCCAGGGCGTGGCTGAAATCGCCAAAACAGAGGAGGGACCGGACGGAGAGCGCGGCATTGTCATCATGGTGGCCAGTTCCGCCGCCTTCGACGGCCAAAAGGGTCAGATCTCATACTCGGCCAGCAAGGGCGCCGTTGCCGCCATGACCTTGCCCATGGCGCGAGATCTTGCGCGCTTCGGTATTCGCGTCGTGACGATTGCGCCCTCGCTGTTTGAGACGAGAATGACTAGCATGATGAGCGGGAAGGTGAGGAAGTCGCTGGAGGCCACATTTGAATTCCCCAAGAGGTCGGGGCAGCCGGAGGAGTTTGCAGGGCTGGTGAAGCACTCGATTGAGAATGTTATGCTTAATGGCACTGTCATCAGGTTGGACGGTGGTTCGAGGCCGAGTAAGATTTAAAATTGGACTTTGTTGGATGGAGATGCTGGTCCAACAACCGCAGGCAAGGGGGCGCACCAGGATACATGAAGCGCCGAAAAAATATATACTGATCGCTTAATGCTACAATAATTCATCTTCAATGTTGAAATACACGGACGTGAAAACAATCACCTCCGTGTAAGCAACTATTGGGTTACACGGTGCGACTTGGCCAGTATCACACAGTGTGCACTTCCGGACATGGCGCAATCACCCGAAGCCTCAGGAACTATTATTACCTTTGCTTATCAATCACGAACTATTATATCAAGGTGACAAGGACAGGAACATCGCCCACTTTGAATTGTGTCGAATTGCAAAAAGTTGGTATTCTTTTTAACCGACTGGCCAACATGGCCACAAACGTAGCTGTGCTCGACGACTACCAGAGCTTCGCACCCCCTCACTTCGACAAGCTCGACGCCAACTTTGCCGTTACTTATATCCCGGATACCCTCCTTCCTTACAATCATCCAAATACGCCGCAAACTGTCAAAGATGAAATTGTTAAAAGACTGGAGCCGTTTGATGTCATTTGTGAGCTCCCTCTCCCCTCAGACGCGACACTCGGAAATAATCAGCTCGTAGCTCACCATTCCAGCCACGATGCGGGAACGCACACCCCTCCCAGCCGATCTCATAAACCGCCTTCCCAACCTCAAACTCATCCTGAGCTGCGGCCGCCGCAACAAGGCTATTGACATGGATGCTGCGCAAAAGCGCGGCATACCCGTCACCGCCGCCACGGATACCCAGGCCGGGCCGGTAGACAGCACCACCGAGCACGTCATCGCCATGATTCTCAGCGTTACTAGAAACATTGCGAAGAATGACGCGGCCGTCAAGGCCGGCGCCTGGCAAACAGACGCCGTCACCGGCGTATCCGGCAAAACGCTCGGCCTCCTTGGTCTAGGCCGCCTAGGCGGTGCGGTGGCGCGCATCATGAATCTCGCCTTCGGCATGAAGATTATCGCGTGGAGCACCAACCTGACTCAGGAGGCGGCGGATGCCCAGGTCAAGGAGCAGGGCTTGCCCGTCGAACAGGCCAACGGCGAAAAGACCTTCAAAGCCGTCAGCCGCGAGGAGCTGTTCAGCGCGGCGGACGTGGTGAGTGTCCATTTGGTTCTGTCCGACCGGTCAAGGGGCTTGGTCACGGAGGCAGACTTGTCCAGGATGAAGCCGTCGTCCTTCTTCGTCAACACCTCGCGGGGGCCGTTGGTGGTGGAGAGGGACCTGCTCAACATTCTCGAGGCTGGCAAGATTAGAGGCGCCGCGTTGGATGTGTTTGATCTGGAGCCGTTGCCGGGCGATAGCGAGTGGCGGAGGCCGGATTGGGGCACGAATGGGAAGAGCCAGGTGCTGGTTACACCGCACGTTGCCTACGTCGAGGAGAGAAGCATTAATGGGTTTTACGAGCAGCAGGTGGATGATTTGGTGGCTTGGTCGGCAGGCAGGCCGTTGAAGCGGACAATGTATTAAGGTCTTTTGTTCATGGACAAGTATGCGCCTGATTTTAGGCTCGAAGCTATGGCCTATCTCTTGTTGTCAACCCATCGGATAGGTTGTTTTGTCATGAGGTTGAGAAGATCAAAGCTCTGAACCTAGGTTGCTTCAGTGAACATGGCCGCCTAGTTCTTTGACGAGTGTGATGTTGGCGTTGTGGCAACTTCTTTGTTTGTCGGCAGTCCTTCATGCTGGTGAGAACTGCCTTGTGCGCAAGGAGATATTCTGCTGTCACAGTGTCGTGTTCCAAGTTCAAGGATAGCTGGCAGATAAGCTGCCCGGTGGTGAACTTGATGGTTTTTTACACAGAATTTGTTGATGGTAGAGTACTATGCAACGGAGACATCTGTGACGTTGCCGTGATTCTCGTGTAAAGGCGGGCTACGAGGCAAGTGTGAACACGGCTTTTGCAGTGGCGAACCAGTGTATCACGACGAATGCGCTGAATAGTCGTTCATGATATTCACTCGTAACTAAGGGGCCAAGCATATGAGCACTCTGCAAGAACAGTCCGAGAGCAGAAGCTGAACAGATGGCCGACAATCAAGGGCATCAGGAGTGAGGTCGCCTTGGACTGATCTGTGCCGTTAATGAACCATTAAACAGACAGGGAAAATCGCCCATGAAGAAGGCTCTAGGCTTGGAGAACAGGCGAATATCTGCTGAACTATGCCTGTATTCCTCTTAAACATGGCGACTGCCTGCATCTCTGCAGCTCGACTTTACTGCAGGCGAATTCTTGTCTACCATTTAAAATGTGCTGCTCCTCTCCATCCTGGGCACTCAGCCTTATTACTTCATTTACCGTGCATACTGGCAACGTCATGTTGTTTCATTTTATTTTTATCACTTTAGATGGATCTAAGTTGTTAACTACTCTATAATGCCTTCCACAACATGCTTTCTGTGTGGCTTCGCGATCCTTGAAGGACATCAAGTCCGCGCTGGTAAGTATGGAATCTACCCAACTCGCCTGGCTAGTGTTGAAGTAGATGCTAATGTAGACAAATATGTTGCAGTGTATAAAAAGGCACCATCTGATGACATGTAGGTCGTCTTGCACCCGAATATCGTTCTTGTCCCGTGACAACTAATGACCCAAGTACGCAGTAATCGCAATACGCCGACCGCTGATGTCCTGCTCTCGAATCTTCTTCCATACGATGATGGCTTTCTATGGATCCAGAATGACTTGGAACATCCTATGCTTATTGCCTGCGTAACCACCAACGAACGGCCAGAGTATCATGGCTTGCTATATGGCTTCCGCCCCTTCCACGAAGGACCAATACGGCCTGGTTATCCAATTCACGAACCCTGCTATAAAATGCTTTGCCAAGTCCAGAGGGGGTTGGACATGACGGCAGATGTACAGGCCATCTTTGACGTCTGCACATCGTTCCCTTTAAGCAACGAAGGCGCCTTCTGGGGACACAATCATGAAATGCTACAACCGCTCGCGCCACCCGAGGGGGAGGATGGCTTTTTCAACTTGTATAGCGGAGAGTCTTTCTCATTAGGGAGAGATTGCCACTATGCCGAGAATCCTATGGACCCGAATGACCTGCCAGAGTTGCATGAGATGATGGCGAGACTTGAACATCACCCCAACCCTGTTGAAGATGCACAAAACAGCATTAGCATATGCACCAAAGAGACGTCGCGAGAAGAACGAAAATCGTTGCCATGCGAACGCTGCCAAACGAAGTCATCGCGGAGATTCTCCTTTATCTACATAGTGGTAGCGTGAGGAACCTCCAACTGGCGGATCCAATCTTTACCGATTCCCAAAAGTTCCTCGGATTCTGGGAGTCTCGGTTCGCTCCGGATAGTGATCTCTGGTATGTGTACGAGACGATGCCTCGTGGCTTGGGCGACCGGTGGAATCTTTGGTATCAGCTGTGCATCAAGTACCACAATTGTCGCGCGGCTATCAACCGGAGACGAATATTGCGACTGACTCACCGAATGTGCCATCTCATACATCAAAGACATGAAAACTCCAAGCTCCTGAGAGGCTCACCATCAGACATTACAAACGACGAGGCCTTCTGGCAGAACGATGGCCATGACAACAAAATCGCATTGTGTATGGTGCCAAATATAACGGGGATAGTTGATCAAAACATCGAGCTTCATGACGACCTAAGGCATGTTGCTTTCTCTTTCACCACGGTTTCTAATCAGCGTTACATATCTGGACTTCGACTCTACGGTGCCAATAACGAGGAGAGGACGCTGGGCTACTTTCATTCCAAGGACTACTCAACACCCTCTTGCGGTTATCAGAGCAGGGCGGGAGAATTCATCACAGGATTCGATATCGCCCTGGATAATCTCGGGGTTCGGGGCTTGCGCTTTCTTACAGAGTCTGGGAAGCCTCTTGAATGGGTAGGGGAGCATACAGGGCTTCCAAAGCGCAGGCTTACTGCTGCCTTTGACGACGGCAATCCCGTCCCGCGATGTGTGAAGCAGATCAGGTGCAGTTTCGATGCAAGTTGCCACCCGTCCCCCCCAAATCAGAATGTGCTATGACTAACTGACTGAATATAGGGATTCAAACTCGTCGGCATCGCCATATGCTCTACCTCTGATCCGTGGCCCTCCGTCTCGCAAGATGACGAAGGTTTTGCACGGGAGGTCCGGCGCGAGGACCAGCAAGTAGATCTGCGCATAGTGCCTGGAAAGGAGACTTGGTACCCAGACCTACCACCGCTGGGCTTGAAATTCGTTAGATTGAATAAGGCTGACCGCCCCCTGCAGCAGCCGTATCATTATTGTATCTTTGGCGGATCTCGAGGAGAGCGGCTGCGACACCTCAACAAGGTCGTCATCAGAGCAGACAAGCATGTGCGCTCTGTAGCTTTTCATTTTGATCAGGACGGCGAAAGAATGGAACAAGTGGAATTCACCCGGCCACGCTACGGACTCAAACTCGGGGAAGACCTGGCCATGGTTTCGCTGGCCATTGATGGCGCAGGAGGAGAGCGGATTACCAGAGTCGAGAGTGTCCTTGACCCTTGGACCAAGATACTAGTGAGCCTCCAGGTGAGCCGTCGACGTTTGTTTATTTATTGCTCTTAGTTATCTGACGTGTGGAAATATAGATTTTCACCAATAAGGGCCAGACAATCTGCTCGCGGACTACTAGCAACCCAGAGAATACTAGCAGCTCGGAGGATACGCCGAGCAAAGACAAAGTAGACATTTACGACATTACGCAAAGTCCATGCGAGACGGGAAGAATCATGGTAGGCTTCTTTGGCACAATGACGGCTCACACTTCCCAGGGCGGTATATCAAGCATTGGGGTTGTGTGCATGTAGCCTCCGAGCACTTCCGTGATTCGAGACGGGGCGAAATGTTAACTGAGCTTCTTGTCAATACGTTTTACGATACCCCGTACATTTCATTTACAAAGGGCAGCAATGCAAAGACATTTGGGTCGTCTTGAGAATGTTTCAAAAAGCCTTCATTGTGCATCTTGCTGCAAGGGAAAATGAAGACGACCAACCAAAATATGGCCTCTTCTTGTAGGAGGCCTAAACGCATCGTGTCTTACATTGAATAGAACAAGCAGTCTGCTTCCCTTGCACCGGGATCAAATTCAGTTGCAAGTTCTTCTCCACCGTCAACCTTGGTTTGCTTGGACACGCTGGAGTAATTATGTGGAGATTTGCTGTCAAAGAACCTGCTCTTATTCTCTCACCCGCGAGCCAATCACAGGAACTGTATAACTTTAAAGTAAGTTGAAACGGAGATGTTGAAGAATTTGCGGCCCCCTGCCAATGCAAATTCCCCTGCTCTCCTTCGCTATGACCCCGTATCTGTCCATGTGGCGTTGGAGCCATTGACTTTATCGAGATTTTTGTGTACGGTTGTTCAATCAAGCTAGCAGAATGTGTTGATGCCGGATGGCTGGTGAGGGTGCAATTTTGGTTACATAGAGCTATGGTGTATTTTCGAATAGAATGAATTTGCATCTTTAGGTTGCGGCGCAAGAAACTTGACTGATGCCTGGTCGGTAACTGTCGGTCTCGTACGTTGTCGCGCATGAATGACAACTCCGTTTATATCGACATCGCATTCGGGCCCCCCAGTTTATTTTTATTATTTTTGCAAGATGGTGCCAATGCGTCGAGGTGGATTAGATACCAATGAAGAAGACAAAGCCGCCCGAATTCTATTCAACTGAAACGTGGCACGTGGAGTTTTGCTGTTTCTTTGCCAAGTAACTGCCAGCCGGGATATTGGACGATGGAAGGTCATCTCTCCACTATTTTGCATGACCAAGATATCTTCTGGAAACAATCACACGCATGTAGATATGTACTACCAGTGACTTGTCCCTGGTTTCCTGAATCACCGTCGCGGTGCGACTCTGATTGGGCCTGACTTACACCAGCCAAGCCGACGGCCAGTCATGGCAGTTAACAAATTAATGATGCCCTACAAAGACCGACACCACGCTGACTCCCTTCAAACTTGAAAATCGATTTTGTAACCTGGTTTCCTTCAGCCCTGAGGACTTTCGACCCACAAGCAGACCCCAGACGTCTGACTCGACATAGTCCCTTTGCGGATACTCTGAGCGCAAATGAGCAACATGTCGGGGATGGAAGGGTTTAAACATGACAAGATGTCGTCTTGGCAGTAAACAACACCAGCCCACAGCCTCAAATAAATACTCCCGATACTCCTGTCCGTCTAGACCGCGTAGCAAAAATACCGCCGAGCTGATGTTGCCAACAGTCCTCACGAGCTGTCAACATTGTATGAGGACCGGAAGACTGCCGGCGAGATTCGATACCAGCCTTGCTCCGTCTACAGACAACAGGAGCAACAACTCGAGATTCGGAAAATGGCGTCCAAATGGATCGCCTGCGGGCTGGTCCTGCAGGCAGGGCTGGCCGCCGCCGACGGAACAGGAATGGTAGGGCTAGGCAAGACAATGTACAACCCTCCTTGCGCTTTTGCTTGCCGTGCCTCGATTTCATCCTGCCCGCTGCTGTGTACGCCAAAGGGAGAAGACGCAGAGACACCGCCGGAATGCTTCACAACCGACCAGGCTTTTATGCGCACGCTGGCGCTGTGCATTAGCATGTACTGCGGCCAGTCTGACCACCCTTCACTCGCCAAGATCGAGGACTACTGGGAGTCGCATCTGGCTTCCAGCACCGTGGCAAAGTTCGAGTGGAAGCCGGCCATGTCCTACGGCGAGGCACTTCGCCTTGCCAAGATTGACGAGCAGAGTGCTGTTGGACGCAATCAGACTTCAGCCGGCGGCGGTGACCACCACGGCCACAAGCGACAGCTGCTGCGCCGACACGGAGGGAGCCATGGCTCCGAAGACGACCACGACGAAATGGACCATGTGGACAGCCCCTTGCCCGTCATCAAACCTCGGGCCCCTCTCAATGTCACCAGCGTGGTGGCCCAGAAGGACTGGACCAAAAGCTACAACGGCGCCAAGGGGTTCGAGATCAACGAAGCCGGCCACGCGAAATACACGTAAGTACGACGGGGACGATTCTGACCGCGCTGTGATATTGTATTCCTCTAACGAGAAAATTACGCGCAGCCTCGTTCTTCTGCTGGTGGCGCTCTTCGCGCCGGCGGTTCTCTCTCTGGTCCGCTTCGTCCCGGGGCTCAGTCGCAGCCGCACATGGCAATGGATCAGCTCGATGCTCGTCGAGCCGCCGGCATGGGGCAAATCGCACCGCGAGCCCGTGTCCCCGTACACGGGGGGCGGCCTGATGCCCACCAGAGGACAGGCGCTCTACATCCTGCTCATCTCCGTGCTCAACACGGTCTTCCTGGTGGCCCCCTACACGGCACTCTTCCCGCAGACCTCGTTCCCGTCCATAGAGTCCATGGAGATTAGCACAATCGGCAACCGGGCCGGCGTGCTGGCAATGGGCAACATGGTGGCGCTCTTCGTCTTCTCCGCCAGGAACAACGTCCTCCTGTGGCTGACGGACTGGCCGTACGACACCTTTATCCTGCTGCACAGGTGGCTCGGGTACTGGACCATCCTGCTCGCCGTCATCCACTCGCTCATGCTGTTCGGGTACTACGTCGCCGAGGGGATGTACGAGGACGAGGCGGCGAAGCTGTACTGGACATGGGGCATCGTCGCGACGGTCTGCGCCGCCGCGCTCTGGCCCAGCTCGCTCCTGGTCGTGAGACAAAAGGCCTACGAGCTGTTCCTGTGCACGCACCAGGTGCTCGTGGTGTTCTTCGTCGTCGGGTACTACTACCACATCTGGGAGCGGTACAGGCACAACTGGGGCTATGAGATTTGGGTCTTCGTCGCGATTGCGGTCTGGCTCCTGGAGCGCTCGGCCAGGCTGCTGCGCGTGGGCTTGGCCGGCCTCAAGACGGCGGTCGTGTCGCCGGTCGAGGGGTCCGACGGGGACTATGTCCGCATCGACATCGAGGACGCCTTTGCCGAGGGCGTGGCGTACCTCTACTTTCCAACGCTCTCGTGGCGGTTCTGGGAAAACCACCCGTTCTCCATCGCGTCGTCCTTCTCGGCCCACGCGACGGACGCGGGTGGCAGCCTGGAGAACCTGCACGTGACAGACGTGGAAAAGACGGCTCGAACGACGACTCGCAGCGCAGAGGTCGAAGTCGAGGCCAAGGCCGACTCCCCGTCCACAACTGCGTCTACAGTCGCCACGCGGCCGTCGGGCAAGACCAGGGTGACCATCGCCGTCAGGGTCCGGTCAAGCATGACGGCGCGCCTTGCCGCCAGAGTCTCGGCCGCCGGGGGCCCGATCCGGATCCCTGTTTTCCTCGAAGGCTCGTACCACTCCTCGGCCGGGAGCCAGCTGTCGCGGTGCACACGGATCCTGTGTATAGCCGGCGGCGTCGGCCTCAGCGCCGTCTTGCCGATTCTGCGCCAGCACGGAAATCGACCAGCCCGGCTGTGCTGGGGCATCCGCAACGACAGCCTCAGGTCCGTCTTCAGGGACGAAATGAGCAGCCTTTCAGCCACGGTCGATATCGAAACGCACGTTGGGTCGCGGATGGACGTCGGCTCCATTCTTCGAGAAGAGCTGACAGCGCCGTGTGGATCCGAAGACCGGGGTCCCATTGGAGTCGTCGTCTGTGGCCCGCCGGGAATGGCTGATGATGTCCGGAACACCATCTGCACCTTGGGTCGCAGTGCAACAGTGAGGGGAGGGTTAGTATTGATGGATGAAACGTTTGGTTGGTAGATGGCTCCTAGAGGAGAGTCGTAGATTTTATTATCATCGTTATTATCATTGTTATTTTTTTTTATTAAAAAAGATCAACGTTAATAAAAACTTTTTCGTGTTCTTTGTTAGATTCAAAATGTACAAAAAAGCCCTAGTCTCCGTCGTCACAAAGGGGCCACGATGTGGGGCGCTTATCAATCTTATCAGATGACTCTTCGCCAAGCTAACGCGTAAAGACTAAAAAAAGGGCGCAGTGCATCCAACTCACTTTGGTAAATCGACATTCCGCAGCCCGCAGCACAGATGAGATGATGCCAACCGCGCGTCTGGCATCAGCGCTCTGCTGGTGCCTCGTAGGCCGGCTTGCAGCAGCAAAGCCGCCCAGACGATCCGCCGACTTGTGCCTTCAGTCGTGCCAGAATGCCCTGGCGCCAGTGCACTTCAGCGACGCCGAGGTCTTGCCCGCCAAGTCAAGGGTTGAGATGTGCCGAAGCCAAAGGGCCGTCACGTCCATGTATCTGTGCTTGGATATGTTCTGCGACCAGGACGCGCGGGCCGCCGAGGTTGCGGCCCTGAACGAGACGTGTGTCGGGTCCGACATGGATGCGCTTCCTCCCATTTCCATCATTTCGAATTACACGCCGGGCGACATTGAGCGGTTGCGGCACATCAGGCTCGGTGAGACGTTTGCGCCCAACGCCACGGTGAAGGAGGTTGTCGTGCCGGCTTTTGAGCTTTACAAAGCGTGGTTTGACACATTGGTAAGAAGGGCTGTCTGTCTACTTGTGTGTTGTATATGCGCCAGCGAAGCTTGAGCTAATGTTGGGGAAAAAAGGACGCGTACAGATATGTCACCCATCACCACTTTTTGTACGGCTTTTCCATGATTTTGTTTTGGTTGGCTGTGTTGGCTATAGGTGTTGGCAATAGAATCATACTCGGATGCATCCGCTTCTTGAAAACGTACCGACTGTACCGCAGCCGCCGCTCTGAGACGGCAACATGGGTGAAGAGCAGGATTGTCATACCCGCAACCTTTGGGTACAGATGCGCCACGGAAGTGTGGTGCGGCACGATTCCGCCTCGGATACAGAGTCTCACAATTGCGGCGTTTGCCATCATGAATCTTGCATTTAGCATATTCGGGTACAAAATCACACCCGTCAATCTCTAGTATGTGCTGCCGGATTATGCTCTGATTCCAATTTGACCCGACCATGGCTGACCTTGATAGTTTCTCTACACCAACACGACAGTGGCTGCGCTACGTTTCCGACCGGACGGGGATTATTTCGTTTGCCAACTTCCCCATCATTTGGCTCTTTGGCATGCGTAACAACTTTGCCATTTGGCTTACGGGGTGGGACTTTGGCACGTATAACAACTTTCACCGCTGGGTGGCCAGGATTGCCACTCTTCAGGCTGTTGTTCATTCGCTGGGGTATACGGTGCTGATTCTGAAAGGTACGTCAGAGCTAATCAGGTGTTTATTGGATTCTCCTATTGACTCCGTTTCAGAAGGAGGATGGACATATTTCGCTTGGTGGTGGACGCAAATGTTCTGGCTCGCGGGTGAAGTGGTGAGTCTTTCTGCTTTCACATGTTACGGAGACTTGCTGACATTGACAGGCCACGGTGCTCATGTGCGCCTTGATGGCTTGCTCCATCTACTGGCTACGGCGCCAAAAGTACGAGCTGTTCCTCGTATTACACATTGGCATGTCGATATTTATCCTCGTCACTATGCTCGGGTGAGTGGTTCGGCTGTTGGGCCCGAGGGCAATGCTAACCTTGTTAGCCACGTTTCCATCTTCAACGGCCATTACGACGCCTTCTTCTGGGTCCCCGTATTCATATGGGTATTCGACAGAGTCCTACGCATCCTCCGAATAATTTTCTTCAACCCGACGATAAAGCCAACCGTCGCCACCGCAACGTACAACCTGTCCACAAACATTGTGCGGCTCCACGTTCCGTGTCATTTCAGAGCATACAAAGTTCGACCGGGGACGTATTATTATCTCTCAGTCATCGACGACAAGCGATTTTGGGAAAGTCACCCGTTTACCGTGGCATCCGTTTCAGACTCGCATCTGCCAGGAAAGCCCTTCGGGGAGCAAGCCCCCCTCCTCGAGTCAGATGTAATCGGTGCAGAGGAGCAAGAGATGGCCAAGCCAAACCCGAAGTTTCTCACGTTTCTCATCAGGCCATACGACAGCTTTACAGCTCGACTGAAAGATCTGGCCTCGGAGGACTCCCCGCAGCCAGCGTCAATACGGGTGCTGGTAGATGGGCCGTACGGACACAGCCAGCCGCTACACCTGTTCGACCACGTCTTGTTCGTCGTAGGAGGCAGCGGCGTTGTCGTGCCCATGTCCTATCTCAAGGTCTTGACGGGCCGCAACAAGCAAACAACGTCCACCCACATCCACTGGGCGATACGAGAGCCAGAGTTCGCAGCGGAGGTACTGTCGAATGACATGGCAGAAGCTCTCGGCGATGCGAGTTTCGCCATCGACTTGTACTTTTCTGCCGAGACGGAGAGAAACATCGGCGCAAACATGCCGCCCAAAGCGTCACGGCATTATAGACGACCAAACGCCGCGGCGATTATTCTCGCCGCCGCGGAAGATGCAGGCGAACGCACTCTTGCCGTCGTTGCATGCGGTCCAGCCAAAATGGCCGACGACGCCAGAAGGGCCGTAACAGAAGCCTTGGACATTTTCCCTTCTCAGATAGAGTATTTTGAGGAGAGTTTTAGATGGTAGCGCGCATTAGACATGATTCACGATAGAAATAGACACGACAGGCAGCATTCACATTCAGAATGTTAAAACGACGTAGCGACTTGAGAAATATCCCATAATTCATATGCTTCATAACAAACACAGACAGCTGCATCAACCAAGCGCGCCCGCCTCACTATGAGGCCGCCGGCGAACTGCCAAAATCCCGAAACGCAACAACCGTGATCCAAACCTCCCCCCTCCAAAACGGCCACATTATGCCTTTTGGGCCTCCTCAGCCCTCTGGGCCGCCAAACCAGCCAGCTTCTCCGCGGCGGCCCCTAGAGATTTGGGGTCAACGCCCTGAATCATGGACTGGCCATTGACGGCAACCTGCTTGCCCTCCTTGAAGAACAAAAACGTGGGCATCGCCGAGATGCGGTACTTTTGGGCCACGGCCTGGACGTGGTCGACGTTGACCTTGGCAAACGCCAAGTAGCCCGACTTGCTGTGCTTGGCGGCCAGGGATTCGAAGATGGGGGCGATGGTTCGGCAGGGCGGGCACCAGTCGGCGAAGAAGTCGACCACGACGTAGGTGGTTGACGAGAGGAGGGCCTCGAGCTCCTCGGGCGAGGTGATGTGCTGGGCTGCGTGAGCCATTTTGAAGTTGTGCGTGGTCTTGTTCGAGTACGTGGGTTGGTTGACGCGGCTTGTGGATGTGCGCGACTGTGGCTCGTACGTATATGCGTGCGAAGATTGAAGCTGTCCTTTTTGTTTGATGTAGGTTGTCGAGGGTCAAGCTGGAGCTGCTGCTTGCTTAAGTATGACGACGGTTGGAGGGGGGAAGCTTCTGGCGTGCTTCGATGAGGTGGGGCTTTGTAATCGGCGACTAGGTCTTAGAAATTGGCCACGCAAAAAGATTCCACACATTCCACATGGCCTTGATAGGTCTGGTGGGGCTGCGTCGGCCGTTCGGCATCTGAATCCATGTCCGGTTCTCGGGGTTTGTGCCGCCGTTAAATTCCCGTCTGTGCCAGCTGCACTGGATAATTATACATCACGAGGACTAACCTCTTTCGTTCTTCCTTTTTTTTAGCTGGCTTTTTGGGATTTTTGGCTGTAGCCGAGTGGCATAGTTCAACAGCCAATATTGCCGCACAGAAGATGCACACACCGCCGCCATGTTTCTTCCTTTTATGACCTGTAGCCAAGTGGTCCCCTGCTAAAATTAGGATATTTCCAGATTCGGAACCACCAGGGTTGCAGATTGGTCATGATCCCACAGCTGTGATACCACGGCATGTAATGTATCTATATCATTAAATGACAAAAAAACCCATCACTCACTACCTGCCCCCGGCGACAAGCCACAACGTTGTCTAGCGCAACAGACTAGCTAAGACTATAGACTTGACACCATGATTCCAGCGCCAGTTGGAGTCGCATTTTAGGTGGATTGGGAGAGTGGAAGGACGGGATGTCACTCAATCGGGGGGCTTAATTGCTTAGCCAATTATCGGTTTCGATGTGGCGGTTTCGATCGTTGGATGTGCAGTCACACTCCATGCCAGAAATGGCGGTTGAGGTGTTGGTTCAGCCCAGTTGCCGCGCCGGATTTTACGTTAGTAGCTGGTAGGACATATTCACCTCGACCCCAAGCCGAGTGACTCTACTGTCTGTATGTGGTCTGGTGGTTCCATATCCGGGAACACCCAGTGCCCCCAAAGGAGCCTAGCACGGAGCAGCACGACTGGCAAGCGGCACCGGACTGTCTGTTCAGGCCCGCCAGACCAGACATACTGTTAACATTGAAGTCGACATTTGATCGATCCATTGATGTGACCTGAGCCCAGGCGCCACCTACTAAGCACTACCGCGCCGGTCATCTTCTTGGTATCACACTTAACTTGCCGCACACTTTCTTTCCCTAGTTAAATTGATCCGGTGCTACTCAACCAGCTCGTGCATGTCCTCTCATTGTATCCGTCAACGTCGCTCTTTGCTCTGTCACGGTGCCTCTCATGACAGATTGACATTACGAAGAAGATGCAGACTTCAGAAACGTTTACGATCATGGCCAGAGAACTGTCGTGGCAACGGCGAAACGCCAACAGGAGAAGTCGATAGAGTTAGGCACATATTACGCAGGAGATTAAGCAGCAGATCAAGGCAAATCCCTCAATAGCCGCACATTCTCTGCAGGCAGTTGAAGCTTTGCTGCTAATTCACACTGACTTGTAAAGATCATCTCGACATCAGAAAAACAAAAATCATTCCTCATTGCGAATTAGACGTCTGTATGAAACACCTCAATTCGGAAGTTGAACGCCTCCGATCATAACGTCTCTAGTATCACCATCTACTCTTTCAAATCTGAAATAGGTGGTGTAAATGCGATCCCCCGTGGCAGGCGACGTCCAGGAATACTGTGTCTCTCTGCACTCCAAACGCCAGCCTTTAGGCTCGCAAAACGACCCCATGCTCGCGAGATGATTGGTCGAATGCATAAAGTCATGTCCCGATTTCTTGAGCTTCTCATTATAGACATCCGGGATCTCGTCTACGCTAATCGTGACGGACTTGTTAGCGAGGGTGAAGCACAGCACCATGACAAAGGAAAACATCTCGGGGCGCAGAAAATGCATCGACGAGAAACAAGTGATGTGATCGACGCTCTTGCCATGATCCTCGTTGCTGATTCTGAGTAGTGTCGACTCCATGGAGTCCGTAAAAAGGTTATCGTATACCCCGGATGACCGGCAAATGTCTAACATCCCAGGGGAGATATCGCATCCTAGAAGGCGATACTCCTGACTTGAGACGGCGACGGCAGGAGAAGAGGATTTCTTGCTCTCCGCCAGCGCTCGGCCAAAGATTCCAGTTCCACATGCGAGATCGAGCACCGTTCCGGAGAATTCAAACCGACCAGCTAGTCGCCTGGCCGATTCCAGCATGGTGGCCGCTTGGTTAACAAGTGTGTCATACTTGGGTGCGAAGCCGTCATACACGGACGCGATCTTTGGTTGATGGGACCACTTGTCCGGATGGCCAAGCATATGGTTGGCGATGAAGATGTTGATTACAGCGGAATGGCCGCCTGGCAGACTGTGTATAATGGGCAGATCCTGGAATACCCCGTCCGGCATGAAGGCTGCCGGCTGGGGATTCACCTCGATGGCAAAGACTTCTCCTGTCGTCGTGGCGCGGAGATCAACATCGCACCCCATGTTGCTGCCTTTACAGCCGCTGATGGTGAATGCTTCCAGGGCCACTTGCTGAAGACGTTCGAACAGGGTGGGATTGTGCTGCTTCTGCAGAAGCTCGATACGAGTCTCTTGGTCGAACTTCAAGTCAAAGGTAAGGAACTTGTCCTTGCTTGTGGTTTGCTTCGTATTGTACACGAATGGCGTCAGGGCAATGCAGCTCTGGCCCATTTCTACAACAGAGCAAGTATAGTCCTTGCCGTCTATGTACTGCTGTACAACAACGTCGTCGTTGTCCCGGCTGGTAGGGTCGTAGGAGCTCGCGTACTCGACTGGGTCTTTTATACCCAAAGCGTGTGCACGTCTAACGCGTGCCTCGTGCAATGATTTGTTGATGCGACCAAGAGCCAAATCTAGCTCCTCTTGATTATGGCAGACGGAGTGTTCGTCAATCAGCTGGCTGGCACAGCCATTAGCCGGCTTGACAAACAGCGGGAAACGATCAGCGCCAGGAACGGGTGGTGTTCCGTGGAGTCTCGCGGCTTTATAGAAGTCATTCTTCGTCTTGGACCGTTCCCAGCTGCGGACACCGCAGGATGGCAAGCCCAGAGACTCAAAGTAGCGGCTGGCTAACGTGCCTGCAACAGGGTCATCGAGGGTGCCCCAGAGAAAGTTGAAGTAGAAATCGAACCCTTCGGCAACAGCAGCATCGATCTCTTGCTGTGCGTTGTCTTTGTGTATGAAGCGGTATGTGAATTCGTGCTGTGAGGTAAAGAGGCCAGGCTGGGATGAATCGTGGAGGTCTCCAAGCACAGAGTCAGAGCCCTCATAGGATGATTGGAAGACACAAATTCTCATGATGGCTCCTAGTGGTCGAAACAAAAATACTGTGATTCTTTAATGGGAGTGGCATGGTTGAGAATCCAGTTCCTGACTGTGGCCGGAGGATGTTGGCTTTTAAATCTCTATCAACTTAAACAAGGTCAAATCGACGCTTCGTCAGTAGCCTTATCGAGAATGAATTGGCAATTTTCATGGTCGTACATATGACCTGTCGGCGGCCCATATATGCAGCTCTCGCATGTTCTGTGACCCGTATCAAGCATGATTTTGACGATATGGCATGGGCCGTTTCAAATATATTTCTAATTGCATTGCACCTGCGGGCTGTCGTGTTTGTGCTACAAAAAAGGGCTGTTCGTGTTCCCGTGTGCCATGTAATAGCAACAGTCTACTCGGTATATATGTGTAAACTATCTTTGTGTGTATGACTGCAACATGAATTATTGTTCTTTAAATAAGCTTATATCTCTTGTAAAGCTTTTTGAGCTTATTCTTTACAAGGTATAATTTACTAAAATTTGGCAACATATCTCATCAAAGTATTAGGGGCTTGGGACTCTTGAAACTAAAAGATGATTCGCTGTGCTCTTGTATGCTAAACTAGGCAGTTAGTAGCATGTCCAAGCGATTTTTGGTATCACAAATGGCACAACCCATCGTATCTGCGGACCTGTAGAACGTAATTGGTTGGTGTGATTGAGAGAAACAACAACCTTGCCACCGAGGAGGTTCCTCCACCTTTGGTAGTGCAGCTTGTGATAGTTGGGATCCCGTCGCGTTATATGCCACGTAAGAGCCGTGACTGGCTGTTGCGATTTTGATGAGGCCCAACAGGGTCCGACCCGCGTCGAAAAACACAGCGCCTGTTGGACGACGCGACACAAATCATGTCCGCTTTAGGTATTGATGCAAATTGGCTGCATCTCTACACATGTAGCGTAGATAACCAATTGTTCCATGACGATTACACGCAGCTCGTACGAGATTTACTCGACGGCCTAACAGATCACCACATTTGAGTTGCTATCCTCATTGGGCCACATCAATCTGAGTTGCACGACCAAAGGTGGAGGAACCTCCGGTGATACAGGTTGCCATTTCTCTCCATCGCACGTTCTGCATATGCCGCTGTCCCTTTATTGCATGCCGTCGTGAGCCAGCCACGGACGAACCGTTGGGCATTGTCGAGAGCGAAGCTTGAACTGGGAGACAGGGCTCTGGGGCTGGACGGGCCATTTCCCTGCTTCACACGGATGAATAGTCATGAATAGCCATCAACGGCGCTCTTTGGGCAGGGAGAATACCACGACCGCAGATACCCCGTCGCACCACTTCAAGGCGGAGCAAGCGGTGATAGTGTAGCGTCATAGGCGGTCGAGCATTGTTCATGACCACGGAACATAGAAACGAGTTAGACGGCGCTCTCATATGACCCGGTCGTATGGATAAATGCTCACGATTCAGCCAGCTGATGGAATTATAATAATAGGTCTTTTGAGGCCCACTTTTAGGTCGAGGAAGGATTACAGGCCGAACCAGAGCAAGATAGTGGCAAGTCGCACCAAGCCCAGTACGTTATCGGCCGCAGGCGGTTTACAAATCGCCTGGCTGGTAGAACGATGGCAGGTGCCGGCGGTTGCGCTTGCTAATTCAAACTTGACGTCACTGGTTATGTCGTGACTTATACCAGCTGCACTACCAAAAGTGGAGGAGACTCCGGCGTGCAAGTCGTTAGCCCTCTTTATGTATCACAGGTTGAATAACTCCACATGCAACTAGTTGACTTTTCTCCAGCACTGGTCCTGGGGCAGACACAAACAACCCACCTGTTTCCTCCGGCCTTCATATCCAACTGCCAAGCCAAAACCACAAAGCATTAGACGCCATTCATCCTCACTGAGCCCGAATGAGGCCACGGTTCAGGCATACTGTATTCAATACTCCCTGCCCCAATGAGAATAGAGAATGGAGCTATTGGACACAGCCGTGCGTCTCAATTCGCCAGAGACAGAGAGTCGGTGCGGATAATTACTGATCGAGCATCAACACGATGCAGCAAATATCCACCCACGATGCAGCTAAAATTTCCCACAAATGATGTTCCATGATCACTATTAGCTGTCCATCTACCGTCGCCCGAATCACAAAATCCGGTCGGTCTCCCCGTCCCAATCACACATACAACGACCTACACGTGAACTCCACAAAACGGCCTTCATTGCTAAAATCCCGGAGAATCAACGACGGTTGCCGTCAGCACCATTTTCTAGCGCGAGGCACAATGTCACCTACCGAGTCAAGGAAGGATGGGCCGAGGCGATAGTGTGGTTTCGACTTCACGCAGTGGTTGGTGGTTTGCCAGTACTGGCCGAGAATCCTTTGCTGAAACAGAAGAACACGCTGAAGCGCCTAGAGGCCATTACAATGCTGGCTGCCGCGCTTCACACAATGCCCATTCCCACAAGTTTCTCGCTCCGGCCCGACTTGTCGCTCTTTTTCCCAATCCAGTGGGTTGGCAATGACCACCAACTTGGAGTATTAAAGCGTCATGGCCCCCGGGGGGAAATAATGGCATGCGTGAATTGCCTTAGGTTCCCCATCAGGCTGTTGGTAATTTCAGGATGCGCACCTTTATCAAGCACGTTTTGGCTGCCGCATGTCTGGCGGCCACGGCTTCGGCTGTGACGCCCATCTCCGATTCGGACATGAACCAAATGCTGAACGAGGGAGGAGTCAGTCTTGCCATGAAGGCTCAGCCAATGTTCTTCTTTGGACAGGCAATGAAACAGCCCCCCTGTATTCCTACGTTTGCAACCACTCCCGATGGAAAGCAAGTCCCGTCTTCCAAGCTCTGCGCATTCCCAGATGTTGGCTGCGAATGCCGAAACCCAGGTGTTGGCATCGGCAATCCTAGTCCTTCATTTCCCATCTATTACAGTTACCAGAAATGCTCTGATACCTCGGTGAGAGTCGCCTACAACTTGTTCTACACAAAAGATGGCAGCGAACCGAACAAGGTCTTTGGACATCCTTAGTAAGACGCTTGATTAGATCCCCCTCGGAGGGACTTGACGTATTAGATCAAATGTGCTGACGAGTGCCATAGCGACTGGGAACGCGTCATTGTTGTTTTCACAAAGGCCGCTGATGGGAACTGGCGGCCGGACCAGTTGTTCCTCTCTCAGCATAGCGGCTATGGCCGTTTGCAGTGGGCCAAGATACAGAATACGATAAACCGTGAAGACGCAGCCGAACCTCGCGGCGGCAAGGACGGAAGACAGTACCTCGACCATCCCAAGGTCTACGTTGAGTGGAGCAAGCACGCCCATCGCGACACACGTAATACGGTAAGAATCATCGGCGTCAGTCGAGAGCTGCGACGTGCATAATGAACTTACACTGTTTTCAGGGTTGGAACGATCCCCTGTCCCAGCTCACGGACAATGCTTTCCGGTCCAACGACTGGTGGTACTTTCCCAAACGAGGTAAGGAATCCTGGCGCATCTTGTCTTCCGAGTCCTTTTTCTGAATATCACAACACAGATGACTACATCCGAGCGGATCGATCAACCGAGATTGGAAGACTCCTGGGGAGCTTTGACTGGGGAGATGCCTCGTCAAACCCGCCATCAGTGCACGACGGCCTTTGCACTGCTTAAGAATATATAGATGTATATATATCTTGTATATATGTTCATAATCACGTCATATAGAGATGCTGCATAACCGCGTCGAATATAATTTCATCTCTCATCTTCCATTAGGCCCCAAACTAAGCCAAGGTCTGGACTCTAAACAAGCGGCGTATGAAACTTCAAAACTCACAATACCTCGCGACTCGGTCCCATGACTCTCTGCAGTGTAGGACCTCTTTGTCCAGGTAGTCATTTCTCATCATCGCCGCCAACGATATAAGGCGTGTCGTCCTTGAAGATAAGCCCCGGCTTCCTCTCGGCCAGATCCAACATCATCTCAGCAAAGTAGCTATTCGCCCACGCAAACCACGGGCGCGTAAAGTCGCTGGTGTTGTAAATATGCACACTCTCGTGTATGAGGCCCAGCCCAGACGTGTTTTCGAGAATGAGCGCAAGACGCCCCTTGATCTCGTCGTCATCGTCGGTTCCGTAAATCCCCGACACTTGGGACATGGGCCAGGGATAAGTAGCATTGACGTGAGGGCCGCTTTGCAAGGGAGGGGGGAGGCATTAGCTATATCCAAGTATTTGCTGGTACCGGCTTACACGCGGGGTCTACTTACCCGATGCCCTGGAATTTCTTGCCAGCGGCATAATAGGGATTGGAGCGCGAGAACATGGCGTCCTTTGTCTTCCTGTAGGTGCTGTCGCTCCTGGGTAGGAATCCGAGATACGGCAGGGACACGAGACTCGGCACGTTGGCGTCGTCCATGATGTATTGGCCGCCGTAGCCGTTTGTCTCGTAGGCGAATATGCCGTTGGGCGTCTTGGTGTGATGGAGGACGGCGTTGCGGATGGTGCGTGCGTGCTGGCGTGCCTGGCGGGAGACTTGGTTGAGCTTGCGGGAGGCGTCAAGCATGTCGGCTATGTGGTTGAGCTCTACGGATAGCATGGCGTTGTCGGAGGTGATGAAGTCTGGAGAGGCATTAGTCTGGGGAAGCGCAAGTGTCCTGCCGGACTAGAGGGGAGGGTGTCCTGGGATCCCACGTACTGAAGACGCACAAGTCGTCGGATGGCCGGTGGCTGCAGGCAACGAGGCCGTTGGCAAGCTTGGGCTCGCCGTTGCCGCTGTTAGGCACCGGCGGTGAGAGGGAGCCGGCCGTGCCTGTCCAGTTGTAGTAGCTGACGAATTCCCAGTCGTCGGACCAGGAGCTCTGGGATTGTTCGTTGATGGTCTGGAGGATCTTGTTCATGGCCTTCTCCCCTGTGAAACGTTGTCAGCGCGTGCCGTGACTGGGTGTGTATGGTTCTTTTAGTGACGTACAGTTGTCATTGATAAAGGAGGCGTCTTTTGTGTTTTGGTAGAATGATCGGGAGATTTTGAGAAACGCAGCCAGAGAGTCCAGTTCATACTGCTGAGGTTAGGTGGTTGTCGTTGAGAGCTCGTTTGGGTAGACGCACCTTGCACTCAAAGACGGTTTGGTTGTCCACAGGACTGTAAACCAGGTCAGCATTACAACACCTCCTGATAGCAAAGAGACGCATACGGGTTGACATTGACTTTGGCAGCGTAGTCATTTACCGTGGGCTTAAGCCCCGACTCGGGTGGTGGTTGGAACGAGCCTGCGTCTAGTCAGCGAGCCAATTTTCTCGTGTACTTGCAGTTCTCGATAATTATGGTACATGCCGCAATAAGGATACTGATAAATGTATCGCGCCTCGGTGTTGATGATGGCCTTGACAAGCGCCTTGAGATTGTCATCCTGCGGCAAAAGCTTGTACAGATGGGCAAACTGGTTCCCCGTGTCGCGAAGCCATTGGGCCCTATACCAAGCATACAGCATTCCGAGATTAGCATTTGGTCCATGGCGGCAGGCTGTATGACGAGATTAAAGTGCAAACCAACGTAATATCCTAACGGCGCATTAGCTCGGCTGTGAACAGTAGTCATCTTCTACAACATGTACGTACCCCGGTAACGATGAATGCCAAATTCACCTTGGGGTCGAAATACTTGACCGTGGTATCCAAGGTCGAAGGGAACGTGTTTTCAAACAACCTGGCCAAGTCGGCATCTCGTATCCGCGCCTTCATGTCACGAATGACTTTCTACACAAGGCGTCAAGACGCTGTCCCGTAAAACGCGTTTAGAACAGGACTCCCGCTCACCTCAACAGCAGGGCTCGTAAACGTCCGACACTCCTCACTGGGCCGCATAAACGGCAACTTCAACGGCCCCTGGGAATACGGCGCATGCGGCTTCTGCGAGTAGTCGGTGTAGTCGGGGCACGAGGCTGGCGTTCGGGCTTGCGCCTCATAATCCTGCCACGATGCGTGCGTGGCGGGGAGGATGGCGACTAGGGCAGCCACGCCTGTGTGGGTGAGCGAGGGGATTCGCATTTTCAACTTTTATATATATTTTTTATTTATTTCCCTTCTTTTTCAAACGCGTGACAATGAGAATCGTCAACTGCTCTGTTGTCGTGGGGAGAAGGAAGAATGAGTCGAATCGAAGAACAACCTGCCATTGACTCGTCCGTTTGTTTATTAAAAGGTCAATGTAGATCCGCCGACTCCCGACGTCAATTCTGGTAAATAAGACTGAGACATTGTGCTTGTGCGGGGAAGTCGGGTAGCACTACGACTGGGTGACTTGATTATTGACATGTTGGGGAAATTATGCATGCCGATCGTGTAAAAAACAAGGGCCGATGCCGATTGTTGGGTAGTTTCGGTGTGAGCATTGTGAATGGTCACACGCATGACGCTTGCTGCTGTTCGTGTGTCTTGTGGCTGTGGAGGAGAAGGAATATTGAAAGCTGTGTTGCTTTGTCTGCATCATCATTAGTAATATTCAGGCATGATTGCCGGCGCTAATTGTGGTATTGCGTGAGACCCAATGCGGACGTCGTCGTGATGATTTCGCCGTCTCCTCGCCGAGCTGAGCTGTATTGCCTCAACCCCCTTTCGCATTTACCGGGACTCCTTCGACTACCAAGCCATGCTTGCTGCAGGCCTCAATTTGCAGTCCTACCGCATCACTGCGCCACCATCGCCATCTGCGTCTTGGCCAAAGACCCTCACAATCGGACAACATTGAAGGCTCTCGCGTGGGTGGTTGATGAATTGACTCGCCAATTCGCCAATCACCAATCAGTATCAGGTCCTGGCTGGGTTCACGTTACATCCTCATATCATCCGGTATCTTATATTTCCGTCCCATGGGCCCCACCAAACCAGGTTTGTTAACTTGTCAAGAGTCATGACACCCACCCACACCTACACATGCCGAGAGCTAAAGCTGGGGTTCGGGACATGGAACTCTTTCTAGTATTCGGCGTGAGCCTGCCGGCCCCGTAAAATACAGGGACCGAGGCCGACTCGTTTTCAGGAATCAGCTGTTCTGATCTCGTCGGTTGTTGCTGATCATCGTTGCTTGGCTTGCGCCGCCTCCCTTGTACGCCGTGTCTTGGGTCGCACCATTTGAGGTTTTGTCCCGACCGGCAACCTTGAACATTCAACAATTCGGCACCGCCGGCCTGTCATAAAGCCCATTGCCGTCGGTTGAGCGACGTCGATGTAGACAATCTTCCTGCTGGGCCGGGAAAGCAACCATGGCGGAAAAGGTCCTTCCTGTGGCCAGCACCCACATCAACACCGATGCAGTATGTTG
This sequence comes from Metarhizium brunneum, assembly GCF_013426205.1. NCBI lineage: Eukaryota > Fungi > Ascomycota > Sordariomycetes > Hypocreales > Clavicipitaceae > Metarhizium > Metarhizium brunneum. The sequence continues at coordinate 8,460,747 of NC_089422.1, read as the reverse complement.
ACACTCGTGAAACCACAATCTATCATCCATCAATTGGGGGAACAATGGCATTCTTGCTAACCACGGTGCAGAAGCAAGTGGAGACAAGAGTGGTTACCGGCGACGAGGCCTTCAACGAAGCACTGTTAAAGGAGCCACCAACGCCCTGGAGCAGGGGCCAGCTTATGATTTATCTCTTCTCTCTGGTTGCCTTTTTCAACAGCACCGTCAACGGCTACGACGGCAGCTTGATCAACAATTTGCTTCAAAATCCGTCTTTCATTGCAAAGTACAATGGATCCAACAGTGGGATCTGGGCTGGTATCGTCTCATCCATGTACCAGATTGGCAACATTGTGGCTCTTCCCTTCCTGGGTCCAGTTTGTGACCACTTTGGTCGACGGGCTGGCATGGCTAGTGGTTCCGCTATCATCATTATCGGTGCGTTCAACGCTGGTGCGCGGCGAGGTTGCGTCACGCTAGCATTACTAACGAGGAACCAGGCACCATCATCCAGGGAACTAGTAATGCAGCCGGTCAGTTCATGGGAGGTCGCTTTCTCCTCGGATTTGGAGTATCGTTGGTAGCAACCGGTGGTCCCATGTACGTGGTGGAAATCAATCATCCTGCGTATCGTGGTGTCGTTGGCGGTAAGTTCATCCAGCGCCGCACGTAAAAAAAAAAAGGGTTCTAAGACGTGCCAGCAATGTACAACACCCTGTGGTTCTCGGGATCAATCCTTTCATCGGGAGCAGCACGAGGGGCTGCAAACGTCGGCGGCGACTATTCTTGGCGTCTCATTACTTGGCTCCAGGTTCGCACGCCCACCATCATGCTCATCCAGATCTCGACCGCATCAACTAATAATAGCAGATTCTCTTCCCGTCTCTCGTCCTCATCTTCTCCTTTTTGCTCCCGGAATCCCCCAGATGGCTCTACGTTCACAACAAAAAGGAAAAAGCCAAGGCCATTCTCGTAAAATATCATGGAAACGGAAACGACAGCTCCCCGTGGGTGAGTCTCCAACTTCGAGAGTACGACGAATGCCTAAACATGGACGGCGCAGACAAGCGCTGGTGGGATTACCGTGTTCTCTTCAGAAGGGGAAACTTTTACCGCCTAAGCTGCAACCTGATCGTCTCCGCCTTTGGGCAACTTGCTGGCAATGCCGTGCTGTCCTACTTTCTGGGCTCCGTCCTTGACTCGGCTGGTTACACGTCGTACCTCGCCCAGGCGAATATTACGCTCATAAACAACTGTGTGCAGTTTTTATGCGCAATTTGCGGAGCACTGTTGGTTGACAGGATTGGTCGGCGGCCGCTGCTGCTTTTCGCCTTTACTTCGTGCACAGTTGTGTGGCTGGGGATGACGATTGCGGCATCGCAGTTTGCCGCGTCGTACGCGGGCGAAACTGCCAGCGGTGTATATGTGTATACGAATGGGGCCGCCAGTAAAGCCGCGCTGGCTATGATTTTCTTATTCGGCGCTGCGTTCTCGATTGGTATTACGCCATTGCAGGGACTGTATACTGTTGAGGTTTTGAGTTTTGAGATGAGAGCCAAGGGCATGGCCATGTCGAATTTAGCGGGTACGTATCTCTCACTGAGAACTAGGCTTCGTTGTATTCGTCTTTTTTTCCTTTCAACGCGTTTCTTCTCTATTTTTTCCGCTGACCAATTACTTACAGTCAATCTTGCCGGCTTACTCAACCAGTATGCTTGGTCAGTATCCATGAAGAACATTGGATGGAAGACATACATTATATTCACAGTCTGGGACGCAATTTCCGTCATCATTATTTACTTTACATTGCCCGAAACAAAGGGTAGAACGGTATGTGGCTTCCAGTAACAGGTCCAGTATGACGTGTATTAATGTCCATTTGCTACAGCTCGAAGAATTGGATCAAATTTTTGCAGCAAAGAATCCTGTCAAAGCATCCTTATCAAAGAAAGAGATTCTAGTCAGCCGGGACGGAGATGTAGTTGATGTCAAGGAGGCGTCAACTTGACTGGGGCGAATTCTTCTGTCCGTGGGATGAGCGAAACAACCCGTGTAAAAATTTACAAGTTTACAGTTCGCTCTCGGCCGTTTGGCCGTTTCATGCAGGCCGTGTTTGAATCATAGGTTGGCTATTGCGCCGTGCATAATAACATCTAATTTATTTCTAGTAGATCAACCGCAACGCGATTCTTACTAGCACCAATAGTCTATAAAAAAGGGGGGGTATCTAAGAAAAATATGTACTTCACCTACTCTAAGCATTACACAGCCCCTTGGCAACCAATGGAGGCGTTGAATCGGCGTCGCCCCAGTCAAAGCTTGCTATCAACTTGCCAACATCAGTTGACTCGTCCGCCAGTATATAATCCTCTTTGCGAAAGTCAGCTCTACTGCCAACTGCTGAGCGCATATTTGGACTCACCCTTGGTCGGGAAATACCACCAACTGTCGGAACGGAACGCATTGTTCGTAAGCTGGGACAAGACGTCAATCCACGCCTGAGGATGTTAGCTTCCTGCCTTTCCTTTCTTCTGTCTCTTTTTTAAAAGCAGCTAGGACACAAGCGTACAGTCGACTTTTCCTGATGCATATCATGCTTCGCCGACGAAATATAACACTATTATTTGTTAGTCGAGTCGCCCTCGGAAGTAGATGGCCCTCATCATAATGCGACGGTATATAAGTCACCTTTGGATGATCCAAGTTTTTTTGGCCGTCAGGACCACCACGTGGCTTGCTAGCATCGGCGGCATTAAACGTGTTCTTGATTTGGGCCCATTCTATCCTTTGATACCCCGTATGCTGAGACAGGTATAATTGCGCGGGCGCCCACATCCCATTACTCTGATTCTTATTCCATATCACGACGACTCGTTCCCAGTCACTAACAACTTCTGTCAGCCGTATTCACAGTCCCCTCCCTTCAGGAACTTGTTACAGTCCGTGGCAGGATATATTCCACCGCCACCCGAGTACGCGCCAGCTTATCACAGTTCATGGGAGGCACCGCTCCGCCTGGTCAACAGAACATCAACCCCCCGCCCTCCCTTTGTCAATACCGGAGAAACTCACAAGGGGTGCCCGAATATCTTATTCGGAATAAATCCATCCTTTGTATAGAACAAATTGTAGGCAATCCTGACCGCCGCGTTTCCGCACCGCGAATAGGAAAAGTACACGGGGAACGACGGCATCGGGCTCCCAAGCGGCACGCCGGGGTTTCGGCAATCGCACCCGGAGTCCGGCCACGCACACAGTTTCGACGGAGCCGCCTGTGTGCCGTTCACTATGGCCCATGAAGGCATACACGGTGCCCTGCCCACTGCCTGGCCCATCAGGAACATGGGCTGCGCCTTCATAGCGAGCTCGATACCCGCCGTGTTCAACAGGTATTCCATCTCAGCGTCGGGTATGGGTGTTGCAGCGGCTGTTGTAGCGGCCAGTGACCCGAGGGTCAAGGCTTTCCGGACCAAGGCTCGCATTTGGGCTCGGGAATACGGGGCTGTTTGGTGTTATGAGCCAGGGACTGGCCATCAACCTACGAGGCGGTGATGGAAGCTCGGCCGTGGCATCCATTTAAACACTTTGTCTTGCTTTATTTACAGTCCATAGAGTGGTATTCTTGCACATCTAGTGAGACCTGCTGGGAAATCATGCGACAAACAGGCCGGTAGTAATGCGCAGGTATGGACTGGCTCCATGAGCCCTGTGCGCCAGGTGTGCGTCGCGCATGAACCCGTCAGAATGCATGTGTGAGCCCGTGACTGTGCGTTTGGCCTTTTCAACTCGTGCGCCGAGGTGGTATAGATTGGCGGTTATTCCTTTCGGGGCCAGGCTGACTAGTGATTGTCTCCATGTTGGGTGTTCACGTGGTGGTTGCATCGTGATGGAGGTCACCCGATGCGGCGTCGGAATCGGCACGACAGTTGCCAGAATACACAAGTTGCGACCATATTGAATTGTCGACTGGCTCTATACGTTCAGGTGTAAAGCTGTCGGGATTTTCCAAGGCGCGTCAGAGTTGTCATCGGCCGTATGCTCTCCATCGTCTTGTTCCTGCATGGCTTGTCCGCCAGAGACATATCTCGGTCGGTCATGAATGAACGTCGAACGTTTTCGCCTCCAGCAAGAATGTCTTTGAAAATACGTCCGAGGCGATTTGTCCCATACTGTGTATTTCTGGGGTTTCAAAAGGTCTTGAGGACCATCAGACATCCCACACTCACCACTCTTCCAGTAAGACTTTTCACCCACGGCACACATTGAGGCATTTTTTTTACAACCGTTTACCCTATGTCAGTCGGAAGAAATCAAGCTATACAAGTACCAATAGACGTGGAATAAGAAAACTTGCCGACTTCACCCGGAGATGAAAGATGGAGACGCCATGAAAAAACCTAGACCTCAGCTGCCACATGCAATCGGGATCCCATCACCCCGTCTCTTATCAACCTTTTAGTCTATATATATCGATATCCCCTCGACAGCACCAATACGCATCGGAACTTGTACCTTCTTTGAACTTCCGAACAGAATCCTAGCCGTGTCCTCTTTGATCTGGTCGCGCCAAGACTTGTCGCATCCGACGAAAGCCATACCATGGGGGTATAGTCCAAGTAAACAGCCAGTCCGGTTCCTCTGTATAGCTTTCATTTAGCCTAGTAAGAACTTCAGCCAAATTTAGCGCTCCGCAAACTGTGAAGCCCACAAACTCCAACCGTAAAAGGAGGTGAAAACCACCCATCGCTAAAATGTAAAGCGTTTTCCTCTTCCTCAACATACAAAGTCTGGCATATCACCCTAGCCGAGTCGGCATCATCACAGAACCTATCTGGACGGCTTTTTCCGTAAACTGGCTTCTTCTTTACTCATTATTATTACGTTGGGTGCGTGTCAGGGTCACAAACAATAAAGCTTCCACAGCTTGCAAAACAGACAGTCGAGAGAATCCACATAGGTCATATTGACTGAAATAACCTACAGCAAGCCTCTGTGACCTCTTGAACATGATGAATCAGCCTGAGTTGGTAAAGGATTGAGAATTATATGCCGTCCCGTGTTCGCCCTGCCGCCACCTACTGGGCTTTACTTGGCGGTTGTGGCAACTCGTCCGATCTCAACTCCACTTGATGATCATACCCGAAGGTGTTTTTAGGAAAGATCAGCAAATGCCCAGCCTACTAGGCGCCTCTATGGATCTTCTGTGTTAACTGGGAGGTCGTCTGTTGTCTCCGTTCCTAGGCTACGGATGAAAATTGCCATGTCCACTCCATGTTCAGGGTCGAGTCATATCCCTCCACTAAAACGAAGATGTTATGAAGAATGCCATAAGGCTAAGCTGAGTCAAGCTGGCGCCTATTTTTACCCTTCCTTTCGGGACATTATTTTGTTCGCTGGAGATAGAGCCCTATACCCCCTTGCTCTGTGCCATCTCCGTTCCTACATCCAAGTATAAATTAAACTTTTGGCAACTCTCCTGCCTAAACTCCATGTGTCCGCCCTCGTGGTCATTGTGATTCCGCGACACAGTATCCGTCCTGCAGCTCACCAGAAGCTGAACATGAGTGGTGCCTTTCGAAAGCCGAAAGAACATTACAAATGCTCGGTTGGTTAGGACATTGAATATGGTGACGGAATTTACAGTTGCTGCTTAAGCTTTAGATACCTTTCCCTTGGCGTTGGTAACTAGTACAAGAGACAAGAGCACTCCTCAGTCACACCGCAAGATCTCTGACAAAGTCTATCACCCAGCGGTGGCCCGACTGAGCTGGCCCTATTTTCGCGTCCTTTCCGATCTTACATACCTCGCCATCACGGATGCAACTTGCCCAAGGGCTGTTGCAGGGTGAGCGTGGTAGGATATACTCCATTCTCAAGATTTGCCAGGAAACTTTACTTTGCGTTCATACTGGCTGAAGTTTTACATTTTGTTGCCAATTTCCAACACGGGGATGCCAAAGTGTAATACCACACCAGGTGTATTGTGATTTCCACCAGTATCTGGATTCATCTCATTCGTGTTAATGTAGGGTAGCAGATGCGATAGGCGTGGTCCTATCCAAAAGAAAAAGCTCGATATCACTGAGGACTAATTGTTCTCCAAAGAGCATATAATAAATATATGTATCATGAACATTGCAGCCTGCGGTCTCATCGTCTTGGCGCCTCGGGATCTGTCAAAGCTAGCTGTGTTCAAACAGTAAAGGCCGCTTCATTGGGGGTACAAGGGATATTTAAACCCATAGATAGTCAGTCAGCAGCCCAGAATAAGGGATCAGATTTATTTTAGGGTGAGGGGTTGTGTCTGGGTTCATATCCCTGAACATCAACGGCAATGCTACCAGCTGCCATCAACATTATAGCTTCTCATTCGATGCCAACCAACACATGTTGGGCTCGCCAAAGACTCGTACAGGGATATTGGTGTTTATTATGAGAGCTCTGCGTTGCAATGATATTCGATGCTGGTAAGCGAAAGCAGCACTCTCGTGGGGCTCAGTGAAGGATGTCCTTTCTCCGAACATCATGCCGTTTAACCTTTCACCGTGTTTCATGCGCGCATACCTTATTCGCTGGCTAACCCCAGGTGCTTATTTGCTTGTCGATCTGTTGCTTATAGCAGCCCGCTCAGCTCCCGGTATGACTTGGCTCACTGTATCACATTTCCCACGCTGCATCTTTTCCAAGATTGCACACCGCTATTTCAATAGCAGGGCTTACATTGGCACCTTCATGGTATCTTCAGACTCGTTTATAATTTGGAATCTGCTGATAGATGTCTTTTGATGAACGGGGTAGTGAGAACACACCGAGTCCAAATGGCACAACAGCCCAGTGCTTAGGAGCTTAGTCTTCAAATGCTGGGTAAAATATTCAGACTAGTTCATGCATAAACGGCTCTAGGTTGTGTGACGTATGTGCGTGTATGTAGGCGGGTGCTATCCTCCGATGCCAGGTAATAGGCTGCAAACGTTATAGCCCTCGAGTCCATGGCCACGGTTCAGGATTCGCCATTCCGCAAGGTTGCCGATAGACTTGCCAGCCCCTGCTGAGGTTCAAATTCGACCTAAAATCCAAGCATATCAAGTTGCATATGCAAGTTACGTATTTGTGCGTAGCACAGCGTCAATCCCGTTGACCAATAGACGGCAATTCTGTCAGCTTACTCGGTACACTGGCCTCAAGTCCATGTCAGCCTTTGATGTACTAGTAGTCGAAAGGGAGCTGACGCGTCGGTTGTCACGGCTTTGTAAGACCCGCCCCCACCCGCAGCTAGAAGCATCCCCATGAGAGAGTTTCGGCGAAGTTAGAGCTAGCGTGCTTGTATCCGGTCGGTTGTTGGGCAATGATTAACAGGGCTGAAGGGAACGTGGTTTTGGCGATTTAGGGCGATTGGATAGTTGAGGCGGCGGAGCCAAGACTTCAATGTTGGCTTTAGACCCCACTATCCACCATGAATTAGAATGAATTAAAATTCGCGCCAAGCTTTCCTGAACTTGCTGGAAGGGCTGAGCTGGCTGTACTATCCTTAATCGTGTTCATAATCACGTCGGAATGGGCCGTGTCATCTCTTTTCGCAATCGGCTGCGCGGCAGACGCGTGGCCCCCGTCATTGCCCGTGTCCCGTTAATTCGGGTCGTGTTGGCACGAATCCTGAAAGTTGAAAGAAGGTGAAATGGACAATCGATGTTGTATTTCTACACATGGAGATGCATGATTCGACACGCTCGGGGCAATAGTCGCAACTGGAGTGCTGTCCACTGGCTATCCGCAGCCCGCGAAACGCTGGGCGACTCTGGAGTAAGCCGGCAACTCCGATTTCTCTCCGGTGGCTATGAACGACGCAATTCGAAAAAGTACGCGAGTTTTCTCCATGTGAAGGGATGGGAGAGACCCACAAACAACACCAGAAATTTGCTCCACTTTCATCATCGGTACGGAGTGGCGGGGTCACGGATGCGGGCTGGAAAATCCATAGAGTTGAGCCTGAAGAAGTATGTAATTCCCCCAAGGACAATGCACTAAAAGGCGTAAAATCTTCTCCAACCTGGTGCTGGGCATGCAGGGCTATCAGCCATATGATCAAAATGCATGGTCCAATATTGTGCCATGTCCGGCTAATCTAGCCGGCACCCTGCGGATGGTGTGGGAGTGGCCTGCTTCAATCCAAACCTTTGTATCCATCCGACCATGCCCACCAGTGGCACAAGGGGTATGCCCCAACCTTTGTTTCCATGATTCGGGTTGGGTGAGTTACGAATCGCGCACGAGGATCGTCCATGGCAGATGAGAATTCTTCGAAGTGTCCCGGTAGAACAATCCCGCACACATGGCTAAAATCGGCGAGCGAAGGGAACGGGGCGGCAAGGCTACAGTAGCGCTAGCGCTGGTCGTGCCGATCGTGTGCACCGACTGTTTATTCTCTCATTAACCCTAGCTGGCTGGCTTGCTGGCCAGATTGAGCAGCGTTGCCCGGCCCAGAGTCACCGCCGGATGAGGCGCAGGCGCAGACTATTCGAGCAGATGGCATCACGAGCAACTGCCCCATCTGGGAATCAAGACGGGCGGTCGGACCTTGTGGCGTCAAGGCGCAGGGGGGCTATCTGTGTTGCCCTCATTAATAATATGGTCGGTACGGAGTAAAGCAGCCATAACATCAGTGTCGACACCACCCCAGGCCAGTTGAATGAAGGGGTCCAATCATCTGAGGACAGTGAACACTTGGCATTCAGACCACCAAGACTCATGTTCTGGAAGAGACCTACATGTGGATGGTGAGCTTGGCGGTGCCTTGTCCCAACAGTCCTGTAAGGGACCTCGCGTCGTGTATTCGTTATGGGCGAGCCAATGGCCACCGTGAGAAGTTTTGATAGTGATTACCGAGTACAGAGCCATAGAGTAGATTTCTATGGGCAGGAAACGGCATTGAAGACACTCCGTACAAGTTGCACAGGTGTAATCTGTCGTATGGATATTTGGATATAGTATCATCTAGAGCCTGGTCAAAAGATGCAGCGGCAAGGAGAAAACATCAAATGCCCTCCAGAGGATAAGAGTGTAGATTGTTCTTCGCACCTTCCCTTACTTGACCAGGCACATTCCCTTTTGGTAAGAGCTAATGTCAAGGCGCAGTTCCTACTTACGCATCTCCTGTCCACCACTCGCTGACAACTACCCGTAGTACCATCTCACAGCGTCTAAACGGACACGCTGCATCAATTGACTCCCCGTTCCGTCAATATTAGGCCATTAGTGGATCAATTGCTGCCTCCTGCCTAGTTTCAGCATTTGCAGACCAATGCCCGATATGAAATGCTCCATCCAAAGGCTTTGATGGTTGCTGACTCTGCCACAGCCCAGCCAGGTCCTAAGCTAGCGGCGGCCCACTCCACGATCCCTGTCCTCGGGTTTCCAACATCGATCCAGTCATCCAGCTTCGTTTTTCTCAAGTTTGCCATTCTTCCGCTTGAACCATCCATCCACATCAAATGTTAGATTTCTGCCCACTTTGACGGGCGTGGTGATCCTCGCAGCTCTGTTTTTCTCGTACTTCGTACACCTTTGCCTCGTTCTCCGTCCTCAATGGTGTGGGGCAGGCCGTTCGTGTCTTCCAAACGAACCGACTTCTCAGGACCGGAGTAACAAGAAGTACGAGGCGCAGAGCGCGGGGCTTTTTTGCTTTCCCCGTTCCTCTCTATCAGACCTTGGTTAAATCGTCAGTCATCAGTCGCAGGCGACAAAGGTAAACGTCCAACACTTTATTTTTTTCACTGTCTCCAGATGCGCGAAGAAGTTAGTACCTGTCCCATGACGGCCGTCATTTTACAACTCTCGTCAATATTCTGTCATAATCGCGAAGCATTTGCTTTAAGGGTGTCCCTTTAGTTTTGAAGCCCTGACAGTGGTCGGCTTGCGTTGTGGCATCTCTTCGGGTCGTCGTTGGTTAGCTTTCTGTCCTCTTCATCATGTCTTCGGCCAAGGCCACCAAGAAGAGTGCCTTCTCGTGTGAGCCGTGTCGCAGGCGCAAGGTACGTTTTTATATCTTCTGGGTCTGGTTTCTTGTGACGGTCGACGGACGTTGGCCGACGGATGCACAAATCACAATCGTACAAAGACACGCATCCCAGCTGGCTGTTACACCAACCTGATTCAGCTCCTGCTTTGCATGCTGTGGACAGCTTCACTCATACTCTCTGTTTCTGTGGATAGGTTAAATGCGGAGGTGAACAGCCCATTTGTCAGCGGTGTGCTGCTCGCAATGATGAATGCATTTACAAGCTGTTTGTCGCCCCCACGGTCTGCAGCTGGAAAGCCTGTTATGCCCTAACCTGAACTTTAGAAATCCAACATTGTCCTACACTCAGCGGCTAGAAGGACGAATTAAGGAACTGGAAGACCAGGTAGCCAACCTTACGAAGTCGCCTCCGTCACTTGCTGGCTCGTCTCATTCAAGCCCCCCCGTCTCAGGCGTCCAGGATGTTTCATCGCAAACCAGTCGGCATGCTTCTGATGAGCAGGGTATCAGCCGAAGCTTCAGAAGCTTGAAAATTGATGACAAGGGAAGCATCACATATCACGGTGCTACAAGTTTCTTTAATCTTCCAAGTGATCGGACTGGCCCTGGCCCATCTGATATGCCATTCTTGAACCCCTCGTCTTCGGATACCGACCTTCAGAGACGAGAACGCTTAATTCACAACGCATGGCACCAGCGCGCTATGGAGAACTTGAACGAAGTCCCTGTATGTTGTTTCTTGCTTAGGAATGCAGTCTCGTCGTGACTTCGGGGCCGACATACACCCTGAGTTGCTAACTGGTATTACAGGAACCATTTCAATACCTCCTAAATGTTCATTGGTGCTGGATCCAACCACTCTTTAATTTTATCTACCGCCCTGTATTTACACGTATGTTTATCCAATCAGTCACCCTCCAACTTCAGTGCCATACAAAATGTTTCCTCATTGCAAATCTCTAGCTAACAATGGCAGGTGACATGCAATCCATGGGGCCGTATTACTCACACACGCTTCTTAATGCTGTAATTTCACATTCAATTCGATGGGGTCGGAGCGACCCATCAACCAAACGACTACTTGACGACTCCTACCACGGCGGCCTCGTCTTTGGTAAACATGCCAGAAGCATGCTTTTTGAAGAATTGAACAATGGAGTTTGCACAATTCCTACGATACAAACACTCCTCCTTCTTAGTGCGCAGGAGTGCAGCCAGGGCAATTCCACACAGGCTTGGACATATAGCGGAATTGCCTTCCGGTTGTTGGACCATCTTGGCATCTGTGTGGATAGCCAGCGATTTCCGGGCCCCGTCCCCTTAGGTGATGAGGAGCTCGAGATTCGTCGACGCATCTATTGGGGCTGCTATTTCTGGGACAAGCTTATATGTCTGTATCTGGGACGGTCGCCTTCCTTGCAACATACAAATATTTCACCATCCCATATCATGTGTAAGAATCTTTCGCCCTCGGCGATGGGTGTGCGAAACGAAGCTGGCTTGCTGACCAGTGCCTCACAGTTGATGATTCGGCCGAAAATGACCTGTGGGTTCCCTTTGGTATTCCACAGACCGACCCCACGTGGAAATACCCACCTACGACGGCTCACTCAGCCTCATGTTTCATGAGCATGTGTCGACTGGCAGTCATTTTCAATGAAATTCTGATCCATATGTATGACCCGCTGTCGCAAAATACTGACGCTGAAATCCAAGAGTGTCTCAACTCACAGGAACCCCTGTTGCATCAGTGGTGGGATCAACTGCCAGTGCACCTCAAGATCAACCCTATTTCATTGCCCAATCTGGCTCCGCCATCCCACATTGTGACGTTAAAGTACGTATTCCTTTGAAAGATCAGCTCTGGACGGTGCAATCAAGTCGATACCAAAACCATATACCTAACGCTGGACAACAGTTGTCTTTATCATGCATTTAAAATCTTGCTATTTCGGCCAATGATCACCGGAAGAGGCCAACGCGAATGTGAGGGCCCGTCTCCAGTTCAGCGATATCTAGTGGAAAGTGTGACATCGGCAACATCCATCATGGCAATATTCGATCTCTTTTGCAGGACTTTCACCATCAACTACTGCGTTTTATCACTCGCCTACTGTGTCTATATCGCCTCATCTATCTTTCTACTGCAGGTTCAAGCTGCTCCAGACGACCAGCAAGCAATGCGAAAGCTCACTTACTGCATCCAATGCTTGCAGCAAGTGAGGCAAATTAGCCCAGGTAAGATATAGCGTATTCTCCCCTTCTTCAAATGGCATCAAGTCATTTACTAATGGGACGGCTTAATATAGTCATAGCCTCCGCGCTGAACAATATCAATAAAGAGCTCACCGCTGTGGGCATTACAGTAGGATCCTCTATGCAGCAAAGCCCGCAGGCACAGCCGTCCTTGTCCACAGGATCCAGCGCTCCTCTGCCTAGTGGCACATACCAAACATCTGCAGATATAGGCAGACAAATCCCTATTCCATCCCATCCAGTGTACCAGCCATCGTTCAGCCATAACTTTGGTCCGGATGCAATGTCCATGGAACCTGGTGTCTTCGAAGCGATGTCAACTCTAGAGCCACTTAGCATTCGGGTTGGCACCATTCCCGAGTCGGAAAATCCACCTTCTTTTGGATGATGTTTCTGGTCTATTGCATTGACTCAAAGGATGCTTATGAAGGCACACCGTTTTTCAAGCGCTTATGGCAAACCCCAGTTGTATCGATGCGGACCATCGCCGCTGTTGCGGTCGGTTTTGGGGATTTTTCCATCATTATCCACCCCAGTCGGTGTCCTGGGCACCCCCGTTTCTCGATATTAGAATTGCAGAGACTAAGCGTCAGGGCTATACATATCCCAGGGTTCGACAACACGAGTCTGGTGGAAAGAGGTAAGTTGCTTAGGTATGAATTGCAGCGTGGTACAACGCGTTGGCTACAGCGACAGAAATCTAACTGGAAAGGCAGTTTACAGAGGAGCATGGTGACGAGGAATTTTTCTATGGTCAGTCAGGCTACGAGGTCTTGCTTAGAGTCTGCCACCACGTCATATACCTGACTGCTTACCAGACTGCTGAGATCAAACAGTGCAGTTGCTGCTGCTGTCTGGGTAACATAGTTGGAACTCAGAAGTCACTCGGCAAGAACTGAACATCAAATCCACACTTGGTGGCCAAGGCGATATCTTTTCTGGATGACAAAAGCTCCATTGGCTAGAGAGTAATTCGAGAGATTCTGGGTAGCCTAGTCGACGGCTCAGAAGTAGCGGCAATTGATATATACATCAAGGTCGATGTATAAGCATATTATATCTGCGGTCAAACTGTTATCATCAGCGGACCTTGCTCCGCCTCACTGGGCCAAGTGTGCTAGTCGCGGCTTCACATAGCATGATGAATATAGGCGAGAATATAGGCGATATTCATTGGCCATGAAATGGGCATTCGTACGACAGATATAGAAGTCGCCCGAAGCAGGTGACAAACTCGGAACTTGACCGAGGGCCAGTTTCAATTCATAGACAACTTCAAGCCTCACGACACTGTCAAGGTAAATATCAATAGAAAAGATGACTTGAACCACGGTGCAGTGTGAGCAATGATTTGACACTGAGCTTTGTCATTGGAATTGTTGTAGTACTACGTAGGTACTCCGTAGTTAAGCACGGATTACTCAAGTGCGGGATATGCTACTGGGCTGGCAACGTGGTCGTGAGACTGGTCTCGGTCAACCTCCGTCGCAGGACTCAGGCACGACCAGACGGCTGGATTTCAGCATCGTCGTATCAGTATATATCTGGAACAGATCCCACCCGCGTTGGCATTCTTTCGTGTGCACGAAACACCATCTTCCCTGTCACCCACGAGAAATACTAAGCAGCGTTCTGCCGCCCACGACTAACACAGCTTGACGTTCCCTGGTCAGGATAACGGACATGCTTGACTCGAACGATCAGTAACGGGAAGCCATGAGGCTGTCCCTGGCGGCCTTGTGGCCTCGTGGCGCCTTAGCTTATCGAGGCTGAGCCAAAAGCGCGGCGATTGAAGAGCCTTTGGCTGAAGACAAGACAGGACAAACGTGGCCGTTGGCCATTGTCAAGTACTACAAGTACCTAGGTATTTAAGTACGGCAGACTCCGTATACGTTCCCATATTGCAGCATGTCATGCTTGCGAAGAGACGGACCAGTTGACTCGTTGTGTGTCGCTGGAGAAAACGAAGGAACATTGGAGCGCCGACTCCGGTGCACAGGGAGACAGACACTGGACTGGATGAACAACGACCCGGCGACCAGGCGACCAGACGACCAGACGGCCCTGTTGACCTTGTTGACCCTGTTAGCTGCATCCATGTCTGGGCGGATGGCGCATGAAAAGAGGAAGAAGGTCCGTGAGTGGCAGTGGCGCCTGCTTGGCTTTAGGGGCCGGCTTCGGCCTATGCGTGCCGATTAGCCAAGAATCGGAAGGAGGGACGGAGGCTCCTGGGTCGACTAAAACTTCTTCAGCAGTCGGCGAGATGAGCAAACGCCAGGCCGCGCCTCAACGGGCCTCAACGGGCCTCAAATGGCCCCAAATGGTCATGGCTGCATCAAGCACCGCCCCACCGACCCTTAGAAGCGAGCCGGGCCTGGTTACGCAGCACTTTGCGGAACCTAGAAGGCAAAGCAACTTGTGGAAGAGAAAGCCTGCTCTGGCAGCCATGCGACACGAGGTGATATATGTCAACCATCGACTGCTCGAGCATGGATGAACGACTTGCAGCTCAGCCAACTTCAATTCCCCGCTAGCGACACTGCATTCGCCATAACTCGCTCGCTCACTCGCGCATCAGCTGGACCGGAGAATTGCTATGGGACTGCAGGAAACAGACCGAATTTCTACCTTGAAACAAGCCAGCACCCTTCAACCTGATCGATGGATGCTAGTGCTCGCTTGCAAGCAGCGTGAATCGAGTTGAATCTCTAGCTTTTTCTCGCAAAGCGCTCCTGGAGACCATCACCACCATGCGTTGGCTGTCGCCCAACCTTTTTTACGCATTTACCGTTGTTGTCATTGCATTTGGGTCGATTCCAAAAGGTGAGCCTCAAGGATCCGAAGAAACAAACAGTGGCCCCTTGCCTTTCGCTAACGGCGCGTCCTTAAAACCACAGGCTATGATGAAGGCGGCTTCGCTTCAGCGTCGGGGCTCAGGTCCTTTTTGACGGACTTCGGCCTTACAAGAGGACGGTGGACTGGCGATCCATCTCAGTTAGCTACTCGGCGAGCTGTTGTCTCATCCTTGGGAGTTCTTGGTGCAGCCATCGGAGCCGGTATGGCCATATACGTCACCGATGTGATTGGTCGACTTCGCACCTGGCAGCTCTTCACGCTTCTGTGGATGACGGGTTTCTTTACTGTCACCTTTGCTTCGGGAAACGTTGGCGTGCTCCTGTTTGCGAGGATCTGGGGGGGTATTGGCGCCGGCGGCCTGACCGTCGTCGCACCGTTGTACTTGTCAGAGATTGCAAAGGCAAAAAACAGAGGCATGATTGTGTCAGTATACATGGTTGTTTTATTAACAACATTGATGCTGGGTAGGCCAACTTCACTTGCCGTGGAACCCGTCGCCTTCACACTTTACTGGGCGCTAACTTCGAGATCAGGGTTCTTCATTAGTTACGCCGCCCGCAGGACGATGGCATCAAATCGAGAGCAGTACCGAGTTGTTCTTGCTGTGCCCCAGATTCCCGTTGGGATTGCACTTTTCTGCTCACTCTTTTTGCATGATACACCCCGCTGGCTTGCCTCCAAGAACCGGCATGACGAGGCCCTCATTGTCCTGGCCAGGTTGCGCAACAAGTCGATGGAAGATCCTGAGATACAGAGTGAATACCGCGAAATGCAGCAAGAAGTGGTGAGCAAGAATCTCATTCTTGCCGACACGTCGACTTGGACCATCATCAAGGAGGTCGCTACAGTACCCTCTTATCGCAATCGATTCCTGCTCGGCCTCGCGATGCAAACGTTTGCGCAATGGAGCGGTGGCAATGGCATCACTTACTACATTCCCGAAATTTTCCGTCTGGCCGGTATCACAACCAATCGCGCGCTGATCAACGCAGGTGGATATGGCGCTACGAAACTCGTCTTTACCATGGTGTTCACATGGGGATTGATAGATTACTTCGGCCGCCGACGTTGCTTCATGACTGGCTTAGCCATGCAATGCGCAACACACATCTACATGGCCATATACATGGCAATCTGGCGCCGTAGCGATAACCAATCTGCCTCCACCGCAGCCATCGCGTCTGTGTTTGTCTATGCCATCGGCTGGTCTATTGGCCTCTGTACAGTTCAGTACCTCTACGGGACAGAAATCCTACCGACGCGTGTCCGGGGAGTGTGCTATTCGGTGAATATGATGGTTCACTGGCTATTTCAATTCGCTGTTGTGCGAACCACGCCCCCAATGTTTAGAAACCTCGACGTCTGGGGAGCTTATGTATTTTGGGCACTCGTTTGTTTCATTGGCTTGATCGTGCTCGGCATATGGGCACCTGAGACAAAGGGAGTGCCATTGGAGAGGATGGGCGAATTATTTGAAGGCCCGTGGTACAAGACGTGGAAGGCCAAGGTCAATATGAACGGTGACGGGGAGTCGTTGCACTTGCAAACCAGTCGGGACTCGGTAGTTCACCAGCATGAGAACCGGAATAAGGCACCAGTGGATTGATGGTCCTTTTGCACTGAGTCTCCAGTATTGAGTCTGGACTTGGAAAGATCTCTGAACTGTATTTATGCTGGTAGAATTTACAACCGCTGCTTTCAAAGATTTACATGCTTTCAACATCCTCCAATCGCCAATATGCTTCATCTTCGCACGAGGACGGCATTAAAAGATGTCGTGTTTATGTACCATACAACATGATGTTTCGTACATGTGATACAACTCTTGGTTGTTATAGCTTGCTCTTGCTTCCTTGTACTAGGTCATGTGTGATGAGTCTTGCATCGATTTAGCCTTAGCCTTAGCTCAGCGAGAAAATGCTTTTGACACCACCGCCGTGCAAAATCATCTCATTTAAGCACACACCGCCTTCTTCCGTGTGAACCAATCTTCGTCTAACGTCGTAGGAGATTAGTACCCAATGCATGTCTGTATATCAGACCATCTTGGTACGACTTCCTGTGTGGAGAAGAGGTGACGATAGCCAGATCCACTAGCATTACACCAGGCATGGGCATGGGATCGACTCGATCCCTGGCTATGGTCAAATCTAACAATCCAAGGCCAACGATTGGATGCCAATTTCTCTTTTTTTTTTTTCTCTTCGCGATTCAATACAGGGTTGGTGGAGGCAAAAATGGACCTTGAGTGACATCCTTTGTCGTACGCATGATACATTATTGTTATTGTCGCAATCACTCAAATTGACCGCGCCCTAATACGGCTCTATAATATATGAGCCCATTTTTCGAGGTGGCACTTGAGCCTGGAACATGCGGTCAATTTCGTCAAAATGTACGGCCTTTGAGTTCTGGGATGTAGAAGAAACTCCATGCCGTGGCAATGGTTGCCAGCCCTCCAAATATAAAACCGACTTTGCCCCTAAGATGACCCTCATCTGGATTAATCATGTAATAAATAGTAAAGTTGAATATAATGCCCATGATGGCCTGGGTACCGGTTGCCAACGCCATGGTTGGGGCGCGGAGGGAGGTGCTGCTGGCTTCGCCGACGATGGTAAAGGCCATGGCTCCAAGCGAAGTAAAGTAGACGAAGGCATAGATGGCAGTCAGAGCCGCCTGAACCCACTTAGCCGCACTGGTATGGATGACGTCTAGAATACCAATAAAAAAAAGAATGGTGGTCATGAGCACCATGCCGCTGGTAAATATTTTGCGGCAGCCAAGGGAGTTAACAATGAACCAACTGAAGATGTTACCCAAAAGACCACAAGCAGTAACACCAACTCCTAGATCAAAACTCTTGCTAGGGGGCAGGCCAGCCAACTGAAAGAAGTAGGTGGAATATCCCGTAACAAAAATAATACCAACAAAGTGCTGGCAAGCAAAAACGCCCGTGCTGATTGCGGTTCGGATACGGTCGGTTCCTCGGAAACATTGAATAATGGACCCTTGCTGGTATTTCGCAGCTTCCTCCTCCACAATAGTAGCCTCGAGAGCAACCCATTTCGCGTCAATATCTACACCTGAACCGTAAAGCTTGCAGAGAGATCGCTTGGCTTCTTCTCGCTTGCCTACTCGAGCGAGACACCATGGCGTCTCCGGAGCAAAAGGAAGAAGACCAAGAGAAAAGCGCAGATAAAGAGTTGCGTAGCAAAGGGAGCTTGGTATGCCCAGCGGGATGTCCATTCTCCGAAAGCCTTGATAACGGCATTTAATAAGAGCTAACCAGAGCCCAGGCCAAACTGCACACCAGCAGTCGAGATGCCTCCTCGGAAGACAACTGGCGCACACTCGGAGGTAGCCAAAGGGGCTAGGGTCAAGTAGAACCCCAAATCAAAACCAAGTATAAGCTTAGAGACAGCAAAAGCTGCTCTAGCAGTCGAAAAAATTTCCCCTAAAATCCCGGCAGTCACAATAGCAACACCCACGAACAAAGCCCGCTTTCGGCCAATCCTGTCGGCCAACCACGCACATAGGAAACCGCCGAAGAATTGTCCAACAGACGAGACGGTATTAAACGCAGTTTGCCAATCCGCAGGTAAAGCGGCTTCCCTATCGTAGATGTATCCAAAGTCCCGTCGAAACGACTCGACCGAAAGCATCCCACCGTTGACTTGCGCATCAAAGCCCCTGTGCTCATGTCAGCCAGCCGCAGTGCAGCAGTACCTTGTAAGAGCTTGCGACCAGACACAATTCGTGGAATGATGCATTCAGATGTTGCCAAATTTACAGAGGACACTAAGGACACTACGATATAACGTAGTATTTTGCGTGATAGGCCGGTATCATACTCGGCTGTCTCTGGACTCCCACAAAAAATGTGTCTTACCAGCCTACACCAGCCACTAGCCAGTAGAATGACCACCATATGAGGGCTGGGTGACGATTGAAGGCGTCCTTGATGGTGAGCTCGTGCTCTAGCAGATGATAGGTGCGAACGGTCTCGTGTTTGAAGCTGAGTTCTTCAACACCCAAAACATGGGCCTCGAGTGTATCAGACTTGTCCTTGGTGCCCATGGTTCCGTGAAGTGTGAGAGACCTATTAGATTTAATGAACCCGAGTAAGCCCAGGGCGGTGGTGCTCTCGCCCGCCAAGGAGAGCCAATACGCCAAAACTGAACACTTTGTCGTTCAAACTGAGAACAGAGCTGAAGCCGATAACGAGGGCCACCACCATGTAATAAATGAGCTATAGCTTTGTAGATAGACAAACCGCGCTACGTTGTGCAACACTGCCACATGCGGCTCCCAACTGTGAGACGTGAGGTTCGGACCGACTCGTTGCTATGCAGAAGAGACTTGAGTGAGAATCCAGGGTAGGGTATGCGGAGGGCGACACTCCCCGAGGTATCATCGAGAAGAGCTTCGGGCTGGCGTTGTGGTCAGAATGCCCTCGAGCATCGACGTGTGGTGAGGCGCCATGTGGCGCTGGAGATAAAGCCGAAGGAAGTATTGGTGTGATCTCGACATGCTTCTGGATAGTTCTGGTATCGTTCTGGTACGATGACCTACTTTGCCACGGCTGATGGCGGTTGGAGGGTGCTTGCCAAGGGGAGAAGAATTTGGCACCTTGCTCGGCGCAGAGCGCAAATAGCCTCAATTGGTGTCCATGCTCTGTCAGGGGTGCAATTGCGCTCAGTGGTTCCGACAGTGGTCAGTGTGACAAGCTGGTTATGCTGTGCAGCTAAGAGTACTATAATATTTCCTCGGTATGTAGTAGATAAAATGAAGTTTGAAGAAGATGGTTTTACGCATTGTGTAGCATTTCGCTTTGATATTTTGACGGATTACCGAAGTTATCCACACGCAATGTTAGGAGGTTGGCAACGGAAGGAGCGATGAAAACCCAACCGAGCTCGTTCAGGCTTTGGTTCCTGCCGCGCATTATTCTGTAAGCACCAGCGACACCGTTCCTTTGCTAGGAAAGTGCAACCCCCGCAGAAAAATAGCAGCACCGGTGCGACGTTAGACGTCGACGGTGGTCGTTACAATAATTCATCGACAGTACGCGGGTAGGCCAGAACCTTTGAGCTACTATTACTGGTGAAGGCTGCCACACGAACGCCATCGGCAAGCGCCACCCGGCCAACCGAGCACTGCTACGTTTACAAAGCAGTGCTCTAGGTCCATCTCAATTCTCCCTCATAGCGCCTCACTATTTCACCAGCGAGATTCCCCGACGGTTTGGCCTATACACGCTCTGTGGACGCATTATTCACGGCCCAGCTATCGTTGATTCCGGGGTATGACATGTGACATATCTGATCTAAGATGGCGCCGCCGCCGTCGCAACAACAACAGCCCCAACTTCATCCTCAGTACGCCTTGTCGCATCATCCGGATCTAGCCGTGGATGACTGGACCGTCAGGGACCATCACTCTTCCGAGTCCAACGGCAGTGCTACCGCAGTGTTCCCGACTGCTGAGACCGGTGACTTGTTTTATAGTCGCCCTGGGAAGCGGCCCTCTGCCTGAGGAACCGCATTGTACCCTCGGAAGCGTGCCATTACTGCATGCCAGGTCTGCAGAGCACGCAAGACCAAGTGTGACAACCAGAAGCCTAGCTGCTCATACTGCTTGAGCGTTGACACAACTTGCATTCAATCTCCCGTCGACCTCTCTAGCTTTGACCCTGCCAGCCTCAAGATACTGGACCGCTTAGACGATCTGGAACGTCTGCTCCGCACCACTGGTGCTGCTACTGAACTTGCGATATCACAAGCACCGCCAATTCCCCAAGCCTCGTCACTAGCTTCGTATGCTGGCATTCTTGGAGATGGCAATCATGCATCATATCCCGCTCATTTCCAAGGTCAGCAGCTCGACAGTTGTCATATTCCACGATCAAACCAACTCACCAAGAATAACAGCCAGATCTCCAATGCGCGAGTGGAAGAAGATCTACCACTAGACAGTGTCTTGCCAATGCCTATCGACCGTATCTTAGAGTGACCAGTCTTTCACAGCACCAGGTCCCAAGCTGCTCCAGTCTCTCGAGCACAACGAGATGCCATGACATCTCCCGCCGGCGGGGCCGCGTCGTTGGCAGCCCTGGTGGATATCGAGTCTCATCGCATGTACAGGCTCCTGGACAGCTTTTTTCTTTATATACACTGCAAGAATCCCATTTTAGATGAGAGGTCTGCAAGAAGAATGGCCGGAAAGGCCTTCTTAGATGGTATTGATTGGTCGCCGGCTTCGTGTTTGGCAATGATCATATGTGCTCTAGGCTGTATAGCAACGCCCTTTGGTCCGAGCCCAGAGACAAAACTAGGCACACAGGCATATGCTGATTCTCAGGTCTTCTTTCAAGAAGCCCAGAAATGCATTGGCATCCTGCTGACCAGATCGGATATAATCAATGCGCAATGTCTGTTCCTTTCTGGAGTCTACATGATGATGGTTTTCCAGCCCATCTATGCGTGGCGATTCTTTTCGCAAGCACTTGCCGCATGCCAACATTTTCCCTTTCTATCCAAGGCCCAAAACATGTCAACAGAAGCCGTGTTATCTCCAGGATCAAGGGAGATGGGCAAAGAGATGAGCAAGCAAGAAACTCAAGAGCAGGCTGTCTATCGGTCCGCTTGGAAATCAGAACGGGAGCTGCGGGGAGTGCTGTCCTTGCCAGATTTTGATAATCCGGGCAATACTCTCTACCCCCCGTTCTTCCCTGCGCCTCCCGTGCTTCCGCCAGGATCTGCCGGCGGCCCAGATTCAGAAGCCCTGCGCTCCAGGGCATCATGGCTCTTTTATTTGGCAGAGACATCACTCCGACGTTTGACTAGCCGCCTTTGCAGCGAAATGCTAAACTTGCGGCAACGCTACTCATCAAATACAACTTTTTTGGATGTACTGGCGGATATGACGCCAGAGTATGGGGCACAAGCAGAGGGATGGTCTGAGAGTCTACCAGAGGAGTTGTCGGTACGCACTGCCATTGCGGAAGATGATATTGCCAAGTCTGTACTACGAGGCAAGCTCATAAATCTTGACGAGATAATCTATTGGCCATTCGCCATGGCGAGTTTGAGTGGATTGTCCAGTGGACGGGTGATGAAGCCCCAGCTGGAAGAGCTTGTCAAACGCGGCCTGGACACACACAGGCATCAAATCCATGCCAATGAGCCAGGATTCTTCCATCGACACCATGGAGGATTTTTCATGATCAGAGCTTGCACCCGCAGTGCGTTGATACTTGTGGCGGCTGCCAAGTCTGGAAGTACAATGCCGCCTCATTGGGACGAGGCGGTTGGTAAGGTTATCGGCATGTTGACATACTGGGAGGAGGAAGACCGGGACGTTGGCCGATGGAAATCAATAATAGAGCGCGAACTTACCTTACTCCGCGAGTGATTAAATGCCAGGCTCGTTGAGGGGCGTCGCCTTTTTTGCGAGAAGTTACTCTGTCAAGGCAATCACTTGACCTTCAGACCTGCAGAGAGATGAAGCGGAGTAATGGAGCATCACACACACACACGCCAGACCACACGCTATCCCAATAGATGGGAATATCTCCCAGTTGCGTACATATCAGTAAATCGAGGGGGTCGGCAAACAAGGATTGTGCGGGAGGAGTTCCTCAAGTAGAGGACGAACTTGAGTTGCTCAACGTTTCAGCATGGGTTGGGTGGCATCGTTCCCATCCTCGGAACTGGATGTGACTTTATACCCAAGACAGCTATACGTGTACTTGACTTGTTTCGCTTGCAAACAGCATCAGCACAGAGCATATTCCCTGAAACTCCATGCGGCGTTGTCAGTTGGCTGCTTCAGTGTATTAATGCACAGGGAGTGTCGTGCGTATCTCTTGCAATTCCAACCTGATTCGAATGTCTAGGGACACACAACATGTGGGCAAAAGAGGCCATGGCAGGTAGCGACTTGCCTGGGTAGTCCTGCTGTCAAGCCGAATTCGGCACGAGAGAAAATTAACGAGCGCAGTATATAAAATATCATTCTACCATATCAGAATACGGATGAAAACAAGCGTCATGGGTGTCTCCAGTGCATGAAGCATACCCAAGCAAGACTCTTCTTCTGGAACGTATATACATCCGCCTCAGCACGCCTGGGCCATCACTGCAGCGGAGGAAACGGCCTCAGGAAATGGCTGGGACACTCGTACCCACCACGGTTCTTATCCAGATACTCTTGATGATACTCCTCGGCGGTCCACCACCTGCCGGCGGGCGCAAGCTCGGTGACGACGCCCCCCTTCCACCACTGCTCGTTGACCTGCCTCGTCACCTCCCTCGCCACCTTCTCCTGCTCGGCGTCGTGGAAGTAGATGGCGGACCGGTACTGCGGCCCCGTGTCGGGGCCCTGGGCGTTGAGCGTTGTCGGGTCGTGCATCTTGTAGAAGAACTCGAGCAGCTGGCGGTACGTGACCTTTTCCGGGTCGAAGATGATTTGCGCGGCTTCGGCGTCTGAGGGGGGAAACCCGTCTGTTAATTTCTTTCTTTCGTTCTTTATTTTGGTCAGAGGGGGGAAAGGGGGGGGAGACAAGACGCACGCCCGGTTTTACCACCGCACACAGCACGGTACGTCGGGTCGCTCAGGTCGCCGCCTATGTAGCCGACTTTGGCATCGAGCAGGCCCTTGCCCGCAAATTGGCGCCGGTACAGATGCTCCGTGCCCCAGAAGCACCCGGCCGCGACGGTGCAGCGCTGCGCGCCCTCGGGGACGGCGCCCGGGGCCGACGAGGAGGATTCTGGCGCGACGGAGAGTCGTGTGGATTGGGTGAAGGGGCGCGCGAGCCGGGCGATGAAGGATGGGAAACCGGACATGGCGGGTTCGGGGCGTGTCGAGATGTTTGAGGAACAAAGTCGAGCGGGGGGCGTTGCGGGCTGCAAGTTCTGCTCGGGTGTCAACGCTGGGGCACGCGCTGCCTGGCGGTTGAAGCTGCTGATTTATGGAAATCGGCCATGAGGGCAAGGCAAAATGGTTGCGGTCCTTGGTGGCCGCGACGGCGGGGTTTGACGTGATGCTGTGCCCCGCCGACATGACAAATCTTGAGCTTGCCTATGCGCAACGTCGTCAATGGCGGTTTTGGACGCGGGGCAGGCTCGGTGCTGGCTGGCTGCCAACGGTGGTGGCGGGGGTCCCGGGATTCCAAAGAGGCCAAGCACCGATGACGAGGTAATCCGTGGCCATGACCATCGGGTTTGGAATCCATGTGCTCTGTGGCTCTGGTATTGTAAATGGTCGAGTTGGCGAAAAGGATATCTTCATGTCATCGCAGGTGCGCGGATATCTTGCCGCCTCATGTGCCCTGTGCGAACGAATGCATTGACAAACTACATTGACTGCACCCGGGGCTAGTTGTGCCATCCATCCACGGTGCCCGGATGAAATCAGGCTCGAGGTGACATGCGTTAAAGGAAACACGGTGGCTTCGCCATGAGAAACATAACCCCCGGGTTCCAATATCGTGGGGACAAGAGTTCATCAGATTTCGTAAATTGATTTGTCCCATGGTTTTATTTTCTACACAATACAACCGAGCTGTACCACTGAGAGGAGTTGGCCTCTTCATTACCCCAATACTCAACAAGGTATCAATATTCTAATACACATCTTTTTCCAGCCCCTCCATCGCATCTTTCTTCGTCTACCTTCATCTCATCTTGCGCATTTACTTTCGGCGGTTCTGGTTCATCATCAAGATCTGAACCATGCGCACGAAAATGTTCAAAAAGTCCAGCTCCAATGAGATACTCTCGTTCACCGGGTCGCGCTTCATCAGGCCAGCCTGCGCCATACGCGCGTGGTACAGCACCTTTTGAACATCATACAGCGTAAAGCCGCCAAAGACGGCCAATCCACCGTACAGCCAGATGTTCTCAGTGAATGCCAGCGTGCGGACAGCCGTGGCAGGGATGAGCAGCGGAGCGAAACCAGAGACGGCGACAATGGCAGCACCAGCCAGGAGAGGGCCGCCAATGTACAGGTACTTCTCTTGCTTGGCGGTCGCACCAACAATAGAGAGCGCACCCATCATGGCGGCGGTGTAGAGGCCAGCGCGAGCGAGGAGAGGTACCGGAACGAATGCCAGGAGAGGGGCGACGAAGGCGGCTTGCGTGGCGTTGAAAGCGGTCCAGAGAGCGTACTTGGGGACGTAGCTACAACCATGTTAGCAAAGACATACTCATCCGTCCGTGCACATTCCGGCTCAACTTACTTGTCAGGGCTGATGGAACGAGTTCCAATCATGGTGGCAAAGCTCAGTGCCAAACCACCCAATCCCACGACCCAAGGGTTCGTCACCATCAACCGGTAGACGAATCCACTCTGAACCATCTGCCTCGCCGTCAAACCAATGATACCGATACCCAATCCCGTATGCAAGAAGGTGTTGTTCAGGTACTCCCGCTCGTACAGCGGCATGCCGCCATCGTCTCTCGTCTCGCGGTTGAAAACAGCATTGATGGCCACAAGAGTACCGCCGAATATGGCACCGCCCACCAGCAGCTTTCGCATACCAGTACCGCTGGAGGCCCGTTGCGTAGCCTCCTGGTAGTATGAGCGGCCGCTGCCGCGGGCAAAGGCATTCCGGGCGGCGATTGACGAGACGCGCGACGTGAAGAAGTTGGTCGTGGGCTTGGCGGGCGTGTGGAGGCTTCGGACAGGCGCGGCAGATCGCAACGCAGTCTTGGAGAGTTCGGGCAGCCGTTGCGCCAGGCGCAGAGGGCTTTGCCGTACACTTAGAGTGAACGACATGACGGACAGCAATAGTCTGATGTCGCTGTGTGTTGTGTGTTGTGTGTGATGAGGGTGTCGACGAAAGCAAACAAAGGAAATAAGTTGTCGGAGAGCAGATATAGATGAGGGTTTGCGGACTTGGATTCCAGTCCAGCTAGAGAGAGGGAGGCTGATAAAGCATGACGTGCGGCCGGGGTTTTGCGGACTTGATTAAACTCCAAAGTCACGTGGAGAACTGGAACTTGGTGGAACCTTCCGGGCCAATCTCGCCACTGGCAAGTTGCACATTACAAGGACAACCGGATGAGTTCACCGATACTATGTACCTAGGTTGTTACTAGTACGGAGTTACTAGATCCAGAATAATAATATGTAAGATATAGAGCTGCCGTTGTTCGTTATAGCTTTCTACTGTTTAACTGTAGTAGGTCTCAGAGAGCCTTGATTTGATGTTGATGGTAGGAAGCTCTTGGGTGGCGAAGAAACAGCAATTAAAGGAGAAATGGCCCAAAAGAAAGCGTCGATTTCGCTCAGTTTGGAGGCGAAGCAAAGCCTCTCACCTTTGATTCACCGCTAGTGATGCTGCAAGTCCCCATTTTCACTACAAGATTAAAAATGGCCAGTATCTCTATGCATAACTCTCGTCCAGAAAACCTTACTTCCAGACAGCTGCAGCCATCTCTCAATGTAAAGAACATTTGCAACATCAATTGGTCTCGACATATTTTCCTTATCCAGGAATAGGAAATAGAAACGAAACGCCGGGGATTCACCATGCAGTCGCCGCCATCCAATAAGGCTCATATTCAGCCGAGGCGTCGTCCTAATCCCAAACAATGTACAAAACTCCGGTGCCTGTGCCTATAATTGTACCCAACTTCAGAGATTGAGTCCTCCGCCCCCTCAGATGCTGGTGTCGTGTATGAATGAGACTTGCCAGTCTCTACCTAAGTCCCTGAACGCCTTTTTCAATGATAAATCGCACTGGCTGCCTTGCTCGTCGGCCCAAAAAGCCCAACCCAGATCGAGGCAGGAAGCTCGGAGTGGTCAGCATGGCTACGCTCATCGTCTTTGGAGGTGGTATTTCTCCGATGCCTTCGTGAGCTGCTGCAGCCCAGAGTCCCGTGGGTACCACCGGTTTTGTGGTTCTATCGTCGAAACCCCATTTGGCGATACTCCCGGCTCGGAGCCAATGCTCAAGATTGCGGCACTGGCTCACGTCAGTCCACTTGAGACGCGTGCAGCCTCGTAAAATGTTCTCCAAGCCCTTGCCAGTGACCCGCACACACCCGCGAACACTTAAACCCTCCAGCTCATTGAGATGTAAAGCGATACTTTCCAAGCTCGCATCACTCACAGCACTACCGCAGAACGCCATCCTCAATTCACGAAGCAATGGAAGCCCCAGAGCAACAACCTCAGTCGAAGTGTCTGACAACGCACAGCAGAACGACAAATCCAAGTGCGTCAAATTCTTCGCCGCGTTGACAAGAGCCACAATTGCATTATCCGATAAGTATGTGCAATCGGCCAGGCACAAACTGGTAAGCTTTTCGAATCTGTACTGTGCCCAAGACTGGAAACCAACGTCTGTGATGGATGTGCAACGAGTAAGAGTCAATGAGCGTAAGCGATCAGAGGCATGCGCAGCCAAATGCGCCATTGACCGGTCTGTGATATGTTTGCAATACGAAAGATCCAGTCTGTTGAGCTTGGGGCATCCGATGACGGTTCCTGGAGGGGGGTTATTGGCAGTTGGTGGCTTTGCTTTCGCTTCTTGTTGTTGCCTTTTTTGTGTTGGGGTTGAAACGACAACGTTCTTCTTCACCGTAGGAGACTCTGGGACTACCCATCCGACCACACGGCCTAGTAGGTTGTCTCCGACCTTTCGACAGTTACTCCAATCCACCTCTTCCAGCAGTTTGGCATTTTCACTCATTTCCAGAATTTGATGGGCTGAAACATCCCACACTGATCTCATTCGCCACCTCTTGATATTCTTGCCGCATTGTCGCCATAGGATTGTAAATCCCTCATCCGTGACATGAAAACAATTATTCAGATCCATAGAAAGGGCTCTATTTCCAATAAAAGGAGCCAAAATATGGATGATGGAATGGTCAGTGACATGGCGATTGTAATGTGATAGGTCCACATCATTACACACTTCGGGGGACGTGGCCAGAAGTTGTCTCCAATGGCTGCTCACAATTCGGAGGCGAATCAGCTCGCGAATATCCAAGTGCTTGAATATCCGCACCAGAATCTCGTCTGAAAGAGGAGGTATGGCTGGTGGGGAGAGAGATCGACTCGTGGCTGTTCTCGCTCGTTTCGCCGGCACCCCAGACTCAGAAGATGTCTCGCTAGAGCTAAATTTGATTGGAGTAAGATCGATGATAGACGGCCTATAGCCATTTTGTCGACCTGCTGCTAGGCTTTCTGCTTGAGGGGTCGGCGGTGCAAGCGAATGGCGCCTCCGGTTCCGCAAGTTCTCCATGTTGACACTTAGGAACGGATCTGGGTCTTTAAGCTCTATAATCTCAGAGTCATCTTTGCTTGGTGACCCTTGACTCGACGGCGTGGAAAAGGTAAGGTTGGGCAAGATGCCTCTAGTGGGAGTGCTTGGTGTTGAAGGACTCGACGTAGTGAGAGCCTTTATTTTACCATCGTGGCCCGTCATGTCGACATCCTCGTCCTGCGTTTTTAGTCGCAGCTTGGCCGTCTTTTCAACTTGATACTTGATGCCAGGCGGGCAGCGCCGCCACAACTCCTCCAATACCTCACCGGGGACCATGAGGCATTCCACCGTTGTAATAGACCGTACAGTTGCCGTCCGCCCAGGAGACAGCCCTAGGCTTGCTACTTCCCCAAAGTACTGCCCAGCTTTCAATCGTGGCCTGTGCTGTATTGATATCGTGGCCTCTTCGGAGGCATCCTGTTCTTTTCGTTGCTCGTGGAATACTTCGGCCTCTCCCTGCACTATGAAGTAGATTTCATTGCCGGGGGTGCCTTCGCAGATTATGTCGGTAAACGGATGGTACGTCTTCGGTTGTACACTGAGACCCAGGAAGTGAAGGATATCGGGTGGTAACGTAGAAAAGAGAGGCAACTCCTTCAGAGTCTTTCGAATATTCACATAGCCACTGGCAATCGCGCTGCCAGCTGCAGGATCCTCGATGATGCCAGGGCTCGGTGACTTGCGCTTCTTGGAGTTGATCACTGTACCGTCTTTGATGGCCCCACTCTCACCAGTTGAAACTTCACCAGGGACAGTCGTACGCGGAGCAAAGTCGGCCTTGGGCGTCTTCAGGCTGGCTCCGCGCTCCTGTCGCTGTTTCTTCAGTAAGTTGAGCCGCTCCTGGCCCTCTTCTCGAATCGCCTTCTCCATATCTGGAAACTTAGGCATGATGAGTTGCAGGTCTTCCTTCTTCAAGACGAGCAAGAGACATTTTGTGCGTGCCACGATGGTTGCGGTGCGTGGCATGTCCATGAGAACGCCGATCTCACCGAAGAAGGCGCCAGGCTTCAGTTCAGCATAGACAGCCTCTCCATCACGGGACGTGACAGCTACCACGCCGCGCACCAACCAGTACATGGCCTTTGCGTCATCACCTTCTGTAATTATATGGTCGTTGGGCCCATTAATCTGAGGTTTGAGGTGATTACCAATAGCAACAAGGAACTCCCCAGGCGCAGAAACGAACAAGGGAAACGAACGTATTCGTTCAACAAGGTCCAAGGGCATATCGCGTATGGTGGAGGCCGTCAAAGGCGAAGGCCGCACCGGGCGAGCCGGGTTACTGTCGACATCGAAAGATCGGATTACAGAGCTTGGGTTGGTGGATGTCGAAGGCGAATTGGCCTGTTGGTGATGGGCTAGCGCCCGATAAGGTGACCCCGAACTCGGCGAGCGACCTCGTCGCATGATGAGTACAATGATGGTTCGCCGTGTATTTTATTGAATTGGGGGGGACGAGGAAATGCCACCCTTGGCTTGCAAGGGCAGCCGCTATGGCCAGGCTCTGTGGCCGGAAGCAAGACTGTCCTGCACGGTCCGGCCGGTGCGACCAAGGTGGCCAACAGGTGCCCAATGGCGGCGTTTCAGCAATTGTAGTTGATGCTCTCGAGATCCGTGATAGTGTCGGCAGTAAACGCAATGATTTCGTAGCAGAGATCCAGCATGCCCCGACTAGCTTCCGTTGCGGACCGTGATTCTGGCGCACGGCCGCGGCGGTCGCGATCAAGTCCAGTCCAAGGCTGCCAATTGTTCCCAGAGGTGACAAATACAATAGGCGACCATTCAAAAAGTGGACGGGACAAAAGCCGAACTTCGGGTGGACTCAATACCTCGAATGCCTTGGGGAGAACTGAAGTCCAACAGCAAGAAATGTGGGAGGAGCACCAAACACCTATATGGATGGAACGGCGTTGTGCTGCAGGACAAGTATCAAAGCTTCTGTCGTAGCAAGCTTTCGAGCTTAAAGCCCACGCAACTTGTCTTGCTTGATGGCGCCGTCAGCGAGGCCGATGCGGACATGCGTGAAATAGATACGATTCGAGTTTGCGGGGGTGTCGTGGGCAGATGGAAACAAGCGCGTGTGTCGACGTTGAGACAGAGCTGTACGGAGTAGCGGCTGACGGATTTTGGCCCCGATGACGACAGTGGCCAGATGCGGGATAAGAAAAAGAAACAAATGCAGCGGCCAGGCGTGAAGAAATACAAGACAGAGGAACAAGAGACGGCAGGGAAATAGGATACAGACAGAATACCCCCGAGCGCCAATCTGTAGGAAGGAAAGGCAGGAATAATACAGATTGTGTTGGGGCGAAGAGTGTGTCGTGTAGATCAAAGCAGCTAGAGAACTGAGCAGGCCAGAACTGAAGTGGACGAAGAGGCGAGGAAGGCGCGAAGTTCAACGGCGGATGTGGGAGGGGTGAGGTGAGGGTCCAGGGTCGTACCTGCCAGGGTACTAGCGGCTCTTTTAGCAGGGAAGGTGCAGGGCAGGCGCAAGCTAGAAGTGCTGTACACGCAACAGGTACCATGTACGAAGCAGCCAAGCAACCTAAGTAGGTCATGGTTGCCGAGCTGCAAAGGCACGTACGTACAGTGGTTGATGTGCAGCAGCTTGCGTCCATTAATTGTCGGGGTGCCAGTTTTGGACTCGGCGCCGTGTAGCTCTTGCGCCGAGTGAGAGCCAATTTGGAACAAGCGGAAGAGACACGGCGTGGAAAGGGCAGGTCAGTCAGGGTGCGAATCTACCTATATGTACCTACTACTCCGTACTTAGGTAGGTATGTATCTTGACGTGGGGTCAGACAATATTGTAATACCCGACGGCGAATACCAACTACCCAGGTACCTAGGAACTTGAGGTACTCACTGGTGGTAACGGCCATCAGACTGCTTCACCACACTTTGAAAGGACCGGCCGGATTTACCATCAAGTTTAAATGTTTCCAGACAAACAAGCATGAACCAACCGGCGACACCGGCTCCGAAACAGAAGGCTTCCTATAAGTGAAGCTGGCAGCGTGACTGATCGGGATAAATTCGTCTGCCTTGTACGGAGTACATTTGCTGGCGGAAAAAAAAAACAAAATAGAACTGGCGCACAAGCGAGGCAACCAGTGCTCCAAGCGTGTGGGGGAGGGGAGGTGGACCACATGGACAAACGCCAAAGCTCAAGCTTTGGCACAATCCTACATATCTTGTCTGGTACAACAATAACCGAGTGCAGCCAGGTGAGCAGTTTGAAGTGACAACAATACCTAGGTGGCTAAGCTGCTGTCTCTGAATACCATAGCAGTGCTGCGAATCAGCACACACGCACAAGTGCCATCGACTGAAGCACCGTCACAGCTCGGCAGATACAGCAGCGCCGATACATGATGCAAGCACCAGACAAAAGCCCAGCTTCCATGGCAATAGCTGCAGAGAAGGGCGACAAATGCGGGCGGAGGGTTCGCATGTCATAAGACGATCATAGCTTCCTTGACGGGTCTGAATCTCGATGCTTGACGCCATGCCGCGATAATCTCGATGGCCATGTGTTCACCGTGGTACCAACCGTCATGTTCGTGATTTTCTGGGATCTGCGAGCCGGGTTTGCTGGATTCAAAAAATGGTGGCCGTTGGCCCGCACCGAAAGGTGACCTCTGGATTGTTGCGTGCACGGTCCGCCTTCTGGCACGGAGCTCTAACCCCGGCAACCGCAACCGCTCCCGGCAATGGGTGGGTCTTCAATGTTGGATCAAGCAGCACTTGAGCACATGCAGGGTTGCAGGCCGCTGGGGACTAACGAATTGGCCTGGTGGATTCTTCTGGAGCACCAGACCAGACTCGGAGGAGTGGTCGACCCGGAGCCTGCACTGCGACGGGGAACAGCTTTCACGATCCGTTGTCAACGTTCTGCCTTGACATGGAACATGGTTCGGGGTTCACATAATGGCTCAGCGGAGACTGTTGTACATACATACATACATAAAGTGCACACGCAATCACGTGGACCTACTTCAGTACCTAGACGCAGGTACTAGGGTACTTAGTATGGAGTCTGGTACACCAGACAGCAGCTCCCTCAGCCTCCACCCGCCAGTCAGCGTTTCGTCCTAAAAAGCCTAGATGCTGATTACAACCAGGCCAGTGTTGCATTCGCACCGACGGCACCACACAGGAAAAAAACAAGCTGCCGCCCCCCCAAACACTGGCGGGCAGGGGGTTCCTTGACCGAAGCTCGGTAGAAGGTCTGTGGAAGCTACGCTGGCGCTCAGGTGTCCGGACCAGACATAGGGCACCGCCGCCAACGATTCCACGACGGCTTGACATGGAGCAGCCAGCCAACCCATGCCGATTAAGCGGGCCCCATCAACTGGAAACGGCTTCTGGCCTCCACCCAGTGGGAATTTTTCAGGTACAAAACCAACTGAAACCCCTTTCTTGATTTAATCTTGCTGCGTGTGGCCTATTTCCGACCCCGCGGTACGGAGTACGGAGTACGAGTTATCAACCTGCATAAAATGCTTATTTGGCACAGAGGACACTTGACGTGTCCGGTTCTTAATACATTTATATTAATAGTACTCCGTCATCTGCACAGTCAGGCTGACCACCAAGAAAACAACGGTCGCTCCCACATCACCCTCTTGGCACGCGTTCTTCGTCTCATGTCAGCATCATGCGACAACCCGTTTCATCAACCCCTTTACTTTCCTCTTGACGCCCTATAAAAGGAAAATTGCCATCCCCTTTACCCCCCAAAGAGCTCCACCATGGACTAGTCTACGTTTAATGCCCTGACACCTAGCCTGGTCTAGTGATGAGTGTCGGCATGCAGTGGCGGGTCCGATAATTTTATACCGAGTGCAGCGCAGTGGGCAAGGCCTTGGTGTGCGACTCATGAAGCCAAGAGGGTGTCAAGCTCGATTCAGAATTGTGCAACTGAATGGCGAACACACGCTGTATCACTGGGCCTATTCTCCAGAAGGGCTCGACAAACAAATGCCCTCTGTTTTTTGCGAGAGGCGACGACAGTGTACAACATGACATGTGCCTGATAGGACGTGTCCAAATATGGAAACACTATATACATACTCATGTATGTATGTATCTTGCATAGGCCAAAACTTGGGGCCCTGCAGCCTCGGCCGTGGAGACCTGTGGCTTGCCACGCATCGTTTCGTCCGTTTGAGTGTATGATGTGCTTCCGTACTTATATGTCTGGTAGGTATCAAGTACCCAGGTATGTATGTGTATCATTCACTGCCGAGGTTCGGGGGCAACAGCCTCATATTATGCATTATGCACGGATGGCGATGCCCCAATTTAGGAACACGCCTTGTTTCTTTCCCCAGGTCATGCATGGGAGCCCACAGGCGGCAGTGCCGAGGGCGTAAAACTGCGTTCACTTAGTGCAGACGACGACGCTTTCGAGCGGCATTGATAATGGTGGGCTCTGTTTCCTGTTTCGGTGCAAATCTAGCGTCTCTCTCGCGGGAGATGGCATTTCAGAGTCTAGAAAAGCCATCACCTACCTACCTAGGTAGGTATGCAACAAGCATCCAGCCTTCTCCATGACACAAGGATGGATACCATGCACAATTAGTTGGGGTGTGACCACCAACAACACAAGGTTATACAGAAAATTGGTCTAAGCCACTTTATGCTTGATGGGAACAGACAACAATATTTGGCCAGTCTATATTTCCGAAACGCCGTGTCTAAAATGCCAATGCCTCATAAAGTACCCTAGTCTTTCTTGAATTCTGTACAAAAAAAATTATTCTCATGATCTCAGGAACGTCTTGAATACCTCGGAGTTCGTGCACTCCTCAAACGGATAGTCGACATCTTTGAGGAACTGCGCCAGTTCACCGCTGTCTTCTTCGGGACATGAGATACCCGCCAGCACCTTGGCAATGTCACCACCATAGTTTCGATAGTGGAAAAGGCTAATGGTAAATCTAGGCCGAAGGGCTTTGAGGAACCGCTCCAATGCTCCAGGTCGCTCAGGAAAGCTGAACATGTACAGCCGCTCGTTGGCGACGCCAGAACGACCGCCTACGAGGTACCTGAGATGGCTTTTGGCCAGTTCGTCACCAGAGAGGTCCGTCACCACCATATCTTCGGCTCGGATGCGTTCGATAAGCATGGAGAGTTCCTCGTTTCTCTTTGCCGGTGGTGCCGTCAAGGACAAGCCAATCATGACATTGGCAACGTTCTGGTCGGCGAATCGATAGTTGAATTCGGTGACGGCATAAGGCATGATGGTATCGACGAGTTTGGCAAACGCCCCCGGTCTCTCTGGAATGGTGATGGCCAACAGAACTTCCTTGCCTTCACCGACAGCAGCACGCTCGGCAACAAATCGAAGACGGTCAAAGTTCATGTTCGCCCCAGACGTCACGGCCACGAGGGTGCGGTTCGGGTCTTGCGAGGGGTGCTGGGAGACGTACTTCTTCAGGCCGGCAATAGACAGTGCCCCCGCAGGTTCCAGGCCGGATCGCGTATCATCATACATGTCTTTGATGGCAGCACAAATCTCATCCGTCGTCACCTCGACGACTTCGTCGACGACATCCTGACAGATACGAAATGTCTCCTCGCCGAGCGTCTTGACAGCGGCGCCATCAGCAAACAATCCAACCTCGTTGAGCACAACTCTCTCGCCTTTTCTCAATGATTGGGCCAAGGCATTTGCATCATATGCCTCGACAGCAATGATTTTAACGTGGGGCGCCATGCGCTTCACGTAGAAGCCAATGCCGGCAATGAGACCGCCGCCGCCGGCGCAGCAAAAGATGGCCTCAACCTTGGACATGTTTACTTGTCCAAACAGCTCGTTTCCAATAGTTCCCTGGCCAGCAATGACGTAAGGGTCGTCAAAGGGGGGGATGTTGATAAGCCCGTCTTGTTTTTCCCGTCGGGCGCACTCCTCCTTGGCAGCATCAAAGTCAGCGCCGTGCAGCACCACATGGCCGCCCAATCTCGCCACATTCATGTGTTTAATGCTGGGTGTCCCTTCGGGCATGATAATGGTAGCAGGGATTTTAAGCTTTCTCGCCGAATAGGCAACGCCTTGAGCGTGGTTACCGGCGGAACAGCACACAACACCCTTCCAGCTCAGCGCAGGGTCCAAATGCGCCATCTTGTTGTACGCGCCGCGCAGCTTGAAGCTAAACACGGGCTGTGTATCCTCTCGCTTAAGGAGAACATTGCATTCGAGCCGGTTGCTGAGGTTAACTGCCGGGCTAAGTGGTGTTACTTTGCAAGCTTCGTAGACTCTGGAGGTAGCGCATGCAATCATGCGAAGGTACTGTTGGCGTCGGCAGCTTGGTTAGTATGAAATCCAGATGCGTATTCAGTAGCAATATGGTGTTTCTGTTTCATGGAAACGCACATCGGGATAGCCGTTGGGAAGCAACAGGTCGTCGGGAACAGCTTGTCGCAACTTGGCTCTTTTCTCCTCCGATGACGGCGAGGGGTTGATGCTGTAGTCGGTCAAGGCCATGCGGCCAGCGGGCGTTTCGGGCCTGCGATGGCCATTGGTCTCTTGAAAAACGCCGTTTGGCTCGGCATGCCCAAGGAGAGAAGGCATCTCGAACTTCATGTGAATATGGAGATGGTTGTGTGAAGTTGGAAAGACGAAAAGTCTAGAGGTTGTGGCGTCAAATGCTAAAATAGTGACCGAAAACCGCAGCAATCAGTCAAATTCGCCGAAATATCGGACCCAAGATTCTGCACACCAGCTTTTTTTTCGGGGGGGGGGGGATGCATGTGTCCTATCCTGGCCTCTGCACTGGTCAGCACAAACAATGGGCGGGGTCCCAGTGCCTGGCCAAGTGCCAAACCAGACCAGCGCTCAACTGCCACACCACACGTACAGGCAGCGGTTCGGAGTCTGGTCAAGTCAATCTGGTATTGACTACGGAGTATTAGTGGGCGTTCAGGCCAGTGCCGATAAGAGCGGGGGATGACCGTGCTCTTATCTCACCGCGCAGATGTACCTAGGTACTCCAGGTGGCCCGAAGATGACTTGCCTCATTTGATGAAATCGGAAAGATTAATTATCCCAGCTTAGAAAAGAAGTTAGTGTATTATCTTTATTTTCAAAATGAGTTCCTTTGATTCCCTAGGTATCTGAAGTGAAGTACTGCATACAGTAACTCAGCACCTTTACAATCATTTTCCACATCATGTGCCGCCAACCACGAGACCTACGTACGAGGTGCGTTGTACGTAATTTGTGTGCATTGGGGAGCAAATCAGGAATGGGAATGGCTACCAAAATAGCTGTTGATAGTCGTGGGGCTATTGCAGTTGTCTTGACTCTTGATAGACGGATTGGGCGGGATATCGCTGACATTGAATCCGAATACAGAATGGACAAACCCAGCCACGACATGACAGATCTTGTAATTCTTCAACATGTCTTCCGCAACGCTTCTAAATGTCTGGTCTAAGGCGAGTGGCAGCTCCAAAAATAGGCTAGCGCCTCGACACCCTGCCGTCGGCAGTCGGCGGGCTCGGCCGACTGACATCAGTCGATTAAATGTTTCCCCAGCCCAGTCACACGTGCTTCTGCTCGCAACCCTCTCTTCAAATGTTGTTTCTCAATTCTTAGTGCGACACAACATCTCTGACAAAAGTGTCACGAATGCCTTCAGAAGGTTTGTCTCCACGCTAACTCTCCGTACGGAACATCGAGAAAGCTTCGGCTATGGAATCAAAATCTCAAACTCAAAAAGTACTGCTTGGTGGCCGACGAGTTCAGCTCTTGCTGCCAAGTGAATTTTGAGTCCACGGTATCACATCCTTGAGGGAAGATCCGAAACACGCAAATCGGTTCACAGGAAATGCTGAGCGAGGTTTTCGGCTGCAAACAAAGCTTCGAACAGGATCTCAAGTAATACCCTAGGCCGAGGCAAAAATGTAGCGAGACTACCCTCCAGTCTGAAAGGAGCCTTGGAGTCTACGTCGCTGCTGGTGCAGAGTGGCCGCCACAACAATCACCATGACAAGTCACGCTCCACAATATCTATTTGATACATTTCGGTTCCTCAGTTCTGAACCTCCCTCGCTGTGGACGTCCGGTCAAGCCCGAACCGCTATTACTCTGGAGTGGAAGCTAGCTCTTGGGTGCCTACTTTTCTCTCACAGATTGCTCGGCGGTTTGAAAGAATTAGAATAAATCTTTGTCCTAGAGACTGATATATAGATAGCGTATCCAGATACAAAAAGGCAATCCCAGCTCGCATTGTTATTGTTTCCACAACCTGTTTCCGGCACAGACCTGCTGAGACGTGGACTTTGCACCCAGCGCATGTCCCCAGGCCACAGGTTTTTAGGGAAACGGCTGGAGATCTGGTTG
The DNA here is from genome assembly GCF_013426205.1 of Metarhizium brunneum. Taxonomy (NCBI): domain Eukaryota; kingdom Fungi; phylum Ascomycota; class Sordariomycetes; order Hypocreales; family Clavicipitaceae; genus Metarhizium; species Metarhizium brunneum. The sequence goes on along the minus strand of NC_089422.1, from coordinate 8,423,007 downwards.
CGTGGAATTCTCAACCGCCTCCGCAAACAGCAGTCTGTTCTTATCTAAATCAAAAACAGTATACACGGCCGACCCCCACGGAAACCCCATGCTGTTCAGGTTACTACCTGGCGCTACTGCGCTAATATCCAGGAAACACTTCCCAGAGGCTCGTTCTTCTGCGTTCAGTACGGAGTTGGAGAGTTTGGTGTGGCTTAGGGGTACGCTGACGACGGTCTTGTCGTTATTGAATCCAAACAGGAGCTTATTATTGTCAGATACCACGGCGCAGTCGACAGAGTCGAGCCCGCCGTCTCTGAACCTCGTACCGAGAGCCTTAGCCATAGCTTCGACCGAGCCGCGCGGGAGTTGGAGGCCGACGCCGCCTGTATCGATGAGGGTAAACGTTTCGGAGGGCTTAAGGCCGAGGTCTATGATGCCGTTATTTTGGTTGCCATTATTTTGGTTGCCGTTATTTTGGTTGCCATTATTTTGGTTGCCGTTATTTTGGTTGCCGTTATTTTGGTTGCCGTTATTTTGGTTGCCATTATTTTGGTTGCCATTATTTTGGTTGCCATTATTTTGGTTGCCATTTTTGTTGTTCTTCTTGTTGTTTCCCCCGTTTTGGTTATTTTTGCCGTTTCCTTTCTTGTTATTTTCTCCGTCTCCGTTGTTCCTATTACCTTTATCCCGTTGGTTATCCCCTTTGCCTCCATTTCCTCCTCTATCTCCTCTGTCTCCTTTGCCTCCTCTGCCTCCGTTGTCACCATTGTCCTCGTTGTTACCTTCCCTCTTACTTAATACATGGTGCCCATGGCTCCCATCTGAAGGCCGAGGAAGAGCCCGGCCGTAATGAGAACGGCGGACTTGCTGGCCTTGCTGACCTTGTTTACCTTTCTTGCCCCCCTTGCCCTGCTGGCCCTGCTGGCCCTGCTTAGGTGGGCGATCGTTCATCTGTAGCCGAATAGAAGTCATGTTGACCACAAAATCAGCAATCTTTCCACCTTCAACCGGATCGATAGGAACTTCCTGCAGTTCTCCTTTGAACTTGCTCTTGTCAATACCTCCAAAGACAACAGAGCCATTCTCGAAGGCTATTCCAAGTCAGCCTAAGCTCATACATGGGCTCCATCACAACCTTTTCCGCCAAGGGTGGTTGGAGAGGGGCAATGAGGAAAAATTGTGTCAAGACTCACGATTCCGGTTCAACACAACACCCATAACATTAGACTCAATGACCCCATTCTCCTTCATCTTAGCCACCAGATTAACATACTTCTTGTCCGTCTGCTCCGCTTCCACCGGTCCGACCCCACAGATTGGAAACTGCGGGAAATCGCCCGGAAGACTTCCATTCACCGCCAACGCAACCTGCGACTCATCGACCTTGGCGCCCCCAACATTGATCGTCGTCTTGATATATGGGCCGTCGAAACCGTCGCCCCCTGAGAAGCTAGCGTTGAAGGTCGAACCATTCACCTGCGTAACGTCTTTGCTCTCGGCAGGCTCAAAGTCCCCCATGACGACAGGGGCTTTTCGACATTGCTGGTTTGCGAGCTCGCACACGGCGCTGCCGGCCTTCGGCACGATGATGTCGGAGGAGCCCGTGTCGAAGATGCATTTAATATTTTGGCGCGAATCGCCGAGGTCAATGTGCATGAGCGGCTGGAACGGCCCCGCCTGGAAAGATTCGAAGTGTTCGATAGCAGCGACAGCTAACTTTGCCGGAGGTGCTTGGGAGAGGACATTTGGAGCGAGGACAATAGGAAGCATCCAGTGCTGCCGCATGTTGAAGCCGTTTGCTGGCATCGTGTGTCCTTTTCTTTGCTCTCCGTGTAAGTGAGGTGAAGAGAGGGGGGGTTGGGTCGTCGTGAGTCTTGCTATTCATTCCCAAATCGAGCATTGAGGGCCTGGATATATTATGTACGAATTGTTGACTACATTCCGCCGCCATGCTCAGTCCGATCTAGAGGCTGAAACAGCACCGGCGCTCGCATAACGCGGCCCAGTCATGCGATACCGCCTACCATACTCTCTATGCCGAGAATAATATTGCATTTGCACTTCGACGCCGAGTCGTGGCAATACGATCAAAATGCATGGCTAATACTTAGATAAGACGTCATTAGTACGCTCTTCTCCGGCAGGGCTGTCTCGGAATAGGCTGAAACGCCACGTGAGTCCCCAACCCGCTCGGGTTCAGGCGACATGAAACCTGCTTGTCATATCGCACGCGTCTTTTTCAGTCCCGAAAACGACCCAAAGTGGAAAGTTGACTTGAGTAAAACGAAGAATATGCTATAGAACAGCGAATGATATCCAGGCACCTTGTTCTAGCCTCACTTTTCGCTTTGCCCCGTACCCACAGAACCTCGGAGAAGTAGATGGCCGTCAGCCTGGATTGTTTGAAGAATGAGTCGCGCACACTATGGAGAGCCACATTCTAGAAGGATTCATGACTGCAAGCCCAAAATTGAGTCAAGATTGATACAAATCCTCAGTCACTTCAGGTGGCAAAAGTCCGACGTAGAAAGGGAGGTTGGTGGGGGAGTAACTTATGGAAAACATCCAAGTTATTCAAACCACCCTATTCTGTGACAATACTAATTAAGTATATTGCTAATACAGAGCCAACTACGATTGAGACAACTCCCAATATGCTCTTATTAAAGCCAGCCCTCCCGCTTGCGTTTCTACTGTTCTACCTCGGCCGCGATCATTTGGATCTCCATGACTGTTTTGCCGGCCAAGAACAATCTGCGAATCAACACTCAACTCGGGTGAAACGCCAATCCTTAGCTTTGGATCAGGCCTTAGCAAAAGGTTTTTGCACAGGCCAGTGGATGTCTTCGAACCAGGGTGCCATGTCATGTTCAGACCCCAGATGACGTCCATTGGAGTTCCCTTATTCCGATAGTCAGTAGCGTTGGGGGTTGTGTGGTCGATGCCATCGGTTTGCCGGGAGGCATCGAAGGCGTCAAAGATGTCGGCTCCCCACCACATACCAAAACGACCCGCCTTGTCTCGAGTTGCCAAAGCTGCATCCATGTTGTACTTTACCCAATGTAAATAGCCGCGGCAGGCGTTGTCGTGAGCAGACTGCACTTTACTAAACTCGGTTTGGTTGACGTTGGCGTCTCCAGGTATATCCACTGGTGAGATGGGGGCACAGAATGCGGTGAGGTGGTGAAAGAAGATGCCCTTGAAAGTTTGGCTGTCCTGTGAACACGTCCCATCTGCGTCGCATTGCTCTTCTAGGATTCCGCCGCGACCAATTCCTCGCCAGGGAGGCAACTTCCCACGTGGTCTCTCGTTGACATTATCTATGGCGGCGTTCTCACCAAGGTCCCAGCCCGTTGCTTGGATGACATTTTGGATCAATGTGTGGCCATCCTCTAGATAAGATGGACTACCGGTGACGGTGAACAATCCTCTTTGTCCCGTCAGAATGACGCCCTGGTTGTAGGTGTACACCATCTCATCTCGCTGGTCACACTCCACATTGTTGGGCTTGCTCATATCCACGTGGTAGCCGTCGACATACAAACCCTGACTATTCGTCATGTTGACATCCTTCAGCCACTTGTAGCCCACAATGGCAGCCGCCAGATACAGAGGGTCGTTGGTCGGGAAGCCCTGACTTGCTGTCCAGGCATCATCGAATTCGTCGTTGGGGAAATACTCATACATGGAGATGGATGCCGAGATCCACAGTTCGTTGGTGACAGCATTCTTGTAGGGGAGCAGCCTGGGATTCCAGACCATGCCCCCGTGACAGAGACTTGTATCCCATCCTCTTGTAGCAAAATCCCAGAACGCTCTAGCCCGCTCAGCAAATGTGCAGTACCAGTTATATCCGTGGAAAGAAATGGTGCCGAGCGCGTCACTGAGTCTACCAGGCACATTCAAGCACGTTTGTTCTGTTCCAGGATAGTGGAGGCTTGAATGGAGGCGAACAAATTTGATTGCTTCAAGCCAGCCAAGGACTACCCATAGCACATCATCATATGCCTGAGTCAAGATGCATTAGTGCTTGGTTGGATATGGGATGGTGAAACGTCCGCTCTCACCTGGTCCAGTATTGCAACGGCATTTTGTCCAAAGAATGAGTGCGTGACCTGAGCAAAGATGGAAGAAATAAGATTTTCCTTTTCCTTCCAGTCGCGGCCCCTCTCAGTCGAATCCAATGACTGGGTCAGAGTTGTCAGCATGCCAGCTATTACAGTTTCAACAACTGCTCCTGTCCAGTCAATCGATGTTGGCCAAGTGCCATTAACAGGTTCAAAGTATACATTTTGTAAAACTGACAACGCCGAGAAGGCGTCCTCGAGGACCCTTGGATCAGTTTCTGGGGTACTAAGGGAATCACCCCGAGATCTGAGAAAGCCCTCAGGAACAGGCTGGCAACCAGGGGTTGGTGCCCGGTTATATACTGAACAGTAATCGACATCTCCCTTAGGAAGACTGTTTGCAGTGGTCAACGTCGAAGCGACCAATACACCGAGACTGGCAATGGATAGCAGCCGCGTCATTTTGCACCAAGGCGATCAAATGCAGCGACAATCGAAGGCCGGCCGGTATGTTCTTGCAGGTAGGCCACGGCTCAGAAGACGAGCAAGCACAGAAACCAACCACGGCGACTTCTCCTACCGAGTCGCCGGAGAGACCTTATTTTATATAGCCTCGAAGGATCGTAAGAGGGGTATCATGGGGTATAAAGGGCTGACAGGATATGCCGCGAGAGGTAGGATCGCACTCGCGCCGCGTGCCGACGAATACGATCATCTAATCATGTAACGACAAAGCATCGCCTTGAGACATTGATCCTTGAAACTCGATTTTGTCCCCACAGCAAATTAGACATTCAGCGCTTTTGCTAAGCCTGAAGGGAGAGTTGCAATTCTTAATTTGTCCCGCATACCGAGCCGCTGTCATGAGAGGAATAAATAGTAGCCCTCAACTTGACATGCGTCGTCGTGATGCGGCCGGTCAGTTGGTACTCTGTAAGCAGGAGTTGACTGACGCGGGTGTGGTCGCGTGTCGGCTTTGAATGGAGGGGATCGAGTCCCAGCAGGGCGTATCATCAACCAGTAGAAGCTGACCATAGAACCTTCACTTGCCAAATACTATACAGTAATTGAAGGATATGCTAGTTACAGCAGAATGTTGGAGGATGTGAGGACGTTTAACTGGTGTTTGGTTACGTCTCGATGGTACTGCAGGGCTTGCGAAACCGTTGTTTGAAGCCGAGTTTCAACAGATTTGGAATTTGTGTCATCCCTTGTCATCGCATCTGGATGCTGTACTAGCCTTCGGATGGACGTAGAGTGGAAATGGGAAAAAGAAATGAGATGCAAACAATACAACCGAAAATAAGCAATTCCGTCACGCGGCTCATGCATTGGCCTTGGCGATACGCGTATTAGTAGTACTACTAGCTTGTGACTGTGCAACTATGTCGGTTCGTGCAGGTTAGCTCACACATGACCAACCGTGCTTGTCATGCCGACGAAGGCCAGCTGAGGCACCGAAGTCTCGATGGCAAAACTCGAGTTGGAAATAAGGGAACATGAGCATTTGAGGTTCACACGACCATCTCAATAGTGGCATGGAGTAGGTTCAACGGCAAGTTGATGGCTGAATCTGCTGAAAGAGTTCCATCTTTCCTTCCTATCTTGGGCACTAGATGCAGCCAACTGGTCCGTTTATCCCCGCCCCACTTGCGAGTTTTCTATACACGACGCCACTGGCTGAGCTGGTTTGTTTACTTTCTCCCAAAACAGGCCGATGCCCACCAACCAGAGCGCGCGACGACAAGATCCCCCACGATTGACCTTGGATCCTTCACTTTGCACACCAACTTCGGTGTACCTCGAGTGTCTCGCTCCATGACAACGCCTCTGCACTTCGCCCAACTTGCAGAGTTTCTCAGTTACTCTTGACATCCGCACTCCTCATGAACAGCATCGGAGGTTAACAGCACGCGCTTCCGCAACTCGCATGCCCCTTCCTGCCTTTTGCGAAGCCCTTCTCCCACGCCATTGAATACGCGCCTGTCGCATACACGCGCTGCCTTACGACCTGCAACTTGGAAACCCCAAACACCATTCACTCTTCGCATCTATTCAATACCACTCGTCGACTCCTAAGCTCTGGCATCGCGTACAACGCGTACTGGAGCCATGGAGACCGACGCTATACATCGGTATCGCTCACGCATTCTTAGAGAAATGAATGCCAACCGCGCCAATCCCTTCAATTCTCCTCCGTCTTCCACGGGCTCTCATGGCACTGTAACCATGTCGTCACTCTTTTCCGACCCGGACGGCGAGTCTACGCGGCGACTCAACGAGGACATTGCTCGTGTTACCGCCCCGAGAAAACTTCCCGTCAATTGGGAGGCTGCCCACCGCAAGTGGCCAGAATACTTTTCCAAGCCCGATACGAACAAGGCACCTATCTTTGATGATGCCAACGATGTACGACCCTGGAAACCACAGTCCAAGGAGAACAAGCCGCCTGTCTCCAACGTCAAGTTCGCCGTTGATGACTCAACTCAGGACATCTGGCCTTCTACGACCAAGACACGTGCCGAAATGCAGCCCCGCGTCGACAACGAATCCGACATCTCTTCCATCCTGGACAAATCACCCGCCAGACCTGTTTCCAATTACGGCGCCACGAAATCCCAGAAAAACCCTAGCCCATTGTCCAAGCCGCACACCCGAGCGCCTTCAGAGCCCGTCGGAAATGAGCAGCGACGTTCCTCCATCACAGATGCCTTTAACCGTCTCCAGCGAGCCTCTCTCAGCCCTAGAAATGCGGATCAGGACTCCCCAAACGTGTCCTCGGCCAAATCTAGCTTGACCGCCGTGCCACCATCACCAGCTTCCATCGCAAGCCCGAGCCATAACGCGTCTAACGTACGTTCATTCTTTATGCCAGATGTCTCTCACCTTGGAGACTTCGTGACTGGTACCCTCAAGTTTAGCGGCTCCATGAAAAACGGAGTCCCAATTTTCGTGAAACATGGCAAGGTCCATGATCGACAGGAACGGCCTTCTGCCGCTGCCCATGCACAAGTCGATGGCATTGAAGTCCCCAAAGATGAAGAGAAAATATTTGTTTCTATGGATATGATCCGCGATGAGATTGTTTCTTTGCAAGCCGCCCATGATAAGGTTCAGGAATATGCAGAGGGCCTACAGCTTCAGGTTGAAAGACTGGAAGCTCAGCTCAGGCACGGCAGATTCAGCGGAAGCGGCTATGACCAAAGCGACAAGATTATGGCACAAAAGAAGAGTAAGATTAACAATTGGTCTTTAAGCTTTCAGATTTTAAAAGTATTAACACGGTCTTGTATAGAACTTGAGTTAGAGGTTGCGACTTTGCAAGCCCGCTTGGATAGTGCTACACGAAAAATCAGCACGAATGAAATTGCAAATGATGCTGTCGCTCATGAACGTGATAGGGCTATTAGCCGACTGCAGGACGCGTGTGAAGATATTAGCAAGCTTACTCGTAAGCTCAGCGTTCGAGAAAGGGAGCTTTCCACTTCGCGGGAACAACTGGAAACGTCGGATCACATTCGACGGGATAATGACACTCTTCGCCGAGATCTTTTATCACTAAAGCATAACCGCGATGCGATGGAGCTCGACAATGCATCTCTCCGCACCGATAACGAAAATTTGCGAAAGGAGCAGAAGCGTCTGCGAGAAGAAATCGATTCACTTCGCGCCAAGAAGAGCAATCGTAATGATTCTATACTGGCTGAGAATCGGTCTCTTCACACCAACAACCATAGACTGGCGGAAGAAAATGACGACCTTCGCGAGAATCTCGATGCAGCCCAGCATGAGCTGGATGTGGCTCGCGAAGAGATTGACACTCTCCGTATGGCGGTAGAGACAATCACACAAGAAAAGTCAGCTCTGCAGGGAGACAACGACAGTCTGGTCCGACACAATGAAAAGTATTTCAACGAAAATAAGATTCTTCGACGAGAGAATTCGGGCTTCGAGCGTAGTGTTCATGACCTTCACGAACAGAATCTCAAGATGAAGGAGGAGGTTGACTTCCTGAAACAGCAGCTTGACCACTGCAGGCCATCACACAAGAACGAGATTTCTGGTCGTTTGGATGAAGAAACGGAGGAAAATATGACATCAGCGTACTTTCTTCCTGATATTACTGTTAAGACGAATGAGTCTCATCCTTCAGAGCCCACAGCGACTAAGGACATGCCCACCCTGCCTGAAGTGACCACTCAGGGCTACACCAGTGAACTAGAAACGCGGGACATTTCACAGCGTACAAGCAACAACCGACAGCCTGTCAAGACGAGTGAGTCTCATCCTGCAGAGCCCACAGCGACTAAGGACGCGCCCACGCTACCTGAAGTGATCACTCAAGGCTACACCAATGAACAAGAAACGCGGGATACTTCCCGACGTACAAGCAGCAACCGACAGCGATCTAAAAGTAGGCCCCGCGCATCATCTAAAGTTGTGGAATTCTCGATCCCAGAGAAGTCGGTCATCCGAAACAAAAACAGTGGTAATACAGCGAACCGGGGCAGCAAGCGGCGACATGCCAGGGCACCTTCGACGACTGAGTTGGATCTTACCAACGAAGACGTTGACATCACGGGTGACTTGCAATCTGAGGACTTTACGAATCAAGACGCGGCTATCTCACTCCGTGTCAGGGTGTGTCTTAAAGGATTAATGAATCGCACTAAATGAAACCTTTCAGACTTAGTCAATAATCTCTCTATCATCATGTTAATACACGCGATACTCAGCGTTTCCATGAGGGAGATTAATGTCCAGCCACCGCCGCGGGATGTGACTGCTCAAAGCAACATATTACGACGCGCATTACAAGGTATGGAGGTCAGCCTCAGCCTCAGTTGACATGGGAAGGCATTCAAGAGACTACTTGAAAACAGACGGCACACATGCATGATTTAGGGAATGGCATAGGATAACTCTGCACTGTTATGAGCAAAGCATTGCTAGAATGGACTCATGGAACCTCACAGGGAAAATGGAGTTGGATTTGCGGACCGTTATCAAGGATTAGTGTTATTGGCGTTGGCATTGTGTATTTTCATGGCGCCAGTCTTTTCCAATTCCCGTTGGACAATCGGTATATATATTTGTTTTCCCCACGGAGTTTTGGGTAAAAGCCAAGAATGAGTTTTGTTTTGAAGATGCGGTGTGTATCCTAGCTTGTTAGGTCAAGAATGCGAACAATGATGGCCCTTGCTTATGATTGTGTGTCACGGAACGTGAAGCAAAGGAAATTAGGTATCCGTTCTAGAATGTATACTACATGATGCTCTTTACTCGCTGTCTTCATCGTCGTCTTCCAGCTCAACCGCGTCATTGTCGTCTTCCTCGTCGGTCTCGTCTTCACCATCAACCTCCATTTCATCGTCGCTCTCATCCTCAACGACGCCTTTCTCGTCCTCTCTCCTCTTTCTGTCCTCCTCCTTCCTCGCCTCCTCCAACATCCTGTTCTTCTCCTCGCGTGCCTTTCTCTGGTTCACGACATATGCCCCCAGCGGCGTCTTGGCCACATCCAAATCCTTCAAAAACGCATCCACCTGCGCGCGGTCCTTGGGCGCAAAGTCTACTTTGGCGCGGCGCTCCTCAATGAACTTTGCATTCGCCTCCAGCTTCTGTACGAGAGTGACTAGTTGGGAAACAAGCTTTGCGTTCTTATTGCCCTGGTTCCTTGAGCGGGCCTGCTTCAGCCACCGCTTCAGCTGGATAATGACGGGGAGCGCTAGTTCCGGGAAGGCAATGGACTTGGACCACAGGAGGAAGAATTCGCTGAGCAGCTCAGCAATCTGTTCGCCCACGTTGTCTTGGTAGATGCGGGTGCGGAGATACGACTTGGGTGCTTTGTAGGCGACGGCAAAGTCGAAGGCTTTGAGGGTGGTTGCCTTGGGCGCCTTTTTCATCTCAGCCGAGGAGAGGACCTCGAGGATCGGGGAGGCGAGCGGGATGTAGGTCCCTGTTGCGCGGGAGGTGCGCAGCAGCGAGCGAATAAGGTGGAAGCGGAGCGGGAAGTAGATGGCCGTGGGGATGAGACGCATGGCGCCGAGCGTGACCTGGACGAGGGGGTAGATGAGGAGCTTGAGCTGGTTTTCCTTGCCGGCCTCGGCTTCCTTGAGCGGCGAGCAGTGCTCGGCCAGGACGCAAGACCAGAAGTCGAGCGAGTGCGTAAACTGCCAGTTGTACACCATGCGGAAGGAGTCATTCTTGTTGTTGACGATGCTGTTGCGGAGGTGGATGGCGAGTTGGCGGATGAATGTGAAGGCCGTGGTGTATCCAACCGCTGGGTCGATGCCCCAGAGCTCGGCGGCCGAGTTCTTCATCAAATTGATGCCCTCGATGGTGTTGTGATTGGTGACGCGGCTGCCTTGGACAAGCCCCTGGTATGTTGCTTTGAGGACCATTTCACGAATGCCCTTGTCACCGATTACGACGAGCCTGCGGAGGACCAGGAAAGCTGTGATTCGGGTGGTTTCTGAACTGGCCGGCTGGGCCCAGAAGTTGACAACAGCTTTGGATAGGGCCTTGACAAGTTTTTTGAATGAGAGGAGGTACGGAAGAATGGGTGTCAAGGATGAGAGGGTCAGCTTGAGAGTCTTGTCATCGGACAGTGTACCGAGGAGGTACATGATGGAAGAGGTGTAGGACTTGAGCAGAATTGACAATGTTTTGAACTTCTTGGTCTCGATCTGCGCGTATGCTCTCCCAGAGGCAGACTCCTTGATGGGCAGGTGGTGGTTCATGACCACAGGAATCTGTTTCAATGCCAGGACCAAAATGTCATTGTAGACTTCGGGGCTGTTGATCACCCATCGCTGCTGCGTTTCGCCCTCATCATTCTCGTCTTCATTCAAGTGAGCGGCGCATCGGAATGCAAGGACCACTTGTCTAGCTGCTCTCAGTGAGTTCTTTTCCTCCATGGCTTTTCGCCAGCTAGCAACAGTGGATTTAGTCAGCTCATTGCTCTGGGAAGGCTCTTCGTCTTTTCGGTCCTGTTCTGCAGCGGCCTTGGCCTTCTTTTGCTTCTTCTTGGGTTGCTCGTCCTCGTGTTCATCCTCGCCGGCGCTGAGTTCATCAACCTCTGCTAAGTCCGCGTCGTCGTCAAAATCCAATGCTTCCGGATCGTTATCTTTCAAGAATTTGTAAAACTCAGGATCCTTCTCGGCTAGCTTATCCATGGTCTCTTTGCTCATACCGCCATCTTCGTCATCCTCGCTGCCGTCCTCGCTTTCACTAGCCGCTGGCGGTCCACTGATATCTACACCGGAGCCGCTTCCATCGCTCATTTCTTCGTCATCCTTGGGCTCGCTTCTCTTGCGCTTGCCAAGTTTGCCAGCTTTGTTCTCCTTGCTGTCAATAATCTCGTCGAATCCGCCCTGGAAAAAGTCGTCGACGCTCATCTCGCCGCTCTGCTTTCCCTTGCCGCCATTCGACCTCTTGTCCGGAGTGGATCCATCGTCAGTGCCTTTGAAAAACTCGGCGTCCTTTGCTCGTCGGGTTTGTTTTTTATCTTTGACCTGCTGTCGTTGCTTGATCTTGGCAACAGCCTTTCTCTTGTCCAAAACGCCCTTAAGGTGGTTCTTTTCGAATTTCTTGGTCGCCTTGAGGTTCTTTTTTACGGGACCCATGGTTGGCAGTATCTCACCACGACGAGTGGTGATAAATTGGCCCGCAGGTGTACGTTAATGGAGTGATGAATGAGCCGGGTTTTTTGAGGCCAACCCGTCTGGTCAATGCCAACACCTCCCAAAAATTTTCGGGATTTGGCTTATCGATAGTACCAGCCCCGCCGCCAGGAGCAGGCGGTGGGACCCATTCTGCCAACAATCTGCCGGCCATCGTCATCCCTCACCAAGCGCCGACAACTTGGCCGCGGACTTCTCGAACCCGTTGCGCGTCGTCAAGGTGAGCTCAATGTGCCACCTTAACCCGCCACCATGATTCCTCGACAAGGCTATGCGCCGACGCCGCATAGCTATGTTCCTAATAGCAGCTTCTCAGCCACAATTAACCTAGATGAGGTATCTCAGCTCTAGAACGTCTGGCCGTCCGACTGTTGACCTAACACCCCACCCAGGAAGTCAAGCTGACAGGCTCTCGAGCTGAGCGTGATCTCCAAGACTCCCTCGCGGAGCTGTTCAGCATCATCGTGACGCTTGACGAGCTCGAAAAGGCTTTTCTGAAGGATGCGATTCCCGAAGCAGAATACACCGAGATTTGCGAGCGATCGTTGCGCCAGTACAAGGCGCTTTTGGCAGACGAGACCATCGCCGCCGAGTTCCAGGGCCTAGAAGAATTCAAAGCCAAGTGGGATGTAGGCTTCACCACATTTCGAGAAATGGTGTCATATTATTCAATACTGACGATCCTCAGCTCCAGGCACCTCGTGCCACCGAACGTCTCCGTGTAGGCATGCCTTCGACCACCGTAACGGCATCGTCCTCTGCCCCCAGCCAGCAAGCCTCCTCAGCTGCCAACAATACCAGCGGTGTACTCATCCTCGAAGCCACTCAAGAATTCATCACGTTTCTCGACGCTGTCAAGCTGGGCATGCTGTCTAAAGACCAGCTACATCCCCTATTATCCGATGTGATTCAGTCTGTAAACCGCGTCACAGACCAGGACTTTGACAATAGAGGCAAAATTGTGCAGTGGTTAATTACGCTTAATCAGATGAAGGCCTCGGATGAGTTGAGCGAGCAGCAAGCCAGGGAGCTGGAATTGGACATTCAGCAGGCATATCAGGGATTCAGAAGAACACTGACATGAAGCCCTAAGGCGCAACGTTGATGACATGCAAATATCGGATGCTGGGACATGTTCCATATTTTAGATTCATTGCATGTATTCACATGACGTACTGAACCACCGTAACGCCTGGCTTCAACCCATGGTGCTTATACTAAGAACGTCCAGAAACTAGGATATACAAACTCTTCCTCAAATATGCGCCTCACCTGCTCCAACACAAATCTCTCCACCTTGCCGACGTTCTTGAGGCTCTGTTTCCCGCCTTCTCTCTCACCAATCTCACTCTCAACTTTGATCTCCTGCAGCAAGCCCCCGAACCTGGTGTTCTTCCTCGCGCCTTGCTCCCCTCTACTGCTTTCACCACCCTCGCCCCCGTCCACCGACCCAACAGCGGCCAGGGCATCCTCGGGACTCAAGAAGCAAAAATGCACGCGCTTCCTAATCTTTGCCGACACACCCACCCCATCAAATGACAGCCCCGTAATGTTCAGCTTCAGCGGGATGCCAACAAAGCTCGGCATAGGATAATCCAGTAATATCTCTGCCGTGAGATTCAGTCGAATATCCCCTGCGTAGCATATCCGAAACACAGCCTGAACATCCTCCACCCTCGGCTCTCTCCTATGCGCCGCCAAACCGTCATCAACAGCACTCGCGTCTAGTGCCGCGTGCCGTCCATCATCGCCTTCGTCAACAGCAGAATCAACGAGATGTGTGTCTCGGGTGGGAGGCCGAGACATGCTCACTGCAGTGGGGGCGAGCGTTGAAACGCTGGACTTCTCGCGTAGCGGCGGCGATGTGCCTTCCAGGTTGACGGAGAAGTTGTCAACGGATATGCTGCTCTGCGAGGGGTTTCTGTGATGGCTTGCAGCGTGGGCGAAGTCGGAGGAGTCGAGGGCGCCGGGGGCCATCCATGAGTTTCCGAGGTGGGCGCCTGCGACGGCTGCCAGGGGTGTATGCGTGCCCGTGCCCAGATGGCCTTGGAGGTAGTTCAGACCCGGACCGCCTAATATACCCGGGGTAGACGTTCCCAGAAACGGACTTCCCAAATCGTGTCCCGCAAAGTCGCTCCTCAACGCGGTCCTGATGCCGCTGGGGCGCTTCCTGTTCCCGGCGAGAGCATGCCTGGCCCGCTCGGCAGCAAGATGCGCCGCTGCCTCCTCGTCGCTTCCAAAATCATCATCACTTTCGTCCTCTCCTAGCTCTTGCTCGTAGAAGTCAGGAAGCGGGTCCGTAATGTCCTTTAGTTCCAGCTCCGGTGGTATGGTGCCAAAGTCGAATCCATGGACGGTGACAGACCTAATAAACCGAGGGAGTGGGACTGTTTGGAACTTGTCGTGGATGAAGGACCTGATGCGTTCGGCGAGGGCGTCGCCATCTGGGCCACTGGTTAGTGTTTCCCAGTTCAGGTCAATGGACATGGCGGCATGAGTGGTGGAGGGGAGAATAAGCAAAGGCAGATGCGATGTCGGTAGTTCGTGCTCGAAATGAGATGAATTGATGAGCGGTTGTTGATCTGTCCAACCAGCGTTCAGGCCCACACCTTAAGTGGCAGAGCCCACATTAGCTTCGAACAGGCTTCTGTGTTAAACTACAGAGTATCTGGCACCTACATAATCCCTGCCATTCGAAGCACATATATATAGTTTGCGAGGTGCAAAAATAGCTTAGTGCACATCCACGACTTTTTTTTACAGCAATAGAAACGAGCATTGGAAAAGTACAACGCTTTATTTCGTGATAGCTATAGTCAATAACTTGACATGGCACCGCGTGCATATCTCATGCGTGTGGTAATCTAGTAAACAGCACCCGCTGAACAAACCCCAAAGAAAAACGCATGTTCATATGCATGATGCTTGTGATGTTCCCTATCCATTAACTCCAAAGACTTTGTCAAATCATGTCAACTTGTTGTCACTTCGTTAATTCGCCCCTGCTTCGGGTTCTTCAAATCTCGCCTGCGCATAGTTTGTTGATAACTGTGGGTTGTTGAACAAGTGCCAGCAGTTGGGCGCCTGGAGGATATATCTGCAATAGAGGTATGAGTGACGAAAACCTGCCAAGGGGTACTCTGAGCCACTTACCTAGCCATAGCCTCTCGAAATCGGGACTTGTACTCCTTAGGACTGGTAACGGTTGGCCTGTTTCGGCCGCCACCTGCAAACCCACGGTCCTTGATCCAACTTTCTAGCTTCTTGTCCCAGGTATATGTCCTGATGCAATCGATAATGCCTACGACCAACTCTTTCCTCTCCTCGTCAACCGCAATCATTAAGGAATAGTCCATGACGTTTTGCCTAGCCAAAAACAGCGTGTCATTCCAAACTGATGCTCTAAGTACTTTCTTGGAATGTTCTCGCGCAAATAATGGCGATTCGTAAATGTATTCCACCATATTTTCATCCAGAAGCACTTCGTTCTGCTCGCCAGTTGATTGAATCTTGCGATTCCGCATGGATCCTTTCAGATCGAAAATTCGCGTGGGTGACCGATCATAAAACAGATTTTCTGTTATCAAGAGATCAAGCTTAACATCGGTCCCTGTCGTTGGGTTCTTGATGATAACTTGGAAGAACCCGAGCATCTTGGCAATTACAGATGGAAGCTCGTGAAACAGAGCCTCTGCCATAATGTTAAAATAACTAGGAGCAAAACGCAAGAACGCGGACGTTTCGATTGGGGACAGGCTCTATTGACGCGTTAGGACAGATCACAATTTATTTCCAAATCCGTCTTACCTTCAAGACAAGTCTATCGTCCAGAGTCTTCAAAAACACGGACTTAGTCTTGCCACCTCTTGAGTCCCATTTAAGGCAACGCGAGAGAGACTCAATAATTCTCTCGGCCACACCACATTTTCGCCTCAGAGCGTCAAATTGTTCCGCATAAAAGATTTTACACGTCATAATTGCGGCGCCTTCTTTAAACTGATACTTGAGATGAGTGCCAGTCACTCGATGCAAACTCTTCTCCAAGTCCGCTTCATACATAATCCCGTCACCTATTTCAGATATGGGTGAAGATTTTGGCTCTCCATCGCTGATTCCGTCGACTTCGAGCTCGGTGACGTCTTGGTTATCGCGCATGATTCCTGCAAGTTTGGCTTGATAGTCATCACTGTTCAATGCAAGAGCAATGACAGAACTTGGCTCGTCCTCCCGTACAATAATGTCAGAATCCACAAAAATATGGTCAGTTGAGTTGATCGGGTACTCCAGGGGCGGCCATCCACTAGCCGATGTCTCGGCCCAAAAATTCGCCAAATACCTCATAAGGCTCGTTTTCTGGTGCTTGGGAAGTTCATCGGGGATGTCAGTACTAGGCTCAAGAGCCTCTGCCAACTCTTGAAGATCAGGGAGAAATTCATCAGCGATAGAGGAATCAATGTCACTGGTCATGGCCTCGTCATCCGAAGTCGCCTGGCTTGTTTCTCCGTCCGGCGCATGATCGGTTTCCGACTTGCCTGTTTGGTCATCGACTTTGGTGGTGTTTGGCTCTACCTGTGTGGGCAGTTCGCCTGCAGGCTCCGACTTTGGGACACTAGCCTCTGGTTTTACTAGGACACTGGTCTGATTCTGGTCACCATCCCGACTCGGTATCTGCTCATTCGTCGAGAGTGGCTCCTCAAATGCTTCAGAAACATCACCATAAACCTGTACGATTGCCTTTGTCGACGTTCTCGGGAGTCTGGCACGGGGTTGTCGAAGACTCGCGGCTCTTTCTTTGCGATCACGGATGCGTTCCTTTTCAAACTCTCGGCTTAGCTGTTCAAAGTGTCTAGCCAGTGTTGAAACTTTGGACTCCTTCTTCTTGTGGGAGAGGCGTGGAATGCCAGATGTTGCAGTTTTACTGCGATTCTTCAGGGCAGTCAATCCCAGGCGATCTGAAAGTTTTTTGTCCACCTTGATAGATCCTTCTGGTGGTGTTTCCGTGGCTGAATCAGCCGTCGTGCTAGACTTGCTGTCCTTTGGCCCATTGGCTTTGGCGGCAGCAGGTTGCGGTCTCGGCAGTGTTCGAACAGGGTGAGATGTTGTACGGACTATAGGTGGTGAGCTGTTGGGGCCAGACTTGCGGCTAGATCCCCGTTCTGGTACAGCCTTTGATGCAACCATGTTGCCCTCACCCCCTTGCATAGCTTGTTCGCGTCGCATCTGATCAATTCTCTCCGATAGCGACTGACTAGAAATGGCGCTGTCTGTTGGATGTCGCCCAGCACCTGTGGGCGTAGCTGGGGGCCGTGAAGTCACCGGTGTCTGTGCAATAGGAATTCGGGAAGCTATCTCAGTAGAAGCTGGGCTTTGAGAACTTGGAGCAGGTGTAGCGATTGCTTCAGGAGATGCAGCTAGATCTAGTCCTTCTACTCGTTCAATAGCTCCTTCAGCGGGAATATAAACCTTTTCGTCTTCAGATTCATGTTTTGCATCCAGTGCTTTGGATGACGCGACACTAGTTTCCATTGTAGTATCGGTGTACTCGGTTGGCTGTGTACTCTTTTCCGCGGCCTCAGTGGATGTTTGAGATGGCCGGTCGTCAACGTCTCCGACCGAACCAGTTCCATCGTTCGAGGCAAGAGATTCTTTAGATTCATTGTCAGTGAAGATTTTCTTCAGTTGCATCATCGTAATCTGGCGCATATCCTTGTCGCCAAGGAAATCAGCTTCAAACTTGGAAAACGCTTGATCCCATTCTCCAGCTTTCTCTAGCATCTCGCGAATAATTTTGTTGAAAGGAACAACTTCGTAGTACTTAGATTCGACGTACGTACGTTGCATCTGTCGGATTATGGCAGGCTGTTCCTCTTGGGTTTTCTTCATGAGTCTTTCCACCTCAGCCTTGCACGATTCTGCTTTTTCCGGCAAAAGGCTTTCGGTGCGAATGCTCTTCAGTCTAGCTCGAACTGAAGACATGAACTTGCTCCATCGTTCTTCCATTTTGTTATAAATCTCATTCTTCAGCTTCAAGTCATTTGCAACTTTCCAAGTTATCCTTGCTCGCGGAACAACTATCTCAAGGAGATCGATGGGGTCCCAATGAATTCGCACCCGAGAATCCCGGAGACTAAAGTAGCGAACATGGTCGCGGTGTTGGTCGTGAGGACAGTCTTCGATGCTTTTAAGCTTTAACCCGCGGCCCCAGTACAGAAGCTCCAGATATTTCCCGAACGAGTATTTAAATGTTGCATCTGACATGACTGTTTCTTCAGAGTCTTTCTTACAGAGCTTACAATATGTCCACATTGTAATGCCGTTACCAAGCTCTGGGCGCCGAGAAGAAGGATTTGGAACGTGTTCCACAAAAACAGTGATACGATATTCATCGTGAACGTAGGTTCTATGATGATCAACTAGTTTCTTTTCACAGCCGTTGGAGTTGCAAATGTCGTTCTTGCTGTATGCCACATCCTCGATATACTGGCCAAGTGTGCAATCAGCATCCATGCCAGTATCAACATGTTGTTCATCGTAGAAGTTGATAGCCAGCAATCCTGGCTCTATACATGGGATCTTCGTGTCGGTGCAGATGACCGAGTACAGAACCACGATGTTTTGGTGGGAGTATGGGTCGAACAAGTCAAGATTGCCTTGTATATAATAGGCCTCCCAATGGCGCGTTTGGGTTTGATAGTTGAAGAGGGCTTTGTCATATTCCGCATCATGGACTGCATGCAAGACTTCCATAACTTGACGAGGTGCCTTCTGCCCAATCTTCTCTACCATTTCAGGCTTTATCAACTGGAACCTGTGACGACCTGCTTTTTCCGGATCCTCCTCGACGGCATCTTGATCACGAAGTTGCCGGAGGTAAAGAAGTCTTCGTTCTTGCTCACGAGCCTTCATCAGAAGATAAGGCTGTTTGAACTTTACATATGGTGACGCGGACAGAATCTTGGTTTCGTATTTTGCTACCATGTCGCTGTAAAAAGTCGGCATCGGAATATCGTCAGGTACTTGGCTCTCGGGAGAGGCGTGTGTATGATAGGCATGCAGAGATACCATTTTGGCTGGTTCGGGGGCTGGCCCACCGGCCTGTCCAACAAGCTCAGCATCTTCAGGGATTGTGCTCACGCTGTCCACTGTGTTCTGTGATGGCGGCTCAGACTCGCTGGACGGCTGATTAACGACAACAGTGGGCCCTTGTTTGCAGCATTCTCCAGCTGAGCTGATAGAGCGGAAGCTCTCGTTCAGGCCTTGAAGTGAGTTTGATAGCGAGGTTTCGCTGTCCTCTGGGGGTTCGACCGACTCGTCTCGAAGAAGACTTGATTCTAGCTTCAGGTTGTACACAACATAGACCATAAACTCCATGATATGCTTTACCTGTCTGAGTAACGCACCAGACGCGCCTCGCAAGGCTATTGTGCATCCTAAATCAGGACGGCACCCCGAGAGGAAAATATACGACTTCTTTCTACCAGGATAATCATTGTTAAATGTTCGCACTTCGAATGCAGAACATCTTCCAACCCGAACTGGGAGTGCCAGCATGTCCAACGATTCGATAATTTCAGCCTCAGCACATCGAGCCACGGCTTCTATGACCGTGTCTTTCACATTATACGCTACGGATATATTAGCCTCCGAGAGATATTGCAAAGCAACTCCTGATACGCCTTTTTGTGCAAGCAAAACATGTGGACGAAGGTTGGTGATTCGTTGCACGACAACTCGTAGAAACTCCTTCTCCTGTTCGATTACTGGTTGCAGGCTCATAAAGTGCTGTTGGTGACGCTGGTACTCGATAGGGAAAGTCACAAGTACGATGCGAGGATTCGTAATCCTCCGTGGCATCCTCTTCAATGCGAGGTTCTTTGTGAACACTACCCCTGAGATATACGATGTGTCGCCCGGTCGTCCGCCAGGAATCTTCTTTAACTTGACATAATGTCTCAGATCCATGTCTTCTCCTTTCGCGACATCGGGGGTGACATCGTCTGTGAGCTGAAGTAGAATAGGTACGAGAGATTTCTGCCATACACCTGGATTCGGAATTTGAGCATCATCGAGAAGCTGATAAAGCAATCTGTCAACATGCTTCAAACTGGACCGGTTGAGTTCTTGTTTAGAAATCCTCTTTCTGCGCAAAGAATCACTCCGGGTTAGCTGCGTTCCAGATTGGCTGGGGTGCTCCAGCCCAAAGAGCGCCTCTGAAGACGCAGATGGTCCCTTGTACATGGCGGACTTTGGGCGTGGAGAGCCGTGATGATGAGCGCTTCCACTAATACTGAGATTCCGGCGCCGAGTTGACCTCCTGTGATTCAATAGACTGATTGGGCCATTGGTTTCATCTAAAACACCTCTGCTGACATAGCTCATGCCGCTGATGCTCTTTTCGCCAGGCCGATGACGGTATTTCCGAGTTTGGTTCAAGTAGGACGGGAATGCAGATCTATCGTGTTCATAGCTTGTTGATTGGACATCTGATGCTGCCATGGTCGCAAAAATGCCCATCTGTTCATCCCCACTAGAGTCTTCCGACATGTAATCCGCCAAATCTGGATCGATAATGTTATCATCATGAAAAGCGGGAAACTTTGGTTTCTTCGAGCTTTCCTCATCGATTCCTTTTCGGAACGGGGCTTGCTGTTCTGGGGCTGGCTTGAATCTCCCAAGAAAGCCATGTTTGGAATGATGGCGCTTGTGACCGGCAGATGACTGTGGACGTCCAGACGTCGTTAACGATTTCAGAGAGCGGGATGAACCGGGTCGACTTAGTTGAGGAGCTCCTATTTCCAATACGGCAGAGGCCCTGTTGGCAGATTCTCTCACGCGCCGGGTAGCCGGAATCGCCATCATTGGTGTCGTCAGGGGCCGCGAATCCTCCAATCCTTCAGAGCCAACAGCTACGCTTGATGACATGGGCCTGGGTTTGCTTTCCGTAGTTTCAGAAGATTCCTTGGGGTTATTTGGTCCAAATATTTTGGGTAAAAAGGACCGCTCGTCCCCTGAGTCATCAGAGCCGCTGCCATCGAATCGACGGCTAATAACCTCGAGACAATTCTTGCATACTCGCAAAGACCCCTGAACGCCGAACTTCTCACCGGAAACCACAGTGGTGCACTTGGAATCGAAAATACAACCACAAGTACGGCAGTGGTGTTTTCTCCGAAACGCAGTAAACGGCGTTTGGCAAAGAAAGCACTCTTTCACAGTATCGTCCTTCATCCAGAACTCCTTGCTCAATACTTGTCTCCGCATTTTGTCAAGTTGAGCATTCATCTGGTCAGAAGCACGTTCCTGGCCGCTCGTGGTACCCGGGATCCGTCCAAAATCGGGATGTAAATGCTGTGATTGAATCTCCTGGCCGAAGGAATCATGGTAGACTGAGTCATGTGCTGATGTGTTGATGGCACTGGCCGCAGCAGTACCTCTGTCGAGCGAAGAGTCCCTGGAACCTGGGTATCTAGGAGAACGAGACCGACTTATCCTATCGATGACTGCGGGTGTCCGTCTCATGTCATCGGGATGCAGCATAGAAGACGTGACGGAAGGATTTCGAGCATGGTGGCGGCTGTTGGTAGTTGAGGTTGTCGATGGCGCACCTGCAATAGGACTAAACGGGGCATCGAGGCTGCCATCAGCGCTAGATTCATCATCGCGTCCAGCTCGAGGCGGCAGCCTCCCGTCCTTGGAATCATAAAGACTCGTAGATTCTGCTTGAAGCTCGGCTATGGTAAGGCTTCTCCTGCTAGAACCCTGCCCTCCACTGTCCTCAGTACGGATGGTACTACGACTCGCATCTCGCTTCAGCGGGGCCGGCGGTGCAATTGTAGGGTCAGCAACGACGGAACTCGTAGCATTGGTCGGTAAGCTTTGCCTACTAGTCGAGCTGGATCGTGGTCCGGTCATGAGGTTGATGCTGTTCGACTTGGTCGACTGTATTTGCGGGCGAGTCTCCACATTCCCAGACCCGGTAGTTGGAGAAGACACATCAGTTAAAGCTATGGTTGATATCGAGTTTGTCGTGATGGTAGCATTTGTGTCAACTCGCGTGAGGGACGACACAGAGGGCCGAGAGCTATGGCCAGGCGCTATAGACGATCTTTTGGAAGCAACCTCCGACGTCTGTCCCGAGCCATCTTTAATCTCCTTTGCCTCCTTTGGGATGGTTTTGGTCGGGCTGCCACCACCTACCGCCTCTCGGAATCGATTATACAAGCCACTGAGACCGTTCTGCACCAACTCCCCGGCTCCTGGCCTGTTCTCCAAAGCCGGAATTCCTTCTGGAGGAGGGGCAAAGTCATTAAAGGTAGTCAAGGATTCGCATCGACTAGCCGATGTGTGAATCTGGTCGAGAGCCTGCGCCAGCTGTTCTTTATCTATCGTGGAGGATATCGAGTTGGTTGAGCCACGCCGCTTTCGAAAGCTCACGGGAGAGCTAAGTCCTATAGAAGCTGCCGGCGAGGCTGGGCGCGTCGCCTTGGAGGTAGTGCTGCTTGCCATGCCAGCAATCTTGCAAGGGCCGATGTCGACTTCGGATCAGGTTCGCAAAGGCTCTGCGCATGTTATGCGACTTGACAAGCCCATGATGTGTTCAAATACAAGAGGATCAGGCAAAGGGCGAAAATAGCAGCAGTGTTCTATTGGTGTTTGTGGCGGCAGGCGTATTGGGATTTATCTCTTTAGCTGCCCAGTGGCTTATGGAGACTCGCTTACCTAAGAAAATTGTATGCCAGAGGAGTCTCCATAAGCCACTGGGCAGCTAAAGAGATAGCTCGCAGTCCCATTGAGTGTGCGAAGGTGCAGGCTATGTAGTGGACCCACTTCTTTACGATACATTGTAAGTACTACCATTATTACTAGGGTTAATTCTAGTATTAATTTTTAATTGTTTTGCTCTGTAGTTAAATAAAATTACATGTATAATGCAAGTATTACATTAAATTAAATTAATATAAAAAAATTAAAAAAAAGGCTAGCTAATTACCAGGACCTACTAGTAACACAATTAATAGCTATACCTTGCTAATTTAACTAGCAGTAACACATAATATAAAAAATAGTATATATATTATAATATATCAAATCTACTAGCTTAAAAGGTGATTCATGATTTTACGCGCCGGCGAAAGCCTGGAATAAACTCTACACGTCAGAGACGCAATGACGGTGACTCGCGACTATACAAGTATTATATAAGCGTAAAATCTAAAATAGTATTGGGCTATACTAGGCTAAAAATAGTAAAAAACTAGAAAAGTAAACTGTTTACGTATTGTGACGCGTCAGATATACCACCGCAATTGGTGCCGCGCCGCGGCTGCTAGCCAAGGCTATCTCGCGATAGCCTCAGCTACTATTATCTAGTATAATAATATATTTGTGTGTTTTATAAGATATTTAGTACTTATACTATTGTATTATTTACTAGGAAAAATAAGTATCTTTGAATAATTAGCTTCTTACTGGCCCACACCCTGATCCGCTACAAAAGCTGCAGTGCGCATTAGTGGTCTTTGGGCCCAATCAACCAGACCAGACTCCAGATGGTCGCCCAAAAACACCTGGGCGCTGCCAGTCCCCGCTAAATTCCAGGCCCTCCATGCGCCACCGGCTCTCGACTGCTAAAAAGTGGATCCCACGAAGCTCTGCAGCTCCAGGTAAGTACTGCGCGGAGCGATGTGTACCGAGTACACAATCAGGCCGTCACGTCCCATCGTTGAATCCTGCGCGTCTTGCCGTCACCACCACCACAACCCAAGCTAACACGAGATCTCCGATCCTACAGTCTCACGGAGCATTCAGATCTGTTGAACAGCGCAAAGGCCCCCCCCAATAAAGTAGACAATACCCGTGGAACCTTTCGAAACACTACAGGATTTACTGCAGGTCATGTATCTGTACAGTCTCGTCACCTCAGATGTGATGAAATTCGACCGTGCTATCGGCGCCACCCACTCATGCAGTTATTCACATGCCTAGACCTCTATTCGTATTCGCCTCGTCGCCATGTCCGTCACATCGTCGCCTCAACAGGACATCCAAGCGCTGTTGAGGCGGCGTAGTCTCACGGTTGTACCCCAGGACCAGCAAAACATTCTGGACAAAGACGGCGCATGGGCCGTGGAGGGTAATCAGCGTCAGGGTCAACCTCATGTGCCCAACCATGTGCTGGAGACTATTACGGAAGCTTTTTTGCGAAGAAAGGAGCGCAAGAGCAAGCTGGTGAATATAAATGAACTACCCGAGTCGTTTCAACTAAGCAGTGACGGGGGAAACGATGAGAGTGCCAAGAAGCACGGAACCGTCAATGCAGATGACCTCCCTAATGCTATCCAATGTCACAGTGTGGACAGAATAGTTGAGAGCGTCGAGGATCAGGTGAACAAGGAACAGCAAGATGCCGGCGATGATGAACAAAGCGATGGCCAGTCCTCAACCTCCTCGGAAGCCCATAGCCGTTTAACATGGTCGACTTCCCCAGATCGAGGTGCTCGAGAACGCCCCCTAACAACACCGAGTCAATCACAAGCTGTCCAGGAAACCCCAATACCCAATCCGAGGCCAGGACTTCTCAATACGCTTCCCCAGCCAGAACCCCATCGTCTGGCCGTGAGAACCGCGAAAGAAGATGAGGAAGAGGAAGACGAAATGGACATGCGACTCCCACAAGCTCACGAGCAACCTGACGTCAGGATTAACCTAGAATCCACCCGGCGGCAAGTAAAATCCACGCCCGCCATGAATATAGCCTCACAAGTCGTGGAAACCGAAACTCCGCCCTGTGCTCAACCAAACCAAGACGTCATCCCCTACACCGTGGATTCAAACCGGGTCTCTGCTCGCATTGACCCCGGAACACCACAAAAGCGGCGTAAGAGATTTAAGATGTACGATATAAACACCACTCCAGTCAAGCCCGTCAACGCATCAACATCATTCACCCGTCTCCCCAACACATTACGCATAAAAGAAGTAGAAAGCTCGCTATCTACCTCATCCAGCTCCCTCATCCCAGCTACATGTTTAACAGCATCAACCCAAAACTCAACCACCGCCGCCCCTCCCCTTGCTTCACCCATCCCTCTCCCAAACCCCAATGACCACGAACCTCGCTCCCTTGCGCCTACAACAACATGTATACCTACAGAATCTCAAGCGCACTCCGTCAATCCGCGAATCTCTCCCGTCACCGCTTCAAACCCCTATATCCTCTTCACAACCACGTACCCGTCCTACCCTTCGCAGAACGGCACCCTCAAAAATTTCGTCAATGCCTGCATCTGCCTCGAATTCCTCGCATCAGGGCGTGCCCTCCGCGAATTCCTCTACGACGATTTCATTCGCGCCTATTCTGCAGAATACCGGAAATACGTGACCGGTGCGCGGGCAGGACAGGAGCCCTTGCCCGCAGTTGAATGGTTCAACATGCTACAAGGGCAGCCAGAGTACAGCAAGATGGTGATTACGAAGCAAAATTTACAACATGTGCTGGACATGTTTCCGGATGAGGTTGCCAGGACAAGGCGATATCTTTCCCACAAGACCAGGGAACCTGGGAACGAGAAGGCGGTGGAAGGGCGGGGAAAGCCACTGAGTAGAGACCACGTTGTGAATGCCGATGTCCCGACACCAGACATATCGCCCCCTCGACCTGCCAAGAGGCAACGTCGTTCACCACCGTCGCCGGAATTAGGGTCCGATGCGCATGAACCGCGGGATGCAGCACCCCCGTCACCCGTGAGGTCGAAAGCACCGAAGGCATCCCAGTATTTTGAGAGATTAGCATCAGCTACTAAAAGTGACGCGCGGAAGCAGAGATCCGCTGAAGAACGGAAGGCCCTGCTACGAGAACACATCAGAAGGAAGAAGGCCAGTGGTGTGCTGAGTTCACGGAGTCGGCATGGTTCGACGTAGTGCCGGCTGCGCGACATGTATCTTTTCGAGAGTTCGAATTGATGCTGGAATGTATGAATATGACAGTTGCTGTCTTACAAGGAAATAGCTATTATACCCCGGTATTCTCATAGTCATTACTGAAAGATGCATGCGGCAGACGTGTGTCTATTGTGCGTGGGCCCTTTTTGATCTAGCTAGGCGTTACCAATGATAATAGAAACAATAATATACTTCTGTAGAGGTTTTTCATAACGTCTCCTTGAGGAGACTCATTTTCGTTGTATCTAAAAAGCGTTCCGTTGCGTCATTTCCAGTTTAAACAAAAGGATATTGTTTTCCCCTCCCCTGGCGCTGCTGTTGCGTTCTCATCCAACACTTCCCGAGCGTGGCAGGGCCTGCTGCTATTTTGGCATTAAACTTTTTTTTCCGGTAAAAGAGAAAAAAAAAGGCGTCGTTCTCGCGTTGCATTCCTGTCATTAAATCCCCACGAGACGTGGGGGTTTTTTTTTATTTTCTTTTATTTTCAAGCTTCCTTGGACTCTTCTTCCTTAGCAGCAGCCTCAGCAGCTTTTTTCTTATTTTGGCGCTCTTCTTCCTCGGGAGTCAGGGTCCTGAGCTCGAGAGCATGGATGCCGCCCTCGAGGGCCATTTCGTCCCGGAGGAGGGCATAGACCATTCTGTGGCGGGCTGGCTGCACCTTGGATTTGAAGGCTTCCGACGTGATGACGAGTCTAGGAATCTAGCATTAGCCGTGGTGCCGTGGTGGGTGCGGCAGAAGTCCGCGCGGTCCCTTGGGACATGAGGCGGTGTGAGGTCCAGGATGGTCGTACCTAAAGTGAGTCTCCTTGGAAGTGACACCCTGCATGGCCTTGTGGTGGGAATGGAGATGGGAGTTGTTGTAGATCTCAAGGGTCTGAGGATCGAAAGCAGCAGTAATCTAATTGCCCCATGGTAGTTAGCCTCCGACGAGTATTGGTTTGGGGAAAAACGATTGACCACTTCGGCCAAGCCTGGCACCGTCACCAACCTTTGCACGGATGGCATCCTCCATGGGCGTATTAGAGCTCATGGTGGAGAGCTGTCGCCCGACATTTGAGAAACCAAGGGCGTATCGTCGCAACATTCGGGGCAGTAGTATTCCGTATAGCGTCGATATCACTGGGGGGGAAGATGATGAAGTCGCCACGTCGAAGTACTCGGGCCAGTGTTGTTCGGTCCGCCACTTTCTGGGCGAGTCAATTGGCTTAAGAGAGTCGAGTATGAGAGGCGAGAAAAAAAAAACGGAAGGAGCGAGGACGAGGAGAAGAAGAAATAAATCTTCAGGAAAACAACACCCAGGACAAAGCACCTGGCTCTCTCCGCTTTCTTGTCGGATGCACCTACAATGCGTATTGCAAGCGGGATCAAAACTGCCAATGATGTCGGCTCATTTGGCTATGGTTGTTTTTTTTCCCTTCCCCCTTCTCGTCGGTCAAGTCGGTGAGAGAGCAACAGGCATGCAGACCAGTCACCAAAAAGGCTGCGCTGCTGCATGGGCACTGTCCATTAGGGCAGTTTTGGGAGGGGCGGGGGCCCAATGACAGGCCGTTGGGGCAATGGAGCGGTGACGGGGCTGCATGTGCAGTGGAGCATCAGGCACGTTTTCTGGGTACGTGGGGACTTGGAGCCGGCGTGGCGGTACATGAAGAAGCTTTTTTTTTTTTTGAGACAGGCTTCTTGCGGTAGCGACAAGCGGTGCGAGACAAGAGACAAGAGAAGGAATCATGGGAATCATGAGAAGAGAGAAAGAACTAGACGGCAAAGAAGGGAAAAAGAAAGGAAAAGAAAAAAGAAATACTACGCATTTAGTAATGCGGCACCACCACGACTGGACGCCTGAGCTGAGACGTGCCTGTTAGTATCTAGATGGCAGGAATGCTTGCATTCTCGATCTGGCCGCCCAGTCTCATGTACATCCAGTCCAAGGACGAGTTTTACATGGCATCGAGACACTCCATATGCACGCATTCATGCTATTCATGCTACCAACATGGGTGACCAGGCTGTCGCATCTGTTCAAAGCACGAGCTGCTGAAATGCAGCATCACGCCTGCGGCATGGCGTGGCTCACAAGATGAATCGTGCGTGCTGGGCGTGGTGCAACACCTCCTTGAGGGAGTGTGGGAGAGAAATCAGGTACCCATATGCTCGGCCCGCGCAGAGTGAGGCAGTTTGCATCGTGTTTCTGCACATGATCGAATTCGGCGATGAAGGAAGCGACGATGTGGTCAAGGTGTCAAGGTGGTGACGCAAACCGACCGCCCAAGTCGCGGTGCAGATGCCGGCAGTGAAGCAGCTTGACACTGGCTCCCAACAGCCAACGCTTAAATCAGGTATCTTGTCAGAGTATTCTGCTCAACCAAAAATACCCTCGGGCGAGCAGAATAAGCTGTCATCTTGGCCGATTTCTGGTGACAGGGGGGAGAGCTTGGCTGCCTTGTTGTGTGACTCGCCTCGCTTCATGGTTTTTATAACGTCAGCCCAATATTGCGACCTACGACTTAGTCAGGACTCGGGGCGTAGGTACTTGTTTGTGTATACTCCGTACAATAGCATCAGTTGACACCTTCAATATTGAAGTCGCCACAATCAACCAACAACGTCTGGCTTATTCTCTGCTCAATGCTGCTCAACGACCCGACATTTATTATTCCGTAGTGCTTCTCCGCTTGTCAGTCAGTCTTGGCTCCGCCGTTGCGCATGCCGGCCCCCAAAACTGGCTTCCGCCTCTTTCAATGTGTATGCATGTACATACAGTACTCCGTACATTCGTCCCACAGAAGAATGGAGCCATTGGATGCCTCAACTCGTCGACATCAACAAGGCCAGTCCTTGCTTGAAAGCATCCCAAGTCTTGCCATTGCTTAATACTAATTCTGATATTCCCGCCAGCCACAGCATACACCGGCCCGAGACGCAGCGTTGCGCCATCCAGCGTTGAGCCGCAAAGGCAGCCTCGAAGGCTCCAAGCCCACATCATCTCGAGCTTACCATTCTCCATCGCACCATCAGGCAGTTCAGCTGGAAACATTGGGACACGGGGACCCAACCACACTTGATCTGACCTGGATGCCGTGCAGATATTCCGTCCATACCTAGGCTACTGGTTCCACTTCTTCCGTCCAATTTGGCTGCGTCATTCCCCCTCTCCTTCCTCCGTGGAGTCGTGGACCGAGTACTACAAGTGAGAAACAAGGCGACGAGGCGCGATAAACACCACCTCGGCGCCTGTTGTTGCGCCGACCAGTTTCTGCCCATGACACTCCGACGCAGCCTGCCACCGGTTCTCCGGCGCATAGCTTCCTCTCCTCCCCTCATCTCACCTCCGTATTCCTCTTCGTCTTCCCACCGTTTCTCTCTGGCGCGGGTGACTGTGTGCTGTTCATGCCTCTCCAACTCGAGAATGCATTCGACCACCTTGCCGCGGTTGCCCATCTTCGAGGCTATTGTAAAACATGACCCCCAGTCAACCGCAGTCATTCACTCCTCCTCGGGGAGAACCTTCACATACGGCGAATTGCTAGGGGATATACGGAAGGCGCGGGAGCGATTTTATGAAGCCAGTGGGAAGAAGGACTTGAATGGGGAGAGAATAGCCTTTCTTGTCGGGAATAGCTACGACTATGTTGGTGAGTGGTCTGCCACGGCGCTTCTTGCTCTTGCCCTCGTTTCTTTTGTAAATAAATACATGTATATATTCTAATTGGCCATTGTCTTGTCATACTAACTCTCTCTCCCAGTCACCTTGCTCGCTGTGCTTGCGGCGCGGTCCATCGCAGTCCCCATGTCTCCTGCGTTCCCGGCGCCAGAGCTACAATATATCCTTGACCACAGTGAAGCGGCGCTTCTCGTCTCCTCGCCCAGGTTCGCATCCAAGGCAGCGGAGGTCCTAGCCACGGATCTAACTACCAAACCTGCTCATCTTGAACTAAAGAAACATGAGGGTGGCGGCATGTGTGAAGTCGTTTCGTTGGAGGAGGGCTCGGATCCAGCTGGTGCCGGGCTGATGCTATACACTTCCGGAACCACCAACAGACCTGTAAGCCAAACTCGCCCGCCTCAGTATGCAAAAACCACGCAGCAAAGGATACTTACCAGCTCCTAGAAAGGCGTCCTCTTACCGCAATCAGCCCTAACCGCCCAGTCACGCTCCCTCATAGAAGCATGGAAATACACCCCAGCAGACCACCTCCTCCATGTCCTCCCCCTCCACCACATCCATGGCACCGTCAACGCCGTCATCACGCCCTTGTTCGCCGGCTCGTCCGTCGAATTCATGTTTCCCTTCAACGCCGATGCTGTATGGAAACGTCTTGCGGCACCATTCCTCCCCACAAACGGCACCAACCGCCCCCACGGCACGACAAAACCTCCCAATTCAAAAGTCACCTTCCTCACCGTCGTTCCTACAGTCTACAGCCGCCTTCTCGCCAGCCACAAGCTCTTACCTCATCCCATCCAAGCCGCCGCTCGAGAGGCCATCTCCCCTGCAAACATGCGCGTCAACATCTCCGGCTCGGCTGCCCTCCCCACGCCTATCAAGACTGCCTGGTCAGATCTCAGCCACGGCAATGTCCTCCTCGAGCGCTACGGCATGACGGAAGTCGGCATGGCACTCAGTTGCGGCCTCTCCTTCACCGACCGCATCGACGCCTCTGTCGGTTGGCCCTTGCCCTCGGTCCAAGCACGTCTCATGGACGTGGACACGGGTGAAATCATCCCCCTCGGTGGCGAGGTCGATTCCCAAGGCCGGGAACGCTCTGGTGAGATCCAGCTTCGCGGGCCAACCGTATTCAAGGAATACTGGCGGAACCCCTCTGCCACGGCCAAGGAGTTCATCCCCGACTCCGACGGCCGGGGCTCCTGGTTCAAAACAGGTGACGTCGCCATTCGCCGCGCCGTCCCCGCCGCCTCGCACAGCCAGCCGTGGACCAAGGGCCCGCTGTACTTCATCCAGGGCCGCCTCACGGCTGACATCATCAAGACGGGTGGCGAAAAGGTCTCTGCGCTGGAAGTAGAGCGCGAACTCCTCAGTCTGCCAGAGGTGTCAGAGGCTGCTGTCGTCGCAGTTCCCAGCGGAAACTGGGGCCAGAAGGTCGGCGCTGTGCTCATTATCAACAGGGACGTGGTTCAAAAGTGGTCGCCCTTGGACATGAGGCGCGCGCTGAAGAGCAGGTTAGCGAATTATAAGATTCCGCAGGTCATGAAGATTGTGGAACATATTCCGAGGAACGCCATGGGCAAGATTAATAAGAAACAGCTGGTGAAGGAGATCTTTGCGGATGAACACAGCGGTGACGAGCTGTAGCATGAAACGGGGCCCAGGTGAATATTGTAAGATTTTGGAAGAGGGCGAGAGATGTGGATAGAGAGGCATGTATGATATAGACATGGTATGGCGACTTGATATCTATAGCCCTTGACTGGGACAGAACCGAGTCCCATTTTAAGAATAAAAAACACCAGCAACCAGTATAAATTAAGAATACAGAGTCCAAACACTGATAAATAGATGTATTAAAGGAATGGCCAAATATCAGAAGTCTATTTGTGGTACAGCCATTACAAGTTCAAAATCTGCTACCTCGGCGAAGCTGTCCATCTGAGCAAAACCAAGCAAACGCCGCCGCACAATTAGAGACAGAATTTTCTGCGGCGACACGAGCTTCAAACTTGAAGCTTGGCCACCAATCAAAAATGCAGTATCTTGGCCAGATGCATATGAGCTGGCCAAACACTCCGATAGGACCATCCACCGATTTTATTCTCGTCAGTCGTCAAAACCGTGAAGCCAGTGTCGATGCAGTGATAGAGCAAAGGGGAATCGAGCAGTACATCAGCGTGTATCCGATCCTCCATGCCATTTTCCACCAGTTCTCCCCTAACGCCTAGACCCTCCCTGCAATTACTCCATTTATACAGTGTATTTGGCCTTGGCTCTCGTACTGCCAGCATGAGCACTATCAGAGTGGCCAGAGAACTCAACCTGTTCGTTATTGGGGAGCTCGAGAACCTCCTTGAAACGTCTCCCAATAGACATGAGAATGTCCTTACTCTTTTCTCCGCTACGGCCCTTGCCACCAGCAACATCGCCGTCTCCACGGCCCGGAATGCTTTTGCCAATGGTACGAGTCCAGACACCGATACGATAGAAGGCCTTTCGCACGTTGACAACGACACCCATGACCTCGCCATCGTCCTCCTCCTCCAGAGTCTCACCAATGGCACCCATCATAACTTGCAGCCACAGGCGGTCAATATCGACGTTTCGCTTCTCCTTGTACTGGAATGACCACTTGCCACCATGCTTGTTCTGAGGATCTTCCCATTCGGGTCGCACTCCAGCCTTGAACAAGTGGTAGTCAGATTTGAGGGCTAGGTCAGAGACTGGGGCAACGTTGTTCTGTGTTGAGTTAGAAGCTATGATTATATTGGCTCTTGCGATCCAGGATGAAGCTTACGTAAACACCCCAAAACTCCTCGACGGAGTCAAAGGTGATGACTTCCTTCAACAGATCGTTCCAATTGTCACCCTAAGAGCGGTAAATTAGATCTATGCTCGATTCATAGCATTCAGTGCACTGGCGTCCATACTTTTCCACTCGGGGGTTTGGTAAACCACAAGGTCCACTTATTCTGAAGCGGGTGCTTAACATTGAAGTTATCCTTATCGTGGAAAACAGTCACAGGCTTGTCACCGTCCTTGGCCTCGGCGCTCTCACTCTTGCCATTGGGAGAGATGGGGATTGTGGAAAGGTCAACCTGCTGGTCCATATTGGGAGCTTCGGAGGTAGCGGCCATTGTGTATTGTGGCTTTTGTTTGATGTCTGTGGTTTGTCCCACGGCAAAATCGCCAGAGGGTAGTTGGGGTGGAGGATGAACGGTGGCGGTCGAGACGTTTGATTGTGGCGGTTGCGATGTTGTCGTCTAGCTGGGTCGTGGAGTTGGAAGAAAATAGATCGACTATCTTCTCACTCTGAGGGAGAGATGCAAGATGCAACTTTGCGCCAGGCAAAGACGTGCTTTCTTGCAAAGGGTTGTAGGGATGAAGGGTGAGGTGTCAATGGACAGAAGGTGGAAGTGACGAACTGCGCGACTCGCTGCCACCCGCAAAAAATTAATCTTGGTGTCAGGAGCGGTCGACGAGACTGCGTTGGCAAAATTTTCTGCCTTATAAATATGGCATCAAGGTTTGACTTTCACATGCCTACCCTATACTTCTCCTGTGAATATTTGTTATCGATTCATTTTTTAGTTCAGTAATTTATTTTTTTATTCTACTGGTTATCTGTCTCATAAGGTATATACCTTAAATGTTAGCCTATATAGCTTTTCTTTTCCTTTCATAGAATACTAGGATATTTGCCTGACTACTCCGATAAACTATCACCGCGGCAACGTCGGATCAATGGCTAGACCACAGCAGGCTGCTATCCTTCTACTTGAGTATCGCCTCCTGCTGTTCTGGAAGGCTCACCGAGTAACTGCAAAAATGCGACTCGAACACTTGCATGCGACTTTTGAGACGTACGTTTTCATGCGGCGGTGTCTCATGAATCATGAGCGTTGAAGCAGGCTGTATCAGCTTCAGGCATAAGCAAAAGCTCACCCCAAACATCTATTGAACTCGGCAATGCGAACCAAACGGCAATAACGCACTGACCCAAATAAATGTCTTGCCATTGATTATGATTAAAGCAGCAAAATTAGATGGGTTGAAAAACATAACGGTCGAGGATCGCGCAGTTTCTCCCGATTAGTTTATTTCTGTTTCTCTGTATCGTTATTCCACCTACATCGACGAGTATGTGGAATCCGTGGCCATTTTGATTGATTGTTCATCTGCTCTATCACTTCACGAACATTTCCCACTACCGATTGTTACCCATTAGAAAGCGAGCTGGACATACGTCCTGGGCAAGCAAACTCGGGGGTTCGAAGGATAATGGTTTTAACGGCATCGCCCCACAAAGTCTGTTGCGAAGACTTTTTGCCCAAGATATGATGCTTGACAGTGTCGAGCCTACAAAACCCTGCGTTTATAGAAATCTGTTTCTACAGGACCGGATCAAACGTGACGGCTGGGAAAAAACTTTTTTTCATCGAGATTGATATTTTGTAATTGGACATCCTACTCCCAACATCTAGAAACGCTTCCGTAGCTCAGTTGGTTAGAGCTTCGTACTAATAAACGTTAGTGATGCGGAGGCCGCAGGTTCAAGCCCTGCCGGGAGCAAAATCGTTCCACGATGCGTTTCGTCGTTAATTTTTTGCCGTCGTTGTATCTTGACTCATTGATACCTACGCAATTTTTCACCCCCCGTTCTTTGTTGCATTGGTGTGTGATTAAGTTTATCATTGTGCCTGCATGTTTGCACTACTCCTTCGCGTCGTGTCAGCCCGCCTTCCGGGCAGTTCGCCTGGAGGAGGTCAGTAACTACCGGCATCAAGACTCCGGGCTGGCCGGATCGGTTTTACAAAACATATTTTTGAAGTGTTATTTATTACGCATTGCTACTGAGGCCTCCAAACACTGACCATGTCAGTGCCTCTGCCGACCTCATAAGTTCTAGGCGGTTTGAAATACAGAATCCGCTTGAATGGGCCATTCTGTGTCCCAGTCTCCTCTCCAGACTCCTCAATAACTCCATCTTTACCCTCCGCCAGAATGTTCCAATGAACGCCATTCAGGCCCCAAGGGGGACCTACAGCTTTGAGGTCTTTATACATGGGAAACTCGAGACACACCAGTATACCGGTTGGGGCAACGAGCTCTCTCATACGGCGACCCCAGTCTCTTCGCATTTCCGGCAACAGTGCACAGAGGAACTGGTTCGCAAACCCAAGTCAACACGCAATTACAATTCACCGCTCATGCGAACCCGCTGGCAACGTACCGTGTAGTCGTAAATGAGGTCAAAGCCCTCAACCCCGTCCTGGGCGAGAGTCTGTTCCCAGTCGCGGACAAAGAAGTCCCCAGCGATGATTCTCACCCGGCCAGGCTGACCACTCGGCTGGCCGTTGCTCCCAAAGTTGTAATCCTGCGGTTCGACCAGTTCCCTGGTAGCATAGTCCCTGGCTATCTGTGCACCTTTTGCAGAGACTTCGAGTCCGTATACGTCGAAGCCGTGCAAGGCTAGCATGGCCACATCGTACCCTTTCCCACAGCCCTGTGTTACGCGTCAAGACCGATATTGAATAGTTCCTTAGCATTGGAGGGGGGGATTTCGTACAGGTACAAGGGCACAAAGTCGTCTTCCCGAAGGAGCCTGAAGGAGGTCCTGCTTGGATTCAATGAAGTCGATGAGTGCAGGAGACGGCATCCGCCGGTCCCAGAGATCGGCTTCATCAGACTCCCAAAGCGAGTCCCACCCACCACTTTGTTCAGCCCGGGACCTACATATCTTATTACCATGGCAGTGGCATTGGATTTGTCCTGGCGACGTACCGGTCTGTGAAGTGGGAAATGAGACGGCCGGGGGGTTCGGGTACGGGGTTGGCCATTGTGACTTTGCTGCGCTTCCGCAGATGGACTAATCAAGGTCGCTTCGCTCAATGATGCTGTACTCGGTGGTATTCCAAGTTTGCGTGCTTCCGACAGGCCGGCGGAGTCTGTGGCGTCGGCAAAAGATGTCAAGTTGAATTGAAGCGTCTTCTCCACCCGTCGCCGACGAGTATGGATCTGGTGCGTCCTTGTAGTTAGTTCCAAACCCTTTTATTCTGGATGAAGCAGCCAACTACTTTACCTATAATTTTTTTATACCCCGTGACTAGATCTACAAATCATTAGTATAGGCCGATCATCGATCAATTCAAGACTCAACGTAAATTGACAATAGTGACATACGGAACTCCCTCGGTTTTGTAATTTGCATGTTCCGCAATTTGCTCGACTTATACCTGGCATCATTTACCGCGATGAAAATAAAAGTCAAAAACAAAAACCAACGTAATGATTCAAGATTCCAAAAATAGCTCATCCCTTCCTTCACAAGGTGACACTGCTTGCATACCGGTATTTTAATTTCGTCGTTTCTCTGGCTCGGGTCCAGGTGCGGCGGCGCTCTGATCGCAGCCAAGACTTCGATATTACACAATTTTCGCCCTGCATCGGCATGTAGCACCCGCAGAATTAGAAACACGTGAGACGAAGCTGATGCACCCCAGTTTCAAACAACTCATGACGGTTGCCAAGTTTGCTTAGCCTATTGTGGAGGGAAGAACCCTGAAGTCTGGCAGAAGCACCTCGCGACGTTCCGGAGAAGGGAGAGATTTTTGGTAGATGAGGGCCAGTCAAGTCGCAATACAAGAAAACGAGTCACGGAAAGTTTATTGCATGAACCCAGAGAGCACTCTACTAGTAAACACAACGAAGTGCTGGTACGGTCGACCGGACCCTTACCAGTTCAATCATGCCGCACAATTATAACCCAAACCAAGAGGGATAGTTATTTCAAGGCATGGCGCTTACTAGCCACTGCGGTGCTTGGCTTGGCTTGTTCCACTCGCCTCGTAAGAATGACATCTAATCAATGTCAAGGGCGTCCTTTTATACAGCTTCAAGATACGTTGGGAACTTTTCAAGGTAGCAACCCTCGCTGCTCTGGTTCAGTCAGTGTCCGCCGCACCGTCAACCCATAAGGAGGTCAAGCTGATAATTGTCAAAACCACCACCGAAGATGGAATCACTGTGGACTGGCTAACTCGCGAATCACAGGGTGAAAAGTTCACTCCTCCCTCAGCACCACCAGCGGGAGCAGATAGAGGCATTTGGACGAAAACTAGCAGTTCGTCCTCTAGCCCAGGGCTCCGAGGGAACCATCCCAATTGCACAAGCTGGTAATGATATTCCAATGAAGCAACCCGCCCCTCTTCACATAGAAGACTCCTCCAACGCCACGGAGCTTCACGTTCTTGCCAGAATGACAAACGAGCATTGGTATGCGACTGCCTATCAAAATAATGAGACTCTCGGCGGCGGCGGCTTCATCTCTACCCACCCACAGATCGTTCTTCGAGCGAGATGAGGACTTCTCCCTTTTGCAGGTTGCTGTTGTCCATGACAGAGCTGACCGACCTAACGGCGTCGCTAAGCCAGATCAGACCGTCGAAGCTGGCTGGACGCACTATCCTGTGCTTCACAAAGGACATCCCATTCTGTTCGCCTTCTACACCACCAATGGGTATCGGAGCCAGAGCGACTATGTGGGTGGCTACAATTTCCGGGCGAAGGGCTGGTTCTAACAAGACAGGCGCATCTACCCGGGCACGCCTATTTCTGCCCTCTCCGTCGAAGGAGGCAAACAGGAGGAGACGAAATCATATTCAATCTCCACGACAACTGCTGGTGGCTCTACACTAATGGGTCGATACGTCGGCTGATATCCTACCTCGCTATTCGCACCCGAAGGAGTGAATCCCAAAAACACTCTGGCTACTGCGGCAACCAATATTTTGCTGTATGGGGAGGTCTGCAACAGCGGCGAGCGGTTTACAACCACTGATATGGGGACTGGGCGTCATGCCAGCGAGGGTTGGAAATATGTCGCGTCGATGAGGAGGATGAAATGGATTAACACCAATGGCCAGGAGCATGATTGGAGCGGCTTTGTCCACGCAGACGATCCTGCTCGGTATTTGATTGAGCCTAGATTCCAGTCAGGCATGGAGGGCTGGAGTAGCTATATGTATCTCGGAGGCCCAGGAGTTGGTCAAGAGCGGGAGTTTGCCTGTTGTTCCGCATGGGGGGCATAGTTGCTTTCTCGTGTCGTCTACTTACCTACGTAGGTAGGTAGTAGACATTAATACGATCCATGACCACTCCTTACGGAGTGAAGGGAATAAATGTTGCCGAGGGCATCGGCTCTGCAACGAGCTTCATCATTATCTTGCTCAACTCGGCTCGCCCTGGTGTTGCCATCGGTCGGTTTCCTTGCCCTGTGACGGTCCCTCACGAGCCCAGCCGAGTGTCCAAGCCTGTGTTGCACCAGTTGGGAGGCATTGAAGATGTTTGCAACGCTCAGGCCTTCGCCAGCCACCTAGTTTTTTTTTAATCAATGCGGCTCTGTACCGAAGTAGTGCTGCAAGCCACCCGGCATACTCCGTATCCTTGCATGGTGCAGGGTATCTTCAGCTGGTCTTCGTTGGTTATGGCGTGCTGTCACCCGCCTCTTTATTTTGGTCCTCGGCGTGCTCGGCACTCTCTCGTCGAACTCTGGTGACTGAGTTGAAAGTTCGTCTCTGACATGGACGCGATTGAAGTGTCTGGCAGCATTGGAGAGGCACTCCTTCCTCGGTAAGAAGACGTTGACGGGGTACAGAGTGCTCTGTACCAACTCCTCCCATTGGTGCTCCCCATATCATTCGTCACTCTACAGCAGACAGCAGTGGCAGGAGGCTCCACAGGACCTCTCATGTCCCCCAGCCAGTCAATCTGACCACGGATCCGGCCCGCGCATGCAGGCTCCATGGCCCCAAGGCGCTT
Source organism: Metarhizium brunneum (assembly GCF_013426205.1). Lineage (NCBI taxonomy): Eukaryota > Fungi > Ascomycota > Sordariomycetes > Hypocreales > Clavicipitaceae > Metarhizium > Metarhizium brunneum. Next base: position 8,384,851 of record NC_089422.1, on the reverse strand, counting down.
TTTCTCCTTCATCTCTTCCAAGTCTTTAGCTCCTTGTCTCATAAGCGCCAGCATATACCAGTCAACGCACCAAGAGCGCAATTGCGCTCAACCTTACTGTACGGAGTACAGAGTGCGCGGCCGGAGTCGCAAAGTGCTGCCTGCCATCTGAGATTATCATCTGTCATATTTGCTAAACCCACCTGCTTCTCTTTGTTGCTCTCCGTGGTCCCTCTGACCAGATATTCAGCCACACAGCTTCTCACCCAATATTGAATTGGCCGATGCCTCTTTCCCATCTACGGTCGACTTTCGTCGCATAGAGGGATGAGTTACGGAACAGAGTCTCTCCAATTCCTTGCTTTTGTTTTTTCGTCCACAGATGTTCGTTAATTGGGCAACCACGGAGTCCTACCTGCCGTAATCTGCACCATCACCACGCATTCACCCCCTCTCACCCGGGCCTTTCCATTCCATATCGTACTAATGATGGCCTGCATGGGACCCATGGTGTGAGCCACACTCAGCCCAACATTGGAATACGGAGACATATTAGTTCGGGTTCCTGGTTGGCACCGACACGAGGCGGGTGATCCTGACGCCAGTGCCATCGTCTGGTCTTGGGTCTTGTTATACTCCGTACCTCTCTCTAGTCGTAATTTCATAACTGCGCGGTAGCTGGGTTTGCTAATATTTTCTTCCCATATTATTCTCATCACTCCTTTTTTTTAGGTCCTAGGCCGGTTTTCTTCTCTCTTTTACTAGCGGTTGACCTCACCGAAACCGAGATTGAGGCCGTTGCCGCGGTGTTACTGTTTCTGAACGCCCAGTCACCTCCGTCACAGTCACCCCATCACGGCCACCTGGTCGTCACTCTCATGGCAGCACAGCAGCAACGCTGGGGCCATTTCCCGGATTCGCAGGGTTCGCAGGGGTTGAGGGACGAGTACGATGACTACACGTACCCGACGCATGAGCACCGCCGCTCGCTTGATGCCCAGCCTCCACGCAGGTCCAAGTCGAATCGTGCTTCAGTCCAGACAGCAAACACCGATGCTCTTACAGAGTCCACCTTCAGCCCCCACTCGCCCACGGCCTCGAGCTTTGCGGGAGCGGCCCAAGGCCTAGCTCCCAGACCGCCTTCTTACCAGCGCCCAGTTTTTGTAGCTAATGCTGCCCCAGATGTGGGCGCGGGCATGGGTGCGGGCATGGGCAATGTTGGCGCCAATGTAAATGTTGGTGTTGCTGTTTCTAATATTCCACAAGAACATGTCTCGCACATGCCTGAAGAAACGTCTCGCGGACCCCATCGACGGTCCTCGGAGCAATTCCAGGATTCACTCTCTGAGTCAACTCGTCAGGCTCTTCAAGCTCTTCCCAATACGCCAAAGGTTCCTCGAGGTCCACCTGTAAGCTATCATCAACCGTATGAAACTTCAGAACCACCTTACACCAGACTCAACTCCAACTCAAACAACGTCTCGCCGACTTCTTTTCAGTCGCTATCTTTGCCACCCGGCCGGTTTGCCGTGGACGACGGCATGGAGCCCGAAGGATACTATACAACTCGTCGCGAAGACTATCCAGACTTTCCAAGAAGTCAGATACATGATGTCACTTGCGGCAAAGGCGTCGTTGCGCCACCCATGATGCCGCAAGATATTGCTGCTGGAGGAACCCGAAGGCCATCCGTCACTCTGCCATCAGAGCGCCGCAAGAAGTTTGCAAACGACCGTTCGCCCCTCCAACGGCTTGAGCTGACGCTCGATAGCATGACCAAGGAGGAAAAGAGGGCTAGAGTCCAGGCCGCCGAGCAGCGAGCTAGAGAACGTGCCGCAAAACGAGCTGCTGAAGCTTCCACAGCCCAGTCGGGTGAATCCCAAGGTCGCCGAATACCCATTGAACCGCCAAGATATCACCCAGAAGCCATTGTACCAACTGTTCCGGTAGACGAGCCTCAGATGAATCTCGCTGAAACTGGAAACCGAGGGCATCCATACCTGCAACACCAACCCGTACAACATCAACATCCAATTCCTAGTCGCTATCGTGCCGAAGCCGCAGATCATGGCCATGTCGCTGGTCCGCCACCGCCACTCCACGTGCCGGAGCAACGAGAGGAGCATGGAGAGTCAAGGTCTGGGCTACCAAGACGAAACTTAAGTTTCAGAGAACGCGCAGCGAGGAATGAGAAAGAACACATTCTAAAGCAAGCAAGCCCGGTAGACCAACCAACGGCCTTCTTCAGCGGTGGTCCTAGTGGTGGAACGAATATTGCACGGAATGGAAGCAACAAGTTACGTAAGGAACCTCCCACAGATCAATGGACCTCGACAAAGCCAAATATGGAGAGGAAAGTGCCTGGTGCTGCTATCCCTGAGCCACTATCAGCTACTCGAGCCCATGGAGCCGCCGGTAGGCTCCCCCGTGCGATTAGAGACAAAGAACTGCCTCCCGTCCCGACAGCACAAGAACTTGCCCAAGGAATACAACGTCGAGCAACTGAACCTATTTATAGAAAGGAGCTCAGACCTGATGAAGAGTATATTCCTCCTGCAACTAGTAGTAACGCCAATACCAGTTCAATTCAAAGCCCAGGCACCGAGCAGCGAGACCTAGCCGTCGTCGGAAGACGCCCTGAACGCCAGGAAAGCATCCATTCCGTTGAGGATCTCCCTCAGCATCGAGTTTCAAACATGATATTTAAAGACCCGGAAAACTTGCGTCCCGGTGAAGGGTTGTATCAGCCGCCAGTTTGGCTGAATGAATTTCAGAATGCAACTGTTGGGTTTCTTGGTGGGACCCTATTGGACCTCACAGAAAATCATCAAGCAATCAGTGACAAGAATAAGGCTTGGTGGGAGACCACCGGGGGACGAAAAAATAGTACTTACTCATCCAGGCCACGGAAAGCTGAAGCTTTCGATGGCGAGTATGATGACACAAACGGTAGGAGCAACGTCTCAAAAAGTAGACCCTTACTCACAACGTATGTTAATCGTGCTTTAGCTCCAACACGGTTCAAGCCATCCTTGTATCTTAAATGCGGTCCACTCTTGAGATACTGTGGAATTCGTCAGGAGAAGGTACCCACGCGATCTCAAAATAGTGCCCTGTCAAATCGTGAGATATGGAGAGGAAGCGTCATGATTGTAACGCACGATTTAGAATCGTCCTACGATATTGCACCTATGCTTCGCCTCTTTGTACAGGACATTCAGCTTCTACCTCCTCCACCACTTCAAGTGAATGGGGATTTACCACCTGAATACGTCGATCCGATTGCAGGACATCCCAAGCTTGGTCGTCGAGGCGAAACTATCTATGTACGCCCGGTGGAGCATCTGGAAGAAGCCAGAGACCTGTCTCGTACTGAAACAGATGAAGGCCTGTACGAAAAGTCACGGAGTCCGCCAGATATCCCCCCTCCAAATGGCACAACCGAGCTGCCTCAATCCTTCGCCGGCCGCCAGAAGCGCATTCTGACTGACGGCGAGAAGCTGCAAAAGTACAAGGATGTGAGAGGATTTCGTCTTCATGCAGAGAGAGGCTACACCTTCTGGAGGTTCAACATCGAAGTTGAATTGCGTGAGAAGCAACAACGCATCGCTTATCGTATCAACCGAGGTCCTTCTATGGCATTCTGGGTTCCTCCTCGAGGACAGGCTATGAATATCATGTTCCATAGCTGCAATGGATTCAGTGCCAGCGCCAACCCCGACGATCTGAGCGGCCCTGATCCCATGTGGCGTGATGTTCTGAACACACACCAGTCGCAGCCATTCCATGTAATGATTGGAGGTGGTGACCAAATTTACAATGACTCCGTTGCTCATGAATGTAGCCTGTTTGATGAATGGCTTGGTATCCGACATCCCCAGCACAAACATGCGGCTGCATTTACTGCCAGCATGCAGGATGAGATGGAAGAGTTCTATCTACAGCGCTATTGCATGTGGTTCTCTCAAGGGCTTTTCAGCTTGGCAGCATCGCAGATTCCTATGGTCAACATGTATGATGACCACGATATCTTCGACGGATATGGTTCTTATCCTCACCACTACATGAAGTCACCGGTATTTGCCGGGTTGGGAGCAGTTGCTTTCAAGTACTATATGCTCTTCCAACACCAAAGCGTTTTGACTGAGACAGAAAATACAGAGCCCAGCTGGATTCTTGGTCAAGAACCAGGACCATACATTAAGGAGCTGAGTCGTAGTGTTTATGTGTCCATGGGAGGCAAAGTTGCCTTGCTTGCGGTGGACTGTCGTACCGAGAGAACGGAGCACGATGTGATGAATAACCAGACATGGGAGACGATTATCAATAGAATGTATGCTGAGGTACGGCGTGGCCACGTCGAGCATTTACTGGTGTTGTTGGGTGTCCCAATCGCATATCCCAGGCTGGTCTGGCTAGAGAATATGTAAGTGGCTTCTTCCCCGGGGGGGCTGGTTGTTTACCATTGCGCAATCTTGGCTGACGTTGCCCATAGTTTGACATCCCGGTTGATGGATCCCGTTAAGGCTCTCGGCCGAACTGGCATGTTTGGCAAAGCCCTCAATAATATCGATGGTGGTGTAGAGGTCTTGGACGACTTGAATGACCATTGGACTGCAAAGAACCACAAACACGAGAGAAGCATAATTATGGAGGATCTGCAGGATTTGGCGATTGACAAATCATTGCGAATCACGATCCTGAGGTAAGTTTTTTCGCAACAAACATAAGAATAAAAAATCATAATCTGACATTCACTCTAGCGGTGACGTGCACTTGGCTGCGATTGGTCAGTTCTATTCAAACCCTAAGCTTGGCCTGCCAAAGCACAAGGACCCAAGATACATGATCAACGTTGTATCTTCAGCTATCGCAAATACCCCGCCGTCGGATATACTGGCAGATGTACTCAACAAGCGAAACAAGGTGCATCATTTCGACAAGCAAACTGATGAGAGCATGGTCCCTCTATTCCATCATGGGGTGGACGGAAAACCTCGAAATAATAAACACCTCCTGCCACACAGAAACTGGTGTTCTATTCGTTCCTGGTCACCTGGCAGAACGCCGCCCCCAACACCACCTTTGTCGACTTATGATAGGAGTCCGAGCCCACCGTCGGTGGTGAATAGCAATGGTGGCGGGGCCGGAGGCTTGTTTCGACGACTCTCTCTGGGGGGTGGAACACGGCCAACATCAAATCGCTTTGACGGATCACGTACTTCGGTTCGGGGCGATAGACCTCCAGTGTCAGGAGGCGTGGGTGGCTTATTCCGCAGTTTGTCGCGGAGAAACTCGTCTGATGGTCCTCGGCCGGCGAAGCTGACCCGTACAATGTCGCTTGGAAGTGGTGAGGGCAAGAAGAAGGGGTTCTTCGGCCTCGGCCGACGTGGAAGCAAGAGCAGGCCTGATGATGGAGGTATCAATGGACAATGGGGTGTCGAGAGCGACGATGAGGACGGCTACTTCGTTGACAATCACCCTTCACATGCTGTCCGACCATCAGGGCTACGCGGTGGCGGTACATATGAACACTCTGAATTCTCAGATGATGATGAGATGCATTTTACGGCTAGACCACCACAACATACCCAGACTACTGGGAACCAATTGGCAGGGCCTCCTAGGGGCGATGATGAGCCAGACTCTATGGTCCGCCCATTCCATCGCACGCCAACGGGATTATCAGTGAAACAGTTGCGCAAAGCTGAGAGGTTTACGGTTGATCTTGAAGGCGGTCTGGACATATGCCTCAATGTGGAGGTCAATTCCAGGGACCCAACAGGTATTACTGCTCCATATAGACTGCTGGTACCTCGATTGCAGTATGAGTACAATCCAGCAGATGATGAGCTACAACAACCTGCCAAGGAGTCACAACAGCCGACAGGCTTCAAGAGGTTTTTGAGCTTCCGCAAGAAGCCCGAGAAGCCCAAGCTGCAACAAGAACACGGGCATGATGGCGAGGAGAGCGAAGATGAGAATGAGGATTATATGAGCGATGAAAGCTCAGATGTCCCACCACGGCGATGAGCGCCGACGGGGAAGTGAAGAGAGGACGAGCAGGGCGACAGAAAGGAAAGCGAGTTTGTAAAGGCGCGCTTACTGTACAGCTTATGATGTGCATCATGTGTTTACGAAGTTTGACGACATAAATGATGTTGGAATAGCGCAGCACGTATTTTCTCAGTATTGGGTGGCATACGATGCAATATTTGCATACGAAGGCGTTTTCGTTTTAGAACTGTTGAGGGAGTCAAGGGACAGAATTTGGATCAATAGCATAAGAAAAAGTCGTATTGTGTGATTGAACTGTTGATCATGCTGTGGCCGGGCGAATGCGAATGATGTCTGGTGCGGTAACTGCCCAGGTGGTTATTCTCGCTATTGCCTGGCAACCCCACATCAAGTTTACATGTCGAGTACTGTTCAGCGCTGCTAATAATACGAATTAGATGGAGCAAGATTGGGGAAAACAGGAGCAAAGGCGGGACCTGAGTGAGACCCTTAGACCTGAGACGTCAACCGTAGGACTGGCGCTTCCTGCTAAGTTCGCTCTTTCCTCCTTCCCAGCATGCGACAAGGCATGTAGCAAGACCACCAACTCACTCCTTCCCTTTTCTTTCCCTTTGTTCCTTTCTTACTTTTTTCCTCACAACCGGGTAATATTTGACGGCATTCTTGGTGAAGGCTCTTATTTCCGTTCCCCGTCCGCCACCGTTCAGTTCTCTTTTGTGACTTGCATACTCCGTACGACTACTCTTCTTTCTTCCTGTGCATCAGATCGCGAAAGGGGGGTGGCTAGCCAGCTCGGTCCAACGCCAACGCCAACACCACAAACAACCAACCACCAGAGACGAACCCACCGAGCGGCTCACGCCAAGTTCCGTCCTGGTAGCCACCTGCTTACCCTCCCATCAACTCAGCTCCGGCCAACACCTACCAGTCGCTCGTGCGATCGTGTGCTTTGCCATCCACAACCTGCTCTTCTCAACGCCTTGACGGACGCTATCCAGCTTGTTCGGCGAAGCGGTAATGGCGTCAGCATGTTCAGTCGCCTAGTCATGCCCAAACCCCTGAAGGACGGGCGCCCGCGCACCACATCCCAAGCCGTCCTTGCCTGGATATGCGGTCCAGGTAGGCGCATGGCTACGACGGCTACACTGCGCGTCGCGCATCAGATTAGGAGGAATTTAACCCTGAGGCGGCTATTGAGCTTTCCGCATTTTTTGTTCTTGTTTTGGGTCGTGATTTTGCTATGGGGTGAAAGATGGGTGTTCGACTCCAAGGTTGCGAAGTGCGATTGGGAGAATTGGGAGAAATGGGTACGTTGACAAGTTGCTGTGTTATCGAAATGCCATCTATTGTTTTGTTGGTGGATGAAGCTGATGGACCTTGCTACAGCCCAAAGAGGCAGACCCCCATCACCTCATCTTCGTCGCCGATCCCCAACTTATCGATCCGCACTCGTATCCCGGTCGACCCTGGCCTCTGTCGCCGCTCACTGTGCTGGTGACGGATAACTATATGCGACGTGGATATACCGCATTGCAACGCCAATTAAAGCCTGACAGTGTCTTCTTCCTGGGTGATTTGTTCGACGGTGGCCGAGAGTGGAAGACGCGGCAGGGCGCCAAATTTGTCGATCCAAAATGGGGTGGTGAGCGGTCCGCAACTGAGAAGAAGTGGGTGAAGACATGGCATCGCAAATATGATGATGACTATTGGATTCGAGAGTATCAGAGATTCAGCAACATCTTCTTTGCCCCATTTAATGAGGCTGGCGGTGTTCCTGGGCCATATCAGAGGGGTAGGAAGCTGGTTGCCAGTTTACCTGGGAATCACGACCTTGGCTTCGGTGCTCAGATTCAGGTGCCTGTTCGTGACAGGTTTAGTGCTTTTTTCGGTGAAACGAACCGTGTTGACGTTGTGGGAAATCATACCATTGTGTCGGTAGATACGGTTTCGCTGAGTGCAGATACCTCCCGGTACAAGGATGAGCATGATTTAAAGCCCATATATGGACCAGTCCATGAATTCTTAGACCAGGTCCAGGCGACCAAGCGAAAAGCTGCTCAACAGGAATTAGCAGTCTGGCATGGAGTGGACCGGGGGCTGAAGTTACGACATAAGGTTGAGGACGTCAACGAGGCGGACTTATCACGGTCACCAATGGACCCAGGAGAGGGGGCGCCTGACTTTCCTACGATTTTGCTTACCCACGTCCCTCTATACCGAGAACCCGGCACGCCTTGCGGTCCTCACCGCGAACACTGGCCACCGAGCAAGTCGACCCTGAGAAAGGATGGAACTGTCGATCCCACCGCTCGTGATGATCGCAATGCTATCAGCGTCAGTGCAGGTTACCAGTATCAGAACGTTTTGAACGACGAAGATTCGGTTAAGCTGATTAAGAAGATTGGCAACGTTGTACACGCATTTTCAGGTGATGACCATGACTACTGCGAGCTCGTGCATTCCTCTGCCCAGGAAAACGTTCCTGAGATTACCGTCAAGAGTATCAGCATGGCCATGGGAGTGCCAACCCCGGGATTCGTCATGGTCAGTCTGTTCAACCCAATTGACGCCCATGGCAAACCTATTCCGAACTCGCCCGAGAAAACAATTCAAACCCATCTCTGCTTACTTCCGAATCAATACCACACGTACATGAAGTACATTACTTTTATTATCGTGTCCGTCGTCCTACTATTAATCCGAGCATATCTTGTTCCCGCCCTCCACCTCACACCCTTTGCCCTCGAACCCGAGACTCACGCGGCTCCTATGCTACCTATATACAAGGACAAGGTGAAGATGGAACCACCCGAATACGGCGCTCTCCGATCACCAGCGGCAGCCACATCCGGCGCTAGGAGCCAGGCAAACGGCGGAAATGCGAGATGGGCTTCCAAGAAGAGTAAAAATGGCCAACGATGGGGATGGAGCAATGGGAATGGCGGCCCGCGTATTACCCTCGATGACCATTTCTACGACGGTGGCAAAGCTAACAGGGGAAGGAGGGAATTGCGCTTACTAGGGAGGGAGTTGTGGACGACTACGTGGCGCTTGGCCTGGTTGACGGTATTATATTGGGCATATCTGGCACGGAAGGGCTGAAAACTACTGGCTGTCATGGCGACGCCGTGTATTTATATATATATATATATTTATATATGTAATTGTGTTACTAGTTGGATGGTTTGGTCACGGAGCCATAGCATAGATGCGGATTAATAGCGTATGTTTTATTGTTATCCGTTGCATAAAGTCAGCCCCGACGCCTGAGAACTCCATGCCCGCGTGCAGTCACCGTTCCTTCGCCTTGACCTTTTGTTTTCCTTTTCCAATTTCCAATACCAGTCCGCAACGCCGTTCGCGCCATGATGACATGCCTACCGCTCTGGAGCGCAGCGCTTCCTCCGCGTCACCTCCGCCGCGTGATGCCCAGCCGCTCCTCGCGCGCTCTCCTCCCCGCGGCGTCGGGGCTCTCTTGCACGCCCTCCATTTGAGCCTGTGCCTGTGCCTGCGCCTGAGTGTAGGCTTGTGCTTCGGTGCGTGCCTGTTGCGCCGCGGCGAGGGCCTCGTTTGCGCGTCGGTCCTCGTAGGCGGCTACGTCCTCGGCGGTGATTTGGAGCGTTGTCGGGGGTCGGCGGAGCATGGTGGCCGCGAGGGTGGATTTCTTTCTCGAGGTGGTAGGGGCTTGGGTAATTTCCGTTTGGGTTGATGGAGATTTGACGTTGCTGTATCAGAATAATGTGTTGGGAAATTTGAAGCTTGGGGGTGGATGGTGGAGAGTCGGAGTTGTTGTCATGGTTCCTCTCTACGGACAGGCGAGGTGGTTGTTGCGTGGAGGCGCTGTGGCGTCTCGGGTCATGCCGAGTGGATCTTGACAAACTGAGAGCTACAACTTCATTTGGTGCTCAAATAGTTACTTGTTCAATCCATGCTTCTGCTTCTCTATCGTTGGTATCATAAATAACATCATGCCTACGGTTGCATCTGTCACAATCATTACAAAATTACTCTCCTCCTGCCGCCATCCATCTCAAAAGTGCTGCAATGTCTTGCTTCATGCTTGCACTCAGGTCCGCCGACTCGGCTACCTGTTCAGACACGCAGTCTCTCTCGCCGTCCCCTACCACCAATGGGGCTGACTTCAGCCTGAATGACTGACCCTGGGGATATCGCAAAGTATAGTGCTTGGCCGAGTCCTCCTCTGGCGTCCACTTTCTTGGAGGTGCATGACTTCGGAAGAAGCGAATGGGCTCTGCAAATGTGTAGCCGTCTTCGGAACTAACTGGGACGGGAGCCTCTGTGTCCCCGCTGACCGTAGATGGGGATGTAGATGTGATGCTGTGTGATGAGAGACTCCATGGTGAAGCCGCCCCATCCGGAATGAGTTCGCCGTGGGTTTCAAAGCCAAATGTTGAGAACCAAGCTGTCATGTCATCAGCCAGGTCATTCTCATCATCGTCATACGTGGCCGTTCGCGAGTCGCCGCTTGTAAGGCCCTGGATAGCTATTTGGTAGGCACCACTGTCGATGGAATCATCCATCTCCTCATCCGAGTTGACATATGAATCTGCGATTTGGCAGGCAATTCGACCGTGCTTGAAGGAAGAGTTAACAGTAGACAGCTGCGTGCCGGGAAGATAGACCAAGTCACCACTATCTTGAGATCGGACGCTGTGATCAACACTCGGCCGGCCCGCTGGCTCCTCAAGCTCGTCGTCGGATTCGACTTCTGGTATAGTCGGAAGTCGTGCCTTGGTATTCGTGAAAACGAATCTCTGGGGGTTCTTAGGAGGCGGGTTTAGGGGGTAAACGTTACTTGTGACTACGATGGTGTCGCTTTCGTGACGCGCTCGTGGTATGGCAGACTTTTGCATTGACATGCTGGGTAAGGAAAAGTCTGCATGGATAACAGCTTCGTCAAGCGGCAATACTGATGGCCTCTCTGCGTTGCTGTTGTTCTTGTTGCTCTTGGCGGAACTTGTCGTGGTCTGCCGCGACCAGGCACTATCAGACGAATCGCTTGAGTCTCGCCCCTCAAACGACGACGGCTGCTGGTCTTTATGTGTACGTCTGGCTCGCACCTCTTCGAGCTTCTCTGGAGTCAGCATCTCATCGGCTTGTACGCGCTTGAAGCGTGTGCCAGAGAAGAGCTGAGCAACGCCATTTGATACCGCCCATCTGGCGGGTTTGGTTGGCTGCGAAGTACGGGGCTGGGAGACTTTTTTTGATTCCTTCTTCAGCGAATTCATAGTTTGTGTCTCGGGGCACAGGGGAAGGGGCTTGTCTATAGGTGATTTAGTTCTCTTGGAGAGAGTAGGTCGATTGCTTGTTTTGTCTTCTTGGTGATGTTGAGTAGTGGTATGAAGAGCATCAAAATCAGCCGGCGTTTCCGGCCCCCCCGTCGTTTCTGACGTCTCTGGCAAGTCGTGTAACCATGACGTCAAACTCGTATCGTCCATATTCTCGTGAACTGCTTCAAAGGCGTCTGCTGTTTCCTTGATCATGAGCTGTACTGACTGTGTCCAGGCGTCATGATGGCCTAGCGAGGGAGTCACAACCAGACGTTCCAAGCAGCCGTCTTGCATCATAGTGACAGCAGAGTCAGAGAATGGGGAAAATGACCGTTCAGAGGGTTTTCGACTTTTGTCCATGCATTGTTCATATTGTCCGGCAATATGCTGTGAATTCCGCCTTGTTGGCCCTCGATTCTGTTCTGCTCTCGGCAACTCAGACCAACGTGTTCTGGTGACAGAACTCTCATCCGCAGAACGCTTACCAACTGCATCTTCCTTAGATTCCTCATAAGCATGAACTGATCTCGCTGGCGAGATTTTAGAAACTCCGAGCTTGGCGGAAGGGAGTGAAGACAAGGCTCGGTCGCTATCATCGTCGCTCCGGATGAAGACGGGGGGGGTGGGTCGCTGACGCCTCACGCTTGGCAGCCACAAAAGTGATCGTGATGAATTCTTCGAGTCCATTCGAAGTGAGCGACACTCATCAAGTGACTGAGCTCTTCTGTGATTAAGTCGAGAAGGAGATGAACCAAGTTGTTGGTTCGCTGGCGCACGTCCCATTGTGCCAACCGTCGGACTCTCCATCTTGCTGAGACGGGCCTGCTGCTTGTGTAGCCCGAGGAAACCAACAGAACGGCAGTAGAACAGGCAGGATATTGGGACCGCTATTTAAAAGGGAAGTGAATGCACAAACAACCCAAGTGCCAGCGCATAAACGCTTGCCAACTGTTTGACTGAAGAGGTATTGACAAAGGGCCATATGACATAGTGAGACGGTTAGAGTATCAAAGGGAACAAAACGACCATGGCATAGCAGAACAGAGAGACATGCGAGGCGCACAACACTTTTTGATACTTGTTTGGACGACCCCCTGGGATGGACAAAACACAAAGAATTATTTCACCGCCGTGTACAGCGAGTGGGCAATGCTTTCAGTAAGGGAGCAGTTGAAAGGTTGCAATGAAGGAGCGCCAGCCTGGTTCAAGTATCTCGACCCTGGCTTATAAGTGAATGTCAACCTGATGGGGGCCACCAGCCTTCTCACGTTGTGGCCGCAGCGATTTCAGGTTGGTGGTGGTACGCAAAACATGGGTTCCGAGCCCACACCTGGCCGGCCGGAAACAGGCGGGTGTCAGTTATTCTGTCGAAAAATGAATTGTTTCCCTTGTTGCATGTCGTACTGGGCGAGACTGGTTCCATTGTGGCTGCGGCCCAGCCCAGGTAGAAGCCCATGCGGCGTGACCCATGCTTGCGAGTTCTGTTCAGCCAGGCCACCAGCATCTGGAGTGCTTGCACCAGGGATCGATCGGCATGGGGGGCGCAGCCAACTCCAGCTTTAGGGAACCAGAGCCAATTCGGCACGACCCTGGCTCGAAATAGTTCACTGGATGCTGTGGGTGCTGGCTGATGCGTTTTCTCAACGCCCCGACTTCCCGACTTTGTTTGCGAAGTGGCTCCAGCGTTGGCCATTTCCCTTGTATCCTTTTGGATCAACGATTCATCATGTGCCAGAAGTGAAGGCCTGCCATTCCGTCCATTCCACGATGCTCTTCGGCCCTGGCTACTCGTCGGCGGGTATCCGAGATCCTTCCAAGTGCCGTTTTGGTAATGGACGAAAACCACTGGCGAGTCAAATCGCTAGTTCTCGAGTTAGCAGTCAGAAAATCACGCATTACGAGAGGTTTATGGTATGGCATGGTCGTGGTACAATGTGATGGTGTGCGTAAAGACACGGGAAGAGGCATTACACAGCCAGGAAGCGAGGTGTTCTGCGGCATCATTGGTTAATGGGACGGTGCGAGTGCAGTGGGCAACACAAGCCCAGATATACATTGGTGATAGATGAAAGGATGCCAGCGTCTAGATGCTTATATACCGACTGGGATAATGCCCTTGAGTTAGCCCAATAGACAAGAGGAACACGCCAACAATGCCAATGACGAGATTCTCGATCATAGCGGCCAAGTCACCCGACACAGCTCCAAGCCAAGACGATGACCTCGTGGTTCATGGGTGTAAATAGCTGTAGCAGCAAACCTCTCTCCCCGCTTCAGAATGGCAGCCTTGCCCTGACTTTGGTAGCTCGCAGCAGAGTGTGTCGGCCGCACACCTAGAGCCTGGGAAGCCCTTGGCCTTGCCCATTAGGGACGCCAAAGCACGAGGCATGTTTCAGTGCACAAGCCGCTTCATGATCCCTTCCTCTTGTGCGGCAAATGACGAGTTGGTATAATCCTCTCCTGGTACTGGCACTCGCGCGTTTCTAAATGTAGAGCGGTAATAGCAGATAGTACTCATGAAGCACTGCAAGAGCAAGCGCAACATCTCGGCACCTCGCTAGAATAGGGTGGCATACTGCTCGTATTAACGTTCACAGCTGAGGTTGATATAACTTATGTCGTGATCAGCTGTGTGTCTTTGTTTTTTTGGCACTGAACACGATTCGTCTGTGCGTGTTATGCCTTCCCAATGCGCCATACCTGTCCGTTTCGCACTTGACGCCTCTTTCGTTGTGGTCCTACGCGCCTCTGGTTGTCCTCCGTGTACTATCGGATAATCTCTCCAAATCAGCCTAAAATGGCAAACATGACGATAGGCTGGCAGTACCAGGGTCAAGGGCTTGGGGTCTTCAAAAGCCGGCCACAACATGTCGACAATCCCGGCATTTTGACGATGGAAAAGAGATCAAGATGTGATCAGCAGTTGGGATGTTGATGAAAGCTGGTGGCCTTGCAGAGATGAAGATGTCTGTTAGGCCAGAGTGTTGGCAATTGTGGGGCGAGAAAACGTGAGGAAGAACGAACGGGAAAGGCCGCAGTCAACTGCTGCACGCTTGAGCAGGCGCTACTGTCCTGATAAACATGCTAGGACCAGAATGAGCTAGCTTCAATGTTTATCCCTACCTCTCGCAAAAGACTTCGTCGGCCGCGTGTTCATTACAATACTCTTTTTGAAGAGACCGGATCTTATCAGAGATATACAGAGTATACATGTAGGGTCAACTATGACCTCGATTGCGGGAGCTCGGGCTTAAACCACCTCACATGCAGCAGAGAACCCGCCTACGTGCGTCGCTGTGCGTACATACGGAGTGCATAAGCCTCATATTATCATCCCCATCACTCCACCGATTCTGTTCGAAGAAGATAACCATCTTGCAGTCCTCCGTGCACGTTTGATCTCTGCCAGTCTCAACTTCGGTCTGCCGGTATCGACATACTTGGTCAATTGTGGCTAGCAGGTTATTTGGGCAAATACGGAGTACTCTGTAGCCTGATGACAGCTGAAGAACGAACTCCGACGACAATCGTATTTCTCGTTTTTACGACATCTTTCAGCAACCACCAGCCGAATATCAGAAATTAATGATGCGGCAGATCCAGCCGTCGATCAGTCCAGATAAACCCATGGTCAAAGCTTTCTTCGTCATTCCTACATAAACGATGATCATAGTCGTCGCTCATTGCCATAACTGGCAACTCGTCGCAATTTCCCGTTAGCAATCCAATCTACGGATACTGTGCAAACATGGTCTCTCTGGATTCCTTTTTCTTAGTCTATCTAGCTCAAACAATCACTACCCCGTATGCACAATCGGGCACAGACCACATGGCAATCACAAACCCCAGAACTGCAACGGGATGGGCCCCAGGAATGCCGGCTTGGTCCTTGACGCGCCCAACATCGCCGGCATTGCCATGCAGTCACATCAGAAGGCGAGGCTACAGGCTACTAGCTAGCGCTAGCCGAGCTTGATAGCCGTGTCCTTTATGCCTGATCACTCGGTTCCGGAAGTGTCAACTTGAAAAAAGTTATATTGCGGTTGCTTTTATTGAGCGCCGATTATGCCAAAACAAGTTGTTTTCCCTACAATATTTTGTACAGGCTCCGAAAACGCCTCAAGTCTCCATGTGATCCATCCCCATCGGCGCCAATCAGAACATATCGGGCCGTAACACAGCATCATCCTTCCCCAGATGCGACCCGAAACCCGGGTCCAGAGCAATAGACTACCGACTGGTATGCGATGCCAAGAACTGTAACACAACAAAATGAGAAGAGCAACTCCCCCCACGAACGCCTCACGGACCTAACCCAAATGGCCCGTGTATCGCAATCCCTTGGCAGTAAAAATAGTACGCCACGTTTCCGTTTGTATCCTCGAATAGAAATGGCTCGAGGGAGCCGAAAGAGAATACGTAATAAAGTTTCAGGGCTGCCGTTTGTTGGCATGTGTGTTTGTCGCTGTTAAACGAATCCGTGGCCTTCTGCACCAGTGCTCCGTTCCCATTATAGAACATGATTGGCCTCTCTCATCCTTCGCGGCGTCCCAGTCCGTAGAAACGACGACGCAGCGTGCCTAGGAAATGGAATAATTTTACCGTCGAGTAGTGTTTCGCAATCATCCTGGGCCTCGTCGTCCGTGGGCCTCGTGCAGCTGCAGCATGCTGCGAAAAACTGGCCCATGGACGCGACTATTAGGCCGGGAAATGCGGCAACAGCGCTTAGACATTTGCCCCGGCTGTTGGCCTTCTTGGCCTTCTCGTCCTCATCGTGGAGTCTGATGCCCTTGGAGGATGGCATGGTTGTCTTTGACGCGGCGTCGGTGGGAAGCATGTTTGTCCGTAGAGATCTTTCGATTGCAAAGCGTGTGCCAGCGAATGAATCGACACTAGTCCGTATGTTTTTTCTTTCTTTTTCTGCTGCGGTGCTTCTTAATACAGTATATTATTATAAGGCCTAGGTAGGGAAGAACCAAGGCAGCAAGGGCGGCTTTTAATAAATGGATTTCGCGGGATTGCGTCGTCTCCCTCGCGCCTCCCTTGGCCTTGCCTGCGCGACGTATTACGCCTCCATTCCTGAGCCATGCCGCACAACGGCATGTAAGTCTAGTATGTACTAGCATGTCGGGCAGTCTCACAATTTCATTTCGTGGCGTCAATGACATGAGTCAATCATCCATCTGGGAGTATGCTCGCCTGCGAGCGAGGAGTTGGCTAGCTTTGCATTTTTGCATAATGGCCAATCTCCTTTACATGACACCACGCCCTGCCTTGCAAGTCTATGTACAAATGGATACTTGGCCCACTCCACATGTCGTGTTGGTAAATATGTACATTGCTCTATGCATTCTTATCGTCGTCTAGCCACGGTTACATATTCGCTGCTTTGCAGGAGGTATGAGGGATGTAAACTGTATACATACGTATTCTGTTGTATATACTGCCAACACCTACGGAGCGCGAAGCACACATTCACAAGTTTGCGCGACAAATGGAGTGTTGACCAGAAATGGCTGCTTCTTATTGGGAGAGTCTATGGCGACTGCAGTCCTGACTGGTTACGCGGCCCATTATAGGCCAGGCGACTCATGAGCAGGGACGTGCTGGGACAGACCATGCTGGTGATCTCGGCTACCTAATGCACGCAGGGCAAGATCAGGATTTGCACAAGGATTTGCCAACGCACGGAGTTGGCTGATAAACTATGGCTGGTTCTTTCCCTTGCGGTATTCGGGAAAAAAGACGTCCTGAGAAAAAGCGTCAATGTTGATCTCGATTGCAAAATGATGGGTCACAGCACATAATAATGCACGCAAGGGAATGACACGCCATATAAAGCACACTATGAGTCGATACACTAACAAAGACCAAATTCAGAGTCATGATTGACATACGGACAGATCAAGTTCTAGGTATGTATATCACGACTCGAGCTCTACCCATTTTCTCCCCCTTGACAATCAGAGGTCGAGCTCGCGGGAAATTGTCATGGACCCTAGCCATCCAAGCGCCTCTAATCTTCTTCAAACTCGATACCTGTATCAGTCTCGCCCTCGTCCTCCTCGTCGTATGTGATAAAGGGAACAAACCGAAAATCCAGAAAACTTCGCTTACCACCTTCCATCTCTACCATGAACTGAAGACTCAAGACGCCCTGTGCGTCACCCCGGAGACTGACCTTGTTCGCGATACGCATGGCCTCTGTTGAATTTTTGATGAAGTCGAACTTGTACGTCTGAGCCCAGCGGTCGGCAATGGTGAAAGTCTCCAGCAAGTCTCTGCCCCTAGCAAAATCTACTGCGGAACTTCCCAGGTCACCAGTGCCAGCGAGTGACAAAAAGGGCGACGTCTTTGAGGCGATAATGGCCAGCTTGTCAGGAGCCGTGGGAGATATCTCCGCCAAGGAATCCAATAGGGAACGCGACGACATGATTATTTTGAACGACATCTCCTCTCGATTGAATGGAATATCGTCTGGCAATTCCGGCACATATGTCGTCAATCCTGCCGTGGTCTTCACCCCAGCTTCTTCAATGGTGATTTTGAAAGCATCTCCTGCTTCGCCGTAAAGTAATGTACAGGTGCCAGATATCCCAAGAGCTTGGTTGCTGAATGCATCTGGTCTGTAATTTCTCAAGTTACTCCGATAAGGGTCTTGCTCTGCCTTCTGCGCCCGAGTCGCAACATCCACAGCTCCAAATATTTGGAGCACTTCAAGAAATGATGCCAAGGAGATTTGGAAATTTGGTAGATCGACTGCTTCGTCATCGTCAGAGAGTGGCAGGTTGAGGCTATATGCTGAAAACAGCGCCTTGTCAAGAAAAGCAACTCCTGAAACAATAGTTAGCCGTGTGACGGTTGCGGGACCATGAAGTTGTGAGGAAATAAGTTACCTTGCATTACCCTCGAATGGTCTGCAGCAAATCGAATACCTTCCTCAGTTATCTGGACATGGACTCTTGGAGCAAAGTTAATACACCGAAGCAGCTGATATAGCGGCCGTGTAGACGTAGCTACAGCCCGAAAGATTGGGGTCTTGTCAGGCGCCATGATTCTTGATGTGCAAATGTGCTGATCGTTGGGAGCGATGGATATCAATCGTGCGAAACTTTTCTCTTTCTAAAATCAAAAAAAAAAAAACCAAACCAGATAGCAATCGTTCAGCAGGTCTCCTGCGTCTTCTCTGCCTTCCCTCTTTCAACTAATGTACAATAGAGACCAGCTGGCTCGTCAACCAACCAGTCAGTGTAGTTATTTGGGTATCTTCTCAAAGGTAGACTCCAACTGCACAGAACATGTATACAACTCCGAAGCTGTCAAGTAATGTGAGCGTTGGAAAGAACGGCTGTCACCGTAGAATGCATACGTACGCGAGTGCCAAAGAAGCTGGGATGCCAAGTGTCGCGAGGTTAACAAGAGACCGGTCTGCAAGTTCATTAGCATCATAGAACGACCAGCAGGACCGGCAAATGATAGACAAACTCAATGTAAATACGCCAGTAATTGCCAATCCCAACAGCATCAAGATGAATGCAACGAGGAACTGGCTGTTTTTGCCAACGGTGGGGAGGAATGGACTGCCAGCAGCAGCTTGCCAAACTTCATGCAGCGAGGAATCCATGTGCCAAGTGCTTCAAGTCGGAGCGGTATATCGTAAGGGAGATTGAATGGGTCGAATAGGTGCTGTCCACGCGTTGTGCTAGCACAATGGTTGTCGATGCGATTTGGACGAGAACTGCAAGGCTACGAGTTGATTTATGGGTGCGACAAGCTGTCCTGACATCGACATCGTGGCCAGAGGCAAAACAGGTTTAGCGCCAACCCCTGGGAGCTTTAAGCTGCCAACGTAAGCCGTGCACGGACCATGAACGAATACTCACTTGCAATGTTCAGCGCGTCGGTCCCCACATTGATTTAACATTCGCATCACATCTCTACGTCAGTACCACCGACGGTGGAATATCAGCGTCATAACCACAGCCATCTTCCATCATGGGAGACGTTATCAAGGAAGAAAATGGTGAGCTTAATTTATACCTGTGTTTTCCTTTCTCCAAGCTCACAACACCCAAGGCACAAAGCGCAAGGCTTCGGAGGACCCCACCTCGCCCGCTGCATTGAAGCGTATTAAGCATGACGAATCTGTCGACGCAGCCGAGGAAAAGAAGCCCGTGGCCATGAAACCAATTCCATTCCCTGAAAAGGTACATTCTGAGCGTTTGTTGCATTTTTTTCGGTCAGTTCGAATCAGCTAACCGCGGCCGTCTCAGCCTGCCGTTATCGAAGAGCGCAACGGCGAGATTGAATTTCGAGTTGTGAATAACGACAACGAGCGCGAGTCCCTGATCATTCTTACCGGGCTAAAATGCATATTCCAAAAACAGCTTCCCAAGATGCCAAAAGACTATATTGCGCGTCTAGTATACGACCGTACGCATTTATCGATTGCCATAGTCAAGAAACCATTGGAGGTCGTTGGCGGAATCACGTATCGACCATTTAAGGGTAGACAGTTTGCGGAGATTGTGTTTTGCGCTATCAGCTCTGACCAGCAAGTCAAGGGGTATGGTGCACATCTTATGTCCCATCTAAAGGATTATGTCAAAGCAACCAGCGACGTCATGCACTTCCTAACGTATGCTGATAATTACGCTATTGGGTACTTCAAGAAACAAGGCTTCACTAAGGAAATCACTCTTGATAAAAGTGTTTGGATGGGATACATCAAAGATTATGAAGGGGGCACTATTATGCAGTGCTCCATGCTACCCCGGATCCGATACCTCGAAATGGGCCGTATGTTGCTCAAACAAAAGGAATGCGTGCAGGCCAAAATACGCGCATACTCAAAATCACACACTGTCCACGCACCACCAAAGGAGTGGAAGAACGGTGTCAGAGAAATCGATCCTCTAGATATCCCTGCCATTCGCGCATCTGGCTGGTCCCCCGACATGGACGAACTGGCTCGCCAACCCCGACACGGCCCCAACTACAACCAACTCCTGCACCTACTCAACGACCTCCAAAATCACCAGTCTGCGTGGCCGTTCCTCGTCCCCGTTAACCGCGACGACGTGGCCGACTACTACGAGGTCATCAAAGAGCCCATGGATCTCAGCACCATGGAAAACAAGCTCGAGGCGGACCAGTACGCCACCCCAGAAGACTTCACCAGAGACGCCAAGCTCATATTTGACAACTGCCGCAAATACAATAACGAAAACACGCCATATGCAAAGTCAGCTAATAAACTGGAGAAATTCATGTGGCAGCAAATCAAGGCCATCCCGGAGTGGTCGCACCTCGAGCCGGAGAAATAGAATTCTTTCCACGCTCCAATGCGCAAGATCCGCTTTGTATCGTCATCGCGAGGGGCGGATGCCCGTACAAAAGAGTCTGCGAATTCGGCAGGGTAGAGGCTTGGTGTGGAATTACGATTTATGGGATTAGCGTGGCGTTTGGTAGGTTTAGCCTCTGTGTATAACAATCATGGTTCTCCAGTACGTCGGATGGGTATTAGTTTTGACGTACTTGGTAATATATCATAGACTGTCACCCGACAACGTCATGTGTCAGCCACACGGCAGCACCGCATAGTATCCGATAAGGGAACGGAAAAGGGTAATCAGCTGTAACTGCTTGCGATTACCCAACCCTCACCGTGCCCATGAAGCATCCGTGTCGTATTGCCCCAGCCAGCTACAGCAACATTCTTGACTTGTCTTGCAGAAAATGCAGCCAAGGCAAGGCACAATCAGTAGACTTTCATCCCGACTTTAACGTAAAAGGGTAACAACTTGGGCACCTTGCTCGGTACCCAGCACCCTCTATGTAGCCTCCGCCAGCCAATTTCATCATATTACACCAGTAAAAGGCACACACCAAACCAAGCTACCGTAAAACCAGACTAAAAAAGACCCGACGCATGACGCATACCAAAACTTCAACAAGCACGCACGAAAATAATAATGAAAAAAAATCATTCTTATATTCTGATCAACGTATGATACATGAAACGTTCCAACGCCAGAGCAATCTTTTTATCGCATTATCAACAGAGGAAAGAAAAATAGCCCATCAGACGTCAGTCCCATCTATTAAACCCGGTATCATCAAGATACGGCTCAAAGCACCCAACAAGAAAGAAAATGTGACCATCTGGACAGAGGTGCTTCGTCTCTGATCGTTGACTGCTAGTTTTGACTAGTAGTTGTAAAGCGAAAAAGAAGCGAAAAAAATCGTGAAATTCATGAGTATGCATATCCCGTCTCTACCCATTTTATCAAAACGTAGGTCCATTCCTTTCTGTCTTTCCTTCTTTCTTTTTTTTTTCCAATTTTTGGGGGAGGGGTTCGTGTTGTACCGTATTCTTCACCTTATATCTAGAATGCATCCTGTGCATTGGGAAGACGAATTGTCGGGCGAGTCGCCCGGGGGAGAGAGGAGTGAGGCGCCGCAGCTGCAGCAGTGACTCGAGATCTTCGAGATTCAGCACGGAGGCTAGGGTTTTCGGCTTCAAGGGTCCGGAGGAGCATGGGGTGCAGCACTTCGGGGATTTCAGACCACTGGCCGGCTCGAGCAGCGGTGAGCATGCGCGGGGGGATGAGAGCTGCTGGAATGACGGATGTGCTTGGTGCTCTGCGAATCATCTGCTCTGTCATTTGCTCGGTGAGAAGGGCCAGCTCTCCCGAGTCAATGGCATTCTTGAGCCATTGCTCCCACTCCTCGTCCAGGACGATGGATGTATCTCCGGCCTCGCGGCGGGTTGCACGGTCACGAAGCCGCTCGTTCAGATACACGCCGACACTCTCAAACTCGCCATCGCTTTCATCTTCCTGGTTGGCGTCGTCGTCCTCATCGCCCAGCACACCGAGGGACGGAATCGACGTGGTGGATTGTATCTGCTCGGGTTCAGCCTGGGTGATGCTCGAGGTCTCAGGCAGCTGGACCTCTGAGGGCGGTACCCAGTCGGATACCTCGTCTGCGGTTGTGTCTCTAATGGTGATTCCCTGCTCCTTCTCGAACTTCTCCTTTGCCCATTTGGTGCCCTCCCACTTGGTAAGGCCGCGGATTTCGGCTTTGGTAAGGCGCAGGGCGTCGAAGGCTTGGAAGAGGAGTCTGTGCCATGGCCAGCGGCACAGGCGAATTCTATGCGTCGGGTGAGTGTAATCGAGGCCGGGGTATTTGGCCTCCTGGGTTTCGAGGTGTCCGTAAAAGGCATGCGTCTCCTGGCGGACTTCGGGGATGAGGCTCCTTTGCAGAAACGTCTGGAAGTTTTGCGGATCGCTGGCTTTGGGCTTGGCGTAGAGCCGGTCGTACACAACGTCTTCGACTGGACGGCCCTTCATTGTGCCCCTTTGCTACTAGTCTGATATCTGGGCGTGAAATTCTGGGTATATTTCAGCAGGCTCGATTTCTATCCGGTCGAAAAGCGGTCGCAGTCGGCTTTTGTAGCGGCGGCACAAGGAATTGGTGGCGGCGAAAGGGCAAGGACGAGGCCAGGACTCGCTCCCTCAGCTGGACAAGTAAGCCGTAGATGGGTGAGGCGGGAGAAGCCGAGATGGCGGATGACGACGGCCGAGTGCTGCCGCCTCAACAAGTAACAAAGTCGTGCACAGCTGTGTCCAGGACTGTGGGCGCAAATGAAGGTGAAGTGCCGTGTCGCACGCTCCTTAAATTGAAGACTTGATGCAGCCAAGGAAGACGAAAAGAGCGGCGGCGTGGGTAGCGGAGAGTGGGAGTGAGTGTTGCACTTGGACTGTCGTCGGTCAAGTTTGGGCGGAAAGAAAGCTGGGGGTCGGTTGATATCGGGGCGTGGGTCGCGTCAACAATGCAGCCAGGCACTAGTCATTGAGCCAGATTGCCGTCGATAACTTACTTGTTGTGTCGCACAGCAGCCCGAGGTTGGGAGAAACAAAAATAAAAATAAAAAATAGAACAGGCGATGGCGTCCCGATGTTGTCGAGATAGCCGGGCTTGCAAAAGACTGGGTACTTGGTCTTCCAGGTCGCCGAAAGCAGAAGCGCCAACTCGAGACTCTAGACACGCCGAATCGGGCAGCAATCACGCATTGCAAAATAGACCAGACTTGACAATTTTAAAATACGCCCTGCTCGCGCCTTGTTGTGATATGGGGAGCCTGCCTACCGAACCAATTCTGAATATAGCAGAGAAGAACGGCGCAGCAAGATGGCCAGGCATGATGGGATTTGGGTCCGGGTGACGAAATATTGGACAGACGACCGTGGAAACAAACCGAAGGACGATGCAGCAGCCGCAGCAATTCACCATCCAGATTGTCAGCAGCGTCAACCTCCAACGTCGAGCGGTTTCTTCGTGCCTTGCTAAGCACATGCTGACCTCATGCAGCCGCAGACCCATGTTGGCCTGCACCAGTACGCTTTCCATGTTCAACTTCTAAAATTAATTTCATTCACCTTTCCATCTCGGCCTGCCTTGGCCGCAACCGGCATCCGCACCACTCCCACCCCCCAGGCCCCAATCGGCGAGTATCTGTATGTATGTACATATGTCTGTCTGTCCGGTGGCGCCGTTTCACCCACACTGACAGTTTGGTCCGTCTTGCAGCCCAAGATGTGTGTGGATTCATCCTCCCTGCCATGTAACCCCCCCACGAGTCCACAGTACTCTGTAATCAATTCCAGAATTGAAGAAAATCCCCTCGACCCTTACACTCAGTACCGCCTTCCCGTTGGCCGCCTCTGACATGCATCAAGCTCACACGGTCCGTCAGCAGGCCTTTTGATTCGTCGCTTCAATCTGAATACTATCTGTCTCAATGCAACCATAAGCACATGATATATCAAACCGTTCCAATTATTCCAATAATATCATTGATGTTTGTGGAAAGAAACACCCCAGACTCTTATGTCTGTAGCAGAATATCTACCACTAAGGATGTACGTATAATACGCTATACTATATTCTTCTTTCATGAGCGATAGCCCGGTACCCAATCCTGACAGATGCTTCCTTTGCCCCTCTGTCAACATCCCAATGGTACACCACCGTATATGTACTCGCATCGAAACCGTGCCTCCTGAAGTCGGCACCCCCAATGCCACCAGCATCGTCTCTGTGTCTTCTCTGCCTTGTTTCCCGTCCTTTCTGGCCACTTATTATAACGACACCACGGTTGATACTGGCTCGTGCCTAACCGCATTTTAACGCATCGGGGGATTGATTCATGTGTCCATTCCAAATTTCGGTTCTTTCCGTCTCCAGTCGGAGACTCATGTCATCGGAATTAAACAGCTCTAGATTGGTCTCCTAGCCCCACGAGGTTAGCGAGCGGGTAACTCTCGGGAAATTCCACTTGCGATCTAGCCGTCACATCTACAATATCATATGTATATATTGAGTTGACCTCTCCAAAGACACCGCAGCTGCCCCGTGTACCTCATCCACAATCCACTGCACTATTTACATTACGTGGCTTTTTTTTGTTACCAAATGACTTTGAGCTGACAAGTCTATTATGCTACGAGTTGGCTGCCTCATGCTGGACCTCCCTATGCTAAACACACATCAAATTCATAAAAGTGGCTTGTGATGTCGTAAATATCATAAATGCGTTTCGTATATCGTTTGGACATAACCCGTCAATGAAACATGTAACAAAATTCATGCAACACCTCACAGGTTCCAATACGATGCTCTTGGTAGGGTGAAGTGAGCAGCTTCCTGCATCGTCATCCGCGGTTATGTTAGGTTCCGTCAGCTATATGCGGCTTCAGGATGCATACGCCTGGCGGCCATTGCTGCTGCCGGGCTTGTTAAATCCTCCTCCGGAGAATTCCGTCTCTCCCATTTCCTCCTCTCATCTCTCAAGCGATCTCTGTCTCTATCTCGGTCCCTGTCGCGAAGGTCCCATTCTGGTGGGTCTCGATTTCTATCAATATCGGCATGGCTGCTTGTTCTTCGCTGTGTTTCTGGTCGCCGTAAATAGCTCTTCTCTCTCCTCAAACCCATGTCCCTGTCTTCTTCCCAGTCACGGTCATGGTCGCGAACCCGTCCCCTTTGGTAACGCTCCCTTTCCCGTTCTTGTTCTCTCTCGCGCTCCTCACGTGTTCTACGCCTCCTCCGGCCGTCGCTTTCTGTCACGGAAGGATCTCCAGACTCATCTGTATCCATGTCGGAATAGCTTCGATTTAAACGTGAAGGGCGAACCTGCTCCCGACTCCTCCGTGTGCGAATAGGCTCCGTCCCGGAATTCTGTCTTGGGCCGGGCCGCGGCCGGTCGGAGGTGAGGCCATTTGGGAGAATACTGCTGACTGTCTCCGTAAACTTGTCGCGAAGGGAGCCCAACGGGCTTGGTCCGGTGCGTCTCTTTGCTTCCTCTGGTCGACCGTCCGATCGTAGCCCACGAAGATGGCTGGACCCATTAGAGGATCCCTGCGATTGTGAAGCAGCCCCCGTGCGTACAAATCTACGGACCGACGGAGGGGGTGGGGAGTATGGGTGACGGCGTCGCTTCTCTCTAGGATCCCCAACCGGCTCCTCGTCTGATGAATCAGTCATCTCGTGTCTTGGATGGCTATGCCTCCTCCCTGGGCCTGACCTCTTCATGTTGGGATTCAGATACGATGGTGAATACCCCCTTGGCAAAGAGGGGTCTTGGTCAGGTCGGCCAGAGGCATAGTCGGAAAAGCTCCTCCTCCTCCCCCTGTCATCTGGCGACGTATCACCGCGGCGTGGTCTGTCTGGAGACCTCTCTGCCTTGCGTTGACTGGCGTATCGACGTGGTACGTGAGTATATGCAAAGGGCCGTCCAAAATATTCTCCGTCATTTGGCCTCGGTCGCGGCGAGGAGGTGAATGAGAAAGGCTCCTGGAAATGGGCGTAGGTGAACTTTGGAGGAGGAGGCTGTTCATTTGCAGGCGGCGGCCTTGGAGTCGCCCCATCATCATTGGATGCTGCCGTCCATAATTTGTCTGCGCAACTTTTGTGCCAGCGATCAATGTCTTGGTCGGGTTTCTCCGGGAAACAAGTCCAAGGTAGGTCGACGGGGAAGTCTGCGCCGGTTTCCGGGTGTTTCAAGTTCCACTCCTTCACGGCATATTGCAGAAATGGAACATGCTCCTCGGGTCCGAGCAAGATCTCTAACGACTCCCATCGAGAGAAGCCGCGATAGGTGAGGGCCGGTATTGATGGGGGGTCAAAATCATTGCGTGTGGGTTGGAGGCTATGCTGGCAGCCAGTGATTTGCCAGACGTAGGAAATCGTCGAGTGCGGCGTGTCCACAAAGAGAGCTTTACGAAGACAAGCAAAGTTAGCATAGACAACTTTCCCAGGGCGAAGGGGGCGAGCTGTTTCTGGCCAGCTCTTGTAGTGAACGCACAGTCATAGTCGCCGCCAACAGCCTTGTAAAAGGCAGCCAGCTTACTTGGTGTGAGATGGTTGTCCGCCTTCTCACCAATCTCTAGCATCTACAGCAACAAGATGTCAGCTTGCAGGTCTTGTGACGCCAAATCCAGCTCGACGGCGGACCTCTTTGAACGAGAGCTCAGGGCTGCGTGGTGCCTTACAACGTGGCGGGCAATAGCCCTCAAAAGGGCATCGAGCTGCTTTGTAGGGCCCTTGTCCTTCTCAAACATGTAAGCATATTGAACCGCCGAGTCGGGCGACGCATCAGAGGAAGGCGACGACATGGCAAGCCGCCGCGTCGCTCACATCCAACGCAACAGTTTTATCAGGGAGAGGCTAGATGATTCGTGGGAGCAGTGGAAGATGTGTAGCTGGTGAAAATTGGAATTGATTGACTGGTTGTGGGAGCACGACAGGACATTCGGAACGGATGACGATAAAGGCGGTGGGCAAGTCGCGGGCACGAGCACATGCGTAGGGACAAGACCAGCGGCCAGGAACGCTTGTGCATCAGCCTGTATCAGCAACAGCTCCGAGGGCAGCCCAGATGACGACGTACAAAGACCGTCGCAGACAAACGGTGCAGGAGACAGACAAAAGGCTGAAAGGGCAGGCAGGGCAGGCTTTAGATGGTCGACGGTGGTGGTGGTTGTGTTGGTGCGCGGCGGCGGCGGACCTGGAGCATTGAATCGTGTGACTGGAGATTTCGGCTGGTCTTGCCTGGACGCAGCCCAACAGCATCAGGAGGATGTCACACCTTCAACCACGACGGGCTGAAACGGTGCCGTGAGCCCCGGGGGCCTCGATGCGGAATGTCAACTGGTCTTCTCCGCAATGCTGAATGCCCAATGTGTACCAATGTGACCTGCCAGGGTCGAGATGATCTGGGCTCGGCCATGATGCTAAACGTGAGCCAAGTGCGAGCGGCCCGCCGGCCGTCGCCGCGGCTTCAATGTTAATTACTGCTACTAAAGTGGACTGCTGCCCCCCCCCCCCATGGACCATGGCCATGTCGTCGTCGATGCCCGCCTTGTGCGTCGGCATCGTCGCTTTCGTCCTCTTGGTGCCCTTTTGCATGCCTCATGTGCTGGTGGGGGTGGGCTGACATGTGCATCCATCATCTGTGTCATTTGTGTCATTCACGTCCCGTCTCGGCGAGCCGCCTTACATGGCGTGGGAAACGACCACGATCATGACCAGCTACCAAAGTGCCTAGACACCAAGACACCAGGCATCACACCCAGAGCACGGAGCACAGGACAGCTGGCGCTGTGGCTGTGGCTGTGGCTCCTTGTAGTAATTGGCGGTCAAGGCAAGTCGATGCTGGTTCAGCTTCTGGTATTTAGCCTGGCCTGCCCGGCCTCGGCCTACGAGTACCGCAGGTCTGGTTCGTGACATGACATGTGTGCTACCATCCAGGCCAACCGTCCCATGCTTACTCCGTACTGAATGTAGAAATAAAAAACTCATTGTTGCTGGGTATTCAAGCGCAAGGTTCCAGATATGCGAGGCTACAAAATGCATACTTGACGTCAAGCCACAGCTGGCGTTGAGGGTCCATCGGGTCCATCTCGCAATCGAGGATCTGGCTGCCTGTTTCTTTTGCCCAACTTCCGTTTCGTCCAGCTGCTTCTCGTGTGGCACGCCTCACAGATCACTCCCGTATACTTGCTGCCCGTGTACGGTTTCTTTCAACTGGATAAAATTCTAATTCGGGGAACACTTATGACACAGCTGGCAAACACTAACGTACTTAGTAGGCACAAACAGGCACAAACATTGAGCACCTAGGTACATACTCCGTAGGCATCTCACAATTGCATCGATGGTTTCTGTTGCGCCAAGACCAACCATGCACAGCTCTCAGAGCCCTTTGACGCCACAATGAGCTATAGGGTAGCCGTCACCCCTTGCATCATTGCACCGTCTCCGGTCGCAAACCCTCAAATGAATGTTGACCCGCGCGTCGTCGCGAGTGGAAATTCCCACCGACTAGCTCCAGCTCCCAACATCAGCTGTCTGCAAACCACATCTGCATTCGCGGTTGGACACGGTTTCTTCAACATCGCCACCTAGCGTCAGGGTAAATACAATCGCGCTTCGATTCCACTTCCCCTGCTGCACCCACCAGCTAACGGGACAATCTCTCTCAGCATTCCCGACGTTTTTCTTCTTCACAGCACAGCATCATTCCCCTGTCCACCTCGGCATCACCAGCCTCAACGTCAAACCACCGCCATGGACGCTCTTCGAACCGCTATACAACCAATTACCCACAACCTCCCCCCTCCGATCCGCGACCTCGGCGTCTCCATTATCGGCGACAAGTGCTACAAAACTCTCCTCCTCGACGTGGACCTCGAAAACACAGAATGCCTCAAGCTCGCCGTGTCCAAGGGCCTCGGCATCGGCATCATCGCCGCCTCCTCCATCGTCAAGGTGCCCCAGATCCTTAAGCTCGTCAACTCAAAGTCCGCAGAGGGCGTTTCATTCTTGTCGTACCTCCTCGAGACGAGCGCATACCTCATCACTCTCGCCTACAATGTCCGCAACGGCTTCCCCTTCAGCACCTTTGGCGAGACGGCGCTGATCCTAGGCCAAAACATCATCATCTCCGTGCTGGTGTTGAATTACAGCGGGAAGGCAAGCATGGCTGCTGTCCTGGTGGCCGCCTTGGCTGGGAGTGTTGCAGCGTTGTTTGCGGAGAATGTTTTGGATATGAAGGCCCTCAGTTATTTGCAGGCCGGCGCGGGTGTCTTGGGTGTTGCGAGCAAGGTTCCCCAGATTCTGGCCATTTGGCAGGAGGGCGGTACTGGCCAGCTCAGCGCCTTTGCTGTATGTGTTTCCCACTGGAGGCTCTCCTCACAACTCTTGTCTTTGTGGTCAGGCGCTAATGAGTTTTCAGGTCTTCAATTACCTCGCTGGTTCTCTATCTCGAATCTTTACTACCCTCCAGGAGGTGGATGACAAGCTTATCCTGTATGGCTTCATCTCCGGCTTTACCTTGAACCTTGTCCTGGCTCTGCAAATGATCTACTACTGGAACGCCCCCTCTCAAAAGGCCAAGGGCAAGCGGAAGGCGGTGCCAATCGAGGCAAAGGCCAAGTCTAGTTCAACTGGAACTCCTAAAAAGGGACCAACCACTCGCCGCCGTGGTTAGCTTCCGCGATTTGCCGTTTTGTTTTGATGCGCCTGGTGCCGTCGTTTTTGTGCACCATAAATATAATTAATACGTCACGTTAAAATGCGACCAAGTTCAGGTGCTACTTCGAGCACAGCTAGCAATGCCACATGCTATGACCAATTATTGAAGTCGTGTCTTTTGCGTCATGATGTTACGCAATACAACCATATGTGTAATTCTGTCCATGGTGAATACCCCAAGCAGATTCATATCAGCCCATCCATCCATTGGTGTCGCCTGCACCAATAGCTTGATACACCTATTATCCCATCCTGAAACGCCAAAGCTACCACCGAAATTAACTTAATAAACGCCATTTTCAAATGCTCACCCAACCACTTAGATTCCGTTGCCTTTAACATCATCTTCAGCATAGGGACAGCCCCATGTTGGGCCACCCAATGTTGCCAAATGCTTTCCTCCCTGCGCAACATAGGCACCGCTTCTCCTCGCCCAAGTTGCTCACCGAGCAGCTGAAGCAAACGTGCTTCCCGCATGCGCCACACGTCGTATTATCCGCCGTCAAATCGTCCACAGCCATTTCATGAGCGTTGCCGCCGGGTCCCAGACCCGCTCCACAGTCCTCACAACTCGTCGGTGCGAGAGCGGGCTGTTCAACAGTCGATTCACTGACGGGCGAAGGCGCTGAATTGATGCTCCAAAAGCGATGGAGAGACTGCTGCTTCCGCGGCTCAGATGCAGACCCTGTTTGGGGAAGAGGCTGGAAGCCGGTTTCTCGGACAGTTTGTGATTGCTGCTGCTGCGCTGAGAACAGTAGATTCAATGTATGCTCTATGATGAATTTGTAAGCGGGTTGGGTTCTTGGTCCACGCGAGGGCAGCCGGTGGTTACGTACGGTGGACTATCTCCTCTGACGGCCTGTTATTTCGGAATCGTTTCATTGTTCGACTGTTCAGGTGGGCGGGTGGCATGTTGTAAAAGGCTTGTGGGTTTACGTCGATTGCGGAGTTGCTAGGTGGTGAGCTGAAGATTGAGGAGCATGAGGAGGGTGACGAGCAGAGCTCGGGCTCGGAACGCTTGCGCTTGAGGGTCATGTTGGTGGTATGAGTGGCAGGACGATTAATTGGACTGATTGAATGATTATGAAGATAAAGTGCGTTTGGTTGCTGTAGTGGAATAGGTGAGGCGCGTGGTGAGGCGACGCGGTGACGGTTCCTGTGAAACGGGCTGGTTCGCGTCGGCGTGTTAATGGGTGGGCTGGGCGCGGACAAGCGGCTTGGCCCACTCACTCCCCACAGGCCCCTCCATCGAGCTGTACTCCGTATGTATAACTTCACACCAGACATGCGTGCTACTCTGTCAGCTCCTCATAGATACTGGCTTGGTGGTTATGACAAACGAAGACAACTACTAGTCCGAATGCTGACGAGAAAATATTTACCCTAAGATAACTGCCCGTTCGTATCCATCAAACGCGAGCTTCATGCTGCCAGAAGCTTGGAACTCCGCTCCGTGGTTGGTTGAACCAGACCGTGGTCGACTTCGACGACGCACCTCAGCGCACCAAGTCTTCATGGTTTTGGATTACATTAGCGGTCAGCCCCTCACGAAAAAATTACTTCGAGATAACTCAGAAGAATGCCGGTGTCAGTTCCCTTAGGGAACTTATCGATATGTTTACGCTTCAGGCTTTGAACCCGGAGGAAGCTCAAGAGACTTTCAGCGTAGAGGCTGACTCATCCGAGGATTCCTTTTGTCTATCCCGCCCTGATCTCTGCCTCGATAATATCATCGTGGACGACGAGCTTCATATGCGCGGCGTCATTGACTGGGAGGAGTTCTCGGCTACAGCACGGGACGGTTGTCTACCCTGCATCAGTTGCTTCTAGAATTGACATGTCATCCGACTGCATGAATGTGATGTCCTCAAGGAAACAGCTCTCGCCCAACCAACCTTTGCTTGCGTAGGATTGGTATTTTCGAGATGAGTTAAAGTTGCTGATGACTTAGCCATCCAACCTCGGTTGGCTCCTCTACAGATGCATCTACCCTGGGCTATACGATGAATCTCGCGACAAGATAGCCCCTGCTTTCTTCCAACGTCCTGAGAACCAGGGGCTGCAGGCAAGTTTGCAACGGCGATTGCGTTCTTCTGAGCGGTACACTCTCCATCTCAAGAACAAACAACCTCTCTGACGATGAGGAAGCAGAATGGCAACAAATGCATCTGCAGTCGCGCCCTGAGCGAGCCTCAGACTTGCCACGAATTCATGCACATACTATGCGAATCACCAAGGAGGTCATCGCATCCCACATGGCCGCGGCTGTCTTACTATCCAGGCTCTATGTAGCGGGAGCTGGTGTCGGTTTAGCCTGCTGCAAAAACATCACCGGGAGAGTGTGGATGTGATCGTGTCTCATTTCAAGACCCAATTTGATGGATGGGACACACGATAACCACTTGCACAGTCCGTCCAGAGAATCCCCAGGCTCAAACACGATTAGCATATGACGACGGCAAGAGGGCCTGCATCGCCACAAGAAGCCTGTCTGTCTATTTCGTCGAATGTATCATTATTACGCTCCGGGTACGATCCCATTCGCTCGTTTGATCGTATAGAATATCGCCGACATATCAACCGCCCGCCCCTTTTTGTGCAAACTCACACATATACACGCGCACGCGCGTAATTTTCGTCCTCTTTTAGTTGTTCGGATATCATTCATTCTTCTTCATATTCTTCCTCATCATCGTCTTCCTCATCATCGTAGCCGTAGTAACGATCAAGAGTATAATCGTCAATTCTTTCGTACCAAGGGGCTCTGCTCCGCCTTCCATACCCGTACTGACTCCAGCCCGAGTAGTAGGAGCTGGAGTCTGAGAAAAAACGATCAGCGGTCAGTAATATAATGCAGGTGATGGGGACCGAAAAGCATATGCGGTTGCATACCTCTGTGGGGGTTGATGCCAAGCTGATCAGCAACATTGATGTAGCCTTCACTCGACATGCCTCCGTCCGTTGCCACTTTTGGAACCAATCCAGAATCAGTTTCCCACTTGCTGCGGCAAAAAGGGCAAGTCACGTCTCCTGTCTTGGTCTTGGCCCACATCTTAAAGCAGTCCTGATGGATGTTTTGTCCACACGCCGCCTTACACCAGACGATTGACTCGGGGCTCTTGGTGTCAAAGGCACAGAAGCAAATGGGGCACTCGCCCTCGATATCTTTGCGCTTCCCGCTCTCGGATTCCCTTGCAGGGCTGCGCGACGGCGCCTTTGCAAAGATGGACCGTAGCTCAGTGCTCAGGAGCGCGAGCTGATAGACAAGTTCGTACGGGGCCTGAAGCACCCTGGAAAGAATCTGGGAAACAGTCAGCAACGCCGTGATACAGTATTCCAAAACCAAAAAAAAAACAAAATGTTGGACTGCTTCAACCCGTACGTAAATAACGTGTTTGCACTGATTCCCTTTCAAAGCATGGGGGCAGTCACAGGTCGGCTGCTGCTTAATGTGAACGGTATATATATTGCCGGTGGACCCCGTCATCTTGAATATTTCCTCAGGACACTCGTCTGTTCCGCTGGGAGTTCTTTCGAGGACATAAAACCGCTGGCTTAGTGCCCGGTCATGCACGTTGTGGAATGCCAGTGGCGGATGGGAACGGTGTGCTCGCAGTCGTTTCTCTGTGGGTGGTGACGAGCCATCCTCTGGAGCTTTTCTCTTCCGTCTGGGCGTTGACGAAGACTGAGGAACGTGAGCAGTCGAGGCTGCCCTTTTCATACCGGGCATTCTCTTGGGCGATGGCGCGACGGTCTCGTCGCATGTTAGGTCGATTGGATCCTGTTGACTTGAGCCCGCCTCGAGTCCTTTCTTCAACACCGCCCGGTTCATCTCGGGCTTCCTGTTGTAGGCGCCTATGCGGTGACCTGGGCTGATGGCTTGCGCCTTTTTTTTTGTCGTCCTCGCTCTCCAAGAACACCGCACTGTTTTATTTCAATTGGGATCAAAACGGCGGAGACGGCTGGTATTGTTTCTGACGACGGCACGGACAAACTAAGCCCTTACGCGTGGACGCAGCAGCGCTCGTAAAAGACAATACCACGACGCGTAGTGATCACAACGCGTAGATGGAATTTGCGTCGCCTTTACTGAAAAGAATAAAAATGGCATGCAAAGCGACTGACTTCGGATTCTTGCTAAAAGCCAAATTGTAGCTCTTTTGTCAGGGTGCCAGAGAAAAGACGAGTTCGCAAGTATTAGCACTCGTAGCGCTAAACATGCACAATTCGAATCTTCGAAGCTGTCAATCTGATCTCCCCCCACTTACTCCGTAAATGCACACAGTACTCCAGATGCCTCAAGCCATGTCCCAGGAGGGCAGTTCTGCCAGCCCACACCACACCGCCTTCCTCCCTAATGACGGAAATCCTTCCTCCTGCCAGGATATAATTACCCATCTTCAAGTGCAAACTCATGTTCTGCCACGTGGAAAAGCGTGGCAGGTTATAGCCATGGGCCTTTGAAAGTACCCAGACAAGAACACATGGAGTCTGGAATGCAGGACATGTTAGATCGAGCGCTTTTTGTATTCGCCATCTATTGCTATGCAGTAAATCACAAAATCCCATTTCCCATTGAACCTAATCATTCTCAGGTTCTCCTTCATCCCATCTCTTTGCCCTCGTGTCCATATTGCTCCCAGACATGGAAATAATAAAACCACACCCAAACAACGCCGGAGGGTGGCGAATAGCTTAATTTCAAATCAAATATCCACGGGAGAGACAACTGCCCTTTCCCGTCCGAGATGCGCCGTCCATTCGCCACCCCTAAATGTATCCAAGGACAAAAGGAACTAAGAGAAAGGAAATATTGCGACGAAACGTCATATGTTCAACTAAGGTACAGGCCGTCGTGACTTGTCCACTGCTCATACTGGAGTATGGCGAATATATGTGACAATACGGCGGGGTTTGAAGACGATGTTAGGAAAAGAGATATGCCATGTCTATGTTGCGGGCATATTTTGCGTGTGTGCTTGTGTGCATTTGGAGGTGAATTAGACAAGGAATAAAAAATACTAGTTAAGATTAATGGCGAGATATCGTCGAGACTCATCCACATGGTTTAGGTCATCAGATAGCTTCAGTGCCGTGTGGCCGACGTAGATGTGGCCGTATAAGAGATCGTTGATGTATTCGTCAAAGTTCGTGGCAACCGGTCGTCTCAGGCAGTAATATTTTGGTCACCTTGCACATACGAGCTGGCAGGAAGACCGATCAAAAGACGCGCATGAACGAGTAATGCCGCAGGGAGTGCTGCATCATTTCTTTCTTGGGTCTTACTGCTGTCGGGGGTCACGAGGGGGTTGAAATTGTTGATTTCGTGCTTGCTGCTGAGCCATTAACCAAGCAGCGCTGCCGGTTTGCTGTACGAGCTGCTCGGCAGGGACCTTGACGTCTTGTCCATGGCTGGGCACGATGCGGCCGGTGCTTGCTGATGACGAGCTCGAGGCGCCAGGAACAAGATCGGTAACGGCCTGAGCAATAGATGCCACTACGTAGCCGCGAAGTTCCTCGTCCTCCCGCTGATCTTCCTTCTCGAGACGAAAACGTTCGTCCTTGTTCATGTTACTTCGTCGAATGTTCTTGATCTCTTGTGTGATGTAAAGCATGACCTCCTCGGGGCAACGGTTGCGCTCGGCAGCTGATTCATTGTTTCGTACATATCGTCGTGTTACGTCGGTCGCTCCGTCGATGGAGAAGGCAATGCAGTATGACATCTTCTTGCCCCATCCTTCGGTGTAAAGACGAGGGCTATCCCAAGCCTCCTCACACGCATCGACATGAACCCATCTTCGCTGATGTTCTGAGTATACCTCGGTCCACACATGGTCTTCGGCGTTCCACACCCATCTGACTCTGCCACCAACGGCGCGGCAAAGCATGCTGAAGCAGTTCGCCCATTCACCAACACGTCCTCGTCGGGTCTGAAGTAGCCGCCACACATCACCATAGCGGGGGAATCGCTCATAGGCCCCGCAGTTTTGAGCAGAGCATCTGTATAGTTCTACACGAAGGGCACCGCAAGCGCTTTCTTCGGGGGTAGGGGCTGTCATTCCCTGCGCAATAGTTGGCGACAGACATACCGGGCAAGGAGGATTGTTCACCCAGGTAAAGAACGACCGCTTGAACCATCTAGAACGTCGAAGTCAGTTAACTGGACAAAGTAAGAGAATAGATACATGTGGTGATCTGGACATACCGGAGAAGTGCGCGAATTACACAATCCTGATATCCCCATTCCGGTCGACGGCCATCACCCATACTCTCTGCCTCAGCTTGTAGGACTTGACATTCCTCTTCGGCTTCGCTGTAGATTCGATCGAGTGGAATGGTCTGCAAAGCTTCATCCAACAAACCGGGATTCTCATACTTTGTCGGAGTCAATGATAGGCTGATCATCAAGTTTCGGAACTTCTGCGAGTCTCGATCTCCAGCAGCTGGTGCTGTTGGGATTTTGGGAAGATGGCGGATACACGAGTATGACGGGGGTGTTGATGGAGTCTCACTGCCATGCGCGGTTGCTGGTCTATTGTCGGTGAACGAGGCATGGGCAGCCAGGTTAGCACTCGAGGCTCGGCCTGATAAGCCGGGGGACTGGTGTCGCGGTGAATGACTCCGAGTGCAAGAGCGCAAGTCATTCATGCGCTTGTCCCTCAAAAGGCCCTCAAACTTGAGGCGAAGATCGCGTGCCCATTCCTCCCCATACTGGCCATCTGAGGACGACGGGTTGGAGTCGAACGGGGTGCCTCGACCCTCCATAGTGAAATAACTGCAGCTCGGGGATATCGTCAGTCAAGTCGGCGATGAGGATGCCGCTGAGCAGTTGTATGTCGTGTTGTAGA
This sequence comes from Metarhizium brunneum, assembly GCF_013426205.1. Classification (NCBI taxonomy): domain Eukaryota; kingdom Fungi; phylum Ascomycota; class Sordariomycetes; order Hypocreales; family Clavicipitaceae; genus Metarhizium; species Metarhizium brunneum. Next base: position 8,348,118 of record NC_089422.1, on the reverse strand, counting down.
CAAATGGGACGTTCGAACACAGGTCGAGATGGAATATGAAGATCCGAAATGAGATGTGCCGGGTAGAAATGAGATGCTGGGTGAAGTGTTGTCGCAACTAGGCAAGCGTGGTCGTGGTCGTGGTCGTAGTCGTTGTCGTAAGCTGAATGGATTCGTAGGCCTCGCGAGTCGCCACTGCTAACGAAACCACCCTGGAACCACTGAAAGGACCGGCAGATGCCCGCGGCTGCGGCGAATTTCCTAACAAGTCAATTCGGATAGATAAGACGATGTATCGAATGCAATACAAAGCCGGTGATGCGACTATGCGTCCACCGGGACAATGTAGCCGTGAGGTCTTGTGAAGTGAGTGTCTGGTCTGAATTGGCAGCCGTCAGGTGGCGACGCTGATAGGAAAGTCAACCCAGACGAGGACTTGATGGGGGAGGAGCGGATGGTAGTAGCAATCAATGGCACTAGATGGACAACGGGTCTGGTACGGAGTACGCAACACTTCGCAGGCCAAAGGGACCGCGGACAGGCCTGCAGTGCGGTGGACCAGGGGCGCAGAAGGGGAAGTAAATGGACCAGTTGACTCGACATGGATTCAAGATGGCGCTGGCGGTTTGTCTCGGGCGGCGGGTTTGCGTCTTCGTCCGTCTTTCTTCGTCAAGACCCTCAAAGGCGTTTACGCGTCAGCTTGTGTGCCACGGCCAATTAGCGGCGGTTTAATGCCTCGATGTGGAGACGAGCTGGGCAAGATGGGTGCTGCCAGTGTTGAGAATTGGCCGTGGAAGTACCGATACTTCCGGGAGCCGCGCAGACGGACGTCACGTACTCCGTACTTACGTACAACATCGAATCGCGCGCCAAAGTCTAACTGTGTGTAATCCTGGAAGACCACAACAGCAAACTCTGACTGGAATCTGAGCGAAATATACCTACCTAGGTAGGTATATACTAAGTAAGTAATATGTAAGCTTGCGGCGTTGCAGTGCCGTTCATGCATATCCAGGTATTAGATCTCCTGGCAGTATGCCATGGACAGACAATTACTAGTCTCTTTGCTGAACGATTGGTTGTAAGTCTCAACCAGTGGCGACGACTGATGATGACGACGCCGACGGGTACTACTGAGTCAGGTGTTTTGTTTACCATATCTGCCAGCAAAGTGACGAGGTACCCAAGTACACTTTCTAACATCCATTTCGGTCGACAACGTGGTGCAAGTACCTGTACCTCAATGAGGCTTGAGCCTCCCCACCCGCTTGACAGGGGTCCAAGAGGCGATGACGAGGCACGGCAACCACGCATTTGTCCAACGAGACAATTTTTGAAGGGTGCGTGTTTCCACGGCCCAGCTTTCTCCCAGCACGTACTACTCTACGCAACCACTGGGCTGCTGTGCCACAGCCCAACCACAATCAGCCCATGACCAATCATGACTGGCCATGACGAGAAGCCGAAGGCGTTGGCAAACACATCAGCGAAACCATCAGCTCAGCGACAGATGTGACTTTCAATCTTACGAACCGGATCCTCCTTAATATCCACCGGACGTTTGAACTGTGGCGTGTGCTGTCCGATCGGTTGTAAATGCATCCTCGCATCGCAAATGTTGCCGAGCTGACCAATACCTGGCTAGGCTTGCCTGTTTTCCAGATCCACGATGCGGGACGACAGCTAAACTGGTAGGGCCAAGTATTCTACTTCAACGGGGCTAGTTGCTTCATGGTTGCGGCTGTTGGATAGCAATTGAGCTTCGTTCTGGCCGAAACCTGAGACAGAATCAAGCCGAGATTCCTTCCAATTGATGACTTTGTCAACTCTCAATGCGAATGTTGGCACGGAGCACGCAGCATCCGTTCTCAAATTGCCTGGCTCACTAGCCTCGTGCTTATGAAAGTGTGGCGCATGCTCCATCACAGCCTCAGCCTCTACCTACATGGGAACCTAAATCTCTCTGCTCGCTCTGGATTCAACCTTGTAGTCCGTATCTCTCTGTCCTCCGTCTTCATGCATTTCGCTGGTCTGAAGAAGTCGTGATGGAATCGATCTTATAGCCAGGCTATTTGAAACTTTCTGCCCCGCATACCCTCACCCTTGCCCAAGACAAGCTTTTTTTGCTTTCGTTCTGGCCTTAACCGCCAATGGTGGATCTTGACAATCTGTACATGCATACCTACCTACCTATACCTAGGTAGGTACATAAAAGAGGGACGCGCGGTATCCGGCTGTGGCTGATAACTTCCAGGCTTCTGGTCGCAGTTGAGAATGGCTAAGAGAACTCATCTAGTTGATTCTCGCATGGCTAGGGCCCTCACCATGTTACATGGCCATCTCATGTCCAAGATGGGATTTTACCTTCTAATACTCCGTACCCAGTCACTACTTGAGGGCAGTAGAACAAGACACTATCTTAAGTCATCACTGCTGTGAAATCTCACCCATACCAACTGGGTAAGGACCACTCTCTGACCCACTGCCACATCAGCTTCGCCATCTCCAGACTCCATCCCATCTCTGTTCACCACCACGCAAACTGTCCTAGTCTTTTGCCGTAAGTGTATCATGTCTCACACAAGACACCAAACACAGCACGAGGCCTTAATCTTAAGCGTGGTGTTTCTGTTCTCGAGCGTCTTCTCGAATCTTTTTACCCCGGCGAAGCTTAAGCAGCACAGAGCATGCTCCTTGACTCGAATTCGCGGGACGCGCGTCGTCTTGACGGTACAACTTCAAATTTGGAGCTCCACTCTATTCTGCAACCGGTGTCATATAATTCTGACGTTGAAATCTTGCACAGAGCGTCCGTAGGTCCGGCAAGATGGATACTTAGCTGACATGTGCCGCGCCATGCATGGGTCGAAGCATTGCGCATGCCACCTACGGACCGAAAAGACGACTTATACTGGCCGTCCAGATCAGCAATATGGAAAAAATTTTTCCTTCAGGATGACATTTTGACACCTAATGTGATATACCTCCGCGTCGCCCATAATATAGACAGCAATCAGGGTTCTGCCAACCCAGTCCATGCACAATCCCGTTCGGCTTGACTAACACTCGTACGGGACATCTGGAACCTAGCCGATTCTCTCTTTGTTAAACATTCTTCAATCTTATATCTACTGGACCCAGAATTAACTGCCAAGGACAGATCCCTCTTCGTAACCGACTTTGAAGACTGCCCGATGAGCCGGTGTAATGCCTGTAATAGCTACTGGCGTTAAGGGTTATTATGCCAGCCCTACCGTCGCAAGTCATCTAGACAAGCACACACTCGCCAGAGGCGACATTATCATGAGTCCTTGTAATAATTCGCATTTCCTCTTCTAACCTCATCCAAACCCCCAAAGCACTCGTGCCACACTTCGCCTTCATCAAGATCAAGTATACATCGCCATGGCAACATCCACATCAGCTGACATGTAATCCCGAGTCTCGAACGCCCTTCGTCAACACGGAGGTTTCCAGGCATGATGCTGAATCCCCACAAGTACCCGACTGATTCGGAAAAATGGGAGGCGATTAGGTGTCAAAAGATGCTCGCTCGTGGTCCGGGCCGCGCGTAGCATGCCCACCAACGGCTGGGCTAAGAAAGTCCATATGACCATCTGCAATTTTCTCTTGCCAGACTGCTTCACCCGAGAGTGAATGACTTCCCAAGGAATACCCAAGTTGGTGTATACCATTACAAGAGGCAGCAATTTCCTCGTGTGGTCGTGACGTCATATATCCTATCAAGTAGCCACCAGGTGAAAGACGAGCTTCTCTATATCCCGTGTAATGAATCATTAAGGTATTCAAACCTCGGTGTTCTAGCTTTGGTGTATTTCCCTTTCATTACCAGTAGATACAAAAAAGTAGCTGTACATGCCCAACAGACCTATGTCTCGCCTCCTCTGCACCCCCTCTTGCAGGAACAAAGATATCTTGCCGCCCGAGCACGCTCCGCTTTCAGTCGTCATCAAAAGGTCAATCCCGCCCAAATACAACCCCTTTTGGGATGGCGGTGGGCAAGACCAGCTCCTCGTCCGCGCCAACACCATTCGTGGAGTAGCTCGATACCTCGGAAGCGACCCGTTTGCATGAAAGATACGTCGAGATGCCTTGGATTGAATCAGCACCAATGTTGTCGTGTAATTAGTTTGCACGGTCCCATTCTTCCCCTGCAAAGTACCTCTCGGGTGTTTCCACGTCCCAGGTAGGTCTCTCAACCAGAGCGACTTCCACGTCCTGACCGGGAGTATCTATCGGTACTACACCGAGAATAGGGCGATACTTGTATGTTATCCACCACTTTTTGGCTTCAACCGTGGTCGATCCTGTACTTTGGAGAGCAGTCTTGCCGCTGATTGTAGTTGAGCGAAGCTTGGACAGTTCGCCATCGGCATCCACCATGTCCTCGTCGCTGTCGCTGTCACCAACTTCGGGTGCCTTAACCACATCAATATCTTCCCACTGCTCGTCGGCACCGTGCTTTCGAACTTGGTGCGGGGCGAGGTTCTCTCTCTCCATCTTGCCTCCGGCACCGGTTGTTTGACCAACCCTCTTGCGCTTCGTTCCCTGCGTGAGTTGCGAGTCACCACCCTCAGCTTCCGGGACCCTAGGAAGGTCCTGCCCCATATCAAGCATGAGTAAGAATGACACGCCATACACCCACATCCGAGAGCCCTGCCATAGGATGCCCTTTGGCAGATCCAGGAGGTCTCGAACCGGTCCGGGCAGGGCCTTTCGAGGGTGCCGACGCGACCATGAAGTAAGAGCGCCATGACGAGGATTGAAGGCTAAGACGTTCCATGATGAGGTTACCACGGCTAGGATGTAATCGTCGACTCCATCTTTTTCGGCCCCTAGAGATGATTCTGATTCGGGTACGTAGTCCGAGAAGGATAGAACGACAGGTGATGATGGTAGTTTGGGTAATAGCTTCGCGTTAGGGTTGCGAACCCACCGGTCTTGCATATTAGAGGCCCCTTCATCCTCTTCATCAGATGAATCATTGTCAGAAGAGGCCGATGCCGCGTCATCGAGCGTCTCCATTTCGTCACCGGTCTGCAAATCCTGATCGTGGTTACGCAATGCCCATGTGTCAATATATCCAGCCAAGTCAGCCACCGCAACCATTTTCGAGTCAGCGCTGAATGTGATTTGCGTAATGCTCCGGTCGTAGCTGCCCAGACCGCCATTCAGGATGTATCTTGGGATCTGGCGACGAAGTCGCGAAAGCCGTTGAAGCCTGATGGGGGCTTCGGCAGTTTCTGTAGACGTATGTTCGGTTTGGATCTGGGCCATGAGAACCCGAGATCCTTCTTGGACCACGAGCAACCACCGCCCATCGGGAGAGAGCTTGACCTGCGTAGCGCCAAGCTGTGACAGCCTGACTGGCAGCTCAAGGCTCGACAGCTTCACGTCTGAAGGCTTGGCAGGGTCTTCATGCTGAAGCCGGAAAGCTTTAACGTCGGTGGCAGTAGACACGAACAGTAGGGTGCCATCAGGATTAATTGTGGCGGAAGCGATATTTGAATCGCCTTTAACAACGATAGTCTTCAGTAGTTTCCGATTCTGGTTGATATCAACAAGTTCCTCTCCGGACTGCAGCAAATCGGCAGCTGACTTGCGTAAAACCCAAACATGAACCTCCCTCTCCCACCAGCTGATGATGAATCGTGCCCTCGGTGCGCTGGTGACGGGTGGTTGTTGAGGCAGGTTGCTCATCATTCTGTGATTTTCTCGGCCCATTTCTTTCAGCGGGACAACCATCAAGCTTGCGTCGGGTCCTGTTGCCATGTTAGTTGGTCGGGTCTTGTGAATAGGGGACAAATGTATCCTACCTCCTGAAACTACAACGCTGATGCGCCCGTGTTCAAAAGAGGCCATTGCTTTGACATCGTGGTCATGGTAGCGGCGACCCCAAACCTTGCTCCATCGCTGACCGGCGCCCGAGTTTTGCTTGTAGAGCATTGTCCTGCGGTCCATGCCTCCGCTGATGATGGCTGTTCCGTCTGCGCTTGTGGCAAGACTGAGGACATCCGACTTGTGACTCTGAATCCTTTGGGCCTGAGTGTACGTCTTCCCGTCCCAAATGCAGATCTGGCCTGTTGAGTCGCCAGAGACAATATTGCCATTTGGTAGGCATTTAACTGACCAAACAATGATGTCCTTGGAGCCACCGAGGAGATCCGAGCCAAGGGTCATTCTTCGCAGCATATGGCCCTTTGTAATATCATAGGCTCTGATGGTGCTGTCGGAGCATCCTACAATGACGACTTTGCGGGATTGGAAGGTGATGCTGACCATCTGAGCTTTTTTTGTGGGCGATTTGACGAGGACTCGCTGGAACCTCAGATCGTCGTCTTCCAGGGAGTACATGACTAGCTCTCCATCAATGGTTCCGGCAATCAGTTTTTTAGAATTCTGCGCCTCCTGGAAGCCGCCAGTAACCTGCGGCTTGTCGCTCTGAGGCTGTGCCGCAATGCACCAAATATCACCATGTTGGCCGCTGGCATGTCGCTTTGGTTTGCCTTTTTCGAGATCCCATTCAGTAACTGTAGATGTATAGCCAATGCTGAAGAGGCGCGACTTCCCAATGGCTACGTGACCGTCGCCTAGATCCTGATCGGGTTCGTTGACCCAAACCAATCCATCAACGCTCCTATCCTTTCCGCCTCGGATGACGAGCTCCTGAAGCCAGGTCCCGCTAGAGGGATTCCATATTTCAATATCGCCATTGGCGCGTCCGACGGCTAGCCTTGCTACAGCATTCTGCTTGGCTGTTCTTGTCTTGGGGTGAGAGAAAGCGACAGCGTTGATGGCGGAGGGCCGATACGGCACGAAACGACACCGATGCACATCCATTGCGTCGGCCTATCTTTGCTTGTTCGACGCACGGGAGATGCACAGGGTCAATACCTGGGCACAATAGCTTCCAATCCACGAATTCCAGCCGCCGAACACCGGAGGATTGTGTGTTTCGGGGTGTTTGGGCTGCGTGTTGTTCGATCGGGTTCTTTCGACAAGGCAAAAAAATGAGGATGCAGCCTCGCGTTGATTTTTTTTTTTTTGCCTGCAGAGCCAAACGGCGATTTAAGGTGTGGTCAATGCACGAAATGCCCCTCCACCCCACCAATGCCATCGTACCAGATGCAATAGCTACACTGGCACTTCACGTCTTTCGGTGACTCAGCTTTTGCTTTGTCACTTCCGAGCCTCAGTGCGATAAGTCCGACCTCTGCTCTAGCCGACAGACAGCCAACCCTCGTACTCGCTGTTCCGATCCAACCTCGAGGTATCGAGCACGGCGGTCCTTCTACCCCTCTCCGAGTCAACGACGGCGCAATTCGCATTGGCGCGCCACCGAGGTGTTTGTTTAGTCTGGGACAGAACTACGACTAGACGAACGAACCACAGCTCTGGCTCGGATCGCCATCAAGGTGTCAGGAGTTGCAATACTGAGTCTCCAATCCTGCGACTGTGGCCCATGATTCCCTTCCTGTGGCAAAGCTCTTTCATTGTCTGCTAGTTGCGGTAGTTTCTTGCATCCAACTCAATACACTATCATGGATTTCAACAGTTCGTCGCCCTTCCCCGAGGGCGTCATTTCCTTTCTCGACACCGATCTGTACAAGTTGACGATGCAATGCGCCGTCTTCAAGTTCTTCAAAGACGTTCCCGTGACATATGCTTTCACCAATCGTACACCTGATAAGAAGCTTTCAAGAGTTGCTTTTAAATGGCTTGACGAACAAATCCGAAGTAAGTGCGAGACACCGCGGCCGCAATCAACCCTCCTAACAATATTCCCAGAGCTTGGAAACATCTCCCTGTCCAATGGCGAATATCAATTTCTGAAAACACATTGCACGTATCTGACTGACGACTATCTCAATTATCTGCGCGATTTTCAACTCCGACCTAGAGAGCAAGTTACCGTCACGTTTACAACCGTTGGCAAGGATTCCGGAGCCGATTCGGATATTGGTGATATTGACATCAAGATTCAAGGAACATGGTCCGACACCATCTTGTACGAGATTCCCATTCTTGCCTTGACATCCGAAGCATACTTTCGATTCATGGATACCGACTGGAATTACGACGGCCAGGAAGAACTTGCATTTCACAAAGGCATGCAGCTCTTGGAAGCCGGTTGCATAACTTCGGAATTTGGCACTCGAAGACGACGTGACTACCACACTCAAGCCCTGGTGTTCCGCGGGTTGGTCAAGGCATCCAAGGCTGCTGCGGAGAAGGGCTTCCCTGGTAAGCTGTCTGGGACATCCAACGTACACTTGGCTATGAGGTTCGGCATTCCTCCTGTAGGAACTGTTGCCCATGAATGGTTTATGGGCACAGCTGCCATTTTTGATGACTATAAGAAAGCTACAGAACTAGCGCTTCGGCACTGGGTCGGCTGTTTCGGCTCGAATCTAGCCATTGCCTTGACAGATACATTCGGCACCGCAGAGTTTCTTCACTCTTTTAGCCTACCTGTGCAAACAGTTGAAGGCGGTATGTCAGGTGATATTTTCAAGAATGAGGACGGTTCTACCAAGACCTATGCCGAGTTGTTCACGGGCGTGCGACAAGATTCTGGAGATCCTGCGGAATATGCCAAGTTGATGCGGAATTATTACGATAAGCAGGGCATCAAAGAGAAGAAGATTATTGTATTCTCTGATTCACTCAACATCGAGCGCTGCTTGGAGTACAAAAAGGTTTCGGAGGAGCTTGGGTTCCAGCCAACATTTGGCGTTGGCACGTTCCTCACCAATGACTTTACGCACTTGACAACTGGAACCAAGTCAGTGCCCCTGAATATTGTCATCAAGCTTAGCTCCGCAGCAGGACGACCAGCTATCAAGATTAGGTGAGTGCTACTGATAACCAGCATCAAAACACTTTTCATTTACTCATTACAACCAGCGACAATATTGGCAAGAATACCGGGGACAAAGACCTCGTTGAAAAGGTTAAGAAAGAGCTTGGCTACGTGGAGCGCGAATGGAAAGAGGGCGACGAGACCTCGCGATGGGGTAAAGAAGAAAATGCGCAAGCATAGGTGGCGGAATTTATTAGAACATGGTGGTATCTTGCCGAAATTAGATGTTTGACGATATAGAATCGACTAGTCCCAGTCTTGGATAGGGCTTCAATACACTATACAGTGGATATATATGCCATTGGCAGAATCCATGGCGGCAAGTTCGGCAGAGGGACAGGACTGTTTATCTTTCTATTGATATTTGCCCCAACTGTCGCCCACGCAAAACTCGTTCGAATCGATATTAGACTGAGCATGTGTTAGCCGCAATGTCAAGGTAAGTGCTCCCCATGTAAAACCATGGTGACTTGCCAAAAAATACTAGGAGGAAGTAGCGGATCGAACACGCACACGACTCCTCAATCTTCGACGGCCAACATTTCTTTTGAAGACCTGTCTTTCGAGTACTTTCAACTCCATCAATCATCACTCCAGTCGAAAATCCTTCGTTTTTTGGACGCCTTTTTGGAACCATTTTTGGAACTTTTTGTCTTGGAGCGCATCCTTTTCCACTTCGTGACATCTACCATCAAGCATTTTCCAGCCCCCTTTTCAGAAGAATGTCCGACTCTTTCTGTTCAAATGTTCTGAGGGACTTGAAGAGAAGCCCTTCCTTCCCTCAGAACAGTCGTGTGCTGGCTTTCATTGTTTTGATATTCTTCGGTTCACTCATAGCTGGAACCGTCCGCGTTGTCACGACACATGTTCCGCCAAGAAAACCATCATTAGATGCCCGACAGTTTCAACTCGGAAGCATACTAGGTGCTAATGCGCTTCAGGCAAGTTAATGATATTGTTTGCTAGCATGACGCTTAATTGACATGTTTAGGCTATGAGATCGAGTGATGTCGAGGAAGGAGCTCAGAAGATTGACTCCCATCTGGATACCGATGCGGAGAACTCAAAACACACAACCTCATTTTCCTCGCCAGGTGCAACTTCTACATACATATCCATAGCTGAGAGCAGCATTCTAATAGATGCTGTCACGGACGTGGACACCGTTCGCCCACCGCCTGCATTCGATTTGCTTGCGGCACTGATCGAGGCCTTCAAACCAGTTGTTAACACCTCTCGGGTCGCAAACTTGCCCTTAAAGAAGCATGCTTTGGCTCAAGAAGTCAGACTATCAGTCACCAAGCCATCAAAAAAGCGTGATCCGTCTGCCAGCACAACCTCAGTTGTGTCTTCTGATAGTTTCCAAGCAGGGAGCTTATCGTCAACGCCATCACCGGGAAGATTTCAACAAACTGGCCCTTCATCAAATGAAGTTGGCGGTCCACAAAGACGCGAACTTGATCTTAATAATCCAGAGTCAGAAGTGGCTCTCTCCTTGCTAGATACTATATCCGGCTTGGTTGCAAATATTGCTAGAATCGATGGGAAAAGTGCAGCAGCGTTGACCGACGCCATGCTAGCTGTGCTTCCAGTAGAGCCTGAGGCACTTTCCTGCGCTATTTTGAACTTTACAGAGCAGGCATCTGTTTCGGTGGAAGAAGTTATCCCCTTCATTCTTCCAGCCATTGGAAAATCCTGGGGAAATCCAGGAGAAGGACAGATTCCAAAGGAGAGCTCAGAAAGCCTGAACGTCACATTCAAAGACATAATTGCTCAAGGGTCAATCGTCATCAACCAAATCACAACCGTTGCGGCACGAATTCAAGCTCCAATCATGCAGGAAGTTTTGCAGCTGGTTGCCAATGCTGTATATGCAGTGGCAAATCACTTGGATCAAATTGTCTGCGCCATTAGCCGAAATGATGCAGGTCTACAACTTGATGCTCTTGCTCCATGCGACTCAACTACCATTGAATCTGCATCGGTGAATACTTTGACGCTCAAGCCAATATCCTTGACAATTGGCACCTCTTCATTGGCAACTGCAACATGGAACATCATGCCTACCGCAAACCCTGAAGCTTATGACACGGTATCTGAAATACTGCCTGACCCCTATTCAATTTCGTCGGCTTCCAACTCAGATATCCTACAAACTGGGCGTTCAATTTCATCGCAGTTTTCTGTCACAGACCAAAGTGTTACATGTACGGTAGGGACATGGTTAAGCTTACGCACAACTTCCCCTGGTCTCTTACCTTGTCCGGCTTCGGCGCCTGTCTCGACGCCAGGAGTGAACCCTAAGTCAGGACCTTGTCCAGAGACAGGATATCAGTGCAAAGATTGTCTCAATGGATGGTTTTGCCCCCCGGTAGAAACACCCCCTCAAGTTGTGCCTTGTGGATTAGGGTGGCCTTGTTTTCACTGCAAAGACGGATACTTCTGCTCCTCAACTGCCGCCTTGGATCCTACTGCATATATCCCGGATAGTTACAGCGTTCCATTGCATCCTGCAAGCACTGAGGCAGTGGAGACCATTAGCCCAACACTACCTTCAGCTCCCACACCCAGTCACGACTTTTGCGTCGCAGTTCCCGGCTGGACATATTTGGGATGCTTTCGAGATGCTATTTCACGCACGCTTGTTGGATCCAAGCCTGTAGATTATTTGCGAGGTTCAATGCCGAACTATACATGTATCAACCACTGTGCAGCCAATGGCTACTCCTTCGCTGGCACTGAGCATGGCTTCGAATGCTGGTGTGGTTTGTCTATCCGAGACGATGCCGTTCGATTACCTGAGAACTCTTGTAATGTACCCTGTCAAGACTCGGCAAACGAGTTCTGCGGTGGATCTTGGGTAATTTCTGTATTCAGATGCGCAGAATCTAACCCCCGATCTGGCTCAGAGAACAGCAACTCATCGACATCAAAAGGAGCACAAGCATCAACACAAGTGCCAGGCTCATCACCGACTGTAACTACGCCACCACCATATCAAGAAACCCAGTCACCATCCGCAGTGTTGGAAACGACTGCGGATTCGCTGCTATACGCAAGCGAGAGCAAAAGCACGCAAACGCCATCTTCAGCCCAGCCAGGCCCAGTCGCAAAACTATTGGCAAACGCAAGACATTCTAAGTAGACTCACGGAGCTTTTGTAGCATACTGTTACATGCATTTGAGACCTTGATGAAAAATTTGTACGTAGCCTCATGTAATTGCCGTAATGAGTTACGGAAAGCAGGAATATCAGCCGGGGGAGGCATGGTGACCAAGTTTGGTTCTTTCTTTTGCTTTATTGATGGGGCGTTTATTTTGATTCTGCAAATTAGGGCTATAATAAGCGCATGCAGGTTCTTACAAATTGGGACATGGAGCACCGTAAATGCATGCAGTTAAAGTTCAAATCCTGGGTTCACAGTAATACAATGATTCGCACAGACCTTTAGCTGGCAAATGCTCCCCCGTGGACTCGTCTCACCCAGACATAGCCAGGGTCTTTACGTCGCTTGGGGATGACGTTCGCCAGATCCTAGATGGCTCAAGATGAGTTGTCAAGCTAAGAGAAAACCACATGGCCGCTCAGACAGAGGAGTCCATTGGATGGGTACGCCTCGCCCGACTAAGAAGTCACCAGTCGATGCTATCTAAGGTTGACAGTTGACAACGGTGTCGTGGACTACCTAGGGATGTATGTATTGCACCAGTTTCGGGCATAATACATTCATATATACATGGCGGCACTTAGCCCGTCCATACAGACATACAGTACAGCTCAGGTTAATTAGGTCTCTGATCAAGGTTGGCAGATGCAAAATGAAAAGCTCCACGGCGGCAACTGGGATCCAATCACCCAGCCTGGGCATCCGGAAACGGAGTCGAGTCCCATTCCTTCACGGAGAGGATGAACCGGGCTGTTGTTGGCCCATGAAGATGCTGGACTCAAAAATTACAACACCAGCGGAGAGGGAGCAGCTGCGTAACATCCGAGGGGGTAAGGAGTACGGAGTAGTACGTAGTACGGGGTTGAGTTATAGCAAAAGCGACAGGCACCGTCCGCAAGAAGCAATAATGAATGTCACTATCAACAAGGGGGTTTGTTAGTCGGAGGACTCCTCAACCAGAGAGCCAGGCGAGTGGACACGAGAGCAACTAGGATGCTTGTGCAAAATCTTTTCTTCGATGCAGATACTCCTACTAGTACTCCGTATCCTCAGGCAGACTAGTCAACCCCAGGTCCAGGCCTTCTCTCCCCGTGGGTTTGTTCGTAATGAATTGCTGGGGGCGGGACAGGCGGGCTGGCTGAAAGCGCAGAGAACGTGGGTTTGCTAGATTTCCATGGGTATAAATTGAGCTTGGGCGGTTCCCTCGCCACGGCTGAATGCATCGCCGAGGACGCGCATCTCGACTGGAGGCCAATGAGAGCGACGGGTTCGTACGTTAGCAAGCAAGCAGGTGGGCAAAGCTGATCAGCCCGTACATAGACTGCTCGGTGCTCTGTAGAGCATTGCACACATACCCTTGCAAGGCAGGCAGTGAGCCAACGGTGATGCCACCTACCTGCGTATGTATGTAGTCACGGAGGATTTAACGTTCGAGTCCGTCGCAGAGTGCGGTGGACATAGACGTACTCGGTATTATGCTGACCACGCATTTTCAACAAGTGCACGGCGATGCATGCATTCTGCATCCTACCCCTGTCGTGTGGCTGCTGGAGAGCGTCAGGGCACGCAGGCCCGCAACGACAAGGGGCGGTGGTGAGAATGGTGTGCATTTCGTTCGTTGACGATGCCACGCATCCGGAATTGTTGGTTGTTGGCGGCTACGTTCCCACTTGGTGCCGTCTTTGCCTCGGGGGCGTTTCCTGTCGCGGAGAAGAGGCCTCGTCTTAACAAATCGGCGGAACAGCGGCCCTGGGCTCTGACAGACGGCTATTGATATCCATCGACCCGAAATGGGTTGGGTTGGCTAAGAAGGACATGTTTTTGAGTGGTTTCCTGCAGCCCTGTCTGCTCTCGGATTCGAGAAGCCCAGGTCGGAGGGGGAAGAGGTTGGGGAACGTGGTGGTGGGGGTTGCTAATATGTATCAATGTCACTCCAGGTTCCTGTATGTACATATGTACATACATATGTACTCCGTGGTGCATTTCGGTGTGAGATGCAGGGGAAAAGTGTAATAGATTTCTGGATTCGTCCGAGGATTGGAATCGCCCGGCTCCGACGATGCTACCTACCCGGGTGGATGGGCTCGGTCTTGTCCTGCGACTTTACCCTGAATGAAACGACAAGCGACTAAGCGTCTGTGCAAAGGTTGAGTTTCATTCTAAAGTAGACAAGTTTTATCGCGGCTAGCGAACGGAGGTATGTAGTGGTTATGTATATGTTTGCTAAATATAGGGTTGTGCTCTTTGGCGACTGGGTGTCTGCATTGCGCCATGATTTGTGTATTTTGGGTCCCTCCGCACTTGGATGATTCCTGTGAGTTTATTACTCTGTTTTTCTGCCAATGAAGACATTTGGCTTGTTCCGCTCGTAATGACAAATTACTCTAGTCTCAAAGTGCATGATTTTTAATCTTAACCCTAGGAGCATAACGGTGGTGGCTTGATTGTTCATGTGTGTGACTGTCGTCATGGCGAAGTTGGACTAGAGGCAATATCGGTTAGCTTTGACGGCTCGGTCTTGTTGAAGTGCTGTGAAGCTGGTCGCTACGAGGACCTTGGCTTGCTTCAGCATGCTTCATCCCCGTCAATAGGTTCGGCATATGAATGTAGTTTTGCGCACGCTGTCGATGTCGATGAGAATGTCTTGACGAGACCGTCGCATGTTGATGCGCCACGATTTGCTCATTGGCGGGAAGGAACATGCTGGTCGGACGAGGAGGTCATCGGGCCAGGCGAAATTGCCTGATTCGAAAAACCTCAGATCCAAATCGTGGTACTAAGTACTCCGTAGTCCGTAGTCCTTCGAAATCGAACGCGCCACTTGCGCCTCTCGGGTCAATGGAGGATTGCCTAAACAGACTTGGCTGGCGCAATGTGAGTGTCGCCCCCAAACGCCACCATCGGCATTGGATGCCCGAGCCCCTGATCTTTTCACTTGTTGCCAACACGGCCAATACTTGGATTGATAAATCAGGCCGCGCAGACGGCAATTCGGCGCATTGCTGTAGTCCGCTTATACAACCGAGTTGAAACTGTGATTTGATGCTGTGGGTAGAGCCAGTAACACCGCCCTGAGACATGATATCCCTGCTTCACATTTGGTCTTGATAAATACTTTATTTCTTTTTGAGCTGGCGCCGTATTATACTAGCGGGCGATGTTAGTTTCACGGGCTGTGTTACCGCCGTCATATTCAACTAGGCGATTGACCTACAGTTTTTCTTAATCCAGACACTTGACACTTGAACCCCATGGAATTGTATCCCATACGGACCCTCGTGAGAGCCGGTAGTTTTTTTTTTCAGTGCGGAATGCACTTATGATTCCCCTGTCACTGCTGATTCTGCTCACAGTCATCTCTGTAGTCATCTCGTTGGTGGTAGCGCCATACATTCGAAAATTGCGCCGTGACACCAGTCTCCCACAAGTCTCCCATTTCTATGCATCATTTCCCTCCCGAGGTCACGATACACAACGATGGAGTTCTCCATCCATGTACAGGTAGCTAATTCGCTTCCATTGTGTCGGCGCCGGCGGTTGAGAGGTTGCATTCAGATCGACCCCGCCTTGAGATGGCAAGCAAATGTGGTTTTTAGACTATTGCACGGACGGCGATCGACAACGTCATGGTGTTCTTTGTTCAGACACTACCCCGACCTGCCCGACCTGCCCAGCTCGAGTCGTGTGTAGGCAAGGCAGTGGCGGGAGGCCTTTAGAGCAGCCTTCCGGTTCTCCGCGTCTCCTTGTTCCCCGGAAACATGCTAGTGACCCATGGGGCCCTGCAGACTTGTCTTGGGGCTCCAGAATGCTCGCCCGAGCGGATGGCGTTTTTGAGCCGGGTTCTACAGGTAATAACGCGATGGGCTCATATCGCCAGGACGTTCGTCCAGAGTCCGCCGGACAGGGAAGCAGGTTGTGCGGAGACGACTGCCCCGAGTCGCCCAGACAAACTAGTATTTCGACCGGCAAGGACGCACGGCACTGCACAAGCAAGGCTCAGGGCAGGCCGGTCGAGCAAGAAGAGCTGCATTGTAGAACCACAGCTGCGGCAACGCCAAGCATGGGGTACATGACATATCTCTCCACTGTTACAGATGTCCTCTCACCCGTCAAGCTTGGCAGGTCTCTTGTCGGATGGGACCGTGGCTATGATGCTCGTTGGCAAATGTATTTGCAGGATTCGGCCGCATTGGTTTCGCTGTGGCTTTCAGTAGTAACAGATGTCAACTGGTAGTACTACATGAGAAATATGGCATTACCGCTCCAGGCTAGTACGTAGTTATTATACCTGCTGACGAGGACTTGCTTTCGGTTGAAAACCGCATACTCTGCACCACCGCACTTGTTCCAGATGACCGGATTGCCGCGTTATGGATTGATATGCCCAAAGTCGACTTGTTAGTTGTATCGACTGATCTTGACTTGGTGCTCGAATCTCACATCATGATGCAATTAGACCGCCAACTAGCCAAAAGCCCCGGCCGTAAGGAAGCTGTACATGACGCCCCCTTCGATTTAGTCTCTGGAGAGGTTGCGGAAAGAGACCGCAGATCGCATTCCCCAAGAGACTAGCCAGCCAGCCACCAGCCACGCCCACCCATCAGTTGCTGCCGTTGACGGGTGCTAAAGGTTTGTTTCGCGAGCCATACATACTTGGCGTAAAAGCGTCGAGGCAAATCTCCGAATCCAGAGCCTCGTACCAGGATCGGTGTTTTCATCCAGACTCTCGCTAAAAAAAAAAAAGATAGGCGCTCTGACGTGGCTAAGACACCTCTCTGGCCCATGTTTCCTATGCTGAATGTACTGAATAGGAATGCGAAAGCTTTGACTCTTGTGCATATATATCGTTGCAGCCTGAGCGCCGTTAGACATCATACATATTTGTCCAGAGCCACAAAGAACTGCCTGGTATGGAGTACGGAGCACCACAATGGAACCGTATATAGTAATAACACCCTCATCAATTACAAATAACGCCTCTAAATGTTGGTTGTTGAAGGATTCGCCGATCGCTCGATCCGGGGCCCTGCATATGTAATAGTACTTGCTAGCTGTGTTGCAATGGCCAGGATTTTCGAGCCAGTGTTGGGGGATCATTCCCAATCGGCTGTAAAGTAGTTACCATCTCGTATCACTCCGGTTTGTACTCCGTACCTTGGTCTTGCTTCTATCATATACGTAGGTTGTCGACTTTGCAGTCACTTTAGTCTGGTCGTCGACGACAGGTCGAGAACAGCTGAGCCGCGAGCAAATTTGCTGCCACGTTTCCCTGTCGGTGATATAGCGGATCTTCGGGAGATCAGTCTGCGCCCGCATGAAATGCCTGGTAGCGGGCGTTAAACAAGGAACTGTGTTATCGATCGATAATCCGCAGGAATATCTCCTCTGCCAAGGCGCGTGCCAAGAGGTGCGAAAAATGTTCGAAATTGTCTATGCACCACATGCAACCATTGTGGCGCCATTGTGACAGCGGCAGTCGCTTCTGCATCCGTCTGTTTTCACAAATCCATTCCCGTAATTTATTTGCGCTTGTATTCCATAAGCCGTCGCAGCACATTGACTTGCTGGCTCACGAGGTCATGCCTTGAGCGGCTTGGATGTATGTATGTACTCCGTACATGCGAGAATAACAGCGGTTCTCCTGTCCCACCTACTCCGTACATGATCGGAAGGTTTTCTTTCTTTTCTTTGTGGCTTAGATTGAAATATGCTCGTAATGCCGCCTCTCGCCGGACAAACCGCCCCATTGACGCGAGTCAATTGCGCAGAGTGGGTTCTGAGAAAAGAAACTTGTCTGGGGTCTTTGGGCGGGGAGGATCATTGAGGACACCATAAAAGACCCAAAGCTAAAAGTTTGGGTCACTCAATTAAAAGTTGTCATACTCTGAAACACATGGACCTGCTGTTGAGGGTGGGCAGACGAGCGCGAAAGAGGGGTCTGGTCCGGTTCGTGTTGGTATTCCGGCGTCTTGATGCCCGCCTGCCACTGTCAATGATGGAATACCCCCGCTGGGCCATCCGAGGGTATTTGAATTGTCTCGCTGCTCCCCGCTGGCCTCTCACAACAAGCTATTGAAGCAGCCTGGGTGTCTCTCGGTGGCACGCAGAGACACGGCGATACGCGAAGGTTGCGAGCTGGCTCTGGCTGAGCAACAGGCGATCCTCGACTCCCGAGTCCCGACCCACCGCCAGGGCACTAGCTGGCACAGGAAATGGAGCCAGGCGACTTGGCCAAGACGAAAAAGGCTGGCTGGCTGGCTGGCCTGGTCTAGCCCATCGACATCCCTTCGTCCAGACCTGGCACCAAGACGCGCCCACCTGCTGCGACGCCGACAGGGGTTGGCCGACCAGACAGTTCCAGGGAGCACTTGAGGCCTTGAACAGCTTGAGGCCCATTCTAGCTCTGTGCCGCCCCAATCTGGACAGCTTCCCGCTCGTCCTAGTGATCGCCGTGGGCCTGGGTTCAAATGTTCTTGTCGTCTGGTAGCACTTGAGCGCTAGTACGGAGTAGTTGCCGTGAGGTGAGCTTCTCTGGAGCAACCGAGTACATGCCGGTACGTACCTGCACCTCGGACTGGTGCCATCCCGCGTCGCATGTCCCATCCTTCCATTGATATCCACACACGATGGCTTTGAAGCTCGCGCTGGCCCGGACGAGAAACGAAGCAGTGCAACCCCCGGCCGCTTTCTTGTCCATGAGTCTGCGGAATCCCCCGTGCTATGCAGTCGACCAGAACGAACCATGATTGTGTCAGGCACTCACACCGTCGTGGACCCTGACAAACCGCCCTCCTCGGGAGGACCCAACGGCCACCTCTGTCTATCCCCTCCATCCGTTGCTTTTAACCTACTGTTCACCCAGTGAGCTTATAAAATGGGAGACCCTCCCTCCCCACCTCTCTTGGGACCTCTCTTGATCTTGTCTCGTTGTGCTGTTGTGATATGAGCTCCTCCCCAGTGTGAAACTGAGTTGCAGTCCTCTACATATCAAGAAGAAACCTCCTTGCTCGCCCAATTTGAGTAGCTTCTCCCACCACAATGGCTACCGAGAACATAAACTCCCCAGCCACTTCCGTTGAGAAGGAGCCGAACGGTGTCAATGGTGTTCAACAACGTCATTACCACCACCACCACGACATCTCGCAGGTGGATTCAGGCTTTGCCGCTGCATCAGGAGGCTCACTGAACCCTGGGCTGTGGAAGCCTTATGAACACCGCAAATTCGCTAACCCGGCTCCGCTTGGCCTCTCTGCTTTCGCCTTGACTACTTTCGTGCTCTCTGCTATCAACACCCACACTCGCGGTGTCAAGGAGCCTAATATTGTTGTTCCCTTGGCGTTTGGATATGGCGGCCTGGTACAACTGTTGGCTGGCATGTGGTAAGTTCTGTGCTGGTTTCTCTGAGGACGAATTTAAAGTGTTGAATCTAATCAACTACGTCAGGGAAATTGCCTGCGGAAATACCTTTGGTGCTACTGCTCTGTCCTCTTATGGTGGCTTCTGGATTTCGTATGCTATCCTGTTAACCCCTAATTGGGGAATTACTGCGCCGACCGGCCCATACGAGGGCCATGTTTCCAGTCCTCTTGGGTTTTTCTTGACTGGCTGGTTCATCTTTACGACGATGCTCCTTCTCTGTACCCTTCGATCGACTGTCATGTTCTTCCTGCTTTTCTTCACTCTGGATCTGGCTTTCCTATTCCTTGCTTGCGAGCAGTATGCCAATGACATGGGCAACGCAACTGCCGCTGTCGCTCTGCAGAAGACTGGCGGTGTGTTTGGTTTCCTTGCCGCCTTCCTTGCCTGGTATTGTGCTTTGGCTGGTATTCAGGACAGCAGGTTTGTTCAATCCTATTACGGCCAAGATCGAAGAAAGTTGCACCATATACTCACTAATTCGCAGCAACTCTTTCTTCCAGGTTCCCGTCTTCCACTTCCCCTGGTCCGAAAAAGCTCGTGAGGATCGCAGAAAGAGCGAGCGTCAACAGGTTTAAGAGCATCGCCCTCATTTTGTGACTCGATTCTAACGAAGGAGTTGGTAAAGGAAAAGAGGAGAAATGATACCAATCGAGAGGGGAGCATTTGTTTCAAATATTGCTTTTGGGCCACGGCGTCTAGGTCTGATTTGTCGTATGTACTGCTTTATTTTGCTATCCATCGAAGAAAAGCTATTTTTGTGTATACGATAGTCTTGAGAGCTACGTTATTAATGCCCACCTCTGATGTTGTCTTATTTTGTTTCATGTAGTCGCTTTAAAGTGTTCTGTCGAACGTCAACGATAATTAAGTGAAGCTGGCGAGTATCTGGGATGGATCTTCTAGAAGTGGACTCCGCTATCCACGTTGTAAACAAGAAATTTTCCGCGTTATACTTAAGCATTGCAGTCTGGAGGAGATTGGCGGTCGCCGGTGTTGGCTACGATATACGGCACTAGTCTCCCAGGCCGTAACGAAACACCCACCAAGATCGCTTTGATCCGGCGTCTGCTTTCTAAAATGAGGTGGGCTGGACCTTGATATGTCCCCCCGGTGGAAACCGCGTGCATATTGATAAATTAACGAGACAGAGCCCAAAATCATCAACCGATGAGTAACGGGTAGACGTGTTGTCAGCGGACTTCATCGGCGGTCTCCGAAGCCAGCCTAAGGCTGGCGGCCGGCCGAGTCCACGTACCTAAATGACTAGTAGGTACCTGCCTAGGTGTCAGCTTTCGTTAATGAACTCGGCGCCTCCATGACGGAAAATAAGTTTTTGAATTTGATGAATTATCCAGTGGGTTTTCTTCATTCTTCGGGAGAAGCAATCCGAGGATAGCTTTCTGAGCCAAGATGGGAACCTCAAATTCAGTCACAGTTCCGTAACGCCGGATTATAATCCGAGAATCGGAGGTGGTCTTCGGTTATGCGCCGCACAAGAGAGACCCACAGTTTTTCGTAACCGTCTGGTCAGACGCATCGACTATCCTACCGTCATATTGTTGTCCTCCAGCAACAGGAGCGTTTCCTGCAACAGGGCCAGCAAAGATAGCCAATCTACCTATGTGTGCATGGTTCTAGGGAGGAGCCCCAGTACGACCAAGATGGACTTCGCGAAGTCCAAGAAACTACCTGGCATTATTCAACCGATTTGATTTGCCGAGGGCTAATCATAGCGGACACAGTTGATTGAGGGGTTGGCCCTATTTCCGGCCAATATTTCCGTCATATGTCCTGAAGTGGCGGTTGAAGATCCCAAAAAAGTGGTCCGCTATGCCGTTTCTGGGGGCGGATTTCTAATCGCTTTTCATCAAGGCCGCGGGATCGGCTTCCGATGCGCCTGGTCATGAATTTCAGCTCTTCTTCCTCTTTTTTATCTGGGGATGGAGGAAATAGTATCCTCTACTTGTTCCTCGCCACCTACCCAGCTTTCTCGCGACGGCAACGAATCCTGTATCGCTGATATAGGGTGAACATGGAGCGGAATATGGACACGGCCAACCAATCGCTGGCCAAGAAACAGCTTCTTAACCGAGACACTCTGGTACAACCAAGCAGTGATGCAGGTGCGCAAGGGATTTCGAATCCAGAGAAACGGAACTTGCAATCGTCAATAGAAGCGCAATCCAATTCCGATGCCAATTATGTCCCACCCCCACCCCCAAATGGAGGCTATGGATGGGTTTGCACCGCCTGCGTGGCTCTTGTCAATGCACATACCTGGGGCCTAAACTCAAGCTATGGTGTCTTTCTCGCCCATTATCTGGCAAACAAGACGTTTCCCGAGGCCACCCCACTGCAATATGCCTTTGTGGGCTCACTGAGCATTAGCTGCGCACTCATCATCTCTCCAGTCGCAACGATATGTGTGCGAGAATTCGGAACCAAGCCAACCATGTTTATGGGTGTTATTATGGAAACAGCAAGTCTCATCTGTGCTAGTTTAGCAAGCAAGATCTGGCATCTCTTTTTAACGCAGGGCGTTCTCTTTGGCCTCGGTATGGGGTTCTTGTTTACACCTTCAGTTGGAATTGTGCCACAGTGGTTCACCACAAAACGATCTCTAGCCAATGGATTTTCCGCTTGTGGCTCTGGCCTTGGGGGCCTACTATACTCGTTCGCTGCTGGTGCTATGATCCGGGATATGGGCCTAGATTGGGCGTTCAGAATCCTAGGAATACTGGCCTTTGTTGTCAACACGGCCTGTATCTTACTCATAAAGGATCGAAATAAGATTATTGGATCCAGCCAGTTGGCGTTTGACACGACACTCTTGAAACGACCCGAATTTCTGTTGCTTCTTGGGTTTGGTTGGTTTAGTATGCTGGGTTATGTCGTGCTTATCTTCAGTTTAGCCAACTATGCGAACCAGATCGGACTCGGGAGCTCACAAGCTGCACTCATCAGTGCATTCTTTAACCTGGGTCAAGGAGTTGGTCGGCCTTTCGTGGGGTATTTTAGTGATCAAACAGGTCGAATCAACATGTCTGGATTCATGACGTTCCTGGCCGGTGTGTTTGCGTTGGTTATCTGGATCAACGCCAAAGTCTATGGCGTACTGATCTTCTTTGCCATTATCTGCGGCAGTGTTGCTGGTACTTTCTGGACCACAATTGGCCCAGTTACAGCTGAAGTGGTTGGTTTGAAAAACGTTCCTTCCGCGCTGTGCTTGACTTGGCTCATCATCGCAATGCCTTGCTTATTTAGCGAGCCTATTGCGCTTCAAATCGTCCAGGGCACTGGGAGCTACCTTGGGACGCAGTTATTCACCGGATTGATGTATATCGCTGCAGCACTTTGCCTCATGGCAGTGAGAGGCTGGAAAGTCGGCGAAATGGACGAGATTGCTAGGATGCTTAACGAATCCCCCGACAATATTGACCGAGTTAAGATTGAGAATAACGAAGAGTTGTGTCAAGCAGGCAGGAAAGCGGGTAGAAAGAAGATTGTGACCGACTGTTGTCGATTAGAAAAGGTCTAAAGTCAAACCAGAAATAGGAATCACAAAAATCAATAGAGGTTTCTGCATGGTATCTGTATGTCATCCGCAGCGTTAATTGCATTGGCAGCGAACAAAGGGAAAAGGGTCGTACATAAGGTAATCATCCGCGCAAGTGGTTCAATTAACGAGACGCTATAATATGATTGAGCGGCGTGACCTCAGCTTACGTATTTGAAGAGGTATGAGCTTTATAAACATCACACGACGACGCGGTGTTGAATTCAATAGAACAAATATGCGTCATTTGACTATGGATGACTTGTTTGACGTTGAAAGGAAACCTGTTGCACGAAAAAAAGGGCGTGGCCACCCCACGTACAATCTGTTGTGTGTTAGTACGGAGTACTTGACCCTCTACGAACTGCGATACAACCCTTGTCAAATTGCGCACGTGAACTGGCGTTCAACTGGCAGGCGCCACCAACGCGTTCCTCCAGATGTCGCCCCGCCAGAAGTTCACGTTCTTCCGGCCTTAATCAGAAACACCTGGTTTGCTCAGTCTTTCGTGGATACCTGGAGACATGCCTGCTCTAGTACGGAGCCTCGAAAATGTGGCTCCTGGAAAGTAAAGATGCGTTTGATGGTCCGTCCATGTGAACTGATTACGCCATACTGGCCCGACTAACTACTTTGTAGGACGGCGCCTCTGGCTTCGTCCCGGCAAGACTTACTTGTTTGGCCGAACGGCATCTGAGCGTACGTTATTCCAAGCTCTTTCGCTTCTTTCATTCATTCGAATACTGACTTTCTGTTTCATCAGCGGGACAGCTGGCAATATCTCACACAACTATTTCGCGGAAGCACTTGACGATAACTGTTGAAACCGTCAAGGCCGGATTTGCACAGCATTTGACTGGTCGGTCGAAGCTTACAATCGAAGATTTGGGCACAAAGATTGGTACAGTTGTCAATGGCCGGAAAATTCGGGGTGAAAAATATGTTGCCGCTGAAGCGGAGCTTGAGGTTACGATGGGCAAATGCCCGAGCAAGTTTAGGTATGGTATGATTTTGTGCCGTTGGCTTCCTATAACGCTCATGGTAATATAGGATAACTTGGTTTCCGGTGGCCTTTACTTTCTCATTCACCAGCAAAGAGCTACAAACGGACCCGCTCACTACGCTCCAAGAACGATTTGAGCAACTTGACGTTAAGCTTCTGACAGATTATAATATCGAGCACACAACCCATGTAGTGTCAAGAAAACGCAATACGGCAAAAGGGTTGCAAGCCCTCATAAACGGAAAATATGTTGTGACAGAAACCTTTTTGGACGCGATAACGCAAGCCGCAGAAGCAAATGACGCTTCAGAGCCTAGCTCTTTGGAACAGGATTTCGACACATATTGGCCAAGTGCAATGGAGCACCTACCACCGCGTGGAGGCGAGCCCGTACAGCATCCGGATTCGATATATGCTCCGGATCGCGACCGGAAAGACGTTTTTGAAGGCTATACCTTTATTTTCTACGACAAAACTCAGTACAATAATTTAATGGCGCCAATTACGAATGGTGGCGGAAAGGCTATTTTTGAATCCATCACAACTGGTGAGACTCACACGGACGAATTCGTCCGTTTTGTGAAACAAGTTGCGGGAGAAAAGGGCCTTGGCTCTTTTGATGATGGAAGCGAAGGCAAGGGTGTGGTTCTTGTTAGGTATTTGCCAGCTAAAGGAGGACACATCGAGTGGTACACAGAATTCATCACTGCTGTATCATTACGGCTCGACCACAGACCCATAGAACAAAATGAGTTCTTAGAGGCCATCTTGACCAAGGATGCCAAAATACTTCGGCGGCCGCTGGAAGTTGAATCAGCACCAGCTAGTCAAACAGCGGAAAATGGCGAACCTGAACCAACCTTGACGGAAAATGTTACCAGCGTACAAACCGAACCACTTATCGAGGAACAACCACAACCAAGAAGGACTCGAACCACGAGACCAGTAAAGCGACGGTTCGCTGGATTTGACGATGATGCCGACATTGACATGGACGACCTAGTCGTGGGTTCTCTGCCTCGAGACTCCGCGCCAGGCCGGGCGGAAAAACAGGATGAAGGGGGCCTGTTCGTTTCACAGGAGCCTGATATGGCCGGATCACAACCACCCCCTGGCATATACGATAGTCAGGCACGGAAAAGGACAGCCTCAATAGAGGATGATCTCATGGACGGCATGGCACCAGCAGTAGCTAGATTCAAGCGACAACGACTAGAAAGAGGTGAAGACTTTGCTCCACCTTCACCGTTGCCCGAGCCAGAACCTGCCACAGTCACAGCGAAGAAGACAAAGGAAAAGCTGAACGTTCTGGCCATGGCTGCTCGTCACCGTGAAGAGGAGGAGGCCCGGGCTCGTGCTGAGCGTGAGGATCTGGCTAATCTGCCTGACGACATTGACCTAGCTGAAATCCGCCGTCTGAACATAGTGGAAGAGATGGAGATTCGCGTATCGACCCGAGATGCCAGAACCAGAGAGAAAGATGTTGTTGATGGCCGTTGGAATCCGAAATGGAATGGAATGAAAAATTTCAAAAAGTTCCGATCACGAGGCGAAGCAACGGGTAGACTACCCGTCAGAACCATCGTTGCCCTGCAAGAGGTCAAGAACAAGGAGTTTGGAATAGGTGATAATTACTGGCTGGAAGATGAAGGTGTCGAGCGGAAGAGGTCACCAACTAAGGTCCGCTCCGCTCAGAGCACGCAAAACTCAGCGTCTGTAGCAGAGCCATCGCCTCGACACCGCGCAACTCATGTTGTCGTTTCGGAGAGTGAAGAGGAAGATGACGCACCTGACAGTGTACGACCCGGAAAACAGACAGGTTCTGTGGGAACAAGTAGCACGAAAGTCACGGCCACACCGTCACAAACTACATCGACTAGTTCATCCCGACAGGCAAGAGCAACACAAGAGAAGAGGTCTGCTGCGGAGTCATTGTCGGGCCAGCGAGCCAAAAGACAAAGGCCAGCGTTACGAGCTATTCAAGCCGATAGCGATGATAGCGAAGATGAACTTAAGTTTAGATTTGGTAAGCGACGATAGCTGGGAGTCATAATACCCAATCGCGATGTTACGGTTTTGTGTACTATATTTTCTGTCAGGGGTATCTTCTCTAAGTATATATGTCCGTTGTGGCGGATCTATCCCAAGCCGGCCAAAAAGCTGTACAAAAATCAAAGCTAACAAGGTTCATGACCGCGTTACAAGTCTAATCCATCTTATCCATCTCACTCTCCTGCGAACCATCATCCGGTTCCTCCACCAATAATCCAACTAAACACGCAGATAACATGGTTTCGTAATTAACCCAAGGGTGGATCTCACCGAATAACTTGGTACCATCTCTGGCAGCTCCCCTCATTAATTCCGGAATACCGCCAGGATGGAACTTTGCATATGGCGTAATGTTGTACACCTTGCCGTTTAACGCCATCCAAGCATCCTTGCCCTTGCGACCCGTCTGGTTCCTCAACATGGACGGCGTAACGCGAAGATATGGCGTTGACGGCTCGACACCTCGCAGGTCAGCGTTGGGCCCGGATATACGTGCCCAGTCCAGGGGCGAGTGGCCTGGGTCGAGCAGTACTTTGCGGCTAGGTTTTTGGGGCTTGCTTGAATGCGTTGGCGGAGGGGTGAGACCAGCGCTGGGGACAGATAGCCCTGGTGGTCCACGGTTTGGAACAGGTCCGCGGGCACGCTGGGCCGAGTTGGGCGCTGGGAATTGAGGCAGCGTTGGCATGCGTCCTGCGGACAGACGTGCCGGCAAAGGAGGAGGAGGCATCATGCTCGACGAGGATTTGGACGATGTGAGCGGTTCGGGTGATAACGAGAAGCTAGGTACTGGATCGGATGGCTTGTTTGCCATTGCTTTTGGCGTAGTTGAACCTTCGGGCTCGTCGACCATGAGCGTGGGCAATTCGATGACTGATTGCGGAGGGGAGGGAGGCATCACTGCGGCATCTTTCAACTGCTTCGATTCTGCTGGGGTTGCTTTCTTTGCGAGGCCGTTCAAAGAGTGCAGAGGTTCCTCAATGGAAAGGGCATCTTCTTGTATCCTCGGCGCCGTGTCATCCTGGACGCGCTTTTGTCTTGTTGGAGTGTCTGCAATTACGCCTCCAGAGGGGCGCCATTGAAGTAGTATGTGCGCTAGCCAGCCTGGCGGTCGGATGATTACGTAGACGACGGAGGCAACTATGAGGGAGATACCGAGAAGGCCCATAGTAAGTGGTCGCGATGGGCCGGGATCTCGTGCGGTCGCGAAGGTAGGATTGGTGTTGGAAGCTTTGGTGGATGGTTGAGGTTGAAAGCCGACTTTGATGACAGATGTTGAGGTTATTACTGGCAAGTGGAAGCATGTGCGCAGCTACTGGCAAGGGATGCCAACTAGTGGCTCAGGGCGCGGCGGGGCCGCTACACGTATTGACCAGACGCTTTACATGTAAGTTTAGAGGTACGTCTGGTGGGGCCTGGGACCTGCAACTGGTCTGGTTCCAGAAGTCAAACATGGAGAGAGTTAAGATGGACATTGATAGTGTCAGTTTACTTCAAAAGCCACAACCATCTTCCCTCCAGCCTCACCCGCCTCCATGACCCGATGCACATCTCGAATTCCACTCTCCCCAAAGCCAAACACCTTCCACGGCCGGGCATCAAACCTGCCTTCAGCCGCCTTGTCGATAATGTCCCTCAGCGGAACATCCGACACGGGAAACTCGTCGGACCCGAACACAAAGCTTCCAAAAAAGCTGAAATGAACACCGCTAGCCATTTGCAACAACGGATTGAACCCGGGCTTCGGTCCAGGTCCCTGAATGGGATCAAGTCCGCCTAGCCAGCCCGCGAGGCACAAACGGCCGTCCCTCCTGACCAGTTTCAGGGACTCTACAACGGTAGAATTCCCAACCAACTCCAATACAGCGTCAAACTTGCCGGAAGCACCTTGCTCTTGAAGTCTATCTCCGAGATTTGCGCCTTCAAGAACGACATTCGTCACGCCGAGCCTCTTCAACTCGCCAAACTTGGATTCCGAGCGAGTGGTCCCTGTAACCACTGCTCCCGCGTCAACTGCCAGGTTGACTGCCGCGCGGCCAAACGACGACGTAGCACCCCGGATCAACAGCCTTTGGCCGGCCTTCAGGTCCAAGTTACGAAAAAGACACGTCCAGGCTGTTGCGTAGCTCTCTGGCAGCGCCGCAACGTCGGCCCACGACATAGGCAGCTCGTCACCGGGCGTGCCAAGCGCAACAATGTTGTTTACGCTCGCGACGGTGTACTCTGCGTAGCTGCCTGGGATTGTGCGACCAAGGCCGCCCATTAGCGCGGCGACGGGTGTCCCTGGTGAGAACTCACCGCCGGGGCAGGTCTCGACGGTGCCGACACATTCTATGCCGCTGATGGGGACGGATTCGGCCCATTCGCCGCGGCGCATGTGCATCTCGGCGTGGTTGATGCCGAAGGCATGGATGCGGATGAGGGCGGTTTTTGGAGTAGGCGCTGGTCTGGGGACCTCTTTGACGACGAGAGTTTCGGGAGGCCCGAATGCTGAGATGACGATGGCTTTCATGGACATGTTGTGTGCGGAGTTTGCGTTTAATATATCTGCGAGTTTTAGTATGCCGGGTCAGCGGATTCACGTTTTTGAAGTGATGCTTCATATAACTGCTCGCTGTGATATAGTTTGATGCGGGATTGCTCAAGACTACGACTACCATCGCAACCTAGCCTTGCATATATATTACGAAAGTATAAATCGACGTTGCGATTTGCGAAACCAAGTGACGTCGAATTTCTAAGCCGTTTCAACTCTAAATTGACGCCTCATAGTTTGTGTCCGACTTAGATGCCGAATCAAGAAGGCGATGTGGAATCGGAATCAATTGCAACGTTTGAATGGCGTTTATTCCCGCCATTTCTCCACCTTTTGGCGCGCCACGGCATGGAATCAAGCAGATGCCCATGAGGCCTTGGTCAGCTCACTGCGAGAGCGAAACCGTGGTTGTTTCTTTCTTTTTTATTTTTGTTCTGTGAATCATGGGTGTGGAATTTCATGATTGATTACAAATCGAATTTAATAAGCTCGCCAGTGGTACAATACACCTCTTTGACCAAATTATTGATTGCCTGTCGGATCTACTTTTCCGAAGCAACGAAGAGGACGCAGGCCATGTAAAGGAAGACTATTCTTAGCCGTTTGAGATGCGATCAGCGATACGAAACCATGTGGTAGGATCGATCTGGGACTCAATATATGCTATGTACAATTTAAACACGCGAGGACGTTGGAGAGTTGGTTTGGCGGCATTAATGGTGGCTGAACTTTGCACTTGGGGTGGCGAACTTGGGATGCGTTTCACATGTCAATCTCGAGATATTCGAGAACTAGTGAGTCATAGCACAACTCACTTCCGCTGGAACGCTGGCTGACCAAGAGATGCGGTTGTCCATGGGCAGGTAGGTTTCGCTGAGCTCCATGACGAGTCTCAGTTGGCTCGGCCTAAGGTTTATCTAGATAACATGTTTCTTTACACTGCCTATTCTGTCAAATCACATTGCTCTGAGTGGCTGTTGCAAGCATGCATGACTGAGTTCAACCCGCGGGTTGGTTCGCGTTTTGTGGACGCATAAAGCAAGTGGGCCTGTCATTTTTAATCTCGGTCCGCGTGTCACGTCTTGCATAACCAAGTACTCCGTACCTAGGTAGTATTTCGCAGGGCACTATCAGTCAATGCTAGACTCGAGGTGCTCATGCCTTCATGAGAGAGTCAGCAGCACCCGGGGCATTGGCCGCAACAGCGAGGATTACTTTGTTTGCTGAAGATCCTCTTCCACACAGTGCAAAGACGGGCAAGACATGAGTGATGCTTTTAATAGTAGCTGCGGAATGAGACGTGGGGCTTGAATGCATTGAAGTGTGGAGGTGGCTAGAGCGCGTGTACAAACAAAGCCTCGAATAACACGTGCACAAGGCGGTAAGTCAGGGTTTCACGTTCCAAATAACAAACATTGAAACATGGCACAAACGCGGCCCGGCAATGTTAGACCTACCAGGTGGCTGAACAGAACCTTTATTAGTAGTATGTACATACTAGCACGTCTGTTGTAGAATAGATTTTCCCACCAAGAAGTATACACTAATTTATTGCAGTATACATGTTTGTATGATAATATGGAGCGCGATAGCTGGGTATCTGATCTGCCCAAATGCTCTTTGCCTGCCCCTGTACCTGCAACTCCCAAGGGCGCACATCTACGCGTGCCATTTTTGCCATCAGCTTGGCCAAAAAGAAAGAGCCGGTGACGCACGGGGGATCTGCCAACACCATGTTTTGAAAAGTGCTCGAGTTGGAAGCGTGCGACGGCTCCATAGGCTTGTCGCTGGCTAGACCACAAACATTAAATCGTTTACTCCGTACTCCGCAGTGGTTGGCTGATCGCCCCTTGACCCCAGTTCCCAAATAAGCTAATGAAAACATCTGATCGTTTTGAAATGCAAGTTTATGCACGATGCAAGTGCTATGGCTGAGTCGATTCACGCCCTTTTTTTACTTCAATGTTCTTCTGCTCCTTCGCGCCTAGCTTAAGGCAATGTAGGTTTATCGATCTTTCCAAGTTCACTTTCTGGCCTTGTCCATCAATTCGTCACATATCTGCACATGTCTGGTCCCGCCGCGCCGGTCCGCCCCCTAATTCATAAAGTTGATGCATATGCCGTCCATCAGCTCAGACGACACCTGTCCAACTTCACTCTCCCTTGTGTCAGCCAGATGCAGCCGAGTCGTTGCTGTGCACTTGCACCTTGACAGGCCGGGAAATGCGACGCCTCGACTTTGCTTCTGGCTGCCAAAACACCCAACCCGAGACCAAAACCACCGGTGCCGCATCGTCGACACGCATCGGGCCGTCCAAGTCGTCCAAGTCGTCCAAGCCGTCGAGGTCGTCTATTGCATCTGCTCCCGCAGGGACGCCCACGCCCGCGGCCGCGCCCCCTGCCCGCAACACAGCGACGACGACTCGCCGGATCGTCTCTGCTCCTTCCTCTTACTCGCCATCACCCCGCCAGACTCCGACGCTGAAGCCCCGGGTAACCGCTACAGTGTCACCTACAGTGGCGCCAAGAGGGGCCCCGACGCAGCCGCACCTGCCATTGTTGTCACGCCACAGTGCCCGGCACCTGCCCAGGCTCCCCACTCCTGGGCTGGCCGCTAACACCACCAATTCCTCCACCACGCCGGCGCCAGCTGTTGCTGCTGTCATTGCTACTACTGCCGGTGCGTCCCACGCGTCGTTGCGTTCGTCCTCTCAACACCACAAGCAACATGTCATTTCGCTAGCCGTGAAGACGCGCTCCCCTCCAGCGAGCCTTACGAATATGCCTCCCGGCGAAAGGCCTCGACAGCCCCAGCTGAGTGCTGCTGCGGCAAGATCTATTAACCGAACCCCTCTGACTCCTAAGATTGCCGCCAAGGGACCTCCTGTGACCCCTCTGGCAAGACGGCCTCACTCTTCGACCCCGACGCTTGCTGGTTCTCAGAACCCGCGAGACGATGTTTCTACTCCCGTAACTGCCTTTTTGACTCATAATATTACCCCGCGCTCGGGTACTAGGCAAAGCCGGGTCGATAGT
The DNA here is from genome assembly GCF_013426205.1 of Metarhizium brunneum. Classification (NCBI taxonomy): domain Eukaryota; kingdom Fungi; phylum Ascomycota; class Sordariomycetes; order Hypocreales; family Clavicipitaceae; genus Metarhizium; species Metarhizium brunneum. Next base: position 8,316,489 of record NC_089422.1, on the reverse strand, counting down.
GCAAATTCCACCCCGAACGGTACCCCCAACCCTGAGAGAACGAGCGACAGTTTTGAAAACAACAACAACAACAACGCCAGCAGACTTGGCCTGGGGGTATCCCCGCCTGCGAATGACCTGCCTAGACAGACAGCATCTCAGTTGGATATTCCCAGTGACCCCAATGACTCCAGCAAGTTCTTCTATGCTAGCGACGCAAGATGCATCCAACAGGGAGGCTTGCAGAGACCGGGGTCGGTTTCTCAGAAGTCTGCCAACACCTTCTTCTATGCCAATGGGTCAACGGCCGATGGAGGCCGCAACATTAGCCCGCCGTCTAATGCTGCATCGATTTCTCTCGCGAGCCCGAATCCCGAATCCGCAACAACCAAATTCTTCTACGCCAACGGAAAACCTGACGTGTCCCTGAGGCCTGGTATACTCCAGTCCACCTCGGAATCCGTTGTGTCTTCGAACTCTCGAATAGCTACTTCACGACCACCTACCGGCAACCCTAATGCTGCATTTAACATTCCACCGCCTCAGCGACCAGCGTCACCAATCAAGGCAGCATCAACTGCCATGTCGCAAACATTGAGAAACAATGTCGCCTCGCCACCATCTCCAAAACGAACCTCCCTTGTATCATCCCCTCCGTCATTACCGCAGCAAGCGTCCTCTGCTTCTCGAAGAAAAGTAAGCATAGACACTGCGCCGAAGGAGATGGGCGGGCACAGGAGAGCAGGAAGTGTTCCTGGTTTTGAGCCACTGACACTTCCTCGGTTCAACTTGTCAACGAAATGCTCCGAGACAGCTTCGGTGTCCCCACCGTTGAGCCCTGGCTTCTCGCAGCCTGCCATGACGATGGCCTCTATTTTTCAAGTCGCCGACGAGCTACAAGACGAAACCGAATCAAGAGAGGGGGATGCCCAATCTGATGTGTCCCAAGTACCCCGGAGCCCTACGAAGTCTGCACATTTTGGTGATTCTGTCAGCGAACTCGTTGCCAATGCACGTCGAGAACGCAAGGTGCAGGACCTGGAGATTACCAACGCATCTCTAGAAGCTATCAACAGAACGCTAGAGCGGCAGCTTCGCAAACAAACCGCCGAGCTGCGACGCTATCGCCGTCTCTCTAGATCAGGAGCCCTGTCAGCAGCATCTAGCCGGGTGACTTCTCTAGCTCTAACCGAGCCACCTACAGATATGTCTGACGTGGACGAAGAGGACGAGATGGAGTTGGAAGGGGATATGGATTCGTTTGATGACACCGATCTGTCGAGCAATGATACCATGAGCACAGAAGACATCATGTTATCAGGTGCGAAGCTGGATGCTCGACGAAGACGAGATGAAAGGCGGCTTCACCTAGACCTCACCAAACACCAAGAACTGCTTATTGACAGTCAGAGGATCAACCAAAGTCTGAAACGCTGCCTCGACTTTACCGAGACTCTAATCAAAGAGGGCCAAAAGGCCCTCCAATATAACGTTCGAGTGTCTGATGTTAAGCTTGGCGGACGGGTGTTGGCGCCATCCGACGACTATGATGATGAGGTCTCATATCAGGAAGAAGCCACGATACAGAGTGGTAGCCACGGCCTGGAACCGCCTTGGCCAAAGACTTCCCAGGATCGGGACAGCGGGATAGAATTGCCAACAGATGGCGGCTAATACCCTCATTTACCGCTTGTCGCGACTAGACTGACAGGCGCAGCGGACGCTTGTAGCCACTTCCAACATGGACCATCACCACTCACCGAATACATTCATTTTGCTATTTTCTTTACCACCCAAAATAATGTTTTACAGATTCCTACTGCGCGCACACGGTCGCAGCAGATACCAAGGGACAGCATACATGGCGCAAAAACTGGGTTTCACGGCGTTTCGAACATTTTGCATGCGTTTTCTTTACCTGGCCTTTTTCATTATTCGCCTCAAATTTCCAGCTCTTGATACATACACTTTACCCTACAAATTCACGCACGAGCGCACTCATTCACGCATTCGTCTCGAAAACAATGGATCGTTCAGCCTCGTCCTTTATACTTGCGTCCTTGCTCACCGATACCCCCGCCGCTGTTGCGATTCATCCATATGTCCACTGAAGCTGGATTTATATTATCGTTGTCTACATTGTTCTGTCTCTTTTTGTTTTCTTTTGTCGCTTACAAGTTTCGTTTCTTGTGTAAAAATCCCAGATACCCCAGATAAATAGATAGCATAGGAAAGGAAAGGAAAGGAAAGGGAGGTGGGATGAGTCCGAGACGGGGGGAGCACTGTGCCATTTCTTTTATTCGACTCGGGATGGAAATTGGGCGTGTTTGATGTAGCGGATACAGGATAGAAGGGCGATCTAGCAAGCCGGATAGATGGCCAATTGATGATTTGATACAGTATTTCTTTTTTTTGTTTTTTCCCTCCTGCCCCTGTGCCCATGCTGTGCTTATCCCTTCTCGAGGTATATGTCGATAATGATGTTTGAAAAAAGACACAATTGAAAGAAAGAGAGATGTGAGGTGTATATTACTTGACTCCTTATCTTGGTCTAAAACACCCCCCGTTTGCAATTGGTCTATACTCTGTCGGCCCATTCACACACAACTCGTCCACATGCTAGTCCATCATCCCAGATTATACTTTCTGCCCCTTGGTATCCATCGCTGGTTTTTCTCTTCTTCTTCAAGCCCGACCCTCCACGGTAGTACTAGGTAACTTTACGCCTTGGGAACATTCGGCGCATCGCCGGCAACTTCCTCGGCGTGGCGGTGATGTCTATCCTTCTTGTCCCTTTTCCGCTTATCCTCGTCCTTGTCCTTCTTGATAGCGGCCTCGGCCACGAGTTGCTCAAAGACGAGGTAGTCGCCTTCTTCTTCGGGGGATCTCTGGGCCTGCAACGCACACAGGGGTCAGAAGGAACTTTTCTTTGACGGGGTGGCTTGCATTCGCTGCTGAAACTGTGGGGGAAACGGAAAGGGGGAAAAAACCATACCTTTAGGAATATATCGCCAATGAGGACGAGCGCCTGCGCACGTTCTAACCGCTTGGAAAGGGAAACCTTTTTGTTGTACAGCACACTGTCGCAGACCTCGCGCAGGACGCTCTGGATCTCAAACTTGCTGCCGCGCCATGCGGCCGTGAGGATCTTGCCTGTGACGCGGCGCTCGTACTCGACGCGCTTCTCCTCGGTCCAGTCCTCGCCGCCCTTGGCCTCCATCTTGGCCATGTCCTCGACGGTCTGCTGCGCGTCGAGGGCGCTGCTGATCGTGTTCCAGGTGTCCTTTACCAGGGTGCCCTTGTCCTTGAGGCGGCTGAAGAAGCCGCCTATGCCGAGGAATTTCTGGCTGCGCAGGAGACCGGATGCTTTGGAGACGTACGTCTGGCCAATGGCGTGGAGGATGTCGATGCCGAATGATTCCATCTTGAGGTTTTCCACCTCGAGGCGCATCTTCTCCTGGAAAGCCCTGGTGACGTCGTCGCCCTTGTCGGTCTCGGTCCACACGCTCACACGGTCGAGCAGCTTTTCTGCTAGCGTATCGACTCGCTTCTGGCGGATGGCAGCGCGCTCCTTTTCGTAGGCGGCGAGCTGCTCGCGCTGCTCCTTGGTGAGGCCGCCCTTTTTCTTCTCCTTTTGGCGGAGCTCCTCTTCGGCGGCCTGGATGGATGCTTCGTCGTGGGGTCTGTCGCTGAGCGCGGGTCGGAGGGGGATTTGTGTTCGGTTGCGTGAGGACGAGGACGGCGCGGGGGAGGTGGCATCTGATCGGGGGGGAGGCGTAGGTCCGGCTGCAGTCGCGGGGTGAGCGGTGCCGCTGGGCTTTTCTTCGTCGACGACGACGGTTGGCGGCGGAGGAGCGCCGGGAGCGCCTTGAGCTCCGGCAGCAGCAGCGGCAGTCTCCTTTTCTGCGAACTCCTGTGCGCTCTGCTTCTTGGCCTCTTCGGTGCCGGGGAATTCAACATTCGCTGGGGTCTCCGGCTGGTCCTCGCCTTCGGCCATGGCGATGTCCATGGTGGCCGTGAGATCCTTCATCAGGCTGATCTCGCCAATCCAGTCCTCGAAGGCCTCGCCGCCAAAGATGGACGTGAAGAACTCGGCTGGATCAGTGAAGCCTTCCTGCGGCTTCGCACGATCCTTGCCGAACTTGTCATATGCCTTGCGGAGCTCTGTGTCGGAAAGGACTTGGTAGGCTTCGCCGATTTCTTGAAATTTTTCGTGGGCGGCGGGATCATTGGGATTCTTGTCTGCAGCGGGTTAGTGGTGGGTTGCGATACGGCTGGGCGCCAAAGAGACGGAGTGGCGTCGAGAACTTTGTGTCTGTCTCTCGCGATATACGCCCATATGCACAAGATGGAAGGGCGACTCTACCTGGATGGTGCACAATAGCCAGCTTGCGGTAGGCCTTCTTGATCTGAAGCTCGGTGGCCGTAGGCTGCACGCCCAGGGTATCGTAATAGGCGGTGTCGACGACCATGATGGGCGAAACGGGACGTAAAGCCGCCAACTACCCGAGTAGAGAGAATTCAGGGGGGGCAGTTGCAACGTTGACGTGGAAGGGGGACGGTGAGGAAGAAAAAAAATAACGACGCTTTCTTCGCCGGTGGCGCGTGTCGCAGATAGGAGGCGAGATGACGAAGTGAGCGAGATGTCAAGTTCAGATGTAACTTTGCTTGGTGCCACCGGCTGTGCTGGCGCCACCAAATGAGCCGAAGCTGCCAACTGCTACGTAATGGCGGGGCATTGCCGAACTTTTTCTTCCACTGCAGAATGATGCAGACTGGACTAAGCCGGTCGACGTGAACCCGAGACATGCATCCATGCTCACAGAGTCACAGCCGCACGCGTACTACGGTCTGTGGCAGCGTGTGTTTGCCCACCTAGAGGTATACACTAATATACTAGAGCATGTGATGGTATAGAGCGCGATAGCCGGGTACCCGCCTATTCAAATCAAACTTGATACTTTAATGTTTTGCCGCTCACTGCGGTGCACTCTACGAACATGCATATGATGGTATAGAGCGCGATGGCCAGGTACCTGCTTACTTAAGTAAAGTAAGTAGTCAAATACTTTTTGCCTCCCACTGCAGTGCACTGGACGAACAGGCATATGACGGTATAGAGCGCGATGGCCAAGTACCTGATGTGCTTATTCAGATACTCTTTGTCTCCCACTGCAGTACACTGTACGAACATGGCACTTGTATCGAGCCAGACCTCTACAAAACACCAAACGGCCGTTGGCTCGAGGCACATGTGCAGCCACCAGACGCTCGGAGGCTCGTTGGGGTATTTCGGCCATGTGTGAATGAAGTCACCGGAAACGCGACTTGCATACATTTTGGAAGCCCAACGATGGTATACAGTGACTCAAGCACTTCGTGGAGAACCCTCATTGGAAACGATTTCTATTGTGATTCATCGTCTTGAAAAACATGTAAGTGATCCAACTTTGAATCTGGACATCAAAGTATTCTAGGCTTTCAAAATATATTTCCTTTTGCATCGTGTTCGCTTGGGGGTCATGTTCCAGGGTCCAGGGTGCACTGTATTACTTCAATGTTTTCCCATAACGCACAACAGCAGCCTGATCATGTAGGCTTGTGTGCTTTCCATGTTATGGTTGGCATTCGTGACGATGAATCATCATCTTTTCAAATATGATGCTATCCAAATGCACGTATTGTCGTCGTATAAATTCGTCACGAGCGTTGCGTAACATTGAGCTCCTAGTCGTAGTCTCCCCCCATACTCCAAATAGGACAAGAAGGCGATATTAATCTCAATCTCTCCTCATAATATCTCACCAATTCATCGTCGTGTTCCGCTTCTCCTGACCCAACTTCATACAAGTGGTACATTAGGCCTCGCCTGTCATCCAATTCCGGGTAATCAGTCGACGAGAATATATGTCTCCTCCAAAGAATCGGTGGGAGCAGTCTTTCGTAGCGATTCCTATAGATCTTGAAATACCTCATTGCATAGTAGGGGTCGAATCGCGGCCGATTGTCTGGAGTTCCACGGATGGGAAATGGGCAGGGGCGTACATGTCCTTCTTCGGCAAGCAAGAAGGAAATGACATTGTCAAACTGCTGAGAAGTTCAAGGATATATAGTTTTAGGACCTATAACTCGGCCGTCGTGAATAAAGACGTGTTTGATCTTTCAGGTCAGCCCGCGCCATAGTATGATTCCACGCATTCAAAAGGGGGGGAGAAAAGAAAGAAAGCACCTACATCTGGGTCACTGTCGCATCGATCAAAAAGGACTCCTCCTCCAAATATGACTATTTCGGCCCAATATCCAACCATGTCAGAAACTCCTTGGGGATATTGTTGGTGATTGTAGTATTGGTAATGGTAAAATGGAACTGGAGGCTGCAAGCCGCCATCCTTATACTTTTCGTGTCCCTGGTCAAAGAGTATTTTCTCCTGGGCTAGCCATGAATTATATTCTTTGCCATGTATGCTTCCTCCTAGCTGATAAAGAAATACAGCAATCTGATGGCATGCAACAGCCACAAGCTCTACCAGAGACAGTGCGAAGGCTCTGCTGCCGGGTGCAGAGTCTTGATACGTTTGCAAGACCTCCAGGAAGGCAAGCGTCAGAAAAAGGATCTAGAAATGAACTACGGGGCGCTCATTTACTTACAGAAGGTTCAAATCGCAGTGAAGAAATGTTAAAAGCAGATCGAAACTGTCGTGTTTGTTCGATGGCCCCCTCGCATATGGCATGGTGCTGAAAATCAGGGTGTCCCAGACGCTTAGAGAAGACATGGAGCTCCAAGAAGGATGAATATGTGGGAAGTCCATCTACGATCTGGGCAAAAGTTTCTTCTGCAAGCCCTGTATTCAGAACATTATCGACTGCAGTCTTGAGGGATGTTAGATGGTCCGCATCCAGGTGCTCCGGGGATGTCGTCGCCGTCACCTCGGCTCTGACGAGCGACTCTTGGGACTCGAAGATTCATGGCACAATTAAGACCATTATTGACCAAACTCTGTGACGAAGCTGAGGGGATGTAGGGTAAGGCACATGTGGCGATGCATGGTAAGAAGGGTTTCCCATTTCGGCATAATATCAAGTTCATACTAAGAACCTTAGGTACCTGGGTAGTAGGTACTTAAGACTGGTAGTAGAGAAAACCAATCGTCCAGAATGATAGAGAAATGCCGAAACAAGGATATGCAAAAATGCCCGTTGTTACCTCTAGTAGTAGTAGTAGTAGTAGTAGTAGTAGTAGTCGTAGTATTTAACACAATCGACATAAGGTTTAGTTTGAGCGGCTGAACAAGCGATAAGCTCAACGGCACTTCAGACATGTGCACCAGTACTCCGCACGAGGTGGAGCAGTTAAACTTGACATCGCCGCGTAGCCCTGTTGTCAACTCCCATGCCAGCCATCAATTGATACCCTTACTTAAATAGATTGGAGGTTACGACGCCACAGCATGCCATTCCCCCAGACATGTGCACGGCACTCGCACGATCCAACCCCTGTTCCTGCTATTTCACGAAAAAGCAGGCATCACAGACATTGCATGTATCACGAGGCTGACTTGTTGGACAGCTGCTCAATCTCGGGACACCCTTGCGTCTTTTCTTTTTGTTGGCCGACATGCAGGCTGTGGATACATGAGCATATTACGATTCTCGCGTGACACGCAGCCCGTTCACGCCCGCCCCGAAGCTGGACGCCACGTTTGGACCAACATATGGAGTCGTTGCCTACCAGGGCGCTGGGTGTTATTGTTTGCGCTCGTCTTCGATTCACCGCCGCAGATCCCCCCCCTCAAGCCTCCACAAGCCCAAGCCTCTGGGTGCTGCTTGGCGACTTGGCTCACCGTGGTGGCACCATCACATGGGACAATAGCTCAAGGGCATCCGCGCCTTGCTCAACACTGTGCTCCGTTTTGGAGGCATACGGAGCAGAACGACAAGGCTGGGCTGGGCAATGTACCCATTTGGCGTGTCGCGCTGCGTTACCTTGTTGGCTGACTCGAAGTGGATTGTGAGATTTTAACACGGAAAGCCTTGCACGGAGTAGTTCTTGCTTGCGGCAGCGGTTGTGGGCTCCTTCCCCGTGGGCTCCTCCCCAGATTTCTCGAGCTGACGCCTGCTTAAATACCTACCTTTGCCCTCTTCGCCCCCCCAGGCGTGGTCAGCCAGACTGGTCTGATGCTTTCAATGTTCAATCACCCTGCCGGGCTTGCCATCCAGGTGAAATAGACGACTCAAGTCGTCGTTTGGCTTGAGAAGCTTGCGAGCTCCTGCTGCAGGTCTGCGGCGCTACGTCAACCACCATGTCGGCCATTTCATCGATTGTCTCAGCTGCCACCGCGACGCTGTCTTCGCCCACAGCTACCTCCACCCTTCGCGCGTCAAATCAAGGTGGCATTATCGATGGAGCAAACCCCACGAAATACAACCCCAAGGACCCCATTATCCTATTTATTATCCAGGTTCGTGGCCGCGTCTCTGCAATTGACATGCTTCCCGTCGTCGGTACCGGGGCCGGATGCCCGAGAAACTGAACTAATGACTGACATTGCATTAGACGGTGCTGATCGTCACCGTGTGTCATCTCCTGCATTGGCCATTGTCAAAAATTCGACAACCTCGGGTCATCGCTGAAGTTGTCGGTGGCATTATTCTCGGTCCCTCGGTCATGGGACGTATCCCTGGCTTTCGACAGGCCATCTTTCCCGACGCTTCGTTGCCCAATCTTTCCAATGTCGCAAACCTAGGATTGATTTTGTACTTGTTCCTTATCGGACTCGAAACCGATGTCCGATTTCTGATTAGCAATTGGCGAATCGCGACCTCTGTTGCCGTTGCAGGGCTGGCTCTTCCTTTTGGCGTTGGCTGTGCGCTGGCATATGGTGTGTATCATGCATTCCGCAGTGACGAGGGATTGGTCCCAATCAAGTTTGAGGTCTACATGCTCTTCATTGGTATTGCAGTTGCAATCACGGTACGTCTCCGCATAAACCGTCCTGTCGGTGTTGGTGCCGTTTCCCCGTCTTGCTGACCGACCTCGCCGCACTCAAGGCCTTCCCGGTCCTGTGTCGTATTTTGACGGAGCTCAAGCTTCTTGATACCAACGTCGGCGTCATCACCCTCTCTGCTGGTGTTGCAAATGATGTCGTCGGTGAGCTTTGCCAAACCATCCTCTCTCCGACGGATATTTGAGCTAATTACAATGGACAGGGTGGATTCTCCTTGCCTTGTGTGTGGCGCTTGTAAATGCTGGTTCAGGCCTGAACTCGCTTTGGATCCTACTTTCTGCCACTGGGTTTATGCTTCTCCTTTTAATCGTCGTCAAACCTTCTCTTTTGTGGCTGCTGCGCCGCAATGGAAGCCTCGAACATGGTCCCTCGCAGAGCATCATCTCGCTCATTCTTCTGATTGCCCTGGTCTCTGCCTTCTTTACGGGCATCATTGGTATTCACCCTATTTTCGGCGGCTTCATGGCCGGGCTCATCATTCCTCGCCAGGATCGATTCAATATCCGTGTTACGGAAAAGCTCGAGGATCTTATTGGTGCTTTGTTCTTGCCCCTTTACTTCACCCTCTCCGGTTTGAATACGAATTTGGGACTGCTCGATTCAGGAGCCGCCTGGGGATACGTATTCGCTACCACGTTTGCAGCTTTCTTTTCCAAAATCATCGGCGCGTCTGTGGCAGCTCGATTTAGTGGATTGGTTTGGAGAGAATCGTTTTCCATTGGTGTCCTCATGAGCTGCAAGGGTCTTGTTGAACTCATTGTACTGGTGAGCCTTACTTTTCATGATAAAGTTGTTCAAGTCATACGTTGGCAACTGACGCTGACATATTTTGTTTAGAATATTGGCTTGCAAGCCAACATTTTGAGTACCAGAACATTCACCATCTTTGTCGTCATGGCTCTTCTCACCACGTTTGCCACGACGCCGATAGTGACCGTGCTATACCCTCCTTGGTACCAGCGGAAGATTGCCGCATGGAGACGGGGGGAAATCGACTGGGACACTGGTGCGCCCATTTCCTCTGCGTCTAGCTCCGAAGGTCCCAAGGACGACTCCTCCCTTGGCCTCGAAAGGGTGAACCGCCTACTCGTCTACCTTCGTCTCGACAACATGCCTTCTCTCCTGCGCCTTCTTTCCATGTTTGGCGACCCCTCCACACCGAGTAGCACTCCCACGCCTTCAGATACAGGAACTGATGAGATTCACGACGTTTCTACTACACCCCCTTCCCGGGACAGGGCTGTCTGGGCCCATGGCATCCGTCTCCTCCAGCTTACCGATCGTGACTCTTCCGTAATGACAGTCGCCCAAGTTGACGATTTTAGCCGCCATGACCCTGTAGTTAACACCTTCCGGACCGTTGGACAGCTGCACAATCTCTCAGCGTCCGGCGAAGTCGCCATCATGCCCGAAACTCGATTTGCAGAGGCTCTTGTCGCCAAATCATACAGCATGGCTTCAGATCTCCTCCTTGTTCCTTGGACCGAAACTGGGGACATGGGCGATTCACAGATTTTATCATCTACCAGCGTCAACGACAAGATTGGGTCTTCGTACGGATCCTTTGTTAAATCAGTCTTCGACTCACACGACCGAAACGTGGCCGTTTTCTTTTCGCGTAGCGATCCTGTCGCCGGAGGCAAAGCCAAGAGCGAGGAGCGTGCCAAACTCATGCGCCAGTACTCATTTGGTGCATTGAAGGAAGACTTGCCAATTGCCCCGGGATCTAACGAACCATACCACATATTACTACTCTACTTTGGCGATGAAGACGACAGACTTGCTCTTCACCTCGTTCTTCAGTTGTGTGAGAAGTCCAGGGCAACAGCCACTATTCTTCGTGCTCGTTCTTCTGTAGGAGCATCCAACTCTGTCGGGGATGCTCTATTCGAAAGGGCATCATCCCAATTACCCGCGTCCGTGGCATCAAGGGTCAATTTCAAGACAGAAACGGGCCCATCTACTGTCGAAGAACTCGTCCAGTACGCAATAACAGAGACCCAATCCGGCGTTACTGAGTCCAAGGCAGGCCCTGAGCTGGTCGTCGTCGGTCGCAGGGTGGCCGCCAAGCTGGACGAGGGTAAGCTGACGCACAGGTCGAGGGAGGATCTGGTACTTTGCCTGGGCAATCTTGCAGGAAATTTGGTTGCAGGGGGTGTGAGGGCTGATTTGTTGGTTGTACAAGCCAAGGCTGCCGAGAACAAGTGATGATGTGCGACGAGTTATTATTGCATGTTTTGATATGTGACGAGCTGTAACTGATCTTCATGACCTAGTACCATTGCGCGTGGAATAATATCATAGCCACTTTTGAATAGTCATCTTTCTGTGACCGTCGCAGTACGGAGTGTCTTTTGAGGAATGATTGTAAAGGATATTCAATTCTATTTATATATGTAAACTACGTCTAACGCATCGCGATGCGTGTACTCATGGTCTATTGCGTGGTTTGTTGCCTTTTCTTGACCTTGATACGTCTAAAATGTAGCGCTAATAGATGTCTTACTCATATGACCAATCTGGTTTATTATTACTACTATTATTCTATATTAACTTAATGCCACGTGAGACACTACCAATTGGGGATCGTACGAGCTTTCATGACGAGCTGTATCACTCCTGAAGCCGCACGGCTGGCCAGCTCGACGTAGTTTAGGTTGATGGTTTACATATGTATGTCAAATAGGCAGGAAAACGGTGGTGTCGCAAGCATCATACGTACACGCCGCCAAGTATTCCACTCACAAGGCCTCGCAATAGCATAAAAGCCATGCCTTGGATACTCATGTCCAACTCCTTGAGAGGCCAGGGCTAGCTAGTCCAGTGCTGCGAACAGGCAACACAATGTTTTTGCAGTGGCGTCTGACCTGATTTTCTAGGCGCGTCAGATGATCCAAGGCAAGCTCGCAATACCCGCGGTTCACGACAGACGGCAGCCGCCGGGCCGTTCATGACGCCTCTTGTCGGAAGATGTAGTGTGGGCTTGTACCGCTTCACATACCCGGGTTTCAGGCTCGCGGGACGATGGCAGTGCTATTTTGGCCGAGGGGAGTCGGACGAAGTTCGTGGAGTTTTTGGCGCGCTCATGGGAAAGGGGGGGGCCTTCGCGGACGCCGTCTGAAAGGGCTCCGATGGCGTAGAGCGAGCCCGGCTATTTATACCTTGACGGGTGGGATGGCGCGTTTTCAAATAATCTTGCACTGTGGGGTGGTGAAGTACAATGTGGTTGCTGCTTTAACCTGGCATATATGGAGCATTCGTCAAGCCGTAGAGAGGTGTATATACTCGTTGAGGTGAGAATTTGTACGGACGACTTCTGGGCTGCATTATAGCTACTTGGCCCCGGGAGGTGATACATTTATTGTCTACTGGATGATTCTTTGAGCTATTTTCTTTCTTTCAATTTTCTTTTTATAAATTTCATCACTATCATACTAGTACATATTTCAACAACCGTCTTATACAATGACTGTTTTCTATATATGGTATCTATAATAATGCCTCATGGCTGATGCACCCCCTCACGACGGTTCTTGTTCGTTCATACCACTTGTTACAGTAAGACTTAAAAGTAGACGGCCAACTCCCTCCAGCACAGATTAGTCCATTAGGTGCCGTTAACGAACATAGGATATAAATCCAATTTAAAAAACAATGGTTGAATTGGGTATGCTATCTGTTAGGAGGTCTTGACGGGCTCCTCCCCGTTGAGGTCGTGGGTACCATTGGAGCCACGGTCGGCGTGGGTGACAGCGTAGTCGTCCTCGCCGCAGAGCTCCTCGAGTGTCTTGCGAGCAGTTTCAGGAATGAGCAGTGTCGTGAAGCAACCGATCAACATGAAGAGAGCGTAAATCTCCAAGACGTGGTCCATCCAATTTTGGCCATTGTGCGTCTTCAGAGTAGAAATGGCACCCTGGCCAATGATGGAACCAACCTTGCCAGAGGCGGCAGATATACCGTGGGAAGTAGAACGGTATCGGGTTGGGAATACTTCGCCGGGAACAATGAAGGTCGTGGTGTTGGGGCCTGGCAAAATGTTAGTAATCTAAGATATTCTTGTTCTTCTAAAGCGTTAATTACGAGGCAAAGCATTCGACTTACCAAAGTTGAAGAAGAACTGAGCAAGGACATAAATAGCCAACAAGCCGTTGGAAGAGATGTGGTTGTAAGCAAAACCCATGACGACGAACAGAATGGTGAGGATGATGAAGCCACCAAGCTGGATAGTTTTGCGGCCAAGGGTGTCGATGGTGGCGACAGAGACCCAGTACCCTGGCACAGCACCAGCCAAAACAATAATCAAGTTACCAATAGCGGTATTGTACAGGAACTGGTACACGTTGGCGACGGACTTGCCGCTGGTGGCGAAACCAATGGTCTGGAGAATCTGAGCGTTGTTCAACGAGAGACCGTAGAAAGCGACATCGAGGCAGAACCAGGAACCAGCAGTCCCGAGCAGGAGAAGAAAGTTCTTGGGCTTGGCATAGTGGCGAGAAAAGTCACCCCAGCTGGCCTTGGGGACCTCGAGGTTGTCCTTGGCCTGCTGAGCCATGGTGGCGCGGGTGACCTCGTCAGGCTCGCCTTCATGCTTTCCGGTCATGTAAGCCTTGACATCGTCGCCGGCCTTTTCGACATCGCGAGCAACATCGAAGGTATAACGAGGGGTTTCTGGGATGGTGAGACGGACTATAAAAGTATTGGATTAGCTTCGTATCATGGGGCAGCGACGGCTTGTTTGCCAGGCTGACTCACAGTAAAGGGCAATGCAAGCAGGAACAGCACCAAAGCCGATCAGAGTACGCCACATCTTGTCAACAGCAACCTGACAGTCGCCAGTGCAATGCTGCTTGTCTTTGGCGCCCTCAAGAGAACCCTTGAAACCGAGGGTAACGAAAAGCATGACAAAGGCAGCGCAAAGCTGGCCAAGACCCTGCATGGCAAACACAGCAGCCATCATGGCGCCTCTCCACTTGGTGGTAGCGAATCTAGGTGATTGGATTAGCTGCGTTAAGAACTTGCGAGAACTCGTCTGTGTCGCATTGGGGGAACCTACTCGGAAGTGATAATGGAGGACAGAGGGTAATCACCACCAATGCCAATGCCCATGATCACGCGCCAGAAAATGATGAGACCAATGATGTCACAAGCGGGAGAACCAGAGGTCAGAGCCTGGCCGATTGTAGCAAAGATAATGACGATAAGTTCGAGACCATACATCTTCTTACGACCGACCAAGTCGGCCAACATACCGAAACCAAGCTGGCCAACAACAGTTCCGGCAGAGGTAGCCAGCTTGATGGCGTTATCAGAGCTGGTAGGCATAGCTCCGACGCCAGGGTAGTAGACTATTCCCAACATGGTGGTCAAGAGAGAGGCCGTGAAGATGTCGTAGGAATCGGTGAAGAAACCAACACCGGCGACAACACAAGCACGGACATGGTACCAGCCGAAAGGGGCCTTGTCGACCTCGGCGAGGGCGAGACGACGACGCTCGTTGAGATCGGAGACGTGTAAAAAGTCATTGTGGAAGTTGTGGTAGGCACTGTTACCTCCAGACGTCTTGGCGACAACTGATGGCCCGTTTCTAGACATGATGGCCTCGTAGCTGTCGAAACGATTGCTGTACCGGGAAGGAGACGAACTCGTCTCAATAGGATATAAGTCCACTCGTTTGTAATGAAACAAGGCAGAGTAGAGCTATATGAGTTCTTGCCGAGGAAAGAATAGAAGCTTGGCACAGGACAGGCGAAGAGGAGAAAAGGGAAAGGGATGGGCATCAGCCACCAGGGCAGCTTATATTCAGACTACACTTTGAATGCGGCATCAAAAATGACTTTTCGACTAGTAATCTCGAACCGCGACATCCACTTGCTAAGAGCACATGGGTAGGCTCGGTGGACGAAAATCGCAGTTCCATGTCAGCATCCTTGTTGTTGACTCGCCGCGGAACAGCCTCGGACGAATGCGTAGGATGATGCACTTGGTACTTCGTAATAGGGTTTTTTCTCTCTTGTTTCCCACTCTCACTCGCCTGTGGAACGCCTCTCAACATCAACCAACAACCATTGAGGATGCTCGGTCGGGGTGGACGTGCCTGGGTTAGGCCTCGCGTGATGAGTCGAAATGGTGCTTCGGTATCGACCACTTATACGGGATGTCGTTGGATGCGGGCCAATCAGAGAGCGGGACTGAAACACGTTCTCACGCATCGCCAAGTTACTTGGCGATGGCTTGGCGATTGGCCCCGGGGAGGCGTTCCTAATCGGTTTGGCCCAGGGAGTACTGGCATAGTTGTGGTCGTCGTTTGCACCTGGGGGCTGAAGCCACTTTTGCGTGGTGTCTGGGAACTGGGTACTAATTGATGGTCGATGAAGATGGGGGATGAGCTGGGGTCATGGGAAAAGTTGCCGGCTTGGCACTTGGCATGACATTTGTGGCGATTCCGAATTGGGCGACCGAAGATCAAGGACGGCGGTTTCTCGCCAACGGCTCTGTTGGACGAGAAAAAGCCTGATGACCAAATTGATGATTTCGCAAAAGCTGTCTGCCTGAAATTATCCAGGCAGTGCGACATGTTTCCATAGCCCGGTCAAGGTTGAGACACGGGAACCAAGAATAGATCAAGCTCAGCCTGGCTACCGGGAGGAACGTTTGCGCCATCGAAGCAGAGACGACGAGACGATGAGCCGCTGGATGGCCCGTATGTACAAGAGGTCTGAATTGGATTGAACTGTACGGAGTAACAAGAACAAGTCTATTTCTGTGCTTACCTTGGCCCCTCGACCAGTTTAGTCCACTAGCTTCGGCCAGTCGGTCGCGCTTGCCAGGGTCGCCCACAGAAGGTGCAGATGGAGCCTCCTTCCTTCCTACATACATGCAGCTGTGCGGAAGCGCGGAAGTACCTTGTGGCTTTAACCTGGCTGGCGCACGTGTGGGTTCTTGCGCTAAAAACACCAACACCATGATTTCAACGGATCCAGAACGTGCCACGATCTTCTGCCTTCTGCGTCTCTTGCCGCAAGCCCGCAGACACATGCTCAGTTCTCTAGAAACCAATCACAGCAGCCGCATTGCCATCATTTGGCCGTTATTCCCATCCATCCTAGTCTCGGTCGCAAAGCTGATAAACTGTCTCCATTGTCACCCCAGGCTAGCAACACCCATCTCTTACGCCACCAGACATCCTCTCCACTGCTTCTGTTGCTTTTGAGCGACTGTTGCCCTGTCTTCCCGCCCACGTGCATCGGCCTGCCATTCTCAGGGTCCTTAGCTGGTAAGCTCCCACGCGATATATTTCCTGCACTAGCCTCACATTGCATTGCATGGCAAGCCGATCTATCCGAGAAGTCACTCGGCCTGTTGCATTTGACATGGTTCAAGTTTTAAATTTTTTTTTCTGTATTCTTTTTTACAGAACAGTGTTTACCACAGTTCAGCTATTCCTCCATCTGGACGTGATGTCCATTGATGTGTGCCTTGCTGTCTGTGCGGTTCTTATCTAACGTCTTATTTTGGTGTCAATCAAGATGTCCTCCACCATGGCGGTTCAAACGCCTGCGAAACCATCAATTGCAGCAAATGGCGCCAGCAATCACGATGGACTTCCTTCCTTGACCTTTAGTGTCGTCACCAAGGAGGTCGAGAAGCAAGATGCAATGAGACTAGTCGCCGACAGTATTGCACAGCAGCGACAAACTGCTTCCTTCTCCGTCATCGTTCATCCGGCATGTTTCGTGGGCTTGGTGGCAGCTTGCACCGCCATTTACCGGCAAAATGCGCACCGCGACTTCGGAACTGCGCTCGTCATGGTTTGCGGGCTTGTAATTGCCTACCTGGCGGGCGTACGGCTCCTGACGGCAAATTATATTCGAATCGCCGAGAGCTTGAAGTGGAAAGAATGGATCACCAGTCCGGAAGGCAAGGAGGACTACGTTCTTGCTGCACGGTATGGCGACGAACTTATTGCGACTACCGTCTTACGGCTGGTGGCCCCAGCTGGATCAACCAAGAAGACGAGATTATCCTCGGTCAAGGGTGGCAGCGGAGTTATCCGTGCCTGGACTACCAAGTACAGATATCGCAACAAGGGCATTGGAGGGGACATGCTGCGCCTTGCTGTCTTGACGACCCGAAGCAAATGCGGCGACAATGCACAAGTGACATTTGACCCAGACCACGCGAACAGCGCCCGTCCCCTTCATGACATGTTCAACCGACCCTTCATCAAGCGGGAGGAGAGAGCAAAGAAGGCGTTGGCTCATGCACTAGAAGCCTGCGATCGGGGAGAGAGCAGTTTCCAGATGGAGTAATGTTTCAAATTATGCGAGAGTCTGAGTTGGATAGCTTGAACTGATGAAACTGTGATGGAGACAAGTATAAACATATAAACGGTCATGTGGGCTTAAAACAACTTTTTAATGAGATACCCGATGAAAAATCAGCCACTTATCCTTGAGTACTACCGTTGATATTTATCTATCATGACTCTTAATCATGCGTGCTATCGTGTTTCTCCAAGTCAACGATGCATTGCACGCCTCTTCATTTTCGGCCAGTCGTAAACATGATTCATAACTAGGTTCTTCATCATTCTACTACCCAAATCCGCAGCATTTGCATGTCCTTCTGACATGACCATATTCAAGTTAGAGCAAACAAAATCTCACCAACCGGACTCATCATACAAAACCAAGGCAGTGAAAACAAATACATACCTGATCCCAAAATATCCACAACAACCTCGCGTTCACACCACCCCATCCCCCCTATATACTAGTATATACACCCCGCCCCAAACACCAAACACACCGCCCTACAACTCAGATCTCTCCTTCTCCCTCTCCTTCTCCTCTCTCAAGGCCTTCAAAGCAAACAGCTCCCTCGGCCGCCCGGCAGCATCGCAGCTCGAAAACCTCCAGCGCGGGCCGTGCCTCATCCCCACCAGATTCACCATACTCCACCGAACGGCCTCGGGCATGCGCGGCCAGTTCCTCCACACGCCGCCCTCAAACGTCCGGTCCGTGTTGAGCAGGAAGAACGGCAGCACGTCGACGTACCCGGCCTTTGTGACGGTGTTCTTCCCCCACGCCTTGAGCATGTCGCCCGCCAGCGCGCCCCGGAGAGACTCCCGCGCCGGCGCGTTCTCGTGCGCCGCCATGGCCGCCATGACGGCCACCTCATTGTGCAGGTGCGCCGAGAGGTCCGCCGCAAACGAGTCCATGACCCCGCGGAGGGCCCCGGCGTCATACGCCGTCGCGTCGGTGGTGTTGAGGAGTGCCTGGAAGGCAGCGAGCCCCGGCAGGAAGGATTCTGCGAAAAAAACAAGGAATCAGCGTCAGCATGGTATGTGCCCTGCGTGCAACAACAAAACATGGGCGTCTCTCGCGAGTAGTGAGTACCGTGCTCCTGCGTCATGTTGCCCCAGATCCCGTCGTCCCTGAGTATCCCGGCCATGTCCGGGAACAGCTTGTCCTCCTCGTCGTCGTGGTGCGACACCAGGAACTTGTGCCACGTCAGGGCGTACGCCGCAAAGTCGGGCACGTCGTCGCCCCGGACGTGCGGCGCCTGCAGGTAGATGGAGTTGTAGCCGCGGACGATGGCGTTGTGCAGGAGCGCCATGTGCGTGGCCGCCGTGGTGAAGAGGTCGTTCTGGCAAAACGGCCGCGTCTCCTGTCAGCCACCTCCGTCTCAACTCACTAGACTGGCGGGGAAACAAACCTTTTGGTGCAGCGTCCACGGAGTATCGACTAGCTTCAGTGGTCCATCTGCCCAGGCGCCGGCTGGCGGTGCTCCGCGGTCGTGGAAATACGGCGACCGGCGAGAGAACAGGTTCGCGCCGAGGAAGACGTAGAATACTAGTGCGATGAATCCGGCCGACCACATCTCGGGCAAGGGCAGGAGAAACACACTTCACACTTCAGTCACGGCAGTCTGAAGCCCTGCGAGTGCAGAATGAGTTTCGAAAAAGAGTGAGTGTGAGGATGAAGCTTCATCCTGGGTTGTGCAGATAAGGTCTCGAGAGTCGGCCGATGTTTAGCTAATAGGGGACTTGTGATTGGTGCTTGCCCCGGATCGGAGGGATCTGGTGGTTCGGTAGTGGGTTGATCAGTCTGGGGTTGAGCCGCTGTCCGTAGTAGTAGTACTAGTATTACGGTTCAAGTTTAATTAACACTAAAATTGCCGATTAGACCGGGCACCGGGGTTAGTAGCGATGCAATGACCGGTGCTGATTTGAATTGTGCCAATGTTGAGTCTATACGCGGTGGAGCGTATATTCCCCGTTACAGCGGTTGTCAAAATGATATACCCTGTTAACAATCAGCCCGGCGTGTGTCTTGTTCCCATGGCTACGAATCAATAGAAATAGTCCAAGTAGAAGACTTATTCGATTAAAGTAAGCGACATAAACCAAATGCATTATGCTGTTCCATAGCATTCCGTGTATGCATGCATCTACCACACTTTTGTAAACCCCATCAGACCCCGTCGCTAATCTGTATAAACGCCAGCTAGGGCCAAAAAAACATACGAATGCAAATGTGTTTTCTATCTTGCTGAACAATCCACTTGATAAATATCCTGGACTTGGCACCAACTATGCAAATGCACCCACAATGGCCATCAGCAGAGAACCGGCAACCACAGCTAGATACGCCTGAAGACGCTTCTTGCCCTTCAGAACGCGATAGCTCTTCTCTGTCAAGAAATCTTCTGCCAGGAGCTGTACCAGGCCCGCATATAACAGGAGCCCCGACGAGATAGCATTCATAAATCCCACCACCAAAAGGCCGCCCATGGACGCAGGGTCATACATCTTGTGGACAATCAGACCAATCGCCTGACCAATGGGAGTTGTGAAGCCATAAGCTAAGACCATGAGCCACGGCCGGATTGAATTCTTGGGAAATGGTACCGCGGCAATGCGGCTGCCTAGAGCAAGACCCTCAAAAGACTGGTGGAAGCTGATGGCGATTAAGAAGACGACAAATGCTGGTCCCGTGGCTACAGAAATCGCCATTCCAATAAAAACGCTGTGAAATAGAATACCAGCTTCAAGTAGAAGGCACTGCAGAAGTTGTCGTCTCGTCTCTTCCGGTGACGACGGATGTAGAGTCGGTTCCGAGGGGTCCGTCCGAGTCCCAGGCTTTGTTAACGAGGCATATGCACCATTGTGATTGTGATTGACGGGAGCAGGGTCCAGTTCATCCATGTCGAGTTCCAAGTCGGAATCGCCTTCATTGAACTCGTTTTCTGCGGATGCGCGTCGGTGTATGGTTGCGGTAGGCGTGGATTCGGGCACTGGCGACACCCCGGCCACAAGGCCCTGCGCAGCCTCCGTGTCGTCACCCAAGGAGATATCCCGCGGTCTGTGATTTCTCGTCCGGCCCGCAGACATGCCCGGGTGATCATGAAGCGGTACATCTTGAAACTCGCCTCCGCCGTCGCTTTCGTCGCTATCAAAATAGTTGTGCGCGTGTGAATGCGAATGGCCGGCACCGCGAGCGGTCAAGTAGGATTCGACGCCGACAACCATGATAGCAGACACCATGGCCACGAAGCCAGGAAGTGGCGTATAGCCTTGGCTGAAGAAATAGGGCAAGCACGGATCGGTTAGAGATTCGAATGCCATCGGGAGCAGATGCACAAATGCCGTAGCGAGCAGCACTCCGGTCCCGACATGTTGGCAGTAGAAGATGATGGTCTTCTGTCGTTTCCCGGTTGTCGCGCGCCGTGATATTAATGGGAATCCGCAAGCTTTGGCACCGTCAGGTCAGTCACCGAAACTCCAAGCCTGGACGGGTGGATGTAGCTTGCAACTCCCGAGAACCCGGACTCATCATACCTAGTGTGCTCAGCGTCAAGATCAACAGCAACGCAAAGACGTGCGCCGCAGTATCATACCACCCAGTTTCCTTGCTACCGCAAGCTGGTCTCTCGCCGTCTTCTTTGCGTCGTTGGAGCTCTGCGAGTAGCAGCTTTGTGGAAATCGCTGACCATTGCGGATCTGGAGAGGGAACATGGTTAGTCTTGGGTTTGGAACCCGACGATGGTCGCACATTGAGCTCACCAGCCATTGTGTCGATGCCGATATGGTCGCCAGACTAACTACTGCGTTGCGGAACTGCAGCTCGTCTCATGGCGCATCGAGGGAACAAGAAATCGACAAAGGATGAGAAAGCTCAACTTGGGAGGCCAGGTGGACTGTACATTGTAGCGTCAGCACTGGAACTTCCATGTCTGCATAAAGTAAGTATGTACTCCGTACACCAGACCGTACTTGGATCCCCATTGTAAGCCAAGCGCAAGGGGCCAACTGGTTTGGCCTATTGTTCCAAGGGCAGTGCTTTAGTGTGGGGCTGCTCCGGACATGTCTGGTACATAGAGCGCGCCCAGCCCCCCTGGGGTGACTCAGGTACTACTGCACTGCCAACAGCCCCGCCCTGTGCTTGCTTTCGCATTGAGTGAGCAAGTTTCCGGGGGTGCTACTTGTTCACATGGGCACCTTGTTGGGCCGAACTGCTCAAGCTTGGTATCAATAATAGGCCACAGTCCACATACTGATCAATGCTAGTCATTTGTAGTCAAACAAGCCAAATATTGGCGACAGGTTGCTTGAATGACCAAGGTTCTGACGGATTGATCTTGGAAACACGCCGTCCCACATCAAAACTGCCTTGGGCCTGAATTACACGCCTGGTTGCGCAGGAATTTTACCATTCCCGCCGTCAATGGCAAAAAATTGTTGTTAGTCGACCTAAAACAACTTCATGGGGCGGCGGTAAGCCCAAAAAAGGCTGCAAGGCTGAGGCCTCGGACGGTGTGCTCATATGCGATTAAACAAGCCATCGTTTTCAGCGTCCAAATAGTCAGTTAACCAATTTTGACATAACACGGGGACATTGGCGAATCCGGGGTGAACATGAGTGAACTTTTTATCATTAACTTCATAAAGCATTCCGACACATGGTATCTTTACAAAAATCTCCAACACACACTCCGATTTATCGACCAACTCGAATAACACCAGCAGCCATGAGCTTCTGGATCTTTGACCGAACACCCGGGTTCTTCATGTGTTCCTGAAGTGCCATGGGGTTGGACTGAGCCTGCTGCAGGATGGACTGCATGACAGGATCTTGCATGATGCTCATGATCTAATTCCGAAATGTCAGCATGGCCAGAGAAATATCAAGGGGCCGGGGCTAGCTAGATAAACTTACATCTGGGTCCTTCATCAATCTCTCCCGAGTCTGCTCTTCAGTCTCGTTATCGCGGGCAGAGTACATGGCGTTCAGTGCCTTCTGCTGCTGTTGCTCGATTTCACGAGCATTGGCATTATTGTGGAACTCCTGGTCAACCTGGGTGGCATCAGTGCAGGCATCCACGCAGTCCGAGTACTTGCGCATGCCGAAGAAAGCCTGAGCCTTGCGAATGTATGCTCGGATGAACTTGGGGTCTTTCTTGATAGCCATGTTGCAGTCATCCACGGCACTAGGAAACTCAAACAACTTGACAAAGGCCGCAGCACGGTTGCTGTAGCCCCGAGCATCATCGGGGGCACGCTTGATCATCTCCGAGTACGCTTGGACAGCCCCAGGGAAGTCATTCTCTTTGAACTTCTTGTTACCCTCCTCACGAGCCTCCTCAGCCTTGACAGGGTCGATGTATGCATTCTTTTCAGCCTCAACCTTCGCTTTCTCCGCAGCCCGCAGCTTGTTCAAAACATCGGGTGTGCGGTGCTCAGTCAAGGATTTGCTGTAATTCTCAACAGCTTGGGCCATGTCGCCCTTCTTCTCGTAGGCAGAACCGATACGGGCATAGCTCTTCGCAATAAGTTTGTATTCGGCATAGACGGCGCGACCCTCCTCAACAGCCTTGGTGCAGGTTTCAATGCACTTGTCGTAGTCACCCTTTTCGAAGTAGGCAGCCCCCAGGTTGTTGAGGTAGGTGATATCCTGGAAGATGTCCCAGGCTTTAGAGTAGTGCTCAATGGCCTCGTCAAACTTGCGCTTCTTGTAGTTCTCGGTGCCTAGAAACTTTTCCTTGTCGGCCTCCTCCTTTTTCTTCTTCTTTTCCAGTGCCTCCTCATCGAGTTCCTCGGGCTCGGGTTCAGGTTCGGGGGCTTTGGCGGGCTCAGGCTTCTTGGGCTCGGGAGCATCGGGCATGTTTGTGTCACCTCGGGGATCCGTATCACGCACGTCCATATCGACTCCCATCAAGACACCGAGAACCTGGATCATTCTGGGGTCAGTGAAAAGATCCTGGGGATTTCCTGGATTCTGCTGCATCTGCTGCAGCTTGGCCATAAAGGAGGGATCTGCTAGAAACCCGCTGGTCTTGGGGTTTTTGGCAAGCTTCTGGATCAGATTCGGGTCTTTGAACATCTGTCCGAGGCCTCCGGTAGGGTCTGCTCCAAAACCACCAGCTCCGCCTAATAAACATCAAGTCAGTTGTGGTGCGGGGTACAAAGGTATATGCGTGCCATCATTTATTTGCGTACCTGCTTCATTTTGCATAGCCTTCTCGACAGAAGCCAAGCCACTCTTCAGCTGAGCATTGTTGGCATCTAGCTTCAGACCCTCGCTATAGGCATCGTTGGCCCCGAGCAAGTCGCCCTTTCCATGAAGAGCTGCACCCTTTCGGCCCCAGCCCTTGGCCCAGTCAGGCTTAATCTGGGTAGTTTTCTCGGCATCGGCCAACGCATTGTCCCAGTCCTTTTGGGATGCGTAGGCAGCAGATCGGTTGCTGTACAGGATGTGGTTCTCGGGTTGGAGGGCAATGGCCTGGGTGAACTTGTCTCTGCAGTAGCACAAAACGGGTTAGCTTTAATTGCTGGCAAATCTTTACCGTACAGCAATACGATGAGCAATATTGGGGGCTATGGTTAGTACATACACAGCGTCATCAAAGTTCTTTTCGGCAATGGCCTTGTTGCCAAGAGCTTTGAGCTCGTCTGCGGAAGCCATGGTATGATGTGTTGGGAAAGCGCAACTTTCGTTAGAGAAGGGATTCTGGTTTTTGAAGAGTCAATAAATTCTACCCAGCTCTCGGAATAGTGGTTTGTTAAAGAACAAAGTTGACAATCGAGGTTGTTGGCGCCGCTGTGGGGAACAGTCAATAGAAAATCATGGAACAGCTCAGCCCACGCCCAACAGCCAGCCTTCGCAGCCTTCTAGCTGTTTCGATGGCGGGCCGCAGCCTAACGGCCCAATTGGCCACCAGTTGATAGCTGGTGTGGGGCTGCAGAGACGAGCTCAAGGTTCAAATGTTCCGGAGGAGCAATTGTGGTCAGCTGGTCAGCTGGTGCTACCAGCATCAATGATCTCAGACGGGACAGGAGTATCACCGTGCATGTAACCTTTGACCGGACATGTCCATATTCCAAACAGAATCATAAGATGAGCAAAGATGATACAATCGCCAACCCGCAATTTGGACCTGTTCATATTATCAACCCTCAATCCAGACACACCCGAACGGCCATAGTTCTCCACGGACGAGGCAGCAATGGTCAGGAGTTTGCCGACGAGTTCTTCTCATCTCACCTATCTGGCCACAAGCCCCTAGCCTCGGCGCTGCCTGGATGGCGCTGGGTGTTTCCTTCATCCCCATCTCTCTGGAGTACTACCTTTCAAGAATCAATACCGGCTTGGTTTGAGGCTCGGTCGTTGACTGACACCACTGCCCGACAAGATCTACAAACTAACGGCATTGCAGCATCAGTGAGACATATTCAGGTCCTTATAAATGAAGAGGTTGCGAGGCTCGACGGGAATGCGAGCCACGTGCTCCTTGGGGGTATTAGCCAAGGTGCCGCAGTTGGCATATGGACGCTACTCTGCCCAGGCCCTGCACGAGGAATTGGGGCATTCTTTGGCTCCAGCACCTGGCTTCCGTTTGCTGCGAATATAGAACGAGCACTATTGCAGGCTACGGCTGATGCGAGCACAGAGCCAACACCGGGAGAAGACGAATCTGACGCCTTTGTTAGGGGCATGATGACACTTGGCGGACAGCCACAAGGCGAAGCCTCCGCCATGAAGATTCTCCTGGGACACGGTGATGATGACGCATATGTTGACATTACCCTTGGACGGCAAGCTAGGAATGTGCTTTCAAAGGCCGGTTTTATAGTCGAGTGGAAGGAGTACTCTGGCGCTGAGGAAGAGGGTCATTGGTTCAAAGTGCCAGATCAGATGGATGATATTTATAAATTCATCAAAGAGAATTATCCCGACGAGGGAGAATGAGACCTTGGCGTAGCATGCCGGGCGAAACGCAAACAAGGTGCTGCATACTCTGTAGATCAGTATTGCACCCAGTATTGTAACTTTGTAAGTACACATGTGGAAGAAGGATGGCGAAGAGAGATACACCAGGTTTACTGTAGCGGCCTTTGTCGCAAGAGGTTCCTCCGCTTTTAGTAGTAAAAGAAGTTGCAACAACATCAAAAGTAAAGTTTCTGACTTCTGGCGCACTTGCATGTCATCATCTGCTCGGCAATATCCGATATTAAAAAGTACCTCGAGCCCCGCAAAATAAATAACTGCCCAAGTACCTGGGTAGTGGCTTGCTCAAGACATCAATGGATTGAGAATGCGGCACAAGGCACTGACTGTGGCCTCTCGAATACCAAACGAGAGTCTAATCCGCTCAATACTCCCATCACCCCAGCCTATAAGTTTATCTTTGTGCAAATACATTGTCAAATAGCATTTTGGCATTGTCAGCCGTGTCGTCAACTCTAACATGATCGATTTCCCCGCCACCTAAATTGTCCTCTATAAACGGGGACGGGATAATATGAAATATCCTCAGCTGGCAACCACGAATTTCGCGTCCCGACTCGCACGGGGGCATGCTGACACACAAACGACTACAACTGCCGAAATAATGTCTAGCCCTGGAAGCAATCGCAACTTGTGCAAAACAATGGCAGCAATTTGACCCATGGACAGTCATGGATCTAGTACTACGGACGTTAAATGTCCCGATTCGGAGTAGTTGGGTTTCAACTTTTAAACATAAAACCTCAATTATTATACCGCCCAGAATAACTGCCTGCGTTTCACTGTTTCCTTTTGACTTTTATGTCCCTCCCACCCGGCGTTCTCGCTGCCAGCAAAGATGCCAGAAATAGCAGAACGCCACGACATCATCATCTTGGGAGCCGGCCTCTCTGGCATAAACACTGCCCACGTCCTCCGCCAACAGCTGCCCCATCGTCGCTTCGCCATTCTCGAGGGCCGCTCCGTCATAGGCGGCACATGGAGTTTTTTCAAGTTCCCCGGCTTCAGGTCGGATTCGTACATGACCACCTTTGGATTTCGATGGCACCCCTGGCCACACGCGCACAAGATTGCTTCGTCCAAAGAAATCGTCGCATACATCGAGGACGCCGCCAGACAAGACGGCACGTACGACCAGATCCGGTTCGACCACCGCGTCGTCGATGCGGAATGGCGCGACGAGGACAGCTTTTGGCGACTGACCGTCGAGCACGCCGGAGAGGCCAAGGTCCTGGCGGCAAACTTCGTCATCGGGTGCACGGGGTACTATGCCTATGACCAGGCCATGCCAGCCGCGATCCCGGGCATCGAGAGCTTCTCGGGCACCGTGGCGCACCCGCAGTGGTGGCCGGAGGATTTGGACTGTTCCAACAAGCGTGTCGTGCTCATCGGCTCGGGCGCAACAGCGTACACTATTGTGCCGGCACTGGCTGATCAGGTCGCGCAGCTGACCATGGTCCAGAGGAGTCCCAGCTACGCGGCCGCGATTCCGAGGACGTCGTGGTTGGACACGCTGCTGCGGGCCATTCTGCCCATGGGTCTTGCGCACAAGATCTGCTGGTGGAAGGACATCGCCTATGAGATGTTCATCACGCAGTTCATGGTGCATTTCCCCGGTGTTGCCAGGTTCGCCCTGCGGCTCAACACAAAGGCCGCATTGCCCAAGGACTGCGACGTGGACATTCACTTCAAGCCGCGATATGAGCCCCTCCAGCAGCGGCTGTGTCTCTGCCCGGATGGCGATTTCTTCCGAGCCTTGCACCGGGCTAATGTCGAGCTTGTTACAGACGTCATTGACAAGGTCACGCCGGATGGCGTACTGCTGCAGTCGGGTCGCAAACTCGACGCTGACATAATTATCACCGCGACGGGGCTTTATTTCCAAATCATGAGCGGTATAGCTGCCAACGTTAATGGGGTTCGAATCGTCCCCGGTTCGCGTTACACCTGGCGAGGCACCATGCTCGAGTCTCTTCCCAACATGGGCTACGTTTTGGGATATGTGTTGCAGTCGTGGACACCCGGGGCGGAGGCAATTGCCAAGCTGCTTGTGCGTGTCATCAAGAGCATGGAAGACAAACAGGCTACCAAGGCCATGCCCGTGTTGGAGCACAGGAAAGACATGCCGAGGAAACTGGCGGTTGATTTGAACAGCAATTACTTTGTCAAGGCGGCTGACAGGATTCCCAAGGTTACGGGGGAGGACCCGTGGTATGGACGTACACACTGGATTCGCGACATGTGGAGCGTCTTGTTTGGAGATATTGACAAGGGGTTGGAGTTCAGCGGACTGAGAGAGGGCAAGAAGAGCTTGTAAAAATAGATTTTAGAGGCGGCTTGCACCAGGGGTATAGTCTATTAATTATGAGGAAAATAATGGTCACGACACTGCATCCAGTTCAGATTGATCCGGCCGTCTAGGCGTGGTTCCAAGACTGTCCAAGCCTCGTTCCCCAACCAACTCAATGTTTGGCCCTGCAGCACTGGCGGCATCGGCATCTATTTTCCCTTGAGCCATGGCTTCTTGATATTTTTTCCCGGTTTCGTCCAGCAGCGCCTGTACCTCTGTTTCCCGCTTCACGATATCCTCCCTCTCCTTCCTGAGTTGATCCAAATGAGCATTTTTCACCTTGAGATCATTTTCCATTTCCCTGAGTGTAGCTTGCAGCCTTGTCAAGCACTCTGACAAGCTTGGCAGTGGTGTAATCTTTGGAGGAATTTGAAGCAAATCTCCGGCTGGATTCTTTCTTGGCTTTTTCAAGCCATCGAGTCCTGCCTTGCTTTGTGATGCCTCATACGCCATTCTCCTTTCGGCATCGCTGTCTGAGGAATCGTCTGAGCTGTGACCTTCAGCAGCTGTGATCAATTCTGCCATTTGCTTCCTCTCTTTTTTCCTACGTTCCTTTTCGGCACGCTTGCCTAGCGAGAGACCGCCGTCCTCGACGTAATCATCGAATCCTTCTCCCAGGTCTTCATCGTCTGCGAGTAATCGGCCGTCATCCTTCTTCTTGCGCCCAAAGGCATCCGTGTCGTCGTCTTCAACCGACAAGAAGCCTTGCTCTTGAGCCAGTCTGGCGCGACGTTCCTTTCTTTCGCGTATCTCAGCCTCTGAAAGTATCTGCGTGCCTTGTTTCGGCGACGAGGCTCCTGGGTATTCGACCACCAAAGCTCCGTCAAGTTCGGATGGATCTAGTTCCATCTCGTCGGCATCGCTAATGTGCAAGTTGGAAATATCCTGCGGTGTGCTTGGCGTCGAAGACTGTAGCTCATCTAAATATTCCTTGCTGTATCTTGGCCGATCCTCTTCTTCCTCTTGTGTAGATCTTGTTGGCAGTGTTCGTACAGCAATACCGCGTCTCACAGCGCTGTTTTCAAGCGCTCTCTGTCCCAGCGGCACTTGCTTTGGCGTAGCTAAATCCTCAGACTCGCCACTTTCGGGACCACCGCCAAATGACAGTCTAGTCTTAGGACCCTTCTTCTTTTGTTTTCCGGCGCCGGGTCGATTTGGTCGTACGACGACCGGCCCATCGTCCTCTGCATCTTCGTTGCCTGTGCTTCCGGTTGCGGCTGAGGTGTCTCCTTCTCCTGGATTAAAAGTTTTTCGCAACCCCGACTGTCTGAACGGTTTGCGCCCGGATTTTGAGCCAAATAAAGGCTTATGTACATCTGTCCATACATGGTTAGCCTTGAGATATCATCAGCAAAAAAAAAAAAGAGTCGCACGACGGGGGAGGGTCCCTCACCTTCTTTGGAGCCAGCGGCATCTAAGCCTGATGACGAGCTGCCGTCTGATCCCTCCTCGTCATCGACTTTGATCACTCTAGCCTTGCGCTTGGCCGCGAAGGAACTCATCATGCAATCATTTTTAGGTGGTTATTGTGTCCAGAAATCGAATCACGTTGTCGCAAAGATCAAAAGCCCATGACGCAGGCAACAGTTATCTTATCATCACGTGACACATTGTATGCCTGTTGTTCTAGTAGTGGGCAATCGCGATGCATCAAAGAGCTTTCAACAGCATCTTATGCCCAGATTATTTCATAGCTCAAGATGGCGCCCGCGCAACCTGAGCTCAAAAAGGTATGTGGATTTTGCCGCAAGACTGTCGCCGTTTATGCTTTGGTCGAATACCGGTTGCCTCTCCGACATGGGAGTCTACACACAAGATCGAATCCAAGTTGACATATTCCCAGTATCTCGAGAAGAGACTATTCGTACAGCTGAACGGTAGTCGCAAGGTCATTGGAGTCTTGCGCGGATACGATGTAATATTCCCTTGAACCCTACGTCGCACGCCCCTATTGGATCCTGCTAATCACACCGAAGGTGTTCTTGAACATTGTCCTCGACGAGGCGGTGGAAGAGAAAGAGGGTGGAGATAAAGTCAAGCTTGGCATGGTTGTAGGTTGACGTTATAAGCAACTCTCTGTTCATAGGATGTAAAACTGACTTCATGATCAGGTTATTCGAGGAAACTCAGTCGTCATGATGGAGGCCCTAGACAGAATCGGCGGCGACGACCGACAGCATCATCATCGATGATTCAATACTGGATGCAAAAATGCAAGTTGACTATAAAAACAAGTTTGGCGTTCTCGGATGATAATGGTGACGTGGAATTGGGAGGTTTTTGCGCAGGAATAAGTTTTTCTCTCTGGCTCTTAATCATAGACAAATGACAAAAGAACAACCCCTATGCACTTTGCTGCTGAGTCCAAAACTTCTCATCGTACCAGTCCATCAGCTTACCGCTATACTTCTTCTGCCAACCTTTAATGCCGCCCTTGAGAATGGCGGCTGACATGCTTGCTTCGCCCATTTCGTTGAGATAATCCTGCATCCAGCCTGCACATCTAGGACCGCGGCCATTCGAGCTTCCTGTTTGGGAGGAGTCAGTCTCACTGGAGGTTTCGTAAACCATGTGATGAAGTGAAGCAGCTCACCGCAGTAGAAGATGATGGTTTTGACATTGGCTTGTTTACACAGTTGATAAATCACGGGCCGAGTTTGATATAATGTGTGAGCGGGAAGGTTCAGAGATGTGGCGATTGTGCCGCCCTCCCAGTCCGTTCGACGAACATCCACGAGGAGAAAACTCTTTGCGCTATTTGGTCCGGCCGAGGCATGGCTCTCCAGGAGCTGCGCGACGTCTTCTGGCTCGAGGGCGTGAACAGGAGCTTTCGGCTCCGGGAATGATGACCACCATGGCGGGGCATCTTGGGCTTGGGTGACTGCCGACATTGGCATTATACGAGGGCAGTACGTTAGAGGCACTAGGCGCAATACTTGGTGTACGTACAATGAAACTTATGGCTGGAAGCAAGGATGAAAGGAGACTAGGTGGTCATTACCAAGAGATACTGAAGGGGAGAGTCTTTCGCGTTGGAGTAGATTTGGAGGTCAGTTGCCCCACCAAGTGCGTCCCTGCCGCGGATGTAAACTGGGCTGCAAACTGAGGCATATCAACAGGCAGTCATCAAAGTTGATCAAACAGAAAAAATGTCATTATAAATAGGAGTATTCCTTCCAAATACAGATCGCCTATACATTCTATGACCAGTCCAATCCCATTTCCGAAACGCCACTCATGTCATCTCCAGTAATGGTATTTCACATCTGAGGCTGTTGCCCTACCGGCCCCTGTCCCATAGAATTCATAACTAAAGTTCCCCAATCCAAATATCCGTCAAACCAAACAGTAGGGTCGATTCCATCCAAAAGATCTGAAGTCCAAGGAGTGCTATCCAGGAAATTTTGAATCTGAGTTTGATCCTGCGCGAACCCGTTATTGGCCATACCGTTGGGAGGCTGACCCATGTTGGCAGACGACGTTTGTGGGTATGATCCTCGCCATTCTTGAGGATGTGCAACCTTGCTTAACCGATCATGGCCTTCAGCTGCAGCAGCTACAAGCTCTGCCCAGCGTTCGAGTTTGACACGCGTGATGCGGACTTTAAGAGCGCTAAAGGTCCACACGTTGTTGTCCATCTTCTCTTCCTCTGGTGCGGTTTGTTGGAAGATATTGTTGACTTGCTCACATTTCGAACACAATTCGGAAAGTATTTCCGGAATATTAATCGTCAATCCTGGTTGCGACTGGAGCTGGGATTGCAAACCAGCAAGAGCTGCGATGAAATCTTGATCCACAGACTCGCCACACCGTGGTTTCTGGTCGCCCTGATTGTACCCCTGGAATGATTTGGATTCGGATAGCCCATTAGTACCCATTTGTGAATCTGCATTATACGCTGAACTGCCCTCCCCAAGAGGCATGGGCGTGCCTCCTTCGTATACCGTCCTGGGCGTTGCCAGCTGCGCCCATCGCCCCAGCATCGTGATAGCGTATACTAATTGCGACATGATAGTGGTAGGATGCCTGAAGTAAGAAGAAGCAGGCACCGAAAGCCAGCTATCAAACCAGTTTCGGAGCGCTGCACTAGACTGATAAAGCTTATCGAGCGGAGTGCCTCGACCAAGGGGTCCGGCTGTGAGGGACTGCGAGAGAGAATTGACAAATGCCAAGTCGACTGCATGAGGCTCGTAGAGTCTAAGCATTGCCGTGTTGAGATATGACAAAAAGGCGCCTGCAAGCTGTTAGTATATTCATTTTGCATCGACTTCTGCAAAGACTGGAGAACAACATACCGTCATTCTGTAAATTTGGAGGCAGAGTATTGCGCATTGTCTCAATTTCATTTTGGAAGGCAGCAATGTAAGCCGACATGGGTGCAGACGGAAGCCCGGGAATATCTTCTACAGCCTTATCCTTAGAATTGAGTTCAAAAATGCGTTCTGTCAACCGCTGCACTCTGACTAGGTAAAGAAGAGTGATGTCGGATTCATATTCTCTCGAATTTTCAAGCACGTTCATACAATCCTGAATGTACGCCGTGTATTTCAAAGATTCAACTCTGTTGAAGCTGACTGAGATGCTGGGTCATGTTAGAATAGGCTTTACAGCTGTAGCCGGCGCATTAGACTTACTTGCACGTCAAAAACCATACTCCGAGAAGAGCTCTTCTTTCTTCATTTGTTCGCCCAGGAGGCTCATCAGGTCTCGCCACCATCAATCTCGCCTGCTCTCGTAATCCAGGTGCCCAATTCAGACCTAGGTCAACAACAAGGCTCATTGCCAAGGCAATCAGATTGTTCATCTGACCATGCATTAGGCAGTGATACTGGTGCCAAGAGATCATGATCATCACGCCTTGCAGCAACTCCAATGACCTAGCTGAGCGGATGAGAACATAATCGGCAATGTGGCTCATCAGGCGGTACATCTGAGCTCTCATTGACCTCAGACTGCGAAATGATGTGACCATTCTGATTGCCGACATTAGGAATGGTCGGTTAGAGCGTAATTCAGATGCAGAAACCGATGGTGGAATGACAACAAAGGGGAAAACAGGCAGCATCTGGGTTCGGTAGAGCTCCAAAAGCACATCGTCAGAATCTGGCGGGGGAGGTGCATCACGAGGTGCATCGCCAGGTTCGGGGCGGCAAATACATGCTGGAATTGCATAACAGTTGTATGTCTCGGGGATCCTCCAGGAGCTTGAATGTGGCATGTATGATGTCGTAGAGTTTGTTGACGGCGTATCATGAGTTATGGCGGAGTGCTCTCTGGCAGCCACATCACTAAGAGCACCTAGCGCAGATTGATTATTGTTCAATTCACCCGAAGCTTGGAGAAGGTTGACCAAGCCATTCAGTCTCTCCTCAATCTGGGCGGTTCGACTGTTGTGCGGTAGTTAGTGCATTGTGAAGTCGTCATCACACTTACACAACCCCAAGATGAGCCGAGGTTGGCCGGGAAATGGACATGCGGCCTTGAATAAAAATAAACATTGCATTGCAAGGGCAATAAGTTACTCACGATGGCTTTGCTTGACGTTTTTTGCGCGGTCGATGAACTTGTCCCGTACATTCCTTCAAAAGCCGCTGACACCTGCATCAAAAAAACATGTGCTATCAGCCGACATACCCACCAGACACATGAAAAACGAGGCGGACAATTCGGAACTGAGGTCAATTAATTCAGTCGGGCAATTTCCAGCCCTATCAAAACCACTTACCTGTCACACTTTGCGCTTGGGCCTGGGTTTGATCTGATGCATTTTGCTTTGGCCGTTGCGCACGCCGAGCACGCCGCTCCCCATTTCGCCGTTGGGAGCTTGTTGTCGTCAGCCTTACTCTCATCATCTTGGTTCGCCATGTTCGCCAGTGGCATCACATGACCAGACAAACGCCGTCCAAGTCCACTGATGTGGTACGTAAGGCGGTTTTCTTCAGCCTTTTCGGCTATATTAAGTTTACCCCGGCGGGCTTTTCGCTTGGAAAGAGAACAAAAGCAATGCGATGGAGAATTGGAGGTGGTAGGATGATCCGGCAGTCTACGGAAAAGTCCGTCCCTGGGTTCATAAGCTAGCCTGGCGCATGTGATTGGCCCTGGAGGATAATTGCGGAGAATAGCAAAAACGCCGCACGCGGTCTCCTCATGGCCTGAAGACGGGGGCTTCAAGTGTCAACGATACAGACAGTCAGCTTAAAAGGCCGGGCAACGTAAATGCCACAAATCATCATTGATTTGCGGCTCATGCGAGCTTATTATGGCCCTCCGTAAACAAACAAAAGATAATCTGTTGGACGGTAATTGCGAATTCAACACCATGTATCGATACACCCTATGTTACATTTCCTTCCCTATGGATGTAGAACAGAAGCTCTTAAGTATACGTAGAAAATCCCACCCCAATTGATAATATGATCCAGTCTATTTGGACCGCGAAACGCCAGCACCAATTACACCAGGAAGCTGCTCCTCGCCAACGTTGAACAAAATGCTGATGGCTAAATAGAGAATACCGACCAAGGCGAGAGTGAAACCAGCAAATAGCCAGAATGCAACACTGACGTCCTTCTTTGCACATGTTGGACCAGCCCAGGTTGTCAGACTTCCAGACGTGCTCCGGGTACGTTGGCAATGGCAAGAAAAGCATGCGGCGGTATTCTTGGACCCATCGACTTTGGCATACTTGTCTTGACACTCACCATGCGAGGAGCAGTTGCGAGTGCTGGCCATGCACGCTTCCTTAGTTTCATAGCAGGCTTTGATCCGCTCGCTTGAGTCAAAGATGGGGTCCGGCTTGGGTGTTGAGGTCGGCTCAGCATTTGCTGCAGGCCTGTCAAAAGAGGAAATGACCTGTTCGGCTTGACGGCGGCGCAGCTCTTGTTGCTGCTCGTCTAGCCAATTGCTAGAGCTCTTGGTTGAAGGAAGGGCGACGATAGTTGTCTGAAGTTCCCCGGACTTCGCAAGTCGGATGAGCTGTTTGATTTGTTTCGGCACCTCGTCGAGGAGTTCTGGATTCTAAAGCACCGTTAGCATCTCGCACTCGCAGTCCTCGGAGTGGCAGCTTTCCGAAAGCTATGCATTCATACGTACCTTTTTGATACTAAATTTGGCTGCAGCAGAACGCTTGCCCGCCCAACAGTTTTCTAGAGGGTTAACCAACTGTTGAATAGAACACTTGCTTCCATCAGCAACACCTGCCCTGTAGAAGTCCAGCTCCATCAGATCTCGGTGCGCCTTGTCAGAAGGCGGGTCTGCTATGGTGAATGATGGACTCATGCTGAGTGCTTTTTGAAGGTCCTTCATCTGCTTGTCATCCATGCCCTCTAGCATCAAGACTAATTGGCTGGGTTCGGTGGCTTGTCCGTCCGAGAACAAAGGAGGAATGTTTTTTCCGAAGCGGCTGATGAGAGAAACTGCATGTTCAGGGCCGACGCCATTCGGGATATCGTGAAGGGACAAGCCCCGACCACTGGGGGCAAGTCGTTGCAAAAGTAGTAGCCGAGCGAGACTGGGGGTGATCGCGGGAGGCGACGACGCATCGCCGGCGGGCACAATGAACACTTGGGCGGATTGCTGTGCGGCAGCAACGTACCCCGCAAAGGCGGTAATGAGCCCGGTCGTAAGCTTCATGATGGATATTTTCTGATCCGTGAAGCTGCTGGGTGTTTGACGAGCCGGAGAGCTTGAGACGTCACCAGCTTGACGTGGATGGGCTCCACGCTATGCGGACGAGGGAGGTGTGTACGAGCTACCGGCCACCATGCGTGTGTCGGAAACACGGCGCCAGATACTCCGGACTTACCAGGCGGCGCCGGTACTGAACAGTGCAAGCCCAGCCAGGACCCACGCAACATTGAAGGACCCATGCAATGCCACCACCGATGGCCGAACCAGCGAATATCTACGTTACCAGCTTCCCACACTTGGCCTTTCTCATTTGTCTCCTGCGTTAGTTTCATTTCATCGAGCGGTGTTATTCTTCTTTATTCCTATTAGCGATCCCTTCCTGAGAATACTTACCCACCGTCCCCATTACGTCAAGACACACCCTATTCTCTGTGCGTCGCAGCGATCGCGGCATGCTGCCCCGAGCGGCGGCCGCCTTTTGGCGCGCCTCAACAGCTTCGAGCTTCATTGTCAGACCAAATATTGTACGCCGGGTGCCGCAATCGACTCGACCACTCTCACTATGGCCCTTTAAGGGGAGCAAAGTCCCACATGATTTACCGGTGTACTTTCCTCGACCTCCTCCGGCACCGAAATCACATGCATTTCGAAAGCGACTGGGGTAGGGCCGCCTCTGATTTTGTTTCCACGTCGAGATTTACGCTGACTTGTATCCTGATAGCCGTGTCGTGTTTACTACGATTACATTATATGTGTGCTTCCAGATATTTGCGACCGTCGTTTTTGATCCACTTCTTGATTGGGCTGATCACGAGTGGGATAACCTGTCTGACAAGGAAAAGCGAGAAATGGAGGAGATGGCGGGTGAAGAAGACGACCCTTTACTGTTTCTCCCTTTCCCATTTACAACCAAGGAAGTGAAGCAACCCCCATATAAAGGTTCCGATCCCGAGTGGCTTGCGTTCTTGGCTGTGAACAAGGACCAGCAGGTTCAAAAAGATATCAAGTGTACGTGGAAACTGTGTACTTGCCACGCTCGCTGGCTAACCCGATGAATAGTCGGACTTGCGGAAATCATCCGTCGTGGTGTGGAAAAGAATCCAGGCTATGTAAGGCTACTGGGAGGAAAAGACATCAAACTCAAGAAACTTTGGCTCGATATCATATACCCCCCAGCACCTCCGCCGAAACACTACGTATCTGGGTAAGTTGTCTCTAGCGCATATATATGAATGCAATTCCTAACTGATAGGCGTGAAGGATCATCATCGATGACGAGGGCATCTTCTGGGGCGACAGACCAATCGACTCCGTCGCCGCGAGCCACGTCAACATGGCTATATACCCCAAAGCTGTAGCCTTGACTGTTTGGACTTTTGTCAACTCTCTCTGCAGACAAACAGCACAAGATGTAGCTAAAGCCCTGGGATTCAACACAGAACCACCCCAAGACACATCGTGGCAAACCGTCGCTATTAACCGCATGAAGGAGCAAGGAGCGCTAGGCTCGGGGGGCAAGCACGCCGTCAAGGTCCCCAGCACTACCGACAAGCCTGCAAACTTCCCTTTCCCAACGGCCAACGGGGATCTTTTCGGACCTTCTATCGGCAGCGACAATACCCAGCTCGACCCTCGTATCCAAGGTGCTCTCCACGCGGCTTCCATGACGTTCACCAAAAACTGGCAGCCTGTGAAACAGCCCCCGAGCCGTGGGTGCATCCGTGTAGATGGCCTGGTGGAATTGCAAGGTAAGAACGCCGTCATGGCCGTGTATGTTCTGGGGTGGTATGATCCCAAGCAGAAGAACTACATGGCTATTCAAACAGGCCTGAAGCATTTGATACAGCTGAAACAGCGGCCAGCTGCAGGTTGAAAGTGGCAAATGGCCATGTTGTAAATTAGTACCGGCAGCGGGGGCTGGCAAAAGTCAAGCATGGGATTGGCGCTAGCAAACGGGGATTCTTTTTTTAAGTGATACCATAGACCGTTCATTCCATATGAGTACGCAGGGAGCTACGCTTCTCTATACATCGTGCACTGCTATACATAGGCCACAGAAGTATTAGAAATTTGTATTCCTTACACTACAATTTTATGCGTACACTGCGCATAAAGACCAGCAATGCTGTTTACCGTCGCTCAAGCTGCAAGACCCAAAGCCAGGTCCCTTCCTAAAAAACATTGCACCAGCAACTCCAATGTGACCCAAGATCAACTCTCCGTAGCATTTACCAAAAAGCAACGTCCATATCCACGTCTGAAATGGCTTAATTTCGCAACACATTAACATAAGCTGTAAACACCTCTAGTTCAACCTCTGGCCCTCCTGGGACGCGCTCATGCCGAGGAATGGCAGCGATGAGATGCGCCTCAATGACATTAACGCCTGGGTGGAGCATGACGTCGAATGCGCGCTCCTGGGGTAGCTGGTTAGGGATAGGCTGATGGCATGGCTTGAGAGGCTGTTTGTCGATGAGAACCCAGAGACTATACTGGCGGTCTTGGAGGAGGTCTGGGAGCATTGGCACGATGAAGATGCGATTGATGATCGGGGGGACGTTGACGGTGCCGGATTGTTGCATTTCATGGGGAAGAGGAAGGACATCGAGGAGGACGGGGTCACCGGGTTGCATGCTGGGATGGAGTTGGATTCGAAGTCTAGAAATGAGTGCGTCTTTGATGCCTGGTAGAGTTTGTTAGCACATTGATTTGAATTGGTGATGGGCGATCTGAGCGTACCCTTTCCTGGAGCACGGAGTCGTTTTGGCTCTACATAGCCATTTGCCATTGGATTCGTGGACTGTATTTGCGGAGGTCCAGCGGGTGGCGGCGGCGCCGGCGGCGGCGCTTCCACGGCAGGTGTTGGCGGCCCAGGAGGAGCTTCCGCAGGAGTTTGAGCGAGCACTGCGGGAGACATTCGCGCACTTTCCTCTGCCTTGAGACCAACATGTGTTGATGGGCTGGGCGAAGGCATTGAGGCCGAGGCGCTTCGTGCTGCGTCGAGCGCAGGCTGTCGTGCTGTGCCATTGACATGAGAGCCACCAGCGGGGGGTTCGATAGACTGCGCTGTCTGTGGCGTTGGTGAGTCAACAGAGCTTCCTCGGCCACCAACAAGGATGGTAATTTTCTTCGATGAACTGGGGGTATCGATGGATTGTCCAACCTTCAATTTGATCTTGGGCTGCGCAGGTTCCTGAACCACTGCCTTGGCTTTCTTGAGTTGCTCGTTGAATGCTTTCTAGAGTCGAGGTTAGTCCCAAAACTACGGATTGTAGGGCCAAAGCTACATACTTCAAGTTCTTGGGCCAGTTCATAGATTTCGCTGCCCTCTTCATTGTAGAAATATGCGTTGTTCCACAACAGCTTGGCTCTCTCTGCTAGAGCATTCCAACTCTTGAAGTCGCTTATGCCCGTGGGGTCTCCACGGCCTTGGATGCCCAGGACTTCTTTCTGAAGCTTTTTTAGTGACAAAGGGTCGGAAATGACTCGATAGTAATCTCTCAAGGCGCGGGGTGGCAAATTGACGAATGGTTCAAAATATCCCTCGTACCTAACACCTGATTAGTTATCTGTGATGATTGGGTTCCGTCTTGAATGTGCGTACTCTGGCTCCTTGTAACGTAGTAGCTCCTCGACAATCTTTTCCTGCGCCTGCTGGAAGTTCAACCCCTTGAATGGTACATTCTTATACTCGTGGTCAGGACGGCCAGCCGGTCTGGCTCGACGCGGACTGTTTGTGTGTGATGCCAAGTCCAGCGAAGGTCGGCCCCTAGACCGTTTTAAGATGATGGATCTGCGCCTAGAAGCTGGTTCTTCATCATCCCCCTCCTCCCCCTCCTCCTCAGCCTCCTCAGCCTCCTCCTCTTCTTCTTCTTCTTCGCCGTCCTCGTCTTCTTGCTCCTGGGCTGGCTCTTCTTCGCCTTCGGCATCTTCATCCCCCTCCTCCTCTTCTTCCTCTACTTCTTCACCATCTTCGGGTGGTAGCGGAGTTGGCACTGCCTGATAGTTCCGCGTTTGATAAGCTGGATTCGTTTTGGTCATGTAATTACTCAATGCTTTTCTAACGCGTTCAGCATCTTCGAACACGGTTGATGAGCGAGGGTAAAACTCTTTCGCGTTTGCAATCATTCGTTTGAAATAACTTTCTAGTTCCGCAAGGTTCTTGAAACCTCCTTTATTGAGTTTCTCTTCAATAGATGTCAAACAAATAGGCATCCGAGTTCGCTT
This sequence comes from Metarhizium brunneum, assembly GCF_013426205.1. Lineage (NCBI taxonomy): Eukaryota > Fungi > Ascomycota > Sordariomycetes > Hypocreales > Clavicipitaceae > Metarhizium > Metarhizium brunneum. The sequence goes on along the minus strand of NC_089422.1, from coordinate 8,277,010 downwards.
GTAATATTCTGCATTTCCTTCCCGAGGAAGCAGGTTCTCAAAATATATCGCAACGAGCCGTCCACTGTCAGGCGAGGGTCCAGTTAGATTTGCTTGTCAAGTATTAGCATTTCATATCAGAAACACTGCACTTACCTTTTGTCAGCAGTGCGGCGTATTTGCTCAAGAAAGGCGAGGCCGTAGGCTGTAGTTGATTCACGGGACTCGCCCTTGGAGAGATCGAACTCCTATAGTCAAATTCTTTTAGCGAACTCATCAGATCGCTTCAACACCATTCACATGGCTTTGACCCAAATAGCAAACATTGACTTACTGCTAACTTGCGACGTTTGGCAGAGCGATCATCCGCCTCTGTGGCCGAATGGCCATTTGCCTTGCGCTTGCTGTCCGTCATGTTGAAAATCACAGACGCAGCGGTCGGGGCATCACAACCAAGCGAAATTCAATTTGCTTCTTTCAGGTTGTCAAGTCGGATTGGTGTCTAGAACCTCGCCAGCTGTTACGGGAGCTCGCGAAGACAGTTTAGATTGCACTCGACGCGTGATTGTGATGTCGCGTTGCCGTGAGGTACATGTGCTGCGCACAAGGCTGCAGATTCGGAAGGATAAATCGAATACCGCGCAATTAGTCGTCGCAAAATTGTCTCGCAGACTGCCAATGATGTGCTGGCGTCCAAGCAGCCAAAAGGAAGCTTGGGATCTGGAATCTGTCGATGGTTAGGGCGACGGGGTTTGGGAGAGACCAGCGTTCTACAGTTGCTTTTCGAATTCAAGGTACAAAAAAGCACGTACCAGGCAGCTCTGCGCTAGTCCAACCTTGGTAATAAGGCAACAAGGCAGAGATTCGTTCAAGGTTCTCACACATTCTCTTTCAGAACAGAAGCTCTTTGTCAGTGAAACATGGGGAGGAGTAATATATTGGGGGTTTGTAGTCGCCAAATGATTGCTTTTATGTAAATAATAGCATTTTCCCCCTTCAGCCATTGACTATGATTTCCAGTTGCGCTCATACTTTCCAATAGCGAGGTGGTCCCTCATCGAACAAGGTTTCCCTGGCGTAGAGGAACTGCTATTGGGGCTAGGCTGAATAAAGTCAAGGAAAAGTACTGGTAAGTACTCGGCCATTCATTTATCTAACATTGAGTCTACCCAGTACATGGTCTCTCATGAATACCTTAGGTACTTAGATCTGGCAGCGATCAGTACAACATCAGGTTTGCGCCGCCTCTACTTGCACCGCGGGAAGAGCCAAGTGGAACCAATTCCCCCACCACCCACCAAAGTGTGTCATCGGTGAATTTCACAGCCCATTGTCGCAAGCCGGCTGACTTTTAGAACCAAGGTCTTTCGACATCGTCACCCCATTGTCAGGTTCCAAGATGCCTAACGGACCACCCCCCGGCTATGATCAGGCGACGGCGGAACGCAATACAGGCCCTCGATCTGCTGGGCCGATTCGCAAACCGGTGCAGCCACTCGATCTGCCCATCATCAAGCACCTCAACACCAAGCGAGTGGTGCTCGCATCAGCTTCACCTCGGCGCAAGGCCTTGCTCCAACAAGTATATAATAAAAATGCGCCGCTATATACGTATAGAAGCTTACCTAGGAAACAGATTGGCTTAAACAACCTGGAGATCACCCCCTCCACAAAGCCCGAGGACGTGGATAAAGCAGTCTATGGACCCTATGAATATGTTGCTGAGACGGCTCGCCGAAAATGTCTCGATGTCTACACGACATGTTTAGAGACGCACCTAAAGTCGATACCGGACCCCGACGTCGTAATTGCCGCCGACACAATCATCGCCACTCGAGACGGCCGCATATTAGAAAAGCCCCGGAGCGAGGCAGAACACATCCGCATGCTGAAGCATATGCGTGATACAGAGATGCATCGTGTCTTGACGGCTGTAACGGTGCTGGCACCTCGGGAAGATGCACAGCATCCCGGCTACTGCATTACCACTCACACAGAAGAGACAAAAGTGTACTTCTTCAGCGAAGCGAACGGCCTACCGGACGACGTTATTGAAGCCTACGTAAAAACCCGCGAGGGTGCAGACAAAGCTGGAGGCTATGCCATCCAAGGGATTGGCGGCATGATACTCGCTGAGAAGATTGAGGGCAGTGTGGACAACGTGGTGGGATTACCAGTCAGGCGATGTTTAGCCATGGCCGAAAAGGTCGTGTTTCAACAGGATGCGGATGAGTTTGACGATGGTGCCACCGATGAGGATGATTGATGCAGTGCAGAAAGACTTGTGTGATTGTCATTCGTGCCGGACACTCCCGAAGTATCCGCAACTAGCAATGCAAATTCACAAGCGTAGCTTGTGACCTCGGACTGTCGACGGGCACAAGGGGAAATGATGATACCAGGATTAGTCGTGCCAGGTGGCACTAGATAGAGTGATATGGGAAATGTTGGCAAAAAATAGATCAGATCGAATCATCAGGAAAGCATGAAACCGAGGCTTCCGCAGAAATTAATACACACGGTACATTACTTGTAGCACATCGATCTGGCTGTAGTTGACTTCCATCTATCTAACTTTAGAAAACTGGAGGTAATGGCATGTGGAAGTGTCAAGGAGTACCTAGCAGTTACCCCCTGCGTCAATCAAGATATATGCCCGGCATCATCCGTTCACAAGATGGCCAGATCAGTCAAATCCAGGGCTCTCACGTCCCATTGCGTTCTTTTAAATGCTTCATCTCCGTTAATTCTACCCTTCCCCGGACGCAGGTGGTGAGATGTCAAGTAGTTTTCTTTTGGCGAACCCGCAGGAATCAAGCTCCGAGGCCAATCTACTTGAGTACCTACCTACTTACTTAAGTAGGCACTTATACGCCAATACAGTAGCTGGGTCAATTACTTATGTTTGGATGTGGTACGCATAAGCCGTGCCTTGCTCCGCACCCTAAAGTACGTACTTAAGTGCTTATATCATGTACTACTTCGTACGCTGTTGTCTGTTGCTCCATATCCCGTTCCGCCTTCACAAGCAAGACCCGTGCGGCTAGCTGATGCATGTGCTCAATGCATAAAATGTGCATGTGATTTTGCATGGGGACTCCAACGACTCGGCGCCAACTGGCTTGCGCAAAGCCCCTTGGTAGTACCCCGTACTTGGTGGTAGATTGCAATGTCCCCCCACTAACCGAACCCATCCATGCCCCGGCCCAGTTTCTCGTCTCACATGAAGTCGTTCGTTGCTTGTTCCAACTCACTTCTGTTCCGCATCTAGCAAAGAAACATATAGCCGACTTGGTTCCCATTCCCACCACTGCCATCTATTCGTCACTCCTTTTATTCCAGGCTCCTTCCTTCCACAACAAAGCGAACCAGCGCGTGGCAAACTATTCCGTGGTTATAGTCATCCCTGTCCCTCTCACGCTCGCTCACGCCAACTGAAACCATGTCGTCGCCGAATAATACATCAACATCGTCCAGAGAGAATGCCGCCGCTGGTGCTGACGAGAAGCCTCGCTTGACTGAGGAGGAGAAGAAGCAGAATCACATTGCTTCAGGTATGGTGCCACATGACGTTATCTCTCCACCCGCCAACACCCAACATCCTGTATACTTCTGCTCGGCCGAATCAATGCTGCATGCATGCATTCGTTTAGATTTGTCAATCAGATACCTTTTTTCCCTAGACAAATTTTATTTACTTCTACTAACCTGCCTTGCTTTAATAGAACAAAAGCGTAGACAAGCCATTCGCGAAGGATTCGACCGCCTGACTGAACTCGTCCCTGGTCTAGAAGGCCAAGGCCGGTCCGAGGGTCTCGTACTGAAGCGCACCGTCGAATATATGCGCCAACAGATGCAAGAACGTCGCGCACTTATTGAGCGCATCGAGCAGTCAGGCGGTCATGTAGACGACGAGCTCAAGAAGTTAGTTTGCTCCTCCCTTAACCCCTACCCTCATTTCTCCCATTCAACGTCCACTGGCCGAGCGAACGCTGCCAAGCCGAAATGCTCCTGTTGTCTTCTTTCCCACCGCCGTTTACCATCTAACCATCTGTTAACCAGGGTGTTGAACGAACAGACTCATGGCCGCTCAAAGGGATGAATCCGGCTTATGCGTGTGACGATGGAATCTCCCAAACGTAAAAAAGTGCCGACGGGCCGGCCATAACAATCACTCCCTTTGCTTTGTGAGCACCGGAGGAGAAAACCATGTTTTACAAACAAATATTACCTCCGGATGGCGAGCTTTGTGTTGAGAATACTTGCGCTAGCTACATCCCTGTTCTTCGCGTGTCTGGGCGATTTAACAGAAAGAGTGTATAGCCCCAGCTTCTGAACGATACCTGAGCCGAGGTCTTTGCGGGTCGTCGCACATCATGTTTCATACCACAACCATCCCTAGTTGCCATTTCCGTCCCACAGGGAACTGCTGATGTTTTGGGGGAAGGGGTTCAGCATTACGCTGAGTCAGGGGTGGTGTTTCTGCATTTGGCAACGGATAGTTTAAGAAGTAGATGATGTGCGACTGTTGTGTGAATGAGCGGAGGGTCATCACGCAACAATTTTGGGACGTTATCCGGGGATGTGATGGGTATTCTATTGTGGGATCATTGAGGCTATAGTTTACAATGTATAAATACAAGACAAGTTTTAGTTACCCTATTCAAACGCGTCGGCCAATTTGCACATCTTGTCACGCATCTCCATGGGGCTCATTCTCTCTTTCCCGAGGCTGACTTGGCCATGCTTGACGTCCTCTTCGCCCACAACTAGGATCTGGCTGTAGCCGTTGATTCGTGCCTCTCGGATCTTGGAGCCGAGAGAGCGAGCACTATAATCGACATCGACTGCTAGGCCGGTCGGGTTCACGGGTCCTTCCGTGCTCGTTTGGCCTGCTTCCTTCTTCAGCCCGAGGAGGATCTCTTTGACTTCATCTGCCCAATCCAAAACGGGCCGTGATGTATTGACCGTGAGAATGATGGCTTGTCGCGGGTTGAGCCAAAACGGCCACCTGCCATCGTATGACTCAATCAGAAGGGCCATGAGCCGTTCCACCGAGCCCAATACCGCGCGATGAATCATGACGGGCCGCACGGGGCCGTATTCCGCCAACAAGACCGGATCATTCGTCGTCTCTCCCCGTGCTTCGTATTCAGGCGCGGGCGCCTGGTACTCGAGCGCGAAACGCTTGGGAAGCTGGAAATCCAACTGGATTGTGGCCGTCTGATGCTCTTTTCCATCCGAATCCTTGATCACAATGTCAATCTTGGGGCCGTAAAATGCACCATCCCCCTCGTTGATGCTCCACTCCATGCCCGACGAGTCCAGCGCCATCTTTAAGCGATCCTCGGCCCTGTTCCACTCGTCTTCGGTGCCGATGAAGTGGTCTTTTGGTCGGGTAGACAACGCAAGTCTGTAGCCGACACCCAGGCGGAGAACGCCATATACGACCTTGACAAAGTCCAACGTCTTCTTGATCTCTTCTTCGACTTGCGAAGGGCGGCAGAAAATGTGGCCGTCGTCCTGGTGGAATCGTCGTACACGGGTCAACCCAGATAGAGCACCTGAGATCTCGTTTCTATGCAGAGGGCTAAAGTCGGCATATCTGACTGGCAATTCGCGATAGCTGTGGACTCTGGAGGCAAATATGAGGCAGTGCCCCGGGCAGTTCATGGGCTTCAGGCCGTACTCGTTGTCTGCTTCCAAGTCGGGCTCGGCTGGGCCGTGGCCGCCTCCGCAGCACCCGCCTGCATCTTTGTCGGGGGTGCTCGTGTTTCCGGTCACGGTGTACATGTCGTCGGCATAGTTTTCTAAGTGGCCCGACTTGGCCCAGAGCGCTTTCTTATATATCGTTGGTGTGATGACTTCCTGGAAGCCATAGCGAGCGTACTGCTTGCGGATGAAGTCGATTAGCCGATTGAAGATTCTGGCTCCGTTTGGTAGGAAGATTGGGGACCCGGGGCTGTACGCGGAGGTGATGAAGAGTTCCTGTTGCAGGCCTATTTTTCTATGGTCGGGAGGTTCGCGCTTCTCTGGCTTTTGAGAGTACTGCCGGCGACAGAGACAGGCGGGACAGGTCCATCGCACGCGTGATATGCCCAGAGCCGCTTGTCTGGCAGCCCCTAAGCGTATCATGGCGGCGGTGGCTGTCAATGGCGGTCGAAGGCCACGATTGAAGCGCTTGGAGTTTGTCCGAGCTGGCCTTGTTGAGAGGTGAAGATGGAAGGGCTTCCTCAGCTCATTACTGGAAATGGAATGGATCCACTGACATCCATAGATTTCGTGCTGTTTTAGGGGTCCACTGGCAAGCAGAGGGCATGAGATGCCGTCCGGTCGACTTTAGACTTCAGAGACTGGCTTGTGTATTTCAAATTTGCAGGAGATTTGGCAAGATTACTAGTCTGATCGGGACATGGAAGTTGGTACATGTGCTCTAAGTTCCTAATTAATTTGCCTTTTTTTCTCTTTCTTTTTTTTTTGTCTGCGTCTCTTGCAGTCAATGGTGGCAGTGATGGGCTGCGTGTGGTAGATAATTCGCCGGTGCCCGACAAGGTGCAGCAGGTCACAGCTGAATACCCTCGTGTATGGTCAAATAATATACAATCATATCCGAGACTTGAATTCACCTTGAACAAGTCGGTCTACCAAGCCACGGCCAACTGCCGTGTTGTTTTACAGGCACGGATGCAGGTCAATGAGGCTGAACCGGGCTGGCTGGTTCTCGATTGTGGTTCAAGCGCTTAGTCCAGGTCAAGTTGGTGAGAGTCTAGTTTGACCCCTCCATTTTGTCTGAACCCCACCAAACCTGCCCGTGGGACATGCGTCGGTCGGTCAAGTTCAAAATTCAAGCTCTCGTGCTCCAACCCCACGGCGTTTGTTGGGACTAGGACGAGAGTGTTATTTCTTTGCTCAAAAGGCTGTACATAGCCTGTTATAGGGAGCGGCAGGTGGTTAGTTGAACCGTCCTGGCAAAACAACCATGAGCTTTGCTATCGAGGTTCCTGGCGAGGCGAATCCCCTGTCCCTCGAAACGCTGTGCCACGCGTTGCAGGCTGCCACTTCGAACGACTTTGCGCAAAGGCAGACTGCCGGGCAACAGCTTACATCTTGGGAGCAGACACCGGGCTACTATTCGTCTTTGCAGGTAGGAAGACATTTACGCCCGCACATGCCAAATGAGGGCTGACCAGGTGCCAGGCCGTGTTCCTCGATAAGTCGATCCCGACCAATGTGCGCTTCCTCGCCGTTATTCAACTCAAGAATGGAATCGATAAGTACTGGAGGCTATATGCGCATGTCAGGAATGGAATAAAACCGGACGAAAAGACCTTGATCCGATCTCGACTCTTTCAAGGAACAATTGACGAGGAAGAACGAAACCTGGCCCTGCACAATGCCCTTGCTGTGGCAAAAGTTGTGAGAATCGACTACCCGGCAAACTGGCCCGATGCACTGTCTCATACAATCGGCCTATTACGGTCCGGAAAGGATGGAAATCAGAAGCATCTATACGGAACTCTTCAAATTCTTCTGCGGGTGGTGAAAGAGCTGGGAACCGCTCGCTTGAGGAAATCACAGACAGCGTTACAATCCGTCACACCTGAGATTGTCTACGTCTTGAATGATATCTATGCCGAAAAGACTACACTCTGGTTATCATTCTTGTCCAGTAATCAAGGGTCCGGAGAGGATGCCAATGTTGCCATGCATAATAGTCTTCTGTCTTTGAAAATTATCAGAAGGCTTATAATCCTAGGATATGAGAGGCCGCACACCGACAAGTCAGTCGAACAATTCTGGACGATTTCTCAAAATCAATTTGGACAGTTTCTCAACTTTGTAGGCCAGGAACCCACCATACCTCCCATCTACCAAGACCTTGTTGGCAAGCATCTTCTCCAGTTTACGAAATTGCATATAGACATGGCCGAACAACACGCAGCGAGTTTCTCGATTTTACCCAATTCTCTTCATCTTGTCCATGCGTACTGGGATTTGGTTTCCAAGTTCGCAGAAGTCTTTGACTCGTCAGGCGGCATCCGTCAAGGTTCTGGGGACGCCGGTTCATCCAAGGCTAAGGTTGAGGGGCCTCTGCAAGAACGGCTGGCGCTTAAAGGCCTTCTTTTGCTCCGTGCCTGTGTAAGAATTGCATTTCAACCGGTGCAAACCTTCAAATACCGGACTCCCGAGACCAAGGCAGAGCAAGAACAGTCTAGAAATTTTATCAAAACAGAGCTTCTGAAAGACGATCTGGTCATTCAGATGGTTAACTCTATTATCACACATTTATTTGTCTTCCGACGCTCAGATCTTGAGGCGTGGGAGGAAGATCCCGAAGAGTGGGAACAGCAGGAGCAAAGTGAGGGCAACGCCTTCGAATGGGAGGTTCGGCCATGCGCAGAAAAGCTCTTTTTGGATCTGCTTACAAACTTCAAACAACTCATTATACCACCATTGCTTTCATATTTCCAATCTGCACAATCATCTCAGGCCGACATCGCCACGAAAGAGGCTGTGTACACAGCAATGGGCTTGGCTGCTGCCCATGTTGTCAATGTATTCGATTTTGACTCTGTTTTGTCGTCAACGATTGTGAACGATGCTCAACAGCAAGGTGGCTTGCACAAAGTCTTACGGAGACGCATCGCTATTCTAATTAGCCAATGGGCACCAGTTAAGCTGGCAGATACCAGCAGACCATTGGTGTATCAAATTTTTCAGCATTTTTTGAATCCCAATGACGAAACGAATGATCTGGTAGTGCAAATCACGGCTGCAAGACAGCTGCGGTGGATCGCAGATGAGCTCGACTTTAGCGTCGAGGCATTTTTGCCATATACTTCTGACGTCCTCTCTCAACTCATCCAGCTCATCCGGAACGTGGCCGTTGATGAGACCAAGCTGGCCATTTTAGAGTCCGTTCGAATCTTGGTAACGCGAATGGAAGAGCAAGTTTCACAGTTTGGCGACCAGCTAATGTCTGCACTTCCAGGCGTATGGGAGAACTCTGGTACCGAAGAATACATGATCAAGCAGGCAGTCATTGCTATCTTTGCAGCTCTTGTTATGAGTATGGGTGACGAGTCACAACGTTATCAGAACTTTATGATTCCTCTGCTATCAGAAGCCGCAAGGCCAGGGTCCGACATTCATGTCCATCTCATTGACGAGTCACTTGAACTGTGGAACGCAATTCTTATGCAAAGCAAAGCACCCCTTGCACCCGAAGTCATTAGCCTTGCGGAAATGGCTCTTCCTTTATTGGAGTACCAACCAGACACAGCATCCCAGGCACTTACGGCCGTAGAGTCGTACATCCTGATAGCACCATCTGCAATGTTGGAGGACAAGCTCCGCCGGCCAACGCTGGCCGCCCTCTCTGGCACTCTCAATTCCAAGAGCCGAGAGCAAGTTCGTCTGGGGACTGTTTGCATCGAGTACCTTATCCGAGCGGCAACACAGCTCGGTGGGTCAAACGGAATCTCAGTCATTGTACAAGACATGCTAGAAACTGGCTTCATGAACCAAATCATGACGAATATCCACGACGCATGGGAAGCACACCAAACAACCGGTCCTAACAGGAAGATTTCCAAGCTCAACACCATTACAGAAGGGGACTACCTGGCCATACTAGCCCGGATTGCCCTGGCCGAACCCAACATGTTTGTACAAATGCTCACTGCATTCGGATCCCTCGAACAAGTGTGGTCTTGGCTTTCTGCGGAATGGTTCTCACACCTCTCCAGCATGGACCACCAAGAACGCCAAAAGCTGTACCTTCTCGGCCTCACGAGGCTGATTGAACTTCCGTCTCCCATGCAAGAGCTCACGTTGTCCAAGCTCCAGGACTACTTCGACATGTGGACAAACGTCACCTCCGAAGTCCAAGAAGGGGAGTTGGGTGGTCATGATACACTTGTATGGGGCGAGCTGGAACCCTCAGAATACGATACCCCTAAGATGATAATAGAACGACAGACTATGGCCAAAGACCCGGTTCACTCGGTGCCGACATTCTCGTTTGTGAGTGCGAGGCTGCAGGATCTAGTAGCCCGGGTTGGTGGCGAGGCGGCGTTTGAAGAACAGTGGGCGGTGAATGTAGACAAGGATGTTCTGGAGAGGTTTGGGCAGTTGGCAAACGCGGCAAGATAGCAAAATAGGTTTATGAAGACATGAGGTAGAATGCCATGAATCCAATAGATGTCATACGAGCTCCCAGCTCGCCAAACTAACTCATTGCCAAAATAGATGTCATGGCACATTGCGTATACTACAAGAACTCTTGGTTGTCTTGGCTGTTCCACCTTGACCACGATTGCCAGCGATGGCGCAACTTTGTGGCTATCTGGGCGCAAAAAAGCCGGCCAATACCCTTCGCAAAGCACACCACACCCTCGGCTAGTGACTCACAACCTGGCTGTTACACGTATTGAATGGGGGGCTGAAATAAGGGTACTGTGAGGCCGCGGGAAGATGATATAATAACAGCAGTTGACTGCACTTTCTGGGCGTTGGCACTGTCCCTGAAGGCACACGACGTCGGACCGTGTGGTGTGCGCCATGACTGTAAACAGCTGGGATCTCTCGTTGCAAAGGGCTGTCCGCAGCAGCTGGGAAGCGACGAGATTCAATTGGTATCTGGGCTTCACTGCTTTTGGCGGGCCGCCGGTGCATTTTAAGATTGTACGTGTGCAAGACGGCTATGTGTGCTCGGCCAAGGTTAACAAACAACGAGCAGTTTCGTGACAAATTCGTGGTGAAGCTGAGATGGATAGATGAACAGCTGGTGCGCATCACACGCCGCAATGCCCCGAGTGTTTGTTGATTGAGAGATTTAACCGTACATTGACAGTATCAAGAGCTGTTTAGCATCTCGCAGGCATTATGTGGCCCCGCAAGCACCAAGATGCTCTATTGTATCAACCTCATCCACGGGGGCTTGCTTGCCGCCATCCTGGCGTTTCTAATATGGAGGTGAGTTGCAAAGGAGCCCTCGTCGTGGGCCAGGATATACAGGAAAGAGACACAGAGAGAGAGAGACTAAATATGCCTCGTCAGTCTGCCCGGCGCATTGGGCATGTTTGGCCTGTCCATCGGCGTCTCCAACATCCAGGATACTCTACCGCGGGAGGTATACGCGCTCCTGTCCGGCCTCAATGCCGCCACCGTCGGCATCATTGCACTGGCAGCGGTTGAACTTTCCGGCAAGGCCGTCACCGACCAACTCACCCGGATACTGGTCTTCTTGGCGGCCACGGCGGGAATGCTGTACAACGCACTGTGGTACTTCCCGGTCCTGATGGTACTGTCCGGCTGCGCCGCCGTCATACATGACTACCGCTGGCTTCACCGGCCGGTTCGCAACGTGAAGAGTTTATGGGTGAGGCTGGGAGGAGCCTCACCGGAGCCAGGACGGGTCGTTGGTGAAGGAGGAAGCGTTCCTGGCGAGCACGACGTCCCTCCATCAGAGGACCCTGAGCCTCGTACTATCCCGCAAGAATACCGCCTCGAGTTCTCCTGGAAGGTCGGGACGGCAATCATCACGGCATTCTTCCTCACCTTCATCGTCATCATGGTCCTTCGTGGTGTTTTGCGCAGTCCGCCCATGCTGTTTAAACTATTTGCAAACTTGTACCTCGCAGGGACCATCATCTTTGGCGGAGGACCAGTCGTCATTCCCTTGTTGAGAGAATACGTCGTCGCAGAGGGATGGGTCAGTCCCCGCGACTTTCTCATCGGCCTCGCCATCACCCAGGCTTTTCCAGGACCAAACTTTAACTTTGCCGTCTTCTTGGGTAGTCTGGCCGCCATCAACAGCGGGTATTCTTCAGTGGCAGGCGCCATTCTTGGGTTCTTGGGGATATTTCTCCCCGGCATTATACTTGTCCACGGAACCATGGGCGTCTGGAGCGCCTTGCGGAGCAGGCCGTGGGTGAAATCCGGACTGAGGGGCGTGAATGCTGGCGCTGTCGGGTTGATCTATGCAGCTGTGTATCGCATATGGCAGGTGGGTTATATCGATGAAGGGTTTCAGTCAGGGAAGAGCCTTGGTGACGACCCGTGGTGGGTGGTGGTCACTGCTACGACGTATGTAGGTGGGAGGCATTTTGGGGTTCCCGCGGCGCTTGCGATTGTGCTTGGGGCCGTGTTGGGACTGGTGAGGTATGGTGTTGTTTCGGCTCGAAACTAGTAAGCGATATGGAATTTTATTGGAGGTGTGTCGTTGGGTTTAAATATTGTTGCTTATTTTACGTTATTTCCAGGTGCTCCGTAGTAGAATGAGGCTACATAAAGTATTGACGCATATCATGATAGAAGGTACAGCATTCCAGCTGACAGTACTAGCTCCATTATGACTACCCTAACACTATCCCGCTTCTTTGTGGGTTGCCGATGCTCGGAGCTTCGAGAACGAGATTCACCCTCAAGAGCAGGGAAGCCTTGCATTCCATGGGCGATCTGCAAGAGATGTACGGCGGTGGAGGAGGCCGGACACTGATTTCTTTTCATTGGAACTCTCTATTGCTCAAGGACGAGGAGTTGCCAATGTTGTCGCGACTAGATCCAGTAGTAGGAGAGAACGGGCAAAGAGACCAAAAAGGGTCTGCAAGACCATAGTCCCATCCGTTTCTCTGCCAGTTAGACTGCCATGAAGGGGCTGGAAGCCAGCCGGGGGCGTTGCGAGAATCCTCCATATCCAGGTTTGCGGGCCGGTCAATTTCTCTTGAAGTATCTGAAGCTGAGGATAGCGGAGGGGGGAAATTGGTACACTGCGTATACATGCTATCTACTACAGATTCTATTAGTTTTCATGAATTACCATAAAACTCGCATACAAAGCCTCGTACCTGACATGAAGCCTCCTGCTTCAAGACTGGGAGGAACCATACGGTTGATCTCAATGGCGGCGGCATGGTGGAGGGGGGAATAACCTGCCCTGAGGGACCTCCCATGAGCCTTTGGTAGTTCTTCCATTCGTAGCTGCTCTCATATCGTAGAATAGGAGGACAGTAAAGTTTTCTGTAATGCGCTCGAGGTAGTCTTTGGTATGTTGCTCAATGTTTTCGGCATCTCGGCAGCGTTGATTAGGGTTATTGCGTAGTGTCTCTTTGATGATCTGCTTTCCGGTGTCCATAAGACCCGAGAATCCCGTAGAGCTGTGTAGTATATCTATCCCCAGTTGAGCCGTAGCAGCAACGGCCTCGAAGACGGGATTTTCTATCTTTGTGTTTGCGAAATTCTGATGGCGTGGAAGCGTCGAGGCTGAAACTGGGCAAAAGACCGCTGAATAGGCAGGGACTCCTCTCTCTGAACCTCCCTCCACTGGACCGTGGCAGTTCGAAGTACGCGACGTTGAGACATGCTCCTGCCTTGTTCGTAAGTATATACTAATATACCACGATGTACTATACTACTTAATTAATACTATAACAAATACTCTTAAAGATATGGGTCTAATAACATACATTTTACCCTCCCCCAGTTTGGGGGCGTACTTTGTAGAAACGATAATTCTTTTGTATAAGTGATCAATGAGTAAGTGGATAGAGAAGTAGCCTCGGAAGGTGTCGTGAGAATCGATGCCTACGGGTACGCATCGCGCATTTATATTCTTCTTAGCCCTCTGAACCCTTGTAGATACATGCTGATACTAGCATTGGACTTGACCTGTACGCGCCAGTCGTCGCAAATGTTGGTTTACAACAGATTTCAAGTAGCATGGACGAATTCATCTAGAACGTCGACTGGTACCTACGAAATGATACAACTCTACACTCATGGAGCGAACAGTTAACAAACAATCTTATTCTTGGCCTGGATGCAGGCAAGAAGCAGCTGTTGGCCGTGTTTTGCGTCCACCACACGCTACCAACACACCAACACAGCCACACATCATCAGATTCATCGCACCATGTATTGCCGTGCGCCCGACCTTCTGGTGATCAGAGCCGGCCTATACAAAGGAGCACTGACCAGGCAGACCAGTGAATCCCATTCTTGTCAAATACAATTGAAACAAACAAACATGGAACCAAGACGGCTGCCTCCGTAGCTGCATGCAAGCAAAGCGCGCGTCATTCGATGACACATGCTCATGCCTGGTAGTAACGGGGCGGCGCTCACCCAACTGGCAACACCCAACGACGGTACTTCCTTCTTCATTCGCCAGCATCGCCTCTCGATCCGCCCTTGAAATGTTGATTTCTCAAAAGACCTAAAAGAGAGGTGTAGCCGTGCATTCTAGGAGGGCAAAAACAACACCGCCCAGAGAGCGTCAAGATTCGGCACCAAGATTCCATTCCGCAACATGGCGACTCCCAGGACGACAAACTCAACAGTCTCCGTGTCCACGTTGGATCCGGATCATCATGCCATATTTACACGGGCTCTTTTAAATGTTCTATCTACGCAACTGGCAGAGTTCACAATGGCCCAGCTTGCCGATGGACTTCCGACAATAGACGTCTACCGCGAAGGGTACTCGAGGAGGAACCTGGGTGGCAATCCTCTACTCCCCCATGAGTCCCTCTGCGAGGGAGCCACGGAAAGGACGAGGGCTTTTCGTGCCGAGTTTGACCCTTCTGTTCTACAATTTAAAACTTCAGTACGTATGGCACAATGCTTACGGCTTCAAGGGAGAATGTGCAGCTAATTCAAGGCAGACAGTTGGTGCAAGCATTCCAAAACGCTGATCTGGGAAGCCGACAATTTGACTTGCGACTCATCTAAATGGTGGCAACTGCAGTCCATGCCATGGCTGTATACCTGTTAAATCTTGAAGAAAAGTCACACAAAGGTGATATTCAGAGCGTCGTCACATACGTGGAGCCTGACAAGACATATGAATGGATGCCAGGAAAATGGACCACGCGCGAGGCTCTACCAGCCTTTGCTTCAATATTCTCACATGCGCGTTATACATTCCACGAGAAATATCCAAACGGCGCGGCGGACATGGCAGGCTATTGGGCAGAGGACAGAATCTTTGGCGGTGTCATACTCTTCGACAGGGGCAAGTCAGGGACAGAAGTAAGCATCCTCCACCTACCATTACTCTTTTGCTCGAAAACTAACTGGATTCCCAGTGCAAATATGTATATATACACTCTGGAAGGGTCCGATAGACTGTTCGCATCTGGAGACCGCTCGATACCCAGTTCAAACAAATGATACATTTTCTCAAAGTCGGTCCTCCAGCCGCCCAATGCCCGTTTCCTCTGTGCGCAGATAAGAAAGTTAGACATCGATATGGTGATTATGACGCCATGGCATGGCATAATATCTATCGCGATCCATGGGAGAGGGTACTTCCCCCGCAGAAGAACTGGGATGCTATCAGGAGGAACACCTTTGACTACCCAGAACTTCAAGAGCAAATATTCGATAAAATTTCACATGGGCCTTTTTATACGATTACCCGAAATGCAAACACATTTTTGGACGTAAGGAATCTAGATGAGCGGAATAAGCATGACAACGCAGAAGCGGCTAGCAATCCACAGAAACAAGGCGAAGAACAACCTTGTGAAACTATACCCAAAGCAGGCAGAGAGGTCGATGAGCCCCAGGGTAAAGAGCCCGAGGCTGCAGAAGTCCAAGTCACGGAGCCAGAGGCCTCAAAAATGGTTGACGAATCAATCGAAGCAGATGGCTTCCGGACCAAGGAGTACAAATCAACAATCTCTGGGGCTGAAAATCCTCAACTTATCGATCCATCTGCCCATGAAATCCTCACAAACAAGTCCTAAATTGCAGTGTTGGAAATTGCCCTACCACAGCTGAAGGACGACCCGGTATCAACACCCGCGGTGAATGACTCTGGGACTAAGGGGAAGGAAGTCGGCACTGTTGAAACGGACATGGTTGGACCGACAAAACCCACCTTGACTAAATCAGGGATCAAGAAGAATATCGCTGTTAATGAACCTCGAGATAACGGACAAGTGAAGGGAGAAGTCAAGAGACGACATTTCATAAAAGATCAAGACACAAGTCAGTAACACATGTTTGATCGGCAAACGAATAACAGAGTGTATGAGCGGGATCCTGCTAAACAAAGGCCTTGAAGATGACTGGGAATAATATACATATGCAGAACTCTCAAACAGCGAGGAAATGATTTTAGATAACGACAGATAGCCAGGTAGCATGATTGATTTATAGCAGTTTTGGATAGTCTCACGTTACACCAGACTAATGGCCAGAACGGATAGGTTTTCAAAATGCAAAGGTACAGAAGCAATATTTCGAACCTGGAGTGCGTCAAGACCATTACTTGTCATCATCTACAACTTGTCGCTTGGTACATTTACAAACGGCTACCGCCTTCTTGTGGCACCTTGACAACAACCTTTCCCCAAGTCCCACGCCCCGACAACGCGACCAGCGCATCCTTGACTCTATCTAATCCGACAAACTCCTCGTCTGTGAATTCTGTTCCCCGAAGCTTGCCCTCCTTGACAAGCTTTGTGATGCCCTGCCATACGACGGGGATGGTTTCTCTCTCGTTGATGCTGTACGCGCCCCAGTGGATGCCCACGAGAGAAATGTTCTTGAGAAGAACCTTGTTCATGGCCACTTTTTCGATGGCGCCGCCGGCGAAACCAACAATTAGAATCCGGCCGTTCCAGGCAGTGCACTTGGTGGACTTGTCGACCAGCCCAACAGGGTCGTAGACAATGTCAACTCCGCGACCCTTGGGCGTCAGCTTCTTGACTTTGGCAGGCCACTCGGGGTCCTTGTAATCGAGGACGTGGTCTGCACCAAAGGACTTGGCAACTTCTAATTTTCTGGGCGTGGAAGCAGTGGCAATGACTGTAGCACCAAACGCTTTTGCGACTGTGAAAAGAGCGTTAGCTCACAAATGGTGCGTTCTGATATGTGTCGACTTTGGAGAGACGGGCAGCGAACCTTGAACAGCAGCCAAGCCGACACCACCCGCGGCGGCGTGAACCAAAACATAATCTCCCTGCTTCACATTGGCTCGTACTACCAAAGCGCCGTAGCTGGTGGGAGCGGTGATAAACAAGCCGGCTGCCTCGGTGAACGACCAGCCCTCGGGCACAGGCAGCATAGACACCTCCTTGGCAACACACTTGGTGGCGTATGCTCCCTGCGACGCGCCAAAAACCCGAGCTCCCCTGGGAAACCTGGGGTTCTTGGACCCCTTGGGCGTGGAGATGACGACGCCAGCGAACTCGGCGCCGGCAATCCATGGGAAAGCTGTCTCGGTAAGCAAATGGGGAGGCTTGCCCAGTCTTGGCCAACGGGGGATACATACGTGGCTGGTTCTGGTACTTGCCAGCAATCTGGAGAACGTCGAAGAAATTGGTCGCAGCGGCGCGAACCTCGATCAAATACTCGTCATCTTTGGGCACGGGGTCCGCAAGCTCAGACACCTTGAGCTCTGTTGGAGACTTGGGCCGCAGGTTAGTTCGCCGGATCCCCTCGGTGCATGATGTGAGCGGGCTGCGGTACCTTGACGTATTCTTGAACTTGAATGCCCTTCATTTTCGATTCAATGGGCTCCGCTCCAGGAACAAAAGATGACGGGAACTTATGGGGACGAGGTTCAGTTGGAGGTGGCCGGTGATGGGCGGCGATGGGCGGCGATCGGAGCGGAGGCCCGGGTTTATGAATATGGTGGAGAGCCGAGGCATCCCAGCGGCGTTACCGAAATACCGAATAGCGCAACTGGCCACTGAGACAGCTCCAGGTCCAATGCGTGCGCGCTGGATCTGGGGATCTGGGCGGCTCCGGCAGTGGGAACCCGCAGTGCCGCAGTGCCGCAGGGGGGTGGGCAGGCCCGATGATATTGCCTAGATAGGAAAGCTGCTCCGGCTCAGAGATGCCGGCGCGACTCCAGATACGCCGCCTTGAATTTTTGTCATGTTGGACGAATGAGTGGTTGCGTCCATTTTCAAGAGGACGGCTCATACTCGTTTATCTCGGTCGCACTATGTGCTTCCCAGAAAGCAGCGACAAGGGTGGGTGGTTTAGAATCTAAAATGCAACCTTTTTCTACCATCTCCCACCTCAACCGCTCAACATGACTTGCAAATAAGAAGTAAGAATCTAGCCTTGATCTAGATTTGAATCGCCTTGTCCGTAGGTCATCTATGGCTATCTGATGTGCCAAACATTACCATTGCTAAACGTGGGGTCCTAATAACTTATGAAATCATACCAAAGTCCTCAGACGAGCCCGGCTTTGGACAATGGGAGACGTAGATGCGCCATGTATCTGCCCCAAGGCCACTTCTCTCACTAGATTCGTGCTCCATTCAAATGCCATGACACTTTTATGTCTATAGTTCGTGTTGCGTCAGATGATCAATCTGCATGTGGGATTGTCCATTACCTCATAAAATTTCATCTCCGCCGTCCCTTCACTTGAGCTGAAAAACCAAATCCACAGCATTCTGATGACTTATTTTCTATTCCCTTTTTCAAGAATGTGGATAATGGATAATAATTGCCAACCCTCACCAGCTTGAAATCTCTGTCGGCGGTGATGGGCCAAAGTAGCAATTTTCCAGTGTATTGCTGCAGGGTAGGGTTACTCACGGTTCTGCCCAGTCGGGTTCCAGGGACTATTCGAACATTCAATACAGACAGTGGTACTGAAGGAATGGAGTGGGAATGTGTGTTGTTTGTAGGCTAAAGTTGTTGTTGACCAAATGATCAATGTCATGTGATGTGATGTACTCCGTGCAGGTCGTTCATGATGGGAAGGTGTCAATCTTGTTTGGACGGCAGACCCGCAGAAGCGGCGCGGCGCCTCTTCTTTCTCTTCCCTTCCCTTGGTCTGCGCCTATCGGCGGTGCAATGTGTCTGTCTGCCTTGGCTACCATCTACCGATCATCCATGCTGCAAGATTCCAGCATCGCTGACCCCCTCGATTCCACGTTGGGAACAAGACTATGCTGGACAGAGGTACGGAGCGCGCATTTCGAGTTGACCTTTGCTCGGGGAATGCGGGGTGACTGAGGTCAGCGACCTGATTCCTACCGGGCGCGCAGTTTGAATCCCCAGAGACAAAGAGGCGTGGCGTGACGCGAAAACCCTCATCGCCATCTCTCCGTACTTCAATACCGGTCGTATCGTCAACCTGGGGGACTCGGCCCAACAATTCCTCGGGAGGACGGGGTAGGACAATCTGGGCTATCTCGATCATTCTTCAATCACACCTCTCTTGCATCATGACAACGACCCTGGTCGGCTGGTCGGCCACGCTGTCTGCCTTGCTGCTGACGCCCTGCCAGGGTCTGGCCAATAAATGCATGGCCGCCCCGGATCTCACAGCCACTCAGCGGGAATCGTTCGATTGGCTGAAGGGGGGGTTGCCCGCGTATCCGTCATCAAGGTTGACAAGCCCGGCTCTGGATGGGGGATCTGTTCGTCCCTGGGCCTTGTCCCTCACGCCCTCAATTGGGCTGTGGCTCAAGTCCTACGGCTCTGCGGCAGGAGTCCTACATATGCAAGCCGGCGAGAGCTGGCCAAAGGCCTCCCAGGACAAGGACCAGAGCCACCACAGCCTGGTTTCCTGTATCCTCATTCTTCCCTGGTTGAAGGACTATGGCCTGAGTTAAACACCTGTGGCTACGACCATGTAGCGAGTCTTTTCCCCTTTTATTTTTGGCGTCAATACCTTGAAGTCTTGGTTGGGTGCGGTCAACCTTTCGTTGTTCTTCGTCTGAGCATCTGTTGCCACTATGGAGAGCGGAAAACGTTCTTCATTTGACGAGATTAGCATGACGGCCTCGGCCATACGAAGATTTACTCGTACCCCTACGAGCCATCGATTAAGCCTCGGACGCTCAACCACTGCCTCGATATCCTCATCGTCCATCAGGTCCTTTGAGTCTGAGAAGCAGCCGCCATGTGTGTATGAAACGTTGGTAACCCGCTCCATGGGGCAGTCTTCTTAGAACAGCCCTCCGCAGGACTAAGAGCATATACTGATGAAAGCAATCTTCAGCACGCGTGACACTTCGTCGGATGAATGCGCTCTGCATAGATTCATTGTATGGGCTGCAGTCAAGCGAAATGTTTGTCCCAAGATGACCGCCGAGGAGCGTAGGGAATGCCCTTTGCTTCGTTGCCGAAAGCGTTTCCCCAACCATGAGCTATTGCTTCAGCACCTCTATGATTGCAAGCACCTCGAGTCTGGCGAGTACTGGTGCTATGACTGTGGCCAGGCTGAGACGTTCCATGAGATCAACAAGTGTCGACGCTGCCTCGGCCATCCTTCGAAACGAAAGAAGTTGCTATCGCTGGCAAAGTCTGTGTTTTCATCCTTGGGAAGACCCAAGTCTCCCATTCCAACTCCTTCGCCTCCCAATCTTGACATTGAAGACGACCCGCCTAGCTACGATGGACTTGTTCACGAAGGACGCCCTACAGAGGCCCATAGAGGGTTCGAGCTGCAGTCGAATGAAATTCACGAAATTGACTCGAGTGAGGTCGTGCTTGCTCCGATTCCTGAGGATGGGGAAGCTTCCCAACAAGACTACTTAAGCCGGTCGTCTTCCACCTCCTCCGCATATACCGCTTGCACACAGCCTCTATCTGTTTATTCTCGAAATTCTATGACCGGGGACAAGTCCCATGTGAGCTACGAAGAGTACATAAATTGGTATTCGTCACTGCCCATTCAGACTGTTTCCCCAGCCGACCTTGCAAAGCCCAACACAGTGAATACGTTTGCTAAGCCAGCACTGCAACTCAATACAAGAGCAGCCCTTGACTTCTCTCGAGTCCGACTGCGACGTCGAAGTAGGAACCTGCAGCCGAGCTCATCAGTCAGATCAACCAGTAGCACGACGAGCACGAACAGCACGAACAGCACGTCGTCCATGGCCAGCTGCACCATTTCTCCCATGTCAGCATGGTCTGGAGCTTGGGGAAATGGTATTGGCTTTGAGTCGGCCCTGACTTCTCCCGCAGATGAAGTGCCAAACCCGGACGATGTCTTCCCATGTTCGCCGCCCTTGCCAACTCATCCGGAGGTTGATGATGTGAACATGACCTTTTCGCATTTTGTGGACGGACCGACTGGCCTAATAGGCTTGACAGAGCTCCCTGCTGATATCCCAATGGTGCTTGATCTCGTGGATGCCAACCACCAACCAAGCGCGCCTTCGACCGTCCCTCTTGTGCCTTCTCCAGCGGAAGGCTTGCACCCGGAAAGCCTCCAAAACGAGAGCCAACAATTACAGCATCTTCTTGCAGACCTCAAGAGCCATGCTCAGAAACAGGCTAGCCCTCATGAACTCCTACGCTCAGCGCGAGATACATTGAATCTCCACGTGTCTGGTTCAGTAAAGAAATTACAACCGTTGAACCATGATGGGAAGAACCATGTGGCTTCACGCTTTTGCAGTATACCACCGAATTCGGTTTCCTTGACTGGCCTGGAGACAATGTCAGACATTTTTCAAGGACAGCAGGTGCAATCCTCGGCGAAGATGTTGTGCTTTTTACATGTCGTATATTCTCTTTCCCTCGTGATACACGAACAAGATGCTGCAAACTGGTTGACGAAATTATTCAATCAGGCTGTATCCTATTGCTCTTGGATGACGGACGAGGACAAGTTTGCATACCTGCAAGTCGTTGAATTCCTTTGGAAGCCTGGCGATGTGACTGATGAAGATTTGGTGCACATTCGACAACGATGCCTCCCTGAGCCCCCGTCTACACCAACTGCCAGAAAAGGCAAAGGACTCGCTACCCCTATCGACCCCAACAACGACCCATTACTGTTCATTTCGCAATACTTCTTAGACGGTATGGCTGCTGGATAATGAGGTATGGACCTGTGAGTACAAGCTGACGATCTTGTAGAGTTAGAATACGCCGCGCTGCGAAACACAACAAAACCAGAAATCCAAACATCCAACCTCTGTACAAAACATCTGAAAGATACCAATCTTGCCACGATACAAGACTCTCCGTTTGTAGACGCAGCAAAGAGTTTGGTTCTCGCGTTTTCTCAACAGTATCACAATGCGGGCGGGTTTGTTTCAGGTATGAAGGAACTATTGGATCGAATCGAGTCCAATCACGTCTCTACAGTTCGCCGTCTTGAGCTTGAATTGCTACAGACCGGAAAGGTAAGATGATACGAGGTTCCGGCTGTCAGCGTGCTTGATGTATGTGCTGACCATCTCCACAGATGCAATTGCCGCCGGACTTGTACTTTGATGTATTTGTTAAACAAATCAGAACCCGCATCGACTCGCTTCAGATTCAGAATGGCCTTCACTACACGCCCAGATTGCAATATCACAAGCTTGGTATTGAGTTAATGGCATCTATCATGCACGGTTCTGATGTCCCAGTGTTGGGCATAGACTTGGTCGAGTCACAGCCCGATATATCAAGTCATGGCATATCAGAATTAGAAATGCAAATGGACTTTGCCTTCGACGGTTTAGTTTCATTCCAGCCTGGTTTGCCAATTGATTACGAGTCGTTGGGTTCTATACACGCCGCTGATCATACACCTGTCAACGAACAAGAGTGGCTGGCCGCGTCCAATACTCCATCCACACTCATCCCGGCGCCTTCCCAAGCCCGAACGCCTTCAACGCCCTCCAGATCAGGAGAGGCAGCATTGCCAAAAAAACCGAACACCGACATGTGTTGTGAGATTTGTGGCTACAGACCAAAGGGAAACCCTCAGTGGTTCCATGGAAGTATGGCCAAACACAAGAAGCTAATGCATGCCAACACGCCTCCCACAATCTATCCATGCCCATTCCCGGGGTGCAACAGCCAGTATAAAAATCGTCCAGACAATCTACGCCAACATCAAATCGAAAAGGGACATTTTGTGGATGGCCAAGAAGAGTCTACTAAGAGCCGGAAGAGGAGGAAGATGGAATAGAGAGGGTTCTTGTGTTGCGCGCTTTTTTTGCTTTTCTGCTGTGGCCTGTATAATGACGGGCTGGCTTGGGGGGGAACTGGGAGCTAGGATCTAATGATTTATGGCCATCTGCAGGACTCAGCAGGCTCTGGGTTCACGACGGTCAAGAAAGTAGGAGTGGTGGATTAAGTTTGACTGATACATGCGTCAATCGGTCGTTTTGATGACCGCGCTTTGTTGAGTCATTGGCTGGTGGTGCAAGATAGAGAAAGGATGGAGCATGGATGTATGACAAACGTGCTCAACTTGGTGGGAAGGGTATTACGGAGGGCTGGATTGACAAGTCTCGTTGCCTGCCAAAAAACGACATGCCGGGTTAATAAATATGCCGACGCCATGAATAATCACCAAGTAGACAGAAGCACCGTTGTGTGATGGGGTATGAATATTTATGCGAGCACGATATTGATGGAGATTTAGAAAGCGTGCAGTGAAATGAAATAAATTATCGTGTGTATGTAACCAGATGAACTACTCGCGCGAAGTTTCCTAGGCCCCTCCTACTTGAGCACTTGCTCCGGAAGGCCAGAGGCGCAAACAGGAAGGACGACGCGCTCTAGAACGGAGAGTCGAGGACAGCTAAGCCGCACAGGTAGCTAGACACTGGCAAACCGGAGGCAGGGCCAGCAAATGGCTCTTGATGTAACACAGACGTCGACAATTGGCTCTGGCGAGTGGCCACTGTTTTTGAAGTTGACGATTGGACGGCTGGCCCTCACGTCAGACACGGCCAAAAGACGACACGGCGCAGGAAATAGCTTTTGCATTTTTGTGCTATATGGTGATTGGCGCACGTCACGTGGTGGGGAGCAAGTATGTTGGCGCTTGGCATTGCATTCCTGCCAACGCCATAGGAAAACAATGGAGAAAAGCAGAGAGAACGAGGGAGCCAGGCCAAGTTTTTTTTTTCTTTCAGCAGTTTGGGCTGTTGACTTTGGACTGTACATAGACAGTTACTCCGTACGGAGTACTTGCTCGCGTACGGAGGCAATTCAAACTTGGCATAGTAAATCGATGGATCCGATTTGATGTCCTGAGCCTGGGCCTGAGTCTGGCGCTGGAGGGCAGGCAGGCGCACAGGCAGCAGGGTGGGCAACATGGTGGCTGGCCCCGTTCAATGCTAGCACTAGAGACCACCAGCAGACCACTTTCCGCCATCGCGTCCGATCAAGCACATCTACAGGAGCTGCTAGCCAGCTTGCCAACTGCTAACCAGCTCCTGGCTGTACATATATGAATCGAGGTCTGGACGGCTCCAAGTCTGGCTCACAGGGCCACGCATCTTTGCAACCAGACTGCCGGTGAGAGGTGGTGGGCGTGTGTGTGACCGGACAAGAGGCCCGTTTGACGCTAGCCAAGTCGTCTCGGTTGCCGTCACTGGCGAATGTCATGCCGACCCTTGCTGGGCCATGCTGGGCCATGCTGGGCCATGCCGGGCCCTTGATGGCTCTTTATGCCCGCGGGAACTGCCAATGCCAATTTGTCGTGCTGGGCAATGCTAAAAAGCGCACGTTTTGGCAGAAGGCGATGATCGAGGCAAAAAAAAGCCCTTGGAACCTTGTCGGGCTGGACTCGTACGCCTCCCTCCCATTTGACCAAATTAATCGCCTCACGTCTCCACCCCTCGAGTGCTAGCCAACGAGCGTTCCGCCAGACGTGCTGGTGAGCGAGCCAGAGTCCGCTTCTGCCAGTGCCACCTCCATGGCTGCCACCACACCTGGACCAGACCAGACATTAACGTTGTGAGTGCGCAACGTGCTCCAATCCGCCTGCCCGCCCGGCCGCCCGCACAACCCGACCAGAATTTTTTGATATTTTTTTTTTTTGCCCTTGGGTCTTGCAACACCCGTGGACTGTCTCCCCAGCTCCTCCCTTCCCTCTGCCCACACCTCTCGGGCGCGCACCTCCACGCACCTCCACGCCTCCTCCAGCCCATTATCGACACCCCCAAACCAGGTCCAGGGTTTCCATTGCGCAGCCCAGTTTCTTTTTCAACGTCCATCACCAGCTCAGCCGTTGACGAGGGCTTCAACGACGGCCGAGATCACGACGATACCGACGGCCGACGTTGACCAACAACTACACTCGGACGCCGCCTGAGAGAGAGGAGCGGATGTGGGAGCATCGCCGACGCGTTTCCGACTTGCCCTCAACCACGGCTCGTCCCTCAACTCTCTCTGCTTGGCGACGTTGAGCGAAGCGTCGTCGTCGTCGTTTTTTTTCTTTGTTTTTGACATCTTTTTATTCCCTTCTCGTTGTTACGACCACAGAGCTTTGCGTGTCACGCGCCATCACGACGATTTGGCGCCACTGCCTCTCCTGCAGACAGACACACCATGTCGAGTTTGGGACCGTCTGGCTCTAATGCCCACGGGTTAAACTTCTCGCAAGCTGGCCTCAGACGAAGTGCCGCATTTCCTCCAACCCACGCGAATCAGCATCAGCATCAACCGAATAAGCAATCCCCGGCCCCTCATGCCGCGTCGCCATATCAACCACAGGGCTATACGCCTCAGCAGCCCCCCCAAGGCACATATCCTCCACATCTCTTCGCATCGCCAGTGAATCCAAATATCCCCAACGGCCACCCGCCTTCGCGAACTCCCAACTCACACGTACCACCAAATGCCCTCGGTGTTCAGCGACAGAGGGCGGCGCCGCCGAGGCAGCAGATGCCGCCTCAGCCAAATCCGCCGCCCATGATGTTCCCTACGTCCATGAGTCAATCGGTCCAGCATGACCCGATCCTGTCTCATCAACACCAGCAGCAACATCCTTCCCATCAGGGCCACCCTGGCCATCCAAGCCACCAGCAGCACCCACCTCATCATCAGCAGCAAGGGCATCACCAACAGCATCCAGGCCACCAACCTCATCAACAGCAGCAGCAGCAACAACAACAACAGCAGCAGCAGCAGCAACAACAACATCAGCAACATCAACAGCACCAGCAGCACCAGCAGCACCAACAACATCAACAACACCAACAGCATCCGGCACACCCGGCACACCCGGCACATCCTGCGCATCAGGCTCATCAGACTCATCCAGGCCATCCAGGCCATCCGGGTCATCCAGGCCATCAGGCACGCCAAAGCGTCCAGCCTCACCAGACTCATGGTCGTTCGCAACAGTCAACGCCGCAGCAGCAGCAGCAGCAACAACAACAACAGCCGTCCCAGCAACCTCAACAGCAGCAGCAGCCGCAACCGCCGCAGGCCCAGGTAACTCCTCAGCCTACTCCGCAGCAATCAACGCCCCAGCCGCCTCAGCAACAGATACCGCAACAGCAGATGCCTCAACAGCAGCAGCAGCCTCCCCAGCAGCAACAAGTTCAGCAAGTTCAGCAAGTCAATCAGGTACAGGCCTCCCCTCAGCAGCCTGCTGCTCAGGTTCCCCAACAGCAGGCAAACCATGCGGGCAGTGAAATGGATGTCGATGGAAATCAAGATGGAGATGCGTCGGAAGTCAATGGTCTCGACTCAAAGCTTTTAAATGACCCTTCCTACGTCCCCTCGCAGCCTATGGGAGAGATGATGTCTCCCCCGCCTGAGGGAGGAAGCTATCCAACGTTAGAAGCCGTGCAAAAAGCCGTTCTGCGTTATTGCACATCTGTTGGCTATGCCATTGTTATTGGCCGCTCCAAGAAGACGGTTCCTGGCCTCAAGAAAGTCCTGTTTGTTTGCGATCGTGCTGGAAAGCCGCCCAGTAGGGTGAGCCCGGAATTCCGCAAGCGCAAAACATCATCCAGGAAATGCGATTGTCCCTTTGGCTTTTTTGCCATTGAACAACGTACTCAGTGGACGATTCGCTACCGCCCTGATCCTGCGCATCTGCAGCACAATCATGGGCCAAGTGAGAGTCCTTCCAATCATCCTGCCGCCAGAAAGCTTGACAGCAAGATGGTGGCGGCTGTCAAACAGCTGAAGGAAAACGGTACGCAAAAACCATCAAAAGGTTCAAATTCTACCAAAAGTACTTCTGCTGACCATCACGCAGGGGCAGGCGTATCCGAAACACTCCAAATTCTGCAAACCGAAAATCCGGACTGTCACTTGCTCCCGAGGGATATATACAATGCAAGAGCTGCTATAAATCGAAACCCGCAGAAGGTGGCAACAGGACTTGCCGAGAATAGGCCGGCGATATACACAAAACCGCAGCAATCACCGGAAGACAGGATTCGCGCGGACCTTCGCAGAGAGCTGGCAAAGGCGCGAGAGGACCTGCAGAAGATTGAAGAGGAGAAACAAAAAGAAATCGATGCGCTGAAAAGCCAACTTGAAGAAAAAGAAAAGCTCATCAAGAGATTTGAGATGTTTATTGATATATGTAACGAGCGCGTCATGGTTCAACGGGAGAGGCTGGCAGGACCAGATGGCAACTTGGCAATCGGGGGAAACTCGGTTATGTGAGCCCGGGCTACGCCTACTGTTTGCTGCCATTGTTTGTTGTACTTTTGTCGATACTTTTGTCTTGGAAGGAAAGTCAGGTCGTTTTATGGATCATGGGGTCATGGGACTGGCTGGCTAGGGCGGCGTTTTATTTTGGGAGTGTGGGAATGCGACTACTTGTTGCTTTTGCTTTTGCTTGACGGAAGCCTTGGGGTTACGGCTACGAATGCGTGAAAATACATAAGAGATATGGGAGAGGGGAGGGTGGAGGGAAAGGTAGGTAGGATGAGGTGACCTGCGGAAACGAAAACGTGGGTTTGTCTGGAGTTCAGTTGTTTTGCGCCGTTTCATGTTTGGGGAGCCTGAGGGTTGAAATTCACATTTGACACATTTTGCCCTGTACGCCTAAAATCCACGACTTTCCTATTTCTCCAGATGACCCTGACGTGATTAGCCATGAAGCAACAGGTGGGAAAACGCCACAGGCGGCGGAGGAGATGCGCGGTGTGAAACGACATGGAAGTACGGAGTATGCAAGTAAATATTGAAGGTGTCGATGTAGTGGACCTTGGGTCGGGATGGTGGGTTTTCAGTGACAGCAGAGGTGTGTGGATGAGGCGCCTGGGTGGTGGACGGCAGCGGGAAGCCTTGACGATTGATGCGTGCGAGATGTCGGCAGGCGGGTCAGGACCTGGCCTTGACACATGGCCGAGTGTGCAGCCCTCGCACGGGAGGATCAATTGATGCAGCCGCGGACTGGTACTAGCAGTAACAGCGGGAACATGCCGGCATTTCGAGCCGCTGCGTCGAGCCATGCAGGCTTGCAGAGCCCGGGAAGAGAGCATCACTCATATCGGCAAGTCCCGCTCGCTGCTTTGGCTGACCCCGGACCGCGCGGTTTGACGAGACGCAGAAAAAGCAGACATGGAAAAGGTCAAGACACTGATGCCGGCTCATCTGCAAAGCTGGATAGACCGGACGACGGGCAGGCTGGATCTGGAAACGAATTTTGACAGTTACCCCCCTTCCTTCCCTCCTCCCCCCCCACGTTTCGAGGGAGGGCGTGTGAGGGACGTCGACTAGTAGTAGCTGGTGGTGGTTAGGATGGACCAGACCAATATATGCCGAGCGCTGGTGACACCAGATGTGAACGGGAGTAGCCTTGGCTGGAAGCCGCAACTCGATCGCCTCGACTGCGTCGTGTACTCCGTGATACGCCGCGTGTATGAACTGCCCGCCTTTGCGAAAGTGTTTGAAGATGACATGCTTAAGTAGATAGGTACCCTGCAGTTAATTTGTTGTCGGCCGGGCATCGCCCATTCACTCACCTGGCAATTATAAACAAGGCGCTGGAACCTGTGAAATCGTCAGTTAATGCTAGGGCTCGACCACTAGACGTCACCTGGGAATAAATGGCACGTGTAGCGGCTTCCGGGGCCTGCCTTTGGGGCACCTCTGCTGTGCTGGCTTGGGCTTGATTCACGCCCCCTGTGAGCGCTGATGTGGCAGCCACTGCACAGTGGTTCCTGACAAGCTCCCCCCCGTACGCCCCGAGACCGAGGCGAAATGAGGCAAGCAGAAAGGGATGTGGGCCAATCAAAGCGGAGGCCGCGATGTCCTGCGACCCACAGTCTTTGCTGTCTGTCAACTACCAATTGCTCCGAGTCTCAAGTCAAGCCTGGCGACGATGGCACATGCTGTCGCGCAACCCGCGACTGGGTCCCCACCTTGGGTCGCGTTTGCCCACTTCAGTCCACTTCCATGTCAACTGGTGGTTGCACTCTTGTGGTGCCGGCAAAGCAGCGGACTTTGAAGTTCATACGCCCTGCGTAAGTACGGAGAGTACTGAGTGCACATGTGCTGACTCCATACCCCGTACCCACTGCGTAATTGTGTCTCTGAGCTACTCACTCACCCCAGAGCTGCTCGTCCCTGAATCTCGCCAAAAAGGGTGACGACCTGACTGGGCTTGCCTGTTCTGGACATCACCATCCGCCACCTGGCTTCTTTTTATTTTCCCATCCAGCACTGAACACGCAAGCTTTCACGCACTCGGTCCCTCCTTTACGAACTGCCCTTTGATTTGCGGCACGTCTTGCGTCTGTGTTGTGCAGTTGTGTTGGACACGTCACGTACAGTCTACATCGACGTACGCATTGCCCCTGAAATTCGAACTCAATTTCCCTCGGCCACTCATCCATAGAACTCTCGAACGACGCTCTATTTTCCCCTCAACCTCTCGTGAGCCGATCAAAACTCTTTTCTATTCCAGAAATGACTATTCGCGAATAATCTGTCCGACCTTTTGCTCCCAACACAAATCGTTGATGCTGGCCATGGAGGTGTCATCTCCTCCGGCGCAGAATCCTGTGGCCACGACCAATGGAGGAGGCGCGCCATCTCCTGCTTTCCCTACCATCGATCCGGAACGCGTGGTTGAGCATCTGGCTGCCGTTTGTCAGGTAGCCCTCGGTGCCACGCGAGAGGACCTCGAACAGCCTGGAAATTTGTTGCATAATAGCCGTTATTCCGAGACTGTTTCGCGTTGCACTCGTTTTGCGAATGATACCCAGAGCGTTCTGTATATCCAGAAAGACATCGCACATTCGTCCACAGTCGAGAACGGAACAGACGCTACTGGTGAGTGATGCTGCAGTTTTTGGATTTCGTGCCTTACTTTGATAGCATTTGGACTCTGCTAATCCGACTCGACTCCTTTTTTTGCGTTTCATCTAGTCCCGTCTTCGTTTTACTACACTCTTTCGACAGAAATATCTTCTTCCGCCTCGACCGTTGCATCTCTCGTTCTGTTGAAGACACCGCAGCCTATTGACCCAGCCAGACCCCTTACATCGCAAATATTTATTACTAATTTACCTGGTCCTGCCTCCCTCAATACGTCTGTCGGAGAGCAAGGCGCGTCACTTTCCCCGTGGGAGGTTCTTCATTCTCAAGTCCACCATGCGTTGGTTCCTTACTTTGACGCCAACACAAAGAGTCAGCAGCTGGCAAACGGATCTAGGGGTCGTTCCGATGTCGATGCGAAAACAGGAATTCCGGTTACGAAAAAGAGATTAAACGACCTGGAGCTGAGTTTGTTGCACTTGCAGCAGAATGTCGACATTCCCGAGATATCCCTGATCTTCCACTCGGTCGTCCAAAATGTTCTCGACGAAGCCGATGCCCGTCACAGCAAGGCAGCCATCGATGCGATTCCACAAAACTTGTTGCAGGACAGCACTTTCCTGAACCGGCTACAGGCCAACGTGAACACATGGATCAAGTCTATACAGGGCATCACGAAAATGACAAAGGATCCTTCATCCAACGCAAACCAGGAATTTAGTACTGCCAGCCAAGAGGTGAACTTTTGGCTTTCCATGGAGTCAGCCTTGGAGGGCATCGAAGGCCAGTTACGAAGTGAGGGTGTCCTCTTGACTCTCGAAATTCTCAAGCATGCCAAGCGATTCCAGGCCACTGTCAGTTTTACCGCCGACACGGGATTGAAGGAGGCCATGGACAAGGTGCAGAAGTATAATCAACTTATGCGAGATTTTCCCCTGGATGAGTTATTGTCTGCTACTTCGTTGCCAAAGGTCCAAGAGGCAATTTCACAAATCTTCAACCATCTGAATAAGAAGTTGAGGATCTGTCCATATCCCATCCGCCGGGCTCTACCGCTTGTTGAGGCCATCTCTGCCGATCTTGATGACGTACTTCATCGACTCCTACCAGGCACAGAACTGGTGAACCTTGACTATCAGCAGTTCCAGGCACTCATGCGCACTTGTGATGGCATATTCCGCACCTGGGAGGAGAACATTAAAGAGTTTACAAATGTTGCTCGTGAAGTCACTCGCCGCCGGAACGAAAAGTTCATTCCCATCAAGATTAATAAGAAGCATTCAGAGCTTGAATCTCGAATCAAGTACGTCGGCACGTTCCGCGACAACCACGAACAACTTCAACGAACAATTGTCAACGTTCTCGGCCCCAAGGCCACAATTCCTGGCGTGACAGAGACTACAGGCACAAACGGGGTGGTTGTGGAGGAAATTGGCGACGTTGATGCTGTAGAAGAAGTTAAACAGGCTTGGGAAGCATTACAAAACGTCGACTTGCTCGACGTCACGGAGCAAGGCAAGGAACGATGGGTACGAGCAGAGAACCTGTACAACGAGCGCACAACTAGAGTGGAAAATTCCATCATCGCCAGACTTCGAGATCGACTCGCAACAGCCAGGACCGCTAATGAAATGTTCCGCGTCTTTTCCAAGTTCAATGCCCTTTTCGTCCGCCCGAAGATTCGCGGCGCCATTCAGGAGTATCAGAACCAGCTCATGGATCATGTCAAACAAGCCATCAATGGCCTTCATGAGCGATTTAAACAGCAATATGGACACTCGGAGGCTCACGCTATGGCTCAACTCCGTGATCTACCCCCGGTCTCAGGAGCAATCATATGGGCCCGACAAATCGAACTTCAACTGGATGGCTATATGCGAAAGGTGGAGGCTGTTTTGGGCCCTGACTGGACACTACATGCCGAGGGCCACAAGTTGCAAGAAGAGAGCGAGCTGTTCAAGCACAAGCTCGATACTGGCAGAATCTATGAAGCATGGCTCACAGATGTCAGTCGACGAAAGATCTCCATATCTGGCCAGCTATTCGAGATCGCTCGCGTCCGATCTGCCGGTGGCATTCTCGAACTCGCGGTAAACTTCGACCCTCAAATTATCACCTTGTTCAAGGAGACGAGAAACCTGACGTGGCAATCTTACTCGGTCCCCCATGCTGTGACAACAGTGTCGAAAGATGCAAAGAGAGTATATCCGTACGCTGTCAGCCTCATGGAGAGTGTCAGAACCTTATCTCAGACGTTGAGACAAATATCTACCATGGGCGAAGAATCAGTCCTGCTCAATGGTTATCGTAATGACGTCTACAAGCTAATTGGTGACGGTGTTCCTCTTCGATGGGAGTCCTTCATTAATTCACATGAGCTCTTTTATGCAGAGCAGCGACAAGCTCGTCCCATGCTCCCTGGTGGTACTGAATTCACTCTCTCCAAGAGCAATGAGAGCAAGCATGGAATGTTTATTCGTGGGTTTGCCGCCGCAGTGTCCGTGCTCCAAAGCAAAGCGGTGGCTCTCAATCATATTCATGCAATTGTCGAGCAAGCCCTCAAAGAAATTAGCAGCTGCCCATATGATTCTTCTGCCTTTCAGTCTCGTCTCAACACTATCCAAACTGCTGTCGATCAACTGAATTTGGAACAATATGTCAACCTAGAGTTTTGGGTGCGAGACTTGAACCAGAAGATACAGTCTATTCTGCTGGGCCGCCTCCATGCTGCGATTAACGCTTGGATTGCCGCCTTTGAGGACGAAGCCTCAGATGAGGGTCGATGGAAAAAGACCAGCGAAGACGAGGGCAAGCCAGATGGACCTGTGATGAAGCGCCTTGTGCTCGAGTTGGTCATGCGAAATCAAGTCATCTACCTCGACCCTCCGTTGGAGTATGCCAGAGCGAGCTGGTTCTTGCATTTGCATGACTGGCTCGGCATCGTTTGTGATTTGCGGAAGATCAAAGCGGCACGTTATCAGATGAGCCTGAATACTACTGCTGCTGAAGAACATCGATTCACCGACTTGCCGACTGAGTGCGCCGACATGCTTCATCGCGTCTATGTTTCCGTCGAGAAGAAGCTGCAAGAGATTGGTGCCTACATTGACAAGTGGCTCCAGTTCCAGTCGCTTTGGGATCTGCAGTCTGAACAGGTATACGACATTCTTGGTGACCACCTGCCTCGATGGCTTGAGTGCTTGCAGGATATTCGCAAAGTGCGAACCACCTTTGATACCCAAGAAGTCAGTAGATCATTTGGCCACATCACTATTGACTATGATCAAGTCCAGACAAAGGTGAACGCCAAGTACGACCAGTGGCAGCACGAGATTTTGATCAAGTTTGCGAGTCGACTGGGTAATCGCATGCGAGATGTCAATGCTGAGATCGAGAAGGCCCGCAAGCAGCTAGAGGGACAGAGCTCTGATACTTCATCTACGGCTCAGGCTGTGCAGTTTATCACAGCTGTTCAGAGTTGCAAGCGCAACGTCAAATTATGGGCTCCCGAAATCGACATGTTCCGGCAGGGACAGTCGACTTTGGTACGACAACGGTACCACTTCCCCAACGATTGGCTTCACATTGAGCAGATTGACAGCCAGTGGGAGGCGTTGAAAGAGATTCTAGAAAAGAAGTCTCGTATTATGGAGGAACAATCTGATGCCATGCGTGCCAACATTGTGGCTCAAGACAAGCTGGTCAACGAACGCATAACTGAGATTATCTCGCAGTGGAATGACGAAAAGCCCGTGTCTGGCACAATTCAACCTGATATTGCGTCTGCTACGTTGAGCAGCTTCGAAACAAGGATTGCGAGTTTGCAGGACGACTTCCAGCAGGTTGTCAAAGCAAAGGAAGCTCTTGATCTGCCCGTTGGTGGAGACAGTTTTCTCGATGCCACCCTCGAGGAAGTGCGTGATTTCCAATCGGTTTGGTCCAGCCTGTCTACTATTTGGTCCAGCCTGAATGAAACCCGCGAGATTCTTTGGACTGCAGTTCAACCCAGGAAGATTCGGTCCAAGGTTGATGATCTTATCAAAAGCACCAAGGAGATGCCGAGCAGAATGAGGCAGTACGCTGCATTTGAGCACGTTCAGTCCGTGTTGCGCGGATTCCTCAAAGTTAACCCAATCCTGTCAGACCTCAAATCTGACGCGATTCGCGAGCGCCACTGGCATAAGATTTACAAGCAAATTAAGCCTCAGAAGCGATTCTCACCTAGCTCAATGACCTTGGGCGATGTATGGGACCTCAATCTAATCGCTACGGAAGCCATTGTCAAGGATATCATTGCCCAGGCCCAGGGAGAAATGGCTCTTGAAGAGTTCTTGAAACAAGTACGTGAGATTTGGCAAAACTATGCATTGGATATGGTCAACTATCAAAACAAGTGTCGTTTGATCCGCGGCTGGGACGACCTCTTTGCCAAATGCAGTGAAAATCTCAACTCGTTGCAAGCCATGAAGCACTCGCCTTACTACAAGGAGTTTGAAGAGGAGGCTGTCTCATGGGAAGACAAACTGAACCGTGTTCACGTACTCTTTGACGTGTGGATTGATGTTCAGCGACAATGGGTATACCTCGAAGGCGTTTTCACGGGCAACGCCGATATTAAGCACCTCCTGCCCATCGAATCTGGCCGTTTCCAGAATATCAACAGCGAATTTTTGGCCGTTATGAAGAAAGCTAACAAGACCCCATATGTTTTGGATGTGCTCAACATTCCGAACGCGCAGAAGTCCCTAGAGCGCCTGGCAGAAATGCTCAACAAGATTCAGAAGGCATTGGGTGAATATTTGGAGAAGGAGAGAGTCTCATTCCCACGATTCTATTTCGTCGGTGATGAGGATCTCCTGGAAATGATTGGTAACAGCAATGACACCTTACGTATTGCTAAGCACTTCAAGAAAATGTTTGCTGGCTTGTCTGGCCTCGTGATGGGCGATGACGAGACTGTGATTTCTGCCTTTACTTCCAAAGAAGGCGAAACTGTCCAGCTCAAAAGGGAAATCTCTTTGGCAAAGACACCACGCATCAATGACTGGTTAGCACTCCTCGAGGGTGGTATGAAGTCCACTCTTGCTGAGCTTCTTTCTGAAGCGGTGGAACAGTATACACCAATTTTCGAGACTGAAGCCATTGATAGTGACGCTTTGAACGCATTTATGAACGCGTTTCCTAGTCAAATCGTCGTGCTCGCTACCCAGGTTGTGTGGACGACAGCTGTGGACAAGTCTCTGGCTGCTGGTGGACAGACCCTGCAGACCTTATATGACAGAGAAGTACAAGTACTAAGAGT
The DNA here is from genome assembly GCF_013426205.1 of Metarhizium brunneum. Classification (NCBI taxonomy): domain Eukaryota; kingdom Fungi; phylum Ascomycota; class Sordariomycetes; order Hypocreales; family Clavicipitaceae; genus Metarhizium; species Metarhizium brunneum. The sequence continues at coordinate 8,241,774 of NC_089422.1, read as the reverse complement.
GCTTGCTGAGACTGTATTGGGCGACTTGGAGATTATTCCGAGAAAGAAGTGCGAGCAGATGATCACTGAATGCGTACACCAGCGTGATGTGATTGAGAAGCTCATCAACAACAATGCGACTACTGCTGGTCACTATCTCTGGCAGCTGCAAATGAGATACGTATACGCCCCTGAGGGTAACTTTCTGGAACGTCTGCACGTCAGAATGGCCAACGCCAAGCTCAACTACGGTTTCGAATACCTGGGTGTTCCTGATCGCCTTGTTCGAACGCCACTTACCGATCGCTGTTTTCTCACCCTCACACAAGCTTTGTGCCAGCGTCTTGGCGGCTCACCTTATGGTCCCGCTGGAACAGGCAAAACCGAATCCGTCAAAGCACTTGGTCTTCAACTCGGTAGATTTACACTTGTCTTCTGTTGTGACGACACTTTCGACTTCCAAGCGATGGGAAGAATCTTCTTGGGTATTTGTCAAGTAGGGGCCTGGGGTTGTTTTGATGAGTTTAATCGTCTGGAGGAGAGAATTCTCTCTGCCGTGTCGCAGCAAATTCAAAATATTCAGCTTGGTCTCAAGCAAGGTGCTGAAGATAGCAAATCGCAAATCGAATTGGTTGGGCGTCAGCTCAGCGTCAACGAGAACACCGGCATCTTCATCACAATGAACCCTGGCTATGCGGGTCGGTCCAACTTGCCTGACAACTTGAAGAAGTTGTTCCGCAGCGTAGCCATGTCCAAACCAGACAAGGAGTTGATTGCCGAAGTCATGCTTTACTCGCAAGGTTTCAACCAGGCGAAGCAGCTGTCTAAGCAAACTGTACCGTTCTTCGACCAATGCTCTGGCAAGCTTTCCAAGCAAGCACATTACGATTTTGGTCTGCGTGCGTTGAAGAGTGTTTTGGTTAGCTCCGGTGGTCTCAAGCGAGCTCGTCTAATCGATGGCAACCTTGGAGCTGAGGAGGTTGTCGAGCCCGAAATCATTGTCCAAAGCATTCGAGAGACCATTGCTCCCAAGCTGATTAAATCTGATGTCGACATTCTCACCGCCATTGAGAAAGATTGCTTCCCTGGTGTCGATTACGTGCCCGCCAACTTGATCGAATTGGAAGGCGCTATCCGGACTCTCGCTGCGGAGCGTCATCTTGTTGTGACAGACTTGTGGATGACCAAGGTCTTGCAGCTGTACCAAATTCAGAAGATCCACCATGGTGTCATGATGGTTGGTGACTCGGGCACCGGAAAATCAGGCGCTTGGAGACTTTTGCTGGACGCTCTCCAGAAGGTCGAAGGCATTGAGGGTGTTTCTCACGTCATTGATTCCAAGGTTATGTCCAAGGAGGCTCTGTACGGTAACCTGGATGCCACAACTCGTGAATGGACGGATGGTCTCTTCACCAGCATATTGCGCAAGATTGTTGACAATCTTCGTGGTGAAGATTCTAAGCGACACTGGATTGTCTTTGACGGTGACGTTGATCCAGAATGGGTGGAAAACCTGAACAGTGTGCTTGATGACAACAAACTTCTGACACTACCAAATGGCGAGCGTCTAAATCTACCGCCCAATGTTCGAATCATGTTTGAAGTCGAGACATTGAAGTATGCTACTCTTGCCACTGTAAGTCGATGTGGTATGGTTTGGTTCAGCGAAGATACCGTCTCACCGGACATGATGGTCACGAACTATCTTGAGACGCTTCGTAGCGTGCCATTCGAAGATCTGGATGAAGATAGCGTTGCCACTGGCCAAAATCCTACCAAGATGCTCGCCGTTCAAGGTGAAGTTGCCGACTTGTTGAAGGCCTACATGACATCTGAAAACTTCATTCATCAAGCCCTCGAACGAGCTGAAAAGTATAACCACATCATGACTTTCACCGTGGCGCGTGTTCTCAACACATTGTTCTCGCTGCTCAACAAGGCTGTTAGGGATGTCATTGAGTACAACGGCCAGCATTCAGATTTCCCGCTGGATGCTGAACAGATTGAAGGCTTCATTCCCAAGAAGCTGCTCCTCGCTTTGGTTTGGGCTCTGACCGGCGACTGCCCTCTGTCGGATCGAAAAGCCTTTGGCGATGACCTGTGCGCGTTTGCAAGCTTTGGGTCGCCGCCACTAGATGGTAGCAGCTCACTGATTGACTTTGATGTCAGCCTGCCCCGGGCTGAATGGATCTCTTGGCAAACCCAAGTACCTAGCATCGAGGTCAACACCCACTCCATCATCCAGACCGATGTCGTGATTCCAACTCTGGATACCGTTCGCCACGAAGATGTTCTCTACTCTTGGCTTGCTGAGCACAAACCCCTATTGCTTTGCGGCCCCCCTGGTTCCGGTAAAACGATGACTCTCTTCAGCGCTCTCCGAAAGCTCCCAAATATGGAGGTTGTTGGCCTCAACTTCTCGAGTGCGACCACGCCCGATCTTCTTATCAAGACGTTTGAGCAGTACTGTGAGTACAAGAAGACGCTCAATGGAGTCATGCTTTCTCCTACGCAAATCGGGCGTTGGCTCGTCGTCTTTTGCGATGAAATCAACTTGCCCGCTCCGGATAACTATGGAACTCAGAGAGCAATCTCGTTCCTGCGACAACTCGTTGAGCACAATGGCTTTTGGCGCACCTCGGACAAGTCTTGGGTTACTCTTGACCGTATTCAGTTTGTTGGTGCCTGTAACCCTCCAACTGACGCCGGCCGTACCCCTCTAGGCGCCAGGTTCCTGCGGCATGCTCCTCTCATCATGGTAGACTATCCAGGAGAGCTGTCACTCAACCAGATCTACGGCACGTTCAACTCTGCCGTCCTCAAGATCATTCCTGCTCTCCGTGGGTACGCCGAAGCGCTCACTCGCGCCATGGTTCGATTCTACCTAGAATCCCAGCAGAGGTTTACCCCCAAGATTCAGCCTCACTATGTCTACAGTCCCCGTGAACTTACTCGCTGGGTTCGCGGTGTATACGAGGCAATCAAGCCGTTGGAAAGTTTGTCAATTGAAGGTTTGATCCGTATCTGGGCGCACGAGGCTCTACGACTCTTCCAGGACCGTCTCGTCGCTGAGGATGAGCGTAAATGGACTGACGAGGCAGTTCGGCGTATTGCTCTGGAGCACTTCCCCAACATTGACGAGGAGAAATCCCTCGGGGGACCCATCCTCTTCTCCAACTGGCTGTCCAAGAACTATGTGCCCGTCGATCGTGAGCAGCTTCGTGACTTTGTCAAAGCCAGGCTCAAGACATTCTGCGAGGAAGAAGTTGATGTACCACTTATCCTGTTTAACGATGTTCTGGAGCACGTGCTGCGAATCGATCGTGTGTTTAGACAGCCGCAGGGACATCTTATCCTCATTGGTGTTAGTGGTAGTGGCAAAACTACCTTGTCACGATTCGTTGCTTGGATGAATGGCCTCAAGGTGTTCCAGATCAAGGTCCATGGAAAGTACTCTGGCGAAGACTTTGACGAAGATCTTCGAGACGTGCTACGACGATGTGGTTGCAAGGGTGAAAAAATATGCTTCATCATGGACGAGGCAAACGTTCTGGACTCTGGGTTCCTGGAACGCATGAACACGCTGCTTGCCAATGCAGAGGTTCCCGGCCTGTTTGAGGGTGACGAATATGCTGCTCTTATGACTGCTTGCAAGGAAGGTGCTCAGCGTCAAAACTTACACCTGGATTCACCAGAAGAGCTTTACAAGTGGTTTACTCAACAGATTGTGAACAATCTCCACGTTGTCTTCACTATGAATCCGCCGGAGGAAGGCTTGTCATCCAAGGCGGCCACTAGTCCCGCCTTGTTCAACAGATGTGTGCTCAACTGGTTTGGAGACTGGTCAGATCAGGCTCTTTTCCAGGTCGGCCATGAGCTCACGCACTCTATCGATCTTGACCGAAGCACGTTTCAAGCCCCTGACACCATCCCGGTTGCTTACCGCGGACTCAACCTGCCCCCATCTCACCGCGAGGCTGTTGTAAATTCTATGGTATATATCCACTATTCGCTTCAACGATATAACGAGAAGTTGTACAGGCAACAGAAGAAGGTAACTTTCCTCACTCCACGACATTTCCTGGATTTTGTTGGTCAGTACGTCAAGCTGTACAATGAGAAGCGTGAAGATTTGGAAGAGCAGCAGCGTCATTTGAATGTCGGCCTCGAGAAGCTCAGGGACACTGTGGACAAGGTGCGCGATCTGCGTGTAAGCCTGGCGGAGAAGAAGACGCAGCTTGAACAGAAGGATGCAGAGGCAAACGAAAAGCTGCAGCGCATGGTTGCAGACCAAAGAGAGGCTGAACAAAGAAAAAACACCTCGCTGGAGATACAGGCGGCTTTGGAGAAGCAGGATGCCGAGGTGGCGAAGAGGAAGAAAGTTGTATTGGAGGATCTCGCAAAGGCTGAACCAGCGGTTGAAGAAGCCAAGGCCAGTGTCAGCAACATCAAGAGACAGCATCTGACTGAAGTGCGATCCATGGGTAACCCTCCACAGGGTGTGAGGCTCGCTCTTGACGCCGTCTGCACATTGCTTGGCCACAAGATCAACGATTGGAAAGCAGTGCAAGCAGTTGTGCGCAGAGATGACTTCATTGCCAGCATCATCATGTTCGATAACGGTAAGCAAATGACTCGGGCGTTGAGAAACAAGATGCGAAACGACTTCCTCTCCAACCCCGAGTTTACGTTTGAGAAGGTCAACAGAGCCTCGAAGGCTTGCGGTCCCCTTGTGCAATGGGTCGCTGCCCAGGTCAACTATGCAGATATTTTGGACCGTGTTGGTCCTCTCAAGGAAGAAGTCACCCAGCTTGAAGAACAGGCCTTGCAGACCAGGGCAGAGGCCAAGGCAGTCGAGAACAACATTGCCGAACTTGAGTCTAGCATCAATACTTACAAGACCGAATATGCCGCACTCATCAGCGAGACGCAAGCGATCAAGTCCGAGATGTCCAAGGTTCAGTTCAAGGTTGACCGAAGTGTTCGACTCCTGGACAGCCTGTCATCCGAAAGAACACGTTGGGAAGAAGGAAGCAAATCGTTCGAAACGCAAATCAGCACTCTTGTTGGTGATGTGCTTACGGCTGCCGCTTTCTTGGCATACAGCGGCTTGTATGATCAAACGTTCCGAAAATCCATGATGGACGATTGGTGCCACCAGCTTCACCTCTCGGGAATTCAGTACAAGTCACCCAATCCAGTTACCGAGTACCTCTCGAGTGCAGATGAGCGTCTTGGCTGGCAGGAGAACACATTGCCGGTGGATGATCTCTGCACCGAGAATGCTATCATTCTCAAACGCTTCAATCGTTACCCTCTGATTATTGACCCGTCAGGAAGAGTGACAGAGTTCCTGCAGAAGGAATGCAAGGACAGGAAGCTCACCGTTACCAGCTTCTTAGATGTCACATTTACGAAGCAGCTTGAAAGTTCTCTACGTTTCGGTAACCCGATCCTGATTCAGGACGCCGAGCACTTGGATCCTATCCTCAATCATGTCTTGAACAAGGAGTACCAGCGCACCGGTGGTCGTGTCCTTATTCAGCTCGGCAAGCAAGAGATTGACTTTTCGCCAGCATTTAAGCTTTACTTGTCCACTCGTGACCCTTCGGCGCAGTTTGCTCCAGATATTTGCAGTCGAACAACATTTGTCAACTTTACAGTCACGAAGAGCTCTCTGCAGACTCAGTCACTTAACGACGTGCTGAAATCTGAGAGACCCGATGTAGATGAGCGCCGGACTAATCTCATCAAGCTTCAGGGCGAGTTCAAAGTACATCTACGCCAGCTAGAGAAGCAGCTTCTGCAGGCCCTCAATGAGTCTCGCGGTAATATTCTCGATGACGACAACGTGATAGAGACTCTCGAGAGGCTCAAGACGGAAGCTGCGGAGATTTCCGCCAAGATGAGCAACACTGAGGGCGTCATGGCTGAAGTAGAGGAGATAACTCAGCAATATGGTGTAATCGCAGGCTCTTGCAGTGCCGTGTTTGCTGTTCTTGATCAACTGCACTTTCTCAACCACTTCTATCAGTTCTCTCTACAGTACTTTTTGGATATTTTCCAACTGGTACTTCATGGCAACAAGAACCTCGCCAACGAGACTGACCACAACACTCGCCGTGATATTATTGTCAAGGATCTATTTGTCAACACTTTCAAACGCACAGCTCTTGGTCTTCTTCAAAAGGACCGAATCACACTCGGCATGCTACTTGCGCAGGCATCTCCGCACAAAATGGATAAGTCACTGATTGATATCGTCCTTGACAACCGCATTGAAGGTCAGGATTTGTCTTCCACTCCAGAGCTGAAGGACAAAGCCTTTATCGAAGCCAAGAAGCTTAGCATATTGAAGGAGACGCTTGATGGAGTTGCCGATGAAGATTGGAACAAGTTCTTTACAGAGGAGTTGGCAGAAGACGTCGTGCCGCAAATCTGGGACGACAAAACTAGCCCAACGGACCAGTCACTACTGTCTCTGCTGCTAGTCAAGATGTTCCGCATGGATCGATTTGTACCTGCGGCTGAGCGCTTTGTCGGCCGTGTGTTTGGCAGTGAAATCTTTGACTTTGTCGAGGATCTCAAAGAGACAGTTGCTCAAGTGTCTGCTACTCTTCCAATCGCGTTGGTATCTAGCCCTGGTTTCGATGCTAGTTACAAAGTGGACAACCTGGTGGAGAGAATGAATGTCAAATGCACCAACATTGCCATGGGATCGAACGAAGGCCTCGCCAGTGCCGACAAGGCGATTAGCAATGCTGCTCAGAACGGATCTTGGGTTCTGGTCAAGAACGTTCATTTGGCGCCTACCTGGCTTCAGAGCCTTGAGAAGCGCATGGATGCACTCAACCCTCAAAAAGACTTTAGACTGTTCCTGTCAATGGAATCCAGTCCCAAGATTCCAGTCAACCTTTTGCGTGCCTCTCGGGTGCTGATGTACGAGCAACCTGCTGGAGTAAGGGCCAATATGAAGGACTCCTTGTCTTCACTGTCGACCCGATCAACCAAGAGTCCTGTTGAGAGAACAAGGTTGTACCTACTCATCTCGTTCCTGCATGCCGTCGCCCAAGAGCGGCTACGGTACGCACCAGATCTTGGTTGGAAGGGTTTCTGGGAGTTCAATGACAGCGATGTAAGTAAACTTGGCGCCCGTATTTGTTGATATTACTTTGCTGACTTGGGTAACAAATAGTACGAATGCTCGGCATTTATTGTTGATACCTGGCTGGACAGCGTAGCTGGCAACCGGACCAACATTGCCCCTCAAAATATCCCATGGGAAATGATTCGCTACTTGGTTACCGAAACATATGGCGGCAAGATCGACGATGAAGGGGACTTCAAGCTGCTCGGCCAGCTGGTCACGTCACTCCTTACGCCTAATGCGTACGAGGTTGATCACAAACTGGTGGATGGCCCTGACGGCGGGCTGCTTGTGCCTTCTGGGACGAGCCTGCAAGACTTCATGACTTGGGTGCACAAGCTTCCTGAACGCGAACCGCCTACTTACCTGGGCCTGCCTGCCAATGCAGAGAAGTTGTTGCTTGTTGGTCTCGGCCGCAGCTTGATCTCGGATTTGCGCAGAGTGACGGAACTGCTCGATCAAGGAGAGCAGCTGGTGACGGACTCATAAGGGGGCAAGGATACTCCGTAGAAGCGGGGCAAAACCATCACTCGGAGGCGGTTAAATATTGGGACTTGTACTAGATGCTGCTCAGGCATAATTGTTTTTGTATTTCATTTCCTTTGTATTATAATTGCGCGCTCTTGGTTTTCGGTACAGCATGGGGCGCGGCGCATGGCAGGCTTTTGTTGCAAGGTGTAGAGGAGGCTACATACACTGATACCCTGTGATGGAATTGTTTTATTGGTTCAAGTAATGATTGCTATACAATAGCACGAGTCTCTTGTCTACATTGGCCTGCTTTGTTGGGTGCCAGTGAGATGATGAATGGCTAGATGAGTACATGGTACTACTAATACTCGACACACAACAATAGGCACTTTATAGTTTTGGTCATGGCATGCCGGCTCGCATGGCAGCATGGGTAAGGGGTCTCGTGTTGCTGCAGGCACTGCTGCATGTTGAGGGGAGAGATGGTTGCGTTGTCGAGAATTGGTACCCGTTGGCAACTAAGTGTTGAGTGGCTCGTCGACTTGGTCGCTGACGGGTGTGTTTAATGGTTTCTTGTAAGGGAGGGCGGGTGAGACAAGGACCAGGGGGATGGGTGGGAATGGTAACAGCTGCGAGTGAATACTATCCAGGGGGAACCGTCGATCGTATTGTATGTATGGCGCACCGCTGCAGGCAGGTTTCCGTGGTTCATTGCGGATGAACATACGACCCATCTGATGATGGTGATGATGGAACTCCCTGTCCTGGTCGAATTGGCCGAGGAGGAGTGGCCTTTGCGGTTTCATCCACGCGAAGAAAATACCACTGGAGGGAGGGGGTCCCTTACCAGCTCTTGTCTGTGAAAATTAAAGCATCAATGATGGTAGAAAAGGTCGAGTGCTCGCTCGCCTTGGCTGCCTAAAGTAAGCGCCCGTTTTGCTCGGGGGTTGCACGGCCTGAATCAAGGCTCGGCAGATGCGGGAGAGATCTGAAATGGATGAAGCGCGGCGGCATGGCGTGTTTCACGCTGCGCGACAAGATGGGGCAGGACGAGCACTGGGTGTCTGCCTGTCTCTCTGTCTGGGCGGACGGAGCATTCGAGATGAACAAAGACGGATGAGGATGCGAGCTGTCAAGGTTTTTGCATGCCGTTGAACTGAGTTCAATGTTGGAGGCTGTTGCAAGTCAAGTACCGAGGGTGGGGAGGTACCTGGGCGCGCTGCGTGCAACGTACCCCGCGTGTTGTGGAGTGCTGGGCAAGGTACGCGGTGCTAAGTAGTGTGTACAAGAGTTGGTTGACGAAAAAGTGGTGACGTATTGCGGATGCGTCGACAACATGCAGGAGGGTGCAGGTCCTCAGGGTGCCGTTCATGGGCGGAGGAGATTGGATTTTGCGTTGCTGCTGATGCCGCCGGGCGTGAATCGTGCTTCTTGATGATGAGCTGCCGAGGTGGTTTCTCCATTTTGTTATTTTGGAGAGAAACGGAAGACGCGTCCTCGTTGGGAGTCTCAGTCAGTGGTGCCGACGGCGGGTGAGGGTGAGGCGTCAAGTCGTGCTGGTGCATTTGACTCCTTCTAAAGTTCCTTAGCCAACAAACCCAATGAACACTTGGGCCCGCTCGCCACCGCGTCAGCCCGTTTGGGCCGTCGCCCGTCAACGGTTCGCCGTTGAAGAAGATGGTAACTTAGTTACGTATGTGCTCCGTCGACCATGGCCATGACAGCATGCCACCATGACAGGATGGGATGATGGTGTGTGGCGCCGCCGTCGTCGCTGGTACGGCAGCGCGGTCAGCTGGCCACCTGGGCATCCTGGTACTCGCCAAAGGTCAAGGACCCAGGTAGCGGGGTACCTGAGCCTGCGCTCCCGCCCAAGGTGCACGGGCAGGTAGCGTGTACTTTGGTAAGCTTGTTCATTGGAGCCGATAGTCCAGATGCAGAAGCCCCAGAAATGATGCCTCCCCCCCTTCTGGCTTCCGGCACCTCGGTGTCACCCCAATCACTGGCGTCATTGATGAATCTGCCGATGCTGCTTCTTGTTTAAAAACAAAAAGGAAAAAAAAAGATACTTTGCTACAAGAGTCAACTTTGCAACCCCGCTTCGCCTTGAATAAATACAAGCTTTGCTGCCCTCCCTGGCCTCTTCCTCCTGTGCTTGCTTGCTCCCACCGTTCATTCTTGGTATTTTTCCTCTTTCCCGCGAGGATCGTAGACGACGAGAGCTGAATTCCGTCCGCTGGTCAGATTGGCACAACAAACAGCCCAAAAGTCTTGATTTTATTCATTTATTTCCAGGGGAGAAAGAGTAAAGAATTTTTGACACGTCATCTTCACCATGGCGAACTGGAATACTTGTGAGTAGATGCAGGAGGCTAGAGCATCGCTCGAGACGAGATGGACTTGGTCGATTTCGCACGCGACACGATACTGACATGGCACAGGGAATCCCTTTGGCCGCCGCGAGTCTCACAGCTCTGGCTCTATCCTCACCTACAAGCTGCTCACCCTCCTCACCTGGCTGCTGTCCGTCATCGTGACCATCTACTATGCCATCCACGAGCCCAAGGATGGCTTCACCCTCCGCCGCCGCATCTGGGACCAGAATAACCTGATCCGCACCGCCTTCACCATGAGCCCCGTCCTCGGCGACATCTACTGGTTTGTGCCTCCCATTGTGTGTCTTTCACCCGTCTCTAACGCACCGCCAGGGTCATCCTCTTCATCCTCCAGTTCGGCTACATCACGCACCTCTTCTCGCGCACCCCCGAAACCGTCAACTACGCCGCCAGCGTCGGCAGCCACTTCATCGTCAACAACCTCTTCCACTTTGCCTTTATCATGCTCTTTGTCCGCTCGCACTTCATCTGGGCCGAGGTCATGCTCGTCATCAACTTCTTCAATCTGTCGAGCCTGTACTTCCGCCACAACACGTCGCCGCGCTTCATCCACACCCCCGTCGTCTCGGGGCCCCTGGCCTGGACCTTTGTCGCCCTCTACTGGAACGGCGCCATGATGGTCTACCACCCGCACAACCTGGTCGCCAGGATCTTTGGCAACATTTTCATCTGGGCCATCCTGGCCTACGGCGGCTTCTTTATTGTTGCCTACAAGGTGCGTTTTTTCCCTCACTCCTCAGCTCTTGCCCTTCTTGTGACGGACAGTTGGGGAGCACGAACAAAGCTGACATTCGTAAACACTGCAGGACTACACCATGGGCTTTTGGCTCAGTCTCCTGGCTGCCGCCATTGGAGTCGCTCAATTCGAGCGCCAGATCATTGCTCTCCAGTGGATCTTTGCCTTTGTCATCATGGCCGTCCTGTTCCTCGCTACGGTGACGGTTGCCGTGCCAGCTTGGACAGGCAGAGACTATCTGTGGCGCCGCGAGGCACAGCCTGCCGGTGAAGCTGAACGGGCTCCTCTGCTCCATGACTAACACTGGTTTGCGGACAATACGGGCAAGCAGCCGACGGCGAACTATACCGTCTAATGGAATTGCGGACAGCTTGTGTACCCTTTTTTTTTCGTCTTTTTTTTCGGATTTTCTTCTTCTTTTGGAATTTCCTCAGAATGTTCAGTTTACCACAGTGCTTGGAATCACTGATTTGATTATGTGTGTATGTGTCTACGAGGGTCGGGGCATTCGCTCAACTTTTACATGCTGGTGTGGTAATATGTGGTACAAATGATAATAATATGAGGCGTTTAGGGAAAAGAGCTTAACGTGAGGGGGTACATCTGTCCAGCCGAGATCTTAATACTAGTGAAATGCGTATGAGTTACATCATGATGAAACTTGGGGAGCATTTCCTCCGTGAAATATGACTAACGACGGCATGCTGCAGCTGGTGGCTCCTCATGACGTAGCCATCGCCCACTATCGATAAGGCCAAGCACCACTCAGCTTCATGTGCACGCAACAACGCGGCCCGCTCCAAGATTCTAATTCATCGTGATGCAAATCAGCCATGCCGGGCACTCATGGCCCCCCCTATCCGCCCCTTCCCCTTCCCCATTAACATCGGTACCGACATATGCCAAATCTCACGCATATACAGCATCCTATGCGGCCCCCGCCGCACGCGCTTCATCAACCGCGTCCTTGCCCCCGAGGAAGTTGCCCGCCATGACGCTCGGCTGAAATGGCCGGCGGCGAGTTCGCAAGGGGACCACCGCCGCGGAGACGGCGGCGTCACCAGAGGCACCGACTTGTGGAAGACGGCTGCGTTTGTGGCAGGACGGTACGTTTGGCATTGTGCCCAGTTCCCCCAAAACGGGTCGGGGGCAAAGGGGACTGATGGGGTTTGTTTTCAGGTTCGCCGCCAAGGAGGCCGCCATCAAGGCGCACTCGCACCGGAGACTCACCTTCCACGATGTCGTGATCGAGTCGAGGGCCGGCGGGCGGCGGGACACGCTGGGGAGCGGACCGCCCGTGGCGAGGATCAGGGCCGGTGCGGGGGACGCGGAGGACGCCTGTGCTTTGGTGTCGATTAGCCATGATGGGGATTACGCGACGGCCGTTTGTGTCGCGCATGACGAGGCGGCTTGAGGATATTCGGTGCTTGGGGGGAGTGAGGTTGTGCGAGACGTTGGATGAGGCGAGGCGTTGGGCGCGGGCTCCCGGACCGAAGGGCTCGAGAGGATTGAAAGGGAAGAGGAAAAAAAATGTCTGGCAAAACTAGAGGGAGGGGGTTCATTCTTGGTGTAGAGTTATTCAACTATAATTATCAAATATTGAAAGACTATGCGACGACGATGCATACATATATAATCAATATCGTGTACGTCAAGTTAGTCAGTAGTAGTCATCATAAAAAAGAGAGCTCAAAAAAATAACGCGCGTTCGGTATACCAGGGACTCGACAACCCTGAGCCTTAGTCTTGCTTTCCCATTCTGCAGGAGAATAGGAGGACTGCGCGCTACCATTGTGGAAGTATAGTGTGGATGAGACCAATTAATGGTGATTGGCTGTGGGGTGTATGGTTATTATGACTTATAAGGACTGGGTCTTGTGGAAATGGGGGCGATTGCTCCTGTTTAACGCCAGGTTGATTAAAAGGCGATCGACTATGCATTAAAGCATTATTCTACTTTATAAATAGCAGGTCTTTGCAGACAGGAGACAACGACTTTCGGAGCGCGTCGATGGATGGCGTGCTTGCAACATGATTCAGCACGAGGCAGGATGGAACATTCAGGATATCGCGCTCCGAGTTGGATATGTAGATCTGTGGTGATGGAATGGGGACTCGAGTCAGACACAGGCGGGAGAAGCTATAGAATCTAATTGAAACAGTGGGTTGCACATTTGATGTCATTTCTTGGGTTGAGCTGTATCGTCGCGTATTGCGTCTTCGTTCATCATCTGACACATTATATATACTGAGACAGTCCCCCAAACTGAAGGACAAGGTTAATACAACACATTGAATACATACCACAGTGTCAACACCATGCACCCGCAATGAAGTTCATTGTAGCTGGCGGAACCGGGGTCGTAGGCTGTTAGCTTCTGGAACGGTGTATATCATCATCCAAAATCACCCACATATACGCGCTCTCCCAGAAGCACTATTATAGGATCGGCGTTGATGAAGTTGTGAGGGCCATGGTCTCCATTGTGATGAATGGGTATGAAGAGAGGATTATTTCAAGTAATGCGCTAAAGAGGATTGAGTGATCAATGGTGTGTTTAAGTAACTTGGTAATTTTTCCAGCATTGCATGTTGTGAATAGTCGGTTTGCTGTGTGTGCACTGTGAGTTTGCTAATGCTGGTTTGGTTACCTACGGTATGTTGAGATATCCGTAATCGTAAATACAAGCACCAGCTCCTGCAGTTGATAGGAAAAAAAATATGAGGTGCTTGTCTCTTCCGGGTAACAGATGATATCCCTTGCCACGTTGTCTCCTGTGCATGTATGTTCGCGTCTTCAGTTAGTTCCCCCCCCATTTTGGGTCTCTGGTTTGTCAAACTCCAACTGCTGCGCGTTTACGAAGAACAGCCGTCGAGGACGTAGTCGTCTTTTTTCTTGGCGCTTGTGCATCACACATCATGCTACGAGATGTCAGCAGATACTAGGTATTTGCTTGTGTCATTGGCACATACACCGCATGCCGGACAGTCTTCTGGAGCCACGCCGAGAACGCAGCGCTCTGTTTCTTGATACGCCACCAAAAGTAGACACGAAGTCAATAGTAAAAGCAGCTTACGGCGGGTCCTTAGATCGAGTCGGCTGGCAATTTCACAAAAGCCCCGACAGCCAAAACAGCCTTTTGCATGTGAACGCCGACCTTCCCTTTAGGGCGAACGTTGGCGCTCACCGGCGACTGGCACTGCCACCACCACCACCGGGCCGTGACTAGGTTGTTGAAAGCATGCTAGTAAGTAACCAAGTGCAGAGGAAGCTTGTCCCCCTATGAATCTTTGCCGAGTCTGGTTGACAGCAAGCGTTGCAGTTGCAGCTCTACGACCGCAAGAATAAATACACGACCGCGAATTGTACCGACCATGTATTGAAACCATGTGCTCATGCTTTAAAACAAGACATATATATATATGATAGTGATTCGCTCGCCCTCGGCCGGGCAACGGTGTTGAAAGTCCAAAAGTGTTGGTTCGCCATGGGTACAGTACCAGGGTCGGGACCGTACCGGCACAGCATTCCGTGGGTTCAAGGTAACTCCACGGCTGGGATAGGAATAGTCAAGTGTGTCGGTTTCGAAAGACAGTGCAAGCGTTGTTTTGAGACCAAATCTTTATGCGTCCTTCAGGTTGTCATGACTCAATCGGGGTGCCAGACTGCTATCATGTTCGCCCGAACTACTCCGTACATGTAGGTTGATGCCGTCTGAACCGGTGAGACGAGGCAGCAACCGCCGCGGCAAGGTAAATTGGGGAGCGTTTAACAAGCCCATTCGAGCAGCTCGAGACGCCTCTGGCATTGTGTCAACGTTGAGGGTGTGGCTCATCCTTGGAATTGTTTCCTCTCATTCTTGTTACGGTACCCGTATCGTGTTCTCGTTGCTCATGTGGTCAATCAGAGGTTCCCTCTCAACCTCGATCAGCCGTCACCATTCCCAGTCGACCGGTTCAACCTGCAATGGTTGCCACGTCTTCGTGTCACCACTTGTCCCCCAGAATCTGTGAATTGTGGAACCTGGGACTCTTCACAACTCTGCAAGCACGCAGTCTCGTCCAAGGACTTGGTAGATCAACCGGTTTGACCACGGCTGCTCGAGATTGGCGGCTCGATCGAGGCTCACGAACCTAGTCGCCTGCTACCACTTCTGGAAACAGGGCTGGAGACAAGCCCCAGGTGGGTTCCGGCAGCCGCCGCCGCGCCGCCAAGGAACTTGGATGATCCTTGCGGGCTGCTGGGGGTTGTCCGCTGGTGGCTGATGTTGGTTGCTTGATGGCCCGAGGGAGTGACGGCCGAGACAAGTTGCGACGCAGCTCAGCGTTCAGAGCCCATTCTCCCGCTTGATTGTTTGTTTGGTGCTTTCGCCGAGACCTCATCACCCGTTTGCTCATCCTCGCGTCGGCCTCCGACTTAAGTGTCGCAGCCATGAACGTGGTGATACACAGGTTCCGGGACTATGAGTTCTCTCCTATGCGCAACCGCGTTGTGCTCGGTGATAACGGCCCCCAAACGTTTCCGAGTCGGTACGGTCCAATTTCAATACACTCGAGCACTTTGTGTCTGCGCAACGCCAATTCACTTTGCAACTTGGCCGATTCAGTCGTTCGTCGCTGACAATTCGTAGCATCTCGTCTGCCGCTTCCCAGGTACCTTGGGTCGTGGAGGCCTCGAGTGCCGCTCGCTCTGGCATCCCGCAAGCCACTGTTCTCGCCACATCTTGTCTGTTAATCGTGCTGCATTTGATCAGACGACGCTCAAAACGCAGCCTTTCACACCATGCCGTAAAGTCCAGGGCGTCTGGTCTTCGATGGGGCTATGAGGTGTTGTCGCAGATGGCTCGAGCCGCGGCCCTCGCCTTCCTCGCCGCCGCGTTTTTCCAAGGACACGCTCACGTGCTCAACGTCGTTCTTGTCGCATACATCTTCGCCCTTGGATTGACTCGTCTAGTCACAGAGGCCCCGTGGCGTCAGGAAGCTCTCTACCACATCAATCTCATCATTGTTGCCGAATTGGCCATCTTGATCACCGCTCAGCTTCTTCCCTGCATCGAAATCGACGTCGAGTGCACCGAGGATGCCAGCGTCGTCGGCGCTGCAGGCGCCCTTTCATTCGGCCTGGCTGTTGCCATGTGTACGCCTCGTCAATGGATTCAACCTCAGCTCGCCTACGAGATCCCGGGTTTCCATGTGCCCGACGAACCTGCCCTTGAGGAAGAAACCAGCTGGGTCAACTACTACTGCACCTACCAGTGGCTGACTCCGACCATCTGGAAGGGCACCTGGGGCAAGCTCGACATGTCTGGTATTCCAAAGTTGGCCTGGTATGATGAGCCTCTCTATCTTCTTCGCCAAGTTCAGCTGGCCAGAGCTGCCTCCAAGTCTACCTTGTGGACCACGCTACGCTTCCAGCGAACAGAACTGGCCCTCATGTCCATCTTGATTGGCCTTGCATATATTGTCGAAAACGTCTCCCCTTTTGGCATGTTCCAGCTGCTTGCGTACCTTGACGACCCCGGCTCTGCCGTGTATAGGCCGTGGATATGGTTACTGCTCACCTTCTTCGGTCCCATGAGTCGATCTATCCTGTTCCAGGGATATGTCTTCACTTCCACCAGACTCATTGTTCGTATCAAGTCTGCCATGACCCAAGAGCTGTACCAAAGAGCCTTGGAGTCTATGGAACTTGAAGATGATCCTTTTGCCGGCAAATTTGATGACGACAAGGAAAAGAAGGGAAAAGAGAACAGCACAAAGGCCACCTCGGCTGGTCGGTTGGCCAACCTCATGGCTGCAGATGTCGAGGCTATTTTCAAAGCACGAGATGTTATAATTATCCTGGTGGGTGTTCCTGCTGGAACCATCGTTTCGTTTGTCGGTTTATACCGGATGCTTGGCTGGGTGTCCATCGTCGGAGTCGTTATCCTCGTGCTCGCAACTCCCATCTCCTTTCTTCTCGGCAAATGGATGTACCGCACACAAAAGAAGGTTCGGAAGGCTCAGGACTCGCGAATTTCTCTTGTAACCGAGTATTTGGCTTCCATCAAAGCCATCAAATACTTTGCCTGGGAGAAGCCAATCACGGAAAAGATTGTCGAATCTCGTGCATTGGAACAAAAGGCGTTGTGGGGAGTGTCTGTTCTGCAAGTTTTCATCAACCAGATCACACAAATCTTTCCTTATCTTTCATTACTCGTCATGTTTGGCCTGCACGTCATAATCGACAAGCAGCGGTTGACAGCTTCTACGGCTTTCACAACGGTGTATCTTGTGAAGAACATCCGTCGAAACATCATGATGGCCAGCTATTTTGCTCGAAGTTTTGCTGGTGCTATTGTTGCTTTTGGCCGACTCGACAAGTACTTTGCCAGCACTGTGCCACTGGTCCAATACCCTGAGGGGCCGCTCCGCATTGAAAAGGGATATTTTAGGCGGAACAAGAAGGCCATTTTCAGACTCGAAGATATTTCACTAGATTTTGTCCAAGGCGGCCTGAATGTCGTTACTGGCCAGAGTGGGAGCGGAAAATCCACGCTCATGCTTGCTATTTTGGGAGAGACCTATCTAGAAAGCGGTTCCATCTCTGTTCCGGCCGACATTGCTTACGCCTCGCAAACGTCGTGGCTGCAAAATGAGACCATCAAAGACAATATTCTCTTCGGTAGCCCAATGGAGAAAGTACGATATGACCGGGTCCTGACTGCATGTTGTCTTCCTGAAGATTTGCGCGAGCTACCAGATGGGGATCGGACATCGGTTGGAGAGAACGGAACATCCTTGTCTGGCGGACAAAAGGCACGGGTAGCTCTGGCCAGGGCTCTGTACTCCAAGGCTCCCTTGTTGCTACTTGACGACATCTTCGCAGCCCTAGACGCCAAGACTTCTGCTGGTGTCTGGAAACATTGCTTCTGTGGCGACTTGCTAAAGGGCCGCACCGTGGTTCTCGTTACTCAAGTTCCATGGATCGCTGCTCAAGCTGATCTCTCCATCTTGCTCGAAAAGGGACAAGTCAAGGCGGCTGAGCCCAACATCGGTGTCGTGCGCCGACCGATCAAGATTGCTGAGGTCCTCGGAGGCGATGCTGATGACAGCAGTGAAACCGAGGTGGAAACACCTCCGGAACCGGATCTGCAAGCTATATCAGACGCTTTGAATGACCCTGACAAGGTTGTCCAGGACGTCTCCGTCAAGGACATCGTCGACCAGGAAGCAAAGGCTTCGGGTAAAGTTAACAGATGGACCGTGATTGGATATCTGGGATATTTCGGTCACCCATCTTTCGCTATTGCCTGCATACTTGGCCTGTTTCTGGCCAACATTTTCTATTTCGGTGCCAATTTCTGGTTGTCCATTTGGGTTGAAGCATACGAAAAGGGCGGTCCGGTAGATGTTGCCTATTACCTGGGTATCTTTGCTGCTTTCATTTTTCTCGAGATCATCGCCTTTGGATTTATTGTCATCATGTTTGAATGGGGCGGCTGGCGTGCCGCAAGACGTCTGCACAATGACTTTATTCGAAGCATCATGAGTGTTCCCCTGTCTTGGTTCAAGACCATCCCAGTGGGTCGAATCACCAACCGATTCTCTGGCGATATGGCATCAATTGATGGCAATCTTAGCGGCATGGTGCGTCAAATCGTGGACATTTTCATGATGCTTTTCTTCCGACTGGGTGCTGTCAGCTCCATCATGCCCATCTTCATGATTCCTGGGCTTATTACCTGCTTTATCGGTGTGTTGATTGGGGAAATGTACACGAGAACCGCCGTCGTCATTAAGCGCCTCACATCATCCTCTCAGTCTCCTGTATTTTCGCAGTTTGCTGACACCCTTTCCGGGCTTGCCATTATTCGAGCTAGAAAGGACAAGGCCCAGGGATTCAGATTTGACCTTGCTGACAAGCTCCGTATTTGGTCTGCAACGGCTGAGGCAAACTATAATTGCAACCGATGGGTTGGTGTTAGGATAGATTTCGTCACGTCACTTGTTTCACTTTTCGCTGGCATCATTGCCATTTCCAAGGCCGGCATTGTTGGTGCGGGTTTGGTTGGCTTCTCTCTAACCAACGCCAATGATCTCAGCAATACTGTTCTCTACATGGTCCGAGCTATGAACGACCTTGAAGTTGAGATGCAAAGCGTATGTTACAAAATTCAATAAGCATTGAAATTGCTGCGCAAAAGCCTCGCTAACTGGAAGTGTAGTTCCACCGAGTAAAGGAATACGTGAAGCTGGAGTCCGAGGACAAAAATGACAGGCCTTATCCAGATGAAGGTAAAGGCCAGTATGCCGATGACGAAACTCACGTTATTCCCAAGAACTGGCCCCGGTCCGGCGAGATTGAGTTTCGAAACGTGACAATCCGCTATGATCCTGATGGCCCAGACATTCTCAGTAATATCAACCTCAAGTTCAACGCCGGAGAACGGGTTGCCGTCGTAGGGCGGACTGGATCTGGCAAGAGCACTGTACGTCAAGGTCTCCGAAAACCGTTAATCAGGAGCATTCTATGCTGACGGATGCCAGCTCGTACTATCACTACTTCGATTCACCGAGATTGTATCGGGTGAGATCTTATTCGATGGCGTGGACATCACAAAACTTCCCCGAACCCGCCTTCGTGAAAGTCTCACCATCATCCCCCAGGAAGCGGTCCTGTTCAATGGGTCCGTAGAGTCCAATCTTGACCCAACCGGCCGAGTTCCACGAGAGCAGCTCGAAGCAGCTCTCGACAACTGCAAAGGCATCGCCTCCTTCTCCGGCGATGTCACTGAAGAAGACGATAATGACGCCAATGCCGCCATCCGTGGACACGCCCAGGCCATCACGCTGTCGACCGAGGTAGATGCCCGCGGGGAGAACTTCTCTCATGGCCAACGCCAGGTCCTCTCTCTCTGCCGCGCCTTAATCCGCAAGAGCAAACTAATGCTCCTGGACGAAGCAACCGCCAGCATGGACTACGAGACCGATCGAGGTATCCAGCAAATCCTCCGTGACGACCTCGAGGCAGCTGATGACGATCGCACCCTCGTTACTATTGCCCACCGTCTTCGAACCATCATTGACTACGACAAGGTGGTTGTCATGAGCGCCGGCAGGGTCCTAGAGTAAGCTTTTAATATTCCTTCACCCTCCCCAAGTTACGTCGTTGCTAACCTGCATACTTTTTTTTTCTATTTTCAGATACGGCTCGCCCAAGGAACTCTACGACGCTAAAGGCCAATTCTATGACATGGTCTACCATAGTGGGGAAATGGAGGAGCTTGAAAGGCTTTTGGAGGAGAAATAAACTCGATACATGTGGAATTACGGCATCACTTACACATATATAGACTGGCATTTACGACGAAAGAAAGACTCCCCGGCTGGCGTTGATAAAAACTGAGCAGTGGTACTGCATAATGGGCCGGAGCGCATTGAAAAGCTGTCTCTATGAGCTTCAAAATCAATGAGGACCTTTGTTGATAGTTGCAACTTTGGATGAATGTTGATACAAATTGATACCAATTGATTGTCCAGCTTCAAAAAATGTGCCCATGTAAATTCTGTATGCGCAGCTTGTAGGAATGTATATTTAGCCACTGCCAAGTATAAGCTACCTACCACTTCCAAAAACATGACAGTAAGCAAAACAGAGAACTGCGCAATCTGGGTGATACCTGGTTTGCTCCAAAACTTCCTTCGTACGGTAGGCATGCTGCATCACGACGGCGGGGGTAAAAGCCCTAATGATGACCATTTTATTCCGGCAAAGCTCCGTGCTATTAGGCTTCCACAATTCCGGAGACCTTGTACAAAGAAGAGGATGTTGAAATATGAGTAGTAAGTAGAGTAACCCCGACCCACCAGTCTCCCAAACGCCATGACTTGATATTATTGACACCTCTCCGAAGTCTCACATGCACACATCCAGCCCTGTTCATCTCCCACTCCTTCATACATTGCCAGCGTGTATTCTGTACTGATAGATGTGATTGCGCTCCAAGCACCGTCTTTTCACTAAATGACTGTCGTATGACGTTGTCTGACCCGACAAGGTATCCAACCATTCGCTTATCCATGCTGGCGTATACAAATCGCTTGATTGACTCATTTATTGCCCGTTGAACTCTTGACTTTCCATAGCGGCGACACCAGCCTCCACATTGTGGTAGTCAAGAATTTCGGAATACCTGCAATGCGGGTTAGGTAGAACACTTATGAGCAGAAGGAGCAGTTACGTACATCATGATCTTCCACGTGTCAACGGGTAGATCTGCATCATTAAAGCTCCAATCGAACTTCTCTTCAGCCACCGGCTCGTCTGTTGGGTCATGGTACGGGGCAAGGTATTCATGTGCAAGAGCTTCGGTAGCTGTGATCCGCTTCTTGGGGTCGAATACGAGCATTTTCTCGAGTAAATCAATTGCTATAGCACCGGATTAGGTATCCCGTATCAAAACGTCTCTCGTTATAGAAGAAACTCTTACCTGGGGCGTCGGCGTTCTTGAACTTGTTCTTTAAGGGTTGGCGTTCTCGCTTAGGTAAGGATTTGACAAATCTTAGTGTCTATATTGAAAGACATTAGTACCACTGTAGACAGAGTGGCCAGTAAAATTTCAAGGCATGAAGCTCACGTTTTCGCTAGCAATTGTGTTGATAACGTCATCAGGAGGGGTGCCCAAGAGCTCGGTGATAATGGAGAACTGGTTGACGTGATCTTTGCCGGGAAATAGCGGCTTGCCCTCCAGCATCTCAGCAAAAATGCAGCCTGCGCTCCAGATGTCTACTTCGACATCATATTTTTGCCACGTGAGCATGATTTCAGGGGCTCGGTAGTATCGCGTCGAGACGTATCCAGTCATTTGAGGGTCTTGGATTCGGGCAAGACCAAAGTCGCATATTTTCAAATCGCAGTTTTCATTGACCAGAATGTTGCTAGGCTTCAAATCACGATGCACGACGCCGGCCGAGTGGACATATTTCAAGCCTCGCTGTGCGTAAACTGTCAGTCTAGCGGTGGGAAACTCGATGACGCTTGGTTACATACCATGATTTGATACAAAAAGTACTGAATAAACTGCTTCTCCAATGGTCGCGAGGTCAAAAGTCGATGTAGGTCTGTTCCAAGGAGTTCGGTGACGAAGTAGCTGCATAGCAGGTTAGTATGTCCTTTTAAAAAAGCTTCTAAGGACTACGCATACATATCCTCTAATGGGGA
Organism: Metarhizium brunneum; assembly: GCF_013426205.1. NCBI lineage: Eukaryota > Fungi > Ascomycota > Sordariomycetes > Hypocreales > Clavicipitaceae > Metarhizium > Metarhizium brunneum. The sequence goes on along the minus strand of NC_089422.1, from coordinate 8,219,842 downwards.
AATAAAAATGTCACTCAGAGAAATAACCTGGTCGTCATAAGTTAGTATTAGGAGATACAAGGCTGCAAGGTACGGTATTCAGGACTGGCATACATTTTCGTGCTTGAGGTGCTTCAACAACTTCAATTCTCTGTATGTTCGCTTGGCGAGAACCGGGGTGCTGAATGGCTTCATGATCTTCTTGACAGCAACATTTTGATTTGTGAGTTGATCTCGTGCAGAGCTATTGGCGGCCGTTGGGTTAGCCAAAGGTACATTACGGCTGCATGGCATAATCAGTGTACATACCAAACCAGACCGAATGCTCCCATGCCCACAGGCTGAAGGTCAGAGTATCTACAATGCCAGTCAGTATACAGCAGATTGAACCGCCTTTGAAATATCCCATTGTTTTTAGAAGCTTTCCCCTACCTAGACGTGATTTCGAAAGTCGTGCCGAAGATTTGGGCGCGTACGAATTCGGCCATTGCTGCGGTTGGAACTACGGTGTCCTGGACCTCGAGATGGCGGGGTGGTTATGGGAATGAAAACAACGAGGCTCCGATGCCAGGAACGCAAGTGGTAGTTTGTGGCTATCCCCTGCGCCTGGATAATCGGCCGATCAATTTCGGCTGTGCGCGCAGTTTGTACGAAATGCTGTGTGCCCAGGTTTACCTGCGGCAGCCAGCAATTTGCTCGTGACTGGAGGAAATCTTGTCGCAACGCAGATGGACGAGCGGGGCAAGCCAGACGGCGGGTTTGGCGAGGCTCTGGTATCGGTCGCTGGACGAGCCGAGCAAAAAGACTGAAAAACTGTCAGTAATGGCGATGTGACTGCGGGTCACTGGTGGCAATTGCAGCCTCGGGGTGATGCGAGTGAGAAAGATCAAATCGGGGACAAAGTTGAGTCAAAAAGAGGGAAGCTTTGCGGTCTGGCTGGAAACGGAGGAAGGAAACTCGTGCGTCTGAGCTGCAGGTGGGGGAAAGGCTCTCGGGCTCCAGTGGCATTTGGGGCGCCACCAGCTTCGCGCCAACGATCAATGCCAATCCACAGGGACCCAGTATCAAATGCATTTGTACTTGTGTCGTCGGCACAATGTCGATGTCGGTGAGCATGTCCTAAGCCTGCCATAAGGGACAGATTTCCCTGTGCCTCTGTGGAGCGGCCAAATAGAGTTTCCATAGGTGTCCTTCATGTGCCAATACAACAGCTTGTTTGGCTGTTTGCTCACCGTCCACTCAAACGGCTCACGGCTGCATTGCGACTCTCAGCAGCATGGGAATGAGCGCTCCAAGAATTCGCACCCAGCAGGCTCTGCGTAATAGTGCTCCGCTAGAACCTCCTAGGCATTCTATTTGTCTTCTTTTGCCAAGTGTTGCGAGCCAACCGTGCCCACAAAGTGCTGGGGGATACATGACTTGAGCTCCCTAATGGGTGAATCCTCTCGGCCTCATTTATGCTTGCTAGACAAGAGCGGGTGCAAGAGGGTGGGACGAAACGGAAGCGTTGACAGACCAGTCCAAAGCTCCTGGGTGCCGGGGCGCCCGGTGTGTTCGTTCGGGTTGTTTCTGTCGGTGGGAGGGGGCAGAGAGTCTCATGGTATCACACGTTACGCACCTCTGAGAGTATAGATAGAAACTGTGAGAGGTGTTACACAATAACAATCAAACTGCGACCGTGTTAACCAGGCCGGCATCGACAGACGATCTTGTTCAGCGCCGTCAGAGAGGAACGTACTGTTTGTAGTTGGGAGTAGCCAAGCTTTGGCCAGCAGCGTTAAAGATCCCGCCCTGTTTTTGTTGTTCTAGAACCTCCCCAGCTCTGTCAAGAACTTAACCGAGGGTGGCTGAACGGTTATTGTTATCACCCTTCAATGCTTCGCAATGCAGAGAGAGCTGAAGACTAAGCCGCGGATCCTCGAACCTTATATGATCAATGATTATCGACAGTGGTATTGAGGGAGAGAGGAAACAAGGGAGTAAATAAGCAAGTGGTGGTGCGAGGACGGTGAGAGGTAATGTCGTAATATTCGGATCCGTCTCGGTTGGGCTTTGCTCATGGGATCAAGCAAGAACAGGACGGTACAGCACAAAACAACAGAACCGAAACCAAGACCAGGCAGGGGCCGGCCGGCTAGGATGCGGATAGGAATGAAGCAGCCGACCCGTTGTCTGTGAGTTGGGCTTTGACTTCAACCAGGGCGTATGGCATGGTAACCGTGTTAGTTGATGGTCCTCGGAGGCGTGTCCGCTCGAGACAGGTCATTGGCAAATAGGGATCATTAGGTATTGCATCGGGGGTGGGCGTGTCCGTTAGCTCGACCAGAGCGAATGGCTGTGCTGAGGCTGGCCCTTTTCGAGTGGATCATCGATCGAGATCCCAGGCACTGCAGCACCCTGGTGTTGGCGCATGTGCCAGCGACGCTGCATCGCAAGCCCCAAGCGCTGGGAAGAGAGCCACTTCAGAGGGCAGAGCTAGACTGAACTTTGAAGGCTTGCCTCAACATCCGCCGAGAAATGTCGCGAAAGGCGGTGCTGGGAGCAAAGAATTGATCAAGAAGCAAGAAGGACAGCGAGGAGAGCATCCAGAAAGCAAGAGTATCAGTGGTGAATAACGACGTGGGGGTTCCCTAGGAGCCAGCGACAAGTGCTGACACTCGCTCTTTCCTCTTAAATCATGGCTGCATCTATCTGCCAATTTATTTGGACATTCGGCTTCTTTGTCGCTCAGATAACTTCCGAGGCTTCATGCCAACAACGCTTGACCCTTCCGCCCAGGTATCGGGATATCGATTCCCAACCACACTCTCGGAGCAGTGCGCATTCATAGAAATCCTCTACCCGACAAATACAACAAGCCACAGCGACAACCGAATTTACAAGTGTAAAATCCCGTTGCACAAACGCCTGGCACTCGGCAGGCTGGCACATCCGAGATGGTTTGTGACGACACCAGACTCCCGACGATGTTCAAATCTGCACGACTTTTCATCGACATGCATACTAATCCGGAAATCTTGCCACGACTTAGCTTCGGGGACCAGCTAGCCAACTTCGACGGCAGCAGTGGACACTCGATAGTCTCCATGCAATTCTGCATCAACAAGGGCCCAAGTGGCTGAGAATACCCATCTGACACGTCGATTTGTCGTGCAAAATGCGTCGAATGTTCAAGAATACTAGTAATGCCTTGTTACCCCTCCCCCGCCACGGCAGGGGAAAAGGATGTGCATCGGGACCTTGACAACAAACGGGCACAACACGCACCTACGTCATAGGCGTTGTTACGGCGAGTCGACAGATGATCATAAATTCAAGGATCCTTTACGTTGTCCTCCTCTTTCTGCGCCACACGCCCCTCAATTTCATCATCATGGCAGGGTGCCCAACGACAAGCGAAATCTGCATGTGCGAAAAATGCATTTTGTGTCCAAGCCCGCACACCGCGATTCGTTCAACCAAGTTGTCCTCCGGCTGCAAAGCAGGGACCCGTCTCCAACATTGGAGAACGCCTACTCCGTACTCTAGTTCGGACCCCAAAAGCACCTCGGCGCCAATGCCCTGTCTTTTCAGAGCTGCGCTAAAAAATCAATGTGGCCTGCACTCCGTACCCCTTCAAGGGACGCAGAGATCGGGAGGGACTAACGCTATCTTAGCCAGGAACATGTCTTTTGTCTGCCTGGCCGCCATGCTGAGATACTTCTTATCTGCTAATGCCCCATTGCGTCCTCCGATCTGGTCTGCCCGTCCATCGCTGCCTCAGTGCAGAATCGGCGCGGCGGGCCGAGAGGCGTCAGCATTCGTGGACGAAATGCTCCGGCAACCCATGGCAAACAATCCGATGCCACCCTTGGAACACGATTCCCCGAGAAGGAAGGAGAAATTGGCCATGAATTCAGGTCCCTGGTACTCAAGCCACAACCCAAGCTGGGGACGCGGGCCTACCCTTCCAAGTGTGCTTCGGCCCAGAACCTGAACCCGGTGCTACTATCCGTTGCGATGACGTCGTTTCCTGCAGCGAAAACTCATGGTGAAAGTAGCTGAAAGCTACCAGACAGCTCCGATATACTCGCGCATCTTGTACGAATACTATTGTGATCGCGTCGCATACGTTACTATTTAGTGTATATGTAAAGCTATCCATAAATATACCCTAATGAAAATAAAATAATACTAAAAAAAGGACAAAAGAACAAAGAATTCCAAATGCAAAAATCATGTGTCCCCCCCTGAGGATCCCAATGTAGTGATCTGTTTACGGGACCCAGATGGTGCTAGTCCCAAGACAAAAACTAGTGCCTGTCAACAGCAAGCGGCTCAACGTTCCAAATCTCCTCAGCATACTCATTAATGCACCGATCACTGGTGAAAAAGCCCATGCGAGAAACTGACGTGATGCATTTGGCGATCCATTCATCCTGGTTGCGATACGCCTCATCTACGAGCTGATGCGTCTCAATGTAGCTGTGGAAATCGTCCGACACGAGATAGTAGTCACCATGCTGGCGGACTGCGGCGATCATGGCGCTGAAGTCATGCGGGGTGCCAAACGTGCCCTTTTCAATCTCGTTGAAGACCTTGTCAAGGTCGGAATCGATTGTGTGGGAGCCATAAGTGTGAGCGTGGCGGAGGTCCTCGACGTCCTCGGAGAGGTTGCCAAAAAGGAAGATGTTGCTTTCACCGATTTCACGCGTAATCTCAATCTGCTACCATTAGAGGTCTGAAGCACACGGTTACATACTGAACCTTGCAGTGTTGGAGACTTACGTTGGCGCCGTCGCAGGTGCCAATGATGAGGCCGCCGTTGAGGACAAACTTCATGTTGCTGGTTCCAGAGGCCCTGTGAAAACGTCAGTACCATTTCGTTCAATGAGAAGAAGTCTTCTGCCTGCTCTGGATTCTCTGAAACGAAACAGACCAATGACGAGGGGAAACATACTCTGTTCCAGCGGTCGAAATATGTTCGCTAATATCCGAAGCAGGACAAATTATTTCCGCCTTGCTCACGTTATAATCCTCCAAGAAAATAACCTTGAGCAAGTCACCAATATCCTCGTCCTTATTCACCACCGCGCCTACCGAGTTGATCAGGTGGATAATCTGCTTGGCCATCCAATACCCCGGCGCAGCTTTACCGCCAAAGATACTCACGCGCGGCAACTGCTTCTTACGTTGGTCGGGCGTCATGGCCTTGAGGCTCAGATACCGATGAATAACGCCAAAGATGTTCAGCTGCTGACGCTTATACTCGTGGATACGCTTGACCTGCACGTCAAACAAGGAGGCAGGATTGACAACAACGCCAGTAGTGTCCTTGATGTGCTTCGCCAGACGCACCTTGTTGGCGTACTTGATCTCTGCCCACTCCTTGCGAAACTGCTTGTCTTGAACGTGCTTCTCCAGCTGGTTAAGAAGCGTTAGGTCCTTGAGGAAGTCATTGCCGCCGCATTTGGAGGCAATCAGTTCGGACAGGCGGGGGTTGGCTTGGTGCAGCCAGCGGCGTGGTGTAATGCCGTTTGTGACATTGGTGAACTTGTCCGGGCCGTAGATTTCAACAAAGTCCTTGAAAATGGTGGTCTTGATGAGGTCCGAGTGGAGTTCCGCCACGCCATTGACCTTGTGAGAGCCGACGATGGCCAGGAACGCCATGCGTACCATCTTGGGCTGGGATTCCTCAATGATGGATACCCGGCGGAGCATGTCTCTGTCGTCAGGGATGGCCTTTTCTACGCTTTGCAAAAAGAACAGGTTGATGTCGTAGATGATCTGGAGGTGCCGAGGGAGCAAGTGCTGGACCAGGCCAACAGGCCATTTCTCGAGGGCTTCTGGGAGGACCGTATGGTTGGTGTATCCAAACTGCCATTAATCCTCATTAGCTCGTCATCCAGAAACATAACGGAACGCATACAAGAGGGAGGACTTTACAGTGCTCGTGACAATTTCCCACGCGTTATCCCACTCCAAGCCTTCGATATCGACCAGAATCCTTTGCAACTCCACAATCGCCAGCGTAGGATGTGTGTCATTCAACTGGATCGCCACCTGATCAGGGAACTCATTCCATGACCTCCTGGATTTCTTGAACCTGCGCACAATATCATACAGCGACGCTGCTACCCAGAAGTACTGCTGCTTCAGACGCAATTCCTTGCCACGCTCAAGGTTATCATTGGGATACAGCACCGCGCTTATAGTTTCTGCGCGCTGTTGATCCGCCACGGAACTCTCATAGTCGCCGCTGTTGAACTTCTGGAAGTCGAATTCTCCGCCAGAGGCTTTGCTCGACCATAGACGGAGGTTGTTGGTCGTCGGAGTGTCGTAGCCTGGGATGGGGACATCGTAGGCAACGGCCTGGACAATCTCGCCGGCTTCCCAAACGGATACAGTTTTGCCATCAACTGTTTTCTTATTAACCTGGCCAAAGAATTGGATCTACAGGCAACTACACGGTTAGCGAGATGTTGTTTCGGAAGATACGAAGGAAGGAGGCATACGTCTACGGTCACATCGTGACGGGGAAACTCCCAGGGGTTAAAATCCAACCAGTAATCAGGAACTTCGACCTGATATCCGTCAATAATCTCCTGCTTGAAAATGCCGTAGCGGTATCGTAGGCCGTAGCCCCATGCGGGAAAGTTCAACGTAGCCAGGCTGTCCAGGAAGCAGGCTGCCAGGCGGCCCAGGCCACCGTTTCCAAGGGCAGCATCGTGCTCTTGCTTGACAACATCTTCGATTCTGAAACCGAGCTCCGCAAGGCCGTCTTGCCAGCACAGACACAAAGTCAGTCACTTACACACAATCATAGCAATCAAATGCGAAAGCGCGAAGAAACTGCATACCTTGGGCGACGTTCTTCAGGCCAACATTCAGCATCGCATTATCCAGGGCCCTGCCCATCAAAAACTCCAGGCTCAGGTAATACACTCTTTTGGTATCGCGGTACGTCTGACGCTGCTGCGTCCTGTTCCAGTGAGTGATGAGACGGTCGCGAAAGGCAAGGCTCGTAGCAGAATAAGCGGCGATTTCGTCGCAGTTGAACATGCTTCGGGCGAGTGTGGTTTCCACATGGCGCACGACTTCCTTTTCGAACCCGTCTTTGTCAGTGAAGCTGGTTATTTGGTTTCGCTTCCAGGCTTCCCGCTGAGGCTCGGGGATGGAGGCTGCAAGTCGATTAGCTGCGGTCTCCGGCAGACATGGGTGCTCCCGAGTAGTACAAGCATCATGTGAGACAACAACGGCAGGACAAAGTCGACAATCCGTCTTCCACCATGTACTCGGCAGTTATTACAGCAGCACTCACCCTCAACGCTCTTGATTTCCCCGGGCCCGAAGCCCGTAAAGGTCCTCTTGTGCTTCGGACGAGAGATGCCAGCAGGCCCAACACCACCAGTGATATCCACAATGGGAGCTGAGGTGGAGGGGCGACGTTCCCTCGTCGGCAGTCGTTGTTGTTCAGTGGCCATGGTATGGACGTCTAGGAACTTTAAATTTCAAATATCAGCCAGTCTTTCACGATAGCAGCTTTCCCAAACTTCAATTGCTCGGAGAGCAAATTGTCACGCACAGGGAAGAGAGAGCTTCGGCCTACCTCGAACCCCGGGTAAGTAGTGGGCTGTTGCAGCTTCGGAGGAGCACTTGAGAGCTATGGTGGGGTGAAGAGCAGCACTCGAGGGTGAGGAGGGTGAAAGCGGGGAAAGACCAACAAGGTGAGCTTGACGAGAACAAGAAATGCCAACGTACACAGCTAGGGACTTGAAATGGCTAATAAAGGGCAACGCGAGCAGGAGAGGGGAAAGGAAAAGGGCCTGGCAACAACAGAGCTTAACACACCAGACACCACGGCCACATATACTTTCCATTCCGTCATTGTGGCCTTGTCCATCGTCAATCCATGCATTCCGTCAAGCTTTTCAGATGTACGGCGGTCCAGATTGGCACGCTGGACCTGGCAACGCCATCGTTCGTACGTACATACACTATTAACGGTAGCCCGGCCGCTCCGGAGCAGCAACTTGCCCAAGTAGGCCATAGGCCACGGTATCTAGCAATGTAGACTGGCCCAGCATGCATCGAGGGATATGTCTCCTCATCGTGCTGCTCCTTTGCCATGCCATGACCATCTTCTCGCAGCACGTATACAAATCATGCAGACGTCATTCTGCATCCCGACTCTCCTCAACGTTGGTCCTCGCGCTACCGAGGAGGTGTCTACATGTCTGGTGTGGAGAGGCCTTGAGCCATCTCCCGACCACGATGGAGCTGGTGAGCTATTACGATGCGGCCCCACAACTGTTCACGGTCGAGCCGCCTTGGCCACCAGCATATGGGGACACGGCAATGTGTCTCGATAGCTGCATCGACTTTGAGCATGAGGTGGTCCATGGCATACGGCAATTGGCCAACTTCGGGCGCTAGGTTCGTCAACCCTATTTGATTTTTCCGCTGTCTGGCCTGTGCTAGACGCGATCAATTGATGGCTGAAGGCATACCGAGTATAGCTGAAGTGGACGAACACCTGGTCTTTAGTATTTCCATCATCCTAGAAACACTATTAAACGAAAAGTTTTTGTTGAAAAAGAAAAAAGAAAGGAAAGGAAAAAAAGAGAGAGAGAGACAAGGAGTCGAGCAGTGCACGCTAAACACTCACCGAAAAACGAATTCATTATGCTAGCATTATTTACACGGCTGGGGTATTCGGGACCATCGTGCTCCCTGCTGCTCAATAGCAATCACCACCACACACCCGTATCGACTCTGCAATCATTCAAGGCCTTTTCTTATTTTTATCGACGCCAACCGCGAGCCTTGACCTTTCTTTCTCCAGGGATCCTGACATTTCCGCAATATCCAAATTGTAGAGAACTCGCCCTCCGGATAGTCATATCAAACATGTCGTCATTCCAGTCTTCACAAGACTTCATCATTATCCGATGTACTGAATTGCATAGTCTTGTCTCCATTCAAGTCCTTCTTTTCTTATCGCCGTAGTGCCGTAAGCGCCAAGCCACTGTGAAGGGCTGAGGGTCGCACATTCAAGCCTGTGCCCGCGCGCCTGCACTTACAGGGGCTGCCGAGTAAGAAAAGGCTCGGCACGGGTGACGTTTTTTCGCCGTGACTGGGTGAATTAATATGGCCATCTGTATTGGCCGGGTCGTGAAACAAGTAAAACAGAAGAAAGCCGCGTCCGTGGGCATCACCAAACGTACGAAATCAGGAACGCCCCCCCAAAACTCCATGAAATGCTCTAAGACGCCAGCACCCTGTAGTCCGCCTGCTCAAATCATGAACATAGTACAGCGGTCCCCATCATAGGATTCCCGAGTCTTTCAGAGCATTGTTCAAAATGGTTTCTTTGACGGCGGCAAAAACGAGTCGAATATTCGATGTGTCTGTAGCTTGTGTCAAGCTGAATTCGGTTGTCAGCACACCGGCTACGCAGTACTTGGTCAAAATGACAAGACTTACTGAGGATATAGATTCAAATGTGCTCGGTTCACCTGATTGAATCGCCACAAGAGATATTTTGCGGCCTTGTTCACGTCGTTTCCTCCCGAATAGTCTGGGAAATAATTTCCCAATGGCGATCGAGTCAGCTTTTGCTTGAAAATGTCAACCTTGTTGAGGAACAAGATGATGCTAGTTCTCATGAACCAGCGCGAATTCACCACAGAATCGAACAGCAACAAACTTTCCATCATACGGTTCTAACATCGCCGGTCAGTCTTAGAAGCTCGTGATGCCCAGCAAATTAACATCGGCTAACCTGGCTGCTCTCCTCGAGGAGAACTTGGTCATATTCGGAGAGAGCGACGCAGAAAATAATTGACGTAACGTTCTCGAAGCAGTGAATCCACTTCTTTCTTTCGCTTCGTTGCCCACCGACATCAAACATACTATCCGGAAGTCAGCATTGACGTTTGATTGGGAAAATGTGTAAGTGTAAACGCACTGAATACTCAACTGGCCCATTTGAAATCTCGTTTCGTATATGCCAGTGGTTTTGGTACGAGCTCGCAGCACATCCATTTCGTTCGGCAGGTAGTCGGGGGCAACTATTCGTAACACCTCCTGGAAAAAGCTATTGACAATTGTGTTAGACTTTGGGTCTGAAGATTCAGAGATAGAGACACTGCTCACTATTCTGCGGAATCCATGAGATAGAATTCGGTCTGGTGCTCCATCAACCGCTCTCTCGCAGGGTCGGCCCAGAGCGACTGAATAGCTGCGCCAACTTGGGGATCAATGTGTGCCTGTGGGCCAGATTCGGCTTGATATTCCATCAAGTACTCGATGTGTCGCCTATTCTCTTCCAGTTGCGGCTCAATGTCAAATTGTTGCATCGCGGTGATGACGGCTTTTGCGCATTCGACAAGATTTTTAAATACAGTGGGTCGATAGTTATACAATTCATCTTCTGAATATCCCTTAAGATGGATGATTTTCATCTGCTTGACGATGGTAGACTTTCCACTTTCGCCAGAACCTATTCAAACAACAGTTAGCCAGCGACAAGAGAGTGCAACCGCCAGGTATCACAGTCTCAAAGGGGGGCCTTGGGTGCCGTACCCAAGAGCAAAATTTTGCATTCTTTCCGTAGCCTTTTCGAATCCTCCTCTATTACTCTGTCGATGGCTTGACTCTTCTTCTTCTGTTCCGCCTCCTCGCTGTTAGAGCTCATACACCCACCCATGATGAAGACTTTTCTTCCTCGACGCTTCCACGCCGGCGCGAAGGAGGCTCAACACCAGGAGCTGGCGAGCTGTGCAGTCAATGGTCGTCGCCGATTGATGCAACTATTCACGCATTGCTGTTGTCGATTCGTCGCGGTGGGGATGCGCGGCAGCACAGCAAATCTGTGTCGATTGCTATCAACAACGAGCAGCCCAGGTCGGTTTGGCCCGTAAGATGGCCCGGTCGGCGTTATGTGAAGGTTGTGCAGCTGTCGAGCAGTATCAACAATGTACCGTGAGCTAATATTATGTTGTATTGATTCTCGTTCGCTCGCTCGCTCGCTTTCTCTGCTAGGCCACTTCCTTGCGGGGCCTGCTTACTCCGAGCTAGATGACGGCCAGTTGGGCGGAACTAGCGATTGTGAATACTCGAGAACGAGGCTGGGGGACAGGAATAGTTCGAGCCTCGTTTTTTCTGACAGAGTTGCCTTGTGTATGTTGCCGGTCAGAGCCGAGACGGGGCAGAGGCGACGGGCTGGGAGCAATGGGCAACGACAGGAGCAGCAAGTGACGACCACGGGAGTAATAAGATCATGAGTAAGTGAACCACCAGCGGGAAGGCCTCAGAAAGGAAAGGTTCGCTAAAGGCAGGCCGTCTGTCAGCGAGGTGACCTCGAGTGCTCTCACTAGCCAGCCCGAGTGCTGTTACTGGCGCAGCAGAGGACAGGTGAGCGGCAGGCCCAGAGAACGACAGGGCGAGGTGTGACAAGGACCAGGACGGGGACGGGGACCGGGTCGAAGCCACACCAACTGACGTGGAGCGACGGCGGGGGGCGTTGGGTGGATGTTTGGGGGTATGGTGGTTCTGGTGAGTATTCGAGGACGGGAGGGTTGTTGGGTGCTCGAGGGTGGATGTTCGACGCTGCAACGGAGTCTTGGATGGAGCAACTCGGTGCTTGCAAAGCGAGTGAGGATGGAGCGAGCTCTGGGTGAACGTGGAGGACTGGAGGTTACGTCTAGTACTAGGTCCAGTGACTCCAGTCCAACCCCAAGCCAAGCTTTCAATGTTCTCCTCAATGTCACGGACTACGGCGCCTCACGCCCGCGCCTCACTTCCAACTGCCTATAATACTCCATACATAAGACTATGCAATCGCCGGGCCTTGGTGGTCCATGGTCTTTGCAAATACCGTAATGACAGGTCGCTGTCGACACTCTTCAATTGTTTCTGCATCACAGAATAGTAGGCAACGGCGGTGTCCCAACCAGGCACAAGAAAGAGCACCAGGTGCATGAAAGGAGGGGAAATGGAAACATTGAATGTGTGTATTGTACGGACTCGATGTACTACTGGAAATGCACCGCGGCCACAGGGGTGCGATTGATAACAACGTGACAATTTACCAGCACAATGCATTTGGACACGCCGTCATGATCCAACCAACATCCAACACATCCAGCCGCCATCAATCTACCGACCCACTGTTAGCTCAACATGAACGGACAGGGTAGCGCAGGGTCGTCCTACCATCAAGTCATGTACGCCGTACTCCGTTGCTTTTACATTCCGCACTCGAGGACAAGTTGAATCATTTGTTTACTCTGTTAGGAGAGCACCAAGACCCATGTGCCGAGACACCTGTGGGAGACCACCCAACACAGCGCATTATGCCAATCTACTGTTCCAGAACGGCGCTGGGATCTAAAATTATACATACATGCAATATAAGGCGATACGATATGTGAGCGTTCAGTGCGCAGGGTGGTCTGTTCGCATCGCAAGCCCAGACCGCGTAGTCGACTGGGTGGTCCCGGGCGTTGGGTCATCCATACTACTAGTAATTTGAATTTGAGCCTGTTGTGGTTTGAGAATTGAGCCAAAGTACTTACGTACTTAAGTAGTAAGATGGCAAAAAGCCGAAACAGCAAGAAGCCGCGCGCGAGCGTCCGAGGCGTCTACTATTCCCAAGGCTCAGCGCCAATTTCAAGTCCTTCCTGGCCAAGCAGATCAAGTATTTAATGAAGCCGGCTCTCAGAGTACCGGTGGCCTAGATAGTCAAATCGCGCACCCGTTTCGTTTCATGACGATACGGTGGCAGGCAATACATGGTACCTCCAAGTAGGTAAGCATTTGCCCACCCCCGCGTCATTCTACGCCACCGAGTGGGCATATACTTGCTGCCTATGCACGGAGTATGGCGGGCATATTATCAATCCAGGGTTGCTCGTTTACACATCATGAAAAAACATTTGCCAATACGTAGCCTGCAAATCTATGTACTATAAGCCTCGCCTAACAGACCCAACTTAATACTACTAGTAATGCTTCCGAAGTGCCGATAGCCCTAGTTCACAGTCGCAGTAGGACAATAAAAACCAGAGGTTGCTTGTACCACATTCAGGAGTGCTCATTGTCGGAGGCCTGGGACGAAATGCAGCAACTCGCAGCCTCAGCGGGAGGACCTGGTGTGGATGGTTGGTGCCATGAGGCACCGAGGTGGCATAGTACAACAATCAGACAAAGATACCAGTACATTGTACAGAGTGCATCTGTATGTACATGCTGTACTCCGTAGATAGTTTCTGTTTTGTGGCATCCCGGATGGACTCCACGCTGCGCGCATGCATCGTTTTGGGTTTTGAACACACTTCCGGCATGCGACAATGGAAGACTCAATACAGAGGTACTCACAGGTCGAGTTCGAGTCCATGACCCGCGCCTATCTTCTGAACACATGCGAAACGACGACTCTACTAGGTTCCTGGTTGTTGTTGTTGCTGCTGTTGGTTCTTTTTTTGTGAGGCACATCCTGAATCTCACAATTCCTGGATACACCAACCATGTAGAAATAGATGGCCTAGCTCATTTACCCAATCTGTCCATCGTTCGTATGGGGCTGGTTGGTGATTGCGCGTCTAGGCCTTAGTTTCTTAGGTTGGCTACTGAGAAATACTTGCTGTGCGCGCGCGCGTGTGTGTATATGTATGTATCTTCTCGAAGCCGGGAACAACCTGGCAACGGGCAATTCGGATGAACAGGCAGCATTCGAGTCAGCTCAGCCCATCTGGCCTCGCTAATGGTAGAGAGCTCAGCACTATTGGTGGCTTTCGATGACCTGCAGGAAAGGCGCGTTGAAGGTCGGGAGATCATGGCGATGGCCTGTGTACTGAGTAATGTACGAACTAGTCATTACTGGGACTGATGATCATATCTCGGCAAGCTTGTTCTGTCAAATCGTTTCGCCGTTGTTTTCTCTTTTGGATGGTGGACGGCCGCCCATGCTCGCAGTACGGAGTACTACCACTCCCACCATTTGTGTACCCCTGTTCATACCATTGCCACGTCTGTGGGATATTCTCCATGTCCGGTCGGGCGGGCGCGCTAGAGCGAGGTTAGAACAGGGACGGAGTAAAAATGACACTGTGGAGAACAATTTGCTGGTTGGCCTGCAAAACCGCACAAATTGCTGGTGTTGGCCCCTGTGTCCATGTAAGAAGCTTGCCAGTTTGCCAATGTCTATCGGAATATTGAAATGGTTGGCGGCCAGAACAGCCACTTGGCCAGCCTTGAAACCCATGGTCATCTCAGCAAGGCTTCCAAGAAGCCGCCATCCTGCAAGCTGACTTGGTATGACTAAGCAGCTAAAGCCCACCGTTCCTTGACGACAGACCCACCTGGATGATGGAGTCGTGTCGAAGCTAGACCACGATGCCGTTGATGTCTCAGCATACTACCCGCACTTATTAGTCGCTGACGGGTAGTCATCTCTATTCTGACAGCCAGGACCTCGGACTGGAAATTGCGCCCAGATAAACGCGGCCATACCTCGTCTCGACGACGTACATACAGTATGTACTATGTCCATCCCTACGGAGGATATGGTCGACATGTTGCTGTCCTGTCGTTCATTGGCCACTGACAGTACATGCTAGACACGAATTATTGAGTTACTAGTTCGAGGCTCGTGCGAAACATCAGCTACCGTTGGTGTGCCATAGAAACACATCTAGCCGTCCATCACGCACATAAGCCGACAGGGGGGCACAAGAGTGTTCAGAAACGCGACCTCGAAGCTTCCTCTTGAAGCTGTTGTTCAAACACAACGCATCATGGCTTGCACGGCGCCACCAACCAACTCATGAGGCTGCCATACATCGTCTGGTACTGCTGCTATGCATGCTGCGCTCTGAGGGACACAACACACAGTACTACTGCAAGACCCAAGAGTCGGCGGCCTGGCTCTAGCACTCACTGTCTTACAGTCCACGAGGTCTAAAATTTCACCCCGGACTTCATCCACGCAGTCTTACTTTCTTACCGTGCCATAAACAGCCACGGAATACGAAATACAGAAGCCAGAATCCATCGGAGCGACGGACTAGGCGGACGTTGCCATGATTGGCGCGTGGCAACTCAGCCGGGCGAGACGCGAGAGCTCAGACTGGCATGGCGATCAAGGGACCCAAGACAAGATCGCCACGGCATCCTGTTGAAGCAAGGTGAAACCTCCACCCAGTGTCCGCAGCCGGCGTCCATGGTAGCGATGGGGAGGATGTTGTTTTGTCACTTCTTCCACATCCATGTGCAACTTTTACCAAGTACGGAGCATGTACATCTCTAATATTTACGCAGGGTGTCAGCAAGACGCAAGAATCATTGGCATCGTTGAGGCTATTCAGGTTCCATTGATTCGGATTCACACCACGAATGATAAACCTAGACACTCATCGACTACTTGCACAAGGTGTTCGCGTGACTTATAATCTCATTTTTTACAAGGCGAACTGAATAGTATGTATTAAGCATGTTCCCTTCTTTTATTAGACATGAGCCACCAGGGGCCATTACAACACATGGAGCGGAATCCCAGCAGTTGACCAGATGCGACATGGGTTTACACGTGGCCCAATGGACCCAAACCGTTGTGGCCTGGGTCAAGTTTCCTGTACCGCCGGCCTCGGTATTGAACTCTGCAGAAGTTACGGAGTACTACTGCAGAACTAACAAAAGGAATGTGTACTCCGTAGTCGCTGCCGGACCAGCTTTAAAGTGACAGTTCGGTTTAATCCGGCACCATCCACGTGTTACCGTCTCTTCAGGATGGCAACCCCATGTGCTGGAAGCTGCATTCTGTATGCCGCGGAAGCACCACAGACCAGGAACTGGGTTACAATGTGAGGACACAAGGTGCATGTGTGTGTATGGCTGGGGCCCTTTTGTGAAACCAGGTAACGGCATGTCTCGAGGAGTACGGAGTACGTAGTGGCCATATTCCATGAAGACGAGGCTTTGTCTCATGCCCATTGCAACACAACGTGGACGCCAGACGTGCACAATACAACCTCAGGCCCGTCGCAATGTCAACAGCACAAAACTACGGAGTACTCCCCTCAGCAAAACATGAAATCAAGCACCTCGAGCCCCCCTGTCAAGGGGCCCCCTTTGGTGGGTTGGAATCATTAGTACTGGAAATGCGATTTGGTGGTGGTCGGGTGTGGACCAGCCACAGACCAATATCAAGAGTCAAGACTCAGGACAACGTCGACGTGTGCTGATTGCGCAGAGTGCGAAAATTGATGAAGATGAAGGCACATGCAGCCACGCCAAAAACCTTGGGCGTCCCGAGACCCCCTCCAACGCCCCTGGCCTTCAGCAGCCTAATACGGTGTCGTGCATAAATAAGCATGTGGCTTGTACATGTAACTGCTACTAAGAGATTGGCATTGGGCCTCACTGATTGGACAAGCGGTCCGGTGCATGTGGGAAATTTGGAATCCCCTCCGACGACGTGGTGTCCTGCATCGCCTTATTATTGCGAACCATGAAGCCAGATTCCATATCAAGACGTATTTCAAGTGCGCAGATCATATCAAGTAGGCTTCGCCCGAAACTTATTGCAGAGCCACTACCCAAGGGTCCAAGTGTCAAATGGCCCTCAAGTGCTTGCTCAAACGAAATTGACTAGAAAAATCAGGGAACATTCATCAATCATGGTACTCCGTATTTCGTTCAAAAACCAAAGTCTGGCGGCAAGCTGATCTTTCGTTTCACATCTTTAGCCAAATGACTTGGTACAGAGTACGGAGCGAGCAAGTAACTTCGTCCCTGCATCATGTCAGACTTGGCGCAGAGAGATCGCCGCTTCATGTGACTCTCAGTACGGAGTACGAGACTACGAGTCCGCCCCCTCTTGATCTTGGTTTCAAATATCCTCGACTGGGGATATGCGGACCGTGCCGAGAAGTAATAACAGCCATCTGCATCTTCTACTACAACTACTACTAGTACCACGACCGCAACAATAGCCAAACCCAACTCCAATTCATGGATCATGCGCTTTCTTCAACAGATCTGCCGGCATTCTCGCTATCCATCCCTTTAGCTCCCGCTTTCTTGTCTTCTTTTTCTCACATCTCTTGGATCTTTTAGTGCTGATAGACACCACCTGGTCCGTTGTTCATGCGCCTGCCGCACATACCTGGTGTCTTCATGGTGGGTTCTGTGTATTCGGAGATGACAGTCTACAGGTACAGATTGAGCGGATCCTGCTTTCTTCTTTTGATAATCACAGGAGACTCTCATAAACTCTACACATAAAATGCACCCTTTTGTGTCTGGCTAGCTTGACTAATAGCCGAAACACATAACATCCCTGAGAGTAAGCGCGTTAACTTGGGCGAATAGTTGGCCAGTCGAATACTCGACACAGCAAATGCTAGGAGAAGTTGATCAAGAGTCTGCATCGGAGATACACTAGACAATGCGCTGATTCCTCGAAATTTCTATTCCTTCATGAGTTATATAACATTATCACACCGTATTGTAGTGCTTCAGAGGGACGTACGAGTGCCAAGCACATTCACCCTCACAGCTGTCCGAATGTGTCATGTTACCACCGAAAAAGAGTCAAGAAAATAACATAAAATGCTTGGTTGCCCCGAAACCACACATGCAGGGCTAAACCCAGTTGAAATAACCATCCGCATGAACCCATTCTGAACCCTGCAGGGCCAGGCTGCAAAAGCTTATCTGAAGGTTGGAAGCTGTTCGGTCAAAATATTAATGCTGCAACGACAGAGGTGAGCTGACAATTGGCTGGACATAATGGCAGCAGCCAACTAGAAAGTAAACAATGAGCCAAGCTCTCTCAAGGCTACCAAAGAGTTGCGTTGATTTAGAAGACATCTATGGTGATACATTAGAAATAATCTCCTAGTCGGGTAGTCAAGTGCCAATACTTCATATTTGTAAAGCGCGTAGATCCAAGTGCCACAGCATCTGCATTCGCCTCCTCCAGGGTAAGGTCTGAAATTATCACATGTCCTTTCCTCTTTTGGTGAGCCATCATTATGGCATGTCTGAACATATTCACACGTCTATTTATCAATTCAGCCGACCAAAGCAAGTGTTTTCAAGGCTTACACGACGATATGAATGTATCGACTTGTTCTTGGGCGCGCTGCATCCTACCCTAGACGCCTACTACACTGAACCAGCCCGGCATCGACGCACGTGATAGGTCAGTGGCCGGATGGGTAGAGTAGGTGGGGGCGTGCTTCCCGTTTAAGCTTGGCGGGGCAACTTCTTTGCTCAATCCTCTTTGTTAAGCTGGCTAGCTCTCTGTTCTGTGCAACCACGCCAATTTCCGGGACCCTGTGCCATGTTTGCTCCTGATGTCACATTGTCAACACATGCCTACGCCCAGAAGGCATCACGAGGCGCCTAGATAAGGCTACAAACTGAGGGAAAACAATCCTGTCCACTCTCTAGTGCTTATTGCGCCGGCGGCGAGATTTGACCCATCATTACTGCGCCATCCAACGATATCGCTGCCAGACACACACCCGCGTCTCCACCGCATTGACACTTCATCTTGCATATTCCATACTTTACACGACGTCGAAGAGCCGACTGGGCGGAGGCAAGACACTGTCGACCATTCGTTTCGGTTTTCCCATTTCCTGCCACCTGTATCTCGAACGCTGCCTTCCGAACTGTACAATATTGCTGGCCCGAGCAGGACAAAGCAGGACAAAGCCTGCCATTGCCATTGCTTTAGGTGGTAGACCAGAAAACATCACGAGACGCTGGATCCCTGGCACACCCGATCAACTCGTTGTCGACGGGGACTGTATATATGCATATGTGTCTATTTGCTTGGCTGACACTCTACTTTGAGCGAGGCACTTGCAAGCAGATCGCTATCATCAAGTTGGACGCTCGGATCAATCATCCTGCATATGGCGAATTCATAGTATTGGCAAGCCACTCTTTTCTAACCTGTACGGACACTGATTACGGATCAACGATTGCGGCTGCGGTCAAGGCTCGAAACGATGACATCCGAGGACATCAAATACAAGCACAATGGTGCGAACTCTCCGGATGGAGCAGATGTTGAGCCGGCATTGACCCCTATCAGCCTTGTCAATACGGACAGCCCAGCGGGCAGTGGATTCTCGCCGCTCGTAACTGTTGTAGGATTTCATCATGCTCGGGGACCCGAGGTGGAGACGTGGTTTGGTGCTGACGAGGGAGTCGATCCGGCTATTAAATATAACTGGCCACTATTGCCATTCATGGCACTGAGTGACGGAGCTCATGCGTACGTAGTGCTAGGACCCTTGCTGTCCTCGAATGGAGGAGCGGTGTTGCTGACCGAAATACTAGCTCTGAAGAAGATTTTTCGTACTTTACGCTACTGAAACCAAAGACCAATACGGAACCTGCCACATCGCTGTTCGGAATATCATGTACACGGCAATTGGATTCGGCTCAGTTAATTAACCGCCCTGCTGATGTTACCAGATCAACAGTGCAAAAAGCTGTGGTCGTAATTGCGGACAGTCCACAGTCTTTTGGCATGTTGCGTGAGCGCCTCAGCATTGTCACCCAAGCATGGTTTGCCCAACGGGAATTCACAGACACCGAGATCCTGCGACGGTTTCAAGAAAGCCTCGCTGACGAAAAGGCTAGGGGCCTCGTGGAGGAGGATACTGAGCGTGACCAGCACTTAGGAATGAGTTTGCGGGAGTTCATACATGAGTTTAAGTGGCAAGCGCTAGTGTTATTGAAATGTTGCTTGCTCCAGCCAAAGGTATGCCCAGTATGCCCTTTGCATTTTGCTAAGCTAATGACTTTCAGATGCTTTTCTTCGGCTCGAGGTGTGATAGGCTGTGCATGGTGCAGTTTTCTCTCATATCTCTGATACCTGGCTTGATCCGCAATCTGCAAGACTGTGCCGACCCGGAACTGGACAGCTACGAGAAGAAGCTTGCCAAACCTACAACATTACAGAGTAGCAATCGAAACTCACTTTTGACTTTCATGGGACTCCCACTGCAAATCTTTGGCAAGGTCGGAACACACACACACACATCTCCGTAGCTACTTCAACTAACACAGTTCCTAGGGTGGCTTTTTCGGACCTTACACACCGTTGCAACAACTTGACATTTTAGCCGACTTTGGCACCAAGTCATACATTGTCGGCAGCACCAATTCGCTCTTGCTTCAGCAAAAGGATAGATACAGCGATGTCCTCATCAACTTGGACGAAGACACCGTCAGCATCACATCGCCCTCTCTCAAGGCGGCGCTAGCCCTGACACCTGCAGACCGTCGCTGGATAGACTTTCTAACCCATGAGGTCAACGAAACATGGGACGAGGCCAATCCTAGCAGACCCAAGAATATGCAGTACATTGGAAGTGAAGAGTTCATCAGATCACAGTTCGAGGCGTACATGCTGGGTCTTATATCATCCGTCAAGTTCCGCAATTTTCTCATTAGCCAAGGCGAAGATCCCTCTACCCTCGGCGCTGACAGCGATCCTGCCGTAGACTTTGGCTCCGAATGGGTAGAAGCATGGAAAAAGACTGAAAACTACCGTATATGGGACGCTCACACTGACACAAACCTGTTCGCCGTCTCGGAACCAAAACATCCTTGTGCTGGGGGTCTCACTATCGACGACATTCAACGCCGTGTCGCCGATCAGATCAAAGATCTCCATCTCGACGAGCGCCTCGCTCAGGGCCGCGATATACTCGGTCGCAACCTCGCCGCGGGCCGCGAAAAGGCCTCCACCATGTTAAACAAGCTCTATTCTGACGTGGAATACCTGCGGGAATCCCAACGGCGTCGTGCAGAAGACTCGCGTACCCAAACAACCAACCCGAAATCTTCCACAGAGAAATCTCAGTATCCGGTGGATCTCACCAAAGCCCAACAAACAATGAACTCGGTTGGCGCCAAAGCATCCGCCTACATGTCCAGCTGGGCAACATGGGCCGGGGACAAACGTAAAACAGGCGGCTGGGCGTCTGGCTGGGGCGGCAAGAAATCCCCCTCCCCCAGCACGCACAACAATCCCCCTATTTCCACTAGTCCTATCGACAAAGACTACCAAATGGTAAGCCCGCCTGATTCGCGGTCCACGAGCACAGACGACCCCAAGAGACACGCTACACACGCCAGTTTCAGCGAGAGTATTCTAAGCAAAACCTCTGAGCGACCTGTCTCGGGATCTTCAGAAATGGATGATTCCTTTCAAGACGTCATGGGGTCACCCGAAAAGGTGAGCCACAAACAAAAGGACGAGGATGTTACGCCCAAATTGAACAACGATGGGTTCCAGCAGGAGGATGTTATGGGTGCAAAGATGAGTGAGAAGGGGGGCATGGATGACACGTCGGAGGGCAAGGGCACGGAAGTCAAAGCCAGCGAGTAGCGTCATTGATTGGCATTGTAATCGATTTAGTAGTGCTGGTGCGGAAGGGAAAGAGCATTCACTTGACATATAAAAGAGATGGGTATTTACTGCCAATGGGTTTTGTAAAATCTCTTTCTTAATAGAATAGTTCACCGCGTCGATCACGAGGCCCATAGTTTGCTCATGGTGAATGGACATTTCGTGTATTATCTATCTACTGCTTACTCGCTGCATGTCTGCATCACCTTTCTCTTCTTTCTTTCTTTCTTCTTTGTCCATTCACACTACCCTGCTCTTGTCTTCAAACCCATCCATTCTCTTTGCCCATGCAACCTGCTCCTATCCGGCTTGCCCATCTCCACCCAGCAAATATAACACGAAGCGGAATCATGCTGTGCCGTAGTCGGCCCATTCCATACGGCGAGTAATACCCTGGAGTCGAAATAATATGAGAGTTACGTTTAGTAATGTCTTTTTTTCTTCAATATACTCTACGGATGCTACCCATTCCAGATAATATGCCGTCGCAAAGGGAAGAACGCAATCGTTTCCCTGAAACAGTCGGCACTTATGCAATCGTGGCGAGGAAAGTGGATGCCCAATGCGCTTGAGATAATATAACAAGAGGAACCGGGTAGGCAGCAATATATCCTTTTGGTGTAACTCGTAGTTTTGCCATTGCAAATAATTCGCCAAAACCGTGGTCGTTGCTGCTCATACTGTGGAGGAGTGCGGTTGGGATATGACACTATGCGAGGTAGCCCAGTTCATCGTCATCCAGGCGTTCAAGATACTCTTTGTCCAGCAGGATCTCAATACATTTCTTGATGTCACCAACTTTGGGAACAAATCTCGAACGAATCTGGTTGATGGTTTCGCTGACAAGTTGAGTGTGTTTCATCTTCTTTCGTGCCTTCATGATTCGGACAATGGCCGACTGTCGACAAGGTTAGAAAAGTGCCATCCACTTCTCCATCTTGAGAAACACTTTGGGATGTGGGTGTGCTTACCTGAAGGACCAACTTGCGATCCTCCTCAATGGTCTTGTTAGTCTCCGTCTCTTCTTGCTTAGCCTCCTTGACACCACCCAGATTGAGGTTGACGCGAATCTTCTTGCTCTTGAACTCGTAGTTAAGACTGAAGGACCTTCCTGGTTTAGGTCTTTCGCCCGAACCTCCATCCATCAACAGCACTTTGGCCTTGAGGATGACGGCCAGTGCTTGATCCAAAACTTCAGTGCTCAGTTGTGTTGCCGTGACCATGTCATCATATGTGTAGGTGTCCTTCTCGTTGAATAGCAAAAGAATAGCCATTTGGTAGATTGAAACCTGGAATGTGAATGGCGTTTTGCTGTTCTTGCAATATCCCGCCCTGACTTCACCTTTGCATAAATGCCACAACCACGTCAATTTGCGCCCGTCATGCTTGTGCTTGTAGAATCGCGAAAAGCGCTCAATTTCTGTGGCAATTTCCACAGGCGGGTGAAAATGCGTCGATGGCGCTTGCAGTGGCCAGAAACCGGTACCCAAAATTGAGAAGGTTGAGTCAACAGTCTTGAGTGAGTCAACGCTTTCTAGGTGGCCCCGGAAGTCTTTGTTCAAGTCCTTTGAGATCTGCATGTCTTGGAACATGCGTTGTAGCTTATTGGTATATTCAAAACCACATGCCTCCTTGAGCTTGCTAATCATGCTCGTTTCAGCGTCATCCGATGACGAGTTGCTATGAACGAGGCGTCGGGCCAACATCCGGGAGTAATACTTCTGGAATACATCCTTGTCTTCGATGTATTTGAAAACGGTCATAATCTGGGTCAAAGTCCGCTCCAAATCGCCTTCTTCTATACTGGTGCTACTCTTACGGAGTAAGACGTCGGTATACTTGGCTAGGAGCTCCGGTGACTTTGTGGAAGTATCCTTGCATACTTCGTTGCGATTGACAAACTCCCTGCATGCGTTGTCAAGCGAGCGGGTAAACTCTGGCTCGTCATTGAATGCTTGCTTGACCAATAACTGATACTGGGAGTGCACCTCGAGTAGCGCATCCACATACACTTTGGGTTCAAGCTTGTCACCTTCCGAGGACTGTACCTTCTGAACAGCTGCGAGACCAGCCTTGAGCACATGCTTTTCGAATTTAGTCCGCAATGGGTCCAGGCCGTCAGGGATTCTGGAGAGAAGGTTATACATTCTAGCCATGTCTTCCTCTCGTTCATTGTCCAACAGGACCTGGAATTCCTCCCGCAGCAACGTTGAGTGTTCGGCAATCAGAGCCGTGTTGCAAGTCTTCTTCAATGGGACCGCGATGTCCTGATGCAAATACATGACGACCCTTTCCTCTTCTTCGGCCAATCGTACTTCGGCCTTTTTCATGTATTCAACAACGCTATTTTCGGCGACAAATTGTTTCGATTCGGCGGTGTAAAATTCTGCGGTAGCTTCCAAAAAAGGCCTCTCAAAGTAGTAACGGTAAACGTCCAATGTAGACCTCGACATGTCGGCTTCGTCCAGACCAAGGGATACAAAGGAGTCGACAACTTGTTTGATCTGGTTGTGCTCAATCGTCTCGCCATTTCGCTGCTTTTCCACTAGCTTCAAAACGGCGTCCATTACCTTTCCGGAGACCTGTTCGAACAAAACCTTGCGCCATTGCACGAGGTGCAGAGTATAGACATCGTACACGTTCTTTTTTCCCTCATCGATTTCTCTCTTGACCCAGTGACGGTTTAAGTATCGGAAGAGATGGTGGATGTATTTTGCCGCATTGGTGTATCGACTCCACTCCTTGATGTAGTATGCCAGCAGTGCCTCGTCGGTGTGCGATTTGGATGCCTCGACAAGATCTTCAAGATGCTTCTGGAGGTAGGTAATGAGGTTGTTGTAGAGTTCTTCACCGAGGAGATGGGCTACGCACGAAAGAGAGGATTAGCTGAGACTGACCGTCGAAGGCGTCAACGCATCGGCCTGTTATGTGAGAACTTACCACCACGGTGGTTGGACTGCATGGCTGGCCCGGTGAGACCAACAGCCTTTTGTGAGGTGCAAAAGTTGTGCACGGCGCTGTGTATGATGGCAAGTCAGCACATTATTATTTCTACAATCATGCTGAAGGTGAGAGCTTGATGAGCAGAGACGGGAAAGCACGCACGTGTAGACACCCATGTACATTTGCATGTCGATTCCTCTCTCTAGCTCGTTCATGATACGAGTGATGCCAGACTGGAGATAATGCCATCTGAGATGCACGACAGGTCAGCCATGTTTTGTCGGTCAGCAGCGGTCGGGGAGGAGCATCTTACGTCGCCCCAATGTCCTCCCTATTCGGGACTGGAGGCATCTGGCTAGGAGTAGCCATGCGTGCAGCCATCCTTCTGCTGGAGAGACGACGTGGCCGCGGTCGTCACGAACAGGCAGCGCGGGGTTCGAGTCAAGAGTCGTGCGGGCCAAGGAGCACGCGGCACACGAGGCAGAGACAAGAGGTCGGATTTGCGACGACGACAGCGGCCAAGGCAGATTGGCGAGAGTGGTGAGAGGAAGTCTCGAAGAAGCGTCCAGGTGCCGGAAGTGGAAGGGACGGCTTCGGGATAGGGTGCGGTTTTGAACTGTTGAAGGGGGTGGTTAGGCTGAGGTGCGGCGCAGATGCAGGTTGAAGGATAATGCACGAGGTCAGTCAGAGTCGGAACGGAGGCCAAGGCTGCGATACGGTGCCGTCTGGAGGTGGCGAGCGTACCGCGGGAGCTGTTACCGATCGATACACAATAATCAGATGGCTGCAGTCGGGTCTGAATCGCGGCAACAAAGGAATTCGCGAAATGAGAACAAGGATGCAGTCGAGAAGTTTGACAAAAGGGAAGGTGGATGTCGTGACAGTGGATTGACTATTTGTTCATCAAAGTAACCAAGAACCCAATCCGCCACAGGCAGGCGGCAGTCCAAGTGCCCGTCCGCTAGGCTGGTCAGCCTTGAGACATGCGCCAATGTGCCGAAGTACTTGGGCGCCCAAGGGCCGACCAAAAATACCACGGCCAAAAGCGGGCTAGCGCAAGTTAGGTATGTACTTACTTAAGTAGTTGGCTTGCATCCGAAGGCGGGAGACGACAACTACTTAAAAGAAGCGCGGTGGTTGAAGCAGTGTGGCTGTAGCCATTAATTTTAGGATCAATTGATACTTAAGAATTGTGATTGGGGCTGGCGAGCACAGTGGGATGATAAAAGTCACGATAATTAGCGATTTTACACCTAAATTTAACATGAGTAATATTGTACTTGAGTGTATCAATAAAGGAAATAAAGGCAAGTACAAAGATCCTAAATTGCCTATTCAGCTATTATCACTCTACTCTGTATAGGTGCAGCCAAGACTGAGAGACCTGTGTAGGTAGCTCAGGTATAGAGTACCGTACTGTTAATTGGTATCTCTACTACCTGATACTCGGTATGTACCCAGGTACTTTATAAGCCAGACTCCTAAAAGGACTTACTTTAAGTAAAGTAAGTAAGAAAAGCAAAGCCAACAGCGGTGGTGCATCTCATATCCAAACTTAAAACGATGCAGAAGTAGTCCTACCCGCAATAAACTTTAAAAGCTAGTGGATTGAGGGATAGCTACTCCGCAGACATTCGTCTTTGCGCATCCTAGCTAGATCTGTCAAAGTTTCACGCATAATTGACGTCGTTGGCCTGTTGGCTACAACTGGCTTCAATGCTCAGAATGTCTATGGGCAAGTACCCTGTGGCATACATCCGTCAATTCCAAAATGTTGGTCCTGATACGCATATATATGCCCAAGTAAATGCCGCTTGGAAAAGACGTGCCCCATATCAAAACAATATCTACCTAGGTAGGAGAGTCCATATAGTACATGTGATGGCTGAATCAGAATATACCATACAATTTCTATTTCGCTTCGAAAAAACGGGTAAAATATAAAGAGAAAAAATACACTTAAAAAAAAACTTTCAACGCTGACCATATACTTATGATAGTTAAGAACCCCCCCATAAACTCCTCATCTACACTGTACATCGCTCGCCCATCCTCATCATACACCACTTCCATCATTATCATCCCCTCCGCCTCCTAGCCGCTTGACGGTTCGGAAAATGTTGATTGTAAATGTCATCGACCAGGAACAGAGGCCAATGAGCTGGAAGACAGCCAAGGCCACAGACAAATGGACGAGTTGGTTCTGCCGCACATTATGATATATAAAACTTTCAAACGCCAGGGCTGTGCTCGCAGACTTGAATATGATGAAAAACAGGTCGAGCAAAATCAGCGAGATCTTTGACATGGCCGACCGTAGTCCCAGTGGCTTCCCCGTATACTCGTCCCATATCATATACCCAATGTAAGGAATTGCTAAACAGTCCACTACGATGGCAACCACTACCTGGGCTCGCTCAGCGCTGCTATTTTGGTTCATGCTGTTTTCTAGCTGATATATTCGAGCCGCAATTCCAAGTGCCAAGATGGAAGTCACCATTACGCCCAACCGGAATAGAAATGGCGATAGCGGATGTCGCATGATCCGGTTCCATATATGCCTTGGTAGAGCTGCCAACTTTCGATGGTCCTTGACTCGCACGTCTGTGTGATGGAACTGGACATCCATCTCTTTATTGAATGTCGGCTGGAGCTGATCGAGGACGTGATGATCGACAACTTGGGATTCTTCATTGGGCATCCGCCCCCAGGCTGACGACCGTACAAAGTCAAACCATGACGATTTGCTCTGGGTTGGTGCTGGTCTGTAGTGAGAGACAATGACTGGTTCGTTGGAACGCAAGTGATCCCACTTTCTACCGCGCATAGAAGCGCGTCCATATCGAAGGAAGTGAGGGATTTTGGCTCGAGAACTCTGGGCTGGGCCTAGGGACGGATCATCCCAGGCGACGAAGCCATCTTTGGAGACACGGCGTTGAGGTGGATTTGGAGAAAAATTGGTTTGATGCTGCACGATACGCGCTGGTGGTTGCAAAAGACGAAGCTGTTCATCGCTAACGGGTCCGTATCTCTCCTCGTACGAATCAATCCAAGCTGTGGGGGGGTAAATGCATCGTTAGCAAAAGTAGTTTCGAAAGTTTGGGAACTGCACTACAGTACAGCGAATCTCGAGCAACACGCACGGGGAAGGGTCCTAGGAGGTCGGAGGCGAAGGATAGGATTCTCAGTCGCCGCCTCTGATAGATATGTATATCTAGATGTAGTCGGTCCGGACGAGCTTGATTCCGCAGCGGTTGGAGGAGGCGATGACGATGGCGCAGCACACGACGCTGGGTCCTTCATCGCGGCAATCTGTGTGCTACCCAAGCAGCCACATGGGTTGAGCGCCAGCGGTTCGACGATTAGCAGCTTTGCATGACTCCTTTGTGCCGCTTGGTATGTGGAAATGCCATCCAGAGATGTCGCACGTACGATGGCCGTTACATCAAGTTTACGCGACCCGAGATGCGAGCTGGCTGAGGTGCTGTCATGAGTTTTGACGCGGGATGATCAGAGTTCTTGTTTCTGGCGTGCTCTGAAGTGCTGCTGTCTGGGGTGGCTGTAGCATCCAATTGGCGCTTGCTGTGCAGAGTAGAAGCGAGTTCAATGTTTGGACAGAAAGCGAGCCCCGCGTTGAGCAGGGGTTTGGTCGGTCATCAACGGGTCGTTCCTGCCAAGTGTGGCTAGCGTTCACTTGCGCCTTCTGCCGTCACCTGATGGCGCGCGAGACAGAGGGACAGAGCCACAGCAGCTAACCACTTTACACACTCTTCACACGCGTTGCCTTTTCGCGGGGCGTGACCAAGATTAAACCTCGAGACCCCCGAGAACATTGGCGTTTGCGTTGCATGCAACCAATACTAGAGTGTTCGCACTTCCAATGATTTTGAGGTTAACGGTCCGATGCTCAAGTCATTCACACCAACCTGCCCGCGTATTGCAGCTCACCTGGGATGCCTAGGTAGCTAGGCTTGGGTTTCCATCATCGAACAACTTCGGCTGAGCTTCGCCGAGAAAGCCAGCTCGCATCGGGTATCCCTCGAACCAATGCAACTTGCAGCCGTTCTCAGGGTGCCATAAGCATCAACATGCAACCAGGTCTCAAAGCAAAGAGCCGTGGGCTTCAGGCATTTGCTCGTGGCAAGTCTGACAGCAACGCCAACTACAATGCTGCCACCGAAAATCCGTCTCAACCACAGCCAGAGCAACGCCCAGCCACGCCAAGTGCAAATGAATATGTTCCGAGCCGACAAGAACTAGCGGAGTTTGCCCGACTTCCTCTACCTGGAGCTGTCCGCAATCCGCTAGGTAGTCCTCGCCCCGGTGGTCAGCTCAGTAACCCGCAGAAGCCTCAGTCACCACTGAGACGAGGTCTTGCATCACCAGTCAGACAACAAGTGAACCAGATCCAAGCAACTCACCAACTGCAGCATGACATCTTCACCGGTTCGCAGCTGGGGGAAAATTTTATGATGTCAGGGCTGTCAACCCCTGTTAATGAATCTGAGGACCTAGCCATCAGACGAACTCCAGACATCAAGATAGAAGACCAACGCCAAGATCGAAATCTTATTCAAAGACTACCACCTAGGCAAGTGCCGGTCACCACAAGCCAGAAGCATGAATTTGCGTTTGGTGCAGATGGTCGACTCTCTGTTGTCCCAGGTCTGCACCGCTACCACCCATCACATATGAAAGATGGATTTTACAACAACGATGCTCAACTCGGCCCAAGGCCATTCAAATCACAAAAGTCGGCCTATAGTCTCCCAATGCAGTCAGCTCCAGCCCATACAAAGTTGCCAATGCGCGGAGTTCGAATCAATCGTGGACAGCTTCCAGGAACCAATGCCCTGATCATTCAAGAAGATAAAGTTAAAGACAAATTCATTGAACGGAGGGACGGACAGTGGCAAGAACAGGCTATCGAGGAGAAATTTAATGAATCCATCCTTGTGAATGATTCGGATGACGACGTTGACGCTCTTGGTGCATTTGGCGGCATGCATACGGCGCTCAAGCCCAATATGCAAAATGGACATCGCACAAGGAGAGAAGATGGCCTATCTTCGAAAATTTCCCGAAATGCGCCGGCCAAGGATAAAAAGCGTAGACTACCGAGCCTAGACTATGACGACAAAATCCTCAGTTCCATGACATATCAAGATCTTCAGGAAGAGCCGTTTGATGTTGTGCCGCAAATACCTGGGATGAACGGCCATGATATGTCTACTTCGAAATTAACAACGAGGCTTGAACAGTTTCAGCAGCAAGGGGAGCACGAGCAGCGTCAGTTCTTTGCCAACATGTCAATTGAGGATTGGGAAGACTCTGGCGATTGGTTTGCTGATCAGTTCTCGGACATAATGAAACGTCTACGAAACGCTCGACGCGAGAAGCGTGAAATGATTCGGTCGTTTGAGACAGAAGCTTCTCACCGAGAAGAGGCCATACGCTTGCAGACTGATGCTATCGATAGAAAATTAACCAGGATGAAGCAAGATGGCCAACGAGTGGTCGGCGACAAGGATCTGTAAAATTTGCAAAGCACCTATGCTGTATCATGAGTAAAAGTAATGGTGGATTAGTCAACGATCAAGATGGATGAAAAATGCATTTAAATAGGAGTTAGGACTGGGGTTTCTGGAAGGCAATAATCAACGAGCATGGCGTTTTTAGAAGCGGGATATGGAAAATGGCACGCCGATATACCTCGGTCGGAATGGGGATGCAGTTGCTCTTCTTGCTTTCTCTATATACGTATATATCACTTGAAGCTCATGGTGTATTTGAACAATAAACATTCATATCCGCACAACTTCCTTGACCTTTCTATCCCTACCAACAATCATGCGCAACTGACACTCGGGCCTGTCCTTGAATATTCCTCTCCTCATACCATCTGTATAGAGCTCATAGGCAGGATAATACCCATCCACAAACCTGACCACCTGCTCGGGAGTCATCCCCGCCGTCGGATCACCCCTGGTGGCCCGCAACGAATCTTCCTGCTCCTGTCGCCAGGCATACACGTACTCTGCATCCTCAGAGTCAATATGTATAAACGCGTCAAAAGAATCCGTCAGGGCGTCGTAGTTGCTCAGTTCCTCATTGACAAATTGCAAGTGCTCCAGTTTATGTTTATGCAAGGTCCTACTGGGGCCTTTCCACTTCGCCTCCACCTGAGCAGCCGGGACGGAACGGAAGCCGACGCACCAGCCTTCAAAGATGACGACCTGGACGGGTGGTTGGCCCGGGTGGTTGGCCGGCCGCCACTGGGAGGGCGGCAGGCGGTCGCCCTGTCCGGAGAAGAGGGCCTTGTCGTACTGCGGGATAGAGGTGGGCAAGTTGTTGAGGAGCGAAGCAAAGACAGCCTTTGCCAGGGGGACGTCGTGCGTGCCTGGCTCCCCGCGATGCTGCACGAGTGCGTTCTCAGGATGCGACGCGGCTAGCCTGACCTGCTCGTCGTGGGGGAGATAAAAGTCGTCGATGCTGAAGACGAGCGTGTGGATGCCACGGGCGTTGAGGGCGGCGGCCAGCGGCGCGACGAGAGTCGTCTTGCCGACGCCCTGCATGCCGTTGAGGCCGATGATGAGCGGGCGGTCCGGGGATTTGGTCCGGTGGGTTTGGAGGAGCTGCGTGATGAAGGGGATGCATATTGGTGCTTTGTCATCTGCGAATGTGGACATTGTGGCCGACTGCTTGTTTGGGGAGTGTGGTGAGGAGTGCCGTGAGCGGGATGAGGTTCTAACGAGTTGGAGTTTGTCGACGGTCCGGAGCCGCCGCGGCCGGAGCCGGAGTGAGGGGTTGGAGTTAAAAGTCTGGGGTGATGCCCGTGGCGGGAGACGGCGATTTCCCATCATGTAAGTCATCAACAAACTCGACATTGCTTAGAAGACGCTACGACTTTTGCGTCCTAATTTTGAGAGCTTTGTGTGACGTAATGGTATCCTTAGGATGAGAAACCCCTCTGCTACATGACAATCCCGTCAAACCCCCACAACACATTATCCCAACTCATAGTCTTTAAATCAAAATCCGCATCGAGCGTCTGCCACCGCTGATCCATACCCACCATCTCAACGCCCATCTGTTTGTCCCCCACGTCCTGGTACGCCTGCTCGAGATGCTCTGTTTGCTCGAGGACGTGCCGTGCAGTCTCTCGGCTCCTGGGTCGTTGAGCCACCAAGTCCGCCACAATGGCCTCTGAGACGCCGTACTTCGTCAACATCTGGCTCGCAAACTCGAAAAATAGCTCGACGACATTCGAGTCCTCCTGCTGATCGCTCATCAGCCTCCACGCATCAAGCATGTCTGACCTTTCCCTCTTGAAATCGCGAATCTCGGTGCCGGAACAGACATCCAGCAGGAACACCGCACTTGCCATGATCAAGGACCTCAGGTAGTTGGTCACTTTGAGACGCGGAATGATCCAGGAGTACCGGGACTTGACATCCCTGTGTAGGCGGACGATCTCGCTGGCGGAGCTGAGGCACGCTGTGCGAGATGGCGCGTACTTGGGATTGATGATGGAGAGGGACAGGTATTTGAGGTGGAGAAAGCAGCGCAAGATGTAGACCATGCAGTTTACTTGGATGCGGTGGACGACCAGCGCTGGCTTTTCGTGTGTCGGAGGGGTGGATAGTCTGTTGAGGGAGAAGAACGGCGGCAGTTCTCGCTGGTATTGCTCAAGGCGGGCATCGTGTTGCAGCAGTTTTTGGTAGTCTGCGTCTGTCTCGGACTCGGAGAGCGGGCAGCGGTCAATATACTGGCGGCTGATTTCCGTCAGGCGAATTCGCTCCAGGAAGTAGGACATGTCGCTTTGCTGTTCACGTTCCTGAAGGGATGGAGTCCCGTCCTTGCCGTCTCCGATGATTCTGGGTTTGTTGACGGCCATGTGTTGAGGATGGATGGTGTATACACCCTCGTGAGCGCCAGGGAATATTGCGAGCAACCTAATATCATATACGCCTGCGTATTAGTTCCTAGCTGTTGAAATGCCATGATGGAAAGGACAAGAATTCGACGTACCAATCTAAGGCAACAAGGTCCCACCATAATTGTCGCCGGATCTCCATGTCCATTTCCGACTCTGTACCAAGACTGCCGGGTTTATTTCCAGGGTGATCTATGCGGTGAAACCCTAGGTCGCGAGCCATGGCTATAGACGTGGATATTAGGCTCCGGGTTCGTACTGAGCTTCCTTCCATGAAGGCAGAGACTTTGCACAGGATGTTTTGTCCCTGAAGACAGACTATGCTTCCTTGGCCACGCCTCTTGATCTCGTCTGACAGCGCATAAGAGGCGGCCAGCCACGATGCGCACTGTGTATTCGCTTCCAAATGACTTGCAAAGAGCTTGCAAACGTCGCCTTCGGGCGAAGAGGCATATGTCACTGAAGCGATAATGGATAAGAACAGGAGTAAATCTGACTTGTCTACCGGGGTCTGCTGCTGGACACTGGTGTATATGCTTTGCATGGAGAGAAGTGCCGAAGGGATATGGAACATGGGGCACAATATTGAGCACTCTTCCTTGAAGGCGTGCAAGATGATGCAAGCTTCGTGGTATAGAGGCAGGGTGAGACAGATCTCCCGGCCCCCAGCTGCAAGCGATCCAAATGCCGAGGCCACATCTTGTATAATAGAGTATGGTTTCTTGATGAGTCTTATCGGCGAAAGCTGATATGTCGCACACCCGTCCAAGAAACTTGTTTCCTACACACAGAAATATATTCTCAGCTCGAATGTTACAAACAACGAAACTTGGTTTTTGGTCTTACAGGTGGGATACACTTGGCCGTCTTGCAGCAGAGAAAGTGGCCCCCAAACCACAGAGCATCCTCGGACAAATGCTGCACAGTAGACGATGACGGGGGAGACAGTGGCTGGGCATGGCGGGATCGTGATCGTGACGATGGCGATGGCGGATGCGCATCATCAATCTTCTCGGCCGAGGGCGTGGAACCCGGACGGGGATCAGAAAGGCCCGTAATCCAAGTCTCCAACCTATCCAGCCGGGCGCGAATGTCGGCGTTGGAGACATTCGCCGCCTTTGGCTCATCCTTGTCCTTCACCTCGGGCGCCGGCTCAAGAGGCTCGTAAAACTGCACACACTGCAGGCCCCTGGACGTGCAGTTAGAGCATGGAAACTGGCGAGAGCATCGTATCTTGCGTCGCCGGCATGACTGGCACGCGATCGGGCGTTGGCGCCACTGCCGTCCCATGGCTTGTGTTTCCGCAATACCTGTCCGGGAAATAAAATGCAATGATGGACTTGGCGCATATCCTTTTTATTTTTGGTTGCAAGCCTATCCAGCCTGGATGGAATTCCGGGGAACCTTGGAATCGGGATGTCATGGACGGACTTTAGGTTCCCAAGTCCGCGCACTTTTCACACCCCGATGGGTCCGACTGTCCCGACTTTTCAACCCCGACTTTCACCATCATGTTGGCCAGCGGAAGAACCCTTTGCAGAAGTCTATTCACCACAAGGTCTGCTTTTGCATATTGATAATCTTTCTTTCTGGTAGCGGCGTTGTAGCTTCCTACTGTTGGACCGGCAGTTTTGCTTGGCCAAGCAGGTGGCTGTGGTTGTAAATGCATGTTGCTGGGTTTGCGAGCATTTCGTCGCAATCGCGAATCGCGGGCTATTAGAATTCTTTGCGATTCACAATTCAAGTCCCGTGCGCGATAAGCCCATACAATAACGTAGAATTATGGCACTGTCGAGTAGGCAGTACTTATGCATGCTTCGCGCAATCACATGGCCTCGCTCTGGCAAGCTCGGGCTTACACTGGCAAGGTATGGAACTATCCTTTCTGAGCTGCTGATCATTAACAAATACTAGATGGATAAGATGCCCACCATGTGCTGATCCTGCCATTGACAGTTAGTGGGAGCTCATCCCCTGCCGTTCGAAACTGCGGTTGAAAGAGGACTGCATCCCAACAAACGACAGACATTATGCATTGATTGCGGCTCGTTGTATTGCCCGTATTGATATCATCGGCCGACGCGACCAGAAAACGATGATTGAAGTGCTGGTAAAACAACTCCCCAACAACTCCTCTTGTTTTTAGTCATGACTTTTGTCGGCCGTTTGCCGACTACCCAAGGACCACGTACGGCTGCTTGGCAAGATAGAGTTACAGACCGGCTACTCGCCCCGGCGCGAGGTAGGCAGCCTTGTGGTCTGCATAATTGCATCCGCTTGATGAAACCAAAATGGAACAATTGCTAGCAAAGTGCCTGGTAGTTTAACAGAATGGAAGGGGTTCGCAAATAGCCACACCTTGACTCGTGAACGACAATGCCGGCGGGAACCATTTCCTGCTCCATGCCAGGCGATTTCTCAGCATTGCAAGTCCAGAGAACTTGGAATAAGTTGCTCGTAAGTGGGATAGATGAGTGAAAAGTTACTCAAGCAGCGTGTTTTGGCTCCCTCGTTGTCCACAAGTTGTTGAAGAACTTGGACATATGCAAGGCAAGAAGGTGCGTGGGCCACAGTTGCCTCACAAGACCCTGGCTACTATCTTCTAGGTGCTCAAGTCATTGATCGCATAAGGCCGAGCGCATAGCGACCCAGCCCTCAATTTAACAGTAAAAAGACAAAAGTCCCCACTTGTACAGCCTTGCAGGGGCCACGCAAACAACTTTCTCACGCCGTATAATATGTATGATACTAATTATGTCTGGCAGTGGCAGTCTGGCACAATGTGGAGGTGCAACGGTGACAATTGGCCACGATAACGTCGGCACAGGAGGCACAAGACCAACCTAGAATGCGGCCCTGGAGCACAGCACAGCACAGCACAGCACATGCCAAGGTTTTTGATGTCGGTTTTATGTTGTAATTGGGAGGCGGGGAAAACACTGACGAGGCAGGTCCGTCCGAGCTTGGCTGCGCTTATCTCGTCACTTGCGCCGACATGGGTTGGCCCCCCCCAAGTTATGCTTGCTACGTCAAGAGTCAAGACACATCTTCTTGTTTATTCTGCTCGCTGTCGTCCTTGCCCTTTTATTTTAGACGCCCATACAAAGTACACAGAGCCATCAATTGATCCATTCGCGCTTGAGTGAATAACCATCTGCGCATCATACAAGGCGTAAATTGCCTGGTTGCAGAATCAACTTCAAGTGTTGACATTTTAACTTTCGTTATCCGCACCTGCCCAAAGTCAATCATTCCCCCACCCATTGGTCGCGCAGCTCCACGTGCCTTGCATTGCCTGGGACCACCTCCGCGACCTGTCTCTCCTTTTCACCCAGTCGCTCGTCAACGCAGAAGAGCACGGCGACGTGTCTCCATTCTTAAATTTGTTGTCGACGCCCACCCTTTGTGCTTTTCGAGGCCTGCGTCGAATTATCAACTCATGACAGTGCGATTGAGCTTCAGGGAGCCTTAAGTGCCTCCCGTCGAAACCACCGTCACCACTCTGACCGCCCAACCCTCCGAAGACGGCAGCTGCCCATCGGGCCTACCTCGAGGTGCAACAGAAATCTTCGAGGACGTCTGTTGGCAATGGCATCGCCATATACTTTGCCCTCCTCTGCGCTCCCTCATGCCCACCAGCAACACATGCATTCTCAAGCTCACAGCCACACTCATCACACCCATACTCAGTCTCAATCGTCTCTAAATGCCTGGCGAGCATCAATGTCGACCGGATCCCTCCCCCAATCCCTGGCCGACGATGGCCACGACCACGACCACGACCACGGGCAACCACATTCAATCTCGAGACAGCCCTCACATGCTCGTCAAACCCCCCGCTCTTCCAATACCAGCGTAGCATTGCATCGAGAGAAACCACCGCCGGCTTCATTAAATTCCCTGGACGGTTGGACAAAAGAGACGACAGCTGGTGGCAAGAGTATTCTGACGCCTGGCCCCGACGCCGCCACAACACCATACTCGCCTCCAATCCAACACGGCCACAATCATAGCCATCACTCGCACCACCACGATCACAGCCCGGATCACCATCACAATCATGAGGTCGGACACAAACATGACCATGCCCACATCGACGAACATCGATCAGACCCTGGCAAAGCCCCAAGATCCCTGTTCACAAGGACATTATTAAAATATACAGCTCGGTTTCCCATTTTGCATGCCATTCTTGTTGAGAAGGACTCGCGAAGAATCTTTTACTTTATGGTGTTAGTCATGATTCTTGCGCCGATATAACACGGGATCACGCTAACATAATAATTCAGATTGAACTTTGGGTTTATGACTGTTCAAGCATTTTACGGCTACGTCACCGATTCGCTGGGACTTCTTAGCGACAGTATACACATGTTCTTTGACTGTGTGGCACTCATGGTAGGCTTGCTGGCAGCTGTCATGAGCAAATGGCCTCCGAGCCAAAAATTTCCATATGGGTTTGGCAAGATCGAGACTCTATCAGGTTTTGCCAACGGTATTCTTTTGATGTAAGCGAGGCCTTTGGCTTTCTTCGTCAGCTTCAGATTTGTTAACATGTATATTTAGGCTATTGAGCGTTGAGATTGCTTTCGAAGCGTTTGAACGATTATGGGAGGGGACCAAGACGAAGCGACTCGGCGAATTATTTGTTGTGAGCAGCCTAGGTCTCGCAGTAAATTTGGTTGGCATGATGGCATTCGGCCACCACCATCACCACGGCCACAGTCATGGTCACAGTCACAGTCACAGTCACAGTCACAGTCACAGTCACAGTCACAGTCACAGTCACAGTCACAGTCACAGTCACGGTCACGAACACGACCATTCCCATAATCACGACAACCACAAACACGGCCATTCACATGGCTGCGGCGGCAGCGATCATGGCCATGACCATTCGCATGACAACGAAAATATGCACGGCATCTACCTACACGTTCTGGCCGACACGTTAGGCAGCGTCTCGGTCATTGTCTCGACAGCACTGACCAGCATATGGGGGTGGGCTGGCTGGGACCCCTTGGCGTCATGCTTCATCGCCGTTCTCATCTTCTTGTCCTCCATGCCGCTTGTTACCTCCTCAGCAAAGCGCCTGCTTCTCAGTGTCCCCGAGGCTACTGAGTATAACCTGCGCAACACTCTTGGCGGGATCCTGGAGCAGCGCGGAGTGGTAAACTACTGGGCTCCCAAATTCTGGTTGGATGACCGAACTGGAAGCGCGGATGGCGAGAAGCTTGTCGGCGTTGTGCATGTTGTGGTGGCACGCGGGTACGGCATGGACGAGGCGCGGGATAGAGTGCGTAACTTCTTAAAGAGCCAGGGGGTCGAGGCAATGGTGCAAGTGGAACGGGAAGGTGACAATGCCTGCTGGTGCACAAGAGGGCGTGGCTCCGTAGCATCGCCGTCTGCTTCGAAGATGCTTTAGAAAAAGCACATGCGTGGTAGCTGGGCGTCTGCTGAAGCAACCGTTGCCAACTCTAGGCAGTTCATGCCACTGTCAGGTTCTCCACCAACTGGACCAGCCAAGCTTCCCCTGTTCCCCTTGGCGGACAATGTCTGAGTGACACTATCTGTGTCTGGTTCTTTTTCTTTTTCTTTTTTGCGTACAATCACGGCATAGGACTGGCATTCGCCCCTCGTGTTGGGTACAAGATAACGGTTCCTATGAATACTGAAAGCATACACGGTATGAAGACGACTGGAGTGGTGGCGTTTTTATTGGTTGTTTTGTGTAGATAATCCATATATAGTCTTTTTGCGTTTGATGCCCTTTGGCAAAGCTGTAGTAGACTAGCCATGTATAGTAAATATCGGACAGCAAAACATATCTGGGCAAGCTGTAGTGGCATTCGCAATGAGTAAAATATGGAAGGGACATGCTTGGCCATTATGTGTCCCCGTGTAATACTCAGCATACACTCTTGGCGCATTCTTTACGGCATGTGTATTCACTCTGAGATTGGGCCGCCCTGAAGGCTGTTAGTTCAGCAGTGCATCACATGTGAAAGCTTCCAAATTCCGGGGCCGGTGTGGGGTGAAGGTGTGGCAAAGGCAATAGGATTGACTACTAGTAAATTGAATCAAATCGTGGGGCAGAGAGGCGTTGGGCACCCATCTGGAGCTGGCCCCTCAAGCGACACAAGTCAAAAAAGGGGCTAGAGCTTCTAGAAGCAGAGTTCTTTTGCGCCAAGGGAAAAGAAGAGCAGGACGCAGCCATGATGTTACGTACATATGTACGGAGTACATACATAAGTACCTGGACGCTCGCCAACCAAGGTCCCTGGAGATGCGAGGCGGCTGCGAGGCTGGCGGGCAACGTGCTCCGATTGGGCGCGTGCAAAATGGGCCAGACGGGGTTTGCGATTCCTCCCGCCCGCAGCCGGCCATGCGGTACCGGGGTCCGAGAAGCAGAATCCCCACCTACAGACAGCCGAGGCCGAGGCAAAGATGGAGATGGAGAATGGAGATGCCGCGAGCAACGCGTCTGCGGGCTTTACAGACGAGCCCGAGGCCGCTCAGGGCGCGCACATGTCCAGGCGAGAGCGAAGACGCAGAATGCACAGTCTAGAAATTCAGACGTGTAAAATGTGTTGATGGCGATGGAAGGCCGCGGCCACCAGACGTTCAAATGATGACCGCGCAGGTGGACGCAGACATGGGGTCTGGTGGGATTCCGCATTGCGCCGAAGCGGCAAGTAACGTAGAGCGCCGACGTGCGAGCCATTGACGTCGTGGTTGCGAAGAGGCCGACTGGTGTGTTGCCACAAAACAACAGCCCCTTTGGCTCGCCAAGTGCCCAACTTTTTATCTTTCCATTATTTCTCTCTGAATATTTCAAGCATGCGATTGTAAAACGCTTTACGGAGTAACTGCCGGCAAACCCCATTGTTGCATTCGCCATTGTTACAGACGTCCCGGCCTGGTTGCATTTTGCGCAGCGCCGCCACCGAGCGCCAGGCAGCCTGCAGCGAAACACAACCCCAGAGGCCGGAGTGACGGAACCGCAAATCACCTTACCCAGATTTGACGCCTTTTCCCGCCTGCGCACAACTCTCTTATTTTCCCTCCTTCGTTTCCCTCGCGCACAAAGGCATTTCCCCTCTTCTCAACCGCTCGACGCCACCATCCTGCCACCCCCATCAGACAGAATGCCCTCGGCCGCCGAGAACCTGCCCGCCCCCGTGGCCGACAAGCTCCCCCGCCTGCCAGAGACCAAGGAGGAGCTCCGGGAGACCAAGGACGCCGCCAAGTCGGGGCTGTTGTCGCAGCTGCGCGCCCTGGCCGCCGGCGGCTTTGGCGGCATCTGCGCCGTCGTCGTCGGCCACCCGTTCGACCTGGTCAAGGTGCGCCTGCAGACCGCCGAGCGCGGCGTCTACTCGTCGGCCGTCGACGTCGTGAGGAAGAGCGTTGCGCGGGACGGCCTGAGGAGGGGGCTGTACGCCGGCGTGAGCGCGCCGCTGGTGGGCGTCACGCCCATGTGTGAGTTTTCCCCCTCGCTGCTCCTTGCCGGCAGAACTGGGACTGAGGAACTAACTCTCTCCCCCTTTTTTCGCAAACAGTTGCCGTCTCCTTCTGGGGATACGACATCGGCAAGCAAATCGTCTCGGCCACGTCCGCCGTCGGGCCCGAGGGCCTGTCCATCGGGCAAATCTCCACGGCCGGCTTCCTGTCCGCCGTGCCCATGACGGCCATCACCGCGCCCTTTGAGCGCGTCAAGGTCATCCTCCAGGTGCAGGGCCAGAAGCAGCTCGCGCCCGGCGAGAAGCCCAAGTACAACGGCGGCCTCGACGTCGTCCGCCAGCTCTACCGCGAGGGCGGCGTGCGCAGCGTCTTCCGCGGCAGCGTGGCCACCCTGGCCCGCGACGGGCCCGGGTCCGCCGCCTACTTCGCCGCCTACGAGTACATCAAGCGCGCGCTGAGCCCCAAGGATGCCCTCACCGGCAAGCCCACGGGCGAGCTGAGCCTGACGGCCATCACCTGCGCCGGTGCCGCCGCCGGCGTCGCCATGTGGATCCCCGTCTTCCCCGTCGACACCGTCAAGTCTCGCCTGCAGACGGCCGAGGGCAACGTCACGCTCGGCGGCGTCATCCGCGAGCTGTACGGCAGGGGCGGCTTCAAGGCGTTCTTCCCGGGCTTCGGCCCTGCCCTGGCTCGTGCCGTGCCTGCCAATGCTGCCACCTTCTTGGGCGTGGAGCTGGCCCACCAGGCGATGAGGAAGGCTTTTGACTAAATATGGGGTTGGGGGGAAATACAGACGACATTTAATGATGTCAAGCGCCTCAAAAAGAGAGTGATAGAGAAATTCGTTTCGGCTTGGCGTAGAGAAAAGAGGCCAAGCTGCACAATGTACATGATATAATCAAGACAACGTCGAGACAATGGTGAGCCAACAGTCTTGGCTACATATGACTTGAGGAGAAGAAGGAGGCAGCGGCGGATGCTTTGCTATGCTGTTCAAGGTTCGTGTACAGCTGCCGTTGTCGATTCGAGGGTACACATGGCTTGCGACGTTGAGGATGAGGGATACCCCGTCGCATAGCTGCCGGGCAAAATTTTGGGAATATTATATATAGACTGCATGTCCGTAAATGGAGTTGCTTGAGAACAACTGGAGTTTATTTCTCGTCACTGAGAGACGTTGCCGCCCTAGAATGTGACGCACCCGTCCGTCATGCTGCATTCCATAGTTACTCGTGCCTCATTCATCACAGCTAAAAAAACACGGGCGAATCAAGTCGCGAGAGCAACTGTATCTTGACTCATACAATGCTTTTTTTTACCCGCCACTATGGTGCCCCTAAAACGCCTATGCCATGCAAATAGTTCAATGCCACAATCCCCGCTCCATCGTCACACAAAAAAACGCTCAGCAAATTACCGTCCACCCTAGGCCTAATACATTACACAGAGAAACAGACGAGGAGATAACACCATTCATGAATTTGCGTCAGCCTAGGCTCGTTCATTAACCGTCCATCGGCGCTTGGTGTGGCTCATATCCCGAAACCGCTCTGCCTCGTCTGGTGGCGGAGGAATGCCCCAGAGACCGCCGAGCCCTGCTCCAAGCTGCCTCACCTTCATCTCCTCTACTGGTTTATTGGGTCCCAGATTTGTATTCAACTTGATAGGACCAGCGAACATGAGTGGTGTCGGTGCGCCTTTGACCTTGTCCGCTCTCGTTGGTGGAAGCTCGGGAAACGTAGGTGCGTCGTCTATTATCGCTGATGATGAAGTCGACTCCGCCGGGAGATCTGGTTCCTTTTCTTCCTTTGTCGGAGAGCTCATCTTGAATCGCTTCTGGTCAAAGTCTGGTAGTATGGAGCCAAAGTCATCTACATCATCGTTTCCGTCGTCCATGAGTCGTAGTGACGAGGGTCCAGCTGACGGCGGGCCAGCTGACCAGAGGCCAAATCCTAAGGATGTTGCCGGCGGCGATCTATTGCCAGTGTTCGGAGACCCAGCTCCGTGGCCAAATCCCACCGAGGCGAGAGCGGAACCTCTTGGCAAAGGCCGCTGAGAAGCGGAATCCCGTCGAACTATTGGCGGCAAAGCGGCGCTGGCCGAGGTGCTGCGACTACCGGTGGAGGAGAAGGGATCTGAATATGTGAATGGGCTCATGACTGGGCCACCGATGCTTGACAGAGTTGAGGTCCGGCCTCGCGAGCCATTGTTTGTGTTCCAAATATTGGACATGAGGTTGGATTTCGCGGAAATCGGCGTTGAGAGGCTGGACCGCCGCAGGTGCTCTGTGCTTGCTGATAGTCGAATATCATACATCTTGTCGACTGCTACTACGGTTTTCTCGGAGGAATCGGGTGGTGCAGGTGTTGATGCCAGCAGTTCTTTGTAATCCAAATTTTGCTTCCGAGAAGCCATGGTAATGGACGCGATGCCAATGTCCATTAACACCGGTTGGTGAGTAATTGCGCCGATCAGAGCGTTACATCCAGCACCATGAGAGACCATAATCACAACTGTCTCCACATCTCCGTCGTGAGATTCATGCTCTGCGCCGCTGTGGTCGTCCATGGCGGACTTCGCCGGGACCAAGTCTGCTGGAGACTCCGTCGAGGCATACCAGTTGACCAGTTTTCTTACGCCTCTCCGGAACCGCTTGTGCATAGATGCCCACTCTTCCCCAAA
Organism: Metarhizium brunneum; assembly: GCF_013426205.1. NCBI lineage: Eukaryota > Fungi > Ascomycota > Sordariomycetes > Hypocreales > Clavicipitaceae > Metarhizium > Metarhizium brunneum. The sequence goes on along the minus strand of NC_089422.1, from coordinate 8,177,417 downwards.
TTTGCCTCCGTCGCCAAAGTCGAGAGGTGCCCTCATTGAGTCCCATTGATAGTCTACTGCCACAGAGGCATCTCTTGCGTGAGCAACGAAGCCCTCTGGAATACTTCCGGAACTTGACGCAGCATATATAGGCCGTGGGGGGATATATCCCCTTTTCACATCTGGTCGTGTGGGAAGAGCAGCCCCTAATGCTGACATGTTTATTGACTCTTCGCTATCTGTTGAAGACGATCTCGGAGACTGTGCCGGACTTAATGTTGGTGATTGCCACAGAGACCCCGAAGAAGGTTGCGGAGCCTCCAGTTCGGGGACGTCGTCATAAATGCTGTAATCTTCCCGCCTCAGCAGTTCGGCTTTTGCGCCGCCTAGCATGAGAGCAGGGCCTGGCGGAGGTGTGATCATTTCGAAGTACTCTGGTGACAGCCATTCTCCCAAGAAAGAATCAAGCCGCAAGAGAGTAGACTTGAACTGAAATTGAGGCTCGGTTTGTGGTACGGCTCGTGGGAGAATCAAGTCGGAGGGATTATACATGGAATTGGGTAGGAATTGGGCAAGCCCAGAGCTGATGCCGATGGAGGTTTGAACACATCGTAGAAAGGGGGAACTATGAATGACAACCTTGAAGCGCTTCCGCTTTCTGGAGCCATTCAAAGTAAGGCGCGTTTCGTCGGCGGCTTTGGCTTGCTCGAGTATGCTTGCTATCTGGTTACCAACTCGTCGAGCTTGGAGGAAACCGCCGTAGGTCAGCGGGGGGTCGTAAGGGGTTGGAGATGTTAAGTGCCATGACTTGTCGGCAGCGTCTAGTCGGCTTCCATGTCTAAATGGTATTCACATGTTAGCAGGACCCTACATGCGTGTAGGTATGTTGATGGCGGCGGGCCGGGGTTGGGGGGCACCCGTCGGACTTACCTCACAACGAACAAGTATTCCGGAGGAGTAAGGCTCATGTTGACAGGGACTGAGGCGGGCATGGCCAGGAGCAATGCGCCAAATGGCAATGCGGCCAAAAAGAAGCGACCGCAATGGCAGACGTCGTTTTCTTTAAGGCTTGTTGGGCTCTTCGTATCGGAGGAAAGCAATCGTGCAGCGAAATCTCCGTAGAATGCGCCGTCATACGATGCAAGCCGGCGGGTCGCACTAGTAATAGTATTTATTTCCCTTGCAAGTGCAGGGCTCCCGCAGCCACCAGCAATAATCAAGTGCACAGGCGCAAGGGACAAAGTTTTGACTTTGCCTAGCCCTCGCAGGCAGACTGCGTGCGTATTCGCGTGGATGCTAGTTGACGGCCACGGGTGGGTGCAAAATAATAGTTGGTGAGGTGATTGCGGAAAGGCGTCGCGGCCGCGTTTGCAGTCACGGTGTCCTGATGGTTGAATCCAAGTCACCGGACACACCAACAATAACACCAAGGAACGAACAGCCCAGGCCCGGGTCAGTGCACCCAGGAGGCAACGAGGCGATGCACGTTTGACACAGCAAGCTGCATCAAAGGAGCGCGAGGCCGCAGCTGCGGTGGGTTGGGCAAATGGACTGCCAGACAGGAGGCCCAGCCGACTGATACGCCACCGGGACAAAGCAACGTCGCTGCGCAGGAGCTGCAAAGGACGAGGGTGGCGAGGTCGATGGCGAACAGACGCAGCTCAAAGCCGGAGGAGGGTGGTGATTGTGACGGCTTGGCACTTTCATCTGTATGCCCCGCGCTCTGGACACTTGGTGTTTCGTCGATTTGGAGACAGGGCAACACCACCCCGGCCCAACCAGGAACTGTGAGGTTCGGTATGGCAGCGTAGAGTGTGACAATACACAACGTCGCAGGGGACGAAATAAAGAAATAAAAACGCGAAGCAAGGAAAGGAAAGTGACGAGACCCTAGTGATCTTTGAACCAGGCACGGCGGTGCAGGCAACTTTAGAAGGCTTCATCGATATAAAAAGTGCCCCCACCCACCCGCCTGTGACAAGGCCCACTCCCCATGCACTATTTTGCTTACTCATCGCTGCCCCTGGCACTGGAGAGTGGGGCATCCATCAAGTTCCGTGCCATCAAATTGATGCCTTCCAAGTTTGAATTGTACGGAGTGCTCTTTCAACCTTTGTTGCAGCCTCCCGGTCCGTCAGATCATCAGGCACATCCTTGAGCTGACAAGTCTCTCATAGTCATCACTTGTGTCACTTTGTCAACCACAACCAGTTCTCAAAGGCTGAGCCGGCTGCAAAGCTTCCATCGACCGCGCTCAAATAGGAACCAGTCACCGCGCCATGTGACCAGACTGGATTTTCTGATTCCCACTAGCTGTCCCACCTCAGCTCCATCAGTTGGTGTCGTCATGGCACGTGGGCGACGCGGACTCCGCCAGGGTCCAAGCCTGGCACTCGAGCTGTTCGGACGACAATGACGAGCTAATCTCTGGATTTGCCGACTCTGAGGCTCTTTCAGGAGCTGGTGCAGCATCCGATATGGTCGAGTATGAAGAGAACATCTGACTTGCCGGACCCCAAAGTCGGAAACGTACAGTGGCAGGCAAAAGGGATTTTACTAGATTAAGTATCTGGTTATCGCGATTTATGCTATAGTATGCTATGGTATATCAGTGTATACACTTCTTAGAGGTAAATATATTCTGCCACAGACTGCATATATGTTGAACTCCTAGGTAGGTACATGCCTAGCACCTATCCGCACATTCGATACCTGGGCGGATACCACTTATCCGACATTCTTCTTTTAATATTGGAATTGCCCGGTGTAATCGTATTCTCTGCGGCAGTTCAGAACTTCAGAGGGTCTGATTGCGCGACTCACTCACGGCATCGACAAATATGGCCTGCAGCAGGGGGCCGCTCTGTCTGAAAGTTGCATGTTTTGGTACGAAAAAGTCTGCCTTATTACGCCAGGCATGACCACTTCACTCATGACACTGGTGCTCTCTCATTTGCCGTGATGCTAACGTCTGACGAGACGGTTGAAGCTCTTGGCAAAACGTGCAACATAAAGGGGCTGAGTTTTTACGCTTCGACTTGCAACGGCCATGCATAACGCCAATGCCCTGTCAGCGCTCCCATCAATCCCATTCCTCGACATTTCCAACCCCTGCCCACCCGGGTGTTGGCAGCATCTTCCTTTGAGAGAAGACCTTGGACATGAAAGTTTCGCCAGATGTTCTGCCCCGCTGAACGCTCTCAGTTCTCAGGGGTCGTTAATGTTGCTCCACGGCCTCCACAGTTGATTGATAAGACGGCAGACGGTCGCCGACGACTCCAAAGTTACTCGCTATCGGCTTGCGACTTGGAGGGCAGGCGTTATCAGATCGACATGTCACTTTTAGCTTTAGCCTGTACAAGGAGAGCCTGTCTGCTCCTGTGACTAACCATGGGAGGAATTCCTTCACCAACTACTCCGTACACTTGGCTATCAAAACTGGAATTGCGCGTTTGTGATGTCTACCCGTCAGCGACTAAGTGACCCAGTTCGTCTTCCGTTGTTCCTCTGTCAACCTGCGGGCTAATGCAGAGGCTATGTCTCCTCAAGTCCTGCTACTACCAACTTTGTTGCGTTCAGCTGTAATCGTGGACGCCATTTTCGCCTGCGAAATGGCAATTATTTTCTCCACGATTTTATCAGGGTCTCTGGCTGCTTTGCAATAGTATTGACATTCGTGGCGTACAGTCTGTGCCATGTGGTAGCAGATATTGGCTCGCCGAGAAGTATGCACTAAAATACTATAATTTCTGGTGTTACAGTGTAGAGCGCGACAGCCAGATATCTGATCCGGTCAAGTACCTTCTGCCTCCCACTGTATACCTTTACAGTTCGCCGAGTTCCGAATAAATCGGCTGCTTCTACGGAGTACTCCGTAGTAGAACCGCGCTCACTTTCGCGCACTTAAACCAACGACTGAGCAAGTTGCGATCCTGTTCATGTTGTACTCGGTACTCTTGCACTTTGTAGTAAGTCGCTACGTACTCCGTATTCCGTACGGAGTAGTACTACTTATGCTTCCCAGCCCCAGTGTCTCACAGCATTTTGACCAGACACAGTCACACGACCAAGGCTCATGCTACCCGCGTCTGAGCCCCCGGTGCGACCCTATGTAGCTTGATTTTCCAATACTGTCGCATTGGGCAGGAAGTGTGATCGGCATCAATATTGATCTTAGCAGTCAGGCCAGCTCATCCAGTAGTTGGGAATGGATTATTACGACTATTGGCCGCCTTCATCAGCCGCGAATAAAGCGAATGCGGCTGGGGCCGCTGGCTTATTGCCTCCCGCGGCACCATCCCGACGAAGCGGGCACTTGTGGACGGTTCGACAACAAAAGGCTCCAATGGCGTTGAAAAGCAGCGAGGTCTAATGAATCAAGCCTCGTCAATGACCACCCTGCCTTGGCCGCTGTGGCAGGGCCGCGCCCGTCGTGTGCAACTCACGGTTCGAGATGGCTGGATGCCCTTTTCGGGGCTCGTACATGAAGCCTGCGGGCTGTGTGCCAATCCTTGTCCATGATCCAGCCTCACTTTTGCCGTGCTCCCTTTTATGACCGTGACCTTCTCGAGCTTGAAATCACGGACCATCTTGCTCGGCCCATGAGCAGCACTTCTTCGGGCTATTGACAAACGCTGAGTCCTGGAACTTGTCTTGACGTATCACAACATGGCAACCAGTTGTCCACACTCTTCCACTGTAGATATACTGCAACTAAACGAAGGTATTGTACCGCGTCGCCCAAATTTGAAGAAAACACGTGTGTCTAATTGAGTAGGCGACAATGAAGTAGTGAGGCTTCAAACATCCGTATATGGTATCGAGAAACCCGCGACCACCAGCTCTGGGGCGGCGTATCATCGGCCTGGAGAGAAGCCCGGAGTTACTGTCATGTACGTATGCTCGTGATGCCATTTCTCTACTTCCATCTAACCTTGATGTAGCGTCGCTAAAGCAAATGTAATCCGCAATTGCGAGCAGTGCCGCGCAATCATGACCTCGTGCTTTCGAATTCCAAAGGTTTGGTGGGAAGAATGCTGCAGAAACGCTAACGGCTATTTTGGCCTGGAGGAATTGACAGAATCGACAAACCCAACGGGGGAGAAGCTATCTGGCTTGAGTAAGTACAACATATTTTGTGATGCTATTTTTTTTTATAAAAAAAAAGTATGAGAAATCTGACTTCTTTAGATTCATGGGCTCGTTTTCAGGTCAAGGCGGTGTGGCAAGACGACCAGAAAGACGAAAAAGAAAAGACCAGACAAATCTTGTACGATTGGGACAAATTGAACGCATTTGCAAGGTGGTATGAAGCCACCCACCATATGGCGTTGGTCATATTTGATCCTCGCAGCGACGAGCTCAAGAACAGCTTCATCTCGGCCGTCCTGAACCCTCGACCAACGCCAGGGGAGCTCAGAGACCCATTCTGGATCTATCCACGATTGATCCAGAAAATGGTCGATCTAGAGGAGACTTCTGTCTGGGCAACTCGCAAGCTCATTCGAGACGTGGAAAAGAAGAGGTGCAAGCAAGAGAAGAACAAGCAGTCTCTGGATCCGGAGTACTCGTGGCTGCATGAAATCTCGCGACATGTAATACACGTTTCAGAAACGCTCAGAGTCGGCGCCGTATCCGTGGAGAGCATCCAAAAGCACCATGAGGACTTTCTTGACCTTCACGGCAAATTGGGCAACGGACAAGTTTCCATGGCGTCACGCAACATTCGCAACCGTCTGGCATTCTGCCACCACATGTTTAGGAGCAGCGCACACCGAGCAGAGGCCAACAGCGCTCGGCTGCAGAGCGAAGTCACGCTGGCGTTTAACAAGGTATCGCAGGAAGATTCCAACGTGTCTGTTCAAATCGCCCACTACACTAGGAACGATAGTGCGGCCATGCGTACCATTGCGGCGGTGACGATGCTGTTCCTGCCGGCGACCTTCATCTCGGCCATCTTCGGTACGACATTCTTCAACAGTGACGGTGGTGTGTGGAAAGTCTCGGACAAGTTTTGGATATTCTGGGTCGCGGCGGGCTTGGTCACTTTCCTCTCGTTTGCCATCTGGGTAGGGCTTGCGCCTTACTTTCGGCCGAAGCCGATTGACCCTACTGAGCGTCTTTTTCGGGCGTTGCCGCCGGAACAGGAGACTGAAGTAGATGAGAAGGCGATTGTTTAGACGGTTGTCGTGTGCATGGGCTATGTACGCATACCACGGAGTGGGAACATGGGCATTGTGTCGCAGCAGAACTAGCTTTTTTTGGGGGGGGAGATGAATCCTAATCTTGCCTGGGGAGATTGATGTATCAAGGATTTAAATTGTCAACAGGTTGCAGACTGTCAAGTTGGTGTAGAATTGTATTTCCTGTTCAGAGCGGAATTTGAAGCGGCCATTTAATATCTGGTTTGACGACGGTGCTAGGGGTATATATTAACTAATTCCCCTCATCACCTCCTTCGCGTGCCAAGATGGGCAAGGGTAACGGGTAGTTGGACTTTTGGTCGGCTTTGTTAGCAGGTCCTGAAATAGAGTCAATGACCAGTAACCCTAACCCTGTGAATTAGGACAAATCTCCATGTGAAAAGACGGGCACTTGGGCCGGTTCCACATGCATTAAATCCGGCGCAACAAGGTGGTAACATCTGGCAATGCTGGCCCCCAGGGCCTCAAGCGGGACACTGGCGCCATGCCTGGGTCTGTGATGAACAAAAACACTCGCTTTCGTCAAAGGCTCTACTAGAAGACCATGGTCGAGCCTTCAAAAAGAAATACGCAAGTCAGTCGTCTTGCGAGGTGCGAGAAAGAATCATGGCGCAGAGATCGGCGGAGTCCAAGCATGTGAAGCTAGCCAGGTTCACAAGGGCTCCCAATCGGGCCTAGCGCCCTCCGCATCTGTCACCCCTCCGCACCCGCCGAGCTGCTTCAGCCGAGGCACTGGAACTCGCTTTTGCCGCCGAAGTTTGCTGCCGAAGACAAAGCATCCGCAGCATCTCCAGGCCGACGGTTGAAGCCAAAACGTCACCTGCTCTGGTTCTCCCGACCTCCGTTCTTCTCGGCTTCTTTTCCTTTTTATTGCCCCTCCCCCATCTTCCCCTTTCAACATCTTCATCATTATACCCTCTGCATCTCTCCCTGTCTCTCTTCTCTCTTTGCCTTGTCCGTTTGCTGTGGTTGAAGCGTCCACGGTAAAACCAGCACAGAGGGACTCTCATCTCCACATTCCACCACACTCCATCACACAATGGCCGAACAATTGAGATTCGACGGCCAGGTCGTTGTTGTCACCGGCGCTGGCGGTGGTCTCGGCAAGGCCTATGCCCTCTTCTTCGCTTCGCGAGGCGCCAGTGTCGTTGTCAATGACTTGGGAGGTTCGTTCCAGGGCGAGGGTAACTCGACAAAGGTGAGATCTTAGACGCCGTGGTCAGATTTCGCATGCGGACTGCAAGCTAACCCGGGCAATTGCCTGCAGGCTGCCGATGTCGTTGTCGACGAAATAAAAAAGGCTGGCGGCAAGGCTGCGGCCAACTACAACAGTGTCGAGGATGGCGACAAGATCATTGAGACGGCCATCCAGGCCTTTGGCCGTGTTGATGTCGTCCTCAACAACGCCGGTATCCTCCGAGACATCAGCTTCAAGAACATGACCGACCAGGACTGGGACCTCATCATGAAGGTCCACGTCAAGGGCGCCTACAAGGTCGCTCGTGCCGCCTGGCCTCATTTCAGAAAGCAAAAGTACGGCCGCGTCATCAATACTGCCTCTGCCGCCGGTCTGTTCGGGAACTTTGGCCAGACCAACTATTCGGCTGCTAAGCTGGCCATGGTTGGTTTCACCGAGACTCTTGCCAAGGAGGGAGCCAAATACAATATTTTGAGCAACGTTATTGCTCCTATCGGTACGTACCGAGGTTCACTTTGCGAACAAGGAAAAATTGAAAATTAAGAAATGTTTAAAAAAAATTATGAAGCTAACACATGTGATTTTTCAGCTGCCAGCCGAATGACTTCCACCGTCATGCCTCCAGATGTCCTCGAACAGCTCAAGCCTGAGTGGGTTGTTCCCTTGGTGGCAGCTCTTGTTCACTCCGGCAACACGACTGAGAACGGTGGCATCTTCGAAGTCGGAGGCGGCCACGTCGCCAAGCTGAGATGGGAGCGTGCCAATGGTCTGCTCCTCAAGGCTGACGACTCCTATACCCCGAGCGCCATCCTCAAGAAGTGGGATCAGGTTGTCGACTTTTCCAACAAGCCCCAGTACCCCTCTGGTCCCAACGACTTCTTGACTTTGCTCGAGGACTCCATGAAGATGGGCCCCAGCGAACAGGGTGACAAGATCGACTTCACTGGCAAGGTTGCGCTGGTCACTGGTGGTGGTGCTGGTATCGGCCGTGCTTACTGCTTAGCCTTTGCCAAATATGGCGCCACCATAGTCGTCAACGATCTCATGAACCCCGACGATGTTGTCAATGAGATCAAGAAGGCTGGCGGCAAGGCTGTCGGTGTCAAGGCTTCCGCTGAGGACGGTGACACTGTTGTCAAGGCTGCCATTGACAACTTTGGCCGCATTGATATCATTGTCAACAATGCTGGCATCCTCCGTGACAAGGCCTTTACCAACATGGACGATTCCCTCTGGGATCCCGTCTTCAACGTACACTTGCGTGGTACCTACAAGGTCACCAAGGCTGCCTGGCCATATTTCCTCAAGCAGAAGTACGGTCGTGTCATCAACACCACCTCTACCAGTGGTATCTATGGCAACTTTGGTCAAGCCAATTATGCTGCCGCCGTAAGTCATTTCTTATTTTCTTATTTTCCAAGCTTGTTGCTAATATGACCTTGTTAGAAATGCGGTATTCTCGGTTTCTCCCGAGCACTCGCCATCGAAGGCCAGAAATACAACATCTTTGTCAACACCATCGCCCCCAACGCTGGTACTGCCATGACGGCTACCGTCATGCCCCCCGAGATGGTCCAGGCCTTCAAGCCCGACTACATTGCTCCTCTCATCCTCGCTCTCTGCGGCGACAGCTGCCCTGACCCCACTGGTGGGTTGTATGAGGTCGGCAGCGGCTGGTGTGGAAAGACTCGCTGGCAGCGAACCGGTGGTCACGGGTTCCCTGTGAATGTCAAGCTTGTCCCTGAGGAGGTTGTCAAGCACTGGAAGGACATTGTCAACTTTGATGACGACCGTGTGGATAACCCTGAGAAGACTCAGGATTCTATGATGAAGATTATGGGCAACATGGGAAACGTTGTTGAGAAGGTATGAGAGCCCTCTTTTCTTTTTGTCTATGTTGACCCTTGACGACACTTTTGTACAAAAAATAGTTAGGATTAGACGTGTAAATGGAAATGAACACACCACAAAACAAAACCTCATATCTATTACAAAGAACCTATTTGCTGATTTGTGAATTTCTTTGAAAAAGGTTGATGAACCCGCCGCCAGCAACGAGTACCTCGATGCCATCAAGGCCGTCATCGGCAAGGAGGGCCCTCCCGTCGAGTTCAAGTTTGAGGAGCGAGACTCGATCCTGTACAACTTGGGTCTTGGTGCCAAGCACACTGAGCTGAAATATGTCTTGTGCGTGATATATACGTCTTCATCCTCTCATCGATGAACTAAGATATACTGACTCTGTCATCTACAGTGAAGGGGCTGAGGACTTCCAGGTGCTCCCGACTTTTGGCGTCATCCCCATCTTCACCGCCGAAATGCCCTTTGACTTTGGCAGCATAATCCCCAACTTCTCGCCCATGATGCTTCTCCACGGAGAGCAGTACCTCGAGATCCGCAAGTTCCCTCTGCCCACGAGCGGCACCCTCGAATCCCGCGGCAAGCTCGTCGAAGTCGTTGACAAGGGCAACGCCGCCGTCGTCAAGACCGCCCTCACCACCGTCAACAAGGAGACTGGCGAGGACGTCTTCTACAGCGAAATGACGGCCTTTGTCCGCGGCAGCGGTGGCTTCGACGGGCCCAAGAAGGGTCAGGATCGCGGCGCTGCTACCGCCCCGCACGCCATCCCCAAGCGTGCTCCTGATGCCGTCGTCGAGTCCAAGACGGACGAGAACCAGGCTGCTATTTACCGTCTCAGCGGCGACTACAAGTATGCGTCATTCCCCTTACACATCTGGCCAGAAAACCCCTGCTAATGCGTAGCGACAGCCCCCTTCACATCGATCCCTCCTTTGCCAAGATGGGCGGTTTCAAGCGCCCCATTCTTCACGGTCTCTGCTTCTTCGGTGTCGCCGGCAAGGCCATCTACGAGACCTTTGGCGCCTTTAAGAACATCAAGGTCCGCTTTGCTGGTACTGTCGACCCCGGCCAGACCCTCATCACGGAGATGTGGCGCGACGGCAACAAGGTCATCTTTCAGACTAAGATTAAGGAGACTGGTAAGCTGGCTATTGGTGGCGCGGGCGTCGAGCTGCTCGATGGCGGTAACAGCAAGATTTGAGTTGGGGAATATGTAAAAAAGAGGAAGAACGAGACGTGTGAACATTGCTTTATTGGGAGGAGGGATTATGCAAGCACTGGATGTCATGTATCATAATGAATTTGTTTTGTATTGTAGATGATTTATTTGGATGCATTTTTTGCCTTTCGCATGGATGGTGCTTGCACATGCTGATATCGGCAGACACAATCACATGTGAATTATGCCTGACCTCGTTCCAACTTGGTAGCGCATTTTGTTATGTATTATCGGCTTCCTATCATCAAGTGACCGCTGCAAAATGCAATCATTATAACTATAGTAGTGTACCAGTGTGTACGTGTGGCTTCCCATCGTCCCATAATTCAACAGCCCGGTACTCCGTAGACACATACCACCAAGCCCGTCGAGCAAACGCCATCATCCCATGTCCCAGAAGAATATTTCCGTTCAATAAAAAAAAAAAGCCTACATGCAATAATGCAAATCCAGAGGTAATACTGGCTGTGTCAAAAGTAAATCGCTTCGACAAGAAGATCAAGAAAGTCAGACAAAGTCGGGGAGGTCCCATTGGTCAATAGCTGGTCGATTCTCGAGTTGGCGTTCCTTGATGCCACACCCGTCTCGAGATACGCCATTTCGGCGCCAGACAGTTCCCGCTTCTCCGTCTCCCGCCACTTCTTCTCGGCCACCTCACGGGCCTCCCGTAGGACTGTGTCGATGTCCTCCGACTCCCAGAGGTTGCACCTGTCGCATTGCGTGCAGGGCCGCGGGTCGCCATCCGGACGGAAGTGGTCGCAGAAATGGCGGTATCCCTCGTCGCTCAAGTCGGCGCGGCACACGTAGCACATCTTGTATCCGCACGGGCAGGTAAGCTTGTTACAGCCCGCGTTTTTGACAAAGGACGTGTTGCAGCGCGGGCACACGCGCTTGATGGCCATGCTCATGGCTTGCTCGACCTGCGTTCGAAGCGCCAGGAGGGACGACTCGTTGCAGACGTGGATGTCGGTCCACGCCTTGTGGCACGACAGGCAGGAGACTCTGGCGCATTTCGGGTTCTGGCACGAGAATCGAAGGCCGCGGCGCCGCCGGCAGTGCCTGTGGACGGCCTTGTTCCACTCCGCGCCAATGTCTCGCCACACGTTCTGCTCTACGCTGACGGCGACGCAAATCAGCGCTACCACAAGCGCAAAGGGGGAGATGACGATCAAGGCGCCTATTACAATGGAGATGACGACCAGGTTGTAAAGGTTTCTTAGTTTGAAGCGTAGCCGCGTTTCGCGTGAGGGGAGATAGATGTCGTCGATTTCGGCGTAGTTACAGAACGGGCAGTGTATCAGCGGAAGCTTGGATGCCACGAGGCTGTGCTCGGCCAGTCGTTGGTCCAGCTTGTGAAGTATGTCTGCTCCTGATTTTTCCTCTATGAATGCTCGATGAATATAGTCGGATGAAATGTGGCCCGCACACCCGCCGCCATCGACTGCTAAGCACTTCAGAGTGCCGGTGTCGGTGTTGATATTGCTCAGCCATCCTTGGCCGAACAGGGCTTCCTTAATGGAGCTTTGGACGCATTTGTAACAAATCATGTGCCCGTCTCTGCTGCAACTTGTAAACTCTTCAAAACTGTAATCGATGAAACAACAGGCACATTCATGCGTCGCAGATGCCGCTTCTGCCTCTTCATTGTTGAGCAAAACAGCCAAAATCCGGTCTTTGACTTCTCGGTCATCCTTCATCTTTTGCTTCAGAGGCCGGATGAGTGTATCGTATAGTTCGCGGTCCAGCTCGGCATTTCCAGTCGTCCTGACGGTGGGCGTGATGGAACCCTGGCCGGTTGATCGCCATACCACCAGGGGGTGATGCTCTGCCTCCCCCGTCGTCAGGGGTTTCCGCCTCAAGAGGAGTGACTGTATCGTAAACCGCCAGGATTTCGAAGACAGTGTAACCAGCGTCCTTCGGGCGTCCAGGTAGGAGTGGTTGGACTCTGCGAGCACGGCGTTGACGGTAGACTTGGAGAGCCCGCGGAACTCGTGTACGGCCAGAGTCCTCACGGCCTGTATGTATTCTTGGCTCCGAAACATGTCACTCTTGGGCAGTGAAGCGGCGGCAGCTTCCTGCTTGTCCACAACCTTCCACCTGCCCTTGACCCAATCGACTCGATTCTTGAGCAGCGCATTTGCTACCAAAGCCAGTCTCGACTCGCCGTCAAAGTTGGACAGCAATTCTCTAAAGACCTCGATTTGAATGTCGGGGAACACGGCGGCAAGCGCTTCAAGGCTCGTGTTGAGCTCTCGCAGATTTGGCCGTTCCGGAGGTACGCACGGGAGCTGGGCTTCGTCGACGATGTATTCTGGCAGCAACTCGGTCTCCTGGGTAGGCTTCGACCGACTGGCCGAGGCCTTGTCGGAGGAGAGAAGGCCGATGAACACCATGGTGATGTATCATTCTGGTGATGAGAGCATATCGGCAGAGCCGCGAGCAGATTTCGGATAGTCGACGATCGCTAAGGAAGGCGGCGTACGTGAATGTGAATATTATAAGGGATTTTACGGGTTGAGATGTCAGATTCACGAGGCGACATCTCACCCAGTTCGCTGGTTGGCGTGGGGCTTCCGCGCGTCAGCTGTCTCGGCGCTAGGATAAGCTTAGGAGCAAGGGAGACCCATATTAATTGTTGGGGTGTTTTCTACTCCGTGTTTGTTAGTTACCTGGACAAACCATTCAGATGAGGCACCCGCAGTATACATATGCAAAAATAAATCAGGAATTATGCACCATGGTTCGATTCATAAGACCCTTGTGTATCTCCACACGTCAGTCGTGGCTATTTGCGGACCCAGAATTCGGGTAGCCATGGCGAAGAAAAGAGCTCCTGCCATCTGAGGACCATCACGCCAACCTCTCACTACCGAAAAGAGTAATCGAGGGTGGACATTGTCTTCCCGATATCAAATTGACATTGCAAAAATTTACTATCTTGCTTGTCGCGTCATCCGGTGCTGTGGTCGATCATTCATTCATGTTGCTGGCACTACCCCGTGCTCATTCCAACGGACCAAAAAGGAGTCAGTCCTGGCAGCAGCACTCTGCCTGTCTTAATTCTCATAATCTCGAGACCGAGCCCCAAGCACCACAAACATTCATTCTCCACATGAATAAACCAAGGTTACGCGTGAACTACAATATACAAAAACAAAAAGAAATCGACGGGGTCTGGCCGGGGATTGAACCCGGGACCTCCTCTATATTCAATTCTAACGAATTGGGGGAGTAACCCGAAAGAGGAATCATACCACTAGACCACCAGACCGGCGAATTAGATGCTAGGTTGGGCCATATTTGCGATTATAATATGGAGCAAATATTCTCCACTGTGATCCCTCTACAGCTGCCTGAGCCCGTTGGCGACATTGCCTGCACTACAAACTTCAAAGCTTTTTATTTTCATCAAGATTTCGGGTGATTCGCATCCAAAGGGACAATGGGCCTGTTCTTTCTTTAACCAAATTAGTAAAACTCATCCGGGAAACGGCCAATCGCCTTGGTATTCTGCGTTGAGAGAACTGCAGCTGGAGAGAAGAAACACCCTTGTATGGCAACCCTTGTATGGCGAATTTGTTAAAGCCTCATCCGGGTTTGATGACGACCTGGAGGCAAACATCCTACTGTCAACTTCTCTCTGTCGACACAATACACTTAATGTCCGCCCCATCACTTGACTCGCCTATCTCCTAATTTGGCTATGTCTTTGCTCCGCAAGCGACCGGGGACGATTCGTCGGCAATGGACTCAGATTGGACACCCGAGGTTACCGATGCAAGCGAAATTTTGGTGATATTGTTTCATGTAAAGGAGTGGTTCTGTGGCCTTCCCGGAATCCCGGAGCGTATGACCGCTGAGTTCCCAACTTGATGACAGGCTTTCATTGCCCCGATAGCGAAGTGGCTCGGATGAGCAGCATCAGGCTCTACGCCTACGCATCGCCCTATTTATTGGCTATATTTATGAGTATATTGAGACAACTAGGGGAGCCGGGATTTGAGAAGCAGCTTGCGGAAGAATATTGGCCATCTCATTCTGATCAGGTACCAAGAATCAGGAAGGCTGATCCATCATCTAGGCACATTTGGGTGTCAACACTATAAACATATCTCACAGCACATGGCGGCTGAGCATATATAAACAGTGCCCATGGAATAACACAGCGCTGCCTATTTGGTTAACACCTCGGTTACACTCTTATTCTTGACTACGCGGCAGACGAATAGGAACGAAGGCAGTGTAGTGACAGGCGCTTAACTACTGATTTATATACTCCCCTGACGTGCACTTGTGCCAGGGTATTAAGAACAGGGTTCACATCAGCACTGGTAAGCGAAGGTTTGTTTAAAAAAATCCGACTATATTGTTTTGTAGTTTGACTTCTCATAGTATAGATTCGGTATCCAAGCTGCCTGCCCTTGTGATCTGAGTGTTGAGTGAGGTAAGAGTACCTTCCGGATGATCAGTTCTTGATGCCCCTTAAGACTGAAACATGACGGCACGCTTCTCTCTGTTGTTTCCCTTGCTAGAGAATGAGTTGCCCTTTTTG
Source organism: Metarhizium brunneum (assembly GCF_013426205.1). Taxonomy (NCBI): domain Eukaryota; kingdom Fungi; phylum Ascomycota; class Sordariomycetes; order Hypocreales; family Clavicipitaceae; genus Metarhizium; species Metarhizium brunneum. Next base: position 8,162,406 of record NC_089422.1, on the reverse strand, counting down.
GCCTCGTTGGTCGAGGTGATATCGTTACCACTGCTTGCATTTTCCCCGTTGTCGGCTGCCCCGTTGTTGGCTGCCCCGTTGTTGGAGTTATTACTATTGCCAACGTCCGCATTGCCCCCATTGTTGGAGTTATTACTATTGCCAATGTTCGCATTGCCTCCATTGCTGTTGGAGGCATTCCCGCTACCTCCAGCTATCTCGCCATCGGTAGCAGTCGAATTGGCACCGCTACCAGCCATCTGGAACGCAATCACGCCGCCAAAAGGGCCAGCGCCGCTAGGATTGGCAACCTTTAGGAGACACACATTGGACATGCCGCCCATGGAGCCTTGGCAAGTAGTCCCAGCCGGAATAGCAACTTTGAGAGGCTACATGGATATCAGTCTGTGTCCACGGTGTGTAGATGGAGGTGTGGGTGAGGCTACTCACATGATCCGTGTCGACGTTGGACGCTCGTTTCCCAAGCAGATTGCCAATCAAGCCGCCGCCACCACCACCTTGGCCGTTCTGTGGGCGGTTATTGCTCTTTGGACCAGGGGCAATATTTCCGTTTCTTCCCGGAACCTGTGTCATCACTTCTGCCTCGGTGCCCTGCGAAAACTGACCGGTTCCCGAAGGATCAATGATGGCTCTCACGGGGCCAGCCCCATCCTGGTGACGATGTCAATACGCATTACGACTCCATAAAGTATGTGGGAATATTTACATACGGTAGTCACAATATGGTAAGTCGCAGAAATGTACCCGCCATTGCTGCTAACCTGGGGGAGAGTCGAGCCAGACATGGCGACAACGCGACTCATAGCTTCAAGGGTATTCGCGCCATTGCCTTTGGTTCGGCCCAGGCCATCAGAAGCCGCATTTCTAGAGCGGAAAATGGTCGTATCGGGCTCGGTTTGCCGGTTAGGGCCTTGCCCCGGCACAACACCGCCCATGATACCAAGGGCTGTGGTGTTGCCGCCCGCATCGCCTGTCTGGACAAGGTTATCAGAAATGAGTTGCTTGTTTGCAGGATTATGCAAAAGCTTACAGCAACGCTAATCTTGCCGTGGGCTTCGACAAGAGTGGAAGTAAAGGCCGCCAGGGCTACGTAAATGGTTGAAGAATGCATCCTGATGCAATTATGTTGAAGAAAAAGGTGTAGCAAAGAGTTTTGATGACAGATTAAAAGAGGCAGAACAGATATCGGAACTAAGAATGAACTGATGAGAATATCTTAGAAACGCAAGTCTTTACTGGCGATCCTCTACTCTATTTATATTATTAATTTGTCCTGCCGAGATCTCTTCCATTGCTGGAAACTTGGGTATACGGATGATCGGCACAGCTATTCTTGGTTGCCGCCTGCGGAGGTGTTTCGATGGTTTTAGTTCTTAAACACACTAACCCCGACAACAAGACAATTGATTGGTAGACAAAACAGAAGCGATGTCTTCTACAACATTGATGGGAATCTGTAACAGTGGCCCAGGACGGCGACTTCTTGCACTGGTTCGGATCTTGCGTAGTAATGGTGTATGGTTACGCAAGTCAACTGGTTGGTTATGAATGTCACGTAAATTGTGGTCGCCGGTTATGTCGGCATCGCGATGTGTTGCGTGAGGCCACTAGTTGCTTCATGAACTGCCGATAGCGGGCAAAAATAGCTTACAGATGAACTTGACCCTTTTTATGAGACCTACAGAGGCCGCTACAAGAGGTCAAGGCATGAAAGCTCAACGATGCCTTGAATTCAGCAGCACTACCGACTTCTTTTGTCTCTGGGAGCTTTGGCGGAGAGAATGCCAGCATATTTTCGTCTCTTCCTTCATCCAAACTAATCCGCGCTTGCTGTGGACCATGTGTGTTTTCCTCCGCTGACAAAACTACCGGCATAGAAGGGCGGTATTGGCATGTCCGGGCGTTTACCGGACATAATGTAGACAGACTGCCAATCTGGGGTCCCTAGTCGCAGATCACGAGAAACGGTTTGTGTTTCTTGTGTGAACTCCAGACGAGTTGTGCTTCAAGGGATTGGGGGGTTGGGCGTCTGTTTTCGGCCGGCTGGCACTAGTCGACGATTCAACAACTCCTATTGGCTTGGTGAGTTTCTGCAACTACGTGCAACTAACTGGGCAGGATTGACAGGTTCCGGGAGGATTCACCTGCAGTTCGTCTCAAAGTGGAGCAGGAGTCATGGTCCCGCCTGAAACTGCCGAGGTACCGGCAGATCCGGGCAAACCCACGATACTAGCCTGTAGGAGGATTGTTTGGTAAACAGTTGCAATGAGGCTATCGGGAGACGACGGTGCGCACCTCAGCCGATGCCGATGCCCGAGCTTGCCCCGTTAAGATCCTACTTGGCGAAATAATATCCGAGATCTACTTGTCAACCTGGTTGCGGAATGGTGTAAGATGATTGGCCGCTCGCCGTCGATTCCATTAAAAATCAGCAGCCCCTGTGTGGAATCCTCAGTGCTGGTTCCCAAAATAGTTACATGTCAATAGCACGGAGTGCCAGACTATTGGCTGGTTGTTGCCTACTTAGTGATACCCCGCACGCTGATCTGGCAGGCGCGGTCCACTGAGCACTCTGGGCGTCTGCCAACCGCCCAACTGTACTCTGAGATCTCATCATGTCTTGCGTCACCTCAAAGCCGAGCAGCCAGCCGCCAACAGTTCCCAATGGCCCTCGAGCTCAGCTCTACATCCATCCTGGCATCCAAAAAAACTCTGCTGTGATAAAATACTACCGTCGACGTCACCCCTTGCTCTTAGATCGGTGGTGCAAAGGGCAGCATCAGCAAAGTCCGGGGCCGAGCAATTAGCAGAGCAGAATCCTACATTGCTGGCGAAAGCATCATAACTTTGAGATCTAACGAAAGGGCTCAAATTCCTAGATAGAGTGAATACCAAGAACGACTCCAATCCTCAATGTTAGTAGCGGAGGATCATAGCGGCTACTTTATGACAAAGTAGTTACAATATAGGAGAACAAAGATAATAACTTCAACTGTATATTAATTTATAACTTGTATTTACTTTTGGCAAGATTTCTCTGCTTTATGCGCGCTTGTCTGGGATATATTGCCAACCTGAAGAACAACGCCCATACCCACCGCCTGATGCCATAAAACGTGGCAGTGAATGAGCCATAGGCCAGAATTATCTAGCGGAAATCGCAAAATGACATAACCTCGTGGTTTTATATAGACGGTATCTTTTTTGAGCGCCGTGTTTGTGTTCACACGGTGCGCGCTGTGGTCGCCTTCAAACGGATTGTACGGACGGCCAAGTTCACCCTGCCGTGAACTTAGAACATAATATTCGTACCCATGCTAACTTGGATTAGTACGCATCTTCATAAATGCTCGGCTGAATACTTACCAAGTGGAATGGGTGGCCCTTGTCATCGACATTGTTCACCACCAAGTCGAACCAACGGTCTTCGCCGGCTTCATATCGAGGAACGCGAAACGTTCGGAGGGGATTCGCCTGCTCCGTACCATTTTCCCACTCAGTTCTATCAATTGCCAGTAGAGGTCTTGCTTGGGGGTCTTTCCACGTCCACGATGTGTGATTGAGCTCACCCCACGGTTCATCGTTCTTGAAGGAATTGATGCTCAAGCTAGTATATAGCAAAGCGACTTCGACTGGGTTTTTTCGAAGGGGTGCATCCTCGGGTATGAGAAGCCCCTCGGCATTTTGAATATTGTAGATATCAACCTTGGGAGGGTTGCCTTGCCGTTGATGTTCTGTCTTTGCGGACGGTATCCATGAAAGAGAAAATGATTGCATCCGGGTGAGCGCCGGATTCATTAGTTGCATTAATCTGGTGAGATGGATGAGAGTTAGCAGAAACAAACTTGGACAGAAGGAAGAAGAAGGGGTGAATCTCACTCTAGATCAAGTATTATCTTCATAGTTGAATTGTGAGGTTTGTTCCTATTAGGCGATGCTTCGTCGGACAGTAATAACACATCCATACGCTCCCCCGGATAGAGAACACCAAGTGTAGACGATTGCGGTGTAGATCTCGATACGGCTGTGCCACCATCAACTGTTATGAGCTGAAAACTTGCGCCCTCGAGCTGCAGCGAATAACCAGCTGAAGCACCCGTGTTGACTATGCGTAACCGGACAGCCTTGTTACCAGGAACCTTGACTTCAGGAGCGTCTGTCTCGACGCAGTCGACTGGTTTCCCTGGCCTCGCATTGCTACAGTTGTAGGAACCAGCACCATTGATCAATAATGAATCTGGCACAGGCTGTAATCAAGTTGTGAAAAGGCTGCCGACCAGGTAGGGGGGCATGGATCTGCTAACCTCGTAGGCGAAATTTCGAAAATCCTTGTATTCGGCAAGCACTCTATCAGCCGGCAAATGGTACCAATCGCCAATAAGCAACATCTTCTCGCTCTCATATCCATAGAGAGAAGCGTCGCTTTGAACTGCCCTGCTGTCTGCCGGCTTGTGTACCACTAGCCCGCCGTACAAGCCATCCGCCCGTTTGACGGCCGAGTGCGCATGATACCAAAACGTGCCATGTTGCTCTTTGTGAATTTCAAACTTGTAAGTATATGACTGGCCCGGAGAGATGCTGCATTGAGTTACCCCGACGACCCCATCCATGTCGTTGAAGCCTATTGACAGTGTAAGTGGTCGAGGCATGGTCAAACAAGGGGCAGGCTCACCTTTCATCAGTAGGCCATGCCAGTGGACTGCAATGCCATCATGAGTGTCATGGGCGATCCCATTGGCAACAGTCACTTCGATTGTATCGCCCGATCTTGCTTCTATGGTCGGGCCCGGAAACTGGCCTGTCCACGGTCAGCGCGGCCAGGACTCAACTCAGGAGCAAGGGAAACCAAGAGGCAATGAAAATGTACGGACCGTTGATGAGGTACACATCCTTAAGTACTCCGTCCGGCCTGCGTGCTTCTCTGGTGATATTCCAGCCCAAACGGATTGTGTGTGGCGCGCGAAAGACGTGTTGCTCCGGATGCAGCGCGAATGAATCATCCTCAAGTTCTCCGTAGTGAGACAAGTTGCCGTCCGTACCATGGCTAGTTGCTGCTAATTGTCGGGAATTTGTCAAAAAACCAACGTCGAGATGCTTTAAAACAATGACGAAGAACAGAGTTAAGCCAGTAAAGGTGAATACCGTCAAAGAAACCCCCGTCAGCACACGCCATGGGCTCCTGGGCGCAATGTTGACCATGTCTGGCGGTTGACTTGCAACTCTCGAAGGACTAGGTCTTGAATTTTATGCCAAACGTGGCTGGTAAGAGAAGTAAAGGAGAATGTACATGGCGGCTTTTAAGTATCTGCAAGGGAGGATACACGCGAGGAACCTTGGAGACACGGAGTATCACCAATGCAATTGTAATGTACAACCAGGAACAATCCCAGCTATCCATTGCTACATGGACTCTGATGGCTATCAAATATCTGAAACAACCAGTACACATGGCCAATGGCGGACCGGAGTGGCCGAGACCTGTTGGGTATTTCCGGGAGGATCTCCGGGCAACCCCTGTATTCCAAGCCGCAGGTCAATATGAAGAAGGAACTGGAATTCGAAAAGATTATTATGATTTAGTGTGGAATTTACTCGCATCACCACGGATGGACAGTCGCGTCGAGGCTTTTTAAAGGAGCCCGGCCACTCCTTCACAGGAGAATGCAACAACGTGCCTTCTCAACGCATTGAGACCGTCTGCGACAGAAAATCAGTTTGGACAATGACTTCTGAGATTGTATTATAATAACACACGTGTTGCTCACAGATGCATCTGCGTGGAGTTGCTAAAGTAAGTGCTCACCGACTCCATTGTTGGAAAACCCAAAGCCGCCAATTTTGCCAGTCTTATTTTCGGGGAAGAGGAAAAGAGCCCATCATGGCGGTAAGACTTGCCGAGTTCATGACGATGTACAAAAGGCTATTCCGGAGTTGTTTCCTCGTCTCATCCTGTCGGTGTCCCAGCCGGTTTGAAGTTTCAAAATGGCGTGCAGGAATAACATGAAATTTCAGTGGAACTTTGAGTCAACGTGTAACTCGCTGTCCCTTCACAGATCATTTCTGTGAGCAGCATTACGGCGACGCCTCTGACGATCAGAAAACTGCGAGTGGTCGTTTCGCTTCACCATGTGGCATTCAACGCTCGGCTTGACGCTGATGGCTTCGGCCGTCACTGTTCAGGCCGATTCACTCAAAGACATTAAACACATCATCCTGTTTATGCAGGAGAACAGGTCTTTCGACCACGTATGTCCTCACCACAGGTCTGTTACACTGAAGACTCGAGAGCTTGCTGCTGAGACTATGCCCAGTATTTTGGCACCATGGCCGGGGTTCGCAACTTTGGTGACCCCAATGTACAAGTCAACGATGGCACTCCCGTCTGGAGACAGTGAGAAGGTCCCAGTCCATTTCCTGTTCCTCGTCTAATCGCTGCAACTACAGATCGATGAGACAACCCAAGGCCGGGGTCGACTACTTGTCACCGTGGCACATCAACTATCTTGGCGGCGACTGGAGAGAAGCCACGCAGTGCATGGGAGGAGGAATAAATAGCTGGGAAGCCATGCACGGCTCTTACAATAACGGTCGAGGCGACGGGTGGGCGATACATGACACAGACTACAGCATGGGCTACTATAAACGCGAGGATGTGCCCACGCACTGGGATATTGCTGAAGGTTGGACAGTTATGGATAATTCCTATCAGAGTATCCTCGGTCTTACCGATCCCAACCGCGTCATGTGGATGAGCGGAACTGTCAATACTGCAGGCTCCTATACCAATCCCGATGGCCAGGGCGGCAATATTCTATCCAACCGTGCTAGTCCTGGCTGTGACTCTCCTGGAAACAATTGTTTTCCGTTTGTCTGGAAGACTATGCCGGAGTACCTTGAAGATGCCGGCATCTCATGGCAAGTCTGGCAGGACTTTGATAACTTTGAGGATAATATGCTGGCCTACTTTAAGCAATATCAAGACGCTCCAGAGGGTGACGCTTTGCGAGAAAACGGAATTTCTTTCCCGGGCCTCCAAGCCTTCTATGATGCCTGTGCCGAGGGCTCCCTTCCTCAGGTCAGCTGGGTTATAGGACCGCAGGAACTGAGCGAACACACTCCTAATATGCCAATAGATGGAGCGTGGCTACAAAAGAAGGTTGTCGAGGCTGTCACAAATAGCCCCGCGTACAAAGAAAGCGCTCTCATTATAAGTTACGACGAACAGGGAGGCTGGGCCGATCATGTAATTCCACCCGTTGCTCCCCAAGATGCCCCCGGCGAATGGATCACGGATCCGTTCAACGCCAACAATGGACAAGTTCCCATCGGTCCTGGTGAGTTTCAACATGATCTCCAGTCTGCTGCCAAGTCGAGTTACCGCATGACTGTTTGCGCCCCGATGCTGAACTGGCTTGAATAGGTCCTCGTATCCCTCGCTTCATCGTCTCCCCGTGGACGCGTGGAGGCCATGTATTCGCCGAGACCGGTGACCACACTTCTGATCTCCTGTTTCTCGAGGCCTGGGCTGCGGCCAACGGCTACGATGTGTTTAATCAAGGAATATCCGACTGGAGGCGCCAGCACATGACCGACATGGTGAACGCCTTTGACTTTGATAACCCCGACTACTCCCTGCCTCAGCTCACAGAGGTGCGCGACCCCGAGCCTCGCACCGATAACAACTGGAGCGGCAATCTGTCTCTGGGATCTCTCACGGGCGCTTGGGTTGGCCCGGCCAGGTGCAGGAACGGTTATGAGCATGGCAACTACCCGCCGGTGCCGTATGGCGAGGCCAATGCCGAGCAGAACATGGATGATCTTGTCGAAGACGGCTTCAAGCAGGTTCGGGGCTTCATTACCGAAGGCCGCTATATTACCATTGAGAGCAACGGTCTTGGCCTCGGCCACGCGGAAAATGGGCACGTCGTTGCTCTTGAAAGCGCCGAGGAGCATGATGATGTTCGACAGCGCTGGGTTCTCCATGCGGTCGATGGAAATCGTTTTGGAAACACCTTCCACCTCCAAAGTACCTCTGAAAAGTCCTATGTTTCCAAGAATGGAAGTCTGACGACTAAAAAGTCGGCGGCCAGGGCGTTTATTTTCGAGTACGAGGCTCAAGGGTCAACTTATACCTTGCGTGCCAAGGGCGCAAAGTCCGGCAAGTATGTTAGTTTGGGCAAGTCGTCTAAGCATGATCCCGAATATCGTGAGAATGCTGGCAAGATTACCTGGGAGGGTCATGGGAGCCGGTTTAAAATCTACGCCGTCAACTACCAATCATAGATGGAAATGACGAGAGATGATGTGAGCTTCTCATAGAGTCTATAGTTTCCCGCCAGTCGGTTGTCGACTTTGTTTACAGGTAGGAGTATAATGAAGAGCGGGCAAAGTGAGGCTAGGCCTGTATGCCACGAGTGAACACCGGCAATGTATTCAAAGACAATACACAAGGCACGCACGCGGCAACACTAGAAGCTTTATTGTATTTGGATTAATTTGAGATTCGGGAAGAAATCATGATGCTGTATGCGTAGAGGTTCTCCGCAACTTGATAGGGGGCCACTCAGGGTAACACAATATCAACCCAACAACGTTCCTTCTTCGTAGGACGAATCAAGTCATGTTGGGCTCAGGAAGGACCGTGCCAGCATCCCGGTCACACCGAATTACTCACAAGGCCTTCAGTGCGGGGATGCTGCCCGATGATGAATATTTCGCTGCCCGAACAGCACAACTGTCCTTGATAGTCCCATTCCCATTCCCATTCCCATTCCCAGCCTCCCCACGCCGTTTGTTCTCTTGCCTTTTTTTATTCACTCATCGACTACACATTCGTGTCTTCGGCTATATCGTCTTTCAAGGCCGCCAGTTGTTCACTCAGTCACATAGTCCACGCAGCAAGAAATAGTAACACGGAGACATGGATTGGGAATGGGGATTCGAGAACGGGAATAACAGCTCGACGAAGCTTTTCGAGGATCTTGCAAATGTCCCATTGCCGAGGTTCTTCCAATCAATCTATCAACCGCCCGGACAGATTCCCGGCGGCCTGTTTGTCGACGGGGTCGGCGATATAGCCATGCCACTCGATGAGACGCAGGCTCGCCAGATGATTGAGAAAGCTCGTCCGCTTCCACCCAGCGAGACTTCATACCGAAATACCAATGCTCCTATCCGAGGCAACTGGGTTCTGGATGCAAATAAGTTCTCCCTGTACCACCCTGACTGGCCTAGCTTCCTTCAAGCTTTGTGCGACCAGGCCTCCCGGAATCTAGGGATCAACACTCGTGTTACAGCCAAGCCTTTACAGATGCACATCTACGAGGCCGGGAATGTCCCATCGATAACAGAGCACTCGCCGTATGTTTTCATGTCTTATTTTTCTTATTTTGTTGCACGTCTCCTGACCCAGTTTGTGCAGTCTCAAGGATGAGCGTCCGGGCATGTTCGGTCTCATGCTCCTCTGTCTGCCATCAGGACACGAGGGAGGTGGAATTACTATGACATGTCCCGACAGGGATATTCCGTGGTTACGAACCTCGGAATGCCAGTCCTATGCCTGCTTCTACCCGCAATCTCTTTGCGAGGTGGCGAAGGTATGTTCAGGCTTTCTATGGTTTCTGGTTTTTGATATTGGCTTCGATCCGCCTGTACCACTGCCATTAAAGGCGGCCATACAGCAACCTATGGTTTACAAGCTTCGCGGCTCTCTGGAACGGTGGCTTTCGGACATGAAGAAGGATTCTGACTGCATGTGCGCCTATCATCTTCTTCACTATACCTACACCAAAGCCAATTTTTCCTTGCAGGGTCTAAAGATGCAAGACCTTGATAAAGTCCAGGCGTTGAAAGCTTTATCCCGCGAGTTTCCCATCGAAATTCTCCTGGTCGAACTAGAACACGAGGTGAGAAGTTTGTATTTCAACAAACATAAAGATGACGACGGGACCGAAGATGACGACGGGACCGAAGACGACGACGGGGACGTAGAAGAACAAGTCGATTTTGAAGAAGATCTTTATTATTGTGGAGATGATCCTGAACTTGAAATTGTAGCAGAAGAATACCACACGCAGGTGAAAGCTCTGGTAGACTTGGACGGCAACCTGGTGCTAAAAGGCACGGCCCCTAATGGTGTCAATCTCCGAGGAGGCTTTGTAGATCCCATTCTACAATTGAAGAAAATAAAACGCGACACGGTTTGTCTTCACAAACGCTGAATTCAGGGTAATAGCCAGAGGTGCTAACATTTTCATTCTTCACAGTCAGACGGATACGTGGTGAGCTTGCGTCAAGGAAAAGTATGACAATGGATGCTCCCACCCCTTTTCTGTCCCTGGGATGTCTACATGACGATGACGGCTGATTTCTTTAAAATCTAGGCTATCGCCATCGTCCCCCACGGTTCGTTGATCGGTTTTATTAAGGATGAATCAGATTTTGATGCGGTTCGTGAGACTCTCGACTCGATGATTCGATATTTCGGTGGACTTTGTGTGCATCAACAGGCCTCAGAGTCATTAGGGAGGCAAGTACTGAGACTCTGTGATTATGCCTGGGAAAAGAAAACCAAGCTCATACCTTTTCCGGACCGCAATCCAATTCTCACCGGGGATGCTATGTTTCTTGCCCTTCAAATCGCAGTAGGTCTCGAGGAATTCGGGTTTTTGACACGCGTTGCTGAGGAACATGACGGCGACCTGCCGCCTGATTTCTTCATTTGGCTTCGGCAATGGCTTCGATTTGGCGAGAATGGCGCCAAGATCCGGTTTAAAGCCATTGTAAATGGGCAAGTCTATTACATGGCGCTGCGTGTGATTCCTCTTTGGCATGCTAACTGTGGTAGAATATCCGTGGCTGTTTCGAATTACAAGTTCTTCATCGATGCGTTCAAGGCTATTGGAAACTTGGCACCGCTTTCGAAAAACAATTTTCCACGTTATGGGTCTTCCGAGGTTGAGTTGATGGAATGGGCTCGCAAAATGCTTTGCGAGTGTATTGATGCCTCCGCATCCATGGCCTTGGGCAACGAAGATGGACAGGCTATCGTGCGCAGTGCCTTGTATTTCCGTGACCCCCTCGAATTTATTTCTCAAACGTGCGTTCTACAAGGCCGCTTCACTATTTCGTATTATGCTAACTCGTTTGGCAGTGTGGCGCCACGGCTCGAAAAAAGAAATGACGCCATCGCCTTTTTTCTTACTTTCCGACACGAGATGCTACACAATGATCCCTTTGCAAAGGAGATTTCTCTGCATCTTCACCAGACACGGTCTCTCATACAGGTCATGGACTTCAAGCATGCGAGGAAAACATCGGTTACCGAAGCATACACGGACTTGCAAGCCAAAAGACTACAAGTCCGAGCAGTCATCATTCCTCAACTGCTGGCTGGTTTCTTCTCAGACGTCGTCCATATCAGCACCGAAACGGATAATCTCATGGCACTACTCATTTCCAAGATCACTGCGGGCGCTGCAAATATTAAAAGCACGGAATTTCCCACCTTGTGGTTGCCGTTTCTACACTCGATTATTCCCGTTTTACTCTCCCGCGGCATACCCCTGCACTCGGTGCATTGTCAAACTCTCTTTTCAGTCATTCTAAGCGCCTTTGTCAAGATATATGTAGGGAAAAAGCCTCTCAAGAACGCAACACTAGCTCTAAGCCATGTGCCATGTGGTTGCTCCAAGTGCGGGCGTCTGAATACCTTTCTTCGCAGCCCTACGCAACGTGTTGGATCATTTTCCAAAAATGCCGCAGTTTCCGACCACCTCAGGGCTCAGCTTGAATCCCTCTGGGACGCCGGCGACATTGCTTATGAAGAGGAGGAGTTAGATTTTAATTTTGGCACCAAGTTCACGGTAACCAAAACGGACCATGCAAGAATACTTTGTGAATGGAACTCGCGCCGGGATCAGGCAAGATTCCAATTGTCGCAATTTGACCCGCGTCAACTCCAGTTGTTGCTAGGTTCCCACTACTCTGCCATCTTTAACGTACTGACACAACTGCCCGGGTGTGACGATGAGATGTTATGGGTCCCGTTAGACGCGAAACTAACGCTCTTCCGTTGAGTCGCGTCTTTGCAGAATCGAGGCCTCTTTTCTAGGCCAGTAGGCAATTGCTTGGCTAGATAGAGGAGTATACACGTTCCTTTACTTAGTGAATCAAGAATGCTGAGGAGGCGAGCGCAGTGACGAATACAAGACTGTCTGAATGGTAAAGGGGGGGAAGGGGAGAAAATCGGCGCTGAAGTAGAGTAGTATAACTAAATTGTGAAGAATGCGAATGGAACTCCTGAATTATTTACCAACTGTGTCAAAACGAGAGGGGTATAGAGTGAATAGGAGATGAGTTTTCGAGTAGTTATTTGGGAATACATGTGACGGGAGTGATTGATAACTAAAAGTGTCTACCTGTAACCCTTCTTTACAACTGGCACACGGACTCGAAGTTGACGATAGTTACTTATGTACACAAGGACTCGATGACCTAGTTGAAGTCTTGGGCTTCTAGGCCTAAAGACTTCCCGCTGCTTTATATAGACAAGACGCCTTTGTCCCCAAGGGCCTTAAGAAGACTAAAAACGTTTAATATTCAAGATGATGAAGGCTAAATATGCCAGCTATTATGGACTTTAGAACGGATGATCTAGAAGCTGTTGAAAAAGTACTAGGCTATAAAACTATAATATACCGCGAGAAAAACACAGAACGTATTATAATACATTAATTATACTAGCTAAAGAAATAATAATACCATGTACTAGATTCCCCGTATCACAGAGAAAGAATATAAAACAAGACAAAAATTTATTTATATTTACTATATTCGTAAACACTCCCATTTAACCCATCTTCTTTTCCCCAGGAAAAAGGAATTTCGCTCATCACCAAGAATACTCCCTATTGTACAGCTTTCTCTCCATTCATGGCCCAATAACAGCATCTGACGCTCGAGCACGCGCATGCAAATCCTCAATTGGCGCATCAACTCTATAGTTCATCTCTTTGCTTTGGTCATCCAAGAACCAGCAGAGAAGGCAAGCAAGAGCCCCAAACGGAGCAGCTATAATAAAAACCACCCGAATGCTGTCTGCAAACGCCTGTTTCAGGGCCTGAATGCCAGCGGCGATGATTTGAGGCGTGACACCTTGAATTTGCGAGAGGGCCGCCATGTCCCTAGCCGCCAACGCCCCGACAAAAGCTTCCACTGACGACGCTGGGAGCCCGGCCTTGAGTGCGGCCATAGGCACCTGACTGGCAATGTTTGGCTGAAGCCGTTCGGTGAAGGCAATGCTAAAGATGACCGTAAACACTGCCACTGAGACAGCACGACTTGTGATAGCCAGTGCCGTTGCCGTTGCAATGAGCGCATGCGGTGTTGCAAGTTGGATGCCGGTAATAATCAAGATGAGAGGGCCACCAAACCCAATTCCTGAGACGCCAGCAAAGAACCAGGTGCTCAGCGAGTCGTCTGGCTGAATGGTGGCGAACCCGACGGTGCCGCCGGTAAAGATGAGAAACGCCACCGAGAGAGGAACTCGGATGGACTTGGCCTTGATGCTCCAGTAGCCCCAGACGAGGGTTGATATTCCGCAGGCGATCCAAAAGGGTTGGGCGCGCGCGGCTACTAGCAAGGGGTCTTGTTCAAATAGAGAGGTTGTCCTAGTATATTACGTTAGTGGCATATAGTATTCTGCTTGGAAATACTCAACTTACAGAACAGGGTAGAAGATGGAAAAAGCAAAGAACATGATGCCTTCGATGAACATGAGGGCGATAAATAGGGAAAAGGTTCGACCAGAACTGACCCCTTTGCGAAACAAATCGTGGTGTGCGATACCAACCTTGGTTCCTCTCCACTCATAAACAATGAAAGCTAGCAGCGTGACAAGTCCTATAATCAGAGTTGCAAGGACCTTTTTGTCCGTCCAAGCAAACTGCCCGCCTCCTAGGTTAAGTCCTACCAGGAATAGAGTGAGGCCGGAGGCAAAGAGTCCTACTCCAATCAAGTCAAGGGCCTTGATCTTTTGACTCAGAGACATTTCATTGTAGACGGTATATCGCTTTCTAGGTCGGTAGCCGATGAGAATAGAAACTGCTGTTAACCCCCACATGGCCATTTGCATCCACTGCCGCGAGTTAGAGATACGTCTTGTCAAGGGGTGGCCATTCCATTAGTTGGAGGGAAAATATGTAAAGGTGGCAACTAACATAGTAATTACGCCAACCATTCATAGGGTCACTACGAGAAAGTGCCCCCATGATGAGAGGCCCCGAGCATGCCCCTAGGGCTGCTGCAATGTTGACAATAGACTGCACCACTGTTTCCACGTTAGTTATTGTTCTACCTGGTATCGTCAAATCGGAGGACTCACTTGGCCTCCATTTCTTGGGCAAGATCTCGCTTGGCACGCTGTATGCAAGGGCCGTGGAAGAGAAGCCAAATCCAATTAGAATCTGCGCGACGATGAGTCGATATATGCTCTGTGAGCCAGGAGCAACAGCCGACCCGATGAATGATATCACACAGCCCACGACCAGGATTAGCTTTCGGGCTTGGAAAGTGTCGGACGCTGACGAGATGACGGGCGCAAGAACCGCTTGAACCAAAGACAAGGCAGTGGGAATCCAAGCCTGGGCAGCGGGATTTCCAAGACTTTTTCCCATATTATCTAGCTGAAGCAAAAGTTAGCGCTTCGAAATGGCACAGCCCGGATTGTCTCACTTGCCACCAGTGGAGGCCCTTGGAGGGCAATAATTTGAACATAGTTGAGAAGCAGCATGGCCACAACAGCAATGTAGGTTCGAAGATGGATCTCAGGCTCTTGGGAGGCATCACTGTAAACCAGATTCACCTGGCTGCTAGAGTTGGACTTTTCGTTGAGGCCATCTTCTTGGCGAGGTGTGTCGGTCACCATCTCTGTTGTCTTTGAAGTGCTAGTCGCATCCATGATTTCCATGAGCCTTTGTTTCGTCTTGCCAACATTCTCTGATAATAGCAGCCATCACAAGAATAAACCCCCTTATGGTCAGTGTTTATATAAAGGCAGTCAAGACTCAATACTAAGGCCCACAAAGTTGTCAAGTGTTTCAAGCTGTTGTGTGACGGCTTATTGTGGGTTGAAACTGACTCGATAAACCGGCTATTTGTGGACACAAATTCGACCTGCCAGACATCGGAGAAGGTGGGAGCGCGGCATCGTTGCATTCCGCAGGGCCGTAGGTCCGTGATGCAGTTGAGCAAGCGAAACCTGATACCCTAGCGTGCGTTTGCCACCGTACATGTTGGTTGCACAAAATACATACATACGGTGGCGCTATTGATGGAGGAATTTTCTATAATGAAAGTATTAGGCCGCGAAAGTGAGATGAGACTTGACCAAGCGTCAGCTCACAAAAGTCGCCGACACATGATTGCGGTGCACACCTTTTGGGAAAGGGGTTTAAAGTTTCGCATGTCCCAGAACTAGCAGGGAGTGAGTTCTCGCAAAGTTGATATTGTTGGATAATCTTGATTACGAGAATGGACGCGATAAAGCCAGCCTTGCCATCTCAAATGGCAAGGGTTCTTGCATTGGAAGTTGCCAAACCGATGTAGAATCGGCCATGGTTAATGGTGTCAGGGTTGTAGTTGTGTCTGGTAGAGCTAAGAGTGATATCGGATACGTCACCACTTCCTTCGCAGCTGCGGCGGGCACCGTTGGTCTGAGCGACATTGACGTAGAAAGCACAGGTAACGCTATGTACGGGTGCCGAGTTTTGAAGTACGCATAGCCCGTCGCAATGGTGGTGGCCGCTTCGTTGAGAAATCCGCCTTTGATTTGATCAGCGCCAGTAGCCACGGAGATACTCTAGCGCGCTGAAACGTTTTTGCGGTGTCGCTGGGCCAAGACGATAGGTGAACGAGGCCAAGGTTCAAGCCTCGCTCGAATTTGGTCCTCACCACAAAATGCCATGAGGGAGCTTGGAAACGCGATGTTCAATATTCCCCGCCAAAAGGAAACTGCCGCCGCCATCCGCCCCCACCATCCTCAACCTCGAGTCCACCATTGACCAGTCCATGGCTTGACCACTTGAACACTTGCCCTCTTCCTCAACTGCAAATACCGTTGACGACTAGATCTACAACACCGCATGCAAGGCTCTGGCCCATCCTCCGCCCCCCACGAATCAGCACAAAAGACATCCCCCGTACCGACCGTCGAAACCCCGTTGAATCCCCGTCGCAGCCATGGCCTCAACCACCTCCCCGGCCGCCTCCCTCCTAAAGCGCCAGCTCAAGGAGATCCAAACGGGCAAAGACCTGCCCGGCATCTCCTGCGGACTCGTCAACGACAGCAACATATTCGAATGGGAAGTGATGCTAATGATAAACGACGACTGCAAATACTACGGCGGTGCGCCTTCCCTTCAACCCGTGGCACTGCCCATGGCTCCGGTATTACCGCGAAACTAACGCTCTGCAGGAGGCAACTTTCGAGCCCGCATGGTCTTCCCTCAAACATACCCGCACATGCCACCGTCTCTGACCTTCCAAACGCCCATCCCCTTCCATCCGAACATCTACGAGAACGGCAACCTCTGCATATCCATCCTACATCCTCCCGAGGACGATGAATATGGTTACGAAACCGCCGCTGAGCGGTGGAGCCCTGTTCAATCCCCGGAAACCATTCTTCTCAGCACGATCAGCCTGTTCCATAGCCCCAACGATGAGAGCCCTGCGAATGTGGAGGCTGCGAGGCTGCTGCGGGAGGAGAGGGAGGGGAAGCACAAGGAGTTCAGGAAGAGGTGCCGAAAATGTGTTCGTGAGAGCTTGGGAGAAGACTAAAAATGATGAAAATGATGCGCATGGGAAGGGCTGGAGTTTCATAGCAGTGGCGTTTTCCTGGACTTCAAGAGTTGGTAGTCAGTCTGGCGCAGCCTTGGATGCCATTTTTTACGAGGTACACGGAGTTTCATGGGCTTGCAAACGGCATGTAAAATGAGAGCACTTGTTACCTGGTCATATCGGCGTGTTGCTTCATGGAGACATGCTTCAATTCCTCTTCGTTCCATTGATTTATCTAACGCACAGCTCCTGCCTTGGCATCAATGCCAATTATGGGGGCCATGACACGATCCCATTCCTCGTCCCATCGCAGAGACCCCTCCTCGACGGCTCCTTTTCTCAGCTGAGCCAACTCGCCCTGACCCTTCTCACTGAACAGTCTCTTCAGGATTTCCGTCAGTTGCGCAGCGGTCTCGAAGCCGCACCCGTTTTGTCCCTCCTTGACGAGCTCGCTGAAGCTTTCAAATGCACTGTAAGCTGCTACAGGCAAGCCGGCACCAAACATGTCAACCACTTTCATGGGCAGGTCAACTCCAGAGCTGGACTTGTGCAACGAAATCCCGAGATCGGCGCAGCCAAGGAGCGAGGCATAATCGCGGTTAGAAAGCCAGGCTGTCAGGATTTGGATGCCAGGGAGCCGCCCGTTGTCCTGGATCTGTTTGATCATTTCCAGGTACTTTTCTTTCTCTGGGCCCTTGCCAGTGATGATGGCCAGAACGGGTGAAGGCGGCTCGCTGGAGGCGTCGTCTTCGCTGGGGTTCGCATAGAGCACAAGTGCCTCGAGGAGAATATTGAAATCCTCGTCTGGAGTCCACGACGTACTACTGACAATGAGCCGCATTGTTCCGTCAAGAATGTTTCCAACGTGGGGTTTCGTCTCAGGCAGCCGCGAGAGAAATTCCTTTCTCGCTTTCGTGGAAGTGATTGGTTGGAAAAGATCAAGAGGGCGGTCGTGAAGGGTGTGAACGGGGTTCTTCAAGTTGAATTTCGGCCCTCGAAGCTCACGAGCCATGGCATCCGTGACGGCCAGATTGGCATTTCCAAGAAACTTGCCGAGGATGATCTCGTACCACTTGTAAAAGGGAACAAAAATAGAATACAAGGATTTCTGGGCTAAAATGGTGTGCCCATAGTTGTGCCAGTCGATAACGACTTTGCTTCCGCGGATGAGAGATACGATGAGAGCAACATGGAAAGTGGGAATCGATGGAGGGTTCTAGGAGAGTTAACGCGATGCAGATTTTTTACCAAACTCGTAGTCGTCCTACCTGAATTATGATCCATTTTGCGGCGGGAGTCGCCCACATCATGGTGTAAAACAGCGTCCAGAACTGCTGAATGACTTTGCACGGTATATTCAGGAAGAAGGGCAACGTGCCCCAGGCAATCCACTCTGGTTGCGGTGCGAGAGCATACATGGACACTCTTTCGTTGCCAATGAGGTCTGGATGTCTGGCAGTTTCTGCGAGGCGTCAATATCAGCAGCATCCTAATAGAAGATGGAAAAGCAGACCGCAAAACTCACCCTTGTATGCCACAATGTCAACCTTCCTGCCATGCTTGGCAACACTGATGGCGTGATACTGCATACGTGGACTCCTCCCAATATCGCCCAGGACTAGAATCTGGATGTGATCGTCTTCGGGTCTTTGTGCAGCTTTATAACGGGTTGGGATAGAGTAGTAAAGGGCCGAGGCTAGCCATTTGAGTGCTTGGAGACCATATTTCATCAGAAAAACAGAGACAACTCCCGCTGAAAGGGATAAGAAAAACGCTGCATCCATGATGACGGGCAGGCGGGCCGTAAAACTGAAGCCTCAAGCAATTGAAGCTTGGATTGACCACTGGCTTTGCGCAAGTCGTGCTGGTTGTGCGTATCCAAGCAAGTTGATTCAGTCACCGCAGTCCGAAGTGTCCTTTACATTGGCTCGTGGCGTTGGCTGGAAAGTTCGCAAGCGTCAAGGCCCAGCTCAGCGTGTTGGCTACCGGATGATGCTTCGCCCAAATGCACACGTGAGAATGCTGAAGCCTTGGTGGCCGAGACTGCGCACTCTCTCCTCACTGGCGCTGCCTGGCCTTTTGTCGCCTTCCAGGATGGGACAGCAGCGTGTTATCTGGGGTAGCCGTTGGCGATGCCAAGGAACGATACGTGGTTGATTTGGAGATGCGACACCCCTGGTCATCTGTCTAGCTTCTGCATGGTACCGAGCTGCTTTGGTGTAAAAGTGCGTGGGGCAGGCTGGTGGAGCTTGGTGAATGTCAATCGACTCTTCAATGCTCGCTGGGCCGGACCTCGCCGAGCTCTGTTGCCAACGAGTCAAGCAGCATGCTGCAGAATTGACAGCATTTGATTCTAAACAAAGTTGATGCATGGTATGTATTTTATGTGCTACTTCTGTAAAGACTGCCTTTCACTCGCAAGCAGCTCCCCCCACAGGAGAACATCTAGGGCAAACGGTTGCCACGGGGTATCAAATGTATAATTAATCATGTTTGCCATGTTAGAAAACACTACTTTTTGGATGATCCAAATCCGGTAAAGCCCATCTGAGCCATCATGTCGTCTTCGTCATGCTCTCCTTCGATGCGCACATCCTCACCATACTCTGTCTTGACCTTGGCAGCATCCTCTTTTTCTTTCCGCTTCTTCTCCGCCTCGTCTCTTCTTCGTTGCCGCCTTTCCTCGAGCTCCTTTTCCCTCTCTTCCTCTCGTATGTGCAGCCTTTCCTGCAGGCTCGTGGCCTTTTCTTTCTCCAGTTCTTCCTTCTTCCGAATATAGTACGAAATGCGCTCGTGAACCTCCTCCACTGTAGCACGTTTCACTTCCGTCGTTTGGCCGGTATTCAACAGATGCTGCGTGGTATTTAAATGTTCGATAAACTGCTTGTTGTCCTTGAATGTGAGGTCGCACGACTCGCAGTAGAAACCAGCGCTTCGTCCGCGTTTTCCGACGCCGGCGCCGGCGGGCACGAGCTGTGTCTTGCCGACTTGTGCAGTGAGATCGATGACATTTCGCCTGGCCGTGGTGTATGTCTCATCGCCCGTTAATGGCTTGTGGTATTTCTTGCCCGCGAGCTTTGCTTCGTAGCGCGCCTTTGCCTCCTCCTTCTCCTTGGCCTCGCGTTCCTTGGCTTTGGCCGCATACTCGCCCAGATCCCACGTCTTTCGAAAATCAGTGTCGCCAGCCGGGGCACCGTATGCGCTGCCCTTTTTGGAGTCGGTCATGATGGTAGCGACGCAGCGACCCGTGGTTGATTTCGCTGCGTGCCGTGTCGGTGCATTGTAAGACTGAGTTCGATCCGCCTACCTTGCTCTCGAGTTGGTGGATCGTTTTCAATGGACCAGGGAGGGGAGTGCTGCTGCTAGATGGCGAGAGATGGGTCTGGGACGCGCTGAGCTGCCAATGCAGGTCTATGAACATTACGGAGGACTGGTGCGTCAAAAACTGCCCCGCGGAGGGGCAATTTTTTAATGTCCTGCAAACGTCAACCAGTCTATTTATCCTTTTTTTTTAATATTGCAATAGGCGGAAACAGTTCGACCGGGCAGAATGTTGTATCTTGTGGGACTTGGTCTATCCGACGAGACCGATATCACGGTGAAGGGTCTGGAAGTCGTCAAGAAGGTGTCCAGAGTGTATCTGGAAGCCTACACCAGCATCTTGCTTGTGGACCAATCTGTGCTTGTAAGCCTTCGTCAGGACTGATCTGGAGAATTTGGCTAACGTTTTTTTCTTTTCTCCTTCTTTTGTTGCAGGAGGAGTATTATGGTCGCTCAATAACAATCGCTGACCGTGAAATGGTCGAATCAAATAGCGACGAGATTCTGCGCAACGCCCGAAACGAAGACGTTGCCTTCCTTGTCGTCGGCGATCCCTTCGGGTAAGCACACGGATGCTAGCCACCGCCCACAATCGAGGCTGATAGAGAACGCAGTGCGACAACACACACCGACCTAGTTATTCGAGCACGCGAACTGTCTATCCCTGTGCGAACTGTGCCGAACGCATCCATCATGTCCGGCATCGGCGCTTGCGGCCTCCAACTATATAACTTTGGACAAACAGTGTCTATGGTGTTCTTTACAGATTCATGGAAGCCTGCCTCTTTCTACGACCGTATCAAGGAGAATCGTAATATTGGGTTGCATACGTTGGTTCTAGTGGATATCAAAGTCAAGGAACAGAGTTTGGAGAATATGGCCAGAGGAAGACTGGTTTATGAACCCCCACGATACATGACTGTAGGGCAGTGCGCTCAACAGATGATTGAGATTGAAGATGAAAAGAGAGAAGGTGCATACACCCGTGATAGTTTGGCCATTGGAGCGGCTCGAGTGGGCGGGAAAACAGAGAAGTTCATTGCCGGGACTCTGGAGGAGCTTTGTTCGACTGATGATCTCCTCGGCCCCCCGCTACACAGTTTGGTTTTGCTGGGAAGGCGGACGCATGAGCTGGAACTCGACTACGTTCGGGAATTTGCTGTAGATAAGGAGAAATGGGACAAGATTTGGAAGGAGGACTATGGGAAGCAGCTTTGAAAGCCTGCCACTGCACAAAGGAAAACCTAAACTGCGAGCATTTTAGAATTTGTCTTAAATGAAGCAGCAGTTTTTTAGGTTTTTTTTTTGCGATATGACTAGCATGATATCCGTACTCTGAATACAGAAATCAGGCCTCTCATGGACAGGTAACTGGAGGGGTCAAGGTTCGCGACGTCGCAAATATCAAAGACATTCTATGGTCCAATGTACTTCGTGGATATTAATTACTGGACCTAGGTTTGGCCATACTTTATACAGATCGAGCACGAATACTATAGGCTGGTCTCAACCGCTTGGGTCTTGCATTCTCTCAGCATTGGGCGGTCGATCATGGCCTGCAGGTCGATTTCCCGAAACAAATCGCTGAGACATGCCGCGGATGTCATGTCATTAAGTTGAAACAAAAGATTCCACTGGTACTCCGTGAAAAGAAGCAAAGCGTACCGTCCGCTCGTAATTCTTCGACAAGACTAGTACTCAAAACATAAAAAGCGGCTTCCTCGGATTGGTCATTACAAGCAATCCACCATGTCGTATTCGAGTAATAATGGCCGACAATGCTGACCAAATACGACCGCGGTAGAGGTCTAGGTACTGGTAGTCTCGTACTATCACATGACGCAATGTAACAAATCATTGCGGCCTGTACTTGCAAACTTACGCCCTCTCCCGCCCTTGGTGGGTTCCAAGGTTATGCTGACTCCAGGAAGAAGGTGCGTCCGAGCCATGCCCGCTCCACTCATGCCGTTCATTGACTGAACCAAATAGCCACAACAGACCAATTGCGAGGTCTTTTGCTTGACTGTCGGGCAAGTGCGTCGAAGCGAATCAGCTGGAACGACCAAGAGGACCCTTGAGACAATTTATGTTCAACCCCGAATGCAGGTCCTGGTCTCAGTCTAGATGTCACAGCTTGCAAATTAATCCCTCTTTCCCAAAGTTTGTATTCTCTCCATCTACATCACCATTCCGTTCCCCCCTACAAAGTTGGAGGCACTCGAGCGAGTCTTCTCTGCAGCCTTAGCAGACGGACAGTGTTGTTTGGATTGGCGACAGCCTTTTAACCCCCCACTCGGTTAGTCGGTGGCGCCTGCTCACTTATCATCATCAATCCGACTTTCAAATCGATCCAGGTGAACACTCGGGGTTGCTCAACATCGTGCCGTTGATCCTGTGTTACCTTACTTGGTATTTGAGACTTGGATGCCAGGAGCCATGTGCAACTTTATTTACCTGTGAACTTCGACTTCTTTTTTTTTCGACAGGGTGCAGCTGGCAACGGCCAGTTCACCCACCGAAGGAGGGTTGTTCGCGCGTAGGTGAAGCTGTGAACCATCTACGACCCTCGTGTTGGGTTTCAATCACTCGCTGCCAATATTTTTTTTTCGGGAAGACTTCTTGTTCCATCCTCTTACGCCACTCCAGCTAAGTGTGTGGCCGGTGACACAAGCGAAACACGACGCCCTGATTTCCATTACCCTAATACGACTGAAAACCATAACTTTAACTTCAAAGACAGAAATTCTCATCATGGCCGGGTCCGCAACGGTATGACGCCAACTATCATTCTTCTGGGAGATGGTCCGGTTGTTTGCTAACTTCGACGCAGATTGCCTTTCCTTGGGAATGCCGTGATAAGGAAGACCAAGCACAGGCATCCTTTAATCACCCTATGAGACGTACAAACCAAATTCTTATGGAGGAGAACATGCGATTGAAGAGGATTCTACGGGAAAACGGCATATCCTGGTCACCTGTGGCTCAAGCACACTTAATACAACAGAACCCTGCTCTTCGGCGTCGGACTCGGGCTTCTATGTCCGCACACGAGCTTGGTTGCCCTAGTTTGCCAACGGAAGTTATTTTAAGAATCTTAAAATTCGCCATGAAAAGCCCTCATCCTATCATTGATCCCTTATCCAAGCTGTCTCATGAGCATCTTTCTGAAAAGGAAAAGGCGCGTGGCAATCAAGTTGCGATACATTTTCTGGCCACTTGCAGGGCTCTTCATACAGAAGGCACTCGATACTTTTGGGAGTCAAACAACTTCACTTTCACTACTCCAGAAGCACTTCGCAACTTCTCCGAACTGAGCTCCCAGTATCGGAACCAAATCACACAT
Source organism: Metarhizium brunneum (assembly GCF_013426205.1). Taxonomy (NCBI): domain Eukaryota; kingdom Fungi; phylum Ascomycota; class Sordariomycetes; order Hypocreales; family Clavicipitaceae; genus Metarhizium; species Metarhizium brunneum. The sequence continues at coordinate 8,138,903 of NC_089422.1, read as the reverse complement.
ATAAATCTGCGCGTCATCGCCCGCTATTACGACGACCAACGCCGGAAGCATCGACTTGAGCGCGGCTATCATGCTGAACTCAAAAAGGATCAACTATTAAAAGTTCGGCTACGGCCAAAGGAACCACCGCTCATTAGAGGGGGCTTTCGATGTTATGCTTGGTCTCAGATTACAGACTTTTTGATGGCCCTCCGTGCACCGTACGACCCGAACTACAAAGACAAGAATAATCCTAGGCCTCGACTACTCCCAGGGCTTTTGTCGTTACGACTAGATCTCGTCAATTTTTCGGAAACACTTCTCCCCTTTTCCGGCTCTGAGTTGCATGAGGTTGCCTCCCATGAGTTGGGGTGCACACTTAACGAGCTTCAGGTAACAGGCATGCCATTCGACGACGCTGGAATGAAGGCCTCGGCCGAATTAAGCGGCATGCTAAAGGACGAGGGTCTATATCTAGATGGATCAGCATCGTTCGTTGCCCTTGTTAAGCAGCTGCAGCCACTGTCCGGTAAGCGTTGGTGTGCCAGAGTTGTCAGGGCGTTCAAGGGCAGAGAAGATGATGACGATTCTGATGAGTATGACGAGGATGATGAAATGGATGGTCCCCATCCTCACGGACATTCCCACGCTAGAATCGGCACCATGCCACCCGCTCCGGTCGAAGAAGGCCACCCGACATCGTCACGAGACCCTGACAAGGTGATATGGAAACAAGTCCCGCTCAGCCGTGATGACGACGCGCGAAACTGGGTACAATTTTCCCGACGAGGCGGGCATGAGATTGCCGACACTGATTGGGAGACAGATGACGAAGGAATCTGCCCGTGCTGTGGTGAGGGTCACCCTGGTTCATCCTTGCTGAGCTTTATGATGGAACAAGATGACGACGACGACGACTTTATGGATTTTGAGTGAAGGAACAATTTGGCGGTTGGCAAGTTATTGAAGCTGGCTTTTATGATGATAATATTTGGGCAGTCCTGGGGACCAGACACGAAATTGTGACGAAATCAATGTACCTGAATGGTCGGAACTAGGTCCCTAGCTTAGTTTTGACATTGTCAGTCATAGATATGCCCTTGGCTGAGGTTGACATGGGAGTGATATGGTTGACGAGACACCGTTGGACCGCGAGAAAGGGTTCCTCACTTGCTGTGCCGATTAGCTCGCAAGATAGTTTTAGCAGCCAAGTAGCAAGCGCAGATAGTAATAGAGCAGCGAAACAATCAGGGTCTCCGCGGGTTGCATAAATACCTAGGTAGGCATTGAGGCGCACGTGTTTGCATTCTGGGCGAGGTGTTTGAAAGCACAGGTATGCCCCGCCAGCCAGCACTGGCTGCGGGCCGTTAATCTGGCTGATGTCCCCATTTGTAAGCCCACCCCTAGTCATCTGTCACTTCGCGTCGGCTATTCTCCGACATCACCACATCCCCGGGCGCTCTGCAGCCTCTGGAATTCTCCCTACCAGGTCATGATCATTGTCAGTTCTTAGGCACGGATTTTTTACCGGTACTCTGAGCGCCCACGTTACTGCATCATTGTGCTCTACGATGAAGTTTACAAATTCCCAGCTGCAGCTTGCAGCCATGGCTGTGGCCATGCTCGCCACCACAGGCCTTTCGGAGCACACAAGCAATTGGGCTGTTCTCGTGTGCACGTCGCGATTCTGGTTCAACTACCGCCACTTAGCAAATGTATTATCTATATACAGAACAGTCAAGCGATTAGGCATACCTGATTCACAAATCATTCTCATGCTTCCCGACGATATGGCCTGCAACCCACGCAATGCATTCCCCGGCACTGTCTACAGCAATTCCGACCGAGCTGTTGATCTGTACGGCGACAATATCGAGGTTGACTATCGTGGCTATGAAGTTACGGTTGAGAACTTTATCCGACTGCTGACAGACCGTGTTGGCGATGAGATGCCTCGCAGCAAACGCTTGTTAACCGACGACCGAAGCAATATTCTTGTATATATGACGGGACACGGGGGAAATGAGTTCTTAAAGTTCCAGGATGCCGAGGAAATCGGCTCTTTCGATCTTGCAGATGCTTTTCAACAAATGTGGGAGAAGAAGAGGTTCGTAACTCGCTAAGGACTGTTGGGCCTGCTTTGGAAGTCAACGCTAACCTGAGACTTGACAAGATACCACGAGATTCTCTTCATGATTGACACTTGCCAAGCAAACACCATGTACAGCAGACTGTACTCGCCGAACATTATCGCCACTGGGTCATCCGAACTCGACCAATCATCATATTCCCACCACGCAGATAATGACGTTGGCGTCGCTGTTATCGATCGATACACCTATTATAATCTGGAGTTTCTCGAAAACCAGGTCAAGGATTTGAACAGCCCCAGGACAGTGGGCGAACTGTTCGACAGCTACGACTACGAAAAGATCCACTCCCATGCTGGGGTTCGGTACGATCTATTCCCTGGCGGTGCTGAGGGTGCGCGCAGCCGCCTCATTACTGATTTTTTTGGCAACATCCAAAACGTCGAGGTTGATCGCGACTCGAGCTCGTCCCTTGACGAGCAGCTACTTGCACTCAGCAAAACCATTGCTATTCTGCGGGAGAAGGAAGCTGAGGAGGATGCAGCCCCCAGGAACACGTCCTCTGTGCCGGCCAGTGTTTCCACTGAGCCAGTCACCAAGCTTCAAGGGGCCACAGTCCTAACAAACGATAAGTGGTGGAACAAGAAGGTTGTCGGTGCAACTGCTCTGGCTGGTTGTGGTCTGCTGTGGGCAATTGGTTCCTTCTTAGAAGTATAACTACGACTGAATGCTAATTTAATAAACATGAAAGAAAAAAATTTAGAAAACGCATGGCCTTGCCGAACCGAGGGGTATGTTTGTCAAATTACTGTTCATTTCCACAAGAGTGAACATGGGATGGCGTTGGTTAAGGTTGAAATGGAGAAGGCCAGGTTTGCTTTATAGGCACGCATTCTTTCCATCTGCTTTGTATACCCTTGTAAACTAGAGGCATAAAATGAGACTTGGTACAAATGTGCTGAACAAGGAGTAAAATGGTATAATGTATGGTATGTTGGCCCTTCACGATTGTCCCACTGGAGCTACCAAAAAACGGCCTTAGTCAGCAAAAGCTGGTTCGTTTTATCTCTGGGTGGCACCAAACCAACTTTTGTCTGAGAGCAAGACTCAGATAAATCAGTTCAGCTTTTATCATCTCTCCATATATAAAATACATTTTCATTCAAAGCGATGGAGAATACGTGATCTTCTCAAATTTGTAGGTCCGCGCTCATTTGCGCCGCAGAAACATGGATAGGTCAAAGGTGAGTAGAGCTGCAAAGAAATTTAGGTTCAGAACGTTGGCCTACTATCCAGCACGACATACGTCAATCGACAACAATGATTCGTAATGACAATCACTTTGCGAATTATCCTGCGCCCCCATATCCAAGCCTACTTTACAGCTCTCAAAAGTGGCAACACTCTTCCATGATAAATCACATCAAGGCTGATCGATGAGTAGGCCAGGCCTCTCGAACCTTTGGAGTTGAAAGCTCGCCCTTTGGCTTTCCACGCCATAGCTTGGTCATGCGATGCCGAACTAGCCGTCGCAACGGGTGACACAATTCACATTTTTCTGCCTGAATACCCTCGGGCGGGCAGCAATCCCGACGACCCTGGTGACGACGGCTTCCTCCAACCCCAGTTCTCTCTCACGCTCACAGCTTGCGCCATCGTCCGCCCGGACCCAGCTATCAACGGCCCGTTATGCGCCTTTGCTGGCGTGGCCTTGCCTCCTTCCAGCTCCACGGAGCCACTCGTATTCAAAGGCGTCGGGAACGCGGAAGCGACAAAAGCTGGCTCAGCCTTGGGGCAAACTCTCCGTGTGGAATGGTCTCCCAACGGCCTGGGGCAAAACTTGCGGCCCATCGTGACCGTAATGACCACCTCGGGGAGTATCGTTGCGTTGGGTGAGTATATTGATCAGAAGACAGCAATGTCATCGAGGTCTCGCACGAGGACATTCAGAAATTGGAAACTCCTCTGGGGCCTGGGTGCAAATTTGCCCATTCCTGACGGTGAGAGCAAGAGTGGATTCAGGAATATGAATGAACGGATTGTGTCATTTTCCTGGGCCAAGGAAATTGCTCCCGGAATGGGCTTGTTGGCGTACTTGAATGATGCCCGGGAAGTTGCCATTATGGGGATACAATTCTTTTACAAGCCCCCCGAGTCGGATGAGTCCTCTTCCGAGGTGGCAGGGTGGGAGATATTTGAGATTGATCGATTCGACGGAAGGGGACCGCATGATGTGAGTTTCCTAGAGCTTGCACGCCGGGGCGGTTCTTGCGATTGCTGACAATTGCAGGCTACCGAGGCAGCAGATCCGGAATTCGTCCCTACCGGAGGTCCCTTTTCCTTGAAGTGGAGTCCATGGCATATCACAAACGATTACCGCACAGCAACTATCGCCTACTTGGGGAAAAATCACATTGGATTTCGACGAGTCACTATACAAGGGCGCTGGCATCGAGGCCAAGACCCGAGTATCCGTGTAGAAGAAGCCGACACCACGTCGATATGTACTTTTCTATCTTCAGATGCGTTTGTGGAGTGGGAAGACACGGTATTCCTTGGTTCCAGGGGCTTGGTAGGAATAGAAGCTGACATTTGGCAGATCTGGCAAGATAGCAATGGCCAAATGGCCCGCGGTATAATTGCCACGCCGTTCGTCGTTAAACCCTTCCAAGTTGATCTCTGCGCAAATCCAGGTCCCCGTCTTGCGCCTCACTCACCTCGAGACTGCTCAACTTCATACCCCCCGCCTGATGAAATTTCTACAAATCCCATAACAGGTACGTCTACTTGAATTCCACCACTTTCCTTCTGGCGACTAACTCACCAGGCCTCATCATCCACCACCCCGATCCATCCATGAAACCCGCCGAGCCGCTGTACACCCTCATCCGCCTCTCTGCCACGCCCACCAACCAAGACTGGTACCAGACTAACCTCCCTCCGACAACCCCTTTCCCCCAATGGGCCGAACGCATTCAACGGTCTGTCACCCGCCAAGTATCCCGCGTCGAAGCCCTCGGCGGCATCGATTCCGAATCAGATACCGACTCTGAGTTCGACGAACCCGAAGTCCACGACATGACCCCCGTCTCCGAAGAAGCTGTCTCATCAAAAGTCCATCCTCACCGCTTTCGGCTTTGGGGCCTAGCCGCCTCCCCCGGAGACGGATCCATTGCGGCCCTGGTATCGAAGCACGCCACTCAGCACGCTGAGAGACGACCACGGTCAACAGTCTTGTTTTCATGGGATACGGGTGAGCGTACAGACTCAACGGTGCCCCATGTACCGAAGTTGACCACTGAAGGGACAATATGGGAAGCCATGTATGGGAGGATACTAGATATGCCGAGTTTCCTGTCAGGGACCACAGATAGGTCGTTAGTTCACGAGACGTCACTAAGGAAGATGTTTAAGGGTGTTATTCCAAAGCAAAAGTGTGTCTTCTGCGGGACGAGCCTGGTCATGCTTGGAATTGAGTCGATTTGCGAAAAGGGCCATTCTTTCGGTAAGTCGGACTGTTCTCGCTTTGGGTACAGATTGTTTGTTAACTTGCACGGATTTACAGCTACGTGTACTGCCACGGGACTTGCAATCATGGCTCCAGGCGTGTCCAGGGTGTGCTCGGTATGCGATTTGCGATGTCTGAATTTATCCGAGCTCTCTCGGATCGCGAAGGAGCACTTGGGACCATCTACGGTAGTCGAATCGGCGGGCGAGGTGTGCGGTGGATGTGGAGGAAAGTTCCTATTCTAAGCGGGCTGTACTCACACGATACTAGTTGGTATTTCCCATTGGAGTAGGATGAATTCAGCTAGTTTCAAAGAAGGTATTGTCGTCACGTCGCTACCAAGCTATGTGCAATTCGTCCCCTCCAGACATGGCCAACAATCATCCCAATTCCCCAAAAGCTTCGCAAGATGCCATGCGTCCTCATGCTACTTGTTTCGGAAAACAGAAATCAGGACTACCAACTCCGTTGTGACGGCCACAAAAGAAGCAAAGGGCCCATCTTCCGCCTTGAGAGCCAATTCGCCGGATGCCGCAGGACGAATCAGCACCATCATCAAATATATATCAATGATGTCACCACAACATATAATATTGAACAAACCTTGTTGCCCCATTCGTAAGAAAGCAAGTATACCAGGGCACATCCTTCACCTTCACAAAAGTGCACTTCAAATCCGGCTGGCGTTGGACCCATCAACCGTCCCGTCAAGGATGCAAGGCAGACAGATGTTAGTAAAGTGTCTGGTCCCGTAATCAATCACCGAGCACCACTGTGCCACTTCCCCTCCTGCAATACCCGTGAAACATCTAGGCACCCATCCTGGCAGACCTGTTTTCCCTCCTCTCTACCAATAGTACACTCATTCAAGTTCAGACTCGTGTTCCACCATCAGCCCATTCCATCGGCACACTATTCTTCAAGGGCCATAATGCCGCGCTTGCCTGCTACCGCGAGCAGAAGATGTCGGCATTTTCCTCCATAGGAACTGTCGACATTCAAAGCCGTGGTGTCGTCGTGCAAAGACGCGAGGGCGAAGGAGATTACGAGGTAATCCTTAGTGTATAGCAATGGGTAAAATATGTTGCTGTTTTGATCACGTTGACGAAAAATACTCGTTTGCTTCATTGCCTCGTTCGTTGACCAGAGTGAAGGCATGTCAGTATAACTGTAACCGGTTCCCACTCAGCCAACTTCAGGATTTGCTGAAGCGGGCTTGCTCTCTTTCGGATGTCGGCAATACGCAGATAATCAGCAGGCATCTAACAACTTGCTCACGGATGAACAGTAAATAAACATCTCAGTTACATTTATAATCCTATCGCGTGACATCCTGGAGGTCCTGCGACTCTCTAGCATCTACTACTTCATCATCCTCACCCAGTAGCTAACCCATCCAGCTAGAGCACAACACCAACCCAGCCAGTCCCGTGCTCAGACCAGAGTTCAGCTCTGATAAAGACTAAATACAAGTGAAGTACCTCGCATAAAAGCATCGAAGTCAAGCCCCAGATCGGTACTCGTCATCATTAAGCAGAGATCATCCGTGCCAGTGCATTGCTTCCATCACCAATTCCCTTGGTATTACCATACTCCAAGGCTCGCTCCAAAAATCACAAGGTTGCCGCAAAAGAAACCTGAAGCAGCTACAACAAACAGCAGTTGATAGTGGCGGTAAACCATCCATCATATGTGAACAAATATATCAACATCAAAAAGATAAAAAAACAAGCTCAAGGAAGTCAGGAGCCAATATTGGGCTGAGAATCAAACAAGGGAGATAGAAGAGAGAAGGGAATAGAACAAAATACAAAAAAATCTGCGAAAGTCAAAAGAAAAAAAAACATGGAAGAATATTGAGGCTTCTTGTTTCCCAGTAATCTGGTCGCCATCCCCAGCAAAAAAAAAAAAAAAAACAATTATCAGGGTAATATAATATGATATCCATCCAACTGCCCATCATCTCAAACGCCATCCGTTTTTGATCCGTACTCCTCTTTTGACTCCCAAACCAAACTTGCAGAATTCGCATTTGTTCAAGTTGCCTGACCAGTTCGTTTCAGGCCTCAGTAAGCTTGACCTGGCACCGGCTTTCTGCCAATTGGCCCAGTTGGGGGCCCAGTAGGAGGACCTGGAGGCGGTGACTGAGCCGGATTCACACGTCCAGGTCCAACGGGCCCTGTCGGTCGGTTCATCCCAACTGGACTTGCAGGTTGGCTTCCGGGATGCACTGGCAGCGGTGGTGGTCCATTGAAGCGAGGTGCAGGGCTTGGGGGAGGTCCTGCAGGGCTCATGGGTCGAGGACTCGAGGTACCAGGGCCTCCCGGCCCCATTCGAGGACGAGCCTGAGGCGCCGTGCCCTGGGGAGTCATTGGTCTGCCTTGGGGGGTCACGGGTCGGCCCTGGGGAGTCATGGGCCGTTGCCCGGGTCCTTGAGGTTGGTTAGGACTTCTGGGATACTGTCCATTTGGGTTGACTGGAGGTCCAAGTCGTTGTGCACCTTGAGGAACTCGGGGCTTCACAGGGCGGGTTGACAGACACGTTCGGGGAACGACGCCTTGCTGAGACCGATCCAAGCGGATAACAAGAGCCCACCCATCATCGTACTCATGTAGGAGGCGAACGAGATCACCAGCCTTCAATTCCATCTCGTCGTCCAATGAAGGTTTGAAGTCGAGCTGAACCCTGTGCACATTGGAGTTAGGAGGCCCTCCAGCTGCCGCAATTGCTGCCGCACCGTTAGACGGAGGCATTGCCGCGCCAGAAGAAGCAGAAGTCATGCTGAACTCGGTTCCAGCAGGGCTGGGTGGTATTGATCCAAGGGTGGGAGGAAGAGTGAGGTCAATATTCCTCTCTGTATTGTTGCGCATAGAAGCTTTTCTTGTCAGACCAACCACTCCTGCACCAGCCGCAGCTCCGGCGGCAATTGCAGGGCCATTAGCAGTAAAAGGACCACTGCGAGGTACAGCACCTTGTTCATAGCTATTTGATTCCGAAACACGCTCTGCTTGGTTGCCAAAGGGGTTGGCAGGGTGAGTGCTCTGGCTAGTAGATGGGCGCTCCCGCATAGCATTGATCTTACTGTTCGCTCCAACAGCCGCGGCAGAGTTTAATGCCATGCCAGCACTCTTGCTTGTGCGTTTGTCCAGGCCCCAATTAGGCAGGAACTGGGTGACCGGTCGCAGACTAATGCGAGGAGCATGAGGATCACTTCGAACAGTCATGGCGTCGAATGCATTGGCATTCGCATTGGCGTAGGACTTTTCATTGTAGGCACCGCGGCGCTCACCAGCTTGTCGACGGCGACGGCTGAACAACAGGAACGCGACTAGGCCAACAAGAAACACGCCACCCAAAACACCAAAGGCAATGCCTGCTTTTGCTCCCGCGCTAGTACCTTCATCGCCGCTTTTAGCAGGCGTTGCATCGGACGTGGGTGTGCTGGAGACAAAGTTCAATGTTGGTGTTGACGTGGGCTGAGCGCCATAGTCAATCGACGGTGACAGGGCAGGACTCCCAGTAGCCTTGATGAGCAACGTCTCGGGAGCCGAACTACTCGAGTCAGGCTTGAAAATGGCGGTAGGCATTGAGAGTGTCTCCTTGGGCTTCGACTTCGTCGTGGATGTCGTTGATGGAGTGGGCTTGGGGTCTGGTTTGCTGGTAGGGCTCGAGTCCTGAGTTGGCTCTGGATTGGGATCATCATGAAGCGTCGAGTATCCGGCAATGGGTCCTTCGAAAGTTGGCGCCATAGTCTTGTAAACGGTACGGATAAGTGTTGGGCCATTGCCTATAGTTTCGCGTCAGCCCTAGATGCACGTGTTTGACAACAATGTCTGCAACGAAGCTGCAGGAATCACGCCTCGGCGTGAAAAGCATTCAGTCCAGAATAATGTTTACCTCCGCCTGTATCCCTTTGAGCATTCCCATTCGCGCTGCTGTCGTCTCCAAACGGGTTACGGAAGAGGTCGTCCATATTGGGCAAACTATCACGTCTCTCGTGATGATGCCGATGATGCGAGTGAGGCATCGTATCGTGTCAGGTCCAAGTGCTGAGACTGAAAAGGTGGTCAAAGATAATAATAGCGCGTGGATTCCCAGCCCGGTGCATGTATTTGCTCAGAGCTAGTGTGGCGGCTGGCGTATTGACTGACTGACTGGAATGTCAGGGTGGCCGAATACGAGGGAGACAAAGAATGTACCAGCAAACTATTGGTGAGGGGGTGGTTCAATGTCTGGTAGAGGCTGTGGAAACAATAAAAAGGAGGGACAGCCAGTTGGACCAGATGCCAAACGATGGAAAGGCTTTTGCCGATGCAAATGGAAAACGATGTTTAAAAAACAAGGTGTTGTTGTCGGTTGCGCGCGGATTTTGTCGTCGTCGTCCTGAGAGTTTCGCGAAGGATTGTGAAAAGAGTGCGAAGCGAGTGAAAGGGCTTGCCAAGGCAGTAAAGAATGGAACGAGCGGGCCGAAGCTCAACAACAGCAACGCTCAAGAAGTTATCGCATGCAAAGTGCAAACGAAGCCAGAGTTACACGCGTAAAGGACTGAAAGAAGGCGAGAAGCGGAGGAGCTGGGGAGATGGACGGGTGACCTGGTAAAGAGGTCAACGGGTCAACGGGTCAATGGCCGCAGAATCGGAGGGACGAGCGCACGCCAGGCCACAGTGGAAAAGTCGTCCAAGACCTGCAGTCGAGATGTCAACTCTGTCGTCTGACATCCGGGGTGCTCATGGGCGCCAAGGCGATGCTTGCTCAAGGGCTGGCACTCGGTCTGATGCCTGCATTCAAACTTGGGGTCCGTTCGCCGCGGTTGAGCTCCGCTTTGGGTATCGGCTACGTTGCCGCCCTAATTGAGCCTGTTCCTAGCCTGTGCCGTCCTCTCGTCGAGAAGCAAAATGCAAACAGACAGTACGGTACAAGCGGCATAACCTTTATGCAAGTTATGTCCTCTGTCTGGCTGTCTGGAGCCCCGTTCATGCGGGCCATGACGCCAGGCCGATTTTGCTGCATCGCACAGCAGATTCGCAGCTTTGCCAATGGCACTTAGCATGTTGCGTCTGACAATATTTCCGGTTCAATCACTGTGTTCTTCACATTACTCCGTACGCAATTCTTATTGACCGACATTCTCCCAGACACCCCTTCAGCTTTGACTCATAGGGGTGAGGCACGGAGTATAAAAGTTATTACTGTGGCTGCAGGTCTCACGCATTTACGCAACTTCAAAACGCTCACTGGCAGCTGAGGCACAATCCTGTCGTCGCCTCGTCATGAAATCAGCGCTCAGGTGCAAGAGTCGTGTTAAAGCGGCAGCGTTGGGAAACAAACAAGGGTCAAGGGCAAAGGGGTCACTCGCAGGGATCTTGCAGGCCCTAGTCCCAAGACGGCCAGGGGCAATGGGCGTTCATTGGCTGACTGCCAGTGGCTTCTGGTGATTGCCCCCAAAAAGAGATTGCTAGTCAGGAACGATAATCGCTCTTTCCCGCCTCACAGAGTGGGGAAAGTTCAGAGCGCCTGCAAATCCCGCAGGCATTGCCCTGGCCCAGGCGTCCCACAATCCATCCTGGTCAATATCCAGCTGCCAACTTCTGTCCTCTTGTGCCCTCATCACCCCCAGATACCATGTCCTCGGGTGGTCCTGAGCGGGAGCGGCATGATCCCGTCATAACCTGCCAAGCTCATCATGGCACTAGAACTCGTGCTTCCTCGGCTGCTGTTCGCCCTTCTGCCCAGCCCTCATGACCGAGCCACCGGCACGCCTGAGGCTGCGACAGTAGAGGCAAACCTTCTTGAAAGCTCTGTGCTGGTTAATATTTATTCGTCCTCGCCAATCTACCGCTTCTGGCTCTCTCTTGCCAAGATCATGCCGGTGCATTGGACGCCACCAACCTGCATGGCTGAGTGGTTCTGCAGACCAAGTTATCACAGATTACCAGACGAACCTGGTCCTCGTACCAGACGAGGGCTGTTAGTTCTGCGACCACAGGACTTGTCTGCATAACCTGCCAGTAGTACTCCGTATCCAAGAATCACTTACTTACCCGAGCCAAAATATCCCTCAGAGCAGGAAACGCCGCCAGCTGACACTGAGCCCAATGGATGATGGATGGATTTCTGTTCCTCCTTAGACAGGTCTGACAGGGAGACAAACATTGATCATACTCGCACATAATGTCTTGTCCCAATGTCTCTCATCACCTACATGAGACTACTCCGTATCTCATTAGTACATATCAAATCGGGTATCAGTCTCCCTTGCACCGTGACCTCATATGTGCTCAATCGTTGTTTGACACACATGAGCGACCAAGAGGAGCTTACATTGGGCCGTTTATTAATCCCGACAACCGTCAATTCAGGATTGACCAGTCCACTTGCACTTTTTTTCTAATCGTGGGGCAAGTCGCTCAGCATTGCTTAGAACATACGGAGTAAATATGTCATCACTTCAACCGTCGACACGCGGACAGACCACGCCGAAGCTAGACAGGGCTGTGAAACGCCCGCCATCCGACTGGCGATCATTCCTACTCCCAGTTAGCGTTGCATCTATCGGAAGCAGATGGTCATGTTTTGTGCTTTTTCCGCCTGTTGCTCGAAAGCTTTTTCGCCGTCAACGGTTGCATTTATTTCGGTCGCTGGGGTCAATCGTTTGCTTGGAACATGCGAAGAGATCTGGGGAATCATTTGGTAGTTCCAATCCGGTCACAAAATTAAACACGCCTCAATCACCATTCGGAACCGATTCTCGACGTCGTTGTCCAGTAAAACAATTTTCTCCGACGGAACGAATGGATGAACACACTACGGAACTAGCCGAGGTCGTTTGTTTTTGTTTCGTGTTTCATGATGATCTAATTCATTTGCTCTTCTATTTCAACAAACCTTGTTCCTGGTTTAGATCTGAGCGTTGGGGAAATATTAGGCCTCGTGGGTGAGATGGGCGAGAAATCGAGCCTTGCGCCCGTGCATTGTAGTAGCCAACCACCATGTTGCACAACTGAATTAATTTTTTGATGGCCCGAACTCTGAGTGTACATACTCGTCTTCATTTCTAGTACCATATGAAAGGTTGCCGGGTCTCATGTCGAAGTCTATTGCTTCCAAAACTACTACTTTGTGGCACGCATCTCTACCAAGTCAAATTGAGCCGTGGAGCCCAGTACGCCCTATGGATTAATCGTCCTGCATGTATGAAGACCAGCTTGGTCTCCTCCCGTCCTTTCTGGGGCGTGAACACGTTTCACCTGATTCCTTCTTCAGTTCCTTGCATACAATGCATTCTACTAGATCGGCCCATGTGTAATGGCGGTGACAGTTACCTGTGCGTTTGATCCCCCGGCGCCTTTGTAAACTGTATCCCGCAAATGCGATAATATCCTAGTACTCCGTGACCTGGGACTTGTCAGTACTAGCATCTAGAGTCAAAGAGCAAGACACGTGGGCGATGGACAGCATAAGGTGTACATCTCAGTATGCCTTGATGTTGAAAAGGTGAAATAGATCCTCAGGCAATGCGATAAATGGCAGCATCTGGCCAACGTCCCAAAAGTTCCGATAGCCCGCATCCATCTGTATAATATCTAAACAAGTCCTCGAATGCGAGTGTAGCGAAGACAGGGCCATGCATGATCCAAGAACATGATAATAAAGCGGCTGCAACATCAATCATCATGTCTCAACAGGAATGCACGTTTCCCATCCCACTGCCATGGCTCAACAACTCACAACATCCAAAAGACCCGTTGTGGGAATATAATTCCTTCGATGAGCCTTCACCTAGCAGGATCAATTGCAGGCGCTGCCCGGTCCGGGACAATATATAAACTGCGACATAACAGCTAAACCGGGAGCCGGTACTACGATCACGCATATAGAAACCATCTCGTCAAAATTACTTGTCGCTATCGACATGCGCGACCCATGACTTGTCAGGGGCATGCAGGGCACGTAGCTAATACCGGACGCAGATATTAAGGACAGGCTATTCGTAAGGGCAACATGAGCATACATATGTGTTAATGTATTTGCGATAGAATCATCTGTAATATCTGCGCGGCTTACCGTCAGTCTCCATCAAATTAACTTCAATAGAGATTTAGTTTGCGCAGATCACTCGCACGTTGTCTGCCAAGTCGGACCGTTGACACCACAAACTCTCCGTTCAGACAAGGAACTGGACGTGGGGGTACGCGCGAACAGTCAAAAGATGGCTTGTTTTGGTGTAGAAGAACTGGTTTGCATTGTCGATGGTGTGATGTTGTCTTGTGGTCAACAGGCTGAAACGAGGCCCTCCCTCGCCCACTCGAGACCCCGTGTGATATCAATTCAATTCTACTCAGAGGAGCAAGGGGCAGCGAGATACCTGTCGCCGAAACAATGGAGGAGAACGCAGAAAACCAAATCTACGTGCCTCGGATTTTCAGCCACTCCAGGTGGTTCTGCACGAGGCCTATCAGTAGGAACCACTGCAGCAGGGACATCAAATAAGGCGAATGAGTCGTAAATTGCAAGTCTATACATTTATACAAACGCATGTCTACGAAAATGCCACACTGTAATTGCCATGCCAGTAGAACAATGACCCAAATCGACCAGATCCAAGGCAATCCGCCTCCCGTGTCCAGGGTATATCGAATCAATCATCCGCCTCCCGCGCGGTGCAGTCATAAAACACAGAGCCACCCAGCCGCAAGTAGATTCCATCCACTACATTGAATCTTCCATTTGCCGACTTCTCGTCTTGGACCAGTTATCTTTGTCCTCCTTGCCTCCTTGGCTTTCCAACCCCATGCCTCGCTCGACCCATTCTTTGCTCTCCATGTGCTTGAGCCGACTCAGTGCTCGCATAAACGCAAACGCTTCTTCTTCGCCTGCGAAAAGGTTTGAATTCTTGAGCTCTTCGGCTTGCCGGTCCACGTCTTCCATTAGTTCCTTGACAGTGGACACCGCTTTTTCTCCCTGTTCAGTGCTCTGAGGGTTATTTTTTAGCAAACTCTCTGCAATTTCGTCTTTCGATATGAAGAGCTCCGTTAGTGGCTTTTCCGTGGTAAGGACTAGCTTCGCGTTGCCCTCGTAGACGGCGTCGATGAAGGTGATGAATCGACGGGCTAGGTCGCGCTCACGGATTGTCATTCCTGGCACCTCGGTAACGATGAAGGAGTCATATGCGCGCACGAGCTCGAGGTAGTCGGCGGCGGATTTCGGCTGTCGTATTAGCTCGTCAAAGGTGAACCAGGCGCACCTGCCGCTGACCCGGGGCACGTAAATTTCTCGTCCCCAAACCTTTTGAGTCTCTGAATGTGGTGGGTTGTCTGAAGAATCCCCAAGGAAGCGAAACCACTTCTCAGCATGAGAGTTGGCGTGGGCGTCGAGCGGGGTGTGATATACTCCTGACGGCGGCCGAGGTATTTTTCGATAGTCTGTAGGCGAGTCAAGATTGATAACATGTAGTCTGTTCTTTAGGAGCTTGATGGCGGGGATGAAAGACTCTCGTTGAATGCCATTCTTGTACAGGTCATCCGGGTGACGGTTGGATGTCGTGACTAGGACGACACCGTGGGACATGAGACACTCTAGTAGTCTACTCAACGTTTAGATTAACCAAGAGCTCCGACATGGAAGCTGAACAGGTGGTTTTCGGCTTGGGGCTATCAAGACATACCTTCGCAGGATCATGGCATCTGCCACATCCGTGCACTGAAACTCGTCGAAACACAGTACATTTCCGTGCTCGGCAATATCCGCTGCCACAAAGGGCACGGCGTCCACATCCGTCCCATGCTGCATTTTCAATTTATGCAGTCGCTTATGTACATCTTGCATGAAGTTGTGGAAATGGATTCTAGTCTTTGTCTTGACGGAGCTTGGGAGCGTGTCGTAGAACAGGTCCATCAGCATCGTCTTGCCGCTGCCCACATCGCCGTACAAATACAAGCCACGAGGTAGATTGTCTGGGATGTCGCTAATGGCAGATTGTGCTTTACCATTTGAGCCAAATAGTGATGAGAAGACTGATTTCCTGGCTGGCTTCAAAAGGTCAAGGCTGGGGTGTTTAACTTCAGGGGCGTGATAGTTGCGCAGCTCATTGTACAAATTTTGCAAACTTTCAATGATACCTGGATGAGGAGGAGCGTTAACCTCGGCCAGGAAACATTGCCGGGATCTATTCCCATATATAGGACTTTTCTTCAGCCTCACCTCGTTGATGGTCATCATCCCGCAAAAGACCATTCTCTACCCGTCTATCATACTCTGCTAAAGGGCCCTCTCCATGTAGCTGGCTTTCCACAATGGTTGCTGCGGTTCGAAGGCCTATCGTGTATGGCGGGAGCGCAGTTGGCGCCGGCAGGGTTGTCTGGCATGTCGGGAAATGTTTGATGGCAGTCGGCCGAAAGCCTATTCGCCCGATGCAAGAGGAATATTGTCCTGTAAATCGTTGGTTGCGAGAATGGTGTAACCCAGCTCGGAGCTGGCGTGCCGCACCTCTTGACGACGCAACGCCGCCTCGCATCATGGATGACTCTACGGAATGCAGATCAGTCGAGGTTGCAGGGTTGCAGGGCAGCACGAGTGTCAGGAGTGTGCCATGAGGCTAGCAACCGGTCTGAATCGAAGAAGTTGTGGTGCAGCGGCGACTCAGTGATTTGACGATGTGTTATCCATTGTCGGCCAGTTGGTGGTGGTTCCGAGGCGGAAAGAAATGGAGCTGACAAGTCCTGCATGTGAGTTGTGGAATCTGATTATCTGACTAAATCGACGGCACCAGTGGGCCAACCGTTGACCGTTGGAGTCGCCGCGCCACAGGGGCAATTGGAACCCTCGGAGCCAAAACAAGGGCCGTGATGACATCTCCACGGGCTGGGCCAGCGAAGCCGTCGATTTACCCTAAATTCCGACTACTAGTACAAGCAACCAAGATTAACTTGTCATCAGGTTCCTAATCGATTGCTTCATTCTCTTCACTGCCCCTCCTTTGTTGGCCTTTCTGTTCAACGAGGATGGGTTTATTTTCAGCCTGCTCGTTCCTGGGACCACTTGCGGAATTCGTAGCATTTTATTAATAACTCAATTACCCAAGCACTTGATCTAGACGCCACGCTCAAGCACCGAGACATAGCAACAATTGCTCAAATCTTGACAGGCATTCCAGTACACCCCGAATAGGAAGAACCGCATCCATTGCCAGTCTATCATACATGATGTCCGAAATTATTTCACGCACTCAAAATGATAGCTCCCCAGGCAGTAGCCAGTGCTAAAAGAGAAGCACGCAGAGCACCAGCACCGCTCTCATCACCCTTGTCCTTGCCGCCGTTCTTGCTGCCACTCGAGCTCGGAGACGTGTTTCCAGTCACATCTCCGCCATAAGGGGAATTGCCAGGAGTGACACCTCTAGCCAAGCCGCCGGCCCTTTTCTTATAGTCATCTAGGGTTTCTGTGCCGTTCGGATTGACCATGCCGACCATGCCTTTCGGACACTCATCACCTTGTGAGGAATAAAACGCCATGGGATCTGTGTTATTCCATGTCACACGGAAAACTTTATCCTGAAACTATGTTAGCTTTTCACTCAGCGTGCATTCGCGACAACAATACGCAAAGACCTACTCCTTCGCCGCTTTCTACATCCATATACCCAGAAAAGAACCCGCTGCCTATGGGGAGAGGTGAACAAGGGTATTTGTAGTCGCCTGCTACAACACTGTGGTTCTTAGGTTGGAAGTGAAATTCAAGAATATCGCCCTTCTTTGCTGTGACTGAGTTTGGGTTGAATGTGTTGTCGTTTCGCGCCGTGATTTTGATAGTGTCCGCCTGGGCCACAGCCACCAATGCGCAGACCACGAGCGACTTGAAAAGGGCAAACATCGCTGCTAGTTCTCGAATGATGATTGAAATGTATGTCGTAAGCTGTGTGGTTTTCGTCGTTGGCAAGAAGAGGGAGTGATAGGTGCGAGACGGGATGGCACCGACTCTGGCCTTTATACCGCTCCTTGTGTCACTGCACGGAATATACTCGGGAATTATATGACGAGGAGAAAAGCTGTTTCTAGGGCATCGTATTTTTAGCCTCGATACCTACCCAAGTGCCAAGTGCGTAAATAAGGAGTAGCTCGGTACCCTGGAAACACAGAAAAACAAAACATGGCCAAGGATATGACAGGGCACCACGTAATACGGGGTAGACCAGGCAGAACGTGACCACCAAGATGCTGCCACGAACAAACTGTTTGAAAGCAGCCAAGTGTCATTGGGCTGTGGCCCAGGACGTGCTCGGTTTTCTAAAGTTAGAAAGTTGGGCTCAAATGCGTCATTAGGTAGCGTCTGGATTCCATCAGGATGTTGATACGGAGTAGCTGAACAAAGCCGGTACAGCAGTCGGTGACGCTCCCTGAGCCAGACGGAAGGAGCTACCCCGGTGCCAGCTGCACACACACTGTGACACAGCGTGGTGCGCGCTCTGCCAAGCCCTTTCACCCCTGTCGTTTTGTGTGTACAAATGATCAATGTCAACAAATGGCATCTGACTCTTGTGATTGTCTTCTCTAACCCCCAACTTATCATCGTTTGACTGGCTACTTTGTGCTGTTCTGAACCCACTCACAAAATTGGGAACAATATCGTTTCTACCGAGAAGTCTGACCGATTTTTATCTTCCATCTTTAGAGTACTGACACCCTTGCTTTTGATGCACAACCCCGGTGCCCCACGATAAATCTGGATCCGTACCAGGCAACCAGAGGTCTCAATCCAAGAGAATGATCCGCGTTTCCTTGTGCCAGGGAATAAAGCTTGCGTCACGAGACATCAGAACTGATCAATGTTTAACGAGGCATTGCCCTAGGGCGAGTGTCCCCAGCCGACCGGGGACGCACGAACACAAGACCCCTTGCGAGGCACAATGCTTCCCTGCGCCGACCGGTCTATTTGATGGATTAATCATTAGGTTACCGGGCCGGAGGTGTTGAGTGACGCCTATCTTCCTTTTCAGTCATGGTAGTAGTTAAGGCACCAGCATACGGCCCAGCGTCTTATTACGTGGTTAAGCACTGTTTTTGTGCGTGATCATCGTGAATACAACCATATTAGGTTACAAAGTGAGTCGCGGTTTCGTTTCGTCATCCTTTGTTCACTTCGAAATTTGGCACCATCGCGTAATACGATGTGAACCTTTGTTGCGAGAGAACGGATCAAACACGTTTTAAAGCAGGGGCTGACTGTGTAACAATCTTGTAATTACAGAGTCTTGCCAACTTCCATAAAAACTGTCCCGTCACTGCCGGAATGAAGAGCCCTGGCCCCAATACGAAGTACATACAATACTAAATGTGGCGAACATCCATGAATGGATCACCAGACTGGATAGTCAATAGTAAACGGAAATAGTTTAACTTGCCAGATAGGTCTTCTGGGGTCGGAATTTGCCGAAGGCAGACTGAATGAATCGCAAGAGGCAAACCAATTTGAGTTCGAAATTAATACCACTGTCATTTATGCACCCCATTTTCAACGCACAATTGACATCATGCGGCCCCCAAGGTTCTTGATGGGCGCAATCACGTCTTTCCACTCTGCACTCCCTGCGAAATCGAAAAGTTATATCTGGCATAGAGAGGACGGGTTCTCTTCCTCTGAGCCATTTCATCTCACTAAATCAAGCATCCAAGCTTGAACTATTCATCTAGGATAAAATTACTCAAGCCTACCAGAGCAGCATACCAAAGTGGCATCAGCTAGATACAGCTCTGGTATTAAGAAAAAAGTGCTAGATGCACAGCTACATGAAAATACTTTCGATGCTAAGTCGGATTTCGCGGTGCTAATTATTCGCCGCAGGCATACGCAACTCGGATAATTTGTACGACCAGATCCATTTTGTCTTGAGGATCAGCAGAATGCTCGATCTTTTGGATTTTCCTTGCGGCGTTACCATCTCGGACTCAATTTCAGTAGGGGTATCTAAAAAGTGACCAAAAACACCTTTCTGTCAGTACTGACATCTGCCGCTTGGTAAATTGTGTAACATCCTGAGTTTACGACTTAAACGTTTGTTACGCTGGCTCGCGTGGCTCAAGGAACCCTGGATGTGGTTACCAATAATACAACAAACAGACACGATCAAGTTACGAAGAGGGTCAACGATAACGTAGGTTTCGTCTGTTCCACTACGGAGTACATCTGGCCTCATTTGAGGCAAGTGCCGCAAGTATGTTTAGAAAGAAATCTATTTACGATTCTAGCTAAGCGTATCATATGTTGCCCCCAAACCTTTGTCTCTTACTGACCCTTAAATATATGTAGGAAATCGATGTATATGGAGAGTAATAAGCTACTGAAAGCAGTCGACATCACAAAAAAACAACTGGGTTTAAGTGCAGACCGCATCCTCTTGGGGATTAAGCCGATGAAGAGAAGTGTATATGCCGACTACATATTCGATTCTGCATTGAAACTTCTGCAAGCATATCATACTAAATCTCATGTTACTGCAATACGGTGGCGAGCATATCACACCCTATTTAATTGCTGGGAAACGGTCGCCCCAATTCAGGTCTCACATTGCGATCACCGATGAGGACTTTCAGGTTGCCCGTATTGAGGAGAAGAATCGTTGACATGTGGGATATGAACCACAATCTTACCTCTTCATCCCTTTTATCGAGCCAGAGATGTTTGCTTATCAAACAACTACTAGATATCATGGCGTGGAAACCGTCTCTTCTCACGACCAATACACTGGCGAATGCTGAACGCCATGGTAGCATGTCCACGCCTTTGGAGCCGTTGCCTCTCCTACCGCGGTTATTCTCCATCTGGGTGCGACCAGCTGACATCACTTGCAACCCACCCAGCTTATTACAGTTGGAAAACGAGCGGCGCAATGGGTTTTAGTTCTCATGCTAGACCCCCATGCCATCGAGCAGGTCCGCCAAGGAATTGAGTCCCGCTGTCCTCAAGGGACGAAGGATTCAGCCAGCTTCGTCTCCATCTTCGAGTACGATACTTTAAAGTATAACTAGTTAAACGAACTTTTGTGGAAGAAGTTTGGGCTCCGAAGCTGCTATGATATTTTCACCCAGACTTATACCTGTAAGGTCGACCTAATCATCGCCAACGCCGTGGTAGGACTTCGATTCACAGCTCAGAAGATCACCGAAGATATACGACTATACAGTCTAGCTCGCGAATCAATGAGCAATTCAAGCAAGCATATCACTACCGATCTTCTAATTTAAGGGAAACTAACTTGGGAAGCCGACATCTTTCGCAGCGACTCACAGCGATCAGTGGGCAGAGCGAACCCTCGACCCAGCTATCTGCCGTAAGCACACCTTGAAGTACATCTCTAATTCAGTCCAAGACTGATGCCATCATAGGTATTGACATCCCGGAAGTGTTCCTTCTTGCAGATGTAATATGCATTGGTCATGTAATCTCATCCTCATCCCCTAGAAGCAGACGCGTAGAACGCATATACAGGCCAAGATACCGATGGTCTCGTGGTTTACCCGGTATGTAAGTGCCCCGACACCAAAGATTTGCCCCCGAACTGGTCTGCGGGAGAAGCATCATTACTGCGTCGATGGCCAGACTGATTGAAGTCCAGGAAGTGAGATGCTGACATCATGGATGCTTTCTAGCCGCCATTGCCAGTCGGAGAGCTGCTGAGGTGAGTCGTAACGCCATTCTTGAGTGATTCAGATTTCAAGGCCACAATAATAACCCCCATCTGTAAGCTACCAAGTCAGATCGTCGTGAAGTATTGCGGCTCTGGCGGGCGGACCCGTTGAGAAGGCTCCTGCCCCGTACGCCGACGACAATGTCTAGCTACCTAGAGGAGGCCGTGGTATACAGGTACTTTATTGCGGATTACGTACAGTCTCTCGACAAGAGGCTACTCAGGTCAAAGCAGCGACAGCTCAAGCTCTGCACTAGAAGCGGATGTGGCCGCCAAGAATTGTCGGGGACGACCACTAAGATAGGCACGTTATGCCTATGCCCCTGGTTTGTAGGATGGGGCTAAGTATGTCATCGAGGCCATCATGCGGCACATAGTCAATACAACAGCCCCAATTTGACAACTAGTAGCTGGGCTAACTGCGCTGGCGTGGAAAGCATCAAGCTAGCCAGTAGTCTATTCCCCAAACACTTCTTCCAAAAATATGACATAGCTCAAGTCTAATGGCAGGGCTAGGCAAGTGTTTAGCCGCGGGAGATGGGGGTTGAAACAATTGACGCACTTGGGCCTGGACAATTCCTTGCCCACATCGGAAAGCACCCGGCCAACAGCAACGTGTGGCTGGTGCCGGTTCGATTGGACTCGAGTGCCGTGTAGTATCAAGTACACACTTCAGCTCTTTGCGACAGTCGAGGGCATGCCACAGTGGCACCATTGAAGAAAGGCAAAAAAATTCCGATGTGGCCCGTCGCGCTGGGCCAAAGTTGGGCCGCCTAGAGGAGCTACGGTAGCGAGTCCGAGACGTTGGAAAGGGCCAAAGACTGTTTGTGTTGGATCAATCATCACGCGCATTTTGACGTCGCCTCCCGAGCCACAGGGTGAAAGGCCGTCTGGTGTCCAAAAGCTGATGTTCTCACACCCTCCCGTCCGCACACCAATGCACTTCACATGCAGGAAACTGCAGGTTGTGCAACTTGCTCTTGGTGGATTGAAAACGGTGTGGATATGCCCCTTGGCGAGCCAGCAGCCAGCCCAAGGGTTCATGTGCCAAAACCATGAACAAAGAACATCGTGACCGACTGCCAACACACAGACGACTACAGGCTCACCATGGCGACAGCAAGCCAAGATCAAGAAAGCCGATCAAGGTTGATGATGCCTTGTTTGGGCGACTCCTAGAATATGCATCATATGGCATGAGTCGTTATATTGCCCTTGCAGAAGCTCTAAATCTTGTCTGGACATTCATTACTCGTGGCCAAGACCAAAAGTGCATATTTTTCCTTTGGTCCATCAGCGTACGGAGTCTATTTTTGTCAAAGCCAAGGCAGTGCCAACGAATTCATCATTTTCCGTCATTTTTTTTAATATCCCGCCACATAGTTGAGCCATATTTCTGAATTTCTACGTCCAACACGCCTACACACAGCTACCCACCTGTGGCGTTTTCACATATTCACACCCCCCCAGGCACAAAGTCACAACACAGGCAGGTCATCCTTCTGCCAGCTTCGAATCCAGAAACCGGGGCCGATGTCTGTTTATACTCCCCCTGTTACTAGCGTCTTCAGTTTTGAATATCCCCGCCTGTTAGCCACCAGACGACAACATTGGGTACCCATGGCCATTCTCGACCGCCAGCCAGGCTCACTTCGCTGTAGTCTCCTGCCGAGGGTCGGTGGTCTCTCGGTGCCTTGAATCAAGTAATTTCCTCTTTTAAATCTTGTTGGAGATCCGCGGATCTGGACCGATATCTAGTGTGGGCTGCCAATTTTGATACAATTACGCCCGTCGTATCTGTCTATGCCGGGTCCTCTGGACCATGTCTCTCCCTACACATGTGTGTCTTTGGGACCTTTGATGTTGACATGATATAGCCCTTTTTTCAGCTTCTTATTTCCATTGGTGTCATATATACCTCACCACGGTTCTATACCTCGACTTAGCTGCTGCAACCTTTTATTCCTCCGTCTCTTATCAGCCTAACAAATATTCCATACAAAGAAGCCTATCTATTGCTTTCACAGCTGCCCAACTAAACTGACCCTCTCCTCTCCATCTCATTCCACTCATTCCCAACTTCGTGCGACACCATCGTGTGCCTCCTTGCCTACGAAGACGCCGTCTGTTGTCGACTAAATGACTACTCCAGCGGTGAGTTCCAAGTCTACAGTGCCACGTCGAAATAATTAGGAGAATACCTTGCCTTTCTTCTTGTATCATGTCTAACTGTCTCTCCGGTCCTCAACAGCACAAGGCCAACCTGGCTCGAATTCGTGATAATCAACGGAGATCTCGCGCGCGGAGGAGAGAGTACTTGCAGGAACTCGAGCAGCGACTGCGAGTCTGCGAACTCCAAGGCATCGAAGCCTCTGCCGAAGTTCAAATGGCTGCCAGAAGAGTCGCGGATGAAAATACACAACTAAGGGAACTCCTAAATAGATACGGGGTTACGAATGAGTACATTACTCATTACTTGCAAGCATCCACAGAAAATGGTTGTGAGTCTGGTCGGGCACAACCAATCCGCCTCAGGGAGGAGGCAGGAGTTGCCATGCAATCATTAAGCCAAGCAATGCTGCCTCGAAGAGCGGCGCATCTGGAACAGACTCAGCAGTTTGCTATACCGAGCCAATCTAGTAGAGAGGACTCGATAGCAAGCGCCTCTACGACGAATTCTTCCGTTTGGGAGCCATCACAGCCGAGCGTGTCTTACAACCATCACCCGCAACAGCTTGCTGGTGTTTCACCGACAGACCATCCTCATTATTCTCCATCAGCTTTTTCGGCACAGCCAGCTATAACGCAATCAGATCAGTTCCAAAGTGCATCTGGGCAGATGGTGAACGACTCGCGACACGACTTGGTCAGAGGCCAGCCAATGCCTATCGATAATCGCTTAACGATGAACTACCAGTTTTCTATGAGTCCCTACAACGATCCAACGAACCGATATGGACCTCAAGGAGGACCTTTTTGACAGAGGAAGCATACTCAAATTGTTTCTTTGTCACTGACGGGGGCTTTTGTTATCAACAAAAGAGCAGAGAAGCGCGGGGCTTGTGCTGAAATTATCAGCACTTTGAAGACTCGAGCGTCATATTTGACCACCAGCTGAATCAGTCCCCAATATTGCCAAGTGGAGGTGGCCAGGAGCTGGAATTGACTTTGATCCTAGGCCTACCTATCAGACCAGCATCCCTTGACTATTATCAGACGGAATAAATACCCCGCAAGTAGTCCGACTCAACCTCGAGCGTCATCCCGAATACACCAGTGCGAACCATCAGCGGAATACCAGAGGCTCAAGCATATGGCTCGAGCTGAATTGTGATTTCCGGCCGGTAGTTGGAAGCCTGTAGCTACTAATACAATTACGTTGTAGTGGCGCGGGACACCAGTGGAAGCATCAATGGCTTGGCGAAATTCTAGGGCAGGTGTTGGAAATTGTGCAAGGCCAACTGGTTCGGTTATAGAACCCTTGTGCCACCAGACAGCCTCATGGCATGAATCAGGCGAATCTTTGGACATGTGCTTGGCAAGCATTTCCCCACAAAAATATGCGAGAAGTACAGCGAAATTCGAATCAAGGCGAAGAACGGCAACGGGTTTGGATCAAGGGAATGCAAGGGTAGGTGTCCTGATTCCGGAATCAAGTTGAAGAATTGGACTGAACGGGGTTGATTAAGGGTGACACCCGCAGTCCGAGCGAGTTGTGTCCGCCTCCAATTCTTCGAACCACGCCAAAAAAAAAAAAAAAAAAGAGAGAGAGAAGGGGCGTGATCAACCTGGGTTGTTAATTGGTGATCTGAGGTTGCCAACGGAGTCGGTCAAATTCAGTTGCTGAGCCAATGCGCTCCTAATCCGATAAGATCAAAACACCAGGACGAAGAGGGGAAAGCTTTCTCTCTCTCTCTCTCTTTTTTATTATTATTATTTTTAAAAGAGACTTGTCACTTGCGCTTCCTCCCTAGCTTCCTTAGCTTCCTTCCCTTTTTCCTTTCCCCCTTTCCTCTTCTTCTTCTTCGGCATATGCCTTTATTCCTTTTAGGCGCAGACGGTTCAGGAATCAGGACGGGCGTTGGCGGGCAAAACAAGCACGGTGCCAGTAGGCGCCATAGAAGAATGCCGGGAAACAACCCCTGGACGGTGTAAAGCACAATAACATAGTAAAATATGTGCCGGACATGATGAAGCCGTCAATATCCCTGCGCACCGGGAGTGCAAAACGAAAGAAGCAGTTACGAGCCGAGTCAGAATGGTTGCCGGCGGCGACATCAGTACTGCGAGGGTAGCCAAGCATACGTAGGCCTGTTGGGCTGAAGAAGTGCAAAGAATAACACAGGGAGCAAAACAATTGGTTACAAACCTTGCAACAAAAGTACCGTACGACTACAAGTGTGACTGTGAGGCATGCAGGACGAAGCAGAGGCTCCTGCAGTATCGAGTCAGGAAGCCACAGGGACGGGATACGCCACAAGTTGGGGTAGTAAGGGTCGTGGACTCACGGGGACTCGATTGGATCGTGGGAGACGCAGTCGATGTCTTGGAGCTAGCACGTCTGAATACCTAGGTATGTGACTTGTAGGATAAGTATGAGGTGGCACAGATACGGAGGCGGATGGGTTTCAGAGACACGACGGGCTCGGTGTCAAACACTCGGACTCGAAAAATATCTGGGCCCGATAAAGAATTGCCTGAGGGTCGATGAGGAGGCCGTTGATACGGGTATAAGTGGATGAGGTTGTAACAGACATGCGCCATACGCCACGGGAGCGGCACCGAAGCCAGGATGACACACCGTGATGCCATGTCCAGCCGGTATAAACAGACGGCGATGCAAGTATCAATGCAAATGCGACCAAGAGCAATAGTAGTCTCCGCATGTACAACCATCGGGCATATGACGGCAATGGGACCAAGAGCCGGCGGCGGAGATACAAATAAGACATGTGTCAAACTCAAAGCATGGGAGCACGCGGGCCCGAACTCATCGGCGTGGCGGACTTTGGACATGCAGATGGATGCAGCGCCAGCTGAGATTAAGACAAAGCAAAACAAGCTCCACGGGGAGATGCATCTTGCATCCCATCCCAGAGACGACGACGACGATGACGCCGACGCCGCACAGCCGAGGTTCAATGTTGCACTGGGTTCACGGCTTCCATGTCTGGTTTGGATGTCTGGCGCTGTCAATGTGCGGCTAGCGCGCCTGCGTCTGCTGTGGGCACCGGGCACCAGTGACTAGACAGGCCCAGACGCAGGGCCAGACGTCAAGACTCCAGCTTGAGAGTCAAGACACCACCAGCACCAGCACACTGACATGGGACATGGAGCCTCACCACGGCTCGCCAGCGCTCAGCAGTCAACGTTGCTTCCAGCACGCTGGCCCGAGCCCCAGCATCGCGAGTCTCGACTGCAACGTCGCCACCACGCCGCCAGCCCAACCTGGCCCGTCCGAATCAAGATCCGCCACCGAGCCTCCCACGTCCCTCGTCGCGGATCCACGCCGCCATTCCGTTCCGGAGTCCGAACCCGTCGTTGCCGATCAGGTGTGTCCATCGTCATCATCGGACCATGTACGTCTTGGTATTCCGCCAACAAGAGCTTATTGTGTCGCGAATGCCGAGGCGGCGACGGCGACTGTGCTGGCCAGGGAAAATCCACCTCGACCATCACCATGGCTCGCAAGGTCAAAGGGCACGATTCAGCAGCCGCCAAAACAGCCTTGCACTCACGCCCTTGCTTCGACGGGAAATAACCCCAGCAACCCAGACAACTGGAACTGGAATCCATCCGAGATCCATGCCGCCAAGGGACAGCTTTGACGTAGTTTTTTATTTTATTTTAAATAAACTCCTGTGGCTCCTGCAGCAGCCCACTCCCACCGCCGCTGCCTCTGGCACCAATCGCACGCGTGTGAGAGCTGTTGTTTCTGTGCCTGGCCACTGGCACAACACGAATACAGTCCATCGTTGCATTTATACGAGGGCGTATCGCAGGGGACCAAGTTACAGAGTCATGACAGTCCACACCCCTCGGCTGTAGGTAACCGAAGACATCACTTGGCACCGCTCACGGGTGGGGAAAATGCCTTGGCCAGCGACGGGCCAGCGACTCAGCGGTTTGTCTGGTGGACTTGTGCTGTGCACCTGTACAAAGGGCCTTGTTGGCTTGTTGGGACATCGTCGTAGGTGAGGGCCTTTACCATCACGCCCGTCTTGATTCGCGGCAGCCGCAAAACGTGGTGATTTCATGGTGAGGCGTCAAATCTGTCATTCACGGGGCTCGCAGGTCCTTGACGGTCGTGCACTGCCGCTTCCACACCCCAGGTTTAATAGCAATTTGTCGAACCAAACTCTGGCATTCTGAATAGTGACACGTCGAATATGGGAGCCGGGAGAAGGGCCCTCGGCATCAGGCTACGCCGTACACCGTCCGGGGATGACCCGCCGCCGCCGCCGCCGCGCGTTCGTCCATGATGGCATCTAGGCGAGACAGAATTGCCGTCCTTGCCCTCGTCTAGTCACCAGGTTGTCATTGTGAGATCTGATCCGACGCCGTCGATGGCTTGCCGGGGCAATGACATGATCAGGTCCCGTTAGATGATTACCGCGCCAATGGCTGACGCCAGGCAACAGGAGGGTTCGGCATGTCTCAAGACACACATGACACATCGACGTGCCGTGTCCCCTGTGGCTAACGCCCTGCGAATGTGTATGATGTTTTGGCATGCCGCAAGTAGGTTGGGCGGCATGTCACTGGCGGATTGCGACTCTCGCTTCATGTCTCAAAGGCTGTCTGGGCTCAAGCTTCTACATTGGACACGGACGAGTGTCGCTTCTGCTGGAATCGTGCACGAGTTTAGCGCTCGGAATAGCTAGCCATTACTCCGTATTAAGGACTCAGCAAGTGACAGGCCTCGGCGCGCGTTCCTCGACACGCATGGGGCTACTTGCAGATAGTCGAGAGAGCAACGACAAAACCAGATTGACAATGGATATAGTGTCAAAACATTGTATAACGCCGTAACTATTCCGAGACATGGTCCATATTCATCATCTACGTCTAGTCGATGCAGAGCACCCGCCTACGGAGTCCCTCTACAGGAAGTAATCCGCGACTGGCTTCTTGGCGGGCATACCCCGTGAATCTTGGGGCGCTGCCTGGAACACACGATACCGTCTCGCAGGACCGCTCTTCATCATCCCATTCGACTCCATCATTACCCCTCGCCCGCCATCGCTCCTGTTCACCTCGCCGTTGCTGCGGGAGAAGACGCCCGTGCCAGACTCGTCTTCGGTTAGCTCCAGGACGGCGGCAACGTTGCCACAGCGGTAGCAGTAATTCGGAGCCGACCAGACCGTCACAATGGAGGCGTCGAACATTTCCTTGAAGCCCTCCATGACGAGTTGATGTGCGCGAGCTATGAGGCTCAGGTCGTTTCGGTGGTTGAATACTTTGACAATATCAGCGCCAAAGAGGAATCCTGCGCCGCGCGGCGACAGCCCCCAGCCATCGATGTCGTCGGGGTCGGACCACAGGAGGTCACACATAGCGCCCTCGTGGGGGACCTCTTGCTTCCGATCGATCAGGCGGATCTTATCGACTGTATCAATCAGCGGGCTCAGGCCGCCATGGACGCAGAGCACGGCTCCGGCTGGGTTGCCCACGCTGCCATTGCTGGAGCCCGAGGCGCCTGAGCCGGGAGGTCCGGTCTGCCCTGCGGGACCGCTGCCGTTTGCGCCGTGCTCCTGGGAGCTGCTAGGCTGAGAAGACTGCTGGCGCTGGCGCTGGCGAGGGAACCGACTCATGATGGAGCCGTTCTGGTCGCACACTTCAATCTCAGTCTCTTCGTCCGCTGGTCCAGACGCAGGGGACAATGTGTTGGATGCGCCCAGAACAATGGCCCCGAGGGCCAAATAGTCGAATACATCACAGCAATACCGCCAAACGTTTGCGCTTCCATATTTCCGCAAGCATTCATCGTAGAAGCCGTATACTGTGGTGATTTGACGGGACTCGTGGTTGCCGCGGATAAGCGTCATGCGGTCGGGGTATCGTACTTTTAAGCATAGAAGAAGAAGAAATGATTCGAGAGAGTAGAAGCCTCGGTCCACAAAGTCGCCTAGACGTGGCGTTAGCAGCGTGTACGAAATGGCAATGCATGCGCGGGGTCGTGTGGCATTTACCCATGAATAAATAATTCGTATCAGGGACATCTCCGCCAACTCGGAATAGTTCCATCAAATCGTGAAACTGACCGTGAATGTCGCCACAAATCTAGCCTAAATGTTAGCCTCTTGGCTACCGACCGTCGGGGAGGAGGCTCGATCTTCATACTGTGACTGGCGCTGATACCGTGACCACGTTGCCCTCCTCGATCAGAAGCTCTCGTGCGCGGTGGCACAGCTCTCGCACTTGGGCCTCTGGAATGGGTCGACAAGCACGCAGCTGCGCGATAGCCCTAGTCCATCAATGTCAGTGTCCGTCAGGGCGGGATGGTTCGGCAACGGGGCGCAATTCACTTGTCGAGGTCGCTCATGATGGTGACCCTGGGTCGCGCGTGAGGCGCCGCGGTCGATTGCAATCCCGGCTCAGGATACAAAAATCATGTTCAGCCGTGAGTATACACTTAAATATATTGCTGCGGTATTGGTCGCTAGCGGCCGCGACGTCGTGGTAGTTGAGGTCGTATGTGGGAAAGAGCCGCGAGTTGGTGTTGAAGGTGACGTCGGGCCAGATACAGGACTTCAGCCAATCTCGGGTGGCAGTGGGTTCTGCCGTTTTGTGGTGCGTTTCCTGACAAGAGATCCTCCGCGATTAAACGGCAGGGATTGTGGGAATTTTTGAGCGGGTGTACGTTTTGCCGACTCCGGCTATTGTGCAAGGAGTCCTAGCCAATAGGCAGTCTCGGAATCATCAAGTCGTACAGGAGCCGGCTCACGGCATTCGGCGCCTTTTTTTTCTTCTTGCGGCGCGAAGTCACTCAACGACGCCAATTGTCAACTTTGGCCGTCGCCCATCGCTGTCTACGCAACTGCTGCCGCGGGTAGAACATGTTCCAATTATCATGTGAGTAGCCGGGCTGCTGTCGGTCACCAATCTCGGCGCTAACCTTCCAATTGAACCCATCGACGGTCCTTGGATGACGAGGGCAGACACAACGCCGAGGGATCATGCCACCCCACCTTCACCCCAGGTCGCGAATGACCTCATCACTCTTCGCAACGACGCTCGTCGCGAGTTTCTTCGTCGTCGCACTGCCGCACTTGCTTCCGTGCCCGGTGCCCCGAACCAAGTACGCCGATGGTGAAGTAGTTGTCGACGAGAACGGCAGACGGAGGAGGTGGAGACGACGAGAGGCCGCCGAGTCGCGGGATGGAATTGTACAATTTAATCAGATTACGGAAGACTATTGCGACTCTACACCAGAACGAACCAGGAGGGAATGTCCTGTACCAAAGCCGGGGGGTTTGCTGGGCGAGTGGCTAGGGTTCCATAAAGGCGACGATGGACAGGGCGGGAAGCGGATAGGGCGATGACGTGTACGACGGATACTTGTAAAAATAACAATACATGGACAAAATGAAGACGCCATATACTCGCGACTGTTCGTGATGACGCCTGGTTGGGTTGCTGCCTTGTCTCTGCACCTTGCAAGTCGGGCGCCGGGACTGCTTCTATCAAATAGGCATGTGGCTGTGTCTTGGACATGCGCATTATCAAGGGACCATATACTATGCTCAACAGATATTTGTGGCCTGTGCAGGACGATCTAACATGATCGGAAATAGGTGTATTTAGGGCATGGCATTGGGACGCGGCGATTGCCCTAGCCAGCAGGCCATGGATCGATACTAAACTTCAAAGTGATGAACATGGTGATCGAAAAGTTTGACCTACAGACTCCAGTCTAATCGCGGACACTGTTTTAGCACCAGCAATAGAACCAATCGTAGGGCAATGAGTTGGTGAGCCCGCATATGCATGAGCCTCTTGGACAAAGAATCCATGTCCGGTTTCAAGGAGTGAAGTGGCTGGGTAGAAGACGCCGGTGCCTACTTTCAAATCGTCTCTTGGAAATGGATTATCCCGGGTCGATTTTTTATTTTTATTTTTATTTTTGGAGTCGTTGCCATTGCGTAAGAAAAACAGAGGCGTGGCCAACCAGCATGTCGGGCCAAGAGCCGAGACTGTCGGCAATGCTAAATACCGGACGATCTGACGTCTGAGACGCTGTGGACAAACCAGGGGCCATCCAAGACTCCGTCCTTCCTTCCCCGCAAGTTTATCGGTACCTAACGTACGGAGTACGGAGTAGTTCCTTCTAAATTAGTACCCCACGCAGCACTTGAGCACTTGCCAGTACTAGTAGTACCAGACCTACATGTAGACTAAGACGCCACGCTTCAGCTTCCGAACTCAAAACCTCAGCGTCTGGTGGTTCGCCCCAAACCCTCATGATACCGCCTGCTCTGACGCAAACGCCCCTGCACGTCTACACTGCGTGATGGTATGGCCTCATCCACGAATGGCATTACACCATGTGACCCCCCCTTGCAACAGCCTCCAGACTCCTAGTGATGCTTGGCATTGAGCATATTATCGATTCCCCCAATCCCATCGATGGTGTCTGGACCTGGGACCACGCCGCCAATGAGAAGTCTCGAGCTGCCCGGCGTCTTGTCTCAACTTTTTGGAATTGTCTCTGTTGACCCTGGTTTCTCTGACGTCTGAAGTCGAAAGTCGTCGCCCTACATCGTCTAATGCCGCCTTAGCCCTAACCGATCCAAGCAGCCACCGCCTCTCGGGAACCGGTATGCCCCCTTGTGCATCATCGCACCAGCTGCCAGTGGCGTTGAGTCTTTTGATGCTGTGCCTGCTTTAGCATGAATGTTGCTGGGGATCTCAAAGGAAGTGCACAAGCCGGTGTCAGAAGTGAATCATCAAGATCATGGTGGAACGATACCAAGGCTACTAGACCATGCTTTCTGTTCCTCGAGAGGTTCTGACGTTTCTACTCCGCGATATCGACAGCTATTCGTATCGATCCATGTTTTAGGTTTGATTCTCAGCAAACGCAAACGAAGCTCAGCGCAATGGCCGTCGACTATATCATGAGGTGCCTCTCCCGCATCAGTTAGAAGATTTGTCTTGTGGTCATCATCTGCAAAGATTTACACACCTGAGGCCTTCGTTTCCATTCCTCTCCTTTTTATCACTTTCCTTCAAGAGCTGTGCTCTACTTCCGTTTCATTTAACACATACTTGTTTTTAACTCTCATTTACCTTTAAAACATTCCTTCATTTTAATACCGACATAATGAAGTCTGTTTCTGTTCTTCTCTTCACGGCCGGCCTGGTGTCCGCTGTGGCTGTCCCTGTTCAGCTGGCTGAGCGAGCGGCTCTTCAACCCCTTCCCGGTCTTACCGCCGTCGAAGAGGATCTGGAAAAGCGAGGCTTGAGCTTTGTAGAGCTGATGGCGAGGCAGGAGGCTGCTCAAGGCGAACGCCCATCTAGCGCTGCTCCCGCCGCTGCATCTACAACGGCTGCCGCAGAAGCTCCTGCCGAAACACAAAACAACCAGGACCAGAACAAGGACCAGAACAAGGACCAGAACAAGGACCAAAACAAGGACCAAAACAAGGATCAAAACAAGGATCAAAACAAGGACCAGAACAAGGATCAGAACCAGAACCAGAACCAGGATCAGAACAAAGATCAGAACAAGGACAATAAGGGCCAGAATAACAACAACAACAACAATAACAAAGATAATAATAACAACAACAACAACAACAACAAGGATAATAACAACAACAATAACAACGACCAGAATAACAACAACAACAACAATAACAACAACAACAACAACGGAAACAGGAACGATGATATCAACCAAATTATCCAGCAGGGCCTTCAGGGCAATCTTTTCCAAAGCCTCTTGACCCCTTCCATCACTGCCATCATCAACCAGATGGGAATTGGTCAAAACTTCAACTTTGGGGCTATCCAGAACCTGGGATTTGCCGACCAGATTTTCCTGTTCAACCAGCTTCAGCTGGCGCAGGGCTTTGTTCAGTTTGGTGTTGTTCCGAGACAGCAGGTTATTACTGTCCTCAACAATGGATTCGTAAGCAACGGTATCAACGTCGGTGAGTCTTTATCTACCGTAATGAAAGGCACAAAAACACGCGGCTAACAACTAGCAGGCATTTTCAAGCGCGATGTGGAAGAATGATCTCGCTGCCTCAGTTGAATTGGAAGAGCGATGAACTTGAGGGATTTTAGGGACTGGGGTGGGGATTTGGGGTAAGAAATTGATCCAAGGCATGGTATATATCAGACTAGGACGAGACTGAAGAGCAGGGAAATTCAGTCTGAGGATGGGGAGGCGTTGACTCACTGGGTGATGGAGGCGAGGGGATGGATTTGATTTAGCGGTGCCCGCTACAGGCACTAGATTAAAGTGTCAGTTTCTGCAGAAAAAGAAAGACCCCTTACTGCAATGGTATGATTTGGTGAGAGCGTTTAAAAACCGTGAGGACAGTAATATTTCTGTCAATATCTATCGTTGGTCACTTTTGAGAAATTCATATACCAGAATACGGAGCCTTGTTTATGGCTGTACACGGAAAGGGCCCAACAAATCGTGAAGCCCAACAAAGGGGCTTCACCGACAAAGGACCTGTTGGTTACACAGATTGAACACGTGCCCGGGCAGGGGCCGTAAGCACACGTGTTCCCTTCTTGTATATACGGAGTATTGTAGTGGTCACTGTTCCTTTGCTTCCTCTTGGAAAACCAAGGACCTTTGAGACTCTTTGATATTATCTTTGAATTTGAACCTCGTCAGAATGGCGGATTCCCAACCTTGGCCTTTTGAAATTCAAGTGCGCAAATGGTATGCAGAGCAAAACTGAAACCATACGAGGGCCGCGTGGGTTCAATGTTCTTACTAGGCCGGTTATAACCCAATGACGTCAGCCTGAGTGTCATGAATCAGGTCAATGAAGGTTTTGCATAGTTGAAATTCCATCTCGTCGTTTCCGTACTCGAGGTTTTTCTAGGCTCGTCACGGCCGTTGGCTGCGCTGGTGTTTAAACCTGTAGCTCTACCATCAAGTAAGTATACGTGTATACGCTTGGAAGGGTCTGATCATTGCAGACGGAGAGGGACATCAAGCCAACTGCCGTCATGCGTACATAGTTTCGTGCCGTATCCCGTCGGGGGTTATCCCGTCGGGGGCAACGCCGTAATCTCAATCAGCAAGGCCGAGTATTCTCGGATGTGCTCATTCTACAGCGACTCGGGGGAATGTAAAGCGAGAGGAGACTGGTTTGCTGGTGCTCGCTTTGCATTGCGCCGAGTGTTGGAGATTCTTTCCCACGTGCTTGCGCCCTTTGGACGGTTGAGGAGGGGTGGTCGTTACTAGTACGGGAAAACCAGCCCTAGATGACCGTGAACCATTGAATGACCCGATTATCGCCAAGACATAGGACCGTTATAGCCCAGGTTTACTGGATTGCTGGTGAGTGGAAAAGGTGATTCAATGTCTGGTTGCTTTTTCTAGGGCGTCAATGGCTCAAATTAGGGCTTGGTTGAGGGTCGGCGCAGGGGTCTTTAGGGGTTCCAGCAGGCAGCATGTGGGGCGGGTCAGTACAAATTGACTCGACATGGACATTTGATTGAATTGATGTCGATATAAAAAGGATCAATCAACATTGAAGGCGCTTGTATTCTGTAATCCCGCTAAAATAGTACCAGCATGTTCATTCATCTTTATTCCACTGTGTCAACTACTATTATTTTCCCCCAAAATTCCATGCTGCATCAACATGCCCAACTCGCGCTTGGACAATGGTCCCAGGTTGTGCAATTTGGCGGATTGCCGTCTGGTCATGCATAACGGATTGCCGTGAATTTTAGCTCATGATTAAAGTCAAGTGCCGCCGGCGCCCCCTTGTGGCCCGGTTTTCCTTTCGGCCGTATCCAAGTTGGGCCATGTAAGAGTCAGGATGGCCATAGTAAAATAAAATCATGCACCATGGAGTCTGGACAACCTCCACAGGGTATTATGTATTTATAGGGACAGAGGAATCACCATTTCTTCTTTTTTTCTCTCTTTTTTTTCCGTGTCAACTTACTTCACTCGTTTTTCAACTCAGTCTTTCGCTTCAGTCACTCGTTGGTAAGAAATGGCGCGCCAGTCTTTGGTTGCGGGCGTGGCAGCGGTTGCCGTCGCCCTCGTGAGCGCCGCAGACAGCACCACGACGGTCTCGATGCTGCAGCCGCTGGCCGATGACGGGGAAGGGCTCACGCTCCGAGGCTCGGTGGTCGGGGTCGACGGCGACAAGACGACGTACGGGTTCGGCTGCGAGGCCGGGGCGTCGGCGGACAGCTGCTTGCCCGAGGGCACTTCCATGACGGTGGTGCAAGGGCCGTCGACCTTGGTGCAGTCGATCCAAGCCACCATGTCCGACTGGGATGGCAAGGTGGGCGGCGACGAGGCCGAGGACGCAGAGGATCTGCTCCATCAGTCCGCCGTCGTGTGAGTGTTTCCGTGGGAGAAGCTTCTTGGCCAGGCTCGACTAACGGACTGTTCTTTGATAGGTCTCTCGAACACTCCTGCAAGCTCAACCCGGACCAGAATCGCGCAGAGTGCGGCGTCATGGCTGCCGTGGCTGTCGGGTCGGCCACGTTCGTGTCGCAAGGCTCAGACGTCCTCACCGCGTACAAGGACATGGTGTTTCCTGTTGTCATTACTGCCGGTGTCGACAAGTTGTCGCCGGCTCCCGGGGCGACGCAGACTGGAAATGTGCCCGCGGCGACGGGCAGTGCTGGTGCATCTCGCACGACCTCGCTGGCTACGATATCTGGCTCCAAGGCACCTGCTTCTACCGCGTCTGCTTCCACGGCCGGTGCTACTACGACCAACGCTGCTGGTGCGGTGGTTCCTCGCCGTCTTGGCCTGGCCGGTGTTGCCGCTGGTATTGGGGCAGCCCTGCTGCTCCTGTGAGGAGGGCATTATGCAAATAACAATTTGGCTTTCCTACTCGACAGTGCTACGCTGCCGGGCTTCCAGGCCCAGGATTACAGGCAGCACAGTCCTTAATTAAAACCCTAATCATGTGATGAAGCTACAAGGCATTCAGGACGGGTGGTATCAAGCAGTGGAGGTTGTGTGCGGTCAAGTCTTTAGCCACTGCGTTGGACCATCTGTGGGGCATATGCGACAGATACATAGATACATGTACATGTGTACCTAGATCTTATCTTTTGAGGGATAGAACATGCATGTGTCAATATTCCCTTTCAACGTCAACGGTGCCGCCGTGGTGAGGGCTTCAATGGTCGTACAAGATGCGGTGTGCCGACTAGCCTGGAGCTTAAGTCGTTTTGAGATGCATCCAAGAAGATCGGACTGCAAACTCCCGAAATCTACAACTAGACATGTAAATAAGCTAAAATTCTGTTCTACCAGCACTGACCACATGAATTTGGCATGTCAACCTTGACTGCATGAGCGCACCTTCCTTCCGCCGCCATCCAACTACCGAAAATGTCCATGTCACCATCGTGGGTCCCATGTCCTCACTGCTCAGTGCTCACGGGTGGCAACTATAAACGTCACCATTTCAAATCGACCCCCAACCTCGTCACGATACGTTTCCCCACGCGTGGCGTCAATGCAAATACGTCCGCTTCAAACACAACATGTCTCCGGCCTCCGTCTCACAAGGCAGCCGCCTCGCTGGGTTCCCCTCATGTGCCACCATGTCCGACCCCGCGCAACCCTCGAGCGCGCGAACAACACCAATGGAAACATCAGACGCACATGGCCCTTTTTTGTCATCCAGCACAAGGAGAGCGTCGTGCCAGGCCCCATACCACCTGTTCTTCAGCCCAACCCCAAAACAAACTGCCCTCCCCCCCTGGCCACCCAGATTGGGTTCCTCCTCAAACGTGCCTGTCGGAGCAAGTGTGTTGGCAGCGCTTGGTGGCGGAATGATCCGAACCATAACACCATGCGGCCCTATTCCATGTGAAACTACTCCCGAGATGCTGCCAATGAGATCCCCCCGACTGCGGTACGCATATACCAGCCAAGGCGCCTTCGTCTGATCGACTGCCACAAAACGCTACCGGCGTAGGTGGAAAGACCCCGTCATCTGAAGCCGGGCGCCGTCCTCTCCAACCATGCAGCCTATTGGTCCTTGGCATCTCAACGTCTTTTGGTCTGTTGTGGTATCCTCTGCCGGAGGCGCAGCCATCCGAAGACGTTGGCCTGATGCCCTCTTTTTGTGTTTGGACAAAGAGCACCGGTCCGGATGGACGTGGGTGCCGAGGAGGTGAGGTCGGGATGGACATTTACCGGGTTAGTGTGTGCTTGGCCGGCCGCTTTGGGCGTGCTGCAATGCGGTGCAATGGAGATGATGTGATGGGGGAGAGCTGCGTCTTGACGGCGCCGTGCTGGTATATAATGCCTCGGATGGTTCGTCTTGGATCAGGATTTTGTTTTGCTCACCAACCCATTCATTTCAGATCATCTTTCGACTACTTTCCCATACATTCATTTCCAGAGGTATGATGGCCCAAACTTGATAAACATATATGAGAAAACGTCCGCCCAGCTAACAATAATCCTCTCTCGCAGCTGTGCTCGCTGTTCGTTTCCATCCTTCATTTCTATACAACCCGAACACTTGAGCTGTGCTCCGTTTCGGTCTTGCAACAAAACAAACATTTACACTTAGTACACTTAATTCTTCTTCACCCCCATTTCACCATGAAGCTGTCCACCGTCCTCGCCGGCACTTTCGCCGCCTTTGTCACCGCCGCCCCGGCCGCCGCCCCCGTCGCCGAAGCCGAAGTCGACGCTCCTGTTGCTCTCCCCGTCTTTGAGCGCGGCGTCTTTGATGCCAAGCGCGTCAACAACCTCAACTTCAGGCAGCAGGACCTGAGCTACCTCTTTGCGCTCAACCAGGGTTCCTTCAACTTTGGTCTCCTTCAGCAACTGGCTCTCCAGAACAACTTCAACATCTTTGCCTTCCAGGACCTCTTCAACGTCGGCACCTTCAACATCAATGCCCTGCTCCAGTTTCAGCAGCTGCAGACTCTTCTGGCCATTGCACAGACTGGCGTCTTCAACCAGTTTGACCTGGCTGCCCTCAACCTGGGTGCCCTGAACCTGGGCCTGATCAACGGCATCGGTGCCTTTGACATTGCCAGCATCATCGATGTTGGTGTGGTCCCTCAGATCCAGTCTGTTGTGAGCACTGGTAAGTCTCCTTTCCTTGGTATACAGGCACCTAGGTGCATTCATTCAGAGCTAACCGTCATTTTTCAGTCACTCCCACCGTCATCATCTAAGGGATGACATGGCTATTGTACATCTTTGTGGCTACCGGTGCGGTTGAAGAAGGGACCTGGCTTGATCTTGAAGGCCTCAAAGTACATGGGGGTTTGGAGATGTGGTTGGGGGGATTTCTCTTTGGATGGAATACATTCTTGACGAGGCATCCTGCACAAAGATGGACCGGCTTAACTAGGAAGTGTCGTGTTGCACCGCAGCGCGGCCTCTCCTGGTGCTACAGCCGGGCTTAATGGGTGAGGCTGCTGGTTAGTGGCTAGGGAAGTTTAGAACATGAATCAACAATAGTATTGTCGTGGTGAAACCGGCATTTGCCCTCCCCGCGCTGTGATTGATACTATTCGCATGCGACCTTCTGCGGGCGACATATCATTATTTCCCATGCTGTGTTATTCGGCTCGCATAACATGTTCCACAAATCAGCACATAAGCTTCAGCTGCTGGCATACCCGATCCCTTTGGCCGCCGCTCCATGGTTGGACACAAGCACGTGGCTTGTTTGAGAACAGGTCGACGACACCGGGGTAGAATGCCTTCAAACCTGATAGACTTGCGGCTTCTCTAGACCCAGTCCAGCACCACAGGGTCAGCCATGGGTTACTCCTACGGTTTGCTCGCTTACGCTTGAAGAGAGGTATGTGTCCCGACTGGTAGGGGACCTATGTATGTATGTATTTGCAAACGGCGTGCCGGCTGGCATAATGATCCGAGCCGCGAGCGAATGCGCGCACCGCCCTTTTGGCCCTGCGTCACCCGGCTACCGGGTAGCTCTGGAGGATGCAGACGATGCAGACGATCCCTGATGGCGACAGCAGTCGGCTTCTTCCGCGATGCCGTTGTGCGTCGGCGCAAATGGCTCCGTTTGGAGGGCTCCAGCGCGCCAGGAGCTAAATTTGAAGACTTTCTCGTCATGCCGGCTGAGCATAGCCACCAATCGGACCGTGGGCGGCGGCAATGCGACGTGGTCCATGCAGCTTCCCGTTTGCCTGTGCAGGATCGCCGAGCCTTTGCTGGAGGGCATCATTTATTGGCTGCTGAGGCTGTGCAGGCAGGCCACGCCACGCAAAGACAAAGACAGACTTTGGGGGGCCTGAAAGGAGGGGACTCGACCCCTGACCCATCCAGATCCTTCTGCTGGAGAAGTGCTCCGCTGGCGGCGCAAAGAAATTCGGCCGAAGACGGCGCATAAGATGGCCAGCTGAAGGGAGATTTCAGAATCAGGGCCGTGTTGGCTGCTTAAAGATCAGGTCGTGGAACATGGCATCGATAAGGCCGTCATTGGCGACGGCTGACGTCACCGGGTCGGGACCTCTTGACTCGCTCCTTCCCTGCCCTCGGTCGTGTTGCGGGTTCGCGATCAAGGAGCGGCCAACATTTCAGAACATCGCATCAACCCTTCGTTATGCGACGACGACGACGGCGACGTGTTGATGCATGGTCAAGGACCGCATTGATCGATCAGCAAATTCCCCGGAATCGCCGCTGCATCTCACAGAGCACAACGTCGTTCATGAGACAAGCCAGATTTGGCCGGATGAGTAGAGTTCGTGGGACCGCATGCGGCGACATCATGCCGTCGCCAGTCTGTCGGCCTCGACATATCAGACCACTTATTGCCAGGGATCCGATATGGATGGATGTCGTTCATTATTGAGCCGAAAGCTTCGAATTGCTGAAAGCCACCAAAAATAGGCGGGGGTCAAGGTATGTACAAAACCCCTGAACGGCGCCGGCTCCAGGCACAACTGGAACGAGATTACTGGAACCCAGTCGAGGCTCAGTTGAACGTTTTGCGCCTCAACGTCCTGACACTCCTTCTTGTTTGTCACCGTCGGCGACGTAATAACGGTACCCACAGTTTTAGGGGGAGGCCCAAGGCCGTGCAGAATGCCAAGCCTGATACGACATTTGGCGGATCGGGCGGGATTTCACCATGTCAAAATGACATGCCTCTATTGTCTTGCCTGCTGAAGTCGGAAACTACTTGTGCACTATTTCGGCAACTGAAACCGATAAGTGCCGGGTTGTGCTGCGATGCCAGTTACCAAGACCAAGAACCCTCATGGATATGGATGGGCTGAAGCCAAGCGGCGAGGCGTTGCTAATAAAAGTCTCAACCACTTGTCAAGATGGCGGCGGCCGCCTACCCGTACTAGTAGTCGGCTGCCGCGTTGTGGCACAAGCATTTTGATTTTTTGTGGTGTGCCTGTGTCCATCCACTTGGGCCCGAGGGCAACACTTGGGATGAAATCCGCAGGCTTAGCTCGCGGGTTGGCGGCAACCCACGAACTCGTCCAGCACGATCTGAGACACGAGGCGCTTAGTGACTTGTGGTGTATCACTAGGGGTACATATGTACCGTGGAGGGCAAACGTTATACATATGTATGTGAACGGCGGCGACTTGCTCATGGCAAGCCGGCACCGTATCCATGCAAGACTTGCTCCGTAGACGAGAGAGCCTTTTACGTCTGTCGGGTCAACTTGCCGTCGCCCGTTTGGGTGGCTGCAGCGTCCGTCGGGCTGGCGATGGGCTTCCATGATACTTCATACAGCAGGGCTCATTCGTTGCCCTGTCCTCATGATGCAGGATAAATCTATTCCCAAAGCAGTTCTCACTCACGGCTTCTCTCCCTTTGCGTACAGGTGACTGATTTGTCTCATCAAGCACACCATCATGACAGCCCTTTGTCCTCTCACAATGGAGCAGTGAACCTGAGGATACCCAACAAAGACGATGGGAACGAACCAGGAGGTGGACTTGTCGACTGACGAATCACTTTCTCGTCCAAGGGACTCGACCGACGACACCCTTTTCTTTTGCCCTTTGGGCTCTGGTATTTTGAACCCTTTGCAATCCAAAATTGTATGTACATCAACAACCAACATGCCACATGCAGCATGCATCATTCAAAGATGGTGGAGAAGCAGTGTACATATTTAGCACCCTCGGAAAGGAGGGCAAAGACAAGGAGAAATCGGTCTCACCCTGGGCTTGGCTCCGCCTCCACCGCTCGTGATGCTGGCTGTCGCCATGGCTCACCCACGACTGACCCAATGGGGCCATGATCTTCACTCCTCCAGAACGACGCAACACAACGAACCGCGAACGGTCGAGCGGCCTGTTCATGCCTGCTTTTCAGTTTGCCCAGTCAATCCAGCTCTTGGCGCGCTTGGAGGCTAAAACGGACCCCTGAGCAAGAAAGACTCCACCGGCACAACGCCGTACCGTACCCTAGCTCGTGTAGACGAAGCTCTGGGTCCATGTCCGTGTCCTTCCATGTCTCCTCGGGATGCCTGGTCCAGGAACATGTTTATTGACAGCCTAGTCCTGCCGTCGACATGCAGCTGACGGGCCGTCTCGTCCTGAGCAAACGGCATTTATCAGAGCCAGCCTTCCCACCTCCTTGCGCTTCTCGGCTCACTTTTCATCACCACGGAATATAAGGACTATCCCTCCCTTCTTTTCTCTCATTGCCAACTTGAAGTGGGTTGTGGCGCTCGCGTGATCACATCCCTGTTCTGAAGATTCAGCAGCCGCCGTCACCGCTTCGAAGCCGCCGCAGAGCAGCACAACGAGGGAAGAGGGGAAGCTAGGGGGAAAGACGGGTGGAACGTATCTGCTGTCAAAACATGGGAGAAACCCTTCTGCGCTTTGAATTGAGGACCAGACGCGGTGAAGGAGCTGGGAAGCTACACATTACCCAGAATGCGTCGAGATAACGACGAGGTTGCTGCCGCCATGGCAGACGACAACGGCACCTACTTCACCTATCGACCACTTTCGAATCTTCCCACACCTCCCCCAACATACAAGGAATCCAAATCGCCGAGCACAATTGCGTCCAGCAGCTTAGAAGATGGAGAGCCTCTCAAGGCGAAATATCGAGGTATGTACATGGCCCGTCACATTGACACTGCTGTCCTTTCCTCTCGCGTCACACTTGGCTCGATGTAGCTTGCTGACCACGAATACTCCCAACAGGACCCGCCATCCACTTGGTAAACCTCATTCCTTCATCAGCTTCGTTTGCCATAGCCTCTGTGCCTATTGTGCAGGCAATTCTAAGCCGTGCCGACTTGCCTATCGAGACAGTTGCCCTCGCGGTATGTATTCTCGACAGCTTGGACAAGAAGTTTGCCCGAGCGTGGCGGCTCTCCTGTCCTTTGCTGCCCGGAACATGGGCCACCTCGTCGACAAACAAACGACATACACTCCCCCCGACTCCGCTGTTGTACCAACACCAACAGCACCAGATGCTGCACATCGACTCCGTGCCACCGGAGCTCATCATTCTTGCAGCGCTTGTCATTGCTGTCAAGTTTATTGAGGACCCTCAGCAGCCAACCCAGTATTATTGCGATGCCTGGGGCCGTGGTACCTGGTCACACGACCAGCTCAATGCCACTGAGCGATGCATTATGGAGAGCCTCAACTATCGAATCATGCCACTGTGCGACGAGGACTGTCTGTCCGATGCCATGGTAGACATGCAGTTGGCCGGAAGGCAACTGGATTGGGACACACCCCCGCTCTCACCACCCGATAGCCTTGCCAGTAGCGGCAGCAACATGGATCGCAATTTCGTCCTCGGCCACTGTCGATCCAAGACCATGATGCCTTCAACGGCGGCCCTGGGACTTGGCCTGTCTTTGACCCCTTCGGAGTCTCCTTGCACGACGTCTTGCGAAGCCGTGACGACGCCACGAAGTGAAACCCT
The DNA here is from genome assembly GCF_013426205.1 of Metarhizium brunneum. Classification (NCBI taxonomy): domain Eukaryota; kingdom Fungi; phylum Ascomycota; class Sordariomycetes; order Hypocreales; family Clavicipitaceae; genus Metarhizium; species Metarhizium brunneum. The sequence continues at coordinate 8,095,550 of NC_089422.1, read as the reverse complement.
CGGAACTACCTACTTTTAGATTATGGGTTTTGGTTATCACTCCCCGCACATGAGCGATATGATACCATAATTGTTTTCTTTTTTTTTGTTGCAAAACATCAGATTGGCGTTTACCAGGAACATGATAGCAAGCGGGCTCGTGTCAACATGACACATTTCCTACTGGGCCTTGGGAGACTATCGTCTCCAAGGCTAGGATTCACACGGCGTTTTCCTCATCTTGCTACTGAGAATGGGTGCTTTTTATTTTTGTTTAGCAGATCTCTGGCTCAGACTTGGCTTTCATTTTTACTCACATACCCTGGTTGTGGTTGACTAAGGAAACACGGAGTTTATGCTTTCTAATGTGGGTTAATATGGGAAGAACCTTCCCGGGGCACATGGCGCAGCATTTCGCACGGGCAATACGGGTTATTATATTGGAAATGGAATGAGCGCACTAATTGGCGCTGCACCGCGATTGGCAGCTGAACATGATGGGGATCCGACGGCAATTTCAAGAATTTTGGAGAATGACCGTCCGTCCATAGCCTAATATACCACAATTCTGTCGCGATAGATTACTCTAGTCTACGTCTGTGCTTGCTTCTGGGCGTTTTCAAAATGCCATAAATCTACGCCTGTCCCCCCAACGTTCTTCTTCTTCTGCTCTACGGGCTCAACCTCTCCAACGTCCACTTGTCGTCCTCGCCGTCTCTGCCCTCCTCCCTGACATAGACGAAGCGGTCATGCAGGCGGCACGACCGGCCCTGCCAGAACTCGACGCGCGTGGGCACGATCCTCAGCCCCCCCCAGAAGTCGGGCACGGGAATGTCCTCCCTGCCCTCGAACGTCTTCTCCGCGTCGGCCACCCACCCCTCCAGCTGGGCCCTGCCGTCGTCGCCGTCCACTGCCCCGTCCGGCTCGAGCACCTGGCTCTGGCGGCTCGCCCAGGCGCCGATCCTGCTGCCCCTGACCCTCGTGTCGAAGTACTCCTGGCTCTCGCCTGGCGAGTAGCGGCTCGCGACGCCCTCAACGCGCACCTGCCTCTGCAGCGGGGCCCAGAAGAAGACGAGCGCGGCGTGCGGGTTGGTAGCCAGGTCGGCGGCCTTGCGCGACGTCCCAAAGTTGGAGTAGACGACGAAGCCGCCCGCCGCGTCGAGCTCCTTGAGGTAGACGATGCGCGAGGAGACGCGGCCCGACGGCAGCTCGGCCGTGGACAGGGTGCACGCCTCGGGCTGCGGGATGGACGAGGCCTGCGCCTGCGAGAACCAGCTGTTGAACTGGGGCGTCGGCGTCGTCGGGTGCAGGTCCCTTCTCGAGAGCGTCGACTTGGTGAACTGCTCGGCTTGGCCGTGGGGGGAGGAGCCGGCCGGTGCGACTGGGAGCGAGGGAGCGTTGGTATTTTATTTTTTTTAATCTTGTTTCTTCTTCTTCCTTCTTCCCGAGCCAACCCCCGTCGGAGGGCTTCTGCAGGTGTGGTGTCTTTTTTTTTTTCCCCTCCTTCTCTTGGTTTCAAGGTGAGGCAGGCTTACAGATGAGCTTGGCCTGGGATGGCCGGCGGTACAGTGCCATGGTGGTGCGTGCGAACAGTGCCCTGGGGCGTGTGCAGCGCATCAATGAGTGAGTTTTTGGAAAGCCGTGACGGCTTTGAATGTCTTTTATTTCCCTCTTATGCTGGTTGTTGGGCGAGGGCGAGGGCGAGTGAGGACATGATGCAGGTTGGATGAGTGAAGGTGTGTAGTCGTGGTATGACGATGACCATTTTCTCGGGAGGGTGTCGGGGTCGGGTGGCTCCACGGGTGGCGGCTGGCCGCGGGAGAAACACTGTGCATTTTTCTTCGTGTCCATTTACGCACGGTACGCGAGTGGCCGAGATTTCGACCTTTGTCTTCATGATGGGACACAGCAGGGGTTGGTTGTGCCATGATAAGCCTTGCTTCGTAAATCAAGTCGATGCCTCATTTCGATGCCGGTAAACGGCTGTTCAAAAGTAGATGCTAATAAGAGTCATTGCGGTAGGACCCCAGTCACTTATCTCTAGACGTTCCATTCCCGTCTCAACTACGCCTCTATCAACGCAACTTGGATCTATCGTGGGCTATTCTCGCCCCCGTCTTGCGGCTACACAGATTGTCAAGTCCAAGCTACATTTCGGCCCGCAAATGAGCTCGTTGCAGCCTACCTGGTCCTCGCATAAAACACAACTCCGTCCAGGAAACCGTCTACACCAGCTCGATACGTAACCTCCAGCCCTTCCACCTCTCCATCGCTGCCCACCACGAAGCGCGCCTTGAAAAACTGCCCAGTCTCAGGGCTCTCGTCTCTGAACCGCCACCGCGCCGTCCAGTAGTCCCCGGAGGCGTGCTCCAGCGTCACCCGCTGCGCCCAAATGAACTCTGGCCGATCCGCCACCAGCAGTGTCCTCCCGTCGTCCCCAGTCTGTTCGCTGAGCGCGAGCCTCCCATATCCATCGTTGTGGTACGTCCCTGCGAGCAGCGACGGGTCCACGGACGGCGGGAGACGAGGAGAGGGCAGCCTTGGGAACAGGAGCGCTGTGGCGTTGGCAAGGTCCTGCTTTCTTCTTCGGAGGGCTTCTTTTTGTCTGCGTCGGAGTATTTAGTATTCACGATGCTTTATTTTCTCTCTCTTCATCCGGCTTCAACCGACTAGACTTACAATCCGTTGATATCGATACGCCTGTCCTGTGGGACGCCCAGCCTGTCCTCAAGCAGGCGATACGTCACCGCCTCCAAGACGCCGTTGGGGTAATTCGCAAAGACAACGAGGCCGTACTGCCTCTCGGGCAGCCAGTACACCAGCGCGCCGTGCGTGCCCGTCGAGCCAGAGTGCCAGATGGTCCTCTCGCCGTGCAGCACCGTCCGGAACCAGCCCAGCGCGTACGTCGTCACGTCGGCGCCCTTGCTCGGCTCCGCCATGGAAACGAAGCGCGGCCGGACAATGTCCTCGTGCGTGGCCTCGGACAGAAACGCGTCCTTCTTCAGCAGCGCCTTTACCCAGCGCGCGTAGTCGACCACGCTGGAAATGACGGCCCCCGCGCCGGAGACCTCGGCCGTGGCCATGAAGGGCATGGCGACGTGCTCCCCCTTCTTGTCGTCGTACCAGTACCCCGTGGAGAGATCCAGCCCGGACGCCCTGGCGCTGTCCACGTCCAGAAACGTCGACTTCATCCCCAGCGGGGCCCAGATGACGCTCTCCAGAGTCTTGCGCAACGACGCCCCCGTGACGGTCTCGACAACGTGCGACAGGACCTGCCACATGGGGTTACAGTAGTGCCATTCCACCCTGGGCTCCAGCTGGGCCGGGAGGTTGCGCAGGTTCCGGACGGCGTGCGCGACGGGCGTGCTGGCGTTGGAGTCGGGGTACGTCGCGAGCGCGAAGTCGTGGCTCGGCACGCCGGTGCGGTGGCTGACGGCGTCGTCCAGCGTCAGGAGCGCCGTGGCATGCCTGTCCCGGAGGACAAAGTCGTCGCGGATAATGGACGAGATGGGCGTGGACCAGCCGTCCTTGAGGGCCGGGTGGTGCTTGGCGTCGATGAGGTGGGCTAGAGACGCCGCGAGCTGCGCCTTGGTCGTCGAGCCAGTAAACCAGAGCGTTTCGGGCGTGGCCTTTGTGTCCGGGAGGTTCGAGTAGCCGTATGCCTGCATCACGCTTCAGCACAATTCCCGCGGTCCCGTTGGGTCATTGCGGACGATACCTCTGTGAAGACGTCGTCGCCATCGATGACGGCCACTGCCATCCCCGCCAACTTCCACTCATCCATCAGAACCTCCACATGGCTGTTGAAGTCACCCGTGAAGGGGCTCTTGTTTGTCTGCGCGGAGAGGGGACTGGAGACTGAAATCTGCGCGGACAATACGGCTGGCAACACGGCCGCGGCGACCATCAACTTGTATACGGTCCGCCGTGCCATGGCTAGGGATTGGGGTGTGGCCATGTATGTGCCCCAACGTATTCCAGAATCCATCACGGATGAGAATTACAATTGTAATGTTTAAGTGAAACCTTTGTTCAATTCGGTCATGCTTATGCCAACTACATCCACCAGGCAGGTGAGGTCGCTTCGGGTGCTGTAGCCTCTCTCCCTCTCTTGCCTCTTCCTAGTGGAGCCAAGTCTGGAATGGAACATTGAAGGTGGATGGATGCCAGCATAGCCTAGCCGCCAGGCATCTCCGGCCCGGCCTCCCGGCATGCCGCTTGCTGGACTTGTGCTTAACGGCATAATTAGTACTATTGACAATACATATGTATAACCCTCTCCAGATGCTGCAGCCCAGCGCCGCCTCGCCCAACCGCATGCCTCGCCGAATACTTGGTTGGCATGAGCAAGCTCCCTTCAGCAGCAGTGCACAATCATTTCCCCAAGTTTTTCGCTCTCCAAAACAACAACCAAAATTCACACCGGCTGTCGTGCATCAACACGCACTCACATGACAGAAAATCCATCGGACCAGGCTTTTCTAGCTAGCTGTACAATGCAGTAAACACGACACTCAATGATACGCCTCAGCCTTCTTCAAACAAATCTCATGCTCCCGAACAAAACACCAATCTCTATCCTACACCGTCCCAAGCAATTCGCCTCGTATACCCGGAAAAAATAAAAGGAAAAGAGTAAAAAAGAGCCTTCTTGATTTAACCCATCACCTTGCCTGTCATCATAGCTCCGTGTCTGTGATATGTACAAGCCATCTCGTCCACCGCTATGTACCATCCCGTCGCACACACTCAACTCCAAATATCCAAAGCAAAAATAAAGCAAGGGGAAAAGAGTCCCCTTATCTGGCATTCGTATCCGCTCACCAGAAAGGGTATATAGCATGCTCAACATGGACAGCTCCCCGCCTCGTCCCTCAGCCCATCATCCCAGGGTGGCCAGGCGGTGCGGTTATGTTTGGCATCTGAGGGTTTTGCGGAACCGTTGGACTGGCTTGGTTTGGCCCCTGACCACCAACCTTTTGTCCAGCACCAGGGCGGAAAACGGGCTCCTTCTTCGGGTCAAACCCCGGGAAGACCGCTTGGAGTCGACGATACAGATCCTTGATTGATTGGTCTCGCTCAGCCCTGTCCGCAACGGGATCAATGTTCGCATCTTGTCCTTCTGCCCTAATTGGTGCAGCTCTCAGCTTAAGCGAAAGATTCAAGGGCGGCGCGCTGAGATACGCCGGGCAGGGAGGTGCTTTAACCTCCGGTTTTCGGTCTGCCATGGCGGCCATGTAGGACAGGTTTGCCTGTAGTCGTCTCATACACCTGGAAGCCCATGTTAGCTTGCTGAATACCCTAACTTCGCCAATACAGAGCTCTAGCCTACTGAAGATAATCTTGCTGGAACAGGTTTTCCTCTTCGGTGGGTTTCCTTTCTGCCGGATTGCCATTTGGCGAGGGGTTCTCCTTTTTAAGCTCCGATTGTGTGGTTTGAATCTGTATTGATTCGTATAGCAGCTCATGGTTGATGTCCAAGAGCAGCGCAAACCTCTCCTTTTCCCTAGACTCGGCACCTGGACTCATTGGCGTGCCCGATGCAGGAAGGGTCATACCACCGCCGTGGTTGGCTGAGAACGTTGGCGTTTGGGGTGTTCCACTCGCGGATTGCTGCTGCGCGTTTTGTGGAGTTTGATTTTGAGACTGGGGCTGTGGTGTCGAGAATTGTTGTTGCTGCTGCTGCTGCTGCATCGGGTTCGTGGGAGTGCCTTGGGCTGCACTCGGTGGTCTTTGAGGTGTAGAGACCTGTGGCATGGCAGCATTCAGCTGCGGTTGGTGAAGTTGCTGGGGTTGAGGCTGAGGCTGTTGAGGCTGTGGAGGTTGTTGCGGCTGCGGTTGTATTTGTTGCTGGGGTTGCTGCGGCATCTGTTGCTGCTGTTGGGGATGTTGTTGATGCTGGTGCTGGTGTTGTTGTTGTTGCTGTTGTTGTTGCTGTTGCTGGGCTGCCTGTTGAGCTGCTTGTTGTGCCTGCATCCTCTGCATTAATTGCATCTGTTGGGGGGTCATGCCCGGTTGATTCATCGGAAATCCCTGCATGCCACCGGGCATCATGTAATTATTCGGCGCAAAGTTTTGAGGCATGCCGCCGCCGCCGCCGCCGCCGGGCATCATCTGACCGTAACCGGCTCCGGGGAACTGTTGGCCGTATCCGGGCACTGCATTCACATCTTTGTTAGCATATTGCAAGAAGAACTGGCCATTGGGTTCAATTCAGCTGCGTACGAATTGCATCAGCATTTTGCTGGGCGCTCTGGATAGGAGGCGCAAGCAAATCAATCGTCACACAAAAAAGCAAGGCAACTCACTCTGTCCATTGGGTGGCATATTGGCCATCCCAGGGTTTTGCATCATGCCAGCTGGCATGCCCTGCATCATCTGGGGATTGGCACCGGGGTTGAAGCCTCCCTGGGCTCCCATACCCGCGAACTGCTGTTGTTGGTTATACATCATTTGAGGATTGGGCTGCCCAGGCTGCTGTTGGGGTGGTTGCTGCTGCTGCTGCTGTTGCTGCTGCGGCGTTCCGGGTTGGTTGAAGGCCGGGTTGCCAAAGCCATAGCCGGCATTGTACATGGTGGACTGGGCGTTTGCTCAGCTGAGACTGGACTGTTGCGTCGAGAAGGGGACGAAGAATGGTCTGGCTTGGTGGTCGTTCGCGACCCGAGACGGCGCGTCTGGACAGGCAGCAGTGGATTCGAAGTATTTTGTGCTAGGTAATACTGATCGATGGCGCTGGCGCGCAATGACGTGAAAACTCGGTGGTCGCCACGCGCTGATACAAAAATCGCGGCCGTTTTGAGTTTTAGTCGTGTCGCGGGTGGTGTCTTGTGACAAAAGTTGCGCCGAGTCGGGCCTTGACAGTCTCTCTAGTCGTGGGCGGTGTGAGGGTCGGTTGAGGCTCAATCCGGGGAATTGTAACGCTGGCGTAGATCTGGACGTTTCTGTCGGCCTGAGGTACTGGGAGAGAGTTGCGGCGCTATATCGTGGGTGACGGCATGCGCTTCGTCCGGCGGGCTAAAATGGTGGTGGTTTGACACGAGGAAGAGCTGAAGTTGTTGGAGGGAAGGACTTTGTACTTTGGGCTACCCTGGACAGGGGTACCTTCCGTCCTGTGGACCATCACCCTGGCGCAGGTGCAAACGGGCCAATCACCCAAGGCGAGGCCGCATCCGCATCCGTCTCGGCCACGATTGACGCGGGACCCGCTTTCCGCTCCGTGCTCGGCCCAAGTCCGCTCCATTTGACTCAACCCACCATGAAATTCACCGACGCCGAAACGCTCAAAAGCAACGACGGCAGCCAATTCCAATTCCCGTCGATCCCGTCCATTGGCCACGCACAATGCCGCCGTTCAACCTAGAAACCTGCGCGCGACCCAACATCCTGGCGCTGCAGCCGTACCGCTGTGCACGAGAGTAAGCAGAAAAAAACTGCCCCCCGGCGCACAAAGCACGAGGCTCTGACAGAGAAATGCGAAAACACGCAGTGACTACAAGGACGACGGCACCAACGTGCTCCTCGACGCCAACGAGAACGCCTACGGACCGTCCCTCGACCCAGCCGCTGTCGAGCACGCCCGCTCGTCCCTCGGCGGCCTCGATCCGCTCGGCCTGCACCGATACCCCGACCCTCACCAGCCCGAGCTGAAGCAGCTGCTCTGCAGGTTGCGCAACACGCATGCCCACACCCCCAAGGCCATCGGCCCCGAGAACCTGTTCGTCGGCGTCGGCAGCGACGAGGCCATCGACGCCCTGCTGCGCTGCTTCTGCGTCCCCGGCAAGGACCGCATCTTGACGTGCCCCCCGACATACGGCATGTACGCCGTGTCCGCCCAGGTCAACGACGTCGACCTCGTCAAGGTGCCACTCACGCCCGCCCCCGAGTTCGCCCTCGACGTCCCCGCCGTGACCGCCGCCCTGTCCAGCGAGCCCGGCATCAAGTTGGCCTACTTTTGCTCCCCCGGCAACCCTACCGGCTCCCTCCTCGCCAAAGAACATGTAGTCCAGGTCCTCAACCACCCGACCTGGAACGGCGTCGTGATCCTCGACGAGGCATACATTGACTTTGCGCCCCGGGACTCGTCCCTCGCCGAGCTCGTCGCCGAGTACCCCAACCTTGTCGTCATGCAGACCCTGTCCAAGGCCTTTGGCATGGCCGGCATCCGCCTCGGCGCCGCCTTCACCTCCCCGCCCATTGCCCGCATGCTGAACAGCATGAAGGCCCCGTACAACATCGCTAGCCCCACGAGCGCGCTTGCGCAATCTGCGTTGGGGGACAGGGGCCTGGCCGTCATGAGGGCAAATCGAGCCAAGATTGTGGCCCAGCGGGAACGGCTGATTCAGGAACTGCCCAAGATTGAGGGCGTGGGCAGGCAAAGAGGTGGAACCGCAAGTAACTTTTTGCTCTATGAGATTTTGAACACCCTAGGAAAACCGGACAACTCCACGGCTGTTGCAGTGTATGAGAAGTTAGCCGAACACAAGGGCGTGGTCGTTAGATTTAGAGGCAAAGAGCACGATTGTTTGGGGTGCCTGCGCATCACTGTTGGTACCGAGGACGAGGTGACCAAATTTCTAGACTCATTACGCAATGCTTTGATCGAGGTGAGAGGCGTATCTGGTAAATAGACAAAACAGGTCCCGAGATCCGATTGATAAACTAAAGCGATACTTCCCTGAACATAGAGGCTGAAATGATATAGTCAATAAACCTGAAATCATTTGGCTGTGCCAAAGAAAAATCTCTGTTTATACAAGGTATTCGCTGCTCTATTTGAATGACAAACGCCGTCTTTCCTAACCATAATATGCCGTGTCGTGTTGTTATGTTCCTCGCAAGGTGTACATGTATGTACATACAGAAACCGAATAATGACAAAGGAAGGAAGATGGGACCTGTTGTCCAAGATGTATGGTTTTTCTCCCTTCTTTCTTCTTTCCATGTAATGGGCAAGCTCCCTCGACACCAGACTTTCAAGTCTATGCCAAACCCCAAACTGCGACGATGCTGCCAAATGCCACTGCCACTAAGGCCCACTTGTTGCTAGCGACGGCAGCTGATTCAGACTTCTTGGGTGCCTTTCCCTTGTTAAGAGATGAAGTAGCCGCAGGGTCAGGAGGTGAGGATGCAGTGGACGAGATTTCCCGCTTGCTTGATACGGCCAAGTTGTTGGAATATGTGTCGATGGGCTTGAATTGGTCGTCTTTGTTCTGTTTGATGTCGTTACCTTTGAGAGGTGCGGGAGAATCCTTGATGAGAAGACCCTGGACGACTTCCAAGGCACACATTTGGGGACCGAGAGTAACTGTGCCATCAAAGCCTCCTTCGTACCATCTCATTCCGCATTGATGACCGCTCTTGCCGCCCGTGCAAGTAGCGACAGCTGCTTTGACAGTCGGAACGAGGAGGTCCTCAATCTTCTTGCTGAGTGAGGGCGTGATTCGTGAGGTCTGCCACATGAAGCGAGAGAGGTAGCCCTTGAAAGTCACCATGTCGTAGTTGCACTTGCTATTTGGCTCACACTCGGCCTCCCACATAATGTTGTTATCCTTTCCAGTGAAGAAATATTTGCCAGCCTCATCGAGCAGCTTCTCGGTTCGCTGCTTCCACTTGTCGTCTCCAGTCTGTTCAGCCATGATCGCAGAGCCATAGAGGAAGATGCCGGTCGTGTAGGAGAAGGACTTCTTGTTCGTCGACTTGCACTCGTCACTGATGTCAGCACCATCATAAATTCGGTAGCTTTCTTTGTCGATGAAGCCAACTTGAGCATTCCAGTCCCAGATCTTCTCAGCCCATTCGAGGTAGGTATTGTTACCGGTTGCGCGACCCAAGCGTGCGGCAAGCTGGAAGAACCCGCCGTTGCTAACAGAGTTCTTGTACTTTAAACCGTTGGGGTTACTGGCTAGGATCTGCCAGAAGAGACCACCGCCGCAATGCTTGGTGTCCCAACGTCCGACGAGTTGGTTGAAGACGTTGCTGGAAATGTCGAGCCAGGAGGGGAGGTCTGCGTTTGGCTGAGGAAAGTTGCGCTCAGCGGCAGACATGACAGCAGAGCCCCAGAAGAACAAGTCGTCGTTCCCTTCCTCATCGGCGTGCTCAGGAGGCATGTAATTCTTGTTGGGGCCAAGGTTGGTAGGGGCCAGTAGGGCCTGGATGACAACATCGTTGTAGCTGGGATCAGATGTGTAGTGGTAGTAATCCAACAAGGCTCCCCAGAGAGCACCCGCTACCCACCAGTAATACGGCTGCTTTAGATTGCCAAAGTCCTACAAGAAGGAAATTCAGTACGGTATTCTTCGCGTCAGTCATGCATGAATAATTGGAACTACATACCCTCGACTTGGGATCCGTTGTATTGCCCGAGTAGTACGTCATGGTCTCGTAAGCAAGTGTCGCAGCGACATTGCGAACAGAAGCTGAAACAGTGATTAACGTTTGAACTATAGATGTTCATAGAGATGTGAGGACTTACTTTGGCTCTCAACATCAAGATCCTTTGGCGCGATGATGCCGCTAAGGGCAGCCACCGTGTGCACACTTTTGACAAACTTCATCCTGGAAGACGTTCAAGAATAGGGGCCGCACAGGTGGTATATACAGTTTGAGGTCTTAAAAAAGAAGAGGACAAGACAGAAACCTTGGAGCGTCTAATCGGAGTCCTGATGGTAAAACCAGAATCGGTAATTGTCTTGGTGGTCTAATATACGCTGATATGTGACAATGTTGAAATCTTCTGCCAGGAAGATGTGGCGGAATAGAATATACGTCTCTTCAAATGGAATTAAAGGACAAAGAAAGAAAGCAAACAAGAAATGGTCACGGCTTGCGCGTCATACGTGAAAACTGAGGTGTGTCAGGACTCAGCAGTGGCGGCGCTGAATGCCGTCTATTATTGTTCCTGTGCAACACCTTTGTTCCTTCGTGCCCCTGAAGAGGGAGGAGAATCGGAGAGCAGAGGTTCTAGCCCCCGCCGTAAGGAAAAAAGAGGAAAGAGTGAGAAGACAGGCAAATGAAGGGAAAATATCAAGAATAAGACGACAAGTGCGCATAAAACAAGGCCCAAAGGTGGAACCTGGTACCCCGTAGAGCCTCGAGAGTCGAGAAATGCAGCCGAAAAGAGAGTGTGACTGGAAAAACGAAACAAAGCGGCTGGCCCACAATTAAGGCTCTCAAATCGGAAAGAGTGCGAGCCGACCATACAAGGAAGGAAACGGTTGTCCTGTGGAAGAAGGGAGGGAAGGAGCACGGACGGCGAAGTGAGCTCGCCACCTCTTTATGGTTGCGGCTGGCCTGAAATTTTGTGAGTGTCATACTACAAGGTCTTTAACAAGAAATCCATAGCCAAGTGTTGTGTGCGCCTAAGAAGGGAGAGGCCTCTTCCCGCAACCAAAGCCAAGAACCAGGGGTATGCTGTGTGTGTAGGGCGATGCTGGTGGTGGATGGACATTGACTCTCGGATTTGATGGATCCAGGCGCTTGAGCCTGAGTCGCGGCTTGCTTGCCGATCGAACGCCCCAACAAGCCTCGTCAGAACATCAGATCCACCAATTCTGCGAGGTCGAGGCTGTTAGAATCGGGACGAGCAGCCAATATGCCGAATACTGTGGTCGCACAGCTGCTCACTGGGGGCGAAGAGAGACAGGTTTTAGGCGCTCTCGCGGCAAAGGCCAAGATTAATGCAGAGTTTTGGGCATGATGCTACGCCCTAAACCGTTCACACCGGTATCGATACTGCCGTGTTTCGTTGGCCAACGACGGATGAGCCCCCATCGTTTCGCGCGCGGCAAAGGAAGCAAGGCCGGCTAGCCAGTCGTCCTTTGCAAGGCAGGGGTCTGGCTCCGTGGAGAGACAACAGGCGGCTGGCTGATGGACGAATGCATCTGGCAAGCTGCATGGTAAGCTGGCTGGCGCCGGCTGGGTGCCATGGAGGCGCCGTTGTTTGGATCGGCGAACCAGTGTCCGTGGTGGTGCGAGATCTAAAATCGGCCGAGTGGCTGTCTTGTGGCCTTGCGAGGATTCTCTAACAGAGCCTGACCCCTGGCCATTGCCAACAGCAAGACGTTACTGGAAGGATTGGCTCGCATCCGCCCAGCGCCATCCGATGTGAAACAGGGATCAACCCCTCAAGTGTAAGACATCAGACCGGGGGCGACACCACCTGGAGCCAGAAGACAAAGCATGGGGAGAAGCAAGACAAGCGGACGGGGGCCGCACTGGCAGCCTCTAAGGATTCAATGTTCCCTTCCCACGAATAGAAAGAATTGGCTCTTGGAAGAGTCTGGGGGTGAGAACCAGAACATTTGAAAACAAAAGTTGGACATCCAGGTTGGCTCCTGCCCGTTTTCAATCAGTCGGCTGGCAGGCTGACAACTTAAAATGGCCAAAACAAAGCGGGGATCGGGGCACCCCTCACAGGCCGATTCCGAACCTGATAACTTTAGAACTTGGCATGTCAACATCTGGAGTTTGAAACTCGAGGAAGATGTGCTCCATGAATTCCTACCTAGAGCTTCATTACGGAGTACGTAGCTCTATGTACGCTTGGTTAAGCTAGGTGCCACCTCTTGAGCCGGGTTATTCGAATTCGCTTCCATGTTCACACGTCACGGTTGCCAGTCTGGTGCTTCCCTTAATCAATGCCTCCAAAATCCCTCCTAACCGCCTCCACCTGTCGTAAAGGCTTCAATGCCTCCATCCAACAAGGCAGCTTGTATTCACCTCTACCAAGATGGGACCTGACATTAGCTGTCCAGCAGCACTTGTCAACTTTGCACTGCCCAGCATCTCTTCTCAGCCGACGATAGCTTTGTGACTTTGCTTCACACATAACGTATTTATAAATCAATCAAACCCTGGTATTCAGGTCAAGGAAACGCCACTCAATGCTTGACTCGATGCCACTCCGGGGTATATCTCCAGCGCAAACCGCCTCAACAAGAACCCAAAACCAGCAGAGAAACAGCCATGCGCAGAACACTAATCCTATGCAATGCCTGTTCCATCTCTCATGATTTCGTACTGACTCATACTATGGCCGACATCTGACGGCCGTTCATCTATGGGTATATCCGAACCCTTCTACATGTAATCCGCATCAATCTGTCACTCCCTTCACATGCCATTTCCTCCTCTTCCTACATAATGACGACACTAGCAAATATGCTCAACAGCGCCGTCGTTGGAGCCCAACTTCGACTTGAGTGCAGGTTGTCGCCACCGCCCGTTTGTGTCGGAGTGGAATTATACGTTTGGGATGAAGGCACCGTCGGCACAGCGATATTGGTCGCCGTCACTTCGAGCGAATCGTCCGTCTCCGACGGCTTATCGGCGAGGGTGAGAGTGCCCCAATGGATGTTGGATCCGGTCAACGTTGATGTCCATGATACCTCTGTCGGTCCGGTGTATTTGCCGTTGGTATAGCCGGAGCAGTAGCTGGAATAGCCGGAGCATGTGGCTGCGGTAGTGCCCTTCATGTTGCATTCAAGATCAGCAATGCTACGCAAAAGAAAGAAAAAGAATAGTTAGTTACATGTCCTTTCTTCTCTAGCGGTAACTGTGACGGGACCTAGGGAACCGTACTATGTGGAGGTCAAGGTGCCGTGGAACTTGAGGGTGCTTGGGCCCTCGACGATAATGAACGGGAATTCAAGCGACAGGTCGCAAGCAACCTGAGTCGCTGTGGGACAAAAAATAGTGTATGTCGTTTGGGTTGCCGTCTGGTTCTATTTTTTTTGTAAGTTAGTCAATGTGGACGTAACGCAAAGTTCAGCATCGGACATACCATCGAGACGATACTACCCCGTACAGCAGACCATTGTTCTTCGCTGTAGTACGGTATAAAGATGGGCGCTGTCGTGACGGTAGGCGTCGGGGTGCTACCGCGGTCGTTGGCATTGCAAGCCTTGAGGAGAGCTAGCAATGCAAGAGCCAGGGCTCTGGAAGATGCCATTGTTGGTCGAATCATGGCCACGAAACGGGACGGCCTGTCCTCCCGGGCGTGTTCGTCTCAATCGTTGCTCGGTGGTGTTCGGCACCGCGGTAACAACAAGGCACTGTCACTGCTAGAAGTAGCAACCTCCATCTGATGGGAGACACTGCAAGCGAGGCATGAGACGAGAGGAGGGCGGGAGAACGGGTCAAATACTGAATTGGCGATGGTGGACAAGAACCGCAGGTCTGATTCACTTCGTCAAGAGTCTTGGCTGTGGCCCAATGTGTTCTAGCGTCTGGTTGTGCTTGTCGTCGGACAAAGGACGAATGATGCCGCGCATTGGCGATTTATGCTGTTATGCGGTGCAATCTTATGCCATTGACAGGGTGCAAACGCCCCGTGTCGTTATGGCCCATGCACTTCAAAAATTCTAATGTTGCATCGTTTGCCTGCCGAGTAGGAAAAGAGTCGAATTCGTTTTTGCACTGTTCCCAGCATCGCGACCCAGATGACATCAGGACCCTGGAGTATTATAGGCATGCATGCACAAGAAAGACACTGCAGAGACGCCAACCAAGGCCTCCAGAATCTGGTTCAAAGCGATGGTGCCGATATGCCGTCAATTAATGCCGAGGCAATATCCAAGATAACCAGTGGGCTTCTGCTCAATTCTTGCCGTTTTTTGCCACGGCAGAGCGGAGATGTGGTTGCAGTGCCAAGACCGAACAACTGGCGCCAAGATTATGCCAAGACCGAACATGCAAGCCCGTAACGGCTATGTAAGTTGGGGAGTGCGACAACTTGATCATATCTCATCTCAACTTGTGTCGCTTGGCTGCTATCATTGGCATGACTTGGCCATCACTAGTAGAGAGGATAATTTCTTGGCTAAAAATTTGTAAGAATATCAGAGTTTAAAAAATATGATCCACGCATGGACGCTCTATGAGTCTATGTTGTCGAAGAACCATATACCACACATCAGGCTAGCTATGGTCGAACAAGACTTCTCCACTGATTTACCGTTAATTGAACGACCAAAAAGGAAAAGAACAACAGTAGTTGAAGTAGGAAAGAAACAGCAATTAGGTCACATTGGCTACTTTGTATTCGCTGCTAACCCGGGGGATTTTACGGGTGCGCATAGTCGTCACCTGCCTGGGCGGATCGAGAATTGGATGTATTAGTGACTGACCCGGAACAAATGTGAGAACTGATACAGTACCTTCGTCTCTCCAAAGCTTAGGCATCAGCTGGCTCTGCGACATTTTAACCTCTTTTGTCAGCGATAACTCCAGAACCATAGACGGAAACGACGTACCGCGTCAACGTGACAAGTCATATTTTGGGAGCCAAATGTCTTGATAGACTGTACTTTGCCATCTTTATAGTTCAACCGGACCTGTTGCGAGGTAGCGCGGGAGGCATCCATTTCGAGATAGTTGAGCGGTTCTATTATAAGAGCGGAATGTGCTGTCGTGGACACAGTATTGGGAAGATCGCCAGTGTGCGGGGCGTGGTGCATTCCGAGATTGAACCAAAGGACGCTGTTGCCGTTAGTTTTTCTTTTCTTTATTTTTTCCCTTTTCAGCTTGAAGACCCCCAATCCGTCATGAGGCGCCTTACAGGTCCTCCTGATCCAGAGATTCCCCATCAAAGAACTTGGCAAAGTCAATTAATGGGTCTGCAGGATTAAGCACGTTATACGGGTGTGTCCCTTGAGCTTCTGTGTCCTTCTGCTTTGTGACATAGAAGTGGTGATCGGCGAAATTCACGGCGTTCATGATGTTAGAGGAGTTCGAAGTCGTGAGGAAGATAACGTTCGAAGTTGCTACGCGATTAGTTCCACATTCAGGCAACTGTACAGCGCATTTAGCCCACCTACCAGGGGTGAACCTGTAACCGGGGTATTCTCCGAACTTATTCTTTGCTTCCTTGTTGACGATGGCGTACATGGCCGCACCATTAGGAGCCCAGTTGATCTTGGCTTCATTTTCGTTCTGGACAAACGATTTCTGCAGCTTCATAGTGTTCCTTTTGGCTCCATTTGACCACGGATATCTTTTTTTTTCCCTTTTGATCAGCATCTGCGCTACACAAGCTGATGGGCTCTCATACTTACTCGATGGTTGCGGGCACAAATTCCACTTTTTGGAGGCTGTTTTTCTCGCCCAATACATCAATATCAGCCTTGTAAGTGAGAACATGGTCATGCATGGAGCCGGACAGGTTGTCGTGAATTTTCCAACCATACTCCTCGTTGTTGGCGGAAAATCCGCCGTGTATATATCCAGAGGCTCTCACTGAGACCTCTATGCTCCCATCCAAGAAGAAATTATACGAGAACATATAGTCGTAGTTTCCGATGGATGAAATAGACCTTACTGTAAAAGCAATGTTCTTGGTAACACTGGTATAGTTAGCAGTAGAGTGGCGCTGTATAGGATATCCCTGGTCGAATTCGAACAAACCTGGACATGTTAGCGTCCTCCGAGACTGGGAGCGCCATGGTTAAACTCACAAATGGCATTAAATCGAGTGTATGATTTTTCTCCTTGTCGGTAGGTGGCATTCAGATATGTTGAATATGTCGGACAGTCGTATCCTAGGACCCTGTTAACTTGGTTGCCATGTGACCTGTTGTCGGCGGTCAAACTCACCATCGACAAGAGATACCACACTTGGCCCAATGCCAGGCTTACTGTCAAAGTATCTGTGGTGGCATATCCTGTAAGTTCTGAAAACATTATATGGCTACCGAAGCCGCCTTACGTTGTGCCGGACAGTACCGGGTCATTCCCTCTATTAGGTGTCAGGCCGAATCAAACCGCCACTTCACACTTTGTAGCACCACGTACGCGTAGAGAGCCAGCGATTCCTGCAGGCCCAGCTGACCATGGGCAGTTAGAATATAGCTCAATAGAATAATTGTTTCCGATTGCAACGGCCAACATACTTCGTATAGAATTCTTCTGCCCTTATATTGGACATTGAAGAGGCGTAATCCATTGTCTCTGTAGTAAGACAGGAAAAAAGAGAAGTCCACTGCATCAATTTAGTCCTACCGCGCCCTCATACGAAAGACAAACAGAAACTGCTCAGAACCTACTCCACTCGACGTAGTTTTCCTTTGCATCCACAGAGAAGCGATTCGATCCGGGCATAACGGCCGTGGGTGGAGGCAAATGGTCAAAGTTCATCGGGCTACCTTGCCTCTCTATTTGGGCCCACGGACCGTCCGAGTTGGCTCCGAGTAGTGTGAAGTTACTGGACGCTGAAGCGGCCCGGAACGCGTTCGTGGTCGGGTAGTGTTTGCCGTCGTAATACCATCCTATTACAGACCACTTGGATGGATCTCTGCCCATTACATCAACGCCGAAATATAGACCAAGCGGAAGAATGGTCTCCGAGTCAAAGGCTGAGGTAGGGTTGTTTACGAAGCCGGACCACAAAACCAAGCTGCCGTTCTCCTTCCAAGGTGGAAATATTGGCAACAGGCCAAGGGTATCGTTGAGGGTCTGGTGTTGTTAGAAGATTTTCTCATGACTCTCCTGGCGTCGTGGCCACTCACCCCATCCCACAGACGTTTCGTGATGTCGGCCACAGACATGCCTACGTCCTTGACATAGTGATCCACGGCGCTACGATCAGCAAAATCAACAGCTACTTTCCCCTTGCCCGCATTGTTGTAGAGAAATTGAAGCGGCTGCACCTGGGTGTTGTTAGCAACGGGAAGCGGGCCAATCACATAGTCCTGAAGATAGGGATTAGGCGTTGCGCCAAACATCAGAGTTGCGCGAGCGCATCGTGGCGGAGGTGTGGTTGTCTTGTTGTTGAGGAACGGAAGCGTGTCGCTTTTGTTTGGGGCCAGGAGCTCCACGAGAAGACTATTGACAAGACACGGACGGAGTCGACCAACGTGTAAGCCGCAAGTGCGATTTTGACGGACAAGGCCACATACATTTTATTATCCCAGCTATTCAGAATTTGTCAGTATTTTGCGTTGTTGTTTGCTGTTGCACCTGATGTTGGTTTCTCACCTCCCGGCAGCATCCTCTGTCGTAAGGTTCAGGCCAGTCGATTGCCGGTGCAGGAGCTCGATGACCCCGGCAGCTTCCTCGTCAGTAAGGTCGCCCCAGATGTTCGGGTGCGGTGCAGAGACGGCGGGCTGCCTCGATTCGCAAAGATGGTGCATGGGCACGGGAGTAGGCGACGCGCCCCATTTTTTACAGCTGGAGCTCGATGGGTTGGCCGCTGGGGACAGCCAATGGATCAGCGCTAATACGCTGGAGAAGAATGTCGACATCATCTTGACAGGCGACAAGAGTACTACTCTGTTCTTGATGCTTCATGTGCTCCCCCGCTGGTGGAAGGATGGATGAAAATGGAAGGAAGCAAGAGAGGGAGAAAGCATGCCCTGCGCAGACTTTTGCATTCCGCGCAGATCGCCCGTTGCTCTTCTAGTAGTACTAGTACTACTCGGTGGAATCCTGGTGAGAAGCTAAACCCCCCGATTTATCAGACACGGGCTGCTGTAGCCAGTAGCAAACCTTGATCAGAGACAACAGACAGGGCTAGAGGTACAAATTCTCTTTATCGGTTACGGAGTACTAGTAGTGACGGGCTAGATATTTCTTTTGGCCACAGTGTCCATCATTGCATTTTATCCTCAGCTCTTCTCTACCTTGTTGATATAGATTGGTTATATGTTACTAGGTACTCAAGGAGTTATCCACGCCAGATCTGCAGCTTCCTTGACAAGCATTGCGTTGAGACGTCGACGGTAGCATCCTTGTTCTCAGGTACCTAGCAGTAAGTACATAGTCAATGGGAACGAACGTGTTCATGTCGGTGGCAGACTTGGCAAGGCACTTGGTACTACCAGACAAACAACCGTAATATCACCGATACGTCATCAGGAGACCTCTTTTTCTTTTTTCTTTTTCTGCTCCCATAACATCCAAACATATTCAATCGTCAACGATGACTACCCGCGGGCAAGTGCACAACGATATAAATTAATCATTCAATAAAGCCGCCCCATAAAATACTTTTGTGGGGCAAAATCATGGGGAGATGTCGGCCCCGATCTACAGAGTACGGAGTACTCTTGTGAAATCCAAATCCAAAGTAGTAACTACGAGCAGGGGTTAGGGTTAGGGATATTCAGGGGACCAATCTGCTTAAAAGAGGGCCGACAATTCTCCACTGAAATTCCTCAACGACCTTTGACGGGTGGACAATAATCGACCGGCAACAAGACGGCTTTTACTCAGGCCAGGCACCAGTTGACGCCGCATTGAAACGGGGCATCGCCGTCTCGGCGCAGCCAGCGTCTTGCTCGTCGTTTGCTCAGCGCCGAGGCAATAGGTGCGCCCTTTTGCAACAACACACAGACGCCTGAAAAAGAAACACGTTTTGAGTTCCGCCAACCTCGCTTGGTGACGTAGTCATAGACCCCAATGCCGCGAGATGATGGACCAGGTGCCCCTTTTATGCTTTGAGTGGAGGCGCGCCAGTTTAGCTTGCTTCAACATCGAGATAGTGTCAGGTCGACCGTCGTCCCCCCTGTAGGGAGCTTGCATTTCGTTAAATAGGACGTGCTTTCGCTCTCTCTCGCTCTCTCCCTCCTCTCTTTGCTCGCCCTCGCCACGTTTGTTTTGCCAGCAGCACATCTCGTCGCCGTCTCTCGTTCATCATGGTTCGCGCCGCGCTCCCTCTCCTTGCCGCTCTGGCTGGCTCCGCCGTCGCCGCCGAAACAACAACCGTCAAAATCCTTGTTCTTGGCGACGAGTCCCCCTTCGTCGGCTCCGTCGTCAACGTCGACTCGAGCGCCACTACCTTTGCCGTGCAGTGTCCCTCCGGCACGCCCTCGGACGAGTGTGGCTTGCCGCCGGGTGGTGCGACTATTACCCAGGGCGAGAGTACATGGCAATGGAGCCTTGGCATGTCTAATAGCGAAATGGGGGTTCTGTATGTCGGCTATTTCCTTCCTTTCTTTTGCGTTTTCTTTTTCTTTTTGTTCTCCAACGCCGAGAGAAGAACCGCGAGACTGACTGGGTATCAGCACCCAAAAAGCCAACTGCAAGCTTGACCCGTCCAAGGATGTCGCCGCCTGCAAGATCGAATTCACCGAGGGCTCGCAGGTGACCTCTTCCGAGGTCACTGAATCCGGCTACAAGACGTCCATGTTCCCCGTTACCATCACCGCCGGCGCCGACAAGCTCTCTGCTTCTCCCGGCGCGAGCGCCACCAATGGCGGATCCAACAGTGCCTCCGAGACGGCTACTGCAAAGACTACCCAAGCAAGCAAGACTTCTAGCACCGGAGAGGCCGGACAGCCGGGTGAAGCCGCCGCAACTTCCACCACTGGCAAGAACGCCGCGCCGGCTGTGACGCAAAATGCTGTCTTGGCTGGCGTTGCCGCTATTGTGGGCGGTGTTTTGGCCATGTAAATCAGTCGAGCTGTTGGTTCAAGTAAACGAGTTTCACGTCATCAGACAGCCGTATGTAGTAGCGACCCAGGTCTATGGCGTTGCTGGTAATGGATCTGTATATTACCTTCAAAAGTGAATATGACTACAAACAACTCATCAAGAAACCGGAGATGAAACGGCAACAAATTGCAAAGGTCGCCAGTCGCATCTCGCAAACAAGTCTGCGCCCAAGTAAATTGCAAAAAACACCCAGTCAGGTATCAAGGCCAAAAAAGAAAAAAACCAGTCCGCAGCCTACATCTCATCCGGCCAATGCCAATACAGGCGCCATGCTGAAAGCGTTGCATATGCATGGCCGTGTCGTGTCCGCCCGTTCAACACCCGTTTCTCTCCTCCCGCCCATCTTGCCAGCTCGTACAATTAAAACAGCGCAAGCACTACAAAAACACGTCAGCACCATCTCGAGATAACCAACAACGAGGCCCCGACCTAGAGCTCCTGACCTTACCTTCTCATTGATTCGATTTCGACAGTACTTGCACTTCTTGGTATGCTTGATGATCGGATCATGCGAGATCAAGGTGTATATGTGCGCCAGCCCATACAAGGCGAACCCCACCATGATGAAGGAGACGACCTGGTAAATAAACGACCCGTAGGCCATGACGACGGCGCCGTCATCCAACGCCTGGCGCAGCGTGTTGTACCCCGTCGTGCTGTTGTACCCGTCTCCGGGTCGGAGCACCGCGAACTTTTCCTCAATGTTCTTGTTGACGGGGAACAAGATGGCGAGAGGGGGCATGAGGATGGCGCTGACAAAGGACTTGACGAGGTCGGTGAAGATGTTGGCGATGCTGCACAGCTATTAGCAGGTATTGCGGGCGAGCAAAACGGAAAGAGACTTTGGAAAAGGGGTCCGCACATTAAGCCGAAGGCGATTTGGAGAATGTTGCCCTGGAAGGCAAAGTCGATAAAGCCATCAAAGAAGCGCCTCACTCGATGCCGGCTTCGGCCGAGGAGGGATTCAGTCTCGCCGTTGACATTTTCGACGTCGCCGGGCATTTTTTTTTATTTTTTTCTTGTTCAAAATTCTCCTCCCTACTCTGCTGTGAGGACTTCTGCCGGTGTAGGATTATCCGCGTCTGATATTTGGCAAGTTTTTGTGTGCCAAATAGAAAGGGATGGCAGGACGGTAAAAAGGAGACTGAGATTGGAGTGAAACATGAGGCTACACATGAGAAGCGAAAGCACGAGATACTACGGCGATGGCTGCCCCACCTCTGTGACCTCCAGCTGGGCCATTCATTGTTGAGCCAAACAGGCTGAATTGAAACCTGGCTTTGCCGCTCCCTAATCTCCTCCCTCTTGCAATTAGGTATGGAGGGCCGGTTATGTAGAACAAGGACGAGGTCCTGGGATCGCGGTCAGTTGGTCACGATGAATGAGTGTCAAGGGACTCATTGAAGTCCGTGCGGAGCACTAGGAGAGTATACCAAATGCGAACGCGACAGTAATAAAGTCAAAAGTGTAGATGCTGTCTAGGTTCTTAATAGAGTGTATTTGGGGAATTAAAAAAAAAGAACACATCAGATAGTATGATTTAAGACATGAGTCTGAAATAAAGTAAAAAAAAACATAAGAGTGGAGAAACGGGGATTTGAACCCCGGACCTTCTACATGCAAAGCAGACGCGATAACCCCTACACTATTTCCCCTCTTATTATTGATCGCCACTTTATTTGCCTTTAAGAACTAATGCTATCGGCCACAACAGTTGAGATGAATACCAGACTCTATTTGCCAAAGCCTAAACTAAACCTCTTATTAAAAACACTTAGTAGTCCGCCGAGTCAATGAATTCATTTCATCAATAATACTGCTCATATCATATTCCTGCGAGATTTCCCTCCTGTCCAATAGTTTCTACCGTCTATGCGTTTAGTCTTGCCAACGGATACAAGTCTTACGTTGCCGGCACAGCACGTCTTATTTCTCTTCAACCTCGCCGATTCGCCGGAGTGATGTACAGGCCGCGCTGACGAAAAAAAAAGTGTACAATTTGGCAAAGTCGGACACGGAAAACCAGGCTTGCTTGCTCAAATTGCAGTCAATTAATAGAGTGTGTCCAGCAGGCACTCAGAGCCACGAGGCAGTAAATTATTCTAGCATCTAACAAAGACTGCGCTTGCGCACGTCACACTTTTTACAGGAAAAAATAAAATAAAAATAAAAACATTAAACAGGGGGTTGTGTCACAACAGTCTCCGCTTCTTGCGTTGAATTCCCGGATACACGCCCCCAATGCAACAAGCTCCAACACGGAAAAAGTAAACAACGAGTGATGATGCTTTGCTCATATGAAAAGACTCACGCACGGCGTGGAGCTCAGCTCCAAGTCTTTTCCGTCATGAGCCTCCTCTGCCGCCTCACCATGCAGAAGCGGACCATCCAGAACAAGGTGACGAATCCCATGAATCCCGTGGTCACCCAGCTTAGGTTGTAGAACTTTTCGCCTCTGCTCGCGTACAGTCCGACCGGATTGCCGATTTTATTGACGGCCTCGACGCCGGTGTTTGTGGCAACAGTGACGATGATGCTGGCTATGATGATGCTGAGGAACGCCAAACCGCCGACGGTGAAATTCACCAGCGCGAGGATGCGCATGTCGGGCTTGAAGAAGGCTGCGAGACCGCCTAATGCCGACGCGGCGCAGCAGCCTATGCCCAGGGAGTACATGATGAGCAGGCCGAGGAGGGCATTGTTGAGCACGTCGAGCGTGTCTTGGATGCCCTTGGGCCACTTGATGTCGGCGAGATTGAGCTTTGCAGGGCCAACTCTAAGTTCCTTGTCCAAGAGATCCGTCAGGTTGAGGCGGTCTATATGCATCTCGCGGTCAGCTTTTGACTCGTTGTTTTGCCTCGTAATCACCCCCCTCTTTCACGACGGATAGATGGGCACTTACGAGATGGGCTCGACGAAGTACAGTTGGTCACGTTGAGCGCAGCACCGGGCGCGGTGGCATTCGGCTGGAAGTAGCCCTCACACGAGTCCATGATGTGCAGTGAGTACCACTGCTTGATGCCAATCTTCTTGGCTATTTCGTCTGCAATGGTGCCGGTGATGTCATTGAGTTTGCCCTTTACACCGTCCGTCTTGTCCTCTACCCAGTCCTTGGCGTCGCCCAGAACGTTGGCGCCTGGGATTTCGACGTCTGGAACAATGCCGCCTAGGATGCCGCCTAGGATGCCACCGCCGCCTTTCTTGTCGCCACTCTTGTCGTCCTTCTTGCCTTTATCGAAGAGGTTGTGTCCGACCATGGAGGTATTGAGCTACATGCCAAGTTAGAATCGAAGATGAGTACTGCCATTTGCGGAATTTCTTACCCTGACAAAGGCATAGTCTTCCATAAAGCCTGGCTGGCGACCTGCGTATAGAGCCAGCATGGACAGAATGAAGCTGATGACGGCTAGGATGACGGGGAGGAGGATCAAGAATCGGCCGACTGCTGGTTTCATCGTGGCGTATTGCGATATGAGATTTTTCTTATTCTTTCCGTACGCTGTCTCCTGTATCAAAGTGTAAATGGTAATAACGGATGGTAAACTTCAACACACGACAAAATACAATACTAAGCAAGCAAGCAACGACTTGGCGGGCATTATAAACGACGTCTCATCTTCGCGTGCACAAAAAGGGTGGGCAGCCATTGATAGGCCTTGGCCACAAACCCCCCCATCAGAGTGCACATGTTGTTCAATCTGTGCATCTTGTTTGAATCATTCACCTCTTACAAGGCCGTCGTTGTCCGGGCTGATTCACCGACATCCAACCAAGGCGGCATTGAGGCCCTGGGCGCAAACAAGCACCGCCCAGGCATGTGCTGCAGCCTGCAGACCGTTGAAGAAACCCTGAACAAGGGTACGTCGGCCAAAGGAGGGCATCGACAAGACACAAGGAGACATTAGCGACCCAGACTTGTCTGTCTGATTGACGCGGTGGTTTGCAGAGCCCCGGTCTTGCGTCACAGTCGGCCAGTCTGGGACGTTGCCGCGCATCTCGTTGGATCAACAGAGTCGCTGGCCTGCCTTCTCAGCGCCCGAGAGGACAGGGATTGTTGACACCGTCACACCGTTTGCGCAAGCGCTCGTCAAGGGCTGTGGCTGTGAAGAGCTGCGACAAAGATGGGATGCCGGCAGCCACTCGTTGGGCTGGGCTTTGTTGGCTTTGACACGGCCTTTGATGGGTCGGGCGGCTGTGCGGGCGCTTCGAATGCCGTTGTGTTGCCGATGGAAACCATGGAATGTGGATTTGTTTGTTCATGAATGTGCCCAAGCCGATGGCGGACAATAGGTCAAGCAGTGGTGGTACATGATGTTTGTCACGGTTTGCAGGATATTGGTTGTGAAAACTTGTGACCAAGACGCGCTGCACGAGCAGAGGTTCCTCCACTTTTGGTTGTGCAGCTACATAGCAATTATACGATGGTTGTCTTGTGCATTGCGGTTTTGCTTGAAGGGGAAAGAGACTTGGCGCTAAAGGGGAAGGAGAAAAAAAAAAGAAGAAGAAAAAGGAAAATTCAAATGCAAAATGAAACAAGATGGAGTAAAAAACAACCAGACCCAATACTAAGCTATTTAGTCACGTACGACACACCATACTTCTGGTATTCGCAGGCCTCTATCATCTACACAATTTTGAAGCTACACAGCTGCATGCACTGTAGTTGACCCGACGAGACCCAAAACTACACCTAGCAAGAAAGAGGAAGCAGAAGAATAGAAGCGAAAAATAAAGATCAAGATGCGTTCGAGTACCGACATATTGAGCCATCGAGTATAGATTCCTCAGTCAAAGGGAAAATAGGGCCAACTCCAAGCGCCATAGCCTATTTCACTTCACTGCCTCTGCATTTCCATCATCCTTGAACACACCAACCATGGTGGTTTGAAAAATGAATGAAATACAAGGCCTTTGACAGCCAAGTTCGTTGTGCGGACCTCTTTTCATCCAGCACAAAGACGAGTTTTCTTTCGTTTTCCTTGTTCTGGTCTGGTCTGGCCTACAGGTTAACCAGCACAAAGACGCCGTCGAGAGCGGTGCAAGTCGGACATGGACCGGCAGGCCTGTCTGATTGGCGAATGGGCGGTTCCATGGCAGCATGTACAATGACGTCGACTTGCAGCGAGAGCCGCCGGTTGGTGTTTTGGCATTCGCCATGGCCGAGAGTTCCTCTGTTGCCGACATCTCAGAGTTGCACGCAGGGGCGAGGCATAAAATCCCCAATGGGGCTGCATATTTATTTGGTGTCAATAGTGCTTAACCCGAACCCTTGAACTAGCGGACTTTGTGCTTTTTATGCTCTTGTGTCGTCAGGCACCCGGCACAGCCACTGCCATCATTGATCAGTACCGCTTCGGGTGAGACGCGCTGTGGCACGTGGGAGTGCGCCGGCCAGAGGGACAATGCGATATGTGATGTCCGCGGCAATTGAAAGCAAAACACACGTAAACTGCAGCTCGGGCCCAAGCCTTCCACCACGAACCAGACCTGTTTTATCGTCTCGTCCGATCCTTTCAAGTCTGGTTCCTTAGCCTGCGGCAGACGGCCCTAAAGGTGCGGCGTGACCTCTGAGGCGTGACGTGACGGTGCCGTGACGCCCTCCCTTTCGACCCCGCCGTGACTCCCTCGCGCCATCTCTGCGGCCTCATTCTCATTCGACTTGACCCGTCGTCTCTCCAATCCTCATATAGCATTGCATCGCATCTCATCTCATCGCTGACCGCCGAGCAACGACGCCCTGCCCGCAAACCGCACGATTTATTCTCGCCTTGCAGGTGCAGGAGAGGAGACAGAGATTGCTCTTGTCCTCTGCCTCTGCCTTTTCCCTCCCCGTCTGGGCTTTCCTGTTGAAGAAAACACCAAACGTCCGACGCAAACAACATCGTCAGCCCATCACGACCATGAGAGTGCAGGCCTCTGCCCGCCCTGTCCCCACGCCCATCCTTCGCTGAAGCCAACGGTGACAATGCGATAAGGGGAATCAAACCTCCCCCCATTGCTGCGCTCAAGCCTGCATTTATCGCGGCGCGTCGTCGTCGTCGTCGTCGCATTCGTCGCGCCTCACCATCACGCCGCTCCCACCTTTTGATTAGTAACCAGTTATCACGATTTCATGTTTTACGCGGTTCACTGTCAAATTAGACAAGCCAGCGAGTTGACCAGCAATAATTCACCCATTTTTCGGATTCCGCAGCATAGTGACACCACAGCCTCACTCAAAACCACATCACCTTCACGACTCACCCGCCATGTCGTCTCTCGAGGCCAAGATCGTGGTCCTCGGCGCCCAGGGCGTGGGCAAGACCTCCCTCGTCATGCGGTACTGCAAGGGCGCCTTCAACCCCTCGCAGATAACGTCCACCGTTGGCGCGAGCTTTCTGACCAAGCGCGTCGTCGACTCCGACACCGACACCATGGTGCGCCTGCAAATCTGGGACACAGGTTGGTGCCGCCCTTCTTCACTCCCCATTCACTCTTCATTGGGCCTTGCCCCGAGTGGCGCCGTACCTATACCTATTCACCGGCCGTCTTTGACGCCTCCGTCCTATTGTTCTCCGCAAGCTTGCTAACCGGGCCTCCCTCCCCAACAGCCGGCCAGGAAAGGTTCAGGTCCATATCGCGCTTATACTATCGCGGCGCCAACGCCTGCATCCTGTGCTACAGCATCACCGACGCGCAGTCCTTTGCCGAAATGGGCGTCTGGCTCACCGAGCTGCGCCGCAACCTGCCAAACGACGTCGTTTTGCACGTCGTGGGCACCAAGGCCGACATTGTCGCCCGGGACCCGTCCGCCAGGCAGGTCCCCTTTGAGCGCTGCATCGCCTACGTTGCCGAGAACCTGGCCCCCGGACTGGGCAGCACGCCACCCCCGACGGCCACGCCGCTCAACGCGCCCGGCTCCATGCCAAGCGTGGAACCGCGCACGCCTAGCTCCAAGCGAAGTTCGGGCTTCTGGGCCCAGGAGGTTGGCTGGGACGCGTGCCACGAAATCAGCGCCGAGAGCGGAGAGGGTGTCGAGGAAGTTTTCCGGGTTGTCGCCCGAAAGCTGGTCGAGCAGAATCGCAAGATGCAGCAGGCCCTTTTGCTGGCGACGGCCACTCCGGGCACCCCCGGCTACGAGGCCGGCATGGACGGCGGGTATTTCGACGGCATGAACGTGAGGGGTAGTTTCCGTGTAGGACGCGACAGGCGGAGCTGGTTGTTTTCGCCTGCCTTTTCTCCAGCTGTAACGGTTGACCGGACGGGCGCCACGGCCCAGGAGCAGAATGAGCCCGATGGCGCATCAAAGGGCAGTCGCAGATGCTGCTGAGACAAATACGTCGCGATGGGGGAAAGTCGAAGCTGGCGTGGTAGGGCCAGGCTAGGGATATATCTGCTTGGATAAAACGGGTGGGAAGGGGAGTATTACGGAATGGAACCAAGTATTCGGGTTGGGCCTGGAGGGAACTGCTAAAGATACCCTTTTCCCTTTGGTGTATTGTTTTGGGCTCATCAGTCCACTTTAGGTGTTGCACTAGCTACGAGTCTCTCTCTCTTTTTCTCTCTTTCTCTTTTGTCTTGCTTTGATTGGTTTCCCGGCGGCTACTTTTATTTACGCTTCGTCTTGCGCGTGGGCTTGGTGCTTTTTTTGTTCTTATTTGCTGGTCTAAAACCTTTAGCGCGGTTTACATGTTGCATAGCTACACCTCGCTCCCTGATCGTCCTCATGCATAGCGTTGGATGACCTCTGATATTCGATGCTTCTAGCTTTGGACCATGTCTATTCATTGGTGTCTGTGAAATCGGCACATGTTCTATTTCCATATATAGGAGCCAGAGGGCTCACTCAAATCGCAAGATTTTGTCCTTCGATCAACCATGAAGCACATGATTCGTTACATCTGTACTAGAATGCGACATGAGTTTCTGCCAGCTCTCATGCGTCGGCAGTTGGCAAATGAGAATCCTTCCCCTCGCAGTGCTTTACGCATTCCCCTTCTTCGAGCCAATAGCATCATCCACCATAGGCACGCCTGGAATATCCACCCCCTTAATTTTATACTCCAAGCCAACATACCCATCACTCACAACCAATATATCCACCTTCCTGGCCTGTCCGCCCACCGCTTCTGGTAACTTGATCACAGTTTTCACCGAAGGCGTACTGCTTTGTCCCAGAGACTTTGCTCCCGGCGCAGCCCACGTCGCTCTCTTCACTGCAATGACCTCATCCCGCGTGATATCCCCAACGAGGACGAACCATCCTTCTGTCTGAGGTTTGGGGAACTTTGGAGCATATATACGTGCCCCTCTGTCGACTAGAGCGTTTATGCGCTTAATATTCACGGTCACAGACAAGGCCGTAACGTCTGATGTTGAAACAGACACATTGGGAAGGAAGGACACGGCACGAGCCACGCGGGACAGTTGTTGTGCCGATTTGAGTCCGAGTTTCTTTGACAGCTGATTGACTTCATTCGGTTTAAGTACGCTCAGTTTGCTGAGTGGCGTGTTGTCCTTGGTGGATTCGGGCTCAACACCAGGGAGTATAGATACAACGGGGTCCGTCGGCCAGCGAGCGGATTTGATGCATTGTAGGAGGCTGATCATTCGCAAGCAAGATGATAGATAGCCCAATTCTGTGAGGACATCGATAGAAGCTTGAATAATACGGATGGCTTGGTCGAGGACAGATGTTTGGTCGCCCACGTAATCCGTGATCGGGAGTTCAATTCTCGACATGTGCGCTTGGAGTAGCAGGAAGGCTTTGACATGTGGATCCCACATGGGTAAACCAAATGCGTGGCCAGGATATGGAAGATTTGCAGATAGGGTGTCGTTGATGAGATCTTCGTTATGGCGAACAGGTAACTCATCGTATTCGATGGCTCGGGACATCCACGATAAGACATCGAGGAAGGAAGCCTGCGCTTTTGCATGCTTCACTAGATGCCTGATCGTCTTGTGTGAGAGATAGTAGTAGCTCATGATCTTGCCAAGAGCTGTAGGATCTACGTCTCCGTTAGGAAACACCTCGACGCATTTGGACTCTGCAAGTTCCCCGAGAGATTTGTTGACCATTTCGATCATGTATTCGTTTGCAAGTTGCTGTGCAGCAATGGTAGAGTGCTCCTCAGCGGAGAGCTCCAACCCATAGTAGGATGGGTTCTTGTGTAGTCGACGAAAGAAGAACGTCCAAGTCAAGTAATCCAGCGCATCTTGTTTTGTGACAATTGTCTCGGCGGAAACTTCAGCACAAAGATGGTTATCAAGCACAGTATGGAGTGAAGATTCGACAGGGAAACCAGTGTGCAGGAAGTGTTTGTAGAAATCTTTTTTTGAGTCTTGGGTGAATATTCTCGCCACACCAGAGTTGTCGAATTGAGGACGGCCGGCTCGACCAAGCATTTGGAGAACGTCTGTGAGATCCATATCTCTGTATGCTTCTATTTTAGCATCGTAGAACTGAGTGCCTTTCACAACGACTAAGTGGGCTGGCAAGTTGACGCCCCAAGCTAGGGTACTAGTTGCCACAAGAATTTGGATTTTGTTATTCAGAAAAAGCTCTTCGGATAGTTGGCGATCTGACTCGACCAGGCCGGCATGATGGAGACCAATGCCGAAATTGATGGCTTCTTTGAGGGCATCATCCTTGACACGGGCAAGGTTCAGCTGTAGATCTTCTTCGTCCATGCGTAAGAACCGCCGGGGGTTATCTTCCATGCCGCAAAAGTTGATAAGGTCCTTGGCCGTGAGACGCGTCTGTCGTCGGGAAGCAACGAAGACAATAACGGGCTTGTCTGGGCTGTGGTTTTTGATAGCTAGAAACGTCGGGCGATTCATGGACTGCATCAAGGGACAGAAACCGCGGATTTCAGGGAAACCATCAATGTACAACTCAAGTGGTACGGGACGAACAGAGTGCTTAAAGTTAAACAGGCCTTCCTTCACCCCCAGCCAGCTACCTAGATCGGTAGCATTGGCGCAGGCTGTGGACATGCCAAGAAGTCGGACTTTGTTCTTAGTCGAGGATGAAATATAGTTCATGCCTAGTCAATATCAGCAAGGATTGTATACATGACGGGGAATGAAGAGCCTAGAACCTACGAGATACGATGATTTCCAAAATAGGGCCACGGTCTCCAGCAAGCAAGTGTATCTCGTCGATAATTACCAAAGAAACCTGTCTGACGTATCCTCTTGTTTGCCAGGAACGCGAAATACCGTCCCACTTCTCAGGGGTGGTGATGATGATGTCCGCATCCTTGATGGTTCTTGTGTCTGGAGTATTATCACCAGTCAACTCGACGATTTTGAGTCCCAATGGTTGGGCAAGCCTCTTTCCCCAGTCCTTGACTCGTTCACGAACCAGCGCTTTCATAGGGGCAATATACACCACTTTGGATTTAGGTCGTTCCCGGAAAGCCCACCACATAGCGAGCTCTGCTGCCACAGTCTTCCCACTCCCTGTTGGAGACCCGAGGAGAACATTGGCTGGTGTATGATACAGGGTGTGGAAAATCTGTGTCTGCATGGGGTTGAAGAATTGAAAACGCTGTGCGTAAATCTCTTCTAAGCCGGGGTTCTTCAGGGCTGAAATAGGCAGCGGCTGCAAGTTAAGAAGATCAGTGTAAACACTTTCAGTGTCTGGCCTAATGAGATGTTGAAAAGACACCGGAGTGACCGTCTCCGCACCAAGCCATCTATCAGATACTGCTCGAACATAAATCTGCGTTGGTAGAGGGTCAGACAAAGGAATTGTAAAGTTAAGCTCGTGTTCGTCATGAAGCTTCCTCCTGTTAAGAATAAAGAATTCGTGATGATAAATCTCTGAGGTGTCAGAGTTCTCAACCCAGATATAGAACGATTCAGATGTTCCGTGTATCTGGTCCTTCCACGAGAAATCCGGGATAACGTACAATTTTATTCGAAGTACATCCCGGTTCAATGGCGCAATTTCAGCCTCCACGTGAACCGTGGGAAAGTGATTGAGAAATCGGGAAATGGTCTTTCCGGCGCTGTGATTGTGAACCAAGCCTCCGATCTCAGCAGGTTCCATTTCCTTCATTGTCTCCATAGTCAGGTTTTCCTTTGCATCCAACTGATTCAAGACAGGTTTGGGTAAATCGAATTGATGAAGTGGATGCTGAAAAGGCCAGATCCTCTTCTCAATCGACTTGGACAACGTCAGCAGAACTAGACATTGGTGGCCCCATCTCCTGTTCAGGGCCAACATGAACAAAGCTCGGCAGATGCGGCCAGACTGCTGAGCTACGTAATTCATGTCATTGGACAATGCAAAATCCTCAGGCTGTTGTCTAGAGATGTACGATTGCAACAAGATGTTGGTTTTGGACTGTGGCGTATCAATGCCACCGTCCACATCACAAGGCACAACATCATTCTTAAGATGTGTTAACTCCTTGGCTTCAGTGTCTCTCGACTGCACATTATCGAACTCTCCACTCATACTAATCATCTTGAGAATGTCGGCCTCAGTAGCATGCGGCTGCATCATAGTGTTGAATACCTGAATGCTAGTATGAAGGATGTAATACTGGCTAGCAATTCTGCCTATATCCTTGCTGCGAAGCTCTTCTGTCCTCTCATTGAAAATGATCATCTGGCACTGCTGTAGAGTTCTTGCAGCTTGGATGGCTAATTGGCGTCGTCTCTGCACCAGAGTCGGATCATCACGAATTTCAGCCCACTCAATGCCGTACGCGGTTGGACTCCTTTGCATTCGGACGAAAAGATACGAGTATCCTATCCATTGGACAGCATCCTGGATGGAAGTTACTGTTCCCAGGGCAATTTCAGCATTGAGGTTGTCGACGAGCTTGGTTGAAAACTTGGACTCAATCGGCTGCTGCTCGGTAATAGCAGTCAAGTAATGTTGAAGCTTGTCTTGGGTGGTACAAATCATACCGATGCCAGTATCTTCGAACTGGGGACGTCCGGCTCGACCGAATATTTGCAACACATCTAGGATTCCGAGGTCGACAAATTTACCATCCGAAGCACTGTAAACCTGTGTACCTTTGATGACCACAGCAGCAGCGGGCAAGTTCACACCCCATGCTAGTGTAGCAGTACAGCAGAGCACTTTCAAAACACCCTCTCCAAAGAGTCGCTCCATCAGATTCCTGTCCGCTCTAGCCATGCCGGCATGGTGGATTCCAATTCCTTTGGAGAGAAGGTCACGAATATCCTTGGCCCGAGATGATTTCATATCGCGGGAGGCTTGATCGTATTTGGGATGTCCACTGGGATCAAAAAGATCCATACAAAATTGCTCGATTGCCTTCTGGTGAAGCATTCTCGCAGTGACCATGGTATCTCGCCGTGAGTGCACAAACACCATAACTTGGTGGTCTCTCTCCAGCATCTCCTTGACTTTGTCAAAGGCAATATTGTCCAAGTTCTCTTTGGATTGCTTCGACCCTGCCTTGCCCTTGACGCCAATAAAGTGCTGCTCAAGAGGTACAGGACGAAACGAGGCATCAAAGTAGAACAGTCCAGCGTACTTGTTGACCTTCAAAAAGTCGGCTACATCAACGTAGTTGGGGAGGGTAGCACTGAGTCCGATGACTCGGATAAGAGACTGTGTGCTCTCTACCTGCCGTTCAGTACGGGCAACAAGGGATTCTAGAACCGCGCCACGCTCATCATGCAACATGTGGACTTCATCAATAATAAGAAGGCGCACTTTTTGGACCAGCTCTGTGTCTCCAGTACCCTTTCTCGTAACAACATCCCACTTTTCTGGGGTAGTGACAATGATCTGGGTTTGGACAATTTCCGATTTTGTCAGCTGCATATCACCAGTGTACTCGCGGCACTTGATACCTAGCCAGGCAAGTCGCTTGCCCAGCTTTTCAGTAACTTCAGCGGCCAAGGCTTTCATGGGGGCCACGTAGACAATTTTGAAGTCATCAATGTCCACAGCGAACTCGGTCGCCTCGGGATTCTCGATGGGATTAGGGTAGACATGCTGGCCAATCGTATGCAAAATCGTCAACATGGCCGCATCAGTTTTGCCCTATGATTGTTGTTAGTGGTGACTGAGTGTATTATACGGGAAATGCTGTTAGATTGGTATCGACTTACGGCACCAGTAGGGGCACAAATAAGCATGTTCTCATTCGTTTTATATCCTACGGGAAATACAAGGCTCTGCATACGGTTGAGCGCCTTGTAGCCCTTGAAGGTATTCCGACACAGGCCATCAAGGTCTGAGATAGCCACCAGCTTTTCTCCGGGGCCAAGGGTGCCTTTCCGACCCGCTGGGACAAAGTACTCTTCATACTTTTCAAACTGGAGACGTTCACTTCCAACAGGCAGGCCATACTTTTT
Organism: Metarhizium brunneum; assembly: GCF_013426205.1. NCBI lineage: Eukaryota > Fungi > Ascomycota > Sordariomycetes > Hypocreales > Clavicipitaceae > Metarhizium > Metarhizium brunneum. The sequence goes on along the minus strand of NC_089422.1, from coordinate 8,061,809 downwards.
GCCAGCAAAGCTCAGAGTGTTTCCAGCCTGGTACGATCTGTATACATGCGGATAGTGTGGTTCCTTCTTGGAGGCAGGAGATAGTGAAGCACTCTTGTGCTCAAAATCCTGGCGTTTTAGAGCAGCCTCCCTCTCAGACTTGTTCAACAACCGACGTGAAGTGGGATGCTTCTCGTCGCGGCCTTTCGACTCAGCCACAAGAACGTCCTTCTTGGACAGTACATCAATGACAAAATCGAGATGATCGAATCCAACCAAGTCGGTTAGGTGTGACTGAAGCTCATAGTCTGGCTCACCAGAACCCAGAACGCTCATAATCTGGTTTTGGAAGACATCTGGAGAGAGATTGTTGTTGGCGGCAATTCCGGCTGATGCATCTAAAAACCAATGCAGGGCGCTTTCTGGCTCTGCGGCGCCAACTCCGTCAACATCAACGTCAACAAGGTCGCTGCTATATTCGTCTTGTTCGGTGTCCGATATAAAGTCCCACACGTCGTGGTCGTCATTTCCAGATGAGAATCCTTCCAGGTCGTCATCGTCATCGGGATAGCTCTTTTCAGCTTTGGATAGCGTGGGAAGCTTGAGATTGGCGAGGGCAGTTTGCATTGCTGCAAATTGCTCCCTCCACTCTGCTTCGGCGGCAACTAAGTCCGGAGACGCCATATTACGAGATGGTGCAACTCCGATGATGCCGTCGTGAAGAAAAAAAGGGAGAGCGGTAGCAGCAGGTTAAAACAGACGAGCATTGAAAAGGCAATTGGCTCAAGCAGAGAAAAAGAGGAAAGAAAGAGGATTGCGAATTCCAGATCTCCGTTGCCGCTCTATTTTGTGCGCAAAGAATATTAAGCATCAATGATGCCCCTCTGGAGCATTGAAGAGTCACACCGTTCCTCCACCAGATCTACCAAAGATGTCAGCCAAAGCTGCTTCGAGCCCCACCTCGAGTGCCACCTCCTGCCAGTCAACAACACCGTGCCATTATCAAGCTCGCACGTCTTCCCACCAGACGCCTGGACACATGTGACATCTGGACTGGCGGTCACTAGAGTTAACCCGGTGCCTGAGCGCTCGAGCCCAGTGTTTCTTTGTCCCCGGTGCCATCAAATTGCTCCTCCTTAAGTAAGTGCTTAAGCTGCCTCGTCCACTGGTCGCTGCAAGATCCGACCGCCTGGTCAGTCAACCCAGTGCCAGTGCCAGCACTGGGTGAACCACTAAGCGCTGCAACGCTGGAACGCTCAGCTCGAGACTCTGGACCCCTCCCATCTCCCATCCATCCACGTCGTCCATCTCCCTGGCCTCACTTCACCTCAACGTCGCAGTGTGCACCTCGTTTATTCTTTCAACCTCGCCGCACTATCACCGCCCATTCGTACCTTCGATCCAGCTCGCAGACTCAAAACCCGGAGCCCGAACCCGAACTTTAACCACCGCCATGAAGCTGTCCTACATCGGCGTAAGGCTATTTACACCCATCGCCCAACCTTCCACCGGCGCAAATACTCACGCTTAGTCTACAGATCATCAGCTACGACACCAGGGAAGGCATAGATCCCAAGAACAGGGAGCCCTCACAGGAACTTGCGGTGGTCAAGGACGTCAGCTCGTATGGTTTGCTGACCAGAAACAAGTTCGTCCCGCCCGCTTTGCCTTGATGCCCCATTGACCGTCAACGAAACCGAAGTTTTCTAACAGGCCCTGCTCAGTTATGCCCAATTCATGACCTTCTTCGCGAAGCAATTGGCAGAAAAGGCAAAGCCTAACCAGCGGCAATCCGTCGCGCAGGATGCTCAAGGTATGGGCCAACACGCGCCGCCACCGCAGTAATTTCCAAGACGCAAGACCTTTCCGCTCACTCGAAACCAGATTTCGTGTTCCACGTCTACTCCCACAAATTGGGTGTGTGCGGTGTCGCCATCTCCGACGCCCAATACCCTTCCCTCGCAGCCCACAAACTTCTCGGCAACGTCGTCAACGAGTTTCTCGCCAAGTTCCCCGCCAGCTCATGGAAGGACCTCACTGCGTCGAGCCCTCGGGCAAATATCAAGGATCAGCTCGCTGAGTACCAGAAAGAGCTCCAGCAACAGCTCGCCCAGTACCAGGACCCTGCTCAAATAGATACAATCGGACAGATTCAAAGGGAACTGGACGACACCAAACAGGTACTGCACCAAACCATCGAGAGTGTGTTGGGGAGACAAGAAAAGCTCGATGAATTGGTCCACAAGAGCAATGACTTGTCTGATATGAGCAAGGGCTTTTACAGTACGTCTCACCCTTTGGCTGTATAAATGAATTCAGGAGTGCTAATTTGGCGGGCGTAGAGCAAGCCAGAAACCAAAACAGATGCTGCGTGTTGATGTAACCGGGAAAGAGGGAGATGAAGCGGCCAGTTGGCTTGGAGTTTCCTTTCCGTATCCAACTGGCGGGCTTGTTGGTTCAAGATTGGTTATCGGCTATTGGTTGGCGCACCCAGACTCGCATTTACATACACTGGAATTATGATCCGCTCGTTCGACAGCTCAGCACTACTTTGCCAAGAAAAGGGTCCATCGGCGTTTCTCGTGGCTTGGCCATGGTCAGGATTAGAAGTCATGCAGGAACGCTTTCAAGTGGCCAGCACATATACGGCTGTTCCAAATATTAATACGGGACAAGACAAATTAATAAAGCCTCCCATTTGGAGTTGAAACATCTCCTTCTTTTTTATACTTCTGGAGCTCATAATGTCTGAGAAAGGTATTGGTAGCAGAGACTAGTCCCGAATGGCCTGTTCGGCCACCTTGTAGCGTCCAGCCTACAGAATAATTTCCAACTACATCATATGCCAGACGCAGTATCCTAAAATCCTCAAACAAAGAAAGAAAAAAAAAGTGCCCAGATGGAACCTAAATGCTGGAAATGTGGACTTTAGAGCGAATGTAGCGTGGACCAGCCCCAAATCAAGATATATCCTGATCATATCAACCGCCATCATTGGCTCCTTGCAGAGCCTCCTTTGCTATATCCTTAACTGGCTCTCCGGCGCCAGCTGTCTGATCTCCCCCAGGGATAACACGACGATTACTTTGGGGCTAAAGGCCAGCCCTCCCTCCAGTAAAACCGTTCATATCAGCTTTTGAAACAGTAGGTCATACCAGTCATACCCTCTCCAGCACCACCCGCTCACTATTCCTGTGACCTGCAGAGGGTGATGACGGATCCAACTTTGGGTCAACCAATCGCGGCGTGGAACTCTTCGTCTCAGCTATCCGCCTCCCTTCTATGGGGTGCATTTGCAGTGGGCCTAGCATTCGGCGCTGTTCGCGGGATACACTGATTTGACGAGCAATCGATATTTCTACGGCGTCCTGCACCGCTCTATCTTCATCTTCGTCTGGCTCTTCTCCTGAGAGGCTGCTTAAGCTTAGGCTGCCCTGGACGCCAGTTGTGGAAGTAGTATATACTGTTGAGCGGGTGGCTTTTTGTAGTGTCAGAGGGCTTGGGTCTGACTGCGACGGGTTGCCCTTTTTATACGAATGGCTCCTGGCAGGCGGAGGGGATAGTCCGCCTTCTTCCATGTCGTTCTCTGAAAGATCAACGCTGCTGGCGATTGTTGATTTGGATCCTGAATGTTGGTGCGTTGGTGATTGGATGTGAAACTTGGATCGGAGCTGTGGTCTGTCGCCTTGGGTGGAAATCCCGCTGCCAACAGTAGGTTTACTTCCCTTAACGGATGCGAGTCTCACTATATGTGGTGATTTTCCCTTTTCTCCATCACGGAGATGTGAATCCGTGAATGTCTCTTTTGACGGCGTGCCCATGATTGCAGGCGATGTGTTGGACCTACTGCGGGAACTTTGATGATATTTCCGAGTTGTTTGTAGAGGCTCGAGTCGTAATGAAGGAATTGGTGGCAAGTCTCGATCCATGCTTTGTTTACGTCCTGAACGCAAAATTTCGGTTTGAGAACCAGGGCTAGAAACTTCTTCGCGAAGTGCGCGTATCTTATCCTGGGTGACCTGTCGACGGGCGAGAAGAGATGTCGCGCTGCGACGTTCAAGAAGATTCGCGAACATCACACTATATCTGTCCAGGGTGATGTTTGGTATTTCAACATCAAGAATTGGCTCCTGCTTGATAGGATTCGAACCCTCTGACACAGGTTCTCGATTTGGGGTTCGTGTGCTATCCGGAGTGGTCTGTGTTTTGGCTTGAGGTGAACCAACTTGGGGGGACCATTTTGATTCTGACCCTGTAGGTTCCGTCAACGATCTTCCAAGTGCCTTTGCCCTTGGTGATACATTAGTATCCCGCAGGTCAGTATATCGCGGCCCACGAGAAGCGGCCGAAGTTGGCGTTCCGCGGGTTGGTGTGTCGCTCGGGGAGGTAAGCTGATCCGGAGAATCCATAGCTCTATCATTGTTCTTGACTCTTTTCGACTTGGACCTGCCAAATATCCCCCATTTGCGCGACTTGGATCTAGAAAGCCCATCTTTTGTTTGTTGTTCGTCCTGGCTGTCCTCCCTGGCCGCTATGACAGTGGTTTCAACTCGAGGTTGCCAAACATTCCCACGGGAGCCACGTTCTTCAGTAGGGCTGCCAAGTGCCATTCCTATAGGTATAATGCCTGTTCCATCTGCTTCGTTTACGTGAGGCCCCCGAAGGCCTGTTGCTGATGGATATTGATTGTCTGGAGGCGATCTTGACAGAACCGTTCCTCTGCGCATTGGCCGGTGGTAGGACTGAAAGCCACTGGGCGTAGTAAATCTCTCCATGTCTGCCAGCCCAGTTGGTGTTGGTATTTCAGACATTGTTATGTTGTCAATGCCCTGGTGCCGTGCTCGATAATTCAGTGACGACGACCGAGACATCGACGTGGCTCGTTGAAGACGATCCATTTATGCATACAGCTGGCAATGTACGTAAAGCCGGGTGTGTTTGATATGACGGGAATGGATCTGCCTTGACTGAGCGCCGAAAAAGTAGCGTCGAGCAGGGTCTTTCCTTCGGGAGAATATTCCATTCCACATCGAAGGGTACAACCCAATCCGAGGGCCACAAAGCACCGGAGGTAGATCAGAGCCGTCTTCCTGCAGCTCAGTCCTGTCTTTCCAAGAGTCCTGGTTGGGTGGTGCAGCAGGCACACTCAAGGACCAGGTAAGATGGGCCAGTTGGCCTCTCCTTATGAATGCCGTGTACTTTTGGCCAGCATAAAACACTGCCTAAACGGGGCTTATATGGAATTGCTACGTGAGCGAGGCCGGGCCGTTTGGCGGTGTGTAGCACCGCAAAAGTTCGATTACGTTTTCCGTTTCGAAAGATTATGACGAGGATGAGGCCGTGGAGGGCCAGAGAAACAAACGGCAGGCGAGTAGGGAACCGTGAGGTGTTAAGAACACGGACAGGCGGCGAGATGAAATTAGAGAGGACTTTGGGGCCAAGATATCCAGGCCAGTCGCAGACACGGCATCAAACAAGCCCGGTCCCAGTCGATAGCCTTTCCCCAGCTTGCGGCTCGAGGGGGGCCGGCGCAAGCTGGGCAAAGTGAGCCATGCCTACGCCATGCGCAAGTCAGTACGAATCTCAAGTTTGCTTTCCCGTCATGCGATGAGCAGCTTAAGCCGCCCGCTGGCGGGAGCGGATGGCTGCACCAGCAACGCCATGCCAACATGAACAGCCGCGTGTTTGAGATGGATGGGACGACTATCCTGGCAGCTCAATCCACACGGGGAGCATCTGGCCAAAGAGGCGGCGTTGAGCACGAGACTGACTAAGTTTGCCTGCGCACATGCAAGGTTTGCAAACACCCTGCAACCCATGGTCAAGGGGAAACCAACGAGGGTAGGTGTGGGTACACGTATCTGCAGGGCTAAAATTACTCGGGAGCAACAAAACCAAGTTTAAAGGACAGGTCGAGGTGCGCGTCTTCAAACGCTCTGGAAAGACTGTCGAACAGAAGTTGTGCAGAGTTCCATGTCGTAAATGAAGGGTAACTTGGGGGTCTGTCACACGTGGACCCGCCCTTCAAAGGTGCGCGGGCGCTTGGCCAGTCTGTGTGCTGCCAGTATGTACATATCGATGCATCCAGAACACGTGAATTGCTCGGCGGGCTCACTCTCTTTAGCATGCTAGATGCGCTTACCCCCTTGGTATTTACTGTATTCAAACTCTCCCTAAATATTTACTCATTATAAAGTATATACATATGGATAAATTTATAATATACAGCCTAATATAATAGCCAGGTACCTGGCGAGGCGAGAGCAAGCCAGCCGGGCAATTCGCGAGATAACGTACCTACCAGGTACCGAGGTGTCTAACAGCATAGCATGTACTTGAACTTGGGTGCATGCAAGTCCGCATGAGTGGTCGCCGAGATGCAAATGGCTTGCGGATGCATTGTGTGGCTTGGTGCCAAAGATGAAGCCACCCATGAAAAGCATTTTGACGAGTCCGGGATTTTGATGTCATGTCGACGGTCCAGTGGCAAGTCTCAGTCCTTTGCCTGGAGGTTTGTCAGGACTCAGGAGCGTGGCTTTGCATTAAAAGATGCCTGATTCGGAAGGCGTGGTCATCTGCTTGTCTGACAGGATATAGGTCGTCGTACTTGCCTTGACACCTGGCAAAACCCCCCGCCCATGTTTGAGCACGTTAATCTTGTTGGCATCACATGGATTGTGATGTTTTTTGAGAAGCGGATTGGATTAATCTTCATGTTTCGTCCGTCCCGCTTATCCGCACTTCTGTGCGATGACACAGCTCCTCGATCATTGGCCTGGGTCGCACTGTCAAGCCCGAAATGCCAGATTGCGGAGACTAAATCGACAGAGTGCAGGACGGACTCTGCAGAACTCTGCAGCGCACACACTCGGCATCTGATACAGGAACCACATGTCGACTGCAGAACGTTTACGCTAAATAGCTACACTGCGTCAACAAACAGGCCTTGTGCCTGGGGCGTTTGACGAATCCCTGTCGGCGATTGACCCCTTGGGATGCCACCAACATCGCAGAGCTTTCTTTCCCCTGACCGTCCAAGGGTAGCTCCGACCATCACCGACATGGTGACTTGTTTCCCCTGTGGGCGATGCGTGGCAACAAGTGTCTCATCTTTGCGCAGATCGCCCTCTGTTCAGACGTCGATTGCCTGGGAGTCCCAGACAACCAGGCGCCAGCCCGCGCCAGCGAACCTTCATTCGAAAGTTCTCTGCAATTCCCACTCCGTAGGTGTGTGTGTGTGTACATTCAAGAAAGCTTTCATTGTCGCAGATTATCGCCCAATGTGAGAAATATCCGCATTCAGCCTTGCAGAAGACTAATTCTCGATACATCACCAGGGGCACTATTATTTAACTCACCATCTCACACTAACGAATACCCTTCTCCAAATGTCTTTTGGCAGGAAGGACTAACCAAGCTCGAATAATCTCAGGTTAATAACACACCGCCCCGCCGAGATCTCGGGAAGGTGGGTGTGGTTGATGGGATCCTAACTCGTGCCAGAACGGTACGCAGTCAAAGGCAAGTCCAAGGAGGGTAGGTACGTTACCTCAATAATGCCGAGTCGTCAAAGCGACAACCAGTGATATCCTTGATAAGATGTGCTTCAAAGTCGGGGATACCGTATTTCAACGCGGTTGCGCTACTGACTGCTTTTGAGCCAAAGCCTAGTCGGGCTAACTCTCGACAACAATATTTATGACTCTCTTCGGACTCGGGTTCAAGGTGTACATACAAAGACACTGGTGACATGCACCAGGCTCGGAGAGAATTTGTTCTGGGCTAACGGCTCTGAAACACAGTCGGAGAATTGGGGTCAGAGCGCACTCCGTGTCCGTACACATACAGGAGCTGAAATGCATTGACGTAGGAGTCAAAGGAGACTTCGGGGCTCAATTGCTGGCACCGAGCCTGTCACTGGAGCTCCCTACGGAAGTAGGCGGATGTGGAATTTCCAAATACATTTCCGCGACCCCATTTTTTTATTATCGTGGGCAACTTGCCAAGTATTGCCACTCTACATGGCAATAACATGCGGGAGATTGCCACCTCCTTGGTGTTTAATGCGGCTAATTGTGCATGGTCAGCTTCTCATAACCAGCGTTTGTCGGGAGCCTCGTCCTCCACGATGCGGCCATAGGATCGGCAGATGAACCTCTTTCCCTTCTCTTTTTACCATGCTGACAGAAATTGCCTAGTCTGGCGCCCATTCCGAATAAGATGCGTACATGTTAAAAGCCGCCCAACAATTGCTGGGGTCTTTGAAGTTGGGCCTGTTCATTGACGACAGTTGGAATATAAGTAAGGAGAATTCTCTCGGTGGCATGCGAATAGACTCGAAATTGAGCAAGGGATATAAATAAATAGAGGAAGAATGAAAAGACGTGTGAAATAAAGACAAAGAAACTCTAGTGCATAATTAAATGGTCTCAGACGAGGAAAGACACCTAGGTGCTTGCATTGGAGCTGTAGCGATATGAATCGAATGCATTGAGCCTTTAGCAAACGAGAGTGGCAAAGAAGTTGTGCGCCCAACTTGCCAACCCCCAAGTACAGACATCTGGGTGCATTAAGTACCATGCTTAAGTACTTTAGGTTACCACGCCACGACCATGGAGTTGAGACGTCATCGTCTGTTAGCACCAGGAGAGGGGGAGCAACAGCGTGGCTATCCCAAAGGGGAACGACTGATTGCGGGCGATAACATCAGACATTATTCTCCTGTAGTACACATGGGGATGGCTAGATGTTCTTAGGCACATTGCCGGGACTGTACCGTACATACTTATGTTGCGTTGGTGCGGTCGGCTTTTGTCACCATGCCAGCTTCGCATGCCCGAATTGGCCATGCATTCGGGTCTGCAGACGGGGATGAAGGCCGCTTCGAAAGGGGACGACAATGACTTGCATGTGCAGTGCCTACAGCTGAAGGGCTGGCGGCAGAAACATGAAAGACGTCGCTTGACACTGCGTGACATCAAAAGGTGAGCACTTGCATCATCACATCATGGTGGGGGTTCCAGATGTCAGCTCAAGTCAACAAAGTACCCCTCGTTGGAAAAATCACAGCGGGGAACGGCCACAGACATTGGCTGGTGTTTAATCTCGGATGAGCAAGACGGACAAAAGACACGCGCCGGGACAGGAGGGGCACAAGCAACGGGCTCGACCGACTCCATCACACAAACAAACTTGGACCTTTGACCTTCATACCCGTTCTTGCATTGCTGCCGGCGCAACCTACTGCTCAGCTGCGGCACCTAATACTTTTGTTTAATCTCCGCATTCGCTTTGTTCGTTTCTGCATCTCCAGCTCCCAGAAGCCCTCACCATGTCGTGGCAAGGTACCGACCATCCCACCGCTCCCAGTCAACAACCCCCTCCTATCACCGCAACTGCATCATCGTTGACTAACCCTCGGCCGTGCAGCTTATGTCGACACCAGGTAGACCTGCGCCCTCCATCTCCGGCCCCTCGTCCTCGCTCCCGATGATATAGTAGAAAAAAGCTGACTCTTGGCCTTGCCCAGCCTTGTGGCTACCGGTCACATTGACAAGGGCGCCATTGTCAGCGCAGCCGGCGACAGCGCCTGGGCGGCTTCGACCGACTTCCAGGTAAATTTTTTAATTTTTTAATTTTTTTTTTCAAAATCAAATACCGCCTCTCCCCTCTTAGACGATGCCCCACAAACAGCAGCGGGTGTCGCTCATGGATGTCCAAACAGACTGCTGACTGATACTCTCTGGGCTCTCAACGGTAATAGCTTAAGCCCGAAGAGATGAAGGCCATTTCTGCTATTGTCAGCGGCGACGCCGCCGCCAAGGACAAAGCCTTCGCGGAAGGTCTCTACATTGCCGGCAGCCGATACGTCATGGCCCGAGCCGATGGTCGGAGTATCTACGCCAGACAGGTACGGGAAGCTTCTTGACATTTTCCCCCATGTCCTGAAAGCTAACATAGTTTGGGTTTTGCTTCTGCGGACAGGGTCGATTGGGTGTTGCCATCGCCAAGACCAAGCAGGCTATTGTTGTTGGCCACCACGGCGAGACTGGAGTCGCCGGCAATGCTAGCTCGACTGTCGAAGGACTGGCTGACTACCTTATTGGTCAGGGATACTAGAGGTGGGAAGGAGATGTATGACGAGATGAAGCTACACAAAACAAGTCGACATGGCAAGATGTTACGAACATATGAAGATTAGGAGTCTATTAAACTCAACCGGCCGTCTGTTACTACAAGTTGTTACTTTTCGTCAACATGACCTGTGACGAAGTATATTTGGCAGGTATTGAAACCAGGAAACTAGACAGCATATCTCGCATCAACGCGGAAACCCCTACTCGCCATTGCCGGGATGCTAGAGCCAACCCAGATCACATTTGCAAGAAACCAACATAACAATGTTCAAATCTGCCAATAGTAGCTTTTGCGCCGTTGACCATAGACCGGCTACCGACGTTGGTTGGTACATTCCCTCATCCACCCTCTGCTATGCAATATGATACAGAATTTCCTTTGACTTTTCCACACCTCTACGCCCGGAATTCGAATACGCCGGATCCGTCCCTGCGTTTGTCCCTCCCACCTTGGGAGATGAATCTATGCCCAGTCAAAAAGCACGGAGTCTTGAAAAAAAATCCCTTACTCCCGCAACACATACACGTACTCCATTATAGATCCTTCATTTCTCACCAAATTCCACTAGCATGTTGACAATGTTCAAAAACGCATTCGTATCGGGTCGCAGAACCAGACTTTTAATTCCGTTGCGGTCCTTTTTCAAACCGGCAACTCTGCATTTCGGCGTCCCAGTCCTATCCTATCGACAACCATGCCAATATACGGCCCAACAACGGGTATTCCCCTCGCAAAGCCGGCAATCGTGCCCAAGAAATCTCCAAACAGGATAACTATTCCGTACGCCTCGACTAAAAAGCCGATAAAAGTCCAGCGCATCAAGATCATCGTCAGACCTGCAAAGAAGGCTGCTGTGCCTTTGGCCTTTTGTTTGCGCGCGAAGAAGAGGAGCGTCTTCTGGGGGCCGATGATGATTGTCAGGCCGATGAGGAAAAGGATCTACACATTGTATCAGCTTTTGCTCGACTTTTTCCCCTTATTCGAAAAAGAGAGCAAGTCGCCTGCGTCTTTCGGGGGGGCGAGAGGGGTGTCGTACATTTCCCATGGCAAGCCTGCTTGCCGATTAGATACCATCGTGAGGGTTGGACAAGGGAGATACGTACATGGCGCGATCAAAGAAGAGCATTACTCCTCCGATGAGGAACAGGCCTCCTGTGGAACAGGTTAGCTGTCGAATGCTCGGCATTTGCGCACGAGAGTGGACGCCGCACACGTACCGCCGGAGCAGAAGACCACCCCTATTTCTGTAGACATTGTCAGCGCCCATCTTCCATGTTCAGCTCTGGCTAGTCCATCGCCGAGTTGTGCACTTTGCGACGCCAGCTTGCTGTGTCGCGTGTGCCAGGGGGTTCCATGGTCGTGTACATACTTTGGGAGTCGGACATCCACATCGACATGGTCGGCGGTTTATTTTCCCAGTTCGTTTTTAGGGACTTTAGATTTTGGTGGATATTTCGGATGGAGAATGTGGTCTCGAGGCAAGCGCTTTAATGAGGATTCGTGTGAAAAGGGGAATCTTTTTTTTTTTCTTCCTTTCCCTTCTAAGATTGCATGTGGTTCTTCTTGATGGGTACGAATGGACAGCATGGCGTTCGGGGTCTCCAGCTATTGGGGTCAGGCACGGGCTTTCCTGAGGTGTAGGGAGAGGGTGCGACAAACATGGTTTAGCGCGATTGGGGGAATGAGAGCGACCCACTGTCCATTTTTTGCTGGCGAGATAAATTTCGAGGCTGGAAGGACCTAGGACTGATTCCTTCAACCTTCGTTGTCTGATACCTTGATTTCCAACAGTTGAAGCCCTTGTTTCCTGGGACTTGTGCACCTTTTTCTGTCGTGACTGGGCTAATTATGGATACATGTTCGCACGGAAAGCTAAGTGACTTTCCAAGCATGACCACCTGTGGCTTGCCAGCCGGTGTTCATAATGATACATGTTCTTTTTCCGACCCTGTGTGCGAAGTTCGGTATTGTATCAGTGGATTCAGATCACGCACTGCAGAATCGACACAGGACTTTGAAAACATTGGCAGTCTTGGACAAATATTTTCTACAAAACTGGCTTCACTACTAGTACACATTGCCCCGACAGCCAAGCTCTTTAGCTTTGGCAACTGAGATTGCTCGCCTCCATGCATTCTCGGTACTTTGTCGGCTTTCATAGCTCGGGCAGAGAGCAAAACTCGATCACGATTAAGCCGGAGCGTCATTTGCCATCCCCGGCTGAAAGGCCGGGGATGCATAGTTGAAGCTTGACTTTGTTGGTCGGACATTGTCCTATCGAGATGTCCTGTTGTAGTTTATGATCTGGCCATGGTTTGGCCTAGCCTGTCTCCAATGCAACTTATGAACTCCCCTGACAACCCCCAACTTAAACTAGCCCAGTCGCCATAGTGTGTGTATCGGTCCGTACTAGTTAGTATATTGCTCACTTCAGAACGGTATGTGCACCACGAGCCTCAAGAAACTGTTCAGCAGAAGTCTGTGGCAGGGACCGAATCAAAGCAAAGATCTCTTTGTTATGATATCTCATTCGGGTCTTGGGGTCGATATACGGTGCAGGCAAGCCCGTGACATCGCAATAGTGCTTGGAATGAGCCAATGACGGTGCTGATTCAATATTGGTATATGTCGCCGTCGGCGCAGAAGCAATCGCACCCGGTGGCTTCAAACTCTTTTCAAGTACCAGCTTTGAAAGGCTCCGTGATGCTTGAGCAAGATTAGGAGCCTGGTCTCGGCCGTTGGTGGTCGCAGGTGTAGAGGTTCCGCTTGTGGACAAGCCATCGTCTCTTGCGGGCGTGGCATTCCCGCTTCCCTCCTGAGGGGTCGCCAGAGCGGACGCTTCTCTTCTAGAGGCATCGCCTACAATGGCCTTGAGGTTCTTGTTTCGGCGTTGGTTGGGCTTCCAGTGCTGGTTTCGGAAGGTCTTGTGGATGGAATGGATGTCGAGCTGCTCGATAAGCTGCTGGTGCTGGATTTGGGCTTCAGTGGGAGTGGCGGTAGCCATGTTGAGGAGCGTTGAGAAATGTGATGAGGTGGGCAGGCTTGTCTGGGGGTGAAGCGTGTGTGACCCCTACATTTGAGACGATTGCAAATGCTTGATCACAGTTGTGGTCTGGATGGGCTAAGAAGTGATGAGGCCAAGTTCGAGTTGCATGCTGTCGCAGTTCTGCCGCGTCTCACCGCATCTTAATGTGGTCACTGTCCACCTCCACCATGCTAACATCTATTGTTGGAAACAGTGTGCATGCAAAGTCCATAACATTGCTGAGAGGAATTACAAAGATGGTAAGATTTTCTTCTCTGATACTCATCTATTCCTGTCCATGGTCTTACTCATCTTGAATACAGGAAAGCCCGCATGAGCACCAACAGAACTTGCTGCTGTCCCGCATCGTGACCAACGTGGTACGCTACAGCTCGTCGTTCATACGCGACATGCGCTACCTAGGCTAATTATCGACTAGGAAAAATTAAATGAAGCAGTCATCGTCATGAATAAGAGCCTTCAGGTAAATACAACGTCCCCAAACAACCATGAGGAATAGAGAGCGTGTGAATTCACACGGTAGCCAGGAAATCAATATTCAAAACATGAACGTCGAGTTGGTGGCGCAAATGTTTAAAAATTATCAATCAAATGTTCTTTTCCATCTGGAAGGTGAGTATCCGTGCCGCACGTTTTGAAAACACGTGTTAACTCGTACATCAGCTACGGACAACCTCAAACCGCCGTCATAGCAATAGTATGGGCAAATGCATGAAGGACCAAAGCTTGGAAAGCGCCAGGCAGAATCATAGGCTAGATGATGTGATGACAGCGAACGCAATATATATCTATACAATTCTGATTTCACCCCAAATTTCCACATCAAAGTGTAAAAATAAAAATAAAAAGTAAAATAGTGAACAACGCGTAAACACACACTTATTAAGCTTCACACTCTATGCCGCTCACCTTCGACCCAAGACCAGTGACTTGCAGGGGCGTGATAGTGCGAGACCCACCAAGAAGAGAGCCTCTCCCGTCATCAGCCTCGTAGCCTCGCATTGGCCCTTTTGGTTTCTTTTGACCTCCCAGAGGTGCCGTCAACACTCGAATTCCTTTGCTCGCCCATCAATTGCCGGTCACGCAAGCCAAGTGCATCACCGCAGGCGCCCTATTCGCCACACCGGCCGGATACGCTGACCCTCAACATGATTACTGCAGCTACCTGGTGATTCCGACTGAAGCTTTGCGACACAAAGACGCCATGGCTCCCTCTGCGATAGACGACCCAAAGCAACCACGGCCGGACGGGAAGGCGTATCCTCCTGCCAACATCTTCCCCGTCAAAGAGACTCGCTTCGAAAAGTACATTGAGCCTCAGGCTGATGGATACAAGAAGGCGTTTGAGCAACACAAGGGCAATGCTGCCATCGTGATTGACAATGGTGAGTGAGATGAATGATGAATCTGCAGGTCAGACCGTCAAGACATAGTCGAGTTAACACCTATGGTCGCAGGGTCTTCAGCCATTCGCGCCGGGTGGTCATTCGAGTCGGCACCGCGATTCAGCATACCCCCGATAATGTCCAAGTATCGCGACCGCAAGCTTGGCAAGACTTTCTCATTCGCCGGGTCCGACTGCTATGCCGACACGACAGCTCGAGGCCATATCCGGGGGGCATTCGAAGCGGGCACTGGCATCGTGAGCAACTGGGACGTCATGGAGCATGTTCTCGACTATGTGTTTCTCAAACTGGGACTGAACGAATCAAGCGACGGAGTAGACGTCCCCATCGTCATGACAGAGGCAGTCGCCAACTTGCCATATTCAAGAAAATGTTTGTCAAACTCACTGCACCCTTCACGAGAACTTGACAGCTAACAAGGGCCGTCCAGCAATGACTGAAATCATCTTCGAATGCTACGGTGCACCATCGCTGGCGTACGGCATTGACTCTCTCTTTTCGTATCGACAAAACAAGGGCAACACAGGCCTCGTGGTCTCATCATCCTACACTTCAACGCACATAATCCCAGTATACAACGCGAAAGCGATGCTCGGACAGGCAATACGGCTCAACTGGGGAGGATACCATGGCGCCGAATATCTCCTCAAACTCATCCGCTTAAAATACCCAGCCTTCAACGCCAAACTAAACGTCTCACAGGCTGAGCACATGATTAGAGACCACTTTTACGTGTCAAAGAATTACGATGAAGAAATCACAAGCTACCTAGACTGGACAGGTCTAGAAGACAGAGACGTCGTCATTCAGTACCCCTACACGGAGGAAGTTGTTGTTCAAAAAACCGAGGAGGAACTTGCTAGGATAGCGGAGCGTAAAAAGGAGAGTGGTCGTCGGTTACAACAACAGGCCGCCAAGATGCGACTGGAAAAGCTGATGAAGAAGGAACAAGATCTCGAGTACTACAAGAATCTCCAAGCCAAGCTCGTTGACGAAACCAAGAAGGAAATCCGCCGTCAGCTAGACAGCCACGAGATCAAGGATGAAAACCAACTCGACAAAATCGTCAAGGAACTGGAAAAGTCCATCAAGAAGGCGCGCACAAAGGACGTCGGCGGCGACCCTGAAGAAGACCAGGAGCAGCCCAACTTTGACCTCCTTGACGTCCCCGACGACCAGCTCGACGAGGCGCAAATCAAGCAGAAGCGCCAACAGCGACTCATGAAATCCAACCACGACGCTCGGGCACGTGCCAAAGCTGAAAAGGAAGCTGAAAAGGCACGAGTCGCTGAGGAGGAGCGTCTCGACAAGGAACGCCGGGAAAATGATCTCGACAACTGGCTCGAAGAGAAGCGCCAAGCTCGTCTCCGGACCCTCCAAAAGATCAAGGAGCGCGACCGCCTCAAAGCCGACCTAGGCAACCGCAAGTCTCTCGCCTCTCAGATCCGCATGAAGAGCATCGCCAACCTCGCATCCGACAACCCCACCAAGAAGCGTCGCCGCGGCGGAGACGACGATGACTTTGGCGCCAACGACGACGACTGGGGCGTATATCGCCAAATCGCCGTCGGCGAGAACAGCGAAGACGAACAGGAAGAAGAAGACCTCGCCACCAACCTCAAGAACCTCGAGCAGGAGCTCCTCCAGTACGATCCAGACTTTGACTACGAGCAAACTCAGGAAGCACAATCAGACTGGTCCAAGTCCCTCCTGCACGCATTCGCACGCGGCCCGCGGCCCTTTGACCCAGCCTCCCAGGCACAGCTCAGCCAAATCCATCTCAACGTGGAGCGCATCCGCGTCCCGGAGATTGTGTTCCGCCCGTCCATAGCAGGCGTCGACCAGGCGGGCATTATTGAAATCGCAGGGGACATGCTGAACCAGCGCCTGAGCGGGATGCCTGACCGCGACGCACTCCTAAAGGACATCTTCCTCACGGGTGGGAACACCGTGTTCCAGAACTTTGACGAGCGAGTTCGCGAAGGGCTGAGGGCGCTGCTGCCTGCTGACTCGGAGTTGAAGGTGCGTCGAGCGCAGGATGCCTTGCTGGATGCATGGAAGGGCGCGGCGGGTTGGGCAGGGACGCCAGCGTGGAAGGCAGCCACCATTACGAGGGAGGAGTATCGCGAAAAGGGACCAGAATATATCAAGGTACGTTTTTTATTGCGCCTGTCTTTGTGCAATGAGGCAGGGACCTTTTTTTTTGGCTAACGTGGAAACATAGGAGCATGATATGGGCAACTCGTATGCTTAAATGGTTTTGTTATCGGCGAAGGGTATCGGAGTCAAGATGCGGCTGGCTTTCAGTGTCATGTATTCTATTTATGGGGAATCGTTAGGTACTGAATAGAGAAAATAATCCACACAAACATGACTAGAATCACCAATCAAGAAATAAGAATGGCACTTAGAAATGTAAAGAGGTTCCATCGCGGCGTCTAGGAAGCCTAATAGGGGAGATGGTGAGGTTCTCGATAGAAAACTTCGGGTTCAGCGACCAGGGGAACATCTTCCTCCCATCATCTAGCCAGCAATGATAGACTATTCCACAACACTCCCTTTCAAGCAAGATAAATATGTTCAACACCAACCCGCTGTACAAGTTTCTCTTGAGCCTTGCTCTCCTGTTGGGTTTGATAACCACCAACTGACAGCGAATTCACATAGCCATCGCAGCCATCAAGTTCCAGCTTCATATCACGTCGCCCAACTCCAATAACGCCATGGTGAATCAAGTAAGGAAGGGGTTTAGCATCCAGAACAGGTATCCCACAACGCCTCCGTAAAAAAAGGCTGACAGCCTCAAGAAGTCCATTAGGAATGGGTCCCGTTCACAACCGTAGTTCATACTACACATCTGCCGGTCGACCAGGGTTTTCTTCGCTCTGTTGGTGAAGTTGTCTGTTGATTTCGTCGACTGTGCGACTATCTTCATCGCGTGGCTCAGGCTTATATTCGGGGCTGGGGTATCGCCCTTGGGATTCGGCCAATTGCTCCTGGGCAGCAAGACCAGCTACGGCCTGGGCAACAGCTTCAAGTGGCGTTCCAACTCCAGGGTTTGGCGCTGGCTCTGGTGCACTTGCAGGAGGAGGCTGGGCGGCGGAGGACTGGGAAAGATTCACATTGGGCGGCGGAGGCGGATACTCTCCTTGGGTATCAATGAGCCTCGATTGAAGATGGATAACGTACTCACGCAGGGCGTAGTTTTCGGCCTGCACGACTTTATACGTTTGTTCCATCTCGGCGTAATCTCGCACCTGCTGCTCAAGCTTCTTGATATAGCCCTCCTTGCGCTGCCTGAATGCTCTCTTTATATACCACATTAGCTGCTATCCACCAAAAAACTTGTTGGTTGGTGCATATACGGTGTCTGGGATCCAAAGTCAAATCAGAAGAAGACAAAACCTACCTGCGCAGCTCTGTTTTGCGCCGCACGCTTCGACTGAGAAAGCTCACGCTTTGCTTTTCTTCCGTCGCCGGCAGCGCCAGGTTCGGGAGCCGACGACGACGGGGCTGGGGCTATGGAAGCATTGGGCGGACCGGATGGACTGCCACCAGGGCTATGTCCAGAAGGAGGCCCCATGGGCATCATGTTGGATGGGTGGCCTGGAGTAGCTCGGAGATCTGGGTGAATATGCGACTCGGCTTGAGTCTTGCTCAAGGCGCGAGCAGCTTCGTGTGAGGCAGCGGCCAACTCCTCGTATCCATTCGCCGTTCGCGCCGGCGGAGAGTGCGAAAGAGCGCTTCTCGAGTCGCACGAGCCTGAAGCTGTCGAAGTTTCGGCGTCGTGACTCTGCAGGAGCTCCAGTTGTGCGCGCAAGTGCTGCTCTGCTCGGAGGAAGGCCAATCCGTGTTAGCAAGGTCTGCTTCGGTCTCTTTCTCCCATAAACCCTCCCACGAAGTCTGGCACTTGGAAGAGCCTAGCCGACCAAGCAAGGCAACAGCCGTGCTGGCGTTCCAAATAAAAGTCAAAACGCAGCAATTGAGTATGGCTGTTGCCCAGAGGCTGCAGCACCAAGCAAATAGCAAATGGGCGTGCGAAGCCCCAAGCTGCTGCTCGTCACTTGACTGAGACGGCGAGCCTCGGCCAAGGAGCACACGGCAGCTCGCGCGACGGCGGAAAAGGTGATGCAATTCCGACAAAGCCTCGGGCAGGAATGAAACCATGCAGTTGGCGGGCGTGCAAGTGCTCACACACGTCCAAAAAAGAGGCACAGCGGTCGTGCGCAAGACAGAGGGGGAAAGATGATCTTGCTGACTTACCTTGATTCCCAGAACTCGATGGTTGCTGCATTGCTTGGATGGGATATTCTGACTCAGCATTCGAGATGCGCGAGGCGAGGATTACATACTACGGGAACGGAGTACGCAAGAGTCGAAGCTGCTGACATGAACGTGGTGGGAAAAAAGAGGACCCCGGGGATGGGCAGGTGCGGACTAGCCTTTCTTGCCCTTCGGGCTGGGTGGGTAGGTGGCACACACACACACACACACATCACAAGGCGCAGTCGCAGCTTCCATGAACAATCTCGTTGGGCCAGGCAGTAGTACTCCGTAGCGGAGTATCGGAATCGGCTTATGTAATAAGATGACGCCGCCAGAAACGAAGCATTGCATGTCTCCAAGTCTGCGAGTCTCGAGAACAGCTTGCCCTGCCTCCCAGCCATCCACGTCCCCTCCTTCGGCCCCTCTGCACCCACATCCTCGACAGGACATGACAGCTCTCGCAGTCGCCCCGGCACCTCGATTCAGCAATCAACGGAGGCTACGACAGAAAATGGTGTGGCTGGACTCGAAGATGCAACTAAGCATGGTGGACCACCACCCAAGGACGACATGGGGGGCGTCCACGGCCAGAGAGCACAAGCTGCTGCTTAATGTCGTCTCAACTCCATCCTCCCTGTTGTTCCCAGTTATGTCCGGACGACGAAACAACAGTACGTTTCGCGTCTCACTTCCGAGCAATGCCAACCAATGCCAACGCCAATATCAAGATGAAAGCTTAGTCCTCCTTTCTTGGCATTACCACACACCTCCATGACCCTGCTGGACTATCTGTCGCGCTGCTTCTCTAGTCTCCTGGAGACTTTCTGTTTGCCGGGCGGCGCCGGCAAAGCATCAACATATTGGTTTGTCAGCAACAAGAGAACTTTGACAACAGCCAACGCTAAAAAAGCGGGTCAACAACTTGTCCTGTGGTCACCAGCTCGAGACTACCTGATTCTACCAGATGAGGAATATGCCTTGTCTGTGGTTAGCGAGTTCGAAGTGTGCGACGGGTCAAGCATGATTTACTCACTCAATCACGCTATTACCACAGCCGCATACAGCTGCTTCACGGTACTTCAACTAAACCAAGTGAGCAGCGCATCTTATCAGGACAAACCCAAACAACCGCCACCATACATATGCATCATTTTGGAAACAAGTCTGATGCCCATCCTTGTTTACACACCGTCATTCCCGTGCTCTCGGGTAGTGCCCGAATGTATTGGCAGCAACAAACGTTCTCATGCACCTTTGGGCGTTATGTCACCCACCTGCCATTACGGATTACCGGAGTGGTAGATTATTCGTCTCGCAAAACTTACCCGAGGCCGGAGCCACCGGAAACCAGGGTGACAACCTCCCGCCCCCTCCAGCAGTCTTTCAGCTCCGTCGGCTGGACGAGTTGCAATGCGTTATCTGGTACACAGCCCAGAAAGGAACCAGCATGTATGTCCGATAGAGTCTTGGTAAAGTAGATTTGCCGCGCATAAGTATTCGGCCTGGGGCGGAAAAGGCGTTCTTACTGTATGCTGCTATTTCATCAACACCCGTTCACAGATGCCTTGGTACCCTGCATCATATCAACGAAGGCCTGACAAGATACAATGCCTTCTACCAGTGCAGTGTATCACTCTACACTGTCAAGAGCTCAGCCAGCACGAAACTCCCCCAGTCATATCTAAACTCTGCCCACGGCTTACATCCCGTCTAAAGCCTTTAGAAATCGTTCAGTCGTTGCCAGAATTACTTAATTCTCGATTCATCCGAGCACGCCGCCACCAGACCGCAAATACAACTTGAACGGAGTACTGTAAATTATGTAAATTATGTCTACAATTTTCAAAGTTATTCAAAGTATCAGTAACACGTCCTCATCACCAAACATCCTCTATCTCTTCCGTCGACACTGCTCACACAGGCGGCAACCTATCTGAAGTAGACTTGAACAATCTTCCCCCTTTCCAGACATGCGTAACATTCTCCGGGTTCGTAAGCACACTAATATCATCCAAGGGATTCATCTTAACGGCAATCACATCCGCATCATATCCCTCCTTCAGCTGCCCACTGAGTGGCGCAAGACCACCCAGCGTTAGCGGCCCATTTGCCGTCGCGCTCTCAATCGCCTGCAATGGCGTCATCCCCAGTTCAACCGCATACACAAGCTCATTTGCGTTATGACCGTGCGAAAGCCTCGATTTGCGATCGCTGCTCGCCATGTCTGTACCCAGAGCGATCTTGACGCCCTTCCTGATGGCAAGCTTGTATGACTCCTTGGACTTGTCGATCAGACCGAGCAGTTTCCGCCTATTAGGCTCCGGGAGTTGATCCATGTAGTCAGCGGCCAAGACCCGGACAATGTGCTGCGTAGGGACGAAGATGGCGTCCTGCTTGACCATGACGTCGGCAACTTCCTCATCTATGTACATGCCGTGTTCAATAGTTTTCACGCCAGCCCGGAGGCCGGCGAGAATGCCTGCTTTGCCAATGGCGTGGGCGGCAACAGCGCGCCGACTCCGGCCTGCTTCTTCGACAATGGCCTTGAGTTCTGCGTCGGAGAATTGCCGGTCCTCAGGGTCGTCGTTCAGACTGAGGACTCCTCCGCTGGAACACACCTTGATGACGCGGGCGCCGCGGCGGACCATTCTCCTGACCATCCTTGTGCAATCTTCTACGCCGTCGCAGACTGCAAGCGGCATGCTTCCGTACGTCATGGCCTCGACCACGGTTGTCAGGGGGGTATTGTGTTCGTCCCCGTGTCCGCCGGTAATGGACATGATGCCAATGGCCGAGTATATGTTCGGGCCTACGAGCGGTCCATTCTGTACGCCGGGCCACACATCCCCCCCGTAGCCGCCGAGCTCTCGGACAGACGTGTATCCCGCGTTCAGGGTGGCTTTCAAATCATCCACGGTGATGGCGCCGGCGAGTGCGCTGAAGCCAGGCAGGAAGCCCACCAGCCCGGACACCGAGCTCGCAACGTCAAGCGCGACGAAGTGGACGTGGCAGTCCCACAGGCCGGGCATGAGGACATGGACATATGTCGGGTTGATGTCGTGGTACTTGGAGGGACGGTTCAGAAACGAGCCCACCCACTCGATTTTGCCGCCGCGCATGGCGAGGGCGCCGTTTTGGATGGGCTCGCCTCTTCCGGGGATAAGGAGCTGTGCCCAGAGGAGGGTTGTGGTGGACTCATCTTTGTGTGCGGCCACGTCGATGTGCGACTCTGGGAGGTTTTGCTTGCGGATTGGGACTCGCATGTTGGTGGTGGATTGATAGGGTAGCTCTTATATCAGAGTGTGTGAGGGAGTGCAATTGGGCTACGGTGATGGAAGGACAGTGCTCAATTGAAGGAAGCATGGATTGCAAATACTAATTTCCTTCTCAAGTCAGAAGCATATTTGGAGTTGGAAAGTCAAGCTTTGACGGTTGCTCTCCTCCCTGAGAGTTTGGCAAGCCGTGTAACCTCGTCGAGGTGGCTGGCGGAGACGGGTACAGCTGCCGAGATCGAAACCATGGCGTATCATTCTGCAGTTTCACATAACCAATTTACCGAATGAGATGGAGATTCAGGCTTCATTTTTTTTTTACGATTTGGCGTTTCTTCGTGATGACTAGATATCGTGCGTCAACTCAAGGAGCAATAAATGAGATGGACGACATTTGCGGGACCCTTGAGCTCCCATTATGGCAACTCTCTCCCTCCACCAGCCATCCCAACTTTCAAACTTAAACCACACCACATCAACCCCGACATCCTATACCATCGATGTCATGTCCCGCCTACTGCGAGGAATAACACTCACCCGCACCGTTCTCTCGCGCACCCACCCCTCCGCAAGATACTCCACCATGCAGCCCAAGTTCTCGCCCGGCACTGACGAAACCTCCACCGCATCAGCGCTCGCGCCTCTCCTAGCTTCATCCGGGGGCCGATGGACGCTATCTTCCGAGGGGAAGGCCCTAGAACGAAGCTTCAAGTTCAAGACGTTCGCCAAGACATGGGTACGCCGTGCTGCAGCCGCGAGATCTGAAAACCCGGACCAGTGGCTGAAATATCTTTGGTGTAGGATTTCATGACTGCCGTGTCGTTGCAGTGTAAACTCAAGAACCACCATCCCGAATGGTCAAATGTACGCGTTTTCTTGATGTTCCTTCCGTGAGAAGTTCTGGTCTGATGGGACGAGGGCGCAGGTCTATAATACTACGTTTATTCGGTGGACGACGCATAATCCCCTGGGGCTGTCGGAGAAGGATGTCAGACTGGCTGGGATCTGTGATGCCCTTGCCAAGGACTTTGGGGAACTGGACCCGGAGCCTGCGAGCCGTGAGGTCAAGGGGCTTGCGGACAAGGCTGCCTCTTCTTCGGGCGATTGCTGCGCGCCAAGGAAAGAGAAGTAATGGTCGTGCGGACGCTGTGAAGGGAATCAGTTGGATCTTGGTGCACTCGGAGGCCGTATAATGATCCCTTGTACGAACAGTAATGGCATCGTACATTATGCCGTCAGAGCTTCGTGTTGCATGTACGCCATTTTGAAGACACACTTGCTTCAATGTGGTTCGAGGGGTAGGGGTCGCCAAATCAATCAAACGAACGGCTGAGTAAGAATTATTAACTAATTTCATCTAAGGGCTCCCGCGGGCATGCCACAACCAAATATTATATATACAATAAATCATGTAATGCCATACTCAGTCCGCAACTTCCCAAAAACGCCATAGCGAACGCCTTCAAGACTAGGCGTGGGCCGCATTATATGCATGACCATTAATCTATAGTTACTTTCGACGTCTCTTTTCAAGGTCTCTCTTCTCCTGCCATGCGCCATCTATCTAAGAGATGCCGTCCCGATCAACGCGCTGAACGTATACCTATCATCGTTGAGATTTTGGAAGGAGAAAAAAAACTGCAAATTTTACCGACAGTTGGCAAATTGTACTAGTTAATTCTCCTTCTTGGCGTCCTTGATAGCCTTGAGCTTTCGCTCACGGCGCCTCTTGTTGGCCTCGGGACCGGCCTCGGTGTCTAGGAAAAAGTCCCACCAGCGGAAGCTGGAGGCGTAGTTTCCAATGAACTTCTCGTGGTGCATGTCGTGGTGATCGGCACCGGCCCAGAAGGGCAGGATGTGGCGCAAGCTCCAGGGGAAGTCGTAGCCGCTGTGGGCATCGATGGCTTGGAAGAGACGAAGGATGATCCAGACATACATGGTGACGAGATGAAGGTCACCGGTGACGGAGAGCAGAATAATAGGAGAACCAACGACACCCATGCCGAGCAGCATAGTCTCAATAGGCGAAGCGTACTCGGCGGCCAGACCAAATGGAGCAGAATAGGTGTGGTGCATCTTGTGAATAGCCTTGTAAAGAGGTCCATAGTGCAGAGCTCGATGGAACCAGTAGTGCCAGGTATCCTCCATGACGAATAGGATGGAAATTTGGATGACCATCTTCAGGAGAGATGGGAATGGCACGCCGTAATCCATGCCAAAATAGGTAGCAATAGGGTGGAACACCCAAATCTGAGGAAGCTCGGCGGTGAAGTGGCTGATGAGGACAATGGCGGCACAATCCCACTGTTCTTTCAAGGTCGGGATCTTCTGGCTTTGGATCTTGTACTTGTGGAAGTAGGGAATTTTATCCATAATCATAAAGGGCAGGCAGCGGCCAAAGTAGACAAGCTCGTGCATGACGAAGCTCATGATGCCGGTCGCAAGGGTATCGTTCTGCATGTATAAATACCACGCCTATCAGTTGGTCAACAATCGTATCCGCCGAACAATGGCTCACGAAGATGTCAATATGCCAGGGAAACACGAGTGAGACGCGGTGGCGAGAGGAGCACGTACTGCCCAGAGACGCTCGAAATAGTTGAGGTTAACATTGTACTTGGAGACCTCCTCGAAGACACTGAAATAATCCTGAGTTTGGTTCAGGGCGCCAACGGTGGTGTTGCTGCGAGATGGAACCTCTTGTTAGCATTGCCGTGGCTTGTCATTTTCGACAAAAAGGGGTCATTCATGTTGAGGGACGGCCAGAACTCACACCAGGTCCATAGGGACGATAGACGAGACAAGCAGTGTCTCGTCGGAAGCAGGATATTACAAAAAGAGCAGAATGCTGAATGAGGAGTATGCGCGAAAACAACAATGCGCAAGAGGTGTATGAGAAGAAAACAGACAGTGACACACAAGGAAGAGAGGTGATTGATTGAGCTGAGGAACCGCGACAGTGGGGGACGTGTGAGATTTTATCGCGGTTCATTTAACATTGTATTTTTGCTCCCCGTTCATTTCTGGCCTGATTAGTGTAGATTCTCAGGGGACCATGCAATCAAACCGCCACCCGCAGAAGTTCTTTGAGGACCCTTCTAGGTACATTTGGTTGTGGCTGGAGCGGCAAATGCACAGCCTGGTACTTGGTAGGTACCGCCCGTGCTAGATCGCACATGATCGCCCCCCCGATGGAGCATGGCCATTCTGTCGGCTTGCGAGGAACCGACTGCACGAGAATGCGCAGACTTTCTCAGCACTGCTGGTTGGGTGGCTCGAGAATGGTGCCACCTCCAGTAGTGCTTCCCGTCTTCCGGCAGCCAACCAGCTGTCACCTTGCGATATCGATAAGACTTGATACAAAATACGAATACGCAGTCGTGATACACCACGGCGCGTTGCCACCCAATTTGCCTGTTTGCCTGTTCTGGGATGGATGATGGTCTCATCCATGCGATTGTTGTGGTCTTCACAGAAAAACATCAAGTTGTTAACCTACTTACTCAATCCACCTGTGGTCCGACTTGTTTGAGAAAGAGTTGACGTCTCTCTCTCTGACAACCCCCGTCTTTGTTTGTCTCTGCTGAATGCCTTAAACGTTCTTGCTCCTTGTCCCCAATCCCTCCTGCTGCCTCGAATCCGAACACGAGGGCCGTCAGGCTGGAGCCCCACGCGACCGCCAACCAATCTGACGGGATCTTTCTTGGTCATGCACGTCCAAGTCTGCTTTTTGTTTCTTCCGCCCCAGCTATTTTCAGTAATAAACAAAGCAATAATCGTTCCTCGTCGGCTGCTCGTCGTCCCGGCACTCCACGCATGGTGTGACGAGCCTGTCAACTGTAATCGCCTTTGCTGACTGACCTCTGCTTTGTTCCTGATTCGCTCCCCCACATCGTCTTTCAGAATCACCAGATTTCCCGCCTGGTCGGTTCGATCCATGCCGATTGAGGCTCTGTCAGTCTGGCACTAGCCCCCCCCGCCGCGTTGTGAGCCAAGCCGCACACCAGGGCATTCGATTCCGGCTGACGGGCCTCATTTCTCCTCATCGTCGGTGTCCTGTATCATGTCACTGGTGTCTGAGTAAGTACAAGTACCCATTTGCTGGCGGTTCTCCTTTGTCCCGTGTTGACTGACCTTCGTTGGTTCCCAGCCAAGTACGCCGTCTGGATGCCTATCTGGATCGGTTGCCGGTGATATCAGAAGCCGCATCGGATGATGGTCGGTCTGATGTAGAAGAGCGTGCATTCGTCACTACTGAGGCGCTCACTTCTCCAAGGTTGGATGAGTTGCTTCGGATTGTTCAGTCCCTGAGTGCCACTTCTGCCTCCGATTCTGTGCTTCCACTGCATCGTGTCAAGGCTCTCCTCGCGCAGTCCGGGCTGCCATCTTTGCAACCGCATGGCATCAACCAACTTGACCAAACAGAGCAACCAGTGGTCAAGAGTGCTTACGAGGATGAGATTGAATGGCTGCTAGTAACCAAGGCCACCGTCCACATATACGGCGCCATTCTCAACTCCCTGCTGGATCAAATCATTCCACTCAACGACGATATTTGGTATTGGTCGGATGTGCTGAACTCGTACACCTACAGCAGTCTTTATACTGTCCAGACGTCGCCAGTTCGGTTTTGGGCGTGGACCCTGGAAGTATACAGCGCCAGCAAGATGCGCTTGCAGTCCCTGTCCGTCAGAGACTCGCCCGTTGAATTTGTCGACTCTACTGCCGCCGGCGTATCGCAGCAATGGCGTCAGTTTTATGGCATTGTGCGCGACACTATTCGAGAGCGCTCCTTTGCCAACATCCAACGGAAGGTCCTCTCACCCGTGGCGTTTTGTCGATCGGAGGCTCGTCGAAAGCAAGCCCATCTTCGCAAGCTGCGAGAAATCACAGCCAGCGGACTTGGGGTGTTGATGGACGAGGGGCTTCAGTTTGGTCATGACGATGACAAGGCAGACGTGCATGACAGTCATGATCTCAAAGGCGTGGTTGAGCGCAGCGTTGCATTGATGGATATGGTTCTGAAGGAAGTCTGTACCCTGGACGTGAACATTCATGACTTTGAAGATAAAGTCTTCGCCGGTGTGGAAGAAGACCCTGAGTTGTCCGTGCACTTGGAAGAGAGTGTCACGCTGGACCGCCCCGCTGTCTTGTCTCGTCGGCTCTTGCGCATAATAGACAAGACCCTTCCGGATCATTTCAACAACATGCAGAGTCTGGCTAGGGAGAATGGCCGACCGTCACAACTCATCAGATATTGGCTTCCAACAGCGGTGGGGGTCTTGTCGTCTACTACCGTTTTGCGCATCCTGATCAACCGTCAAGACGAAATCATCAACTGGATTACGAACCTTGGCGGTACAATCCGGGATTTTTGGTTCAACTGGGTTGTGCAGCCAACGACAAAGGTTATCAGGACTATCCGCCATGACTCGACAAGTGACATTGCTATCATGAGCCGAGATAGTCTGAAAGCCGACCGCGAAAGTTTGGAACGAATGGTGGTGGATTTTGCCAAAGACAAGCCGCACTTTGCTTATGAAGGGAATTCCTCCATAACGGATATTCAACTTGCCGAAATTCGAAACAAGGTTGCCGAAGGGGATGTGACTCCCGTGCTGAGGGCGTACGAGCAAGACCTTCGCAGCCCCTTTGTTGGCGCAGTGCGCGGCGACCTGGTCCGGTCGCTGCTGATTCAAGTGCAAAAGACCAAGGTCGATTTGGAAGTGGCCATGACCGGCATTGACTCTCTTCTGAAGAGCCAAGAGCTAGTGTTTGGCTTTGTGGGCTTGACGCCAGGAGTTTTGGTGTCAATTGGTGTGCTTCAGTATCTACGGGGCATATTTGGAGGACGAAGCGGCTTGCGACGAGACAAGAAGTCAGGCAGGGCTGTGCGAATCCTGCGGAACATCGACAGAATATTATCGGAAGCCAGGCCGACAGAGAACAATGTTTTATCCTACAAGGACCACGGCTTGCTGCTATGTGAAGTACACATACTGCGCAGCTATGCAAGGAACTTGATGCCTCGGGATGTTGAAAAGGATTTTTTGGAAGATCTTGACGATCTGGCCAATATCAAGGGCATACAAGTGCAGACCAAGGCATTGGAGCGAATCCGATGGGCGTATGCTAGGTGGCTCAAATGAGGACATGGCTGTACATATTTTCTTTCTTCATGGATTTACACAATCACACATGCATGGCATAGCGCTTCAGGTGGAACTTTAAGGACAGATTACATACATACAGTACTACTAGCAAGAAAATGCATACAGGGTTTCAATTTGACTTGTTACCGGCGACCGCGGAGTTGCGAAATCCCTCGTCATTGGGGTTGCTATCTTATCGCCAACACCAGCCAACCACTGGAGTTTGTCTTATCAGCTCGAATTCCATTTTCACTCAAGGGTCCCATGATGGCTTGCAAACATAGATTGCCCACTTGTAGATTATTATCTCCCCAGATCTTCCCCATGGTGATAGTCCGCCTTGACTTTTATTCAACCATGCTCTGCCAAAACTCCAGATGCTTCCTCTTGTTACAAAAGGGAGAAAAAAAAAGAAATCGCTATGCGGACGCCCCCATGCAAATAGAACCTCATACATGTACAGCCGAGGTTTGGTATAAATAACCCGGAATCCAGATCCTATACTCCTAAAGACACAGGCCCTCATACTTTTTCACCAGCGTCTCCTTCCCTTTCTTCCTTCTCCTTGAGTTCCTTGAGACAAGGGGCAAAAAACAAGTCGCCTCTGACGGCTAGACGAAGCGTCCTGCTGGCAACCATCATCCAGAGAAGAAGTACGGACAGCGAAATAATCTATCGCCCAAGTTAGCAGACGTGGAACGACACTTGAAGAAACGCGGCACATCCACGCAAACTCACCGTTGTGGCAACTTTGAAGAATTCACTGTCCAAGTTAATCGCCAGCATGCTCGTGCATGTCGCCCACACGCCCAGCGGGAAGGTAAACCCCCACCAGCCCATATTGAAGGGGAAATCGCGAATTGTCGCCAGGCTGATGAGCGCAAAGCACACCCAGACAAGAGCGAACCCCCACAAGACCATGCCTAAAAATACGCCTAGGACGTATAGGATTTCAGCACCGCGGGCGACGTCCACGCCGACTGTTTTGAAGGCTGGTGTTACCGGGAGCAGCTTCACGGCCACCTTGCCGAGCTGCTGGATGCCAAAGCCGCCTTGGCCGAGGGGCCCGACGGGCAGGAAGACGGACACGATGACCTCCTTGGGCGGGAGGGAGTGAATGGTCAGCCGGTGGAAGTAGAGGGCAAGGACGCAGGCGGAGAGACACTCGCCGATGCCCCAGAGGATGTAGGAGGCAATCAAAGTGGTGAATGCGTGATGGTGGTTGGGCAGCGCCTCGGCAACGATGCCCCCGGTGGCGGCGGCAACGACTGTCGGCACAATGGGGAGCAGCAGAGCGGCGGTGGTGTTGTTCAGGCCCGGTTTATGGCGGTGCATGACGATGAAGGGCATGGTGATGGCGGTGGCCATGGAGAGGAGCACGTCTATCCACCAGAATGCCCAGGCGAGGTAGACGAGCCAGTCGCCCCATTGTGCGCAGCTGAATATCATCATGTTGATGATGGCTGTTTGTGCAAAGTCAGCATGTTGCGTGAGAAAGAAAAAACCCAAGTGAGTGATGTGATGTGGTTGGATCATGGAGGCGCTGAGACATACTGGCAAAACCCATTGGGAAACAACCCAGGAATAACGACTGTCCTGGATGCGAAATCATGGCCCGCCATATGCCGGGATAGGCGATATACCGCACCAGGGAGATGCATGAGAATGCTACGAAGAGAAGGATGTTGAGGCCGAAGAAGATGTAACTTATGAACTGGAGCCATTGGCCATTATATGGCAGATTGTGGAGGAGGATGGAAACGATGCCAGTCCCCATGTTGACTGCAAACCATCTATGACAGGAACAATGGTTAGTTTCCCACGTCCGTCTCATAACCGGTCCCGTCGTCCCAGCACAAATTACTGTACAGGGCAACAACAAGGCCTGCATGACGGCAATAGACTCACGAAGGCGTAAAGTTGCGAATGATGCGCCGCCATCCCCGTTCCTGCACCTCCCTCGCTTTCTTCTGACACGGCGTCTCTTCAAGCGGCGAGACTCCCGCAGGCACGCCGTCTTCCATCTCGCTGGGGTTGTGGTCGGCCCCGTCATGGGTGCTCATGGCACAGGTTGAGTTTTCCGACAAGTACGAGAGCCCATCCGGCATGGTGGCTGGACAGGTATCGCAGGTGTCGCCAAGTAACGTGCCAAGGACAAGCAATGCCTTTTCTCGACACCCCAAAGAAATCTTCTTGGCAAGGATTCAAAATACTGGCGGCATCCGAGACGGGAACGAATCCGAAAATGACGTGGACTGGGCCGTCCTTTTAAGCGGCCGATGGATGGCTTTCCACAGCAGAAAACTTGACGCCTCCGTCCAAGCCGACATTGGACCGGAGAAAGCGCCTCTGTGCAGCCAGCCGCCAAGCCCCCCTCCTCCAGGTGCCGTTTCCTGCGGCCAGCTGGCCCTACTCATCGCCGTAGGGTACCGGAAGGCCAGACTAACGCGGCCCTTCCATGTTGGGCATTCTATGCCCTGTGTCCTGTGTCGCCATGTGTGACTGTGCCGCGTCCCCGTCGGCTGTCCATGCCGGGCCACTGGAGTGCTGAGCACTGAGTACTTCTCGCGCCAGTGGTCCTTTGTTACACCAGGGAGAGCCTGCCGGCCGTGATTAGCAAAAACCTGTCAAGTCAAGATTGTATTTCCGCGGCATGCAAGAGCCACTTTCCAAAGTCGGGCGGGATGCCCACTCTGCTCCGAGGCGGCCCCCGAGATGTGACTAATAATAATCAGTGCCGGAAATGCCAGCCGTGGAGGCGGGAATAAAGCCGTCTCTCGGGTCGCCTACCTAAGTAAGTACCTAGGAGGTACGTTGTACGGAGTATCCCGCAGTGAATCGTGGTTCTCAACTTGTACCCGTACCTACAACGGCAAGGCGGCTGTCGGTGGACGGCGGTCGGCCTTGGTGTTCCATGTCGCGTCCACTGCCACACAATACTCTGGCCCGGTCAACCAGACTACTACTTAGTGTCAACTGGTCCCTTCCCTTGGGGTGCCCAGGTGCCGTCTCCAGGGCGCGCTCGGTGCCGAATTCCCGCCCCTTCGACCCATTTTCAGCGCTCTTTGGGCGTGGCTCCAGAGTCTGGTCGTCACCAAGACCAACTGGCTGGGAGCAAGTACAAGTACCAAGTAGACTGGAAATAGAAAAAAACTGTTCCTCGACACGAGTTCTGTCCACTTTTTTTACTGGCCACTCGAGTCATCGGGCTGCCTACGGGCCATGAGCTTAATTTCGCATTGGTGCACCAAAAGTTTAGAGTTTGAGGATAATCAAATGCCGTCTCAAAACTACCTCACCCGACAGCTGCAAAATACTCTACTTGTGTAATTATAGAACACTAAACCCTTTTGATGATTAACTTCTCGTAAAATACTTACTCACTGCCCAATTTCAGTGCGCGCTTCGGCTCTCACAGACTTTGCTCCCTGTTTCCCGGCCGTCTCTTCGCCTCCGGTATCCGTGCCTACTTGAGCGCATCTCAACACTGCCTTTCAGGCGGGGGTGCCCACTTTTCGTCTCTGCAGGTGACCAACCATATCGCACCGTCGTCGTCGCAACCCATCAGCCCTCAAGGTTTCCCACGTCGATTGAAGCCATTCCTGCTCTTTTTGGCCATTCGTGGGCGGTCGGACGAAAATGTTTTGGACACGATACCCCACCGTCTGACGCCGGTGATACTATCCGCCGACACTACCCAGACACTCAGGTGACCTTGGCGGCTCACAGTAGGGAGTCGGCGTTTCCCCCATCTCCACTGATAGGAAACGCCTGATGCCTTGTCGACGTGCTGTCCTTTTCTGTTGTTGCCCATCGTCAGATAATGCATAAAAGCATCTTGAGTCCCATATTCCCTCCACGCATCATCAATCACTCATCGTTAGAGCAATCAATCATGGCCATCGACGTCATCTCCAGCGCCCTCTCCATCAACAGCAAGTCTGCTGCGACGTTCCCACAGGC
Source organism: Metarhizium brunneum (assembly GCF_013426205.1). Taxonomy (NCBI): domain Eukaryota; kingdom Fungi; phylum Ascomycota; class Sordariomycetes; order Hypocreales; family Clavicipitaceae; genus Metarhizium; species Metarhizium brunneum. The sequence goes on along the minus strand of NC_089422.1, from coordinate 8,029,588 downwards.
CGACAAGTTCGAGGAACTCGTCCTGGCGATGAAGAAGGTCCTGGGCCCTTCATCAGGCCTAACCTCGGATGATGTGGACGTAGGCTCGTTGACCGATCTGATGATCAACTATGATAGTAATCCCCTGGAATGGTCCAAGTATGCCTATGGTGATGCCAGTCGGGGCTATACCCGCAATCTCGTCGACGAGGGCAATGGCAAGAGCAACTTGGTAAGTTGTCGCTGCCTGATGATGACTGTGCCTTTCCAAATACATGACTGATTGACGTTGTCTCGCGATGTATAGTTGGTTCTCGTATGGTCCCCCGGTAAAGGGAGTCCCATCCATGATCACGGCAATGCTCATTGCCTGATGAAGATCCTGCACGGCAGTCTAACTGAAACCCGCTACGCCTTTCCTGAAGACGATGATGACGAGGGACCCATGCAGGTCATCTCCGAGAAGACATATAAAGAGAATGGTGTCACTTACATGGCCGACGAACTTGGCTTGCACCGCGTATCTAATAGGGGCAGCGACTTTGCCGTCTCCTTGCACTGTACGTCCTAGCCGACGCTCAATCCCTCATGCAACACTTGTCAGCAAACTAACTAGCAACTTTGCCAGTGTACACTCCCCCTAACGTAGCCAAAGAGGGATGCCACATCTTCGATGAGAAGACTGGCAAGAGTAGCCATGTGCCTGGATGCCATTACTACTCAGCGTACGGTCGTCTGCTCAAGTAAGGGATCAAGGGAAGGGATAAGGTCGCTCTGTGCGAAGATGTTCTCATGTCGGCATATGTCTGTTTCTTTGGCGTGTCCAGCGTTTTGATTTTTCCTTCTTCTTCTCTGCTCTTTGCCCACTCGAGGCCATTCAGCCCTGGCTTGCCGGCCCAAAGCTTCCTTCATGGCTGCTGTGGAGTCGGGGCATTCTGGTCCGAATTCTGAGTTAGCGACGTCTTTTTGTAATGATAGTATGACATTAGGGTATGCAATGAAAGCTCCCAGTTCTTAGAATGCTTCCAGAGTCCCAAAATGAGTGTGGAGTGAAGTTGAAAGAGAAAGAAGTGGTTGATGAGATGTCGTTGCTCTTCATACCTTTCCTTTGGGCTGGCTCATCGATTGCGTGATTGCCGCTAGCCCTGAATAGGTTGTTAGTGGGCCGACCGACAGCCTACGCTGGTTTGGCTGATGACTAGCAGAAAAGACACCACGTGATTTCGCGCGAGCTTCAGTCGCGTTTGAGAACCCAGGGATCGCGCTAGGCATAATCAGGACTTAGGAGTGTCAATTGAGCGGTGCTATTCGCAGCTGTTGTATTGTGAATTGCGAGTGCATTGACAGGTGTCAAGCAGTGTTTCTAGAAAGTTTCAGTTTTTATACTTTTTTACATTTCAATCTTGCTGTTTTCACTCCAGGAACTCTGCCAACGACATCGTCGTAAGTATCTGAAGTGCCAACCAACTTCTAACCTTCTATTCACAATAGCATTCGACGCTAACCCAATATTCAAGCACAGCCACCATGCCAGGTCCCAGAAAACGAGGCTTGAATGTGGTAGACCTCACTGGCGATGATTCAGGTCGACAGGCCAAACGTCAATCGGCTGCTCCCGTATCCTCTTCCACTGGCGTAGGTGGAACATTTGTTTACAATACTTTGTCAAATGGGGCAGGCCATTTACCAGGTCCCGGATCGCAGAATGGCCGGCCACCTCTTTCTTCCAGTCAGCCTCTTACGACGTCTCAGATGGCTGATTACGAGCGTGAGGTTTTGGATTTGACTCAGGACGACGACGGGCCAGCCAGAGAGCTCTATGGCACGTTTGGTAAGAAAACTCTAATTTCGTTCAACAATCAAACCCTTACACTTGGCATTAGAAACGAAAATTGTCGGCATTCAGTATTATAGAGGACATGCATCCACTGGGGAAGCTGTGCTCTGTCGCAGAGAACCTGCAAATCAGGTTAGTTTCAGGAAGTTAAGCTATATGTAGCAAGTTTACCTAGGTCCTCTAACATTCAGACTTAGTATGATCGCAACGCAATCCGCATTGACAATGTCATGTACCAACAGATCGGACATCTGCCACGCAAAGTTGTGGAAAAAATCGCCCCGTATATTGTATGCCACCTCTTTCAGATGCTCGAGGCCATAGTATTAACATTTGGGAACAGGACTGCGGAGATATCCTTCTTGAAGCACAGCTCACGGGACCAAAAGGGCAATACGACTGCCCGGTAACGCTGTCCTTTTATGGGCCTAGTAATCCGTTGGAAAGAACCAGAATCGAAAATTCACTGAAAGGTGATAAACTTGTGAGGGCTACTCAGCTCAACAAGACAAGAAAAGAGTCAGAAGCTCAGAGGACTGTAATGGGCTTGAAGGCCGGAGGAACTACGCATGGCATGGGTTCCGCAAGCCCCAAAGAGCCAGAGATATCTCTGGAGGATATCTTAAAAAAGAGCCAATCCCTAGAGTTCCGAGATGGGATAGATGCTCTGAAGACGTTTGCTACAGATGAAGAGTACTTGCGTAACATGCCCAGCTGTGATCAGCCAGCTGCTCTGAAGGCAACTCTATTGCCCTATCAACTACAAGTAAGTTGGCATGATTTTTATGTCAACCCTCTGACTTCGCTAACACTAGGCTAGGGATTAGCATGGATGACTTCAAAGGAGAACCCCGCTTTGCCGACCAAGGAATTAGGCAACCAAGTTCAATTATGGAAACAGAACATCAGAGGAAATTACTGGAATGTCGCCACGGACTTTGTGAGCGCGACAGCTCCCCAGCTCTTTTCGGGGGGGATTTTGGCCGACGATATGGGTCTTGGCAAGACTCTTCAGATTCTCAGCTTGATTTTGACAGGAGGTTCCGGTACCACTTTGATAGTTGCACCTGTTGGTGTCATGTCTAACTGGCAACAACAGATCGATAGGCATGTCAAGTCGGAGCATCTACCGAGCGTGCTGGTCTACCATGGGGACAAAAAAATGAGGGCGAAGGAGCTCATGAACTTCGATGTTGTCATCACAAGCTATGGCAAGTTGGCCCGCGAAAAGGATTCAAATGTTCCTCAAGTTTTGCTGTCACAAAGCATACAGTGGAAACGTGTGGTTCTCGATGAGGGGCACACAATCCGCAACGCGAGAACAAAGGTCGCGTTGGCCGCGTGTGCCATCAATGCCAAATCTCGATGGGTACTGACTGGAACCCCGATGTAAGTTGATATAGCTAAACACTCCGCAATTCGGTGGTACTAACTAGTTCGCAGCATCAACTCTGTGAAAGATTTGCAGTCTCTTATAAAGTTTCTACATATTACCGGCGGCATCGAGCATCCAGAAATTTTCAATACGAGAATTACGAGGAGATTAGTTTCCGGTGATGCCAGCGCTGAAATTATGCTGCAGGCTCTGATGCAGGATATCTGCCTACGGCGCAAGAAGGACATGAAATTTGTAGATCTGAAAATACCCGAAAAAAAGGAATACCTTCATAGGATCACTTTCCACCCTGAAGAGAAAAGGAAGTATGAGGCATTACTGTGAGTAACTCATGAAGACGTCTACTTAAGTTGACATGGTGTTGACGGTTTGTTTAGTACGGAGGCACGTGGTGCTCTGGCAGACTACCAGGCCAAGGCAGCCGGTCAGAAGGGACAGTTCCAAGGCGTCCTAGAGCGGCTTTTAAGGTTGCGACAAAGGTAAATTCGCTTCTTCCCTTCGAGACCTCACGCAGGCTAACAAGACGTCCAAGTTGCAACCACTGGACCCTATGCAAGGACCGCATTAACCAGCTGATGGAGCTGTTCGAAGGCCAAGAAGCTGTACCATTCAATGAGAAGAATACTGCATTGCTACAGGAAGCTCTTCGGCTTTACTTGGAGAGTCAGGAAGACTGCTCCATTTGCTTCGACGTTCCCACTGCTCCAGTCATAACAAATTGCGGGCATGTTTTCTGCCGAGTTTGTATCACAAAAGCTATCCATTTACAACACAAATGCCCAATGTGCAGAAACAAACTTTCGGATGAGTGTCTACTTGAACCAGCAGCAGAGGGTTCCTTTGATAAGAACTTTGATATGGCCACTCAAAGTTCCAAGACAGAGGCAATGATGCAGATTCTCCAGGCAACATTGAAAAAGGATGGGTCAAAGGTGGTCATCTTTTCCCAATGGACGTCATTTCTGAACATAATCCAGAACCAATTGGATATCGCCGGAATCAAATACAGCCGCATAGACGGCAGTATGAACACGGAGAAACGTGATCGTGCAGTCCGGGCACTAGATAACGACGCCGAAACTCGCGTCATGCTAGCTAGCTTGGCGGTTTGCAGTGTCGGGTTGAATCTTGTATCTGCAGATACTGTCATTTTGTCTGACAGCTGTAAGTGCCACTTTGTTTGAGGCCAACTTCTCATAACTAACAAGACTTAGGGTGGGCACCAGCGATTGAGGACCAAGCGATCGACAGAGTTCATCGTCTTGGCCAGACCAGAAAGACAACGGTTTGGCGGCTCATTGTGGAAAGAACAGTCGAAGAGCGGGTTATGGACGTCCAAAAGGAGAAAAGAGATCTTGTAACCAAGGCCTTTCAGGAAAAAGAGAGGAAAGGCAAGCATACGAAGGACACGAGAATGGCAGATATTGCAAAACTCTTGTCTTGATAGATTTGTTGTCGTTTGCTGAAGGTCGGTACCCTAGAGATATTAATGTACGACGCTGGGCAATTTGCTAGTATTTACATGAGACATCAAGTACGCCCACATGTGGCGAGTGTACTATTGGCTTCGGAAGGGTCTATTTCATGAATTACAGACGTCTCTAACCATAGTATCGGCGGAAAACAATTCATGTATTGCCGCCCAGGTAACTCTTGTGATATTCGCTTGGTTTACACCAGCTACGGGCTAACAACCCGATAACTCACGTTCGTCCATGGAAAATCCAAATGCTTGTGAGACCGACATCCGCTATGCATGGACAAAACGGACAAACTTGTACATGGCGGACGGAAACTGGCGTTTGGGGGTTGTGGAGCACCACAGCCAGCCCTTCGGCCACTCAGCAATCATTCAAATCGCTGCACACATATCGATAAGCATCAATCACAGTGGCGGAACCTCTCTTTCTCCCCGCCAAATTTCTTGGGTGTCAAAAGACTTCATCTACACCATAGCGCAGTTTCCTCATAACTGCTGGCGGGCAAAATGTCTGCAGTCTGCGAAAAAACAGACCCTCTTCAGGGTGTATTTGGCGGGCTTCCTGGCGCCAAGTTCGACGGTATGTGACGCTCATAATTCGAAGCGCTGCGCTTGATCAACTAACAAGGCCAAAAGACATCGTCGAATTGTGGCATGGCCACCGGACGCCAATCATTATCTGCGCACTAGTCGTTCTCGTCGTAATTCGAATCTATATCCACAAACTTGAAGAAGCAGAACCGTTGAGGGCGCTGCCGAAACAATTCGAAAAGAGGATTGAGCCCTTGAGCGCGAACAAGCTGCCAAGCGCTGTGAACTCCGAAAAGCCAGTCGCCAAGCCAAACGGGCCTAGGCGGATCAAGGGTGGCATCACCAAAAAGCCAGCAACGGAAGAAACGAAGGAATACGACAAGAGCCGACCTATTAAGATGATGGTATTCTTCTCCTCAGTCACGACCAAGACGGAGAAGATTGCGCAACAGTACTTGAGCACGTTGGAAAAATCGGTTGGTCAGCTCTCTCGCGGAACGGAGCGCCAGTTTCTAAAACCTGAGCTCCACGATCTGGCAGAGATCGATTTCGAGGACTTTTTTGTTAGCCCTGCCAAGACGGTCGAGGATGCCCATCTATTTTACCTATTCCTCATTCCCAGTTACAACATTGACACCATCAACGACACCCTCCTGCAGCATCTCGAAGAGACGCACCATGATTTTAGAATCGACACAGCACCTTTGGCAACCTTGCTGGGGTACTCCGTTTTTGGTTTTGGAGACAAGGAAGGCTGGCCCGATGAGGCAGACGGCTATTGCTTCCAAGCCAAAGAGTTGGATAGATGGATGTCCAAGTTGACTGGCCGCAAACGCGCATACCCAGTCGGCATGGGTGATATGAAGAGCGACCATGCTGAGCGGTTTGACGAGTGGTCATCGGGCGTGCAGGAAGTTATTGCCCATGTTGCAAGCAGCGGAACTCTAGGCGAAGGTGCTCCTGGCAGTGGTGATGCCATGGAAAGTGATGCTGAAGATGTGGCTGAGGACGATGATGGCGAGGTATTGATTGGAGAAGATATATCCGGTGACGACAGGGAATCTTCTCGACCTCTAGATGATGTGGAGGATTTGGGTCGCATGCTCCGAACATCGGACGGCAAGGGCACTGCCAATGGCAAGAAAGCGCCGCTTGCCGTTGACTTCACCTCATACGGTGCATCTTCTGCAAAGAAACGCACGCCAACAGCTCCCGTTATCAAGGAAATGGTCGCCAAGAATTCACCTACATATGCCGCCCTCACTAAACAAGGCTACTCAATCGTCGGCTCTCATTCAGGAGTCAAAATATGTCGCTGGACAAAGTCGGCGCTGCGCGGTCGAGGAAGCTGCTATAAGTACTCGCTATACGGCATCAACTCACACCAGTGCATGGAGACGACGCCTTCTCTATCCTGCTCCAACAAGTGTGTCTTTTGCTGGCGACACGGCACCAACCCCGTCGGGACCACATGGCGCTGGGTAGTCGACCCCCCTGAGATGATCTTCGAGGGCGTTAAAGAGAACCACTATAAGAAAATCAAGATGATGCGCGGCGTGCCGGGCGTACGAGCAGAGCGATATGCCGAGGCCCTCAAGATCCGCCACTGTGCACTCTCACTAGTAGGAGAACCCATCTTCTACCCTCATATCAACGAGTTCCTCGCCATGCTCCACGCAGAACGCATCTCCTCATTCCTAGTCTGCAACGCCCAACACCCCGACCAACTAGCGGCCCTCAAAGCCGTCACCCAGCTCTACGTCTCCATCGACGCCTCCAACAAAGATTCCCTCCGCAAAATCGACAGACCGCTCCACCGCGACTTCTGGGAACGTTTCCAACGCTGCCTGGACATTCTCCGAGAAAAACGATTCCGTCACCGCACCGTCTTCCGCCTCACCCTCGTCAAGGGCTTCAACGTAGAAGATGAGGCAGAAGGGTACGCGCAGCTCGTGGAGCGCGGACTCCCCTGCTTCGTCGAAGTCAAGGGCGTCACGTACTGCGGGACATCGACCTCTTCCAACGCCGGGCTGAGCATGTCCAACGTCCCGTTTTACTGGGAAGTTTGCGAATTCGTCAAGGCCCTCGAGGGGAGACTCAAGGCCAAGGGCTTAAAGTATGGCATTGCCGCGGAACACGCGCACAGCTGCTGTATTTTGCTTGCCAGCGAGCGCTTCTTGGTCAATGGCAAGTGGCACACGCATATCGATTATAAGCGCTTCTTTGAGCTGCTCGAGGAGAGGGGAGCGGATGGCGATTGGACGCCCGAGGATTACATGGGTGAGCCGACTCCTGAGTGGGCGTTGTGGGGGAATGGAGGCTTTGATCCGAGAGACGATCGAGTGGATAGGAAGGGGAGAAAGATTGAGAATATTGTGGTGCGAGAGGCGCCGCCGCCAGACAGCTGGTAAATAGCGTGCTTTGAATCAAGATTCAGTTCAAAGTATATAAACTTGCTGTGGTGACTGTTCACGAGGCGTAGGAAATCGATGCCCTTGATGTCCCATCACTTGGAAGCATGAAATTTTGGATCATAATATTTTCATGGAAAAACGCTACCTCAGCCTTCTCCCAGACGCCTTCCACCCCCCGTGGCGGCATTATTATACCGTCAACATCTGTTTACACAAGGCTCTATGCGCAGATAGAAGAGCGAAATTTATATATCGTACAACAAGGAGTTCGCAAAGCCTCCATTTCTCAGTCCATTTTTAATCTTGTTCTGTTTTTTTTTTCACGTCCTGACACCCCTGGCGTTGGTGACAGGGAGGGGTGAACGGAATAATAAGGGATTGTATGCGGTATTGCATTAGGTCAGAGTAGAGACCACTGAGTTCTCCACGCCTTTAGGTGTCCTGCCCCGACAGAGCATGGTGAAGGGACAGATCTGATTAGTCGAGGCCAACGTTGGGGATATCACCGAGGTTGATGCCGCCGGGGGAACGAGTGCGGATGTCGAGGCTGGAGTCGTATGCGATCATCTCGGCGAGGATGTCTAATATAGGCTGCAGAATTGGAGTTAGATTTCCATAGCCTTTGTTGGTTGAGAGAATGGAAGCCGGATGCGTACCTTGGGGACGGTGCTATCATAGATCTTAATCAGGTCACCCGGGGCAGGGTAGACCTTGAGACCCTTGTAGAAGGCAAGAGCGGACTCAACGGCCTTGGTTGCTACATGACTGTTAGCTTGGAAAAGTAATGAAAACGATGGCATCCAAGATTGATGACACGGGGAAAGTTGTCGAGGGCGGGTAAAAGCTTACGATCCGAGCTCAGCATCTCCCCGGACATGACCTGCTCGTTGAAGTAGGCCTCGCGCTCCTCGACACCGGTCGGGAATCCCTCCTCCTTGGCCTCGTCAACCTGAGCTTTGATGGCATCTCGTTGAGCGCGCGTCGAAGCTTCAGCCTCCTCCTTCTCGGCGCGAACCTGCCGGCGCTCGTTTCTTCTCAGATCTCGGCGGAACTCGGCCTGGCTACGTCGGCGGTAGTCGAAGTAGACGGCATAAGCTACAGAGCAGAAAAGGGTCATTTGTCAGCAATCCAGTACTTCTATCCTGCAGGTCTGATTTGGAGACATGTTATGTTTTGTAGAGTAACAGTATAAACAGTGCTACGTACTGACGATAGCTGCGGCGGCGGTTGCGACGGTGGCCGTCACTACGGTTGACGTTTGGACCATTTTTGCCAAAGGGGATGTAAAGCCGTTGAAGCTAAACGGGGCCAAAGCTTGTGATGAAGTAGAAGAAAAAAGTGGCGAGTCTCAGGACCGACGATAGGTGGTCGAATAGGCGATGGGTGGAAAAGCCGTTGCTCAAGATTGATCTGTAGATGGGTGGATTGGATTGCGGTTTGGCGAGCAAAGGAGTGGTCAAAGTCGATAGACGTCTGGTCTGCAGCTGTAAGTCGTGCCGTCAATCAGAAGCCGAACCAATTTTTTTTGACGACATTTAGCCATGGGCTACCAAGTCGCCTGCGGGTGCTCCATCCTCCATCCAGGCAGTTGAGTGGCCTGCAGATTCCGGATCATCGATTCCGCGCGCCGGAAGAACGCCGGCTCAATGGGAGCTCCTTTTGAACAGTGGCTCGCTTGTAAGCGTAAGTAGGGAGTCTCGGGGAGTTTGGAAGCTCCCAGGTGCCATGTCATTGGCGGTAGTAGTACTACTCAAGTGCTAACACCAACCAGCATCTGCGCCAGCCAACAGGTCTGGTGGGACATTTGGGACATCCGGAGTCTCCAACTCAATCCACCTCAGACACAACCACCATCTCCTCCTCCATCACCTGCCGTGGGGAAAGCTGGCACTTTCTCTCTTTCCAATCCTTTATACCACCGCGTGCTTAGTCTGTGCAGCTGCCCATCATGTCGGAAGAACGCAGTAAGATATCGCTTCGCAGCGGGAAGAAGCGCAGACCATCTCGCCCAACCATCAGCGCTCCCAGGCAGATATCAAGTCCTATGCCACAGGACAGCCCCCTTGGGGGCGCGCCGCCTCTAGTTCCTGAGGCAGTTCCTAGACCACGACTGCGACCGCCGCCTATTGCTGGTGGAAAGGTAGTGTTTACTTTGACATACATGCCATTGACTCTACAACATGTTGCATGAACTGTGGACTGACTTGCGCAGACGTCTGATCTAGTAAAACAACGGTACTCTACCCGGTTCAACAACCTGCCCACGGATTTCGACCCCTCGGCTCCTCCACTCCCTGCCGTGCCTCCTATTCCCCAATATGATAAGAGGGAGCCTCAGAGACCCGCGCCGTCACGGGCAGGTGCAGCGCCAGTAATCGACATCAAGGCCCTTCGAGACCCCAATCTCGTCCCTGATCAGTACGTGTCAGCCGTCTTGGGAGACGCCACCGACGACCAAATTCGTGATTTTGAAGTCGCTCTCCGCAAGCTCAAGGGCCGTGCTGCCACGGATTTGCAGCAGAACCTCATGCAGAACCGTACCCAGTTCATCAAGATTAGTAAAGAGGCCGAGAAACTAAAGGGCGAGATGCGGGCGCTACGAAACTTGATGGCAGAGCTCAAGACCAACACAACTGCCCTTCGAGCCGCCTCCATAAAGAGTGACGAGCCGGCCACCATACCTGGCAGTGGCCCCTCGGGCATGAGCAAGCGAGACAAGCGAAGCTCCGTTGCCGATAGAAGCGCGTTGTGGAATTCGCAAATGCAGGCCTTGTATAAGAATGTGGAGGGCTCGCAGAAGTTTCTCCCCAATGCTGTAGGTCGTCACGTTGTCCAGAATGCCGGTTCCTGGGTAGAGTTGGATAACGCCACATACAAATCTCGACGAGCCATGCAAATCTTCCTACTCAACGACCACCTTCTCGTTGCGTCCCGCAAGAAGAGAAAAGTTGACGCACCCGCCGATGCTCGTGGTCCAATGATCAAACTAGTGGCTGACCGATGCTGGTCTCTTCTGGACATTGAGGTCGTAGACATGCCTGGGACAGCCGAATCATCCGGAGGCAGGAACAAACTTGCCGACGCCATCATGATCCGAGGTGGTGGCCAAGAATCTTTCATCTATCGAACAGAGAAACATGAGGGCGACGAGAAGAAGACATTGCTTCTAAATGTGCGAAAGGCGGTTGAGGAGCTGCGAAAGGGTCTGCAGTCAGAGATGGAAGCCAACAACAAGGCCAGGGAGACCATAAACTACTTTGCGTCTAGAGATCCTGGCTTATTGCAGAAGACGGAACTTTTGGAGACGTTGTCGGATATCAAGGACATGCTCATCGAAGTCGATGGCAAACAACAGAATCTTCGATGGGTGGAGGGTCAGATGGACGAGCTGGACATTGACATTGCCCTCCAGAAATTCGAACCTGCTGTTGCCCGCGTTGAAAAGCTCAAGAGCCTCGCCCGTGGCCTCCGAAGCAATTTGGTTGCGCAAGACTTTATTAACTTCAAGGTTGAGGAGCGATGCGGTAGACTTGCTGTCCTTATCATTCGGGAGCTGGAGTCAAAGCACAAGTCGCAAATAAAGACCAAAGAGAGAGTGGGCTGGCTGACTATTCTTGGCTTTGATGACAGAGCCCGAGAGGCTTATCTTAATGCCCGCACGGGGCTTATCCGCAAGAGAGCCAGGTAAGGATGCTTCATTCCACACATCTTGTTCCCTCTTCGAACCAAGGCGCTAACGACTTGTAGACAATGCATTTTCCAAGGCGATCTCCACTTGTACATTTGGCAGTTGTCCTTTGTGTACTTTACTATTATTCACAACACGGTTCAGACGTTCCAGAGCTGCTTCCCTCCTCCAATGATGAGTGCCTGCGTGAAGTGGGCCAAGGAGGAGGTGGAAGCGTTCAATGTGATTCTGTCTCGACAACTCAGTAGTACCGAGCGTGGTGGACAGGTTTGGACACAGTGCATGGACAGGGCCAAGGAACATGCCCAAAAACTGTCGGATGTTGGGCTGGACTTCAGGAACTTGGTAGGACACGATGTTGGACCATCTGCTCAGACGGCTGCCGAGGTGCCGGGGCCTTCTGCTGTTGGGCTAGGACTAGCTTAGTCTTGTCGATTGCACGGTGTTGATTGAATTCTTAATAGCAGACGACGGTGCGAGTAGGACTTCCAGGGGACAGTGGTGACGAGCAAGCCGTGGTTCAACTCGGTCAAGGAGGATCGGGGACATAAAGTCTGTGTTGAGACGTATTGGTTCACGGACAATTAGCCACTAGTAGCATGATACAATGTCTCAATCAACTTTCAATGTGGCGTTTACGCTCGCCCCTCGCCATCATCAGTCCGCATCTGGAAGGCTCTTTCTGTTTCGTCAAGCTTCTGCTGGTGACTTCTGGGTGTATTTGTATAGGGTAGGCCATATTTGTGGCGGTGGCAAGCTCCGCGATGAGATTGGCAAGGACATGTGGAAGGGGCAGGCGTGTGGACCCACCCAGCCTTGTGCTGACACTGCTGAGGCTGGAGGCTGGAGGCTGCCGGCCAAGCTGGGCCAAAGCTGGAGAAAGCACCCCCTCCTGAGTCCCGGGTTCTGGCTGCACAGACTGCTTGGCTGCAATGTCTGACGACCGACACCAAACAACTTCCATCTCCCACTGTTTTGCACCATCCCTGCCCATCCGCGCGACAACTCACTCCCACGAACACACCAAAAGGCAAACGAAATCTTCCCATTGACGAACCGCTTCACAGCTCTGCCTGCGGCCATCGCATCACGCATCAGACCTTGACGGCCCTTGACCACTTGAGCTCGCCCACAGCATCGTCCGTTCCCGCTCTGTTGCCAGGAACCGTCGTCTGGTCTGAGCATTCGAGTCTTTCTCCCTGCCTCGCTGCCCCACCGATTGCGACCCAGCCGTGACCTCAACGTCATTTCTCCCACCTTTATCAACCCCCAACTCGACACGCGGCACCTCGAGTAGAGCCGCATCGTAGAATCATGGATACAAACATGGAGGACGTCGGCAGGGCGCCCGCCGATGTGTCACCCGTCGCCAACGAGCCTGCCACCATCCCCACGCTCGACGGCTGGATCGAGAGTTTGATGAACTGCAAGCAGCTGGCTGAGGCTGATGTCCAGAGACTCTGCGACAAGGTGAGCAACATCGAAGAATTCAAAGAGGTGCTGGCCATGGTCTTCGGCTTTGTCCAGTGTTTGGCCTCCATCCTGCCCGACCCTCTGTTCATGCTCGGAGCCATACTCTTACTCTTGTCTTGGTCTCGTCGATCCAGGCCTGGACGGCTTCAATGGAACCTCCTTTTTTGCTAATGATATTTTGTTTTGCAACGCAACAGGCAAGAGAAGTTTTACAGGAGGAGTCGAATGTCCAGCCAGTGGTACGTATGACCTCATTTTACGACGTCACGCGAGAGACGGCACGGGGAATGGGTTCTGACATGATCTCTTTAGAAATGCCCCGTCACAGTCTGCGGTGATATCCACGGTCAGTTCCACGACTTGATGGAGCTGTTCAAGATTGGCGGCCCCAATCCAGACACAAACTACCTCTTCATGGGTGAGTATTTTCACCTGCCGCCAAGGTCTCAAAATACCCTTTTTCGGTTTCTCAAATGCCAACCTCGATCTAGGTGATTACGTTGACAGAGGCTACTACTCGGTCGAGACCGTCACTTTGCTTGTAGCCCTCAAAATCCGATACCCTCAGCGAATCACCATTCTCCGGGGAAATCACGAGTCTCGGCAGATTACCCAAGTCTACGGCTTCTACGACGAGTGCCTCCGAAAATACGGCAACGCCAATGTCTGGAAGTACTTCACAGACCTCTTCGACTACCTTCCCCTCACCGCCCTCATCGACAACCAGATCTTTTGTCTCCACGGTGGTCTGTCGCCTAGCATCGATACCTTGGATAACATCAGAGCTCTTGACCGAATTCAGGAGGTTCCCCACGAAGGCCCTATGTGCGACCTTTTGTGGTCGGACCCTGATGACCGTTGTGGTTGGGGTATTTCCCCTCGTGGTGCGGGCTATACTTTTGGACAGGATATTTCAGAGGCCTTCAACCATAACAACGGTCTGACGTTGATTGCACGAGCCCACCAGCTGGTGATGGAAGGCTATAACTGGTCACAGGACCGGAATGTGGTGACTATTTTTTCAGGTGCGTCGACTTGTTCAGCATAACTTGGTCCGTTTGGAATACAGCTTTGTTGACTGATTTTGTGATTAGCTCCCAACTACTGCTACCGATGTGGCAACCAAGCAGCCATTATGGAAATTGATGAGCACTTAAAATACACATTGTATGTATCTTACCGCAAAAAGGATGAGAAAAAAAAACAAGCAACATCAGACTGGATATTAACCATGTGCAGCTTGCAATTCGACCCATGCCCAAGAGCAGGAGAACCAATGGTCTCCAGACGTATGTTATGGTCAATTCTACCCTGCCACGACACTTGGCTAACTAAATGCAGGTACACCCGACTACTTCCTCTAATCATGTCGCTATTTGAAACACCGAACACACTTGCATTGGCCGGTTCATGTTGTGGAAACAATAGACGAGGTGGAGCAGGTGCAACTGAGTGTCCCGAAGATGTATTATTAATCTTGATGCCACAATCTACGGGACGGGGAAACGCCGCCATGACGAGATTTCATGGATTTCATGCATGTGGGATGGGGCGTCAATGTGATGCCCTGTAGCAGCTGGATGATGCCGGATTCTGCCGTGGTAGGTCCGCACGGTCCTTGATAGAGTCAAAAGACCGGAAGGGGAGGAAATACAAAAGAAAAAAGAAGAGAAAAATACAGAGATGTTAAAATTGCCGAGGAAATACCCCCCAAGAACAATAGCTTTGCCTTTTACTGAGATGGTTCTCTCAGTATATTTATTGTGGTTCTGGGTAATTGTTCCCTTGACGTGTTATTATGAAAGTGAGCGTTCTTGTGAGATGGTTTATAGGAAAATCTATATGGTGCAGTCGGGTTTTGGTAAGATTCTCATTGCTCCTTGAGGAGCAGGGCCAATTATGTCCCGTGTCTTGCGAACCCCTTTCTACCATGGTCGCTAAATGCATTAACAAAAAAATAAGAGTATGTACGTTGCGTCTGTGATGTACTCAGCCACACTCCCCGCTTTGTCCATCTACACAGTATCCCGTGTCTCCTTGTCCTCCTTGTCCTCGTCGTCCGTCTCGGTCCTCGGCCGTTTCCCGTCGGCAGCCACATGACCGGCCCCCCCCTCGACGCCCTTGGAGTAGTGGCCCGGCTCGCTGGCGCCGTTGGGCACATGGAACCGCAGGTCGAACCGGCTCAGGGCATAGGTGAAGACGACAATGGCCTCAATGGTGTAGTTGACACAGTAGTAGGCGGCCTTGTGGTGGAACCAGGCCGGGTTGCTCGCGGGCCGCCGCACGTAGGCGACTCCGGCGCGGAAGCCGGCGCCAAAGGCCAGCAGGGTCGCGGTGAAGAGCACGAGGAGGACGCGGGAGCGCATGCGGCCCCTCGTGCCAAAGTGGTCGACGGGCCCGTGGCGCGGCAGCAGCACGGCGAGGGCGACGATGGGGATGGGCAGGAAGGCGAGGACGGCGAGGAAGGTGACGGCGAAGAGCTGGATGTCGCGCAGCTGCGAGCGGACGTGGGCGTCGAGGGTGTAGAAGCCGTAGACGGTGGAGACGATGACCATGACGAGCAGGGCGGCGACGGCGGCGTAGAGGAGCTTGAAGGCCAGGGAGGCGGGCTTGCTCCAGCCGACACGGGGCTGGTGGGCGCGCAGGATGCGCTGGGAGAGCACCAGGTTGACGATGAAGAGGAGCAGCACGCCGGCGTTGGTGAGGATGGTGGCGGCGATGGCGATGGACACGTCGTGCGGGTAGTTGGCCCAGACGATGCGCATGACGTTGGCGCTGATGCGGGCCATGGAGAAGCCGAAGAGGAGGCCCGAGAGGACGAACTTGTGCCCGCGGCGCCGGTTGCGCTGGAAGATGATCATGTTGAGGGCTGCCGAGGCGGCGAAGAGGGCGATGAAGACGGATGAGAGGGGCGTGTCGACCGAGTTTGTGGGCGCGCCGCCGAGGCTGGCGCCCTGAGGGGGGTAGGGGGGCCCCTGCGGAGGAGGGTTAGCAATTTTGTAACGGTGGTGATGGTGATGATGGCGGTTCTTGGTGTTGCTGATGGTTTGATGGGGAGGGTACCATTTCTTGGAGCTGTTGGGTGGACAAGGTCCCCTGTGGCGATGGCTGGGCTGACATGATGAATGTAGTGATGTCTTTTGCGAATTATTCATCTGTCGGCTTTGTATCGGGCGGTTCGTGAGGCGGCGTTGGGTATAATCACACTCTACACTGCATGTACCTGGTATGCATGGTCCAAATGGGAAAAGGGGGGGGGGGGACAGTCAAGGTATAAGTATGACATGCTCACGTCCGCTAGATCAGGGCCGCCAAACAGAATCCACGATAAAAATATCACAGACGACATGGCCAGGGCGGGCCGCGAGACTGTCTCAGCGTGCATTACGGAGCACAAGCGCAATGTCCAGATGTCGAGTGTCATGGTTCCAACTTCCCCATCGGCGCTCGCGCGTTTGGAGATGCCGATGTGTCGGGTGGGTGGAGCCGCTATTGCTCCGTGCGTGCACCAGCTCCGGCACTCTTTTCGCGGGATTCGACCTTGGTTAGGCCCGGCGTAGCTAGCGGATTTTGTCAAATATCAATCAGACTGCATCTACCTAGTAAAGGCTCTGCGCTCTCAAGTCAAATCTGTCTCGGCATATGCCAGCCCGCTCTGGATTGTCTATTCCCGCGATTCTCGGCCTTGGCAATCTGCCTCGCAAACAGGATATTTGCCATGGACGCAGCAACTTGGATGTTTTGAATAATTACCTTTGTTATCGTAGAGTATTCACCTCCAACAACCCGGCCCGGCCCGTCCAGCCAGTGGGACTTTGGTATTACTATATGGCACATCGTGCTCTCTCTCTCTCTCTCTCTCTCTCTCTCTCTCTTTCTCTCTCTAAAAAAAAAAAAAAAAGGAAACGCGACAAGGATAAGCCAATAAACGGGCAATTGTGGTTCTGCCACTGAAGTCAAATGTGCGGAGTGCTTCTGAGGGGCTTCAGTTTAGGCACCCGAATTGCCTATTCCTCGGGGAAGGGCTTCGCGTTCCTGGTGTGATATACCGTCATCCGGCTCAGGCCCCATGAACTCACGCCTATTACGCCGTACCTCGTTATTCGCAACCGAGGGAGCCCCATGTAACGTCGGCCCAGTCATTCTCATGGGATCATCAATCCTCTCCAAGCTTAGACTCGATTTTATGTCTAGCTCAGGGAACCAGCACGTCGGCCACAGACATCGGAGGGTCGGCGGTTCAGAAATGCGAGCACCGATCCGACGCCAAAGCTGCTTAATTTCTATGGGTCCGTCCGACTCGCGCATAAACTGGCTTACGTGAGCTGCGTTGTTGACCGCGAAAGTCTGCAGCCCTTGAGCTGTCGAGCTGGAGAAGCCCTTCTTCCCAACGCTGACTGTCTCTGGCTTGAGTGATTCGGCTTGACACCAGTTTCATCTTTACCGGGCGGACCAAGGTGGCGCTTGGCAGAGTGCCGTTCTACCATTAAGCTCAGCTACCACTGCGTAATGGGTACTTTTGTACAGCGGTTGGGCTGTGCTGCCAGAGAGCCCTTGGCAATCTCATCTGGACGGACGCGTTCTCAACTTGTTCGTCGAGATGGAAGATGGTGCCGGTGCAAAACTCATCGAAGCAGCCCGCAAATCCGCAACTCGCTTCGCAAATCGTCATCGGATGTGTTATAAATCGTACTTTGGCTGATGTATTGCCCTGGTGACAGCGTCAGCCAGTCTTCTGTGCACATTAATACAAGTACTACCCAGAATTAGCTAGGAGCCCATCTACTTGGTCCGGAAGATCGACCAAACTACCGACTTCATTCAAGGCGTGACGGGAGACTCGGCAACTTTCACAATGGCAACATCTCTGCTTGCCTAGACTGATAGTCTTTCATGCCTTGTGCGAAGCTGCCGTCAATTGAGGACTACCGGGCGACAGAACTGGAACACACCGGTTTCTAACTTGGCGTAGGTGCGTTCATGTTGTGAGGCTAGGATGAAATAGTCTTTTGCCCACTGTTTCCGCATGTTAGAGTTTTGGATATATACTTTAGGGACGAAGGTGGAATGGAAATTGCGGACTTGGGTTTCCAAGCCGTCTCTAGCCCTGGATACAGGAGTCTCTCAAGAGGTGGGTGAAGGTATCTTCTAACGCTGTGATATTCTTGTATCTTGAGACAAGGACGACTGCTTTGGTGCTGACAAATGGCAACTATGAATGGAGTCGGACTTTATGTTATCCTACCAGGGTCATCAGAATAATACACTACCCAAGATTTTTGCGATTTATAGGATCCAATGCGTTGATGGCGGGCGGATTTACGGTGTTTGGACTGGAGACAAAACCCCGACCTGGATGTACGGAGCATATCAGGGGCATTCGTTAAGTTCTTTTGGCTCCTTTGCTGCCAGATCTCCTGTGTGAGCTTGTTAATTCACACTAATCCGTAACATGTGATTGTCTGAGAGACCACGCATAGCGTCATTGATCGGTAACCAATGGCCATTGACATCAAGAGTAAACGTTACTAGGATCTTATGCGATGGTATATAGGTAGGCTCCAGCTGAGCATTGTACGAGGCTAGTTGGCGAGCGATATCGTGAATTTCGGTATTTCCCACTATCTGCCAACCTCTGGGAACCGACTGTTGGCAGCAGTTAAGGCGATGGAATAGCTAAAATAAATCAATGAGCTTTTGTCAATTGTCCGCAATGAGGGAACAACAGTGTGAGACTACCGAGAAACAGTCGTCCCGAGCTCCGCCTCAAAGCACACTAAGTATAAATAGATTGCTCCGATGGTTCTGAATACTGGTGGGCGGGCGTGTTGATTCGTGAACCCTTTCTCCTGTCAAGTGTCTGTCGAATATCGCAACTGAGTACTAGTAATACGGGCGGCTGAGCAACAATAAGGGGCCAGATATCGCCTGCGGCCGCAATACTATGTAAGGCCTTGTGGTGGCACTGGTGGCGGCGCCTCGTTCATGGCGGCGCCCAAATATCTTGTATTGGATGTACAATACGACAATGACTGTGACAAATGTATCCTCATTTTGACTACTAGTATTCCATACTCCGTGCGGACTACCGAGTGCAGAGGACGCACGGTATTTTTGCAATAGTGTGAGATGTTTCTGAGCAACCTGCTAGTCACTCAGCTCGTCTTGTCTTGTGACAGCCATATCATACCACTGAGTCAAGAAGTAGGGAAGGCCCTTACGTCAAAAATTTGGAGTCTTCCCCACATACTTCTGTATACTTGAAACAATCTTTTTGCAACAACGAAATTACCGAGACATAGAACCCAAGAAATGAGACAAAATGTGAGATACTCGGTAAAACATTAGCGGGTTGAGTCGCTGAACGCGGGGAGCGTTGTTCAAGCTGAGGCGGCAACATACATACGTACTAATTGAATTGTTTGGGCTTGCTTTTTCTTTTCCCGCCATGTTTGGAAGCTACGAAATTTGGACATTCTTATCTTGCTCGAATGTTAATTGGCATCGAATACGGAACAGTTGCTCCATGTTCGGCGTACCAAGAGTCTAATCATGACAATGTGAACAGACTGAGCATGATGTAGACGGGAGCTGTTTTAGAATGCGCAGAGCCACGTGGAAACTGCCTATATCCGGCGCTAGTAGTAACGGCAGCTGTGGCCTGGAGTTGACAAAAGACAGGACCCAAAATAAGTTTTCGGGTATTGTGGCGTTTCATTGGCAGTGCCGTCATGGGTGGTGACATTGCGACAACACACAAACTGAACTTCGGTATCGTAGGCGCCGGAACTGGAAACATACAATGCGATATGATTGCAGATCGATGCGACTGAGTATCTGTCGGAGTCGCCAATCACGGTCCACGGTCCTTGCTTTGATGCACCAGTTCCAAGTAAAATTACGCCTCTGGCGCGACTGGGTTCTGGGTTTTGCTGCACGTAGAATGAGTATACGGAGTACATAACACATTTCTTTGGCTGTGCCATGGTAATAGCTACCTACCTAGCCTATGCAAGTAGCTAGCGAACACAGCATGTCCTGAGGGTTCCAAGAAAGAAGAAACCCAAGGGACCCTTACCCTTACCAAGTGGCACCACAGTGACTGATTTGTTTTTTGTCCAGAGTCGCGTCTTTTCAGTAAAACTTGCTGTTGCTCTTCTTGTTGTCTTCCATTTGACCTGCATTTCTACCCCTGGCTCATACCCCCGTCTATTCCTGCGTGTCCCCTGTTCCGCAAAATTGCACAGGGCACGACAGACGTCGAATGGCTCCATTTGGCATCCGCTTTGCGTGTTTGCTTGCAGTCTAGGAACGGGCTAATTCTTCTTAGCGCCAAATAACCTGACGAAGCCTTCGCGAGCCGTTCCTGATCCAGTGCCAAACGATCCCCGGGCGAATCGGTCGGTTGAGGCGGTTCATGGAACAAAACACCAGGCAGTACTAGTGCGCCGTACTCCGTACAGAGTAAGTATTCCATATCACAGACAGAGGCCAGGATGCATAAGGCGCGTTGCGCCCATGTCAGGTACGCGCGACGTCTCAGCCAGGTAGTGTTTGCTGCAGGGCGCCTGTCGTCTGCTGCAAGGTGAGCAAATTGTCCTCCGCTCAGATACGGAGTACTACTAGTTACTAGTACATGGCTGGCTGCATGGCACCAAAGACATGAATGACCATGGCAGCTTGCGTGTGTCGGTTGTCGCGCAACCAGGTTGACAGGCTTTTCCCGTTACGGTGGCGCTGATCGTTCATCAATCAGTGCGAGGGATATTGGATGACGGTTGCATAGCCTGACGCCTCTTGGTTGTAGACGCAGGGGTCTGACTGGATTGACCCATTTTGGCTTGGGTTTGACAAGGGGCGGCGGACCTGACGAAACAAAAACAGAATGCAGCAGGGCGGAACGACGAGAAAGGCACAATGTGAATGTGACATGGATAATGACGGCTAGTAATGTTACGAGGGATAACAACAAGTGTGAGCAGGTGGTGAGGAGCGAGGAACAGGAGTGAGAAGGTGGAGCGAGGAGGAGTGAGGAGCACGCAGGCATGGGGTTTTTTTTTGCGTGCAGGAAGGAGACGAGGCATCGCGGTTGCCCTTTTGGCATTTGGGGAGCCTGAGCCTGAGCCTGAGCCTGCATGTGAGTCTGAGAGTCTGAGAGTCCGAGAGTCTCGTCTGAGTCTGGCTGCCGCTGGCTGCGTCCCCTTTGGTCGGCAAAACACCACGCGCTACACTCCCCCAGCTGCCGCACCACTCCTCCAGAGCCTCTGTGCGCACACCCTCATGCTCTCCTCCTTTCTTTCGTTTCTCCTCCTTCCCTCTGTTCTGTATTCGCAGCCCATCGTGTTGGTTTTTTGGCCCCGCTGCTGGTTCTTCAACGTCTCGTCGGGCTTTGCGCTTTGTATTCTCTTTTGTGGGATCCAAGGCGCCGAGTCACGACTCACGACTCCGTCTCCTAATTAGAACAACCCTACCTACCTAGGTGCTTCGGCTTCGGCTTCTTTGACTTCACGGCGATATCCTTTCTCTCCGCCTGCGGTCCGCGATCCTTCGTTCGACAGCTGTTGCTGTTGCCATCGTCATCGTCCAACGCCTGGCTTTCAATCGCCGCCCAATTCCTTCGCCTTGGTTTAGCGCCTGCCGCTCGTTACAATTTCAACCCGAGATTTCCATCTATCTCGACGACGTTCCTTCCCACATAGGACAATTGCGCCTTTAATGTCTATTCTTCTCTGCGATCTGCGACCTGCAACCTACGGCCTTTAATCCTCAATCGATCCTTCCTTGCTTTTGCTGGACTGAGAGTTCGCATTCTGCTGCTATCAATTCTCTTCTCAGCCTGTCCAATTTCGAATCCCGCAGTATTGGATTTGCATTCTGGGTTTTAGCCGTCATTAAAATCAAAGCAAAGATACCGAACAAAGCTCGACTACGGATTGAACCGATTTCTTTCATGCTGTGGCCCTCTCTTTTTGGTTAGGATATCCATCGACACAGCATTTATCCACCAATTACTTCGTTACTGCTATCCGCCGGCATCACCGCTTCATTTTCGTCGTCCAGATCACTGCATGGATAGTTGATAGCCACAAGGCCCCTCTACCCGCTGTAGCATCCATTTTGCGATAGCATAGTAACGCATCGGATGCTTGGCGTAATGAACATGGCCATGGAACTGCCTTGCGATCGCAAGGCTACGGCGAAGCGCTCCTATCGGCATGCCAACAATGACCACATACCCTCCATAAACCGCTCTATGGCTCGGGGAGCTGCGGCACTCACTCTATTTACTCTCATGCCTCGAGTAGCATCGGCACAAAGCAACGGCGGATGCATATCATTACAAGGCTCAAAAGCATGCCCTGCTTTTGGATCGGCTTCCGTTTCGACCAGTAGTGGCATGGTCCAGATATAGTAAGTTCTGTTAGCCCTCAGCTAGATGGCGCGGGTAATTGACCTTTGCTTAATCTAGTCCATTCTTGCAATTTGTATCCGAAACCGGGTCTTTCGACTATCAACTGTTGACTTACGTGAAAACATCTTATGTAAAAGACAAGTAAGAACGCCGCAATGGCTGCAAGCCACAATTTTGGCCTCGGATCTAACCTCGACCTGACAGATATCAAAGCTTATTCGGCTGTGGTAATATCAATTTTACTGACCCGAGTAACATGTACGCCCGATACACAACAACGCTACTGTGCAACACCCTCATTCAGAAGTCGATCAGCTCTTGCTCGCTTACCGGCGACGCGACAAGGCCGTTGTGTGCAGATACATGTGCCGACTTTGCTCAAAGTGAAGCCTACATCACTGCTGACAAAAATCTCTGTTCTAACCCTGGTCCTGATTTGAGCAAACTGATTCGCGCCGATTTTGCGACGTGCTCTTTGCCTGAGGATGCCCTTACCAGCAGGTGCATTGCTGGATTTGACAATGAGTCAGACAACTGTGGTTTTGGTAATAGCACTATTGGTCTCTGCTCCTACTGCGCCGCCGGAGGCACCAATTCAACAGATACCTGCTGCTATAATGCGAATGCCGAGAAACGATGCGAAGGTGTTAAGCTCCCTCCTATCACCGCGACCATGACCTTTACTCCCCCAACCGCGACATCAACACCATCTTCAACTGGGACTCCGGGTGATTCCAATGGCAGCGACGGTGGCAACAGGCTTAGTGGTGGCGCCATAGCTGGTATTGTTATCGGCTCGCTCATTGCAATTGCGCTCTTGGCTCTGGCGATTTTCTTCTGTTTCCGCGTCATGCGCCGCCGACGTGGAAGCCAGCAAGGCAGCATCTTTAACCAACCTTCTCCGGCTCGAAAGGGTCCTTTGATGGCACAAGCTAAGCAGACGGCCCCGGAAGGATATGAAGTTCTACCTGGTGGTCGCGTGGCTCGTATGGCAGCGTTGGAAGGCCATTCTGGCGGCTCGCCCACGCAACGAAGCGGCAACAATGGCGTCACTGCTTTTGTAGGTGATGCTCCTCGCAAGGGAACCGATACCCAGTCCTCCTCTGACGAGTATGCTGAATCTCCCGAGCGTGGAGGCGTTTTGCGGCCGCCGCCAACATCTAGAAGACAAGGGTCATTGTCAAGCGGCTCTGCTCTCGGAAGCGATGGCCCACAATCGCCGGGCAGTGCTGGATATTCTTCACCCCTTGGTATGGCTAGCCAACAGTCGGAGCAACTACCGTTTTTCAAAGACTACTATTCCCAGGATGATATCCATCCTTCCGACAAGGTGGCGGTTCTTTGGGCGTATCAACCTCGCGCTCCCGACGAATTTTCTCTTGAGCGTGGCGATATGATCAAGGTGGTTGGAATTTGGGATGACGGCTGGGCCACAGGCATCATGCTCGATGAACGTGCAGATGAGTGGGAAGTTAGACGACAAGCCCAACGGGACAGTGGCGTCTCGAACACATCGGGCATTCGCGACGAATCGCCAGAGGCCCAAGGTGAAATGAAAGCATTTCCATTGGTGTGTGTCTGCCTGCCGGAGCACTGGAGAAAAACAATAGAAGGCGACGGTTCTACAGAATCTGCGTCAAGTCCAGGGCCAACGGTACCAACCAGTATTTCATGATATTAGGGAACTCAGACCCGTTCCGCCAAATCCGACTTTGCGACAGTTTCGTCTCCATGTACATAGCGAACTGCTTGCACCAACCCTGCTCGTAGCCAGTTGCAGCTGCACCTCTGCACTACAGCAGCTCATCATTTCGCCATCTCAATCGCAATGTTGAGCGATGTACATAATCTGTTTCTTCGACGAAATCAACCGCAGCCTTTCAGCATCACGACAAATGAGCGAGCGTCCGACGTCCTAGCCACTATCATGCCTGTTACCTGGACCTATTCGTTGGCCGTTTTCATGTGCGCGCGTAATTTTGACGAGATACATCAGGCGCGAATAATTGTAATTCTTTTATTACCTCCGATCACTTGGTCTATTATTCTTGATTCGAGTACCCATATGAGCATTAACTGGCGTTACGTCGAGGCCGAGGCGAAAGACCAACAGCATGAATGACTGGTGGTCGAATAATGTTTGATAATTAACTTTGCCTGGAAGATGGCATAATTCTACCGGAGACTCGCCATCCGTTGCGATTGTTATTGTAGCGGTGGTAAGAGGAAGTGCTTGGAGGTTCGAAAAATATATTTCACGGCCTACATGAGGCAATACCTGGACATAGTCATACGAGAGGAGACGCAAACTCCTGATTTACTTACGTAGTTTAGATACCAATGGATACCTTCCTGAGACGACACAATTCTTTGTGACGTGTTTGTAGCGGTATGGGTGATATACCGTTGATTTGAGTTCTCTTAGGTCATATACGATAAGGCTATTTATAAGAGAGGCGGCCACGGTGCCACCCTGCCATGATTCCATTCCCGCCAGACTGTCTATTTCAAAGGCGTAGAATTCGCCGCTAGCAGTTCATAATAGGATTGCCGGTATTTACCGTTGCCGCCTTGGCCAACGACTATTTAAGGTGTAAAAGCTTCGTTGGTGGCCCAATGGTGGGTGCCCAGGATTGAATACCAAGCAATTGCTTCGGGGCACGACGTGACAATGGCGAGCATTTGAATATGTGGGCAAACGTATTGTACCGTTGGCTATTTGGAAGTCTTTTGGTTTGAAGACCTGGAGAGGCCTGACTTTCCCGAGGACATACAACCCAGTGCCATTGTTTTCAGGGCACCGCTGGTTCTCTCTCATTCGTAAATAGCAGCTTGGATACCTCATGGCTACTGCAATTAACCCGGCGACCCTGGCACCGGCTCTGCCACGGAGTATTCATTGACGTCGATCATCTGGGGAACATTGAACCTGGAGCTCACCGACTTACCCGCCTCCGGCAGGCACCATAGCGGGGCTCGAGGGGATAGAAGGTAGAACAAGAGAAGTCAACAAAAAGCTACAAATTACCACCCACCAACTCTACGTCTCTGAAGCTCCGTGGAACCAAATCGACGAAGCGGAATCCACCAAGATCGATTGAAGCCGCATTGTGCGTCCCTACGGCCTCCAGGAGCTCCAGCCCACCGCAGCACAATGGCCGAGTTCAACGCCCGGGCTGAAGCCCTCGTGCCCAAGTTCCAGCTGGAACGCGTCCTCAACCAAGGTACATCGCTTTCGTGCACCTTCACCAAGCGAAGACTGCTTAACCGTTTCAAAATTTTGCAGACCAGGCCGGCAGACGGACATCCATGTACGGCACCATCGACAACGAGCCCGCGCTCCTCATCGTCGAACGTGCCCCGTTCCCTACATCCGACAAGTATCTCGGCCGCATCCCGTCCTCCCTCGCTAGACTAAAGAACCTCGGCGCCAACGACATATACAGCTGGAGCATGGCACGGACAGGCAGCGACGACGAAGAGGAGTCCAACAAGGAAAAAGCCGGCTTCTTTGCCGATTTAAAAATCAACTTGATCTACCCATGCACAGAGACACATGTTCAAAAGTACAGCAAGCAACAGGTTCGATTTGTTACGGAAACGCCAGAGATATATAGAGCCAGTATTAGACCGTACATGCAGAGCAAGCGAGACCAAGGAAGACTAAACTGGGTGTTCAACATTATCGAGGGTCGAAAGGAAGTAGAAGACGTCATTTATAGAACGAAGCTGGGGGAAGCGGGTGACGAGGGCTTCCTGCTCTTGCCCGACCTGAACTGGGACCGCAGCACGCTAGAAGCGCTGCACCTGCTGGCGATTGTGGAACGGCGCGACATTTGGTCCCTGCGAGACCTAAAGAAGAAGCATATCCCTTGGCTGGAGCACATGAAGAACAAGCTCATATCCGCCACCGTCGAGACGTATCCATCCATCGAACCGGACCAGCTGAAGCTCTACGTGCACTACCAGCCCACGTACTACCACTTCCACATTCACATTGTCCATGTTGCGCTCGAGGCTGGCGCCACTCAGGCGACGGGCAAGGCTTTCGGGCTCGATGTGCTTATAGAGATGCTCAAGGTCATGGCTGGGGATGAAGAGGCAGGGATGGATGCTGTGTCAATGACGTATACTCTTGGCGAGGCCAGTGAATTATGGACAGAAGTATATGAGCCGCTTAAGAAGAGCGGTAGAGCTTCTCGATAGCAAGAACAAGATCGTTTACGCCTGGCCCATGAGGGCAGTCCTTCCATTCCCCGCCGTCTCGAATGCAATAGATTTCCTCGTTGAGTCGAACCGTGCAGCTTATGGTAACATTGGCCTACGCAGATCAGTCAGTTGTTCTCTGGCTACTTTGCTATACTGACAGTGGTATAGTATGGCGCATTGTCTGCAGAATCGATTACTTACGTCCGTGGTCCGCTGGATGCTGTTTCGCAAAAGACCCATGCCATAGGCACCGTCATCTCTGGCGGCGCACTCGTTGATAGCTCTAATATCGATAGCGTGCTCTAATGCGCAGTCTTCGACTAGAGCCCGTTCGGGGATGTGTGGATAGTCCTTGGTCAAGCACATAATAAAGCCGAGGTTGATCTTTGGGTCCGGGTAGAGTTCGCGAGTGCAAAGCTCGATGATGTTGCCCATGCATTCAGAGGGTCCATGCTTGCACTCGACGCCGTCATCGGCCGTTGGACTGTTGTTCCAGATACATTAGTTTCCGGATATTCCGCACCGCTGGACTATGGGAAGAACGTACGTTCCAATATAATTAAGCTTAAAGTCGACCTTGTCATACACCCGCTGCATCACAGGAAGGATCAGCTCCCTCAAAGCATCCTAATCGGAGTATTAGTAACAGCCGAGCCGACACGGGATAAGCTTGTTGTCTATGTGCCGTTGCACTTACTCTAGTATCCGGGCATTTACTAATAATATGAGCCTCCAGAGGCACTAGATGAGTGATGCCTGGGCCGGCGAACTTGTACCGGTATGAGATATCATAGACGCCCCGGAGCAACAAGATGATGGCCAGCATAGGAAGCAGAAACCTGCGGAGGCGGGATATTGACGACATGGACGATGAATGCCTTAGACTCTCGCTGGAAATGCCCTGGGCCAGTTGTTGCTTGCCATCCATAGCTGGAACGACTCCTAGTATTCTTCGGCTTCGTCTACCGCGGCCAACGTCGCTGCAGATGTGCGCCTCGTCGCTTCTCGCTTCGCAAGATGGTCCCGTTGATTGGGGAGTTTCGAGTGTAGACCAAACGTCCAGGTCCTAGGTCACTGTCTCAGGGCAGCGAGGTTGTTGCAGAATCGTCTCGTTGTGCAACGGGGACGTCCTATTAGACCACACGAGCGGATGCTACCTACTACAAAGAGCAAGTGGGTTGGGGTCGGCTATTGAAGATCTGAAGGTATGATGAGTACGGAGCACAATCAGGAGGAGTTGGGTGGAGGGCAGACGAGTCGTGGGGACGGAACAAGCTTCGGTACTAGCTGCGCGCGGTGTGTTTTGCATGTGGTTGTATGCGTGCGGGCCATGTACATATGGTTACGGAGTACGGAGTACTATTCCGTACATGTACAGTCCGCATTGTCGCAGGTGTGGATGTGGATTTGGCAGAGACAGTAACATTTGGACCCGTGGCTTTGCTGTCCCATGTGTCTGGACTCCGACTCTGGAGTCGTGGCTGGTGGATTCGGCCTGAAACCGCCTGTTGGGCCGATGGAAAAAGACCAGACCATTTTGAAGCCGTGGGGATATTACCATTCGCTGAAGCTTCCGTTTATAGAGACCCGCGTGCTAGTGGCTGACAAGTTATGAGGCGTCTTGCAATAGTCGAGCATTTGCTGATTGTCGGTTCATGCTTTGTCGAAGACGAACGACTTTTTTCTTTGCACATGTAAATTCCTTCCAAATCCATGACGGTCCATATGTATATTTGTAATAGGAGTGTCAATATGAAACCCCTCAGCTAATCACTCCGTAGTACCACCATTAAACGCACGCTGCGGATCTGGATGTCGGATCTCGGAAGATGAATACATGAATACATATTACTTACCTATGTACTTAGCCCTAGGACTGGCTGAACCTCCCAGGTACGGAGATTGACCCACGAAGGAAATAGCGTGGCTGCCGGGGAGACAAACACGAAACGCTTCATATTGGACAGAAAATTGCATGATTAGATTTAATGTTCGGGGGAGCGCACTATTCAGTTGTGAGCGGGATACACACCACCACGTATTCCGGGTCTCTTTCCTGTTGTTAGAATCTATGAACGGCGTGATTTCCTACTCGCATCCGGATAATGAAAGAATGTCCCCAAACAAATCAAGTCTGGTTGACTTCTGCACAAAGCAAGACGGGGAGATATTATCATAATGCGGGGGTCGCAGCAGGTATCATCCATGGTTCTTCCAGGCTTCCCTTTCGTGCTGGTCCCACGTTGCATCTGCAAAAACCTTGGGCCCCTTTGTTGCCCCTCCCTAATGGTCCTCTTCGTGATGTCGGTGAATCAACCAGACGCTTGACTTGAGCCAACAGTTCATCAGAACTCCTGGTTCGTTATTAATGCTGGCTCCAGCTTGTTTCTCCAAGCCCCGCATCGCTGGCGGATCGTCACAGGGGTCTTGGCGCATTCATCTGCGAAGCAAGCTGAGTTTGGTGAGTCGTAGGTGGTAGTACTTTGGTATGAAGGGAGTGGCCACTCAATGGCATGTTGAGCTGTTTGGCGCCCGCTGGCAGTGTGGCAGCATCCAGATGCTGAATGTGAATGCCCTGATGGAGCCGGTACAAGGCTCTAACCCTCCCTTTGTCACGCCCTCACTCTCTGTCGCGCGCTCTCTCTAGTGTGGGTGCAACTTTGTGGCGTGGCCTTGTCACCACCCCCATCTCAACAGGGAGCACTCGAGGAGCGAGCAAGGAGCACAGGGTATTAATATCCGATCGCGCGCCTTGTTTGGTGGTGCCGTAACGCCGCAACGGAGGTTGGTTCCATCGATCAAAGATCTTACCTCAGAGACTGGGTTGGCAAACATGAAAGTGAGGGTCGGCCGCTTCCCTTGAACGAAGCATCGCACTCTCTGCCTCGTTCGCTCAGGTGCTCCTTCCGCTTCTCCGTCGCGGACTCATGGCCGTGAGTGGCACCTGCCGCTGTCGGTCATCATATATCAAATCGAATCGCTTGTATCGGTTGACCAGCTATTATCATGGCTTCGACACCGGAGCAATTAGCTCTCCTTGGTGCCTTTCTGGAACCCATGAGCATTGACGTCCAAAAATGCCACGTCCTATCGGAGCGATTTTTGCAAAACTTTACCCATCTCTCCGCAGAGTCCTTGGATCAGTTTTTGCCGACCCCCATCTCCGAGTCCATTTTACGCCCTGTGGAAGACTATGGCCACGGACGGTAAGCTGCCAATCTTATTCAACCTTTCGTTGTCACTTGAAATGCCACGGATACTTTGAAGGAGCACCATTTCTCCTCATCTAATCGACTTCAACATGTCAATTTGAACAATGCTGCACTTCTTCCAACCAAGCATCTAATACTCGAGCTAACAAATTTCCGTTATGCAGGCACCTTGCTATCGACATGTAAGCATGTGAAGCTCCAAAAAAAAGATAATTTGGAAGTATTGGCGCCGTTCTGTCTAGCTAATCTCATCGCAGCGGGGGGACCAATTTGAGAGTTGGCTTTGTAGAATTGCTAACAGTTGAATCTGCCATATCTGCAAGCCATGGCGCCACGACGACAAGTAATGGCATCAATGGGATAAACGGTGCAATTAGCAGCAGTGACGAGGACCAGGCTGTCCCAACATTGCCCACAGGCCGCTTACACCGACAGCTGGAGAAGTCATGGCCAATTTCAAATCATCTCAAGAGCGACAATGCTGACAGTCTCTTTCTTTGGATTGGAAAGTGTATTGCCGAGGTCGTTGAAGAAGGATGCAAAGCATTCAACCTCTCCATCGAGACACCACTCCCTCTTGGCATCACATTTAGTTTCCCGGTCGAACAACCATCACTAGAGAAAGCAATTATTTCCTCCATGGGCAAAGGCTTTGCCCTCCCCCCCCATGTTGACCTTGGAATACGCCTTCAAGCCGCGTACGATAAGCACAGAGGCGACAACCTGCCGACCATTTATGTTGCCGCCATTGCTAATGACTCGGTCTCCACGCTAATATCCTTCATCTTCAATTATGACAGACTGGCCCACCGTCGTGCCGCAATGGGTCTGATACTGGGAACTGGGAGCAATGCTACAATCCCTGTTAAGCTCAGCCTTCTTCACCCTAGCAAACGACCTAAAAACGTGAATGTTCTGCCTGGCGAGAAGGTAGAAGATGCGAAGATTGCGGTGAATACCGAATGGAGCATTAACGGAACGGCACCGCCGATGCGCGAGCTTGGGTTGATTAGTGACTGGGACGATGAGCTCAGTGCGAAAAATGAGAAGCCGGGATTTCAACCTCTGGAGTACATGACGGCTGGTCGATATCTTGGAGAGCTTGGACGCATCATGCTGGTCGACTACATGACCAGCAGACTGAACGTTGGGAGGGATTTGCTACCACCAAAAATCTTGGAACCGGATAGTCTGACGACGACGTTTTTGAGTCACTTCAAGCCGCTACAGCCCACCGCCCTGTTATCAACTCTGAAGACCGAGTTTCCAGAACCGTCGGGCTCCCAATTCGTTTGGACGGAGCATCATGCCGAGGCATTGTATCGTATTTCCAAGGCCATTGAAGTGCGGGCGGCCGGGATTATAGCAGCGGCCATTCTCGCGTTGCTCACTCTCGGGGAAGAAATTCCTGTTGATGGGGCATCTCCAATTCCAACGTCAGAGATTCGCGAGTTGGGGGTCGGCTATACTGGAGGCTGTATTGTGCACTTCCAGGACTATTTGGTGGACTGCCAACACTTCGTGGACCAGCTTGTCAAGAAGAGATGCGGGATTCACTTTCCTCTTAAAGTGACAATGAATCCATGTCATGACGGCGGAATTACAGGTGCTGGAATCTTGGTTGCGGCGGCCCTCTCGAGTCAGGCTTCACAAACGTGAAGAGAGAGCCTTTGCTCGCATCTCCCCTGGGAGTTGTACCTTATTGGTCAGAACAGCTTCATCAAGACCAGAAGTCCACACGTGATACGGAGTTCTACTAGGACCTGGATGACTGGGATGACCTGGCTCAGTGTGCGGGCCGGATGCGGCCGCGAGACGGTGCCTCGAGCGAGGAATTGCCCAACCAGAGCCGCACAGATATAAGGACCGGGTCCAGTAAACACGATAGACAGCAGAGACGATGAAAAAAAAAATTGCATAGATAATATTTGACTAGTCATTATTGCACAAGATACACTTTAGTTACCATTGGTGACTCAGGCCGGGGTGGGTGAGACATGCGCCCGGTGGGCAGCAGGAGGAATTATCCGGGCCTTACTACTCGTACTCGGTAGGACGAGCTGTAAGAGGTCGGGGAATCGCAGGGCGCACGGAGTACATACATGAAAGTAAGCTTCAAATTTGGAAGCGGGCGCAGGCAGAGGCCGGCGGTTGGTAGTTTGTTCATGTGGCCGAATCGGAGGTAGAGCGAGAAGAAGGGGGGGAAGATTGAAAGGTTATTGCATCTGAAGGCCGCATCCACTTCGGCATCTCCAAGACGGCCGAAGACGGCCTCCTTCTTCACCGCCGCCAATCCTGGCGATCCGAGGAATCGCCCAACGGCACGAAAGCTTCCCCAAGCCCAGATCAATACTGGATCGGCGCTCTCATGCCAGGATAATGGAGGCTTCAACAAACGCCGCCGCCGTGCGCGTGCCGGGCCATTATCGCACCATCAACAGCCATGCCACCGACGACGCACCGGATATTGACATGCTCTCCCGCTCTCTGCCGACCTCTGGTCCCCTTCTGGAGCCGGAGCCAGCAGATCTGGCCATGCTGCGGCCTGTAGCATCAAATCAATCGTGTACCGGCCGCAGTCGTGACCACGCAGAGGTGGGCGTACCAAACGGAGCCGCGCCGTCTGAACGATCACCGCTTCTCCGTCCACGGGCTTCCGTCTCTGGTCTTTCCACGAGCTCCATTCTGACTGATTCCGAGCCCGCCCTCTTCTTGAACGGCACTTCGCCCTCACACTTTTGGTACATCTTCTCGCAGATTCTCACGGTCCACTTCATCGGGTGCTTCGACGGCACCATCATGGCCTCGTCCCATCCCGTCATCACGTCGTACTTTGGCGCTGCCAACTCCGCATCCTGGCTGTCCACGGCATTTCTACTGACATCTACCGCTTTTCAGCCGCTGCTGGGACGCTTGTCTGACGCCGTGGGCAGAAAACCCTTGTTCCTGGGGTCCTTGGGCGTCTTTGGCCTGGCCACGCTGTGGTGTGCGTTGGCGGATAGCATCGAGTCTTTCGTAGCGGCGAGAGCATTCTGCGGCCTTGGCGCAGGAGGAAGCATGACGGTCGGGAGTATAATCACGAGTGATTTGGTTCCCATTGAGTGTGTATTGCCCGGAGCTTGTGTGCGGGCCAGTTTGATTTGCTGACGCTTTGTAGACGCCGAGGGGCCTACCAGTCCTACATGAATATCATCTATGGAGTGGGTTCGGCCCTTGGAGCTGCTCTTGGTGGCGCAATGGCAGAAGCACTTGGCTGGAGATGGGTGTTCGGCATCCAGATCCCTCCCTTGGTCACCTGCCTGTGCATCTCGGCCGTGGCTATACCGGTTGACTTGGGCATCATGGGGGAGAGGAAGACGGTGATGCAGGCCATCAGAGAGTTTGATGGCAAGGGGTCGCTGCTCCTAACCGTTGCCATTTCGTTTCTTATACTTGGTCTGGTAAGCTGTTGATTCCTGCGGCCTTGTGTTTGTGGCCTTGGCTGACTCCATGTGTTGTACAGAATCTCGGCGGTAACGTGATGCCATGTAAGTGAGCACAACAGAAGGCGTGTTAGTCAAGATGGGACAGGACAACAACTGACAAATTGCAGGGTCTCATCCATTTGTCATTGCCTCGCTCATCACCTTTGCCGTCTGCTTCCCGGCATTTATATGGATCGAGTCCCGCGTCTCCAAGCCCATCATGCCGCTGCGTCTTATTCGAGAGTCTCCGCGCTCGAATCTCGTCTTTTCCAACGCCATCGCCGCCTTGCTCTCCAACGCCATCTTCTTCAACATGTACGTCCCCAACCGATGCATCCAACCTGTTTCGTAGTATTCCCGAAAAAAAATCCCTCCCTGCGGTTGATTCAAGAGACAGGTTGCCACGTCGCTAACTGGACGCCAAAAAAAAAAGTCCGCTCTACTTCCAAGCCGTCCTCCTCATGTCCGCGACTGACTCTGGCCTCCGCCTCGTCGCACCAACTCTCGTGTCCTCCTTCATCGGCGCCCTCACCGGCTTCGCAATAACATGGACGCGCCGCCTCAAATGGCCCCTCGTCTGCGGAGCAATCAGCTACCTCGTCGGCACAATCTGCCTCTTCTCCCTGCGCCGCAGCCTCCCCTCCGTCGCCTACTTCCTCACGCTGCTCCCGTCGTCCATTGGCGGCGGCTTCCAGTTCCCAGGGACCTTCATGGCCATCTTGGCCTCGTCGCCGCAGTCCGAACAGGCAGTCGTGTCGAGCACGCTCATCCTCTGGCGCAGTCTCGGCATGGTGCTCGGCATAGCCGTGAGCAGTCTGCTGCTTCAGAACGCGCTCGTCTTTTACCTCGAGGACTATGTGAGCGGCGAGCTGAAGGATGCCGTTATTCGCCGCGTGAGGGCATCGGTCGAGGCGGTCGCGCAGCTCGACGAGCCGTATCGGGAGCAGGTCATCAGGGCGTACGAGGCGTCGCTGAGGTTGACATTTGGGTTTTGCATCTTCATGGCCGCCATCTCGGTGGCGTTTGTCATGCCCATGAAGTTGAAGAGGCTGCCTGCCAGGAAGTACGTCAAGAAGAGTAGGGTCAACTAAGCATTCGCGTTCCAGTTTGTCACAGGGCAAAGGGAATAACCCACGTCAAGCGTCGATGCTGGTTGCACACAAGTGGCTTTTGGACATCACGTCACCTCGGGATAGAAGGAAAGGGTTACAGAATCCATTTTTTTCGAGGGGCGCAAATTTATTTCTCAGCATATTGCTTCATGGGGCATATAAAATTACAATACCAACTAGTTTACTTTGAATACATAATATGCATTGCTCCCGATACCAATCAAGTTCCCTCCCCGTTGGTATACCCCTCTTCAATGGTATCCATTTCTCCCATCTTCCCTCAAGGCGGAGAGTTCATCTCTCGCCTTCCTATACTCCTCCTGGGCCTCCCTCTCCCGCTTAGTAACATACATGACTTCTTCTCTCAGTGCCTCCAATCGCCTGTCGATGGCCACGTCCTCGGATATGGCTAATGTTTTGAACCCGCTAAGAGCGTTCCTCGCCTTTTCCAAGGCGTCCGTGGCATCGCTGATTTTGTCCTTGAGCATCTTTTGTCGCTTTTGGTATCCGCCGAGATGAAGAGCCAACTTCTTCTCCAGCTTGGCTCCTTGCTCTGCTGAAGCCATGATCGAATCTTGAACGGCCTACGAAAAAGAGGGAAAAAAAAGTTAGTATCCTCAAGAAGCCCATCATTGTCACCATAAAAGGGGGTGGTGCAACTTACGTCAAATGCAGCTCGCATAGCGGCCTCCTGCTCCTCCTCGTCATCGTTATAGCACCCTAATCCTAGCAGCATCGAGTTCTTTGCTCGGCTCTCGAAGAAGTCTTGGATCTGCTCTAAGTTGGGACGGGGCTTTGTCTCAGACAGAATCAGGAGGCGGGCGTCTGCAAGTGCGTCATCATCAAAACGCTCAATGGGCTTGTAGATGCCTTTGACTTGCGAATCCGTCACTGGATATTGAGCTGCGTCATTGGCCATGAGCAGTGCGGTCTCCCTGGCAATCATTGCTTCTGCAGCATTTTGGATGCTGTCGGCTTTCTTGAGCAACATGGTTAGGTCGACAATCGATGGCCGTGGCAAGTCTTTCTGCATGACTTGTGTCCTTCGCCTCCGCTCCAGTTCCTCCTCTGCGGCACGTATTGCCTGCTCCCTACGGTCCCGTTCTGCAGCATCTTCTTCCGCTGTGTCGTCTGCTCGCGCCGTCTCCTGTTCCTCATCAGGAATCTCAAACTCCCATTCGGTATCCTTGGGCTTGGGGAGCGATGCAAGGCCCGATCGTAGTTGATTTCGCATGGCGAGGTCGTGCATCTTGATATCACGAGGTGTGGCTGAAGGGATAGGCATGCCATCTTCTTGGTTCAGTGAAAAGGTATCCCGCGGTGTACGCATCGGCGTTTGTCCAGGGCGGCCGGGCGTTGCTCCGACGCCAGCCCCGGATCGTAAGGGAGTTGCAAGAGGATTCGGCGTCGCCATGGCTTGTTTCCTGGGGGCAATACCCTCGAAGCCAGTGGAACCTGCTCCCTCATATAAAGGAGTATTCTCACCCCCCAATAAGGCCGACTTTGTGTCGTTTAAGGCACGGATATTTCGAATCTCATTCGCAATATGGTCCTCTTGTTCCGGAGCCTTGGGCGTTCGTATCGGCGCGCCGGTGTTAAGCGTAGAATATGAACTAACAAAACCTCTCGTGGCATCATTATCGCTTTCTCTAGCCACCGCATTCGCAGCTTCACCCATCTTACCCATCTTGATAATGTCTTCCAGTTCGCCCTCGCTAACTTGTGGTGCAGGTAGGTTTAGAGGTCGGCGCTTGCTGCTTTGCTCGGCCTCTCGAATCTTCTGCATTCGGCCAGCCTTTATGGCTGCTTTTTGTGATTCAGACAGTCCCTCCTTTTCATTTTTCCTCCTTTTACGGTCGCCATCATCGTCATCATCATCATCGCCCTTTCGTTTCGTAGCCAGATTCAGCTTCTGGGGATCAAACCCTCTGAGCTGTGCTTCGTTTTGTGTTTTCTCCTCAGACGTATTGTAAAACCCAGGTGCTTCCTTCTTCTCAAATGGAATGTCGGCATTGTAGTCCATCTCACCCTTTTTCCGAGTGATGACCTTGATGTTGATACCAGCTGTCTTGAGCTCTCGGCGTTTTTGCAAGGTCGCTAAACGACGGGACTCCTCTTGCTGGCGCTCTCTGGCCTTTCTTTTCGCCTTTTTTCCCTGCGTGTTGGCCAAACGAGCTCGAGCCTCGCTCAGCATTTCCTTCTCATCTTCGTCGAGGTCGATGGTATCAGGTCGAGCAGGCTTGGATTCGGGATCGGGATCGAGTTCGCCAGGGCGCAATCTTCTGACATCGTCCGCGCTGGGTGCTTGCGTCTCGCCGCCATCAGGACCCATCAGTCCCAGGCTGGACGACTCGCGCGCTTCGGCCTCATCGAGCAGCTTTTGGTATCGTTCGAGACACTGGTTAGCTGTGCGGCCGACAATGGGAGCTATCGTCCGCCATTGCGTGGGCATGATCTTGGCGAGGTGCAACAGCTTTTCGTCCTCGTCCTTGCTCCATTCTATCTTCTTGATGCTGGGGTCCAGCCATTCGTTCCATCGTGCCTTGCACTGCTTGGGCGTCTTGCGCGCCAACAGAGACGACACGCGTGCCCATTGGTTCAGGCCATACTTGGAGACGGAGGCCTTGAGAATCTCATCCTCAATATTGGTCCAAACACCTCCCTTGACGACCGGCATGATGAACAAGTGCGGGATGCGGTGCGGCGGCGATGGGTGACGACGAATGCACTGCGCTCCTGCAGACCTGGCCTTGCCATGCGATCTGAGCTTTGGAAAATGTTGGAGGCCGATACTAGTCGTTCTGAGTTGCTGAGTCATGCATGACCAGGCGCTGATTGGTTGGCGGGCCCCGGCTCACAGAGGGACGTAAGTGCCTAGGTCGTTACTCCGTACTTAAGTACCTTTCAATATTATCCTTCTTTGGTCACCAAGCTATCACACCAGTTGACATGAATTGATTTGACTGTTAATGCCAGCCATTTGACCTTTGAACGCCAATAGTGGCAAACCCTCCAGTCTGGTCCAGCCCAGTTCCCCGAGGCTCCAGTAAACCGCGCGCAACGTGGAACATGAGCGGTCTTGCACCAGCATTCAATGCCGATGATGCCGTGCATCATTGATCACGACAGCACGACACCACAAGCTTGTTGCATGAATTCTACAGCTACTTGGACCCCGTCAACCGCCACAACGCATTAATGCATTGTTCAGTCATGCCCACGTCATCTGCATTTGCGCCAGCTCACTTCCATCGAGCCTCCCGCAATCCATGCAACCCTCGATCTGGGCAGCTGGGGTAGGGTACCCGCCGCCCCAACACTACTGAAGCCCTGCGGACTTTGTCGAGCCCATTCATTGTTATCGTGCGTGCGTCCCAACTATCAAAACGTTGATTATTAGCGGTTCCCAGGCTCTGCAAGCGCGGAGTTTGGCCCCATCCTAAAAACGCCTCGGAACGCCTCGTCGGCCCAGCATACCCAATCCCGGCTCCGCCAGCACCAGGCATGGACCGTTAACACTTGCGGTGGTGCGATAGACAGTTGTGTCTTGGTGGGCAGCCATCTGGCTCAAACCTTGCATGAAACCATCATGTGTGCTTGACGTTGGTTGGGTGTCGCGCTCCCATCCGGATTGCATACGTCAGGCACACTTGGAATATCCAATGCCCTGGTCTATCATCATTCCCAGCAAGGGCAAGCAGAGCATTGCGCTAGTGCTTCGCGCAACGGGGCCCTGAAACTGCCCACGGAGTAACGAATGCCGACTCCTGCTTGCTTTCATCAATTAGTATCAATTGATCCGTAATCAATGGTGTCGCGTGGGCCCCTGGACCGTGCTTGGACGTTTTAGTCCGCCTCCCGTGCCGACGGGAGCACTGGGCACAATCAATGCATAGAACAAATACCCCAGACATTATCCAGGCCAAGAAGATACCGGCACTGGGACTGTTGACGCGTAACTGCCCGCCGACTCCCCACTAACCGGTGGTCACTGTCCCGCCTGGTTTCATTCATTCCAGGTCCCAGTGCCATCGAATGTCTGCATGTGGTCCCTCCCGTCCGTCTCCAGTCAGTTCAGTAGCTCCGTAACACCGCCCACTGCATATCAAGCTCAGACATCCCAACCCCCGGTTGTTTCTTCTCATCTTTCCTGGTTATTAACAATCCATGTGCCCTCAACCTCTTGCTTTTCACAAAACTCATCGCCAGCGGTCCTGCGACATGGGCTTGCGGACACAAATCCATCTATTACCACTCCACGCTGCCGAGACACAAACCTGGCTGATTAGTCTGGTGGTTGTCCGTAGCTGAATTTCGACTGCATCCTTGGCCTACAAATATCCATAATCGACTAGCTTTCACGGGTATTTGGTGTGCTTGGTGCGTCTCTCGACTTTACATTTCCAACATGGTGGCACTTCGCGACGGCTCAAAGGCGCAGGGTGAACTTGGAGATGATTCGGATTTGATCACGCCAGACCCCACGGAAACAACCCATCTTCTGGCTACGGGCGTCGAAGGGAACGACAATATTGTCACTGCAGGCGGTGTCAAAGGTACCAATGGGGGCTGGGATGGTCTGGCTGACTTTGAAGGATTGCCCTGGTGGCGACGGCCATCGGTGAGTGCTCCAGCTACAAACTCAGGCAACTGATCTCTCGTTAACCAGACGGGTCTAGGTATTTTGGTTGCTGGCGCCGTATTCAGTCTTTACTCTTGCTTTTGGAAGTGTCATTGTACCAAAGTTGAATTTGTAAGGCACCTCTTCAATCCGCACATGTTTGCGCAAGCGCCCGTCTTGCGCGTCGTGATGTTGGTTAACATGATTCTCCGAATCCGTACAGGATTCTCGGCCTGGTATGTCAGCATTATTTTGCAAGCCAAAGCCATCTGCATCCGGATCTACGAGTCAACCCCATCACCATCGGTGCCGACAACCCTCAATGCAGAAATCCAGAGGTTCAGAAACGCGTCGCGACCTTCATGCTGGTCATGAACTTTTGCACTGGTTTGCTCAGCGCCTACGCTGCCCCTCGGCTTGGACACTTATCCGATAGATATGGTCGTCGGCGATTACTTGCTCTGGCATCCTGTGGTGGATTGCTAGGCGAAATCATAACCATTCTCGCCGCCAAATTTCCCGAGACTGTTGATTATCGTTGGTTGATCCTTGGATCCGTCTTCGATGGGATGACCGGTTCCTTCACGGCTGGAAACATTCTGACTCAATCATATGCTAGCGACTGCACACCGCCATCCAGACGTGCTGTGGCCATTGGCTATATTCATGCCTGTCTCTTCACAGGCTTGGCCGTGGGCCAGCTCTTGGGCGGAGAAATCGTCAGGTTGACAGGAAGCTTGGTCTCAATATTCTACGTCTGCCTCGCGGCTCACTCCTTTTTCATCGTGTTTGTCGCATTTGTTATCCCTGACTCATTGTCTAAGAAGAAGCAGCTGGCCGCTCGCGAGAAGCATCGCAAGGAAGAGGGGGAGCGCAGAGCACGACGGACATCTTGGTTTTCGTCGGTACAGGAGAGAAACCCATTCTCGTCTCTCTCTGTTCTGTGGCCCCGGGGTCGAGGAACCTCGACAAGACTTCGCCTCAACCTCGTAGCCTTGGCCACTTGCGATATGATCATTATGGGAACCGCCATGGCCGCCGGTCAGGTGATCATACTTTATGCTGAGTATGTGTTTGGCTGGCAGACTCCCGAAACCTCGCGCTTCGTCGCCGCCGCTTCCTTCTTCCGGGTTATTGTTCTGATGGGCATCTTCCCGCTCATCAACTACTTCTTTCGAATCCGCCCTGCTGCCAAGAGAAGACGGGAATCTGGCATCACTCCTGTGGATAAGAACAGCGGGGCCGACCATTTGGACATATGGATTCTCCGTATTGCCTTACTTTCGGACATTTTGGGGTATATCGGGTACACCTTTGCCAGGGCCCCCCTGCCTTTTGTCGCCTCTGCCCTTGTGACTGCGTTCGGCGGGCTTGGAAGTGCAACTAGTCAATCTGTTGTTACGAAGCACATTCCTCATGACAAGGTTGGCAGAGTTCTTGGTGCAATTGGCATGCTCCAAGCTCTGGTCAGAGTCGTTGGGCCTGTGACATTCAACGGTCTATACGCTGCGACGGTCGGTAGCTATCCACAGGCTATTTTCGTCGCTCTTGCTGGTCTATTCTCGTTTGCTTTGCTCTGCAGCTTTATAATCACGCCGTTTGGTAAGTTGGGTTGATGACGAGATGCAAGACCTTCCGACACTAACTTTGAACCATAGTTCATTGGCACGAGGACCATGAAGAAGAGGAGGAGCGTGAGCCGCTCAATGGAACTGCATCACAAGCAGTTGGCCCTGCTGGTACTGGTTTTCCTTGCGATGAGGATGAAATTCGGTACTGATGTTTCAAGATGCGGCATACCTTATACCTTTTACTACTCGTGCTTCTACCAACTCATAGATCTTCATATATATGTCGCTCCAGTTTTGGAGCTTGAATGTAGATTGTACATAATCCGCCAGAGGGCACACACTAAACTCTCAATATTAGCCAATAATACGAGCCTTGGCCTCGGAAGCCTCAAAATGACACATGACGATAACATGGAGAGTTACAGTCTAGGTATCGGTCACGAATTCCTGCGGAGATGCATTACAGGGCGAGCATTGGCCCATTCGGTTGCACCTCACTGTGCACATGATGTATATACCTGATACACCAATACACGCTTAAACTCACCTCTTTTGCCTCCCGGCCCTCGAACAATTCGCTCTATCGTTATTGGGCTGCTCAAGACTAGGTCGGCAAACAACTTGACGCGCGGCGACCATCTCGGGGCACTGGAGTACAGACATTTAAGCGGCTTGCCCACTGAGTCGCTGACGGGTAACTGGAGATGTTCCAACGATGACGGTGAGAACTAGACTCTTTGGCCGTTGGCTTTGTAATGCTTTGTTGGTTGGCTGTAAGTAAAGACCAAAAACAATCTGGAGATAACTACAGATGTACCTACCGAGTAGGATCTGGGTCAGGGCCAGGGGAATGATCGACAACATTGAAAGACATCTGGATGGACGGAGTGCTCCGGTCAATGTTCAATGGTGAATGGCAAGTGGGGCATCTCTGCAATAATGGAGTACTCCATAGTCTGGTGGTTGACGGTTACCAGCTGGCGCATAAAGTATGCAGCCTCAGACTGGCGAATGGGGCTCAACGTCACCATTACACCAGACACCAGACTGCTCCTATCACAGCGTGCCCCCCCGGCGCCTCTCAAACGCCTCTTTTTTGTCTATACCGTCTGGTGTTTCCCGTCTGGATCCAGATCAGCCTAAGCATTCTTTAACTCCTGCCATAGAATGCTTCGGTCTGCGTTCGGCCTCGGCAGATATTTCCCATCGCGGTCTCTCCACAGACCCATCATGACATCGACAAAGACAGAAGGCATGTCAATACACTTCGGGCCTTTCGAGGTCACAAAACAGGTGCGCACCACATCACTCGCCGTGAAAACCCCAGAACTATACTCCTACAGTACAAAGGGATCCCTGACCGTCCGATGACAAGGTGTTCCTCACAACACCCCATTCGTATGCCCTCGTCAATCTCAAGCCCCTCATCCCAGGCCACATCCTCGTGTGTCCCCTAAAATCCCACCTACGCCTTACAGACCTGTCTCCAACCGAAACGGCAGATCTCTTCGGCACCGTCCAGCTCACGCAGCGAATGCTGGCGCAGAAATATCTTCCCGAACCTGGAAACCTGCTCTCGGGGAGTTTCACCGTCGCTGTGCAGGATGGGCCCGACTCCGGCCAGACTGTCCCCCATTTACACGTCCACGTGATTCCCCGTAGGAAGGGGGACGTGGGCGACAGCCCGGATGCCATTTACGTCAAGATGTCTACTGAGGATGGGAATATCGGTGGTGCCATGTGGGATCGAGAGCGTCGCCCCGCGCCCGCGGGCCGAATGCCGAGAATCGAGGACGCGGATCGTAGCCCCAGGACCCAGGAGCAGATGGAAGCCGAGGCGGACGAGTATAAGACAATTTTGAGAAATCTGGGAATAGCGTGACATTGAGAGGCTGCGGAACAGTAGCGAGGCGCATTCGGTGTGCTAGTTTGCCTAGTAATATTGTGGATCTATTCGAAGGTGTGGTTGCTTCTCTGCTATCTGTCTTTTTTTTCCTTTTCTGGTCATGGGCATGGACAATTCTTCATCTAGTACGGAGTACGAGGCTAGAGGAGAAGCGTGAACGCCGAGTCTAAGCATGCGGGTGAACATCAGCATTTGCCACGGCTTTACGGAGCTCGATATAGGCGTTCAACCACCTTTGACCACCTTTGCTGGGGGACCCTTCCATGCCGTGTCCCAAGTCTCTTCTACGAATACGAAT
Source organism: Metarhizium brunneum (assembly GCF_013426205.1). NCBI lineage: Eukaryota > Fungi > Ascomycota > Sordariomycetes > Hypocreales > Clavicipitaceae > Metarhizium > Metarhizium brunneum. Next base: position 7,986,985 of record NC_089422.1, on the reverse strand, counting down.
AGTTTAGGGGGGAAAGACGGTGGCGACACGTCAAGTCCATGCAACGTCCAAGAGAGTGCCCGGATACTAGCTACCGGGCATCATGTGGGTGGGCGTTTGCATTCTCCCTGAACCTGAAAACAGGATTATGGCGAGGCAAAATTGGGAATGACCAATAACGAAATTCCGTCAGCGTCGCCAAAGAAGGCTGGATGAAGTTGCGGCGCAAGCCCAGCGCATTCAACATCGAAGCTGCTGTACAACAAGAGACAACGCCAGTACACTCATCTACAATAGGTTCGGCAAGGGTAGAGGGAGCCGCCACCCTAGCGAGAGGTGCTTGCTGGTGACATGCTGGTGTTTCGGTGCGTAGTTTGAAGAGCCTCGACCCGAACCAGAGTACATTTGCTGCATGGGCTGACTGCGTCTATTTTTGAATGCAGGATGCTCGTAGATGCTTGGCGAACAAACCACCGGTATCCGGACAAATAGAAAGTGCTGCGTCGCTATGCACCAGCAGCCCCAAGGTCGCATTGAGTTCTTCCTTTCAGTTTTGAAACAATATTCATTTCTCTGGAAATTTTCAACCTCGCCATCGGGGTAAACGGTGTTACACTATTGTCGGTCGGTCGGTCGGTCGGTCGGTAGATGTGATGTGACAGGATTCCAATCTGCGTTTACGTGTCACCAGGGGATGCCGGACAATATTTAGGTCACAATTGGCCGAGGATCGCGAGGCGATCAAATGCAATCGATTCGGGGCATTCCCTACTTTCGTCTAATGGAATAAACCCATCATCATGAGCGAGATGAATGGAACTCACGGGTGTGGATTGTAGTCGAGATCTGCGCTCCTGGAAAGCACCAGCAGGATACAAGTTGGCATCCATATGAGGCTGCAAACCACGCTGAAATTAGACAATGCAGTCGTAATACCTTTTTTGTAGCTATCTCTTTAGCTGCCTAATGGCTCGCGGGACCTCTTCTGCCATACAATTTTCTTACTTACTACTTACTTAAGTAAGTAGGTAAGCGAGTCCCCGCGAGCCATTGGGCAGCTCAAGAGATCATGGGACTTATATCATACAGGGCACTCTGCGTCATCTAGCAAAGGCGTCCCCCTACTCGTGTCATATCTCTCTTTCCGTTGTCTCTCCAATTAGAGTTGAAAAAAAATGCTATAATGTGCCGCGTCTTCCGAATCACATTGGTGCATATACCCAATGCCGGGTTGGAACATTGCAGATTGCAGGATGTCACACATTTGTGATGACTGACATCGACTAACGGAGAGCCGTGTGACGTTGGACGGAGGCTACTCGGGGCCCACCCAGTGCGCTTTATGAAAATATCCAGAACGGGAGCTAGTGCAGCCCCAGCCAGTATATGCTGTTAAGTGCATCAAGCATAGAGGTCGCATTGCGAAAACCGGGGCTGAAGAAGCCACAGCAGACCAGGGTAGACTTGCGATGACGGAGGAGGGGCAAATCATTGAGGCTGGCCCCACCAAATTGTCTTTACTGCTTGGCCTGGGTTCCTGATAAGCAGCGGCTGGCTGGAAAGCCGGCGCCAGGACAGTGGTAACTATTGGATGGACGGACGAGCGCGTGCATGATGAAAAGTAGCGGCACCTGGGGCCTCGGCCAGTCCCAGCCCTGGCGACGGTTGAGCCCGTATCGACAGGTTTTGGTAGCGTGCAGACAGCCGGAACAAGCATTCAATTCAATCTTGTTGAAGCGCTCAACCCCACCGCCGGGACGTGCGTTGCAGAATGCAGGTGATGGGCAGCGGAATTGACAAACGCGAAACAATGCTTCCACGTGATCTAAGCCGCTATCACGAGCAGCGATGGTGGCCAGAAAACGGTCAGTAGGAGCAGATCAATGCCCCTCCCGATAAGAGTTGCGGTCTGGCCTCGCGCATCATACGCATCATACGACTCCGTGCTGATCTCAATCATCACTCGACACCAGTCGTTGGCTTGAGGGGGGCGTGGCGAGCTTGGAAGCGATGCAAGCTTGGGGTTCGAGACTTTTCGTGTTCAACAAGGTCATCAAGACTCGGCTTAATGTTTCATGCAATGCAGATCATGCAAGCCAATATTGGACCATCCAGTCTATCGACAAAGGCGGTGGGCGAAATGGGAAATAAAAGCTCCTTGTCGAGGCGTGGAAATCTCTAGATATCAATATTCTTATACGCGGGCTGTAACCTCGATGTCTGTGTGGCGCAGTCCCGCCCTTAACTGGGATACCAACCCTCGGCTGATGAACTCGGACAATAACACGAAAGACTAGCCGGGGGACAAAAAAAGACGAAAAAAAAAAAAAACCAGGGATGACTGGCTGCGCGCGCCACCTGTCTGGTGCAACAAGGTGGAGCTGACCTCCGCCGCCAACAATCAAGCGTGGACACAGTCACTGGTTAGTCTTCGGTCTCCGTCGATGGAGAGAATGGGGACATGCATCGACAACAAGGGCTACGGCGGGCCGCTAGACAAAGGACGGAAACGTGTTGAACAATGGTATTCAAATGCGGCAACTCGCGATGCGCCCGCTGAACTCGGCACTTGGCATGCCAACTCGCAAGACGAAACCGGATATCTGGACTCTTGTGTTGCACGACTGAGACATTGGGGACAAGGTAAAGAGGCGAAACCGGCAAGCAAGACATGTTTCGCCTTTTACTCCTTCCAGTCTGCATCAGTTCGCACTTATGGCACTGTCCGGCCCCACATGCCACATGCGCTAGAATTTTTGCATGGCATGTTTCTGTTTACATGCATGAACTGGTTGGTTTTTGTCCACCCCTCCCCTCCTTAGTTCTACTCGGTCCTTCAAGGGGCTCCACCTTGAACGCCGGTTCCTCGCCGACAGCCCGCCTTGAAATACTGACATGCCCACCGCCATCCCCAGGACTTTCTCCCTCCCCCTCCATGCCTCATCTTTTCCTCCTCAGCCATCGCAATCTCTGTTGCTTTTGCCACTTTGCGTTCTGCCATTCGAGTGTGCAGAGCGCTAAATTGCAAAGCCCGTCTTTCAACGCCCAAGCTCTTCTCTTGCGTGTTCTAGGACGGTAGAGTATTCGCACCGGTTGACAACTTTTGAACAAACCTCGCCTCGCACACGCCACCTCATCTCGATCTGAACAAGCATCAAAACACTGGCCTCTTCCGACGACGTGCCTGTGTCTTGTTGTAAGCTCTCACTGCGCAACAAAATCATGGCCCTAACAAAGCAGGTCAGCCCCCGCAATCCAAATGATTTCCCGACTCTGCAGCTCTTTCTCCTAGGTATGTATGCCGAATCTCCGCCTCCCATCGGGTACGAAATTCAAATCTTGCGAGTAACTGCTGACAACTAGCAGCTGTTGTTCGTCTCGCTGAACCCATTGCACTTACATCCATATTTCCTTACGCGTGGGCTCTCGTGAAGAAGTTCCAGATTGGAAACGAACAAGATGCATCCTTCTATTCTGGACTCCTCATCTCCTCCTTCTCTTTTGCCGAGGCCCTGATGGGCATGTACTGGGGCGGCTTATCCGATCGCATTGGTCGCAAACCCGTACTGATGATCGGTTGCTTGGGGACCATGTTCAGCATGGTCATGGTAGGGTTCGCCTCCAACATTTGGATTGCTTTACTCGGTAGGGGCATAGGCGGCCTTCTCAACGGCAATATCGGTGTCATTCAAACAATGGTTGGTGAACTCGTTACCAAGCCCGAGCACGAACGTAAGTTGATTCTCTCTTTCTTCCCTTGGCAGTGTTTGTTGCCCCTTCAAACACGTACTGACAGGCCACAGCTCGCGCTTTCGCCGTTATGCCCTTTGTCTGGAGCATCGGAACCATCATTGGACCTTGTATCGGCGGCACATTTGCCGATCCTCACGAGTCCTGGCCCAATGCGTTCCCCAGAGGCAGCATGTTTGAACGTTACCCGTATCTTCTCCCCAACCTCCTTTGTGCAGCTCTATTGCTCGTCAGCATTGCTTTGGGATTCGTGCTCCTCGAGGAGACACACCCGGACATGCAACCCCGCGTGCTGTTACCCGCGGATACCTACGTCTCAGAAGAGACTCCGCTGATTGAAACTTCGGACGCCATGAAACGCCCAGCGGTAGACCTTCGAGCCGAAACGTACGGAACTCTCCGAACTGTCAACGAGGATGACGAGTATGACAGGGGGCGAGAAGTGTATACACAAGAAAAGTCTGGTTTGACCAAGGTTTGGAATAAGCGTGTTGTTGGGTTCATCATTGCCTTATCCATCTTTACATACCATTCCATGACATACGATCACCTTATGCCAATTTTCTTCGAAGACGATCGTATCGTCAACAAGAACACCTCCACCCTCTGGGCGATTTTCAGTTCCTCCGGTGGCTTGGGGCTCTCCCTCCGAGATGTGGGAATGATCATGGCTGTTAACGGGTGCATTGCACTGTTTGTTCAGGCTGTCATTTTCCCCATCGCGGCAGAGAGAGTCGGTGTGTACAAGCTTTTCCTCCTTGTTACTGTCTTACATCCCGTCGTGTACGCCGTTGTCCCCTTTCTGCTCCTTGTCCCCGAGTCTCTCACCTTCCCCTCCATCTACATCTGCCTTGCAATTCGCAATATCTTCTCCATCACACTATACCCTCTCCTCCTCATCCTCATCAAAGAAGCTACACCTACATCCAGTGCTCTGGGCAAGGTCAATGGTTTGGCAGCTAGTGCTGGCGCTGCTTGCCGAATGATTGCGCCTCCCGTTGCAGGATTCCTGTACACTTATGGCAGCAAAATAAACTGCACGGCTCTGGCTTGGTATGGAAGTGTCGTTGTTGCTATTGTTGGCTCTGTGCAGTGCTTCCTGGTCCCTCGGGAGCGGAACCTCGAAATATCTGAAGAGTGTGCTTCGCGACCACCTTGCAATGAATACAATGCTCTAACAGCCGAAGTCTCGGACGAAGAGCAAGAACGAGAATGACAGCCTCTTATCATGAACTGAAATTATTCGTTATTTTTTATTCCCTAATTTTACGCTAATATGGGATGAACACGCTGTCTTTGAAAAGACACTGTTCTGAACTATTTGCTTATTACTAATTTGGCATTCTGTTCAAAGAGTGACCATCATGTCACAGTTCCACGACGCGCGCACTTCTGAAAGTTGTTCGATGATAGCGGCCAGTCGGGAATATGTTAGAAAGCACAAGTGGGCAAAGAAACGGTGTTAGAGGTGTTGGAGAATACCCCATGGTAGATAGTTTGGGCATGATGCATATGTACGTTGGGCGTTTGGAGCGTGGTTTATGAGAAATGTATTTAATTTTTTTGGTCGTTCGGACTTTTTCTCCTCATAATATATGGAGGGAGATAGGTATATAGAAGACATGGGGTAGTTGAAAATAAACATGACTAAAAAAAGCAGAAATCCGTTCACTCTGGTGTATTCACAGGGATATACGCAGGAATTGAACCGATGTACTCAAGTCGATACATATAAATGTGGGGCTCTGGCGCAGGGGGATGGTGTTCGCGCTGGAAGCCTCAAGGAAACCAAAGGATGCGGAGCCGCATTGGGTGTTGCTGCACAGAAGAGTTTGGTGACTGTATTTACATAATAAAGAGCTTCTTAGACCAGTTTTTATCTGTAACTATTTGGACTATTGTCATGTGTAGCATCACATCAGTGAGGCTGCGTGAAATAATAAGCTCGACCACTTGGAGAAATTTTCGCCACAACCGCAACTGGAGCACGAAATCCATCAAGTGAGACGTCGTCTCATTTCAACACTCTCCCACACATTGGTAACATCACGCTTTCTCTGCGACGAGGAGAGTGGTGCCTCTAAATCAATAAAGGCAACTCATTAAACACTCTATCAAGTCTATAATCAGCAAAGGACCCTGCGGTCGTCACCCTCCAAGAATGAAGATTGAAGAGATCGTCGATAGGATGGAAGAAGCCAGCCTCGAAGCAGAGCCCAGCACCGAGCAAGCGGCAACACCAGTCCAAGATGTATCTCAACCAACGAAGCCAGAATTACCGCCCGGCATGGCATCCCACCGGAAGCAGACCTTTGACGAAATCATGGCTGACCTGAACAAGTCCCCGCTGTTCATGACCGACATGGAAGAAAACGACGAAATTGCGGCCTTGCAGGCGCTCAACTACGAGGGCACGCCGCTTGAGAACGGAACCGACTTTAAGATGCGCGGAAACGAATGCTTCAAGGTACGAGGCTACGTGGACGCGAGGGAGTTCTACACCAAGGGCATACAGATTCTGTCTCTGGAGGAGCGGAAACGAACCCGCGGCGAAGTCACCAGGAACCCCGAGGGCGTAGAGGACAGCGCCGAGGAAATCGCCGCGCAGAGAGAGGTCCTCGAGGCTCTGTACGTGAACCGCGCGGCGTGCCACCTGGAGCTGGACAACTACAGGAGCTGCTGGACCGACTGCGCAGCCGCGCTGCGTCTCAACCCGCGCAACCTGAAGGCCTGCTACCGAAGCGCCAGGGCCCTCCTGGCAGTCGGCCGCGTCGAGGAGGCCGACGATGTTTGCGCGCGCGGGCTGGCCCTGGACCCGGACAACAGGGGCCTCAAAGAAGTCGCGGGGCGCATCGTCAAACGGGCAGGGGAGCTCGACGCCAAGAACAAGAGGGAGGCGGACAGGAGGGCGCTGCTCAAACGGCGCGAGACGCTCCTCAGGGCGGCCCTCAAGGCGAGGGGCATCCCGACACGGACGACAGCCCAGCCTCCCGAGATGGGTGACACGAAGCTCGAGCTTGTGCCGGACCCAGACGACCCGCGGAGCAGCCTGGCGTTCCCGACTGTGCTGCTGTATCCCGAGCACCTTGAGTCAGACTTCATCAAGGCGTTTAATGAGACGCAAACGCTCGAGGACCACCTGTCGTACGTCTTTCCGCTGCCGTGGGACAAGGAGGGCGTGTATACCGCCGCCGGGGTGACTTGCTACGTGGAGACGATGGGAGGGGGTGTGCTCAAGATGGGGAAGCGGGTGCCGCTGTTGAAGGTGTTGGGCACGGGCAAGGTTGAGGTTGTGGATGAGGTTGTGAGGATATTTGTCCTGCCCAACGACAAGGCCGATGCGTGGGTGAACAAGTTCAAGCAGCAGAAGGCCGTGGAGATGGGGAAGGGCGGTGGTTCGTGACGGGCTTTGTGTAGGTGCATGGACTGCTTTGTTTTTGAATACATGGCGTATTGAAAGATTTTTTGGTGGGCTGCGGTGGAAAAGGACGATAGAATGAGGGCATATGTAGTTTTTTTTCTCGAGGTGAAAAAAGCTTTACCGTTAAGGAGACAAGAGTCAACAACACCTACGTGCACACGTCCTCTCCAATTCCAACTGCTCACTAGCACTATTTCCTTGTACCATATTTGCGTCAATCTATGATGTTCACCCCATATTCAACACTGCCGCTTCACTTAAATGGATTTCCTCCTCCCAGGGGTCCAAACGAATGGACCTGCTTGGCTTCTACATCCGTCATCAACCACCCCTTCTCCTGCCCCCGTCACGAACGTATTGGTGGTGCCAGAGGAACCAGCCTCGCGCTCTTCCATACATCTCTGTTCGCTCAGATTGGTGCCCCTTGGGAGTCTGCTCTTCGGTAGTGATGTCCTTGTTGACTGGCTGTGCCTGGGCGTGGAGTCGTAAACACCATCGCAGGACGCATCAGAGCTCAGCTTTCGTCGTTTCCTACACCTCGTGCTGGTTTCGTAAGAATGAGATGTCGAAGGTATTTGTCTTGACCGTCTAAGGGAAGTCGTTTCTGGGGCCCTTGCAGCAGGAAAATACTCGTTGGCATGGCTTGACAATACAACTCCGCTGGTCTGAGCCGGCCGTCTTATCGCGCTGGGCTCCGTCCTTGGCAGCGGGTAGAAGCCTTGGTCGTCCGCTCGAGATTTATCATTCTGCTGCTGCCTTCTTGTGACTGGGTTGAGGTAGGTCTGCGGTCTGCTAATGGGTTCAGTGTTCATTCGGGGGGTTCCTCCTATAGTCGTAGGCCGTGGTGTGCGAACATTCCGCCCTGGAGGTCGCTGTGGGAAGATATAGCTTGTTGCACTCTGCTTGGCAGGTCCTTGTTGAAGCTGTTGCGCTTGCTCCGAAACTTCCTTGATCAATTCCTGATTGATGGTCATACTAGAGAAGTGCGCTGAATCTGGCGATATGCACTCGGATGGAAACCCAGGACCGAACAGCGGAATCAAAGCTGCCGCGAAACCATAGCAAAAAGTGGCACATACAGCTTTGGCACATTTGTATGGCATCCAATACCCTAGGAATATTTCTAGCTATACAATACGCTCAGCACCAAGTTCATACAGGGGACGGCATACCTTGCGCAAACACTGCCCCCCCTGTGATGCTGGGACAAATATCTCTTAGCCCAGGATTCTTGTCCAGCATTTGAGACGGCCTTGTCTATGTTATATTAGACTTGGATAAATTATTGCCTTCGGAGTAGGTACTTGCCTTGGGATACCCCATGCATTTGAAGAAGGGGGTCATTCTAACAAGACCTATGTTGTAGTCCCACATGACTGTGAACACGACAGGATTCCTTGGAATCTGAAAGGTATATTTGAAAGCTAGTTTCTTTTTCATCAGTTACAATCATCGTATGGATGAGACAATCCAAACCTTCGATACATTCTCGGCCAGTCTTCGCGAAGAAGTCCTTTTTGGAGCTGTTGTAAGGAATATGCTCATAGCTCTTCATGATGGATCCAAACTGCGGGATATTGAATGCTGTTATTTCCTGCCTATTTTTCTCATCGACGCTCTCAAATGGAGGAAAGTTCACTGGTCCTTGTGTGCCTGGTGTCGAAAGCAAAATTTGCTCGGTGGGCGTGATACTGGGTACTCGGTGTTGATCACTGTTCAGTACTTGGTACCGATGCCAGGAATTAGAGACCCTTGAAGAAGCGTGAGCTATTTTGTCACCATTCCCGCCGCTTTCTTCGGGTTCAATGGGATTGAGAAGCTCATTGATGCGCAACATGATCAAGGGCGCCAGCTGCTGTCGCTTGTGACACTATTCTTCATGCGTTGGAGACTCAGCATAATAACCGTGTTATCGGCGGGTGCTTCGTGGTTCAGATCAACTGTGAATACCTCCTTTGTCTGAGCATTAGGAACATACCGAATGGCGGTAGTATCCAACCAGTTCTTTCGAGGGGCCGAGGAAACGTGTACTTGCTTGGGTGCTTTCGTTTGTCCTTCAGGCGATATCCGTCTGCAGGGAGGCGACGCTGACAGGCTTGTTTGTGAATTACACTTGCCGCTTTATATTTCTCTTCTTCAGGCCTGTGTCCTTGAGCTTGAGGACCGAGATGCCTTACAAGGGAGACGTGCAATGGTGATGATTCATGATATTGGAGTGGCCCGGATGAGAAGTAGAGATATTCACCAAGCTAAAATCTCTTCTGTCGTGGGAGAATGCGGACCGATGAGCACGGTCATCAAAGTACCATACTATATCGCCTGAAAAGGCGTGTGGCGACACCAACATTTCTCCATATTCCTTGACGAGATCGATATGTCAACTGGGTTTGCTTTGCCATCTGTCAAACACGAGCGACACCTCAGCAGTTGCAGCCGACTCGGCTCATATCTAATATGAAAGGACCCGCTTACTACCCGGGTATTTCCTCAGAAGCGTGATACGGGAGTATTTCAGTCACATCACTGTGTTGTGGATATCTGAATGAGCCCGTCTTGACAGGCTCTCAGATGCCATGGCGACGCGGTGACGAGACTATTGTTGAGCTTCTTGAATGTCCGATGAGATATGCTTGTACGTATAATTCTGGAGCACATGCCAGATGTAGAGCAGGTCCCAACTTCAAATTGGGCGCAGGGCGAACAGACGTGTGCTGTTTGGCATCAGGATGACAACAAGGATCCCATTGCGCTTTTCGGGTGGCTGCACTCTAGCAAAGCCTTAAGCACCCTGACTGTTACAACGCCGCGGGAAGATCTTGTTCAACGAGGCACGATATGTATAATAACATTAGGACTGCCAGCCAAGTTCTGTGCTGCGGCACCTGCTGACAGCACGTGGATGGAACCTAGTCGTGGGATGTTTGCTTTGAAGGGGTGAAGCACAAGAGACATGCTGGACGAAGAGCATCTCTACCCTCACCTGCGTTTGTTCCTTGGGCACTCTGGACCGTTGCGAGATGCGATGGAGCAAACGGAGCTCGATGTCGGGGGGGCTTGTCGTCTCCAAGTTGCTACCTGCACGCCATGTTGTACTAGAAACCTCACCTGTCCGGAGAAAGGCCGCGTGTAACTCGAATGTTTGCGGTGAAGCTCCATATCCTAAATGTTTTGGCGGAAAATGTCTCTCATTGATGCATTGCCTTGAGACAATGAGCTGAAAAACGTGCAAAAGGGGCCCGTTCCCAGGGGCTAGAAGCATCAGGTTTCCCGATGGAATATTGCTAGAAGACGTCCAAATGTTCCGAGGGCGTACAGACACATGGCGCAGAGACAGAGCCGAGCGATTTAATTGTAGGAGTGAATCACAAAATAAGCAAGGACGCCCGCCTCGAGGGAGTTGAGCGTTGATTGCAGGAGACTTGCAGGCGTACACTGGGCACATCGACATCTGTCGTCAGGTTTCTGTCGCACATGAAAGGACTCCATATACACTCAATTGGGCGCTGTCTATTCATTGCCCGCAAAAACTGCAACCGGAATCAGCTTTTAGTCTTGCCCGAGCTATACATAACACACTCGCTCACTGGCATGGTGTTTGAGAATCATGGCGTCTCGTCGAACATGACAGCAATGCATTGCACAGCCTCGGTGTGTTCGCGCTTTTGAGGGAGTGTACTTGATGATTCCTGTGGGCTGAAGAGACACTGCCAGACACTTGCCGTGCCTTTCATAACATACGCTGTACCGGGCAGCTATCGGTCTGATATGGCGACACAGGAACTGTGAGGTGTCAATCTCACGTGTCTGTTTGTCTGGTGTTGCACGTCAAGCATTGAACCCATCAAAAGTCTCCAGCGGCAAGGATGGCAAGGTGGGTCACAAAAATGGGTCATCAAGTGCCAAGTCTGTGCTTTTTGCCTGAGGCAGCAAAACACGGCCCCTGGTTCCTGGAATCCAGGGTCGAGGGAGCACACAGTCAGAAGACGCCTTGGCCGGCCACTTGGCCAGGGAGGCGCGTCCAGACTTTGTCGACGCGCATCAAAATCGGTCTGCCACAACAATAATCATAACAACAACAACAACGACAACGACAACCCCAGCATCGGCTTGCAACGGGCCATGTCAACAAAACCCCGCTGACCAGACCAACCTCAAATCTTATCGCGCGAGTCGAGCTACAACTCGCCGATCCACTCGTTTCTGTCCGTGGTGTATAATCTTCATGTTCAATTGTTGTTAGAACTGTTCTGTCGGTTGGCCTTGGAAGAGCGGAAATTCGACTCGGCGCAAGAGTGTATCCAAAGTCAACATGGACTCAGATGTCATGTCAGATCCCGCTTTCAGCCTAGGCGAGGAATCTGACGGCTATGTTCCTCAGAAGGTGAGCGTTCAAGTCATGCGAATCGAAGAGGGGGAGGGTCTACCAGTTGTACCGGCTGTTCTGTTCGGCTGCCAGCTGCAATGACAATATTCGAAGCCGTCTGCTTGCGTTTTAATCTTTGTCACACTCCGTATACCTCCCTGAACACTTGCAACACCCAACATGAATATATTAGGACCAAACCCGTCACCGGGCCTGTACCCTGGCGCAAAGCCAATTCAGACATTCACGGCCAGATTGCTAACAGCTCCCAATCAGAAGTCAAAGCCCAAGGCGGCGGCAAAACCGCCCGCGAAGGCCACGGGCAAGAAACTGACACAAACTACCTTGAAGACAACGAAGGCACCAGCAAAAAGACCGAAACCAGACAGCGACGATGAAGATTCCTTGGGAGGCAGTTCGTCAGGCTTTTCGCATACCCCGCCGAGTTCCAAAAAGCAGAAGAAGGCGCCGCCGCCAAAGAAATCTGGCGGTGTCCCTCTTGCAGAGGTTGAGAACGATAGTGTGCTCATTGATGTTCCACCAACCAAACCGACATCAAAGTCGTCAAAAACCGCCACTGAGATGTATCAAAAGCTCACACAACTTGAACACATCATCAAGCGACCTGACACGTATATCGGATCTGTCGAGAAGACGGACCAGCAGATGTGGGTGTACAACAAGGAAACATCACAGATGGTGTACAAGAACATAAGCTTCGTCCCAGGTTTCTACAAAATCTTTGATGAAATCATGGTCAACGCGGCCGACAACTCGCAGCGTGAGGGTAGTGGGATGACCTACATGAAAGTCAACATAAATCGAGCAACTGGAGAGATTAGTGTTGAAAACAACGGCAAAGGCATCCCAATCGTAATTCATGAAAAGGAGAAGATCTACATCCCCGAAATGATTTTCGGACACCTCTTGGCAGGTTCCAATTTCGACGATAATGAGAAAAAGACTGTTGGTGGACGCAACGGTTATGGTGCTAAGCTTTGTAACGTATTCAGCCAGGAATTCACTGTGGAGTGTCAAGATTCTGGTAATGGCAAGAGATATAAACAGACATGGACGGACAACATGCAGAAGATGCAAAAGGCAAAGATCACCTCAAACAAATCTGCAGACTTTGTCCGCATTACCTTCAAACCGGACTACGATCGGTTCGGAATGCCAGAAGGCATTGATGATGACCTAGAAGCTCTCCTCTACCGTCGAGTGTACGACATGGCGGGAACGGTCCATGGTGTCAAGGTATACTTGAATGGTGAGCAAATCAAGCTCAAGGATTTCAAAGCGTATTGTGATCTCTACGCAAAGTCTATCGCCGCCGAGAGAACCGCAGAAGAAGGTGGCACTCCCACCTGCACCGTTGAGATCGACAAGGACAAGTCCCATCCTCGGTGGGAGGTTGCTTTCACAGTGTCTGATGGAACCTTTCAACAAGTATCATTCGTCAACTCTATCGCGACGACCACGGGAGGTACTCATGTCAACTACATTGCTGACCAAATCACGGGGTCGCTCTTAAAGGCGCTTGATAAAAAGAAGAAAGGCCATAGCCTTAAGCAAAGTCATCTTCGAAACCACATTTTTATTTTCATTAACTGCTTTATCGAGAATCCGGCTTTCAACTCTCAGACAAAAGAGCAGATGACAACCAAAGTGAGCCAGTTTGGTAGCAAATGCGTTCTCGGTGACAATTTCCTAAAAGCGATCGCGAAATCAGATGCTATCGAGAACATCATGGATTTTGCTCAAAAGAAAGCTGACAAGATGCTGTCCAAAAGCGATGGAAGCAAGAGAGCAAGAGTTAGCAATGCAAAGCTCGTTGAAGCTAACTTGGCAGGCACCCGGCGCGGCCATGAGTGCACCCTTATTCTCACCGAGGGTGATTCTGCCAAGGGCCTTGCTGTCTCTGGAAGAGCTATTCTCGACCCTGACAAAATTGGTGTTTTCCCCCTTCGAGGTAAACTACTTAATGTTCGAGACGCTTCACTCGATCAAATCACCAAGAACCAAGAAATTCAGAATATCAAGCAATTCCTGGGCTTAAAACATAAACAAGTATACACGGACACAAAGAGTCTTCGTTATGGTCATCTTATGATCATGACTGATCAGGATCATGACGGTAGTCACATTAAGGGCCTCCTTATTAACTTTCTTCAAGTTCAGTTCCCCTCATTACTGAAAATCCCCCAGTTCCTGCAAGAATTCATCACGCCCATTGTCAAGGTCTGGCAAGGACCCGACCCGAAAAAGCCCCTGAGACTCAAATCCTTCTTCACTCAACCACAATACGACGAATGGAAGGAGTCGCACAAGGCAGAGTTGTCGAGATGGCAGTCCAAGTACTTCAAGGGATTGGGAACAAGTTCCAATGAAGATGCCCAAGTGTACTTCACCAACCTTGATAATCATTTGAAAGAGTTCGAGGTCATGAAGTCGGAAGAAGCTGAACTTTTTGACCTTGTCTTCTCAAAAAAGAAGGCAGATGCTCGAAAAGAATGGCTTGGCAATTTCATCCCGGGCACTTTCTTAGATCACTCTATGAAAGAAATCACTTACACAGACTTTGTTAGCAAGGAACTTATTCTATTCAGCATGGCTGATAACTTGCGTTCAATACCATCCGTAATTGATGGTTTAAAACCCGGACAACGAAAGGTTTTATACGCGTGTTTTAAACGAAACCTGACCAAGGATAAGAAGGTTGTGGAACTTGCTGGTTATGTCTCTGAGCACACGGCGTACCACCATGGTGAAGCTTCCTTGCAACAGACTATCATTGGTTTGGCGCAGAACTTTGTCGGCTCCAATAATATCAACATCCTGGAACCTAGCGGTAACTTTGGTTCTCGTCTTGCTGGTGGCTCCGATGCTGCCAGTCCCCGTTACACCTTTACGCGATTAGCTCCATTTGCAAAGAAGATCTTTTCTCCGCTGGACGAAGCCTGTTTAAAGCATCAGTATGAAGACGGCAAGCGTATTGAACCCGAGGTTTATTCACCTATTCTGCCCATGGTTCTTGTCAATGGCGCTGACGGTATTGGAACTGGATGGAGCACAACAATCCCAAACTACCATCCAGCAGATATTGTAAAGAACTTAAAGCGCCGTATGGGTCGTTTAGATGAAGATGGTGCTGAGGAGAAGCCTTTCGAGACAATGACTCCCTGGTTTCGAGGTTGGAAGGGCAATCCCGAAGCAGCTGGTCCTGATAGGTATAAGTTCAACGGTATCGCCTCCCAAAATGACCAGAACCCCAATGAAATACTCATTACGGAATTGCCAATTCGCATGTGGACAGACGACTTCAAAGCAAAGCTTGAAAAAGTTATCAGCGGTAACGATGGTCCTACATGGATCAAGGACTACAAGGAGTTTAACGACCACAAGACCGTTCACTTTGAGATTATGGTGGACGAGAAGCACTTGCCCAAGATTCTTGAAGAGGGATTGCTTGAGCGGTTCAAGCTCACTAAGCAAGTTGCTACCTCAAACTTGGTTGCTTTTGATACGAGGGGTCAAATCCGAAAGTATGAAAAAGTTGAGGACATTTTGGAAGAATACTACGTCCACAGACTTCAGATGTACCATGACCGAAAGCAATACTGGCTTCAAGTCTATGACAACGACCTCGAAAAACTGAAAAATCAGTATCGGTTTATCAAAGAAATTATTGATGGGGAGCTGATTGTGGGTAGGAAGAAGAAGGCCGTGCTTGTATCAGAGCTTCGTGATTGCAAATATAAAGCCTTTCCGCCCGGAGGCCAGAAACAAAAGACAGCGGACGATGAACCGGACGAGTCTGACAATGAAGATGACGACGACGATGACAAGGCCACAGCGGCTGGTGCTCATGACTATGATTATCTCCTCTCGGTCAGTTTACTAAGAGGCACATGTACCGTAAAGTCTATTTGAATATCTCTCTAACTAAAAATCTCACTACTAGATGCCAATTTGGTCGCTTACTCAGGAACGACTTGACAAGCTAAAGGATGCTATCAACAAAAAGAAGGACGATATCGAGGGTCTATCCGCCAAGAGTGAAAAGGACCTTTGGTCTGCAGATCTAGATGATTTCATGACTGAGTGGGACGCTCAAGTTGCTCTCGAGCAAGAACTTCAGACCAAGATCCGCCGTATGGGGCGACGTGAGTCCAAGAAGATTGGTGCAGGCCGCAACCGCAAGGGCAAGGGTGACGACGACTACGAGCCGGAAAAGAAATCCAAGGGCAAGGGCAAGGGCAAGGCAGCGGCGGCAAAGGCAGCACCAAAAGTTAAGACCGAGACCAAGAGCGCTCAACGATTCGCTGACATGTTCGGCACAAAGACGAAGAAGGAACCAAAGGATGATGTAGTAGACTTGTCTGATAATTTCTCCGACGATGACTTTGCAGCCCTTAGCAGAAACAAGCCTTCGTCTGCAAGGGTGACAGAGTTGTCCCAATCTGCTTCACAGTCACAAGCCGAAGAACCAGAAGTTCCCCGGCCTACCAAGAGGGCAGCCGCTTCTAAAGCGAAGACGTTGTTCGAAGTCTCTTCTGACAGTGAGGTAGAAGATGTTGAAATGATTGGGGATATTGGATCTATGGTAAAGGGAATCGGCAAGCCTGCTGGCGACAAGAGCGGACGACTAAGCTTATATGCCATGAATCGACCAGAATCCAGCCAAGGCAATAGTGGCTCCAGCAGTCTACAGAAACTGAAAACAAAAGCATCCAAGTCCTCGATGGATATTGACAGCCACGATGAGACCAACTACGAGATGCTAGCAAAGTCATCCCCTCACAAGATCAAAGATGAGGAGGATGCAGCTCAAGACTCGGACGATGAGCTGGCAGTAACTGCGGCCTCTTCAACTACTGACACTGGCTTGGCTGCGGTCAAGAAGGCTCGCGCTAAGCCCGCAACTTCCAAGGCCAAGGCCAAACCGGAGACAAAGCCCAGGGCGAAAGCTGCACCGAAAGCCACGACGCTGTCACCTGCAGCCAAGGCTTATGCGGCTAAGAAGAAAACCATTGGTGTCAAGAAGATTGCCCTAGAGGACTCGGAGGACGAGGTGGATGAGCCCCCATCACCCGTGTCGAAACCCAAACCCGCAGCTCGTGGTCGGCCTGGTCGGGCTGCCGCGGCCAAACGACCAGTCATTGTGGATGAGGACTCATCGTTGATGCAAGATGAGAGTGACGATCCGTTTGAGATGGATGACGACTGAGTGGATTTGCTTGGAAAAGATCACTTGAAGAACTTTTGATTGGACTAGAAAAGTTGTTACCAAGGGTCAGCGCATGTGCTCGAGGGCCAAGTAGATGTTAGAAAGGCGGACGGACTACGCAGGCCGGTTGGGATAGCCTTGGGGCGTTGGTCGGATACACTGTATTTTGCTACATATTTCTCTATTTCAAGCTTTGCTGAATTGACGACTTTCTGACGGACGAAATACATGCTGTTTGTGTTCGAGTGCTTCGTGACTGTCTAGCTTCGGTCTGGCAACTGGTGTTTAGATTTAACCACTACAAGGCAGGTAGGTCATGGTCTATTGGGTGGGGTGTTATCGATAAGTCTTCGAGGGGTCAACGTGGGGTCGACTACGATAGCTACACTTGATAGCTTCCCATTTCAACTTTGTTATCGATGCTGCATCTATCAACACCCGCCATTTGACGCCATTTCTTCAACAGGAAGCCCTTCTGGGGTCCCCATTACGCGAAATGGCATCAACAGACGAGCCTCAATCCCTCCGCACAGCCTTCGAGGAAGCCGAATCCAAACGACGCCTCCTCGAGTCCTCCCCCGACGCAACATCCCCCACCTATGCCTCTGATCTCAACTCTGTCCTCGCCCTCTACGCCCGCGTGCTCGACAAAATTAGCTCCGTATCCCTCTTCTCGCCCAACGAGGGTCTTGAAGACATGGCCACTTCGTCCCTGCCCTACATCCTCGTCAACTTCACCATTGCCGAGCTCGTCCAGCGCACACCCTTTACCGTCCCTGCGCGCCGGAAGCTCGTGCTCCGCGCCGCGAGGGACGCCTACGAGCGGTTCCTGTCTCTCGCCGACGGATACGGGCTCGTCTCCGGGCCCTATGCCAAACTCCTAGAGCGGTACAGGGACGACGAGGAGCAATTTGCCGTAGTTTCGAAAACGGGCGACATGGCGAGTAAGCGGGACGCCAAGATTGCCAGCTTCAAGGCCGAGAAGGGACTCCGAGAAAAGCTGGCCCTGCTGAGGAGTGATGGCAGGTATGTCGAAAAGGACGAGGAGGCGGCGCGGGAGGTGTATCTCGCGGATGTGGCGTGGAAGATTCACCAGACCTTCCAGGGGCTGGAGGGGCTGAATCGCGAGGCGGAGATGCTGGCCATGGCGCCGGACCCGGACCCGGAGACCTCGGCGCGCCATGCGAGGGAAGAGGCGGACGATGCGAGCGTGAGGCTGGACCAGCCGTTTGGGAGGAGTGGCAGGGCTGGCGGGCCGCTGTTGTCGCGGGAGGGGAGGCCGCTGCAGCCGTTTACGCTGGTCGGGTCGAGGGCCGATCTGGCGAGGGGCGTGTTTCGGCCAGGGCATAATCTGCCCACCATGTCTATTGACGAGTATCTCGCGGAGGAGAAGAGGAGGGGGAATATCCTGGAGGGCGGCACGGATCCGCCCAGGATGGAGGTTGATGAAGATGATATGGATGCGGTGGATAGGGAGACGTATAAGGCCAGGGAGTGGGATGATTTCAAGGACGACAATAGGAGGGGCGCCGGGAATACACTCAACATGGGATAATTTATACGGGAACTTGACTATTCGTTTGTATTGCAAGGATCGTGCTGTGAATTTGGATTGGGCGTTGCAGGTGGCTAGAGGATTGATTTTATGATGGACTGATCTGCATGGCTTTGGTTTAGATAAAATACTATTTCGTCTTGTTGGATGACATTATATCTGGACTATACACATTTTCCCATGAACATTCCAAAAATCCGGACGTTTATCAATTTAAACCAACACTCCGTCCTCTATTCTCCACATGTCCTCTTCACCATTACAACACTGCCGTCGCTATCACTCTCATAGTCTGATGCAATTGGCGTCCCTTGCATATCCGCTTCAAAGTCATCCACCGCTTCAACAAGCGAATTAACTGCTTCGGCTAACTCTTGGTGACTTGCTGGAACCGCAAACCTCGCTCCGTCGTAGTCGCTTTCAGCTGTTTGAAACGATTCCGTCTTGATGGATACATCTTCTGCAAGGGCCTCGTCGTCTCTGTACACGATCGACATATCGCCATGGAAATCAATAGTGCCACTGATAGGGGTGCTAGTTACTTCCATGGCGAAAATATCGTCCACCAGGGTGTCGCTAATGCTGGGCGGCGCAGAAGGGATAGTATGCCCTGTGTGGTAAGCAGGTCCGGGGCCATTTGCTCCCATGTCGGTAGAAGGTATGCATGATTCGAACACACCGCCCGTGCCATCGTTGAGGCCGCCCGCCCAGAGGGGTAGGAATTTCATTTCCTCGTGATCAAGTGTCAGCAACAAGTGGCGAGTAATGTTGGCCGGGGGTTCGATTTCATGACGGACCCAAGAGCGTGTGAGGGGTTGCATGGCATGTTTGACTTGTTGTTCCATCTCTAGTAATGCCACAATGGGAAGCCTGATTCTGAAAACGGGGCTTGCATTCTTGTCGATTTCCCCATTAACAATGACTTGCCACTCTGGCCTGTCGATCAAATCCGGGTGCTTCGAAACGAGCCACTCTAGAGAAGCTTGGAAATTGTCTAGCAGCGCGGGAATTGACGGTTCTTGGACGTCCCTTTTATCAGGATGTGGATCGGTAAAGAAATTCGCATGGCATCGATCGCTCATTTCATTATATATAAAAGGACACAAGAGCTTTTGCGGTGGATTAAACCGTACCAAGATTTGCCCCAACTCATCAAAGTCCATTGGGTGCACATAAGTGGCACGATCAATGTCCATACCCATGAGGAATGGGGAGCTGGTACCAAAGGACTCTGCACTCAGACTGTACTTGCGGCCGATAACAAACCTAAGCTGAGTCATGAGACGGTTCAAATGGTCAAGTGCATTGCTGAAATCACTGCTGCCGGGGTTTTCACCAGGCTGTTGCGTTGAAAGGAGAGCCTCCAATGATCTCAACTTGCCCCATTCCCCAATAGCCCAACGGTCAAAAAGATCTGGACTTTGAAGCTCTAGATTGGTTCTTGTTACTCTCTCAACCAGAGTTCGAGAAGCATGTTGTATCAGATTGCTCAGTTCGTCACTGCATTCGCCAATGCGTCTTCCAAATATGGTTGTTCTGGCCCGCCTCGGGAGAGAGCCGTGATCCGTGGCTGCCTCTTCCAGGGCCATTTCGTTGACAAGGATACGAAAAGCGGTTTGTGTTACTTCTTGAAGCCGGAGATCATATCCGATTTTGAGAGCCTCCTCGGGTAATACTTCAATAAAACGAGCATTGCGATCGTGCAGCATCCACTGGGCTACTTTGTCGCGGACGACTGAAGTGCAGTCGAGGATCTTTGCTACAGCAACCATTGTCCACATGCGAGCAGCAGAATCCATCGATATTTCTCTCCCTTCTAGTAAGATAAGTAAACGTATGATGCCGTTTCTGTGTCTGATGGGACAATAATCAGGAATCTGGCGAAATTCTGGAGTTTCGTATAACTTGTCTTTGTCTTGAGCCTTCATTCTCATCAATGTAAGCGGCGTTGGTGGAAGCAATACACCCGCTCCTAAAGATTTAGGCTTTCTTGTCCCAGTACTGTCATATTTGTCGTCTTCGTCAGAATCAAAGCCTAGGTAGGAGGATGCTTGTCTCTTGCAACAACAAATATCATCATGGCCTGCTACAAGCCCAATTTCCGCTCCATGAAAACGATAGGATGTCCACCAGTTCATGATTCCAGGAGTCAGAGATACCTCTGTCATCTGGAATACCAGTTCGTCTCCTTCGGACGGAGGAGTGAGATCGAGCAAGTATTTCACGCCGTCAGGAAGTTTATTGACCAACTTTCGTCGTCTTTGAACACGGAACTGGTAAGAAGGACCAAGCATGGCGGCAAATTTAGTCGACCCGGTGGCCAAGAGTTTCTTAGAATGGACTAGAAATTTCTGAGATTTAAAGACAATGTTATCGCAGTCGGCCAACTTGCGCGTGTCTTTTGGTATATTTGGCAAATCAACGAAGATCAGGGTATCTCCTTGGCAAAGTTCAAACTCAACGGCATGAAGCATATATAAATCCGTATTTCTAGCCGATTCGTAGTCCGCAAAAGTCATGGCATGCTTAGCCAACCTTCTTCCTTCCGGAGGTATATTGAATGTGGTGTCATGAATGCCATGTTCGAGCCCAGGCACATTGGGGTAGATTATGACTGGCGGAGGGCAAGGAAATGGTGAGAGCGGGGGGTCGATTGTTTCGATGAAGGAAGATTCTTCTTCAGAAGTTTCAGTTGTATCCTTGGCCATACTGTCTGACCTAGAGTCTATCAACGGCCAAGGAATGGGCGGTGGAGCATTTGCTTGATTAAGTTGTGACATTTTACTGGCCGTGGTGATAATTTTGTAAAGGAAACAAGACTCTGAGATGCTCTAGTGATTTCCAGCAAATGTGGCGGGCTGTCCGTGAGAGACTTGACTTGCTGCTTCCTACTTGCAGATTTCAAATCTAAATTTCGAATGAAACAGTGATCGGGCGCTTCGGTGTTACAAGGAACGAATCGACGCGGCCTAGTCTTACGCAATGACCCGAGAAGACGTAGGAACGACAATTCAAGTGCCGCGGAAGCCAGATTATGATGCGAGACAGAAGTCGACCGACGCGTTCGATAAGATTTGAACAGGGTTGAAGGAGACATGCAGTTGACCTACAGCCAGCGGTCAGCAGCACAGCTCAAATGCTGACCATCCACTGGTGACACACCAACCAAGAAGAGGTCTATGACTGGCTTTGGGTCGTTGCCTAGATATTGCGACCCAAGGCAATCAACCAACAGCTCCAGGGCCGGCATTGGTGCTTGCGGGGTTCATAAATCCGAAATTCTGAAGGGACAGCACAGGACTGAAGGCGCGGTATGCTCTTTCACCAGCTCAATCCACCAACAAAGCACCAACTTTAACGTCTTGCCTTGCTCCCGCCCGGCCAGGCTGACGCAATGTAGCAGCGAGGTAACAGCCTGGTCAAGAGCATTAGGCAAGGCAGACTAGTAAGCACCGAAGTCGATTGAGTTAGCAATGCATCCAAGTGTTTGCCTAGTCCAGGGAGGCTCGTGGTATGGCACCTACTTGTTGCACCTCATGTTGCTTCCCCTATCTGTGGCGTTGTTGGCAAATCAGTGCTTTCCACGCGTGATTGATTGTCACTCGTCGTATGCTTGATCAGGGTGTCCTCTATCTTGAGTTCAACCTCATGAATTTTGTATAGCACCAGAGCACCACATCGATTTCCTGGGTGATTTGTATTCGGCTTTTTCTTGGGTTCGCGGCCGTCATCTTGCAACATCAGGACCGTCTGGACAGTTTCTGTGAAAAGAAGACAACACAGGGGGGGGACTGGTGAGACGCTCCTTCCCTCATGACCCACGTGTGGACAGGCGACTTGCTATCGGCTTCGAGTCCCCGCCACGACGAAGACAGATTTCCAACATGCAACGGAGGGAGAATGGTCTTCTGGCCAAATTAAGACAGAAGGCTATCAAACAATATTTACTACATGTTGGTGAGCACTTGCCGAATACTAAATATTTCCTGCCACAGACTGTGGCACTGGAATCTAAGAGCTAAATCTCATACATCTTGAATTGAGCTAGCAGGCCTGTTGGGCTACCTGTTATCTCAAACACACAGTAACATCTATGTCTGTGAGTTAGTTTCCTCTGCACTTCCCCGTGAAGATTCGCATCATCATTGCGCTTGAGACAGCTACCCGACAATACGGTCAATTGCCAGTTATGATGGATATCAATAGTAGCTCCTGCATGCAGGTGCTAAGGACGAGGCAGAGAGGCTTAAGAGAGGCTTGGTTGATTTGACGGAGATGGAAAATAGACAACGGCATCCTACACAAAACCAGCTAAAGCTTATCGGCGATAGCTTGTAGCAGCAGTTTTTGTACTTCATGGAACCCGGGACATATCTGTACTCTCCCTTTATAGTTATCAATGACTGCATAGTATAGTCAAGCCTGGCAACTCGAACTGCACTGCCTAATTTCAGTGTAGCCACCCAGGGAGCCGTCACCCCTAGACCAAAACACTCAAGCTAAAATACATAACGAAAATTAGGATTCTCTTTATCCGTCAGATCCTCCCACGCATGCAACATTCGCCCGTCGCGAGCCTCCTGCACGCCAGCCGCTGCCAACTGATCCCGTTCATGGTTCTGGCGCACAAGGTAAACTCGCAGAGCGATAATCACAATGACCAACAGACTATAGCAGCCAAGGTGAGTAGCAAAAGCGATAAAGTATCGAGGCGCGTTCCACCATAAAAATACTTGAGGCCCTAGGCACAAGCCAGCGTTAGCAAGGGCATTTAACTCTCCAGTACACTGAACAATTAATTAGCTTACCTATTGCGTTTCCCGTAGCCCAGATAATGAAGTTCAAGGCAACCGCAACAGTCTTCTTTGTCTGTCCCGCAATATTTCGCGATAACATGGACAGGGCCAAAGTTTGAGCGGCCCAGAAGGACATGGTGATGTTGTAACAAACAACAAGTCCAATCTTCTGACTTTTCGTGTCCAAGGGAACAGTCATGAGGCAGATGGTTCCAATAAACGATCTGTAGGGAAAAAAGGGAAGTCAGAAAAAAAAAGTTTTATTGCTTCTTTCAAACGGGGGTGTCCTTACGGAATAACAAACGCTCCCATCACGTATAGGTTCTGATTCGTCTTCTTCACCAGCCACGACGAGCCCAGCAGCACAATGATGATGTAAAAGCCCAACACCATGGCCAGCAGCTGCGTCTCCAAAACAGAGAATCCCATACTCTGAATCACGATGCCCTGAAACGCGCCGAGACCAGAAGTCGGCAGCGTTGTGCAAAGTTGAATCAGACAATACCCCCAAACTTGAGGATCCGTCAGGCCCTCCATGAACTGCTCCCTCTTCCACTGTCGGTTCTGCATGCCGGTCTGGTTGTCGCGGACTCTCTCGACCATGAGGTGTTTCTCCTTCTCGGTGAAGCACTTGGCTCGCATGGGCGAATCGGGCATCCACCACATGACGAAGACGCCAAAGAGGACAGAGACGACCCCGTAGACGAGGAACAGCCACTGCCAGGACTTGAGAGGACCGGTCTTGATGAGGCTGAAGCAGTATGCTAGCAGGCCGCCGACGATTTGCTGCGCCCCGTTCATCATGTACCTGACACGGATTGGGAAGCCGCCTTAACTTGCGCTCGCTTTGTGCCAGGAAGAGGACTATGAGACGAAGACGTACCAGTAGGTCACTCGAGATGCTTGCTCCTCTCGCCTATACCACATGGCAGAGAGCACAACGAATGTTGGCTGGCAGACGGACTCGAAGAGGCCGAGCAATGTACGCACAGCGACGAGGCCAGCAAAGTTGCTGCAAGCGGCCGTGGACGCCAGCACCGTGCCCCAGGCCATGATGTTGAAACCCAGGTATTTGGCGATGGGCACCCGGGCAATGATGTAGTTTTGGGGGTATTCGACGATTAGGATCGTGAGGAAGACGCAGGTGGTTAACCAGTTGTACTGCAGAACCCCGAGTGCTTAGCAAATTCATCCTGGCAACTCATCCCAGAGGGCAAAAACGTACATCTTGTTTGCTCAGGTGCGTATCGTCTCGGATGCCCATGATGGAGGCAAATGACATGGTGCCCTTGTCAATGGCTTGCAGGAAGTACGTCGATATCATGACGGCCAGGATGCGCCGATCTATTTTGCGCCGCAGCTCATGGTTCTTCTCTGGAGTTATTGTAATCCTGGCGTCGGAGATGTACTTGGCGAGCTCTTTGTCAACCCGCCCGTAGTCGGTTTGATCCTTTACAACACGGTCATCGACCGAGGCCGTAGAGACACCGTCTTTGTTTTGAGTCGCCTTTTGGGGCGCCATCTTGTCCCTGTCCCTGCCTTGAGAAAGAAGAAAAGAAACCGCTTCAATTAAATGGCGAGGCGTGGCCTTGGGTTTGTTCAGCTCCACGAGAGAGCGTATTCGAAAAGGGCGGATACCAAAAGACGAGGATGAGGCAGACCATCATTTTATCTCGAGATAGATGATAATAGCAGTCACCATCTCCAACGGTCCAACCGGGTTTAATCGAATCCGGGGTCAAGATCAGACGCACTTCCCCACGGGGAGCTGCCATCAACTGACAATGTCAAAGTCAAGAAACAAATCAAGGCCCCATTGGGCTCTGCTCTGTCGCCGTGACATATGCCGAGAACACGGCGAGTGCAGACTTGATGGACTGGGTGATCCCTGGTAATATTCCACCAATTATTTCAAGAAGCGCGCTAGGAAGTGTCTGGTCACCGGTGGGATCACACCGCATCTCGAGGCATTTTCTCCTCCTCGTTTAAACTATTGATTTTCGGCCTGCGGGAGAGGTTAGCCCAGCCAAGCTGAAGCGCTCGCGTTGAGATGGGCCGAGCCAATGCTGGTTGCCCATGATCATTGATGTTTCGTCGACGGACCATTTCAGCCCGAGAGTTGTCGGACGAGAAGATGCGAAACCAGTCATGACCCCCGGGATCCTAGTCCTTTGTCATTATCGTGTGTTTGTAAAACGACTGATTGCCTTGTTCCAAATCTTTCTCCTGGATACCAACGTTAACAAGCTGTTGAACCTCTGCAAGTTGCCTCACAACTCCATAGTCAACCTACACCGCGATCCGGAAACCACAATCTGCATCCACGATCCGGAACTACCATCATGCCACTCACAGCACACGGCTTCTCCGCCGCCGAAATCCACTCCAAGATCCAGCTCCTCATCAACGGCCTCGTCAACATCAAAGATGACACGGGCGAATTCCTCATGACCCTTGCCGACGGCCGCGTCATCGACACCAAAGGCTGGAACGACTGGGAATGGACACACGGCATCGGCCTGTACGGAATATGGAAATACTACCAAGCCACGGGAGACGCACGCCACCTCCAGATAATAGAGGACTGGTTCCGGGACCGCTTCGCAGCCGGCGGCACAACAAAGAACATCAACACCATGGCGGCCTTGCTCACGCTCGCATACGTATACGACCAGACCAGGAACCCAACCTATCTGCCGTGGTTAGACAACTGGGGCGAGTGGGCGTATCGCGATCTCGGACGCACCAAGCACGGCGGCATGCAGCACACGACGTACCTCGAGAACAACGACCAGCAGCTCTGGGACGACACGCTCATGATGACGGTCCTGCCGCTGGCCAAGATTGGTCTTGTCCTCGACCGGCCTCACTACGTGGCCGAGGCCAAGAGGCAGTTCCTGCTGCACATCCAGTACCTGTTCGACGCGAAGACGGGGCTGTTCTTCCACGGGTGGACGTTCCGCGACGGCGGGCATCATTTCGCGAGCGCCCGCTGGGCCAGGGGCAACAGCTGGTTGACGATTGGGATCCCCGAGTTTATCGAGCTGTTGGATCTGGGCCGGTCCGACGGGCCTTTGTGCAGCCACTTGCAAGCTACGCTGGCTGCGCAGTGCGAGGCTCTCAAGACACTCCAGTCGCCAAACGGGCTCTGGCGCACTCTCCTAGATGTTTCCGAGGAGGATGGGTCGTACGGCGAGTCCAGCGCCACCGCTGGCTTCGCTTTCGGCCTGTTGAAGGGCCAGCGGAAACGATATATCCAGGGAGAGTACCAGGACGTCGCGTTCAGGGCTGTGCGAGGCGTGCTAGAGAACATCAGTCCAGACGGCCAGTTGCAGAACACTTCTTTTGGAACGGGCATGGGGTCAGATTTGGAGTTTTACAAGAAGATTCCAATCACACCTATGCCTTACGGGCAGGCCATGGCGATACTGGCGTTGGTTGAGTTGTTAAACATCTTCATCTAGCAGCCCGAGATTAAAATGCTCCTCAAACATTCACTAAGCAAGGCTAACAATGTTCCAGCTCAACCCGCATCATACTTCATCACGGTTATAACCACTGCCCTTGTGACTGTCAAATGACAAGCGCCTTGCATCACATTGCTCTGCCCTCCTCTCCCACCGTATTTCAATTAAAATTCCGCCAACTCCAACCGGATTTGCTGAGCCGTATAATGACTACATGCAGTGTATATCGTCAACCTGACCACCTGAACCAAACCAACGCCTTCAAATGCTGAGCATGAGCGCCTAGAATGCCACGCCTTACCATTACCTAGCCATTATTCTGTTCACATGGAGCTACCTTTCTTTGCGAAGCCATCATCTCCGTTGTCACTCGATGAAGCCGCCACTCCCTTGCCCTTTCCCCGTGGTTCGCGCTTCATCGACAAACCTACTTTGCTCTCTTTCATGCTTCGTCGACTGACGGGTCGTTTGCCGTACACTTTCCTAGGTGTGACATCGCCCTTGCTCTTCTTCCGTCGCTCGTGCTCACTGCTAGCAATTCCTGCTTTAAAGTCGTCTCCGGACGAGTTGCGTTGCGACTGTGGTGCAGTAGAGCTATTCTTCAAATCTCGCATTTCCTTGATGACATCCGCAAAGCTCTCTTCCAGTGTTTTCATCCGTGCTAGGACCAGCCTCCCCATCCTATCACGGTCTGCAGCCTCAAGCCCTCCAGCAGCACGCATCCGGCTGTCTTTCATCAGGGCCATTGCCATTTGTGTCTGGAAGCTGCCTGCTAGCCCGGCATTGTTGTCCTCGATACCCATATTGTCAGACATGATGCTCAGATCAACTGACGACAGCCGCCTAGCTTGCCTAAGCCTGTCACGAGGGGCAAGGCTGAGCATTGCTGACTTGCTCACACCACCGCTGTCGGTCATACCACGTGGCGCTAGAATCGGTCGTGGCTTTGAACTTGATAGCTGAGGTGCTCTTCGAGGGGAGTTGTGCCGGGTTGTATGAGCGGCAGTATCTGTACCAGTAGTACGCCCGCTCGTGTTGGGTCTCCGAGAGGGGATCGCCTTGGGTGGTGAAACGGGCGGTGCAGGTTGAGGCCTAGGTTGATCCTCTGGATTGTACAGAATGGTGTTTGTTGATAATGTCCGGGCGTGGGCGCCACGTCTTGGATGTGCCTGACGAATTGTTGTTGCAGCTCTCGCAAATGATTCATGAGAAGATGCCAGTTTAGCTGATCGAGCTCCCAAAGAAGTTGTGAAATAGTCTTCGCCATCTTCCACACCATGCTTTTCAAACTGTTGGCTGCGCCCAGCGTTGGTCGCTTCATCTTCATCCTCGTCGTTTGTGACCAGTTCATCGTCACCATCTGCGTCTGTATGATCCTTGTACTCGGGCAGAATCAATTCTACCCTTGATCCACGACCCCTGGCGTTACGGAATGATGCACCAGGGTTGGACATGAAGTCTGCTGGGTCGCTCGCTGTAGATCTGACCTCGGACACTTGTCGTAGATGTGAAGAAGGTTTGTCCCAGCCAACACTCATCCTCCTTTGCCAATCAGGCACGGCCCTGCTGTCGAGCGTTGGCCAATTCGTAGGCGGCATACCCCCTTCATCGTGTTGCTCCATCCAGTTTCGGATAGCAGTCTGTGTCTTGCGTCGCTCATTTCTTCTCTGGGTGCGTAATGTTGTCGCATCCGGGACACGACGAAAAACTTCCTCAAGCGCTCGATCTTTGTGAAACCCTGCAACGGATTCCTCGCGCACACGTACATTAGGACTGAACATGGCCGTACGCTGCGCCGCATCTCCGAAAGAGATCGCCCGAGTCCGGGACCGACCGTGATTCTCAACAAGATCTGTAGGCTCAAACATGGAGGGCGCAAGCCAAAATCGTTCATACAAAAAAATCATGAACAAAACTGGGAAGTGCGTGACCTTGATAATAGTTCGATTCAGCCAGACGAAGTGTTTCAAAGGCATGCAATAGCGCAATGGCATCAGCAGCCAAGCAAATATATTGCTAGGGGCAATGTAGGAAAAGAGTGCATCATTCTTGACCATGGAGATGGTGTTGATCGCAAATACAAATCTGAGTATCTATTAGCAGCGACTCGACATGAAGAAATAGGTCTTCAGTGCTCACTGGTGTTCTTCCGTAGCATTGGAAGCAATCGCCATGAAAGAATTAGTCAAAACAGTAATAAGAATTGTTCTTCAGCGCATGTCAGCGTATGTTCTTTGTCAACACCCACGCGTTGAGCCAAGGGGCTACATACACAACCAAGAAATGACAAATAATGAGAAAAATCATCATTAATATTCTCGCCAACCAATTATATGTCGGCCACCTAACAAGTGTCAGCAATTGGTATCCTCTCGCGGGATTATAAGGGATTGGCTTACACGTCCCAGGCGGCAGGACTAAAGCCCATGAGAATCTGGAATATCTTGTAAGCAACCTCACCACCATTGCTTGCATTCTGGGATAGCGTGAAAAAGACAAAAAATCCACTGCACATGATCAAAACCAAGACGAACACAGCAGCCAGGTCCACAGCCATGAGCCGGAATGCGATTAGAAGCTGTGAAAAGTACTGATAATGATCCAAAATGCTAAAAATCCGGGGCAGAAGCAAAATAGCATTGGCGGCTAGAACGTCATAAGCCATGGCATTCCAGTGATGGGGGTCAACCAAGAATACACCATACGCTCGCATGCAGTAGTATGCTATCAACAGCACAAGGATTCCGAGATCAAAAATATTCCAAAAGCTCATGATGTAGAGAGCAAATCCTTGCTCGTTGAAGCCAACAAGCTCATCCAACATAAACCCTGCACTCCAGAACCAGAAGACCAACTCCAGCCCTGTGATCTTGACGGATCTCTGTGACAATACGGCAAGAAAGAGGCCAATCAATACAGCAAGTGATAACGTAGACAGAAAAGACCTATAACGTGGCACTCGAAGACGGGAAAGCTTGAACATGGAAGCCTGTCTAGGGTCATAGAGCATAACAGTTCTCCTTTCGGATGGAACATGGTACTGTCCTGGCTTTGCTGGAAGCGATCCAAGTAATGGGGTCCTGGAATCTGGCTTTGCAATCTCCCCATTCATACCTCCCCAGGGGCTGGGAGGTAGTTCGCGATGTAAACTGTCAGCGGAAGAATAGAAAGTAATGGCTCCGTTCCAAATGGCTTCCAGCTGTTGAATAACGACGGGATGTGCAAGAAAATGTTTAGCAGAAGCGCGGATAGCCACTTCCAATGTTGAAGTCCTTGATGCGGTCATGGCTTGTTTACTTTTGCTGTACGACTTGCCCTCTGGAAGAGGGGGCTGCGCTCCTGGGAGTCCTTGGAGGGGGTAGAAGTCGTACGCCAAGGCATCAATGAGTTCTCTGGTAGAATACTCCTTCAACAGCTTGAGAGCAAGCAATTCGCACACCTTGGCTCTGGTGTTGCTGATACCAGCATTGGCAGCATACCTTTGTCCTTCCTTGGCAAATTGCAAGCAATTTGCCATCAAGGCATATATGGTGGCCCTCGAGAAATGCTGTGTTCTAATCTGCTGCTGCATGGGTTTTACGAGGAACTGGGAGACCTGGGGAGATCGAAGTTGGTCCCATGATAGCGTTGTCTCGGTACGAGCGCTCACAATTATACGAATAGAGTGGGTAATGCTGTATATTGGCAGGGCATCTGGAGGAAGATTATGTCAATTTTGTTCAGTCGTCAGAGAAAAAAAATTCGGGAGGGGGGATTGTAAAAAAAAAAGTTTATAATGTTTGATTTCAGCAAACATCAGTCAAGGTGGCACAAGAGATGAAGGAAATCAGAATAATTACCAAGGTGTGTTGCTGAGAACAGAGGAAGGACAGGCAATGCCCGATGGCGATTGTCTTCGTCTGCCCCATGGTCGGCATCGTCCGCGTCTTCCTCTTCTTCTACTTCGTCATGTACACCGTCGGCCTCTTCGTCAAACCCAATCAGGTCTTCCTCGTTTGTATCCTCATCATCGTCATCGGCTTCGGTGAAATCCGCAGTAGCGTGGGCTCGGCCAGTAAACTGACGTTGTCGAGGGGGCCCAGACGAGGGAGAGACGGAGAGGTCATGGATATCGAGACGACGAGACCCGCGCTTGGGGCGGCGCAGGAGTGACGAGAACATGGTCTGGTATCTGGCGTCGCCTTTGGAACATTGAAGTCAGAACATCCAGCGAAGCGCCTAGTAGGATATGCTTTCCATGAGGAGCGACGGCACGATGGTGTCGCTCGCGCGAGAGGGTGGACGAGAAAAGGCGAATATGAAGGGAAGCACTGGCAGGACAGTCGCTTGGAGTCGTCAACGGTCGACATCGAAACCACGATGGGCGTTCAAGGTTGTAGCCAGCAGCGCTTGAGTGCCGCTAGCAACGGTGGAAAAACAAGTCAATACAATGCTAGGCTGGCCACTGGCGCACAGCTCTAGAGACCAGTCGGCCGGGACATGGATCCATTGAGTCAAGCCCACTGATGGCGGCCGCCAACTGGGTCCGGATGTCAGCTGGGCAAAGAGAACCACGGCGCCCCAAGCACTAGGGGACATGGCATCTCTCCAGCCACGGAGATGGTGTCCAGTTGACCATCAAATGGTATCTATTGCCATTATTCAGGGATTTGGCTTCATTCACAGCCCATTGTGTGATTACTTGAGTTGTGCGGTGCATTCTTCTGATGACACAGCCACCAGTGGCGGCTACATCACAAGTGCCTCCCGACGAGAATCTGGGTCCAATGGTGTATCCGACCACGCCAAGTGATGACACGCATACCAAGGCATAATACTAGTGCTGCAATAAATATTATGGCCAGAAGACGCGACATGCACCGCGCGCGCATGTATGTATGGCGCAGGGAAACTGGGCATGGAAGTACTACTAGCACGGAGTAGGCAGTATCAAATTGCACCAAGTTCATACGATCCCACTTCGACCTGCGAGGGGTGGACCAGCCTCGCGGGATCCCAAGTTGCAGGGCGGCCAGGGCCTCGCAAGACGTCAAGATTGTTATCAATTGCCCATTTGGTCGAAGCGATGAGTTTTTACCAGCAAGGGGGAATAGGCCAGCCGGTGGTATTGGGCCAATCGCTCGTGCAACAACTCGTCTTTCGAACATTGAGATACCACGCTCCCAGAGTTGAATCACCGCCAGTTTGAATATCCAATCAACCAACCCAAGAGGCTGCAGGCCAAACTTGCATTCTGGGCTAGTCATGCATGACCATCAAGATTGAACGCATGACACCCCCATCAGCCGTCAAGACTTGCATAAAATGCATGTGGTGGGCTGCCACATGCCCCGTCTTCAAACTTGATTGGGCCCGATAGTCAATCTGGCAGTCCTTCAATGTTCATGTTCCATGAACGCGCTTCGGCCACTCGCCCCGTGGTTCTGCGACCAGACTTCAGACCAACACGGGCTTGCTACCATCATGTACCCTTGCGGGTCGCGACATCGGGTCGGCGATCAATCATCATGTCTTGCAATACGGAGTGGTTCCTCCAAAACCCTGCGATCCAAGTTCCCGCCTATACATATGATATATCTGAAGAAGCCGCCATGTTGTTGCGACTGACGCATCTTGCATCTTGCATCTTGCATTTTTGCATTTTTGCATGGAATACTACTTCTTACGGGTTACGACTTGGGCTGCCGCTGTTGCGTCAAGCGATTGGAAGATGCCTGCCGGGTGGTTGCATTGAGGTATCTCGGCGCCAATGGAAAGGCAAAGTACCATCACCGTGAAAAGACAGGCTTGCGCCGTTGGTCGTGGAGCATCTCTGATACCCCATGAGTTGAGTGCCATAGTTGTGAATTCAGTTGTGATATATCAGTTTGTCGCCTTTGCAAATCCAACCAATACACCAAGTTGTGTGGTCTGTCCGGAAGAGCAATCGGAGCAGAATATTTGGGCTTGTCATGCCCACAAAAGAAATGAGAACAAAGCACCGTCGCTTTGCTGGTGAATCTACCGAGTACTAGATAGATTTATTAGCAGTACTAGCACCATCATGAACGTCAACGGGATTTACATGTCGTTATGGTGGCAGGGAACAATGCCCAAGGCCTTTGTCATAGTGTTTCCCGAGTACAAAGTACGGAGTACTTCATTCCTGGTAGTTTGGCAGGCAAAGTGTGGCTGGAGCTATTCTGGGAACCAACAAGGAAGCTCACGCCACAGGAGGTGGCACGGGTCCACCGTTTGCTGGAACTGTCGACTTTCCCGCGTACATACCATCGTCGCCCTGGAAGTCAATATATTGTCTTGGGAGAAGGGCAACACGACCATCGCCCTTTAAAAGAAAAGACAATGCCAACAATAAGGGCTACCTTGGTATGCACATCTGGTTTTAGGGCTGCCCACAAACGCATCCATGTTTTCAACAATGCGAGGGGAGAGGCGACTAGGATCATCTTTCTTATGCAGCGGAGTAGTAATACGGAGTACACAGTACGGAGTGCATACATACTAGTACTACTACATACCTAGGTACCTACTAAGTAGGTAGTAATAGACCACGAGTAGAAGCAAGGTTTCAAAACCGCAATGGAGACAGCGCGATGCATTTATGGCCCTGGCAGCACCCGTCATCTCGAGCACCCAAGTGCATACTTCTGATATACTGCACTTATTCTCATTGCACAAGTGGAATTGGGTGGACTTGTATTAAAGGGAGCGACGTGGCGTCATATTTACTAGTACAGTAAAGTCGATGATGAACAGATCCGGCGGAATCGCCCTTTCGTCCTACAATACTCCGTAGACGAGTATAAACGTCTCAATGCTAACAAGGAGTTGTTCTGAGTAATTGACCATCATGGGAAGAAGTCAGGGGTCAAGCATGCTTCAAATTTCGCTTATTGTGGTTAGTGTTGGTGGTGCCCTGTCCAGGAACAAATAACAGGTCCCTAGTGCTCCGTACTCCGTACTTCGTATCAGGGGCCAAACAAGTCGTTGTGTGTCCAGTCCAGTCTGGTCGAATAAAACGGTGCCAGCATTGAGGGCCGTGTCCCAAGGACGTTCCCGCTACATCATGTCTGTAACTGCTCCGTAGTTGTCGCCAAGCCATCTTCAGATCAATTGCGGCAATACTACAGAACGGAGCATGCTGGACCAGGCCTCATTGATCATAGAATTTCTGCAGTATTGTTGGTACTGGGCGCTGCAAGTTCTTGGAAATACATTGTCACCGTCCATGTCTGGATCTGCCCCTAGCCACGAGTCTCAAGTGCATTGAGCCTTTGTGCCCCCAGGAATTAACCGTCTTGGCCCCATTGTGACTTGGAAGGATGCTCATGTATGTGCGCATGTCGCGGTTAACCGCACCCAGCACTTGAGACGTGTTTCCACCAGACCGCCAGACCCCAGGTGCTCAGTGCCAGCACTCGAGGCCCCGAAATGGCTCTCAGCGCCTCCCTACTGGCATGGACTTTAATGTTCTGCTCACCTCCTCAGCTTGAGTCTTAATTTCTCCACCGCAACATTGAAGTCCCCTGTCAGGCCATAGACCCGTCCTGCCGTTCCTTTCCCCGTCACTCGTTTTCTTTTAATTAACACTTTTTCTTCTCGTTCTCTCTTGTGAATAATAACTGTTCTTGTTCGACCCTACACGCGTCTCTCTTGAATTTTGCGGGCGTGTTCCTGTGCGTCTAGTCAAGCATCGGCGTTGCACGGCCATTGGCTGCTGTCTCAGCCATATCCAAGCCCCTCGATGAAACAACAAAACTCCGTCCAAGTCTCCTCAAGGATTCTATCTGCTCCCGTTCTGGGTCACGAATCGTTCAATACCACCGATATCTGACGCCGGCACAGTGGAGGAAAGGGGGCTGCCAACACTAGATGCGAATTTGTGGTGCATCCCCAGTCCACCAGAGCGTTGGATTGCAGCTGTCCACATCGAACATCATGGTGCATTCCAAACCCGAGGAACCCACAGGCTCAACGGCCGAGACACCGGCAATGGGTGCGGAGGAGCCGAAACTAGGGCATCCCTCTTCTCCCTCAAACGCCCATGAACGAACCTCAACGACCGCCGACTTGAAGGGGAAAGCAGATGAGTCAGACGAAGAAGAATGGTGGCCGCGCATCAAGACGGGGACCGAGGAGCCCAAGCAAACTGCAAAGTCTGACGAAACAGATGAAGCAGGCGAGACCGAAGAAACAGAAGCCGAGACCCCCAAGATGACGCACGACTCAATGGTCACTGTTAGGCTCTCTGAGCCGCCATCTCTGAGTCTCGATACCACGGCCGTCACACCCGGTGCCGAACCGGTAACGCCCACCTCACCCATTGAAGAAGAGACATCAACAGATGCCGACAACGACAGTCTCGAAAAGAAAGAACATACCGAAACTCGTGACAGTCTTATGAGAATACCTCGAGTCTCAGCACCTATACAATCACCAACCGACGCTAACCGTACTCTCCAAGACGAACTCGGCCTGTATGGTGTGGATGGTAATGAAACTGATTCATCCGAGGATAACGAAGAAGTGAATTGGGAGCAGCTTGAAAAAACCGAGGACGAACAAATGAAGGATGAGGAAACGGACAACGTATGCTCCAACACCCCTCCAGACTACCATGCTTACCCATACTAACAACGGATCAGTCCACTGCTCTTCTCCTGGCACGTCTGGAACAGGAAAATGCAAAGTTGGCTACTAACCCGAAGAGCGTCAAAGTTCAGACTGTGGAAAAGCTCTCGTCGACAAAACCCCGGCCGCCGTCCATGGCGCAACTGAGAAAAATGGTCAGCGGCCCAACGCCAGCTGCCCTACGATACTCCATGCTGCCCCCTCCCCCAATGACCGATTTGGAATTTTATGCGGCTCTTGTCAAAGATTACCAGCAAACGGCAGCTCGTCTGCCAACTCTCTTGTCTAACAAAATTCGCAAGGGTATCCCGCCTCCATTGAGAGGCGTCGTATGGCAGAGCATGTCAGGTGCTCGTGACTCAGTTCTCGAGGAACAATACGAACGTTTCTGTGGCGAAACTAGCCCATATGAGCTCCTCATCGGCAAAGACCTTGGTCGAAGTTTCCCTGGAGTTGATATGTTCCGTGACCCCGATGGCGACGGGCAACGTATGTTGGGCAGAGTACTGAAATCCTTCAGCCTGTACGATACAAAGATAGGCTACTGCCAGGGGCTGGCATTTCTTGTTGGGCCTCTGTTAATGCATATGCCCGACAAACAGGCGTTTTGCGTACTAGTTCGGTAAGCCATGTGTGAGCATTCTGGTACCCGAATCCAGATGGTGCTAACTCACGTACCCTAGTCTCATGGAGAAGTACGATCTACGAGAATGTTTCCTGCCTGACTTGTCTGGATTACACGTTCGCATATACCAGTTTCGCGAACTTCTTCGGCTGAACATGCCTGCGTTAGCTGATCATCTTGACGAGCTCCAAGTAGAGACAGCATATGTTTCGCAGTGGTTCCTCAGCTTCTTTGCCGTGACATGCCCTTTGCCGATGCTATTCCGAATCTACGACGTCATCTTTGCTGAGGGGGCCTCTGAGACTTTGATGCGTGTTGCACTATCGCTCATGAGAAAGAATGAAACGCGCCTTCTGGCGTGTACAGAGCTGGAAGATGTAATGCAGCTTCTTCTATCTCGAGGACTATGGGACTGCTACCACTACAATGCGGATGAGTTTGTGCAGGATTTCGCCAGCTTGAGTGGCGTCGTCACTAGAGAGAGGTTGTCACAGCTAGCGCAAGCATACAGGGAGTCCCTAATTGCAACAGCTAATGCTGCACGAATGTCCGACATTACGACTGCTGCCAGCCGTTTCCTTGGTCGCATCTGGGCCGCATCAAGCAAGAATGGCAGCTTAGCCCCAGCTTTGATAGCCGGTCCTGCTCGACCGCTGAGTATGCTTCGCCGCAGTACCTCTAAGCAAAGCATAGCTTCGACGCTCAACTCCATGGAAGCAAGCTCTATAAGCGTTGTGAGCACCGCATCCACAGATGCATCTACAATCTCCCGAGACTCCGCAAATGGTGACGACGAGCCATCAAGCCGAGAATCGACCCCGGTTGGCCCGAAAACTATGGCCAATACCAAAACTACGGAAGAGAGATATCTACACAGTCAAATCGAGGATTTGTTGACGGCTCTAAGCGAATTGCAGAGGAATCATGCGCTTCTTTCTAATCAGCTGCAATCCGAACGAGAAGAGCGGGAGGAGGACAGAAGGACTGTTCGGTCACTTCTAGATGGCTTGCGTAAAAGGGCAGTTAATCATGATGAAGCGAAGGGCCAAGAAGAGATAATACCGCAACTGGGGACTGAGGAAGAAGAGCCCCCCATCATCGCAATGGAAGATGATGATGCGACACCCACAATAGAGGATCCGGTGCTGGAGCCAAAATCCACAGCCGAGGACGGTGACAGCGAAGATGCGCCATCAACGGAAGATATGAAAGAGCTTTTGGACAGAGTCGAGAGTCGCTTCGCGACCGATGACGGAAACAGAAAGCATCGATCGTCAATGCTTCAATCCAAGCCCCAGCTTCGTGAAGAGCTACTCAACACCAAGGGTCAACTTGCCAGCGCTGTATCACACTCTCAAGAGCTTAGTCGCCGAATACACGAAATGGATCAGGAACTCTCCTCTTTGAGGGAGCAACTACGCGAAAGACATGGGCATGTGAGGACGTTGCATCAAGACAAACAGCGATTGGAGAAGCAGATTCATGGTATGAGAGCCAGAATTTCCAGCAGCTCTGTATCAGAGCCTAATAATCGAGATGCCGATCCAGATTGGGTGGGGAAGGGCAAGAATGGCGGCTTAAGGGAATTCAAGCTTGGCCGAAGCAAATCAACGCCGCAGGCTCCTGGTTATTGTAAAAGAATCTCGTCTCTGCCCCAAAATCCCGAGTCTGTAATCGCTGCGGGCTCAGGAGTGGCGACACCGCCAAATGAACACGAGGCATTACTTCTCGAGCTCGTCCAAGCCAAAACAGCTGAGGCGACAGCGAAGCAAGAGGCTGAAGAGGCCAAGCAAAAGCTAGAGGCTCTCCGAAAAGCACACGTTGTACCATCGTCAGAGTCTCATGCTTCTTCACCTGGCTCGGCCTCTCTTGGGGTTTTCGGTCGACTCACCGGACAAGCAACGACGCCACCTGCCGAAAATAACCTTAAACCAACAGCGGCCACTGCTGGTACGTCCCCTAACACAGGAGGATTCTGGGGATGGAGGAGATGACACCAAGAGGGTGATAGGTGATATACATAGCAAAGCGATAGTATAGATGACTATTGCCGGCCGTCCAAAAAAGAAGTGTCATTTTTTATCGGAGATGGATGCATACGGCAAGGGGAGAGCAACGGTATTTTTATGACGCCGCATTTCTTTATGTACATAATAACTGAGAAAGTGAGGTCGCCACAGTATATGCGTTGAAGGAAGGCGAGGGAAATATATCGCTAGGTAGGGCTGTTGAAGGTATTATACCCCCGGATGAATGAAATTGTGGAGTTTTTGGTAGAATATGTCAATAGAATGACAATGTATGTAGGCGATGGAGAAATAGACTTAACCACGTGTGTGTCATGGGTGTCATGGGTATTTAGACACGTGAACCATGGGTGTGAGCAGAAGTCCTGAGTTCCGTATTATCATCTACTCGGTGGGTGGGTGGTGAGTGACGATGGCGCAGATTCTCAGACCAAGCGACGGATCCACAACCGGGGTCAAACCGGACTTGACGGGAGGGTCCGATGACAAGCCAAGCGGGAGAGGATGATGGGACAGAGTGGTCAACGTCATCACGCCTTGTTTGCTGCAGGGAGTCGGAACAAAGTCGCATCATTAGCCGTTCGAGCCCCTCGAGCTGGCAAGAGACCTATCTAGGGACCTAGTAGGTATTCTAGTTTTACGTCTACAGACTGCTTTTGCGAAGTCGTCGTATCTCGTATGGTGCTGGGCATCAACCTTCAAGCTCCGATAACGATAACGGAGCTTCCCCTCCACAACTTTGGCTTTGGAACTAGGCGGGACGATAACGCCAGGCTGTCGAGATGTCGCGTGAGCAGCCAAGCTAGCCTCGGGTGTCTAGCGCACAGTGACGGGTGTGATGGACGACAAGGCTTTGTAGTTGATGCAAGCGCCTGGCTTGGGCAGTTGGGACACAAAGCTGGCCGCGCTCCGGGGAGAGAACAGGATCAACACAGGGGCTGCTTCTCCCTGTGATGCCGGGCCAGCCAATAAAAGTACGTGCATGCAGGCTGTAGAGTACCATGTTCCCCGAAAGACCAGTGGGCGTTGTTATCATATGACGCCGGCGTGCTGATGACACATTATTTGGCGCGAGGAGTCAAAGGATGTTGTCAAGTGTCCCGCCGGTCGTCGCTTGTGTCGAGTCAATCTAAGCATATCTGGTCTGATTTTGCGTTGCTGTGGGCACACAAACCTCGGTCGTGTAAACAGCCTAATTAATGACCAACGGGCCTCGCTAGCTTCGCATCTCTCGAGCGACAAGGGACCCCCCAACGCACTCCGCGGCCGTATCAGCGCGCATGTGTTGAACTGGTCATGGCATTCGAGCTGGCATCAATTGATCGTTACTGGTTGGCAAGCTCCAAGCTCCACCAGCTCGGACAGCAGTTGTCTCGCGCCCTGGCCGGGGGGGCGCTTGCGCTGGCGTTTGGCACATGCTTTTCCGGCCCTCTATGGAGTAGTGTTTGGTCCAAGACGTCGAGAGTCATTTTGTAATGAAGGGACGAGTACTCCGTAGAAGAACATGAGCTGGAAATATCGAGTGTACGGGGCAGTGAATCTGCGTCAATTGGACTAGGGGGGGGGCCACCACCGCCACCACCAGACAGACTGGCCACGAAGGCGTCGCACATGCACCCCAACCAGTGTCTGGATGATTGAATGAAGCTTTTGTACGGAGTAGACGTGGACAGACAGGCCCTCTGACACTCTGGAGGAACATTCAATGTTGAAGGCCTGGCACGTTACCGAGTAACTTGCTTGGCTTCCAAGGCTGTCTGGCGGCGCTGCACCGGTTGTTGTTTGCTGCTGTTGCCGGTGCTGTTGCTGGTGCTGCTCTTGCTCCCGCTTGAGCCTGGCACCTACCTGTGCGTGATGTGTCGCTATCTTATCCCGAGCTTCCGTCTTCCGTCATCTACTGCCTTGCCTACTCCATACTCCGTACCTTGGTAGTTATTTCCCAACTCTGTCCTTCCTTCCGCCTGTCTCCTTCTTCCCTCCTCCTCTACCCCTCAAACACAGCGCAGATCAAACCTCTCGTCTGCTTTCGAACTGCAAGCTTCGACACTCTTCCCAAGGTACGAATCCACCATATTTATCACCTCGAACCTGAATCCCGAGACACCCTGTTTGTTTTTCCCCTGCACAAGATTTCCCCCTGCGTGACGCTGCTCTCTCCATCTCTCCACCTACGGAGCTATCGACCATCGACCCTGCCGCCTGGGCCAGCTCACTAGCTTTGCTGATACGGAGCTCCAGAGCTTTCCTTTGCTTACACTTTGGCCCTCTTGGCCCACCGCCCCCTAGAAATAGAAAATATTCCAATCTTGCAACCCGAACCCCTGCGCACCTCCGAAGAAAAAAAAACATACCACAACATCGGAATACCTGCTCAAGTCGCATCCAACTTCCCTATTCACAATGGCTGATACCGCGCCCAACGGTGGCTCCATTTTGGAGACCACCACGAACAGTACGGTATGTCTATTCGGCACCCTTTAATTGTCCACATTGCAACAAGGCCCGCTAACCAGAAGCTGAAGTAACTTCACATGTGACGATATGGTGATGCTACTATCCCGCAGAACGCGATGCAAGACCTAACTCAATTTCCCCAGATGCCGCTGCTGCTTACGACTCTGTGACAAATGGTGAGCATCTTCACACTGGAAAAAAATACCTTCTGCATGCTATCTTGTGTGCCCGCGCGCTAACCCGTCCGTCTCTCCTTATCCAGGTCCCGTTGCTCAGAATGTCAAAGACCAGAACGCAAAGACTCAGGCTGAGTTTTCCAATCTTGCCGCCTCTCGCAAGACTCCTACGACACCTGCTGCCACTGGCCAGCCTCTTACACATTATCACTCCCTCTTCTCGGAGCTTCTGTCATGGAAGAACCCTCGTAAGTCTTGCTCTTGTCCTCCGACCTCCCACTTGATGGACACCATCATCCCTGGCTGTGACAATTGCATAACTTTCTGCGTCAGGTGCCTCCGCTATCGCATACGCTTCGATTGTCTCCTTCATCTTCGCCGTTAGGTACCTCGATGTGATTCGCTGGGGTCTCAAGCTGTCTTTCATGGCTCTTGCCATCACAGTTGCCGCTGAGGTTACTGGTAAGGTCGTCCTCAGCCACGGCCTGGCTACTCAGATGCGACCTCGCCATTATTGGACCGTTTCACGGGCTACTGTTGATGGCATGATTGGGGATGTTCATGAACTCATCAACTTCTTCGTTATTGAGGCCCAGAGAATTCTCTTTGTTGAGAACGTCGGTGCTTCTGCTGCCGTAGGTCCTGGCTTCGTCTTGAAACCATTTTTTAGAGGGGCTAACAGTGTCAACCATAGGCAGGCGTTGCGGCCTTCATTTCCTACCATCTCGTCAAGCTTGTCCCGTACTGGGGACTCGCCA
This sequence comes from Metarhizium brunneum, assembly GCF_013426205.1. NCBI lineage: Eukaryota > Fungi > Ascomycota > Sordariomycetes > Hypocreales > Clavicipitaceae > Metarhizium > Metarhizium brunneum. The sequence continues at coordinate 7,945,753 of NC_089422.1, read as the reverse complement.
TCATTGCCACAACCGTTGCCTTCTTCGTTCCTCTCGTCTACACATCCAATCAGGAGTTGATCGACCAGCACCTTAAGAACGCCTCCGATGCAATTAGTGCCCAGACTGCTCAGGTCCGAAGCGTTGCCCAGAAGCAGGCCGATCAACTCACCACCATGGGAAAGCAGTACGCTGGAGACTACACCGGCAAGGTACAGGAGATGCTCCGTGGCCGTGGCGCCCCTGCTCCTTCCGGCCCCCCTAAGCAGCCTACCCTCGTTGCTCCTGCCAAGAAGCCCGAATTCCCTACTCCTCCCACCGAGGAGCCCAAGTCTACGAAGACGGCCGAGCCTGAGGGCGAGGTTCCCGAGGAACCTGTCATCCCCGAGACAGAGCCTTTGGTTGCTTCCTAGGTGGCTCACCATGACAAATTCCACGTGTACACGAGATAAAAGGAAGAAGGCATAGCTGGACTAGGCGATAAGCCTTTTGATCTGCTTTTTAACGAGGCGCATGTCTTTTTCTCCATCAACGGGCCGGACAAATTTGGAATTATTCGGACTGCATTGGGTTTAGTTGGAACATTCGTTATTTTGCCTCGAGAAATTCTCGACAACGATTCGACCGCCAAAATTGAGGGGAAATGAAAGGAGTGTAAAGAGAATGCAGTGGCGTTGGAGAGTATTTCTCCTGTGTGAAACAGAAGAGAGACGACTGCGGCTGTGATGGAGATTGTAGGACAAGTTCTGTACGGAGATGGGTATCATACAACCCACATAGTTCACCTTTTAATGGATGTGGTTACGATTTGTTTCCTTTTCAAATCTCGCTTTTTATCAAGGACAAGGACTGCTTACAACGGCGCTGGAGTCCACTGGTCGGAAGTGTGTTGAGTGTTGTGAATACATATTGATTAGTTTTGGGGGCTCCTTGTCCGTGCTGGACATTCTTGTAACGCATTCACTACCGAGATTGCACAAATACAGATTGAACGGCTATCTTGTTTCAGGGATTTGATGCTTTCTGTCCTTTTGAAAGTGAAACAAGAGATAAGTAGCTACTTGGCTTAGCTTCCAAAACTTGAACTTTTCATCTCTTGTCAAGTAGCAGCTTGCAGGTCTATCTCCATGCAACTTTTGACTGCCGTAGGTGAGTCAGCACAGAAACAGAATCATGGTTCATTCTCTTTTCGACACGACGACGCCCTCTAGAGAGCTCTGGCTCCTAAAATTCCTACCGAGCCCCTCCCCTTCTCGCCTTCTCCCATTTCGTCGACCAGCGTCTATAGCAATTGGGCAGTTGAGTTATTATCAAGGCTCAAGTCCACTTATAGCTTATGTATTCTAAAAGCAACTTCGCGTAGGCCTGATTATTCCACGCCGTTGGAAAGGAAGCAACAAGATACGCTCGATGACGTTGCGCAAGTCATGCGTATAAATGAGAACAGAGTTTGGCGGAAGGAGGAAACTACAAAAGGTGACAGAGGCAGTCCATTGACACACACCCCGGTTAGATACATGGCGTTAAAAATCGGTCAATTAAGGTGATAGTTGATGGATGGAATCGAGCCTTCAACTCTCCGTCTACACCTACCCGCTCGTCCATGTACGCAGACCCAATGGCGTCCATTACCATCTTATACCCCTCGGGCCACGAGTTTGACCTCGAATACTACATGCAAACGCGCATGCCTCTTGTGCTGCTGCTTCACCTTTGACGAGACATGGATGAGACGCTGCCATGCCCGCAAGCGTGAACAGTGACCACACTTGCATGCGATACCTGGGAATGCGTATGGATTCAGCTTTACATAGAGATCATCATGGCTAGCTTTGGTCGTCTCATGTTTCCCTTTTCACCATGACTGTTACGACTTGGTTACGTCTAGGGCAGGTTGCCGAATGCACTATTCAAACTACACGGTTCCATGTCTTTTTGCTGGAAAAGCCATCAAGGACAATCAATGTCTACTGCAACACCATCGGGACAAAATTCAGTTCCAATGTAGCGCCTTATCTGCCCTTCCCTTGTCTTCTGCATGATGCTAGCAGTTAACTGAAAGCTGCCATCCAAGAAGCAGTCGGACCCCTCTTTCTGCCGGTCAACTTCCTTCCTTCCTTCACGACACTTCTCCCAGAGCTCAGCAAGAGTGGTTGGCCTCCTTCATATGAAACACAGTTAGAAGAGGAGGTTGTTACCCCGTTCAATCTTCAATTGGTTTGAATACAGTAGCTAATCGGTGGCAGACCGCCGTGTATTCCAGTAGAACACGGCGACTGTCTGGCAGTGCAAAGATACACACCCGAGCAAGATTTATCTGTAGCAGTGTCGAAAAAAGTGTGGCCAACATTACTTTACGCCGTCCCAAGCACTAGGCACTATTTACACCAGGTGGCCGACAATAATCCCCCAAACTTTTGACTTTAGAAACCGTTACCTCCGCCTCTTACCACCACCACTGCCACCATCCTCTGCCCCCCTCTTCCGCCCATTCTTCCTCCAAAACTCCTTGGTCTCCCTCTTCTCTCTGGCCTCCTTCTTCTCCTCATTGTCGGCGAGCTTCTTCTTGAACGCCGCGTGGTTCTCTGCCTTCTTGGCACGCCTCTTGGCAGCCGCGTCGTTTCTGACGGTAAGAAGCTGCTGCATAACGGCGCGGGCCTTCTTCTCCTCCGAGTTCTTGGGCAGCACAATCGCTCGTTTCTGCATATAAGTATCCCGTTTTTGCTTCTTGGTGGTTGTGATTTGCGACTTGTAAGGCAAGTCAGCGGCCAGCGCGCGAGGTACCCTCAGGGGGTTAAAGTGTCGCGTTTCCCGCTCAATCTTGCGATACTGGCTGTTTTTCAGCTGTGGAGCGGCCTCGCCTTGGTCACGACGGACTTCTCCGGTGAGACGCATGGGCTGCCAGCCGATGAGATTGGTCGCAGGGTTGTAGAAGCGGTGCGGCTTGATGGGATACCATGCGCGGAGGAAGACAATGTCGCTGAGGAGGATCTTGTCTTCAAAGGTGGCTCGGAAGTGACCCTCTGGCTTGGACAAGGCACGCTTGATTTGGCCGCGGACGCCCGAGACAGTTTTGATGGATGCGCCTTCAAATTTGGCTATTTCGAGAGAAGAGTTGAACATGTCTTTGATGAAGGCGGTATTTTTGAAGATCTTGTAGGGGACGCCGGTGAGTTTGAGCTTCTTGACGATTTCAGTCGACTCGTCCACACTCAGGACTGTTCCTGTGGCGGCGATGCGGAAACCTGCGTTGGAGGCGGAGAAGGAGTTGAAGCAGACGAAGCCGGTGTTGGGGGCGATTAGAGGAGCGTACATGGTGCCGAAGCAGTGCATGTGCTCGGGGGTGTATTTGAGCATGCGGTTTCGGGTTCGCGAGTCCGTCGTGCTGTAGATGGGCATCGTTTGAAAGCGTCTCCAGCCAAGGGAGACGATAAGGGGGTCGTTGGTCTTGAGAATTTTCTTGTGCCACCGGTGACGCTTGATTCGGACTTGCACAAAGCCCCATCGATCTTCAGTCGCAGTGAGGCCACCTACCACAATTGGCAGACGAGCATTGAACTTGGTAACAAACTCGGCGGGGACCTTTTCAAGTACAATCTTAGCATATTTGCCAGCGCGGTAGCCCTCAACGGCTGCGCGTTGTCGTTCGTCCAGAGTCTCAAACTCCTCCTTGTTGATGTCGAGCTGTTTCCGGATCATGGCCTTTTGAGCATCGTACCAATCGTCCTCGCCGTATTCTTGAATATCACCGCCTTCTCTCCGAGCATTGGCTTTGTCGTTGAGGAAGCCCTCTCTGTCCTCCTCTTCAAAGCGTTGTTTAAGCTCTTCTTTACGCTTGGCGTTCCTTTCGCGCTCGGCGGCGATATCCTCTGCCGTCTCTTGTTCCTTTTCAGCAGGCTCAGCTTCCAAGTCCTCGAAAACACCGTCACCTTCATCATCGTCATCCCCAAAGCCACCAAAGTCGTCGTCGTCGCCGCCGTCAACTTCGCCTTCTTCCCCGTCATCGTCTCCCCCGAGGCCAGAGGTGGTAAATCTCCTGCGCAGGGCCTCGATGTTGTCTCGCTCAGCCCATTTGGCCGCCAGGTCATCGTAGTCGTAGTCAGGTATTGAGCGATCCTCGGTTGAGTCTTCCTTTTCCTGTGAGGACTTCTTCTTGAAGAAATCGTCGTCGTCTGAATCATCAATGTTCTCCTCTTCGGGCTCACCGCCTTCACCCCTCCATCGCTTCAAAGCCTCTCCGGGGGTCATTGAATCATCGTACATGTATCTTGCGAGGTCGCCGGTGTGGTACGTCCGTCTCTTTCCATGCATCTTGCGAGCTCGATCCGCCAAGTCGTCCTTCCAGCGCATGGCAGCAGCTTCTTCATCAGAACCAAAATCCTCGTCCTCATCATCCATTCCCATGTCATCTCCAGATATGGACCCGAGATCTGAGTCGCTATCGGCAAAAGCAACATCATCATCCTCTCCCTTGGATTTGTCGGCATCCTTGCGGAACATTTTGCCCGTTTTACTTTCGCTGAACTCTACCTCAGCGCCAGAATCCTCATCACCACTCCCACTGACAAAGCCCTCATCTTCTTCCTCGTCATCGTCGTCCATGCCCTCATCCTCAACGTCCGATTCACTTCTTTCAGCAATTCTAGCACGACGTTGTGTTTTTCGGCCGGTATCTTCCTCCTCGGCAACTTCCTTCAGTTTCTCGCCGCCAGAGAACAACTGAACGCCATCTTCCATTTGACCCAGCAATCGTCGCTCCGCCTGAAGACCAACAATCATCTCCTCACCTTCGCCCCGCTCGACTCCTTCTGCATCCTTGTCGAAGCTGAAGCCTTTTTCTCTGGTGATCCATATAGCATCGCCATCAATCTTCAGGCCACTTCGGTCTGACATGGGGGCATGCAGCTTCTTTTCTTTCTCGTCCAGCCGCCGTCTGCCAGTTTTCCCCGTTATTTTGGCCAGCGCCTGTTCCATAGAAGGCGTCGGGCAGGGGTCTGGTAAGACCTCCATATTGGCTACTGTAAAGTCACCAAGCCCGGCAACGTGTATTCGTTGTCCCTGTGCCGCAAAGTTTGTTCCTCGCAAATACCCAGACAGAACGATCGATCGGTCGCAGTTGGGGTCCTCTTCAATCTTTGTCGGATGCGTAATGTCACGGAAACTGTCGACGATGGAGTATGGGTGGTTGTTGCGCCATACAAGGGGTCGAGGATTCTTCATGACGGACACGAATCGTGACAGGTTGTGAATCTCGCGATCGGGATATCGGCCATTCATGACACCAGACAGATAAAACAGATGAGCGCCTTGATACAACTCGGTCCAAAGTCTGCGTTTTAACCTCTTCTTGGCATCCTTCAGGGCTTGTGGCTTGCGGAAAAGATCCAGATGTGTGAGTATGCCAAAGACGTTTCCAGGCATACCTGTGGCGGCAAGGACGTTGAGGAATTCCATTGTCTCCATTTCGAAGCCATAATTCCCGTCAATCATGAGCAGTACAATGTCTGCCACCTTGGCGATATCGACCATGGCTTCCATCTGGTTGGGGCATTCGATGAAGGTCAGTCTTTGTTTTTTCGAGGTGACGACGGTTATGGGCCCCTGGGGGTCCGACAAAGTCTCCTTTGTATAACGCCGAACCATGGACTTTAGAAGTGTAGTCTTGCCAACGCCAGGAGGGCCGACGATGGCCACGAGACGAGGCGGAGCCTCATCGGGAAGTCGGTCGACGAGCGGTACATGAAGGCGCTTCTCTTTAATCTGTAGATTTCAATGTCAGAAGTCTTTCGCTTGACTGTTGGGCGTGCGAGAAAGAAAAAAACCGTACATCCTGGGATCTAGCTGCACTTCTTTGCAGTTTTCCTGGGTTGGAGAAGGCGAAGGCTTTGGGATTATGGTCTGCGCCTCGGTCAGTATCAAGATTAGTTCCAATCGCACAAAATTCAGGACTGGAAAAAATAATAGCCTTACCTCCCGTGTGCTTCTTCTTCTCCTTGGACTTGCGGTGCGGCTTGTGCACTTGTTGCTCCATGGTTGCTATTCCTCAACACCATGTGCAGTGCTAGACTCCCATGACCAAGAATTTGCCCGTTTGGCATGGGAAATTTTCTGCCGGCCAAGGATATTTCTGGCTTATCGATAAGCCTATCAGCAGACAATTGTACCCCGTAGGTGGGGAGCAAGTTTGAAGGTTTGGATGCGCAACAAAAATATCCAATTGGTTTGGTTGACCCCACACATGACCACCATTTTGTCCTACACCTACCCTGGAGCGAGCCAACTTTGTCTTTTTCTGTCTAGATTCCTATTCTTGTGAAAAGGCAGTCGACAATACGGACCGTCATGTTGGACACCTTGAATCCAAAATTTATATTGCGATTAATCTTGCTGTGACATTACTGGGGCTGGTATAAACTGCAGTACTGCAGACGGCCTTCTTCCCTCGACTCTGTGTTGTTTGTCCTGATCGGTTCTAACCTCTGTCCACGATTCTCATAATTCAATAGCTCAAATGTTCAGTATATCCGGACAAGTGTGTACTACATCCCCCATGACCCATCACAAATCTAATTCGTTACACAAACCCCCAATAGTCACCTTCAGAGTCAATTCTATACGTGCACCACTTTCCGTCACCTCTCGAGACGAGTTCAACCAGGCGTTCAGAGACTATTGCCTTCCAGTCCAAGTTCATACCCAGTGCGTGCGCCAGCATGCTGCAACGAATTATGAGCTGCCAGCAATATGCCAAATAGCGGCGCAACTGGTGGCCATTGACCGGATGGAACGGATCAAGAGGTTTCTCAAGCCTGTTCTGCGTGGCATGGTCCACGTAGTCCAAAATGCTCGATACCAGCTCTGCCGGGAGCCCCTTGTCCATCAACATCTTGCATGCATAGTTGATGGCGAAGGACTCAACAACAGGATCCGGTGTCAACCTCTCCTCTGCTAGGAATTCCTTCCATGGCAGTATCCCATGGCCGGGTTTGCATCGTTCCCATGACACGTCCCCTCGTCGTTTGCGGTACGTCTCGTCATTCGAAACGCCAAAGAACTGCCGATGAGGTAATGCTGGAACCTCCGAGGTGGCTCTGAATGACGTGCAACTGGCCATGACGCGCTGGTACATGTATGTGTTGCGGTAATCCTGCCTCGCCGTTCGACCAGACGCCGGTTCCCATATCTCAGGGAAGCAGTAAACTATGTTGAGACACAGGTATGCGTCCAGGGCGTTTACGTAAATACGATCCCAACCCACATCGGGGAACTGCCTTTGTTAGTGTTTTCCCCTTTTCTCCCCCGCCATCATAGAACAGACTAGCAGAGTTTTGACTGAGGCGATGGATATCATTTACCTCATCGTAACATGGCCCTACGTGATGCCAGTTTTCGTAGTCGACTTCGGGATGAGCGCAAATGCGTAGGATGGGATCCATCTCGCCGTATAATAACAAAAGCTTCAGAATTTCAAGGTTATAAAATGCCTCTGCGTTATGTTGGAAAAATTGGAAACATGGGTTTGGCACGTATTCTCGAAGAAAGGCAGCGGCCTGCCGTTCGCAGTAAGGAATTACGCATCCACAGCCAAAGCCCGGTTGCCCATCCCCATGACGGCAGAAAAGCCGTGTGGCATCATTCGACATTGACTGGTCAAAGGGCTGATCAGTGTATCGATCCCTCCCGTTTGAATCTGCCAGAGATCGTTGTCGCAAGCGCAGCACGGTTGGGGCGAGCTTCTTGGCCACGGCGTCGGTTAGTATCAAGTCATGCCGGGCGGGGGCCGTGTATGTATCCTGGTACTTTCTACGCTCGCATTCAGTGTGTTGCTCGATGTTCTGGGCGAATGCAGTGACAAAGTAGGTGAGTTGCCTGCCCTGCTGGGGCTTGTAGCAGACATAGAAATTCGACGTCTTGTCTCCATCGGCACCGTCGTACTTGCGGAAGACGGGCTTGAGATGACTGGTCAAGGCTTGCCACGGAATGTTGTGCGCTTGGTGTGCCATTGTCGACTGAGGACCCAAGCTTGGATGAGGACTTGATGAAGAAAGCTATGGAGTTGGGCGATGCATCAATTCGATGTAGTCGGTCGCTTCGTCTCCACATTCAGGATAAGGCCACTTGGCAATCGCCGTGAAACAGGCAGGCGCCAACAATGTACTAATGGCATTACTCATTGATAAAAATGCTACATGGTGAAATAGAACGACGACAAATCAACACCGGATGGGTGCATGACAAGCCAGTATTCCTGTTCGATAGTCATCTGTTGTTGCTCATATCTTTCCACTCAACCGTTGGCGTGGCATTGCCAGTTCTGCTACCTCTGACATGCAACGAATCAGACTGGTCTTTGTCATGGTGGATACAATTTTTATTTCTGACAAAGTCTCACCAAAGCGTGACGTTGAGTCTTTCTGCCTTTCCAGCGAGATTCAATCTGCACTAGACACTCGTATTCATACTCTCTTATTGGGGAAGGCAACACATTGACATTATCCAAGCCAATGAAGGCTTTGTATTCGAGGCTCCGTGCCGAGGCCTTCGACCGTTGACCCAATCGCGTTGGCGTTTTTGACGTTTTGGTGGTCTGGAGGCAAAAGCTGCCAATGCACATTATCTCCGGGAAATGCGGGTGAGGATAATTGTGGCGCACCCAATCAAGGGGATTATTCTCGCACGACGGAGATGGGCCCCATTTCCAGATATTGCTCCCCCCGTTCATCCATCTCATGATAGTACTCGGTAATGCGGGGAAAACGCCCCGCGCAGCCCCGAATGCCGTAGTTTCCATTAGCGTCCCCATCGCAACGCGGAGGAGGCTTCAATATTCCCGGATGGACAGGGATTCCTATGCAGTTCCATCGAGCTTGATCAGCCATGGGTCGTCCCACGCTGGACCTCGAGCGTGGACGAGCAGCGAGCAGCGAGCAGCGAGCAGTATAAATACGTGATGAAAAGTTGCATGTGGTGTGTCTCCGGATGGACAGAAGCGATGTGGACTGTGCGGTTGGAACAACTCCGCCCTTCGACCGGACCCTTTCCTTTGTTCTTCTTGAACTTGATCCTGCGCACCCACGCCCCTTTGCGTTTCTTGACATCGAACCTCGATCCTGCGTACCCACGCCGGCTTGACCATGGCCGTAGTCCCATCCACGCCCTCGGGCATCGACAAGCCAGAGAAACATGCTCACCCAACGACAGTCGAGCCCTGGCGAGATGAAGAATCCTCGCGCGAGGCCACGGTCGAAGAAGACGAGCACGCAAACAAGGTCATGACAACCACCCCCGCGTTCTCCTCGAGACGGGACTCACCAGTGCTAACCAACTCTTGCTCGACAGTTTACGTTTCGCCGCCTCATGGCCTTTATTGCCATGGCATTCTGCTGGACGAGCGGCCAAATGCCGCCCTATCTCTACGGTGAGGGACGATTGCCTCGCCAGCGTGACCGCCAGAAGAAAAAGTTGCTCATGGCCACCCCTTGAACAGGTGGCATCGCCCCCATCGTCTACGGAGACATTGGCGGCGTCGACCGATGGGTATGGTTCATCACCGCCAACCTGATTGCACTCGCCGCCGTGGCCCCCTTTGTCGGAGCGCTGTCCGACCTCCTCGGCCGCCGTTATGTGGCCATGCTGGGCAGCGCCTTCATCATCATCGGCCAGATTGTCTGCGTCACGGCCCACGAGATGAACCCCTTTATTGGTGAGTCGCTTACCCTCGAGCAGAAACCTTTTTTCCTTCTCTCAACTTACATTGTCTCGTCCGCAGCCGGCATGGCGCTCTCCGGCGTCGGCGCGGGCATCTCCGAACTGATATCGATTTCTGGATTGGCCGAGATTGCGCCCACCGCGCAACGCGGCGTCTACATTGCGGCTCTCATCATGACGATCCTGCCCTGGTGTCCCTCCGTCATGTGGGGGCAGTTGATTGCTGCCAATGCCCACTGGCGCTACGTGGGCGTCATGATTATCGCCTACACGGCCGTAGGCCTTGCCGTCGTCTTCTTCTTCTACAGCCCGCCTCCGCGGGTCAACTCGGCCTCTCTCTCCGGCAAGGAGACGGTCTCCCGGATTGATTTCGTTGGCGGCGTCACGTCCATCACGGGCATCATCCTGCTCATTGCCGGCATTCTTTGGGGCGGATACATGGTACGTCGTGTCCTTCTTCTCCCGGCACAGGCGAAATAGCTGAGAGCCTGTATACAGTATGCGTGGAAGAGCGCCCATGTCCTCGCGCCATTCATCATTGGCCTGGTCCTCATCCTGTTCTTTGTTTACTGGGAGGGCTGGGTTGCAAAGTATCCAATGGTGCCGAGGCGCCTTGGTAAAGCCCCGCGGACGCTGGTCCTCATTATGCTCATCGCCTTCGTCTCTGGCGCCAACTTCTTCTCCGTGCTGATGCTGTGGCCAACCCAGGCCTACAATGTGTATGGCCACGATCCTGTTGCCGTGGGCCTGCGTGGTCTGCCGTTTGGATTCGGCGTCATGGCGGGATGCGTGATTACGCTGGGACTCATGACGTGGCTACGCGGCCGGGGCATTCGAGCTCTCTTGCTTGCTGCGTCGTGCGTCATGACGGCAGGATGCGGTGCCATGGCGGCCGCGAACCGTGACAACGAAAAGGCCGTCTATGCCATTCTTCTCGTCTCGGGTCTCGGCGTAGGAGGCATCGTCATTCCAACTAGTGTCATTACGACAATTATTTGTCCCGACGACCTCATTGCCACGATAACTGCCTTGACACTGTCCGTTCGGGTCATTGGCGGAGCAATAGGCTATGCCATTTACTACAACGTCTTGGTACAGAAGCTCACGCCAGAGCTCATCAAGCAAGTATCGACCGCCATGGTCCTTGGCGGCGTCAAGGAGCCGGAAGTGATCAAGGCGGCCATTGAGCTCACGTCCGCGTCTCTCACACAGGAAATCCTTCACCTTCCAGGCGTTGACGGCAACGTGGAGCTCTGGCAGTCGATTGTGCTGGCGGGCCAGAATGCATACGCCATGGCGTATCCGTGGGTATATTATTGCAGCATAGCCTTTGGAGGGGTGTCGATTGTCGCCAGTGCTTTTGTTCAAGACATTGCTCAATTTATGGATGAGCATGTGGCGGTTGTTATTTGATGGCGAGCCCTTTCCGCCCACATGGGTGCAATCGTAAAGCGGTTTTGAGCAGAATCGCCCTCAAAATACTTTGAATAGAATCGCTCACCTGGAATGAGATATTAGCCTTGATGTTTGGTTGCCAGAACTGACAACATGGCGAGGGTGCATTGTAGTAAGCTGAGGATTTGAATGGCACTGACGGCATTTCAAAAGAAAGAGATGACAAGTGGCAATCCCATGATATGTCGGACAAAAGGTTTACAGTGAAATGTGCCGTGCAACAGGCAAAATTTTTGGACTGCGTGACGGCCCAAGTTTTCCAGGCAGACGGCTGGTGCCAGGCAATGATGATGTGAACGCTTCGAGTCAAAGCCTTCAGTCTGCCCGTGCAGGATCTGACGTGCCCGAGCACTCAAACACTCGAGCATCTAGTCCATGTTGCAAGGTAAAGGTGATTTGTTGCAACGCACCGCCGCCCGGCTCTTGGCCCACGACCGAGCAGGCTCTCGGTATCCGACTTGACACGTTCCAGACGCCCAAGACGCCCTCGCACCAATGCTACAAGAGAAGGAATTGTACGACAAGCCAGCTCGGTAGACGTCGAGCCGTGGCCAAACCGTCGGCCCAGCGGTCCTCTGCGCAGCCATGGTGCCAGTGATTTGCCATGCGGCCATCAAGGAATCACATCACACCCGAGATCGTACCATTGCCATGCATCGTGGTGCAACATGCGCCACCCGATGGCGCTTTCTGGTCGACGCCAACCCGGGCCACAAGTAAGAATCAAATAAAAACGAACCAATATATTACCTACCACGACGGGACGTCCAAACATGTCGCCCTCCCAATTCTATTCGACCGTGCAACTCCCCCCCATGTACAAGAGTCGGGCCACGAGGCCCAACACGGGGCCGTGTATCGATGGCGCCGGCGTCAAGAATCAAACACTTGCGGAGCCTTATTACGTACAAAGTCGGACGGTGTAGACGTCAAGGTGAGGAGGGTTTGAGTTTGCCGCTCCCGGTGGGACATGCGAGGGGAACGGTCCCTGGTTCGCCCGACGTGAAAAGCCTGAACGGGACCATTTGACCTTGTTTTGCTAGTGTTGCATGCGAGGACACGTCGTGATGGAACTGTGGAAAGACAAAAAAAAATCAAAAAAAAAAATCAAAAAATCACCAGACTTCTACTTAGACGCACCGGGTACTCGTCCCGTCCACCAAGGCAACCGTGTCACGGAGTGGCGCAGCCCCAGCGGCCGTCCAAGCCCGGAGCAGTTCGGCGCCCAGGCCCCACTTTGCCCCGAGACCAACAAGGTCAGGCAACCGTGAATTAAAAATTTTTTTTCCCGTTGGCACTTTGCACCGTCACCTGTGAATCCACTGCAACACAACGGTCTGCATGTGAGGTTCGAGGGAAGAGGGGGGTTTAGAAAAAAAAAGGGAAAGGGGGGGAGTGCTGGCGCGGGCCGCAACTTACACGCCAGCGGCTGGCTTCGGCTGGCAACGCACATTGCCGCCGTTGTTGACCAACAGCCGGTCTGGCGGCCAGGGGCTCCATTTGAAAAAAAAAAAAAAAAAGAGAGAGAGACTAAAAAATAAGCCCAGAATGTCGCCAACCCGTCCCACAGACTCTGAGCCAGTCAAGCACCAGGGCTAGATGACACAGTGGAAACGTGTGACTAAAAAAGAAGCGCCGAGAATAAACAGAGAAGACCGGTAAAGGGTGCTGCCCAGCACGTGGGAGAAGAGTTTTCGGTCCCTTGCAAGCTTGGATCGATCGAGTTCTGGCGGCCATTTTCGAACGGCACCCCCTGGCCTGACCTGACCTGACCTGAATGATTACGAGAAGGAATGAAAGATGGTGTCACGGTGAACCATTCACGGGAATGGCGAGCTAGTAATTCCCGTGGTCCGTCTTCCCGCCCTGCAGCAAAGGGCAGGGGCCTCAGGCCTTGGACAAGGCGGAAGCTGAAGGCGCAAGTGAGCACGTCGATCAATTCCTGTCAAGTCTGGTGCGCACGCAAACCTGTGACGCCGCCTGGCTTTCGGGTGCCGCAGCCGTTGCTGGTGCCTTGCCAGGTGACTCACGGCGCCGGCGAGTGACTGTGTGTGGCTGCACGTCAACTGGTCACTGGTGCACTGTCTGGTGTGGTGGCCCGGCGCTGGCGCAGCGGGAGGCGTAGCGCACATGCAGCCTGAGAAATTTGCACCAGCCCGTTGACGACGAGGCTGTTGTACGCGCAACGCCTCGACGACAATCGACACACCAGACCGGTAACCCCCACCAGTGACCCCTGCAGACCCATAGCCCCGCCTGCGGACCGGCCACCCCCACTGCCAGTCCGGATCCAGTTCATCCACCAGGCACCAGACTCCATCTGCTACGTACCACCAGACGTAAACCACTTACACGGCCTCGGGCGAGGTACCAAGTAGCCATCACCACGTCCAACAAATCTTGTTCAAGCAACAAACTATAAGTATCTGCCAGACCTCCGCCTCCATCGTAGCCTCTCCATACCACAACTCTCACACACACTGCAAACTAGGCAACTCACCACACTCCCACACTCACAAGCCCTTCAAAAAGACTACGTACTATTCCCACGTACACCACACAAACAACCACAATGAGCGCCGCCAACATCCAAGCCCAGCAGGCCCTCAATGCCTACGGCCCCGTCTCATCCCCTCACATCTTCGACCGCGCCTCATCCAAGAAAGTCTTTGCCGACATGCTCGGGTCGCGCCGCCCCTCGCCCGCCTCCACCCCGGCCGAGTCTCGCCGCGCCTCCGCCGCCAGCTCCGTCGCCTCCCACAAGGGCAGCAAGGACAAGAAGGACAAGAAGGACACCAAAAAGGTCAAGCTGCCTACCGCCGTGCTACCTTCTTTCCGATTCGTCAACTAAAAACACTCCTTTTCTCTTCTTTTTTGGTTTCTCAACTTGGCGGAATACATACATACACTACTTATACCTTGCCTGCTCGTCAAACAGAGACGAGCGGGGCAAACAGCATAATGGTACCAGACACCTTTATTGAGATGCACGAGGTCATAGGGAATAAAATGGCGTCTTTGAAAAGCATGCAGCGTAAAGATGGGATGAATCTTGTTTAATTTTATTAATTTTATTGTTTTTTTTTGGCATCAAATACCAATTTTCTTTTCATGTTGAATCAATGGGCTCTGACCACTTAGGCCCCTGACATGGAGGGCATTCCACGAGCAAGAGTTTTGTCGTCTTTTTTTTTTTCATAGAGTCTGGTGATTTCGGCCAGTTAGCAGATGGGAGATTTTAAAAGAAGCATGTTTCCAAAAGAAAACACACACACACACACACACAATTCTCATCATGGTGACAACATCACTAATAGATCGCGATCCATACTGGTTCAATCTGGTATCAATTTCACACGAGGCGATCCCTCTCCAAATTTTCACCTTCCTTCTCTAGAAACTATCATCCATTATATCCTCATTCATCTTGACCATGGTCGGACTGTACTCAGACGACTCCATGTCTGCGCCGGCATCCATCAGTATGTCATCCACGATCCTCCGGCTCGCCTCGCGAGCTGTAATCGAATTAGCACCCCCCCAAACTTTCATCATCAAACACATGGCAACAAGTAGACTCACCTGGCGTTTGTAGCAACTTGGACGGCGGCAGCACAAACTGAATCGTCTTGGGTGGACTCATGCCCGCGTACAAGTCGTCGTCTCCGTCCTCGTCGCTATCCCAGTCGATTTCGTACTTTTGTCTGCCGCGCCCTGCCTGGCCTGCCGCCGCACCGCCAGCCCCTTTATCCTCTTCCGCCAAAGCAAAAACGTCGCGCGACTTCTTTGCCGTCGCCGGCGTCTGGACGCTGACGCCGGGGGTCCTCGGGGCTTGAGCCGCCGCGCGTTGTCGCGCCATCAACTTGTATGGCGACATGAAGACTTCGCTGCGCAACGTTGGCGCCGCAATTTCGGGCGATGACATGATGGAATCGTCGTATTGCCAAGCTGCCTTTTCCTTTTCCTTCTTCAGGGGAGATACTTTAATGCCCGGCCGGTGCGGTGTAGCTTGCACCCTGTAATTCTTGTCCAACACGCGGTGTAGCAGCGGGTCCTTGGCCTGTCTCGCCGACGCCTGCTGTCTGGCCGCCTGGTCCTCGCGCGGACCTCTGGGCGTCATGGAGATATCTGGCAGCTGAGCCGTTCGCTGGGCGAAAAGCACCGTGGAGTCCTCGTTGTCCTGCAGCACCGTGGTCCCGTCATTGTCGCCTCTGATTTCGCGCTGCATCCTGTCAAACGGTGATGAGTGGCCCGAAACCCCTGCCTTTATCATCTCGGTCACTGGTGGACGCGGGGTACTACCCGAAAGTTCAGCGTCGTCCAGGAGCGACTCGTCTCCGTGCATTGTGCTGTCTCGTGTGCCGCCGGGTGTTGCCGTCATGTCTTGGTCGTGCGTTTGTGTGTGGTCGGCCGACGCCTCGTCCCTCATTGCCGTGCTGTCCTCCATGACTGTCGATTCGTCGTCGTTGGCGAGCTCCTCGTAGCCGGACAGCGAGACGTTGGCGGACGCTTCGAAGAATTGCTTCCAGAACTGGGCAAAAAGCATTAGCATCCAAATTGGTTCCGTGGCCCGTCATGTGTCCTCCAGTCGTGTGCCCACCTTGGATGCTTCCCACACGGCGCGAGAGTGCTCGCCATACTGCTCTACTACTGGTATGATGCTCGTCGTGACGATTCGGTGGGCTTTGCTGAAATTGTGATCAATTTCTATGCGGGTCAGCTCATGCCACTCGTAAACACACAGCCCTTTGTCCCGTGATGGCGGTGAATCTACCTTGCAAAGTCAGAGTGATGGATTGCTCGAGCTTCTCCAGCTCCTCCATCAAGGACAGATTGCGCGCAGCTGCACTCGATCGCGCCATCTTGGAGCTGGAGAAAGATGCGAAAAGAATGAATTGGATTCTACTCCGTACCAGCCCCAAGTCAATGCATCGGTGAGACTGGACCTCGTCGGAAGCGCGTCTCCACGCGTAGAGGGGTTTTGGGGTGACTTTTGGCGGGGCAGCTTGCCATGTGCAATCATTGATGTCTGGTCCTAATTGATCGCAGGCACAGGCACAGGCATAGGCAACATGCACATATGTACATACACATGCACATGCACAGCCACAAGACAGACCACGCATTTTTCAGGCACGTTACGAATAATGCAACACGCCATCATATTTTTCTTCAATGTCATACGTCGTGAGTCATAATCTAGACCGATCAATGGGCCATCGCCAACTCAGCGTCTACAGTAGTAGTCACCCATATCCAACTTCAACAACTGCGCAATCAAGCTATCATCGCCAAAGCCAGAGTCTTCCGACGATGCGCCATCTGCCGTGTTCTTGCTAGATGCCCTCGCCTTTTCCGACAGGCCACGGCAAACTGTAATAAACACTTGAACCTTCTTTCGGAATTCAGCATACATGTGAGCCGAATTGGCCAACTCGGCAGATTCGCCCTCCTCTCCGAGTGCCTGTAACCTTGACTGCTTTGCGTATTGCAAGACGATGCCAAATATTTCCTCCAGAAGCTTAAGCACGGGCAATTGCCGTTTCCTTAAAAATAGGGCGTACATGATCCGTTCCAACACTTGTGAATGCATGTCCCGTAGCTGGTTGGGACTATACGCACATTTGTCTGGGGCTGCATCGGGCTTGTCAAGATGAACACGAATGCTGTTCAACTTGTTCTCGAATGATTGCCATGCTATCGCAACACCACTGTCTAGGAAGTACGACGCGATGCTGGACACGAAATGCTGCGACTCTCTGACGAATCGATACGACGTATCCTCTTCGACCCATGTGTTAAGTCGTGAGTTGGTGTCCTGATACAGGCGATTTACCACGTACAGCATCCTCAGAATCCTGAGGAGAAGCTTGAAAATGCGGTCGTAGTGCATGAGGTGGACTGGTGTAATTATCCACGTCAGCTCGGGAGGTGTGGTGTACGAGAGCCGCAGGAAATCGAGAGCTTCCAATGCATCGGGGTTCATACACTTGTTGATTTCTTCCTCGGACAAGTCTCGGACGGCAAAGCTCAGGTCCCCAGGCAGGGGGGAAGCACCCGAATCTCTATTGATCGATGTAGACGCCTTCGTAACCCCCTGAGAACCATAAGCCTCACCGAGTACTCCCATCAGGGCAAGGCGAAGTTCAGAGCTTCCCGGCGGCCATGTATCTCGCCCTCCCAGTCGGAGGCCCATCACGCCTCCTTGCATCGCTATACCAGCCTGCCTTTCAGTCGTCTCGAGATCGGGATCAAACAAAGCGTGGGACAGCCGGCTACAAAACAAGCCATTTCCGAGTAGGTGGAAGTCTCGCTGGAGTTTGAGGTGAAGCTGAACGTTATTGGCCTCAAATAGCAAGCGAAGGCTTTCCCGATTTACAATTCGAGCTTGGGCAGCCGCAATGCCACCAAATGACAGAATTGGCAACAGAGACCAGTGTGGTGTGTCATCAGAAGCTATACTATCATCTTCAATTTCGCTAGAAAACTTTTCTTGCACAATGCGACTTAGCGAATCATCGCTTGAACTCTCTATTAACGGCCGGCTGAAGTGATCCATCGACTCAATTAGCCGTTGCTCCATGGTGGATTCATCAACGCCGAAAAAGGTCAACTCGAGATCAGAGTCGGGCTCATCTACTCCAAGCTTGGAGTGAACAGCGACATATGCTGTGGCGGAACGGCTTTCCTGAATAGCATCCAGTATGCCATCTTGATACTGGGCGATACGATCCTCAAGATCCAAAATAGAAGCCCAATCGAATAGCCATCTGGCAGCGGGCGGTCGGTTCGACATGATGACGTCGGATCGGGCCAGAATGTGATCTGGGTGGAATGTCCGAATAAACCGTAGGTTTCTGCCAGTCTCGAAGATGGACTCCGCAATATCGGAAGGCAAAAATTGCGGGACTCTGCCAATATCCAACCGAAAGTCAATGTCTTCAACCTCTCGTCCGAAATCATCAATAAAGACTTCGACATCGACTGTGACGAATCCCTTGGTCTCCCCAATGTTGGACCTTGCAAACGGCATGCCCACCTCTCGCCGTGTGCCAAGCCATTCTTCAACTGACTCGACCCAAGGGCTTGATATCCGCTGCAATATTTCGCAAAGCATATCCCTGATATACCTTTCACTGAATTCAAATGTGGATGCCTCCTGAAAAACGAGCGACAAAATCTCTTCATCTGGGAGATCACGAGGTATTCGCGCTGCGAGGTCGTCTAGGGGACGGAGAATGGTAGATGCTTCCCTAATCGTAGTCTGAAGTTGTAGCAGCGATTCGGGAAATCGGCCATCCACAGAGACTCGGTGCTCTACGGCTTGTAGAATTTGGCTCATGGCGCTGGCTAGTGCTATAGCACAGCGGCTTGAAGATGGAGCGTACGACGATTGACAAAATGCGCCGAGTCGTAAGAATGTGGAACCGCACTTTGCGGCTTGTCTTTGTACGCCCTGAAGTACCTGTCGGCTGTACCCAGACACTCGTAACTCTGGAAGCGTGCACTTGAAAGTCCAATCTTCAGTAGTTCTTGCAAAGAAGACGGATTCTCGGCCGAGGCACAAGGCCAGCACAGATGTAAAATATGCCCTAGTCTCAACAGCCGGCGTGCTCGTATTCTGCAAATTTAACGAGTCCGTTGGCCAGCTTAAAAGGGCATCATATGCGCCTTGTCCAGCTTCAGAAAGAAGCATGGGTATATATGGCTGTAGCGTTCCCGTTTTGAATGTCTCCCATGTTCTGAAGGCAGACGGCCTTGGCTGCGGTTCGGAAACTCCAGTCCATATATCGCTCTTGTCCTCAAACTCTTGATGCTCTTGTATAGTTGAGGCTGTCATGTCCGAATCTTGGAGCTCGTCTGGGTCATCAGCGTGAGACTCGCCAACTTCTGGTAGCTTGAAGAAGCCATCAGTATCGACTGCGATCGGTTCCAAGGGTAATGAGGTAGACTTGACATTGTATAATGCTAGTTTGGACTAGTTTAGTAATGAAGAGAGTCACCACGAGAAGAATGGGTGTATGCGCATACCGTCAAGTCCGTGGCCAAAGAGTGAGGTGGACGTCTCGCTAGCCAATTGATCGAGCCACCTTGACGTCTTCCAAAAGTCTGGGATGGCAAAAACATCTGCTTCGCTTGGTTCGTCCGTCATGTCTTCATTGCTATGATTGCCAGGCAATTTGTATCATTTCTTGCCTTGACTGCACCTACATGTAGGCAATGTTGCTTCAATGGCCCGTCGAAGTGATCCAGGAAGACGCGCAAGGTCGCGTTTGCGAGAGCTGCCATGGCCCCGCGCTAGAACCCACATGAACTTGACCTGTACATGCAACATGTGGACTGCAGCTGGCAGGCCCAAGTGATCTCATCGACCAATCGCCAAACTCAGAGCTCTCCAATACTTTTCAGTCTTCAACAGCAACAGCCATTAGCAACAGAAACGTAGGCATTGCCAGCCCAATCAACTACATGCTGTGTTTCCAGGCCTACATGCCTACAGATCAGCCGAGAACGACTGCGCCTGAAGCCGGAAATGCCTCCCAGGAAACGTGCGCGTGGCCAAGCCGTCGCGACGCCGAGCGCAACTCGGGACGATGATGCCATGGACATTGACACCCCTGCTGCCAGTGAAGCTGGGGATCCCTCGAAACATGACGTCTCGAATTACAATAATATGTGGACAGATGACCAAGTCGCTTCTCTTTTTAAAGGCGTCATTCGCTGGAAACCGGCGGGTTCGTGACCATTCGCAGCAGACAAGCAATCAAGGCATGCTTGGCTAATCACGTTCATCTAGGCATGCACAAGCATTTCAGGATGATTGCGATATCTGAACACTTGCGAAATCATGGCTTCGATCCCGATATTTACCAGCATACCAGAATCCCCAACATCTGGGACAAGCTACGGACTTACTACAATCTCGACCTCATCGATGAGCGAGAATACTTTGACGACGACGAGACTGAAGATAAATACGTCGACTTTACACTGCCTCACTCCCATTTCCTTGACTCCATGATGCAGAGAGCAGTAGCGGACTCTAGTGAAGCCCCTACTTCTCCGCCACAACTGGAACTCTCACCCGAACTGTCGCATGCGAGAAAACGAAAGAGATCAGGAACCGCATCAAAGGCCAGGGCCACCGACGCCGAGGACACCGAGGACGGCACGGATGCGCCATCGCCAGCTGCCAGGCCAGCTAGGGGATCAAGGGGACGCACGAGGGCAGCAAGCCAGCAGGCCAAGCCGGAGAAGAATGACAAGAGTGACAAGGGCAAGGACAAGGCCGAAAAGGACAAGGCTGAGACAACGGAGGAGGAGGAAGATGCTGAAAATCAGGAGGAAGAGAGTGGGTCCGGGGAGGATGAGGATGAGGATGAGGACGAGGACGAGGATGAGGATGAGGATGAGGATGAGGGAGAAGGTGAGGGCGAGGGCGAAGAGGAGGAAGAGGACGAAGAGGACGAAGCGGACGAGAGTGCTGAAGAAGGTGGTACGCCAGCGTCGAGATCAACTAGGGCAGCCAGGAAGAGGACCGTTGCTCCTAAACCTACAACACGGAGGACAAGATCAAGGAAATAAGAATGAAAACTTGTTGACTTGTTGATTCTTTTTAAAGTACAGATATCTGGTTGTATACTAAATCAAAATGCAAAGGCTAAAAAATTTGCCGCTTCTTCTATTGATCATGTGTATCTTATTCATCATGCCTTGCAGTATCCAACGTCTCCCATTCCCCATAATATTCCAGCTTTGAAGCCCAGTCTCGTCCAAGAGGATAGACATTATCCACACTCAAAATCGATCTATGCACGGGACCGGGATCCTCCACTTTAGGTAGTTCCATTAGCGGCTTCCTCTTCAAGATATCCCACATCTCGATCTCTGCTTGATAGCTGGCATACTCGTCGTGCATCTCGGCCTGCGCTTCCTGTTGCCTCTCCGTGGTGATGCGCAGTTTGAGCGCTTGCTTTGCGGCTTGAATATCCTTTAGCTCTGGGGTCGAGTAAAGCAGGATCTCATTAGCTTCCCGCGTAATCTCGTGTTTTTCATCATCGTCATCTTCTGTTTCCGAATCAATGCCTGTGTCGTTGTCACGACTTTCATCGCTCTCTTTCAGATCCCCATCAAGCGAAGCTTCATCTGTGAGAATCACATCCTTTGGAGCTTGAATTTCAATGCCATCATTATTCCCAGAGAGTATAGTCTCAACTTCTTCATACGTCATGGGCTCCTCTTCGGCTTCCTCGTCATCTTTATCTGGCGGTTCGTTAAAAACGTCCAATCGCAACCTTCTCGCGCTTTTGATCCACCTCGATTTCGAATCATGTGGCATGGCGAGTGAGGCAACTGCGGCTTCAACATCCTTTCTCCGGACAATATCCCGAGTGGTAGGAACAAGCTCCTTCTTCGCCCTGATTCTCGACATGCTAATAAACAAGGTTGTCTGAACGAGCCGTCTGGTGACAGAAACAGCAATTGAGTAAAAGTCGTCGAACGCGGTGGCCCACATTGATGGTCTTTGATGGTCGATGTAGTTCCAGTTGTTGCCAGGAACCGATGAATTCATAAACACGCGCTCCGACAATTGTAGCCAGTTAGACAGATGAAACAGCTCGGAGAATTTCAACGTCATGTCAGACGTATCATCGCTCTCCTCGCCACGGTGGCCTAATCTCCTGGCTAGAGAAGGAGTAACATCCCACTTCTGTCCCCATTTCAGCTTCTCTCGTTGTTCCTCTCTGCGCTCTTGGAGGACTGAAACAGTATCGGCAGCCTCTTCTTGAAAATGGCAACACTGTTGGCTGATCTCAACAGCTGCTGGATACTCTGCTGGCTCCAAGCAGGATCGGCGTCTCAAACAACTCTGTCTGCTATCGTTGGCTGTTTGCAGCAGCTCGACGTACTGCTTGACTTCAATTTCGCTTTTGCTACCTATTCTGGTTGCGATACCGGGCAAATCGTATTTGCCCAGTCGTGATACAGACTCAAAAAAATGCGCTTTTTCAACTGTGGACCAGAAGGTAAGTCCGACCTGAGAGCCAGGCAGGTCGACTCTCAGGTCGGACTTGCCTTCTGGTATGTCCTCCAAACAGACCTGATGTGCAGCGTCATCAATCTCGCGATTAAGAAGATCCAGGTATTCGGGATTCAAGACACCTTTTTGCCTTTTAAATGGAAGGTTGTTGAAGGCTTGTTCAGCTGAACGTTTCAATAGTGATCTGCTAGCCAGGTGGTCGTCATCTTCGGATACAACATGGTTGGCTTCGCTTAAGGCATAAGAGCTGTCGCTGTCACTGTGGTTCACCGCCGAGTAGCTGCTGGCGATTCCTCTCAGATGTGCGTTTGCAGCTTCTGATTCATAGCTAGCAAAATTTTCCTCGTCGACGGAGTACTCTTCGACGTCTTCGTCAGGGTCCATGCTCCCACAATTTCCAAAGCGGTGAGCGGCACCTGCGCCGGTGTTGACATTGTACCAGGGATAAATGCTGGTTGTATTCTTAGAAAAGATGGATCAGGGGTAATACTTTTAACAAAAGATTTGAGCATTGACGGTTATCTTGAGTATCTTGGCTTTACACTGGAAATTATCTGTCTTCATAGTGAGCTTGAGATGAAGTGAATCGGAGAAGAAATCCTGGTGGATCGATGAATTGGAAGGTGGAGCCTTTTAATGACTAAGCCTCATTGACGCTTTCACGACCACTAACTGGAGGGGTTTTAGACTACTATCACTGTCCGTTTTTGTCGCACTGTAACTCCGTAGCTTTACAGCATCACCGCTGAAAAAAAAAAGAAAATCCTTGGTGATAATATTTTGGCTAATACGCAACACTTTGCTTTAGAGCCACAGAATACCTGAGATTTCTCTTTGATTTTTTTCAGGAGGCATATCCACCATCCATAGGTCACAAGCTCGTTGTTGCGGTATTTCATAACCACCATGAGCATTGATCTTCGTACTTCATATTCTAAAAGCAAAACCCCTTTTCCAGTATTCAATTTGACAGCAGGTCTTGCGTCCGGTCTCGATATTTTACAATCCCATGTTTTGCCAAACGCGCTGACATAATGAAAAGTGGGCCCAGGCGCGACACACAAGGTTTCCTTGCCAGCCAACCAGCTTGCCAGCATCAAAGCTGCCCCTGTCTGTCACCAGATTTTGGGATCTCAGGCAGTTTCGATAAATTTCGCCGACACACTTCATGGCCACCTCATAATGTACAATGCTACGCACCGTTGCAAAATGCGTCTCCAGACCATCGGTTGAGGCAACCAAGCCTGCATGGAAGATCACACCTTTCAAAATCTTCGTCGCTGGCCTTACTCTTACCTCCAAGCCAAAGCTCCGAGACTACCAGCAAGAATGCATCAAATCAGTTCTCTTATCCCTGAGACGAGGTCACAAACGAGTAGGGATATCACTGGCTACCGGTAGCGGCAAAACTGTAAGCTCGATTGGTGTTTAGTTCCAAGCAATCCGTATTCTGAATGTCATGCCGAATGCTAACAGGGCTCAGGTTATCTTCACCCAGCTCATTGACAAAGTGCATTCACGTTCAGATGGCGGGGACCGCACTCTCATTCTGGCCCATCGTCGTGAGCTAGTGGAACAGGCTGCCCGGCATTGTCAACTGGCATATCCGGACAAGACCATTGAAATCGAAATGGGTTCGATTCATGCTTCGGGAGCAGCAGACATTACCATCGCCAGTGTACAAAGCATTACGTCTAGGGACCGCTTGGAAAAGTTTGAACCCTCTGAATTTAAATTGGTCTTGGTGGACGAGGCCCACCACATTGTGGCCCCGGGATATCTCAAGACTCTCAAGCACTTCGGACTAGACCAGAAGCAACGAGAGTCACCAACACTCATCGGCGTCTCAGCCACATTCTCCAGATTCGACGGTGTCAAACTTGGCGCTGCCATTGACGAAATTGTGTACCACAAGGACTACGTTGACATGATTACCGATAAATGGCTCTCGGATGTCATTTTCACCACTGTCGAGTCTTCCGCCAACCTGTCCAAGGTCAAAAACGGCGCCTTTGGTGACTTTCAAACAGGGGAGCTATCCAAGGTTGTCAACACCAACGAAGTCAATGACATTACCGTCAAGAGCTGGATAGCTAAAGCCGGGGACAGGAAAAGCACCCTGGTTTTCTGTGTAGATTTAGCTCACGTGTCTGGACTTGCACGCAAATTTCGAGAATACGGGTACGATGCTCGCTTCGTGACCGGCGACACTCCCAAGCAGGAACGAAGTGAGATCCTGCATGATTTCAAAAAAGGATGTTTTCCTGTTTTAGTGAATTGTGGTGTGTTTACCGAGGGAACCGACATACCAAACATTGACTGTATCGTCCTCGGCAGACCCACGAGATCACGAAATCTCCTTGTTCAAATGATTGGGAGAGGTATGCGGCTTCACCCGGGGAAAAAGAATTGCCACGTCATTGATTTGGTTTCAAGTTTGGAAACTGGCATTGTGACTACGCCGACATTATTTGGTCTGGATCCGAAAGAGTTGGTGGACAAGGCATCAGTAACAGACATGAGAATGATAAAGGAGGCTCAAAGGGAAGAAGAAGCGAGGCATCAGGAAGCATACTCGAATGGGACGACCTCAGCAGCTAGCTCAGCCGACGCGGTCACATTCACCGACTACTCCTCTGTGCTGGATCTAATCGCTGACACGTCTGGAGAGAGGCACATCCGCGCCATCAGCCAGAATGCTTGGGTACAGGTCGGTCCCGAAAGATTCGTCCTGTCAGCTCCCAGCGGATCATATATCCGTATCGAGCGAATCCAGGAGCCAGTGACGACCTCATCTCCGACGTACAGGGCACTCGAGATCCGCGCTTTACCTGCTGGGTTGGCAAAATCCCCGTTCGCCGCACCGAGAGAGATTCTCACAGCTGCTACGTTTAACGACGCGGTTCACGGAGCAGATAGTTATGCGGCCAACGCATTCCCGCATAGCTTTATCCACCGACACCAATCGTGGAGGAAGCTACCACCGACACAAGGACAGTTGGACTTTGTCAATAGATTACGTGGAAAGGCGAAAGCGTTGACGGTGTCAGACTTGACAAAGGGCAAGGCGGCGGACATGATTACAAAACTAAAGCACGGTGCTCGCGGGCAGTTTGCGAGGATAGAAGCCGAGCAGCGCAGGAGAGAGAAGCAGACGAATATTTTGGAAGCGAGACAGAGCCGGGAGCGGGTCATGGTTGGGCCTGTCATGGCATAACTCGGCAGAGTCCACCGAGTTTTCATTGGGAACGGGCGAGACTGTATTATCACGATGGGGCATTTTGGCGTATGGGCTCAACGGCATAGACTATTTTGGCATTAGACGATACCACGCTGTATTTAGTTTATATCATGTATACATGAATTTTTTTTTTTTTTAATTATTTTACATGTACCCTTTAAATCACCCTAAAAGCTGTATCCTCGTCAGCAGAGCAGAGCCCAAGTTTTACAATCAATGGCTATTCTACACACCTAATATCGCTCTATTTCGACCCAACGACCTTGAGAAAGTCCTGGACACAACCCAACCACCGAATCCCTCTGCTCCTGCGGCGGATTCTGGATGCTTCCGAACTCAGCCGTTGCACGATAGCCGGGAAGAAGTCTCTGGCGCAGAGTGTAGCGCTGGGTACAGTCGCCCTCGTGTGCGGCATTATTCTGTTTCTTGCAAGGATATAATTATTGTTGTAGTCTGTACTACGCAGAGGCGTATTCGAGCACTCAAAGTAGTATGTATAGAGAGCTGCCGCCCAACGCTTACGATGCGCCCGAGTGGTCAGATGTCTGTCCTCATTTTTGCTGCAACAGTTAATTCTAGTCCAAACATTCACAATTCGTAAATTCATGCAACCTTATTTCAATGCACTCAATCGGGTATATTTCATCAGTTGTTCTTGCAACCCACCTCCACAACCAAGAGTTCTGCAGTCGATCAGATCTCATCCGGAACTGAAAGGGCAAGTTCCTGACACCATTCTCTCCAGGATTGTTCACCTCGGCTAGAGGGCCAAATTGCCTTCAGAAATAAAATAAAACAGAAAATATACCATTCATCCACTCCATGTATTGATTTCGCATTTCTCAATCCCTTCAGTTCCAATGCACTAGTCTTTCCATTTGCAAGGGGCAAAACGAGCAAGCCCCCGAAGATCATTCCCATCTTCTACCACGTATATCTGAACCAGGGTATTTTCTTCAAACTTTTTCTTGGCCTCAAGCATGTCTTTGGTCGAATTCGCGGGTATAAAGGAGGCACCGATAGCAGTCATCAAGACTGAGCTAAGCGCCAACATAACCAAAAAAAAAAAAAAAAAAAAAAGGACATCAAGCAAATCTCATGAGGCATCTGCGGCATCACAACAAAACACAAAGCGCAACTCAGTTCGAAACATCGCATTATAAAACAAGATCAAAATCCGACCGATATGGAACCTGAAGTTCCAGGGTATTCTGTTTTTATTCTGTGAGGGGTATATCCAGCCGGGGTATTCGCATGTGAGTGTTCTAAGTCGGGGGAATCTAACGGAAGGGCCCAATATGGGCGGGGTATCCTGAATTCATGGAATGAGAAGTAGATGGACGACCGCTGTCTCCAGACGCGCGGGTATTATGGCGAGGCGTAACATCGCCGGGAAGGGGGATGGCCAATTTGTTGTCCATATGTTTGCTGAACGGTCGTGGTCCCCAAGGATTCTCGTCCTCGGGCAGGTTGACTCCACTGTCGTTCCAAGGGTTTCGGTCAGCGTTGAAGCTTCGGGTCGACTCGATTGAGATTAAAGACGACTTGGAAACGTTGCTGGATCCCTTGAAGAAGTTGCTATTCATCGAGTGAGAGCTATTCTTTCTGCGGTCAAGGAACGAGGAAATAGACGTCATGCTGCCGGGCTTGCGAAGGCGGTCAAGAATGCTGCTTCGCTCACGAGCAACCTCGGCACCAAAGCCACTTTTGACAGGCGAGTCGCTGGAGGACGAGGCAGGAGCGTGCTGGAGGAGCTTCGAGTCAAAGTACTGCAAAGAGTCCTCAAAAGAGTCAGACTTGGGGCGCGGGATGGATCCCTTGACGACGCTCGCTTCAACGGTGGCAGCAGCCATTTGAGCTTCGAGGAAATCGATGGCGTCGCGGAGCCCGCCCGCGTTATTACGCGTGAAACCCCAGACCAAGGTAACAGTCGGAGAGCCTTCCTCAGTCAGCTCGTCCGGGTTCTGATGATACGTAACCTCCACTTCGTACTGGGCTTTGAGTTTCGATATCAGGTCGGTGGCGAACTGCGGCGATTCCAAGAACTTGACTAGATCGGCCGTGCGAGCCAGCACCAATTCATGCTTATCAGGGACCATACCCAAAAGCTCGTCCACACAGTGAGGGACCTGCCACTGAGGGCCAGTAACGGTAACTTCATCGCTGGCTTCCTCAGTGCTCGGGAAGTTGATTTTGCAATTGTACTTTTGCTCCAGCTCATCAATTTCAGGGAGACGGGCGATCAATTCACGGTGGTAAAGGCGGTCCACGCTGGCAATTTGTGTGGTGTATTCGGAGTCCTGACAAGGCACGAAAGCGTTAGGAATGGCTTCTGTTAGTTTCCAGTGGTCATCACTTACAGCACGATCCACCATTTCCAAAATCTCATTCTTAACGGCATCTAGATTCTGGGCGTTGCGAGCCGGGGTACGGCAGATGACATTGTCAACCTTGATGTCATCGTCCTCGCGTCCCATGCCGCCTGAGGTACCTGTTAGTAAAAAAACAATTTTGACATGCAGGATTTGCCAACCAAGTCATACCTCTGTCCATTGCATTGGAAAATTTCACGAAGACAGAATGTTTCTTCATGATGCGTTGGATATGCTGTCCGCCAATGCCAATGATACGCTTGTGGTACTGATCAGGCACATGGAAGGAGATGGAGGCAGGCATTTCCTGTTCAACCAAAGTTAAACCTTGCTTCATTGAATCGTAGCTGGCTGCCATGACATCAATGTTGAAGTTATATTCGTTGAACCCATCAAAGATGATCTGTACGTTGCCTAGGAAATGTTCGTTAGAATACATGCGGTAAGGCGGCTCTGATAAGAACTCACTCTGGCCCATGATCTTATTGATCTTGCCATTCTTCTTGCCGCTCACAAATTCCTTGTGCTCGTTGGCGAGTTCAATCTTGACACGGATCTGATACTGCGATTGGGTAACAAACTTGAGATCAGAAATGACAGTCAAGGCAGACTTTACTGCATCATCAGATCCTGTGACAGTGAAGCTCATTCTGTCATAAGATAAATCCGCCTCTGCGTTGGCACAGATGTCTGACAGCATAGTTCGTATCTCAACAGGTGAGAGCTGCTGCCTGACTTCAGGCTGTTGCATGTACCACCCAGCGCCATAAAATTGGCCAGCCTAGTTGAGGATGTCAGGACAAGAGCGTATGAACAGAGCATTGCTGGACACTTACCAGTGACATGATCTCTCGAACCGTGCGTTCAACAGGTAGGCTCTCACTTCCCTGGACCCGGACCATGGTTCGTTGGCAAGCCAGAGGGGGGAACATGATGTACGTTCCATTAGCCTCAAGAATCTTGCGAACCTTATCAAGACGTCCCAGAAGGATACTATCAATCTTGGCAGCGGGGATGGTAACGTCCTTCATATAGACCCGGATTCGAGAGACGGTCTCATGCAGCTTCTGCTTGGCAAGTTCGATGGCCTGAATCGTTTCACCTGTGATGAAGATATCGGTCGGGTCCCGGCGAGTGGCATTTTGAGGACAGTAGCGATACATCTGCGAGAACAGGGGTGGGAAGTAAATAGCAGTCCCGGTAGATGACTCAATCAACTTGATGTTCTTTCTATGGCGGCCACAAACAAGCTGGTGAAAGGACAGCTCAATTTTCGTGACATCAAACGTACGGCCAAGCTGTAAGCAGAGTTAGTAAAAGAGAGAGAAACACACAACAACTCCATCAGAGTTTCTCTGCAATGACGAGGGTGTTGCCTCCCAATAAGAACTGTGGAATCTGAGAACAAGTCATACCAGAGTATCAATGTGAATCAAGACACGGGCTTTGGCATGTTCTGACGAGAGAATATCGCCGTAAATAGCAACTCTCCATCGCTGGTCCATGCGCAACTGCGAGTCGCCCGTCATGCCGTCAACTATGGGAGTCAACTTGGGCCCTAGCAAGAAGATATCTACACCACAGAATCTAGAGATATGATCCAATGTTTCTACAACGGGCTTCTTGAGCACGCCAGCATTGATATCACAAACAAGGTTTCCGTCAATGTCGATTGTCGTGCAACGCTATCAAACACAGTTAGACGGGCACCTCAACTCTTGTTTGCGAGTGTACACTGCAACCTAGTAGAAACATATACAGCTCACTTCGAGGGTTCCATACCAAAGAGATGGGTATCTCATTCAAAATAGTCTCCCGACTCTTGTGTACTAGCTCCGGGGAGCCGGATAGGCAGACCGTAGTAACTTGGCCTTTGCCATTCTTAGGAGAGGAAGAGATGACATGGGCCTCAATGGGCAGTGGGCCAACAGACAAATCTCGACATAGTCTTCCGAGATTGGCGAGATTCTGGGCATGGACCGGCAACTCATGGACTTGCACATCGTCGGGAGCATCGGCAGGGTGCGTCCAGCGGAGGACGGCATCGGTGGTGGCATGGACGATGTCCTCGGTATTGGGGCCCGCAAGGTCGGAGGCGAATGGCACGTTGAACGAGTAGTGAATAGAGGCATCGGCAGCCTGTGGTGAGTTGATCGGGCCCAGGGTCTGGGCCGCGTTCTTTTGATGCGGGTTGAGGCCATTCATAGGCATGTTAGGACGACCCATTCCGAAGTTCGGGCTCATCCTCTCGGACCAGTGACGCATGTTGGCCAGCTTGTTCATATTGAGTGGGCAAAAACGCACGAGAAGGCAAGGCTAGGAGGGCCTGTTGTCGACGACGGGGCGGGCGTAGAAGCAGCTTGGTGACACAGACTCAACGAAGAGGCGACATGCGAAGGCACTAGCGGGCGCGAAACGGTGGCCTTTGGGTGAGAAAAAAAGAGACGGCTGCTTGGGTATCACCGGGGCAAGGAGCAGACCATGAAAAACGCAGGCAACAAGCGCAGAATCGAAGCGAATTGTCAAATAAAGAAAGAAAGAGAGGGTATCCGGGGTATCGACGATGGAAAGCTGGATCCGATGCGTTGGGTGGAAGTGAAGAAAAACAGAATCTGGGGGCGGGAGGGTATGGGAAGGGGAGGATAGAAAGGGGAAGAGAAGATTGACACGCAGGTCCTTTTCCTTTTCCTGATCCTCTCTGTTGGTTGAATGGGTTGTTTCGTCGGTTGGTGTTGAAAAGAAGAGAGGAGACGACGAGGATGAGGATGAGGACGTGCAAGTGAGCGAGGAGGGCGGAGAGGCGGAGGGAGTGGGGACTGAGCAGGGCCTGCCAACCTGCCAGGCCATGCCTTCAACATCCAACACAGCTTAGCTCATGTTAGCACAAGGATATCAAGCGAGTACATGTATCGATATCCATTGAAGCAACAAATAACTAATGAGCACCAAGACTCAGTGCTGGAGCAGGCAGGATTTGGCTGTTACATGTGCCGATAAAAAGGCTTCTTACTACGAAGCGAGCCACGCCATCGCCCTCCATGGACCTGGGACGAGGACAATAACGTCAACACGGAGACAGCCAGAGCCCAGCTGGCCCACCAGGTCTACAGTCTGTAGCCTTTGTAGGCTCCAGTCTACAATCTACGGTCCGAAGTGGGCAGATCATTGGCAGGATTCGGCAGCACCACATCGCGGTACAAACATGCCAGCCAGGACCGACGTGGAGCATGGCCGACACGCCGGCGTGGTTGGGTCTCTCTCTGGGCAGGGAGGGACTCAGGTTTGTGTGATGGTGCGGATACGGAGCAACTGCACGGCGCAACACTGAAGCCAGACACTGAGCCAAAGAGATGAACAGAATCAGGCAATGCAAAGGGGCCCTCCCAGGTCGCAAAGCAACCAACGTCAGCAATTGGGGCTGCTTCAGGACTTGGAGCGGTCCAATTACGAGAGCCCATGATGAGCTGACATTGAATTTGGATTCAACGCAACATGCGGCATTCGCCAAAACGCAAAGGCCAAAATCCAGCCTTCTCAAGCGTTGGAAGACTGTCACGACGTCGTGCTCCAAGGACAAGACTCAACAGACCTCTTCAAAGCATGGCAAGAATACGTGAGGATGACGGGACACCAACAATCTGACTGACTGTGGGCAGCAAGTGGTATTGATGGAACTTGGCACGCAACATTGCTTAAGCAGTCATCCATGGACAGCTGGGAACATGAATGGTCTGGTCCTTTTAGGTTCTGCCCGCTTTCGTGTGGTGGGGAGTCGCCGAGCTCGAACGCTCACTTGCTGGTCGCAGGGACACCCATTGATAGTGCCAAGTACAAAGTACTCGTACAGAAGTATTCCGTCAACACTACTTAGTACTTGAGTACACTGGACCAGCACTTAAGCTACCTATACTTATAAGTACTTACTTTACTTTTCAAAGTACCAAGTACTTGAAATACGGCGTACTAGACTACCAGACCATTGAATCGACCAACCACCTGCTCACTTGAGCAGGCAGTGGAAGTCGACACTAGGACCCAACGACATCAACTGGTTCGAACTGGATGGAACCTTCAGAAACATCCCAGCACCTAGCCCTGCCCTGCTGACATGGACCAGTTGACGCCCTCGATCCCAGCGCGTAACAGCCCCAATGCCGCAAACTGTACTCCGTACTCGGTAAATTGTGCGTTGAGGTGCAGGTATTCATCCCCCTGTAGGAGGTGCCTGGGTACCAGTACTTACTTGAGTACTTTGCCACGCACCCAGGTATCCCGGACCCGCCCGTGTGGGCATGAATGGGCCTGGCTCAAGCTGGCACCGCCAGCTTCAGAACTTGGGATGCGTTCGGCACTGGAACGCATCCCCAACATTGACTGTCGCTGCCGTGACAAGGGAGTAAGTGCGAAGCCTTCACAAGGACACCGAACATTGTACGAACCAGAGTTGGACGCAGCAAGGGCAGCCCCTTCACAAGTGGGCGAAGCACGCCTGCCAACGTGGAATCTGGCCTGTGAGTGGTAGATCATAAGGCCATTGCTGAAGGGTGGAGGTTTGGCGTCAGGTACACCGATTCTGCCCAGGCAAACAGGGTCAGGAGGCATGTCGACAGGCCCTCCGATATTATTCCATGCCATTGATTGCCGTTACTCGGGCCATGGCAAATTGTACTGCAGAACGTTGAGGTCAGTCCTGACCAGCCTGTCCTTTTGGAGGACCATTGAAATGCCTTGGAAGACCCCAGTGGCTAATGCACGACTACCTGGGTACATGTACGAAGCCTAGCAGAGTTCTCCATCAAGAATTGTCCACTCTGCACTCGGACTTTGGTGCTTGCGTCTCATGCACGCAAGCAACGCTCGGTGGCTGCGGGCTCCATGTCAGAATTGGCGTGCAGTCAGTCGAGAAGACACCATGACAGCCAATGACGACACGACTAAGTCGATTTCATTGCCCCATCAACAGGTCCGGTTTGTCTTACCCAAAAGGACGGCTGCCTGCCAAAACCATGTCTTGGTCCATTGGCAGATCTCGTGAACACGAACATTTGTGACATGGGCAATGGTGTAAATAGAAAGTTGCAGGGAGGAAGAGACGCGTGTCTAAGTGCTAGTAAGTACAATCCGTCGGATTGGGACTTGACTGTATTGCTAGCTACGCGTTGTACGTATCGAACGCCATGTGAGACCCGTCCAACGGCAGACAGGCCTGCTCATTAGCAGCTTGGTCGACACGCTGGCGGGAAGGCCTGCTCGTTTCCCTCGTTCAGAGCGTCTTCCACTTGAGCTGTCATCATCCACAAAGTGCCTGGCCCAGTACACACAACCGGGGGCCCTTGTACTTGCAGGATTGCCCGGCTGAGAAGGCACATGCAATTGCGATCCTAGCTCTCCACATGGCTAGCGGCTACTTGGGAGAGGTCTGGTGGTCCAAGCTCTCTCCAATAAACCATATGCATCCTCGAGCCTCGAATGTTGTTGCAGGTGCCGACAGGAGTCCTGGCGAGCATTTGGTTCGGTCAACATGCAGTTGTTTTTCGTAACTTTGCTATGTACGGAGCACTCGAGCGTCTTATCGCAGCCAAGTGATACGTAAATTTGGGTTCGTGGACGGATTTTCAGCTCGATGATCCTATTGGATTCGTGCCTCCAATGTCGTGTACGGAGTATATGTACATA
This sequence comes from Metarhizium brunneum, assembly GCF_013426205.1. NCBI lineage: Eukaryota > Fungi > Ascomycota > Sordariomycetes > Hypocreales > Clavicipitaceae > Metarhizium > Metarhizium brunneum. Next base: position 7,912,281 of record NC_089422.1, on the reverse strand, counting down.
TTCTTGACCGAATAGATTGATTGGATTGTGCGGAGTACTTGACGGAGAGTAGACCATTCGAGTGGCCGAGGTCTTTGCATCTATTGCATATTTCCTGGGTCACAACAAACCACATGACCGGAGCATATTGATAGGTTCTTTGGGAATTTGTTTCGGTGAAAACTTAGCCAACAGTCAGTATGCCAACATTACGATCATGGACGTAGCAGTAGTCTACTTGTTCTGCGATGGTATGTATATACCTACCTAAGGTACTCCGTACGTACCCAACAAACCCAAGAGCCTTTGGACTGCCCCAATTCAAACAAACCCTGGGGCGAGGGGCAAGGCAAACGCTCGGTGCGCACTGTGCGTTGTTTCCGCCAGCTTTTTGTTCCGTCTCTCCCGGTAGGGGGGAGATTGGTGGTTTGTTATTATCAGGACAACGCGGTAAAGATTGCTGGATGGCGGCCGTTCCATTCCTTGCTGGGAGACCGATAGGCGGCCAGCCACCAACGGCGACGGACAATTTGCATGCAGGTCCTTGAAGTCTCTGGCTCGCAAGCAGGTCAAAGTACTCCAAACTTCAATACTATTTCCACTGGCCCGAGTGTCTCGTGTCTGCATGAGCGAATTGAGTGCCGGTTTCGAGAGCGAGGCCCGGGGAATCTTTGGTCTCCCTCTTGGTGTTCTCGTGCGGGATCTCAAATTTGGCATTGCCCCTGCCCATCTCTGTTCAAACAGCATCTGGCACTGCCCACCTACTCGAGCCAAGTGTGCCTTTGTCTCCCGTCGTCCCGAGAGTACCCCACAGTATCTAGTGATTGTCTTCCTCACTCGAGTGCTGGGGAGTGTTGCAGTTTTCTCCGTCATTTATAGAATGGAGTGTCTCAAAGCTAGACGGGCCGTCCGCTGCGACAAGGGGTCTATCTCTGTTTCGATTCGTCCGAACTGGGAATGACTTACGGAGTAGTATTGTGTCAGAGCAACTTCAATATTGTATGTACAGATTGATATGCCGTAGCGACAAGTCGAATGCGCCTGCCGTTCTGGTACAAAGCTTGGATACTCTGACTCAACCTTGGAGATGTGTCCAGCTTAGCGCTCTTGCCGTACTTGCCTGGGCTTCTGGGCACGAAATGCCGCAGTACTTCGGCAGATAGTTAATGAGCCATGTATTGCTTAGATGCCACCAGACAGTTCAGGGACACGTAATCAAAGAGGAATAAATGTAGTGGAGGAAGATGGGGGAAATGACATCAATGAGTCTATTCATTTATCCTCCGTAGCAGGAGATGGGCACGTTAAATTTCCATGGCCCAAGATGTTGCCTTCTTGCCAAGCCTGAAAAGGCGCATTGCAGTGCTAGAATCTCCCGATAACGTCTTTATCATTGAGAATGGTTTTCTCATCGTGTACGCACGAGGTTGACCAGCCAGCCGGTCTATGATTGCATTCTAACAGCAGATCTTTGAGGATTTCATCTTTCGGGGGTTCCCAAGTGTTCCGTACAGGCGCAGGCTGCAAATATGCAAGATTGACTCAAGCGGCGGGCTACCGGGTCGAACAAAATAGTTTGGGTATGCGAAGTGCAAGAAGTACTTGATTACAACGTTTTGAGCAATATACAACTGCCCAACGTTTTGTGCCCACGTTGTGCATGAGAGAAATTGGAAGCAACCAAACCCAATAGCAATAACAAGCAACGCGGCAACTCGACACTCTGAAATTTGAAGATAATGTTCACTTATACATCAAGGCGTTGCAAGGGGAACACGTGCCCGTTGGACAACACGGATTACAAGTCCTTGACTTTCCTTCATGATGCTTCATGATGCCTGCTTCAAAAGGTGACTGCGTAACCGTACATATATTTCATTGAGGGTATCTATCCGACAACAGGTTCAGCCAAATCAGTCTAACACCCGGACCTCTTCGGGATCACTGGCCCCAAGATCGTCGACATTAGACTCCTTTACGATCATCTATACACTTCTCGCCTCATATCATCCGCATATACTATCTCCTGAGTGGCTCCACGAGGCCGCTCAATAAATGCAATCTCTTCCCCGGCCCGGGTCTGCCCGTTTAAAGGACGATCCCCTGGTCGAGCGCTAAATCCTCGCTGCACGATGGGCTCTTGGATTTGACCAGGACGATACTCTCTCATATAGGGTTGGAGCACTTCATGGTGACCATCTGGATGGGCACTGGCTCTGAAATCTGTTGTTCCCTGCGCCTCTGGTCGGACACTAGGAACACGCCCATACTCCGCAGGCAGCTGATATCGAACGGTTTCCACTGGACGCATACTGGACTGACCACCTCCATAGGTTTCTTCAATGTATCTTCTCTCTGACGGAGCTAATACTTGGACAAATCCCCCATGAGGTGGTGGCCCTCTCGCCGAAGTCTCCCTCTTCCATACGTCTCTGTAATCATGGCTGACATACTCTGGCTGTGTTACGACACGGCGAGGCACGACGTAGGTTTGGTTGGACGATGCGTAAACAACGCCGTCGTCTTCATAGGGCCCCGGAGCAGGATGGCGAGACACGGCACGGGGCGGCGGTAGGCGTTCGTACAGCACTTCATGTTCACCATGCCTGGAAGGGGAAGTAGCAGAGATGCGGGATGGTGAGTGATGGAGTGGCTCAATATACTCACGGCCATGGGCATCGACCAATATCCTTGTGTGGGCTGACCTCGAGGGTGCGATGAATGTGTCGCCCTCTGTGTGACCAGTCATTCGAGGGCCGTCACGATATTCACGGTATTGGCGTGAGGGGGCCGGATAGGGATCAGTCACCATTACCCGCGAAATTGATCTTGAGACGGGCGTGGCTCGAGCCGGGTACGACATTGTTGAATGCTCAACCTGTGCTGGACGAGGCCCTAAATCTTCACCACGGACCTGTCGCACATCGTAGTACTCCCCACTATGATACCGTACATCACCAGGCTGCGGCTGATGGTAAGCAGCCGGTCTGGCATATCCTACTGGTATCGGCTCTTCTCTGTACTGTCTTGTTATGTACTGGACTCCATCATCCTGAACATACCGCGGTTCGTGCTGGGCGTTGACAGGCGGCTCTTGCTCATGCCTAGGGCGCTTGGTTGGGCGGAGATAAGACGGGGCTGTCAACGGTGAAGGCGATCTAGGTTCAGGCTTGATGTATGGAGCTGCCTCCGGTTCTGGGGCTTGCCTGTCTGCCTTCCTTTTCTTTTTCTTCTTCCCTTTTTTCTTTCCGCCCTGCGACGAGCTATCGGGACTAATTACGATGTTCGATTCGGTTCTGAGTGCGGCAACTTGTGCGAGAGTGCCCATACCGCTTCGGCCACCAACTATGGGCGTATCATGTACCGTCGACGACGCAGTCGCCAACGCGCTAAGAGCGGAAGGGTGAGTGGGCTGTGGTGCAACAGGTTGCAAGGTATGGTTTCGAACGAGAGGGGACGGTGGGCGGCTGTCAAGATGTTCATTGTTACCATGATGAGAGGCATTCGATGGCTCGTGATCCTTAGCTGCCTCCACGTCCAAATGATCTTTCTCTCCAGATTGGCTCGCAACATTGCTCCTGGTTTGGCTGGCTCCCTGGACGTAATTGTTTAGCCCGGGAACAACGCTCGCGAAAGGAGGTCTGGAGGCGCTTGCCGTCTCCGGAAGATGATTGATCTCGTTCAGCTGCGGTGGACAGGTTCCAGTCGTTGTGCCCCCGTTATCATCGTGAGGCCTTGGTGACAAGTTTTTGGCCTGTTGAGGGGCTTCTCCAACATCAAGTTCTTGAGAGTTAGTAGTTTGAATTCCTTCAGATTGATTACGAATACGTGAGGTTAGATGAGACTCGGGAGTGTCATGACGAGACGAATAAAAAGTGCTGTCGTCCAAAGAATCACTGGTGGCTTCGGCATTAGCGGTCAAGTTCTCACCATGGGTGATTGGTACAGATGTAGTCTGAGCCAAAACAAGGGCTCTTGAGAGCACATCAGATAAATCGAGGTCAGGTATGAGCTCTGCCGAGCCATTTTTTGCAGCCCGACGCTGTTCCACTTCTTCCTTGATGGCGCGTTCCAAGCGCTGCCGCTGGATCTGCAGCTCGGCTCTAACGAGCGACTCAGATTTTTCCAGGAAGATTGGGTTCAGCTCGGGAGGGCCAGAATTAGGCTGGGTAAAAGCAGCGGAGGAGATATCTCCATTGCCATCGCCATTGCCATTGCTACCGCGAGTCTGCTTTGCCTCCGATCTCGGTTCCAGCGCGGTTTTTCGAAGCGACAACGGTTCTAGCGATGTGTTCGACCCTGGTGGTGGCTTCAGCGTGGGATGTTTGCCAGACAAAATAGCATCGCGAAGTTGTACAATCCTCCTGTACTGCTGAATCTCAAAAATTTCTTCAGAAGACAAATTTGTCGACGAAAGCCCAGCGCCTGTGGGCGCGTAGGCTACCGACTCTGCCTGGGCCATTGCGCGCAGCACACCGCGTCAAACTCGGGATTCCGTCTAGGCAATCCACGAGTCTCTCGATTAACTCCTTGGAGTACTAGGAATGCAGAAGTGCGCCTGTACAAGCACCTATGACAATCTCAACAGAGCTTGGCATTCGCTTGCCATGACGTAATAACAACTTTCTGGCGATTTGCGGCGCGAGGGTGCAGTAGATGGCCGATTAACAAGTTGGGAGAAGAAATAAATCAAGAATGCTCATACCATCAGATGTCCGGACGAAGCTGGGTAAGTACGGAATACAACCCCAAAGAATTGGGCGGTGAGCACGTGTCGCTCCGGCAAAATTCTTGCGACGGTGCCCTTTGAGTAACTTGAGGCAAGGGGGCCCTCCAGGCCAGTCAGGTGCTGCTATTCCAGACACTAAAGTGTTTCATGCGGGTCCATTTGCATGTGGGACAAGGAGGCGGCAAAGAGCTGGTAGTAGCCGGAGGGAGGCCAAAGAAGGTTCAGCCTGTTTGGGTCAGCTGGTTCGTTCAAAGGGCAAATGGTGTACTTACGGAGTAACTTTGTACTAGTACCTCCAAGATCTGTTGTCATCTTTAGAGTTAGGGCTCAGATCGGAACAATACATCCTTATTGAGGGTCCTCACATTTGAAAGCTATTGCTCTTTTTTTTGTCTCTTCGGAAAGGCGTACTCCGTAATATCCAGTGCTAATGGCGACAGAACAAATGAGGTCCGAGGCAACGATGGTTCAAGACTGACGACGAGAGTGGCAGAGGTGAAAAGGTAGAGACTATTACCCAGGTACCTAGTAGGTACTCCGTAGCTTGGAAGCTCCATCTATGTGTATACGGGGCGTTGCATCAGACTCTATCTTTAAGTACTTCAACCTACCAGTCACAGTATCTGATGTGCATTTAAGCCCGCAAAGCGCTTGTCAGTACTCGGTAACAAATTCAATATCAAATTGATCTTCAGCTGCACTGTAGTGTAATAGTGCATGTGGGGCTATTACAAGCTGGTTAGCATCGGGCTGGCCACTTCATGTAGACTCCGTATTCCGTACACCGTGGTACTCTGCTGTCACTGACAAGAAAATCAACTTCGGCAAGGTCTCAATGCCAAAATAATACATGGCACATAACTTTGGTTTAAATATGTAGCTCCTGTATACCCACGTAGTCTATTGGCTAAAATCCTGCGCCGCATCAAGTGCGTTGCGCAGTCCAGGATGGACTGGACTTCTTTGCCCAGGTGGTCATCCTATCAGAGGACATCGGGACATGGACCTTGACCCTACTAACCTCCGTCCGTACTCGCTGATCTGCGCGGCGCAGGTCCAAGTCCACCCCGAGTCAACCAACACACGTGCAGAAACTCCATTCGCCATGCAACTCCGAAAACGAGGCCTAATACTCTCTTCTTCAACAACATATGAGGCGTACGGGTTCTCGTCTTTTGGGCCGTTTTGTCTACTCTCCGCGCCTTCGACCCAATCATCAGTTTCGACTCCCCAAAAGCTGCCAGCAGCGTCCGCCGCTTTCTGCTGCCTCACATCCTATTCAGACCATGACTGTCGTTAACGGAACAGGGCCCGGCAAACCGGTGCTTTTCTTGTATGTGCAACGTGCAATTATACGGAAATTACTCACTGAAATCACGGGGACTAATGGCATCTTTACTTTGAAAGTGATATTGACAATTGTCTCTACTCACGAAGTGAGCCTTTGACCATGATAGTCGATGAGTCAGCGCATGTGCTAACTTTTCCCAAAGGCACCAAAGTCCAGGACCTGATGGCAGAACTGATTGACAAGTACTTTGCTAAACACCTTGACCTTCCCTGGGAGGAAGCTGTCAGGCTTCACAAGGAGTACTACACTAGTTATGGGCTGGCCATTGAAGGCCTTGTCCGCCACCACCGGATCAACCCTTTGGAATATAATGCCGAGGTCGACGACGCCTTACCACTACAAGACATTATCAAACCTGACCCGGAGCTGCGGAAACTGTTGGAGGGTATTGACAAATCCAAGGTCAAGATTTGGCTCTTTACCAATGCCTACGTCACCCATGCCAAGAGGGTTGTCCGCCTCCTTGGCATTGAGGATCTCTTTGATGGTCTCACCTACTGTGACTACTCACAAATGCCCTTGATCTGCAAGCCGCACCCTGACATGTACAAAAAGGGCATGCGAGAAGCTGGTGTCAGCGACGTCAAAGACTGCTACTTTGTTGGTATGTGGACGCCGCCTTTCATATCTGGAGGCCATATCGGCAGACAGGTCCCTTACTAATAACCGGCAGATGATTCGTATTTAAACTGCACCAAAGCCAGAGATTTCGGCTGGACTGCAGCGCATTTGGTCGAAGAAGGTCTACCGGTACCTGAAAAGACAGCTTCGCAGTACCAGATTCGCCACCTAAGTGAACTGCGAGCCGTTTACCCGCAGTTCTTTAAACCGGTTTGAGCGCAGAGTGTGATTTTTCTCCACCGGGATAGAGAGAGAGAGAGAGAGCCAGCGGAATAAAGCGTCGAGGCAAGGGCCTGTTCAACTTTGGACCTTTCTTGCCAAGGTCTATATTTCACGTAGATGTGGACGTAACAATAGATGCCATATAACAAAATAATTCATCATTCATAAACATCTCCAGGCATGACCCCACGACTGTGAGCTCATGGGTTGAAAATCGTCCCCAACGCCACGCTATGCAATGAATATCACCAAGGCCCTACACGTTCGAGGAATTACTTCATGGCCGCCGGACGCTGCGGATAACAGAGTCTAACTCGGCCAGGATATGATCTCTCTCCTTCAGAGCATCTTGCCGTTGCGCTTCTGCCGCCTTCAGGTCCTCCTCGAGGTCCTTGATATTTCGTTCTTGGTCTCGTTCGCTGTTGTCTAGCCCGGGGAGGTTCGATATTAACACCTCGATTTGCTGTTCTTTGATTATCAGGTCACGCGATAGCTCTTTAAGCCCGGCAGCGAATTCATCCGCAGGCAATGGGTCGACTCCGCAGATCGTCAGTGCCACGTACAACAATTGGGCGCTGGCTGTGCTTCATGTCCTCACCTTCTCTCTGATGAGGTTCCTGTTTTATGTCTCTAACTTTGTCGTTTGGACCAAGCGTCTCGAGATCGTGCCGTCTCTGGACGAAATGCAAACATGCGACGAACTGCTGCGCGAGCTGTGCCAGAGGGTTAGTTGGTTCACGTCCACAGGGTGACGCAGCGGTGGCGGTTGCAATACCTGGTCAACTGCGTCTTGCAGCTGTGTTAACCGATCGCCCATTATGCGCTGGGTGGAATGCGATTAATTGCGAGGCCACGACAAAGCAGTTCAGAGCAGCTCACGGCTTGTTGTTTGGAGGCTGATTGCCAGTGATTGGACACTTGCGATTGCCTGGTTTCGCATTGACATCTGGAGGTGCAAGTTGACAAAATGCACTGTGACGGCGCACTGTCAGTTGCTAGTCCGTCTGCCGGACCACGGGGAATAGACGATCCGGCCCACGAGCCCAAGGCGCCCATGGGCCGGCTTTGGGAAGTGAACACCTTGTTGTCAGTGAGCATGGTAAAATAATGATGCCAGAGGGCCACATCTCACCTTGTTCTTAGTACCTTCCCGTCTGATTCCACCACTTTTTCCGAACGGCGTTGAACCTGCCGCTCCCATTTACTTATTTATTACAAGACCGATACATTCGCTTTGTTGTACATAATCGCGGCTCAGGCCCTAATTCACAATGTCAGCACCGCCGCCGCCCAACGGTCCTCCTCAAGGCGGCATTCCCATGCCAATGCCTGGCCAGCGTCCCACGCCTGAGCAGATTGCCGAGATTCAGCGACGGGTTGCTGAGGATGCTGAAAAGGCCGGGATGACTGTTCCCGAATTCATTGAGCACATCAAGAAACAGGCGATGGAGCAGCAACGAATGCGCATGATGCAGCAGCAGCAGCAACCTGAGGCAGGCGAACACGTTCATGGAGAACACTGCAACCATGATCACGGCGACGGACACCACCATCACAATCACCAGCAAGGACAGCCTCAGCCAATTGTTCCTGGTCCTCCAAACCCCAAGGCTCTAGCACTAGCCAAGTTCTTGAAAGGCCAGGACCTTAAACCTCGTACGAGTATTCTGAACGGAGAGCGAAAGGATATGTTCAGAGGTATGTCGGCCGTTGAGCTGCAAAAAACATGTCGAGCTAACCTTGATTTCCGCAGTCAAGCGAGCACTGCGAGCCCTACAAACGCCAGCGTACGAAAAAGCACGAAAGAAGAACCCCCTCCTACCCGAAATCACGGACCGGGCATCGCTCGAGAATGCCTTCAAACTCCTTCCATTAAGCATGCTTGCTCTGAGAGTCAGCAAGATCGAACCCGAAGAAGGACCCAATGGCAAGAAACCCAAGCGAACAAAAGGCCAATGGAACGTTCGCATTGAGCAACAGCAGGATGCTGGTGACGACATGTACTACGTGTGGCTATGGGAAGGCAGCCAGGTGAAGCGCCAGCTGTATGCCGCTTTGGCACTGGTCCTGATCTTCATCATAGTTCTCTATCCCTTGTGGCCACTGAAGCTGCGACAAGGTGTCTACTACCTTAGTTGGGGTCTTCTTGGTCTCCTGGGTCTGTTTTTCCTCATGGCTATCTTCCGTGTCATCCTCTTCTGCGTTACATACTTTGCTGTGCCTCCCGGTCTCTGGCTGTATCCCAACCTTTGGGAAGATGTGTCATTTATGGACAGTTTCCGACCTGTTTGGGCCTGGCATGAGGTAAGTCGGCCGTGCTCCTTGACAAATGACGCAACACCAGACATGCTAACAGATTGCCCAGTCTGCCGCCGACAAGAAGAAGAAGAAGAAGGCTAAATCCGCAGCCCGCGCTTCGGGCAAAGTCCCTAACAATGCCTTTGCCGCTTCGACTGGTCAGATAGCACCAACCACTGCGACAACTACAGGCACTGATACCCAGATCAATGTTGGCAATGTCCAGCAACGGCACTACGAAGCTCCCAAGGTTGAGGAGCTTGCTGACGACGAGTAGAGTGTATAAGGCGACGGACGGGTTGCGGGCTGACGAGCAGGTGGAAGAAAAAAAAGATTTCTATGGAGACCTGATGGCGTTTAATTGTGTTGGAGAGATGAGGCAATGCTTTTGGTGTGGATGCAGGAGCAGGAGCTGTCTCTAGATTGACAGAGTAGGAGAGTAGGAATTGAATCATGATAAAAGGTCATGTTTGCCAAAAAAGAAGAAAAAGAAGAAAAAAAGGGCAAGCTTGATGTGACGAACCCGTAGAGAACTGCATATATATATATATATATGTGTGTGTGTGTGTGTGTGTGTGTGTGTGTGTATTCATGGCATCTCCAACCACAATAAACTTGCTTTTATTTACATTCCAAGAAGCTCATTATACTAGGAGTCACTCCTCGCTCCCCTTGGTGCGCTCATAATACTTGATGGCACCCTTGGCTTGCGCACAAGTCGTCAGCCGGCCACCCGCCTTGCCAGCATCCAATTTCTCCGCATCGCCACGCTGAGGCGTCCCGTTGACGTGGTAGAAATACCAAAGCTCGTTGATTTCCGTGCGCCCATTATCCTTTGATCCCTTACCGGCCTCTGTCTCGTTGTACTTGGGGCCGCCGCAGCCAATGAAGGGCTGCTGGCCGAATTCCTTGGTCAGAGCGTGCCGGATGTCAGAGAGGGTGTAGCTGGTCCTGTTGGAAGGGCGGATGCCCGCGTCGCTGAGCCAGCGGAACGAGGGGAGGCGGCGCTGCCAGGTGACGACTGTCTCGAAGAAGTCGAACAGGTCGTCGTGCTCAGCGGCCTTGGGGCCCTGTGCCACGGGGTGAGTCAATGTCAAGAGCTCCGGGGAGGGGGGGGGGCTCAAGCCCAAGGCGGCTTGTGTGGTTGTCGGGCAAGGGAGGCGATGTGCTTACATAGCATTCTTTCTGGAAGGTAGAGAAACAGGTGGCATGCTTGGAGAACTCGTGCGCCCAGAAGACCCAGTTAGGGTCGAGCTGGCTCACCCAATACTTGTTCATGTAGGCGAGGAGATCGAGCTTGCCGTAGGGCCCGAACCACGTCTCAATGGGTTCGCCCTTGTATGCTGGGACGGGGATGCCGCCAGGCTGGCCGTTGGTGGTGTTGGGGGAGGGCTTGGGGTCATATTGACGGCTTAGGTCGCAGTATTGCGTGTACGAGCCTGGACATGAGTTAGATGCTATTGAAAGAGGTTGTGGGGAGGAAACAGAGAGGTGCGGGAAGCTAGCTGTACCGTTGCAGAAATCTGTGCAGTGTTAGAAATGAGTCTGTCTGCTGTTTTCCGCACAGGCGCGAGGATGGCTTATTTGCTTACCGGGCCACAGGCCGTGGATGGACCAGTCGTTCTTGGGATAGATCTGGCCTTTGTCTTCCAGCCCGGTGAAGGTGCTCCATAGTTGAGTGGCCACCTATTGAGAAGCAATTCCGTCAGATGCTCGAGTTCCATTCAGGCATTCAAGGTCTGGTGGCGCGCAAAACTAACCAACAGGCCGCCAAACGTCTCAACGCAGCACGTGTCCTCGACCTTGTCGAGCTTCGCTTTGCACGAGCAAGAAAGCACCGGCTCGACTACAGTATTCACACCGCACCTGTTAACATGTACACAATACAAAATCGACACGGCAGCTGCAGAAGCCCAAGCGTCACGTACCGAGAGCACAGGTGTGGTTATCGGGCGTAATTCCCGGATACAATCCCGCGACAGCCACCTCGGCCAAGCTCGCAAGCCCCAGGACAAGACAAGCACGACGCATTGCTGCAGCCGGTTCAACCCTCGACAAAGGAATATAGAATGCCGCCCTCGACCTCAATGGGATACCTTGCGAGAAACGACGGGAAACAAAGACAGGAGGGCAAGCATCTCGATCAAGCAGGCTGCAGAGTCCAGACGTCCAGAATTTAAGACTGGTAGCTCCCCCACGTGCGACCGATGACGTCCAACCGTCTGTAGCTTTCCTTGCTCAATTGACAAGGTCATGCTTCGGTCTACGCTTACGGAGGCGCTTCAGCCAGCCGCGGGCACAATAGACCAATTGGCACCAAGAAAAGGAGGCGACGCCGCGATGAAGAAGCTTGCCTCTGCCTGATTGAGCAACTGTCCCGCTGCGGAACGACGGGCCAGCGTGGAACAATGGAACCTTTGTCAAAAGGGCCCTGCAACCACCTGCCTCTGTTCCGGGACCTGGTAGGCTCAGCTTCGGTGCTCGAGCTGGAGCTGGAGCTGCTGCGTGCGTGGCTGGGCGCTAGTTTTCTGCGGAGGCGGACCATGCGGGTGTTGTGGAATCTACGTCGACATATGTATCGCGGTCGGTTGCTTGACGGCGTCGTCTGAGATTCGTTGGCGAGAGGGAATCATACCATCCAACAAGGTATGTGAGAGTCAGGGGTTTGTGTGGGCGATTTGGCCAAGGAGATTCTGTCGCTTGAATATTTGATGCCACGGGTGTAACAGCGAATCGCGTTAATTAGAGGAGAGTCAAAGCTCTTCATTGTAGCCACACCGTTCTCGAGAGGTGCGCGGAGTGCCATCAATATTGTTCGATCCGAACAAGGTCCTTCGCAGTAAGTACTACCTCGGTAGGTATCCTTTGGTTGTTTACTCACGCGCTTGGCAAAACCGTACGGATTAAAGTAGCAGCCGACGTCTCACCAATCGTGGCCTTGAAACCAGCGACTCGTATTGGCTCAATCTCCAGGCAACAACTTATCAATCATGTGTTAACAAGGTATAGTTCCTTTGCAGCGGGTGTTGTGTTAGTATAGCTAGCTACGTCCACCCACAGGTCCTGATTGCAGACTTCTTGGCAGAACAGAACCATCAGCGGGTGATTTACGAATTGTACCCAACGCACAAAGCCTGTGCAGACTGGGCTTCTGGGAAATGACATTATTCTCAACACAACTGTCACATTGGACGAGATTCTGGAAACTCAATAACCACTGATACCTACATCAGCTGGCTCGCTATGTTGGCATGGAGCTCAACTTGAACAATCCCAACTCCAAGCAGGGCAACAAGTCTTCTTCGTACTTAAAGAGTAGTCAGTGAACCAAGAGCCGCCAAGCCACATAAACTAAACCAGAGAAACCATTGTATTCCAGTTGGACAAGCTAAGTAACCTATTTTCTTCCTCCAGCCCCCAGCACCCCATTCATTGGAGCTGCTTGTAGAAAAACGTCGCATCCTTCAACTCTCCCGTCGGACTCATGCCATACCCAGGCACCCTGCCCAACTCGACATAACCAAACTTTCTATAAACCGCCTCCGCGGCACTATTCGTCTCCGCGTCAAGCAACTACACCCCACATCCCCAAAGTCAGCAATGGACAACACCCTCTACACACACATCTCACGGCTTCGTACCGCGCAGCTCGACAGAAACTCACCAATATACTTCTCCCCATATTCGCCGCCCCATTCTCCAAGGCCTCCATCAAGGCCCTCGCGCCCCCTCTCCCCCTGAAGTTCTTGTGAACGAACAACTTCTCCACATATCCCCTGAATGCACCCGTTTCCGAATACGGCGTGGACAGCATGACCACGCCCATGACATCAGGGCCCTTGGGTCTCCCGCTGGCATCAATCTCCTTGACGAGAATCCAAATCAACCTCTTGCCGTCGTTGACCTCGGCGATGCGTTCTTTCCACCACGTCAACAGCTTTTCGTGTGACAAGGGCGGCAGGAATGTGGCCATGGTGCGGTCTTGCGTGATGCACGAGGCGTGAATGGCGGCGATGTACGGCGTGAGGTGCGAGTGCTGCTTTGGGTTGAAGGCGAGGACGATCCCGGGTTGGGACATGGCTGGCGATCCGTGGTGCCGTGAAGCTTTGTACGTCGTTTGGAATTTGACCCTTGGCAGGGCTGCGGAGTGAATGACTATGCGCTTGGGAAACTCCAAGATGTGTGGGTGGTCCGTCTTTGGTGGAAATTTTTTGCATCACCAGCCCAGTCCCGGGAGAGTGTTTGTCGGCAGAGGCTTTTTCTGCCCGGTCCGGGTTATGCCTCTAGATATGAGTGCGACTGCGAGGCAAATTATATGAATACGCTTGAAAGCAAATAAGACATCTGCATCAGCAGGGCGCGATGCCCTCTCATGCGATGGCAACCGAAGGGCAAACGCAAACGCCCACTTACCAAACCGATATTCATCCGCACACGTCGAATGCAACCTCGACAGCCAACAAAACAGTACGAGATGATGTCTCAAATGTCAAATTCTACGGACCCGAGATGGCGTAAAGTTAGTGCGTATGGTAATGCAAGTTGTGTCGAAAGGCGATCGAGCATGCGGTGTTTGCCAACATTAAAACTGGATGGACTGACAACCGCATTCGCCTGGGGTTCTATCGGTGGCGCTAATTGGTTGCGCAGGAGCAGGAGTGGATGTCCGTGCAACGCACCCCGTACAAGCGAGTAGCGGCATCAAGGAAAAGAAAATGTGATAGTCGAGACGGCTTCATACACTCATGTCAGCGCGTGCTAGTCTGTCAAAATTCGAGCCGAGGTTAACATTTGAAACACGCAAAGAGAAACGCATCGTACTTCTATGAATGCTGTATACACATAAGAGCCCACCCAGGGATAATCACAAAACTCCGTTACCCGCTCAAAAACACATCCACGAGGATCAAACTCTGGCAAGTAGACACAGGGGTGCTGAATAGAGTCCCAGCGAGTCAAGCGTTAGCCAAACGCGCAAGTAGACTTCAACTTAAGAGATATCCTCTCCTCTCCGTCGCAATGCTTGAAGAATTCTCGCACCGGTGCCACACGCCAGTATAAAATGACGTTGAGATCCAGCGATAAGCGTAAGCTTGTCGCAAAAGCCCGTGACAGATCCTCCTCTTACGCTCCTGGGCTTTCCATGTTGAAAACTCCGTTGGTAAATGATACTGGTGCAAGCTGCTTTCCTTTCCAAAATAATCCGCACTGGGCAAGGTATTTTGCTCGCGGCTAATCAGCTTTTTGGTTGCTGTTGCCATTCATACCTAATAGACCTTCCTTGAGTTGATTGATACCCATGGCATCATCCAGTCTGAAGTGTCCACCCCGAGCACGACGAGAACGACCACGTAGCCATGACAGAGTACCGAAAGCCATACCAAGAACGCAGCCCATAGACAGGTATGGGTGCTCAACGAAGGCGACCTTGATATCAAAGAAGATCTTCTCGATCGTAGACACGGTAAGCTTGTACTTAATGACGTGCGGACCATACACAATCTTGTCAAGTGTCTCCATGATTGAGGTACGGCTAACCATAATGTAGTTACCCGTTACCGTTTGGTCCCAGTACCGACGGTTCTGTAGCATCGTTAGTATTGGAAGATTACTGCCATGCGATATTTTACTAATGAGTAACTTACGTCTTCGTCGTTAATGATAATTTTCTCACCATCCTTGACGTCAATGCCGTAGGTTTGTCGGATCCAACGTTGCCAGTATACACCGTCAACCCAAGCAAAAGTCACTTCCTTGCGACCAGAATTGTTCATATCAACACGAATCCCCTTGGCGGCTCGCAAAGCGCGCTGATCCCCTCGATCTTCGGCCTCTTCGATTCTCATTTGTTTAGAGTCCCGCAACTTCTTACGTTCGAGTTGAAACTCCTGAATCTGTCTGTCCATCCACTCGTTTGCCGCGCTCTTCATTTCGCGAAGGGAACTAGAAAACGAATCCTTATCCACATGACTCAAAATACCGAGAACCACAAGTTTGCCATTGAAAATCTGGCGAGCATTTGAAGGAGTCAACTCTGGCACTAGGGGAAGCCAAACAGACCTCATCCAGTTTAAGACTTCGTTCTTATCTCGCATTTCATTGGGTGTGATTGGTGGATAGTAGGTTGGCCTGCCTTCTCGTGAAACCAGTAGCCTAGGCCAGGTTGTGATCTTGAAGCGTTCATACAGTGTGGGATCATTGGTCTTGACTAGTTTAGCGTGACCGATGAGACTCAGCGGGATCATTTCCAAGGCTCTGAAATCCTCACTCGTCGTGGCATGATCGTAAAAGTACATAAATATGACGTCCTCGGTCTCCTCCATTGCCTTGAATGATGTCGCATTAACATCGGGAATGCCGCTGGCGAGGTCGACTGCCTTGTCAGCAAATTGTACAAAGTCGCCCAGGCCACGAAGACCCGAGTACTCCGCTCTCTCGCCGCCCTTGAAGAAAATAACCGTCGGGTATGCCGTGGCATGAACGTCCTTACAGAGCCTAGACTCCTTGTCGCAGTTGACTTCGCCAATATTCAACCTGCCTCGCATTGTCTTGGCAAGTTGCTCCCAAGTAGGGCCCATTGCCTTGCAATGGGGACACCAAGGGGCATAGAATTTGATGAACCAAGCGTCCTGGGTCTGGGTCACTAACTTCTGGAAGCTTTCGGCCGTGAAAGGAATTGATACACCCTCAGGGTTAGGTGTGACAGTTGGTTTTTTAGGCTTTCTCTCCTTTTCTAATTCTCCAGCTGTGGGAACCTTCCAGTCATTTCCCAATGGCTTCTTGGAAGGCTTGCCATCCTCATCCTTCTTGGCGTCCTCATTCTTCTTGGGCTCCTCGTTCTTCTTGGGCTCCTCATTCTTCTTGGGCTCTTCATCCTTCTTGGGCTCTTCATCCTTCTTTACATCATCCTCAGTAGTGGCTGTAGGTTTCTTTGGGGACTCTGTGGCACCTGGTTCAGGCAGGTCTATAGTCTTGGGCCGGGAACCAGGATGTTCTTTTTCGAGTCCCCTTTCAATCAAATTGTGAACAACGGTTATACCCTTGGCGCCCTGAACCCGATCAAACGCTGCGCCGTTTTCGAACAGAACTGTCGTTGGGAATGCCGCAACATTGTGCTCGCTGCACAGATCTGCATAAACTGTGCAGTCTATCACACCGAATCTGAAGTCGTAGTAGCTCTCGAAAGTTGAATCGTCTTTAGGTTTCGATGTGTGATAGAACTCATACAGGGTCTGGAATGTTGGGGCGAATGCCATACAGTGTCCGCACCACGGGCTAAACATTTAGTCAGTTCATGATAATTAAAAATGCAGAGCAACACGTTGCGTCGTACCTGAAGTGCTTGACTAGAAGCCATTTGCTCTTTTTGACCTCATCGGCCCAATTTGATGGTGTCAGCTCAACCAGCGGTGGAACGGTCTGGTTATTGAATATGGTACTCTGAACAGCATCCTTTTCTGTTTCCGAGGCTCCAGACGCTTCCGCCCCGACCAGAGTCAGCGCGCTGGCCAGGAGCGAAAGGATGCTCGATCTCATGTGTGGCGACGCGATGCACTTCGCCAAGTGCGGATCCTATTTCGGGGACAGAAGACAATCCGGGAAATCGAAGGGAGAAGGAACTGGCAATGGGAGGCAAAAAGTCGAATACTAACGTCGTCACTCAAACCTGGAACAGTATAAGTGATGCGACTTTGGGGACGGTTGATTCGGTGACCCAGAGCAGAATGAATTTTGAAGGTGATGAGAGGACTGGAAATTGGTGGATTTGTCGTAATAAAATAGATATGAATGAGGGCACCTGAGGTGTGATCGCTTCCAGGCGAAACCCCAATGCCACTAGAGAAATGTCGATGGGAAAACGGACGACAGTTGGCGCGGCAAAGGCGAAATGGACGGGAAAAGGGTTAACGTCAATGTGTCAGGAGTCATTTGCCAAACAGTCCATGCCAAGCCACATAGGTGTCCTAAACGCTGCAAACAAAAAGCTGTATCAGCCACATACCTGCACCGCCACAGAACGGGGTGCTTCGCGCCCCGCTTCCTGGCTGTGAACGGATCTGCGAACTGAAGGCTCCATTATCGAATTACAGGGATGTTCTTGCACCTCCAAATGGAAAGAATCCTGCCTTCCCATCTTGTTCACCATTGCAAGACAGTGGCAGGTCGCCGCGTATCACGCACCCAGGACTCACAAACCGCAGAGTAGACTTTTCCGTGTCTAACTAGCGGATTTCGTCATCTCGCATTATTTGTCCAATGATACAACGAGATACGGAGTAGATGCTACTGCATCCGCGCAAAGGGTTGAAACGTGTTAATAACTATAAGTCTCCGTCTTTTCCAAGAGTCATCAAAACATGTGTCAAGGTACCCCGCACTACGCTTTGAATATATTTCGGTGGCCTATCATTGACATTTCTCACATTTATTACACCTGTCGGTTTGCTTCATGACTTCAGCTTGTCCTTGGCCAAAGCCCGACGACCGTGATGGAGCGACATCAAAAGCGGCAGCGAGTGGATGATTTGGAGCAAAATGATGCGCCTACATCACTGTCGGCTCCCATTAGCCCTCCTCGGAAGAGTCAGCGTCGTGAACCCGAGCGGCTGGCCTCCCCGTGGCAACTAACCTGGATACGGGATCTTCCCGAGGAACTCAACTACGACGCTGTCACCTTGAAGGATCTTCTTGGCGATCCACTCATCAGCGATTGCTGGGAGTTCAACTACCTGCACGACGTTCCATTCTTGATGGACGCTTTTGACCAGGATACAAGACACCTTGTAAATGTGCACGTTGTCCACGGATTCTGGAAAAGGGATGATCCACATCGGTTGGCGCTCACGGTAAGGATTGCTTCCATCACGCTAAAGAATTCCCAGAAGATTATCTGTCTTGGTTCCTAATACAGTAACATAGGCGGAATCATCTGAATTTGATAATGTGAAACTCCATGTGGCTCCGATGCCGGAAATGTTTGGCACTCATCACTCGAAAATGATGGTACTCTTCCGCCACGACAACACTGCAGAGATTATTATTCACACAGCCAATATGATACCAAAGGACTGGACGAATATGACGAATGCCGTCTGGAGGACCCCCCGATTATCTCAGTTGCCACCAGGGCTTAGGCAACTGCAAGAGTATTGCGACCTGCCATTCGGCAGCGGCGAGAGATTCAAGGTCGATCTCCTCAATTATTTAAAGTCATATGACAGTCGAAAACTCACATGCCGAACACTTATAGATCGACTTGTTCAATATGATTTCTCTAGCGTCAAAGGTGCGCTTATAGCCAGTGTCCCTGGAAAACATGACATACATGACCTGTCCGGAACGGCGTATGGCTGGTCTGGTGTAAAGAGGTACCTGAGCTCAGTTCCGTGCAAAGAAGGTAGTTCAGAAATTGTGTCACAAGTATCTTCTATTGCAACACTAGGGGCCAAAGATACTTGGCTCCAGAAAACACTTTTCGACTCTCTTGCAACAAGCAAGACGAAGTCCTTACAACGACCAAAGTTTAGCATCGTATTTCCCACAGCAGATGAAATAAGACAGTCTCTAGATGGTTATGCATCTGGCGCCTCGATTCATACTAAAATCCAGTCATCTCAACAAGCTCAGCAACTGGGTTATCTACGGCCCATCTTACATCACTGGGCCAACGACAGTCCAGACGGCATTGGTGAGTCTTGTTCGCCTTGGCTTGTCCGCTCTTACCAAATGAAGACTTTTTGTTTTTTGTCTGACTGGGGACAGCCTCATCACCTGAAATCAAAACCAGAAACGGTGGACGAGACAGGGCAGCTCCACACATTAAGACTTATATTCGCTATAACGAGGAGGGTTCGATTGACTGGGCCATGCTTACATCTGCCAACATTTCAAAACAGGCATGGGGAGAGGCCTCGAGGCCGTCGGGTGAGCTGAGAGTGGCATCTTGGGAGATTGGCGTTCTGGTATGGCCTGGTCTAGTCGGCCAGGATGTTTCAATGGTCGGGACCTTTCAGTCTGATGTGCCGAAGAAACCAAAAGAACAAGCTAGCCCCAAAGCTGGTGCTAGCGGCGTCTTGATGGGAGTCAGGATACCTTATAGCCTACCACTACAGCGGTACGGCGCGGAAGAAGTGCCATGGGTCGCAACAATGCAGCACAGCGAACGGGATCGTTTCGGTCGGCAATGGATGGAATGATTCTCCGAAGCTTATTGTGTATTCCGGGTAGGATGTGGCTGATTGTGACCTTGCCAATTTGATGCATGTCGACATATCGGGCGACATGGGCTGCAGGAAAATAATGCATAGCACAAACAACGTATGTACGTACTGCAATGAGCATACTATTCCGCCCAGTGTCACCAGATGCAATCGACGCCGGTGTAACCTCTCACCAGAGCCTCAACGAGGAGGCCCTCGATTGTTACACCAGCGAGTCAGCTACTCTCCCGAATTTGGCAGCGGCAGCACTCAGTACGATGAATGTCTTACATAGAGCACTCCGTACATGAAGTCAAGGATTGGTTGTTGAACAAATGGCAAGCGGGATTGGTCCGACCTATGTCGCAGCGATGGCCAATGGCGGCGACGTACTCGGAACCGGCTGGAAATATCGGGCTAGGCGTGTCTCGTACGCTTTTTGTCCTCGTGAGTGGCGTTGACGGTTGTGTGACTGCCCGAGGCAAACCACCTTGGGTACTTGCTAGCGGCGCGCAGACTATAATTATGAGGATATCAAAGTTTGGGTCTGGTCATTAGACCTGGCCGTCCCACTTTTGATGACAGCCGAAGCCAACCTGGACTTCAATGTTGGACATTACTCCAAGACCCGCCTATTCCTCTTTGGAATGACGGGTCCATGACCCCGTCCAAAGTTGGGTCATCGTGGGATTTCTAGTTTTTATTTTCTTCCTTCCTCAATCACACCACGTGCCTGCCCTGCTCACTAACATCACTTCTCTGGCACGTTGGAGAGAGAGGAACTACAGGCTTGTACTGTTATCTGCTTGTCATTGGCCCTTTCGAATATGTTTTGTTAGGGAAATTGCTGCTTTTTCGCACCTCCGTATGTTCCATGACAACAGACATTAGACTGTGTCGTCACATAGCATTGCTTTGCCATTCACGCATCGCCTAACTTCTGCCTCTTCCCGCCAGTCAGGGCTGGTCCAAATAACCTCGCTCCTCGTCGCAGAACGTCTCTTTCTACCTTTCGAGTACCCTCGGGCCAGTCAAAATGGAGCATGGCAGAAGCATGGGAACCTCGCCCAGTCGCCGCGATGTGTTGTCAAGTTCAGCCCAGCAGAGATTTCTGTCTAGCTCCCCATTAGCTGGACGGTTTCTTGCAGAAGACATAGCCGCTTGTTCCGACGACGACTATGACGACACCGTCATCGAGGACCAAGGGGAGGCAGAACGTCCCAGTCACCTCATGTATCGCCGCCCCAGCGGCGTTGCCTATGGCGGAACAAGACCAGTTTTCAATGCGCAGCCCATTGACGAGCCCATCCTGACACCCATGGAGAGAAGGCAGTCTCGCCATGCTGAAAGAAGTCTCCTGCGAGACAACCATGTGCTGCCCCCCAAGCACGCAAGCCAGAAGCAGAAGCCATCCTTTGCCCGTCGTCTGTACAACAGACTCTTTAGCACAAAGCTCCCCCGAGAGGCCGTCGACGAGGAATCGCCCGAATACCCTCCCACAGAAACCTCGCCGCTCCTGAATGGACGTGGACATGGTCAGGGCGTGGGCTCCGATGCCGGGTCCGGGTCAGCAGATGATGGATTGGAGCAACAGTGGGAAGAAGCCATTGCGTCTGGCCGACTGCAAACGACGTGGCAGAGAGAGACAAAGACGATTGTGGCCTATTCTTGGCCACTCATTATCACTTTTGCCTTGCAATATTCTATTAATGTGACGAGTATTTTTGCCGTGGGCAGAATTGGCAGGGTTGAGCTCGCTGCTGTTTCATGTAAGTCATCTTATCCATGGCGCTCCATATCAACAGGATAGGAATGCAAAAAAAGACATCTCAGAAAAGACTAACACCGACACCATAGTGGCCAACATGTCACAAGCAATCAGTTGCCTCGCCCCCTTCCAAGGCTTAGCAACGAGTCTGGACACACTCTGCGCCCAAGCGTACGGTTCAGGCCACAAGCACCTGGTCGGGTTACAATGCCAGCGCATGGCATGCTTTCTCATGTTCATGTCACTCCCGGTCGCTATTCTCTGGCTATTCGCCGACAGAATCCTCTTCCACGTCGTCCCGGACGCAGAAACCGCCCGTCTGGCTGCCTTGTATCTCAAAGTCATGATTGCCAGCATCCCCGGCATCGTCCTCTTCGAAGTCGGCAAACGATTCACCCAGGCGCAGGGCCTTTTCCGGGCAACTACTTACGTGCTCCTTGTTGCGGCCCCCATCAACATCTTTATCAACTGGCTTCTTGTCTGGAGACTGGGTCTAGGTTTCGTCGGCGCCCCAATTGCCGTCGCCATCACGGAGAGCTTATTGCCAATCCTTCTCCTCTTGTACATCGTCTTTGTCGATGGCAGGCAGTGCTGGGGCGGCTTCAGCAAGCGCATCTTTTCCAACTGGTGGATCATGATTAAGCTTGCTCTCCCTGGCATGATCATGGTCGAGGCGGAATGGTTCGCCTTTGAGATTATGACTCTCTTGGCTGGCCAGCTCGGCACCGAGTACCTCGCTGCGCAGAGCGTCCTTGTCACCCTATCCAGTATCTCTTACCAGATGCCGTTTCCCATGTCCATCGCTGCGTCTACACGAGTGGCAAACCTCATGGGCGCAGGGCTTGTGGATGCCGCCAAAATAGCTGGCAAAGTGGTGCGTGGAATCTCACTCCCTCCGTCGTCTGCCCTGTCTCTCATTCACCTTCTACTAACACAGAGTATATAGACCTTTGTACTGGCGAGCATTCTTGGCGCCCTCAACGTCACCATATTCTCGTCCCTCCGCTTCCACCTCCCCATCCTCTTCACCAACGACCCAGAAGTCATCAAGATTGTCGCCAGCGTCCTCCCCCTTGTGGCCGTCATGCAGCTTTTTGATGGTCTCGGCGCAGGAGCTCATGGTCTCCTCCGCGGCATTGGCAAGCAATCCATTGGTGGGCCAGCTAATCTCATCTCCTACTACGTGATTTCCCTCCCCATCTCGCTTGGCCTTGCGTTCGGCTTGGGCTGGAACCTTGACGGCTTGTGGATCGGTCTTACGATCGGCTTGGCACTGTAAGTGCTCTTTGCTGCCTTTTTTTGCAAAATCCATTTTGGAAAAAAAAAACTGACGTTTTGTAGGGTGTCTGTCATCGAATACACATACCTCCTCCACACAGATTGGCATAAAGCCGCCCTTGAAGCAGAGGCCCGAAATGCCGCCGGTTAATGATCCTTAATTACTCACATCTATATACAGTTGCTCGTATATTCTGACGACTTGTTTCTTTTTTTTTTTCCTTTTCAACTTTTTGCAATATACCCTCCCATCCTGGTTGGATCATAAGCATACACAAAAGGTGATGATGGCATTACAAGCATTGTTTTGGAAAGAATCTCGCATGCTCGCTTGGAAGGAAGGCGTTGTATAGTAAATGGCCGCCGTGTACTGGATATGCTTCTCTTGATAGCGTGAAAAGAAACCGGTGCGGTGTTTTCTCTACCCTTGTATGTGAAACATGCCTCCTTTGTTTGTGCCTTTGGATGTCCTCAGTAGTCGTGGTGTCAATTTGTACAGGCCATTCATTGGAGCAAGATCAAGCCCTTGAAAAAAGCATAGATGTGCTACCTGCGTATCATACAAGACCCAAGTAATTTCCGCTCTACTTTGTCCAGTTTCTGCTTAGCTGCTGAGGCACCCCCCCTTTTTTTATTGACCAAAAGATTCAGTCCATCAACACTCCTGTTCCGTGACAAACGGAAAAAGAAAAATATACATCCAAACTCCAATTTACCATTCCGATTGAACCGCGCCAGGTCCAAGCCTAACTCAGCATAGAATGTGTCCGGATACCCTTGGGACCGAGCTCGCTACACGACCATTAGTATACGCTGCAAAATCGACAGAACAGAAAGAGTCAACTGGTTAGAATGGCACGTACTTGTAGTCTACTCTGCTCAGGCTCATCAACCGCTGCGCCTCGATACTCTGCGCGTCCATATTAGAGTGCAGACTAAAGGCGATTCGCGCAGCGACCTGCGCGCCGAGAAACATGGCCTCCTCGAAGCCATTCTTGGTCCACTCGGCCAAGTATCCCGGCAAATTGGCCGTCTTGATGCTCGTGGGTGTCTGGCTGTGGAAATGATGGCCCGCGGGACCGGCGGCGTCGGAGCCGGCAGCGGGGGTAGCGGCTGCTCCTGTGCCGCCGGCGGCTCCAATGCCCAGGGTGCTGGCCGTGGTGGCAGCCTGGAGAAGGGGGTTCACGCCGCTCGTGGAAAGCTGGTGCGGGACGCCGGTGAATGAACCTGTGGGCGTTTGGGATCCCGTGCCTGAAGGAGTGGCCATGTTGGAGGGCAGCTCCGAGGTGAACATGGTGGCGGTGGAAGGCGAGATGAGATGACGGGCGTTGAGAGTCTGGAGGATGTTCTCCTTGAGGCCGCGGAGACGGGACCCGTTGCCAACGAAGACGAGATTGTCCCAGCACTGGGGCCGCATGTACATGTCGTCGATGCCTTGGACAGTGCGGTAGATGGCGGTGACGATGCGGTCAATCTCGTGGCGGTCCGCGAAAGTGAATCGCTCGAGGCCGACTTCGATGTCGCGGCGGACGCGCTTGGGCCTGTACTCTGGGGTGTCGGAGACGGAGACGGAGACGGTGTGCTCTGCTTGTGTGATGTCGGGTTTGGACTCTGCAACTGCCGGGGCCGGAACTGCTGCGGGCAAAGCGCCGTCACTGGTGAATTCAGCCGGTTTGGCTTCAGTTTCTCCGCCATTGGAGGCGGGCGCGGCGCCATCTACAGGAGGAGCAGAGTTAGATTCGCCTTCCTTGGGAGGCTGGTGGCCTGGAGCGGGCTTGTCGCCTGGCGTGTCTGTTGCGCCGTTTGTACCATTTTGCTTGGGTTCGGGGGGGACCAGCTCCTGGACAATCTCGTCGTAAAAAAAAGTATTCATCTTCCTCTTGGAATTGGGGAGTCGAGCGGGTTTGGCTGGCGCAACATCGGCATCCTGAACCTTTGGTTTCCGGCCGGGCTTTCCCTTCTCCTTTTCTTTCTTGGCAAGGAACTCCTTGGTTTGACCGCTCGTCACAATCGCCGCGACATCCAAAACACCATCATCGTCGCCGTTATTGTTGTTTGCGTATTCGCCATCACCGTTATCACCACCACCTGTGGCAGAAGGCTTGACGGGCTCAGCAGGCTTGCTTGCATCTGCTGCTTGCACCGCGGCGGCCGCTGAGCCACCCGGCAGAGCTCCAGCAGGCGCCGAGTCCTCGGGCAGTTCCACGAGTCCCAGCTCGTTGGCAGCATAAGGAAGAACTTCGCAAATGGTGCTCTTCTTCAACTGCTCGGCCATGCCGTGGGTAAAGCTCTTGCCTTTCAACAATTTCATCAAGCGTTGCGTGAAGACCTCCCCGCCGCTGATGGGACTGTCAGCACCCGATGATCCCACATCAATGTGATTCACAACTCGCCCATCGTGAATTGCCGTTACATCAACCTTTTCGTAGCCGATGTCAATAACGGTCATGTTGGGCCACTTGAGACCGTATTGCGTTGCGATGCCGCTGTGGATCATGCAAAGCGCAGGCGTCCGCGTCTTCTCAAAAATATACTGGGCGATGGCTTCACAATCGGGTCTCGTCCATTGGGGAGAAGCCATTAGCATAATGGGGGTGTTATGGTAGGTCGTCGTGAGCAAGCTGTGAACATGGTCGAGGAAGGCCAGGAAGGCATCCATTTGGACGATACGTCCGCCTTGTTTCGGGCATTGTCAGTCTTCTCTTGTGCAAATTGAGTCTGTTCGACTGCATCCCCAGGTGCAGTTTTATAGCTGGGCCATCTCGGCATACCTTGGATTGGATACGTAGCACCCTTGTCCTCGTCTACATCCTCCACCCATTCCTGCTGCTCGACACCATTCACAACCTTGGAGCGCTGAAACGTATGGTACGGCCGCCACTCGTCTCCGTCTTTGAACATCCTCGTGGGAATGCGATGCATCGGAGGCGTCAGTTCGACACATCCCAGCTGCGCCATTGTTGTCCTGCTGCCAGGACAGATAATCAGGATCTGCTCCTCGCGCCATTTCGCTTGCGAGCTGGACATGTTGGGCAGCGAAGTTCGCCTCCGTTTCCGCGGAGTCGCGTGCCGGCTTTATGTAGGAGGCAATTGGTAGCCCCGGCGCTAGCACTCGGCGGGATCTTGGGATGCGTCGCTCGTTTTAATGTGTGGCTGCATGCGCGCTCAGCGTTGTCGCGAAGGATGCCGTGCATGAGAGAGCAACCGTTGGCGACGAGGCTTGGAGTCTCTGCGCGCCTGCAGCCTTGTGGCGGGTGGGATCTCGATATGTGGCTTGGTTAATTTGGTGTGGCGGTGCCGGGGTGGTGTCCGACTCCAATTGATATCACCAGAGTAGTCATTGATCCAGGAGCCTTTGACCGACTGCAAAAGAGGCGGGAGTCTCGCGCGCGGCACATAAGGATTCTTTAACCCGCCATGTATTGTTTGTCTGTTCGACTATTTCTTCCTTGACTCACTAGAAAACTCGCGACAATACTCATGTTCACCAGCACTCATGTTCACCAGCCTTCCACTTGCTTGCACGGATCTTGGTAATTTGCGAACGACGTGCCATTACAAGACCAAAAGCGCTCCTCGGCACGCCGTCTCAGCCATTTCTCACACTTCAACAAATCTAACCTAGCAACGAACGTTGAGACAGTTCGTCCTAGCTTGCCTATCCTTCACGCACCCTCCCTTGCCATCATCAGTGAACCAGGGACCACCAGTGCAATCCCGTCGATCATATAACTCGACGACAATACCATTTGTATAGCGGAGATCAAAGCCGCCAATGGAAGGCGAGAGAGGCACTTGATTCCTTCCACAGGCTAACGTGCGACCACCGACAGGAGTTCCGCCACACCATTCGTTGCGGTAGTAGTACACGTCGACCGCCGAGGAGACAGCCACAAGGCAGAGGAATGCGAGGCTCTTCATTTGATGTGTGTGTGCGTCTGTCTCTTTGTTCAAGGATGTACTCTTCAACAAGGGCCGCGAGAGAAAGTAGGACTGTCAAATTTCAACATGTAGTCTCAAAGTTCAAGGCATGCAACATGCACGCTTTATATACCTTTTGCTGACCGCATATTCACGAGGATATAAGTGCTGTTTGAGCTGTTACCTACACCAACCCCATTGCTACCAACACTGCCCGAGGGGGGAAAAAAGCACTTCTTGCCAAATACGATGATACGAGCTATGCCCGCACAGAAGCAATACAGTTGGGGCATCCAATCGAATCAATGCCGAGAGGAGGGGAAATGCAACGTGCAGTAATGTAATGTGAGCTTGGTCTGTAGGCATGTCGACCTCTGCCAGTCACGCGAGCTGCATAGTAAGCCGGGTGGAATTCGCCCCGGCAACTTGTACAGTGTTTTGTATGTGTAGAGAGGGATGGAAGGGGGTATTATTTATATTGACAAGCTCCCTGGCCACATGGAGACTTGGACTCGAGATTTTGCATCAGGGTCCCTTGGGACTATCATCACGGCTAGCCACCCGGTTACGGATTCCCCGGCCCGGAGGCTGCTGGGTGGTTTGCCGGACCTCCACGACGGATATGGTTGCAGATACGGATGAAACATATATTATGGCGAGGAAGAACTGAACATGTTAAACTATAAGCAACCCAATACGAGCACAGCTTAGCCGCCCGGTGACCAGCTGAAACCCCAGAGTGTAGCATTGCAACCCTGCCGACACCAACGTGGAAAGGGTTGGAAATTGAGCCCAGCGGAGCAAGTCGAGCATCCAGTCCCGTAAAAGTCGTTCGAGAGGGTTCGGGTTCGGGTTCGGGTTCGCTGACCACATGGAGACCACAAAGAATTTCAACGGCTCACGATTTTGCACGCAAGCTGAGTTGTCATGACGACGCTATTTCAAGGCACATCATTCGTTATCAGATAGATACCACATTATGTCTCTAATTGAACCACCTAGAAAACTCCCTTAAGCCCGATTCCTTTCCCATCCCATCCCATCATGTGGTCGGACATATCGCTCATCCATTTCAATTCCAAAATTTCCCAATATTGCACAATACAGGAAGGCATGAAGCTCAAATAACGCCATAAAGCGCAGTCCAAAAGCCCACCACGCACCTCCAGGTAATCGACGCCTAGCAAGAGTGATCCAAACGCCTTGTCCCAAACTGTAACAGCGAGTTCAGTTACGATACTCGAGCCCGTTCCCACAAGTAATATACACCTCAATGCCCCCTACCAATTATGTGTCGATATGAAAGATAAAACAGGTCTGCTTTTTTGCAAAGTGTCGCCAAATAGTTCGTCAAGTATAATAGACTGACATCGTCAATTAGAGATTCCCCGTGCCCTCCCAGTGCCACTTTCCCATTCTTTCAGAGTAGTGATGCGTCATAACTTCATAGTGTTCTATATCTCGCTCTTCTTCACCTCTAAGCGGATGTAACAGTAATTTCCGATGCTGCCGAAACTGGCGCTTTAGCTGTCCGGTTTTCTGCATTCTTTTCGACTTCCAATTCTACTTCTTTCGCAATCTTCTTGGGTGTATCTTCTTCCGTTGAGTATTCGACCACTGACAATGGTCGTTCAGAATTGGGAGTGGTCAAAGACGACTGATCAATACTCCAACGATCCTCCGTCATACCAGTGTAAATAGAAGAAGTGTGTTTCTTGCTTGTAGTCGAGTCCGAATTGTCTACGGGTGTTTTGATGGACTCATCGTCCTCCGTCGCGCGCTCTTCAACGGAGCCATAATCTGACTCGGCCTCCTCCAGCCTGGAGGTCAAGTCCTCGGGGTCTGTGTCTGCAGGTAACGGAACATTTTCTGGGATGGTGGATTTATTAGGGACAATTTTCTCGACCGACTTCACAATGTCGCTATGCTTGGCTTCTTCATCCGTATCATCAACGGGAAGACTGCCCGGCATGACGGCCTCGTTGGTGGATGGCGAGGCCTTACTAGCCTCATCTGCTTGGAGTTTGTCCGCCAGTGTCTCTCCTAGTAAGACATCGTCGACGTTATTGCCGTGAGTTTGACCGAGATCGGCCGACTTGTTAGATACTATAACGTGTGTCGGACTTTGTTGGGTTTGATCATTTTGGATATCTTCCTCGCCACGCAAGTCAGCTTCGCTGAACGCCTGGCGCAGAGGGCTCAGAGCTGTGCCACTTTCAGTACAGTTGTCGCCTTTCATCGATCCAGAGTTTCTCGCTGGGCTCCTTGTGGGCAGTGGAGGAGGAACTCGCTTGGGAATCGTGACCACGCTACCCTTTGCCTGGATCATTCGCGAGGCCACCGCCCTGGTCCTGGTAGGTTGCACCTGGGCAACCTCAAACACAACGGGCTCTTCATCGGAATCATCCAAATCATCCTCGTCATCGGCATCGTTGGTGTCGTATTCTAGTTCGTCCTCGTCGTCCTGCATCTGATGAGTCTCCTCCTTGATTGAGGCCCCGGTTGGCTGCTCAGTGTCTCGACTACTGCGAGACGACGGGACAGAAGCCCGAAGCCTGTTCCTGGGGGGGATCGCCGGCTCTTCAGCAGGAAGGGAAAGGTCAATCGAGTGTTCCTGGCTGATGTGTCTCAATGGTGTGAAATCGACAGCGGTGTAGTCGACTTCATCATCCTCCTTAACCTCCGGGATGCGGTCAATAGAGACACCTTCGTGGCCATCTTCGCTTTGGCCTGGGCTCGGTGTAGTTTCTGCTGTAGCACCACCAGTTTGTGTTCCCGCATCCGTCATCTGACTCTTGACGGTGCGAGAAGACAATACGCTGGCTCGGTTGCTCTTGCTTACAAAGGTGTCGATGCTCTGTCGTCCAAACTTGGAAAGGGTTGGGCTGCGAGTGTTGGAGTTGATTTCAAATTGGTTGCTCGCCGGTCGCAGACGGGTGCCAGCCTCGCGAATCTCGAGACCAGCCATTTCCAAAGCAAGGACGCCAAACGGATCGGGATCATCGGGTTTGGGGCGTCCAAAAACCGATCGTGGAGACGCTGGTGTAGACTTGGGGGTAGCAATGACCGCGTCGCCAGGGGCGGGCTCGATAGCAGTTTGTTCGATAATTGCCTTGTCATAGTCAGTCCGGCCTTCAGCCATCTTGATGACTTCGAACAATGGCCTGGTTTCCTCAACATGGCGCGCAACATTGCCGGCGAGAATATCCATTTGGGTCACGTCGGCGCCGTAGAAACGCTCGTTCTCGTTGCTTCGCTCCGTGAGAATGCAGCCCTGCAAATTGACGGCTTGGTGTTGGCCGCGGGCTTTCATGTACGCTAAAACTGTATTATCAAGATCCTTCCAGTTAAAGTTGGTATGGTCGGCGTCCATGGTAACTGAGGGGCCGTTGTTCAATGTCACGTCCTCACCAAGAGTGACGCGGGGCCGAGTGATTGACTCCAAAGCAGAGAGATTGGTTACAACAAGGACACAGTCGTAAACATCGACACCTATTATGAAGCTGAGCGTCGGCGTATGAAGCATAATACCTGAAGGCGGCGACCATGTCCCATCGGATTTCCTGGCAATGAGAATGCCGGAGCCACCGGACCCCGTCATCCACAGGCCGCTCCTCATACATGTGAAGACGGCGATGCCTGCAGCGTTTTGTATTATGCGCCTGGGTATCTTTTTGGTGATTTTGAGAGGGGACTGAGGGCCCGAGACTGAGGTACGCGCTGAGGTGTCGCCGTCTATCGGAGCAAGATAGCCATCGACTATTCATTGTCGCCGCCATGTTAGTAACTTGCGTAGAGGACCATCGATAGCAAGGCAAGAAAAAGACATTTGAATAGAGACGAAAAGCACCCGGATTCAAACGCACCACAAAAGGACTTTAAAATGCGGGCTGCCTTGAGGCACTCCATGTCCAGTGTTGAAGGCCAGAAGGCCTCGCGTTGGACCCTGCCGCCATGGCCAGTGGCATTGGCATTGGCAGCGGCAACATTAATCTGGGCAAGAGACTTGGCGACCGAGGAATTAGAGGCTTTATTAGAATTGCTATTGCGGCCGGCCCAGCCAAAAATCCCGCCTGGTTTCAGGGTAGTAGAGGCAGCAGCAGAGCCGGAGGTCGAGTTTCGTTTGTCCCATGAGGGCAGAAGCGATGACATGCGCTGCATATTGGGCGGGAAGGCCAAGGCCGCCTCTCTGTCGTCACCGTCGTCGCTCAGGCGATGACCCGACAGAGAGGAAGAAATCGAGAGTCGGAAGAGGGGCCCAGCAAAGCAGCCTGGCGTGCAGAGATGCCGCCCAAGTCGACGATGGGGGGGGAGGAGGAGGTCGACGATGAGTAGGAAGGACGTCGAGATAAACCAGAGCCAGAAAGCAAGTATTGAGTATTGCGCTGGCAGAGGAGCACTTGGGCACTTTCCATGGAGAACCCATGACCCAGGCGCCCAGGTACTCCGTACTCACTCTTTGATACGCGGGTACATGCAAGGACGTGGTAGCGGGAGAGACCAGCACTGAGTCTGATTCAAACTGGCTCAAGGGTTGACTGGCATCTGGAGCCATCAATGACTGGACATCGCTGAGGCGGCGCTGGGGGCACTGTGGGCGCTGGGCATATCCACTGAGCGTCGCCACGCGCGCTCAAGCATTTTGACCTGCGGCTTCTCGCATCGATGGATCGCTGTGGGCCCCCAAGCTTCTAAGTTTGAACATCGTAATTGCAAGGGCATGCCTGGCGCGTTTACGGTCAAGTCGCACAGAATGTACAGCCATCGCATGTCAGCGCGTCATTCAAGGGTCTGGCCAGTTCGAATCGCTATTTCAGGGACATTGCTCCGTAGCGCAGCCCTGGCCTAAATGAGCTAGTAGGAGAATCCGGGCAGCTTTTTTTTTTTTTCCTTCTTCCACAAATATGATTACAATGCGCGCGCAGTTCACCGACTCGCCGGCACTCGGCCACCTCCTGTCGGCAAGCGACATCGAGCCTATGTGCTGACCCCTAGTCACGAGGTATTTACTATCAATTTTTTTGCCTCACCCAAACTGTCCGAGGGACAGGCGTCAGCCAGCATGCGGCCATCGGGCTTGGAGGCCCGGGTTTCAACACCCGAAACTGCAAGCGCATGCTTTTGGCACTCAACCAAGAGCGAGGCCAGCAACTACCAGCACACACACCAGACACAACAAACACAGTTGAGTGCAGCACATGCAGCCAGTTCGGAAATGTCAGGGGTGTGCCACAGGTGACGTTGGCTCGAGTGTGGTGGCACCAGCCAATTGCTCCAGGGCGATCTGTGCAACGCAGGGGGCTATCCTTGCACTCTAGCGCTTGGCCCTTGGCGCGCCTCCGCATATTTTGCGTATTCAATGTTAACAGTATGGACTGCTGCGACGCGCAGTCTGCGGCAAAACAGGTTTATCCGCCGGCAAGTATACGCTTACATACTATAATATCTTATAATATCAAGCACGATAGTTGGATACATGACCTGGTTAAACACTTGGGCCTCCCACTGTACCTGCTTACAAGTTCTTGGTATGTGGTGGTGATCAATCAAGTTAACATTGAAGGTGTCAGTGTTTCGTTTCAGTGGCAGTCAGTGGTAGCGGGCGTAGTGGGCGCAGTGGGACCAGCAACCGTCCTAACATCAATTGGTGTCGACCAGGGTAGTCGAGCGCGACTTGCGACTTCGTATCGCCCAGCCAGTACCCGGGTACTCGGTGCTGCTGGAAATGCGCCGTACAAGGCTAGGTATCTGGGTACCTCAGCACCCATAAGGACTCGAGTGACCCCGTACTTGCCTCGTTGTTTCGACTTCGATTGTGCCGCGCCTTCCTGGTCACTCATTGATTTCAAATGTTGCCCCGTGGTCAATTCCACGCCAGCACTGAGCACTTGAGACTTCAGATGGCGTCTTTGACCTACCTAAGTACTTAAGTACTCGGCTTGCATCGTTAGACCAGGCATGTATCGTTGATTCAACCCACATCATGGCGATTGCTCTTGTTTCCGTCTTCCGTCTTGCGTGACATTTTCTACTTGCCTCACTCCTTTCTCTTTAGTTATCATGGCCAGCTTGCTTTTTCCACATCGCCTGCTCTAGGCCCATCCAGTTCAAATGACAGGATCTGGTGGACACCGACCCTCCCACGAATCGAACCTTGAAAGATGGAGTCCCCTTCGTTCTACGCACCCAAGCTCCCTGCATCGGATAGCAGTAGTATTATAGACAAACTGAATACTACTATTGACTACGGGAGTACAAGTGCTCCGTAATTACCGAGGACATGCTTACTATCCGGTATTATGCAGGTGACCCGGTCCCAGCTCTCGCAATACAATTCAATTGGGTGCCACGGCCGTGGAACGAATGTGGAAGCAAGCGTAGCCCAAGAACGACACAACGAAAACAAACAAGTCAACCGATCGGTCTTCCGTCTTCCAGGTGCAGCAACTGAGACCTTACGAAGTTACAGGTTTCGGAGAGGACTCAGACATGGCTTCCTATTTCTCCGCATCTGCCACGGCTTCCATTTTACTACTAGCTCAACATCAAACGCTCTCCCACCACCAGGCTCCAAAAGCGTCTGCCGATCGGCCAACGCACATGTGTACTACTCCATGTAAGTTCGTACGGGAACGATAAAGCACCGAGTGTCGTGCATTCTTTTGTCAGTGTGAAGGCATGTCATGGCCGCACGGTTACCGGGCTACGTGAGCATGCATCACAGTGCAACCGAGCATTCTTCCTCTGATAAAACACATTACTGACAAGAATCAAACTCGGATGGATCGTCAGAAACACAAGGGGACTGCCAATATCACTCTAGCCATCTGCCCATTCATGTCATGACAGGCACCCGAGAACTGGCACGAAATGGGTGGCTTTCCCCCCTTTGTTCGGAATTCTAGCTCCCGTGCAGTGCCGCCCGGTCGTTAGTATCACGAAAGGACCCTGGCGCAACCAAACGTCATGTGCCAAGTCGATTGTCGGGCCGTGTCTAGGCCCTGGAATGCATTCACATCTCGCCGTTGTTTGATAACCCACAGGCATATGCGCCCTTACCTTGAAGCTATTCTCGCGCGCCCCTCTGTCCTGTCGGCAACTCATGTTACGCTGTTGCCTGTGTGTTGAATGTTGAACGAATCGGCGATACCTGATACATATGAGGCTCACACAAGAGAGAATAGAAGCTGCAGAATAGGGACCTACTTGGGTAGGTACTTTAGGTAGTGTATGTACACTTGTAGTCAATTTGGCGCGTCTTGCTGGATTGACTAATTAAAAGTAATTTATTTCGGGGTGGTAGGGGTCCCGCTACTAATTGCTGCCCCCCTGCCGCAACGGCAAATTTTGCATGCCAGCCGAGTAACTATCCATGTACTCGTAGAGATGCCAAACTATGTACTACCTACTAGGGAAGTAGGTGCCAGGTACTACCTGGTGAGGTATGCATGTGCATATGAACTTTTTACTATTATGCTTGCTCCGTCTATTCTGCAAGAGATGGAATAGAGCTTGTCTATTACACGGACGCGACGCACGCGACGGACACCATGATGACTACCTACCAAGTACCTACCAGGCAGTAGTGAGCTATCGCCCGATGGCTGCGAATCCCAAGGTCGTGCAACATTCCGCCCGTATTTGAGCAGCAAGGCGATTCGTCATGGTAAGAGGAATGTGGCCAGAAATATCAACAGTCGCATACTAATAACACTACTGATGCACAGGACCAATGCTTGATTTGCGTTTTGAGCGCATGATCAACACTGCAGTACTAGTATTCCGTGCTCCTGAACAGACCCTCCATGTTTGCATACTTGTACTTACACATGGCTGCTACAGTGGGAGACGAAAAGTATCTGACCACAGCAAGTACCTGGCTATCGCGCTCCATAACTGTAATATGCTACAGCATATTAGTGTATACTTGTCGGGGGACAAATATGTTCAGCCACAGACTGTACAGGTAATAAATAGCGTTTTGCACTCAACAGCGATAAATTGAACTGCCAGTTCCAGAGGCATGGTTCTGCAGAACGCAGCTGATGCTACGCGAAGGCGTTGAATTTAACTTTGCCGTCTAGTCGTTGGCGCGGTTGTAAATGACGATGCACATAGTACATACATATATGCTTCAACACACAGATGGCAGTGGCCGTGCGGCCCCTCCACCACATCAATTTTCACAGATGCGGGAAAAGCCTCCGGACGGACAAAAGTGTGAGCTAACCAACAGCAGGACGTGTTCCGAAAACCGCAAGATTGGCGATTGGCCCCCAAAAGCCATCCATCGACGCCGACCCTGCCAGCCGACGCGATCCGTGGGCTTGGCCTTGAAGACGACGCCTGCTCTGCTGCTGACGACTTGCTCTTGAATTGCAGCCACGTAACGCCCTTGTTGCTCGAATTTCCAATCCGTGGCCATCCCTCGAGTTTCGAGACGGTACATATACGACTTGTAGCCTGCGGCTTGGTGCCTGGCGAGCACATTCCAGACCGAAGCGGGAGGTGAGAATGGCCATTTTTAACGCTTGATATATCCATTCTCGAGAGATGCCCAGGTTCAAACCCCAGTGCATGGGCTTCTTTGCTTGAGTCAAAGGAGTGGTGGCATTTGCTTCTTTTGCCGGCGCGGCATTTGCAATGGATAAGTGCTCGCAGTGCTCTTCACCACAAGCTATGTGATCTTGGCGATGCACAAAAAAAAAAGAAAAGAAAAAGAAAAAAAATCACCACGCTCACGTCCTCACGCCGCAAACTAAGAATTCTTGCCGCATACGCCAGAGCATCCCCCCATCCACGACGAGATTTACAGATTCGCCTTTTGCTCCTGCAGTTCCAAATCCACCCATTCAAACATGCCGCGGGCCCTCGTTTCCTCCCCCTTGTACGTGACGACGGCATCGTACCCGCCGACAAAGCCCCTGCCCGCGCCGTCCCTCAACGGCGTATTCACCCTGCCAGCAACCTCGAGCACTTTCCTCCCCGATCCTACCACCACGCTCGCCGTGAACTTCGTCGGCATCCTCGTCTGCCTCCCCAACGAGTCCGTGACAAGCTCGTCGTCCAGGAGCTCAACACGGAGCTCCGTCGTGTACTCGTCAAGGACTCTGCCGTCCGGAACCGTCCGCACGTAGACAAACTTGCGCGGCGGCATGAACCCGTTCCGTACCTCCCCCCACAGAATCTGCCGGCTGTCTCGTAGCTCGACAACGTGGTAGATGAAGTAGTTTGTGGACCTGGCCACTGCGGCGTGCATCTCGAGCGGCAGGCCTGGGGGTGGCTTGCACCGCGCGTATTCGATACAGCCTGAAATAGGAATCCGCTCTCCGGACAGGATGGCTGTCCCGGAGATGGGGAGACTCAAGTGCTCGTAGAACGGGGTGGCTATGAACCACACCGCCTGCGGGCTCATGTCGAACTCGAGCCTGTACTCCCATCCGTGGGTCTCGAAGGCGCCTGTGACTACGGCCTTGTGAGGAAACGTAAACTCCATGCTGAAGTCTTTCCCCCAGCGCAACGGGGTCCCAGAGTCGGGAAACTCGCAGTCCGTGGAGGAGTCGTACCCGCGCACAAAATGGTGGCCCTTGGAAGCGGTGCTTGTCATGACGGTGGTGAGATGTTCTGCATCGTGGACGACTGCCTTGGGCCCGCCGGGTGCGAATTCAGCGTGGTTGAAGATGGTGAGGTCGACGAGTCCTACCAGGATGAGGACATTGAGGTATTGGTAGGGCTGTGGGAGA
Organism: Metarhizium brunneum; assembly: GCF_013426205.1. Taxonomy (NCBI): domain Eukaryota; kingdom Fungi; phylum Ascomycota; class Sordariomycetes; order Hypocreales; family Clavicipitaceae; genus Metarhizium; species Metarhizium brunneum. The sequence goes on along the minus strand of NC_089422.1, from coordinate 7,876,172 downwards.
CGCGGGATGTAGATGCCGTAATGAGTCCATCCCCATGGTCCCCCGGATGCATGGAGCGACGGGCGGATAATGTCCCATGCGTTGAAGGGCTGCGCTGTCCGGGCGGATGCCTCGTTGGGGCCAAAAGCTTTTGCCGCCATGCTACGGATGTTTTCTGTTTTCCGTCTTCTTTTCTCTCTCGAATTTTTGGTGTGGGAAAACGGATATTGGCAGAGCCCGGTAGGTCGCCGTGTGCTGTTGGTGTTGTGTTGTGCCTACATCATACTCGTCTGTATTCCGTACATGAGTTTATATCGCGAGCATGGCCCACATCGTGCCGAGGTAGCGTCTGCCAACATGCGTGTATAAGTGCGTCCGTGACTGGTGCGGACAAGATGCAAGGCTGGTCTCGCCCGTCGGCACTGACATATACTCCAACGCCGGTTCATGATGCGAACCCTCCGTGCGGAGTCTCTCTTTGCTGTAAATCGCACCGTTGACGGGCAACGATTCACGTCCCCTCGGCCCAAAACTTCAACTCCGGCATCTCACCCTGCCTCAGCAGATATTTCTCCATCGGTCGAGCTGGCGCCAGCCATACATCTTCTGGCACCGCTGGCCCAACTTGGATGGCGTCATGATAAAACCAGCACTTTCCGCCGCTCACGGGATCAGTAAATGCCCCCGCTACTCGGACTTGTTCCAGCTTCGCCAGTCTCTCGGCTATAATTGCAAAGACGCCTTCCCACGTATTGGCCTCTGTATTGAGGGCCGCGCTCGGCTCTACATATATGTCCTCTGCCTTGATCAATTGCCCGTCGCTGTCGCTGTCAGTCCCCTCTGAACAAGATATCCCCTTCACATCTACCAGCTCCAACTTCTTCAACGTGTGACCATGTCGTGCCAGAAACACGGCTAGGTTTCGCAATCCAACTTCGGGCCCAATTACTTCCAGAACCTCGAGTTCCGAAATGTAAACCCCCTCCAGAAAGGAAGTGCGTGGGCGAACTCGAACCCAGGGGAGGTACTCCAACCGCAACTCTTTCAACTTCGTCTGACGAAGGACCGCGTGCAGCCCTGCCTCCATGGACAACTCTGATTTTCGGTCCAAAACCAGACTCAACCGCCGTAGCGCCATGAAAAAATCGAATCTAGATGGAGCCTCGGCGATGGCCAGATGCTCATCCGCGCGGCAACACGTTCCAAGCTCCGGTTCGCCGCCAGGATACAGCTCCCCGTTCGGTCCCAGCATGGAGATAGGTTCCAGGCTCAGCGTGTCCAGTCCCGTTGCGGCCTTGAACAATTCTCGCATCACAGCATCCTGTATATCAAACACCTCCCTCTTAGCCATACGAATCGACACATCAGCACTGAACAACCTACACGCCTCACTATCCACATCCCACGGACACCGCGTCCACGTCAACGTTACTTCTCTCAAGGACGGCAGCGACCTGAAGGCTTCTACAGCCAAATCCAGTCGGAACTCCCCCAACGCCTTCTTCTGCCGCTGTGTCTGGAAGTACTGCTCCCACTTGTCGTGGAGAATCTCCGACCGAAGCTCCGGCTCGATTAGATAGTGGTGGCTGAAGGAGTCGTGCAGGGCCTTGTACTCATTCAGCCGGGCAAAGTTGAATGTGACGGAGCGTATTCTCCTCGCACATTCAGGAATCCGTGACAGTTGGTAGAGACGAGCGGCGTCTGGTCGCCAGAGGAGGCCGTTAAACTCTTCACAGGCAAGTAAGCTGCGTGTGCGCAGTGATATCAGGCGGCACACGAGACGGAAAGACCTGAAGTCCTGCAGGTCGAGATGGCTGGCAATGGAGCTGAGGAGCTCGACGGGGAGGTGATCAAGGAGAGAGTGACGGCTGGCGTTCATGGCCGATAGTTCGCTCGTCCGCTTTGTGGACAGCCTGCTCCAAAAGACACAAGGCAATGACAGTGTCAACAAAAGAATAATGGCGAAAAATTAAGATTCAAAAAAACCATCCCCCTCTGGTAACCTTGTCGCGACCCCAGTACAGAAGAAACAGCCAGTCCGGGACGAAACCTCAAAGCTGAGAAGTCAAACACAGCTTCGTGCTCCACCTTGCCGCAGAATCGGGGCGCCGCAACTTCGCCCGGAGTACTTAAGTAGGCAGCGCAATTATCCGCTACTATGTGTGTACAACGTCCCCCAGCTCCGTACGGAGTACTTTATGTACTAGTTCAAGCGTTGGTTGCAACCTCGAAAGACCCACCTCCGCAGCCAGCTCTAAGTGCCTATCACCAACCTCATCCCGACTCAAATTTCACATCCCGCTCGAGTCCCGGTGCTCGAACCGCCCCCGCTGCACACCGCGATCATCGTCTCGCTTCAACTTCTCGTGTACGGTCAATGATTCGCATCCGCTCCTCGCTTTTGACTACACCCTTCCTCCATCGCTAACGATCACCAGCGCCGCAGGACCATGTATTGACACCCCCTCTCCCCTTCCCGTCACCAACCGCGCGTTGCATTCCATCTCATCCAACAACAATGCTCAAGTACGTCAACGGCCGCATTCACCCGCCACAACTACATCCCATCTAGCTAGCATAAGCAAGCATGGGCGACTAACCCCGACGCAGAGCATACAAGAACCTGTCGCCGAAAACGCGAGCTGGTGTTGGTATCGGCCTCATCGCCTGGAGCTTCGCGGGTCTCTATCTCTCTGACCAGGCCGAAGAAAAGTTTGGGTACACGCCATCTGAAAAGGATAAGGAGGAGCTGTGGAGGTGGGCACCCAAAGTGACAACTGTTGATAAGTCAGATACTAGCAAGTAATATCTAGACGGCATTGCACATTCAAGGCGCGTGGTTGGGCACACATGTCGGAACAAGACAAACGCGAGCACATTGAAATCATTCCTTGTTCACATCCCGTTGGTAATAATGGGCCAAAAATACCGTCACAACCCGTGATCATTTCATCTTTCTACCATATAAACGTATTGCGATAAGCAAAACAAGCACTAATTTTCTACATCCGAACCGCCCTTCGTGCAACCTGTCACCATACCAGCGCATATTACCGGACATAGCGCAGCGAAAACATCATTGATCAGTCCAGGCCATAAAAGTCGTCATAGCCCGCCGTAAACCACAAAGCCGACCGACCGCCCTTTCTATCTTGATCGAAGTCTAGTAATGCAGTAACAACTCCCGTACCTCAGTCTATCCTTGGCGTAAAGCGAGAAAGAAAGAAAAAAATAACAAGAAAAGATGCCATTTGCAGAGCCGGGTGCCGCCAGTGGAATTGATGCCCAAAGGCAGGCCAGGCGTACAAGCATGTACATATGAGGCCATCAGGCCGACGCAAACCCAGGCGTCGATATCCCACTCAAAGGGTAGGAAGAAATCCCATGAACAAGAAACCAGAAACCATGAAATGAAAAAATTGGGGGAAAACAATAGAATTCAACGCCTCCAAATGCAACCACCACCCTGAAATGCTTTTAGTTGAGTCATATCATACCGTCTCCTGTCACAATTTGTTTTGTGCATAGGATTCAGTTGTCGACGTCAAGCCCATCCAGAATTGTCTGACTCATGGTGGGGGTAATGGTCTGAATATTCGCGCCAAATCCAAAATATACTCTTCTTCGCCAAACTGTGTAATGGCTTCCTGTACTTCATCCGGCTGTTGTGAAGGGGATGCGCCGACACACTTCATTGCTTTGTATGATGCAACGTATTGGTCCTCATCATCCTGCTCCAAATCGGCAAATCCAGGGTTCAACAAGATATGTCGAGATATGACAGGCAAGAACATGCCTTCCCGATAAACCCGGGTACCATTTTCGCGGAGAGCTGTTTGAGTTGCTTCATCATCATTCCAGCTTTTCTGTAGTTTATCTAGCGCGGACAAAAGCATGACAAATGTGCGAGTATCCATGCCGTGGTGAGCTTCATCAGAGATTGCCGGGTCTATTGGCTGACTTGAACCATCGTATGGTACGATCCAATCAAGAGAAGGAAGTCCGTCCCCAGTATGGAGGTAATTCAGACTGCCAACCTTTTGAGAGAGTCGAATTATAGCAATCATGGTTACTCCCAGTATCGTTTTGCCGAGGGAATTCGTACTTCCCAATTTCATTTGCCAGCCATCATCAAGTAAAACTTGACGAACCAAGTGCAGCTCGGGTTGTGCAGCTCGACGAGTCCCATGTGAATTAACTGATTGGGCTATTTCGTCCCCATTCAATCCGAGAGCCGAAGCGCAGTTGTCAGCGGTAGAGGCATTCCAGGCTGCGTCGTCACAAGGTAGAGGCAAATGAACCTCGGATGGATCAAATTGAGCATGGACGTTGAAGAAAAGTTCGAGAAAAGCATCTAGCATAAAAATAGCATGCATCAGTCGAATGCGCAGCTCTTGTTCTGTCCAAGCTATCCAGTCAAAATGATCGGACTTCAAGTCGTATTGACCATCAACCTCGGGATGATGTAGCACAGAGAAAATCGATAGGTCACCAGAGACGCCTAGCAAACCCAGGCGACGAGACTGCGCAGCTACCATGGGAATTATCTGTAGAGCTCGATGTCTCTGCTGCGAGGTCCCGTTGCCAAAATGAAGTATACTGGTCAGTAGCGCTGCCTGAAGCTCTTCAATAGACGACTTGGTGACCTCGGCAACACCGGCATCATGCAGACTCTCCTCGGAGAAAATTCGACAGTCACGCTCCATAGCGGTCCATAACGCGTCCATCATTTCTTGCACATCTGAGAGCACAACCCGGTTTGAGTAGCATGCGCCAATGCAGCACATGCACGCCGCCAGTCCGGGATGTGCCTCCATGACTCGAAAGGTGCCCGGATGAAGTATAGGAACATGCTCGTGGAAGTGAGTGTACTGGTCGACAAAATCTTTAGTATTATCAGGGGAGAAGTAGAGGTTCATGCCCGTGAGGGTTGGGTCAATCGCCTCGTTTGGGGGGTACAGGAAGTTGAGTATTTGGCTAGAGAGTTGAGAATAAGGGTTTTGAATATTCGTCGGTATGCCCCACATAGAGTAGCAGACGGAATCGCTGGAGCTGCTATCCGTCGCCCCCGAATCGTGATTAGGCCCGGTTTTGGGTGCGATCTGCGTCTGTCCACGATTAGGAGGATGAAATATATTGTTGTTGAGGGGTTGATGCGCACCAGCCTGGAACATCTGAGACCAATCGAGGCCAGATTGTTGGTTCCCGTTAGATCCACCATACATGGGCATTCCGTTCTGACCCGGGGGCATACTGTAGCTAGGCATCTGCTGGTTGTTCATGGAGTTAGACACATTAGCACCATAGGGCTGAGGGGCTCCCATGCTGGGGGCCATGTTATTCCGGTCCTGGTTGGCGCTGCTGGAACGAGAGAGATGACTCTGGTCACCAGCCATGTTATTCATGCCGTCAGAGACGGGAACCATGCCAAAGGGATGAACCATGCCCTCAGCAGGCATGTTGTTCAAGCCATTGAGGTGGTTCAAGTCGGCCTCGTTGCCGAGGCCAACGGCCTTTTGAGCCTGAGCATTCTTTTTAACGTGAGCCTGAGGGTGGGACAGGTGGCTAGCTCCTGTGGGGTTTCCACGGCGAATGGAGCACTTTTGGAAGTGGCGCTTCAAAATGTCACTTCGAGAAAACGTATCACGGCAAAGCACGCACATGTAGGGGCGATCACCAGTATCTAGATACTCAGGTGGTTAGCATGCGCAAGTTGCGCGAGAAGAAACAGTACAGGGGAACAGTGCCACTTGTCTCTTGGGGGGTTTCGAGGCGGGATTGAACTTACGGCGAAGAAGGTGGCGCTTTAAATGCTTTGCATGGAGGTATGTCTTGGTGCAGTGAGGGCAAGGGAACTTGCCGTCCGCGTCCTTGACGGGAATAACGGTGCTCTTCGCACCAGTACCAGCAGTAGGTGCTGCAGGACGACCCGGGGCGCTAGGCAAGATTCCACGGCGACCCTGAGATCCGACAACATGAGTAGGCTGTTCTCCGTCGTGCATGACCGGGTTGGGCTGCATCAGCGATCCAGGGCCATAGGGAGACGAGATACCGGGCTGGGCCATAATACCACCGGGTGGCATAGGACGAAGGACTGGAGGTGCGCGTCCACCAACGGGAGCAGGAGCAATGGGCTGCGGGTGAGACACGGCTGTGGTGGTCTGAGGCATCATGGGCGCAGAGGTGCCATATCCTGGGTTAGGAGGATAAGGATTCTGCGTCATTGAGTAGATGCCAGGTCGCTGGGCCGCCTGCGATGTCTGCTGGTAGGGAGGCACATTCGTGGCCGAGTTTGGCGTGTTGGGAGTGCCCGGCGTGCGCGGGGTATGCGGGTGAGAACCGTAGAGAGGCTGCATGGCGGCGGTTGGAGGCTGCAAAGGCGGCAGAGTCTGAGGAAGTGGTGATCCGGTCTGAAGTTGGTTCGGAGAGATCGCGGTGGGAGAAGGATACGTTTGTGCCGCTGAGGTCCCGTTTATACCATGAGTCGGATAGGGAGAACCGTCCATACTCCAGCGCGAGACGCGTCTCTAGACGTGGGTGGGTGATATGAAGGCACGTCGATGTTGACGAGACGTGAGGAAGAATAGGGTTTGGTGATGATTGAGGCAAACGACGACAGCCGAAAGGACCTCAAGTGGAGAGATAGATTCGAAAAGAGAGATCCGAATCTAGATGGAGAGAGATCGAGGTGGGAGAAGACAGTCTGCGAGGCCCACGCGAAGATGGCAGTAGGCAAAACGGCGTCGTTCCGTTGAGGTGGATGAGGCTCGAGAAGCAAGTCCCTCTTGAGAGGTGTGGTGTGTTTGGGGGAGGGTTCAGAGTGGAGATATGGGTCTTGATCCTTTTTTATTTTATTTTTTTTCCCCCTTCTTCCCTGACCTAAGCTTGATGGGAGGGGAGAACAGCGAGGAACTGCCAGGTACAGAAACCGCGCGTAGGAGAGGGTGAGGCAAGCCGGAATGGTGGGAGGCGTGTAATGATGTGGTCAAGGTGACTTGAGGAAAAACCGAGTGGGTGTGTATGAAAAAAAAACTGCTGAGCAAGTCAAGGTAATGATTGACTTTTTTGCTGGTGTGGTGCTGGTGTGGTGCTGGCGTGTTGGACTGCGGCGGAACCGTTGCGATGCTTGTTCGATGGTGGCAAGTGGAGCCTTTCAAGAACCGCAAGCAGATAAGGGTGGTGCTGGGTCCAGAAAAAAAAAGACGAAGGCGTAGTTGTTTTATCAGCTTCTGTTTGCGTGTCGCGCCAATACTCCGCGGGCTCCGCGTTTGGAAACTCGGGCGCGATGCGATTGCAACGGAAAAAAGAGTATTTTACTTGCGCGACGAGGATTGCACGAACCGTGTCTGCCTTGAGGGGAGAGATGTAGGAGGAGAGTTTGGGAAAGGGGATTAAGAGGGAGGGAAAGAGAGGAAGAGGGCAGACAACAGAAAACAGCAGACTGGGGGACGTGAGCACCACCAGGACGAGAGGGTGTGTGAGTAGAGCGACCAGCGCCGACGCCAGGCCGCGGCGGAAACGCCAGGGAGAGGGCTTGTAACGGGTACCAGTGACCTGTCGCCTCTCGGCTACCGCGTTGGCAAAGTACCCTGGTATCTCAGTACCGGGATACCTGAGGTACTTGGGTACCTAGGCCGGGTACGGAGTACGGAGTACTTGGATTTCTATTGTACAGCGCCGCGACACCATGTACCGAGTGGTTTGCAAGCTCTGGCGAGTCGACTGCATGCTCGCGCACTTTTGACTCGCCGGCGTTTCTTGTGCTCTGGCTGTTCGAGTGCGAAGGTCACGCGTGGCGGTGTTGGAGGACAGGACCCAGGGCCTGTGAACAGGGAACATCGAACGGACATGGCCTGGAGCAGTGTGAAGGAACAGTGAAGGCGAAGCCTGTTCCAGGCGCTTGCAGCGGAAGATATCCACCAGGCCAGGCCTTAGCCTGCTGGCCGGGCCAAGCAATAGCGCACATGTCAGGTATGTACACCCGTCGGTACGAGGGAGAATGGGCAATTAATGCTTCCGTATTAGTGAACATTCCCCTTCCACACCATGCATGCATGTGCCGACTGCGAGGTTCAATATCAATGTCAATGCTGGGCAAAATCCAAGTCGAACCATCGGCTCGTTGCGCAGCTGCCTGAGTCCCGTGCTGTCGCCAGCAGGCTTTGGAAATGCAAAAGTTTGAGATTGATTGCCTTGATACTAGGCAGCAGCCATTCCCCTGACCACTTGGTGACCTGTGAATGACGACAACTGGGACAATAAGCTTTGTCAAGATTCGCCTCGACCTGTGTTCGACAGTCAACAGTCACGTCTTTGTGCCACTTGATGATGACTACAATATCAGCGACTCCAATCAGCTTCGATCCTGTCCCCTGCTCATCCGCCGAATCCGCCTTTTGATCCCAGGGAACACTCCCGAGCAAAGGAAGAAGAACCTTTTCGCTTCCATCCCATCTGGTCGAGTCGCGTATGCCGCCGACATCTGACGGTCAGTCCATTTACTCCGTACAATACTACCAGACATGATTAGTCTAGCTCTCAGACTTGGCAGCCTTTCGCCAGGTTAACCCGTCTGGGACCTCCTGAGACCTCCTACATACTTGGGTACACGTTCTCGCATTGATCAATACGACCGGAGCACCTCCGAGCCTCGGGGTGTCAAAGCGGCCGGGCGAGTACTTCGGATGTAGCCATAATAAGTGAGGCCTTGGTCGCGGTCACCAATCGCACGATTCGGAGCCTTCTGTGCGCGTCTGCCACTGACGCGATGGCTCGTCTATCTCACAACTTTCTTGAGTGATTTTCAAAAACACAATGCTCAAACACTAATATACTAGTGGCGTGCGTACTTTGCACTACGTATGCCTATACATACATACGTAGCAAGACTAGTTAGTTGTATCTTGTTATTCGTCCTTTCTGCTAGATGCATCCATCCAGACCGGACATCATGACGGCCCCAGCGGCGAACGACGGGCACATGGCAGTCTGTTGTTCCAGTCTCTTTACTACAATTACCCTCTCAAAGCCAAGCGCTATTTCCAGCTCCAGCTCCAGCCCAGTCCTATACCGCCAGAGTAGTTCTCAAGAATGTCATGCAAATGGTGCGTCAACAGGGATGCGGCGGTAATGCTGCCGATGCTTCAGACCTCGAAGGCGGGAGGGGTGTCCTGCTAATACAGGGAGGTGAATATGAGCACTTGGGCACTAGAGCCATTGGCGACCGTCTGGTTGCAATTATCCTTTTTTGGATAAACTATATACCTGGGTGCGCATCATATCGACCTTTTTTTCCTCCTCATCTTGTTCCGTGTGACTATCAAAAATTGCGCTCACCGTGATACGCCATCGACACATACAATGAGTAGCACAAACAACTTTAGTCAGTCATTCGGTACCTCCAAGTAGTGTCAAGTCCCAGATGTTAAGTGCACAAAAAAAGCTGCAAATTGGATACTATTGCAAGGCCTCTCAGCCACCCGACTACGACTAGCCATGGAGCAGCAGGCCAGGGATGGATGCTGGCTGCCCAAAGAACCCAAACCCATGCCAATCTGCTGTATTTGTCCGTCTTTCATCCATATTGTGCGTGTTCATGTGCATCTCGGCGACCGAGCTTTTGTTCCTGACAAGCTCCTGCAGATCCAACATCGTCAGCTTCAAGGTCGGAAGACGCCCTCGCTACTACGGCTGCGAGATGTTGTTTGGCTGCCCAATCATCTGGGGCATTCCCACAGTTTGGGGCGTGGCGTAGTGTATGCCAATTCATACATATCTGGATATAGCCTTTTACTCAACGCCAACTCTCAAGAATTGGGCATACTACCTGATTCAATGATCCTTCTGTTCTGCCCCTGGCCACGTAGTGTATTGTATCGTGACCAGATGCTGAGTCCTGTACATCCTCGATTGCTGCTAGTCTCTCACCTGGGCTTCGCTTCGGCGAGAAAGCTTATTCCCTGTTCATCGTATTTATCAAAACCCATTCGCGACGTCCTGGTGATATACATGCACACATAACTATTCAAGGAGACTCTTAATACGACAGGCAATGCAGGCATTAGCGCAGTAGGTTCAGCTGAATCGTCGTTTTAGCTCAGGTAGACCTCTGTCCAGCCTCTTTGATCTTGCCAACCTCTCCCTGGCTGGCAAACTCCTATTGGTTTGTCAAATCCGCGCTAGTAGCTGACGACAAAGTCAGATCTGAAGCCAGCAGTCTGTCGACATCATTCCTGGGACATGCCGAATGTCTTGATAGGAAATTGCTTGTACGCTGGATAGTAGGACAACAACGTAGCATTGACAGTAGTACTGGCCTGCTATATTCCGTATAGAGAAGTATGATGCATATGCAATCCAGCTCCTAAAGCCATGTTGGAATGGGCCTCTTCTCGGACCGTCGTGGGTTTTGGGCCTCCACCTGCGCACCCGGCAAGCCAGGCCGGACCATGAATGCCGAATGGACTGACCAGCGTCGTATTATCTAGAAGGGTTCCATTCAAAGAAGGACGACGCATGCAGTGCCGTAGACTTCCAAGTGGCCGCCGTGCGATAATACTAATGGTACTAATGCGCATCTGTCGGGCCTTGTCCTGCCGGTACGGACATCGCTTCCTCGGGTACAAGTCGTTTCCAACCCTTCGTACGGAGCGCTCCGCCGCATACATGACTCTCAGTTTCTGGGCATCACCGTAGCACCAAGGCGGTACAATACTCCGTACCGTACCGAAAGTGAGGGAATAGATTCGACAAAGCGCACTCCTTCCTCGCTCTAGCCTGGCGTATCAGGTGATGTTGTTTCGGAGCAGCCACCACCAACAGTATCCCTTGCTTCCGCCAACTCACCGCATCGTGAACGGTCTTCCAACAATGGCACAAGCCAGGGTGTGAAATTCTGCTTGTCCTCGTGGCGGACATTGTGCCGCCAAAGCCTTGGCATTGACAAGGCAAACCCCACTGCCCGATCCAGGGACTCTGGATTTTATCGCGGTTATCCGGGAAGCGCTGCTCGTATGGGGCTGGGGCTGCTTCTGGTCAGTTCCTCCCCATGCCAAACCAGCCTGGTGCCTGTTGCAAAATGACATAGTGACGGGTCTCGGGCATGGCCAACAGAACCGCAATTAAGCGCTGGGAGGGGCTGTGGTCAAGTGTGGAACGGAACCGACGGGGACTGAGATGATGTGCAGGAGAGGAATATTCGTTGACCAGGGTCCACGAGTCAAGCACCGCACATTTTTGTGGTGGCGGAAGGTGGAGAAGCCAACACTAACAGACGCCATTGGCCAGTCTATCCTTTCGAGACCTTGCCGAAAAGGCAGAGGGGCGTCTGGTGGGAGACACTTGCATTTTTTTTTCATAGGCACCAGCATTATTTGGCATTGGCAACAATGACTGGTCTTTGTTATGCCAGGCAAGCACAGCAACCACCTGCTCCTACTACCTGCTTAGACCTGGATAAGTCATGAGCCATGAGCCAGCCCCTGGGCGTTGATTTTCCGTTTGGCGTGTTAACCGCGCGCTCTTCTCTCCGTGCATTTTTCATGTCGTGCATGCCTCATCAGACGGTCGCCTGATGAGTGCAGTGACAATTTTTCCTGCGCATGAAGAAGAAAAGAAAAGGGGGAAACCCCATATACAACACACAATCCGGAGTGCAACACACTGCACAAAAAGGTCAGTCGCGCTGATTTGTGAAACAAATGTTGCTGGATATCAAGTTGCTGACGGTATTATGCTCCATCCAGTCCGATTCCTGCCCCTGGGCCGACGTCAATCCATCCAATCGCTCTCGCAACCGTCACGACTCCATCTACTACTGCCAGCCCACAAGGCAGATCCTGGTGGAACCGTTCGACTTGGGACCTGTCTTCAGACCCAAGGAACTGGCCCCCATCACACAACCCCTCCAAAATCCCGTTGTTCCAGCGGGCAGCAGGAACACCATAAAGCTTCTGGAGTGCCCCATCGAAGCTTTTCTGGCCCCCGAACTTCTGAGGAGGCTGGTGGAGTCTTCCCGTGACGAGACCACAGAAATTGGAGAAGCTGGCCTGTCTTGAGGCGACATCTAGAAATCTACTTTGCGTCTTCCACATGTACAACGGCACACGGCTAGGGAAATCCAAGCAATGGCCTGGGAAGCAAGTGGCCGCACCAGACGGGGCCCTGGGGCCAATTGCGGCTCAATAAAGCCCTGTGGCCCATTTTGACGGCAATCGTAATAAACAAGCCTGGCACCCTTCAAAGACAACATCTGAAATCTCGCGATAGGCGGCAAGCCGGCTGGTAGAATTGGTGCCTCTTGCGCAAAGGAACGCCGTCTGTACTCTCCCCTATGTTCTGTACCTACTCGCGTACTCCGTTTTGGAAGCGCGGAAAGTTGGCCGATACACGTCACCGCTATCGGCCACAAGGTCGGACAATGGCCGAGGTACAATCGGTCTTCCTGAGCCAAACAATCCCTCGTGAGCTTGAGGAATTTTTCACAGGGAGAAAATGCCACCGACGCTTTCAGCACTTACTCACTCCCTTTGGCCAGTCGCGAAAAATACCCGGCTGACCGCGGCCGCACCACCCCGGACCAGCCCAGGTTGGGCTTTGCAGCCACTAACGATCCCTCATCCGCGGCAACGCGGAATTTGTTGGTAAAATATCTCCCTCCGCCGCAAAGTCTCATTGCAGACACGGTAAATTAGCCCGCATTCATTTGAGGCAAAATACCAGGCTTCCTTTGCTTGGAAAGGTATCTGAAATGAATCGCCCACAGTCGTGCGGTGCCATGCAATAATACATAGTCTACCTACTTAGGTAGTTACCAAGTGCGAACGGCGATGCAATGGTACAGGGGGGTGTCAGAGACGCACGCTCAACTGACACACGACGCAGGAGACAGATATATACTCCGTATAAGACGTGTGATATCGTATCGCCCTTGGTATGCATACTAGTATGATACAGAGTAGCTACCTACCTACCTAGTAGGTAGCTAGGTACGGTAGCCGAGTACGGACCGCGGAACAAGGAGTACGGTTTATTGGAATAATTGTCCTCCGAGTGATGAGACCTGGTTGCCCACACCCCTCGGCCATTTGACAAGACGATGCCACTCTGTATTGTAGGATTCGGGCTTGCAAGTCTAACGATTGGGGTTGCATGATTGTATAAGGAGCGCCGGCAGCTTTGAGGAATTATCTTGACAAACATCCGGTTCGCGCGGAATGCTGTCCGTGTACAATACGGAGTACTCCGAATGTAGGAAGTAGGCAGTACATATGTACATGAAGATGACAATAAGAAAAAAGACAAGAATTGAAGCACACCCACGCCCTGCCCACGCCCACGCCCACCGCCCGCCTAATGCCCACGTCCATGCCCATGCACTCATGGTCCAGTCACAACTGCCGACATTTCTCCGACGCGGAGTGCACGGGCTGGCCGCCAACCGCGTTCGAAATGGAGAAGGGCGAGTAAAAAGTCAAGGGCAGCTGGCAAAAGGGCAGGCCGGCAGGGTACGACGTTCGACCACGCACTTGGGCCCCTAGCCAGTTTCCACGGGCCATGATTCCCTATTGGTAAGCTTGTCCTTCGTCTGAAAAAGTCGCCGTCTGACTTTTGTCTGTTCGGCATCACACGACAGCGCGCGAGTCAAACATCAAACACGGCGGCGATTATTTTTGGACATCACATGGCGAGTGCTGCGACTCATAACGCTTGACGGCTGCTTCAGAGATGTGTACTAGTTATCCCAATGCCAACAGGCGAGCATCGGAGCCTGGTCAACCCTGGCAAAACCTGGCTGCTGGCAATGTCATCGCGAAGGACGCCATGCCTAAATCGGGAATCAAGTCCGCCTTGCGCCCAGCCGTCTCTGACTGGTTGTGGTGAGAGCATGTCGCGGATACCTACCTGCCTTGCTCACAGCAGATCCAAAGTTGCACCATCCACACTACTCCGTACGGAGTATTACATACACACATCCTATGTATGTATGTACAGACAGACAGACAGACAGACATACTACCTACCAGGTAGGTAGGTACGGACACGCTCTCAAACACCCAGCCACAAAAGGCGCGTCTTGTCGGAACTGCTGAAAATGGGATGCCGACCGTTCTCGTACGTCGTGCATATCACTGTTTCATCATCGCCGCCGCCAGATTACGAGTGTAGCACGTCGCACAGTATCCTCCATCTCCCTCCTGCGTCTGGCTCTGCGTCTCTGCCAACATGATTCAGCAGCGGCAAAGCCAACTGCTAGTACGTACTGTACTGTACGGTACGGAGTACACATGGAGGGTGGCAGGCGATCGCAAACAAACGCGTAGCTTGGCATAATAACAAGCCAGCTGCCAAGCAACGACACAGCTCCATCCAGCTAGTGGTACATAGTACTCTGTAAAGTTGATCTTCGCATTCGCAACACCGTTCGATATGCAGTTGGCGGCGAGCGTGCCGGAGATTGTGCCGAAGACAAAGGCTCCGAGTGTTTGACAATACTCCGCCTGGGTGCATAAAGTAATCGCCGGTGTTGGGGATGGGGTTCGCGGGTAACAATGGCCCTGTGGTTCTTTCTCCCTTGTGGTTTTGCTGTCAGACTGACGATGGGCAGCATGGCCAACCAACCAGTCCTTTCAAACTTAGCGAACCACCCTCTCCTTCGGGCTTGTCCCAGGTATCTGGCGCCGCTCTCTCTGGTCGACTCCGGTTGACCCAACCAGAACCAGACCGGCCCAGCCCAGCCCAGCCCAGCCCAACTAGAAGAAACCCCTCCAGTGGCCACTGTGACATTGGAGAAGAAGAACCACTTCATTGACCACCCGTCCACACCACGTCGGCAGTCAAATGCGTGCCTGGCTATGAAAGCGGGCCTTCAGAAGAGCCTCATGTGGAGAGCGATCCATTTCCTGCCGCTCCGAGAGAGACCCATCCAACCGCGTCCCACAGATCCGTTGATAAAAGAGCCTCAAGATCTGTCTCGATAGAAAAGAGGTCATCGCATCTCTTGTGCAACCTCATACCGTTGCCAGGCGGGGAGGAGCGATGGGACAGGTGAGCTTTCGTTGGGAAACAGACATACATAGCCGCCAGCAGCAACACAGCCAGCCAGCCACGAACTCTCTTGTCGGCTAAGCTGATCGGGCTCCTCGGGCCTCCCTCCCTACCTTCTCCAACATTCTGGCTGATTGCACACCCCGGCTGTGTTTGCCTCTCAAGACCATGGGATTATTTTGTAATTACAAGACGACGGCCCAGCGGATACTCGCCGCTATTGCCGACGTTGTGAGTTGCGGTCGTCCTGCCAGCGCTGCACGCGTTGACGGTCCATAACGAGCGCAGGTCTTCTCAGTCAATTCTGGTTGTTGATACAGAAGGGGGGCAACGGTTACACAGCATACGGATGGCATGGCATGTACATACAACGGAATATTCTGCTTTGCCACAGTTATGGGCGAACGGCGTGTGCATGGGAAACACCTGCAGCCAAGGGGTTTGGTGGCGCATCCACCATACTGAGTACTGAGTACTGAGTACTGAGTACCTGGTACTTGAACGACGTGCTGTGGTGAAAGCGCGAGTCAGACAAGTTATTTCCACTTACGGAGTACCTAGGAAGCCGGGGGAATAGGACACGACAGGAACAGACAAAAACGGAGTCGATAATTCATGGCGCAAACCGCCGACCTCGGACGAACTCCGGCACGATCGTTTGTCATATTTTACGACCTCATGTTGCAGCAATGCCCTTGCAAATTGTCGAGCTGCCGCGTGCAATTCTTTTACTTTTGCATTTACCGAGTCTCTAGCCGGGGTCTGGGTGTGCACCATTGTGCGAGACCCAACGCCAACAGCCAACAGGGTAGCCAAGCCGGTTGAGCCATTCGGCCCATGGATGAGATGGTGGCGTCAAGACCATGTTCATGTTGACCATGCCGGCGCATAGAGAACTGACTCTGTGCGGTTAGCCCGTCGATGATTGATGGCTGACAACCTCACCTGTCGTTCATGTCGCCTTGATTCTTCAACGCCCTTGCCTGGGATGGCGTCCCAATCATGGGTTCCAAATCCATGGCGCCGAAATCAAGGTTTCTTTCCTCCTAAACCGGTGGCAGGCATTCGTCTCTCTCACTGGAATTACATTTCAGCAACAGGCGGTGGACAATAGTACGACGTAGTAGCCAGATCTCCGTGCAAGCGTGCATGTACATTGCAACATGGGAGCCCATAGAAGACGTCACTTGGTCAGGGAGGTCCGCCAAATAACCCTAGGCTCTGGGCGTTGCTAACAAGGGATGCTAACAAGGGATGCTGGTCCGTCTAGCGTGAACTTTTGCAGGGTGTGAGATGTACGAGGTACATTTTGCGCGCGCTTTGCATGAAAGGACAAGGAAGAGCAACACCTGTCACAGCTTGTAACGAGTGGTTGACGATGTCTGTTGCGCTGACTGGCCAAGCTCGTCACAGACAATCAATCAATCGTTTTTTTTTCTAATCTATGTGCGTATGTGCGGTATGGACTACGTACATGGTGCGTATTCAATATTGTGTATGTACATATGCACCACGAGGTACGGAGTACGAGAGACAACGACTCTGAGTAACTGAAACATCGTCAGATCCCAGGTGCTGTGTAATAAATAATATTTGGCACTTTCGAGCAGGATTGCCTTGGACTCGCTTTATCAAATATGCAATCTGGGTCTCTGTAGAGAAGGTTCTTCACTCGAAATGAAGGAACATGCCAACAACCATATGCAAAGAGACGTTCTGGGCCACCAGGCTCCGAATCCAGGTGCGTCCAACTTGACTATTTGGTGTCTATCTACGTCAAGCTCGCCTGGCAAGTTCCGCACCTAATCCCACCCTTCTCCGAGGCAATAGGGAGGGGATACGGAATACTACTACGTATTGAACGATGGGCACAGGCACAGTACGGAGTAGATCATCAGACCCGGGACCGCAGAGAGACAGACGGTTTGGCTACTGGAATTCCATTATCCCATTAGGAGAAACACTTGTCCCGCACCGCCACAATCTAAAATAATGGCGGTGACACCGACGATCCTACTCTCACATGGAAACGACGTTCTACCAGTCGAATCCTAGTATTGTCTAGTGACAATCATGTATGACGACTGTCCGTTTCTTGGGCGCAATTTTCACATCGAACTCGGGATCATAGACAGTGGTAGCGAGTCGTGTCGTTTGGACCAAGCTCCTCCCAAGGGGGAAACCTGGCCGAAGATACCGAGAGTTTGGTGAAGGCTTACCGCCACAAGAAAAATGACCTGCATGCTGATTCCATACCAGTCGGGGAGTACTAGTCCAATTTCTCACCTACCAACCTTGGAGGTTGTGCGAGAATGACCAGACTGTGCGAGGATCGGATTATGGATTATGTACCTGGTACAGGGGCATGTTCACTGACTGGCATTGGCATTGGCATTGGCATTGGCATTGGCATTGGCGTTGGCGTTGGCGTTGGCATTGGCATTGGGTTATCATAACACCCTTTTCTTTCACAGGCTGGGAGGTTGACACGCGTCCAAAACCGAGCTCAGGTTGTCTTCTGGGTTTGACGCCCTCCAGCAACAAAGTTTCCCTCAACTCACCTAGCACACCAGATGCACCAACGCACCAATGCACATGCGAGCTCATGGGTGGTGGTTGGCTCAGGTGAGCGTAACTTGGTACAGGTTGCGAGCCCGAGAACAGTTCATACCGCAGACGAGTATCCCGGACGTGCACCACCATCGGGCTCACTAGTTGGTTTTGCAATGCCCTTCCAGCCAATAGTTTGGCACAAGGTCGTGCAGTCTGCGCGCTCGCTCCGGTGCCCGGACTTGCAGAGGCTCGAGAATGCCATCCACAAGCACGACGGAGCGGACGAACGAGCGAGACCGTCGTCGACAAAAGGTCGCCCGGGATTCGTATACCTTTGTTTTTGGCTATATGAACAGATACTGTTTCACAGAGCCGCGCGATACGGTTTGCCACCACTTGAAAAAAAAAAATGTGTACGTAGCTGTTGCCCGGCCGGCAGGCAGGACTCCGGTCCTTGGATCATCGAGGTCACGGGTGACAGAATTCCATCGTATCCGTCATGCTGCCGGGTGCCGGCCGTGAGCAAATCGCCGTCGCCTGTACACTGAAGCAGTGCTGGCCTGCCAGGCAAGGGGGTTATGTCGTAATGGGCGAGCATGACTTGATGACAGAGCTGGCGAGTTGGAGAGGCACTGCCTCCTGCCAAGAGTCGGCGTTGGATGCAGCTTTATGCATGATCCGTTATGCTTTTGTCCTTGCTTCGCCCAAATTTGTGCCTCCTTGCGTCGAAGCAGGTGTGGCATTAATGGGACCTGGCTTTATGCTCTCTTGTTGGTTTGGTTCTCTAACCGAGAACAGCCCTTGCTGTCGATGCCATGGTAGACGGTTCGCTCATGGCAAAGTTGCTTGAATCGAAACCTTGGATCGGATTTGTGAGCGAAGGGGGGATAGCAACGACACGAGATGACAACTAAGTGACGATTAAGGCATGTATGTTTGTTTGTATGCGGAGTTCCTCGTGCCGCCAAGTATAGCCTCGGGTGAAGGCTTCGAGATGGAAGCATATGAATGAGGCTCAGACTGCATCAACTGCAGTTCCCTCCCGTAGATGGTTGACAACCATCTCTATCCTATGCTTCGTCTGTCAATAGGAAGCCTAGTTAGTTAGTTGATCTAAGACGAGAAGACTATGCAGATGGCTGTAGATTCTGCAACTCCTCCTGTGGAGTCGGTGGGTTGTTGAACTCGTAGTGGAACCGATTTGGGAGCATTCGGGACCACAACCCGCACGCCGATATAGTACAATTGTCATGTTGGAGGCCTTTGTTGCTCAGGATGGAGATGCGGATTCCTATGGTCTATACGGAGTCTTTGGGCGACTTTGCAAAGCTGGCCGGTAGGGTCTCGCATCAACGACAACCGTGAAGCTGCGTTGGGGAAGATTTGAGCAGACACGTTTAGAGTCGAGTCTGAATTGGTGTACTTGATACTATATCGTGACAGGAGACTAACGCGTGGTTATATTTCTCACCCGACGTTTGATGCACTTGAATACATGGCGATAAAATTGGATATGGACACGCAAGGGTTACGCTACCACTCAACTCATGTAGCTTGACGCCTGCCGGTTCTCAACGCGTAATTCCTTGCATAGACTCGGCAAACTTTTATTCTGTGTTAATGGTGCTCCGGCGCCTGGCATGGAATTGTCGTGGCTGTGGTTTGGGAAGATGATGCTCGGGGAAGGCATGATGCCCCTACAGGGTAGCTAGGTATTGGAATTTTCATCGGTGGGAGACTTAAGCAGCGTTAACTACTTACGAATACCTCCTGTGTGATGTTTGATGCCATGGTCGTGATGCACTGTTCCTCTTGAACCCCGGTACTTTTGGATGGTGTTTGTCGTCTATCTTTTCTCGTCTGTTCCTCCATAGGAACCAGGTCCCTTTGAGAATTGCGCAGGGATATCATTACTGCTGGTTCGGCGTGCTCGAGCCGGAGAACACTTTAATTCATCCAACAAGGTTATTTCACAATGTCTGCACAGAGAATAAAGATTGACACGATCGAACGCAAAAATCATCAAGTGGCATCCAAGAAAGGAGACCCAAAAACTACATGCTACCGACTAAACCATCGAATCAAGGCTGTAACCAGTTCATTTGCACCACACAATCATTGGGTGTGTCCAGGGTAGGACACACGAGACGGGGCTGACTCAGCAAGCATCCTGGATTGGTATATCCAATCAAGTGGCGTCTGGGCGAGTCGCATGTCGAATTTTGTAGCTTTGGTTGAACAGGGCATTATTCGACGGCCATCGTCGACGGCCATTGTCATCTCCATCTAATTTCCTTCACAAAATGGCCAGCTCCAGTGCGCTGCGGCCATCTGTCGGCTGCTTATCACGAATTGGCTCGCATTTTGCCTCGTCCCGGGCGGCTACATTCTCGACAACGGCGCAGCAATGCAAGCGCAAGACGAAGGACAACAACAAGAACCGCGGCGTCAGCAGCCTGTATGGATCAGGGCCTCGAGAACATCTTTCCATGTCTGACATACCTCTACCCAAGCCACGAGACTTTAAACCAAAAGTAGCGGTTGATGAGAACCACGGCCTCTGGGGTTTCTTCCCGGAATCCGGAAAGGCGTTGTGGTCGCCCAAGGAAACCGAGGAGCACGGAAGAGCATGGTCAGTGGAAGAGCTTCGAAAGAAGTCGTGGGAAGATTTACATTCTCTCTGGTGGGTGTGCTGCAAGGAGAGGAACATGCTTGCGACCTCCAAGGCGGAGCTAGCAAGGGGCAAGTTTGGCTTTGGTGACCGGGAAATCGAGGCACGAGACGAAGAGGTATGCTACTGTCTGGGAGTCTTGACCTTTTTTCCTGTTGAATTCTATCCCTGGACACCCATGGTTTGTTCGAGTCGTGTACTGATAACTGTTTTCTCTACGCAGGTCATGAAAACCATGCGAGCCATCAAGCATGCCCTCACGGAACGATATTACACTTGGCAGGATGCCATTGATGTGGCCATGTCAGATCCCGAGATTGACATGCACGCCGAGGACGGCCAGGTGTACAAGCCCTCAGCGTATGAGGAAGAGGTTGCTGTCGAGGATGCCTGGGCGAAGGAGAAGGGTGCAGAGCAGGAGCCCGTCAAGGCCGACAAGGAACTCAGCCGGTGAAGGAACAAGACGTCGCAGTCATGTCCAGACACTGTGATTCCGGGCAAAGTAGTAATTTTGGCGGGTAGGTAGCCAGGGGCTTGCCTGGTCGCGTGTACATTTAGAACGACACCTGTAAACTAAGATATACCGGGAATCGAAGACACCATGTTGTCTTATACCGTGGTCTTGATGGTGGTGTCCTGAGTGCGCCGCGTACTCCGTACTGGGTGCGACGGGTTCACGGGAGTACGGAGCACAGAGCACAACATATTGCACGTCATATGCTAAAGGTTAATATCTTCGGGAGCTTGCGTCTGTTATTATGTTATTAGACAATGGGCTGAACTACCCAGGTACTAGGTAACTAGTTGTGGCATGGCGGGATGTGTACACATGTAAATACTGCGACTACTATTACTACCTACCTAGGTACTCAAGGAACCTGTCTTCATCGTCACATTGGACTTTGGACAATTTGCCGGCACTCGTTGGCCCAGGAATATGACACGTCAAGCCGCGGTTAATTTTCCGGCTCATCACCCATCACCGCTCTTTATTACGGATGGATCCCAGACGAGATTGAACAGACGAAGACCGCTTGTCTGGATGGCATGGCAATCGATTAATGGCTTGAAATTCCCCACACCTCACCGACGCTTGGTTTCGCTCTCTCTCCTCGCCCAACCCCGCCGCTTGCAACCCCTCCACCCAGATCCAACCAAGCCAGCTCCTTTCAACTTTCATTATCACCACGGCTCCCAGACCAGAGACGAAAACGAACAGAAGACTACGCAGCGGATACTCAGACCGTCGCCATGGATGAGATTGCAAAGGAGTACGATGTCATTGTGCTGGGCACTGGTGAGTTTTGAAGCTTGACAGAGTAGAGTTCCACCTGCGTTTCGGCAGTTGCTGTCGATCTGCAGGGAGCTTTGTGCCTTGTCTGGCTGAGCAGTCCAACTGATTTTCTTACTAGGCTTGACCGAATGCATTCTCTCTGGGTAAGCCAGACATGTTTTTGGACTATTCGGGGTTGACAGGAGCGTGAACTGACCAGGTTGCTGTTCTCGTTAGTGTGCTGAGCGTCAAGGGCAAGAAGGTCCTACATATTGACCGCAACGACCACTATGGCGGGTATGTTTTCCCTCTTGCCCACATTCTTTCCGTCATGGGGCGTGCGTGTGCCCTTGATCAAGGCCGCTGGCAAGCAACATACGAGTAAAACTGCTAAGCAATCTTTGTCCACAGTGAAGCCGCGTCGGTGAACCTCGAGACGGTACACACTCTCCCCAATTCACTTGCTGCCGCCGCCCCTGAACCTTTCGTCTCTGACAGTGTACATCACGTATAGCTCTTCAAGAAGTATGGAAACTTTAAGGCTGGCGAGGAGCCGTGGACGAAATACGGCCGACTCAACGACTGGAACATTGACCTTGTTCCCAAGTTCCTCATGTCCTCTGGAGAGTTGACCAACATTCTCGTCTCCACTGATGTTACCCGATATCTCGAGTTCAAGCAGGTTGCCGGCAGCTACGTTCAGCAAGGTGCTGCCAACAAAGCCACTGTTGCCAAGGTACCCTCTGATGCTGGCGAAGCTCTCAAGTCCCCTCTCATGGGCATCTTTGAGAAGCGACGCATGAAGTCATTCATTGAGTGGGTTGGCACCTACAATCCCAAGGACCCAGCTACTCACAAGGGTGCGTATTCGCCCTTGTATCCAGTATTGATGCCCTGTGGCATACATACGCTAACATGTGCGTAGGATTGGACTTCAATACCTGTACTATGAAGGAGGTCTATGATAAGTTCGGTCTCGAGACTACCACCAAGGACTTCATCGGACACTCCATGGCTTTGTACCTTACCGATGACTACATCACTGCCAAGGGACAGGCGCCCGAGGCTATTGAGCGAATTCGTCTGTATGGCAACTCCGTTGCTAGATACGGAAAGTCTCCTTATATTTACCCTCTCTACGGTCTTGGCGAACTGCCCCAGGGCTTCGCTCGCCTCTCAGCCATCTACGGCGGCACTTACATGCTCAACACCAATGTGGACGAGCTGCTCTATGATGGCGACAAGGCTTCTGGTATCAAGGCTACCATGAAGACTGGTGCTGAGGACATGAAATTTGAGACCAAGGCCAAGTTGATTCTCGGCGACCCATCGTACTTCCCCAACAAGACCAAGATTGTTGGCCATGTCCTGCGAGCTATCTGCATTCTCAAGCACCCCTTGGCCGGAACCAACGACAGCGACTCGGCTCAGTTGATTATTCCCCAGTCCCAAGTTGGTCGCAAGAATGGTAAGACCCCTTCTCCCAAGGAACGCACAACAGGTTGAAAATGCCACTAACAAAGATTCTGCAGACATCTACATTGCTTGCGTGTCATCGGCCCACAATGTCTGCCCCAAGGGCTACTGGATCGCCATCGTGTCTACCATTGCCGAGACATCTGCCAACCACCACCTCGAGCTGCAGCCTGGTCTAGAGCGCTTGGGCAAGATTGAAGAGCAATTCATGGCAAGTGCCCCCTAATTTTACTATTGAGCCGCTTTTTCCTGCCCCTTGGTTCATAACCCTGCGAGCTTTTTGCGCAATCTCGCCAAAGAAATGAGATCATTACTGCGATGTCTTTTTGCCGCTAACAAGTAATTTCCCAGGGCCCGCCGATCCCCATCTATGAACCCCTTGAAGACGGCAAGAAAGACAACCTCTTCATCTCCAAGAGCTATGATGCAACTAGCCACTTTGAGACGACAACCGACGACGTCAAGGACATTTATCGCCGCTGCGCCGGCGAGGAGCTTAAGGTCGAGGGCCTGAGAGAGGGCCTCAGTGTTGCCGCCGAAGAGTAGAAACAAAACAGATTTACCGGTTGAAATATACAAATTCAGAAGATGGTAGTTTAGGCAGGGCAGGATGTTGTTTTTAGAGCTACGTATGGTAGAGGATTGCGTTGTCTGGGTAACATCTGTTCTTTTTATGCAAATGTGCTTGAAATAGCGGCAAAGAAACATGTTTCTTTTAATCCTTCTTCTTTTCTTTTTAAAAGTTGGCTACATTGATGAGATTTGTTATTTCGGGCAAAAGAATGGCGAAGCCAAGATCACTGGCACAATGACGCATTGTAGTTGATGTTTGTGTGACCTGGCCCCGCGTCTGTTGAGCACACCTTGCCAAAAAATTCTGCGATTCACATCATACTTGGAACCGAGCTAGAGTGTGCTCTTGGAACCTAATCATGTCGTCATGTATATGCCATCTACACTATTTAACGGAAAGCAACTTTTGACTGATTTCCGCGTGCGCTCTACACAGCATCACCACAGGCGCCTCGTTTCTCACATCTTCGTTTTTACTACCCCTTCAACTGAGCCAGTTCCATCCAATCCGACAAAACAACATACGCCCAACTCCGGAGCAGACATTGATAATAATCCGAAAATTAAGTATCTTCAAATAGAGAACAAAAAAAGCATTTCTACTCATGTCCCGTTTTTGGTTGAAATTTATCGTCGACCAGTCTTGCCGATGCCACGCTTGCCAGAGTACTAAAAAAAAAAGTCAGATGATGATTCTGTAAATTAAAAAACAAGAAAGAATGAGAGTCACAACTTACGAGATGCTTTTCTAGAGAAACGGTAGTGTGTCTGTCGGCTTCGCCCTGTCGAGCCATCCTGTTCATTCTCTTCTGGTTGAGCTTGGCGATTCTCTCGGCCTTTGACCTCGTCAGTTCGTCCTGGACACCGTCCTCGCGGCGGTTGGTGGTGGGCGCTCTGCTCATGGAGCGAGCACGAGAGCGCAGGCGGTCGCGGGGCTTGGAATCGACATCCATGGAGTCGGCGTCTTCGGTGCCCAGGCGGCTGCGAGACATGGAGCGTCCGCGGCGGACATCCTTGGGTTGTGCGCGGTCGGCGAGGTTTCTGGTGTCGACGCCCAGCTGATCGAGGGCGTCTTCGAGCTGGGAGAAGGACTTCTTGGTCTTGCTGCGGGGGATAATGGCCTGGTTCTTGAGACGCTTCTTCATGCGGGCTTCGTTGCGGATGAGCTGCTGCTTCTCGCGGATGAGCTCGGCTTTTCGCAAGACCTCGGCCTCTTCGTCGTCGTCAATCTCCTCGTCGGAATCGTAGTAGCCTTCCTGCTCGAGCTTCTCTTCTTCTTCTTCCAGAGCGGCAAGCTTGGCTTCAATGTCAGGATCGATGAAGTCGTAGACGTTCTTGCCGTCAAAGATCTCGGGAATCTTGTCGTACTTCCACTCAGGATTCTCAAGGAGGTAGTCTGCGCGCATGTCGACGTTGAAGACGCCGGCACCACCATTCTCAGCCTCGACGTCTCTGGCCAGCTTGCGGCGCTCCGGATCCTCCTTCTCATACTTCTTCAAGTTCTTGATTCCTTCGGGAATAAACGTCTCCAGAGACTGGCCACCCATGGGCTGGGCAACGTGAATACGGGACATGACGTCGGCCAGACGACCGCCAATGTTTCCACTGTTGTTTGTTCCAGCCTTCAGCTTTTGGTTGACTCGCTCGGCAATGAGGCGCTCACAGGCGGCGTTCTTGACTTCCTGCACGCCTTCCTGGGTGTTGCAAGAAAGTTGGAGCATCTCGATCTCTCCAGCTTTCATCAGGCCTTGCAGCTCCTCCTGCAGCTCGGGGCTGAGATCCTCAGGTCGAGTGACGTCGATCTTGTTCACGACGAGGAAGACCAGCTTGTTGGAGAAGAGAGGCTTGATACTCTTGAACAACTGAATTTGTGCCTGGACAGTGTAGCCACACTGCTCGGATAGATCCATAAAGTACAGGATGGCGGATCGCAGATGTGCAATGGCAGTAATACTCTGCATTTCAATGGTGTTCATCTCCTCTAGGGGGTGGTCCAAGATACCAGGAGTATCGATAGCCTGGAACCTCAAATATTTGTAATCAAAGTGTCCCACAAACAAACTTTTGGTCGTGAAAGCATAAGGCTGTACGTCAACGTCGGCACGGGTAATGCTCTTTAAGAAGCTGGACTTGCCCACATTGGGATAACCGCAAATAAGCAGAGTTCGAGTGTTAGGGTCGATGGAAGGCAAACGGCCAAGATGCTGTCGCACCTGATCGAGATACAGGAGCGGATCCTTGAGGCGCTTGCAGATGGTGGCCATGCGACCAAGCGCGGCCCTCTTGAGCTGCTTGCACTGGAAGAGAGACTGGCCATACTTGAGCAGACGGACATAGTCTCTAGAAATGGTCTCGATCAAGTGCTTTGCGGTGGAGAGCTGACCGAGCGCGATGCGGAAGTGGTCGGCATCGTAGAGCGTGTTGAGCAAATCCTTGTGGAACGGATGGATATCCTGCAACCGCGGGAAACTCTCGAGGATGGCGCCGAACTTTTCGGAGAATGTTTCCTGGGAGAACTTGACCTTTCGGGTGTAGAAGGCTGATTCGAACTGTTAGCGACAAACTTATAATGGATGGATAGTTGCGCGAAAAGCCAATCCTTCCTTACCTCGAATTCTGCTAATCTTGAAACCCGCACGAATCTGAGTCGGCAGTTTTCGTTGGGTTCGACTCAACACAATGTCTAAAAACTCCTGCTGGGTCGGGACCGGGGGAATATCCTTCCACGTCGTCTTCATCTTGGGCAATCGGAGACTCTCGAGAGCGACTGCTAGTGTTGTAGAAACGTCTCTGGACTCGATGGTGGCCGAGTACTCAGGATGGCAGATGCAAACCACCCCATATGCAAGGCGGTCAAACAATTTTTTTTTCTTCGCACACAAGTGGGTGGAGTCCCGGCAAAAAAGGGACTATCGATAAGATTGCACCAGCGGGAGGGGGAAAGTCCCGCGCTGCGAAAATTTAGTGGTGGGTACTTGCACTGACACCAGCTCAGAGAAGGTTCCAATGGTGTGTGCATGGTGACTTGATTAGCGCTCTGCCCCGCGGCGACACACCCCACCAAAAAACTCGACGGGAATTCTTCATGGGTTTGGGGGTCATTCGACAGACTCGTAAGCGTAAATCCTTTAAATCTCTTTATCCTTGACATATGCCCAAACATAATACATTTCTAATTTTGCAAACATCCCTTTTTGCTTTCTCAGACGGCTATTATACCGCATTGAGCTGCCCTGCCAGTCGACTCAAGTAGTCTGTTCCTGAACCTACTAACTACTTGTTTCTTTCTCAACCACAAAACCAATATGTCTGGCCAACTTGCGTCCTACAAGCAAGAGTTCCTCAAGGCAGCCATCGAAGGCGGCGTCCTGAAGTTCGGAAGCTTCGAGCTCAAGTCCAAGAGAATATCGCCTTACTTCTTTAATGCTGGAGAATTCCACACTGCTCGTCTCGCCGGTGCTATTTCGTCCGCCTTTGCCAAAACTATTATTGACGCTCAGCAAAATACCGGCCTAGACTTCGACGTTATCTTTGGCCCCGCATACAAGGGAATTCCCCTCTGCTCTGCCATCACCATTAAGCTGGGTGAGCTTTCCCCCCAGAATTTGGACACGGTCTCCTACTCCTTCGACAGAAAGGAAGCCAAGGACCATGGTGAGGGCGGCAACATTGTCGGCGCCTCTCTCAAGGGCAAGAAAATACTCATTGTGGATGATGTTATCACTGCTGGTACTGCAAAGAGAGAAGCCATTGACAAGATCAGAAAGGAGGGTGGTATTGTCGCGGGCATCGTTGTTGCCCTCGACCGCAAGGAGAAGCTGCCTGCTGCAGATGGCGACGACTCCAAGCCTGGACCTAGCGCTATTGGCGAGCTGAGAAAGGAGTATGGTATTCCGATCTTTGCTATCCTCACGTTGGATGATATTATCGCCGGTATGAAAAGCTTCGCTTCTGACGACGACATCAAGCGGACCGAGGAGTACCGCCAGAAGTATAAGGCTACCGATTAGATAAAGAAATCGCTGCTATATGTGGATGTCCGGGAACTAAAACCAAAAATTAATAAAAAAAAACGGGGAGATTGGATATGTGATGGCGTTTTATGCGGGTGTCTAGGTGCAATAAATAATGGACCGCACTTCACCAACCTACCGTAGGATCTTTGTAGAAGAGCTTGTTATCTAGATTCATTCACTTCAGGTTGAGTATGGATACCTAGGTAATTACGTTTCGTTAGTTCTGAAAACGTCACCTAGCTTTGTTTGACACGTAGATCCAGTCCCCTGGCTGCAGCTGAGATAATCGAGGATTGCATGGCAGGAATGAATTCAGCACCACACCAAGACCGGTCAATGAACGTTGTAGAGTATTTGATTTTGCTACAACAAAAGAGCATTTCCACTCTTTGAACGTGTGTTATGTCTACGGGCTAGCGCGGCTTTAAGTCTTGAAGCAAACGAAAAAGAGGTTTGGGACCTGGAAGCTCCAATACCTGCGAGCAACAGAATGTTCAGAATTACGACATTAAAGAATACAAGTCTCCTAAAACTCACCATGTTGTACAATCCGGGGCCAGCAGGGCTTAGTTGACTCTTTCCAGCTTTCTGGAAACCGACGCGAGTAAAGAAGCCAGTGAGGGACTAGGAACATGAGTAAGTTACTACCTGAAGCTGATAAAAGGGCCTACTATGCTGACCTCGTTGCAAACGAGAGCGATACGATCGGCCACCCCAGATTCGTTCATCATCTGAATATACGCCTTCATGGCGGCTTTGCCTATCCCGATACCTTGAACCTCGGGGCATACTGAGAAGGAGTGGATACATATCGTTCTACCGGATGTTTGGTGACCTAAAGTTGAGCTTTGAGAAGCTGCTGAGTCTCTCCAATTCGGAGGACACTGTTCATCATCATCCGTAACAACGGGATGCTTGCCCAACGTGGCAATGATATGAGCAAACATGACTCGTTTGGACCCGTCTTGCCTGCCAGTCTCGACTGGGCGAGCATGAGGCATTGTCTGAATCCACCAGTCTTTCGCATCGCGCGGTCGATAGGTGTTGAACAAGCCCACGCAGAGGCTTCCGCATTTCCTGAGGCGATATTCGATCTGGGCCATGTTAAATAGAGACCAAAAATAAGAGTATTCGCTACAAAGCAAGAGCAGGGCCTGTCAATACCTGTTCTCTGTTGGAATGCCGGAGTTGGTCTGGCATTGTAGCATTCTCGAGAGTTTCGCATGCGTCTATATCGGCAGGTGAAAGAGGAGAAAGCATCGGAGCCCAGTGGAAAGGAATGACTTTTTTGCGCAGTTCTTCAGGAGACTTCTGCCTCATTATCCGACTCTGGGTCATTGTTCGTTGAATTTCAACCAGTTCTTCGTCATCCTCATCAGAATCTCCGATGGCACAGTCTTGTGGAGTTTCGGGGCGAACCCGAGCTTCGAATTTGGGTTCATCGATATTCGTATGCGTTGCCTCGTCTGCTGGTGTTTTATCGTTGTTGGATCTTGGTGATGAAGCTTGATCCATAACGCTGACTACATTATAATGTAGCTCGTAACAACAGGACGGACCGACGAAACCAGGACCTGATTTGGGGATGCGTCGAAACGGCACTTGAGGAAAGGTCCAATGGAAGGGAGGTATATTGTCTGTGGACAGGCAGCAAACAAATGCGCTCAGAATGATGCTGTAGTAAGTGCAAACGATAAGAAGCGGTGGACTGAATAAATATTTATTGTCACGAGATTGGTATCATATGACTGAGTCGAGAGCTTTGGAAGTCGTGGGAATTGACGGGAAAGTCAATAGCGCCGGCACATGGAATCTGAAGGATGAAGTTGAACTGCCAGCCCAAGAACTGCAGTCTCGGCATTGGTCAGGTGGTGTCACGCCTGTCTACCTTGCCGACGGTCGACGGTCGACGGCGCACTTGACCAGGTAGGTGTGTGATGCTAGTCGAAATGGTGGTGCGGAGCGACGGTTGGAGAGACGAGTCGGAAGGTCAAGAACGAATCCCCTCACTTCAAGAGCGAATGAAATAGCCACAAGGCCCAATGCAACCTCGTTGCGCCACGTGAGAATGGGTAAAGCTGGCCAGAATGCCAGATCAGGAAGGGACGGGGACTGAGTATAGAAACGGAGCTACGGAGTACATGTCAATTGTTGGGTCCGAAATTCGAATAGCCATGATGCATGATGTCTGGTCTAATCAGCAATGCGAAAGCTAACTCAAGTCTCGTCGCTCTTGTCGCAGAGATGCTGATGAGCCGTCCTGCCACCAGTCTACCAGTCCATGTGTGGCTGGCCGATTTGTTTCCCTTCAATGGACCAATAATGTATGTATATTCCAGCTCCATGCAATGGTGGCAGTTGTCTCAACCTCCATTGAAGCATTGAAGCCAGGGACCAAGAAAGCCATACCCGATCCCCAGCCCACTTTTTGCTGCGGCTTGACATTCGTTGAATGATGCAAGTGAACAAAATAGGAAATGGCAACCATTCCAGTTTGCTGTTCAAAGTCGGTACCTGTTTCTGACCTTTAGTACGGAGTAGAACCTCTACCTGGTTACCTTATACTTACCTACATAAGTACCTATGTACTTTATCTAAAGTACTTATACCTAGGTAGGTACGTACTTGCTTAGGTAGGTGTCTGGTGGTAGGCGACGAAGTCGAACATGAAGTCTTGCGTATACCGCTGGCGCCTGGACGACAACCGCATTCGGGGCCATCGAGCCAAACCTCCGACATCTCGGTCAAAGTTTAAAGTCGGCGTGCGCACTTATGCAGCTTATCTTAACTCACCTTCCGCCGTACTTATCAAGTACAGAGAGGTTTAGTACGGTGTTCATACACAATACACGTCACTCTCCCTATTATTCCGCAACTTTCAGCCAACTACATCCCTCCATGTGTGAATAAGGAAATCCAAAAGGCAAAAAAAAAAAAAAAAAAAAAAAAAAAAGCAAGGTGGACGGGCATATGAAACAGAAAAAACATTTATACGGAAGAGGGAACATGATAGATCCCAACTTGTCATCTGCAGGCAATTTGGGTTGTTTAGGTCGCATGCATCAATCATATCGCATCGCGCGTCGCATTGCATCGGGTGTCCGCCATTCGTCAAGAACTGTAGCTTGATGTCTAGGTAGTCGGTCAATGGCAACTTCGGGTGGCAAAGCATGTACGCAGAAAAGACGCAGTGAGCACTCCAATTTGGGGAACAAGGCCGAGTTGGATTTTCTCGTCGCGCTGACATGCGTGTTAGAGCATCCATGTCTGATGTCGTCAAAACTGACTGACTGCACACGACCACCAAGACGCAATGATGTAGCACTGTACTCCGTAGTTTGTGCCCTGCTAGGCAGGTAGGAGGGAAGGCAGGTAGTGAGCTCCTTCCACAAATGCTCGCTGCCTCTCCAACTCCTCCAAGTCCCTCCAAGGCTCCAACTCCACTGCCCCGCTTCATTCCGTCTTTGTCTGCAGCCTTCCATCCCAGTGGCTATTGACTGAACGACTCGCCAGTCTACAACTGCGTATCTCAAACTCAGAATCCTTTCCACACACATCACCAGTCGCTGCAGTCCCAGCCAGAGCATTGCGTTGCTCTTCTTTACATCACCTTTACTTTGAATCGGAAATATCTAGATTCGCGCACACACGGCTGCTATGTAAGCTACCATTTTCATCGTGGGCAACCGGCCTGGGTCGGGGGAACCTTCAATCATGGACCGGCAAGGCAAAGCTGACCAGAAGCCCTCACCAATGTAGGCAGATTACACTCAACATCTTCAATCCCCAAGCTGGGGATCAGGATACTTTGTTGAACCTGGAAATCTTTCCCGACATGACCCTTGAGACCCTCCGCGAATCCGTTCATGCCGATACGAACATTCCCGCCTCTTCGCTCCACATTTACCACAATGGCCGCCTACTCACAGACGACACCAAAACTATAGAGCAGCTGGAAATCCCCAATGGTGGTATGCTAGCTGTCCACGTCAGACACCTCAGAGGCAACACGGGTGCCAGTGAGCGCGCTGCTCAAACACAACCACCTGCCCAGCCCCCACGGCCCCAGGGCAGCGGTGACAATGATCCCGAGTTGATTCGCCTTCAAATCCTGGGCAATCCGGCCGCAAGGGAGCAGCTGCAAAGGCACAATCCAGAGCTTGCTGCCGCTGTAGATGACCCCGTACGCTTCTCCCAGATCCTTCAGAACAGCCAAGATAGGGAACGTCGAGAGCGAGAGGAGAGACAGCGAGAGATTGAGAGACTGAACCAGGACCCCTTTAATATCGAAAATCAGAGAAAAATCGAGGACATGATCCGCCAAGAACGAGTGATGGAGAATTTACAGAGTGCCATGGAACACAACCCTGAAGGTATGCCCAGCGTCGTTCAGTCAACTACTTCATCTGAACTGTCTGTCATAGCGGATGCTAACCGAGTTTCTAGTTTTTGGTCGTGTACACTTACTATACATTGATGTCGAAGTGAACGGCACCAAGGTGAAGGCTTTGGTGGACTCCGGTGCACAAGCTACTATCATGTCTCCGGCATACGCCGAAGCATGCGGCATCATGCGACTTATTGAC
The DNA here is from genome assembly GCF_013426205.1 of Metarhizium brunneum. Lineage (NCBI taxonomy): Eukaryota > Fungi > Ascomycota > Sordariomycetes > Hypocreales > Clavicipitaceae > Metarhizium > Metarhizium brunneum. The sequence continues at coordinate 7,844,000 of NC_089422.1, read as the reverse complement.
ACGAGATTCGCTGGTGTAGCCCGCGGCGTCGGCACCGCCAAGATTCTTGGACGAGTCCACTCGGCCCAGATCAGAGTTGGCAACCTGTTTCTTCCGTGCAGCTTCACTGTCATGGAGGGAAAGACAACGCATTTGCTCCTTGGCCTGGACATGTTGAAGAGATATCAAGCTACGATTGACCTTGTTAAGGATAGACTTATTATCCAAGGAGAGGAAGTACCGTTCTTAGGCGAGGCCGACATTCCCAAGGATGAGGAGCCAGTCGAGCAAGAAGCCACTATTCCGGGCCCTGCCGGAACCACAATTGGTCAGGAGACCGGTGCGGTTCTGCCGCCGCAGCAACCATCAACCCAAGCTTCGTCAGCTTCGGCGCAGTCAACGCAGCCCCAGAGGAGTAACCCACCCGCCTCAGCGCCTTCCGCGGCGGCATCTGCTTCAACGCCAAACGTTACTGCGGCACATGTGGAAAGCTTAATAGCCATGGGGGCCACACGAGAGCAGGCGATCCAAGCACTGCAGGCAGCAGAAGATAACGTCGATGTAGCAGCAGGTCTGATTTTCTTTTAGACGAGTTAGAGCAGGGGTTGTCCTCTTGGCCGTATAACGAAAGCTTGGAACACGAATCCCATGAATAATGATTTCGATGTAGAACTTGTTCATGATCCGGCTCTTGATTTTGCAGAGGCGCATTTAATAAACATCCTTGGAGACGGGGCCCTGAAGGCGACTTAACTGTGCGAATCAAGGAGAATAGACAGCAGGAACACATGATGAATGACGTTATTTAGCAGTATTTGAAAGTTATTACAAAGCCACGAAACAGGCAGACAAAACTTGCTTCAAATTATGTGACATGATGTGGCCAAAGTCCGTAATCGCTGCTCTGCTACCGAATCTTATACACGCAAGGCTTTAAAATTGACGCTTCGTCCTCGGCGTTTTCTGCATGCTCGTCGTCATCCCACTTTGGCGCAAAGCCCTTCCTCTTCTTATGCGCGGCCCCCATTTTGGACGCATCCTCGGCCTTGACCCCTTTGCCCTTTGTCGGCGAGGCGCCCTTTATGAAATGCATCTTGACAAACATCCTGTTGCTCAGGTCGACTGCCTCTGCCCTTTCGCCCTGTAGCACGAACCCTCTCTTCTTGAGCGCCTCGATAAACGCAGTGACGTCGGTCTCGCGGCGTTTATCCTCGAGTCCGTCCACCTCGACGGCCAGATCCTCCCCGTGGAGAGCGTCCGCCTCGGCGTCCCTCGCCGCCTTGGCCTTTTTACCAAGCGCCGCGCTGTTCTTCTTGCGGTTCCCAACAGAGTGCTCGACCACGGCACTCTTGCGGGCAGGCCCGAAGCGGGACTTGATTTCGGCAACCCACAGCTCCCCCTTCCAGTGGAGGATGCGATACGCCTCCTCGACAAAGTCGATCCAGTTGGTGCCCATCAGCGCCAGGCAGAAGATGGCCACGTTGACCGACCCGTCCTCCAGCGGCAGGTTGGCAATGTCGGCCCTGGTGACCAGCGCACTGGGCGACTGCAAATCGAAGCTCTTGATGTCCAGCCGCAGCTTCGACCTGTCGCCCTGCAGCGACTCGGCGAGCCGGGCGTCGCCGCAGCCCAGATCCGCAATGGTGCATGTGCCCGTGGTCCGAGGGAGAGCCATCTTGTTCCGCTGGGAGGGCGGGGGTCCCGGCCTCCCCTTGGTCGGGGGTTTGGCCCTCGCCCTGCTGCGAATGTCGGACAGGAAGCTGTCGACGGGGTTCTCGGGCCACACTTTGACCTGTCGACGGAAGCCCTCGTGGTACTCGGTGAACATGTCGGGCGAGTCCTGGAAGAGGGTGAATGATTCTTCCGACGGCCGCGTGTACAGCGTCTCGTTGAGGTGGCGGAAGCGTGCGGATATCAGCTTTTCCCGCATGGAGGCTTGGAGGGGGGTTAGTTTTGAGGGCGCGGCGGCGGACGGTGTGCTGGTGGTGTTTGGTTTGGAGGGTTTCGTCGACGAGGTATTGTCCAAGGGTTCGGGGAGCCGAGCATCGTTGGCGGTTGTTGTGTTTTGGTCCCTGTTTTTGTTCTTGGTCTTTTTGTCCTTTTTGCTGCTCTTGGGTTGGTCATCTTGGGCGGCTGCTTTGGTCGTCATGCTCTGCTTCTTTGCCCGCTTTGCCGAATTGTTGTCGTCCTTGCTTCCTTGGTTGCTCGGGGGAAGCTTCCCTTTCCCCTCAACAACCGCTTCGTATAAGTCAGCTACATTGGTAGACGTGATGCTTTGCGATTCGACGTTGTTCCTTTTGCGCTTTTTGGATTTCACGCCTGATGGCCCGGAGGCGGATGCTGTCTCGGGCTTGAGTGCGTCCGCGGAAACGGACCAGCCTGGCACAGCGAACATGATCTGCTGCCTGGCACCTATGGCTTGAGAAAATGCGGAAAGGCAATTGAGATGGAAAAGTGTGTTTGGTGAAATTTCACATAAACTATTCAAACAACGGGCATATTTACAACCACCTTCCAGACGTGTGTGGAGTTGCCATCTTTTTTTTTATGGGCCGTTGATCTTATCGGCGGGATGTGGCCCGTGCACCCGTTATCTAACTTTCCACCCGTAGGAACAAAACTGTTGCAGGGTAGCAATAGAAAGAGTCGCGTCTCCCGCCTTTGTTGTTGAGGCATGCATTCCTAATCCAGCGCCATCCATCAATGGACGGGATGACAAACCCAATGCTATAATGAGAACATGGCCTGGGCACTTCATATCACAGGGAATGGAAATTTTCCGCAACATACTGGCAGCAGATCGTTCTGCAGAGTGCACGGCTCTCCTCGGCGTGCTGCATCTCAGTGTAAGCGTTACGCGTCCTGGCTCTGGCCCCGGCCGACTTGGTAGACGTTATTGTGAACCATGCTATGGGAACCACAGGTTTCACAATCGAGTGTGCTGCCAAACTACCTAGGTAGTACTCCGTACTTGGTCATGGTGGGAGACGAGTCTTGGGTCAACGACAGGGTCTTTCAGCTACATCTGCCGCCCGCCACAGCCTTAATTTTCATCTCGCCAACTGAGACGCTTCCCAGGAAGCACCTGAACCGTGGCCGCGGGTTCGGGGCCGGATGCATACATACGCCAGCAGAAGGAACTGTACGAAGGCCGACATGATACGAAAGCGAGGGAACTGGGACCTGGCAAAACGGCTCAGACCCGGCAGTTCGGAAACAGTGGTCTCGCTGTGTAGCGGCCCGGAATCAAGGCTACTCGCAGGCCAGATCGCGTAGGAGTGAACTCAAAGGCGGCCTGGCGTGAGTGACGACGCTGAAGTAGCTGATGGATGGTAGTACGCTCGGTGCCAAGGACCCCAACTTGCTTCGCGACTCCTAGGCATGTTTGTAACACGAGACTCTTGGGGACGGCCTCTGGCCACGGCAACAGTATCCGGCCATCTGGGTGGAAACACGAGTTAGAGTTACCGCTAAACCATGAGAGCAAAAACCGAAGGGGTAGATCTTGTACCATGCCAATTGCGCAGCCAGCATGTATGCAGTGCGACAGAGCCCAAGGGTTTGTGCCGCCAAGAGAGCACTTGGACGCAGAACAAAGTTGACTGAGTTTGAGACCAATGTGCCACGCCTGTTTGGATTTCAGCTGTGAGCTGGGCGTGTATGGTGCGGTTGAGTGGCAGTGGTTGGAGTAAGGGCAAAACGGTATAGGAACCCTTTCGTGCTTCACCTCCCTTGGCACCTAGGTTGTCGGCAATTTCTCTATACTTTATTGTGTTGTCACAGAAACTGGCCTCAGGACGCGTGAGAAATGTCCATCGAATGTTGCGTTACATAGGGAGGAAGCAGTCTCTGGTAGCTTGTGCCCATTGCCACTGCTCGAGACTGTTGAGGTGCCCTGATAGCTAATTTATAGCACGGTTAACCAATTTCAGGGCATGTGATCTTGTAGGGTTGTACCATCTTGCGGGAAGGTCAATTGCAAAAAAAGGTTTGCATCTGGTGGGTGGTAGTGATACCAATTCACCGGAATTCGAGAGCATTTGCTTCGCGGTCTGGGATAATTTTAGACCTCCAGAAACACGGCATCATAGTTCGAGGCGTACAGGAGAGAATAAGGACAGAGAGGGAAGACATTGACGTTCTAACAAGCAGTCTGATGTTGACAAAACAGGAGCTCAAGTCCTGACGTACTGTTGCTGCTACCACCTGACTTGACGTGAATTCCGATGAAGCTGGACACAATGTCAAATTTTGCAATCTCAGTGAGATAGAGCTGTTTTGAGTAGGTGTTATTAGAGATAGTCACTGTGAACACAGCCACATCAAGTCGCCGAAAACCTGCCAACTTGTCTCATTGGGTCGAATTGCCCTCAGTATATGTATGAACAGCATATCCTCCTGCTCTATCGCGATAGGAGCCAGATGCAGAGAAAAAAGACCCAGTGACAGGTCACGTTCTATATCGTAAGGGTTTTGATATTGGATATTGGGTAGTGGTTACTATAATCTAGAGGGTCCACGAGTGCCTTTCTTTGAGCACCTTGAAAGGTTTATCCTGAATATTGTCGTGCATATTGCGTTCAGATCACAGGCTGCTGTCATGATGTAACCCTCGCACAGTCCATAATGCTAACTTGGCTGAATCAAAATATATTAATGTCTCTACTAAAAGGTAGCTGTGCGCTTTGTGGGATGTTCCTGTTACCAGGTCTGAAGTCAGCTATCATACATACGTGCTTATAGGCCCAGAGTCCTAGTTCCTGAATACAGAAGAACCCTGCACAGAGAGAGCTATTATTCATGTCACGCTCTCACCATCGCGCGCATGTTGGCTAGTGTTCTTTTGAGCTCACCAAGGCACGCCAACGCCCCAGTAGCCCACGTTAGAGGATAGACTAACATCTTTTGCTGCATGAGTGCCTGGGTTTGCTGGCCGAGTACAGGCTCCAAAAGGCCAGTATCACGTTGGACCAGTGATTCCTATAGTGGAGAAACGCTGTGTTTGCATTTCGTGTGTGTTCCTGTAGCAGGGGTTCGCGGCTGAGCAGGACGAGCTGTTGTGACATGGGAGGTGCGGTAGTTTGGGTAGGACAGAGCATCTAACACTTGACTTAGATAGGCAGTGCAAGACATTTATAATAGTATCTGGATCCAGTGTTAGTCTCACGGCGAGGTTGGATGGTAGCAATTTGGGGAAAACGTGGTGGCATGGGTCTTACATCTCTGCCCTACTACTTATTTGGTGCATCTGCAGAAGACTGCCTGGAGTTTGATTCTCCCAGATTGCATGTGTAGTCTCTCCGTCATGACGCTGTCAAGTTTTCATCACAGCGAGGTGCCTTGGGTGCTGGACTAGCATACGGTCGTTGATGCATGGACACGTGCCAACGTTGCGTTAAAGCCTGTTCGTGCGTCACCTGTACATATCGGCAAAATGCTTTGCATTTGCAGCGGTAAGCCGCCTCTACCTGGGAGGCAAAGTAGATTTTGAGCATAAAAAGCTACGGTATTCGCCGGCGATGAGAGCAAAGGGGATTTTGAAATGATGGAGGAGCATGCTTGCCGCTTGTGTCGGGATAACTGCCTAACGTAGTAGGTACTAGGTACCTGCTGGAGGCGGAAGGAGCGGGGCAGAATTGATGGGGCCTTGCTGCGTTCTAGGCCTTCAATGTTGTGTCTCGCGGCCAACAGTCCGTCCTGGTATTGGGATTCTGCCCCATTGTCTGAAGGCCATCACGCACTCTGGGAATTTCAATGGAGATACGTAAGGAATTCTGCAATTGACACTTGCATGTTTGATGTTTGGGGGTCCAGTGTCTTAGATACAAGTTTGCCCAAGTTCCCCGCTGTATCGGATTGAATCCAAATCCTGTTGGGCGGTATGTGTCCTGTTGCAAGTGTTCAAATGGTAGGTGGATCGCCCTCAAACAGTCTTGATAATTGCAATGTGGTAAATATATATTATTTTGCCTTCCCTTTCTCATCATGGCATACGTACCTGTACCTAGGTAGGCAGATGGCGTCTTCGGCTTCCCCAGGGGACCATTTGGACAGAATTAATCGCTGGTGCTGAGTCATGCCGATTGGAGCAACCCCGTGCTTCTCTGTTGCGGACAAGGATCACGTTTGCTGGAATTGCCAAACAATGGCCAACTGGTACGAATCGGACCGTCACCCTGGCCCGTCCCCTAGAAAACGGTCATATACTACTCCGTACCTTGAACACTGAGCACTCCGCACTTATACCTGCTAGGTTCTCAATCAATACAATACAATACAATACGCCGTACAAGGGAGCTCTCCCGCTCGGGCTACAGCAGGTGGATATGAGACGGTGCCACTAGTGATATGCGTTTACTCGGTAATACAGCAGACAGCTTTACACGCTGGCTAAGGGCTTGGACACCCCCGGGTAGGTACTCGGTAGGGAGATGTCATGTTCTGTGTGGTTAGGCCCATGACGATGCGGGCCTCTCGGACACCGGCATATAACAGACTGCATACATACATACATACGTAGCATGGTGGGAAACAAACACTCGGCGGGAGACGATTGCTTTGGGTGCGGTTTGCCTTGCCAAGGAGCCAAGCAGTCCGTTGTACATACGTACTTGCAGCCCGGCCCAATCTTCCTTGTCCACAGAGCGCGCTCTTGCTCTGCATCACTTTTGCGGAAGACTAAGTGCCGTTGCAAATCCCACCCACATCGGCTAGGTAAATCTGAAGCGTACGATTTCTCCGTGTTAATCCCTTGACGCTCTGGCACCGAAGTCGCATTTCTCCTGACGACTTCCCAAATCAGCACAAGGCACAGAGAAGAACTTTGGAGGGGGGTGGGGGACAAGAGAAGTATGTACATATGTACTCGAGAAGATGAGCCATCGAGTTCCGATGATATTCTGAGCCCTCGACCACCACGCCATGGCCAAGTGCTCAAGTCGGCTCCGTCGGAACTTGACCCCAAATTCCATTAGTAGTACTACTTGTCACTCGGTAGTGTATGTACGATCGTCTGTGCTCGGCGGCAGGGCCAGACGCAAGGGAGAGGGAGAGTGCCCAATTCGGGGCCAGGCCGGTTTGTCCGCCAGGCCAGGGAGCAGAGACCAGTTGCATTGACCATACACATGGCATGGTTCGGTTTTGCAGCTGCTGGTTTGTGCAACACGACACCATTTGCGATGGATGGGCGGGTGCGGTCTGCTGTACACGTGCATGTTGAAGTGCAGTGGTGGTGTGTGGTCGAGTAGTCCATGTCTGCTGGTATTTGGAGGCACAGGTGGGTAGTCGCTGTGTACAACAAGTAATTAAGGCTAGGGCGCATGCATCAAATTGCATAGCCTTGTTCGGCCACTGGTATCTTGGCAGATGTCGAGACTACCAGACGGCATTGCATGTCAATACGTACGAGTATGGGGCAGCCCGTATTGCAGATGCTCCGTAGATGCTCCGTAGATGCTCCGTAGATGCATGCAATGTCCACTTGAGCACCTCATCACTGGAGCGCGGACGGACATGGACGATGCGGGCGCGGCGGTTCCCTGCTGCATCTCCTGCGCCTGGGTCTCTTGGTGAGCCGTGCCTTGCCTGTAGGCGACAGTCGAGATCTGTGGGAACTACTCCATAATCAACGACCCAGGCTTCAGGGGCATGGACCAGCCGTGTAGCAGCAGGACCCGAATGATAATACTGCTCGGTAGTCGGTGACGAGCTTCCATGTGCCGTGTCATCGAACAACGCGTGGCTCGATTCGAAGGGCGGGGCGCCATGAGTGCCGCTAAGCAAGCCACGCCACCGCAGACCACATGCATTACAACGCCTGAACCGGCCAGGCTCAGTCTGTTGGGATCATTGATCTGGAGGACCGTTGGCAATTGTACATGGAGACATAGGAACAGCAGGCATCGGGAGGGTAGATGCGGGCCTAGCTGCCCGTTGCTGCTGGGAAGCATCAGGTTCTCGCGGAGCCGTTGAGGCGCCTGGGCTAATCCGTCCGACCCTGCTTGACGCGAACATTGAAAGCTCCAGGATTTGGCTGGAAATGCACGGCAATCTGGGCACTTGTACCGATCCGCCGAGTTCTGTTGACCGTTGGCCGTTTCCTCCGCTAGGACCAGAGCGCGCCGGCCGCATGTCTTGATATCATAGTACATACTACTATTCAATACCTAATATGGAGCTGTCGAGTCAAGACATGGAGTTAGTCAACTAGGGCAGATGCATGCATCTGCACATGGGTGGGCATGGCAACGCTTGGTAACGGTGCAATGGCTGGCGCCAAGTCCGAGGAGCTCCAGGGGATGGCGGGCGCACCGGCGTTGATACTCAAGGCCAGCTCCAAATACCCACATGCAGATGCCCAGATGCCAACTTTAGAAGCCCGTTCAAGCCCCTGGACCAGGCTTCAGTTGACCACCAGACCATGTGCACCGGACCTTTCCATGTTGGAATGCTGGCGCTTGCTCGACTACTTACTTAGACCTAGGTACTTACCCAAGTACTTACTTAAGTAGGTACTTTACTTAAAAAAAAAAGGCATTAGCTGGCGCCGGGGTCGTGGGCCTGGGGGTGGACTTCTAAAGCCTGGTTGGTCAACTGGAAACATAGAACCGGCTACGCCCAGGTGCCCGTCAACTAACACTAACTGACACCGGATGGGCCTTGTCAATCCAGTCTGGTTTGTGTCGATTGATCCCAGCATCCAGTCCAGTGCTCCGTACCATGTACCAGACCAGACATCTGGACATCTGGGACATCTGGACCCCAGTTCTTCCTTCCCGCCTTCCAAAGTTGCCCTCATGGTCTCTCGATTTGCCCACCAGAGATGCTTTTCTTCTTGTGGCCAATGTCTGGTCAACATCTTGCTGCTCCATCTGCTCTTCCTTCTCTCCAAAATCCCGGGTGCGGACCCGAGGACCCAACGTCTAGTTTCTTCTCTTGGCAGCCCTTGACATTTGCCATCGGCCTCACTTGTCTACAACACTGACAAGGATACGGCCCCGTCGAAAGGTCCCGGCGCCCTCCCATCCTTCGCCTTTGTCCTGCATCCGCCTGCACAACGCGTGTGTTGCCGCAAGACCTCACCATGCCCTTGGAAGTATCTGGCTTCCGAATAGTAAAATTGTATCGACAATCCAAGGTGAAAATCTGATTTGCTACTCCATTGCCGGAATCTACAGCTGCCTGCTACCTTCCCGCCCAGAACTAGATCAAAGATCGTGGGGGAAGAAAGAGGGGCGACGAGGGCCTCGGCTGATCTTGCTCAACTCTTCAACCTTTTAGGCGTCAAGTTGTCTTTGTTTCTTGGACGTCAGTCTCTATACCTCGGACATCATTGACTTGTTACCGGTCCCGCCTCGCCATCATTGTCCTGTCCTAAAGCCAGACAATCCCAGGCTCTGAGGTTTCCCCTCGGATCTACCGCCTTTCTGTCCGCCTGTGCTCGTGTTACACCGGAGACGTTTCACGCTCTTCAGCAGTTCTTTTCCTCGAATCTCTTTTTCCTATTGCTTTAGAGTTTGGCTGAATATTCTACTCCTTCAACCTAGCTTCGGAATTGTATCTTCTTTATTGCCTTTATGACGATTGTGTGTTTGCACGTCTTCACGACTTGCTGTGCAGCACCACAGTAGATCCACGCCGTCTTCAACCAACACTGGATTTCTGGCTCTGCGCTGCAGCTCCGGAGGCAACTTGAAAACAACTTTTACTGGTTTAATTTGCTGCAACAAATACGCAATGTAAGTGCATGTGCACTAGTCATCTCCGAAGTCAGATCGACCTCCTGCCGACTAGTGTTCTTTGAACTCGTCGACTGTCCATGATGGCAGATGGTGGCAGTATGCAGCCCGACAGCAAACAATCTCAGCCCAGTTCAGCTCCAGCTCCAGCTCAACAGCAGAATTCCAATACAGAAGACGAAGCCAAGGGAAAGAAGCCGGCAGTTAAAAAGAGGACCAAGACAGGATGTCTGAGTGAGTCCCCCCTTTTTTGTCTATAGCAAGTAGCTCTTTGCCTAACTCTCCAACTTTACCCAATAGCTTGCCGGAAAAGGCGAATCAAGTGCGACGAAACTAAGCCAAGATGCAAGAACTGCATCAAGTCCAAACGACCATGTGAAGGATATACGCAACGTGTTGTCTTCAAGGACCCTGCAAATTTAGGAACAGCTCATGGCCATTTTGGACCAACCGTATATCCACCTGGTACTCGACAACAAGGCGCCTCCATCGGACTTCACCCAAATCCGGCCAACTCTCAAGCTTCTCTGCAACCGATTGCACCCAGACCAGCAACTTTCAATGGCAGTCACAGGCAACCTATGTCGTTTACACAAGTCCACTCGAGCCACGGTTCGCTATCAAACTATCCTCCAATCCCGAACCCTCTTCTAGGACCGGACGCTGCTCATCTCGCCCAGAATTATTATATGGGATCCAGCCACGGCGAAGTTCCACCTAATGTCCTTGGCCAAGAGCAAGACTCGAGAGAAGAACAACTTGGGACCTCCTTTGAACGTGATATGCCTTCCAACCGGGGGTATGGATGGCCAGACCGCACCCAGTACGGACATGGAGGCATAGAAGACGAGGTTGCCATGGACGAGTCTGACGATGAATCCCCCGATCCACAGTCGCTTACTGTGCGAGATTATAGAGATGTTTTGAAACCGTACACAAGAGGAGGCACCGAAGTTAGAACCTTTTCAGCATTTGCACAGAACTATGCCCTTTCAGAGTACATGGACTATGTTCATTCCTCCGAGCTACGGCGGCATGACATGCAAACCATCTTCCGCCATTTTGTTAGTGTCACTGGTCCTACCATGTCACTATATGAGAGAGACCCAACCTCGCTCGCTTCAGGAGCACGATTCGACGGTGACGCTACTCTCGATAACAACTTGTGGAGCCGTAAGTGCCTTGCCTTAACCCCCCCCTTTCAAACCATTTGTGTAGAAGCAGAAGATGCCGTCGTCACAGCGCCTCTGATACTTTCTCAGATACGTTCCCTTTGCTGTCCTTCCATCATCCTGGTCTCTTCCACGCCATTATGGCAATTGCAAGTTTACAGATTGCAAATCTCCAAAATACTCCGGCCACAGCCGCGTTAAGGCATTACCATATCTCTCTTCGTCGAAATGCGAGGAACGTAAGCAGCCTGCAGAGAAATACAAAGCCGACTACCGTGGCAACCACATTGCTGTTGGCCTACTTTGAGGTCTGGTCATCGGATCACACCAAGTGGTGTAATCATCTCCTTGGCGGAAGGCTTTTATTTCGACAAATACCCCTTAGACAAATGTCCCGCATTTGTCTTCCAGTCAAGCGGATGAGGCACTTCCCAAGTCCACTCTCAGCGCCGCCTTCCATCGGACCGCGAAGAGATCCCGCTGATCTTGATTACGGGCTCCTAAGCACAATTACGGGCCATCATGTCACAGCCGAGGATTATGGGCTCCAAGAAGGTCAGCTCCTGGACGAGGAATGCCTATGGACCACCGATAAAGACATAGAGACTTACGACATGCTTCGAGACCTCTTCTGGTGGTATGCGAAAATGGATGTTTATCAAAGCATGCTTGGTGGGACTAAACTATTGTAAGATTGACTTCCCGATATCGAGACCGGGAGGCTTGTAGGTTGACTTGATACGCAGTATGGAGTATGAACATTGGACGCAATGCCCCCCACGGGCTCCCTTGTCTAGCATCAACTCCATGTAAGACGGCCCCTTCCCTCTTTTGACCCTCATGTTGTCTCATCTCTCTAATGAATTTCAAATATAGTTTTGGGACTTATGATCATCTCATTCTACTCCTTGGTCGTCTGGCGAGCTTTACATCAAAAGACTTGTCGAGAAAAAGAAAGGCATTCCGAGCAAAAGGTGGTGGATCCTTTAGGGGAGGATCGTCTCCATCCCAGTTTCCCGGAATTGTGCCTACTCTAGGAAAGTTCCATGCCCCAATAGGCTTTTCTGCACAATCATGTTATTCAGATGAGTCGGATTCTCCAGGCGACACGGCAACACCTGAAAGCAACGAGCTGGCTGAGCAGGAATGGGAGAGTATTCGCCAAGCGTTCGAGACTTTTGAGAATCGTCTTGACGCTCGTTTTAAGCCTTTAAATAGTGAATATGCCGATCACAAAGACACACCATTTGGTACAGCACTCCAGTACCGCACCTATTCTGTTGCCGGCATTTGGATGAATTACTATATGGGTCTTATTCACTTATACCGGAGTCGGCCCAACATGCCGCCAGCGGCAATGCAGGCTGCAGGAATGGCGGCGCCTTCTACTGCCGGTTATGCGATACAAATTGGACGTATCGCAGCCGGGCTCACAGACAACTGTTCTACAAAGAAAGATATTAGTACTACGCTTGCAGCTGCTCTAATTGAGAGCAGCTTCTGCCTGTTTGTGGCAGCAGTACAGGTATGCAAAGGCCAGGCAAGCTTGCACTTCCACACTTCCACACTTTCTAACATTGTTCACAGCTCCAAGATAACAATCAACGCTGTTGGGTAATTCAGCGTGTATTCGATATTACTCGACTGACTGGATGGCAAACGGCTAGAAAGATTGCCATTGGATGTGAGTCGGCCTGGATTAAGGTCGCACAGCTGGGCCATGGACCGGAGTATAAAAGGCCACAGCATCTGGAAGAAGTGCCCACGTCTGTGTGGATGAACCCTCGAAAACTAGACCAGAGGATTCAAGATCTGCAGAACACCACGGAAACAAGACTAGTCCTCCATCGGTCTGAACAGACCAATCTAGCTTTAGGCTTGCTCGGGGTAGAAACAGACTTGGAGGTGCTAGATCTTAGGGAGGACCGGTAACTCTTTTTATCGAAAGAATCAAATTTCTGTATCATGTTTGATCCTTTGGCGGTGTTGTGGTATCGGGACTTAGACCGTGAACTGTACAGGTATGAGGCATGGAATGGCGTTTCATCCGGGGATACTCAGTATTTATAATCTGGGGTGATGGCTTTGCATCACTGGAGAATGGACAGGGGATGGGAGCAAGAGTGCGTTGAAGGATGTAATCGTATCTGGCGCCACCACTAGGCAAAACATTACATTAATGATACATAACGTGAACTAGCGCACTCCCTACTCGATTCCCTCATATTTTATAGACAGGGCCGTTGTGTAGGCCCAATTCTTTACTCTATTTGTCAAGGTTCAATTGCAATTGTAGTGGCCCAATGAACCCGGTTAGTTGGCAGGGAGCCTCTCTACAACGGCCGCCATCTCCTCATCGGTATATATTCTAAAGCCCTTTTCCTTGGTAACACTGGCCAACTGAACGTTCTTGGCATCTAGTTTTTCCTCCATAACTTGCTTCAATGTCTTTAGGACCAAGGTTTCGGCATCTGTGATTGTGAGGGACTGATTTTCTTGATTAGCACGTGTCAAATGTGCCCCCATGCAAAAGGGCAGGAAGCACTCATCCGGGCACCCTCACCTTGTGGTATTCATTCTGTAGTTCTGCTTGAGCACCCTCTGACCCCGAGCCAATAGCCTTGGCATCATAGCGATAGAACGTTCCGCTTGGCTCGGCGTGGAACAACTGAGGCCCTTGCTCATCAAAACCAGCAATCAGCAGAGCTACACCAAAGGGCCTGCTCATGATGGTTTCCTCTCCATCAGCACCCTCACCGAATCGCAAGGCAAGATCGCAAATGGCCTGCGTGCAGCTCTCAACGCCCAGGGGCTCGTTGTAGTTGAAGGCGTGGCTCTGGCATTCGACTCGGGCGTGCTCGACCATGGAGCGAGCATCGGCCTGCAGTCCGGACATGGCGCAGCCGATGTGGCGGTCAATCTCCACAATCTTCTCGACGGATGAGGTTTCGAGGAGCGTCGAGGTCACCCTCTTCTCGACACCGAGGATGACACCTTCTGAGGTGGCTACGCCGATGGCCGTAGAGCCTAGCTTGATGGCTTCGAGAGAGTATTCGACTTGGAAGAGGCGGCCTTCTGGGGAGAAGGTGTTGATGCCCCGATCTGAAGCGAGGGAGATTTTTTTTCGTTCTTAGCAAGGTGATTGCATTTATGGGGAAGAGAGGTGGTGTTGGCACGGGAGCTTACCGTATTCTGATCTTGCCATGAACATCTTGGCGGTTTGTGGTTGTAAATTGGGCTATGAAGCCTGGTGTTGGTCGGGGTATTGGGGATTGAGGCGAGGAGGCGAAAAGGATACGGACGCAGACGCAGGCGCAGGCGCCAACTTGGACCCGGCGCACAAATTGTTTGTTAGGGGTGTGGATGAGTACGGCGCAATCGAATAGCTGCCGTGGAGTGAGGTTGGCGATGGCTGGGAAGCTGCACTGAGCTCAGGTGTTGGATAGAGTAGCTCGTTCAACGTAGTACCCCGAGGGCGGTTGGTCTGCACAGCACTTGACCGCGAGCACTAGGCAAGCACTGGGCCTACGCAGCTTGTACAGCTTGCCGGTCCGTCCACACAGGCACCAGTTGGCGTCACACCTGTCGTTGTCGGTCGCCGGAGCCGGAGTTAATCCGGATAACCCGAACGACGCGTGCGTCGTCGCGGTTGAACCCCACGCTGTAGCAACAAGTGGACTGCAGTTGGGTGGCTTGTATCAAAACGGGCAGGAGAAAGTAGGAAATCTCCCTTCATGATCAATTAGACGACAAGGCATTACGAAACCTCACTTTCGCACATACCGGGCTATTGGATCACCCATCCTCCAATTCAATTGCGAAAGCATAAGCATCACCGCCAAGTATTACGGGCCAAATAAAAAGTACAGAAAGAAAAGAAAAATACGACTAGAAAGAACCAAACTGAATTGTATATGATACCCGTGACCTGGTAACCGCGTGGCCTCAGATGTAGCCCGCCAACATGGCATCCGGGACAGCAAGAGCCGCTAGCCGCGCCAACAGCTATGCAGACGATCGCATGCGCAGTTCCATGCCAAACGGAAGCTTCAGGAGCGAACGACCAGATCCGAGGGCACCCGAAGCTTCTCACCCCGAGGCGCAGTATCCTGGCATGGCTCATAAGAGGACCGCGTCGGGGAATCCAAGGCCCGTGAACAGATCAATATCTACACAAGAGCGGAGATACGAAGAGCGACGGGTTACGGAAAGGACTTTTGAGGCGCATGTGGATAGGATTTTAAAACGAAATCCTAGTCCAGAGAAGCAGCATAGACGAAGTGCCACTGGCGAGAGAAGGGAAGGGGAGGTGAGGAAGCAGAAGTCTACTGAGTTTCGGCCCAGGGATTCTCAGTCAGATGCTTCACAAGGTATGACTCTTGCTGTCTACAGAGCCTGCGTGTATGGAAAAGAGGAAATGCTAACCTGGCGAACAGCTCCTTGGGATCCAGAAGCGACTTTGTTACCGCATACTTCTGCCCCGTTGGCTTCGCGAATATCGATCCCCCCGGCTGCCTCAACAGTTCCACAGGCACCACAGCCGAAATCTTTGAATGAGCTGACGCTAGAGATACAAGAGGCAGCTATCGTGGAAGATTTGCTGTTTGTGTTTATGGGCTACGAGGGGCAATACATTCGCTTTGCGAAGGGATACGACCCGACCGAAGAGCGAGATCGTCTCACTGGACCAGGCTTCAAGATATCACCCGGACTGGATCCAAGTCTGGCGGACCTAACTCGCACTATGCTCAAAATGGCGACGTATTACTCGGCTCTGGAGGCATTCGTTGATGTTCAGAGTCGAGTCGAGTTCGGCGCCGTGAACCATGCGCTATGCGCATCGATACGGAAGTTCTTGCAGGACTATCTTATTATGATTGCACAACTAGAGACACAATTCCTCACAAGCGAATCATTCACGGTTCATGTGCTGAATATTCATACGATGCCAACGTGTCAGATGATGCATCAGCTGTATTTGCTGGCTCATGAATTGCTAAAGAAGAATGGTATAGTGGACGATGAGACTGAAGATGAAGATGACGAGATTGAAAACGACGATGCAATGATTGAGCGCTTGAGGGAAGGAGGGGAGCTGATACCAGGAAACATGACCAGCAAGAAAATTTGTAAAGGCGGTGTCGTTCTGGGTTTGATAACAATGCGGCTCGAAAGGATGTCTGGGGACCCGGCAGCCAGAGCTCTGCTCACATCGCTGCTACGAGATGCCAGTCGTCCATATATGGTCATGCTCAATGAGTGGCTACATCATGGAAGCATCTACGATCCACACTCTGAGTTCGTCATCGAAGAACGAAAGAGCATTAATCGGGAGAGGTTGTATGAAGATTACACGGATGAATACTGGGACAGACGATATACCATCCGCGAAAAGGACATCCCGCCGCAACTCCAAGGCGTCAAAGACAAGGTTCTACTGGCGGGAAAATATCTGAATGTCGTGCGTGAGTGCGGAGGCGCCGCCGCAAGCAAGGTTGTCACCGATGTGCCAACGACATTTGACGACCCTCGTTTCCTGGAAAATGTCAATAACGCATACGCCCACGCCAACAAGTCGCTGATGCAACTTCTGCTTACAACGCACGCTCTACCTGCCCGACTACAATCATTAAAGCACTACTTCTTCCTCGATCCGTCCGACTACTTCTCCTACTTTCTCGAACTCGGCTCGTCCGAACTGCGTAAACCAGTCAAAAATGTCAATACGAGTAAATTGCAGTCCCTGCTGGATCTGGTGCTCCGCCAACCGGGCAGCATCGTGTCCTTGGATCCGTTCAAGGAAGACGTCAAGGTCGAAATGAACGACGTCACGCTCATCAAATCACTACAACGTGTTGTCAACATCAGGGGTATTGAGCAGGGCGAACCGCTCCAACCTGTTGCCAACCAACATATTGAAAAGGACAAAAATGCCACTGGATTTACATCTCTCCAAATCGACTACTCTGTCCCATTCCCCGTGTCCCTCGTCATTAGCAGGAGGACAATTTGGCGATATCAATCGCTATTTCGATATCTCCTGTCCCTTCGATACCTAGAATCACAACTCTCCACAACCTGGCAGACGCAAACACGCGGCGTAAGCTGGGCTCACAAGGGTCAGAACCGCGCCCTTGAATTATGGAAGCGTCGCGCATGGACTCTCAGGGCTAGAATGCTCGTCTTTGTCCAGCAATTGTTGTACTTTTGCACCGCCGAAGTCATTGAACCCAACTGGACAAAGTTCATGTCGCGACTGAGCGCCAAGGACGGTGACCCGACGAAACCGTCTGCACCGACCCGCACCGTCGACGAATTGATGCAGGACCATGTCGACTTTCTGGATACATGTCTGAAGGAGTGCATGCTCACCAACAGCAAACTCCTGAGGGTAGTCAACCCCCTTTCTCCTTGTTCCCCCCTGTCCCTCCTTTCTTCCCATCACTTCTCTCTAACAGGTGTTCAGATCCATTCCAAACTCATGCAAACATGCACCATCTTCGCCGCCTACACAAAGTGGCTGACGCAGGAGCTTGAAAAATCTGACCCCGATCTGTCCTGCACCACGAAGCCCAAGACTATGACTGTTGACCAGTGGAACCGCTTCCAGGCAACAAAGGCTGCATCCCGCCCGCAGCCGGATTCTTCCTCCGCACCGACGGATCCCGAGTCACGCGTGAATAATTTGTCCGAGATTATAAAGAAGTGGGAGAATAACTTTAGTAGACATCTGCAGATATTACTTGATGCGTTAAACTTCTACGCCGCCACGGAGACGGTGGTTTTACTTAGTCTCTGTGCGAGATTAAGCACTGCGAATCAGGGGACCGAGTTTGCGGGACGGGGACAGGACGAGGACATAGGATAATGTGAAACCTTACTGGTTAACGTGGAATGATTGCATGGCCATGTAGGCAAATGAAGTTTATGAGCATGAGACGAATGGTGCTATTCATTTTACGTATAGGAGATGATTCATATCCGTTTATCGTTAATTCCCAAGCCCCCCCAAACCGCCCTTCGATTCACCGTACCTCGTGAGAGAGCCCACTGTAGAGGAATATATGACAAGGGCAGACTGCCGCCTAATCCCCGAGGACGCAAATCCGAAAAAAAAAAGACCATCCACGACCCAATGCTATAGCCCAAAAACGCCATATGCTCCTTTAGTTCCCATCGCTACCTCTTTGCTTGGTAAAAAGAATTGATTGCTCCGGCATTCGTAAGAATTCGTCATCATCAAAGTCTTGGTATATCAAAGAAAATTCAAATATCCCACGCCAAATGTTCTCACAGGGGAAATGGCCCAGGTGATCCCCGTGTTATTATGCAACGTCTCTTGTTCCCCCATATCGTTTTTCAAAATTCCTCCTCAAAAGCAAAGCATTACTTGAAAAGGCTGCGCAAGTCCATCAACTTCTGCCTCGCGGCCTCGGCCTTGTCCAGCGCCTTGCTTTGGCCGTCCATACTGAGACTGGCCAGCTTCATCTTCTTCTCTTGCAACTCCAGCATCTTCTCCTCAAAGCTATCCAGCATGATGTATCGGACGGTGCGGACGGGCCGCTTCTGTCCTAAGCGGTGGACTCGGTCTATGGCCTGGGCCTCCGCGGCAGGGTTGTACTGCGGCTCCATGACGTAAACGGTGTTGCCGGCCGTCAGATTCAGGCCCAGACCGCCGGCCATGATGGACACGAGGATGACTTCCACGGTGTTGTCTTCGCGGAACTTTTCCATGGCGGAAGTTCGAGCCATTCGGGTCATGCTGCCATCCAGTCGGACAAAGGTGATGCCCGCAGGCTTAAGGGCTAGCTCAATAAGGTCGAGGTGGGAGGTCCATCCCGAGAACACCACTGATTTGAATGGCGGCTCATTTGGACAGGCTTGACTAGCGGCCTTGGACTTCAAGAGATCTTCAACAAGTGCCTTGGTCTTCGTGTGCGGGCCATCGTATTTGTCAAACCTCTTCTTGGTGTCTTTGGCCTTCGTCTTGGCAGGCCCATCGTGCTCGGCGTCCACATCGTCGCGGCGAAGCTCGACAAATTCTAAGCGGACGTGGGAACCACAAATCAAGCATGGACCAGTATTCTGACCAGGTGCAAGGAACTGCTGGGCCCTTTCGCGATAGCTCCGACAACAATTTCGGCAAACCACGTGGAAGCAAGGCGTCATGTAACCGAGAATATCGTCTTGCTGTTCAGCGTCGAGATTCTGGCCTTCGCCTGCGTTCAGTTTCTTGCTACACTCGATACAAGCGTCGTTGTTCGTGTCCTGCATTAGCGAGAACATCTCATGAGCCTTCTGGTGTGATAAAGTAGGCCCGTCTTCGTCATCGTCATCAATGTCAATTGCCATCTCAGCAGACATGCCCCGTAGAGCAGCCAGGTCCTCCTCATTCAGCAAATCCTTGCCGTGGGCACAGAGAAGCCTCAGTCTTAAAATAGCCTTCAGAATATGAATATATGTATTGCCTCCTAGGGCTTTTCCATCTTTGACGCCAGCCAGGACCTTAACCCGGTCTTGGGCATTCCGCGCAAACAATTCGTAGATGGAGCGTTCCTCGGGGCTGAAATTTAACCGGATAACCAAGTCTTCGCGCTTGGGTAGATCGATCTTATCCTTTAGGCGACGAAGAGTGATTGTGTCGACGAGCACTCGCAGCTTTGGCACAATCTCAGGGTCGCATGCCTTGAAAGGCTCAACAATGTAGCGGTTGAATTTGGATCGATCGTCAAATGGGTGTAGCCGCAAGAAGCTCAGCAGAGCAGCCAGATCATCTAGTCTGTTTTGTACAGGGGTACCTGTGACTGCCCAGCGTCGTTCCGCTTGCAGCCGGCACATGGCTTTGAACTGAAGAGTCGATGACTCACGAATCATGTGTGCCTCATCGAGGACGATTCGGAACCAACCGATCTCTTCCAGTGGATAAATACCGTCCTTGCCCTTGCGGCGAGAGCCTAGCTCGTTAGAGACGGATCCGTACGTAGTAATGACAAGATCGAATTCGGCAAGCTTGTCCACATCCTTGATCCGATTGGAGCCATGGTAAATGTGGTATGAAAGACCGCCGGGTGCAACATGTTGTTTCATCTGCTCCTCCCAATTTGTCACAGTGCTAAGCGGACACACAACCAATGTTGATTTGACATGGCGAGTGACTGCGGCGGGGTCGAAATTGGTTTGCATAGCAGAATGGCCATTGCTAGACAGCCTTGGGTCCATTTTTGGCCGTTGAACGATGGGAACTTGCTCCCACTTGTGAGACTCGTCTATCGTGCTCGAGACCAAGGAAAGGATACTCAACGTTTTTCCAAGACCCATCATGTCGGCGAGGATACCACCGCAAGTTTCTGGGGGTGGTGCTCTCTGTTCTTGACCGGTGATGACATTGGAATACAACTTCTCGCCTCTGGCGTTGACTTTCGTCCGCCAAAATGAGACCATGCCCTTTTCTGTGGATTGCTCCTGGAGCGACTTCTCCCTGGTAGCCATGAAGTACAGGCCTTGCTTCTGATGCTTAAGCAGAGGCGTGAGGATTCGTGCGTCTGGGTCCATTGTTGGAAGGTCGTCATTTCTCTTGAGAGAATCAAAAACACCCATAACCTCGGAACGAATCTCTTCCACGGTTCGGTTGGCGACACTTGTGTATGTGCCTTGCGCGTTGGTTGGGTAAACCTTTGGCGGAGGTGGCCGCCATTCCGAGACATGAGGATTGAACACTTTAATACCCTTCTGCACCATATGCGGAGCAATAAGCTTCAAGTTGTGCTTGCTCAGTAAGGCGCCAATAGACCGGGCATACCTTTGGGGACCATAGAGAACAACGTCTAAATTGTATGCTCTTGAGATTGCCTGCCCAGGCTCCTCGCCGGGTTTCTTTTGGTGCGGCGGTATGCGGCAATCTGTTCGTAAACGTATGTTTGTGTCGAGGAGAGGAGTAAGTGCTGCTGCACATGATAGCTCGACAAGACCAATCATCTCACGAGTGTGATCACAGGCTTGGATTTTCAACGATCTTTCACCACTTTGTCGTTTCAGCAATATCTTGATGCCGGGATTATATCCAGGGCCCCAAAGACTTTGCATTCCTGGCTTGGGTGATGGAACCTTGCTGCAGTTGAGACTGGTTTTGATCATTCCATAGCACACCTCCTCATCCTTTGGATCATCTAGGACCATTACGTCATCATCTGTGCCTAGAGCGCTTGTTAATTAACATGATAACGGGGGCACAAGAAGCGGAAAGGATGTATCGCACCATCGGTAAGATCGACAGTAGGAGTTTGCGGTACAAGGCGACCGGCGTCAGTCTCTTGCCGCCTGTCTCTCACGTAGTCGCCCAGCATACCGCTGCTGCTCCGGATGGACATGTTACTGGCTCTAGCAGCAAAGTCCTGAGGGTCCTCTGTCTTGCGGCGCTTGGGATGGGGAACGTTGGAACGACGCTGGACATTATTCATACGCTCAATCCAAAGCCCCACGCCGTTGGCATTGGAAACAGATGTCTCGCCATTTGGAGGAGTTGGGGTTGAAGAACCGCTGGTATGGTCGTTGGACGAGGTGTCACTAGCACTTGTGAACTGGAATACCATTTGGTCATTCACCGACGGTGATGCTCGGCTGTGGCCATTTGCCACATGATTATACATGGGCTGAGGACGGCCGGAGGGAAGGTTTCGCAAATCAGTCGCGCTGAAGCCTCGACGGCTTGGTTGCAGCAAGGCCGCCGGATTCCAGGCCGGCATGGGGCCGGAAGGCTGCAAGACTGGACCTTGAGCAACAGCAAGATTAGGATTCAGTGACTGCTGCACGGTGGCGGATTGACCGGCGGGCTCAGCACCGGGTCGTGAACCTCTCAAGGGCACCGTGGTTTCACTCGACGGCCACGGTGGAGGCTGAGGTGATTGGAAGGTACCGTTGGCATCCATCATGAACCACGAGTAGGGGGGGATCTGTGGGCTTTAATGCGGCCAGGGGCCGAAAGGGAAGAGGAGAGGGCTACCACGCCGATTTAGAGAGCGTAGATGGCCTCATCACAAGCTCGGCGGTGAGAAACCGGGTGCAAGATGGTCGAGGCGTCGGCGTGTTGAGGGGCTCAAGGCTGTAGCAGCGCGTGCGTGCGGAAGAGAGATGGCAGGCCGGACGGTCGATGCACGCACGGCGTTTGTGGATTTCGATGGCCACGGGGTTTCTCGGAAGCGTGGATGCGTGGATGCGGCCGTGCAAACCAGAAGGAAATGGGTGGGTGTGTATGTATGTACGTGTGTCGAGCGGACGGGATGAATCGTCCCAGGGCGACGGTAGCATGCAAGGTGTAGGTGTACCGTGATGAAGAATACGGCGCTGTACAATGCAGTCGATGTTGTAACTACTGCAAGAAGAGGTGCGTCGAATGATGATGTGACGATGGGGATGAGGGTAAGGATGAGGGTAAGGATGAGGATAGAGATGAAGTGCCTGGGGCCTATTTCCGGATGGGAGAGGCTAAATCAGTGTGCATGAGTGAGAAACAGGCAACATTTGAAGACTCAGGCTCTTCTCTCACTCACTGGCACGCCGTCCACGCCCACGCCCACGCACACGCACACCGAGTCTCGTTAATCCTTACGCCACAGGCGCACACGGAAGAAACACACGGCTGCAGCAGGGCAGGGAGGGATGGCAAACGGCCGAACGGCAATTTTTATTGGAGGCGACAAGGGCGAATGATTAAAGGTTGAGAAATCAAAGAATACTATTGCGGTCGTGGCGATGAGGATATGCTCTTATTATTCATCACATGTCCGGTGCAGCGGCCTGGCTTAGGGGCAGACAGAGTGCCGCCTAGGCCTAGGTCCATGTCCTCCAATTGAGGTATCCAGGCTATTGTGTACTAAAATGCCAGCGGGAAAAAAATCATTAACTGAGTGACACTGCTTCCAGTTGGCACGTCACTGAATTGTGATTGTTATTTTTTTGATTTTTTTTTTGCACAATAGTCACAACAACAATCATCATAATAAAAGTACACCAGTCAATGCCGTTGATCCTCACAATCTTCAACCTGCCCAGTACAGCAGCTCACAGCCACCGCCGGACGCACTTCCCGCTGCAGAGTCTCGAGGTCCAGTGTCTTGGCCTGCGTCGACTTTCTCTAACCAGCCGCGAACCGCGCCGGATCAAGGTCACCTGGTCGGCTGAGCTCGAGTGGCTCCGGCAATGTGTGTCCATCAACTCCGTCCGGGCCACTGAACGGCGCTGCCATTGGACGGTGCTGCCCCCCCTGTGACTCCCTGTGGCTCCAGTGGCCCCAGTGGCCCCCAGGTCCCGCTCAGTTAGCTCCGCTCGCCACTGGAATCTATCAAATCTCTCGCACGTGAGCACTCCGAATTTTCTTTTACACTTCAAAGTGACTTCAGACCCTCGTTTTTTTTTTGTTTTTTTGTTTCGTCGCGATCCATCGGTTTGCTCCAGCATGTGCTTGTGGACGGGCATCCTTGGCAGCTTCCCAATTATCCACGCATCCCGCCCTCAGCGCCAAATGTCACCGGCCCGTCTCCGGAATCTCATCGAAATCTGAACCATCCGAACCACCCAAAAACCGCCACAAGCTCCATGACGATACCCAGTCGACCAGTATTGCCGCCTCCTCGTCCCTTGTCTAGACGACCCATGGCCGGAAGGGCTGTGCAGTGTGCCATCGTCTCGAGTCAATCACACCCCATCTCCCTTTCTACCATCTTTCCCATACCAGGGCCGTGATACGCCGTACAAACTTGTCTAGTATGTCTTGCACTCGCCCCCCTCTCTTTTGCAGACACCAAGATGCATCATCACCTTGGCTCTCAAGTGTGCGGCTCTCCATTTCACTACGTCAGCTGAGCTTTATAGATTGATTGTGCCCTGCTAGTTAAGACCAGTTGAGACCAAACAAATTGTGTTGCTACAGCTCGTGCCATTTCCATGGCCCAGGCATTGACCATCGTTATCAACCGAGCAATGAGCAACAAGCACGGCTGCAAACAAGCTCTTAGCGGCCTTTTACAAGTCCTAATTGGCCAGATTTTGGTGACAAACTCGGTGACAAAATACACGTATACTTGCAATGTTAGCTGTGCACGTCTAAGCCTTAGCCTGAATGATGACGACTCCAGCTGATGACGGTCTTCACATTCAAAGCTCCAGCCTTAGCTTTGAGATATTTGGCGTTGTATCCTGGGCCGTCTCGTGAATGCCTGTTTGTTTTTGAGGCTCATCTTCTATTTGAAGTACGGGAAATGTTGTTGCGACTAGCGAATCGAATTTGTTGCTTGTGGCTTCTGAAAGAACCACACACGCCGATGAATGTGCCAGGATTCTTCCAAATGAATCTGACGTGCCGTGTCAAGTAGAGATACAGCTCTACCACCCTTCAGCCGGGCAATCCAGTTATGTAGAAACCAAACTGAAGTTGGCGACAGCATCACACGTCTCGCGCTGTGCAACCTGTGCAACCTACCCACTTACATAAGCGCACGAAGCCTTGCCCGATTTTTGTGAAATGTGCACCGATTTTGCCCCGCCAAGGACGACTTCGTTTGAAAACCCCACTGCCACGAACCGCATGCCATCGACGAGATCACACACAGCCTCGTAGAAGCGCGGCATCACCCGCATCAGGGCCGCAGCAACTCTTCCAATCCCAAGGCTGTCGTGGCGACGTTCAAATTGGGTAGAGACATCATGGATATCACCAGTTACGTGGTGCAGGGCCGAGACCAAGCCTTGCTCTACGGCGACTACTCCACCTATCATGGCCAACTGGCCAAACGCCTCCTGAGCTCTCGCAAGAAGCTGGGTATTGTCACCAAGAATCGTGGCAAGTTTCAGAAGAAGGAAGAAATCGCGGCTGAGCAAGTTTCTTCCAACAACGAGTGAGTATAGGGTCTTGACGCGTACGTCACATCCAGATACGACGGGCTAACCAGAGAAACCAGATATGTCCATCTGCTTCTTCTGACGAGCGAGCGGGCCTGGGCACAGGCAATGAGCTTCAAAGCTTCAAACTCTGCCACGCAAAAGGACATCACTGGAAGAACCAAATCACACATTGTGTCCCGACTCAATAAGGCTTCCCGTGCCGCGCAGCGCCTGGTTGAGCTCCTTTCAGATCCGGCTTCTGGCTCCTCAACCAACGATGTCCTGGAGGCGAAATCGTATGCTGCCCTGATACGTGGCGCTATGCTATTTGAGAGGCACGACTGGGAGCCTTGCCTTCAGAGTTATGCTGTTTCCCGTGTCATCTACAGTGCGCTGGCAAGCGCTGGCAAAAGCGATCTCTTCAAGGACCTCTTGTCCGAGACCATTGACCCTTCTATCCGATATGCCGCCTACCGACTGAAGACGCCACGGACCGTGCCTATTCCAACCATTGCCAAAAAGTCATTCCCCCGATCAGACGATGCTCTCGTCAAGGAAATCAATCGCCTAGACCCAAGCATCCTCGCAGAAGGCGACGATGCCACCAAGCTGGGAAATGCTGCTGAGAATGCACCTAGGACCATTACCTGGCGCTCACGACAAGTTCAAATTGAAGATGCTCAGATATCATTGGCATGGGCCTCTGTTGAAACTGCGAAAATGAACCTGACCCGCAACTTCGCGCAATCGCAAGACAAGCAGCCCTATGAAATCGCGGCCCAGTACGACGAAATCCTCATGACAACACAGGACGCCGTCGACGCTACGAAGCAGGCTATCGACGAGCTCAAGGCAGAGGGCGTACCCCAGAGCGACCCCCGTATGCAGCGACTGCAAATCACTCGCACTGCCGTCAACTACGAAATGATTAGTTGGAGAATCGGCCGCAACAGAGTCCTGACTGGCCTCCAGGACGGCGGTCCCGAGGACTACAATGCCTCCAGAAGAAGAAAAATAAAGGCCCCAAAGGACACCGAAGCCGGTGAACAAAAGAAACAGCGAGAACTGCCACCCAGCAAGAAGCTGGCCAAGCTGAAGGAGAAGGTTGCCCTGTATGATGGTACACTACAAAACGTCCAGTCAATCAAGGAGCTTCCCGGTGTGGCCGCCGACGAGGCGCTCGCGACCAAGCTCAACGGCTACGAAAAGTACTTTGGGTCGCTCAAGTAAGTCCAAGTCACCCCTTCCAAAACACCGCGCCCCGATCAACCCACTGACTCATGGTGATGTTAAAGATGTTTCTCCATTGCGCGATCCCACGCCATCACCAACAACGCCACCAACGCCCTCGCCCTCATCAATCACGCCCACTCCCTCATTCAAGAAGCTTCCTCCAACCTATCCCAAGGCAACGACGATGTCAATCAACAGCAAACCACCCCGGTGAGCATCGACGTCACTGCTGAGGCCGTCTCCTACCTCAGCAGTCTCCTCAACGGCGAGCTCCAACGCTACCGTGCCATCGTCCACATGCACAATCTCCGCGACGCCGAGAGTGTAGCTGCCAAGGGCGACTTTGACTCCCCGCTCATCTCCAAGCTGCACACCTACCCCCGGCGCGTCAACCTTCGCAACATAGTGGAGTTCCCGCCCAAGATGGAACTTATCCCCATGAAGCCAATCTTCCTCGACGTCGCTTGGAATTACATCGACTACCCGGGTAAGACACCCGCGCCAACGGCTGCGCTCGGGCCAAGCAGTGTTGGAACGAAGGAACAGCCTAAGAAGAAGGGATGGTTCGGCTTTGGACGGTAGGGGGAATTTTTTTAACAGATTTAGCATTTACAAATAGAGAAAAACCATCTCTACCCTATTTCTGGTAGGGATATCAAAAGTAATAAAAAGGCGCCTGACCTAGTCAAGTCTGTAAAAATGTCCGATGTCATTCACCTTCGTGTCTCACGCCCATCCCCACGTCGACAAACCATATCCAAAATCTCCGTTCCACATACTCACCCGGAATGAAAAGTACAAGACAGAACATGTCATTTTCACACTCCCCCTCCTCCCGTCACCTGTCCAACACCACACACTGCGTAAAGTAGCCACCATCGTCCCGACCGTTCCCCGTCCTTCCCCAGATCCTCGTCCTCCCAGCCCTCCAGATGCAAAAACATGACTACTACGCCTCAGCAATTGCCAGACGCCGTCGCTCACGCCGTCGCCGCAATTCCAATACCGCGAACCACCCTCCTCGTCCTGCTTTGTCTGTTCATCGTCATCTTCATCCGCATAACACACTTTACACTTTCTAAAAACCATGAATATGCCATCACTCGCAGCCTTGGCTGCCAGCACCCGCAGGCGCAGGCGCAGGCGCATGAACCATCTTCTTCTAGGCCACATCGCAAAATGACTGCCAGCTGGGCCTCTGTTGGCTTCAACACACTTACTCCCCCTCGATGCAATTTATATAGTATACCCAACCTGGTATTCGCGAACAATACAGTTGAGAGTAGAATCAGTGCACCGCAGCTAGTTCGCCAAGAACACAAAGAACAAATCGAGTCGGTGGAAATGGATTCAGTTGCGGTCAAGGCTGAAGAGGACTGGGAAGACTATTCGCCCCTGAATGGGACCAACAACTTGAATACACCGTGGAGTTGGACAGCATAGACAGCGATGCAGGACTGCTTGCGCTACCAGCTATTATTCACATTACGAGTTACGCACACATAAATAATTTAAATCAGACGGATAGGAATGAGCAAGGGATTCAGAGGAGGGATGTGTTATTATCATCATCTAGTTAAACAGTAAATTGTACATGAGCCAATCCAAACGCAAGCCCCCTTGGATCCATGCCTTCGTCTCATAATCAACCAGAGATCTCTCTGACGGGTTTTGATGCTCTAACGCCTAAATTTCCGCCAACCATGGTATTAATGACATGGGCAAATCAGTTTGTGTAAAAGTATAGTAGCTGAGGCGGGGGATATGAGTACAATGAAATACAGGAAGAGAAAAAGACATCTATGCCACGCCCCACGCTACACGAATATTCGAACAAATCCCTTTTCGTTTTGGTTTAGAAATTCGAGAAAACAACAAGGCAAGAGACTGGCCGTTTACGGCTTGTTCTCGTCCTTCTTCTCACCCTCGCCTTGCTGCTGCTCGCCAGAAGCCTGCTCGCCAGAGCTGGCCTCGTTACGGGCCTTGTGCATCTTGTCGAAAAGATTCAAGCTGGCCATCTGAAGCTCGTCGGTCTTCTCCTTGATCTCCTCAGCGGTGGCAGAGCCCTCACCTGACTGGCTCTTGGCAACAAACTCACGGAGAGCAGCAATCTTCTCCTTAATGCCGTCGGCCTCCGTCTTGTCGAGCTTGTCAGCGTATTCGTTCAGGGCACGCTCAGTGTCGTTAAGAACGCTGTCGGCACGGTTGGCAGCCTCAATAGCAGCCTTGCGGCCCTTGTCAGCCTCGGCATACTTCTCAGAATCCTCAACCATCTGCTGGATCTCGCTATCGGAGAGACCGGAGCCAGATGCGATAGTGATAGACTGGTCCTTATTGGTGGACTTGTCCTTGGCGTGGACGTGGACAATGGAGTCAGCGTCGATGTCGAACGTGACCTCAACCTGAGGGACGCCACGGTGAGCAGGAGGGATTCCGACAAGCTGGAAGTTACCCAGCAGCTTGTTGTCACGGACAAGCTCTCGCTCGCCCTGGTAGACCTTGATCTCAACGGCAGTTTGGAAATCAGCGGCAGTAGAGAAAACCTGGGACTTCTTGGTGGGGATGGTCGTGTTGCGGTTGATCAAGCGAGTGAAGACACCGCCCAATGTCTCGATACCAAGGGACAAAGGAGTAACATCAAGCAGCAAGAGGTCCTTGACTTCGCCAGAGAGAACGGCACCCTGGATAGCAGCACCAATGGCCACAGCCTCATCGGGGTTGACAGACTTGGCGGGATCACGGCCGAAAATGCTCTTGACGGACTCGGCAACCTTGGGCATACGGGTCATACCTCCGACCAGGATGACCTCCTGAATTTCCTTGGCCTGGAGGCCAGAATCCTTCAGAGCCTTGCGGACAGGCTCAATGGTGCGGGTGATGAGGGGATCCACCATCTTCTCAAGCTGAGCACGGGTAAGCTTCATGTTGATGTGCTTGGGGCCGGATGAGTCGGCGGTGATAAAAGGTAGGTTGATGTCGGTCTGGAGGGAAGAGGAGAGCTCGATCTTGGCTTTCTCAGCAGCCTCGCGGATACGCTGGATAGCCATGCGGTCACTGGACAGGTCAATGCCAGAGGTCTTCTTGAAGTCTGCGACCATGTGTCGGACCAGGTGGATATCGAAATCCTCACCACCGAGGTGTGTGTCTCCATTGGTGGACTTGACTTCAAAGACACCGTTCTGGATCTCCAAGATGGAGATATCGAAGGTACCACCTCCAAGATCGTAGACAGCAACGACCCTGTCGGCCTCCTTCTCCAGACCATAGGCAAGAGCAGCAGCAGTGGGCTCATTAACAACACGGAGAACATTAAGACCAGCAATCTGACCAGCATCCTTGGTGCTCTGTCGCTGAGCATCATTGAAGTAGGCAGGAACAGTGACAACAGCGTTCTTGACAGGCTTAGAGAGGTAGGCCTCGGCCGTCTCCTTCATCTTGTTCAGGACAAAACCACCAATCTGAGAAGGAGAGTACTTCTGGTCACGGGCAGAAACCCAAGCGTCACCATTGCTATGCTGGACGATCTTGTAGGGAACCTCCTTGATATCGCGCTGAACCTCAGCGTCGGTGAACTTGCGTCCTATTAATCGCTTGGTGGCGAAAAGAGTGTTCTCTGGGTTGACGACGGCCTGTCGCTTGGCGGCGACACCGACAAGTCGCTCACCATCTTCGGCAAAAGCAACTACTGAAGGAGTGGTGCGAGCGCCTTCCGAGTTCTCGATGATGCGAGGAACCTTGCCTTCCATGATGGCAACGGCCGAGTTGGTGGTACCCAAATCAATACCGATGACGGATCCCTGGACTTTCTCGCCCTCGGCAGCAGAAGTAGACTCATAGCGAGCAAATCTGGGGGCCAGCGGCCTGGCAAAGGCAGCCGAGCGAGCAGTGATAGGGGTAGCTCGGGGAAGCTATGAGGAAATGTCAAAGTTAGAATCGTTAATCAGAAACATGGCGAAAGGTAGGGGAAGCTTGTTTTGCTAATTAGAAAGCTACTCACAGCTCGAGAGAGACGCGAAGCCAACATCTTGGATGTGATGATGGAGGGTATAATATTACAATGAATGAAGGCAAAGATGACGGCGCGCTCCACAGATGGAGAGGTGATGAAGGGGAAGAAGGGAAAGAAGAGTGTTGTGAGTGGATTGTATGAGTTTATTGAGAAGGGGAGGAAAGCGAATTTTTTTGGCCCCGAAAAAAATGGCTAGTCCCGGCCATTGGCTGTCAATAGAAGCCGACGGAAGGAGGCAAGAAGGAGGAGGTCTCCACAGTGTGTGCAGGTTATATGCGGATTAACTTTGGTCCGCGACAGAGACCTTCCGCATTTTCCTCGGCACGCGACGTCGGAGTTCATTGCGGCGGTTCCAGCAATGCAGCCTATGGACTTCGGAGGTCTTGGAGCTGGGAATAATGAGCATGGTGGGCCTTCGCAATCCGGGGTGTAACTGAGCCTGATGGCCAGGCCGTAGCCGGCTTTTGCGGTCCTTCCGAGGCTCGACCCGGAGATGTGATGCTGATAACTCGACAACTCGAGAATGCGCACTAATAGTCACAGCTAGAATCCCGCGTTCAATGTATGCCACATGCACATGCATCCTGCCGCCTTGCTTTTGTGTCCCTCTCGTGGCTCGTTCAAGCTTGATTTTCTCTTGAATGAAGAAACTGGACCTAAGCAACAAGGCCGATGTGACTCAGTGAGCCCCACCTTCGCAGAACTCTGATGATGAAGCAAAAAGACAGCCGTCTCTTTGTTGAGAGCTATGACGAGAGGCAGGTATTTGGCTACTTGCTAGGTAATGACATGGCGTCAAGTTCTGACGTATCGCGCGAACAGCGATATAAGAGCCCTGGAACGTGAGCTGGGTGATAAATGTATATTGTCATCGCCGGCTCGTGACCAGTGTATACTGCCTGGAGAGTGTCTACCTGCATAAGGTGCCCGGTAGATCATCTGCAAGACGGACGAAACAAGCACGGAGATGTTTTGAGTCCCTCTCGTGTCAGATACGTGCCTATAGAAGCGTACGTTGGGCAAGTCGGGGCGGCAGCGTCGCGGGCTAAAGCCATCTCGCGATAGCCTCATGGAGTGCCATTGAACGAGACCAAGTTGAGCAAAGACCCGAAGGAGAAAGACATCATCAACGATTGGTTGGGTACGGCTGGTAGTCTTGGTCTTGTTCCAGTGGCCATTCACCATGACCCTACAGACAAGGGCAATTACCCCATTATCGCTGATTAGCGTTATTGTTGATGTCATATTTTGGGACACGCCTGGCACTAACTTTAGATGCTGCCTCACCAGTTGACCAGATAATTTACCAGACTACTACTCCGTACCCCGTAGGTACTTTTAACTTGTCGCGAAGGTACGGTGTGATGGTTGACATTTTTGGCTCCACCAGCACCACCATTACACTGGGGCAGGCGAATGGCAAAGCGCAATTGGCCAATGGGAGCGCGTCATTAACAGCCTGCATCCCAAGCCAGGGACCAAGTTCACTGGCTTGGTTGGTGTAAGAGGCATAGACCGAAAAAAAAAGTTTTGAGTCCCGCTTGCGGTTGAAATCCTCTCCTCTCTTCACCTTTTCTTTATTGCCTCTCTGCAAATATCCCCTATTCTTACCAAAGAAAAAGGAAGCCAATCTTGATGCTGCGGCGGATGATTGCGAGCCAAAGCTTTTGACCTGTCCAAGGAAACTCTGAGAACGAGTTTTCTTGCCCAGCCGTCGCTAGCAGATCCCCTCGCACACAGAGCACTTCACACGCCTTATCGTCTGGTGCCTCTGCCCCGCCAACTTTTTTTTTTTGGTCCCTCGTCGTTTCAACCAACACCCTCCCCGACTGCACAGAGCGCGTGCAAAATGGCGGGCATCAAAGCGCTGCCGCCCTCTTCGGCACACTTCTCAAGTGCCAATGACGATGGCCTCGTCTGCCTTGAGCTCGAGGACGGCTCTGCCTACGCTGGCTACAGCTTCGGAGCCCAGAAGAGCATCGCTGGAGAGCTGGTCTTCCAGACGGGCATGGTGGGGTATCCCGAGTCTTTGACCGACCCTTCATACCGCGGACAGATTCTCGTCATTACTTTCCCTCTTGTCGGAAACTATGGCGTGCCTTCTCGCGAGACAGTGGACGAGCTTCTCGGCGACCTGCCGGCTCACTTCGAGTCCTCCCAGATTCACGTTGCCGGTCTTGTCACCGATTCATACTGTGGCGAGGACTTCTCCCACTTCCTGGCAACCTCCTCCCTAGGCACCTGGCTGAAGGAGCAGGGCGTCCCGGCCATGTATGGCGTCGATACCAGAGCCCTGACCAAGAAGATTCGGGAAAAGGGCAGCATGTTGGGCAGGATGCGACTTCAAACACGTCTCACCCAGATCAATGGTGTCACCAATGGCATCGCCCATGACACCCCGCTCGAGAATTTTGCCGAAATTGAATGGGTGAACCCCAACGAGAAGAACCTCGTTGCTGAGGGTGAGTTCTTTGTCCCTGCGATTCCACAACTTCCCATTTTGGACAAGAGTGCATATGCTCATACATGATTCTTTTTGCAGTGTCTGTCAAGGCTCCTAAGCTCTATCAGCCACCTGCCTCCGTGGCCGCCCGCAGGCACCCCTCAGGCCGAGCTATCCGTGTTCTATGTGTCGACGTTGGTATGAAATACAACCAGCTGAGGTGCTTCCTCAAGCGTGGTGTGGAGGTCATGGTCTGCCCATGGGACCACGACCTGGCCAAAGAGGCAGGCGACCAGTATGATGGTCTCTTCCTCTCCAACGGCCCTGGCGACCCAGAGGTCCTCGATGTTACCGTCAAGAACATCCAGGCCGTCATGGAAAAGAATAGGACGCCTGTTTTCGGTATCTGCTTAGGCCACCAGTTGCTTGCTCGTGCCTCTGGAGCCTCGACCAGCAAGATGAAGTTTGGTAATCGTGGTCACAACATCCCCTGCACCAGCATGGTGACCGGAAAGTGTCACATTACCTCCCAGAACCACGGGTTTGCCGTTGATGCTAGTACTCTGACTGATGGCTGGAAAGAGCTCTTTGTCAATGCCAACGACGGCAGCAACGAGGGTATTATGCACGTTGACAAGCCATACTTCAGCGTCCAGTTCCATCCTGAGAGCACGCCCGGTCCTCGCGACACCGAATTTTTGTTCGACGTCTTCATCAACACCATTGCCAACTGTACCGAGGACCCCAAGCTCCTTCAGCAGCCCGTCAGCTTCCCAGGAGGGACCATTGATGAGAATGAGCGGCTTCACCCTCGCGTCTCAGTCAAGAAGGTCCTTGTTCTTGGTAGCGGTGGTCTCAGCATTGGCCAGGCTGGCGAGTTTGACTACTCTGGCAGTCAGGCCATCAAGGCCCTCAAGGAAGAGGGCATATACACTGTATTGATCAACCCCAACATTGCCACCATTCAGACCTCCAAGGGTCTTGCCGACAAGGTTTACTTCTTGCCTGTCAATGCCGAGTTCGTCCGAAAGGTCATTCACTACGAACGGCCTGACGCCATCTACGTTACTTTTGGTGGTCAGACTGCTTTGCAGGTCGGTATCGAACTCAAGGACGAGTTCGAGGGTCTTGGTGTCAAAGTTCTGGGTACCCCTATTGACACCATCATCACTACTGAGGACCGTGAGCTCTTTGCCCGTAGCATGGACTCCATCGGCGAGAAGTGCGCCAAGTCTGCCTCTGCTAGCAACGTTGACGAAGCCATGCGGGTTGTCAAGGATATTGGCTTCCCCGTCATTGTTCGTGCCGCTTACGCTCTGGGTGGTCTTGGCAGTGGATTTGCGAACAACGAAGCTGAACTTCTCGACCTTTGCAATAAGGCTTTTGCCGCCAGTCCCCAGGTGCTTATTGAGCGCAGCATGAAGGGCTGGAAGGAAATTGAGTACGAAGTTGTCCGAGATGCGCAGGACAACTGTATCACAGTCTGCAACATGGAGAATTTCGATCCTCTGGGTATTCACACCGGTGACTCTATCGTCGTCGCCCCGTCGCAGACCCTGTCTGACGAGGATTATAACATGCTGCGAACCACTGCCGTTAACGTCATTCGTCACCTCGGCGTTGTTGGTGAGTGTAACATTCAGTATGCCCTGAACCCGTTCTCCAAGGAGTACTGTATTATCGAAGTCAATGCTAGATTGTCCCGATCCTCAGCTCTTGCTTCAAAGGCTACTGGATACCCTCTGGCTTTTATTGCAGCTAAGCTAGGTCTCGGTATTCCCCTTAAAGAGATCAAGAACTCCGTCACCAAGGTCACATGCGCCTGCTTTGAGCCTTCTCTTGATTACGTTGTCGTTAAGATGCCGCGATGGGATCTTAAGAAGTTCACCCGTGTCTCTACTCAGCTGGGTTCTTCTATGAAAAGTGTAGGCGAGGTCATGAGCATTGGTCGGTCATTTGAAGAAGCCATTCAGAAGGCCATTCGATCCATTGACTTCCATAATCTCGGCTTTAATGAAACCAAGGCACTCATGAGCATTGACGATGAGCTTCAAACACCTTCTGATCAACGCCTGTTTGCTATCGCCAATGCTATGCATGAGGGCTACTCCGTTGACAAGATCTGGGAGATGACCAAGATTGACAAGTGGTTCTTGCGCAAGCTCAAGGGCCTGAGTGACTTCGCCAAAGACATGAGCCGATATACCACCAAGGACATTGCCCGATCTCCTAATCTGCTACTTCAGGCTAAGCGTCTCGGTTTCTGTGACCGTCAGCTTGCCAAATTCTGGGACTCCAACGAAATTGCTGTTCGCAGAATGAGACTCGAGGCAGGCATCCGACCTTTTGTCAAGCAGATCGATACCGTTGCAGCCGAATTCCCTGCCTTCACCAACTATCTCTACCTCACTTACAATGCCAGTGAGCACGATGTCTCCTTTGACGATCACGGTGTTATGGTTCTTGGTTCTGGTGTTTACCGTATTGGTTCTTCAGTCGAGTTTGATTGGTGCTCCGTTCGTGCCATTCGAACCCTGCGTCAAACTGGCTTCAAAACTGTCATGGTCAATTACAACCCTGAGACCGTAAGCACTGATTACGACGAGGCTGATAAGCTGTACTTCGAGAATATTAACCTTGAAACCATCTTGGACATCTACCAGTTGGAAGCTTCGAGCGGTGTTCTTGGAGCCATGGGTGGCCAGACGCCTAATAACATTGCTCTGCCGCTGCACCGAGCAGGTGTCAAGATTCTCGGTACCTCCCCTGAGATGATCGACATGGCCGAAAACCGATACAAGTTCTCTCGCATGCTGGACCGTATCGAAGTTGACCAGCCTACCTGGAGGGAGCTCACCAGCTTTTCTGAGGCTAGAGAGTTCTGCAATGCCGTCAATTATCCCGTGCTTGTCCGCCCATCTTACGTCTTGTCTGGTGCTGCGATGAACACTGTCTACTCTGAGAAGGATTTGGAAAGTTACCTGGCTCAGGCTGCTGAGGTTTCTCGGGAACACCCTGTTGTCATCTCCAAGTATATTGAGAACGCAAAGGAGATTGAGATGGATGCTGTCGCAAAGGATGGTGTGGTTGTCGGCCACTTCGTCTCTGAGCATGTGGAAAACGCTGGTGTTCACTCTGGCGATGCCACCCTCATCCTCCCCCCTCAGGATCTGGAACAAACCACAATCGAGAGAATTGAGGAGGCCACTCGCAAGATTGGTGCGGCTTTGAACGTTACTGGCCCTTTCAACATCCAGTTCATTGCAAAGGATAACGACATCAAGGTTATTGAGTGCAATGTCCGGGCTTCTCGATCGTTCCCCTTTGTTTCCAAGGTCATGGGTGTCGACTTGATTGAGATGGCCACCAAGGCTATCATGCACCAGCCCTTCCAGGAGTACCCTCCCACCAGCCTTCAGCCTGATTGTGTTGGTGTTAAGGTACCTCAGTTCAGTTTCTCGCGTCTGTCTGGTGCTGATCCAGTCTTGGGTGTGGAAATGGCTTCCACTGGTGAGGTTGCTTGCTTTGGTGTAGACAAGTACGAGGCCTACTTGAAGGCTCTGCTGTCCACTGGTTTCAAGATTCCCAAGGCCAACATCCTTCTGTCCATTGGCACGTATAAGGACAAGAAGGAGTTGCTACCGTCTATCCAGAAGCTTCAGCGCATTGGCTACAAGTTGTTCGCTACTGCTGGTACTGCGGATTTCCTGCAGGAGCACGGTGTTCAGGTGCAGTACCTCGAGGTTCTCGGCCGCGATGAGGACATCAACTCGGAGTTCTCCCTCACTCAACATCTGGCCAAGAATATGATTGATCTGTACATCAATCTACCTTCGAACAATAAGTACCGCCGTCCTGCCAACTACATGAGCAAGGGGTACAAGACTCGTCGTATGGCGGTTGACTATCAGATTCCTCTTGTGACCAATGTCAAGAATGCCAAGATTCTGGTCGAGGCCATTGCTCGTCACGTCTATCTGGATGTTTCGAAGCGTGATTTCCGGCTGAGCGAGCTGCCCCCGCCCCCGCCTGTCGTCTCCGCAAAGACTCCTGAGATGAAGGCCTCCCTTCCATCTATCGGACAGGTTACTGAAAGCCCTCGACGACGGGGCACCGATGCTGTGCTCGCTTCACCCATCCGTGGTGCTGGCCATATTGACGAGCTCGCCCTGCCCGCGGCCATTCAGACTTCCGCCATCAGCGCTTCTGTCCTCAAGCTCCTCTCGCAGCCTTCGGAGTTCAAGAACGCCAATGTCTTGTCTGTGAAGCAGTACACCCGTGCTGATCTACACTTGCTATTCACTGTCGCTCAGGAAATGCGCCTCGGCGTTCAGCGCGCCGGAGTTTTGGATGTCCTCCGTGGCCGTGTCCTTTGCAGCGTTTTCTACGAGCCTTCTACCAGAACCTCTGCATCATTTGATGCTGCCATGCAGCGCTTGGGTGGGCGCACAGTCTCCGTCCCTGCCACAAACTCATCTGTCCAAAAGGGTGAAACCCTTCAGGACACTCTGCGTACTCTGGCTTGTTACGGAGACGCCATTGTTCTCCGCCACCCTGATGAGAAGTCCGTGGACATTGCTGAAAAATACAGCGATGTTCCCGTCATCAATGCAGGCAACGGTAGCAAGGAACACCCCACTCAGGCTTTCCTGGACCTTTTCACCATCCGTGAAGAGCTCGGTACTGTCCAGGGGCTGACTATTACCTTCCTGGGTGACCTCCGATACGGGCGTACTGTGCACTCCTTGGTGCAGCTGCTCCGCCACTACCACGTCAAAGTACAACTGGTCGCTCCTAAGGGACTGGAGCTGCCCAAAGATGTCAAGGACCAGCTGGTTGCATCCAGCCAGCTACTTGGGGAGTCAGATACTCTGACTCCTGAGATTATTGCTCACAGTGATGTCTTGTATTGCACTCGTGTCCAGCAAGAGAGGTTCGAGACTGCAGAGCAGTACGAAAGAGTGAAGAACTCGTATCGCGTGGATAATACCACTCTCAAGCATGCCAAGAGCCACATGGTGGTGATGCATCCTCTGCCGAGGAATGAAGAGGTGGCCGAGGAAGTGGACTTTGACCAGCGAGCGGCATACTTTAGACAGGTGAGTATTTTATCCTCGTCCATGCAAGGCCGTGCTTCATGGATAAAGCAGCGCAAGTGCTAACTGGGTTTCTAGATGCGTTATGGACTGTACTGCAGAATGGCTCTCTTGGCACTTGTCATGGCTTCGTAGGCCATGTTGATGTTTAATTAGACATATTCTGGTACAGGGGCCGAATACTCTGTTCGCACATGATCGGACGGGCAAGAAAAG
This sequence comes from Metarhizium brunneum, assembly GCF_013426205.1. Taxonomy (NCBI): domain Eukaryota; kingdom Fungi; phylum Ascomycota; class Sordariomycetes; order Hypocreales; family Clavicipitaceae; genus Metarhizium; species Metarhizium brunneum. The sequence goes on along the minus strand of NC_089422.1, from coordinate 7,806,240 downwards.
TTCAAAATGGATAACAACGGCGTAGACAAGGATTTCAGTCTTTTTTTTTCGATAGAATTTACGTGCTTCAAGGTATTCGTATTCGGTAGTCAGAGTGTGTGGCTGGATCTGAGTCCCATGCCTGGGGTTGTATGAAACGTATCCCGTATATGATGATGGCAATCGCTGGAATCGATTGCGCGTATGAGTGTATATTTGTATGTATGTATGAGATGATGTATGCGTGTGTGCGCAGGTTGCGTACGTGCGCATCTGTACGTGTACACGAGTAATGTATAGTGTATATGTATACGTACGTTCATTACGTTGCGTGTATGTTCATTTGTTTATTTGTATATATCCTATGTAGGTTAGATTAGATTAGATTAGTTTAGTTTAATATATTGAGTTGTGATGTTTGTAATCTTACTTAAGTAGTTTGATCTGTGTTTGGTTTGTCGCTGAGATGCGCATGTCTTTGGACGTGAACGTGGCTGGTGGGACCCCATTTCTGTAGGTGGTGTTAGGTACATGTGCTGCCGTGCTATTTAAAGTACGGACACAATGGCCCGCAAGTACCCTAGGTACCTACCTCTATGCGCGCGGCCCCCGGTTGGGGTGACAGTCTCCTGGCTCATCAGCCATAATAAGACAGTTCTTGGAGTTCTTATTCAATATATCAGACTTTTGCACCGTCTTTTAATAGTTGTACTGTCACCAGAACAAGCGGCCGCGCTCGTGTAGGTAGGTACCTGCCTAGTAGGCACCTAGGTACTTCATAAGTACTTTAAGTCCTAGGTTTGACCTAACCGAGCAGTGAGTCCACACCAGCTTGACCACACCAGACGTCATCCACCAGGTTGGCCAGCCTGGCTGGCTCTGCCCAGCTCAGTGGGTACACAGGGTACTTGAGTACCAGACACACCAAGTGCACATGCCGACGGTGCTTTGTGCACTCACTGGACAGAGTATCAACAGCTTATACCCAGGTACTCCGTACTTGAGTGCTCAATGTTCTTCCCACACTGCGACTGCGGAGTACTGTACTTAAGTAAGTACTTTAAGTAGTCACGCCCGCTGCAAACAAAAGCTGGCCCTCCAACTTGAAGGTCTGGTCTGCCTCACGTAACCACCTTGAGCGACGGAAACCCACATCCTCTCTCAAACTCTGTATCCATCTCTGCACTTCACCGACCCAGTTCTACATCAATCATCCCAGACCATCAGCCCCGACGACGCTCGACCCTCTCCGACCCGTCTCTCCCCGGCGCCTACTTCGCATGCCGCCTCCCCAGGTTCCAACACTGGCTCTCTCACACGCCTCTCGGCTGGCGATACTCCATCGTACATCACGCCGGGCATCAGTGGGCCGTCAACATCCCATCCGCGGCACTTGGCCGTTGCATGTGCCAAAGCTCAAGTGGCAGCTCCAGTGGCCTTCGACAAACACTTGCAGACATCCTTTGCCTACTTAGGTCCCTGGCGGTAGCGTCTACCATGGCCAACAATGACGACGGCCTGTTCGTGATTCTCTACACTCCTCTTGCCACCTGTGGCTGTCCTCGCCCTGCTCTTCTGCCCGTCAAAGATTCTGGAAAGTGCATTTGTCTAACGTCACGGGCAACTATAGGTGCTACCCGACCGAGGGCATAATGTCCAAAAATGGACGCAAGCGTTATAGCATTGGTGTCCGTTCCCAGTATGTATTCATGTCCTTCAAGCGGCCTCCTCTATGGCCACACTGTAGCTCACCAATTTTCGCCTATAGACATTGGCAACTCCGGTCGTTGATAAGCGCGGAAAAGAAAAACATTGTGTACTTTCCCGGAGGAAATGGCAGCAACCATGTGCAGCGACTCAACACGTTGACTCGAGAATGCGAAACCATCAAGCTCCTTACCTTTGCGCCGCGCTGCCTAGTAGCCGAGAATGGATGGTTGTGTTGTGGAAGCGAGAATGGCGAGTTTGTCGCCATTAAACTCGAAGATGCAATTGAAAGCAATCAGCAGCCCTTGCTGGGATTGCATCTGGATGCCGAAACAAGACACCAACTGAACCTTGGAGGAGCCAGCCGTGACGAGCCCCTACTTGCCCTTCTTGCCCACGCACGCCGTTCAAGTAAGAGCTTGATCGCCAAGAGCATGAAACTTGCCAAGGACCGAGTTAACTGCGTCACTCTGTGGTTCCCTCCGGCATTGACACCTCTCGAAGCGGGATCATATACTGAGCCTGTCGCGGTTTTGGCCAACAACGACCGCACCGTGGTTCTTGTTAGTTTACGCGAATTTGACCAGAACGAGAAAATAGATCCCCTCGATGTCGTAACATATCCCGATTTCGTCAACCGAGCAATACTGTCCCCTGACGGTCGAATCCTAGTTGCGATTCTTGATGATCCGTACTTGTACGTTCATGAACGGGTCGAAACAGAAGGAGGCATCTCAACACCTCCAGCTAGCGAAGATAGCGGATATCGGTGGGAACAGAGACAAAGATTTCTACTCAAGAGTCAAAGAAAAGATGATCGTTCAGACAGCCGGGGAAGTTTTGCAGCATGCTTCTCGCCATCGGGTGCTTACCTAGCCGTCGGAACACAACATGGGACAATTTCTATTTTTGACGCTACTCTCCTCCTCGACCCTTCTGCGGAGCCTCTCATCACCACGTTCAAGTCATCTCGCCCAGAAAGTGGTCCTGGAGCTATTCGAGACATGGCATTCTGCCCTGGTCCCTTTGATATTCTTGCCTGGACAGAAGATAAAGGCCATATTGGTTTCGCTGATATGCGAAGCAATTTCATAATTCGGCAAATAGTGGATATCAATGTTGAGGCTGACTTTCGACATATTGACATCCTCGATCGAAACACAGTCGACCCTCGGTTGCTGGACGGTAACTCGGACAGGAGGTCCAATCGATCCCCCCCTTCGGGAAGCACACGTACACGTCGACAGGGTGAAGCATTGGAGACGTTAAACCAGCCTCTCACGCCCAATGAAACTGTTGTCCTAGAGGCGATTCAAGGTGATCGAAGACGGCGTGAACGAGCGGCCTTGAGAAGCACCGAAGAACGAGCTCGTGATGGTGGGCCATCAGATTTAGCCTTGACCTACCTGTCAAGTTTACGGCCGTCAGCCGCTGATGGCGAATCTCCCAGACCCCGACAGCGCAGCAGTAGTGTGGGTCGGGCAATGGGCGATATTCTTGGCTCCTACCGAGAGCAGAGGGAGCGTCAACAGGAGCGACTTCGTAATGCCAGGCAGCTCACTCGTGAAGGGTCTGAGGGCCAACAACCACAATCAACATCAACAAGGCGGACGGACCAAAGATGGTCGGAACAAAGATGGGTGGACAGGGTCGAGGAAACGGTAGCAGCGATGCGGGGTCAGAGAGAAAGACAGGATTCGTCCTATCTGAATGTGCTTGAAATCTTACAGGCCAGAGAGCGCCCTTCCAATGACACGGACAATGAAGACTCGTCACTCCTCGTACCTCTAGTCAACCAAGTTGTCAATCGCTGGGAGGAGAGCGCGATCCGAGGAACTCTAGCGACTGATCATGGAGTTTTTGAGGTGCCTCCGTCTCCAGATAATACCGCAGGTTTGGCCTGGACCGAAGACGGTCGTACCCTGTACGTTTTAGATTCGGTTTTAATATGCAGCGTGAATGTCCAACAGCTAACATCATGCTTAGGTTTGTCGGCGCTCAAACTGGCATCTATGAACTGCACATCAACGTCCAGGGCAGAAAATTTTGTCCAAGCATCACGATGAGTTGAGGTGAGAAAAGTTGCGAAAGTCACCGCACCAATGGGTGAAACGTGAGCACTGAAGGCACATGATCTTGAGAGTCTCGATTATTGTTAGGCACTTGGGGTGTTGAAAGGCGTTTTATTTTCATAGGGAAGCGAGTGATCGCCGGAGCAACATGAGGCGTTATTGGTCAACTTGAATCTTTTTTCTTTCTTTCTGGGTCTCTGGCCTTTGCAAATATTCCATCTTGATGCCAAGTTTGAGTTCGGTGAAATGGACAAGGAAAGGCCCGGGCATGCATAGGTGGAAATAATTCTGAGTTTTTACATGGAATTCCCGGGAGGAGCATACGGAAAACACATTCGCTTATGGAGTTTTTTCTTTTCTCATCTTTTTTTTTGTCAACACTGTTTGCGGCTCTTTTAGTCCCTGGGCTAGTTTGCACGGCACTTGAATAGTATACGACTACTTCTCTAATGAGTCGCTCTACGAGTTTGAACTCTGGATCTCTGTTGGCATCTGCTTTTCGGTTTTCGGCCTCTCTTTTTTTTTTCTTTTTTTTTTTCACTTGGTGGATTATGGTCAAACGTCTTTTCTGTATGATATCCCCGGCTTTTCGCATGATCAAATTTTATCATTTCTATGAGGTTTATTCTACGGTCCTCTTGGCACGTGTCCCCTGATTGATATTGTGCTTCGCAAGAGCAGCACATTCCGTCATTTCACTTTCTCCCATAGAACAGCTCTCCGACCCTCTCCCCAATGGCCAAGCTACTTGTCAAGCCGGGGCTCTCGATGCCCAGGCAATTCACCCAGCCATGATAGCCGTCCTCCATCCTCACCACAAAGTCATTGAAATTCTTGCCAGCCTGCCCAGCCCCCTTGTAGCTCAACTTGGGTCGAATCCCTGCGTAATCCGGCTCCAAGCAAGTCTCATCGACACCGGGCAAATACAGCTTAATCTCCTCGACGGCCTGCTCCAACCTCTCTCTCCCAACGGCCAGGTTGTCCGGGGAGTCGACCCATTCGATGTCCGGGCCGAAGCGTATCCTCCCGCCCATGTCGAGCGTCAAATGCGTGCCCAGCCCTCCGGCGCCCGGGTTCGGGGCGGGATAGACCAGCCTCGAGACACGGGGCCGCGACGCCGAGTACGAAAAGTAGTTGCCCTTTGCAAAGTACAGCCTCTTGCGGAGGGCCGCGGGGACGACCATGTTGTACACGTCGACGCACCCCAGGCCGGCGGCATTGACGACCGTCTCGGCCGTGACGCTCGACGCCTCGCCCGTCAGCGAGTCCCTGACGTCGACGCGCCACCCTGCGCTGCCGGGCCTCGCCCCCAGCGGCGCGACCCCGGCGACGGTCGAGTTGAGCGCGACGACGCCGCCGGCGTCCTCGAACAGGCCGGCCAGCGAGACCATCAGCCCGTGGACGTCGACGATGCCCGTGGTCGGCGACTCGAGCGCGCCGCCCGCAGCACGCACGCCCTCCCCTTCGTCCCGGACCTCCCTCTCAGGCACCCAGCGCACCGGCACGCCAATGTCGGCGCAGTGCGCGTGCAGCTTCTCCAGCTCGCGCCGCTGGGCGTCGTTTTGCGCGACGATCCATTTCCCCGTGCGCCTGTGCGAGACGCCGTGCTTCTCGCAGAACTCGTAGAGCAGCTGCTTCCCGCGGAGGCATAGCTGCGTCTTGAGCGTGTCGCGGCCGTAGTAGATGCCCGCGTGGATGACCTCGCTGTTGCGGGAGGACGTCTCGGTCCCCAGCGACGAGTGCCGCTCTATGAGGACCGAGGACGACGATGGGCTCTGCTGCGAGAGGCGGTGCGCTATGGAGAGCCCGACGACGCCGCCGCCAATGATCTGGTTTTCACGAGTTGGTTAGTCTTTGCTCGTTTTGTTTTCCGTCGGGTGCGGGTTACCAGATGGACGGGCATACGGCGTGAGTAAAGTCTGCTTGGGTGGCGGGCGTGCTGCTGAACTGGCGCAAGCCGCGCCGTGAGACTTGTCTTAGCCCAGATGGCAGCATTACTTCTTCTTCTTCTTTTTTTTTTTTTGGTTCTATAAATTCATTTCATGAGTACGATTGCGAAATATATAGTCGCGATATAAGTCTGCCGTTCTATTCCGCGAGGTGGATGAACTGACGACCAGGAGCCAATGACGTCTTGTGCGGCACCGAATTTCGGAGTGGGTTTTGCCGGCCTGGATGGTATTAATATGTTAGTATGGGCACGTATTGTAAGGGCTCCATATGCTTGCCACTCAGACGACTTCAACTCATTTGGGTTCATGCATGCGGCCTTTGTAGCTTTGGGCAGGCTGTTCTCGCCTCTTCACTTTTGATGCAAATCTTATCGAGTGAGCTCTGTTAACCTTACGCCTATGCATATATGCCCATTCTTATGGTAATTCTCCACCGTAAACTCCGTAAGGAATGTGTTTAAAACACAGTTGCAAAGCAATACATCATGTCCTCCGAAAGCTACGATTCCTTTGGCCCGACTTCGCCAGCTGGCTCTCCGCTTGTTGACGACTGAGTCAGATGTGATGGTATCGAAGGCTCGGTTCCCGTTCCTGAGCCGGGGTGAAACTCGGCAAGTTGCTTCTCTGTACATATTTCTTAGCGTCATTTCGCGGAATATTTTTCTCGGTTGGGGGTGCCCATACCCAAATCACGAATACGATGTCGCAGCATCTGATTCTCCCTGGTGAGCATCTGTGTCTCCGCCTGGTAAAAGGCGCTCTCGTCACGACCCCCAAGGACCCAGTCCCCGCTCTCCTGACTTATTGAAGTCGCTCGTAGACGAGGCGAAGCACCGCGGCTTGGTGTCCTGGATCTGCGGTGCATCTCCGCGCGGGCCATTTCCATAGACCCACGAGGGAACACGGGTGAGCGAGAGTAAGATCCAACGGGCTGGCTTCCAGGAATATTACTCTGCGATGCTCCTCCTGCTCCGTATATGGGTCTCGGCACGGTTTCTGCGATGGCACTGTCTTCGGCAGCTGGATCGGCGCTGTGGCCGGGTCGTGACGTTTGAAGGCGTTGAAGTTCGAGCTGCTGCTGTCGAATCATCTGAAGAAGCCGGTTCTACTCCTCGTCAGCAACACATGACATCAACATGGACAAATACATCAAAGCAAAGAGGTCGTTGGGTACTAGATGCCACTCACCACATGTCCTTCCTGCTCTGCCTCGAGCTCTTGATGCAGTTCCCCTAGACTGGGAGCCCGGTGATGATGCGGATCAGCCATCAGCGGCGACCCGGAAAGTGGCTGCGGGCTCGATCTATGGTATCCAGAATGCTCCTGTGCCATCTCTCCAGGGGCCGGAACAGACGGATCATTCAGCTGCAAGTTCATAAGGACGGTTGATCGTCGGCGGCTGGTGTTTGGTGATAACGGGTTCCGCGCCAGGGAGCTAGTGGAAGACCCTAGATGTCGAGGTGAGAGACTGCTCCGCTGAAACTTGATAGAAGAAATGCAAAAACGTACGACGTGAGGGCTCCCGCTGAAGCCCAGCATTCATAGTTGCCGCTGCCTGTAGTGACACGGAAGCAGATCGTGGTGAGCCCGTTGGTGACTCAGCCCTCGCGAGCGACGAGCCATCGCCGTTGGTGGCCATTGTTTGTTGTCTGCGGTGCAGTGAGCACGCCGTTGTGGGAGGGAACAGCGACCAAGGCGGTGCCGAGAGTAATGCCTTTGTCTTTGGGATGCAGACCAGACAGCTTGTGCCGCTTGTGCCTCGACGGATTGGTCGTTCTATCTGGTTCCTGTTGGGAGCACTGGAAAGCTATGGCGGGGCAATGACTGGAGGAACGTCAAACTTCAATGGTCAGCGGCGGTTGGACCACTGGATTTCCACTTGACAGTCTGGCCAAGTGCTCAAGTGCTGTTTACCCCACGTTCGAGCGGGCAGTCGTCGTTGGCTGAAGGCAATACAGCTGCAAGATGAGTTATTGTACTGGATATGAAGCAATGCGAGGAGCTTTGTTTGCGCGTGTACAAGGTCGACGTTGACTCCTCGTATTCACTTTCTCTGAAGCTCTGACATCACAACGCCACTTCAGATGGCCAACTTGGACCGCCAACATTCCAACGTCTCCTGACAATGGGGCCACTTTTTCTTCGCCTGACATCCCGACTTACCCTGTAGCAGCCTCAACCTGCCAATCTTGACACTTGGATGCAGCGACTTGGCCACGCCGCCAACAAAGTCCAACAACTCCTCGCGGTTGAGAATTCAAGTTCAAATTGTGTCGCCACCACATTGTGGTAATTCATGCTGCCCTGTGCTGCCCTGTGACGGTGTGGTGAGACGTATTCCAGCCCCCTTCCGATAGAAAGATGCAAATCAGATTTCTGCAGACATGCTGGAAACAGCTTCTTGCCCGGTTTTCCAGACGACGCAGGTCGGTCGGCAACCAGAAGCATACCGTGTACTACACGCAACGCTGCATCATGGTGCCCGACCGACAATATACCGTGGTTCGACGCTGAACCCCAGACCTTGTTATCGTCGCAGTGCAGCAAGCTTGCTGTTGAGTCACATGTCCAGTTCTACGAATGAGCCCGGCCTAATTGTTGGGCTGCATCAAGACCCAGAACAACTGACACGTCCTGCAATAAAACAAGTACTACTACTACGTGCAGCCTCCGGAGAAAATAAAAGGGAGGGGAAAAAAGAAGACAGAAAAAGACTACGAGAAAAATCCTGGCAGTAAGCGCGCAGACGTCGTGACTAGTTAGTTCTACGGTAGACCATCTTCCTGCATCGGGTCTGTCATCGTCTAGAGTCCACCGAGTTCAGCCCGTCAAGGCTAGGAGACCAAGACCTGAAACGTACTTGACGGCGGTAGCTGTCAACGAGATGGGCAAATGCCTTGCTTCATCTTGATTAGCACTTCTAGCAATGGGGTGGTAGATACATAAATACTACCAGTACGTAGTAACCACGCGACGCGGTGGCCAACACCCACACACCCAATCCAGCGGGGAAGAAAACGAACTAATAAACTCGTCGATCCTCGGGCAGCCCCCAGACCTCTCGAGATGGATGGGATGAGAACAATGGCCCCGTGCACCCACCGTGTTTCATCGTGATGCCGTTGAAACACCAGGCCTGGAGCTAGAAACAAAATAAGACATCAAAATTGTGTAAAAATTTGCCAAACATCGCGATTATTCATCAGTCGCCGTCACCCGTCCCGAGGATGATGTTGAATGAATATTTGCCACAATGGAACGGCCTTTGTCCAGTTTGGTGATTTTGTTCCTGCACACAACCCCTTATTTAACACAGCAGGTCTTCGCCTGAAAGAAAGTGGGAAAATCCGACGTCGTGATGCGATAAACTACCGGACCTTGTCGCGCGAACACGAGAACACTGGCGGTGGAATGCCGATAATGGCTCAAGCAGAAAAAAGTCTGATCAAAAAAATCGCGCTACTGCAGGAACCAGGGGCGGAAGGGTTCATGCTCCGTCCAAGACTGTCGTCTCATTTCTGCTACGTTGTCATTAGGGTCATCAGTCAACGGCAGGCAAACAAGCAAAATGTGCCTTTTGCCCGTCCAACATTTTATGAACGACTGTAAAGCCCAAACCAAACGAACACAGGTTGTAGCTTCTAGTTTCGCAATAGTCAATAGTCGCAACTCAATCCTCATTATACGGACTCTTGAGCCACAAAGTCTAATAAGTCGACTGCCTTTCGGGTGGAGGCACTCTGCCTCGTATTTGCTGTATAACCAAACCTACTTACTGCACGCCGGAAGAAGCCACCAATAGTAGTACTCCGTAAAGAGATTCCCTTTGTGGAATGCGTGTGATGATGGGAGATGCATGGTGGCATATCGTCCATTACGTCTTCTTGCATCGGACAAGCGGTCAGCTGACCTTGACGACTGGGGATGAACAAAGGGGAGAAAACCCGCACGTATCGCGAGCCTCAAAACTGGTAGTACTAGTAATCCATCGCTCATGATGACCGCAACCGGATACCAGTCAACGACGCACGGCTGACTGTGCATATGTACACCCCGACGCCAAGTTTTTTTTCTTGCTAATCTTTCATCTTGTCCTGAGACATGCCAATGTAAGCCTGGAAGTCTGATGGAATCTGTCAACAAGGGTGCTAGGGGTCTGATCCCTCTTAGCCATTGCACATGGCGGTTGTTTGATGGATCTGTCGACCTGTCAGGCCACCGCGTGCCCAGACACCACCGGGCCAGGCTGTGTATTCGAGATGCGATTCATTTGCTCAAAAACTTTGGCAGAGATGCCACAATAACAAATGCCGCCGCCACATCGAAGCATGACAAGTGTGGTTCCAACTGCCCGTTCTGTACGGAGTAGGTCCTACATTGTACATAGTAGTACGCAAGCGGGCGGTGGAGATATCGAGGCCATCACCACAAGGGTACCACATAGCAGTCCATAGCAGTGAAAGAAAAAGCGGAGCGATCGCATGGTCTTCCGACTTTAGCAACTTGATCCTGTCCAAGGAGGCTGGGATGTTGAAGATGTCGGGACAAAGAGGTTCCATTCTGTTCAACCTTGCTCCACGATTCGTAGCCCTGACAAACAGTCAGGATGCTCGCCCTCGCCCTGCTCGCTGCCATTCACACGTTGGAATGTTGACTGGGTGCAGATGGGATATCCCCAGTTCAAATTGGTCATCACTCTGGAGGCCAGGGGTCCTCGGCAGGCCGTGGATCGATAAAGGCTCAGTGACCAGGCGCTAGCAAGGTTGACATAGCATGGAATAGCATGGCAGAAAACCGGAGAGGTATCCGCGGGACATGGGCAATGAATCTGTGATGCCGGCAGCTCGGTTCTGAGAACAGCGGAAACACCGGACGAGAGCGGTAAGTGATGAATGAGGGCATCGTTGGTTCCGATGGCGAGAAGAAAAAGCAAAATTATGAGGGAGCGTCGATGAGAAAAGAGTAAACCAACAAGGTGACCAACAAGACAACCAACATTGAACGAGCGCGAACATTTCCCCGTACAGTGTACATACATGCTATGTACGTATGTATGTACTACAACAAAATACTAGGACAAGGCTGAGCTCCAGCCAGAAATTGTCATGTCTCGCTGCCTCCGATAGATCTTCTGGTCGACATGTGCGGGGCAGGGCCGAGCGTCACTTTTGCAAATCAGTCATTGGCCTTGGACAAGTTCATGTCAACTTGCTTAACCTGAAGGAGGCTTTGTCGCTCCTGCCTCCACAGTCAACAGCTTCCAACTGCTTGCCTCGTGCTTCGTCCGCAGTTACACCACAGCTCTCAACCCACAGCCCACCGGACGAGCATGAACCGAAGCATACTACTCCGTACTGACTGTGCATCCTGTTGGCATGTTTATTTGCAGCCACCTCGTCGTGGAATCCTGATGTTTTCGCCGGCTCCGTACTCATACCACGTGCCATGCCATTGGAGAACGATGGGGGAGCGAGCCAGATACAGGTCCCAGTGGCGTCAGCCCCCCCCTGGCTTCTCCTGGTCCGTAGCCAGTGCCGTAACTGGCGCGGTATCAGTTGCAATCGCGTCGCGGAGGCGTCTGGTTTGCTTTGGACGCTCGCAAGTCCCCTACAACATACAGCTGTCCCTGCAGTACGGAGTAAATAAGCACTAGACAGTGCTAGCCTTTGTTTCTGCCCCCCTTACTCCCCAGGCAGGTGAGTTCCACAAAGCCACCATGAACGAACCGCTGTTGGATGCCAGACTTCGCGTCCTGACGGGTATCAACTAGAATCGTCGTCACCTCAAAATGCAAACCAAATTATCACGACCAGATACACGCACCACACAGCGATGTCCGAGTCTTCTATCTGGACAGAACATGAACTATGGAACAGAGCACAAAGTCAATCGAGGAAGCGCTACGCAGTATCCCGCCACACCTGTTCTGCCGAGTATCATAGCGTCGTTCGGCCATGTACTCCGTACTCCGTGTACTCCATAGCCAGGTACTATGATACACAATGTTCATCACGGCTAGACGCTGATTGCTGAATTGCAGTTGACCCTCAGGATCCTAGCCATCCGATCATTTGGACGCAGTTCAACCGTCTCCGGCGCCAATCCTCGATGGAATACCTTGTTAGAGTTTCCAACAACATTCAACAACGTCCTAGTTTGAGTTTTGGCCCAGCATGCACCTGGAAAAGCGCTATTGACAAGACTTGCACACGTTCAATGGCCCGGGCATACGGAGGGACCGTAATGTACATACAGTACTGTACGGAGTATACGTATACGGTACACACACGTACACTCTACAATGCATGCTGTGGTGTCACGTCCGGAGTACGACCAGAGCGATGGCAATGGAAGAGGTTGACTCCGTACTCCGTACTGCACCTGTTGACCTGGTGTGACAGCCCGCACCTACGAATCCACAACTTGCAGAGCTCCCTTGGCGCCCCGGCATGATCCACACAAGCCGTGACGCACTCAAGCACAGGCCAGCTGTGAGGCCGTTTTGGTCTTGCCTCAGGGGTCCCATGTCGTTTTGCCCTGGTTCCTGAAGCTGCACATGTGCCTTGTCCGCCCACATCACACTGTGTCTGACCCCTGGCCCAGCCTTTCCTCGCACCTCGACGTCGACAGAGGGCTGCCCTCCCACTTGTCCACAGCTCTGGTACGGAGCACAGGGGGATGTGACTCCCGGACTCCAAGCGACTCAGACATCCGCACGTCGCCTGCGACAAATTGTCAAAGTGTGTGTTAGCACTACTCCATTCTGCTGCCTGCGCCTGCATGGCTGCACCAGAAGACGCCATGAACCCCCGCCATGGGACCGCTTCTCAACCTCTGGGTCCACTTACCTCGCTCGTCTGTCTGATCAGTACAATATACCGAGTACAATGGCGCAGCCGTACTCCGTATTATGGGCCAGTAGAGCCAGAGGGGAGTAAATCCATATTGCACTATAATTGTATTTCTTACCAGTGACATTCTCTTTTATTATCCTGTCCTTTCTAGTTTGTGCTTCAAATTGCAAGTATGTCAAGGGTCTAACGACACAGCATCTCGCTTTGTTCTTGTCTTGTCTTGTCTTGCATGTTTCTTTGCTCCCTTTCCTTTCATTTCCGGCTCTTCTCTTTCGGCTCCCTCGCATCAACAACCTCGATCCCGGCGAATCACACATCAGGCCACCCTTCTTGTGTTCGAGGAAAGCGAACCATTTACCAAGACAAGTTCAATCTCGGGACAATTGTTACGAAACAGAGCCTACCATTTCCTCAACCCAAACGATCGGATACCTCGTTATCCCCACCCTTCCATCTTTTCTATCAACTCTCTCAATCCCTCTGGGCTTTCAGTGCCGTGTAAATGAAGGAAAGCTGTCTGTGATCGTTGATAGCACCTTTTGCTCCAAGTTTCTTTGTGACTTGATTTTATTCTTTTGCTCCAGTCGAAGGTGCACTAGCCCACAGTCATAGAGCCTTGAGTACATCAAGGCTTTTCGCATGGCTTGGTAGTCGCTCGCTTGTCACTTGACCTTCAAAACAACAAAGATTTGACTCGCACTTGTAGAGAATACAGGATATACCCCCTGTTGGTATCGGCGGGATTTCTGTTGGCTAATCTACAATGACACATGAGCAAATGCTCGACAACGCTCAGCGCGTTCCGAGTAATAGTCTTCGAGGACCTCGAGGACCAGGACTTGATTATGCGGCCGAGTTGGAGAATCGAATGCCAATCAGGCAAGAGAAGGTGGACAGAATCGAGAAACTTGGCCGTCGCGAGTCGAAACTGGGGTTGAGGAACATATTCGGGCGATCCAAAGCTGCAAGAGACGACCAACAGCCGAGTACCACGCCGGCTACATTGAAGAAGACAAACTTCCGCGCATCGATGGCGAGAGTAAGCCAACCTCCACTAGTTTACCAATACGACTCCAACCTGCCAACAAACTTCTCTTGGAAACCGCTTGCAGCCACAGCAGAGGACCCCGATGCCGAGCAATCCTCACATCGTAATGTACCGCCCGCGAGGAAAAAGAGGTCGAATTCGCGGGTTAGCGGGCAACCTGATGACTCTAGCACGAACTGGACGTTGCCCCCGTTATTCAAGGCTTTCCCCCAAGCCGTTCATCATGCTACCTTGCCAACGGCGACCATTTCTGCGGATGCTATCTTGAGAATCAATGAGAAAAAAAACAGTCTCCAGACGAAAGAAGAGGAAGACTTGGCTGACGGAGCCGGAAATGACCACCTGGACGCAGACATGGACAAACACAGAAAAAAGAATAATAAATGGGAATTGAATGCCCCCGCGACGAATTTTGAGTGGACGACCAAGATTTATGTTTTAGTGACATCTGGATATCTTTTACAATACTCTCGGAATGGCACTTTCGATCGCTTACCGGAGAAGATTCTTCGGCTAGGTCCTTCGTCTGCGGCATTCGCCGCAGACGCGATTCCAGGCCGCCACTGGGTTATCCAGGTATCCTCAGTGGCAGATGACTATGACCATCAGGGGCTAGAGAGCCGCTCCATATTCTCAAAACTTTCATTTCGCCTCACTGAACGCCGTAACGCGTCTAATCTGCTAATGGTTTTTGAGAATGCTGAGGATATGGAAGGCTGGTTGGCCGTTCTGCGAAACGAGATCGAAAAGCAAGGTGGCAGGAGGAAGTTATCAGAGACCGGAAAGCCCAAACCTGCTGGTGCTGATCCATACGTGAGGGAACACATGAGCCAGCGCACTCTTATTGTACGAGATCCTTCACGATTCACGAGCTCTAGAAGTAGGGCTAGCCAATCCATCATGTCACCCCCGAGAGAGACGAGAAGTAGCGAAACCTTCACGCGACAAACCAGCACCGACACAGCTCGCCATCAGTCCCTGGATGATATTTCTACGACAAACAGCATGATGTCTCAAGATGAACGCCAGCTAGAAAGCCTTCGGGAAACTTCAAATCGTCTATCTTTCGTCTCCTGTGGGCAACGTACTTTCGTCACATCGACTGTTTCCTCGCCAGACGGATCCCCTACACACGATAAATTCGATGAGGGAATCTTTGGCCACCATGAATCTTCTGGTAGGGGAGAAGTCAGGACGAGGCCGAATGCGTCGGAAATTGTCACGAGAAGAGAGTCGGTGCAAGCCACCGCCCCCTTCATTGACGATGGTCTGGCCCCCAAAGGAAAGATGCGCTCTTTGCCTACTTGTGTTACTGACGTGCACCCTGACCGGGTGAATTCGCCCCTCGGTGTCAAGCCTACCCCCAACTTCAGTGTGCCGCGCTCATCTACTCGCCGTTTTTCGTATGCAAGGGGCGCGACGAGTACCACGGACGGCTCTCCTAGCCGTAGACGAGACCGTGACACATCACCTCGAAGATTTGGCCGAACGCTGCCGACAGCGATGCAGTCAGCCCATCGCCTGTCCGTCGTGATTGACCAGGGCGTGTCACGAGCCATAGCCACAGAGCGGCTACCGACCTCTCCTAAGTCCCCCCCGCTACCAACGTTGCCGACGATGGACGTTGGGCAACGCCGACTGCGATCAGTCTCTCGGGGCCGAGCTGGTAGGCGTGGCGATGACCAAGTGTCTCAAGCTTCTCACGTACCGGATTCTATACCAGAGAGATCATCCTGGCGTCTCAGTCCTCGCAAACAATCCAGTACCGGTGCTCTCCGACAGGGGATACCATCGCCAGAGCCGCCTTTGGCGGTGGTAAATAGACGACCCCATATTGCGTCTATGGTGGTGCCAACTGGCCCCCCAGTCATCGACGGACCGCCACGAGGGCATCGAACTTCGTTCTTGGATATAGGTGAGAGCACCGGCGACATGATAAGAAGCCAGTCGTTAGAACCCTCTCGTGCTGCAAAGAGAGCTAGTATGTGCTCCGTGTTTTCCGAGCGGTCGTCGCGCTCATACGAAGTTCACGACTCAACAGTGTCGAGTCATCACTCGTCTGATTCGTCTGCTACTATTACATCAGAGTCCCAGCCAACAAGCGGCCATTATCTTAACGTCGAGAAGACCCCAAGAACCTCACCTATGAATCGCAGGAGTATGCCACAAATAGCTGTCAGTGGCCCTCCACCAGCTCCTCCACCAACCCGGGCATTGCCTCCTATTCCGCAAAAGATGCAGATAAAGACTTGATGCCCGTGTAACACTATGACACATTTTTGGTAATTGCCAACTCGGCATATCACGACCTGATTCAAGCATTGTTATCTCGATACAACTATCGCTGTCCAAAGCCCAGGATGGGCTCGAATCCTCCTTTTTGTCTCCTATGCGTCTAGTTACGCTGTACCATGCCCGACATAGACCATACATCATTTTCATTTTTCTGAAAACACCTTAAAGCCCTTAGACTGAATTCGCCGCGAAGCATCATATGACGCCCAAAAAACCGACCGTATTCATCATCACCAACATTTTCCTTTTTCTTTTTTCTCTTTGTTTTGTGTGCGACTACGTGTAACGAACGAAGCGATTGTGACACTTATTGATGATGGATTTATGCATGTGGAGGAAGCCTCTCTTTTCGGCATGTTTGAATTGGATGTGGTTTACGAACGAGACTCTTTGATTAGTGCAGGTAAATTATTGAATTTGTCTACCAGGAAGCAGCTAGATGAGCATCTTGGACATTTTTGGGTACCGGAATGGCGGTTTTTACTGCGTATCAGAATAGCAGACTGGAATGTAATGACGAGCCTTGAAATATGCGGGACAACGTCGATAAGTTGTAGACATGTGAGCAACGGTGTCTTGGCCGCGTGGGATTGGATGGTAGCATAAAATGCTACAATGGACCTTGTCTCTCTACTGTTTTAAGCGTGGTTCTCATTTGATGTGCATTGTGCGGGGTGTCGAATCATACTGTTGCGTCATGCAGCTACCTAGAAGGTAGTACATGTGCAATGGGAAGGTACTTAAGTAGCTGGCTAACTGATCATGCTCACTTGTACAGATGGTCGAAGAGTGTAGGACTAGACATTTCAATGATGCTCCGCACTTTGGTGACACGGCTTTTAAGCTTGGAAGTTAAGCTTCTCACACGGCGCCTTTCCGTCCATGACCGACTCTCTCGCTTCCGGGAGTAGAATTCCACGTCCTTGAAAGCAAGCACGTTTGCACATTGACCCTCGGACTTAGTAGTGCCAATGCTTGGGATGACGAAACCCCGTCCCGCAGAGAGTTTTCCCCATTGGACCACAGTCACCAGGATCAGCGGCTTAGCATCACTACCACCTACGGCTTTTGGTCAAGCATCAAGTGTGGCCGGCTTGAAGACCATTGGCGCCCTGGCACGCACCACAAACAAACACCTTCTTCCCTCGTGGGCGCCGGGTGGGATAGCAGGAGTGGCAAGCTAGCGATGACGACGATTTTGCTTGGTGGCTTGCAGGAATGGTCGGGTGGGAAGGAGGGGACATGGATGCCTCCTTCCAACGAATGACTAAGGGCAACTGATAGTGCATGAAAAGAAGGACTTACTGTCTCGAGGCCTGCCGAGGATAAATACCCATTCATGCCACGGTGGCTGTAGATTTTGGCCCCTTTTGGTTTGCGGTTCGCAGCGCGCTTTCACATTTGGCGTGTGGATTAGAGCTGCTTGCAACCATGGCTCCGTTGTATTTGTTCCTCGCGGCGCTGTATACGGGGTTGACACTTGCTGCGCAATGTCAGTCCATCCAGCCAAAGTCGGATCCGCAGACGGCGCCGGGCGTCACGTTCAAGGTCCTGGCGAATGATCTGAGTAAGCCGCGGGGTGTCATTGCTGATCCCAAAGGGAATCTGTTGGTGGTTGAGGCCGGGGCCAAGGGCGTTAGACGCATCGAGTTGGATGATGGGAAGGGATTGGACACTTGTGTCACGAAGAGCTCGTCCCTTGTTGACGACGAGACTGTGAGTGCTGGCGATCTTCCCGCTGGTTGAAAATCATGGTAAAAAAGAGAGAGAGGCTAATCCGTGAGTGCTAAGCTGAATCATGGCATTGAGCTCTCATCTGATGGCAAAACGCTCTTCGTTTCATCGTCCACTGGCGTTTATGCCTATGATTACGATGCTGAGAAAGGAACGGTGGGAAAGGCCAAGAATATTATAACTGGCATGGATCAAGGTGGCCATGCTACACGAACTCTCTTGGTTCCAAAGCACAACTCAAATCTGCTGCTCGTCTCCAGAGGATCTGATGGGAATATCGATAAAGATACGGTGGAAATTGGGTCGGCCAAAAGCCAGATCCGCATTTTCAAGATTGACCACCTTCTCAAGATCGATAGCCCTGTCAGGTATTCCGACGGAGAGGTGCTCGGATGGGGGCTTAGAAACAGCGTGGGTGTCGCTGAAGATCCCGTGACGGGATATGTTGTAAGTGACGAACTCTGGACCCCAAATATCTACAGGAAAATGCTAAATCGGTCCTAGTGGTCTGTCGAAAATTCCATCGATGATATGCAGCGGAATGGCGTTGATGTTCATAACTCGAACCCCGGCGAAGAGCTCAATTTCCATGGGCTGCCTAATGACACCACCAGTGATGTTTATGGCAAGAACTTTGGCTATCCATCCTGCGTGGCTATCTTTGATACCTCGAATGTGAACGGCTACCCAGGAGGAGCCAAGATTGGACTTCAAATGGTGGGAGATCAAATGCCCAACAATTATACAGATCGGTGGTGCCAGGACGATACCGTGTCTCCTTATATTACCTTTGGATCCCACCTCGCGCCGCTGGACATCAAGTTCAATTTCCAAGGCTCGGCGGCCTTGATTTCGTTCCACGGAAGCTGGTGAGTCTAATGGAACAGGTCCTGAAACCATGACACGGACGGCAGAGTGGATTGCTGACAGACAGGTAATGTATTGTATTGCAGGAACCGCAAGCCTCCGAATGGCTACCGCCTTAGCCGTGTAGCTTTTTCTGAAGGATACCCCAAAGCCGACAAGAGCAGCCCCACGGCTGAGCAGGAACTGATGTGGAACAAGGACAATTCGGTATGCCCTGGGCAGTGCTTCCGACCTGTTGGATTGGCGTTTGACAGAGAAGGGAAGAGAGTGTTCATGACCAGTGACTCGTCGGGTGAGTTGTATCTCGTGTTGGGAACCGACAGTGACCAATGTCGAATCCCCCCCCTGATTCAGCAATCTGGGGCATAAAGGACTGCCAGTTTGAAATTGTTTTTGGCATATATGCTTCGCAGCCAACTGTGTGTATAGCTCGGTAACGAATTCTTATCGCGTAGCTTAGCTATAAAGAAAGACTCATGACCAACTAGCTCATGGAAGGGCATGAATTCTCACACTGTGAAGTTGTTGGAAAGAGGACGTTTGCACCTTCCCCGTGGTTCTTGATGCGTGCCTACACTCGATGAAAAAGCCTACTGGGCAGACACCACAATGCGGCTGCGGCGAGATATCCACCCTCCACGCCAAACGAGGTCGGTGCTTGGCAGCTGAAGTCTTAGTTTATCCTCTAAACCTGGGCTTCACTACTTGGGCCTGCCCTCGAATGCAGTCGTGAACGCCATCTTCTCAGCAGAAACGGGGAAAATCTACTCCGCAGCTTACATATCAGTCGAACGGACTCCCCTAACACGTCCCGGTGGCGCCAGTCAAGACAGGGCTGATGGCTAGGTTGAAGATGCCATTATTTCCAGCCTGCAAGGGTGCGGCTGTGGAATATGCCACAACCGCAGGGATGAAGCGATGATCTTGAAGGAATCAGATAAGTAGTGAGCATTATCCCTAGGTCGACGCACAGAGCCGTCTTTCTATTCCATTACTAGGAGCTTGTGTGTGTGCCAGCTCCTCCTGTATTTTGTTGACAATAATCTTGTTAACTGGCTTGTATAGCCTCACTGATCTGCACATAGTATCTAAAGATGCTCCTCACTAATATTTTCTTTGCCTCGTTGGCGACTGGCGAACTCATTCTCAACTATGACGGCAGCCTCGAGGGCCGTGTGGAGGAGTTTGAGGTCGAGGAGATGGTCATTGATGCTGTTGGTGGACCATCCAAGCTCGGCGCGTTGAAGAATCCTTTACGGCAAAGAGATTCTGATGATCCCATGTTTGGAAGTGCTGCCCTGTCTGCGGACGGCGTGCTGCATGTTCTTAACAAGAGACAGTCTTGCGAAGCAGGCTATTGGTACTGTTCAGGTACGGCGAACCCTCCATCCCGCGAGACTGTTTGACCAACTCTGTTTCTTGATGCATCAAGCCTTTGGACGCTGCTGCCCTACATCTACCAGATGCTGCGGCCATGGCTACTGTCTGCCCTCGGACTCACGATGCTGCCCCCAAGGACCGTGTAAACTGAGGGAACAGTGCTGCGGAAACGACCGCTGCATCCCCTCCAGCGCCGAATGCTGCAAGAACGGACGATACTGCGAAGCCGGAAACCATTGCTACATCCTATCCAGCCAGGGAAACCTGCCCGTCTGCTGCACCGACTCACGATGCACAGCGCGTGTGGAAAACGGCCGAACCACATATGCCACAAGCCGCACCACCACGAGAACCTACACGACAACCCGCAAGCAGTACTACTACTGGACCATGACCTGGTACTATTACTACTACTACTGGACCTACTCTACCGTCATTGAGGCGTCCGTCGTCACCTCGGCCCGCACGTCGACCACCAGCGTCTTGAGCGTCAGCACGACCGCCGCCGCCGCCGCCTCGAGCTACTTCAGCTCCATTTCCAGCACGCTCAGTTTTTCGACGCCCGCGTCGGCAACGAGCCTCGCTTCTCTGACTGGCAGCACGCGCAAGGGAGCCGAGGGCACTGACGGACCAACCGCCACTGACACTCCGAACAGTGGTGGCGGCAGCGAGAACACGGCTGACAACGGCGGAGGGAATGAAAAAAGTAGCCCGACAACGGCGGCTACCGGCGCTACCGGTACTCGTCGGCCTGATAGTCCCGGTGCCGCCGCCTCCTTGTGGTCTAGCATGGATATCCTTACCACCATGTCTGTCGCTCTAGGAGTTAGTACCGGCGCGTTGGCAGTGATGCTGTAGTGCCTGGGCTTTTGTTGTTTGGGAGAAGTAAACACTTGGCCGAATAGACTGGCATGACGAAATAATCTCTGGTTCCGATATTGAGCAAATGCATCTCATTGTTACCTGTCTCATGAAAATTTGGCAAACCCAGATTGGGAGATGGTTGTTAAGGGCAGCGAGCTTGATTGCTTATTGTTAGCCAGAAAAAACGAACAAATAGAAAGCGCGCAACCCACATAAAGTAGGCTCTAATCAAATCAAAAGTAAGTTTTTTTTTTTAAAAAAAAATCATAAACGAAGACCCCCCGTCAGTCCCCAAGAAAAGAGACAAAAAGAAAGATATGCGGTCAGTGTGACTTGAACACACGACCTTCAGATAGGCATCCGTAGGATTGAAGCCTGGACTTCAGTCTGACGATCTCCCAGCTAATCTATGACCGCAGGTGAAAGAAACCGATGCTGAAGTAGCTTATAAACCCGTTGGCTTACGGGTGGGGGATGGGCTTCGTGTGGAGTGAGACGGCGTAATGCTGACACGGAGCTGAATTCGAGCACCTCGCCAAGAACCAGGGCAAATTCTGACAGGCCCAGGACGACTCGGCGAGAAGCAACGCGAGTCGGGAGCCGCAGCGTGAACGCAGCGCCATCACGATGCGATTTCACGATGTTATTTATTTGCACGTGGGCAGCCCAAGCCACGTTTTATCGACCAGTTACCGAGGACTATGGCCCCTGGAGCCAATCAGATGCTTCGGGGGCTGGCCTGCGCTCTTTCAAACAGGCAAAGCTCCGATTTCCCCGACAATGCACAGAGCACACTTGTACCCAGGCGCTGATTACCCCAAGTATCAGTTACATGATGGTACAAAAAGACGCCCGCCTAACCACCTTGTTTCATCTCAGAATCCCAAAACAACAAAAGAATAAAAATAAAAGAGGTCAATGTCAACAGGCCGCATTGCCGTCCCCGCACACCAATGACCGCCGACCAAACAAAGCGCCCGCGCCATCAGGATTACACGCGCAACGCCGGAAACCAGAAACCACCCCAATGCATTGACACCAGCAGCCTCGTCTTTGTCCTCCCCCCTCCCGAGCCCGTCAAAAAGGGACGCCATCGCCCCTCCCCCTTCCCCAAACAATGGGATGACGGGGGAAAAAAAAAACCCTCACCTCGCATCTTTTCCCTTTTCCCCTTCCCCCCCGGCCACCAGCAAAGATGCCGGCGCTCCACGCGCGCCAAAACGCACCCACCGCGCCCACCCCAACGCCGACAGACGCCTTCATCCCCACGGCCTACGGCGACCTCGACTCCTCCCTGCCGCCGGGCGTCGTGGTCGGCATCGTGCTGGGCTCCGTCGCCGGCGCCCTGCTCCTCCTGTACCTGCTGTACACGGCGCTGGGCTGCGGGCCCGCCCTCGTCCTGACGACAACGACGACGCACGACCTGTCGTCTTCGAGCGTGCTGAGCTTCCGCCCCCGGAAGCGCAGGCGCCCGCCGCGGCACGCGCACGCCACCGAGACGGAGACGGAGACGCTGGAGGTGCACGTGCGAGAGGACGGCGGCAGCGGCAGGCGGCCCCGCGTCGTCCCCGGTTCGGTGCCCGTGCCGCCGTCCCCCGTGGCCGTCAATGTGCCCCCGCCGCCGAGGGCAGCAGCCCCAGCCCCCCGGAGGCCCGGGGGCCGCCTCGAGGACGAGGTGGTCGTGATTGAGGAGCACGAGCCGCCGAGGCGGAGCAGGCGCGGGAGCAGGCGGAGGTCGAGCCGGCACAGCAGTCGCCGCAGGAGTGACGACCAGAGGAGGAGCAGGAGGTACAGCTAGGCCTGGGCCTCTCTTTGGCCGAACAGACGCCGACATACGGTACTCGGTACACTGCTGGAAATAGTATTTTGCGGCGAGCCCCTGCCGTCTTTTGCTCTTGGATGAAGCCGGCAATTTGGCATCGCCAATCGTCTTGGTGAAAACCTGAAGCTATGATGTTACGATATTTTTGTTTCCTCGTGTAGCGTTTCTCGTTGGATTGCGCTTTATTCTGTACTTGATTGCGACTCATTTCATAGACACTTTAGCTTCTCACATCTCATTCTATATACAAATACATGCTCAACGCCCCAGTCTCATCCTCGCCAAGCCAAATTGATCACCAGGCAGACCCCATGCAACGCCTTGAAATGCAACAAGGGTCATTTTTTTGGGGAGGCACACGCCGACCCGACCACGCTGTTCAATGCTGTACAACCAACCATCTGATTCCATAGGGGTATATATAAAATACAGGCTCGTCTCCGTCGCAGAGAGGCCTGCAAGATACTTGCGCCGAACCACCATGTATAAAAAATGCCGTCGCCCAATATTCTTTCTGTTTAAGAGTTTCCGGTTCTTCAAAGCAACTTCAATTGTTGTTCCTGTTGTTACTATTGCCGTTGCTGCTGTCATTGTTGTTTTTATCGTCTTCGTTGATGTTGCCAACGCCTCCGCTGCCCTGCTGGCCACCGAAAAAGAAGGTATCAAATGGATTGATTTGCTGTCCGTCCCCGTACTCGGTATGCATGCCATCCCAGTTCATTCCGAACCCTAAATCCATGTGTGCCTGGTCGACGCCGTTTATATCGCCATCCGGAGTTGCACCAAGGTTGTTCAGAAACTCCATGGTTTGTGCGTCGGGGTAGTCCATTGATCCTTGCAGACCGAATTGCTGGCCTAGGAAGGAACCGCCGGACGCTCCATGCTGCGGCGCACTGCGTCGTGTCGTGGGAGTCGAAGGCACCAGAGACGGGTCAATAGAGGATCCTCCATCATCCTGGCTCATTGCATCGCTGGGGCTAGGGCCACTACGAGCTGCGCCCTGACCACTCATGAATGCATCGCTATCATAGGTTTTACTAGTCTTTCCGAGTGGGGGAGTATGCTGAGCGGCCATGTCTCCAGCGTTGGACATGCTTGGAGACGATAAGCCGTCTGACAACGATAGGTCAAACGGAAAAGGCGCGGCCTCCGATTGGCGATGCCGATGAGCGCGGGCCGGAGGCTTCATGGACGAGCCGTCCTGGGTACTTGTCCACGGCATCGTTTCCCTGCGCCGTCGCCGCGGCTGTTGGGGCGGCACGCCGAACCCACCACTGGAGCTAGCCATCTTGATTGTTGTCTTGGCTGTTCGCTCAAAGGCATCCCGACATGTCTCAGCCGGCGGACACTTATCAACCATGTCAGAAAAGACGGACTTGGCTGCTAAAACGGTAAAATCGACTTCTTCCATGCTCTGCCGCGTGGTTAGTCAGGTCAAGTTCAAGCGAGGTTTTTGGATGTGCATCAATCCACACGTACCAAGCGGCTTCGTACTACCGGTGAGTGCCAAATGGCATACAGGTACGAAATGCCAGCCATGAACAAATGATGAGTTGATAGGTAGGTATAGCTGACCAATCCACTGAGATGAAGCTGCCGGTAAATGCGCAAGATCTTTTGTCCAGCCTCTGCAACTTTGAGATAGATGCCGTCCTCATCCTCACGTAGTTCTGCAGTAAAAGCCGTTGGGCTGTTGACCTCATCAGAAGTGTTATACTCCCCTTCAAACATGGCTGGCACGCTCAAGCTTTGTCTATAGAGCAGGATGATAGCCTGCCAGTAGTTGAGTTCGAGGAATTCAGTTGAGAATGCCACCCCAGTCTCTTCTCTCGTCGGCGCAGACACCTTCCATAAATATAACCTTCTATCGATATCCACGCGCCATGATCGGAATGAATCAAAGTGCACTAGGAAGGGCGAAGGCAGGTGAGAGCGCATTTCTGGGTACAGCTTGGCCTGGTTGGCGTTTGATGCTCGTGCTATTTGTGCCTGGTTGTGCTGCAAGACCTGCAGAATCTCGGATTGGAGTAGTCGCAGGCGGAAGTAATGGTGCGCCACATGCTTGTAGCTGGGGTGGTCATCGCCTTCTGGAGGTTCTAAGAATCCGTTCCGGGTGATGTATTCGTCGTCAAGGAGCGAAGGTAGCTCAGTTGTAATGATTTCGTCGCTGACACCGAATGGTCGACCAACACACGTGCTGACTAGTCGATCAAAGGTGTATGTGCACCACCACAAGCGTCGTCGCAAGTCGCGAATCCAATGTCGTCGGCCACGGTCTTGAGCACTGCCGTCGCGAATCTCGGCAGCCTGAGCAGCATGGGGATCGGAGGTTGGCTCTGGTGGAATTGCATCGGCATCTCCTCCATCCTCATGGTGAAGACCCAGATCTACAGCCAGCCGTACAGCCACTCCAGTAATGTACCTGCACCATAAAGGTTAGCCAAAAGTGACGACAAGGGCAAACACAAATTTTCAAAAGTCAGTAGTACCATAGTCCCGGTGGCACTGGTCGCAATAGCGCAAAGTTCGCAAGCAGCAATACGGCCTGAAGGACCTCCAAGTAGCCACCACTTGTGCTCAGGCATTCCTCCAGATGTACAATGGCACTAGCATGATACTCTTCTGGTTGACAGGCGCCCGGAGCCTGATCAAGTGGCAATCTGGGATTTGTCGGCGCAGGTGTCCTCACCGGCTCCCCAAGAATAACACCAGATCCGATGGCAAACACCATGTTGATCATGTACAGCTCGCGAGCAGTCAATCCCTTTGAGGCATTCTTGTAAGCCTTTTCAAACGTCTGCATAAACTCTACGCGATGAAGGACGGGTATTTGAGGATTAGCATGCTCAAAGTACAGTGTAGCCAGACGCAGACCCTCCTCCTTCTTGGGGAAAGGTGCCGGCTGGATGGTAGGCCGAGTATGAAGGCCGAAGAACGAATCCCTCATGGAGGCAGAGGCACCGCTGACACTTTGTTTACGACCTGCGCTACGCTCTGCGGAGCCTGTCTGCTCGGATACGGAATATTGAACGGCAGCAAAGACGACGCGCGCAAAAGAAACGCCAGATGCCGAGGCAAGAGATCTAGCCTTTGGCGGGCTGATAATGCTGGCCAATGCTGGGCTCTGAGGAGCCTTCTTTGCCTTGAGCGCTTCCAACGCATGGTGCTGTCCGCGATGTGCGCGGTCACCAGACTCAGACTGGCCCGAGTAACCACTATCCGTTGCAGACAGGGTGCTCGCAGCATCAGCCGAGGGCCGCGAGCACAGCTCAAGATTCTCTGCCGGTGGGAAAGATATGTTATTGGCGACGAGCAGCTTCTCGAGCAGCTCCACTCGAGTTTCCAAGTAGAAGACATAGCTACGGGCGAGTACGTTAGCATCATCATCGGGAAAGAATGATACGACGTCCCTGGGCCCGAAGCCACGGAGCTTCAAGACTTGATTTTCAAGCATCATTGACCCAAGCTACCCAGATACCTGGGCATCTAGTTACTTGAGCATATCGCCAGACGTCCGGGAATTCACATACGTACCTTCTAGGGATCTCTTTCTTAGTAATAGGGTCGTAACCAACACAGGCAACACCGACCTTGGCACAGCTCGCACAGCTGGGCAACTTTTGGTCGCATCGATTCTTACGTAGGCGGCACCGGTTGCAGGCGCTCACATTGCGAAAGTTGCTGCTTTGACCACCCTTTGCAGGGCCGGCATTAGCAGCATCGGCAGGGCCGGCGGCTGACTGGCTGGCATCGCCGGCGAGCTGCTCACTCGGGCTTGTTTGGCTGTTGCGATCCGATGCGGCGTCGTAAGAGGATTGTCGCTGCCGTTTTGTCCCTTGTTGGTGACCGGGAGACGGAGAGCCATGCGATGGCATGGCTGCAAGGTCCCCTGCGACGTGTGCCGCCGTGACGGGCAGACGAGGAAGGGGTGAAGGATTATGAGATCTAGGCCAAAGTTTGGTGATGATGATGTGGTGGACGGGTTCTTCTTGCGGCGCAGGATGTCCTAATGCCCCAAGATGACATGCGCGCGTTAGCTCGAGGTAGCACTCGAGAGCTCGGGTTCTGGGGTTGACTGGCGAAAGTGCCGGCAATGGCGGGGTGTCAGACCAGTATGGTTATCCCGTCAGGTCGCACTTGCCAAAAGTACGGAGTACAACGACTTGGGATTTGGCGCCGGGTGAGACAAGGCAGCGAGAGAAAGAGAGAGATGGAGAGAGGGAAAAAAATACCAAGTGTAAGCCGAGCCGCTTACCTGTTTCTGGCCAAGCACAATACGCACGTGTGCCAATGTACAAGTGCAAGTGCAAATGCAAATGTGCACATGCCCACACCGAGAGAGTGTCGTGAAGTTGTGAAATGTCTTCTTGCCTGGATGATGGCTGCGACCCGGCGTCCAGGCACCAGACCCTGAAGAAGGATGGCTGCGCGGAAAGATAGGAACCAACTTTGGACCCTGTCGACCAGACGCTAGTGAGCTTTCCAAGGCGCCAACTCGAGTACGGAGTAGTATGTAGTATTACTACTGCTATTTGGACGAGGCCTTGGGTTCAGGTTGTGGAGCGGTGGCCAAGCAACAGCTGGACCTTGACTCGTGCGACAGCCAATGGCCGTGGAGTTGGTCGAGATGGAGACGGAGATGGAGATGGCAGGAAACGCGGATGACGGAGAATTTGTACGAGAAGCGGCCGGGACTACGGGGCCGAGGAAACTTGCATATACATATGTACATATGTGCAATGTATGTACAATGCTGCGCGGCTGCGGCTGAGACGCGCCTTTGCTGTCACTGTCAATCTTGCTTGAATCTTGGGCCGTTGCCCGAGCCCGCCCTGGCCCTCTTGTTACCAGCTCGACGGCTTCATCAGGCTCACCTACGGCCAATGTGCTCCGTCCGCGACGGCCGTCTGCCTGCTTATTCTTGGCCCGTCTTCGGTAAGCGACGGACTGTGCTTCTCTGCAGCCATGGCCCATCGAGGCCCGTTCCACGAGTTCCCGTGGGGAAAAGTGTGGAGTGCATCGATAACAACATGTACATTGATTAATGCCTGCCAGAGTAGTACTCAGGTTCAGAGTACATACACATGTACCTACCGAGTGCAGTAAGCATAATAAATGGTTCCATCAGACAAGAAAATCCATTTGACGCTTGTGGGGTCGAATCCATTCGGATGTTGAATAGAGGTCGCACCAGGCCGTCATCGGCACTCCGTACTCCGCCTGCAATAATACGTCGAGTTGCCTGGTACGTACTTGTTTTTATCCTCTCGGGGCGGCCATGGGGTTTGGTAAATATTCCTATATTCGCCTTAAATGCATATTCCGCCTGTTTTGCTAGTGCCTTGTTTCATTGGCCCGTCTGCCGCGCCCTCTTCCGCGCATCCTCCCATACAGCCGCGGGAGACTTGACAGGACTCATGGACTTGTACGTACGTGTACATACAACGCTCAAATAGTCGGCAAGGCAAGCAATTCATCTAACACGTATACGTGCAACAACATTAAAGCCAGAATTTCATATCCTATCATCATGGGGTATTTGTTATGCATTCCTGTAAATGCGGTCACATCTCTAAACTTAAGCCCGGGAGTTTCCGCTCCCATCTCACCACCATATCCTGAGTACCCACGCTCAATGCAGCAGTCATGCAAAATCCAAATCTCGAAACTCGTAAGATAGCCCCGAGTTTATGCAAAATCCCATTCATTACCGTTCCGTGCAACGCCAGGTGTGCCCTGAGTGACGTTGCCATCCCTCGGGTCATATATCAACCTCCAGTCTGTATATGAAACAAAAAGGGAAAAGGCGACAGGAGAGAAAATAGTAGAAATGCATTTTAACACGATGACAGAGATTACCGTTGCCGGTAAATGAAATAAATAATCGTACTTTAAAACCACTGGGCGACAAACATGAGCCGAGCCACATGTTGAACCTGAGAAAAGGGGGAGAAAAAGAAAAGAAAGCAAAATGGCTCCAGAGGTAGCTCGAGCCTAATATTCTGCGAGGGATCTGGTTGTCTCATGATTGAAGAAGAAAAAAAAAAGTCTATGCTACCAAATATAACCGTGGTTTCCGAGAACGTCCTGAAACGCCAACCTTAATTCTGGTTTAGACGACAAGGAGAAAAAGTAGTGGGAAGAAAGAGTAAAAATGCCGAGGCGGGTATACGGGTGGTATCCTAAATGTTGCAGATTGAAGGAATTGTGTATAGGAAAAGTAAAAATGGAGCAGACAAAAGACTCAGAATGCGATCTTCCAGGCATGTTTTTTTTTTCGAAAAGATAAGGTATCAGACAACGTCGTTGTCATCGTAATCATCGAGCAATCGTTCGTCCAGAAGAGGATCATCATTTCCTACTCCTGTGGCCTGCGATCCATTTTCAGAAATTTGGGAACTCAGATAAGCTCCGACCAAAGTCACCACCCCGCTGAACCACCAGGCCAAACCAGAGTAGCCGGTATGCAATCCAGCAGCATACAAGAAACCGGAGACGGTTGGGCCGAGAGCTCTGCACAGACTGGCCGTAGAGGCTGCGATGCCGTTGATAGTACCTAGAACCTCCTTCGTTGGAGCCGAGTTTGCCAGAAGAATTGCGTTGTTCGGGTACGCCATGGTTGCGTACGTGCACTTCCAGATAACCAAGATATAGATGGCTGTCATCCTGAGATTTTGCGGAAGCAAAACTAAATATGGTGTAACGAGGTACAACGCGAAGTATGAAAAGGCCAACATTCGGAATAGACGAAGGGATCCAAGCCGGGTCGTAACTGGTGCTACAATCATGTAGTTCGAAAAGAGCGAATATATTCCTTGAACCGACATAATGACGCCAATCGTTTTAGTATCGAGGCCAAAACCATTAACGAACTTGAAGGGAAGTTCAACCGTTGGCCCATTTATCGGAGGCTCTGTGCTCAGAAATACTGGAAAGAGCTGATCGAAAGTCATTGTATGGCTACAGAATGAATTAGCAACGTACTGTGCGTCAACGGGTGAAATCCACTCACAATGCGAGGATGCCATAGGACATGATGTTCATAATGACCGGCTTGGTAAATATAACCAATGGCCTATTTTCCAATTCGTTACGTCCAGAGTCAGAGGTAGCCTCGGGGTCTGTGTCTGATTGAGGTCCTAGATTCGGAGAACTCTCTCTGCTCTGGTATACTGGCAAGGGTTCGTCCGCCTCTGATAAGCCGGAGCTGCCAGTGCTTGTGGTGTTGTATCCCATCACACCATTGTCCACCAAGAGACTTTTCTTCTCGGCAGGCCGGCCGAGTCTCCCACAGAGGGGGACTGTGGCAATCAAATCAACAAGTCGATCACCCAGCTCGCGACCAGCGTCCCGTTGCAGCTTCTTTGCCGTATGCGTTTCCTCCAGAAATAAGAAGCCGATAATGACGCCCACGAAGACGGTGGCGGCGCTGAAGAGATTAGGAAGAAGGTATGGATAGCGATCCCAAATGGTGCCTGGAGGGAAGATGTCCGGGTAGCTGATGCAAGGTCGAGCAAGCGCACCACCAATCATTGGGCCGATGATTGAACTGGGAAACGTCAGAAATCTCCTTTGCCATGTCGACTTGTAACCTGAACTTACCCGATACACCAAACCATTGGCATTATGGTATAGGCCCGAGCTATAAGGCTTCACATTAGCACCCGCACAATCTTGGGTTCGGACTCTTGGACTCACGCTGCTGTTCCTTGACTGTCACGAGCTCTGCAACTGTTGTTTGCAATACGCCGATATTCCTGGGAGAGTGATGTCAGTAGAGAGTCAAAAATTGAAGTAGGGCAACTACGCAACTAACCCATTTAAAAGGCCACCAAGTGCTCGAGCGAAGAGAGCCACGGGTAAGTTTGGCGCAAATCCGAAAACCAAAACGCTTAGAGCTGTTCCTAACAAGCCAAGCAGCAAGACAGGCTTCCGCCCGATCTTATCACTCAATCTGCCCCATAAGACTCCAGTCGCAAACTCGGCCAAGGTGAAGGCTGAGGTGACCATTCCCGCATAGACTGAGATTTTGCTAGGATCATCGGTGACATGGAAGTCCTGAATCATGTAGTAGATGTAAGGAAATATGGACATGAATGCAATTGGTTCACATATTCTGCAGCAGGCTATCCGAGTGCGTCAGTACAGGCCACAAACATGTCGGTCAGGTTGCTGCAATCTTTCATACCTAATACAAACATCTGCCTAGTGGGAAATGGCGGCATCGCATTGCCGTTCTTGCCATTGCGGCCTGCTGTGGCATACGGTTGCCCCCTCACCATGGCTTCTTGAGCAAGTTGAGTCTCTTGAGTAAAGACAGTGACGCGGTCCGTTCTTGTGGTAAAGCAAACTCGGCGTTACTTGGGACACAGTAGCACAAGCACGGCTGCGAGTGATTGTATTGTAACGATAAGTGAATAATTCCAAGGCCGATGTTTTCATTGATTAATGGATTTAAAACTTTCTCCAACGGAGTGCGTGGAGGATGAATTGTGCTCTCGTTCCCGAATAGGCAAGTCTGGATAGTATAAGCTAAGTTGTACGCGGATTGCGGAGGTGCCAGTTTGAATCAGCAGAAAGAGTAAGATCCAAACAAGGCTCTCTTGTCAGGATGAGATTGAAGACGGAATAACCAAGGACGGGTGATTAGACATAGTAATATGAAGCCAGAAACACCAAGGCAAAGGAGTGCGAGAGAAGAGAGACGAGAAGTAGCGGAAGAGCGGGAGTGGATACACATATAAGTTCTTAGTCGAAGTCGACTCAAGACTCCGGATGTCTCTTCACAGCAAAGAAACAAAAGATGGTGCAAGCCCCCCCGGCCCCCTCCGGGATAATAAGCGAACGAGGCCCATTTCGGTACCCATTGGGCTGGGCTAAGTTTGGCACCGGATTAGTTAGAACGGGCGGTGACATGAGCCAGAGAAAGCAAACGTGCAAAGAGGCTTTGATCTCCCCTCTAAGCTGTCCATCCAACACTAACAGGTATCAAGTCTTGTATGTACTGTACGTAGAGTGATGCGGCGAAGTGTCGCCCACCAATCCCGGACCAGGGGGCACAACATTGGGCCGTGCGTGGGGCTTTGGAGCCTTTTCTACTCCGTACAAAGCACAACTACCCGTGCGGTGCAGGGGAGGGGTGTAGGTATGTCATGTACTGTATCGTGTCCAGCCCTTTGGCTTCTGCTTCTGGTCTGGCCCTCTGACACAATGCAATATGAAGTGATCAACTGGTGACTGGCCTGGCGGATGGGGTCGACGGGTACGGAGTACAGCTCCGTAGAATGGCCCTGCCTACTTGTACCCAGTCCCTAGCACCCCAGGTACATTCGCTAGGTACTAGCCGGGCTCATGCCGGGTTCAAGCTTGCAGGGGCGAGCCAGACAGAAGGAACATTGAAACCTGAGCCGATATGTGGCCCCTGTTCAAGCTGCCGGGGAGCGTCAACTGGCCCTTGTGTCTAGCAGATTGTCAGCCAAGGCCACGGCTGAAGACTCAAAATACTATTGTACACCGGGCTTGGAGCATTGAGCCAACAGCACGGTCCCAGCTTTGCAGAGGCTACCTGGCACAGCGCCTCTGGTACCTCCCAAGTACCTCCCCTCTTCGACCTCGCCAGTCGAGCGTTGTTTCTGTGCCCCAGCTTTTTCGAGCCATTGTCATCCTCACATCAAAAGTACGCAGTGAGGCAGGGGTAGGATGAGCCAGAGGTGGAGAGCATGGAGAGCATGGCGGTGACGAGCCTAGTCAGCCCAAGCTGCCCACGACACAAGGGAACCAAGCCGTGGATTATTTTCTTGTCTCTTTTTATCATTTTCCCATTTTCTTGTCATGTTCCCCCCGGCGGCGGACGAGACCGTCCGAACATTTGCGTATCTGCACATCTGCGTGTTTGCGTATCTGTGTCTGGCGCCCAGTTGTCCCGTCCGGATTTCTATTGCAGTTGCCCTACTGGATTGTTTAGCATGCCGAAGCATAAAAAGCACCCCATCCATGGTCTGTAAAGCTCTGATACCGTGATCGCTCTGTGCTGTACCATGACATGATTGGCGGCGGGCGACATCTTCACCATCGACTCTGGAAGAGCTTGTACAACAAGACAAGCCCTCCAGTTGGCTCGGGTAACACAACGCTAAATCCATGCCGTGAGGTGCTCCAGAGGGCATCTGGTGACCACTTGGCGACACCGCCTATTATCGCCTTGAGAGTTGTCAAGCAAGTAGGCGCCGCTGCTGAGCTGCAAAGTGTCACAGCCGTTCTTGACGTCTTATTAGTCCACGATGAGTTAGTTGACGACTGGGGTGGGGGGGAGAAGACGATCCGTTAACGGTCGCCTAAGACCTCAGGCGGACGTCCTCTAGGGCTGGACTCTGCCCTGTCTGGATTGTTGAGCCACACCATACAACATGTACTGAGGCCGTTTTTTTTTTTTGCTTCTGTCAAGTTTCTTTTTCTTCGCTTGTTTAAAACTTGTTCTTGGAACGGACGTATAACGCGGCACATCCGATGAGCCTGGGGTGTTCGTGTTGTAAGATCGCCCGGAGCTCGTCGCGTGTCCTTGTACCCCTAACACGGAGAAAAAGGAAATCAGTCATGGCTGGTTAAATACCCTGTGCCCCTCATGCTTCAAGTAATTGCGGTTTCATTTCCACAACCTAAAATGGCCAGCCGATACAACTGTTTGGCTTTCTTTTTTTTCCTTTTTTTCTTTTCAAGAACAAAGGAAACGCGCCATGCGAATAACATTTGGTAATTATTATTGCGTACGGAGTATTCGTCCAGTCATTGAGGCATCCAATGCGCGTCCCGAGACTGAGATCCACAGGAAGGATCATTGTCATCGTCTTTGCTTTTTCCTTGTCCCTTTCTGCCTTTTTGGTGTGAAAATGTTATGGGTGACCGCCATGACCCTCTAAATATGCCAGCTTCTGCAATCTGCGAATTAGATTTGCCAGCAGGTGCATACCAACTACCTTACCCTTTGGCAGTTTTTGCATGCGTCAGACTTGATTTTCTTGGTACTCCCTTTAATATTCATCAGAAACGAGGAGTCCTTCGGTTACGAAACTGATACGTAGTAAGTTGAAAAGCCATGGCCAGCAGTGATGGGGCCACAGCGAACAGAGGAAGCAACGTCGCAGGCGCCCAATCCGAGGCCTAACAGCTAGACGTCACAAGCACGGGATTAATCCAACGTTTAAACCTTCGGAAAGAGCGCTTATTTAAGGCTGGTATTGTGCCTCGGGCGCAATGGCCCTCGCTGTTTTGTCGAATGAAGCGGTAGAACGAGCATGCAGCTCTAGCACATGACACATGTGCATATGATTGCCTTCGGTGAGGAATAGTATCCGCTCAAGTCCCATCTGAGGCGGTATGTAGGTGAAGGCAAATCCTGCAAGCCCCGCGTGACGTAGTTGTTACATGACAACTGTCTATAATTGGGACATGCCATGTACCTCACGCAATGTCTCGTTGAGCCGCATTGCGGGTATCTCAGCGTGACCACAAGGGTTTGTCAAACCCTGAAAGAAAGACTTCAGTCCGAGACAAGAGGTCTATTCGACTATCCGATCAGTTATACCTTGAGATAGAGCGGGAATGCTGACACTACTACTCTGTTAGTAAATCTGGCAGGTCGCAGGTCTTCCTCATACAAACTCGCCTTGGCATGGATGTGCAACGCGAGGGCCACCAAAACAATCTTGCTTATCTATGATATTACCCAGGTGCCCTGTCAAATGCTAGTGTCAACTACCATAACAGTCCGAAATAATAAGAATAGTGAAGGAGAGCCCGATTTCCCAAATGCGAACAGCCGATGTGACTAGAATACTGACTAGCACAAGAAAACACCAGCATGCCCCAAGAAAAAACCCGGGCACAAATGGGTATTCCCTGATGTGCATATCCATGGCGTCTCTGTATGTTGATCGAGTTATCCGACACCGGTAATCCAGCAACACCCAGATATTGCGCGATGGTCCCACGATGGACAATCTGCGTACGGACAATAGTTGCATGTGAGCAAAGTTCAACGGCAATGATCCAATTTGGCATAGAGAATACGGATGTGAAGAGGCGGTTGTTCCGACCTTTCTCTGCCTGTGTGGTCCAAATTCCGAAATTGACTATATTGCTGAATCGCCCGGGACGCCAGGTACAATTTTGCTCCGGTTCACTTCGTAAGATTTGCGTCAGAGCGAGTGCTGTTTACAGAAGAATCCTCAACGACCTTCACGTAGTTCACCGAACCATAACGGCGTTTGGCGTCTCATGCTCGATTGTGAGATAATTCGCATGGGATCTAGTCTGGCGTGCCAAATGGCGCCGCATGCTTGATTTAGCTCCGGATTGAGGATTGGGTGAGTGCCATGTGGCATCAAAGCTTGCTAACCGTCCATGCCCTCGTATTATGTTAATCACCGCCGTGGTTGACTATAGGGGTGACAGACATTATGAGGATACGCAGAAATCTGGATCTCGAATGGGGCAGCTTTCGCCTGCTAGTCATGCGCCAAAATCTGCCAGGGGGTGCCACATGTTGTAGGAGCAGATTTTGACATGGATTGATTCTTTTGGACCCTTGGTGACCAGGCTATCAAGCAGTGGATTGGCTTAAACGGGCCACAATTCTGGTCCGATGCTTTGGGTCGCTGCGGAAGAGTGCCGGAATTGCATCGAGCTCCACCATAGCAGAGGTACCGGCCATGGTACTTTATCTAGCCGCCGTTGTGAAGGATTTGGAACAAGGCGAGGTCAAGCTGGACGCGTGGCGAACGGTGCCCCCCCTTTCCCTTCCCCCTTTTTTCCCCACATGTCATCATTGCCAGCCTTGTCCATCCGTTATGTGCAGGGCTGGCTGGCTGGTAATGCTTGGTTGCTTCCAGAGGTCCGAGTTGCAGACATTCCAGAACAAGCATCCACTTGGGTTGGCAGTTGCAGAGCAACCCCCCCTTTTGGACTTGAAACAGTGGTAGAATTTGCGGAAAATGACAATGGGTCGATTTTCTGCTTAAGAACGCCGACCCGGCTTGAAACATGGTTTTGGCTGTTGCTTTCACACCTGTTGGTAGTTGGAAAATACTTTGCATCCCTGTTCTTTTTGAACTGTTTGAAGTATCTCATCTCCTTGAGATGATGTATGTACACCTTTACAAAGGTATTCGGAATTTCTGTCTTGGTCCCATGTCCAATTCCGATACTCCATAATGATGTACTCAATCCGATATAACACCCGTACGGAGTACTCCGTAATATTGTGGCCTCATGCATGACATGCCGCGCTATTCATGGCTTGTTGGAAAACCCGACAACATGGATACCCAAAAGTGCATGCGTATCGTTCCAAGAGGCAGGGTTGCATCAACAAATGACCGAATTTTCGTGGTGGCTTGACCCTGTAATGCTTGTGCATGATGTGCCGATTTTCTTCTGCAGCGGTATGGCTTCATCCGTGCTGCGAATATGTATGTTGGCTTCCTATTTTCGAGGATGCTGCGACGTTTTGGTAGAACAACCAAATTTGTGTGGAAATTTATGCATCATAATAGCTAGTGCGGATGTAGCTCACCGCTACAATCATATGCCTTGTGATCTTGTCAACATGGCTGGTAGTTTGTTTAGTGGCGCTGCTAGTAATGTCGATGGCGGTCTTGGGGCTCTTGAATTTCTGCGGTTCATGTCGTCATTTGTGCAACCAGATGCCTTTCCCATTTTCGTCCAATAGGCTCGAGTCAGCGAACAACAGCAAACTGTCGGGGAGGATTTCCTGCGTTCCGGCTAGCGGGTCCCGGTTCAGTTCCCCGGGGCCTCTAAAGCTAGCCAGTCCACTGAGTGGCTGGTACTTGATGTACCGGAAAATTAAAGCTGGTTTGGCTTGTAAGCTAGCTCACCTTCGCTGTATCGTAGTAGTAGCATGTAAGCCTATCAAGCAACCACTACCAGTGGGGGCGGAAGCTATACTCGGCTTGTTTAGGCTTCTTGGCCATGTACCTGGGGTAGTTAAAGGGGGGTGTTAACCAAGATGGATGCCAGGGGCAGCGACCCGGTAGGTTGGTTGGGTCTAGAGCCCATTGATGCTGGACCGTTTGCGGATACACCATTCCTTGGATGTTGGACCGGGGAACCTCGAATATCCGACCCGGTGTCTGTCGCGAGTGAAGATAAATCAAGCATCGGATAGATGAAGAGATTAGATGGGGGGCTTTTATAGCCCATATCGTCAGAATAGAGACAAAATGGACCACAAAAGAAGCGGAACAGCATGTTGAACAAAACCCCCAGTGGCATCTTGTTGCAAGGGGCAATTTATTTGAATAACACATACATACAGTCATGTACTACTGCGTTTTAACCAGATCGAATGTGAGATGGTCTGCAAGGGACAGGGTGGGCACGGGCCTCTTTTTCCCAGAAAGACTGTTGTAAGTGCCCATCTTGTTGTTCCAGGATGTTTTCATTGTCGGCTTTTCTGTGGCGCTCTTATCTTTCAGCAGATTTGCTTTTTCTGTTTCCATTAGAACTTGCTTTTGATGTGCGTTTCTCGGCACACTTCTGATTATGGAGTACACTTATGCAAGTGTTTGTACGACGGAAGCAATTTTTCCTTTTGGTAGAATATGCATCCCAGCCACAGACTGTGAAGTCGCCTGATTCTCGGCTCGTATTATGCGATTTCTCTAGCACAGCAAGGGTAACTGCCTGGGATTCCGATCAGCTGACGGGCTTACGTCGTGATACATAGAAGTACAAAAGTTGTTGGGACAATGAGATCTTGCCGGAGAAGGAAATCTCCAAGCGGCTCAAGGTTCATGCCACGCGGGGACACTCACAATAATTGGACGAATAAATTCTTGCTGACCAAAACGTGGCATGCTTGCAAAATGTCACATATTCGCCATGCTCTGTGTTGTAGCGATCGATCCATGGTCTTGGCTGTTGCTTATCATTCTGGCAAGACGATGCGCCATACATTGACCAGCGCAGGAAGAAGGAGCAATGAGGAGGAGTAAAGGATAATTTTTCCAGAGCACATCGACCGGAAAGGAGATTGCTTCAGCTACCTTGCCAGCGCTCTGGACCTCTCTTGCCCGATGTTGTGACCAGGCTACACTCATCCTTCAAAATTGGAAGGAGCGGAGGAGCTATTGGCAGCCTCCAGGTTCTTTGGTGATATTGAGCTGATGCCTGGTCTTTGCATGACTACGGAGTACCTAGGTAGGCAATTCGAAACCCCAATATTGGTAGCTTTCCTGTGCGTCAATCGAGCTGTGCAAATGCAAGATTACGCTTTTGCTTTGCAATTTTACTCGAACGATGATGGCTTGGTTTGTGGAATCATTATGTGTTACACTGGCTTCGAGAACAACAGCTCCGTGCCCGAAACGCCGAACACATTCCCTGCTTTCAAGCTCTGTGGACCGATTCGACGCCTGGCTACTTCTGCCGTCATACTCGGACGAGCATTGGTTGGTCCGCCAAGATCGTCGTGGCTTGAGCTGTACACGTCGAACTGCAACTCTGGCCATTGACAATTGAGATGATTTGATCTGGCTCTCGCGCGAGCAGACACGGACAGTCTTTGGAGCATCGCCTGACTGCTGCACCCAGCCAGCCTGATTTCCTCACCGCTCATAGACGCAGTCCACGGGAAACTAATACGACGACTGCAGCTCTTAACCGATCGATTTTTAAATATGCCTCCGTACAGGGCTGCAAGGCAAGTTCTAGGATAAAATTGAACCCAACCTGCTGAGTACTACGTACAAGAAACGGAATTAGCGCGGTACTGAATGAAATTCGGCATAGGCGCCTAATTGGGCATGCTCGTGGACTGGACACATAGTCATGTATCTTTCTACTTCTCATGACGAGTTCATCAACTATAGTCGTTTGCTATTATTAGAGGGAGACTAGTCGTCAGAAACACCCATATGGGCCCGTGATTTAACGATGCAACACCAGCTCAGTACGTATTCCTTACCACGGCGTTTCTTCGCTATTCCCGCCAGTCTCTCATTCGTTGTGTAGTACTCATTTCTACACCTGAAGTACATCAATCTGATTTGCTCCGTCGTACAGAGTTGAAATGTAGCACGGCGAACCCCATCTTCAGCTCTATGCAGGACTTTAGCTGCGCAACAGCCCCATACATGGCTCCAGCAACCAGAGACTCGGATCGACCACCAAGCAGAGGCCGGTAACTACTTCGCACCCGGGAGCCAGCGGAGGCGGATGAGGCACCACAGATTCTGATATGATATATTTACTTGTCTATCCCGAGGCGATCCTTTTTACGCGAACATGCTACAAGGCACAGAGGCATGTTACGCGATGTATAAAGACATTATAACGCCTGAGTTGTCTCATGGTGTGCTTGTATACGCCGACTTTGATCCAATCGAGACCAGATTCTTATAAGGCCCTCATCAACTAGTCCATGCTTTGTGGCTATTGCTCATTGAAATGACATCACCCCCGCCCCCTCCCTCGTGAGATTGTCTCTGAGATGCTGCAGCCCGCGCTGACCACAATGGCCTGCAGGTGTATGGCTGATACAGGCAGGGCGTGACCTCATTACCCAGGCAGACTTGGTCGTTCATAACCGTTGTACGGAGCACAAGCGTGCGCGAGCTACCTGTGCTCCTTTTTTTGACATGAACTGCATTACTAGGCCGCTTAGGTACATGGAGTGAATCAGACTGAATACTGTTTTTCAGCGGGAAGTTTCGTCTCGGAATTCAAATGCCTGATCTGTTACATTTGGCAGGACAATATGATATCTGACATGAGGATCTGTACCACCAGTACACCACAAGCTCCGATTGGTCTATCTGCTGACTTTGAACTGGAGCAGTAATTGTTTCATGCACTAGAAGATGCTGTCAACGCCATATTAGTGATGACTTGTGACGCTATCCGCCACACCGGAGTCATTTTCGAGGCAGAAGACGTCGAATTCGAGATTTCGCACCATGCACTTGAGCCAGACCTCCTGCATCTTTTGATGATGGCCTGCGTAACTCTAACGTTTGACAAAACGATCCAGTACTCTGCATATTCATGGACGCCATGGCAAGGATCGGTTGTCTGAAAGGTCCCTACACATGCCCCATAACACCAACGTCAGGCATTAAAAAGAAACATTGAAGCCATGAATAAACCGACCTCAGTGGCGTGCGTGCCAAGCTTCCGCCAACCTCTGGATTTTCACTTTTCAATCCTTTTTTTTTTTGGCTGGCTGGCTGGCTGGCCTACGCAAGTCTTTGGGGGAGCCTATCTCTGTGTACTCCGTAAGCACCGGCGGCAATGAAACCTGGCCATGTGCTTGCTGGGTGGACACCCCAATGAGACACAAAATGTCAAATCACCCCGGTGAGACATTGGTAGTAGGTAGCTCTCTTTTATACCTACTGCACTCCGTACATACAACTTACTCATGTATGTAGATAGGCATCTAGGTCCCTAGGTAGGCGGTGATGATGCTGAGTCCCTTGTCTCTCTGTTCAGTTGGGCAGGTGAGCGATATTGTGAGACTGCAAGCCACACCCACAACAGCAATGACAAGAGAGAAACGAAGCAAAGGGCCATTGGACGATGAAGAAAGAGGTGTTTGTTTCACACCAGGGCAATGGCCATGACGACTAATCGAGTACGTACTAAATGCTTGTGTGAGACTTTTGGGCACATGGCTAGATAATATTGCGAGCTTGGAGATGTGCCGCACGAAATGACCACTATGATGTGCAGCACAACGGTTAAAAACGACCAGTCATGACTCACTGCTATGAGAACTGGTTTGAATGGATCACAAATGAGATCTATACACCGGGATATTAAAATGCCCCCGCTCTGTGCTTGTCTGATTTAATTGTTTGATCTCACTTTGATTTTGTCGGTAGTACGTACTTGCACAAAGTTAGGAAGAGAAGAAGAAGGCAGAGGAGGCGAGAAGACGACGGCAGCGTACATCCGTGTACTTTCGTAGTACTTGGATACCTGAACATAAGGAATGCCGTGCCGCACGCCAGGAAATTAGAACACCGTCACTGTTATGACGGCCAGTTGTGGCGGTGGGCAGTCCGGAGCTGATCACAAAAAATGATATTCAAGTTGCTTACAAATTGGAATATAGTGCGGCTTGCAACAAATGAAAGAAGTTTGCTCCCGCCGAGAAGAAATGCCCCGAAACTCGGGAAACTCGGCATGACGTCGACCAAGTTGCACAAAAGGAGCACACGGGACCGCCTTTGTGACGGTGACGGACGAGGATGTATGCACAAGAAGATGCTGAAGGACTTGGGTACTATGTGGTTCGCCATGGAGCCGGCAGCATTTGAAGCGCAAGCTGCGCTAGACGGATAGGCAGATGGAGGCCAGTTGTTGCGACAGGCTCGAATAGGAGCCTTTTTCTCGATCTCATGGGCGCGGAGAACCCATGGTAACCAATGAGCCTCCCCAAACGAACTTGACGCTGGAAAGCGTATGCAGATGTCTGCAGACTGTCTGCATATAGCTGGGCAAGTCAGCTGCCATGCCAGACCGGGTGCCGTTCTGGGCTACGGCGGTTATGGCCATAATGAAGCAGCAAATGATTGTGCCAGGAGGTCTCGGCCACGCATATGCGCCCCTTCCGCCGTGGTCATCTGACAGTCATGCCATCCACGCGGCGGTATAAGAGTCTGGTATCAGTGACCGCGTAGGCGGCATGTGGTGAGTACCGGCCGGGCTTCTGGCATCGCTTCTGGGCTTGTCGAGGCCGGTGAGGCCGGTGAGGCCGGTGAGGGAAGAGAGGAAAGGAGAGGAGAGGAGAGGGACGTAGACTCGAGGAGGCGGCGAGAAGGGGGGGTTGATTGAAACCAGTTGACGGCTGGCCTTGTCATGCATGGTGAAGAGCCCAAACGGGCGTGCTCGTGTGCGTCTCCTCCATCTAAGTACTCAGTCCAGAGTCGGCAATAAGTGCGAGTTGCCTTGTACGTTGTGCGTTCCGCGCTTTGCGTTGTGCGGTCTGCCTGGTGCAAATGCAACCGGACGGAACAAATGTTTGCAAAGCTGCTGGCGAACAACGCACAAAGCCACAACGCAATCACGCACCGGCCGACCACAGCCGAGCACGCCAGCGGTACGTGCACGACAGGTCCCTGGAAGCTCAAACGCCCAAGTTGGTCTGGCATCATCGGCGAGATACGGCAGAGTACAGTACATACATACATGTACATATATGCAGCAGGCCCTGTGCAGGGGGACAGCAGGTGGACAACACGTCGACAGCCGAGCCCTCGACGGTCCGATGTCCTCAGGTGCTTGGGCCGATATGCCTCTGGTCAAGCGGCAGGTGGGTGCCAGGCTTTGACACTTGGAGGTTCATGTCGCCTGGCTTCAGCCATGACGACATCCAGTGCCTGCCCTTCTTGGATGCTCATGTAGGAGCTGGGAGGTGCTGCCTCGAGGCTTCCATGTTTCGAAGCTGGAGTTGGCCATATGTGGCTAGCAGCCCTACTTGGCTCTGGCTAGCTCTGACTGGCCCGAGGCTGCAGCGCGGTTCAATCAATATCAACCCAGCGCCAGCACTGACGTTGCCGCATCCGCCGCGCCCCTCCAGCGCCCGCAGCCACTCCCGTCACGGCAGCTTTCGAGCGTTGAAGCTGAAACCAGACGGAGCCTGCCAGTGTCAAAACCAGATGCGCCAACCCCCGTCCGGCGTTGGGCTGTGGGGTGCAGCATGGCGCCACCGTTGACGCTGGAGCATCCAGCCATTGACCCTGACCGACCACGCGGCACATGCCAGCAAAGACCAGTTGACAACATTGAACATTGAACCGACATGGAGCCCCAGAGTGCCGGTGTCCGGCGTCTGAACCGCTGGCACCACCACTGCTACACTGCTACCAGGCGCCAGCCGGCAGTGCGGGCTCTGGGCCCTGCTCGCCGCCCTGCACATGTGCTGTCAACCAGACCCAGGCTTAAGTCGTGGCCGGGGCCACTCAGGT
Organism: Metarhizium brunneum; assembly: GCF_013426205.1. Taxonomy (NCBI): domain Eukaryota; kingdom Fungi; phylum Ascomycota; class Sordariomycetes; order Hypocreales; family Clavicipitaceae; genus Metarhizium; species Metarhizium brunneum. The sequence continues at coordinate 7,763,678 of NC_089422.1, read as the reverse complement.
CGGGTCTGGTGCTGTCTAATATGCCAGCCAGCTGTTCACTGGTCTGCCCTGCTCACTCCATGTCCGCTGTGGCTGGCCAATCCGTGAACCGACAACCACCAGTTGACCAGACATCCCCCGAAAACATTTGACTGCATTGCAACCACGCTGAGCCGGTATCACAACAATCGGCCGACGCAACCACCCGACGCATCCTCTATCAGAAAACCGCGCACACCTGGAGCGGTCTGACCTGCACCGACTTCGCTGTCACCCGAGCTTCTTCCGAGCATTGCCGAGCCATTGTTGTCGTCATGGCTGGCAAGAAGGGCGAGAACTCCAAGAAGGTTGCCGGCAACGCTCGCAAGGCCGAGGCTGCGGCGCAAAAGGCCGCAGCTGCCGATGCCAGATTGGAGGCTGAAGAATCCGAAAACTGGCAGAAGGGGAGTAAGAGCAACGCCAAGAAGTAAGTGTGGCAAAACATGATGCGTCTGTAGCATCTCGCGCACGAATACTGATGGAAGCATCGTCTCCGGTCACCAGGGAAGCCGAGGCCGCCAAAAAGGCTGAACAGGCTGCAAAGAAGGCCGAGAAGGATGCTCTTCTCAAGGAGGAGGAAGCTAGCCTGGGCGGACGAGCCGAACCCAAGAAATCAAAGGCTCCTGCTAAGAAGTCTCGCGGCTTGGACCTCTCCCAACTTGACGGCGGTGCGCCCTCAACACTGAACGCGTCCGGTATCGATAATGCGCTCGATGCCTTGTCGCTGGCGACCGGGTCCGACGATGCCAAGATTGACAAGCATCCTGAGAAGAGATTTGCTGCTGCGTATGCCAAGTATGAGGAGCGAAGACTCACCGAGATGAAGGCAGATGGCAGCGGCGTTGGCTTGCGCTTGGAGCAACGCAAGCAGAGGATCAGGAAGGAATTCGACAAGAGCCCTGAGAATCCCTTCAACCAGGTTACTATTGCTTACAATGCCACACGTGACGACCTGGACCAAGTCAAGGCTCATGAAAAGTCCAAGATCGAGAAGCGCCTGGGTCAGTGATCCACCAACACTGAGAATTTCATGTAACTTGGGTAGCAAGGAAAAATCGAACATCAGGAGCTTTGGTTAGCACTGTGGACGGTATTGATTCGACGAGTTTTACATTATTTTATATAGAGAAAATTTCCCCTCTCGACTCAATAAAAAAACAGAGGGAGCGAATGCCTGGCTTTTAATTACACGATTATCTAGGTTACGCTACCCGATGCAGCCCTCATCCTGCCAATTTATGCCCCGCGATGATGTCGCGCGACAGTTCCCACCGGCAGAATTCCTCACCGCTTCACACACCGCCCAATTCAGACAGCTTCCCAAGGCGTCGTCCCCGTTCGGCAACCGACCACATCCCATTCTGCTACCCGGCAGTGTTGACGGGTGTGATAGATGCAGTGAGGATGGCTCGCTCAGGTGACCTTCCATCATTACGAATACAACACCTAATATCCGAATTGTTGGTCAAGACCAGTTCGTGCGACATTTCAAATGACTAACCGGGCGTGTCCAGTACCGGCTTGAAGCAAGCATGTCCCGAAGGTGTTTTCCTTAGTCTAGCCCCTGGAGATCCTACACTCTGGTCAGCAGTTCTGTTTGTTCGCGATGGTTAGAATCACCACCGACCGAGACTGTCAAGTGCCTGTCTTACTAGAAGAATTAATCAAATGGATACAGGACCGTACGCGGCGGCCGTTCTACGGTTCCAGATTTCCTTCCCAGACACATACCCGAAGCTTCCGCCCCTGATTCTCTTCTCGACTGACATATTCCATCCACTTATCACCCCCCTTACGACATATATGTACGCAAAGGATGTTCAAGATAAGGGCACTAGCAGTGCTACCGATCAAGAACGACTACCGCCTGGTGCATTCAGCCTGAGGCATGGTTTCCCACAGTGGTTTGGCCGTGGGCAAAGTGCCGAGCCCGGGAGCAGACTGGCTAGCGGCGAAAGACTTGACAGTTCAGGGTCTGACGGGACTGGCGCGCCACCTGAGGGTGTTGTCATGTCGCCGGAGCCATCTCATGCGAGCTCTCCAGACTATAGCCAGACCTGCAAACCAGGCATGTCTGTTTACACTATTTTGAAGTATATCCGCAGCACCTTTGATACCCCAGAAGTTCTTGACATGGTTCCTCTAGAAGCCTCGGGAAATCCTGGAGCATGGCATGCGTGGCGCGCGCACAGGCGGAAACATGGCAAACTCGCAGACCAGAAACCCAGCAGTGGCGATGATTCCGATTCTGATGGTGTCCGAAATAGCTATTCTGGGAAGGCAGAGGAGCCAAGTCTATCGCCCACTACAGCGACTCGGCAGCCTGGTCAGTGGAATTGGGACGGGGTGTGGGAGGACAGAGTGCAAAAGGGAGTTGCGGCTAGTCTTTCTGAACCCGTCTTGTACGGAGGATCAGGCGTGCCTGATGAAATGGTAAGCAAACCACGCCAATACTGACCGAGGGCAGGCTTACAAAACGCATGTAGATTCACTTCCTCGCAATGGAAGAAACGGATTTGGAGTCTGTGAAGGATGATATTCGTCGTACACTCGGCAGTGCGGCCTAATTATCCGACGCTCCTTTGAGCTCAGGATGTGTCCGCCCTTCGCTTTCATCGAGCTGAGGATGCACTTGCGGTGGATTACTGCCGTCCACAGTCTTTCTCGATATCGGTTCCTCCTTACCACTGAACCACTCCTACTCTCCTAAGTGCTTGATAGAAAGCCTAGTCCTAGCGATTCTCGTTGATACCCAACTTAGACCAGCCTCTTAAATTTCATCACTTGGGTGCCTGGCTTGTCGTATTTTATCTTCATTGTATTGCAGACTGCATCTTCGTGCCGTGGGCCCATGATTTACGGTGCCTAGGAAACCTCGCATTTCGGTTTCGACGCGTTTGCGGCTTCCCAAGTTGCTCTTGCCACGGTCGCCATAATCACTTTCATTACGTCTGGTGTAACGGACGAATCTTTCTCTGAGGATTTTTGTCTTGACCTTCAGCAACGCATCTTCACTTGGCAAATGCCTTATCCACTTCTTCCACTAGTTGCAGAAAATCTTAGCCCGGTTACAGCACATAACTAGAATGGCATCTTACCATGAGCGGTCTATGGAAGGGCGCCAGAAAGCTAAGCAGGATAGGCCAAGTCCTTTGCGTATTGTTAAGCGATGTCGAGGCAATAGCTCCGATGCCGATTTGAGAGCCAATAAAAAGTTAGCAATAGACGACAGTGACAGCGATGTATCGAGTATAACCGATAGGACAAAACGATTGCAGGTGTGCAAAAGACGTGTACAGCATCAGAGCCCGACAGGACGAGCTGTTTGGGCCAGTTCAGTGGATTTGAGACACCCTCGGACTCGATCATGGGAGGATGCGATTGCCAGATGCCGAGGTCTATTGAGGAAGTCGACTCCAAACATGAGAAACTACAAGCGATACCTACCTGTTGGTCGTTCCAGTTCGTCACAAACAGAGTCAAGCGGGCGACTATCGTCAACGTGTTCCTCCCAGCCACGGACGCGAACTGACGGCGATCGACTATCATCAACGTCGTCGTACGAAATGGAGCCTAAGACTACCGATGACAATAATCTTGAGCAGTATTGCCATTCCAATGGGGTCTTCCAGTCCCAGGCGCCCGGGACCGCCTCTAGCAGGCTAAGTCCGCGGCAGATGTCCCAAAATACGAGAACGTACATATTGTCGCCTCGTGTCGTTGCAATCCCGCAACAAACGGAGTTGGATGGGTCCGAAATTAGTGTTTGGGTTGCAGTAGAAATATCCGGGAAGCTTTCTCAGATATCGCCGAGCAAGATATTGGCACCTAATGAGACTCAAAATGACATAGTGGCTGGAATATATGTCAACCACAAGCTGGGTACGGTTTACAGCCTGCTGGTGTTGGTTCTTCCTTTTAGAATAATCTGCTGATATTGTTGACAGATCGATTCTTTGACTTTGGGTGTCTGTATGATTTAACCGTAGAGGTGTCGGCAGTACCGGGGACTGCTGTTTTGGAAGTTGTGCATGAACAATCATGGCCCACGTTCGTCTCCCGGCCGGAGTTGTCTTTTCTGTGTATATGACTAACAAGAAAGATACAGGACTATTTATGCTGGGACTAGTGTACTGATTGTGGTTCATGTTCAGCTGCATAGTGCGACAAGAAGACCCGAGATGGGACACACTCGGTCCAGGTCTAATGAACTAATGGAAGAACTAGAACGTCAATTGGGGAATGTTCAAACGCAACTTATGAACATTCGAGTATCATACCATCATTCGGCTTTCCCAGAAATCACAAATGCAAAATTGCCGCAAAGTGGCCTTTGCCACCTCCAAAGTCGAATGGAAACGACAGCCACGATAGCTATTACACAGAAATCTGGAGGCTCTCTTTGGTCCCCCCGAAGCAAGGCACCGCAGAATAGCCTGTTTCCTCTGATGGTGCAACATTGGGGAGACAAAAAAGCAATCAGTACGCAGAGGCGCATCACGGATTCTCAGGTCACACGAGTGAAGGACGTTGGGCGCGATGTTGCCTCAGTTACAACCCCCAATGTTACAGAATCTGCTTGCATGACATTCGACTTTGACATGGATTCTCTTTACAGATCGCCTGGTCTCCAACGCTACCTTCTCGATGGTACTTCTATGAACTGGCCACGTGCAAATTGCCTCTCGAAAAGTCGACGGCCACAGTCCGTGGATAAACTACAGGAAGCAGGACGGAGCTCGAGAAGTCCAGTTCGCGATATGTACTATTTCGGGGAAAGGGCAATACGAGCATTGGCGCCGACTACAACTTCGGAAAATAATGTGGTTCGAATGCACCCAGCCATAAGCCAAGGGTCAGATATGGGGCTAAAGCACAAGGACTCTAAATTCTGGGATTGGGGATCGTGGTTTTAGACATCATTTGCACCAGTAGATTTAGAGGCAAGCCTAGAAGTCAAGACTGAGACATTTGGACCGCTTTTTTTTTTCAATTCATCCCCTCCCCAGGAAACGGGTCTATTGCAGCTCGTCTTTCCAGGGAATAGATATTTGAGCACCTTTTCTTGATACTGTAATGGCTGATGCTCTGTTCGCCGCCTTGACAGCAGCGTCGATGTCGAGCTCGCCCTCACCAGCATTTACTATAGATAGCGCATACGACCCAACGAATGTATCGCCAGCAGCTGTGGTATCGACGACATTCGCCTTGAGCGCAGGCACCAGCCCCTTGTTGCCACTCTGAGTGGCATAGTACACACCGCGTCCGCCCAGTGTAATCACCACATTACTTACCCTACGCTCGAGGAAAATGTTGGCAACGCCGTCAAGCCCAGCCTCGTCCTCCAGCTCCGACTCGGGCCGTCCGGAGAGAATAGAAGCCTCGGTCTCGTTCACAATCAAGTGCGCCAACCCGTCGTAGGCACTGGCGGGGAGAGTTTGGGCCGGGGCAGGGTTCAACAAGACGGGGATCCCCTCGGCCTTGGCGGCCCTCAAAGCCTGCATGACGGTATCGAAGGGCACCTCGAGCTGCATGATGAGCAGGTCTGGCTTCGGGGCGGGCAGCTCCTCGAAATGGCGCGGCAGGAGGGTGTGGTTCGACTCGGGCGACAGGATGATGCGGTTCTGGCCCGAGGGCTCGTCGACGACGATGATGGCGATGCCCGTCTTGGCGGCCTTGCGGACCGCGACGCCCGACGTGTCGACGCCGTACTCGGCGAGGCTGTCGAGCAGCGTGGTGCCGTACTGGTCGGCGCCGACGGCGCCCAGCATGGCCACGTCCGCCGACGGCGAGGACAGGTCGCTCGCGCGGGAGAGCTTGGCGCACGCCACGGCTTGGTTGGCGCCCTTGCCGCCGGGCGAGGTGTCGAAGTGCGTCGACGTCAGGGTCTCGCCTGGCAGAGGGTGATGGGGCACGTAGCTGACGAGGTCGATGTTGAGGGAGCCTAGGATGGTGATGCGCGGCCGGTGGGGGGGTGCCATGGCGGGCGAGGGCGGTGCTGCTCTTTCGTGCTTGTTGAGATTTACATGCGAAGAGGGAGGGAGGGTGAGGACTATTGAAAGGGGTGATGGATGGCTTTAGAAGGGGCTGGTGAACCCCCGTCCGACGTGGGAACACTGGTGAGTTTTCTACGGTTTGCGATTGACGTCGTCGTTGCTTCTGCGGAAACTGGTCTGGTGGGTTCGGGTTCAGATGTCGGCGGTTAAGTAGCCTGATTAAGTAGGTTTTCCAGCATCGCTTGCTGGCCATGGGTCGGTTGGAGCCGCCACGGTGGGGCAGCGGCGGTTGGCTTGCCTGTTGGGTCGGTAGAGTACCTGGGTACCTCGACCTATGTAGTAGCAGCTATAGGAACCTTTGTCTGTGCCTACATGTTTTTCTTCTTCGGTGCTTTCTCCCTCTTTTCTTGTTTTTGTACGACTATATCCAGGTTCTTCGCGATTGTGAGGCATGGTGCGCTGCAAACTCACACTGTCTCATCGGATATGTTCAAGGCTCTTGCGTCTTGCGTCTTGCGTCTTTTTGGTTTCGTGGAGAGCCAACCCAGCCCTACCCAATTTGGCGAATGGCATGACCCAACCGAATTCACCATACAACGCTTCAGATCAAATCGTGTTGCAAGTCAGCAGATGGCTTATTAAGACGAATGGCCCAAGTCTGCATGTCTGTTCCGTTGATACTGGAGCTCGCCCTCTAGATAACCACCTCGGCCCGCGCCTCCACTCAAGCAAGTTGTGCATCCAGCATCTATCTCGCTAGCTTCCTTCTGGAACACTTCCGCGCGTCTACTTAAGTAGTTTGGCCCCCGCTTCCCGCGAAACCTTCAATCACAGCATATTCACAATTGATGCATGAGTGAACATTCATATTCATTACTTGCATCCTTTCAAACCCCATTTTCACTCCGAGCCCGGCCACCTGGTGTGCGGTCGCTTGTCGCCCCGTGCCAGCAACACGGAAGTTGGAACTAAGCCTTCCCCGAGGCGGCGCTCGCCGACGACCGCTACACATTGGGATGTTTCACTACTGCGGAATATGTCGGGTGTTGCGATTGGTAGTTTTGTAGTTTCGTAGTTTTGTTGTGTTCGACACGGCCATCTACAAAGACCTTCTGCTAGATGTATACTGTTCGACGTGTCGTCACCGGATACGACCATCTAGGGATCAATGGCTTTCCCCATCAGATGGCTAGGCGCAGACAATCATTGAGGAGCTAGTGTCCCGCAAAGGACTACATCTTCTCCAAACGGGTGCCATGATACGTTAGACAGTCTAGCCGCAGCTTGCGGTGTTCCCTCGGCATCGCAGACTCTGTCTGGTGAGACGACGACGCCTCCTTTTCCAAGCCAGGTTGGCGCAATAGTCACAATGACCGAATCGATCAGATTGTGATTTGTTGGACTCAGCAACGAGTTGATGATCTGCCCTCCGCCCTCGACCATTACGCTCGTGAGACCTTCAGACAAGAGAGTTTGGAAGACGTCGTTCCACTCAAAGCGTACTCTATCCTTGCTGGATGTAGCTGGTGCGATGCGAATGTATTTCCCTCCGTGCTGCTGTAAGAGCTCGACAGACTCCCTTGGTATCTGGGCCTCGAGTAGCCCAGTGAGAATGAATGGTGCAAGGCCAGCGCCGGAACGGCAGATCTGAAATACTTGATCCGATGAGCGCGGTGTCCACCTCATATGGGGGTCAATGATTATCGGGCGCGGCTGGGATGCCGAGCCTTCAATGCGGCAGCTTAGACGTGGATTGTCGGCGAGCACGGTTGAGACGCCGACGAGGATGGCGGCGTGTCGGGACCTGAGGTAGTGCGTCATGGCCTTGGAACCCGGCCCGGAGAGGTGTGTGCGAACGCCTGGCGCGAGAGAGAGTGATGAATCGAGAGACGTTGCGAATGTTAGCGTTACGAAGGGCCGGTTGGACGTTTGTGTATCTGGTCGTGGGAGATGACACTCGAGGGCTGCCGCTGCGGGCGCGGGGAAGGTCAGCTTTTCTGACATGGCGGTACTTGGCATCTCCAGTATTCCGGCCTAGGCCATGGGAAGGCTCGAGTTTCTGAAAGGGGACCGGGCGGCGAAAAGTGATGAGGAAGAAGATTGTTCAAGAGTACACTGTTAAAATTGTCATGAGACAGCGAAGGTTGAGGAGAGAGTGAAGTGCAAAGGGAGACCCACTTTACTCATCTTTGTTGCGAGCGGGCAATGGTTTGGGATCAATCGTATAATTTTTTTTGCTCGGCTGCCTAATAAGAAGAGGTTGCTCGTATCGTCTACATACCACAAGTAGCGATGTAAGTGATCTCGCCTTGGCTTGAAACTTTCACTTGGGAAGGCATCATCATCATCCTTGTCTCATTCTCCCTATTTTAGCAAGCACAAACAGACAGACCAAAGCAGAGTGCATTTGACATAATCATTGGACATAATCATTGTTCATAAATACATAGTTGGCTAATTCCAGATTCTCATAATGCATCAGGAGGAAAAAAAAGACGTCCTTCGTATAGTCGACGTGACCCACCACTTTATCGTTCAGAATACTTCACCGCATTCCCACTTACAACCGGATTCCCATCATCATCAAACTCCGCCCACTGGAAAAACGAACATCCTTCTTTCCCAGGGACATTTCCCGCATGACACATCCAAAAGTATTTTCCAAAATTCTCCTTCTTCTTCTGCACTACCCTCAGCACACAGGGCACCTTGCATACACACCTCGGCGTATACTTGGGATGCATCCTCTGTCGATAATCCCTATATGTGATGTTGATCCGTTTATTCCCTGCAGTCGGATGCGGGTCGATAGATAGCGCCGGCGTCACACAGTGTTTCCACTCCTCTTGCATCTCGGCATGCATCACCAGAAGCGAGTTATGTGGAAGGTGTATGGATATCTGGCCCCCTGCGTCAGACTCGTCAGTTGATTTTGTATCACCGTCCTTCGGCAGCACTCTCCGAACACGAAACTCGCGTGCAACCCCGAGCGAAATGGATCCAATGACGGCCCGTGGGCCAAGATAGGTGAGCTGATCGCTGTGCCAGCCGACACTTTGTTGTGCCCCGTTGTAGCAATTTACAAAGGCAGAGTTAGGGATCCATGGATTGGGAGACTGGTGTTGGAGTTTCTTGCCGTCGGGATACCGGGTTTTGATCCGGTGCTGGATTTCTTGATTCACGGCGGCTTGTACGATGGGTTTCACTTTGGTGAGCTCTGGTGTAATGCGGCGGACGTCCTGCAAACCGTGTTAGAGTGGTGCTACATATGGTTTCGTTTGTTTGTATTATCATATATTGTTTCCTGTCGCTTACCGTCAGTTGGGACCCATTGTAGTAATACTCCGACCTCTGCGCCATCATCTCTTCGTAGCTCTCTACGAAGAAACCTGACGTATGTGGACTTGAGACAACATTATCGAATAATTTAAATGTAATTTTCTCAAAAGAATCGGCTTCTTTCAAGAGTTCTTTGAGGAGAGAATTCGCATCCTCGGGGGGCAGAAAGTTGTGGATTATGGTGCACGGCGTATGCTCCGCGACGTCTTCAGGGTCGTATAAATGCAACGTGCTGCCCTTTTTCGATTTAGGCTTCTTCTTCGTCGGTGATGTGGAATCCCCCATGGTGTATTGCCTCAATGATTGTTGATGGCCTATTATGCCACTCTTTCGAGCACCTTGCTGGTATTTGTTGGATTTGAGAGCTTGAGACGCTTGGCTGACTGAACCATCATGAGCGAGGAGAAGATCGAGCAAGGTCTCTTGGTCTACCTCGGGATGTACGGAGGAGAGGAGGACAAGCTTGACCTCTGTCGGTTCATCGTCATCTGTGACGGGTTTCGGCTCTGGGCTTAGCTTTCGCTTCGGCCGTGTGAGAAATGACTTCATGGCACCAATCTGCTTGCTACAAGATTGCACAGGGGACGGATGTTGGAGAGACTCTGTCCCAGTGGTATGCGAAAGTGAAAAATTAACCGATATTTAGGAAGGCATTTCTCTAGCCGCATTTCTATCTCGGCTTGTTTAGTAATTGCCGTTGTTGCCTTTGATGTACAGATAATAGATCTGCGACGTGATTCTGTGGTCTTTGACGTGTTTAGCGCGCAGGCTAGTGACGCGACATCATGTGACTAGCTGCAATCAATTTATTGGGTGTTTCAAGCAACCCTAACCCTTGGCGTTATTTTCCACTTCGATCACAAACCCTTGCCTGGATCAGACATGTGTTTGCTGATGAGCGTACTCTAACAAGTATAAATAAAACTGAATGTGGCATTTTTTCGAAAGTAATTCTGACTTTCTTTTTCCTTTATTGTTACACTATCGCTATTTCGAAGACCCTTCTGTTCTGCGCCCTCGTTTGCTCCACTTTGGATTCACGACCTCGTCTTTCCAACGGGCCGGTAACTAGTGAGATGAGCATCTGCTTTGCTAGACGGATATTGTGCTCCCCGTTCTTTGTTCCAGCGGTGCACATGGACTTAGTAACGGCTGACTGGTGACATCAATAGCCTCTGAATCGACAGCCCAGTCCCTCACAGACTCCTTGATATGGCTTGACCTTGCAAGAAAATCGACGGCGTATCTGGAAGGGTCCTCAACGAGCACTGTGGCATTGAAAGCGATTCCTTGAGATTTAAGTTTGTCGAGAACCAAGTCTTTGAATGGCTCCACCTTCATCAACGCTCCGGATAGCGCAAGGATGCTTCTGCTTGGGTCGGAAACGCGAGCCTTGATCAGTCGTTTCAGCAAGTCCACTAGACATTCAACAGCGTCTTGAAGAATATTGAGTGCATCTTGATCGGGATCAACAGGCCTTAGACCCAGCACTGTTACCACGCGAGCAAGGCTTCCGATTAGTAGCCTTGATGTCTGCTTGCCGGCGTTGGTGCACAATATGGTGGAAAGAAGATCTGTTCCATCGCAGTTCAGGTGTTGCAAGACGGCGGTCTGCAAGGGACTGAGTGGCTGGGAAGAGGAGAGCTCACCTTGGCTCTCCTCCAGGCTCGCTAGAACAGTTTTTATTGCTCGCCGGCCGATGTAAAATGCACTCCCGGCGTCTCCAAAGAGATGACCCCATCCACCAGCTCTTCCGACTTGGGAAATGGCATCATTAGGTCCCCGTCTGAACGCTGTAGCAACAGCACCCGTGCCAGCAATAAGAGCAACGCAGCCGTTAATGGAGCGATCAGTGCTCATACACGACGACAAAAGCGAAGTGTCACAGGTCAAAGACAGACTTCCATCCTGGTGCGAGACCCCTAGCAGGCGTTCGAGGCGGCATGTCAGGGTTTTTGCTTGGCGGCTGTGATGCAAACCAGCGATTCCCACCCAGGCCTTTTGAAATCTCGGCCACGTTCCTTGTGAGTGACCATTGAGGGAACCTACGGCTCTGCCAATCGCAGACCTTATCTGATCGACAGCTTCCTCCAGGCTCACCGAGTTCAAATTGCAACCTCCAGCAACACCTTGAGCCACAACATCCCTGCGGGAGGCAATGGAAGCAGCACACTTTGTCCCGCCGCCATCCACACAGAGAAAATAGTCTTCTTGTTGACCGACATCAGCCGACTCAACTGGAGCTTGGGCTTCAAGGGTACAGATAAAGCCGTGCAGGTCTCCTTGGACGGTAGTCAATATTTGCTTTGCTGTATCTGGCTCTAACCCGGAAAGCCCAACTGCGCAGGCTAGCTTGATACTGCCATGGCACTTCTGAATGAGGGCATCAATGGTCGTGTCAAGATCATCGATGCCGTCGTTCTCGGTGGTGCCTTGCACGGCAACATGCGGCCTAATGTTCTGTAGCAATGGTCGCCCTTCGCACACCTGGCTCACGATTCGCCTTCCCCTCGCCTTGAGCTTGTCATTAACAGCCCGCACATCGACCATGAGCCCACGGTAAGTCTTACCCAGCTTGATCATGGCACAAGTGCTAATCATGTTGAGGATCTGCTTGGCGCAGCTACCAGCCTTAAGCCGAGTGCTCCCTGTGACAAACTCGGGACCGACCAGGACGGCGATGGGATGAGTGACACCGAGTTTCTCAATGGCAGACGGCCGGCAATTGGTGATAGCCGCTGTAACGGCATTGCATTCCATAGCTATTTTGAGCGCTCCAAGGACGAACGGTGTCCTGCCAGAAGCTGCTATGCCAATGACTGTGTCTAGTGGACTCAACTGCAATTCATGCATCTTGTCCGCGCCATCGTCGTGCAAGTCCTCCGCGCCTTCGACCGCCTCCACTACGGCCCGGCTTCCGCCAGCAACGACGGCGAGGAACTGCGCCGGGTCTGCGGAAAATGTCGCCGGGAGCTCTGTGCAGTCCATGTAGGCAACTCTTCCGCTGTTGCCAGCACCGATGTAAATAAGCCGTCCGCCGGAGCGGAGGCGTGGAACGAGATCATCGACCAGGGCAGCAATGGCTGGTAGACTGGATGTTATTGAAGATGCCACATGAGCCTCTTCTCGATTGAACGCGACACACAGTTCAAATGTGTCCAAGGACTCCATAGTGCCAGCTAGAGGGCTGATTGCCTCCGTCTGAAGGGCACCAAGAGCCTCGTGTTGAGGAGGGTCCGTCGATGGCGCCATGGCAAGCAGTATTGTCGAATGTGCAGGGGGATGATGGCCAAAAGTGGCGTTGATGCAGTCTTTGTTTGGCCATCATTTCAATCTATGCAGATTGGCTCCCTTTTATTGAATGGTATAATTTCCAGTCGCCCCCGAAATATTGGTGCCGAGCTTCGGTCTACATTCGAGTCAACGGATCTCGGCACCGTGATCCGCCAATATTTCGCACCACCATGGTTTGACCCTGCAACTCGTCTTTATCTTTGAACTACGCATGATGCATTACAACCATTTAAAAATGCGGCAAGTTCCAGGCAAAATGTGAGGAATGCTTGGCTACCTTTCAATCTTGGACATCTCTTCTATGAATCATCATTTGGACTTGGACCTTGCTCATGACACCAACCGCAATGGATGAAGCACATGTTCAACATGGCTCTGTGCCAAAGCAGTCGAGGGTTCAAAGGCTTCTCCATGAGCCGTGGGCTCAGCTCATCTTGATCTCAATCATATCATTCTGCAACCCAGGCATGTATAATGCCCTCACCGGCATGGGTGGTTCGGGCCAAGTCGACGGCACCGTCGCCGCCAACTCCAACGTCGCTACCCATGCTGCCACCGCCGGTGCTGCTTTACTCTTAGTTGGTGCGTTTTACAAATATCTAGGGCCTCGGGCCTCGCTCCTCCTGGGAGGCTGGACATATGCTCTCTACGCCGGCTCGCTCCTCAACTTCAACCGAACTCAGAACGGAGCCTTTGTCATTGCCGCAGGCGCTTTGCTTGGTCTTGGAGCCGCATTCTTCTGGGTCGCTCAAGGCACCGTCATGGTGACTTATGCCAATGACGGGACTCGTGGGAGGGCGATTGGCGTGTTCTGGGTCATATTCAACCTCGGCGGCGCCATTGGCTCGCTCATCAGTTTCGCGCTCAACTTCCACTCCAAGTCCGGCACCGTCACCGACTCAACGTATGTCGCCTACATTGTTGTCATGCTCTTTGGGTGGTCGCTCTCTGTACTCGTCTGCTCGACCGAGGCACTGTCATCCAAGTATGCCGGCACTCGCATCGCCCGCGAATCCAAGGCCGTCACCTGGGCCAACCTGAAGCAGTCTATGCTCCAAACCGCCAGAATCGTGCTGAACTGGAGAATCATGTGCCTGTACCCCATGTTCTTCAATGCGAATGTTTTCTATTCGTACCAGCAGAATAACGTTAATGGACAGACCTTCAATCTGCGAACCCGATCACTCAATGGCGCTCTTTACTGGATTGCCCAGATGTTTGGCGGACTTCTAATGGGCCTTATTCTCGACATGCGCAGATTTAATCGCAAATCCAGCGCCCTTACAGGCTGGGCCGTCCTCTTCACCACCGGTATGGCCATCTGGGGTGGCGGGTATAAATTCCAGCTCTGGAACGATGAACGGTTACGTCACGGGCACAAGCAGGATATTGATTATACGGATGGAAGTAGGTTCCTTGGACCCATGTTTTTGTACTTCTTTTACGGCATGTACGATTCTTTCTGGCAGTCTTACTGCTACTGGATCATTGGCGCGCAGTCACATAACCCTGTGGTGAATGCGGTTATTGTTGGCACCTATTCGGCGTTGAAACCAGCTGGAGGTTCAATGGCGTGGAGGGTAAATGCTGAGGGATACTCTGCTATGACGCAGTTTGCAATGAACTGGGGTTTGAGCATTGGCAGCTTGGTAGTGGCAGTTCCGGCTGTGCTAGCTGTTGGGAGGGAGTTATTGGTTGAAGAAGAGAGTAGCAATGAGGAACAGGTAAATGAAAAGATGACTGGTCTTGCGTAGATGGTCTAGCGTTTGGTATTGGATAGCAACGCAGACAGTACAATGGTCTACAACAATCATAGCATCCTTGGCCTTTATACAAATAGCTCATATTATTATACGGTCACGGAGGAGCCAACAGAGGGCCTCTTTTCAATAATTGGCAGTGTGATCTGTGTCCATTAGTCTTTGCCCGTCGCCCTTGTGTTCCCATAGACCATCACGCGCCAGCAGGTTTACAACATCACCAAGAAGAGCCAACAACTAGGGGAGCATATTGTATCGGTGGAACAAATATCTTTTTTGAGTTCCGACAAAAATCTAGCCCTAGTCTCTATCTTACAAATAGATAAACTAAAGAGCTAGAGAATTGATCCTGGGAATTGAGAGTAAATCTCCCATAACACATCACACCCCAGTGAACAGTTGACCTCCCTGCTTCTGCGACGCGCCGCCATAAATACCATACAAATCCTTCAAATACGTACGAGTCGCCTCCAACCAGGGATTTTTGCCCGCGCTCGCCTGGCATGCATCGCCGCAGACCTGGTGATTCTTGCCACCCCAGATTACAAAGCCATTTATATCCTGATTCCCGGTCAACACATCCAACTGACTCTTCCACAAACCAACAGGGTAAAAGGCATAAGGAGAACCATGGTACTGTGGCCACGTGTAGGGATACACAGGGAGGGAGGCATCTATAGCCTTGATCTTGGCAAGAACACTGTTGAGAGAGGCATTCCAAGTAGTGAGGCTGCTCGAGAATGTGTAAGCTGAAGGGAAGAAGGCGTGGGCGCTATGGTTGGCAATAAGGCTCCGGTAGTGTCCGTACAATGACGCAGCCGTGTTTCCCGAGAGGCCGTACCACCCAATGATTTGATCACTTGGGAGAACTTGGGCGGCCCAGGTCTGCAGCGTCTTCATGACTTCCAGGTTGTGGTCCGCGGTGGATGGCGAGGTGAGGTAGATGTTCTCGCAGTCCAGTACGAGGGGATAACCGGGGTAGATGTTCCATTCCAGCACGATGGATTGCCATGTCTCTGCGGAGGGAATGGCGTTGTTGGCGACGAGTGGGCTGCAGACGTAATTGGGGATCCAATTGATGTTGGATGTGCCGTAGCCGATGGACGTGTTGGTGTAGGCCGTGCTATCAAAGACACGGAAGTTATTGGCACTTATGGCGGAACCTACGAAAGAGGATAATGTCAAGATTTTGGCGAGCATTGTGCTTTAGGTTGGGAAGGCGGTTTAAAAGCGTGTAAGTGGCAATAATAAGATGTTTATTGTTTTTCATTTGAACTAGGGGGTTTAATGGGAATACCGGCTGCTTAAATAAGAATACGTAAATAAGAATACGCCAAGTCTGTTGCATGTCTGGCATGTTCAGGGCTTCCAGCCTTCATTCCTTTCGCCCGTCTACTCCCCATTGGGGCTTTGCATTGAGGCATCGACGGCAGACTCCGCTGCCCTGCTCCGTACAAATCCCAGCCAGAACAGCACCATGGAGCCACTCGCTAGTGGGAAAGAACTCAATGGCAACATCCGACCTGTTGAAGGCGTATCCGGGGCCCCCGCAATTGTGGAAGAGATAACGTACCTGGGGAAGTGACAGGGTCCTGAGCCTCCATCGTCTGCATCCTCCACGTGCATGAGTTAGTTGCCTTTGACATTTCACTTCGCCTCATCGACCCGGGATCCATCAGGAAGAATGACATGATACGAAATGGAGCCCAAGAGCTGTGTCGTTTGTCGCAAACGCAAGGTTTGTTTTCCTCACTCATATTCTAGGCACTTTACTGAGACTCGACAGGTGAAATGCGACCGCACACCGGGATCATGTCGTAAATGCATCAAATTCGGCACAGAATGTATCTACACTACAAAGGGGGATGCCATGAAACCGGCCAAGGGTTATGGTCATCTAGAAGGTACTAATGAAATCACACAAGCTGGTCTGAGACGGCGACGTATTCGCAGGTCATGCGTGGAATGTCAACGGTCCAAAGCCAAGTGCTCTGGGGACACTCTGTGCAAACGATGCAATAGAAAGGGCCTGCATTGTCTTTATCCGATTCAAGATCATGAGAGGTGCGGCTCGAGATCCAGCCTTATTAGTCTAGGAGACGATCGCAATGGCCGCTCATCACACGCGCTGGTTGACACCGATATGCCAACTTGGTTGACCTCGCGGAGCTTACCTCCCGCACATCGCGTGCGTGAACTGCTAGACATATACTTGTCACAGGTCCACACCGTCCGATGCTTTGGTTTCCTGCATATTCCTACGTTTATGGCGCGATTCCAAGACGATGACGCCTTTAATGATGATCGATCCGGGCTCATATATATTCTTTGCGCACTTGCTGCACCCTTTTATTACGCTCGGGCCGTGGTTGCATCTTCAGACCAGGGACCTTTACCAATCACACAGTTTCATCATGCTGGACGAGGATGGGCAGCCAGTGCCATGCAGTGTGTGTGCACCAGCTTCGGCAACTTGGGAGTTGAATGTCTGATGGTTGCTGTTCTGCTGCATGAGCACTTTCTTCGAGTAGGAGATCACGCCAAAGCCTTTCTCATGTCAGGCATGGTAGCACGGCACGTCCAGATCTTACAGCTCAACATGGAGCACGACGCAGATATATTGTGTGAACAAGAGGAATCTATTCCGTGGGTCGTCAAGGAGAGTCGTCGCAGATTGTTCTGGGCGTGCTACCTGCAAGACGCTTTTATTGAATGTGGTATTGATCAGCTGAAGTTCATATCGACCGACGATGTGCAGATACAGTTGCCCAGTTTAGAGGATAACTTTATTCGAAACAAGCCCTGTTTGACGGAGATGCTACGGCAAGGCACCATCCTCCCCTTTGTACAGGGAATCGATGTGCCGAATAGAAAGCCACAAGCGACAGACGACCTGGACCTACGAGCGCTGTACATTCGCGCAATGGCGATTCGATCCCGGGTTCTCAAATACGTCAAACATTTGGGTGATGATATTCCCTGGAATACCAGCCAGGAGTCGGGTTCTGCTTCGCACTTTCAGCGCCTGGGGCAAGAACTCATCGTCCTGGAGTCCTCGATACCGGACGCGATGAGAATGGCACCAGAGAACACCTATTTGTACAAGTCCTCTGGGCGCCTCAACCTCTATTTCAGTCTTCATATTCTCCTTGCACAAACATTCAATGATTTGTATCGCGTTGGTGTAGCTGGACTCGTTTATCCCGTCTCGGCAACAAAATGGATACGAGATAACGCACCCGGTGACTTCCTCAGACGCTGTCATCAGATGTGTGCCACCAAGGCAGCCTACATAGCTACGCTGTTAGACGATCTATATAAGTGTCACAAAGAGAGCATGGTAGACATGCCATTTGCCGTGCACGCGCAGGTTTGCAGCGGAGTGCTAGTAACGACTCTTGCGTCGTGGATGGAGTTAGGCGAATCCGCAACTTCTTCCTTACTGCCAGAGGCTGGACTCCAGCAGTTTCGGCAGATGTTGGAGAGCAATGTACGTGTCCTACAACACCTACGAGCATATATGCAAGTAGACCTGTTTCTGGAATCGGCAGCCCAGGCCATGAAGCGTTTCGACAAGATCACGGAGCAAAGCCGGACGAATGAGCATGCAGAGACAGAGCCGACAGAAGATCAAAACCCGCGACAATTTTCACTGGACTACATTCTTAATCCTCTAGGCGTGTATCCAATCGCACGGACGCAAGCCAGCGACGGACATAAACCAGAGCAATTTGCTTCGTCGGCGGCGGCAAAAGTAGCTGTGGGTAGCACGACTTCTTCGAAGGAATGGGAGTCGTGCGCAGACGACGTAATGAGTCTTGATGGTCACGACGGTCATGATGCCTTTCAGTACCAGAGTAGCGGCCTTTGGGACTGGGAGTTGCAGACCCCAATGCTGGAGTTGACGGGGTATCCGACGTTTTTAGACGATGCGTTTCTAGGTCAGGAGATTGCGGGTGTGAGAGTTTGAGGGCGGACAGACAAATCGTCATAATGTGCCACGTTTGAGGATAGAAAGACATAGCCAGCGTTGACCGAGTAGAAAGCTGGGGTTTCCTGCTTACACGCACGTTATATATCCGTCACGTGGCATTGGCCAACTGCGATGCCAAGTGAGGACGGGTGAAGGACGGGTGAAGAAAAGAAAGAACAACAAGTGACAAGCTCAAGCCACCCCCGTCGATCTTCTCCGCCTCAAAGGGCCAGTTGACGGCCATCTCCCCACATTACGTCGGCGCCGCCCATTACCTAATACCGAGGCACATGCCAATCTGGCAACCTCAATTCCTCCATCGCCAGCCCAGGAACTCGACGAGTATTTACAGCAAATCCGCCTTCCGTAGCTCCCATTCTACCCTACGGCCTCTTTTCCTCTCGTCCCCTCAGCTGACCGCGTCAACCCACCATCAATGTGCCCGGACGCAGGCGCCGTCCCGAGTCACAATGGCGGCCATGCTTGAGTTCCGCACCCAAGGGTACAATCCCTACGCAGTCAAGTACTCGCCCTACTACGATTCGCGCATAGCCGTCGCAACCTCGGCCAACTTTGGCATTGTCGGAAACGGAAGGGTATTCGCCCTGGGGCTCACGGCGCAAGGAGTCCAGGTGGAAAAGACGTATGTTTGCGCCCCAGCTGCCACCCTGGGGCGAGACGGGCTAAACGTATAGCGAAATAGGTTCGACACAAACGACGCATTATACGACCTGGCTTGGTCGGAAATCAACGAGAACCAACTAATTGTAGCCGGTGGCGACGGGTCGCTGAAGCTCTTCGACCTGGGCGTAAACGAGTTCCCCATCATGAACTTCCACGAACACAAGCGCGAAACATTCTCCGTCTGTTGGAACCCCGTCACAAAGGACACATTTATCTCAAGTTCATGGGACGGGACCGTCAAAATCGTCAGCAGAAACTCTCCCAAAATTGCAAAGAGAAAAAAAAAACAGTCAAGCTCCCATATACTAACCGCCCGGTCCCTAGTGGTCACCAACGCGCCCGCATTCTCTCAAGACCCTCCCCATCGGAAACTGCACCTACAGCACATCCTTTTGCCCGTCCAACCCGGCCCTGATATCAGCCGTCTCGTCCGACTCGCACCTCCGCGTCTTCGACCTACGCACCCCGACCTCGGCCAAGTACCACCTCGTGTCCACGATCCCCGTCCACGCCGCCGGCGCCCAGCCCGGCGTCAACCCGGGCCTCGCGGCCGGCAGCCCGCCCGCAGAAGTCCTCACGCACGACTGGAACAAGTACAACGACACCGTCGTGGCCACGGGCGGCGTGGACCGCGTCATTCGCACCTTTGACATTCGCAACCCCACAGCCGGTCCGCTGGGCCTGATGCACGGGCATGAGTACGCCATTCGGCGACTGGCGTGGAGCCCGCATGCGAGCGACGTCCTCATCAGCGGGAGCTACGACATGACGGTGCGGCTGTGGAACGACGGGTCTGCTCAGCCTTCGGGCCCCTTGGCCGGGGCCAAGCCGGGTCACCAGCTGGGTGTCATGAATAGACACACCGAGTTTGTAACAGGTGTTGACTGGTGTTTGTTCGGGGCGGGCGGCTGGGTCGCGTCCGTTGGTTGGGATGAGAGGGTGTTGCTGTGGGATTCAAATATGTTGATGGGCCCGGGTCCAAGATGAAGCTTCAAGAAGCTCCGACAGATAAAGGACAAGCATCATTCATGGTTTCACACTACCGTTTGTGAATGGCGGGTGCATGGAGGCTATACAGCACGGTCACAGAGGTAAGGGAAGAGGCGTTCTGGCTGCAGATACATGGTCTGGCATCATTTCAAAAGAAAAAACAAAGATATATAGGTACATGGGACCCGTACGAGGTTCATTCTATTTAGGTTTCAAACAACCTGTGTGAAGCGAAAGAGAAATTAGTATTCATCATTGGGGAGACTTGGACTTCCTGAACGCCGCGTTTGGTGTGTTGTAACCCTTGACCCTGTGTTATGCCCGTAGTTGTACATGGTGTCTATTCTAGTTTACATTCACCCCTGCCATAACTGGCGCATCTCGAAATATTAGTACAATGTTTTTCCCTAGAATGGAGAATGCCCCCAGACCGGAAAACGTCTCGGATTGGCAACTTGTGTCTTCAAGTCATCCTAGAAAGAGGATTCCCTAGACTCTCTGGACTCTCTGGACCCCCGGAAGCCTCTTGATCCCCTATGAGAGTTACCGCGGTTACTGCGACCGAATCCCTTGTCATCTCGCCGGACACGACGTCCCATGTCAGCGAAAGGGTCAGCTGATGCATGATCATCGAAGCGACGAGGCCCCCTGCCTTCCCTGCGTCCAGATCGGTCATCTTGGCGCGTAGCCCTATCCTGGATGTTCAATTCAGAATGAAGGAGGCCTTGGTTACGAGCCCATGCATGTGAAACGGGTGGCGGCTCGCTCCAGCCCCATCCAACGGTAGTCCACAGATTCAGATCTTCAACCAGCTCTTCCCGTTGTTGAGTTGAATTCCCAAAGATTGAGGTATAAGCGGAACTGAGCATCTTTCGTGGGAGAGACTGAGTGAGATCTTGAGCCTCCTGGTGGTACTTGGGTAGTTTCTCGGCACCTTCCTCCGCATCAAAGGTGAAACTCTCTAGAGTTTTGTTCGGCTGCAGAGGGAGACCGCGCAGGAGCTTCCTTGCGCTACCCATCGATGTTGGTGGGAGAAGAAGCCAGCCTTCGCCGCCCTTATTTTGTCGAGCTGTACGACCTAGTCGATGGATATACGACTCACGATCGCGAGGAGTGTCAACTTGGATAACATGTGTTACGTTGGGGAAGTCCATTCCACGAGCAGTGACATCAGATGAAAATAAAACACCACTTCTCGCATGTCGGAACATATCAGCAGCCTTTGTCCGCTGGTTTTGGGTGAGTTGAGATTGTATAGAGAAAGTGGGAGTTTTCATAAGTCCATTTCGTCTTCGTTGAAAGCCAAGCTCGGCACCCATTTCAACGAGGGAGGTGGTATTGAAATAAACAATGGCCTTGAATGGGGGCAGGCTGCGATCCTCAGCCGCCTTGGCAGATTCTCGGTCGATTAGTTCAAACAAGCTGGGGAAAACATTGTTCCATGAAGCCAGTGGCACGACATGCTGTGGTACTCGGTCGTGGGTAAGCGACTCGTTCTCTGAGATGGTCTGGACAAACTCGAAATCATCGGCTCGAACCATTGTACGGGCAAGTCTAATGACATCGTCCGGTATGGTAGCCGAAACCAACATGGTTTGGCGAGTTTTTTCGTTCCGACTTGGGAGGCAGCTTGTGATCTCCCCAAGTTCTTTTTCGAAGCCAACATCGAGCATGCGGTCCGCTTCATCCAGAACAAGAGCCGCCAAATTTGGTGCCTCAATACCACTTTGAGGATCCTGCAGCAAATCATTCAGGCGGCCTGGCGTAGCGACCAACAAATGGCATCCTTGGCGCTGCGTCTGGCGCAGCATAGAACCCTTGTGAGTGCCTCCAACTGCCGACTGGACGACAAGGCCAGTGTACTTTGTCAAACGACGAGCTTCGGCTGCAATTTGCTCGGCGAGCTCTCGGGTCGGCGATAAAACAATGCCGCGAATATCATCCGATCGGGCATTTCTCGAGGCACGTCTAGTAGCCAGAGTTGGGTCTTCTTCGATCATACGCTGGAGCAACGGCAGAAGGAAAGCCAAGGTCTTTCCAGTTCCTGTCTTGGCCTGGGCAACACTGCGTCGGATTAGTACAGAGGAGCGAGCAACAGTCCCGACAGCTAGCTTATGTACTTACATATCTGTTCCCTTTAGTGCCGGATTAATAGTTTTGGACTGAACGGGTGTCATAGCCTCATATCGCATATCCTTCGTAATAGCGTCTAGGAGATTTCTATGAACTCCAGCCTGCGACAGGTCGGCAAAGTTGACAACGTCGCTCGGGACAGTCCCCTCGATGGGCTTGGTTTCAACAGCTGCAGCTTCTGCGCTGTAGAATCTCGAAGAGTATGCGATGCTCTTGAAGGTAGCAGGAGTCCGCGCCAAAGACACGACACCTCTCGGTGCAATGGGGATGGCCGTCCGGCTGTGAAAGAACGCGGACCGTGTAACGGCGCTGGTGAGGCCAGCACAGTGGCGAAAGCCTTGCCTCAGCATACTGACAGCCTTCTTCGCAGAACGAAACAGATTTTATTGATGCGAAGGACACTTGGCTTTCACGATTGGGAAGGTTTGGAAGGGCAGCAAGTGATGGAGAACCTCAAAACGGGATCCGCGACTCTGGAGAATTTCACCAGGGAGTCGCGGCTCCAGAACTTTTTTTCCTCTTTCCCAAGGTGGATGGGTGGCAACTGCCTTTTCCCCACAATATGTCAGCAACTTGACCAATCAGGTTGATATAATTTCCCTACCCCTGCCCATTCTTGAAGCGAGTCTAAAAACACCATGAATTGAATAGCTTCATGGCTACAGTTAATGTAAAGCAAAAAAGAGATAGAGGAAGGCAAGGGGGAAATAAGTTAGCAAGATATAGAACCAAAAGACACCCCAGTTGTCCGTTCTTCAAAGGTCAACAAACGCCACCACAAACGCGACAAATGTTTGCCACTGCGTGAACCACAATCTCGAAGCAGTTTAATCGATATAATCCCGTATAGATAAAAGAAACATCATTTAATAATATTACTTTCAGAAAATATCATGTCTCCGGTGGCATTGGTGTTGCTGACGTCTCGGGACCCCCTGGTTTATTCTCCCCATATGTACGCTTCGCAACGGCTCCGGGGACGGCTGTGCATCATGGCTTATAACAAGGGAGCTAATAGGTCATTCGGGTTCGAGATGCATAGGGTTTAACAGCGCCAACTGACTTCATATCTTGTTTAGTCGCCCTCCGAATGTTGCCGAGGCGTCTACAACTCGAGACAGTACTTTGACCGAAGCACAAGAGTTAACGCAGCATCTAATGCTTTATTAACAAGAAGAGAAAATGCCGTGAGTATCAATATCAAACGCCAGCCTGGCAGACTTGATCATTCTTCACCTCATGTCATTGATCATTCCAACCCAATGCTATATGCAATCAACAATCCATAAAACGCCGAACACTGTCCTCTCTCTCATGAACTATGCCTTCTCCTTGACCTTCTAAATGCCATCTTCCTCCAAAGCACGCAATTTTACTCTCAACTTAAAGCATGTCTTTGCTCATCTCATAAGACCAGCCACCATCCCGCCTGAGCTTGTCTCGGGCTGCCATATCCTTTCTAATGTCATCTTCTGTTAGTCGATCGGCCCCAGTCCAGTTAGCACTCGACGTTCTGGCCCGGAATTTGTGCCACCTATCTTTGCTCTTGCTGAACACTTCTTCCATGTTGAGCGGTCGCGGCGGTCCAAAAATCAGTGAAGGATCCATAGTCTCCTGATTAACCAGGGCTTTTCTAAGATCTGGCGAGTCCGCCCAAGGCGCCACTACAACACCATTTGCCTCATCATCCTCACTATCGTCATCTGTTTGAATTTCAGGCAGTTCAATCGCTTCACCATTCTGGAAACGGGGAGAAGACCTCGTCACAGACTTGGCAGCGGACTTGGCAGTATTGGCAGGGCCAGGTCGGGCGGGAGTCTTATAAGCTGGGCCTGCGGCGTTCGGGTTAGGGGCAAACGGAATAGCACCCTTGGAGATTTGAGCCATTTCTAGTGGGTGGGACGCCTTCATCTGGTTGGCATGCTGGGCGGTTATGGTGGCCTTGAAGAGATCGCGGGTAGCACCATGTGGTGCATTTGTGTAACCGCTCTGAAAAACAGTCTTGGACGGTAGCTCCTGTTCGATGTTAGTCAAAATTGCTGTAATTGTTTCAAAGGGGCTGCGTACCTTCTTGAATCCAGCTGATGGTCGAACAGGGGGTCCCATAATGTTCTTTTGGCCAGATGCATCAGCTTCATCATCAAAGGCGTCACTGGTTCGTCGTCGCTTAGCATCGTTGGTTTGATATGATGGGCCCCCGCGGGATTGAGGGCGTTTTTCATGGCCATCATCACCTTTCTCCTGGACGAAGTTTCTTTTCGAACCGGCTTTGCCCGTGTTGGATAAGACTGCATTGACTGGCCTACCAAGCTCATCTTGACCCCAGTTTGCAGTGGATGTCATCCGAGACTGGGGGCGCGCAGGTTGACTATCCTGGCCCATCGCAGAGTCCGGTGGACCGTTGGGCTGGGAACGCACAGCAGGGGGTGGCGCCCTGGTCTGCTTCGCCTTTTCTATAGCAGCTTTTCTCTGAGCATTGCCTTTGGTCTGGGATTGGGATTGCAATGAGGCCTGTTCTTGTTGTTGTTGCTTTCTTTGGCGTTCAGCCTCCTGACGTTTCAGCTGTTCTTGCCTTCGTTGCTCTTCCTGAGCTGCGGCTTTCTTTCGTTCCATCTCAGCCTTGGCGTCGCGTCTCTTCTGGGTTTCCTTTTCTTCTTGTTCCTTCTTCCTGGCAGCCACTTCTTGCGCCTTGGCTCGGCTGGAAGGAGCCGCGCCTCTCAAACTTTGTGTTGATTGTTTTAGTTGCAGTGATGCCTTGCTAGCTTTGCTTGTAAGTTGTTGTTGCGTTTGGCTCGCAGAGAGACTTGATACATCAGGCTGTGCAGTAGACAATCGATACTGTGAATGTTGAGATCCTGTGTTAACTCGAATCACAGTGGGGGCCTGTTTTGGCCGAGTTTGTGTTTCTCTTGTAAATGGTCGCTTGATTTCCCTGTTGCGTGTAGCGTGAGTTGGACCAACAGAGCGAGGCGCAGACGGTGGTGGCATCGAAGGGGCATCCTCCATGTCAACGTCTCTGTTCAGAGACGTTGTTTCTTCCCCAGAATTTTTTGCATTACGATGTCCAGTCCTTGCAGACTTGGGTGTTTCCTTAACTGCTGACCGTTCATCTTCCTTCTTGGACGCAATTTGCATCTCCATGGCAGCAACTTTCTCCTGTTCCTTGCTAAACACACGGGCTTTCTCGCGTTCCTTTTGCCTGGCCTTCTCAAGTTTCTCATTTTGCTCCTCCATTCTTTTGGCTTCCTTTTCACGTCTCTTCTCTTCTTTCTCCTTCTCAACAGACGCTCGCGTACGCCGTGTCAACCGCGTGGGGCTTGCATCTTGGTTGGCTGGCGCACTCTGGGATGCCTGGGAACCAGTTCCTTGCTGGGAGACAACGGATTCTGATGACATAAAAGAATGAAGACCGAGACGGGTTGAAGTAGGAGACATTAACGATTTCCCTTCGGCGCTGATAGCTGCACTACTGGCGAGCAGTCCTCTGGAACTTTTGAGAATAGACGAGAGCTTATTCTTAACCTGCTTCAAAGGGCTCTCTCGCAGTGCTCGTGAAGGTGACTTGAATGTGCCCAAAGAACCAGCTTCGGCCACAGTCAGAAGACTCGGATTGGAGACAGACACAACTTTCTTCAGATAGTGAGTATCCTCCATTGCGGGGCGCATGTTCGGTACAACTGGAACGGAGGCAGACTTCCCATGCCCATATGTATGCTTGGCACCATTGCCTTTGCCCGGACGGGCAAATTGCTTGTCGACCTCGGCATTGTCGTCATCTGACATGACAAAATCTGTTTCGCCAATAGTCTTTTTGCCCTGAATGCCCTCCATAACGTCTGCTGAATGGCTTTTTGGCAGGCTTGGCCGTTCTTCATTTGCCGCTGCTAGAGTTGCTGGTGGCTCGATCCAATCATCGTCGTCATCTTCTGGGAAAGCCCCTGGTGTGGATTGTAGCGTGTTCAAGGGAATCGGAGAAACGGCTTTAAGGGCAGGGGCCTTGCTCTGGGGCTGTGTTTGGACATTCTTCGCTTGAGATTGGCCAAGCATGTTGATCTGGTCTTGAAGCCGTTGGGTGTAAGTTTTGTTGTCCTGATTTGTAATAGGATGCGAAGGGAGTTCATCATCCACCTCCATTTCATTTTCCTGGTTCTCATCTCGGTCCGGCTTCGTTAAGTTCCCTCCAAGACTCTTCCCTCCTGTCGTTCGATTGTAGTAGCTAGTCCTGATGTGGTCGAGATGGCTGGTTCGGGAGGCCCGCGCGCCATTGCTCTTACCAGCTGCGAGAGGCTCCCGGGCTGGCAACGATGCAAAATTTAAACTGCTCTTACGAACTATAGGCCGAATAGGACTAGAGCCATCCGATGCTGATCGGGCATCATCATCAGGGTAATGTGCACCCTGTTTTGCTTCCAAACTCAACTGTCGTTCAGGTGACACATCATCTTCGTATTCTGATTCGCGATGGAGATTGAGTTGTGCTTTAGGGATGCTCTTTTTTGATGTATCTGCAGAAACTCGTGCTGTCTGGTCCTCTCTAGCAGTTTGGAATGTCTTCTCAGGCGAAGGTTGAGTGGAAGCATTTGCCGGGCTATTCTTCAGTGGAATTGTCGTGGTCTGCACAGCGCCTTGTTGTAGCGAGTCTTGTCCATCATAAGAGTCTGAGTCCATATGAATATTCACTGGGACAACATCTTGGCTTCCAAAGTAGCCAGAGTCCTGGGTCCCTTGCATGGCTGACTTCTGTGAGAAAACTGGGACACGAGTCGGGGATGGTCTGAGGGGACTTGGGGAGCCTCTGGCTGCATCATCGTGTACTCCGGGAGATTGCAGACGACTTATGGGACTCGAGGCTCCGTTTGGAGTTGCAGAGAAGACCTCAGAAAGAGGCTATGCCTTGTTAGCTTTCGTGTGTTGTTTGAGTGCGGTTCAACATACTACGCGTGTCTCTAGAGGGTTTGCTTTTCTAGCTGTTCTCGGCGTCTTTCCGCGAAGTTTTGCCGGTGTTTTAAATGTTTCTGCAAAGTTTCTGAGAGACCATCAGCCATCAAATGTCCAACGTCCGTTATCGATAGAAAGTGCATACATTTCATTTTCATTAAAGATGTTTGCCATGTGCTCGTTGAGCCAGTCGAGTTCATTTCGGGCGGAGTACGAGAACTCATCAACCTCCGATTGAGTGATCTGTAGAGCTGCATTTCGTTCCTCGGTAATCCATCCTGCAGAGCCAACTTGCAAGCGCGGTCCTCGCATTGCCGCCATGATATCTCGCGTTGCCGACCAAGGCAGGAGTATCGTAGAGGTTGTTGGCGTTCGATATAGTTGAAACGATCGATATCATGAAGACATCTGGCGGTATGTGATATAAAACGACTTCGACTAATGAGGCTGAAGGGAGAGTCTGAGTTACAGGTGGCCAAGGTAGGTCGATGTTGATGGTGGAGAGCTCTGACGCTGGATTGCCCATTCCAAGCCGTAATGTTTTGATTGATCCCGGATCGGGTTAGCGCCTTATGGACAGCCCTCCTTCCACACAGTCGCGTCCGGCCCGGCACTAGCTGAGGGCATTATGAGGGCTGCGGCTGCGGCTGAAACGGTCAAGAAAAATGGATTTCGTCACGTGGTGATAGGCTGCTTATCAGATACTAAACACGCTTTGTTTACTTTCACCGCGTCGTCGCCAAGGTGGGATGTTTGGTGGCCGACAGCAGCCTCAACTTGACTCGCATGCAGTCAATCCATATTTACCTTCACAGAAGGCAACTGCGCAAATATGAGGGTAATAGAAGTAATTATTGACGTAGGTCAGCTCGTTTTTTGGCCACCAAACACAGCCGACTAATATTCTTGCATAGGGTTTCAAGTCGTACGCCGTACGAACGGTAATATCGGGATGGTAAACACCAGAGTAAGCCATGGGAATACGTTAACAGCATCGCTAATGTAAGTGATAGGGACGAGAGTTTCAATTCGATTACCGGCCTTAATGGCAGTGGTAAATCAAATATTTTAGATGCCATTTGTTTCGTCCTGGGCATCACCAACATGTCTACAGTCAGAGCACAAAATCTCCAGGTATGAGCCGCCTACACCTTCAGATTTTGAATCATGATATTAACGTGTGACTAGGATCTCATCTACAAGCGCGGACAAGCTGGAGTCACGAAAGCCAGCGTAACAATTGTATTTGACAACCGAGATAAAAAAAAGTCACCGATCGGTTTCGATGAATATGCCAGCATTAGCGTGACACGTCAGATTGTGCTAGGCGGCACTTCAAAATACCTCATCAATGGGCACCGAGCACAACAGCAGACTGTTCAAAATCTGTTCCAGTCAGTACAGCTCAATATCAACAATCCTAATTTTCTCATTATGCAAGGGCGCATCACCAAAGTCTTGAATATGAAAGCGGTTGAGATCCTTGCTATGATAGAGGAAGCTGCTGGAACCAGAATGTTCGAGGACCGTCGAGACAAAGCACTCAAAACTATGGGCAAAAAGGAGCTAAAACTTCAAGAGCTGAGAGAGCTATTAAAAGACGAAATCGAACCAAAGCTAGAAAAACTTCGAACAGAGAAGCGAGCGTTTCTCGATTTTCAGCAAACACAAAATGACCTTGAGCGCCTAACAAGAGTCGTTGTTGCCTACGATTATATCAAATGCCAGGAGAAGTTAAAGCAATCTGCAGCAGATTTGGAGGACAAGAAAAAACGTCACAGGATGTTGGAAGAATCCGCGACTCGTCTAAGGAGTGAAATATCACACTTGGAGGAGGACGTGAAGAAGGTCCGAGCTCAACGGGAAAAAGAAGTAAAGAAGGGGGGGAAAGCCGGGGCCCTGGAGGAAACCGTCAAAAAGCATGCAAATGAGTTGGTACGACTTGCCACGGTCATGGACTTAAAAAATACCAGTTTAGCGGAGGAAAAGGAGAAAAAGCAAATGGTCGAGAAGACTGTCTTAGAGATGGAAACAGCTTTGAAAGACAAGACGGCTGCCTTTGACGATGCCAAGACATCATACGATAAGGCAAGAGACGATCTTGCCAAGCAAACTCAAGAAGTTGAAAGCAAAGAAGAGCTTTTGCAAACACTTCAAACAGGCGTCGCTTCCAAGGATGGGCAAGAGAGTGGCTATCAAGGCCAGCTACAGGACGCAAGGAATCGAGCCACAGCAGCCGCGACCGAACAAGAACAGGCCAAAATCAAAATTGCACATCTGGAAAGCCGACTGAAGGAGGAAGAGCCACGCGCTGAAAAGGCAAAAGAACAGAACGCCGGCCTTCTTCGCGACCTCGACGGACTAAAGGGCCAAGTGAACCAACTTGAAAAAGAGCTTGGGAAGTTGGGTTTTGAACCTGGTCAAGAAGAGGAAATGTACAAGCAAGAGTCACACTTGCAACAGACTATCCGGGGCCTTCGCCAGGACTCAGACAAACTCAAGCGCCAAGTTGCCAACATCGACTTCAACTACGCTGATCCCGTTCCGGGTTTTGACCGATCTAAGGTGAAAGGCTTGGTCGCGCAACTTTTTACTCTTGACAAGGAACATACTAGGGCCGGCACAGCGCTTGAAATCTGCGCAGGTGGCCGACTTTACAATGTAGTCGTGGATTCAGAGGTCACGGGTACTCAGCTGCTTCAAAAAGGGAAATTACGAAAGAGAGTCACCATAATTCCCCTGAACAAGATTACCGCTTTTAAAGCGTCGGCCGAAACTATTGCGACTGCACAAAACATCGCTCCTGGGAAGGTTGATCTTGCGCTTTCTCTAGTGGGATATGACGAAGAAGTGTCTGCAGCAATGGAGTATGTGTTCGGAAATACTCTGGTTTGTGCCGATGCAGAGACTGCCAAGCGTGTTACTTTCGACCCCAGTGTCAGGATGCGAAGTATCACTCTAGAGGGTGATGCTTATGATCCTTCCGGTACACTATCAGGAGGTAGTTCGCCTAATTCTAGCGGTGTCTTGGTGACGCTGCAGAAATTAAACAACATCACTCGACAGCTCAAGGAAACCGAGCAGGCGTTAAAAGAATTACAAAACAAGATTAGCAAAGAAAAATCAAAGTTGGATCAGGCTCGTCGTATCAAGCAAGAACTCGATCTAAAGAACCACGAGGTCAAACTCGCAGGAGACCAGATTAGCGGCAACTCTTCATCTTCAATTATTCAGGAAGTTGAGAACATGAAGACCAGTATCCCTGAGATTCAAAACAGCATTACTGAGGCTAAGTCTCGTCAGGCCGAAGCCAATGCGGATATCAAGAGAATTGAGAAAGACATGAAAGACTTCGACACAAACAAGGATGCAAAGCTTATTGAACTCCAAAAATCTTTGGATAAGCTGCGGGCTAATCTTGAGAAGAACTCTGCAGCAGTCAAAAGCCTGCAAAAGGTGCATCAAAGTGCTCAACTTGATCTGGAACAAGTGGGAGCGGATCTGTCCGCCGCCCGAGAGCAACTTCAGGAAGCCGAGGTTGGGATCAAAGCAGCGCAACAGGATGTTGAAAATCTTTCAAGACAGCGGGCTGCATTGAAAGAAACACACGACACTGTCCAAGCTCAACTAGATGATGAGAGAGCCAAGCTAAATTTGTTTGACGACGAACTTCGTTTGTCAGAGGAAGCCATGCGATCGAAAAACGCTCGTATTACTGAGGAAGGTCTAGAAATGCAAAAGCTTGGCCATCAAATCGAACGATTCCATAAAGAGCGGCAAGCTGCCGCAGATAACGTTGCTCATCTGGAATCAGAGTACGAATGGATCCAAGACGAAAAAGACAAGTTTGGCCGGAGCGGCACGCCTTATCATTTTCAGGACCAAAATATTGGTGAATGCAAAGCCACACTGCGAAACCTTACAGAACGTTCGCAGGGCATGAAGAAGAAGATCAACCCCAAGGTTATGAATATGATTGACAGTGTCGAGAAGAAGGAAGTCACTTTAAAGCACATGATTAAGACAGTCATTCGCGATAAACGGAAGATTGAAGAAACCATCGTCAGCCTAGACGATTATAAGAAGAAGGCCTTACATGAGACTTGGGAGAAGGTGAATGGCGACTTTGGCCAAATTTTCTCAGAGCTGCTTCCTGGGGGCAGTTTCGCCAAACTCGACCCCCCTGAGGGCAAGACTATTAGCGACGGTCTTGAAGTCAAAGTGTGCCTGGGTAAGGTGTGGAAGCAGAGCTTAACAGAGTTGAGCGGTGGCCAGAGGTATGGAATTCAACGCATGGAAGACCAGAAAATTCTTGGACAAATACATAGAAACTGACCGGATTACAGATCTCTTGTTGCCCTCTCGCTCATTATGGCACTTCTTCAATTCAAGCCTGCGCCGATGTATATTCTCGACGAAGTTGACGCTGCTTTGGATCTTTCCCATACGCAAAATATTGGCCGTCTCATCAAGACAAGGTTCAAGGGTTCGCAGTTCATTGTCGTCAGTCTGAAGGATGGCATGTTCCAAAATGCCAACCGAATATTCAGGACACGCTTCAGTGAAGGCACGAGCATGGTTCAAGCCTTGACTCCTGCCGATATGAAGTAATCAATGTAGACATGTTTAGAGTCATCATGAGATACGAAAGTGACATGAAGAAGTATTGTACATAGATCATTGGACGGGATATTGACGAAGAGCGTTTATTTCTTTATTTTAGCTTCATGTGCCTGCAGATATTTGGTATCATTATATATTGGCCCCTTACGGGGTATACTTATGGAGTGGTTTATCTAAGTTTTCTAATCTAAGTATTCGGACCTCTTTGTAGCCTTGACCTTGGGATCACATTGCCCATCACCGCGCGCTTTGTTTGACGTATAAATGAGATCCACGTTCGAGAACGTCAACCTCCATACCGACTTCCAGCACAGACTCCAATCGTTCTAGATTGCTGCTTGTTGGAAATGTAGGCAAGAGTTGCATGCCAAGACAGCCCATCTTAGGAGCACCGGCATCAATATCCCGATACTTGCGGAGGGCACGATCTGGTTCCACAATGTGCCGAATACCCGTGGCAGGGTCGACATTCGGTAGCTTGCATCTTCATCCCACATGTTAGTGTTCCTGGCATCATTCTCCCATCTGGACGAATGTCACTTTACCTCACAGTTCTACATGAGACATCAAACCTGCTCATTGTTTCGCTTCTGCCGGGATGTTTGAACTTGACCGATTTCCAGTCATCTTCATCATATTCCTTTAAGCCAGAAACTAGGTTCGTTATTTGTGAGTCAGTATGAGGCAGTTGATCTGGAGCAAGGGGCCTGTATTGGTCAAGTACCGATTATATTGCCCCGGAACCGTCGAACGTCAATGCGATCAATGAATCTGTCCTTCTGAATCTTTGACTCTAGCGCTCGAATACTTGTCAGATTGAGCAGATGTACCGGGAACTATGATGTCAGTTTACTGCTAGTTTGGGGGCGAGGCAGGGGTGGTAGTAGGGGACGTTGTAATTTACTGCATCGTGAAAATCTATCTCCGCTTCATGACCTGACATCTCGTTTCGCGGAGCAGTTCGGAATACTTTTCTGCGAGCAGATGGGTCGGATCGGAAGATACCCAGCGAGTGCTTGACCCCAAGATACGTGGCAAGTTCGGCCGGCAGCTCGTTGGACATGTCAAGTGCATAGGGAGCGTCCACCCACACCTTGATATTTGCAAACTTATAGCCTCTTGCATCAATTTCCTGCTTGGATGGGAATTCCAATGGCAGTATGAATTCCTTCTCCGGAACCGCGCTCCAACCCCGACTAAGCTTGGCAACAAGAAGTTGTACCAAGCCCAGGAAGCCCCTTTCCTGCCAGGGAAAACGGACAGCAACAAACCCGCCTTGCAGGCTGCCCAGAAGTCTGCTCTTCTTGCCCGCATCCGGTAGCCATATATCAACTTTGACGTTGGCCAAGAGCGGCAGCTGCCTCAGTGTCAAGAATTCCCACGCGCTGCTCGAGTCCGTCTGTGCACCTGGTTCTGTAACGGCGGGTGTAGACTTGGGCTTCAACTGAGCAAACGTGTAGAGGCGGTCGTGCTCCAGGCCGGTGGGTAAGACCTTGGCCCTGTCCAACTCTATTCCTCTACACGATTTGATGGGGTAAATGTACAGACTCTCGATTTTCGGTGTCTTTCCCGCCTGCGGCTTATGTCTGGCATCATATTGCGAACGCAAGTGGCTCTCACGCTGCGGGCGGCCAAGTTTGCTGTGTGTCTGCCGTAACGCATCACTATGGTCGACAGGCACCGGCGGGAATAGGATAAGAATTGGAACCAGGAAGACGATGATGGTGACAACCATGAGGAAAATGGCGCCGTAGTCGAATAGACTCGTTATCCTGGAAAGGTAGAGCATCTTGCCGGGCGATGTTATGAAGCCCCGCGGTCAGCCCTTCAGCCAAGTGACTTGTTCGAGTGGTCAGGGCGCAATAGCTTGATTTTGTTCAGGGGTGGCGATTCGAGGAATGTGATTAGATTTATGAGATAATTCAGATGCATGGACGGAAGTTGATGTTCAAGGCCCCTGAATACAAAGGCCTGAAACCGTCAAGGCGAAGCTCCACCTGAGTCGAGGTTCGACTTTGGTTATCCACGTCACAGGAATGAGACCGTCACTGCGTAAACGCTGACCATTAGAGACGAGCCTCGGCGCTGGGCTTTTGGTCGTTATTTCTGACTGGGACGTGTTGCTTTGACGTTGTTGAATCGCTGCCGGACTCTAGGGTAGTGGAAATGCTGGGGTTTTGAGTTCGGCCTGGTGAGAATTTTCACGGCCATACGGAGCGCTGGCTATGAAATAAACGACGGCATAAAGTACTGAGCTTGAGCAGAAATGAAGCCGCTCAGGTGCTCAAGGGAGTGTTGAGTATTGAAAATTGCATTCTTGTTCTCCATCTACTGTTCTTCTCACACTGCCTCTATTTTCTCTATCTGCTACGCCCAGGACTGGGCATATGCGTCACACATTGCAAGGCCATTCCCCTTTGGGTTGCAGTTTGCGCCGCAGGGTAGGTGCGATCATGACCAAAGTGCTTGCCTGGCAACCTGGGTAACTCCTCCGTACTCCGTAGATGGTGGTAGCAATGGACTCCCTTTACAGCAACAACACCCAACCCTGTTGTGACGGCTGATGGCGGGATATCTTGTTATTCCCGCCTCCAGCAATTAACGTTGCTTGTCCGAAGTGCCATGCACGGTCGACCTCTCGCACATCATCAAGCCGTCAGGTTACACGAACGTAGCACCCCCGCCGCGCTTGTTGTGTCTGGTCGTCCAGTCGGAGACTCTGGCTGGAATCAACATCCTGGCAACCCACACCAGCACAATGTGATTGCCCGTCACAATGCCTCCAAAACGATGACTTACATGGCCTCGGACTGTTGCTTCGTCCTCAGCCAAGGACTCAAGTGCAACAGCATCTCTTTGCCAGACGAGCCTGAGTGAAGGCTGGATCTGACAGCTCCCTTTTCAACCAACAATCATGCACAGCTGTGGGCCCAAATCCAGCTCTTCCCTTGCCATCACCACGAAAGCACCACAGAGTCCATCCATGACATGAATTCAACGCAAACCATGAGCGGATTGCTCCGCCCGGCCAAGTCCGTCGACATCACACAACTACAGTGCTCTGTTGTTTGGAGCTAATTGACCCCTTTCTTCAAATTGAAATCACCCTGTATGACCCATACTGTCATATTCTACCGGGCAAGCATCACATGAATCGAAGTGATTTTTTTCTGCACACCAGCCGCTGTCCCGAGGCATGGACCCTCGACGCTCCTGGATGATCAATCCCTGGACCTGTAGGATCTGGCCGATCACTCGTACACCATGCCTGCCTGTCCGTGCCACTTTCCGCGGCAGAAACCACATTTCTCTCACTCTGGGCCTTTAGGAGGTGGAGGTACACAGCATGTACGGTGGTGTATGTCGGCGTGATTCCGCCCCGTGTTTAGCGCCCAGAGTCAGCGCCACAGCTGCTGAATATCGATCCATATCATGGGCCTGCCTGCAGAGGATGCATTGAACTTGTCAGGGCCCGAGATAACAACGAACAGGAAGACGACGCCAGGGGACTAGAGACAGTGCCTCCCCGGGGCGGAGACTTGGCTTGATATTAAAGGCGAGGAAAAAGGAAAAGCGAACGGATGAGGCAGGTTGATGAAAAGGCATGAAGGTCGCAAGACCCGAGGGCGGTCTTCTTCGACCGAAGATGTTTCCGAGATGGACATCAAACAAAGTTTCATATCAGCAGCATGCTCCGAATTATTACAAGAGGTGCAAACGAAACATTGGAGACAAATCAGGCAACCATAGCGTATGGAGCGAGGCCACTTGTCATGAATTCAATCTTCCATGTCATATCATCCACTTCAGGCCCGAACCGGCACGCCACGCAGCTTGTTGTGAATGCCATCAGTACTACGAATCCCTGGTGATAACATCTGTCTGTTAAGTGACCAAACTCTGCGCGGTCGGGGACCCTTCAGAGCATCGCCCCTGTCTGCTTTGATCACTTCGCCGATTGAGTGGGTGGAGCCTTGTACGGTTGCACTGTTTTGGACATCAACATCTTTGTCGCGCCTTCAGTCAATTTGGTGTATTGTACAAGACGGAGTCTTATATGCCCGGGACTTCACAGCAGCTCCCGTCGGAAGCATTGAAAAAATTCCGGGCCCGAACTTAACTTAGCGGATGATGGAGTAGTACTATGTAAATGTCATCTGTCCATCTCTTGCCTGCCGCTGGACGAAACTATCCCCGTCTTCGACATGGCAATGCCAAACCTTAAGTTGCAGGCGTATTACATACATGCATATCTTGACACATTTCTATTCACTTATATATAGTATTGAGGGTGACTCAGACACATACGACAGGCGGATAAGTTCAGGTAATAATCCGGGCGAGTGCGGTTTCTGACACAATTTTTTAGTTATCGTGACAAAGATCGTGGCAACCAGCATGGCAAGTTTCCTTGCCAACAGACTCAACACAAAGCGGTAATCTATTGAACCCTGCTGGGCAGAGGAACTTCATTCGGACGCGACCAGTCTGCCAATTCCAGCGTCTGTATTCAGGCGGAGGATATCTATGCAGCATGCCTCCAGTGGTGAGTTGCAGATGACCACCGGTATTTGCCAGCTACGCGCAAACAGAGTCATTAACCAGCCTAGGTCTGATTGTAGTACGAATGTTTTCTAGAATGGCCGGATCATTACAGAACCCCTGTCGGAGAGAACTCTACCTGCTTCATCATACTAGTACTCCGTACTCCATAAAGAGGGCTGGATAGCCGCCGCAACAACGTAAGATACTGCGGATACTACTCATCAAATCCTTGTCCTTGCCCAAAGTATAGTGTTATTCTGGTTGCCTGGCTGTAATTACAGGACCAGCTAGCTCTCTCCCCTCTGCCCAGGCGCCAGGGTGTTATCTCTTTGTATGTATGTATGTCTGTTCGTACACTTGATACTACTGCTAGTCTCTACATGCTAATACTGGCTACTAATGCGGCTAAGTTTGACATCACGGCGCCACGATGACATTGGCACGAAAAACTGCAGTCTCGGCCCTTGTTCTGGAGTTGTCTTGCAAAGGAAGCAGGTGCTTGACATTTCTTTGCGTCTACCCCTGTTGGTAACTAGTATCTCAGCATGGCCGCACTTACATACAAAGTACCTGGGTAGTTTAAGCCAAGCCGCCGATCGACTTGATGCGTACGTAATTCACGGGAGTTACCCTGTGGGGGGGGATAACTTCAAGTAAGTGGGCAACCGTCGTTCCTGTTAAGCATACTCCGTAGAGTAGGTACCAGGTGTTAACACTTGACGGCTGATTTTCGGATAGAGGACTGGTGGACATTGTTGCGGAGCATGGTGCATACGAACAGGCCAGTCCTGTGTTGCGTCTGTCATGCCGAATCAAAAGAGAACCGCAGCAGGGTCCAGGACTACTACCTGGCAGTTAGCTAGACCAAACCCGAGCGAGAGGCAGTTGAGTGACAGGTGCTTCTGTGGATGAGTGGGCACGGGGACGTTCTTTCAACCAAGTCATCGGGGCAGCCGCGGGTTCCTGTCAATCTTCCAGCATGCCAATGCCAGGCTTCTGACTCGCACCATTTCTGCACCTTTCGTACCGCCGTGCACTGACGCCATGCCGTTCTGACCGCGCAAAGAATATGAAAAGAGTCTGTCCACCTGGCAGCCACACCGTAGAGCCAAGACTGGGGGCCTGGGGATACGGAGTGCCGGTGGCGGGAGAAATGAAGTGACCCGTCCACTGCGGTTGCATGTTCCTGGACACACTTGAGCTTTCGAAGGAACTTTCGCAGATTAGCACTGGCAGGTGAACAAGCATAACGGCGACTGGATGATATGAACCCCAGCAACCAGCACCTCCTGCAAACCTGAGAAAACGAACGAGTATGCTGATGGATGGCCGAAGAGGTGGACGGAAGCAGCCTCGCAATCCAACCTCGACTTGGCAGATCCTCCACAATACGTCGAGAACTTGAAAGTACGAATAGTGGAAAGCACCGTAAAGTCCTAGCACTGGTCCCGCTGCTATGACATGGTGGTTGGATCGCAATCCAGGTCGAGACCTCCTTGCTACAGAGAGTCTACTGAACAACAACATCTTCACGACGCATCATCTGAGATGGCAGCACCATCACAACCAGCCCAAAATCAGTCACCAAAGACACCAGATTTCCACGTTGCGGCAGCGGGAGATATGTATTTGCAGTGGCTCACGCAGGACGTCAAAGTGCAAGTATGGAGTATCTGCACCAAGTATTACGAAAGACTTCATATGGATACACATGTACTATGTATGTATGTATGTGGAAGCCCTGTCTGTTTGATGTCAGAGGCGCCACGATGAAATCATCCTGCCCGCCTTACTAACCGGGCTAGTCTGCACATGGCATGGATCACGGTGAATTAAGCATTTGAGAGATCATCCAACCACACCTACGCGGAGTATGGAAGCACATGGGAATCGCGGCTTATTGCAAACAAATCCCTACAAGGAGACCCTAGTAAACCCAGACGGGATGGTCCGTTTTGACTCTGCAGCATGTACGTCCTTTCTACGCGCTGTACGTATTCGTCCACCTCAGGAGTTGGAGTTCCATCTGGAGCAAGTACGTCAACAAGTATATATATCAAAGAACAGTGTCCGGTAGCGGCAGCCATTGTGCTTGGCTGAGCTTATGCATGACTGCGGACGACCAATTGTTGTGGGATGAATCAACCCTTGACGTTGCGGATGGCTTTGCAATTACATACATACGCAGAGTTTCTAGAGTTGGCTTTCAAGATCGACTCAAATTAGTCTCAGCCGCCCCAGGACAGGCGCTCCACCAGGGTTAGCATGGAGGAGATGGTGGAGTACCATCACGTCGTATTGTCTGGAGGAGCACGTAGGCTATCCTTGCCATGTTCATTTGCAAGGCTTCCTGTCCATGAACCCCCCACAGGCCGGCATTCCGACTGGAGCAGATGGACTGGCAGTCGAATGTACTGGAGATCACTTGCTTTTTCCGGGAACTGACATTCCGCCTTTCATCCCGACACTGGACTGAGTCTGCCGAAAAGCAAGCCTCTCTCTGCATACACCCAAGGGCTCTTGACCGGTTTTGAACCTTTGATAGTAGTGAACGAACCACCCGTGGGTTCCTGTGGCCGAGCAACCCAATTATCACAACTGACATTTCACAACTTTGGCCTGCATACTCGGGACAGCCTACCGAAGCCGTTCACAATACATACATACTGTGATAATATCCGGTTCAAGCCCGTTGGCCAGCCCGTTCGCCCGCCCCTTCGGATACTATAATACGCCCTTGTATTGTATCTATGAGAAATGGAGTCGAGGCTTGCTTTGACTCGTCTTATTATCTGCCCGGCATTTATCTAGCGGATGGATCCATATCATTTGCCATGCTCAATCAGCTAACAATCCACTGTGTTTGCCCGTGTGTTTTGGAATCAAGTTGGGATCTGTCCTTGGCAAAACTGTAGTCCAGCTTGAGAAGGGAGAGGGTTGCGAGCGAGGGTGAGTACTACATATTCCGTACCTGGCTCTAAAATATCCGTCTTTATTATGATGCCTAACGTCAGCTGCCCAAGGGGTAGAGCTTTCGATTCCAACACCCATTGCCTCTGTTGGGTACCTAACCAACTTGCCCGGCCGCTGCGACCATTCAGGTGCCCGAGTAGTGTCGCAAGCGTTCTGACTGAGAATATCTATCTAGGCCAATGCTTCTTACTTCTCCCTCTACGACCTGTGGCCGTAACTAACTGAGAATCCGCCTACTACCTTGGAGCGAAGAGCTCCGTCTCCACGCCACACCACATCATATTATACCCGCAAAAGACCACCGTTACAAGACATCCTCAATCGCGTGAGGGTCCTCCGGCTTGTGTATGACGCGTCCGGCTCAAGGCTTGGGCTCTTTTATTTATTTATTCCTTTTCTGCGTGTGTTACTCTCTTCTTTTCGAATCCAGGATCTGGTGTGAACCTGTCACGAGCAACGAAGATATTGTGCCT
This sequence comes from Metarhizium brunneum, assembly GCF_013426205.1. Lineage (NCBI taxonomy): Eukaryota > Fungi > Ascomycota > Sordariomycetes > Hypocreales > Clavicipitaceae > Metarhizium > Metarhizium brunneum. The sequence continues at coordinate 7,723,939 of NC_089422.1, read as the reverse complement.
CATCCCTTGCCGCCGTTGGCAGCTGCAGTTACAGATACCCATCGTCCTTGTCAACGACGACGTTCACAAGAGTCAAACTGACTCCTGAAGGTCATTTCTGGTTCTCAATATCGGGTCATACCTGCAAGCAACGCACCACTTTAATTACCTTGACCTTCGGAGTGTGGCGGACCGGTGGTTGTGCGGACCAACCCGGGCATCTGCCGTTGACAAGCTGTGTTCTGGCACTTTTGGACAAGGCTACCAGGGGTAACTGCAACTCCCTGTCATGTGCCCCATCTAACACAACCACTGCTTCCGTCACTATACAGGGGGTTGATGCTATTCGAAGGAAGGTGTTTCCCCCCCTCAGACGCCCGTCTGGAGGACAGCACCCACTTTTGATGTACGAGCTGGCCCCTACGACGTCTCCGTAAACTGGAAAACGTTCGGAAATGGTTTCCTTGCCTGGTTTCCTTGCTTAAAGATACATCTCTCAGACACACCTGCAAGATCTAACAAATTCCCGCCGCGCCTCCGGACTGATTGTCGTCACATTCTTACAACAAGGAACAAGCCACCTCCATTTCGCTTCTTTACCAAACATCGTCGCTGGGCTTTGCGGCCGATTCGTGGCATCAGAACCGGCAATCTTTGAACTCACGCTTGATAACGTCTAATGCCATCGGATCCCGTGACCATCTTTTCAGGGCTAGCACGCCTGGTTACATTCTTTGCCTTGAGCACGGCAAACAAAATCAAGGCAGACCCACGGCGGTGCCAAAACAGTCAGTCCCCGAAGCCGTCCTCGTCAAAAAAGGGTGTTGCCGCTGACTCTGCTTACCCTAGCGGGAGTTGATACATCCTCTGTTCCATGACACGGCTGGATAACTGTGGGATCTCCCCCAGACTTTACGCGACTGCTGCGGTATAGCTCCGCTTGGTGGCAATCTAAGCCCACACCTCTGCAGCGAAACACATTGTTTGCCCTATTGAGTATGGTATATACACCCCGGTGCTGGAAAAGGCTGCATCCGTCGACATATATACCGGCATCACTTAACATCATCCCCAAGAAGTCGTCATGGATGAGTATTATCACCATTTCCTGACATCAATGTCGGGAGTGGGAGGTTATTTCCCTAGCAATCCCGAAGAGTTGAGCATGTCCACCATGCCAGGATATCACGTTCCAATATCAGGCCCGATGATGCAAAACCCATATCATAATTTGGGACATTTGGGAACGTATCCTGACCAATCCCATCTTCATGCGTCAAAGACTGGGAAAGGTAGGAAAAAGTCTATCACGGGCCCGACATTTGGAACTGATCATGTCAAACATCGACGGACACGGTCAGGGTGCTTCATGTGCCGGAGCAGGCGCGTAAAGGTAGTACCTCCATGCTCCAAACAGTATTGCCAAGTCAGAGAATCATGCTAACCACGGCTTCGAGTATCTGTAGTGTGATGAGACCCGTCCGATATGTGAACGTGAGTAGATGCAACTCTCAAGCCGAGGGTATTCTTCTACGGTGCCATCTACTTCCCAAACCCAACTCCTGTCGCAGTGCTAATAACCATCAGGTTGTAAAAAGGGCAACCGTGATTGCGTCTATCCTGACCCGCCAGCTTCAAAAAGCTCCAAGTCCAAAGACAATAATGCATCTCAGAAGACGAGCCCAAAATCATCGAATGAGGGGGACGACGCTGATATGGACCGGGTCACAAACTCCCTTCAGACGATCCTCGACGAGGACGAACCTGAAGAATTGTCTTCTGAAGAGAGGTCCGATTCTCAACTATCAGGAAGCAAAGCCACAGGTTCCTCAAATCGCAACGTCACCACGAGGCAAAGCACTGAAAGCTTATCACCGGACGGAATCAAAGATTCTTCTCCTTCAGTATCGACTGGCGGCAGCAGTGTGACTGTGGCCCCGTCCATTGACCTAAACATACCTACGGATGGCCGTGCCGATTGGTCGCATCTTCCTTTGGACTACCAACACTACCTGAATTATTTTGTGGAAAATATCACCAGCTTTCACTATAGCATCATGCACGATGCTGATGACTTCTTTGGTACTATTCTGCCTTCTCTAGCTGTTCAACACGAACCTCTTCTTAATGCTGTTGTTGGCTTTGCAACATATCACGCCACCCTGCAGAATCCCGCTGGCAAACTCCAGGACTTCTTGAAATACTACAATAAAAGTGTCACACTTCTCCTGGAATCTATAAATCGAAAGGAGATGAACAATATCCTGAACCTGATAACCATTCTGCAGCTATTGACCATAGAAGTAAGCTCTTCTTGCAGCCTGACACGGCAAGGAGAGACATGCTGACTATTACTACAGGAATATTTTGGTGATTGGATTAATCTCATGGGACATCAAAAAGCGGCCTTCCAAGTTGTTCGAAAAATATTCACCCCTGATACGGTTATGCACACGCCAGTTGGACGAGCCTGCATCGATTGGTACACCCGCTACGACTGTTACGTCGCCATTATGGGTGGGTTCCCGACTGATCTGCCACGGGAGTGGTTCAACCGAATGAACGAGTACAACGAGTCGCAACTTGGCGCCAGCCCCGACGAGTTTCGCTGGAAAATTAGTTCTCGATCTACTCAACTTCGCTCCATATCGTACGATATGTCTATGCTCTACGCACGTGGCAGTCGCGGGCAAATAGGACCCGAAGACTTCACCAAGGAGCACAAGAGAATAACCAACGAACTTCTCGAGTGGAAATCGACCTGGGATGCCGCCCTTTCGGTGCCGGAATATTTGGTCACGGACTTTTCTTACCAACGCGACGTGGTTCCTGGTGACATCGTGAATCCGTACATGCTAGGTCTTCTTTACGAGCAGCCACTCTTCACAAATACCTTGATAACCACAGAATGGACCTCCATCATGATTATGCACCTATCGCAATCGTCGGACATCCCTGCGGAACAGGTTTTTATAGAGATGGCCAAACATGCCTACACCATATGCCAGTATTTCGAGACTGTAGAATTTTGGCCATTGAAACCCAAGGGAGCCCTAATACCACTGCAGCCTTGTATTTCCATTGCTGCTCTCTTCCTGCCGCGAGACTCTCGTCACCAGATGTGGGTTCGCAGGAAGTTTGCTCTACTGGACACAATGGGGTGAGTATAGCCCGTCTCCTAACCAGAACCGGCGGCGCAATGCCTTAGTTGCCTTGAAACAAGACTGCAGAGTCACTGTCTAACACCATGTTCAAGATTTATACACCCTACTACACGACGAATCAAAATGGCGCACCTGTTCCGTGACCCGTCCTGTGCCCATTGGTGGCTACCAAACGACGAAGGGTTGACTCCAATATTGCAAGCAATTCGCACTTTTGCAGACGAGCGAAACACAGCAGCTGTGAACGCCCAACAGGAAAATATTCGGGAAGTCCGCCATTTATTTGCTAAGATGGAGGCCGCCGAATTAGCCCTAACAACGGGCAACGATGTGACAGGCATGTCTTGATTTGGATATTGGCGTTGTGCGTGTGAAAAAAATTTGGAGAAACAAAAGAGCAACAGGACCTAATATTACGGATGGAAGGAGGACTTCTATCTACCTTTATACTGGTAGGGTATTTCTTGTATATTGTAAACAGCAAAATGTGGCGTTCCCTAGGAAGCATGGCGATGCTTGAAGATTATTCCCCTGATAGATGCCAGGATACAATACCTAGCGTGTTGAACATAATAAAAGTGTTTTCCACTAGACAGCTTATTACGTGTCAAACATCATATAAATGCGGTGGTTCGCGTCGTTTTTCTTTTAGAGCTGTTTTCAAATTCGCGACAAAATATCCCATGCAAGTCACAAGGTCTTCCAGGTTGGAGGCCTAGGAAACACGATTGCTGTTCGAATTTGGTGAATTATACAATATGCTCTCATTCGTAAGAAGAGGAATCCCGAATTTTGAGAAAGGTGTGTGTGCGAGGACTGCAACGCTACAACTACCATTATCCTACTTGGAAACATCCCACCACTCCCCGGGGGTAATGTACCATGCACCAGGTCATTCATTCTCGTGTCATGCTGTTTACTCTGGATCAGGGACGTGTCCAGATTCTCCAGCCATGTCCTCTGACTTGGTCTCCTTGGCTGGTTCCTTTTCCTCCTCAGTTGACTCTGATGGGTCGGGGGCGGTTTCGTCTGTCGGTTGTTTTGATTCCTCATCGTCAGTTTTTGTCTCTGAACAGGATTCCTCGACATGAGGTTCGGACGGTCTGGTATCGGTTTCAGCGGATGGAAGGGCAATGTTGGACTCTGTATTTTGGTCTTCGTCTTGATTGCTAGCAAGCTCAGGCTCTACGATTGTCTGATTTGCCTCTTCTGCCTCTGCCTCTGCTTCTGCCTCTGCTTCTGTCTCTGCTTCTGTTGGTGCCGGCGGCTCCACCGGCTCTGGAGGGTGTTGTTCCTCTGATTTGGAAGCCCCTTCTATGACGGAGCGTTCAACAATGACAGGTACTTCTGCGCTTTCTGGCTCCTGGCCAGTTGGGCGAGTGTCAGAAATGTGCAGACTTTCCATCTTGTTGGAAACATTGTCTGTGTCTTCTTCGTCCGCTTCTATTACGGTTGTCACGGCACTGCCTGTCGAAGGACTACTCCTAATGTGTCTTCGAGTGTTGGTGCGGCCACCGGAGTGCAGACCGTCATCTTCTGTTCCAGCAGGCCGCTGCTGTGATGCCGGCTTGAGAATAGCTGGCGGAGGCTTGTCGGCCTCGGGCTCGATCGGGGGCGCTTCGAGACCCTCGGCTTCCGGTGGGAGCTTGTAGTTCTCAGCCGGGAGCAGATCGTACTGGTCGCACACCGTCTTGAAGAAGACGTACAGGCCGGTCTGGCTTTCCACGGACCAGAATACGCTGCGGTGCTGGAACCACGCGTGGGCGAAAATGCGGTGTAGTCTTCTGAATACATTTACTAGATTTTTCACTCCGGCATTCTTGCTGTGAGCATCGCTGAGGACTGCGAACCGACTGGGGAAGAGCTTTTGGTCGGACACGACGTTGGCTGCCCAGTCGAGCGTGTGGCAGCAGTAGTCGATGGCGCAGCAGCTCTTGGGTTGCTCGTGGACCGCGCATAGAAACTGCCACTCGGAAGCTCGCATCTCGGGACACGTTTGCGCACTGCAAGGAGGGGTGTCGAAGAGGAACCCTACGACGAGTTGGTTGCATTTGGAGATGAGGAATCGACAAAGCTCGTAGAGCCAGATGGTGCGATCGATGCCCACGGGAGGTTGGGTGAGCTGGTGAGCTGTCTCGCGCGTTATCGCTTGCGTTCCAGAGGCTGTGCGGTCGTAATGCAGGGCAGCAAGATGCTCCTGCAACTGAAAGGCCGAATCAAGCTGGCGAGAGGCTGCTCGTCAGTGATGGATTGCAACATATTTGTGTGAATAGAGCCACGATGCTTCTCACCTCGCTCAGAGGCACCAAAGGTGGCCCGGCAGCCATATCAGCAGCCTTTGTCCCCGGATGTATGCGACGCCTGGAATTGGCGTCCAAGACGGATTGCTCCATTTGTGTAGCATGAGGACTTGCTGGTGCTCCTCCTGATGGCGAGTTTGGGCTGATTTGGATTTCGGCAGGCGGAGGAGGGCTCGGCAGACGAGGCGAGCTGGGAGCCAGCGCCATTGTCGGTACTGTTGTGTGATTGCTGGACCTCCTAGGAATATGGCCAACAATTGTTGTCGTTGTGTTGCTGGTGAACTTGTGTACAAGCTGCAGATGCCCGCCCAGAGGCAATGACAGGCTCGGCGCTTGTTCGCTTGATCGTGCGCGTGCTTGTCTTTGATAGGTGCATCTGGCACCGAGGGCTCTGTAAATGCATGGAACCTGCGCTAAGTGGATACAAGCGGCTTAGCGGGGCATGCTTAGAGGCGACGCGAAGAACGCCAGCCAGACTTGCCATGAAGCTCGATCCTCCACGTGAACGAATTGGCGCACGCGGCTTGCACTTGGGGAGCGAATTACCTTTGTCCCTCGTATTTTTTTTTTTTTTACTGAAGTCTCGTCTTGATCTTCTGATTGATCCTCTTTCGTCGCGTATATAGGGAACATCGCCGGCCGTAATGGATTTCGATGACGATGCCCCTCCAGAGTTGGTTGAAACTGCGGGGCAGATTGAACAAAATGGTGAAGAAATTACTGTCAAAGTCCCTATTACAATTGTGACTGGTCTGTGCTCTCAGTCTTAAAGGGAGAATCGAATAGTACGCGTGTTGTTGATGCAAAATTAGGTTACTTGGGAGCTGGAAAGACTACACTGTTGAATTACATCTTGACGGCTCAACATGGCAAGAAGATTGCCGTTATTATGAATGGTTTGTGTCTTGAATTCACCTTCAGCGGAACTGGGCTAATCCTCGTTTCTTGCCTCGCAGAATTTGGAGATTGTGGGCAAACGAAGCAGTGATCCATCCCACCATAAATGAATTCTAACACCTCAGCAGCACTGGACATTGAAAAGTCTCTTACCGTCAACCAGGGAGACGATAGGGTGGAAGAATGGCTAGACGTGGGAAACGGCTGCATTTGCTGTTCAGTCAAGTAGGTGGTGGTATGGGGTTGACAAACGGTCGATTCTAACCTTCGCAGGGATACGGGCGTAAATGCCATAGAGTCTCTTATGGAAAAGAGAGGCGCATTCGATTATATCCTCTTAGAAACCACAGGCCTCGCAGACCCAGGCAACATCGCGCCGTTGTTTTGGGTAGATGATGGGTTGGGAAGCACGATATATTTAGATGGAATCGTTACCCTGGTCGACGCCAAAAATATTCTGCGCAGCTTGGATGACCCGACTGGGAAAGTTGAGGGGCATCAAGACCATGATGACCACGGGCCGCTGATGACGACCGCGCATGTGCAAATATCTCATGCAGATGTCATCGTTATTAATAAGTCAGACCTTGCTACAGAGGACGAGTTACAGCTTGTTAAGGCGCGAATCCAATCCATCAATGGCCTAGCAAAGTTGCATGTTACAGAAAAGAGCGTCGTGCCCCAATTGGAAGGACTATTACTTGACCTGCATGCATACGACCAATTCAACGAAGCGAATGAACGGCTCAAAGGCCACAGTCATCTCGATCCCGTAAGTCAGCGAATAGAGCATTGCCTTTACTAGAGAATGAGTCATGTTGGCTAAGCAGACCAGACCATATCAACAATGTCAATTCCAGTGCCCTGCCTCTTGCCAGGTAAGGTGGCCGAGGTGGACAAGTGGTTACGCTCTGTGCTGTGGGACAACAAACTGCCGGGAAGCGAGAATGAAGGGACGTTCGAGATTCATCGATCCAAGGGGCGCATAGTCTTGCGAGATGGGACGGCCAGGATGTTGCAGGGTGTGAGGGAGGTGTTTGAGCTGACCGACGCCCCAGAAACTGCGCAGGTGCAACCAGAGCAAGGCAAAATTATATTTATAGGGCGAAAGCTTGTAGAGGAAGATTTTGTACGGAGCTTTAACAATGCCATCAATTGAGCAGCCATGAAGAGCAAGCGAAGTTAATCAAATCCCTAACGAGACTGATGATATATTGGATGAAGAAATGGCGGTAAATTACGTCGACGTCGTCATGTCCTACTGGGATCTTGCTTCCAGTTGCCGTCAGCCTTGGCACAAGCGTGTGAGTGTGATTGGCCCCGGAGCCGCCTTCGGCACGGACCCACTTGAATCCGGCCAACGACTTCGTGGGTTAGTTAGCCTTGTTAGCCTCTCCGAAGATCGATTCCATCACAAGATCGGGGACCAAGCAATCTTCAACCTTTAAACTGCGAAAGCAACGCACACGTTACATACCAGACGAACAACACCCTTCAAATAAAATACCGAATTCTCTGCGACGCGAATTATAATATTGGTTCCACGCGATTCCAAAGACATTATGAATCGGCCAGGTAGGACGTGCCCAAGTCTCCTTCCGCATGATCTTCAATCCTCCCACCTCGTTACGTCGCCCGGCCCCGTCTTTGGTCAGAGTGCTATGCTAGTTGGTGCATGACGGGGAAGACTTTTGTCCGCAGATTTGGAAAGGAGTTGCTATATCTCTTGCCTGGCTACTTGCCCTGCAAGGAGCGAAGATTGGGCCATCTATGAAGATCAAGCGATTGACGATCATATCGTATTAGAAGGCATTGGGCTCTTTCAGCGTATAGTCAACAGTTGGCGCATTAGTCTTTGAACATTGAGAGGCTATGGCGTTCTGCTTGGGCAACAAAAAAGATGCTGTCAAGGAACCGGACTAACTCGATACATTGGAAATAGGAACGGTGCCGCAGTCTCTCAGAGGCATGCCTGGCAATTTCGGCGGTCAGCAACAGCCTCAACTACCAGGACGATCGGTATCGAGCCGGCTGCCAAACGGGAAGCTAGGTATGATTTTGTACCGGCGTTAAGAAGCTGCAGCCGTCGATCACACGACCGTGAGGGCTGACACTGTTCATTTACGAAACTAGCAAACAACGGATCTGGCTGGGCATTCGGTGGAAATATACCGATGGGAGGTGCTGGATTCCAAAACCAAGCCCGGCAAATGGGAGGAAATGTGAGTTTTGCGCAGAGCTTGAGCGGGTCGCAATCTGCCACTCCGTTGGACTTAAAGTACGTGCTTTCCGTTTGTCTTCTCACCTCTTGTTCACTATTTCCATTCTGCGTCACCAACGCCACCCTCGTCTGGATTTTCTTCTGCCTTTTACCTCATCTTGTTGCTTTTTCAACATGCAGACCACGACAGGCATATGCAGCGGGCTGGTTGGACTAAAGCCATCATTGCTACAAACATCCAACTGGGATTATGCCGCCGTTGTCAAGGGGTAAACCTTTTTTTGATTTCTGCGTGTCACCATGACGTGATACCTCTGTCCGTAGCTTACTTCAAGGGAACGCGTGCTGACAATCCTTACAGCGAGTTCCCGTCGCTGTCAAACAACTCACAGCTCAACAACGCCAACCCTGCATCGATGTGGTCGTCGGGAGCATCTCGAAACTTGAGTGGGCCTATTCAACGAAATCAATCGACTCCCGTCTCATCTCAGCAAGGAGGCCAGGATGATTTGTTCGCATCAGGCTCATCGCGTTTGCCTTTACACCAAAGCTCCTTTCGATTTGGTAACCAAGGGAATATAGCGACAGCCTCCCAAGGACAGCCAAGTAGCGTTGATGATTTTCCTCCGTTAAATAGAGCTGGAAATGGGGAGATTGGGTCGGATCGAAGTGGAAATCTGATGTCATTGGCGTTCGGATCGCAACAAGGAGCGTCAGGAGCGCAGAGGGGTAATGGCCTTCTAAATGCTTTGTCCGCCAATAGTCGGGCAAACGATGTGCGGTCGCCTCCCGGAGTTGGTGAGTCGTGAACCAAGATCCTCTTGGATGAGGTTGACTAAGCGAGCTGATACCTGTAGCATTAAACCGCGGCCAAGACCGGAAGCGGCTGGGAGCCGACGATGATAGCAGACAAAAACCCATTTCCAGGGAGGATGGCCTAGGCAAATCTACTGTTGATGACACGAATCAAAATCCCCTAGGAGCAATCGGCAACGAGGACTCGATTGCAAAGTTACGAGATGTGAAGGAGAACAAGGCCCCGGACGCGGTAGATCCTCTTGGCGGAATGAGTGCCGTAGACAAATGGGGAATCAAAGGACTGCGGACATTAATGAACAACTATCCGGATTACCAGGCAATGGTAGTTGGCATGGATCCTATCACAATTGGACTTGATATCAACTCGCAAGAGTGAGCATGTTCCAGCTTCCAATTACGCAGTTTGTCTCACTAACAAAGCGCAGGATGATTTCGACACAAGTTTACTCGCTCTTTGATGATGCCCCCCCTCGGCCGACAGTTAATGGTAGCAAGTTCCGACTTCCAGAGTGCTACAATGTGACGAACGTCCAGCCAATTGAAAGCAAAATTCAGAATTTCAACGAAGAAACTCTGTTTTGGATATTCTACAGCTGTCCCGCAGACGTCAAACAGCAAATGGCAGCGGTAGAATTGTAGGTCGAACCTTCGGACTAGTAGTTTTGGTGTGTACCTTGGGTTGACAAACGTGTGTAGGCATTCTCGAAACTGGAGATGGCACAAGAAACATCAGATATGGCTCACCAAAGATGAACACATGACCCCACAGATCTTGAGCCCAAATCACGAGCGGGGATTCTATATTGTGTGGGATACAGACAACTGGCGAAAGGACAGGGTAAAGGATTTCCTACAGCTTCCACGACTTAGAACGTTGATGGCTAACTTGGATTGTTTTAGCGAGAGCTCACTCTGTTCTACGGCGACTTGGATACTACGTTGAACCAACCGCCTGCAATATCTTGAACTAGGGCACGGGTGGCGGAGGATGGTGTATGTTTATGCAGTGGAAATCGGGTTTGCTTCATAGCTGGTCCTTAGGACCGGTCGGCGTTCTGCCACAAAAGAACGGGGGCAATGGTTCTTTGCGGCATATGAACTTGGTTCGGTGGCTGGAGGGCTGGGAATGCATTATCAGGTTGTTATCGGCAGGTTTTTTGCCATATTTTATGGTATATGAAGCATACGATTGCCGCTCCGCAATATATGACGTTCCTGGGCAATGTTTCATGGAAACGCTACGAGCAGCCAGTGACGTGAACGTGATGCAGCGATGCTTGCCACAAAGCATATCTGTCTCTTAAGCTTCAGAGATGTCGGTATATAATGTGAGAAAATATTCCTCGAAGAAGCGGGCTGCCGCATACGCCTCTGTTGTCCCCGGACGTCATGCGGGTATGATGAAAGAGAGTGTGGTGTGTGCCAGTTATTGATTATTAGCCGAGGTTCCACCACCATACCAAGCCAGACATTACTACCAGGTACACACCGTCAATAGCGGCTCCGTTGGCACGGAACATTTGTGGTCCGACCACTTCACATCGCGTGCTCTATAGACCTCACTCCTTTATTTCTATCCACGAATCATCGATCTGTCGACCTATAAGGGCACAACGGTCAGTGGCTTGCTAGTGGTTCATTGCTATCAGTTAAACTAGCACCACCACCACGCTGCGGCATAAGTCTCACGCGAGATACTTTTGCCACTCGACCTGACTGGGCAAACCAATCTGGCGAGTGACACCGGTTTGTTCCTCCGCCTACAGGCTTCCCGCGACCCAGCATGGCCAATGAACAAATATCGCTGCCATACCTGGCAGGAATCCTACTCCTGTCGGGGCTCATAATACGATACCTGTTCTTTTCCGGGACGCAGACACCTCGGCCGACAAGGTCACCGGAGGACGTACGGAGATCACGAGAAACGGCAGTAGAGCGGATACAACAGATGTTTCCCCAGGCGGAAAGACGGAGCATCTTGTGGGATTTACAGCGTAATGGTGGCAGTATTCAAAATACCACGGAGCGAATCTTGGCTGGGCGGCTTGAGACTGTAAGCACATCATTCTCATCTGCAGATGCACCGGAATGCTTTGCCAATGGCATCTGGGTTGGCCGTGGCATCTGGGGATGTCGGCTAACATAGGGTATGAAATAGCCTCCTGTTACGTTCCAACCACCCCCTCCGCCAGGGCAAGCTACGGCCGGAGCAAGCACTGTTTCTGCGACGAGACAAGCAGACAAGCCATCACAACCAGACCTAATAACGCGATATAACCTAAAGAGCAAGATTACTGAAGCAGAATTTGAGGAGGACGCCAAATCGAAAGGCTGGAGTTCGAATCGGGACGAACGCCAGGCGTCGTTGCAGAAACGACGAGATGAGATGATCTTGGCAGCGCGGCGGAAGATGGAAGCCAAAATTGCGGCGGAGAAAAAATAATTAAGAAGGGTGAAATGGGACTGGAAGAGATGGTATATTTTGTACGACGAATATATTTGTTTTCAGCGATGCAATTCACTCGGTTATGCTGTCACTTGACCACCAGTGCTGGGGGGAGCCATTGCGACCAATAACGGTGGCTTAATATTGTCCTTTGGGGTTCCGATGACAGCTCAATGTAGAAACGCTTGGCCGGCACCTGGAATTTGTATAGTATGTGAGGGTGATTTTGGTGGGCTTTTTTTGAGAATCAACACTAGCTGCTTGTTGAAGTTGACATGAAGTTGAGAATGAGAATGAGACTGTAGGTTTGTGTCTACCTTGCGTAGGTATGGCTGGGGACCGTCTAAATCCTGGCTGGGAGCAAGCAAGTATCATGTAAACTTGAGCGCCATGACAGTGAAGGATCGCATTTCTTACTAAGTAGCTTATAACAAGAGAAGCGCGTCAAGAATTAAGCTGCCTTTGATCTTGACTGTCAACGTCGCCACGTTTGGAGGGGCATTCTGTAAGTGTCAGGTACGGGGTACTTAAGTACCGAATACTTTGACAAGGGACATGGTCCCTGAAATAGCAACGACAAAGGCGTCATGAAACATCATCAAGCGATCGATGATCGGATTGGATCAAGGGACTTGAGACCACATAGCCGACGTTGCGGAGGCACTTGCTTGTGTACGTAGTAGACCTTTGGCATTTCTCGCTTGAGACTGGTGCCTGATATGCCTTGAGAGTGTCTGCTGGAATGGACCGTGGTGGAGGCCGCTCGGGTGCCGAGTCTCGGCCAAAACCAGCAAATGTTCCGTTCACTCTGTATAAACGTGCCTGCCTACTTAGTAGCAGCCTACTTAAGTAGATGCTCCGTATGGACAGAGTAATGTTGTGCAATAAACCATCGAGTTGCGATGACGTGCGTACCTACTTGAGTACTTGTGTAGATTCATCAACTTAAGTAATAACCACATACTTTAGGTACCTAGGTACTTCAGTACTCAGCCACATTCAACTTTGCAGCGGCGCCATTCAAAAAACTTGACCCATGACCCGCTGCGTCACCGCGGGGACCACATGCAAACTGCAAGTGCGATTTTGTGTACCAGACACCTTGGCTGGTCCCGCATCCTCCCCAGGTCCAGTCCGCTGGTCCCTGTCAACGTGTGATTTATGCGAAGCCAACCAACGTGAATACTTTCACGGAAGCCCTCTCGATCCTCGGCTTTCCTAATCTTGAGCTTCTTCTCTCTTTTTGGTTTCTTTTGCACTTCCCATGGTATTTCAAGATACAGCCCTGGTCTGTCTATTCCTGCGTTATTTTTCAAGCTGACGTCAAGTCGCAAACTTGGGTAAGCTACGCATTCAACTTTGGCTCAGACTGGGAGGCCTTCCGAAACATTCCACCTGCAGGCTCGACGGATGATCAAAGCTCGCTTTGTCGTCTACCTTCCCTATTGTACGGTTACTGACCACTCTCAGCTCTAATTATTAGATTAATTACCTTTTGGTGTCATACTCGAGTGGCTTCGTCGCTCGCACTCCGCGAAGGAAGGGCCGACCTGGGACCAAGCGCTTCACCACTATCAGTCCACGGACGTCGACACCCGATAGACAACTCTTCATTGTCATGTTGATTGAGAAAAGCCGTCTGGAATTCGACTTCAGTATCCCCGTTTACGATCTGCAGGACCCGGCCAACACCTTCTTCAATGGCAGCCCAAAAGGATTACTACGCCGACCTTGGGATGCCGCGTGATGCGGACATTGAGGCAATCAAGAAGCAGTATCGAAAGTTGGGTGAGGATAAATACTCCCACACCAGATGAACGAAATCTCCTTGCTTCAAAGCATGCTGACTCAATGATGCAGCGTTAAAATATCACCCCGATAGGAACAGCGGCAACGAGGACGAAGCTATTGCCAAGTTTCAAATCATCCAGGAGGCTCATGAGATCCTCTCGGATCCAACCTCAAAGGCGAAATATGACGCTACTCTGGGAAGGGGCCGATATCCCGGGGCCTCGGGTGTGAGGGGAAACCCTTGGGCCGATGTTGGCCAACAGTTTCCCACGCCTCCACGACGAACACCGGCCGCGAGAAACGCAACCTCAGGGGCGCAGCGGTGGCAGACAAGATTCTCGAGCGGGGTGCCCCCCACGGCAAAACAAACTTTTGGATCCGATCCAAATGCGAAAAAGAACGCTGCCAAGGCGTTTGAGAACATGCGCAAGAATACACGGGGCGAACCTCGTCCATCTGAGCCGCCTCCACCGCCTCCACGACAACCACCAAGAACGGAATCGGCGAGACAACGACAAGAAGCCTCTTTCGGCTCCAGGAAGTCTGGTTACTATCCTCGGTCGACTATGCCTGGGGACGAGCCCCCTGTATCAAATGCAAATTACACCAATTCTGAACGACGGAATGTACCACAGCCCCCGCCTCGAAAGCCAGTGCCAAGCCCAATGCCCGATCCGTTAGGCCAGTTTAGGGAGAAAGGAGCCTCGTCTGATTCACGCCACGGTACGTCTTATACTTCTCGAGGAGGGGAAAAGACAGATCCTTTTGCTGCAGTGCCGTTAGGCCGCGCTAAGAACGCTCGCGACGGCAACCTTGCTGACGAGGGATCTGCTTCAGATGACAATCAGCGCAGCTCTAATGTTCCAAGACGACCGACTCAAGAAGAGCGGGATGCAAATCTTCGAGTACCGACAGATGGAGGCCAACATTCTCAAAGTGCGGACGAGGGTACGGGAACGTATACCAATACGTCGCCTGAGTCACGGGCCGACGCGAGATTCGACGCCGATCCTACAAACGAGACTGCGAAATCTCCTATGGAGGATAATTGTAAGTTATTTCCGCATGTATAACACGCTGCAACACACCAAAGCTTACGTACCATTAGCAATGGGCAACAAGGATGAACCTACTATGTATGAAACTCCTCTTAATCACCATCGTCATAAAGTGTCAATCTTTTCCACATATCCAGGCTCCACAAAACCTGGGAAGGCGTGGACATCTCCGACAGCCGGTCTTGATAGTTCAGGAACCGTGTATCAACAAAGGTCTCCGAGTGGGAAAAAGGGTGGCAGTGTCACACTTTTGTCGTTTGAGCGACAACAGACCAATATCTTGAATAGGCTTATCAACAATAAGGAAGGCCTTCCGTGGCTCACGGAAGAAAAAGAATGCATTTTGTCAACGGATTGCTACACAGAGACATCGAAACATGCACAAGCAGCTAACCGAACCCGATCACATAGCTTTAGCTTCCCTATAAACGATGACACTTTTGCGGAGACTCCAAACGTGCCTGGCGGACACAGCTTCGCGAAGAGTAGCCTTGATGACATAAACACCAGTTTTGTCAAGGACGACAACTCGAACACGTATCAGTTCAATGCAGGCACGACTGAAGAGGACGCCAATGTGGGTTTTATGCCCTCTTCGTGTACTCAACGAGCTCGTCACTCGACGATCAAGCGTCCAACCATGCGTCACAGTGATAGTGCTAATACAACCTCTCATGCTGCGCAGGTCGAGGGTGGTTTTAATCCCGATGGATGGAGCGACAAATTCAATGCTCAGACGTTTGTCCCACAGCCACAACCTGGCCCGTCTGCTTCGCCAACACGCGCTAGCCGCACCAACTCCAGGAAACAAAAGATTAGGCCGATGGCAGGGACAGCAGCGACAGTTGAAGAAAGCAGTAGCGAAGACGAGACCTACGAATGGCGCGGAAGAAATGCACAGGCGCAAGAGCAGGCACCAGCGACTGATAGCCCGCAGGCTATGGATATCGATTCGCCGATGTCCTCTGGTGCATCTGCAACTCAAACGGCACGAAATATCCCTGTCGAGCCATCTCGACCAGAATGGCGTGCTGGGAAAGTAGCTGGCGGCATGGCTGACGATGAAAAGCCACAGCGACCGGCAAAAGTTCCTCTGGACGTAAATGCTGCGGGTTCGGAAGATAGTGAAGAGTTTAGGGCGAATTTTGCAGATCTTAAGAATGTTCCGCCCTTCTCCCAGCAAAAAGTAGGTCTCGAGTCTTTCGACGGAATGAAGGATAATTTACCTTTCGAGAGCAAAGCATCTGACGGTCCACGAGCCAAGGTACCAAGACCTGTACCTTTGGAGTTTCCCTCGGTCCCACTGGCACCCCGTCTGCCTCCCACGGTCGCTATCGACGGGATGAAACCAAACACTGCCTCCTGGACGAAATATGTTGGCGATTTTGAAAGTTACTTGCGACAATGGGACACGTTCAACGGGCTAGTTGTTGATCATTTCGCTACTAGAAAGTTACTGATTGAGAACACGAGAGCCAGCAAGGGATATGGCTTTTTGGCAGCTCGGGGAGATGCCGATTTACAAGCGTATTATAGCTGGGTTCAGCAGGATAACGATGTGCGAAGACAATGGGTCAGTGTATGCGAGGAGCATGAATCACGGATGCGAGAATTTATGGCGTTCAGAGACAAGATGAAGGACAGTCGCGCTTGAGCCCGGGTGTTTTTGATCGGATTGCAATTCTTTTATACTTAGCGCGAGATGGTATAGTCGCATTTATTGCGTATTTGGGAGTTGGGAAGAGAGAATACTCCCCTGGAAATAAACGATACCCATGGATTTACGTGGTAGATGTATTTTCCTTGCGATAGAGCTTCAAGCATAGAGAGGGGGTGGCCGTCCATGCAGGCTGGGTGTTATGAGAACTTTCATACATGGCTCTCTTAGGATATGTTTATTTGCTTACCTGAGTACCTACGTAGGTAGTAGTGATCCATCGATACTTGTCGTTAACACAATACAATATCTAGCTCACTACTTCTTACCTGTTATTTTATCCTAACAGACACGTTGCCCCGGTAGCATCAATGACCAAGACCATAACAGTGCATCAAGACGTTTGTTATTTCCACAAGTAAAAAATATTGACTCCGCCAACCACGTGGTGTGCCCTGTTGTGATGTTCACCGGGACCGCTCGCTTTGCGGATCAACTCACTTTTTAATCACTTTTGGCTTCAACCACGGAACATCTAGCAGGCTTCCATGTACATTGTGCACATCCGCATCATCGGAGGATCTTATTTCTTCTCCGCCCTTCTCCTTTCCCTCGCGACTTATCCCTAGACCTTATTACTCCTTACCTGTCATCTCTGCCTTGTCATTTGCGACTCTGCCAAACGTTCATCTAATCCACATTTTCTTCTCCCTCTCCTACACAACAACTGCTGGACAAAACTCTTTTCCCTCAACTCGAAATGGATCCAAACGGTGACAAAGTCGACGGCAAGGCCCTTCCCTGGACCGAAGAAGCCAAAGTAAGTATCTGGTACTTCCCACTCATAGACACAAGGTGAATGAGGCAAAGGAGCCAATGGACGGCGGGTGTCAGTAGGAATTTGTCTATCATCGAGATGTGTGTGGGGGAGTAGTATTCCGTGATATAGGAGCATCATGCCGGGATTTCGGCCTCGGCCTGCACCTGCGACTGACGGGCATACAGTTCCAGTTCCTCATCCGCATTGTCGCTCAGCTTCGCGAGAACGGACGGTCCATCAACTGGCAGAAGATCGACATGCCAGGGCGTACTGTCAAGTCCATGCAGAATATGTGGACAAAGATAAATAAGATGATTGCGGAGGTTGAGGCGGAGAGCGGAGATGCGCCAATCAAGAGGCCAAGTCGTGGGTTCCCCCCCTATTTCTTTTCTTCTTTTCTTGTCTCCTCTGTGCGCTTCTCTCTTGGTTTCCGGCTACTTCTTGTTTTGCACCTGTTTGAAGAATTGAACGGTGCTGAGGCGCTTTCCTGCGTTGCTGGCTTGCCGTGGAGAATCGGGAACCTTATGACTGATAAGCCGGCAGCTCGCAAGAGGACCCCGAGGAAAGGTCAAAGTGTCGCAGCCTCAGAAGATGATGACGAGCGTTCGACCCCGGCAAAGTCTCCTCGGAAGGGGTTGCCCCAGAAACGTGCCTGTGAGTCCTCACTGTTCGTGGTAATAGGCAACTGGGGACTTGGGACTAATTCTGGTACAGCCACCGGTAGGGGCGGTACTGCCAAGAAGCTCAAGAAAGGAGCCGATGACATCGACGACGAAGACGACATGGTGTTCAAGCCTGAGCCCGAAGTGGATGTATGAATCTTGTATTGTAGACACTAGCTTATGAATTCAATTAGCTACGAGGGAAAATGGTTGCTTCACTAGGGGATGATCTGGGTCAGGATGGGAAAGGCCAACACGCAGACCGAGAATTGAGAGTATGAGTTGGCATGTGCTCGGCAGAGCGGTATTTGCTATTGGGACGAAATTATTCATATCGCGCGACAGATTCGTACAGGGCGGCATCAATGGGCTGTCGCACCATGGTTTGATGATAGGTTGGGTTTGTGACGAGGACGGGAAACAGAATACATGGTATGCGTGTCGTTAGCATGCAGTCGAGTTGCTAAACAGGCTTCTGCGAGTGAGAAAAAAAGTGCATTATTCATCCCCAACGGATATTCATGGACGGACTGAGACACAGATGGCCGGGGATACTTGACTCTTTTCCCCACGGCGTGCAAGAAGACAAAGTGCGCTTGTCGGGAATAAAGTGTCTCTTAACCCCTCCCTGCCCTAAAGTGTGGCCATGAGGTAGCGCCATGTCTCTCTTCGATTGTGTGGAGTAATCGATCAGAATATTGTGGTAGTAGTAGTGGTGGTGGTATGGTGTTGAGATTTGAGATTTGAGATTTGACGAGCCAGGCCCAGTCCAAATGTAGTGCTTGCACCAACTGTCGCGTGACAGCTCCAATAGCCACACGAATGACGCAGCACGACTGCAAGCCTTGCATCTAAGTAGTCGTCACCTCCATCTTTGGGCACCGGCACAAGAGCTTCCCCCGGCACACGCTGACTGCCCTTTCCCTCTCATCTATACTCCGCGTCACCATCACGCCTCAAGAAAATTACATTTACATTTGGTGTGTTTTGAACGCGACTACAACCAGACGGCACTATCGAGTCTCCAGAATGATCGACGACAGCTAAATGGGTATGTAATTTATCGTGTGAGCAACATTCAAGTCAACCGGTGGGTCTTGACTCCTGAGAAGCCGGTACTAACCGCAATAGTGTCAAGGACGCCTTGGAACTTAGCGACGATTCCGACATTGACATCGAGGTCCACCCCAGCGTCGACAAGCGGTCGTGTATCAGGGCGAAGCAGAATCGAATCCATATCAAACGACGGCAACGTAAACTCCAGATCAAAGATCTCAAATATGAAAATGCTGTCAATAATAAACTCTTGCGGCGAGTATTCGATCTGCTCCAATCTTTGGAAGCGGCCGGGCCAGGAGCTCATAGCAGAAACCCTGTCGAGATTGCATTCGAAATGAACATGGCGCTGGCTATGTGTAATCCAGAAGATGTGGTCGAGTCCGAGCAACCCTTACCTGCATATTCGAAGATGATCGCCGGGTTACTGGACAAGACGAATAAAACACTGGATGAAAGGGGCACACTGGCTGCGGAACGATTCGACAGCCTCGAGATCTGATTGCTCGATGAATCAATAAACTGGAAGAATCAATAAAGGCAGACGGAACCAAGATCGCCAGCGAGAGCTAGACGGGTTTGCAGTGTCCTTCCAAGGGATGACTTCACCAGGACATCGCGCCCAAGAGGTTTTCACAAAGGATGTTAACGAACGATTTCAACCGACAGCTAGTCAAAGAAAACGCGAAGCAACGTGCCACTAAAGATGAAGATGTAGAGTAAGTCATTTCCGAGCAGTTTACCCCCGACATGACAGCTGCACTGAAAACCGGCTTGCTAGAAGAGGCCAAAGTTCTCGGGAAGATGAGAGTTAAAGACGTCCAAGATGTAGTCGCTCTTCTAAGTGACGTGAGCTATTCCCATATCCTTTCCTAGCTTAACAACGGTTCCGCTAATGCACATGTGCGCGCCTTCTTTCGACGAAAAGGCTGGTTGCCTGAGTATAGAACCTGATATCACCGACACGACTGCAGAGGAAGGCCAGGAGCAGTTGAAGTATATTGAACAAGCCGTGGACTCTGAACTTCATATTCCAATGGATCCGCAGTGAATGAAGACTAGACTCGTAGTGACGGAAGGGATGCACTTTCACAGCGATATATCTCTGCCCATAACCCTTTGAGCCTTGGGCGATCCAGTACCTAAGAGCTTCTGCGCTGTGCGCTGTGAACCTGCGAGGGCACACTTCCCTGCAGCCTGCCTTTAATTTATGATGCCTCACACAGCTGATGGTAAAGGTGGAGGGGTGTACCGGTGCATAACTCCCGTAACAAAGAACGGGCGCTCATCCCAGGGACCCCGGGGGCTCGCCGGAGTAGCCAAAGTCCCCTTTGAGAGCTTGAATTGCATGCAGCAGCATCATATGTGCTAGGCAGGGATTTGCCAGAGACACCCTGCTCGAAATTGTCTTCCGGCAAGTCCAAGTCCGTAAAAGATGGACCAAGATTGACCTCAGGTTCCTCTAAGCGGCCCCCATCATCGGCATATGTAACATGATGGCCATACTTTGGTTTCTCCCGTATTCTCCCGTCCATATTAGGTTGGATCGAAGCGGCATCTCATCTCCAACACTGTCACGAGATTGACTCTTATGCAGCGCCATTATGGTGGCGATTCTTGGGTTGCAGTCGTTCGGGGTACGAGATTGCAGAGCAGATGGTGCACTGCACTACGAGCTTGAAGAGCGAGTTTGCAAAGATGGCGACGGGTAGAGATGAATAGCACTCGGCAAGATTGGCGATTACAGCCATGAGCCGTTTACGGGGTAGTGTGAAAGTTGAGGGCTTTCTCCAGCAAAATATATCCAATATTGGCAACAGAAATACAGTTGGCATCAGCAACAATAGCAACAATGGGTCATTTGGGGGGGGGAGGCCATGGCTCTGCATACAGGACTGGGCACTAGGTACCTAGGTACTTAGTGAACATACTAGACACTAGCAACCGTCGACCCCATTCCCCGTCCCCTGTACCGGGTTGGTCCTTCCGCACCCATCAATCACTGGCCTAACTGAACTGGTCCAGGCCATTCCCTGCACTAACATTGACCGTACCAAGCTGCCACACATGTGCACCCTGATCGAAGGTGTGGGCTGCAACAATTATCCTGCTGATCCACACCTTGTTCTTTTCCTCATCTCAAAAGCTGTATATCCTCACATCACATGGACTGACTGTCCATCCACCAGCCTTCCCCCTAGCTGGCGACCATTTCGAGCCGCCCCAACCGTTGATTCTGCTTCTAGCGCGCTACTCCTCCGTATTTGGATGCATCGTCACACCCTGTCGATTGGGAACTTCTTCACGAAAATCACGAGCCCACTGTCTCCTCCTTTCCCCCAAGAGACGTCGTCTCATTAGGAAGGAGCTGACTTCGCAACATCCGAGTTTGCAGCAAGCAAGCCGCCATCCGAGAACTATCACCGTTAGATACTAGAAAGCGATCGTTCTTTTTTAAACCCCGCCTTCTTCCAGCCTTTCTTTCCTGGTCTCTTGCGACTGTGTCGTCGCAAGATTCCCATGCCCATTTAAAAAAGCTGCCCAGCATGAATGGAACAACAGCCTCAGCGAGAGGCAAGAGAAAGACCCAAATCTCCCCCGAAAATTCACCGCCAGCTAAACGAATCATCAACGGCAAGCTGTCCCCTGGTGACAATACTCCAGATGTCGCTGAGATTGTACAATACGACGGCGAGTCAGAGAGTGATGACATTTACACCAGTGCTCCCATATACATAGGCACCCCTGGAAGCTTGAGCGAGTGGCAGGATACAATCCAAAATGTTGTGCGGAACGTTGTCGCAATTCGTTTTTGCCAAACCTGTTCTTTCGATACCGATCCAGCTTTGACGAGTGAGGCTACCGGTTTCGTCGTGGATTCGGAGCGAGGGTATGCGATTCCAAATAGTGGCCAGCACTTGCCCACATGAGATTTTTTTATTCATTCGCGTATGCTAACGGAAAATATAGATATATCCTTACAAACCGGCATGTCGTTGGCGCTGGACCTTTTTGGGGGCATTGTGTCTTTGACAACCACGAAGAAGTGGATTGCTATCCCGTTTACCGCGACCCCGTACACGATTTCGGTATTCTTCGATACGACCCCGAGGCGCTCAAATATATGATCGTTGATGGCTTAGACTTACGTCCCGACCAGGCCAAAGGTTTGTTTCTTCTTACAATAGGTGAATCAAGACTGTTGGGGAGTGGACTGACATGCTCTACCAGTTGGCGTTGAAATCCGAGTAGTTGGTAACGATGCCGGCGAAAAGCTTAGTATCCTGTCAGGCGTGATCAGCCGCCTTGACCGAAATGCTCCCGAATACGGGGAAGGCTACAGCGATTTCAATACATGCTACTACCAGGCCAATGCCGCTGCCAGTGGTGGTAGCTCCGGCAGTCCCGTTGTAGCCAAAGATGGCTCTGCTGTTGCTCTGCAGGCTGGTGGCCGCTCCGATGGCGCTTCGACTGACTACTTCCTACCACTTGATCGACCATTGCGCGCTCTTCGGTGTATCCAACAGGGAAATCCCGTCACACGTGGCGATATCCAGTGTCAGTTTCTGTTGAAGCCATTTGATGAGTGCCGTCGACTGGGTTTGCAACCTGAATGGGAGGCAGAGGTGCGGAAAGCCTTCCCTGATGAAACAAACATGCTTGTTGCCGAGATCGTTCTGCCATCTGGGCCATCAGATAGCAAAATCGAGGAAGGTGACGTCCTTGTCAAGGTGAACGGGGAGCTCATTACCCAGTTCATCAGGCTCGACGACATCTTGGATTCGAATGTAGGCGAGTCGATCAAGTTTCAATTGCAGCGTGGCGGCGAGGACATCGAGGTGGAAATCGAGGTTGGGGACTTGCACAGCATCACCCCCGACCGCTTTGTCTCAGTCGCTGGCGCGAGTTTTCACAACCTGTCCTACCAACAGGCTCGTCTCTACGCCGTTGCCGTCAAGGGGGTATATGTTTGCGAATCTGCCGGGTCTTTCAGGGTTGATAATACGGACAACGGCTGGATTGTTCAAACCATCGATCACAAGAAAGTTCCCGACCTCGACACGTTCATCCAAGTCGTCAAGGCAATTCCTGATAAAGCAAGAGTAGTGGTCACATACAAGCACCTTCGCGATTTACATACCCTTAACACGACCGTTGTATACGTGGATAGACACTGGTCGTCCAAGATGAAACAAGCAGTTCGAAATGACAAAACGGGCCTCTGGGACTTTTCCGACTTGGGGGACCCGCTGCCACCGGTTCCGCCAGTTCGTCGTTCGGCATCTTTCATCGAACTAGATCATATGCCTCATCCTGGCATCGCAGAACTGATCAAAAGCTTTGTTCACGTAAACTGCACTATGCCGGTGAAGCTGGATGGATTTCCCAAGAACCGAAGATGGGGTATGGGTCTAGTCATCGACGCTGAAAAAGGTCTCGTTTTAATTTCGAGAGCCATTGTCCCATATGATCTATGTGACATTACTGTCACTATCGCAGACTCCATCATTGTGGAGGGCAAAGTTGTTTTCCTGCACCCGCTTCAAAACTATGTCATCATCCAATATGACCCAGCTCTTGTGGATGCCCCGGTTAAGAGTGCTAGATTGAGCAGTGAGCACCTCAGCCAAGGTGCCAAAACTTACTTCCTGGGCCACAATAGAATTGGTCGTGTTGTTCACGGTGCTACAACCATCACTGAAATCACAGCTGTCGCCATTCCGGCCAACACCGGCGCTCCTCGTTACCGTGCAATCAATGTGGATGCTATTACCATTGACAGCAACCTCGGTTCTACTTGCAACAGTGGTGTTTTAGTCGCTCCTGATGGAACTGTTCAGGCTTTGTGGCTTTCATATCTCGGTGAGCGGTCTCCCTGCACCCAACGAGATGAGGAGTACTATCTCGGACTGGGGACGCCAACCTTGCTGCCTGTCATCTCTACCATTCAAAGGGGTGAGTCGCCGAGTCTGCGGTTACTGTCGGTCGAGTTCAGAGCGATTCAAATGTCTCAGGCGTCTGTTATGGGTGTTACCGACGACTGGATTAAGAAGGTGACGCAGGCCAACCGATCTCACCACCAGCTCTTCATGGTCAGCAAACGAACTTTTGAAAGAGTCAATCAGCCAGTTTCTCTGCTAGAAGGCGATATCATTTTGACTTTGAACGGCAAAATTTGCACCACAATCTCTGACTTTGACGTCATGTATTCTAATGAAGTTCTCGATGCCGTAATTGTCCGAGAGTGCGAAGAGATGCCCTTGCAGCTGGCCACCGTCCCCGCAGATGACATTGAGACCGACCATGCGGTGTCGTTTTGTGGTGCTATTCTACATCGTCCTCATCAAGCTGTCCGCCAACAGATTCGCAAACTTCACAGCGAGGTGTATGTATCTAGCAGAATCCGCGGCTCGCCAGCCTATCAGTATGGTGTTGCACCTACCAACTTCATCACACATGTGAACAAAGTGGCTACACCAGATCTGGATTCATTTATTGCTGCCACCCGAAAAATCCCTGATAATACCTGTAGGTCCTACACTGAGCCATGCACGTACCACCGCATTCTGACTATTGTATAGACTTCCGCCTAAAGGCTGTCACGTTTGATTGCGTACCGTGGGTAATAACAATGAAGAAGAACGATCACTACTTTCCCACGATGGAATGGATCAAAGACAGCAATGAAGCATGTGGATGGCGTCGTGTTACTTATGAGGGAAAAGAAATTTTCCAGGGAGAGGCTGTCGACGGTGTACTCCCTATTGCTGAAGACACAGATATGGAATGAGTTGTATGCGGTTGAAACGTGCCACTCAGGCATGATATCGATTGTCACGGTGCTTAAAAACCGTGGGTTGTAGTATTATACTGCATAGCACAGGCCGGTCGTAGTACCAGGACCTAGTGCATTGGATACAGGCGTTACAAGGCTATGAAGGAATTCATGATAATTCTTTGGAGCTAACTTACAGCTGTGGTTACGGCAGGGATGTGTATTTTCTCTTTTCCGTTTTGCTTTCGTCGTTTGGTATGATACCGTTGAACCACAGAATTGTCACCGATCTGTTACATGCAGAGTACACTAGAACGGTTTTGATTTAGCTTTTGGGGCCCCGTATGGCGGAGGCTAGTGTTTGAAAAGAATATACATGAATAGAAAGCTCCTCCTGAGCAACTGTGTCGATGGTACTGAGCTACATTTGCAGTACCATGGCTGTTGATGATCTCCGTGCATGTAATGTAGTGTGCAGGACTTATTTATGCCCACTACGGAGTACGGAGTACGGAGTAGACGATGCCAAATACTAGTGGTGGGGTAGAGCTGCCCCGCAATGAGCTTCGAGGCTAGCCAACAGCTCCGGACATCAAGTCGACCAGTGTTGCACAGCAGGCTCTGTCGCATTGCAGGTGACATTGGTAGGCAGCAGAGCTGGATTTATCCAACCTCTTCCATTCGTAATTTAGGCAACTCTTTTTTTTCTTAGCCGTGACCTCGTGCCAGGCAAGCGGTGAATCCGACACCATCCAACTTATATTATCTTTCCAAGTCGCCCGCTATGCCTCCCGCACAATCCATCCTGGTGAGCTCCAGAACCTCCCACGGGCCACGACCCCGCCATATCCATCGGTGACGCAACATGTATCCTGAAGCCATGAAGCTGACCAACACTGATTCGTCGCAGACCAAACTGAAGGTTCAGCTCAAGCTCGCAATCGCGCGACTGCGAATGGTACAGCAGCGCGATGAACAACTGGGCAAGTCTCAGCAGCGGGCAATGGCCCAACTTCTCGAAGCCGGCAAGATCGATTCCGCCACCATTCGCGTCGAGAACATTATCCGCTCCGATATCACAACCGAGCTCCATGAGATGTTGGAGCTCTACTGCGAACTATTGCTCGCCCGTGCGGGGCTAATGGAAAGTTCCGTGTGCGATCCTGGCCTAGAGGAAGCCATCAAGAGTATCATCTATGCTGCGCCAAAGACGGAAATCAAGGAACTCGCGACAGTTAGACAGCTCCTCGGGGAGAAGTACGGCAAGGAGTTTGTTCTCACAGCCATGGATAACTTAGATGGCAAGGTGAATGAAAAGGTTGTCAAAAAACTAAGTGTCGAGCCGCCAAAACAGGAACTCGTACAAGGATACTTGGAAGAGATTGCGAGAGCATATGGTGTTGACTGGCCAAAGAGGGAGAAGGTCACGCCCCCGCCGGAGCTTATTGATGGTTTCGACGAGGGCGATGACGAGGATAATCAGTCGGGAGGGCAGAAGATTCTAGCAGAGCAGTTGACGACCGGAAGAAAGCTGTCCAAGGGCGAGGAGGAGCTAAACAAGGCGACCCCGCCGCAAGGTTTTGCTGGTCCCAGGAGCCCTGTAACGGTTACGCCGCCGAGGAGGACGACGGAGAATGTGCATCCCAAGGTGACGCTGGGGTCGGTCGAGTTGAAGCCGAATAAGAGGATGGAGGCGGCGGCTAGTAGAAAGGAGCCTGAGGGGGCGGTGCCCGATATAAGTGATTTGGAGAGGAGGTTCGCGGCTTTGAAGAAGAGGTGACGGATGAATGGCACTGGGTAGTGGCAGAGACAAGGAGGCATGCGTAGTTATTTGTACCACTTGCAGGCGCAATATGCTCACAGCGTTCGTTTTCATATACAGTCAGCTTCTGGCGAGATGCTTAACAACTTGAATAAATAAGTGCCGAGCCCTTGTTATGTTGAATACTTTTAGATACTAGGTACCTAATCTATAGGTATGCATGAGTACACGTTCACAAGTCCTAGTATCTTACTTAGAGTATCGCGCGCGATATCCAAGCATTCCGATGGGCTAACAGGCTTAGCCTCCCGTTGCAAACCGTCGTGTATTCGGACCTGAAATATCTTGACATAAATATAGTTGAAGGTTCTAAGCAGTGTGCTAGGCAGCTACTGGGTACCTAGTAGATATGGACCTAGCACAAAGTCCTCATGTTGTATTGAGCAACTGTCAATGGCCGTCTGCCAGCTGGCAGGCAACTCCCTGTCTTTTCCCACACGCACCTCCTCCTCTCAACCTTTCCTTTTTTCTTACGTTCGAGACTTAAGATTGTTTGCGTTCTCGATCCGCCTTGCTGTCTGTTTATTGGCAACCCTTTGGAGTCAGCCATTTATTCTTGGGCGCTTAAACGCTCATTATGTGCAGCCATTGGTCTCCCAGAAGCATCATCGAAATGGATAGCCCAGACTGTACGCTCAATAATCTCCGAAACATCGTGGGATTCAATGGTCTTCGGGACTTCAACGATCTTGGTAAAATGAGGCTAGACACTCTTCACAGTCGGATCAGAGCCGTCAATATGAGGCTCTCACGATACAATGTCATATCCATGTGCATCATTTGGCTTCAGACCAAGGCTTTGCAGACACCGTTCTCGACACTTCCAATCGAGAGTTGGTGCACCGCCTTGGCTAACCAGCGATGCAATGAAGAGGATGTCCTTAATTTTTGGAAGTATTCTCTGGAAAATATCTGGCTCTACCATCAACGATGCGATCCAGGGTCAAGAAAAATAATGACCAGGCTTTATGAAGAAATTAAAAGTCATCTGTGTCGGGGCCAACTTTCCCCTGATGAGAAGCGAGGAGGTGGCTCCGGTGCTTATCCTCAAGACGCATTTTTAGGGAAGACTATGGATAACCACTGGGAGCCACCCCCTCCAGTCGTTAAACACTCTGTTGCTGCGGTAGGCTGCGCGGAGAAAACGATCAAACTAGGCTGGGAGCTCGGTGAGAGCCGGGATGGTGTCTCTACACATCAGACGGCAAAATCGTGCTTGGATAGAACGGAGCTCCTCAAGAAACGAATATCTGAACTTGTGCACCTTGATGAGAATCCTGGCCAGGAAAAGGAGGCACACGACCAGGCTGCCCAGAAGGGAGGCATTTTAAATAACTTGGAAGCCTCCAAGGCCCCGGGTGGTCTTAGCTTGACAAAACCTCTTGCTAAGGATATTTGTCGGAGATGTCACACGGCAGGTGAGTGTATCTAGCAATTTTAGCAACATATTCATGGCTAAACAGGTTGCCTTAGGGCATGCCATCTCTGATTGTCCCACGATCAACGACTCATCGTGGGATCCCCCTCCACATCCGAGATATATTTGCGCTATTTGCGGAGTGTCCGGCTCTCACTATGTCTGGGACTGCGAGTGGCGTCGGCCCAATACCCAATGGAGCACATACAGCAAGAGGAATCAGTTTGCTACCGAGAGGAACACGCAAGTCCCTTCTCAGGTGTCTCCTCATCCAGCAGAAGTCATGAGGGGGTATTTTCTAACAAAGCCGACGCTTACAAAACATTCTGATGATTTTTTGCCGTCGGTCAACATGGAACAGAGTAAACTGGCCCTTCGCCCTGGTGTTCGTGATGGTTTGGACTGTTGGCCACAGAGTCGCCCCAGGATGAGTATTGAATCTGAAAAGAGTCGCCAATGGAGTATTCCCCGACATG
This sequence comes from Metarhizium brunneum, assembly GCF_013426205.1. NCBI lineage: Eukaryota > Fungi > Ascomycota > Sordariomycetes > Hypocreales > Clavicipitaceae > Metarhizium > Metarhizium brunneum. The sequence continues at coordinate 7,695,578 of NC_089422.1, read as the reverse complement.
AAGTTGGTCGCTTATCCCCCTAGGAGGAGGTGAGTATAGATGATTCACGTTGTTTTCTCGGCCTAACGCCGCCTAGGACAAATGTGACTCGTTGGATGAAGAGAGAGATGCTAGAGAAACAGTGGACAACGAAGCAGGTGAAGTAGCTTGCCAAACCGCAGATGATTTTTTGTCCAGATTCGGGCTCGCACTCAAGAGGAAATTTTATCAAAAGACTTCTCCTGAAGAACTGATCAGTATAGATAATGAGCCGATGACCAAGAAGCTCAAAATAGGCCTTGAAGATGGCGAAGTATTGGATGGCAGTCATTCGTCATCCCTTTTGACCAGCGGGATACCTATCTCGGGTGCAAATGACAAAGACGGGAGCTCAGTCCCGGAACCACAACCGGGCGGTCCTGGGAGTACAGAATCGATGACTCCCGCCAGTCGTCTTGGCCGCAGCCCAAGTGTCCATGACCTGTTTCCGAATCGAGAGTGGGAGCACACTACCCATGAGGCACGGCAAACGGCAATGGAGCTGTGGCAGAGCAGCAGTGACAATATCGAACTTACTACCGGAGCCGAAAATGAGGCCCCCTTGGTCGCAGTCAAGCTGGAGGATAGTCATGGCGCCATTGACCATTCCATTGCAATTGAAGGCAATAAGAATGGTGCCGCAGCTGGCGGCATTGCGGGAGGGGAGGAACATGACAGCACTTCCTCTGTAACAAGCCTGTCTGGTTCAAACAAGCAACGTGAGGAGTGCGATGGTGTTTGGCACGTCGCTGCGTGCCAGTTGCACCACCATAACGGCGAAGCTATTTATTCTGCCAGCATGGAGGTAAAGCAGATTGGCGACACGGCTGACCCTTTAGTTGTAGCTGAAGACAAGAGCGACGCCGCGGCTGTTGGCGCTGTTGAGGAAAAGGAAGAGGGGAGCGCATCTGCGACAAAGACTCTTGTTGCAGGTGAGGAGGACAGGGGCCGAAGTAGTATTGGGCACGTCATTGCAGATAATCTGCAACGGAGTAATGTAGCTATTCAGCCCCTTGATGTCGAGGCGAAGCAGGATGGAAGCGGCTGTGGACTCTGTGATCATATCGAAGTCTTGGGTTGAAATGATGTTGAATGTAGTGATAGTCGATGAGGGCAAGGCAGAAGTAAACAACCGACAGCGTGACTGGTGTTACGCCACTGCTATTTTCCTCTCGAGAAAATTAGATAATTGAATGTAATGAAATTGACCTTAAATAACCAAGCCACCGCCCAGCAATGTCGTCCATGGTATCCCGGTTAATCCTTCCGCAACGCCCAACTCCATGATGTAACTTGAACCCTCAACAAGGGATATCGTCAAGTGCTATGCAATAAAATCTTGAAGAGGTTGGCCCTTCAGCGAAGCCAAGCCATCTCCGCCTGCATTTGTTCTCTGTCCAACCAGAAGGGACAATCACTCCAACTTGTCCAAGTGTTCTAATCTTGTCAAAACAACTTGCTTGCTTGTCTCCTCGATCTCACCGGCCAGGAAGACCTCATCCAGTATCGCATACACTTTATAAAAGTTAAAGACAAGATCCAGCTCGCACACGTTTCCGAAAAAGGCATCCAGCACCTCGACGAAGAAGTGGATGGCCTCGAGGTACGCCAGCTCGTTGTCGTTTGTGTCGACGCACGCACAGAAGAAGAGGCCGGCGTACCGGCGGTACACAATCTTGTTGTTGCGGAACTCGACGAAGTTGGATTGGTATTTCTGGTCGCGGGGCGCCACGAGCCGGTGGACCTCGCCCTTGAGCTTGATCTTTTGGTCGTCACTGTAGGGGGCGTACCATTTTGCCAGGCGGGTTTTGCCCCTGGTGAGAAGAGGTTTGCATTAGCGGATTTGGACAGGTAGTATTCTGGGGGGGAAGAAGGGGGACGAACTGGCGATTTTGGATGAGGATAAAGGACAGCATGGCGGTGGCGGGGGTTGGCCGGCTGCGTTGGACGTTGTGGATGTGGTGGTGGTGATGTGTCTGTTGTAGGGAAGGGGTTCGGAGCTTCGGTGGTTTGGCTTGAGGGGGGCGGTCGCGTGGCGGGGCGCTTGTTGGTGAAGAGCAGGTCTGAGGAGCACTGACTGTGGTTTGACGTGATTGAATATTGGCATTTCCGCAATTACTCCTGGTCGTAATGGGCCAATTGAGTCAATTGAGTGAATCGAGTCTACGGCGGCATAAGTTGGAATCTACCTGCCCAAGTAGCTGTCTAATAGCCATATAGCACACAGAAGGTTGGTATGCAGCATCTTGGCGGTCATGTCAGTTTCTACATCTTGTCTCCCGCTGTGGGTTGCCGATGGCAGGTGTAAGTGGCCCTGGAGGCTTGGTGTAACACCAGCATTTATATACAAGAGAACGCTGGTTGGTTCCTGGCATTGTATTGTACTCGGCACGCTAATACTCCGTACATTTAACGCTGAAACAGATCTCTTTGCCGAAGCAGCATCAAATACATCTATCTACTCGAAGACGCATAGGGCTGCCATTTTTAAAAGTCTCTGGATCGGCGTAGTTGTTTGGGTACCTGGGTCTTCATCCCTTGCCGGTCTCAGTCGCTCCTTCAGTTAAAATGGCTCCGTCGTCAACGGCAAGTGTGGGGAGCCATGGTCAACTGCTGTCAACTACCTAGTTCAACTTCTCGTGACCAAAGCTGCCGTTTTAGCGTAGTGTCATGACTTCACCTCACATTGTCGATCCGCCCCCAACCATCATGCCTAGGCTAAATTGATGGTACAATATAAGTCTCCTTCAGTCCCAATGCTTGAGTGGACTGCAAGACTCTTTGATTCTTGCCTTTGAGCTTGCTCCTATCAGCCTGCGGCGGCCCGCGTATTGCGTTGTAGTAGAGATTGCAAATTTTTGGTGCCAACCAAGTCTGGCCAATACCTCAAATCCTCTCGGAACATTCTCGTCGGGTCGCGATGACCGCTGCAATGGGATTCGGTTCACAAGTTCGCAAACTATGGCAGCCTCGAATCCATTCCGGAGCCTGGTCATAGCCATTTGGGGCGATTGGCAACAAAATGCATTGTGGCAGCGGATCGTCAAGTATTCCCTCGCCTGCACCATTGCCACCATCATTGCTATACTTCCTCACTTCAAAACCACGGCGACATTCTTGATACCCATGGTTGTTGTGTTTGCCCATCCTGGACAACGAATGGGTCGCATGATGGAGGAGCTGCTCATGACTCTCTTTGGGGCGCTGTTGGGCCTGTCATGGTCACTTCTCGGCTTGTACCTGTCGAGCCTCGTTCAGGATATCAATGCACCCGCAGCATATACTATCCGTGCTTTGTTTCTTCTGGTTGCTGTGTTGATTCACGGCTTTGTGAGATCTATGAGCCCGAGGCTCTTTAATTTTGTCTTGTTCCTTCTTGTTGCTGCATTGCTTACGATTCAGCTACCGAGCAACGCAACCACATCCTTATTTACAACCATTTATATACCTATTTTGCTTGGAGGTGGCGTTTTGGTGGTGGTTAATTTGGCTCTCTTTCCGGAACTATCCAGCAGTTACCTTGGTTCATCTACGATTGAGACTCTGTCGACTACCGTGGACACGTTGGCACGAGCGACTCACTGGTTTATCACACCAGGCTGTGATGCTCCTGAAGCAGCAAAAATCAGCTCAAATGCTCTCGCCACAACTTCTACAGCCAGGACCAGCAGGACCATGAATCGAGCAAGACGAAAGACCATGAGGAACATTAAAGCCTTTGCTGCAGAGTTCCCCAACCCGTTTCATACGGGCAAAAGCCAGGCAACAGTTGCTACTATGCCTGTCCACCGAACTACAATGGCTTTTCTCACAGCGCAAAAGTCCAAATTGCGTTCACAGCTCTCCCGTTGCAAAGCCGCTCAAGACGAGGTCAATTTTGAGATCTCCACCTCACCTCTACCCCCAATCGCCATGAAGCCTATCAGTGTACGCTACATGACAAGTCTTGTCCAGAACATCATTACACTCATAGGCAATTGCGAGAATAAGTTTGTGCTTGTTGGTAACGAGGACCATCTTGGCATCTTGCCAGACTATAAAGAGAGCACTGAATCGGCAACGCCAGACTTTCAAACAAGAACGGCACAACGAATCCATCCAATTAGTCCAAATAGAAGGGAAGCATCACACCACAACGAGCAGGTCAAGATCGTCAAACCAGTCAGGGAGATTGAAGCAGGCAGTTCACAGCTTCTCGAGATGACTATTCAACGTATTCGACTTCCAGTACAAGATTTCCAAAGTTCTATAAAAGAGGCAGTGAATCTACTAATAGCATGTCTTGCCTATTGTTTTGAAGTTCCAAAACTGCCCTCTGGATCGCCCGCGCCGGACGGGATACTCTTGGAAGAGATTGATTCCCGGATCGACGAGTTCTCTGCTTGCATATCCGCTTTCGATGCAGGATCTGCCCAGGCACTCAAAAAAGCCATTATGGATGAATCGGGGCGTGCAGTAGATTTCATGCCACGTATGGAGACCTTCCTTGTGTCCTCATTCATCCTTGCACTTCGCGATTCGGCGACTCAGATCCTGCACATGCTTCGACACGTAAGAACGCTTGTAGAAAAAAGACAGAGACGACGTAACAAATTTCGGGTCTGGGTTCCTCAATACAGGAATATTCGGAAATGGCTAACCTCCGGCGGTGAAGCCGATGCCATGGTTCTTCCCAAGGAAGCAAAAAAGGCAGCGCGTCAGGGACTTCAAAGTCCATCTTCCGAGGAAAAGGCCGAGCCATCAAGCGACGAAATCAAAGCTCCAGTACCGCCTAATGATGAGGAAACATGCTCTGCAGTCGCTAGTAGCCACAAGACTCAAGAGAAACAAGACTCGTTAAGCAAACCAACCCGCCGGGACAGGAAACAGTCCCCGCATGGCCGTGTTGCGCAGTTTCGAAGCACAATAGCAGACGCTTTGGAGTGGGTACAGCAGTCTGACGACGTCGAATACGCATTGAAGCTGGCAATTGCAATATTTTTGGTCACCTGGCCAGCTTTTGTTTCTTCTTCGAATGCCTGGTACAGTGAGGCAAAAGGGGTGTGGGCTCCCATGCAACTTATTCTTGTATTCGAGGTTGCCATTGGCACTTCGTTATTTGTTTTTGCCGTTCGGCTTTTTGGTGTCATCTTTGGTTGCGTTGTTGGATATCTCTCGGTGGAAATTGGACGAGGCAACCGTGTTGCTGCTGTGGTGATTCTTCTTTTTGGTATAGTTCCGTCTGCATATGTACAGGTTGCTACCAAATATGTCAAGGCAGGGATGATATCGATTGTGTCGCTGGCAGTTGTTGCTTTAGGTGAGCAATATAACACAGACGCCGCAATGTGAGTAACTAACTGACTGTATATCAGCTGCGATTAATGAAACTACTGCAGCCTCTGAAGTCTTCTACAAGCGACTTGTTGCGTTTCTAGTCGGTGGTCTGGTAGCTATGGTAGTTGAGACCCTCGTCGTGCCTGTGCGAGCCAGAGACCGCCTGGTAGAGTCCCTATCTACAGCGGTTCGCCAAGTCCAGAAGATGCAAGCCGCCGTGGCGGTTGGTATCGATGACCCAGAGCGGCCAAACTTTCGGTCTTCCAAGCTTCTGACCCGTTTTAGCCATTCTCGCGACAAAGCTCAAGGGGCACTAGCAGCAGCTGAGATGTTCTTGCCGTTTTGTCTCACTGAACCACGTCTAAAAGGGAGTTTCAAGCCATTGGCGCCGATATACAAGGAAATCATTTACGTCCTACACCAGATCATCGACCGCATGGATAACGTGGTCCAACTCCGCAGAGTGTATGGTTCATCCATCTTGGAGGACTTGAACCCGAAAGTGTACACGTACCGTAGAAACGTTGCCGCGAGCAGCACTTTGATCCTGTTTTCAGTGCATGAGGCGCTAACTACGTGGCTTCCACTACCTCAATTCCTTCCATCGGCTCGTCTGGCTCAATTAAGGCTCATCAGTCGTATCCGAGAGCTCTTGATAGCGCAAAGCCCAAAGGGACCGAAACCAAACATACTTGCGTACCACCGCCGAAGGCCCAATCTCGATGAGGACACTGCAAGTCTAATAACCCAACACAAGTTTCTATCTTGGAATGCCAGCACATCTGGTCAAATGGAGATAATTGAGTATCTTGAAGAGCTAGTAGAACTGGTAAAGTTGTTGGTTGGTGTTAATGCCTTCCGAAGCGGTTTGCTGGAGCGGCCGCAATATCGGCAGTATATTCGACAGCTGGAGACTGAACAAGATGAGGACTTGGACAGGGCTTTGTCCAAAAGTTCACATGCTTCTACTCGAGTAGATGGTGAGGGGGGTGGCCTAGAATTGGAGACGCTCAGAAGACGGGCAACCGCAACAGGGTCACAAGGCATTAGCCAGCCGTTAGGACTAAGTCAAGTGGAAGGCGAGCCAGGTCGTGGAACCGATGACTCGGAGGATGAAGACGAAGCCATACCAAGAAGTCTACAGCGAGTTGGGGCAAGATTAATGAGAGACGATACGGTAGTAAGGAGACGACGCTTTACAGTTGGCCACAGCGCATAGCATAGCAAAAAGTTCAAAAAGCTCATTCCTTGATATTCATCAAGGCGGATCCCACGCTACCTGCTGTGGTCGTTGAAACCATATATAGGTGTTCAAGACATGTCCAAAAGTGTCAGGCGCCAATGCAATGCTTCTCCGTGGTACATCATTCAGACCAAAGTCATTACCAAACCAACGCCAACAAGCCCAAGCCACCACCCAAGGTAGAAATACAGTCGAACAAAATACAAAGCCGCCAGAGGCGAGCCGCAACAGCCTCAAATGATGTTTAGAGGTGTCTTCTGCACAATCCTGGTCCCATTCAGCATAGCCCTCGTCTTCTTGGGCCACTGCTGGAAGCGTCTAAACGCTTCCTGGACGTGCCTGGGCTCGACGGGGGTCTTGCCCTCGCTCGGCGGATCAAACAGTCCCCCAAGCTGCAGCTTCCTCTTCTTGGTCCCCGCATTGTCCGCGCCGCTCTGCGCCCTCGCCGTGTCTTCCTGCTCCTTGACCTTGAGCGCCACCTCGGTCAAGGTGGCCACCATCTCGAACGTCAGGAAGCCCAAGATGTCGACAATATCGTCCGACGGCTTGCTGTCCGTCACGATGCCGAAGCCGGCCCACTCCCTGAAGCGCTTGCCCTTTCGCCATGTAAACGAGGCCTGGCGGTACTCGGACCACGTGACGTATTCCTCCTTGGTCATGGCCTTTGTGCGCTCGTCGGCCTTGCGCAGGCGCTGGAGCGTAATGTAGTTCATCTCCTCCTCTTCTTCGTCCTCCTCGTCGTCGCGCTCGGGGACCTCGACGGAGTAGAAGGATGCCGGCTCCCAGGGCAGGCCGACCTTGGCCTTTTTGTTCTTCTTGGCCGCCTCGTCGACGGGGCCGCCGGGGACGACGGCGTCGTCGCCACCTGCGAGGTCCGCGTCGGCGCCCTTGTCGTCGGAGTCTTTGACGTTTTTGCGCACGTCTTTCCAGGAGAGGAACGTGCGGAGGCGGCTGACTTTGGCTTGGTCGTGGCGGATTTGGAAAATGAGATCGTTTGTCGATATGGATTTGGAGCCGCGCCGGGAGGCGAGTTCGGTGCAGTTGCGGAGCTGGGGAGAGGCGTTGCCGATGAGCGTTGTATTTCGGAATAGGAAGGGTATGAGGGGGGGATTAGCGCGATGCTGTTGCTTACCAGTTCTATCACTTGTTGGCGGACAATGTCTTCGATGATGCTAGTAGTTTCGACTGAGGGTTCGCCGGTTTCGCCAGAGACGTACATCATCTGCCGGGGTTAGCGGCTTTTTTCCTCTCGCACATCTCGGCATCTTGGAAGGCCGTGATATGTTTTGGAGATGTGGTACCTGACTGATTTCTTGGCGGTATTTGTACGCCTTGTTGTCCCTGGAGTCGGCCATCCTTGCGACTCAACGTCTACCGAGGAAACAAGGATGGATGACTTGAGGCGGCTGAGGTGATGAAGTGCTCGACCTGTCTACCCTGCTATGGATGTGAGATATACAAGGATGGATGCCTGATCGCGTCACAATTTGGTGATGAATTTTGGAGTTTCAATTATATGCGAGGCTGGTGAAAGACGTGCGCAATGAGCGCTGGACTGAACGGCGACGGAGAGCGAGAGTGAGAGTGAGAGTGAGCGTGAGGCTTTGTATCCAAAGGTGTCTTTGGTACAAGCGGTCAGAACGAGACTAAGAGAGGGCACCCCCCAAAAATTAGCTGGACGGATTGCTAGTTGAAGCAAGGTATACGAGGCCGCAGCGATGTATGTGTCGTTGGCAATAAGTTATGGGAAGGTTTAGTTTGTCGCGAACTCGGAGCGAGAGATCACCGCACGGGTACACGTGACCCACTTTCCGAGTTCAAGGTTGAAGGTTGACCGCATTGACGCCATCTCTTGACTTTCCAATTATGGAATCGAAGATGCCGTTTCGAATTTCCAACTGTATTTGAGTCGAATTTACCATTTTTATTATTATTCATTTTTGACCTTGAATTTCTGCGGATTGATTCCTATCGGCCAAGGGACCAAATGTAGCACCCCTAGCACCCCAGACCACCACATAATGCGCCGCCAGGAGCTTCCATTCTTCGACTTCGTCCAGCCCCTCTAAACAATCTACTCTCTCCCTCTCCTTCTCATCAACCCACTTATCCCACGTATTTTCAATCGTGGCATACCCAACACTGTCGAATCCCGAGTGCCGCAACCTTGCCAGTTGCCCTTGCTGGTCTTTATACGTCTGCAGAGAAGGCATGTAAATGTGTCGAGCTTTGAGATTAGAAACCATCATGTCGCCAAATGCGTCATGCAGCGGCATCGGTTCATACAACAATGCCGCGAGGCTATGAATCTTGGAGCTGAAAAAGTTTAAAACATTTTCAGAGTCTTGCTGCGTCAGATAGCAGAGGCAGCATTCAGACAAGAGCAGGGTTGGCACGTCGCTGCGAATGTGGGACGGCAGCTCTGTGATGGACTCGGATATGCTGCGCAGATCTAATGCGTGGCAGTGATACTCGCCGCCCTTTGAAGGCTCGGCGCTCCATGATCCGCCGTCGTGAATGCTCAGGTCCTTGAATATGCGATGTAGTCCGGGTGATGATTGGGTGATGGCCAACTTGCGCCGGCATGTAGGCTCAAAGTCCACTTCGTGATAAATGAGATTTTGGGCGCCAGGCTTTTGCAGCATGTGCAGTGGTCTTGTGTCTGTTCCAGCGCCAAGCGATATCACTTGCTTCAGCGAGGGCCCGTTGTGTGAGAGGAAGGCGTCTACCATGGCATCTAGGGACTTGGTTCGCATATAGGTGCCTGTATGACCATCAGTATCTGTTCGTATGGACGTTATGGCGGTCTTGGTGCCGCGGTACAGACCTCGATTGATAATGGGCAGCCGTCTTGTCGGAGGCCCGGTTACGAAGAACCGCGCATAGGGATCTTCCAGGTAGCCCAGTTCGACGGCACTCAGCCGTGACACAGCCGCATCGGTATCTGTGCCCTGAATAGTGGCATCTGGAGATACTCCTGTGGATGAGGCCGATGGACCAGCCTGGCGTCTTCCCCTGCCTCCACGGCCTCCGCCGCGACCGCTGCCCCTCAGGGAAAGGAGATTCGGTATGGATGGAGCAGCCATCTGCCGTGAACAGCTGCAGTTGCAGTCTGGCAGGAATACGGATGGCAATTTACGTTGGCTTGGTCTGGGCAGGCACGGCGGAGCGAGAGGCTCTCCGGGGCCGCAACGCGCTTGCAGCAGGAAGGAGCGGCGCAAGTGGTCTGGTGGCAGTTGCGCCGTAACTTGGCAGGTTTTGACCACTGATCAGCAGTGATCACCGATGGCTGCCCCACCACTGGCAGACCATCAAATTGCTTTACATACTAAGTACATAAAGTACATACATGCAATCGAGTTATGTACTCTACAGGTTGCCAGAGCCATCCACAGCTGCCAGGCATTTTAATATCATTACTCATCTCATACAATCTCGCCCAGCGTCCACGGCTTATTCCTTCCAAACAAGAAGAGTACATAACAGCGGATACTCTTGTAGGCTGCGCCATCCATCATCGTCGCCCTGGAGGCCAATCTCCTCTCGCCATGTTTCGCCCAGAAACTCGCAATTCTGCCACACAATTCTCCCCGCCATCCCTCCAACACGGGCCGCCTGTTCATAGAGGCTCTTTTTGAGATGAAATGTCCCAAATTCAACCTTGCTATCTGGCGAAACAGAGCCAAACACTCTGATAGGGAAGCCAATCCCCCTCGGAAGCACGTTGCCGAATTTGTAATGAACACCCGTTTGAGCCCAGGCGCTGTTGTTCACGCCAGAGGCGAAAGATTCCAAGTCATCCGTGGGGTGCATGCATATGCCGATAAAGACTCCGTTGGAGTTTAGATTCGCGGATATGGTGCGGAACATGGATGCCAACTGATCCAGGTTGCTGGCGTAGTTGAGAAACCAGGCGCCAGAAACCACATCAAATCCATTATTCTCGGCGCTATATTCTTGTGGAATGAGTCCATTGCCCTGCACAAATCGAGCTTGAGACGCGTATGGTGTCTCGGCTATTCGAGCCTCGGCCGCATTTACCATTGGGGACGATATGTCGACGCCCACGACGAAACTGGCCCCCCATTCAAGAAGGAGACTGGAGTAGAATCCGGTTCCGCATGCTAGGTCAAGGACCTTTGTGCCGTGGCGTTGGAGGAACGGCTCAATGTGCTTGCGAAAATTGAACTGCTCGAGTTTGTTGAAGGGCGTCTTCTTGATGACATCATACTGCGTTCCGATAGCATCATACTGAGCCATGTTCTGAAAATATCACGACGGCAACTTTCTGATGATGGCGACCACGCCAGACGGGGACAGGCAAGAGGAAAGGTGCAATACGCAGAATGGTAAAAACGAAGAAGAGCAGCAGCCAGAAGGTTTATTTATCACCTAGATTTGGAACAAGCGGAGTGTTGAAGAGGAATGGTCTCGCACCCGATTGGCACCAAGGTGTAACGTAATAGAAATCATCACGTATGTATTATGAGTCTCCTTGCAATAAAGCGCCATGACGGTGGATCGAGGGGCGGCATACGGGAAATTCGCCTCTCGCTATAAAGGCAGCAACTTGAAATAGCACGAGGCGGTGGACGCGAAGTTCCAGAAAGAAAAGAAACGCAAACCTTGGGGCCGTCGGCAGTCCAAGGCAGGCTCTGATCTAAAGATGGTTTCTTAGAGTGACAAATGGTGTCGGGGAATAGAGACCCCCCAGGCCAACCATTGTTTGTTGGTCAAGTCAAAACCTCGCTACGGTGCCGTCAGAACGGCTGGACTTTTGAGGATGAAATCCTTCGCAAATATTTGTCTTGGAGCCGTGCATCTCGGCCGTTAAAATGCCCCGGGGCATCGCACAGAGACCCTTGTCACTTACGGGGACTCAATCGGCGCGAGCATGGTGTGAAGACGCTCAAATTCCAAGCCCCAGTATTGGTCACGTCTCGAGTACTAGTAGTTACTTCGTACTGTGATTCTGTGAATGTGTGTGTGGCCTCGGCGGCGGCGGCGGCACCCACTGGCGGCTACCGAGTACCTGGCCATTGTTAGTACGAAACACAGCATTTGTACACACGACGAAAGATAATAAAGCAGACCGTACGCTGTTTGTTTCGGCCACCTGGCAGACTCGCCACTGGGTCGTGGCCCGCCGAAATAAAAAGGCTCACTGCCTGATTGTTCCGCATTGATTATCGACGCCGCGACGGGGCGAGAGGCGAAGCTGTTCGTATCACACACACTTGTAACATGTTGGCCCAGGACGAAACAGTGGCCTGCGCAACTCCATTGGCCCTCGATCCTTGGTCAGTCAGCTTCCAGGCATTAACAACGGATTGGGAAACGGCCGGAGTGGATGCAGGGGGCAGTGATGATGAATGAATGAATGAATGAATGAGGCTGAACTCGTACTCCGTACTCGTGCCAGGCTCCAGCATCCCGCGGCCAACTGTTCTCAAGCTGCCGCTCTTCATATCAACGCCGCCCCGCATCTCCTTCCTCCATGTCGCTTCCGCCATAATCCTGGATTCTCACCATTGATTTTCATTTCATGTGTTAAAAAACCATTCCTGCATCCGTTTGCAGTTTATCTCAACAGCTTCTAGATCTCTTTTGTCGTCATTTTTTTTTTCAGCTCTCTCCCTTTCCCTGCCGGCATCAAGGTCGGCGTCCCACCCACCATGCAGTTCCACGTCAAACGCACCCTCGAGGGCGGTCATGATATCAGAGGCTACGAGCTGCCCTCATGGGCGCTGCTCGTCTTTCTCGTCGACATCTTGGCTCTGATTCCCGTCTTTCTCCTTGTAAGTTGATTCTGCGAATAGCTCATGAGCCGAGTCGACCGGTTCTGCACGGCTCCGTCGATACCGCTTTGCAGCCTCGCCGTTGCCACCAAACGTGGCCCATCATGTCCTGACACGAATCTCCTCAACAGTTCCAGTACACCTTCAAGCTGGTCTACCCCGTCTTTGCCATGGTAGAAGATGAGAACCCGCCCGCCTACGAACCCGTTCCTCTCGATCAGTCAGTGTCCGGCGGCGAAGAGGGCGTCGCGCGCAACAGCTTCAAGCCCACCAACGGCCGCCCTCGCACCGTTACGTCGTCCTTCCGCGCCATCAACCGCCTCCTCATGGCCAACGGCGGCGTCGCGGCCAACTTTCGCGGCTTCTTCTGCTACCTCGCCCAGGTCCTCCTGACCACCCTCCTCATGGGCATCTTCACCGGCACCTTTGGCGGCTACCTCTTCCCCGTCGCCACTCTCCTCGCCTCCCTGGCCCTGGTCCAGTACAGCACCGCCTGGGTTCACATCGTCATTTCCGAGCCGTCGCCTCTGCCCTTTTGGTCCCGCCTGCCTCCCTTCCGGCGCACCTTCGAAGCCACCTGGCAGGCCGTCACGATTTTCTGGTTCGCCAGCGAGGTCACGCGCTTCGTCCCCGTCATCATGGCCCTCGTCCTCGGCATCACGATGCCCCAGGGCGGCTTCAACGAGCCCCTGGACATGGACGCCCTCGGCCCCGGCTTCTTCGCCAAGTCCCTCGTCGTCTCTGTCGTCACCGTTGCCGCGTCCGTCTTCGTCATCATCCCCGCCTACGTCGTCCTCGTCCGCGTCCAGGCCTCCCTCTTGCCCGTCGAGCAGAGCACCATTATCCCCTTTGACCGCTCCTTCGAGGGCAAGGTCGAGCCCGAGGTCGTTGGCGGCAAGGGCTACGCCACCGTCTCCGACGCGTGGACTACCTTTAGCAAGACTTCGTGGCGCCGCCTCTTGATTCTCTACGTCAAGATGTTCTGCCTGAGCCTGGCTGCCATGGCTTTGTTTGTCGCCGTTCTGGTGCCCCAAACCATCTTCATTGCCAAGCACAGCAAGGAAGTGCGCTAAGTCGTGACAATCAAGCCTGATAGGGACAGCGTAGAATTAGGACCCTTGCACGGCGCTACATGTGCCTTGCCTGCGCTAGGGGGCGGCTGTGCTTATGAACATTACGATATTCTACTCTATTCCTGTTGTTTTCTGAAACCCACCATCAGTCGCATTACAAAGAGCGTTTCTTCTTTTTTTTCTTTTTCCCTCACTTGGTATTTTTATTGAAACAATATACAAAGCATATCGTCAGTCGTTGCAACTCATCGTATATAATTCAAGACATGTCGCAAGTATGTTTCAAAAGTGTTGTATTTACTTGTGCATATGTAGTGAGTCCACACGTGAGCTCTACAATCATAAACTGTCCATCAACCAACTCCATCTTCAAAGCTCCATCAAGTACCCATGACTCCGCTTCTCATCCTTTCTTTTCAGCCCTTTCTCAGGGCGACGCCTTTGTCCAAATGTTTCTTTCCTCTTTGCTCTTCCATTGAACATGCCTTGTCCTTCTTTCTCAAAGGCCCGTTCCGTCATAAATCCAATCGTGATTGCCACCCAGTTTATCTATGTTGTAGAGGGGCGAAGGAGTTGGGAAGGGGAGGGGGGTGGGGGTGTTTTTCGTGCAATTCTTGCACTTTACCTCGCGGAAGAGGTAAATGTGGTAAATAACATAACGAACAAGGGAAGTTTGGTCAAAATAACAAAGAAAAGCCCATTGGGAATACCATAATGTTGCTAAAGGGAGGCGTATCAACGTGTGAGAGGACATGGGAATCGTCTTTTGCTTGCAATATATCAACTGAGTGTCATGGGGTATGTTTGGTGTAATCTAATCGTAATATCTACTCGTTAACGCCCTGTCAAGAAGCAAAATGACGTGCAAGATTACGACTTGTTGAAAAACCAGCTACTTCGCTTGTTTGTGGCACCCTCGTTCTGCAGCGACTGAATAGTAGGAACGTTGGGCCCGTCGCCGCCGCCGCCGCGGAGGGGCTTGGCGATACGGCTGCCAGCGGCAGAGAAGCTGAAGCCACCGGTGGTGGCATTGAGACCCTTCGTGCTGCCGGCCTTGGCTGCCTCGAGGCGTTCTTTGACGGAGGCGAGTTGAACCTCGAACCTAATGAAGTAAGGCGTCAGTTACCAACGTTATCATAGATGGACGGATACATTTGGCGGCTACATACTTATGGTTGGCGGCTGCCATCTTCTCTTGGCTGTCTTGCAGCAAGCTTTCCAGGCTCTGGATGCGCTCGTTCCTTGCAATGAGCTTACGCTCCGCAATAGCAACCTCCTTCTTAAGAGCAGAGTTCTGTTCAACGAGCTGGCGCTGGACCTGAGTAAGCTGCTCAAGGTTCCTCTCTAGGAAAGCCATCTTCTTCTGCTGTGCCCGGTTGTTGGATGACCGGAGCACATTGTTGTACTGCTCACGAGTCTCATCCAGTGAGATCTCAAGCTCCACAACACGCTCACAGCGGTTCTGCAAATCTCGCATGAGACTCTTCTTCATGACATCAAACTCGGCAATCTGTTGCTGGATAGTCTTGCCGTTGGTTACAGGGGTAGCGCCGCTGCCGGCCTTGACCTGTTGCTGGAGGTCCTCGATCAAGGTCTTCATCCTCGAGTTCTCAGCCGCCTTTTGAGCGGCATCGGCCTTCAGCTCGTCAATAAGCTCGACTTGAGTCGTTTGTCGGTTAGCATAGGCGTGCTCCAGGCGGGCCTTCACCTCTTCAACATCGCTCTCGCTGAGGTTCTTTGTCAGAAGATCTTCATACTGCTGCTGCATAGCCTCCAGCCTCTCTTCTAGTTCGTGCCTCCTTCGAGAGTCCATTTCGCCGGATGATGAGCCAAACATTGATAATTCTGCCTGTCTGACAATGCCTTGCGTCTCCACAAGCTTGGTGCGAAGATCTCGAAATTCATCCGGTGCAATGTTGTTGCCCACCGAACTGATCTCGTGTAGCTTCTCAATGTGTTGAATAGCCTCGCTAATGGATCGCTCATTGTCGCTGAAAACATCGCTCCCAAGATCAAAACCAGCCATCATCTTGGCCATCTTCTCAGCCTTGCGTTTCTCCTTCTCATCAAAGGCTGCACCTGTTTCCTTGGCATTCATCTTGATATCAAGCAGTTGCTGCTTCACATCATCCAGCTCCGTCGTCAATTCCGAGTTGGCCTCCTTCAAGGCATCCATGGTAATCTGCGCCTCCTTGCTCTCAAACGTCAAGCGCTCGAGTTGCATCTTGAATTCGTTCGTCTCCGTTGTGAGTCGTTCGTTCTCTTTACCCAGTCTGCTGTCGTGCTCCTTGAGGTAGGCCATCTCCTCCTTGGTGTCGCGCAAGGTCTTCTCCGCCAGCGTCACCTGGGACTCCTTCTCAGCCAGCTGATCTTGGAGCTCATTTTCACGGCGCAAGAACTCTTCGCGTTCATCCTTTTCCAATGTCAAACTCGGGGTTGAAGCGCGGTCGGTAGCAGCAGGCGTTTCTGCTCGGCTCTCGGCTGTGAGTCTAGATGGGGTGGAAGGACGGGGAGTTCTGGGCTCCGTCCTTGCGCCAACAATACCGTCGCCGGGCTGTGCCCATTTGTCCTTGGGGACCGATTCTCCAGAGCGCCATAGCTGAACTTCCCCTTCGAGTGTAGAAATATAGTTCTCGAAGTTTGTGACTTGACCTTGGGCCTTCTTGAGCAGCAGCTTGAGCTCGGCGGGGCTGAGTTCGGCATTGACCTTTGCCTTGTTCTTGATGGACTTTGCTCTTGTACCGAATCGTAGTGTGCTCAGCGTTTCGGCATCGTTATAACTGCTCGGCGAGCAGTTAATGATGAGGGTGGTCCGGCTGTTGCCACCCAAGGATTCTTGCAAAATTCTCGTCAATTTAGAGTCTCGGTACGGAATGTGAGATGATTTGCCGTCGGTCAAAGCATTGATGACCATGCCCAAGGCACTCAAACTCTTGTTAATTTTCTTGGCTTCTTCGAGCGTTTGTCCACTGGCGCCCGTCTTTCCTACCTTTTCACTGCCTGCCAAGTCAACCAAGAAAAGCTGGCCGCTCTTCGCCGAACCTGTCTCGACATTCTTCTGGGTGATAGTTATAACGAAGATGGAGTGCGATCGTGAGGACTCCTGGTTCATGTTGGTAGCGGCCACAGCTCGGGCGTTTCCTCCCCTCCTCATGACTTCGTAGACTTCTTGCACGCTCGATACGTAAATTTCGAGCAAGCCCTTGACATAGACGCCACGGTTCTTCTCCTCATGAACGGGTAGGTTGTCGTTCTGGGGGGCCAAGAGATCTCGAATTCTTTCCATGTAAATCTCCATATAGCTGACACGCACGGTATATTCTATTGTGCTGGGGCTAGACATGATGCTGGCGAAGATCTGTTCAACAATTCGCGGGATGACGCCTCGTCCGTCGTCGTCGTCGATATTCGTGCCCATCATGGTGTACGATTTGCCGGCACCAGTCTGGCCATAGGCAAAGACGGTTCCGTTGTAGCCATTCAAGATGTCGTCTACGGTGGGTCGGATGGAGAAGTCGAAGATGTCCTGCTGCTTACATGCCATGTCGAATACTCTATCAAAGGTGAATCCCCCTTGAGCCTCTTTGGACTGTATACACTGTCAGCTAGGTCCACGAATACAAGACTTTTGGGCAAAGGCGGCAAGGGCCAGTCGTCAGGCACCATTGACAAGACGAGGGGAGGGGTTCCATACGTCGAGGGAACATGAATCCTCGGAGCTAAAGGTGACGATGGGTTTTCCACCCGACTCCAGCTCGATCCGGTTTTGGGGCCGGAATCGGGCCACAACTTTGATGCTATTCGCAGACATTCTGACGGTGGTATTCGTGCCGCGGTGTTGTTGTGATCATGGACCACGCCCCTCGTGATGGACTCTGGAGGCACGCAGGTCAGGGGCGGTGGGCACGGGCAACGCGCGAAATGCAGCGACCCCAAACGAATAAGGCGAAGCAGCCTCCAAAAGAAGGGCGATTCCGGGTAGAAGACGAGAGCCGCACAAAGGGATTGATGCTCCTCAAAGCGAGCGGACGTGTCTTTGCAGTGCAAAAACAACGACTGCCTCGGCGGTTGGTTAGATCAACAACATACAGGGCAAGGTTAGGGCCTTGTGTTGGTGAGGGACGCGCTTTGGGGCGGTCGAGCTTGTGGTTTACGTACCTGTACCTGAACCACAGCCATCCATGCGCGGTCGCCAGATGCGGTTTAGCGTGCTCGCCGCCCTGAGGCCTCTACCTCGGAGTCTTTCTTGATGGCCAAAATTGAACCACGCACACTCAAACACTCAGATCTCGGCTTGCCGGAGACCATCATCAAAGGCAGCGTGAACACCGCGTGAAACGTTAAGCAGCCCACTTGGAATAACTCTTTGTCACGTCAGGTCTTGTTTTAAAGACACAAAAGCATCGTCCCATCTACCGAGGGAATTGAGAGACGTTGGCTGTCTGTCGAGTACATGCGTGCATACGAAATACTCGATAAAGAATTTGATTGTATACTACCTCGCGCTCGCCTCGCATGGCTCATCCATCAATCATGGGTACTCCGTACACGGTAACTACTAGTTCATATCTAAGCCATGACGCGGCCACGCCACCATAGGCGCCGACACACACAATGTCTTGACCGCTGTTCGCAACGATACGAAAATGGGCTAGCAGATGCGTTCCACTTTGAAGCTTGTCTACTCTGATAATTTTTCTAGATATGGGTCTTTCGTCTTGAGCGGTAGGCGGTTGCTATCATCCAAGGCATTGTCGCACAGACTGTTCTGGCCAAACAGTGCCCTTGTGCCCTTCTGCCCTCGATTACAATTTCGAGACTGTCGGCCACTGTAGCGAGATGCTCGTGTGCCTGGCCCGCAGACTCGTTCATGTTGCCATTATCTACATGTCGTGGAGAGCCTGGCGCATAGCTGATAGAGTTTCGACGAGCGGCGGGAATGGCGTTCTGCTAAAGCAGCGTTGCGACTCGATGGCCCAGGTGCTTACCCAGGCACCCAAGTACATGTACAGAGCAGTGACTTTTTTCTGCGCACTCACATGCACATGTACAGTATATATGCGCCGAAAGCAAGGGTCCTTCTTGTCTTTTCAAATCGCGGGGGCGTTTCAATGTCGCACGATGCGCGCCCGGAGTAGTGCGCGCAGAACGCCAGTGTCTCAACGGCCATTCTGGGCCACGCCAAGACCTCGATTTGATATTCTGCCGTTACAGCAGCCAGATTTTAGTGGTCGTTCTTGGCTTTAATCAAAAATATTGGGGATAGAACGAAACAGCTTGTGAACTGCCTTGTAGCATGACTTCGACTAGTAGTCGTACGGAATTTGGCCATGGTCCCGCAATTGTCCGACTCAATACTCAGCCAATTCCGGCTGGTGAAGACTCTAGGAGTATCAACCGACCTGCTTCGGAGCTTGCTTGGTTCGCACTACGGCGCTTCCTCGAACAGCAAATTGCAGTGGGCTGCCTCCTGTGCGCCCTTCATGCAGTTGTTAGACCCCGTACGGAGTACTCCGACCGTAAATAACGTCAAAATTAGGTCCACATGCGCTATAAAGTACATACTTGTAAGCGCTTTTTATGGTACCATCATGCACCAGCACCGGCGAAACGCAAAGGGCCAAGACTGTGTCTGATAAATGACTAAAAATGCCTTCATGCTATCTGATATGCAGTTCCCTTGGTATAATCAGTCCAACACCATACACCAAAAACGCCTGCCAAGCCATGTCCACCTCCTTCACAATTCGGCCGTCCCCTAGATGAGCCGACAAGAGGAATACTTGCAGTGAGTATTTCATAGCCGGAATGTATCTGAGATGCCCACATATAGATTCGACCTATGCCCATCCGTCCCTGGCCAACCTTGAACCTCGTGCACCAGTCACTAGTCCTCCCAACTTTTCTCGACGGTTTCTCTCACCCTCTTTGTATATTCTTTGCGATTGTCTTTGTATAAATTCGAAGCTTCGACATTCGCTGGTGACCCAGTGTTCGGATCGTTGAGCAAACTGACCAAGAAAAACGTTAGTACATGTCGTGCAGCTTTACAGTCAAGTCACATCCACTTGTCTTCTCGTCACACGGAAAGCATACCTTTGAATACTCGTCAAGACAGCCGCAACGTCATATGTCGGACTCCAGCGGTTTTGAAGGATATCAAGACACAGTTCTCCAGTCGCATACACGTTCGGGTGGAACATTTGACTGATGAATTTGACTTGTGGCGGCTTGTTGGGATACTGTTCTTCAAATTGCATAACCAGTCGAAAAGTTCCATCTTCGAACGGCGTATCAGCAGGTCCAATAATGACGGCATTCCTACATCAAGACGTGGTCAGCAGCGGGCTAGGCGTCGGGATGTTTGACCGCGGCCATCGATCGTGAATGATGGTGACGTACCATGTCATCACATTATCAGGGATAGGGGAAGCGGAAACTCCTGCAGGAGGATCTGTCTGCATGCGCTGCAGAGCAAGAGTCAGTACTTGATGCTAAATGAAGCATATAATGACAAGCGAGTGGCAAACCTTGAAGTCACGCATCAGACGACGCCTTGCTGCGGTAGACATGGTATGATCGGCCCAGCTTTGGAGCTGGTTATGTGCAAAGGGAGAGGTGAGGCGGCGTTATGCAAGTAGAGGTCTCGACGATGAGGTGCGACGCAAGCAAGACACTTTCCAGCTAGTGTCTCGTCCCAACAGCTTGAGGCTTGACGGAGACTTTGACAGGCTGGACGGGATGTGAACAGAGAATAAATGGGGTTTGGTCATCGATGAAATGGGCTGCTGAATGGGCTTCCAAGGCAGGACCTGAACCGCCCCAATATCGGCGGCCTGCCAATCACGCAGCATCAAGTCCCAGGCCAATCATAGTGCTGCCTGAGATTCGAAGGCACAGCTGAATCGGACAGAATGTATCACGTGACAAGACTTCGACGGCCCTGTCGCACGCGTGTGGTCGCAAGACCGAATGAACAATTGTCAACCGGAGGCAAGCAATGCACACTGCGGCCAAATTCTCCTCATCGCAGGCCGCTCGACACAAACGGCAGCTCGATGCAAATGCCAGTTCAGGCTCGCAGCCGGATGCGACGTCATGCTGCTGGCTACTTACATAAGTAAGCTGTGCCGTGTTCCGCGCCATGCCAGGCGAAGGCGCATCTTGCTTTTGGTGTCGGAAATTCTCCACCTCGGTTCCGTCGCTGGCTTCCTAAGTCATTCCAGGTCGATCTGTTCCTTCCCCGGAATGCCGGACTCCCCCGCTCTAAGCCGAAGCGTACCGAGCTAGCCACCTAGAATGGCACCCTCACTAAATATCTAACCGTCGCCCAGTCGTCCGACGAGTCTGAGCTTCTTTTGTGTTTTTCCTTCTGAAGCTGCCTCCTGCCACTCACGATATTCTTGGCCTGGCCAATTACACCATTTGGCTCGCTTCGCTCTTCCACAATGTCTGTTGCACAGCTCAGATCGCCACGCCTGGCCAACCAGCTGGCCCGACATGTGAAAGCGGCTCGCCACTTTTCCACCAGCGCTGCTTTGCGTAAGGAGCTCCAGGATGCTTATATCCTCAGTGCTTCCAGAACGCCAACGGCCAAGGTTAGAGTCTAGCTTCTCACTCACATGTTATTCCCGATGTGTTCCAGCCTGAAACTAACTAGACCCTGCCTAGTTCAATGGCTCATTCTTGACTGTGCCTGCTCCCAAACTGGGTGCTGCTGCCATCAAATCCGCCGTCGAGAAGTCTAAGGTTCCTGTCGAAAAGATCACTGATGTCTACATGGGAAATGTCTTGCAGGGCTCGGTTGGCCAGGCTCCTGCGCGTCAGGCCGCAATCTTTGCTGGTCTTCCCGAGTCCATTGAGGCGACCACCATCAACAAGGTCTGCGCTTCCGGTCTGAAGGCCGTTGCCATGGCCGCGCAGAACATCCAAATGGGCCTGACGGAGGCCCAAATTGCCGGCGGCATGGAGAACATGTCCCAGGTTCCTCTCTACTTGCCCCGCGCCAGTGGACTTCCTGCCTTTGGCCATGTCAAGATGGAGGACGGTCTGATCAAGGATGGTTTGACTGATGTCTACCAGCAATTCCACATGGGCAACTGTGCCGAGAACACTGTCAAAAACCACAACATCACTCGCGAAGAGCAGGATGCTTACGCAATCCAGTCCTACAAGAACGCACAAAAGGCCTGGGCAGACAAGGCCTTTGCCGACGAGATTGTTCCCGTCACAGTTCCAGGCCGAAAGGGCGACAAAATCATCGACACCGACGAGGGCTTCCTCGACGTCAAGATTGAGAAGATTCCCACTCTCAAGCCTGCCTTTGTCCGTGACGGAAGCGGCACCGTTACTGCTGCCAACTCATCCACCCTGAACGACGGTGCTAGTGCTCTGGTTTTGGGCAGCAAGACCATCGCACAGGAATACGGGACCGGCTCCCGAGTCCTTGCCAAGATCTGCAGCTATGCCGATGCTGCCATGGCTCCTATTGACTTCCCTATTGCTCCTGCCAAAGCTGTCCCTATTGCTCTGGAGAGGGCCGGCATCACCAAGGACCAAGTCGCTGTGTGGGAGTTTAACGAAGCTTTCGCCGCCGTCATCCTGGCCAACCAGAAGATTTTGGGTCTTGAGGGCGCCAGGGTTAACCCTCTTGGAGGTGCTATCTCTCTTGGCCACGCGCTGGGTAGCTCCGGGTCCCGTATCCTCACTACTTTGCTGCACCAGCTGAAGCCTGGTGAGTATGGTGTTGCGGCCATCTGCAACGGTGGCGGTGCTGCTACGGCCATGGTTGTACAGAGGATTGAATCCGTGTAAAATGTATGTGTATGCATGATGGAAAACAAGACGGCATGTATATCGGAGAAGAGGCAAGTATCTGCCACATGTATCTGGAGTGGTTGATTCAGCATGGAATGTGGCGAGTTCAGGTCATGAGATGATCACTATACCAGCTAAGCGCATTAAAGGAATGGATGGGCATTGGGTAGCCATTTTGAATTAGGAATTACATGCAAATATCGGGATCAATATGGAATTGGCGGCGTATGCAAGCTGAGGAAACATTGGCAAACGGATGTTGGAACCTTTGTTCGCTACGACGCCTTGTTGAGAACATGTCCCCTGCTGAAGCGGCTCGAAAAGTGAAGCCAGTGTCCATCTTCCCATGTCAAGCGGTCTGAACATGATAAATTTCTGGTTATTCTGAGCCATCAGGATATGAGTGCAATCCATGGCGACTTTCTCTGTTTCGCGGCTTAGAATAGATTCCCATCCAAACACAGCAATTGCCCAGTAGAAATTAGGAAATCTTGGCTTTCGTATGCTTGCTACGACGTCGGCCTCAATGCGACGACTTACACGGTCCTCGCTCCATTGCTCATTCGAGTCTCCAGCCGCCAGAGCATCCAGTCGTCGGTCCCCACCAACCAGACATGGAAAGCTCGACTCACTCACGTCTCACACCCTCACGTCAAAGTTGCCAACCTCACCTTCACATCACGCGCAGCACCCCAGCTGCCCACCATGTCCCTCGTCGCCCAATTCCTCACCCAGATCAACCAGTATGTGCGTCTCCAACAAGGCGACAACCTCCGCGCCTGGCTGCAAGTGGAGCCCAACTCAGCAAAATCCTACTACGACATGGCCGCCGAGCTGCGTGCCAAGTTCAACACGGCCAGCGGCTTAGAAGCCGCCATCGACACGCATTTGCCCGTCGACGACGACGTGCCGGATGGCCAGGCAGCGGCATGGCCGAGTTTCCAGTCATTTATGAAGGATTACCTCACGCTCTGGCGGGATATCAATTATGACGACTTGCTGGGAACGCACGAGTTGCTGACGGCGTTGGTGAAGTGAGTTTTTGCTCTGTTCCGTTCCGCACTCAACTCACCCCCATGCCACGCGCAGCATACATGGAACTCTTGGACCTTTTGTTTGGCCGAGTTGCTAACAAATCAGAAAGCTCCTGCGGCACGGCCTTCACGCATCCCACCTACGGAGCCATGCTTCTGCAAGCAAGCATGTCCTTCTCCGTAACCCTGGCGCGCTTCACGCTCCAGCTCAACAGACGCCCTGATCTTACGCGGCGCATCCGCTCTGTCGACGAAGATAGCGGCGGTAAGTCCGTCGCCGAGTCGTCTGCGGAAATTATCCAAAAGATCTTCACCACGTGTTTGACGGATCGCTCCGTGGGAAGGGTGCCGGAGGGCAAAAAGGTTGGCGTGTACATGTTTGCCAATCTTGTCCTGAAGCTCTTATTCGCAGTATGTCCGTCCTTGCCCCTTCGCACCTCTCACTTCTCCTTCTCTCCTTTGTCAAAATTTAATGCATCTGCAAAGAAGAGAAGCAGGGGAAAGCAAACGGAAGTAACACGCGACTAACACACACCTTGGCAAAAAGTGTCGAAGAACAAACCTCGCCAAGATGATATTCGTCAACATATCCACCATCTCACCCCCCTTATCCCTCTACCCTGCCTCCCAACGCGTCACCTTTCTCTACTATCTCGGCCGCTTCAACCTGTCCAACCAGCACTACCAACGCGCCGCCCTGTGCCTCGAGCAGGCCTACCTCCAAACGCCGACGCCGCTCGTCTCCCACCGCACCAATATCCTGACGTACCTCATCCCCTGCAACATTCTCCTCGGCCGCTTCCCCTCGAACCTGCTGATGCAACGGCCCGAAGCGGCGACGCTCAGATCCGTCTTCGTCCCGCTCTGTGAAGCCGTTCGCTCCGGAAACTTTATCCAGTTCCAGCACCACCTTGCCACCCACGAGACGTGGCTCTTCGAAAAGGGCCTTTTGCTGGCTCTGACGCACCGCCTGCGCCCTTTGCTATGGCGTTCGCTGACTCGCAAGACGTTTGTCCTGACCTATGTGCCGCCCGCGGACGCTTCTTCCCGAAAAGCAGCCACCCTCGACATCAGCCACTTGCACGCAGCGGCCGTCTACGTACAGCGCAGACTAGAAGGCTGGATCCACTACCATCCAAACGCCCGGGGCAGGCCGTCCTCGCAGGCAAATCCGTTGTTTATGAGGGCCGTGACGAACAACGTCCAAGAGTCGGCGGAAACGACGCTTGTTCCTCCGCCACGAGGGCCGACCAAGCTCCGCCCAAATGAGGGTTTGATCTGGGGCAATGCAGAGATTACGCTGGACGATGTGGAGATGGTGGTTGCCACGCTGGTGCAGCAGGGCCTGATGCATGGGTTTGTGGCTCACGGGCAGGCGAGGTTTGCGATTATAGGGGCCAAGGCCAAGGGCCCTGTTGTCGCGGGGTGGCCCGTGGTTTGGCAAGCCATTCAGGAGAGGAGGTATGAGGAAGATTTTGATATCAATGAGGTGCCTGGGTGGGTGAAGGGTTGAGTGTCAAAACTACAACACGAATAGGTGGTGTTCCGAGTTTTTTTGTAACATGGCTGGATTTATGTTTGGGCAAGATACCCCTTGATGAGAATTACATTTCATTTACTACTATATCACGCAAATACCCAACGTCATCGAGTAACAAGGTGAGAGAATTCCAATTCAATGCTGTCATCTACCGGCCCCGAAGTAGCTCAACGGCGCCGTAGGGTGCATATCTATAGCATAAGAACCTCATCTATATATTGAAAATAACAAAGTTTTTCCTTTTCCAACCTTGAGGTCACGCAAGGCTAGGAGAACTTGGCTGCAAGGGCACGTCTAGAAGGCTACTAGTTATCCCAAGGATCGTCGTCCATTTTCCAAAGCATCTGCGCTACCATCCAGATTGTAAATGCATCAATCATATCCCTTGAAAAATAAATAAACGCTTTTGTATCCTTGCACCTCCAATCCCCACCAACAAAACGTTTCCCCAGTCAAAAAAAAAAAAAGGCCGAAGTCGAAAAATGTGAAAGCATCTCCCGACACCAGAGGGTATCGATGAAAAATATAGGTGAAAAAGCAGAGAGCACTTTTCAAAGAAAAGAAAATATAGAGTATGCGAACGTGTACCGCAAAATAGATACGATGGGCTCCGATAGAGGAGGTGTCAATAGACAATAAACACTATCGCCGATAGGATTCGGTTTGATATATAGTAAGAAATGAAGGTAAGATCCAAATGGCACTCTTGAGCGAGCCCAAGTCGGTCATGGGTATAAAGAAATGCCTTTCGGGGATAAAATTACTAAAAATTGAAGCCAGCCACAAGAAAAGGGACAGCTTGATCCCAACAATTGAAAAATGACGAGCAGCTCAACCGAAGATATTGACAAAGTTGATCGGTATGCTCTGTAGGTTGTAAATACTCGGTCAAAAATTTGACATCGAAGAGAAGATGTGGCTGGCCATGAGCATGAAGCGTTACAAACGTCAAGACAGAGATTATTTCGGCTAGAACAAGCAAGCGGCTGCGACGAGGGCCACGACGAGGCCGGCCACAGCTGCACTGCCTTGCTGTCTGCCAGCTTCTCCTTTCTTTTCGGTGGGAATAGGGACGTTGGGGACGGTTGTCTCGGCTATCGAAGTTGTGGGGGCTGTGGACGACGCCAATGTGGTCGTGGAGTTGCTCAAGGAAGTACCGTTTTCGTGGAATATACCAGGGATGAGAGTAGGAGGAGCATATGATGTTGTTGACGATGAGGATGACGACGACGACGACAATGAGGATGACGATGAGGTCGTCAATGTCGAGGACGAAGTTGTTGGGGCGAGTGTCGTGGTAGGCTGGGAAGTCGTAGTCGGCGCGACGCTGGTGGTGGTTGGCTTAGGGGGCGTAGACGACGTCGTAGGGATCTGGGTCGTCGTAGGCTGCTGTGAGGTGGATGGCGGGGGAGGAGGAGGGGGAGCAGATGAAGACTGCTTGGGTGGTTCCTTATTACCGCCAGATCCATCGAAAGCGACAATATGGGCAGAGCTGCCCTTGGCAACAGTGACGACACAGAAAGAAGAACCACCGGCACCAACAGCGGCATCTTTGCTGGCAACACTGCCCTCGGCAGCGGACGGATCGATCTGGCAGGGCAGGCCAGAACAGCCACCGTCGGGGCATTCAATCTTTACGCCGAATCCAGGTTTCGTCCCCTTGAGGCCGGATGATTCCCAGATAGGGTTCCATCCAATCTTGACAAAAGTTTGGCCATTGCTGTCGGTGTTGGCGCCAGCAACGTAGGGACTCCAGTTACCAATGGCTTTGTCTTCAGTGCCCCAAATGCACCCATCGGTACCAGTACCAGGAGGGTTAATGTAAAAGCTGAATCAGTCAGTTCGAGTTTCTATCTGCATGAATATGTTCCATATACATGGGAAAACGGAAAGTCTTACTGAGCGGCAGTGCTCTGCCAGTACGAAGAGCCAGGAACAGCGATAACAGCTTCAGACTTGACAAGAGTAGGGATCAACATGGCCTCATTGCCAGGTAGAACAGTCTGGCACCAGGACATGTGTTTTTTGCACATGTTGATGGCTTTGACGGACCCAGTTCCTTCAACACAGTTGGGCTTGTTGGGGAAAGGCTTCTTGACGTTGCCGTTCTCGTCGCAATGCAATCCACCATTCATGGAGGCAGGATAAGTATACGTCGAATCCGGGTCCCATTGATTCATAACCATGCCGGGCTTGCAGGCAATAGGACAGTAGCTGCCTGGCTTACACTCTTGATCAGGGCTCATAGCCCATCCCGCATTCTTCTGATCAGGGGTGACAGCAACGAGGTTGGAGTCATCAGTAGGAAAGGCGCAGGTTCCTCGCTTGACTAGGACGTTGGACTCGGCTCGCGAGTGAACATGGCTGTGAGGATGAGCCAAACGCTGATACGCCTGGTGCATCCGATGATGGTGAGAAGTGGCATCGCATCCAGCGATGAATACGGCCGCTGTGCCAAGGATGACCTGAAAGATCAGGGTCTTCATGATGTTGTATGACTTGAGTTGACGGACCAAGTTGAGAGGGCGTTGGCAAGTATACAAGGGTCCAAAAGTCTATCGAAGACTGGGACGTTGAGCGCCAGGTTTCGTCGCGTGGTTGTCAAATGCTGATCCGTTTCGAGAGTGGCGGCACCTGGCAACGACGAGGGTACGTTTCAGTTGGAGGGCGATCCGTTTGTTTTGAGTTGTTATCCGTTATATTACTGCTAGAGAAGATGTGGTTCCATGTAAGAGAGCGGCGTTGACGTTAGACAGTCAATTTAGTAATGAGCGACGAGGGTCAAAGGAAGGACGGAAGGAAAGAACAAGTAATGAGCGAATTCAGTAACCAAGCATCAGGAGTTTAGCAAACGGGCTTAAGCTCTGGAGATGGGGAGAGAGGACAAAGAGGAGGAGGAGAGTGAGGGCCAAGAGACGACAATATCGAGCTGAGCACCTCGAGCCACCCACAACTCCCAATCGAGGATTGGGGGAGACGGGGGGACGGGGGTGACGGGGAACCGGGGGGGGTGATTGGGCGTCCATCTTGGGAGGAACTTCTGGAGGGCCGCATCCAGCAGCCTTGTTTGTGTCCGAGGCCAGGCTCGAGGCCGGATGATGAGAAGAAGGCGGGGGGGCGCGAAAAGCGAGTGCTGGTGAAATTGCGCTCCATCCGTGCCCCCAAGTGTGGCGGCCTGACTGTGAGACGTCTGCGGGCCGTTGCCAATCGGCGGGAAGCTCTGCGCCTCCCCCAGTCTGGCAAGGCGGTCTAAGGCAGGAACGACGCAGGTACAGGACCGTTGCTGGCCAACCAGGTGGCGCCAACGGCCAAAACGAAATGAGGGCAAAGCCACGGGTCGCAGAGATGGGTTGGCCGGAAATGAAGTCGACAACCAAAAACATGCGCCGGCCCGCCCACCATTGATCCATCGAATATCCATCCATCCTCGACTCCTGCGCCTGCGCCTGTCCATCTAGCTTAGGACAGCCCTACACTGGCCCAAACCACGACACACAAGGAATAATAATCAGTCCCGAGTACACACGTACGTACATACATGCAACGCCGGTCCACGCCTTTGAGCAGCTCTGCCTACCAACTACCTAATACCTGCCTACCTACTTCGGTGCTAAGGGCAGTCGTCTTTCTGTACGAGCGCTCAACTGTCACGACTTGTTCCTGCGGGCTCATGTACAAAGGAACGCAATTAAACACTGGACGGGGCTCGGAAGCATAAAGCAAATTCTGATCATTGCACTGTTTCAAGATGACCCTATCATTCGCCGCCAACGCACAGACTTTCAACCCTGGCCAGGGGCCATCGGTCCAATCAGACGCACGCGATGGTTTTGGCAAATCTGGCAAAAATCTGACACCTGCTTGTCCTGTCCAAGACTGTCCCTGGCTAAACTAAACTACTACTAGTTCTGTTGACCTGGACCACACTCAACATGTGGTGATGGCGCCTTGAGCTCTGTCAAGAGTACTGTCTGGTTGTATGTACATACTCCGTACTGTGAGCCACATTACATTCTGAAGCGCGTTGGCATGTGTTGACATTGCTGAGACATCTATTCGCGCTATAATTCTGAGACGTCCTGATTGGGAAGAAGGGGGAGAGAAATTAATAAACAACGCATGATGGGGAACCTCATAAAAAAAAAGAAGCTGGCAAGCCGGGTCCATTCCTCTTCTTAGACCCCCAGTGCAGCCGATTAAGGACAGAGACTGCCGAGTATTACTACTACCGTCACAAACGCGATTAATGCAGCATCCTTGTATTTAATGCCCACGACCCTACCGGCTCGTCTCGCCTATGTATGCTCGGGCCAAATCATGCTCCCTTGTTGCCTGGGACGGCTCTTTACGTACCTGGATCGAATGCGTCACTTGGCCTCTTCCCTCCGATCGCTGTGGAGGAATACTACAGGCATCTTTTCATGAGTCAATTCTTGTCGCCGCCCCAAGCAATTCACTTTTTGGGTTCCCTGATTTGTCCCTTAGGGGGGCACCTCGTCCTTTTGGGCGAACCAAAGAACAGGATATGAGCTTTTTCGGCTTGAAGCGTCATACGTGGCTTCTTCCGCTTCCGCTGCCATGTAATAGTAGTCGATTTTTCACAAATCCAACGTTTCCTTCCAGGATACGGAGTGCTACATACATACCATACATAGTCTTGAGCCTAAACTCCCAGCTCCGAAAACTTTGTAGGTGATGATGCTGTTGCCGGTTACTTTGACCAAATGCAGGCTTTGAGCAAAGAGAAAGGAATCGGAATCGTACTCCGTACAACCATTGCACGACCATCATCTCCACGCACAAGTCGTACGAATATCGCACGTGGGTTGACTAGCACAACATTCGAAGTCACCGTGTAACCGCATGATCATCCATGATGATGCTCCCTAGCCATGAAGGGCTTGTTCCATGCTCCGTACAAGAAGCACAATTATTCATGCACAGTATCTGTGTACACAAACCAGTTCAGCGACGCTTGTTTGTGCTGCATTCCAGCCTCAGAGTAAACACATTGTCGCTAGGCGGTGGACGAACCGTGAAATGTCCTTCAAGTCGGTTGTCCGGCATAACGGCCGTTTAGGGTAGGCAACCACGAAGAAAGGCCGACGACCAACCCAATATGCGTTGCAAATGATTTCGGCCTTGACATGAATATTAGGGGCCTGTGTAGATTTATGCACTCCGATGGGGTGCGGTGTTGACAAGTGGCATAGTGAATCAAAAGACTGCCATCATGCCCAGCGATCCATGCACACGATCATCATGCTGACCTCAAGCCTCATGGTTCCCTAGTATTGAGATCTGTACATATCCTTACCATGTTGTATCCGCTCTGAGACGTTGCATGGGAATACCAGAACGGCACGCTCCTCGATATGGCAGGCAGTTTCGTGGCCACATCAGAGCTCGAGTACGACCATGGTCTCGCGAATTGTGGTGACGAGTATTTCTCTTGCTTTTATCGGCGCCATGACACCTCACGCGCGCAATGTTTTTAGTCCATCGTGAGCTAGCTCGAAAGATGCCCATCAACAGCCAATTTTGTAAACTAGCAGGGAATAGTGTACATACGTTTTATTTCTTTTGTTGTATCATGCATCGAGTACATTTCTTGGACGACTGTTGTGGCACCTTCACTCTCCTCCCGGGATGCTCTTGTGACGCGGCTAGCAACGTTATACAACACTGCTGTCGCATTGATCTCCTAGCCATCATCCAGGCATTGAGCATGACACCGTCATGTTCATCGAGGGACATCTCTGTTCCATCATACAAAGGCTAAATATTACACATACACATACATGCATACACATCTACACGGGGTAGCTCACAACATCTTCTCCCTGTGCCCAACCACCCTCGCAAATGAGTCGAAAGACATGGTCATGGAGTGGCGTCCAGCCGTCTTACTTCGTAGGTGGTCGTCGTAGTCTAGCATTTCCTTGTATGGCACCTTGGCTACAATCTCGACCATCCTGTCCGTCGACCTCTTGCCCCTCAGAGACGTCACCGAGTCGTACGGATCGGGTGGAGCGTAAATCTTGGTCACATCAATCAAGTCGTCGCCCATGGACTCGGCAGACCTATCCTTGACTTCAAGGACTTGCCCGCCGGCGCCAGCTGTAATGTCGTGCTGCACGGTTCCGGCCGTCGCTTCCGGGCAAGTAATGTGTGTAAGCATGATGGGCTCTAGAACCCCAATCTGTTGCTTGTCGAAGGCGTCTCGAAGCGTATTTTGCACCGCCGCTCTGGCGACACTGCTGAAATGCCCACCTGTAGGGCTTTCGAGCGAGCCCTCAGAGGTGTCAAGACTGACCTTGACATGGCAACTGTGAACCGGCGAGGCTCTGCGAGGACCCCGTGCCAATCCAGCAATGGCTCCGTTGAGAAGCTGATGTCGAGCCTCTTCCGCGTCAAAGGCCAAAGTAGACGATTCCTGCGACTGGGGAACTTCAATCTCATAAATATTGCCGTCTATTTCAATACCAGATTCCAGGAGGGCATGCCGGTTTTCTTCATCAATAGGCTGTAATATTACTGTACAGGCAGCCCTGCCCGGTTTGCTGGCGACCGGTCTATCAAAGACTGTGTACTGTGGTTTGGTAGGTTGAGTCACACTTTCCTTGTAGTCAACCTCGATTTGACCAAACTCAGCATCGATCCTACGCTTTTGTCTCATGTTATAAAGAGACACATCCAGGTGGAGCTTGCCCATTCCCTGAATTGTGAATTGATCCGTCTTTGAGTTTCGGCCCCATCTAAGACTGGGATCTTCTCTGGAAGCATTTTCCAACGCCGTCTGTAGCTCCTGGGCCGCAACGTTCCCGTATGGTTCCACTTGTAGAAATGCCACCGGAGGTGGGATTTCAGGAGGTCGAATCTGGACATGGCGAAGATGCTCTGGAACCGGTTTGCCGCCCACAGTCGTAATCAACGTATCTCCAGTTCGGGCTTTCTTCAGGCCTCGGAGAGCGCCGATTTGCCCCACTGTGAGCTCCTGCACATCTTGTGTTTTTGATGCCGATATCTGAAGGATACCCATGGGACGCTCCTGGGCGTTGATATTGGTATTGAAACTCGAAGCATTACGAGTTAGGGTGCCGTGGTAGACTCGGACAAAGCTGATGACCCCTTCCTTTGGATGAGTGACGACCTTGAAGATGGATGCTACAGAGGCAATGTTTGCTGCTGTCTTTTTGCCCTTGCTGTCCAAAACGCTGTGAAGCCCGTGTTTGGCGGACCCAACCCGCACCTCAGCATCCGGTCGTTCTGCTGGGTTTGGCAGATAATCGGTGATGGCGTCCATCAATGGCTCAACGCCGATATGGCGAAAGCTAGAGCCAGCGAATACCGGAATGACCCGTCCGTCTCCGCTTCGAATGGCGCGCCGGATGGCCTGCTTCAGCGTTGAGTTTGGAATATCAGGATTCTCAGCCAGGAATTCGTCCATGATTGCCTCATCAAAATCAGCCAGACCCTCAATTAAACGTTGCCTTGCCAGCTGCATTTCGGCCAGTAGGTCAGGATTTGAAGCAGAAAGCTCCTCCTGCAACTCATCTGGTCCATAGTGAATCTTCTCGCGTTCCGACTTCCATCTGTACCCGATGCTGTTGATGATGTCTATCACACCAACAAACACTTCCTTTTCCCACCATGGGATTTGGCATACGAGAGGCCAGCCCTTGAGCCTTGTGCCAATTTCCAACACCGCTTTCTTGAAAGATGCACCCTCACGGTCCAGCTTATTGCAATATACGATGCGAGGAATCTTGAATTCTTGCGCAGAGCCCCAAACTCGTTCTGTGTGGGCTTCAACACCTTTGACCGAATCAATGATGCAGACAGCACCATCGAGAATGGGAAGACATCGATCAACTTCGAATCTAAAGTCTTGATGGCCAGGTGTATCAATCAAGTTAACCGTTTGGGGACGAGTGCCAGGAGTACAATTCTGAGCTTTCGGCCAATTGAAGGTAATGGCGGCAGACTGAATCGTGATACCTCGCTCTCTCTCCAGTTCCAGAAAGTCAGTGACGGTGTTTCCAGCATCGACATCTAGAGGCTAGGGTCAGTTGATGAATTTGCCTTTGGCATCATGGAATATCTCATATCAAACGGCGCCTGTATCGCAACTCACCTCCAACTCTTTGCGTGACGCCGCTGTAGTAGAGCATGCGCTCTGTGGTTGTTGTTTTACCCTGAATTTCGCAATTAGTCAACCAACAAAACAATACTACCAATTTCACCAACATACGGCATCAACATGAGCAATTATACCGATATTGCGGATGCTCTGTACTTCAGCATCTTGCTGGGATGCAGCTTGGCTATGAAGAGTGCGTCGGCTGAGCGCTATTGACTTGAATGCCACGCCGTGTCCTAAATTATGTGCCAGTTTCCTCCGAGAAGGAGACATCCTCCGACACAAGGATAGAATAATCATGTTGAGTTATTGCCGACGGGATATTTTGGTCATCGGAGTCCACTTCATTGGGGTTCAACGCCCAATGAGTCCGCCAATGTCTACACTTAGAGTACTGTGACAGTCATGGGATCAAAGAACCTCGGAGACTTTGTACTGTCTTTGTTTCGCAAATTGTCCCACGAAGCCGTCAGTTTGTCGCGACAGCCAGCATGCAGTATTGGAGCTTGGCAGTCGCCAGAGTGGCAGAATTCCTGAAGCTCAGGTTTGTGCCTTGCTGACCATTCCAGCTCAAAACCGGTAGGCGGTGAATGGCCCCTTCCACGTTGCTCGCTTGTTGCTGCCTCTTCTAGACCCACTTATCCAACCCATCACTGCGTCGCCCCTGATGTTGGACACTTCAGCCGGTAACGTCAGTGTCGGCGTCAACTCAGTCCCAATCGACTCTTCACTTTACCACCACCTCTTTTGCGACGCGCAACCAATTGCTCCAGCCATCACCGCTCCGCCCTAGAGCAGAAAGCTGTTGCCTGGATCTATATCGATAGCGCCCCCCTTTGCCGCTTGTATTTATATCCGTCTCTATCTCTGGGCTTTGCGTTATCTTGTAGACTGCAGCACCGTATCCCTCGTTCATCATCATGGAGCTCTCTGACATTTTGTATGTGTCGCATGGCAAGCAGCTTTGCCCTCCCCAAACTCGACAGCCACTGACGTTTGCATGTTCAATATATAGTCGAATTGTCAACTTGGCCGTTGCGGTCATCACCATTCTCGGTGGCATCGCCTCGATTTTCGGCTTCCAGCTGTACGTTGTCGCCGCTTAGAAAAGTTTCCATCCTTGCTGGCGGGGTTTCGATTCGCGACTACGATCGCAGACACAGACGCTCCCGCCTAGCGCAATCCTCTAGAAGCGACATCGAGACCACATAAGCTAATACATGATGATAGGCAATCGATTATCCTGGGCGCTTACATGATCGTTTTCGGTCTTGCTATTGCCTTGCTTGGTAAATGTCTAGTGACGTCAGTTGTAAACGATATTGCAGCTAACAAATCACAGAGTTCCAGATTCCTCCTCAGGTATCTCGATACGCCAACTTCCTCTTCTCCTTCATTGGAAGAGGTATCTGTAAGTGGAAACATAGACGAGACATGGCTGCGGCTGAAGTAAATCTAACTCCATATCGTAGTCTATATCCTTCTTGGTGGTCTTCTTCTTGGCGGGCACGTCCTCAGCAACATTGCTGGCAGCATTGTCGGCATTGTCGGTGTCGGCTACATTGCTCTCGAATTCATCCCCTCGATCGAGCCACCTAGCAACATGCGCGAGGCCGACGCAGGCTGGGGTGCCGAGCAGGTCTAAGCAACGATGCCCGGAAGTTCCCCTGAAAGGGAGCGCTGCGCTTTTTGTTGCATAATCCGTCGCAAATGTCACGACTACAGTCAAGGATGACTCTGGCGAATCGGTTCTGAAATGCTTTGACACGAACCCTCATAGAGTGTGAATGCAAGTACTTTTGATATTGAGAAGAAAAAGAAGAAGGATTAGAACGGTACGGTTTGTTCGACTTACGAACATGGTACGGAGTGGCGCAAAGTTGATACGAAGAATTAAAAAAACCCCAAAAGTATTATTCCATCTGTGTCATACCATGTATTACTACTTTTTGTTCCAGTTTCCGGCATTCTCAACCCCGCCTGCAACACTATTGATACCACCCTGAAGACCACCTCCAAGTGAAGTAATTCCGTCGCCCACTGGCCTGACTGTGTCGCCGCCCACGCTGTTCACCGTATCTCCCACTCCCTTGGTCGCAGCCCCGGTGACGCCTCCAACCGTTCGGGACACGCCGCCGACAGTGTTGCCAAGCGTGCTGGTCAGGAATCCAAGTCCGCCTTGGACCTGGTCGCCAGCGTTGTTTGCCTGGTTAGAAACATTATCAGTCGCATTATTGACTGCGCTAGTAGCCTTTTGATCTGCCATGATTGTTTGTGTTCGGATATGAAGTAGAAAAGATTGTGTCTTTTTTGTTTTGTGTTCAGAGAGTTGATCTTTTTTTGCAGTTGAAGATCCTTCTCATCCAGTGGAAACAATCGAGATACTTGTGGCATTTATACTTGTATTCAGTGGTGTACAATGATTCGCGTAAACAGGTTTCCGGAGGACCAGCGTGATAATCCTGACGTCATGTAGTTGGTGGGCTTGGCATCATCATGGCAAAATCCCCAACGCCTGGCGAACCCGCCGAGTGATAGGCACTAGTATGCTCGAAAGGGTCATGCGAAATCCTGTTTACATGAAATCCGGGGCTCGGGGCTACTGGGATGGATTGTGCGTTTTAGGAAGTCAAGTCCTTGGATGGATGGGGGGGATCGTGTATCGTTGGGTCAACAGTCTCATGTGATGCTGCATATGTATACTATTCAGGAGACGAAAACAAGACAAAAGACATGATTGGGCTTTTCGCTACGCCAACAAGAGCTAAGTAATGTATTTCCATGTGAAAATCAACCCCCCTCTTTCTTTTGGTTTGGAAAGGCGATGCTCAACTTAACCAATGTTGAATTCATCTGCGGCGCCACTCATCAACATCATGCTTTTCTGCTTAATAATATCCATGGCTGGCCTCTGATCCACAGCCGCTGATGAAGTGTCGTCGTCCTTGAAGGAAGAGTGGCGATCCTTGTGGTTGGCCGAGCCCTTCTTCTTCTTGGCTTTGCGATCGATACCCGCGCCTATGCCGCCAGGTGGATCGCGGAGGCCGAAGCTTTTCGCGACGTGTCCCAGGTGCAGCTGCGTGATGTCAAAGTGGACTCGTTCTTCACGGATATGTGTTGCGTATGCTCTGATATGAGACTTGAAGCCGTTGCGTGCGAGCTCCAGGCGTTTGTTGTCGTTGAGGAGGCGCTGTTCAAAGTGAAGCTGTAGTGATTCAGCTTTATCGTGGTATGATTGGCCGTCTGTGGGGGTGGCGGAGGTTTCGACAGGGAACTCAAGCTTGTTCATCAAGCCCGTCTTGAGGATGTTCTCATATGATTGGGACGAGGGAGGGGTTGAGGATTTGAGGAGCTCAATGTAGCCTTCTTCGGTCCCGGGAAGGAGGAAGAGCGTGGCGTCGCCAGATCTACCGGCACGGGCTGTTCGTCCCACGCGGTGGATGTGGTCGGCGAAACTGAATGCTGGATCGTACTCAATGACCAAATCCACGGATGGGATATCTAAGCCTCGAGATGACACGTCGGTGGTGATGAGCAGGGATGGCGACTTGCAGGCGGAGAAGGATTTCAGGGTTGCTGTCCGGATCGGTTGGGAGAGCGAGCCATGCATTCTATGCAAAATGACGTCTGGGCTTGCGGGTGACGTGATGTACGCAGCCTTGGAGACTGTCTTCTCAATTAGCTCCTTTTCCTTTTGTGCAGCTGCTGGCAACTCTGTCTCGTTGGGGTTGCGGAGCATTTCATAATGGAAATCAACGGTGTCAGCGCATGACATAAAGACAATGGCCTTCATAGTGCGTCCACGCCTGGAGAAGACTGATTTGAGGTATGACGTGAGCGTCACTAGACGAAGCTTGGAAGGAACGATAATGTACGTTTGGTGTAATTGGGCCGGGGCTTTGTGAACAATGTCCTCGTTCATTTTGTCGTCGTCGCTCTTTTCGGTAGCCAAAAACGTTGCATCGGCAAGACTCATTTCTCCCAGCTTTTGAACATTCATCTTCATAGTAGCTGAGCACAGCACTGTGACTCGTCTCGCGGGCAGACTCTCGAGAGATGTTCCGTTTTCTGTAATTTTGGCGACCGGGACATTCTTAAGCGCATCAATGGTCTTTTTCAAATCTTCCTCGAAGCCCAAGTCCATCAGTCGGTCACCCTCGTCCAGAATAAGCCAGCGGACAGTGCCCATATTCAGAGCCTTTGTGTTGTCAATGTGATCAGCCAGACGTCCGGGTGTAGCAACCAGAAAGTTGACACCCTTTCTAATCCTTGCTTTTTCGGCCTTTTTGGACTCTCCACCAGTGATTGCGGTCGATACCAGCCATGGAAAGGGTCTGATAAGCTGCTCAAGGACGGTATGTGTTTGCTTCGCAAGCTCTCGGGTAGGTGAAACGATGATGGCAAAAATACCGGAATCTCGATGTATTTGTTTGCCGTCGCCTTGACTGCTGAGCATCAGAACTCGATGCAGTATGGGGAGGAGGTAAGAAAATGTCTTTCCGGAACCAGTTTCGGCTTGTACAAAGGCGTCGCCACTATTAGACAGCATATGCGGGATGACTTTTTGTTGAATGGCGGTAGGACGTTCGAGGTTCATCTTGGCCAAGGCATCGACAAGTCGAGTGGAGAGGGTAAGTGAACCAAAATTGGCAACATCGGTGAGTGGCGCATTGGTGGGTTGTGGTGCTTTCCATTCTTCTTCTTCTTTTTTATTTTCGGTCGTCTGAGCCGGATTGAAGGAAAAGAGGCGCGAGATAACCTGGCGATTGCCCTTGGCCGAGGGGTCGGACTTGTGCTGATCGGGACCATCATTTTCTACGGCATCGTGGCCAGATCGATTATATCGAGAGGTTTGTCCGTAGCTTGGCTGAATTCCTGATGTGTCGTGATTAACTCTTTGCCGTTTTGACGATCGAAAGCTGTCGTCGTTTTGCGTTTGGTCGGAGGAGGGACGGGTGTGCCGCAGGTTTGCGCTCCTCTCAGCGCGCTTCCTGTCTCGCCATCGGCCGCCTTTATATTTGACCTGGGTCTGGAGAGGCCCAGAGCCCAGCTCAAAATTCAGAAGCATACCATCATCCGCCATGATTGATAACTGTTCGTGGTTCAATTGTTGATAATGGTGGGGCTGGGGCTGGATCTTCAACATCAGAGGTGTCGCTGGTTTATTTTTTTTTCTTCTGGAAAGCGGTATCCAGTCTTATCGATAAGATGGTGGATCCACCCGGGCCAGCCTGCGTGAGTGACGATGTACTCCGTACAACATGTGTAGTACTACTCCGTAAAAGGGTAAGGCAAGAAGAAAGGCATGAGCATACAAATTAACCACCTAAGGGCAGTACTAGTACTATATTGATATTACACCATCAGGATGGCCTGCGCGGTTTGATTTGGACGGGCCGGCAATCTAGATGCCAAGAATTCAATGCAAGTTGACCCAAGAGCATGGATCGAAACCTTTTACATTCACACGGTGGATGCTGTAAACCTTTGTAGTACCTGTCCAAGCAGCTATCTATTCACCTAGGTACGGAGTAGTGCTTGGGCATTGTCGGTTTATTCTTAATAATAAATGAAGACAAAACTTGGTGAACATGACCACATCTGATATTGCGGGGTGATCCAAACTCCCCTTGTCGCATCTCATGGTTTGATTCCTGAATGTTGGCCTAAATCCGAGTTTGCTCGGGAACGGGCTTCCAGCATACCAAACCCAACTGACAGTTGATGGACTGGACCTGGCGTTTCGGG
Organism: Metarhizium brunneum; assembly: GCF_013426205.1. Classification (NCBI taxonomy): domain Eukaryota; kingdom Fungi; phylum Ascomycota; class Sordariomycetes; order Hypocreales; family Clavicipitaceae; genus Metarhizium; species Metarhizium brunneum. Next base: position 7,656,848 of record NC_089422.1, on the reverse strand, counting down.
GCCGGGCTTCTGAAAAGACCGAGATGCGATGGCTCGGTGACTCGTGGCTTGGGTGCTGGACCGTTAGCCTGGCGTCCTGAGGTCTCCGGGGCATCCGAGTGTCCTGGCGGGAGATTATCGTGCCAAAGGCCATGTGACGGCTAAAGCCTGGCAGAAGAAGCTGGGGATTGGAGAGATTGATGGCCCGCTAAACTACAGGGCGTCTGGTACTGGACACGTAGGGTCCCAAGGGTCTGGTAGGTGGACACCTTACCTCCATGTCAGTACGTACTTATGGAGCCAAGTCCTAGTCTCAGGTGCTGGCTGGGTACAATCATTGATGTAATAGGGCGGTGCCCTGGCGGCTGCTGGCACTGACATGGACGGTTTCAGGGCCGCTGGGCGTTGCATGTGCCACTGAGTCACCGCCGCTAGTGGGTGAGGTTTGAGTTTCCACAGAGCCTGGCACTACGAAATAGCATGAACTTGACCGTTGACGTCTCTATAGTAACAATTGATGTCGCCGGTCACTGGTGCATCCCGCCAGAACTGTCTGCCCACAGCGAGCAAACGTGCCAGTGTCTCTGTATTCCCTCTCTGGAAAGCAGAAGGACATTGCCCTGCTCCTTTTGCCCCCCGTGCATGACATTTACGTGAAATTAGAGTGGTGAGGACGAAAAAAGGCCCGCTTATGGAGTAGAATTTTCCCAAAATTAGGCCTGGGCTTTCTGGCCAAGCTCAAGATGCCATGGGCTTCCATCGGATGCGACCCGACAGGCTGACAGGCGGCCGCTAGGCTTCCCGGCTTCTTCCATGGCCTCCACCGAGGGCAGGCACTGGCATGCGACCAAGGCCGGTTTCTTCTCGATGGTGTGGATGCGGCGCAATGGACAAGGTTTCGCCCTGCGCCATGGTGGTGGTGGCTTTCCAGCTAAACATCATGTTCGTCATCCCGCAGCGTCGGCGCGCACGTAAGATGCCTGGCAGCCTGGCAGCTGTCGCGTGTGCGCTTCGACGAGGACAACATGGCCTTGCAACTGCGTCTAATCAATCTGTCCGACAGTTTGGCCAGGCTGCCATTCGGGCTGCCGTTCAACCGTGTGCTTCACATCGGCCGGGCCATGTACGGAGTACTACTACATACATCTTTTATAGACCGAGTAGGGCGTGGTTTGCTAGTACTCGCTACTCCATACCTGCGCTAGACAATGTTTAGAACAGCCGTGAACGTTGGCGCTCCTGACGCGATTCCATGTGGGAACATGAGGTAGGGAATTTTATGCATCTTGGCCGACAGTAAACTTGTTTGATACAGGAGCTTTTTCGTAATAAATAACTATTATTGTGTACCTAGGCGCGTATATATGCATATCTTTGGGCCATGGCTTGTTATCTGTCGCCCTGCCACACTGACCCGTTTTCAACGGGCTCCGGCCAGTAGCTGGTCAAGTCTTGCGTGAGCTTGTCCGGAGCAAAGTGGTTAGCAGTACTACTGCGTACTCCTACATGCACGACATTACAAACTGGGAAGCACACGACCGCTCGTGTATGTAGAATGGGTGATGCCATCAATCAACACGCCAGAGGCCAAAATGACAACCGAGGGAGCTGCACACCCACCACTTGCTAGTGTCTGCACCTCAGCACGCAGCCCTGCCCGTAAACTTCCAGGCAAGAACATGAGGGTGATTGATGTGCGGCATTTGGGGCATTTGAGCACAGACGAGTAGTACTTCGTTTACATAGTTGACAGGCTGACGGGCGCTCAGGAGGCACCTGGGGCGCTCAGTGGCCCCCCCTGCTCTTCCGTATCCTCCTCTGGCTAGTCCCGCGCGTCGATTGCGCATCCATGTCAATTGCTCCCGTCCAAACCGGCAACTGGTCTTCAGTGGCCCGTAAGTTGGCCCGTCCACCTTCAGAAATGGAAACGCCCTCGCTCCTTCCCAAGGGCATCCCCACACCTGTCCCTCTTAACTACACGGTACTTCGCTCTTCATCGCCCACGCCATTTCCCCCGATCCCACCCATTACTCATACCAAGATTTGCCTGCACCATCCAAGGCCAAATTTTTGCACCTCGTTTTTGCTATTGGCATTCTTTTCCTTCCTTCCTTACCTTTCTTAATCTCTAAACAATCATCATTTTTTTCCTCACCTGGACCGCGCGTTCGTTTGACGGCAAGATCGCTGTCAAATGAACCTGCAATCGACGTATTTATTTAATCTCCCCGTGCGTACTTCTCCTCTGCCCTGTAACTGAATCCCGTTGTGCCTGCAGCACAACTCTGATCTTAATGGGAAGAGAGCCTCTTCTGCTGACACCCAAAGCACACAGTCTTCTCCCCCCCAGGTGTAATCTAAATGCCCACCATCTATTCCTCGCTGTACTCGAATTTCATCCGTCAAGGATCAACTGTCGCAAAGTCCATCACAACCCATGGCTACGCTCAGTCTTTCGTAGCTGCTACTCATCCACACGTTCTCAACTCGCAGAACCGCCCCGTCTTTGGACGTCGACATACCAACCGACTTGGCCTTTCCGCCCTCCAGTTTCATTCGACTTTCCACAAGGATCTCAACGGCGCTTCCGACCACAAAAATGCGCATACCCATTTACCGTTAGACGCCTACTTTGAGGCCTTGCAAAAGCACCAAGCTAGTGGCGAGCTTGATAAGGAATGGACGCAGTTTGAGTTCCCAAAGCAGATTGAGTGGAAGCCTAGCGCCGCCACCGTCCTCCAAGGTGAGGATGCGGTTGTCGCTGAGGCAGAGGCTCTCGCGGCATCGGAAACTCACTCGGCTATTTCTGCTGAAGACGAGGCTGCCCTCGCACACATTGACGCCGCTCTTGAGAGAGAGCTTGAAGCGCGGAAGCTCCTGGACGCTGCTGAGAATGCGCCTGCTGTCGGGCAGTCTTCTTCGGTACCTCTGTCTCGAACCGGAACACCCTCTGGCCGGAGATCCAAGTCTCCAGCTATCGCTCGCACTTCGTCGCCCGATGTCGACCGCCAGTCCCAGTCTTACGCTGACCACCTCTTCAAACTGTCGGCAGCTGGACGATATGCCGAGATTCCTGCCGTGTTTGAGGCCATGCTGGCCACTGGCGTTAAGCCCATTGCCAGCGCATACAATGCCCTGCTGGTAGCTGCTATTCATATTCCTAGCAAGAAGATCGAAATTGTATCCAAAGCACTCGATGTCTATGCGGACATGGTCCGTCGCCGAATTTCTCCTGACAGCGATACATACGATATCCTTGTTGGCCTGTTGGCCTCTCGATCTGTGGAGGTGTCTGAGATGAAGGTGGCCCTGGAGGACAAGCGTCAAAGATTTGGTGGCATGGACGAGCCTGGCAAGTTCATGCTCGCTTCTCACGAGCTTGAACATGCCATTCTTTGTGAGGATGATAGACTTGATCTTGCCATGAAGCTCTTCAACTCATCGGTGGACGTTGATGCGGCCATGTACTCCTCTGAGACATATCACCAGTTGATCTCCGCCTGTGCCGAGTCTGGCCGTGTTTCAGACATGCTTCGACTTTTTGAGCACATGGAGTCCACCAAGACAGTGCCATTTGCCTCTATTTTCCCTACTATGATCAGCGCCTTTGCTGAGCGAGGCGACCTAGTCAGTGCCGTCGAGTGCTACAACGAGTACCGTAGCCTGGCCGTTGCCCAAGACGGAGGCAAAGCTACTCTGCATGACCGCGTCGACTCCGAGGTATATGCGGCTGTGATCAACGCCTATGTCGTCTCCGACAAAATTGAAGGTGCTATGAAGTTCTTCGAGAAAATCGTCAAGGAGTATGGCGTTCGTGCAAAGGACATTAAGGATGCGTTGGTCAGCACAGGGTTTGTCAAGGGCTTCATTTCTCGAGGCATTTACCAAGAAGCCTTCCAATGGGCTCAGTCTGTTGAAGCCGAGTCACAGTCCGAGGCTATGATTCGAATTGCCACTGTCGCAGCGGACCACAACGACAATATAACCGCTACCGAGGCTTATGCCAATATCGTAGCTGAGCCGCAGGCCCTCGTCACACCTACGACGGCCCTTTTAGCCATGAGTATCCGAGGTGGCGACGTTGCTGCCGCTACCAAGTACTGGCATGCGCTCAACAACCCCGAAGTAAAGGCTACCGTCGACTTCATTGAGCCCACTGTGATGTATGCTGTGGCCTTGATTGGATCTGGACAGGTCGCTGAGGGTCTGGCTCAATCTGAGATGATGTTTAAGAGAATTCGTGCTTCGGAAGCTGAATTAGCTGAAGAGATTGACGAGGGCGTTGACTTCATCCGCCGTTATATGGAACGCCGTGGCCTCACCGATCCTCGTGAGATCGCGTCCCAAACTCACAACGGCACTCCCTTTATGCCAACACCTTCTGTTGCTAGCTTTGAAGACACTTTCGACCCTTATGCGCACAACACGGATTTCAAGGGCTCTTCTCTCATTGCTGAGGACCTTGAGGGTGGCCATGGGCGAAAAGGCTCTCGCTTGAACGACGCCCTTGGACGTTTCCGCAACATTCGCCGTGCTGGTCGTCATCCTCGCTATATCACCTACGCAAAGTTGATTTCTGCTGCCGCTCGAGATGGAAAGATGGACTTGTGTCACGAACTTTTCGCCATGGCTCGAACAGACATGCCCTTGCTGGCTCAGTACGCAGTTGTTCGATATGGGTGGTTCTCTATTCTCGATGCCATGGTCGCTGCTTGCTTGACCTTGGGCAACCGTGGCCGCGCCGAGCAGTACCATCAGGAGCTCTTGGAAATGGGCGCCGCTCCGTCTGCAAATACGTATGGTCTCTACATTACGACCTTGAAAGACTCCACCAGGACTTTTGATGAGGCTTCTGCAGCTGTGCAAATATTTCACAGGGCCAAGTCTGAGGGTGTCGAGCCCAGCTCTTTCCTCTATAACGCTGTCATTGGCAAGTTGGGCAAGGCCCGCCGTATCGACGATTGCTTGTTCTACTTTGCTGAGATGAGGGCTTCGGGAATCAAGCCCACTTCGGTTACATATGGAACCATTGTTAACGCTCTGTGCCGTGTAAGCGACGAGAAATTCGCTGAGGAACTGTTCGACGAGATGGAGGCGATGCCTAACTATAAGGCACGTCCTGCGCCATATAATAGTATGATGCAGTTCTTTCTCACTACCAAGCGCGATAAGACCAAAGTACTTGCCTACTACGAGCGCATGAAGGCCAAGGGCATCGCTCCTACTTCTCACACTTTCAAACTTCTTATCGACACTCATGCTACATTGGAACCCGTCGACATGCCCGCCGCTGAGAAGGTCTTGGAGGTGATTCGTGCTTCCGGCCAACCGGAACCTGTCCACTACTCTTCACTCATTCACGCCCGCGGTTGTGTACTGCATGATATTGACGGGGCCAAGAAGCTATTCGACTCTGTTGTTCGCGAATCACTGGTGCCTGTCAATGCAAGCTTGTATCAGGCACTCTTTGAATCCATGGTTGCCAACCACCAGGTTGCCGATACCGAGCCTCTCCTTGCCCAGATGCGACAGAAGCGGGTTGAACTTACGCCGTACATCGCCAACACCTTGATTCATGGCTGGGCTGCCCAGAACAATATCAGCAAAGCCCGTGAAATTTATGATGCTGTGGCTCGTGAGAAGCGGGAGCCAAGCACTTACGAAGCTATGACGCGGGCCTACTTGGCCGTTGAACAGCGCGACCAGGCCGAAACTGTTGTCTCAGAGATGCGTACTCGTGGCTATCCTAGTGCTGTGGTGAATAAGGTCTTGGAACTCCTTGGCGGTGGCCGGGAGGCCCCTGTTTTGTAAAGCTCTTTGCTTTAACATTCAATGTGGGTATATTGAGGGTGACTTTTCCTTTGTTTGATGGGCCTCTTGTTTTGATACCCTGTTGCATTTGTTAAGAGGTGTTATGGGGTGTCGCTGTTAATATGAGGCTCAATTGCCTGTTTTTGATTACATACTGGTTTCTGGTTCGTGTTTTTTGTCTCATATCGGCATGGCGTTGAGGGTCTTACTAAAAGAGAGCGGCCTCTGGATAGGCTGGGCGTGCCAAGGTTTGAATGGCATTGGATTCCGTGGGTGGTCACCCACTTATAGACACATCTCCACTCGGGCATGATAAAAAGCCATTTGAGAAGCAACACATGGGTCAACGGGAAAGGGAGGGCGGTCATCGTGGCATACAGGAATTGGGCGGCTACGATAAAGCAAGGACATGATCCTGTTGCTTGTATTATATAGACCGGATAATAAAAAAGATCTAATGCCTTATGCCAAATAACCTTTGCTGCTAGTGTATCATGTGTCTTTGTCGTGCGATGGGAGGAGAGTGATGCTGGAGGTATGTATGTACTTGTTCTACGTACTGTATGAATAGATGTTGCAAGTGCGAGTCCCACACTGTGATACGATGCCCCACCCATCAAGTTTCCCACTATGACATGATAATACCTTGATAACTTGCCGAGCCAAACAGAGTTTACCGACCATGCCGCATTCGTACGTCACAAAAGATCCGTGACGTCTTGGCCCTTTCGTCCTAGCTCACAGAAGCTCGAAAGCTCCGAATTGCTATAATTTCAACGGCTTCTAGAAGTCGTTTACCGGCCGGGCCCCTTGAAGAGTTCATTCTCTCCCCAGCATCGCCAACTACACCACCCCTCACTAGCTCCCCCTCATTTCTAGCGCGCAAAAGCCGAGCTTTGCATGCTCGACCCCTCCCCCATCGAGCCGGACGCCGAAAAGCAAAAAAACCAAAAGGGAACGAACCATGGCAAGCAAGAATCCCACCGTGGCCGTCTCGGCGCCCGGCAAGGTCCTCCTCGCGGGAGGCTACCTCGTGCTCGACAGGAGGCACACGGGTCTCGTGTTCGGCCTCAGCGCCCGAATCAACGTCGTCGCGGGGGAGATTCACACGAGCCAGGGGGTCCAGCTGAACGAGATCATGGTGGACAGCCCGCAGTTCCCGGACGCGCAGTGGCGATACGGGTACCATTTGGCGCCGGAGGGGGGAGGCATCCAGGTCACGCAGTTGCAAGTGTGAGTGGCATTTACCAAACGGGCGAGGAGAAGCATGAGACGAGAGTCGGGATCCATGCTGACTTGTTTCAATACATAGGGGCTCTGTCATTTGCAAGAATCCGTTTGTGGAGACGACGCTGAGCTACGTGCTCACGTACATCCACCGCCTCATGAGCCGGGTTTCTTCGGACCACAGCCTCAGGCCGGCTCGGCTCATCGTGCTAGCTGACAATGACTACTATTCCCAGTCTACGCCGAGGAGCGGCGAGCCGGGGCGCTTCGCCAAGTTCACGGTGCCGCTGGGCGGCGCCAACAAGACCGGGCTGGGGTCGTCCGCCGCGCTGGTCACGGCCCTCACGGCCGCGCTGCTGAGCCACTACCTCCCGTGGAGGCTGCTGGACATCACGTCGGCGCCGGGCAAGCGCCGGCTGCACAATCTGGCGCAGGCGGCGCACTGCGCGGCCCAGGGCAAGGTCGGATCGGGGTTTGACGTTGCGGCCGCCGTGTACGGGTCGTGTCTGTACAGGAGATTCTCGCCCGGTGTGCTGGGCCAGCTACCCGAGGCGGGATCGCCTGGCTTCGCTGAGAAGCTGGTGTCGGTGGTGGACGGCGTGGCTTGGGACGTCGAGGTGCTGACCGAAGGGCTGCGCCTGCCCAAGGGCCTGGCCCTGCGCATGTGTGACGTCGACTGTGGGAGCCAGACGGTGGGCATGGTCAAGAGGGTGCTGGCCTGGAGAGGCAGAGACGCCGACGTGTCGTCCAGGTTGTGGGACGAGCTGCAGGCGCGAAACGAGGACCTGGCCGCCAAGTTGAGAGACGGAAACGTGGCTGACATTCCGACCGCCGTGGGCAAGGTCAGGGAGTTGATTCGCGAGATGGGTAAGCTGAGCGACGTGCCCATTGAGCCCGAGTCCCAGACGGAGTTGTTGGACGCGTTGGGTGCCCTTGAGGGTGTATACGGTGGTGTCGTCCCCGGGGCGGGGGGCTTTGACGCTCTCGCTCTGCTGATGAAGGATGATGAGGAGACTAAGAGGCGTGTGGAGGAGAGGGTTGCCGAATGGAGTCGGGAGAAGGACTCTAAGGTTCGCTTGTTGGATGTAAAGGGTGAGATGGAGGGCGTGAGGTGTGAGAATCTAGACGTTTACTCTGGATGGATAGAGATCCATGATAAAGATTAGAAAGAACAGATAAATTAATTTCAGCTCGCAGTTAGCCACAGTGTAGAGATGAAAAAAGAGAACAAGAAGGAACCTTTCATTTGCCCGTTGCCAGAACCAAGCACATTACCCATGCTACAATACTTTAACTCCAAAGAACACCATTTCCTCCCTCACTTAACCAATTCTAATAATATTCTCCAATTCACAAGGTGTCCTCTCTACGCCATCCTGTCTTCTAGTGCTTTCCATTTCTTTATTCAAACACAATTGACATAATCTTGCTGAGAACCAGCCGCGACACAAAAGAAAATGATGGTACACGTGTTGTCGTCGACAGATTAAATTACTTGATTCGCCTAATACCACAGGGGACGTGTCTCGATCTCCATAGTGGCAGGCTGCACGGGACGAAGTCGTGGAGACGGGCGGGACCTCTTGTGGTACTCGGATGGTGATTCGGGACGGAGTTCGAGGACGCCGATGCGCGAGGCAGCTGCTTTCTCTCGGAGGATGGAGAGCCTTCATCTTGTTAGTCTAAAAGCTTCCAAACAGTTTCATAAGAAGAATGGATTACGTACTCTTCTTGAGACACGCCAGGGAGGGTAGCGGGTTCGAGCTTCAGGTCAAAAGGAGCAGACTAAATTGTTAGCGATACACTGGATAAAACTATTCTGGCAGCATGAGGCAAAGCACATACAATCTCAATGTCCCGTCGGGCTCTTCTTCGTTCCCGAAGCAGGCTCTGAAAACGTGTGTAAAGCATGACGAAATTGTTCTTGACGTGCATATGAACACTCCCCGGTCGATCTTCCCGAAAAAGAAAAAAAAACCAAATATTCAGGAGCGTGATGGCCGTGTGCTTTTGTGAGAAATGTCGAGATTAGATGGGGTAATGGTAAATAGTAGGAAATGATGTCGAATTTCGAATAATCGAGTCCAGCCTCGTGGGGGCCAAAAATCCAAATGATGGTCTATGTTCTTCCAAAACGTGCTTTTATTTGTTATTTCCTCCTTCTTTTATATTATCGACCCTTGATAAGATGTGACAAGGTTGATTGCTGTGGCGTTTTCGTAACCCGAGAGGCTGGGACGAGAGCAATCTAGAAGAATGTCGACGCGAGAGGAAGAAGAAAATAAAGACAGAATGTAATAATGGCGCTCAATAATTAAAAATAGTATAAAAATGTCGAAGGTGAAAAAGGAATGTTCAACTCAGGGTGATGATTGACGAGACGAAACGACAAGCGAGAGAAATCGAGAAAGGCAATATATTCGTTTGTTTGGTGTAGATGTTCAAAAGAGTGGCACGCTGACTTGGGCTACAGGCCGGTCAAGCGGAATTATCGAAGTGGGAAGAGGATGGAGGTCTAGAGAGGATGCTGAGGAGGTGATGAGGTTGAAGATGGAGATGGAGGGGACAGATGGTGTTATATTTAAGATGGGATTTGCTCAGCGTATCGTCTAGCCAGCGTGTTTCGAAGGGGCGGGTCTGAAGTGTCTTGCGATGCAAGCGTGCTTAAGGGAGCATATTCACAAGAAGGATCGGAAAGGTGTTTTCCCCAAGACAGGCGTTTAGGAACTGGAGGGACCGGGGGGTTGAGAGGCGTGTGAGATTCGAAGTCTAGGTTCAGGAACAGAGACACCCGGGGGTGGCCGAGAGAAAGAGAAACTTGAGGATGCCGACCCAATGGCGCGGAGCCAATGGCGAATTCCTGACGAAAGGGCGAGCAAAAGTCCAAGACATGAGAGGGTCTTGGATATTGAAGCCTTGAAGCCTTGAAGCCTTGGAGCCTCGGAGCCTCGCAGCTTCGTTGGGGGCCGGCCACAAGACAGGAAGGATCAACTCACGATGGCTCACGATTGGACTCGAGAAAAAGGGACCCAAAGGTTGTCGTCGTCTAAGTACTAACGATGGCGTCGCTTTTGGCTCGGTGCCGTCAGGCGTGGTGTACCTGATGTACCTGATGTGCCTGACGTGCCTAGTGGTGGTACGTCGTATCTAATGTATCTAGCGTGACACAACATCAAGGGTCTTGTATTGGTGCCAAACCCGAGCGAAGAATGCATCCTCGTCTCCTTCCCAAACGTCGAACAACGGAGGCAGTGGTGCCACGGCTGCTGGGCCCTGCTGGGCTTGTTCGGGCTGAATCAGGAAAGAAGGGGTCGTGCAGCCATCTTCATAAATTGGCAGGCGCGTGCCTTGCAGGAAGCTCTGCAAAACAAGGAATCGGAACCATGCTGGTGGGATTATTGGCAGGGCAGCCTGTTTCCCGCGTAACCAAAACAATGGGGGGCACGATGCCCGTTGCTTATTCCTTTTTTCCCACCCTGTGCTTGCTTGTTCTTCTTTTACATAATACAATACGGAGTACTACGCGTCTTTGTCCGGTGACGTTATTGATTGTCAAACCTAAAAAGTGTTGTCGGGTCGGCTTCCGCTCCGAGATGAGAAAGAGATGGAACCCCAGCGACGATCTGAAATTGGGCGGAGCCGCGGCAGCCATGAAGTGAAGCAGACGCCGACAACAAAACAAAACGAGCAGGGAACATGGCTGCAACAATTCTTGCTGGCCCAGCCAGTAGGCAGCGTGAACGGGCAAACATACTGGAGGCCAAGAAAGGTAAAAGTTGAAGTTCAATGGAGCGGGCCGCGTGGCTGACGCTGTTGGAATGCCACCGGTTATCATTCTCTTGGTCAGGGCCGTGTAGCCTCGTATTGTTCGATAAGGACCGGGGGCTAGCTGGAATGCTTTTTGATTTTGATTTATTTTATTTTATTTTGCCCTATTTTCCTTCAACTGCCTTTGTTCATTTCTGTACCTCGTATTCTCCGATGCCGCTCACGTCCACCGTGATTAATTACAGGTGCGCAGGGAGAAACAATGAAAAAACATTCGTGGCCCAACCAACACATGGGGCCGCGTCGGTGCACGGAATTCGTCTTTTATTTTCCTCCCCTCGACATGAGGCTGAATAATTTACGTATTGTAGAATCTACCAGAGGATTTGTGCATCCACAGGCTAATTACTAGACGGGCAAGCAAGGGTCTTGACGTGACATGGCAGCTTCTCCCTCGAGACTTGACTCTGGCATCATCGCGGGTAAAATGGGCAGATATGCGTCTCCTCTGCATGTTCCCTAGCTAACTGCCAGGCCAACTCCCTCGGCCTCCTTGAAATCTTTCTTGCAACCACCGCCGACCAAGGCTCGATTTGTCAATGGGCACAGACAGTGGAGTTTTAGTTTTAGTTTTTTTTTTTTTGTCCTTCCCAGGCCGTCGGGGCGGGTGTTCGGTGCGTTCAGCTGGAAGGCAACCGTGCTGGCAATTTCATCCCGGTTGCGATGCGTCTGGCATCGCATGATCCACCTCGGCAACGCTGCATGCAGCAGTGCAGCAGGGCAGCAGGGCAGCAGATGGCCTGCATCGACGGCCACCGCCGCCCGCAAAGCCACCGCCGGCTTCATTTTCCATGCTGAGCTGTAGATGATGTAATGCGCTGGCCCGTCCGTACTCGGTCGGCACCGCGTCAATAGTACTACGTACGTTGACCCAAGCCTCGGTCAGCCTATTCACGCCTCTGCCTCCGTCCCATGGCGTCCGTCCGTGAACCCTTCACCCCCAGTCCATTCAATATTCCAGTCTGGTGACCACCGCCGCGGATAATATCTGAACATCCACCTCCACCACCTTTTGACAGCCAAAACACTAGTAGCAGTTCCCATCATCCTCCCTTGCGTGGCGAGCCTGTCTTACTCCCTTAGCGAGTCAACGTCACAGTTCGAATCAAGTCCCATAATCATACAACGGGTGGGACAGTGTTAAACACCCAATGATACTGCTACCACCGCATACTACGTACTAGTCCTCCAGCGACTTGCCAAACTCAATTTGCACAATGCCCACAATGTCCTGATGTCCACAGGCACGTCGAGACTTCCGTGATCTACATGCGCACATCAACTAGCGAAATCCCGCCCCGGCTCTGCGACGAGTTTGTGTCAGGGCCCCGAGACCCTTTGCTTTGACAGCATGCCAAGCGTATTGGTGCCGCCATTTCTGCGGGAAAATGGCCATTCTGACCAATATCGGCGCCCAATACTCCGTACTCCGTACCGTCTCTCGGCTGTATGAGATTGACGAGATTGACCGTGTCTGAAGTTTTTTGGTGGTGAATGCAGGGCACGTCAGTGACTTCTCAGCCGTCAACCACATCATACGACGTCTGGACACTGGCCTCGCCGCTCGTCTGAGCAGAGACAGCTGAATGCAGAGAGGTTCTCATTGACTGTTGCCGTGCTCCAAGCATTCATGTTTTACAAGTTCGTTGTCAATTTCCGAAACTCCTTTGCGAGGACTCGTAGCTCTGGTCCCTGCGCGGGCCGGGTCCATATTCCCAGAGTCTAGTCATCTACCGCACCATGCACCCCAGCATTCAGCAATCAGGAACAATAGTTACCAATACTACCACCGACAGGGGTCTCCCCACCAGTCGCTACTTCAAGGGAGAGAGATCTCGCTAATCGCCTGATCGAAGCCCAATTTAACACGCCCCCATCTCTCACTCTTCCTCCTTCCCCGACCTGGTGCCTGGTTCTCTTCCGAGTGAGTCCATGCTCTAAAAGCCCGTCTTCCAATGCTTCATCCGGCCTCGGTGCCCAAAACAGCTCAGTCGCTCCGACAGACGCCATGTTTTGCACGCAAAGGCCGCCGAGTAGAGCAAGGGAGGTCAGCCTCAAGTCGCACCAGCCAATCCACCGACGCACCGGCACGGTGGAAGCTGCTTATTGCGGATATTTCTTCATGTGGAAGCTCTTGGATTTCACAAATTGCTCAAAACCGAATCGTCCCAATGTCTGGCCCTTGCCAGAGTTCTTGAACCCTGTCCAAGCGAGATCCTAGTGTCTTCAGTCAGCAACTAAAACAAGGGAATCCGGATGCAGATTCACTCTTTTGCCAACGCCGCGCTTTGGTGCCAGGGATTTACTCACAGGACTGGGGTAATCACAACGGTTCACAAACACAGTACCCGCCTCCACATCTTCTGCCAACTCGTATCCCTTTTCCGTGTCTTTGGTCCAGATGCTAGCAGTGAGGCCGAATTCGCTATCGTTCATAAGCTTGATGGCCTCGCTATCGCTCTTGACCTTCATCACCGGAATTACTGGGCCAAATGTCTCCTCAGTCATAACCGTCATTGTGTGGTCCACCCCAGTCAGCAACGTAGGTTTCACAAAGTTGCCTTTGGGTGGCGGGTTATTGAAGCTCTCGTTGTCTGGCGTAGCATCCTTGGCGCCTTTGTCTAAGGCGTCCTTAATGTGTGACTCAATTGCCTGTTTGGAACGCCTGGAAATGACAGGACCAACGTGAGTTGTCTTGTCAAATGGATCGCCCAACTTGTAACCTCGAAGCACCTTTTGCACGCTCTCGATGAAGGCATCGTGAATTTTTTCGTCAACGTAAACTCTCTCAAGCGAGCAGCAGCTCTGGCCGGAGTTAAAGACAGCTCCATCGACAATCTCCTCAGCAGCCCAGGCAACATCTACGTCGTCTCGGATGTAGGCAGGGTCCTTGCCACCCAGTTCCAGCCCAACATTCACAATACGATCAGAGGCAGCCTTTTGAACAGCCAGGCCGCCGGCCACAGAGCCAGTGAAGCACACATGGGCAATTCTGGGGTCCCGGATCAGTGATTCCATGGCACTCGGCGAACCGCAGTGGAAGTATTGAAGGACCCCCTCTGGCAGCCCAGCAGCCGCAAAGAATTGAGCGACGTGCTCCACGATGGTGGGAGTTTGGGGAGATGGCTTGAGAATTACCGTATTTCCAGCCAAGATTGCGGGGATGATGGAGTTCATGAGAATAAGGTAGGGATACTGAGACACCATTAGCGTTAGCGTTTGCCAAATTCTACGACAGCAGATTCTGCGGCAAGCTGTGAAGCACCTACATTCCAGGCAAAGATTATGAGCACGGGCCCGACAGGCAACTTGCGAATGAAGCGCGTGAAGCCCCTTTCTGGTTCGCCTTCCGTGTCCTTGAGGGCCTCGTCGCTAATTTTAAGCAGGTATTCGGCGCGCTTGATGGCCGTTGTAATTTCCTTGCCAGTGAAGGCAATGGGACGACCCATTTGGACGGTCAATTCCTCCGCAAGCTCAGCCTCGTGGCTGGAGAGCTCCTTGAGGAATTTCTTGACAATTTCTTGTCGTTCCTTGAGGGTAGTCTTGCGGAAGCTCTGAAACGCCTCGGTGGCGACCTCGGGCATCAGGTCAAGTTCTGCGGCGGAGACTCCATTTCGAGATAAGATAGTCTCGTTGGTATTGGGGGAGATGGTGTTGATTACTTCGACGGACATTTTGGCGGTTTGTGTTGGCTAGCTGAGTTGGAGCAAATTTTCTGCTTGTTCCAGAGAGCCGTCGCCCAAGAGGTTGTAGTTGGTTCGAGGTCGTGGATGGCTCTCCAGGGTGAGGAGATGTCGACGTAGATAAAGTGGGCAAATAAGCTCAACCATGACCTCACCTGCACTTGCACTTGCACACCAGTTAACAATTCAAGAGCCCCACGTCACCCCAGGACACATGGAGGCATCAAATGGAGGAGCTTCAATCAGGGCACCTAGCCGCCGTGATGATTGCATGAGCAGCGTCTGATAGCCGCGTAGGGGCCGTAGGGGCCGTAGGGGCGGCAGGGACGCGCGCACCGAATTCGGCTCCATCAGTGAGAAGCCAGATGCCCCGCCGCGGCAAAGACTTGAGGTGCGGTATCATGTCTGCTGTCAAGCAGCGCAGATAATCATGTACGGGGTAACTACAGCGTATGAAGTGTAAGCGCGCCATAGCTTTCCCGTCCACGCCACACATGCGGTAGACATTCACTCTTCAAGGCTTCAAGGCGCGGACCGTTGATTCTTCAATGTTGTCCCATGGCGGGGTCAAGCCACTGCCATGATAGCGATTCTGGAAAGAAAGACGACAGCGGGGCTCACCATCTGCACATTGATGTGAGCAGTTGACACCCAAAGCCAGTGCAGGCGCTAGGTTAGTATTCCATGTCCAGCCAACGGCAGCGCCCCACCTACACTCTGCGCAGCCTCTTATCGTTATCGCTCTTTCGACGGCAACTTTTTTTCTGGTCGATTGACATTCCCAAACAGCTTGCAACGACAAGTTCGTCCTGCCAGCACAACCACAGCCAGAATGGCCCCGGAAAAGAGAAACGAGTTTCTGGATGCCCCCGAAAGCGACGATGATCAAATTGACAACTACAACTCCGACGATGAAATAACAAAAGGCCGTCGCAGTGCAAAACGGCGCCGGGTTGACAGTGATGATGAAGATGCTGGTAGCGACGTCGACCGGAGTGCCAGCGATGACCAAGGTTCAATCGAACAGGATGGACAGAAAGGCGATTCCTCAAAACAGGTCAAGGAGTCCAAATCAACATCTCGAAAAGAATTGCCCAAGCTAGAGACGGGCCTTCCCGACATCACCAAGCCCTTGACAAAAAAGAACCTCGTCGCTTCTGAAGAAGCCATTAAGAAATCTGGCGTGGTGTACATGTCCCGCATACCGCCAGGGATGAAGCCCTCTGCCCTGAGATCTCTCCTGTCGCCATATGGGAGGCTAAATCGGATATTCCTTGCTCCCGAGGATCCCACTGTCCGCGCCAGACGAAAGCGTGCCGGCGGCAACAAGAGGGTGCTATTCACCGAGGGATGGGTCGAGTTCGTTAAGAAGAAGGAAGCAAAGGCTACATGCGAATTATTAAACGGACACAATGTTGGCGGCAAGAAGGGATCTTTTTTCCGCGACGACATCTGGAACTTGGTCTATCTGAAAGGTTTCAAGTGGCATAATCTGACGGAACAAATCACTACCGAGAACGCAGAGAGGACAAGCCGCATGAGAGCTGAGATTAGCAAGTCGACCAAGGAGAACAAGGAATTTGTTAGGAACGTGGAGAGAGCCAAGATGTTGGATGGTATGCAGGCCAAGGCGAAGAAGAGGAAGGCTGCCGACGCGGAGGAAGAGCCTGTACAACAGGGTGAGCGGTCGTTTAAACAGGTAAAACAGGTGAAAAGGGATGACAAGATGGCACAGGATCAGCCAGAGAGCGTCACGAGAGTCTTGAGCAAGATTTTCTAAGGGATTTGTTGCCATGGGTTTTATCTTGGATGTATTCGCATAGCGTTGTATTGACTGGCAGGATCTGATATTTGATACTTGCAAATTACTTGCTTCGTAAATGAAGGATCACGCACGGTGAAATGTACGAGCACTGTTCTGACATGTATTTGATAGTTGCCTCAATTCACAAGGTACTTTCAATTCAGTCTTTGGTTTGATCCGCGTGAATGTCCTGTCAGTTTGTCATGCCAGTCTCGATTTCGGTTGGCCGCCATTGGCCCACACACAGGCTTCCCCTCCGCCGTCTAATGGTGGTTTCTCGCCCCCGCCGTCGATAAGATTCTTCAGACGCTTATCAAGCAGCGGGGCAAATAATTTTCTTGACCCCCGCGAGTCACCACCAAGCCAAGTCGTCTACTGGTCCCAGTCTACCTAAACTCGGCGTCAATCTCACTTCGGCCAAATCCTCATCTTCATCCGGCGTCTAATCTTGGCCATTCAAGATGTCGATGGATCTTGATGACGCTCCCGTCCCTCTTGGGCCGGCGACACAGCAGACAGCCGCGACGTAAGTTCCGCCGCCTTTATTTTCCCTTTTTTTTCGCCCGACCTTTTTTGTCGGTTCTGTGGGCGAAAATCGCCTCGCGAGACGAATGACTAACTTGACAACTGTGCCAAGTATTCTCTGCTGCAACTGCGGCGCCCCTATTGACGGAACGACTGCCACCGGCGCCCTCTGCTTCAACTGCGTCAAACTCACCGTCGACATCTCCCAAGGCATCCAGCGCGAAGCAACGCTCAACTTCTGCCGGGACTGCGATCGATGGCTGCTCCCACCGACCAGTTGGATTGTTGCCATGCCCGAATCCCGCGAGCTGCTGGCCCTGTGTCTCAAGAAACTACGGGGTCTCCACAAAGTCCGCATCGTTGACGCAAGCTTTGTCTGGACGGAGCCACACTCTCGAAGAATAAAGGTCAAGCTGACGATCCAGGATGCCGTGCAGGATGGCGTCTTGCTCCAGCAGAGTTTTGAGGTTGTCTACGTGGTGGCGACTCAGCAGTGCCCCGAGTGCGCCAAGTCATATACGGCCAACGTCTGGAGGGCGTGTGTGCAGGTGCGACAAAAGGTCTTGCACAAGAGAACGTTTTTGTTTCTGGAACAACTCATTATGAAACACAACGCCCACAGAGATACGCTCAATATCAAAGAGGCCAAGGACGGTATTGATTTCTTCTTCTCGCAAAAGAACCAGGCTGAAAAGTTTATCGACTTTCTGAACTCGGTTGTACCCGTCACGGTC
This sequence comes from Metarhizium brunneum, assembly GCF_013426205.1. Classification (NCBI taxonomy): domain Eukaryota; kingdom Fungi; phylum Ascomycota; class Sordariomycetes; order Hypocreales; family Clavicipitaceae; genus Metarhizium; species Metarhizium brunneum. The sequence goes on along the minus strand of NC_089422.1, from coordinate 7,639,257 downwards.
AAGGCATCCCAGGAGCTCATTTCTCAGGATGTCCACACCTCCAAAAAGTCGTACAAGTTTTCTTATTCAGCAGAGATTGTGCCCATTTGCAGAGACGACTTGGTTGCCATGCCCATCAAGCTCGCCAAGCAATCCGGCAACATCTCGCCCCTCGTCCTGTGCCACAAGATTGGAACCTCGGTCTATCTGATGGACCCCCAGACCCTCCAGACCGCCGATATTGCCTCGCCGATATACTGGCGCGCCCCCTTCAGATCGCTCGCCAATACTCATGAATTAGTGGAATTCATCATTATGGACATTGAGCTCACCAACACCCGGAGAGGAAAATGGGTCCTCTCCGAAGCCACCGTCGCCAGAGCATCGGACCTCGGCGTCAACGACAAGACGTACTTTACGAGAACACACCTGGGCAACTTTCTTCAACCCGGCGACTCCGCCATGGGGTACCTCCTGACAGGCACCATGTTCAATAACCCCGAGTACGAGGCCATCGAAGAGTCCAACACGTACTCGTCCACCATCCCTGACGTGGTGCTAGTCAAGAAGCACTACCCGCGTCGCCGGAAGAACCGCCGCCGCAACTGGAAGCTCAGGCGTATGGGCAAGGACGAAGGCGAGCTCCTGCCCAAGAAGGCGGATCAAGATCGCATGGATCGCGAGTATGAGCAGTTCTTGCGGGATGTGGAAGAGGACGAGGAGCTGCGTGCTGCCATGGCTCTTTACAAGAACGAGAAGAAGAGAGCAGAGGAGGAGATGAGTGTTGCGGAAACAGAGGAGGACGAGGATGACGGTACTCCACACGTCAATATGGACGAGTTGCTAGACGACTTTGACGAGCTCACAATGCAGGAGTCTTGATGGCAGTGGCTGGGGGGTAAAAGAGAAAATAATGAATTAAAAAAAATCAACGTTGGCGTTTTCTGCTGGACGTCCATGTCCCCATATCTAGGTATCCCAAGTCGTGTATTTCTCGCAACCCGCCTTCATAACCGTGACTCTGTAAGCTCTGCCGCCCCATCTCAAAAGAAGCCAGGTATCGTATCCCGCTCCGGCCTCTTGGGCGACCGCGTCTCCCGCTCACCCGTCCTCCTGACCATCTGCTCCCTCGACTTCTCCCGCCTCACCCGCCTCTGCCTGACGCCAAAAGGATCATCATCGCCATCGTCATCATCCACCGCCCCAGCAAAAGACGGCGCCTCGCCATCCCCCCTGCTGCCCCCAACCTCCTCCGGCAGACGAGCAGAAACGACAGCCTCTCGCAGCCGCGACGCCGCGCCCAAACCGACGCCCGTCAAGCGCGCACCCTCCCCGCGCGGCGTCTCCATCAATCCCTGCAGGCTGCTTCCCCCCCGGGTCCCCTCGCCGCGCACCAGCCCTCGCCGCGCCGCCGTCCGCGCAGCACGCCCCCTTCGCCTCGTGGCCGTCGCCGTCGCCGGCCCAGGCACCACCGGCCGCTCCATCTCCCGGATCGCCGCCGCGTTCTGCGCCGCCGCAAGCCTCTTGAGGCGCGTGTACTCGGCGCGGTGGAGGTGCGCGGTGAACAGGCCCGCCGTGGCGAGCAGCTCGTCCTCCACCATGCGGTACCTGTCGTCCCCTGCTGGCCCGGCAATCATGAACCTTTTCCCCCCCGGGGGATGATGAGTGAGCGGATGCGGCGCGGAGGTGCGGGCGTATAACTGGATATTTATTTCTCTTTTACTTACTGCTGGGCTGGCGGCTCTGGAGGCGGCGATGTAGACGGACTACGTATCCTGCTGGCACCTTTTGTTCCTGGTTAGCTCTTTTGCACGGGAAGGGGTTTCGGGTGGCGGGAGGTAGGTACTACCGTGTTCCGGGGAGCGACGACGCGAAACAAGCGGACGGGTGGAAGCGTCTCGCGTGGACGTGGAGGGCTCAGGACGAGGGCTTTGCTTCTTGGGCGTCGTGGTTGGCGGCGAGCCCTGGGGTTCCGTTTTCCAGGGGAGTTTGCGCGGCATCGTCGGGCATGGTGGCTATGGTGATTTGTGGCTGATGGTGTTTTGTTTAAAAGTAGTTGTTCATGTGTTGAGTGAAGTGGCGTGGGGTGAGGTTTTCATGACTTGTCAAGGGTAGGCAAGGTACGTGAGTTGAGTGGTTATTCCTTCAAATCGAGTCACACCACGTTCCGTCACATCACATAAACCATTATTGTCTTTGCCGCGAAACCTTCATCACTACTACCTAGTGCGTTATTCAAACCTCTATATTTCTAGTACACAGACCGGGTGTTCCAGCTCTTGGCCCCTTGTACAAATGAAACGTGCTACATGTAAACACAAAAATCATGGCTTCCTCCTTTTCCTTCATCCATGTGATTTCGTCTCGTACTTTTTTTTACTGTCCCTCTCTCACAACCTTGTCAATTGCACTAGCCACGTGGTCAATGTTTTTCGAATTCAAGCCGGCCATGGAGATACGACCGTTCTTAGTCATGTAGATGTGGTAGTCCTCGCGGAGTTTGAGAACCTGGGCCTCTGACAGACCAGTGAAGCTGAACATGCCAATCTGGTCGGTGATGTGGTTCCACGTTCCAGGGGTGCCGAGTTTCTCGAGTCTTGAGCGCAGCTCGTTGCGCATGGTGATGATGCGGCCGGACATGGTCTTCAAGTTGTCCTCCCACTCAGCAAAGAGCTTGGGGTCGTTGAGGACGGTCGCAGCAATACGGGCGCCGTACAGGGGAGGGTTGGAGATTTCGGATCTCTGGAGAATGGCCAACTGGGAGCCAATGCGGGAGATGGTGGTGCTGGCGTCAGGTCCGGGGCTGGTCACGACGTGGAAGCATCCAGCTCGCTCGCCATAGAGGCCAAAATTCTTGGCGAAACTCTGGCATACGACGGTCTCGAATCCTTGCTCAACAAAGTAGCGGATGGCGGCGGCATCCTGGGCGAGGTTGCCAGAAGCGAAGCCCTGGTAGGCACAGTCGAAGAAGGGGAAATGCTTCTTCTGAGCGATAATGACAGCCAGCTCCTTCCACTGGTCGAGGGTAGGGTCGACACCGGTCGGGTTATGGGCGCAAGGGTGCAACAGGATAACGGAGCGGTCGGGAGCAGCCTGGATGGCAGCCTTCATGCCCTCAAAGTCCAGGCCATTGGTCTTCTTGGAGAAGTAAGGGTAGTCGGCAACCTGGAGGCCGACGTTTCCAAAGATTTGCTTGTGGTTAGCCCAGGTCGGGTTGGACAAGTAGACGGTCCTGTTGCCCTTGTAGAACTTGGCGAGGAAGAGGGCACCAAGATGGACGGCGCCGGTGCCGGAGATGGTCTGGATTGAAGTGGCCCGTTTCTCTTGGAGGGCGGGCGAGTCGGCACCGAGAATCAACTCGGCAGCCTTGGAGGTGAAGTCGGGAATGCCGGCAATCGGGGCATATTCGTGGTTCAACTCGGGGTTGTTTCGGAGAATTTCATCAGCCTGGCAGAGCGGCGGGTGTTAGCCATGAGCCATGGTCTGGTGGTGACGCATGCGGGGAGCTCTGGAGCGGACTGGGGCGGCCATTGGTGTTGGCATGGGCGTCATGATGGCTTCGTCACGACCAGTGGCCATGGCTGACGGAGCATCAGGCACATCAGGCACATCAGGCACATCAGGCACCAGGCACCGGGCAAAGGGCAAACAAAGGCAGCTTGATCACGTACCTTTTTGACCACGGGGAGAACCCAGGGCTTCGCATTGTCGTCGCGGTAAGCGCCAATTCCCTATTCGCACAGCGTTAGCATTGCACAGCAGGAGCGTTGCCAAGCCAAGTAGAAAAGCAATCTGAAGCTCGAAAGCCAGTGCTACTGCACCGTCCCTGTCTCGTGGCACGTACCAAGTCGACCTTGAGGGAGCTCTGGTCAGCCTTGTAAGCGCGTGCGAGGCCGAAGAGGGGATCCTCGGGGGCCTGTGGCACGGTGTCGGCGGGGAAGCTAGTTGCAGAGGCCATGGCGGGCGAGATGTGGTTTGCAATGTTGTTTATTCTCGCGAGCGAGGACGATGAAGAAGGCGAGGCAGACGGAGAGGCAGAGGACGACGACGAGGATGAGGATGAGGATGGAGGAGCCATGATGGCGAGGATAGTGGGGTGACTATAATAACTAATGGGCTGATGGTGACTGGCGACGGGCGACGGGCGACTGGGACTTGGCGACAGGCCAATTCTCCTCCGTTGTCCGTAGTCTGCGCTTCTTCAATGTTCCAGCTTCCGCAGTCGCAGTCGCAGTCGCAGGACAAAGACGGCCGCTTCTGGTCTTCACCCCGTAGAGCAAGGGTCAGGGCCTAGTCTAGTTGAGACACGCAAGAGGATGCAGCGGCGGGCTGTTGGAGGTTAGCCAGAGCTCGAGCGATCACGCAGCGCGGCAAGTGTCAAGTATGAAGTGTCAATGTTCAGTGTCCGAATGCACAGGGGTGTCATTGCAGCCGCCCTCGTCCATTTGTCGCACAACAAGGAAGGACCAGTGGCTGGCTCTTGGAGGGCGGCGGCAGACGCAAAGGTGCAGATGCAGCGCTCGGCAGCCCTCGGAGGGGCCAGTGGCAGACATGGACATGGAACGTACAGGTTGAGTCAATGTTCAGGATCGCGGCGTCGACGTCTCGACTCTCAAGGTCCCGAAAGCGGCGGGCGGCGCCATCGCGCGCGGGGGTCGAATGCGCTTTTATGGCCCGCAGGTGGGCAAAGATGCCGAGCCCCCAGCGCTTCTGTGCGTGGCATGGGCGTCGTTTTGGCCGAGGCCCTTCGGCTCTCACGGGCTCGCAAGTGCTCGTTGATGTGGCCTGTGTGGCCGGGGCGGGTGTCGGGCCCAGATGATGCCTCGACAGTCGGACTCTGCCCCAAGGGCCAGCAGCAAACAGGTCTGGTCGCTGCCGCTGCCGCTTGCCGCTGCCGTGGGAGACGGGGCCCCGGAGCGCAGTTGACTGACATGTGCCACTTTGCCATGGCAAGCACAGTGAGTGGCACGGAACGCGGAGCATCCTGCAAAACACAAAATGCACAACTACAAATTTATGCGATTCCTTCTTGGCATGTAGAATAATAATGCCTGTACTAATAATAGTAATAATGCACCATCTGAATTCGTCTTGCTAATGCGTAATGCAGCCCGCCTCAAGTTCCTAAGCTCATTCATGAATTTGCCGTGGCTTGCCTGCGGGCACTGCGCAACATCATCTATTCAGGCACGGTGTGTCCTCCTCCTTCGAGCCGTCCATTCAATTTTATGACTTATCTCTCGTCTTGGTATACCCACACTTCCCCGGCTTCGCCCGCCATGGCCTGGCACCCCTTCTCCGGTCTCCTGACCATTGTCTCTAAGTAATGACCAATTGATACATGTACCTTTCTGCTTCGCTGCCCACGGAGCGCGCTCTCCCAGGTTAGGAGCCCGCGGCCCCGCGCCTTTCCGAGATGAACGGGTGGCAACGGCCCCCAGAAACTTATGAACGTCCCACTGCAAAGGTAGGCAAAAGCCACCGTGCACTATTTAACGTATGTACTTAGATGCATGTACATTGATATCTGAAACTTGCAGATACTACTGTCCCCATGACCTTGAACTTTTTCATGGGGAGTGGATCGACGTCCCCGAGTCTGCGAGTCTGAATCTGGGGTTGGAAAAAATCTGGGGGTGGCTCATCAACCATTTCAAAGTCCCCCACACATGCAAGGAGCAATACATAACTCGACAAAGGGGCCCGTCTTCCTTCACATGTTCCCCGCCCGGCACCGTAGCGACTCTGTATTATAGTCCACACTACTTCTTAAACGGAGATGGCTTCTCTTTTAATCAACATGCTCGGCTCGCAGTCACCTCCTCATCTCCAAGTCCGAGCGAGATTCTGTTGCTAGATTCTTATAGTCAACGTCGGCAAGCCCAGCCCTTCCTTCATATGATGAGGTCCCACAGCACCAGGAAAGCACACAACCCGCTGGCCGCAAAGAAGGTATAGCGTGCCGTGCTGGGACGTTTCGTAGCCTTCTCCAGCTGCTTGTTACCTCCGCCAATGTTCTCCGCAGTTGATAAAGAGTTCGTGACAAGCTGCTCAATGTGCTCGGATTGGATCTCTAGATTGTTGACCAGAAGGGACTGAAGCTCGGAAATCTCGACCAGCGACTTTTCTGCAGTTCTGCCACACTACGTTAACAAAACAAGACACGAAGAGACACCCTACTGAAAAGAATTGTGGGTGACGGCACATACCTGACCTTGTCCAACGTGCTTTCGTAGTGCTGCATCATGTCCTGATTGCCTTCCTCAAACATTTGCAACTGCTCCTCGGTCAGGCCCTGGGTGAGTGCAGACGCCTGAGTGGCCGTCTCGCCTGCCAAGGCCGGGTCTTCAGAAATGGCGGCCGCCATAAACGCCTGTTTCGACACGGGCGGAAAGGGCGCGAAATCTCCGACCGGAGGGGATAGCATGCCGCGAGACTTTTCCACTTCTCTCGTCAACCTCGTCTCCATCATGTCCTGCTGCGTGCGACAGCACAGCTCCAACCTCTGTCGCAAGTACCACAGTATGCCATCCCGGTGCATGTCTGTTTGTTGGGCCTGGGCTTCCGCCGCTGCGTGTTCTGGCGACCTGCTTGAGATGCTGCCGCCCGAGGCCCAGGAACTCAAGGCACTAAAGCCGCTCGCATACTTTTTCCGAATGAGGGCTGATTCCGTCTCTCGGCGAAGCTGCTCGGCGTCTTCCAGGCCACGGATGCTCGCGTTGAGCTCTCTAATCATTTGCTTCGCATTGACGTCGACGTCTTCCCGCTCGCGATCGGTCAAAACCTGGGGCGGGCCATGAGCCGTGCGGCCAGGTGTCCTCCGCGGCTGGGCTGTCGATAGGTATGCCTGTCGGACATCCCTGAGTTCCTTGTGCAAGCTGGTAATGTGCGAGTTCTGTAGCCAACACATTGGGATTAGCAATTGGGGTGATGGGAATTTCCTCGCAAGGGCGGACTGACTATGCGATATGCCTCTTTGACAAAGCCTTCGAGTACGTCGACGTCGAGAGCAGCTTTGCCTGATGTAGGTGCGGCGTTGTGCTTTTGCAGTGCATGATTGAAGTCGTCGGTCAGGTCTGTGGACGGGAGATGGGATGCCGCCGAGAAAGCCATGGTTGACCGGCACAATAATGCCGGGTAGCTCCTTTGTATGCAGCGCAACTGCGTGGCTTGTGGTGCTGTCACGATAGCAGTCGGGTGGGATGAGATTGGCTACGTAAGGTGTAAGGTGTAAGGTGGGAGCTCTCCAAATGCTGCTTAGTCATTACACAGTGTATCGACCCAGGTGCAAGTTGTGATGACGCGGAGCCTTGAGCCCGATTTCCCGCCAGATGCGGCTCTGACATTCATGTTAGGTGTACTACTTCGTATAGACCTCGCTTGACAAGTTAGAAGGGAGGGACAAAAAAAAATCAAACTCAGAGTGGCATCAATGAGACTCCATCACGCCGGTGGCGGTAGTTGTTCCATCCACTCGGCATAAATTTCATTCCAATCTCGAACGAACTGAAGCTGCGATCGGCAACGGGTGGGTGGTCGGAAAGAGTTCATGGCATGCTTAATTTAGCCCTAGCTTCGAGTATCAATTTGGTTCCCGTCGAGTCATTGGTTGGATTCGTTCTAGAGGCATGCAGGCGACAGAAGCCCCCCAACACCTGGAGGCAAGGTTATCACTGTGGACGTTTGGTGCAGTTGTCTGGCCGCATCAAATTGCTCGCAATATGGCTACTCGCAGGTGCTTGAGTGGGTTCAGTACGCTCTTTTTTTTCCATCTCTCCCACTCCATCGCCTAAATACTGAGACAAGTTCGCCGTCCCGGTCCTTGGCTGCCTCACAAGTACCGAGTACCAGACCCTTTTGATGCTCGGAACCTGGCCGTGCGCCACCAGGCGGGAAAAGGACTTGTCCAGACTGTCTGTTGGCAAGCGCCAAAAATCAACGGAAGTCGACCGAGCACTACTTGCAAGTCGTCATTCGACGCTTCACACTCGGTTCAATCTTCTTGCTGGCAGCCGCTCTGGCAAAGCTGGGACAATGAAGACGCCCGGCCAGACGAGACAAGACGGGACGTTGACTTTGACGCTAATCAAACTTACGTATGTATGTACATACAACAAACCCAAAGTCGGAAATGCAAGACGACGACACGGACTTTATCACCGGACGTCATCCACTTGGACGTCCATGTCCCCATATTACCAAGTGGCCGGGCCTGAGTCAAACCACCAGACAACACAGACAATCTCTCCCCACAGCTGGTGCTGCCGATATGGCGCCGGGCCCGAAGCTGGCTCCCACTCTGGTTTATTTTTAATACCTTGCCTGTCCCTCTCCTCCCGTCCTCAAGCCTCTTCTCTCCAGTGTATGCATAATACAGGTCATGGGGTCGTCGTCCATTGCTCTCGTTTGCGGCAATGAAACATGAGAGGGAACCCAATGGTCCCGTGTCCGACCCGGATTGCCAGAGGGCCGTCGCCGCCACGGACCCGGTGGACGCGGCGCCGGCGGCAGAGCCAAGCTTGAGGGCAGAGCCGGTATCACGGGCTGTATCGACGCCGTCAACACCATCGTCACCACCGCCACCCCAAGTCGTTCACCAACCTGACCTGCACCGTGTGCCCACCGCCATTCTCGAAAAGATGGCAACCGTCCCGGCCAGCCAGGTCCTCACGGGTTCACATGATGTCGAGGCTGTGTCTCGCGTTGCCAGCGCGCCGTACAGTGCCTTCCCACGCCGGACCAAGATATGGATTACTACCATGGTCACCATTGCCAGCGTCATCTCGCCAATGACGGCCAACGTCTATTTTCCTGCGCTGGACTCCGTTGCCGACGACCTCAACGTGTCAATCGCCTTGATCAACCTCACCTTGACCACTTACATGATCTTCCAGGGGCTGGCGCCCACCATATTTGGCGACTTTGGCGATACAGCAGGTCGCCGTCCAGCATTCACGCTGGCCTTTACCATTTACTTGTTTGCCAACATCGGACTGGCCTTGCAGCGCGACTACACTGCTCTCTTGGTCCTGCGCTGCCTGCAGTCAGCCGGCAGCAGCGGCACCCTCGCCCTGGCGTATGCCGTTGTTGCTGACATTGCTTCCAGCGAAGAACGCGGCCGCTACATGGGACTTGTCGGCGCGGGCGTCAACTTTGGCCCTGCCGTCGGGCCGGTCCTGGGCGGCGTTCTAAGCCATGAGCTTGGATGGCCCTCCATCTTCTGGTTCTGTGCCATCTTCGTCTTCGTGTGGCTCATCCCATGGGTCTTGTCTGTGCCGGAAACATGTCGCAATGTTGTCGGCAACGGCTCTGTGCCGCCGCCAAGATGGAACATGACGGTGATTGATCTCCTGCGGCCGGGCGGCGTCAACCAGAGGCCAGCGTCGGCGCCCAAGGTCAAGATTCGCGTGCCGAATCCCCTGCGCACTCTTTCCATCGTCTTCCAAAAGGAAGAGGGGCTCATCCTCTTCATATCCGCCATCATGTACGTCAACTTCATCCTCATTGGTGCCACGCTCTCCATCCTCTTCAAGGAAATCTACGAGTACGACGACCTCGAGGTAGGCCTCTGCTACCTCCCCTATGGCGTGGGCTGCTGCATGGTCATGCTGCTGCAGGGGCACATTCTCGACCGAAACTTTGCCCGCATCGCCAAGAAGTTGGGCATGGCGACGAGCCGCAAGAGGGGAGAGGACATGCTCAGTTTCCCCATTGAGTCTGCTCGCATACAGCCCCTGTATCCTGCCATTACCGTTGGAGCGGCTGCCCTCATCGGATGGGGGTGGTCGCTGGAGGCCGAAACAACCGTGGCTGTGCCGCTGGTCCTGCTCTTCATTGTCGGCATGCTGGTGCCGTCGTCGTTTGGTGTCCTCAACACGCTGCTGGTCGACCTCAACGAGGACGCACCGGCCACGGCCGCCGCAGCCAACAATCTGACCCGATGTCTTTCTGGCGCTGCCGCCACCGCCATCGTCGACCAAATGTTTGATGCCATGGGCCGCGGCTGGACATTCACCTTGTTGGCTTTGCTGATGGTCGCATGCCTACCTGGGTTGCGCGTTCTGGAGAAGCGTGGTCCTCGCTGGAGGGCAGAGAGGGCAAGGCAAAAGGCAGACAAGCAAGACAACTAGACTCTTGCCAAGACGATGCGAGACTGGAAAGGCAGGTGACGCTGTGGCCGAGCATTTTAAGCAACCAATTGATGAATTGATGATAATGACAATTTCCGTCTCAACATGCAGGCGGGGAATGTAAAAGATACCATACCACAGAGACTTAGCATAGCGGGAGCGAGGACATTTATTCAAATATATTGTCCGTCTTTTGTTTTCCTTGTTTCTTTTTGTTCCGCTTTTGACACGGGTTTCATCTCGTTGGTGATAGTACATACCGAAACCGCTACAATGCAGTGATAGCCTTGTCCACAGATTCCCTCAATGACTCCCACATTAACCAATCTGATCTCGTCGTCCTGCCAGAATGACCATGTTAGCCTAAAAATGTCCTTCTACAGCCCCGGTATAAATCCAGCGAGGCATCCAAACGCTACGGCAGGTACTTACGGCAACAGCCCCATTGAGTTCACCTTCCAAATACCCACTCCCAGCGCAACAAGCTGCATCGCCACATACACCAACTTCGTTTGCAACATCTGAGCGGCGTTTTTCTCGGTATTGAATCGTTCAAAGGCCTGATTGGTAGCCATCAAGCCTGCGATGGGGTTCTTGAATGCCATAAAGACCATCATGATGCTGAAAATTTGGAGCGAGTTGCCGGACATGTACATCATGATGACGGTCATGGGAAGTGCTTTGACGGGACCGAGGGCGACCTCCCATGCCTTTTTAAGCTTGAGGGTTTCCATTTCTTCGCCAGTGGGTGCCTTTCGAGGAGGTTGGCTTTTCCCATCCTTGTTGGGTTTCTGGTTCATTGATCATTAATATATAATGGAGAGAAATGAGGTTGAAGATAACGAGGAGAGCACGGGCAATTCGCCATGCCTCCCGAGTTGCGAACGTACCTTGGAGCCCGACGGGCCTGAGGAGAAGCCAATGGGGTCGGGGACGCCTGGGACCCTGGCTTTGGCACCTGGAGGTGAGCGCAGCTGCGAAACCCAGGTGGGAACGTTTGAGTCTGGTGTAGACATTGCTATTGCAGACGTAGACGCGAAGCGGCTCGATTGATTGTTGCAGTGGGAGTAACGATGGAGGTTGAGGCCTAGACACCGCGTTGAGTAGGCGTCCGCCGTTGATGTATCAACTGGTGGCTCCGGCACGTGGGTCCTTATCGATAGCGCCTTGGATTCTCTGTGCTCCGAAAATAGGCAGCTCCAGCATGGTCTCAGTGGACATGCGACTGCTCAGTGTCTGCTCGGTTACTTTACAGTGGGGTCTAGAACCCTGACTCAGGCTGGTACAGGTCCAGTCGACAGTATATGTACAACGTTCAAGTTGGCAGCACTTGAGCTTGAGCGCAGACGCCGGCACGTTGGCACTGCTGGTTCGAGTACCCCTTTCGACTCGGGCTTGACGGAACGAGAACTCGGCTACAATTATAACCTGCTCTCTTGTCAACTGGTTGTCGTTACGAACGCGGCGAAGTTGAACCACACCATTCTCGACCCAAGGCCTTAGTGCTGCCAATTTCATACGCTTGGGTTCATCTCATCACGACGTTTCTATTGACAGCACGACAAGGGTTGGTCCGCCGGCGCAAAGTTTCCCTTGAAGCTACATGTGACGATTTCCCCCCCTCCATCGCCAACAGCAACAGACTGTGCGGTCGTATCTCTTCTTGACTGGTTGGATCTCCCAACCGGGCGTGCCGCCCTATCAACATTTGACGTTTGTGACCATTGATCATCGAAGCATACACTGGGCGAAAACCAGCCTCCTTTGGGTGGTGTGGACGAGTGAGTCCCGGCGACCGGCACGTCCATCAGCATTTTGCGTCGCGTGACGAAGCGGCATTCACTCCTATCGCCGAGACGAAGAGCAGACCACCACCACCACAGGCCAACTGTGTTTGCTACGTAATTTGTAACCTGGTAACCAGGTGTCCTGGGTCATCGCGCCATATAACCACAACCGCCAGCTACCACCACCATGTCTTCTAAAGACAGTGGCGGGGATTCAAAGCTGTTTGCTCGAGTAAGCTTGCTCCCATCTTCTTCTGTCATACATTTGCTCTCCCTACTTTGTTTTCTACCACCTTGCGACCTTATCCTTTACTTGCCCCCGGGAAAGACTCCTGACCGCTGTCACTTTGACACTCAACTGACCCCTCTACATCGCTTAATAACCTGTATTGGAAGTGCAGTGGCGACATCGCAGCGCCCTCCGTGCCTTTGTCTTGCTCATAATATGCTTCCTATACCCTGCGCACCTGATCCTCTGCCCATTGCGAGATGATGGCTGTGTTCCCAATGTACATGCCACCGTTGGCATTCGATAGACTAAGAACTCCACAGGGCAAAGTAGCCGAGCTGCGACTCGAGCTGAACAGCGGCGGCAAGAAGGATAAGAATTATGCGATAAAAAAAGTTGCCCTCAAGAGAATCGTTGCGAACATGACGATGAGCAATAACGATATGGTGGCGCTGTTTCCGGACATAATTGCCTGCATGCACATTCCCAGCTTGGAAATCAAGAAGATGTACGAAGCCAACACGCCTAGCATTGGCCAAGCCATGTCGCGACTAACAACGTCTAGGTGCTTCTTATACCTGGTCAACTATGCTCGAGTACGACCGGAAATTGCCGTCAAGGCCATTCCGGTGCTGGAAAATGTAATTGACACCTCAACTCTGCGAGATGGAAAAGATGATGCTGACTTTCTATTAGGACATGGAAGACCAAAATCCTTTAGTACGAGCCCTCGCACTGCGAACAATGTCATATATACACGTCAAAGAGTTTGTCGAAGCAACAGTTCCTATCGTAAAGCATATGCTGCGCGACAACGATCCATACGTCCGCAAAACAGCAGCCTTCTGCGTTGCCAAACTTTACGACCACGACCGACAAATGGTTGAACGCTCGGACCTTATCGATAGACTAAACTCTCTGCTACGTGATGATAATCCTACCGTTGTTGCTAGTGCGTTGGCGGGACTGATGGACATCTGGGAAAGAAGTGATGCTATTAAGCTCACTATTGATTATAGCAATGCATCAAAAATGGTGGCAATCTTGCCTGATTGCTCAGAGTAGGTGGCTTGACAAAATCCCAAATCCTGGTGGAGTTGAACCATGTTAACACAGGAATAGATGGGGTCAAACGTACATTCTTGAGGCGTTAATGTCCTATGTGCCACAGGAAACAGGCGAAGCTGCTTTGCTGGCGGAGCGCATTGCACCACGCCTCTCACACTCAAATTCATCTGTTGTGTTGACATGCATCCGCGTTATTCTGTACCTGTTGAATTACATTGCAGACCAAAAGCAAATCACTACACTTTGCAGAAAGCTTTCGCCACCATTAGTTACTCTTCTCGCCAAAGGCCCTGAAGTCCAGTACCTGGCGCTTAGAAATGCCCTGTTGATCTTACAACGACGACCCGAGGTGCTAAAGAACGATATCCGAGTATTTTTCTGTAAATACAATGACCCAATCTACGTCAAAGTCACGAAACTGGAACTCATTTTCATGCTTGCCAATGAAAACAATATTGATGAGGTGCTGACCGAGCTGCGAGAATACGCGACGGAAATTGACGTTCACTTTGTTCGAAAGGCCGTTCGTGCGATAGGAAAGTTGGCTATAAAGATTGAACCAGCGGCTAAGCGGTGTATTGACCTTCTATTGGAGCTTGTCTCAACGAAAGTCACGTACATTGTTCAGGAGGCGACAGTGGTCATCAAGAATATTTTCAGGAAATACCCCAATCAGTACGAGTCCATCATCGGCACCTTGTGCGAGCATCTCGATTCGTTAGATGAACCAGAGGCCAAGGCTGCAATGGTCTGGGTTATTGGACAGTACGCCGATCGTATTGAGAATAGTGATGCACTTCTGGAGGACTTTCTCTATACATTCTCAGAGGAGCCTGTTGAGGTTCAACTGGCTCTCCTGACAGCCACGGTGAAGCTATTCATTCAAAGACCAACCAGAGCCCAAGAACTGGTTCCGAGGGTTTTGAAATGGGCGACTGAGGAGACAGACAACCCCGACTTACGTGATCGAGCGTACATGTATTGGCGACTGTTGTCAACAGACATGAACGCAGCGAAGCAGATCGTCATGGGGGACAAGCCGCCGATCACTGCTGAAGCAGAGAGGTTAGAAGCGCCGACCTTGGAGGAAATGTGTCTCAATGTCGGAACCCTGGCAACCATATACCTCAAACCAGTCCAGACAGTCTTCCGGTCAGCGCGCCCACGGAAACTTCAAGAATCACCTGCGTTGCAAAAGCAGAATTTGCTGGTGGATGCAGATAATCAAAAGAGCATCAGCATGTTTGGTCGTGGCGGGCAGCCTACAAATATTGACTTGAGGAGTCGTAATGCCGCCCCTGCCAACGGGGAGGGCAACCTGTCGCAAGCAGTCAGCGATGCAGACGCATACTTTTCCAGTATTGGAACGCAAATGGCGGCGATGACATTAGACCAAGGCGAGGATATGTTTGGCGGCGGCAGCGGGAATATGACGGGCTATGTTGTCAGTGCTCATGCACCACAAGCTGTGCTGCAACCAGCGCAAGGGGCAGGGAGTAACGGCGATTTGTTGGCGCTCTGAGATTGGAGACAGGTTGAAGTTGAACGGATGTTTTGGCAGGATTTTCATGTCAGGCGTACATTATAAGCGAAGGATTATATTGCAGATAGTGTCAGTGACAGTGGACATAACAAATCTTACCTATGGGTGCACGGCATTTCAATATACGACATAAAGCCACCGTCTCCGCACATTTTCTTTTCTTTTCTCGAAGACGACAGAGCAGGTTGCTTAATGCAGTAGCATTCTCTCGTATACGGAGTACCCTGTACCGCCTTTTACCTGCGGGGGCTGTCCAAGCCAGCAAATATGTTGAATACCTCATGAAATCGTTGTATGGATACCTACCTAGGTAGTACTTACGAACCCAAGTTAGACCAGTAGGTCTAAAAGCGGGAGAAAATTCATATGAGAATTATCATGCACCTACTTGGCATGCTGGCACGAACCGCATTACGTGATCTGGGCACAAGCTTGTATCAAAGTTTTTCAATCTTCTGGTTCCTCGCTATTTACATGCTTTTTAGTTCTTTATGTGTATTCATGATAACAAGAGTACGCAATGCCCTGACAAAGCTAGCCCCTGAACCATTATGGCGAAGTGCTCTATTGGCCTTATGTATTTTGATAGGAATACCTGTAGCTGATCTACCTGCTGGTCCGACAATAACCACGGGAGGTTTTGTTTCTGATGATTTGGAAGCCGACCGGATTACACTACTCCTCCGTCCGGAGAAGCTTGGTTCGTTGTAAAAGAGTCCCTGAAGAGAGGCTAAGCTGAGGAGATGGTTAGGCGGGTCCATTATACTTTTTGCCAATCTTCGACTACTTAAAACTACAGCTGGATATTGGGTGCTACATTTACTAGCTATTCCCAGAGTATTTTCCAATAAATCCAGTACATTTGTCTTCATGTTTTGTATTTTCTGTAAGCACGGATGGTAGATTCTCACTACGGTAGGAAAGCAAAGCAGGTATTTCATACCGAGTGTGTACCAAACGTCGTGACGGATGGCGGTGCGTCGAATTAAGACCAGGTCAACTACTCGTACTTCAGATTCGAAGTACGCAATCAAGTAATACGATCCTCGATTAAAAACATTGGCTGTGTTGGTGAGCCCAGCCCAGGCCGCGATGAGGAAGAGGATGCACAATCTGGAACACTGAGCCACCAACTCAGCTTTCAGCTCGCAGTGGGTATACCAGCAATCTGGTTACGCCCTACCGCACCGCAAGGGGCGAAACGCCAGCCCATCGATGCTGTGCCCAGCTGTCGTGTTTGCCTTTGCGGATAGAGGCGAAGAAAGGGGAGGGGGCTGGATATCTGTTGTTGGAGAAGTTGACGCCACAAACATGCCACACGCCTGTGAGTGCTCATGTTCGCGAGCTGAAGTTTGTTGGGCTCGGCCTTTTAAATCTGGCGGCGTGATTTGCGGAACCGGGCCGTGTTTTGGGCCAGCATCATGAGGCACGCAGAAGACGAGCAAAGGCTGTTCATGCCTGCAGGGTTCAAGGCGTGAGCACGGAGTACTAGTGCGTATATTGTGACGAACTGGACGGGGAATCGTCCATGCATCTAGATTCAGGTGGAGAAGGGAGGCGGCAAGGTGTTGATGAGATCTTGGACGAGCCTTTTGCTTCTTCTCTTTTCTCTCGTGGGGGAACTCGCATGCATAGGAGGCAAACTGCTGCTCGTTGCATCGACATGGGTTGAGGGATGCCGCCGGCTAGTTTGAGATGGATGTTGTCTGCTCAGCATTTCTGTGTCGTCGACTCTCTGCGTGAATGAGCTCATTGTGACGCAGCGCCCAATTACGACTGGCCGTGTCGAGATGGGTGTGCATGGCGTTTTACCGATTGGCATACAAAGATGCTGCTTCGACCATGACGGCGGCTGCGGCTGTGTCTGGCGCAAATGCATTCGAGGTTTGTCTAACGTGGAAGGCTGTTCTGTTTGTATGTACTCGGTTGTCTGTTTCTTGGGCGGGTCTGAAGAGGCCTCATTAGTATTACATTTTGATGTGGCGCTGTAGTACTTGCTTTCTTAGTTGCCCCGTCCTGTTGTAAAGTAGGTTGCAACTCAACTAGAGGCCCGCTTAATGACGGTTGGGCACAATGTTCCACGAATAGATGTCAATCATTTCCATGGCCCACCATCCCCAGACCCGCGACCTTCTGGGTGTTGAGGCGTTTGGCTTGAGCTCTTTGAAGATTGACAGCATGAGCCACAGGGAGCATGGAGGAAGGGGACAAGGCCGGACGAGGCAGCAGCTGCACGAACATGATAGCCACCAGTGCCACCACATGCCTGTAAAAAAAAAACAAGTTCAAGACGTTTGAGGATGCTCTGATACACACCGCTCACCCCAAAAGATTGCAGTAGCCAGCTCTGTGTACAAATATTCAATGTTGCGTCACTGCACACAAGGACCTTGAGTGTATACAGACGAGTACGTGCACTCCCATGTACACCTGCACGCTGCACGCTCGCATGTGTACTTTGGCGCGGCGTCGCAAGCCCGTCTTTCCTTCTCACACTCTGTGTCGCTCGTCGCTCCTTCTTGTCCACGCAGGAGGACCTGACATGGAGCACTTGAGAAGCCGGGCTTCCGTGTGTGCCCCCACTCCCGCCTGCTCCGGCGAGCCTGGTCGTCCTCGTAGTCAATCCGTGACTTTGCTTAACCTGACATCTACATCATCATCTTACCACTGGTCTCCGAGGACATCCGACCTCTGCTGTTTATCGCTCAAGGCCAGGTCGAGGGCCGCTTGATCTTGGAGCCCATATATGAATTGATTGCCCCAGCATTATCTTATACGCCTGCGCTTTGCTTGCGTCCCTGCTTGCTGGCTGCAGGACCCCCGTCGTACAGCCACCCTGCAGTCCCCAGTGCTTCTGTATCTTTCGGCCACCGCCGCCGCCGTTGTTGCTGCTGCGCATCTCCATGGACCCAGCCATGAGTTCTGCCAACAACCACAAAACCGTCGGTCTTCCCGCTGACAACACTCGACTCCAACAGCCCAGCGACGCCGTCCCCATGGAGAACATGGCCCAAGGAACCACGCCGGCCGAGGACCTAAAGCCGGCCGCCCGTGTCGATGCCTCCGAGGAGTCTGAAATTGTCGCCACTGAGCCACTGCCAGCATCCAAGGCAATCCCTACCGATCCCGAGCAACGCAGCACAGAAAATGAGGACAACACTGAGGCCGTGTCAAAGGGCAAGGAGAAGGAGGAAGTGGCCCCCGTGCCGCCTACTAAGGAGAGGAGCGATTCCATCATGGCTATTGGGCCTGCGCAGGACGATATTCATACCACCCCTGGCCAGTCGGACGGTCCTGTCTGCAACATCACCCTCCTGCTGACTTCGGGAAGCCGTCATCCGTATAAGATCGATGCCAAGTATCTCACCAGGAGAAATGTTGCCATGCCCGACGAGACAGAATCTGGACAGCCAGACCCGTTTAGTATCAGCATCTACACCTTGAAGGAACTCATTCTACGAGAGTGGAGAAGCGATTGGGAGGCGAAGCCTGCTAGTCCCAGCAGCATAAGACTGATTCACTTCGGAAAGCTACTGGACGACAAAGAACAGCTGAAGAGTAAGCCATTTTTCAAATTGAGCCATGGTGTGAAGAGTAAAGCATTTCTCTAACCCTCAATGACAGAGTACCAATTCAGCACAGAAAGCCCCAATGTAGTGCATATGAGCATTCGTCCTCAGGACCTGGACGAAGAAGAGCCCAAGTCGGGAAGCAAAAACCTTCCAGGCGGAAGCGGAGACGGACAGCGATCCAGACCGGGTGGAATGTGCTGCGTCATCTTATGAGGGCCTCTCCTATCCCGTTGATCTACCTTAACTCACTGCACTTTTGTGGATATTTGCTTTAACCACGACTAGAGAGGTGCTGTTTGCAATTTTTGTGCCGGCTCATTTTATTGCCGGAGCCTTTTTGGAAAGACAGAACATACGTCGACTTGTACATTTTCCACGACGAGCTGGCTATCGAACTAAAGAGGCCTAGCGAAGCCTGAGAATGGCGTCCTTTACCTGCAAGGGAGTCAGCGGCCTACCGAGTCTGTGGCATGCAGTTTGGCAGCCACAACATAGTCACCTCCCGGCTTGAAGAGCCAATCAACATACACACACTCATTCTAATACTCAGCACATCGTTTTGGGTTTATTCTATTTGGAACTGGAAAGCAGCGATTGATGGGAAACATGATGGAAGAACGAAAGGATTACCGGAGTCAACATTGGCGCATCGTCATGTATAAATGATTTGGCTATTTTTATCATTGTCAACCTTTTCATCCAGAGGCCTTGTTATATATTTGTCAAAAACGTTGGGTATAGACCCTATCAGCGCGGGCCTTTGGAGTCTAGGCCGTCTTCACCAACAGAATAGAGGAATTGCAGTCAATTCACTACTGTTCTTACAATCTTGCGAATCTTGTGACTTGCTTGTGACCGGATTTGCCCACGGCTTTCAAGCACGGCATGAGAAAGTGTAGCATTCAAGTTGAGGTATTAGAGCATCCCAAGGACTCACTCACTAAATAGGGCACGTAGTAACACCTTCAGTATTCCGAAGCATATTTCACGACATGGCATGGCAGCCCTTATCCACGCCGCTATATCGCAGTATCTTGGGCGGAATGATCACAGGGTTGGAGTAGACAAGGTCGAACAGATTTTGCCCCCCCCACTCTGTAGTCCAAAATGTTCACTGTATTGTGTCGTAATAATGTTACACATAATCTAGCCGCTTCCATCATCCGCATTCATGCCCCAGAAATCCAGAAGACCGCAGCCCGCTTGTTCTACTACTGAATCTTGAGCTTCTTCTCCATCTCATCATGGACTCCAGGAACACCCTTCATCTCCTCGCCGGTGAATACATCCTCCCACGTAATCGTGTCTTCTCGTCCCTTCAGGATATCCTCGTGTACGCTGGCCAAGCCGTTTCCAAGCGCCAAGGGCCGCCACTCGCCGTCTCTGACAATCTTGAGCTCCATGCCCCGACGGACGGGCTCGGCAATTCCGAATGTTCGACGGAGCGATTCCATGCGGGCGGCCTGCTGGGTCGCCTCCCAGTTCTTGAGACGGGCTTCGAGGGGGTGTGCGGAGGAAGGCTTGTTGGCGGCCGCGTCGTAGGGGGACTGGCCGACGCCGTGGCGGAGAGTATCGTGGACGCCGGGGGCGGAGGGGGCGGACGAGGTGTGCGATGTGTGGGTGAAGGACTCGGGGTTGGAGTTTGCGGGCACGATGCGCATCGACTGTAAATGTTAGTCTTCTTGGAGATGGACGAGGATGGGAAGGCGAGGCCTACCATCTTGACGTAGGTTTGTGGAAGGGAAGAAGTTATGTGGTGTATCTTGTGCGGTTGTTGATTTGGGCCTCGTGCTGGTGCAAAGTGTAGGGCGAGGATGGCAGTGAGAGCGGAGATGGCAATGCGTGGTGCAGGTTGGCGTTGATGGTGTCTGTGAGTGTCGATGATGAAGCTTGGAGCTGCCTTCAGGCTACGAGTAGCCTCGCGTCCGTTGGTTGGCCGCGAGCGGTCTGTGCTGCGCCGTGAGTGGGTTGCTCAAAGGTACGTACCTCTGCGTTCTGACCCGCGGTTTGTCATGTCAAAATGCCAATTCATCCCGGCTATTACCAAACCATACCGAGCTGGCTACTTTGAATTCAACTTGAGTCACACTAACATCGATGCCCTTTGCCGAATAGGATCTCGCTGGAAACCCAAGTCGGGATGTGAGGCTTCCATCACAACGCATAGGCAACGGTTAGGCCGCACCAGACATTATGAGATCCATACCCTCGCGGCTGCCCATTATTCGCATTGCGAATGGCACTTTTCATCGCCATCATCCGAATTCTCAGGTTTCTCATGCCAATCCATCCTTATTCAATGGCCTATCCTTTGAGCTGCCATCTTCGTCACTCCAACCGCACAATTGGTGCGTCGTGGGGCCCTCGCTCTCGGGAAAGACGACGTTTCTCCAAATCCTCCGAGGGCGATTGCTCTGTGAGCCGCCTACGGCTCGGTCATACCCATACTTATCCGGCGAAGATGTATCCTCGCGGCTGAGGAATCCGCAAAATGCTATTCGGTACGTTGGCTTTGACGCGGAAGCCATCGGGGGTGGACTGGGAGGCAGTGTGACAACATCAGCGTACCTGTCGGCCAGGTATGAGTCGAGGAGGGAGATTACTGATTTTCCATTGAGAGACTTTCTCTTGGGGAATACGGAGCTGAATCCCCTCAAGGCACCGCTGGGGGAAGATAACGAGGGCGCCGTATCGAAAGAACTGTTGAACAGGGTGGTTACGGATTTGCGATTGGGCCATTTGCTCGACTTGCCTGTTACCTTTTTGAGCAATGGGCAGGGAAGACGGGCACGAATTGCACGAGCCTTGCTCACACGGCCAGAGGTTTTGCTGCTGGATGAGCCGTTCATGGGGCTCGATCCGACTACGGTGTCGGGACTCAGCCCGCTGTTGCAATCGCTTGCTGAGAAGGCAACTCCTAGACTGGTGATGAGCGCGAGGCCGCAGGATCCATTACCGGAGTGGATTACGCATTTGATTTACTTGAGAAACGACTGTCAGGTTTCATCAATGGGACCTAAAGAGGTTGTGTTGGACGGTCTGCGGAGGTATGTTCAAGGAGTGAAGCTGGGCGGCCTCCTGGAAGACGATAAACTCCCAATCCATACACTATCTGAAGTTGGGCGCGTCCTGGGGTCAAATGTGCCATGTACTCCGACGAACGGAAGCCAGGGCAGCGAGCACGAGTTACATCCTGCAAATCCCGACGCAGAGCCTCTCGTCGAAATGGACGGGTGCCGTGTACAATACGGGGACAAGATTGCCCTGGGAAATTGGTCGCAAGAAACGCCACAGGGCCCCAAGGACGGCCTCGTCTGGACCGTTCGAAGAGGCGAGCGCTGGGGAGTCTTTGGCCCGAACGGCTCCGGCAAAACCACCATCGTGTCTCTCCTCGGCTCCGACCATCCGCAGGCGTACTCCATGCCCATCAAGCTCTTTGGCCGCAGCCGTCTGCCAGAACCCGGATCGTCCACGAAACCCTTGACATTTTGGGACATCCAATCGCGCATCGGCCACTCCAGCCCCGAAGTCCACCAGCACATGCCCCGAGGCCACACGATTCGCAAGGTCATTGAGAACGCATGGGCAGCTACATTTGGCGCGCGGCCGAAACTAGACGCCAGCGCCAGGGCAAAAGTAGATGCTGCATTGCGGTGGTTCACTCCCGAACTGCGGCCTAATTCCGAGTCGAATCTACGCGGGGACGACTTGTCGTGGGCGGACGAATACATGTTTGGAGAAGTCTCCTTCTCGGCTCAACGCGTGGCGCTCTTTATACGATCCATGATAAAGTCTCCCGATGTGGTTGTTCTAGACGAGGCGTTTAGTGGCATGGATGATGCGGTCCGCGACAAGTGCGCTTTGTTCCTTACAGATGGGGAGAACAAGATACACGCTGGCGGAGAGGTTGTTCGGAGTGAAGTTGGGAAGAGGGGAGAGGTCGTTGTCGAGGGGCTGACGGATCAACAGGCACTTATCTGTATTGCTCATGTCAAGGAGGAGGTGCCGGACTGTGTGAGGGAGTGGATGTGTTTGCCAGAGGCGAATACAGGGCGTAGGGCGAGGTTCGGGAGGCTGGATGGGCCTTTGGGTCATGATGAGAGGAGGTGGTTCGACGTGTGGGGGTTCTCTGCGTGATGAGTTGATACATCTCGAAGGCTGTGTTGGGGGAATGACGATCTTGTGTGGGCGTAGATGCTAGAAGATGCTAGACATACATGATACATAGTCCGTACTTCTAGCTTTTATAAGCGACACAGGATAAACCGCCGATTTTACATTCGTCGAAACACATACCGCTGAGATAATCTGATCCCATGGCATGTTTTCCTTGGTAGAAAAAAAAGACTCTTGATTCCCCCGGTAAAAAACCAGCCATCTAAGAACGCGGCGTAAAGGGGGAGCAGTGATGGAACGTCGTCCTCACATGACGCCATCCCACACCTCAACCTCCAAGACCACCGACCACCACCACCTCCAGCTATCAAAACCTCCTCCTTCACAATCGCATGACCGACACAAGCTCGGAAATGGGCGCAAAACCGGCCACAATGCCGACCGCACCCCCATCGCGCCCCCCCACGACCTACCTCGACGACGAGGACCTCAGCGTGAAATGCTGCACCCCAATCACGTCGCTCGTAGCGCCAGTAGAAGTCGGCAACATAGGGTTCGAATCTTCCTCCTCCCCCGCCAAAACAAACGACGATTCCAATGAAAAAGAAACAGCACTAACGATCGACAGGTCCGGGCGCGCCGGAACATCGGCCTTCTTCGCCTGGCCGCTCCTCGGCCCGCTCCTCTTCGAAAACGAGACGAGCGACGCGCGCGACCACTGTGCCAACGAACGGAGTACGTCTCTGCCCTCCCCCCCGCGATGCGAACGCGGTGGCTAATTGCGCAGCGTTCCTGTCCTACCTCCGTCTATCCGTCTTCATGGCCATCCTGTCCGTTGCCATCACGCTCTCGTTCCACATCAACTCCAAGCCGACGGATCTTGAAAGACGCATATCCAAGCCTCTCGGGGCCATCTTTTGGGTTTTCAGCGTTGTTATGCTGGGTTTAGGGCTGGCAAATTACATCAGTATGCTGATTATTTTTTTTTTTAATTTCCTTCCTGGGCAAGAAGAGGGAGCAAGTTGGCAAATTGTCGAGGACGGCGAGCTAAGTAATGTGCGTAGAAACAGTGAACAAGTATAGCAAGAAGGCGGCCATCGTGCAGACCGGGTGGAGGACGCAGCTGGTAAGTGCACACAAACCATTTCTGCATTCACCCCCCCATCTACTACATTCGGATACGTGTAGGGAGAGAGCAAAGAGAAATGTGCGGGTACTAATTGTGTAGATTCTGGGGACATTGGCCTTTTGCATCATCGGCTCGAGTATAGTTTTACTCGTCACTACCAGAATTCGTCATCAGGGAGGGGGTTGATCTTTGTGTTTTGGATATCCCCATATCGTTTCCAGCCAGGGACATTTGACTGTGAGAATAACATGCCGAGGCATTTACAGAATCTAACCCTGTGATAAATACTTCAAGGTGTCTCTCATTTAGCCCAAGTATTTACTGAATCCAACAGGACACCAATTCGCTTAGTTTCGCTTTGTTTTGCACGTTGACAAGCATAAGTAATATACAAGCACGACTCATCCCAACCCAAGGACACAGAAACACAACAAAAGACCATATCACGCCTTGGGTTTACAAAATAGGTCCTCCGCCATGTTGTTTGCAATGGGATGATTCTTCAAATAGTCCTCCCCGCACTCACCAACCTCTCTCCGGAACAATGTAGTGTACTCACCTGCATCCTCGGCAATGCTGTCTTTCGTCTTAGCCTGGCCATCCCACGACAATAGTGGTAGGGGGCCGGGTGATTGCAGCTCCCCATTGTGAGGTAGGGTCTCCAACATGTCGACTGGAGATACTGGGTCAAAATCCTCGTCCACTTTGTCTGAGTAGTCTTTGGGCGACTTTGGTCTCGATTCATCCTTTGAGTATTCCTCTGGTGCATCGGGAACGTCGCTATGCACGCCGATGATAGCTTTCGCCGTCTCTCGGCTAGGATACAGTGTAAAGTATCCTCTTACGCGTGACAGCCGCAGAGCATATTCCAGCCATGCGGGATATTCCTTGCTGGCCTGCTTCTTTGCCAGCAGGGCGGGTGTTGAAGACATTGATCGTTTCTTGTAGAGTGTTTGCGCCACGAAGTGATGAAGCTCTACCCATTTTCCGCCCAAAAACACCATGGCCTCGCTGTTGGGCCGCTGCCACAAGAAGGCGGTCTCACCCGGCTCGTCTTTGTCGCCGTGGACTGGCTTGGGAGGTGTGAAGGGCTGGGATCCGTCTATTAGCGTAGTTGGTACTGAGAGGCTGATGCCCAGTAGGCTTGCGTGGTAATCTTCCATCCGAGCAAATTTTGAGTGAAGCTGATACAAAAGTGAATATTTCACGTCTAATATTCAATTAGTGCGAAGTCGAACTAGGGGTATTAGGCCGAGGGAGACGGAGACGAACATTGGAAGAATTGGGGCGTAAGCTCTGTATGAGAAGCTAGCACCAAAACATGAGAGCGCCGAGGGTCAGTTGGCCAGAACGATTCGACGAAGCGCACAGAACTATCTTCCTCTTCCATCAGCTGTCGCGTAATTCGGCGACGGAGTGAAATCATCTGTGGTCTTTGTCCGTCAGATGGAGTTGGACGCGGCCATTTGAAGTTTGCAAGATAGGACTCCAACGGCGCATCCACGACATAAGGAAGCTCGACGGTAATGTGTGGGGTCTGAATACCAGCAAAGTCTGCCCTTGCAATCGACCTGAGCAGCCTCTCGAGGTTTGCTGTACCGGTGGGTGCTGCATGAATCAAGATATCAAATCGAACATCATTCCAAGCTACAGGATTTCCAGTCCGGTTAATTCAATTACCTCATTATGCGACGCGCCCTTGAACTTACCTGACAGAGCTGCTGAATCTAGTTTGGATATCCACGCGAGACTTGTTCGAGATTGCTCGGGTAGCTCTATCAGAGCAGATTGCGTGGACGAAACCTGGTCTCGGACCGCGCGGAGGAAGTAGCTTTCTTCTGCGTTTGTGGAATCTACGAATACCGCTTGTGGGTGCATGTGGAAATTCAAAAGATCTGAGGATGACACTATTAGCTTGGAAATCCTTGCGACCTAGAACAAAGCACAGTAGGGCTACAAAATATTTAACCACAGTGACTAGATACCCAGACGGCGGAGAAACATAGCCAGAGATGGTGAAATGTAGAAGACTGCATTTGATGACAAGCAGATATATCTTGCTAGACAGTATCGTGGGGCGCGCGGCAACAACGTACACAGTGCTTTCACAATGGCCAAGGACATGCGACTCTCAGTCGACATTTGGGAGTGGTCTGGGCGAGCATCTATTGCGTAGGGCATTAGAAGGCGTTGCAGACGATCTTCCACGGCAACAACAAGTCATACCATGTAAAATAAGCGGGCACGTCTTGTCGATACCATTGACCTTGAGGAGGTCCTGCATCGCAATATCCGCCGTGCCGATAAAGGCAAAATGAACATAGCTCTGGCGCTCGATTCCCATTTCGCATGCCATAGGTAGCAAGGTAGAAACACTTTTGAGACTGGCAGCTGCAAATAGGACGTTGCGATTATGGGGTGAATCTCCGCCGGTCGACGCGATGGCTCCCAGTGACGAAGCCAGTGCAGGATACCGTATTGGGCCGTCATATTTGGGAGGAGACTTGGCACGGCCGTTGTCAGGCTTGTGACCTTCCTTGCTTTCTTCATCAATGGACTCATTCGGCGATGAAATGCCTTTCTGTTGGCCATCGACCTCTGCAGGTGGCGGCTGGTGCGGAGGCGATGGCTTCTTAGGCGCACCGTCAAGATGCGCCGTCCGGGCTGGATCAAAGCGCTCCTTGTAAGCGGCTGCGACGGCGTCGGGATCGTCTCTGCTTCCCGGTAGGGCAGACGAACTTGGCGAATGGGCGCGGTTGAAGAGATATACAAGAAAAACTATGACAAGCGCATATGCTGCAAGGCGTTTCACCCAGGTCCGGCGTGGCATTCTAGCCGACTGCCACTGCGCACCGTAGCTACGGCCATGTTTGGAGTGCCTGGGTAAGGGGAGGTCATCGTCCTTCTTGGATATCTCGTTGGCATGACGCCATGGGGGCCATAGATGCCGTGGATGCCATCCGCGCGATGCGGGCATGATGTGAGGTATCTCTGGCTCCAAGGTACCCAGCAACCGAAGACGATGTGATGATCAGGATACAGACACCATGTCAGCAGCCACAGCTCACAAGGGTCCGGAGCTGGCCAGGATTGCAGGGTGCGATAATGGCAACGGGAAACAAGGCGGGCGCGTCAAGTCAAATCACGATCTTGTCTTGACTTACGGAGTACTACTCCGTACACGGCAAGGACAGATATGGATCTGCGATGTTTGCTTTGGGCCGCGGAGAAACATATAGGGTCATCGGGGGATGACTGAGACGAAGAAAAGGATCTGCGTCGGTACTCCCCGTCATGGGCGTATGCAGGTGTGTGAGTTGGTGATGTGTGTGAGCGCGTTGCAGGAAGAGGGATTGGATTGACTCAAATTTGCCAGATGGATGTAGTTGGCAGGTGGCGTATGGAGTATGGTGCTCGGTGTGCGGTGTGCGGTGTACGGTGTGCGATACACGGTGTGCATTGCATGGTAGGCTATCATGCAACTGGGAAGGTGCCCGGATACCTGGTTCCCGGGTTGGTATCTACTGATGGGACAATGAGACGATGAAAATGCTGATCTTGGTGTCTCAAACCCTGGGCAGATGTGGTGAGACGAGACTGCGGGAGACTACGGCGCAAACATGAGTTGAATGTCGGGACGCGGCCAAGACACGACGGGACATTTAAGGGCCCTGGGCGGGCACTTTGCACCAGACGCCAAAGGTGACCACTTTACCCAGCTAGGCAGCTGATTTACTTTGGCCAGACCATGTCGAAACCGTCTAATACAGGGTATTACTTGGTACACACGTACTCTGTACGGAGTAGTACACGAAGTACTATTCCGTAGACATGCCCGTGTCGTCGCCGTTGACGCCACATCTACCGAGTACCCAGCGGGGCATCCGCTGTGGGGTCGTTGGTGACGATGGGCAGCAACACCAAGACACAAAAAAGACATGGGAAAAAAAAAAGTTGCGTCTGTAAGCTCTCGCGTCGAGTCTTCACGCCGCCAATTGGCACCAGCACCGCCTCTCTTCCGTCTTTCTTTCGCATTCTCCCTTCACATAGCTACAGAGTAGGACGACTGGGGACCAAAAAAAAAAGGAATTTTCCAATTTAGACCCCGCCCAACCCGCACACCATGGGTAAATCGCGTCGCAACCGAGCCGGTACCTCTCAGCGACGAGACCCCCTCGCCAAACCCGTCAAGGCACCCTCAGACCCTGAACTCGCCGCTCTTCGAGAAGCCAAGATCATCCCTGTCATCAACGACCTTCAGAATCCCGACCCCAAGTCTCGCTCTGCCGCTGCCGTCGCCGTCGCCAACATCATCCAGGACACCAAGTGCCGCAAGCTCCTGCTCCGGGAACAAATCGTCCACATCATCCTCACACAGACTCTGACCGATGCGGCTCTCCAAAGTAGAGCTGCTGGATGGTGCATCTTGCAGGGCTTAGTTCTGGAGGAGGAGGATGATTTTTGCGTGCACCTGTTCCGCTCTGATATTCTGCCAGCTATCGCACACGCTGCTAAGAATGTTTCGGACAAGTTATCGTCCCTCGGTGCTGGCTCCTCAGAATTTTCCCCGCCAGAAATGCCCCTTGTCTTCGGCATTTCTGCGTCTCTGATTACCTTGCTTACTACATTGGCCGAGGCTGCTGACGATATTCTGGAAGCCATATCCTCCAACACCACAATCATTGACTTCCTCTTCGTTCTTGTTGCCCAAGACGTTCTTGTTGCCCAAACCAACACCGACGATGCCGAATCCGACGGTATTTCAAGCCTCCGAGACGTTGCCTTGGCTTGCCTTATGCTTCTTACCGAGGAAAATGGCAATCTGGCCAAGAAGATTGTCACCAACTCTAAATGTTATCAGGCCATGTCATCTCTCAAGAACCATGTCACCGGCGAGGGCGTCCTGGCTTGTGCCACCCTTCACAATGTCTTTTCTGCGCTTGAGGGACTCAAGGACGCACCCAATGTTACCAGCGCAGACGATTCCCTACTGATTCCCACACTTACCAAAGCCATTGCGACTATTCAGCCAGATCAACAGGCTGCTAATGGCAGTCAAGGCAGGTCAAACCCACTGAAGATGCAGCGGCTGGCTCTCGAAACATTGGCCTCCATCGGCACGACTCTGAACTCTGCCAACGTGGGCACGCCCGTCCCCGCAAAGCCTGACGCCGAGGAACCTAAAGACGACGAAGACATGAATGATGCCGATGCAGGCGGCTCTAACGCCCAGGATGAAGTAGAAGAAGAAGAAGAAGACGACGACGACGACGAAATGGACCAGGATGCGATGGAAGCCGATATGGAAATGGTCACTGGCGTAGATGACGACGATGACAAAGCCAACATCGACGACATGCCCGTCCTAAAAGCCCTTCTCCAAACTGCCCTCCCTGAACTCATTCGCATCTCCTCCTTCCAACCAACCAACAATGACTCTCTGCAACTCCATGGTCTCGCCCTCTCCGCCCTCAACAACGTTGCCTGGTCCGTCTCACTCGTCGACTTCTCCGTAGACCAAAACGCCGGCATCCAAAAAGCCTGGGCCCCCGTCGGCCGCACCCTGTGGGAACAAGTCATTACGCCCATTCTCTCCAGCGACACCGCCGACGTCAATCTCGCCACGCAAGTGACGGGCCTCGCATGGGCTGTATCCCGCAGCCTCGGCGGCAGCACACCCCTCAAGGGCGACGAGCACCGCAAATTCATCTCCCTCTACCAGGCCACCAAGTCCATGGACCCTCAGGATTCTGAAGATCCCTTCCAGCGACTTGGCGTCAAATGCGTAGGAGTGCTCGGCCAGCTCGCCGCCGATCCTGCCCCAGCGTCTCTGAACCGCGAAATCGGCACGTTCCTCATCACCCTTCTCGCCGGACTGCCTGATACACCCGCCGCCGATGCCGTCGAGGCATTGAACCAAGTTTTTGACATTTACAGCAGCGAGGGATTCGCGTACGACGGGGAGGTTTTCTGGAAGGGCAATTTCCTGAATCAGCTCGAGGCTGTGCTGCCCAAGGCCCGAGCAATGGTAAAGAGTGTCGACAAGAAAACGCAGCCTGAGCTGAGGGCCCGCGCGGACGAGGCGGTGATGAACCTGGGAAGATTCTTGGCCTACAAGAAGAAGAAGAAGCCCGATGATGTCAACGGCTCTTGAAAGAGAGAACGAGGTGGAGACGAATGAATCATGAATGAGACATGCTGCAATCTGGCAATGATCTGTTTGCTAAAAGGGGCTGAACATGGATCATATGCATTGGAATAGTAGACTGAAGACTAAAAGTTGACTCACTGGAAGCATTCGCAGTTCCACATTACGAACAAGAAATCCTGTCCAGCGAATATAATACATTACCGTATTCCCCAGCAAACAGGGGACAAAAAAAGTACTACACTTGCGGCTCTGCCGATATCGACGCCTAAAAACTCCTCAGCACCGCTCAAACACCTTGTATAACCCTTTCAAGCTCGCAACCTCCAAGATGCCCCCGTCCATGAGCGCCTTTGTCGCCACCAGCTTTGTTTTGAACGCCGGAAAGAATATATGCTCTACTGCCCATCTGACATGCTGCCTTCTCGTCCTCATCTCTTCGGGGATTTCCTCCTCTTCCTCACCCCCACCCGGAGCTGGCGGGGTAGGTAACTGCTCCGGCACGTAAAATGTGGCCAGCTCTCGCGTAAAAGAATCAAAACACTCCTTTTCATCGTTCCAGTTGACATTGGGACCGAGTCGTAGCAGGAACCGAGGGAGCTTCGACAGTGGGGGCGTGTAACCCTTCAACATCAACGGAATAGAAATCAACTCGCCTGTTGGCGACACTTCAAGAGAAAAGTACTCGTGAAGCATTTCCCTGCGCTCAATGAGCTGATTGGCAACTTTATCAACAATCTTCTCCACGGGGAAATCATGGTCAGCTGCCCCTAGGACTTTCTTTTCGGTCTCAGCTGCCATTTGCAGCATGTCTCTAAGTCCCAAGGGAGGACTAAATCGAATAACGCCAAAATTCCCAAAATCTGTAAGTCCCAGCTGGTAAAAATATTCAAAACATGTGTGGCCGTAGTCTACCAGGTATAGTCTGACACCGCTCTGAATAGCTGCCAGCCTTCGACTATCGTCTACTATGCCAACAAATGTATGTGATGCAAAGATTTCAGTTAAATCGTGATGTATGTTGTCCCGTACTTCGCTGCGCAGTTCCTTTATACTTTTTAGCCGGCACGCAGTCATCTCTCGGTCATTCGTTTCGTATTCAATATTTTCCGGTACCGCCAGTGGCTCTTCCTCTTTGGACGTCTTTGCCTTGGATCCCTCACCACTATCAGCGTGGGAGAGCATGGTAGTAATTTTGCGTGCATACGTATCAGTTCGGACCAAATCGTTTGAATTACGCCTTCTCTTACCCGTCACCATGATTCTCGGAGATGACTGATCCTCGTCCATGGATTCGGGTACGGGTTTTGCTCCGGGAAGCAATGTTTGTGTCTTAAAGGTTCGGCTAGTATCGACATGTGCTAAACGTGACTCCAGCTCGGTGCAAACTGCGTGGAGGATTTCATCCTCATTCAGGAAATGAACCTCCCGTTTTGTTGGGTGAACATTGACATCGACTCGTGCAGGATCGATTTCCAAACTAAGATAGACAAAAGGGTGGCCACCCTTTGGCAGAAAATTCAAATAGGTCTGTTCGATTGCCTTTTTGACATTTGCAGACTCGACGCTCCGGTTGTTTATGAAGAGGAGAAACGTCGTCTTTTTGATATGATAATTTGCGTTGGTCGCCAGGACGTGAGCTTTGAAGCCCCAGCGTGCATCGGATGCAGAAAAATCGACCAACTCATTGGCGACGCTGCTGCCATATATCTGACGCACTCTATCCAGCGTAGTAGCTTGGCTTTGGATTGACAAGGTGTTGGAAGATTCACCAGCCTTTTTGCAAGTAAAACCGACGCCTTGACAGTGGATCGAATAGCGGCCAACCATGTCGATGATTTTGTTGAATTCATCAGAATAGGATCTGAAGGCTCTTCTTCGAGTTGGGATACTGAAGAACAAGTCCTCCACTGTGATTTGAGTCCCTGGTCGACCTGCGACTCCCTTGGGCTCCGCGGGCTGGCCAGGTTTGGGAGCAACCATCTTGCCATCTAGATAATGTGCGCGCCATGCCAATGGTGAATCTTTTGTCTTGGTGGTAACTGATAGATGGGCAATATGGCTTATACTAGCAAGGGCCTCTCCGCGGAAGCCATAAGTACCAATGGATGACAAGTCCTCGAATGCTGTGATTTTGGATGTAGTGTGGCGTTCACAGAGGATAGCCAGATCCTCCTTCTATTATCCCATATCAGCAAAGTCGGTCGAATCACGGCAATGAAGCACTAGATGCCAGCGGGGGATAATGCATATATATACCTCAATCCCACAGCCATTATCTGTGATCTGGAGGAGCTTCAGCCCGCCATCTTTAACGAGGATTTCCAACGCCGTAGAGCCGGCATCCACAGCATTCTCGACGAGTTCTTTGAGAGCGTGCACAGGGGCGACGATAATCTCGCCGGCTGCAATCTTATTCACGACGTCTGGATCCAACGCCTAATTTGCAGTCGGGGCAGAACGGTTAGCAAGCAAGGCCTATCATTTGTCATTTTTTCCCCTTCTTCTTCCCGGGCAACACCCAGAAAGGGGGTGGGCAGCAAGATGTCAATTTACCTTAATTCGCCGAGCGGGCCGAGGATCGTCCGGAATGTCATCTGCCTTGCGTTTCCTACCCGCAGGTGCATCCAGATCCATTTCCTCCATGTCTTTGATATACACCAAGCCGATGAAGAGTCACGATAACTTGACGGGATGCGTGCCACCAGTGGCACCAGCACACCAAGACTAGCGTGGCCGCGTACCGCTCGCTATCCGGCTATGCGGCAGCATGGACAAAACCACTGCCAAGGCTTCGGGGAAAGCCGCAATTCCGACCAGAAATAGACAACGGTTTCAAGAGGCAACGCTGACAAGAGAAGAGACAGGACAAGAACAAGGGGGGGTGGCGTGAATAGGCGAAGGTGAGAGAGAGTGGGGTTCGTAAATGTTCAAGCTTCGCGGGACCATCGAATTCAAACGGGACCCGCAGAGACGCGAGGCTTCCGCGCCTGCACGTGACCGTGCACCATGCGCACCCCGTGTAGTACGGGATTAACCAGGGATGTACAGCAAGCGCGGGCAACCCATTTTTTCGCTGCCAAGCTGCCCTGGCCCGTCCGGTCTTGTAAAGGTATCATGCAGATGTTCGGGGTCGACGCATTGTCCGGGTGGAAATGGGGGCCAACTAGCAACGGGATGTGACTTTGTCTCCGGACTATTGAATACCTCTAGGTACTTGACCCAAGGTATGTACATACATACAATAAGTACTTGGATGTACTAGTAGTACGGAGTAGTAGTACTTGCGACTAGTCTGCTGCGACCGTCCCAAGTGCCAGCGGATGGTCCGGTCCCCAGCGGCCCAACGGCCCCGACACCAAAAATCCCAGACCACTGATATCCCCCGTTGCCAGCCGTCGAGTCGCTCACTCTGAGACTGCGATCTTATCTGCCGTGTGCCGCCGCCATCGCCATTACACTCATGCTCCCCTCCTTTTCCCTTGCAGAAGCAGCCACGCAAAAAACTATCCGCACGCCACACAAACCACCATCGAAACATCACGCCATTACTGATTCCGCATGTACAACACCAAGCTGCTCTCATTTGCGCATTGAAGCCTCCAAAAAAAGATTGAAATTGGCCCCCACTGTTGAGATTCCATTGGGCCGGGGTTTTTGGACCCTGTTGACCTGGATCCCCCGCCCCCTGGTCCCCCCAATTGTCTTGGACCGTGTACCACACCCTTGGGATGGCGGCTGTGGATGGCGGTGGACAGGCTGTGGGATGCTTGGATGCTTCCATGTCCCATCCTGGCAACCTGGCTAGCGCAGATCTCGTCCTCCCCGTCCGGATGCGCGACGTCGGAACCCTTCGGGCGTCGTTGAATGCACTCATTTTCAGTTGCGATGGGTGCTTCCTGTGCGGGGATAAGGCAAGAAAATCAAACAAAACCTGCCCGCCCTGGCTCGGGCCTCGCATGGCCATGCCAGCTTTGCCATCATCTGATTACGACCCGTCACTTTTTGGGCAAGGATGGTGGGCTGCGGCCTCAATGCTGTGTCTGGTTTGTGCTCGTGCTCGTGCTCGTGCTCGTGTTTGTGATTGTGCTTGTGCTTGTGCTTGTGCTTGTGCTCGTTTGCCGCCACTTCAGACTCCTTCCTACTCCGTATACTTATGTACCTCCCCTTGATCTGGCCCAAGTTTCTCCTCCGTCCGAGTACTTATGTACATGCAGAGTTTGCTCACCAAGGTTGGCCAACGAACCAACACAACACACTCGGCAAAATCTGGCAATGACCCCCTGCCTGGTCGCCCGGACTGTCCTGCTTGCATCAAGTGCTAGACAGTCACTTCTCCGCTCTGCTCCGCGTGCTTCGTTTTTCGTCATGCTCTAAGAAGAACCTAGCTTTGTACTTAAACGTGTACCAACACCTCACAAGGCCAATAGTGCGTCATGGCTCATATGACGAGACGGGATATCTGAACGTATATCACCAGCTTTGTTCTTTAATAAGGTTATTTGGTAATAGTTTAACATTTTAAACAAGCATCTGATTTCCTTGTTTGAAATATCGTCCAATAGTACAGAAATCTATTTCTTTGCTTTCCATCTCCAGGAGCTTCATCGTCATAGACGACGTTGCTCAATCATCTTTGCCGTCTAGAAAGGGAGGCAGATTCGAAAAACGGCCTCACGGCTGAATTCTCATCGAATGCTGTTGTCATTATTTTGTATGCTTTCAAACTTTCTTGATAACAAAATGCAACGTCTAAATTCATCGGCATAAATATCATCTAGCCAATTGGTCCTTCAGCCACAATATATCATCCAACATCCAAGACATGTTGTGACCCTGGTAAGCGTCCATGGCACCTCATGGCTAGTTCTCTTGTGTCTAGTTCCTGCTGTATATGCTGCAGTTGAAATCCGGGTGCTTGTCACATCCATTCGTAGGTTGTCGTTTTAGACCTCGCTTCATCAAAGCTATAGTCATTTATTCTCCACAGCTCGTCAAATGATTCTTTCTCCGATAGTCAATGTAAACGCTTCTGGCCGAATGCGTATCAATTTTGGCCGTCTTGGCTGATTCAAAATCAATGCAAACTTTTCTACAACCGCAGCCTTTAGGGTCAGAACCCGAGAGGCAAATAGCTACAGTGTAGACAGTCTTGGACTTGGTTCCATTGAAACTGGCCGCAGCTTTTTAAAATTTTCTAAAATTTCAAGGCAAACGCTCCCCTCGAAATCTTGTGGGATCATCCGGTTTGTCTATCAAGACCCCTATGTCAACACGGCTTGACCGTTCGTTACGGGTCCAGGTTGCTGGTTCACGAAGCGCTGGTTGCTCTGTTCGAGATCGTATAGGGGGAAGCTGAAAGCCTTGTCGAAGGCTCGTATAATTTTGCCCAGCGGATTCTTGTTGGGTAATTGGGTATGATCGTCCTCTGTAAGGTTGCCTCTCCATTGCCCCTTCGTATTGTTGTCCTGCTTGATTTGAACCTTGCTCTATAAAACCTGCTAGTCTTCGAGGGCGACTTGATGGTTCTGCAGCTAAATTAGCTGTATGGAAATTCTCGCTGGATCGATTGCGGATAGGATCAAATGGTGGACGTTGTGTAAAAAATATCTCCGGGTTGGATCGTTTGTACGGTAGATTCGATTGTGCTCTGGGTGGATTGGAGGTAGGGGGTATCTGTGGTTGTCTTGGTGGGATGTTAAGTAACAGCACAATGAAGTAAAAGGAGCCTTCTTTTGCCAGACCCGCACGAATTGCCATTGGTCGGGCATAGCCATTTGAGCCTACAAATGCCATATGGTCATGAAAGTTCAGCGGAAACCGCCCGAAGTCTTCAATAGTAAACCCAAGTCCCTGGATACTCTGAGAGCCGGTGCCAAGTATTGGAGGTAAATAATTTGGCTCCCGTCTCTTCTGCTCATTATTGAAATGGCTTTGGATTTGTGACACCTTTTCGAGCTCAGCAGGTAAGACTACATCCCCTAAGTTGCGGCCAGCCATGTTTGGCAAACCAGCTGCGTCCCAGAACGATACAGACCCTTTAACAAATTCGAGGGCCATAGTCAAATAGGCAACAGGTTCTGGTGATCCTGACGTAGCTGAAAGAGAAGTATTGTAACTATTCGAATCTGATGACGATGCTCGTTC
Source organism: Metarhizium brunneum (assembly GCF_013426205.1). Lineage (NCBI taxonomy): Eukaryota > Fungi > Ascomycota > Sordariomycetes > Hypocreales > Clavicipitaceae > Metarhizium > Metarhizium brunneum. The sequence goes on along the minus strand of NC_089422.1, from coordinate 7,603,409 downwards.
GCCAGGCCTCGCCGAGAAGCTATTACCGGTTGATACCTCTGGCTGCCGAAATGATGGATGTCTCTCATAAGGATCGTCAAATAAAGGAGGGCCAGTACCAGAAGAGGGATAAATGCTCAAAGGGCGTCTTGGAGAGACATCCTGGGAGTGCGGTGGTCGCAAAGGGTCAAAGCGAGTATCTCTGTCATCTCGTAGTCGAGGCCTCCCACGTTTTTTATGCTGTACGTCAATACAGGAGTCTTCTTTTCCGTTACTCATACACCGAGAGCAGGGCCGTTGTGCTATTCATCAAGTCAGCAGTGAAATAATTTTGAAGTAGGCAGCCCCAAAGTACGAGAACACTCTGATTATAAACAGTGACACTAGATTCCGCATTGCAACTGAGCGACATGTTGGAATACAGTAGTACTTCGTGTTCTAGGAGAGGCAAAGCATGCTACAGTTTACCGGGACTCCATCGACCAGCTTAGTGGTTTTTCAGAAATACAGTGTCAAGTCCCTGGCTACAACTCATGGCCGCGGGCTCGATAGTCAAGACAATGCAAAAATCTTGGGGGAAGGACCTATCAGAGCGATACAATGTCGAGATTGAAAAAAAAAAAATTCATATGAATCACATACCATCGCATCTGTGCAGTGTTAAAATACTGTATAGTGATCGAGGAAGCAATATTTCAGGGGCAGGCTTACCGGAGATGTGCTCTTTTGCAGGGAACACAAGCTGAGGCAACGTGACCTTTGGTTTTGCGCTGAGACTTAGGAGAGCCCATCGATTGATTTTCTGTAAAATTGGGCCCGCTCTCTACAGACTGCTGACTTGTAGAACTGGTGCCAACTACCATGGAGCCATACTGGTGAAGATGTTGTCCCTTGTTGAGGTCAGGCGGCTCGCGTGAAGAATACAAAGCCGCTTGCGCCGCCCGCCCGTCCGATCCTTGATATCCATACGGGGGTTCCATATTTGATTCTGGCCGGTATTGTACAGATATGCGAGGGTGGTATTGTGGTGGTGGCCGTCGCGGCGGCGGAAGTTGTAACCGTAGATCTACTGGTCGTTGCTGTCCCGAATTCGTTCGATAAACATCTTGCGAGCTGGTGGTTGTGGAATACGCGCCAAAGCCTTCACTTCGGTCATAGAAATTTCGAGGGTCTTTTGGCGGCAGAGAAGGAGACCCGGACATCGGCGGAGAGGGATACGCCGGTGCGCGAGCAGATATCTCTGCCTTGGCACTTTTGGTGTCCCAAGCCAGCGTATGGTCCGAACCGCAGTCTAGGAGCAGTAGACTGGGATGGGGGCTCAAAAGGGATGAGGATGTGTCTCTGGAGCGGCTTGTAGACAGCATGGAAACAGCAAAGCAGCATTCCTGGTTTTTCTCTTCGATGATGGGATCTGCGGTCTCGGAGCCTCGAAACCCTCTCGCGAACTTTCCAGTATCTTGGCTCGACTGAGAGAATGGCGTTTCAGCAATACCGGACAGAAGGGCAATATATGACAGCGCGTGAGACCTTGGGAGCTCAGGAACCAGTCGCTGCTGGTTACGGATGCCACTCTGCTGGCAGTGATGATGAAGACGGTAAGTTAGACGCGGTTGTCTTGTCTACAACGACAATCAATGCGTTGTTTTGACGAAGCCTCTGACAACAAAAAAGCTCTGCAGTTCCCACGTCACAGTCGCAAAACGTGGTTATGGCCGAAGGACGATATGCTGCTTCGGAGTGATAATTGACGAGTGAGATGCCGGACAACGGTGCCCAGAGTTCATATAACAAATTTGATCCAGGGCGGCGGGTGTGAAACGGAGTGCAGCACCGTGATACTCCAAAGGAGGTAATATCAGAGCGCCTAGTGATACGGGTCCCCCGAAGCCTGTGAATAGATGTTGAACTGGTTTGAGAACCCAGGGAGTGATTGTAGCACCTCTGGCGCGACAAACAGCCGGAGGGGCGTTGGAGGACCGTAGCCAAGGTTTCTGCCGTCGGAGAATGGATAGTGGGATGAATGACTAAGTCCAGAGCATGAGTAGACAGAGCGACAGCCCAGGTCTTGTGTGACTGGCAGAGGTGCTGGAGCATAAGAGGTAAAAACGAGAAGCAGGGGATGCTGGGGGTTGGCAAGCAGGGTTTCGGCGACAACCCTAGCCTGGGCGTTTGAATCAAGGTACCGTATGCCGACGATGCCACTGCTAAAACTCAATGACGCCAGGGTGGTATGTCATAAATGGACAGATTGTTACCCTGCCAAATGCATCTCACATACATACATACAATATCTCGATATCCACGTGTCTCAAAATAAGCCTTCCACGGTGGATTCGAATTTCTGTCTTCACTGCCCTCGGCGCCTTTGCTTTCTTTGTGTAAGATTTGTGATCTGTAATAAACGCTTAAGACATCTTAGAATTGGGAACGGGGCCGGAAACGAGCACCAGATACAAATTACTAAGTTGCGTACGGAGTACATACATACATGGAGATCAAATTGGTAGGGGTGGGGGGTGTCATGTCTCGCTTCTAGCCGTACGGTGCCAGTTCGGCTGCCGGAGGCCAACACAGCTGGTATCCTACTTAAGTACGTATGTATGTTGTATGTACATCCGAAGGAAAGGAGTCTTGACAATGTCACAGACCGGCCGGTTGGGAGGAAAGCCACAAAAGGACTGCTTTGCCTGATCACTGAGAGGAGTGTGTGTGGACGACAGGGGGCGACTCATGGCATCGCTTTAACATGCGCCAGACCAACCTAATACAAGGTGGAGAGAGGGAGAGGCATGGAGAAGAGCGGAATCAAGGACGACTTGTTTCTGGAAGATGCTGTGATTGGGGGGGGGGATCGGGAATATCGCGACCTTGACAGCGTTGGAGAGCATTCGGGATTGAGAGTGGTGTTTGAGTGGACATACTGTGCACATGGAGGACAGGGATAGGAGACATTCAGAGACTGCTGAGGAGGGGCGTGTGATGGCCAAGAGGCGAGTAGAGGAGGGACTGGCTGGCTTGTCTCTGTGACAGGGTTGTCAATCAATTCTGGTGTGGTTTATGTTGCCTGGCAGTTCCTTTGCCAGGGTATCAGCCACTTGAGCACATAGGCACATATGTAAAGTATGTACTCGGGCTTTGGTGACGGAGGTATCAGTATCAAGCTACTACGGAGTACTAGCTTGCTGTTGGCACAGAGCGATGAACGCCTCAAGAACCTGGCCTGGCGGTTTCAGCGCCACAAGGAAACGTGAGGGCGGAATTCGAGTCCAACTGCTGGGTACGTGCGTCTGGGGCAAGCATCCTGTGCGGAAAGTATCAGCTTAGCACGACATTGGCAATGGGGCCTGTACTCGGAATTAAAATAGCCATGGACGTACGGAGTACCGAGTACGCAGAGCACGGATGGCCAGGCCCCATTCCATGTGTTGGGAGCTCGTCACCCAATTGCGAGTCGAAAGAGTCTGGTCGGTTGGAAAAAACATGGGATGGGAGCTAGCTGGTGGGGAAGGCGAGATGGGCTCCCGATGATAACTATGCGCCGGATTATGGGCATTTGGCCCTAGTCTTGAACAACACCCAGCGCAAAGCGAAAAATGGCATCAAATGAAATAAACACAAACTGACGGTGAGGTGATCCGGCAGGGCCTTTCCTGGAAGCTCGGTAGGGACGTTGGGTCTGTACAATGGCATAGCATGTCGTGGTGCTCGATCCTGGATAATTCAGCATTAGCATTGCTTCTATCCTTGTTCTCGAGTCTTTGATCGACCGTCTCACCTTATTGATATGGCTGGCCCAGATGGGACTTGTGGGCAAGAAGCAGAAAGGCGTCTTTGGAGGATTAGCCAGGCACACCAATCGACGCATCAGCCACGCAGACTCCCTTTTGTGGACATTGGGTTAAGGACGCCTCACCAAGTGACCAGGCCTAGCAGGCCAAATATGAAGGAGCTGTCATGTTCCCAGTTGGAATCGGTAAGCCACTACAAATTCCATGCGAGTTTTATTAGCGGTGAAGCGCTTTCAGGAGTTCAGAATACTGGCCAAGTCCATTGCTGTAGGTCAAACTCGTATAAGCCATCGACACATTGCAGCCTCCAGTTATTTCCAATCAGCCCAAGAAGGGGACCACTAGTGTTGGCAACATTGTCAAAAATGGGAGCAGCTCAATAAAACGGGAGCCCGCCGACTGTCACATAAGGCAATGATATAGGTCAGCCCAGCTACTCAGTTCATGTGTTCGCCAACTTCTTGGAAGCGAACACATGGGGTCGGAAACTAATAAACGAAAGAGAAGACGAGTTGTAGCTGGCCGTTAAATTATACATGGTGTCATGTCGAGCTCATGAGTGCTGAGAATAGGATGCATACATATGTAGCGTTACTGGTCCGCGGCCCGGCCCATCTCAAGGGCCCTGTTCATTACCACATCTCATGAAGTGAGATTTCCAGCGGAATGTATCCTAAAATTGGCGGAATGCGCAGTATCTGGACAGGGCTGAGATGTGAGAGACAGATCGCCAAACCGCAGAGAATGTTCGATCGCAGATCTCCAGCCACGGTAATTGAACGGCCACAGGTTCCGACTCGATGTTCGGTTGTCGGTGGATGGGCAGCGGACTGCGCTCAAGGTGGTGTAGCAGTCAATTGGGTTCAAGCTTCAACAATCCACAGACCCACAGGCTGCCTCGAAGACGGCAGTCCAGGGCCCACTCCAAGTTTTAAAGATCCGACAAGCCGTCCCAAGTCCAGCAGAAGCCAAAAAGCTGCAAGAACAGATCATTTCGTGGTCCACGGTGAGAGAGTCTGGTTGGGTGAAATACCCCCGGCCATTGGACCCCAGCCCAGCAGCATGGCAACGGGCTTGGCCACCACGAGGCAGGGCGCTAGGCAGGGGTGAAAGGAGCCATGGGTGGTGGGCAACGGCTCTTGCGTCTCTCAATGTCCAAGCCAGAGGAGAAACAGTAGGAGAGCCAGTCGCTGCAGAAGTCTTCACAGTTACCGGGGTCATGTCGCCTCGTCGTCTTAGTGTCACACTTGATCCATCATCTGCATTGGCGATCTTGTCGGGGTCGGAGGATGAAATAGCAAGGCAACCTCCACTCGGTGCTGCGTGACTGCTGCTCCTGTGAATTTTCGAGTGAGGTTGGTCTTACTTTGCAAGTGCCGTCACCAGATCTCCAACCCAAACGCCGCCCAAATCCACAATGCCCTGGCTTCTCCGTCGCACCACACCATCATCCATGATCACCTGTAAGAGTGGGTGTGTTATTACTAGGAGGAATGAATGAGTTGGTCCGAAGTTCTGGGTGCAAGCGCCGAGAGGACAGTATAACCGGCATATTTGGCATCGCTCATGGGTGCTTATTCAACATGGTTGGCGACAGGAGTCGAAACGTTTGAAATTGCGTGTACAAACAAGGAAGTTCTGGGCAGAGGATAGTGTCTCGCATTGCAATTGGTATTTGGTTTTAAAATGACGAAAAAAAAACCACCATCTGAAAATGATGAGCATGTAGTTAGAACAATCGACTGTGCGGAGGGGATAGAGGGAAGGCTCCCAGGGTCCTGCCTTGCCGTAGCAAGCGGGCTTCATGGCTCCTTCCCCAAAGGGTGCCTTGGCATGCGCTCCTGGAGTCCGAGTCCTGCGTTAAGAAGGCAGCGGGCAGGGGCAGGGGACGCGTGCTTAATCATGATGACTGATGATTGGGTCCAAACTGGTTGCTCCATTTCGATCCAGGGAAGCCACCCTCTGTATGTACTCCGTACATGGCACGCAAATCCAACTGCAAATAACCATGATTCCGCCTCGAATCCGGGGTCCAATTCTAATCCTAACGACAACTACCTACCTAGGTAGGTATGATCATTCTGTCAGACAGGGAACGGCGCCCCTTCATTCTCAGCTCTAATGAGCGCCGAGCAGAAAATGGCTGAATGGCCCGGATAATTTTGCTCCCACTTATCTCCTCCTCTGAAACGCTTGCATGGTTGCCCTAATAGGTCCGGAAAGGTAGCCCGCGCGGGTTTGCCACCGATTTAGGTCAGTATTAACACCCACATGCATAGGATATACTCCGCGCAAATACTCCGTACACATGGCTAGGCTGCTCGGTGCTTATCCTTTCGGCCCACTGATGAGCATGGAGCTGGAAGACTTTGGACCACTCGGGGCTAAATTGTTATTGGCAGCAGATGATCGTTTCAGCTGATGACCGTCTCAAGCAAGGAGCAGGTTGGTCGCCACACAATCCTACTTGTGCAGTTTGGTTCCTGTGGAACTGGGAGCACCTCTGTATTAAGCGCAGTCGGTGTGTCCCATCATCGCTTCATTTAGGTGGCTGGTCTCACTAGCCGTGGCGTTCGTCTAATCTGGATCCTTGATCCTCGACACCCAATGCGACTTGCGGAGAGTGAATTTTAGCTGCACGACAGGGGAAGCCTCCACGACGTCAGTCCAAATGTGGCCCATCCGCTACCGCTACCATGCAGAAGCAAGACGAGTTCATCGACCGGAGTCCACTCCGAAGCGTTCGTTATCAACTTATGTGCCAGGCATCGAGCATCGAGTGAAGTACGTGGGGGAACATCACCATCTGATTACTCACACGGCAAACTATTCTTTCAACTATAGTTCAGCCTCTGGCCCTAATACGAACTGAAATACTCCGTACACATCTCAGTGGACATCATTGGACCCTCAACTCCAGCCTCAGTTGTGGGTAGTAGTACCAACTACCTTGTTGTGGAAGCTGGGCTGGTTTATTTTCTTTTTTCTTTTTTTTAACCTAAAAAAAAAGCTGAATGAATGAAAAAGAGAGAGGGGATCAACTCCCAGATTCAGGTATTTGGTTCACCGGCGAGTGATAGTCGCTACCAGAGGACTTCAGGCTCTTTGGTTTAGTCCTGTCGTCGTATAGTACCGCCATCCTTTGTTGCAATCGCTTGCAGGCTTGCAGCAGTGACCTTGCCGGCATCCTGATTTTCTGTCTTATTTTTCTCGTTCACCCGGTAGTGGTCTGAGTATGATGTTGCACCTCGAAATCAGTCACTATCGTGCATGGCAGGAATCTGGTCTGGCAATTTAGAACCGCACTGTTATATCCGCTAAAGTTGGAAGGACAAGGGTAGGTAGGGTATTTGGCGGTGCGCATTTTCAAGCACAGTGGGTTCAAGATGCTGGCAAGTCCCGTCGCGCCCGGAAAGGAAGGCCTTTATGGTGGCATTCATGAGAACGACCAACAACAGACTCTCGGGGCGGGTGAGCATCTCATGCTTGGTGCGGGAAATGAAAATGTTGTTTCATGGTGTATCGGATCTAGCCATGATCAGCAACAAACTCATACTCCACTCTCTCTTCCTTGGTCTGACGATGTCGAGGCATGTGATACAAAGACAACCGCAGGTAAATGGTCAACCCGCATCATTGTTTCGGCACACAATCAGAGATACCCGAGGGTCTGCTTGCCGAATTATCGGCCATGTTAAAGGCACGCGCCGCGTTACACAGCCTGAAACCAGCGGGTTGACAAGCGAGACTGGAGACGAACTCCTTCGATGAGACGCATACTTTCGTATTCCAGTCGGAACACGCCCTTGCCAGCGCCCAAAAAGCTCCGACCGACTTATGCGAAATGAATGGCCATATCGAACTAGAGACAGGTACATGCGTACGAGGAAGAATGCAATATTATATGTCATAATAATTTAACTCCATGGATACTCTCCGATATGATGATACGCTCGCTCATATTGATCTGACGGATGTTGGTCTTGGTACTCGGTACGAAAAACACTGAAATCTTGTCGGCCTAATTCCGTACTCTTGGAAGGCGGCGCAGGCCTTGCGCAAACTATACGACAGGGATTCCGCCTTGGAGCGGTTGCCTTTCCTATCGGGATGATGCAGCCATCAGACCCATCGAGCGCTGAGCCTGTTGCATGAAGATGATTTGGGAAATGACACAGCCTGATGAGTGTGGGGCGACCTCATCCATGCGAGATTCTTGGACCACGCATCTTGAGCGAAGCACTCCAACTACTATTACAAGCTGTATCCTGCTCGTCAAGCATGAATATTAGCAACTGGCACGGCTACCAGTCAGTCAGTGTCTTGAGCATTCATCCGTCGGGGTGGCAATACAACAATCTGTCGTTCCGCACCCCTAGGTCGGACTTGTTTCGCTGGCTCGCTAAGTAACAAGCCCCTCGGACCTATTACTCTGGTTGTCCGTTGATCTCACAAAGCTGTGGGAAGGACGATGAAGTCTCACATGCAGTCATTGGCGGAACTGACACGGTCTCTCGCCCCTCAGAGAAAGTACGGAGGACCGAGGTCGCAGTACCTCAACCCTTGGAAAAAGATGGAGCAAACAAACAGCGACTCTGCGAGTACAAACTCGTGGGTTCCTGCAAAGAGTGCGAGTCAGACGGACTACGATATATTATTCAGTGGGATTCAACTTTTCCTCGTCGGTCAGAATTCAGGTTTGCGTTTGTCTCAGATGCTGCTGTCCAAGGTCCAAGGTCCAAGGTCCAAAGCCCTGGCCACACACCATTTCCCCAGCATGAAGCTGCTGCCCTAGTTCCCATTCCAAATCACATGAATGTGGCCCGCTTCCCAGTCCAGATCACTGCCACGTGCCAAGGAGGTGAATAATATCTCTCTGGGACACTTGGTTACACAACGGTGATCCATATCGTTGTACGGAGTAATGGTCGGGAATCTGTGGCGTGGACACAGGTCCTCTTCTTGGGTAATGATGCCGACAATGCCGGGTGGGAGGGGGGGGTTATTTAACCCTATCCATCGAAAGCGCTTGCTAGTTTCGGCTGATAGCACACCATGGGGACTTGGCGGCGATGTTTGCCTCTGAATGGTCTACGGACAAAGTCAGCTGCCTTTAACTTTAAGCTGGGGCAAAACGAGTAGCAGTTATTCGTCCGGAGCCACCTAGCCGCGTTTAGGCACAGCTCAGGCTGCGTCAGTCTGGCTAAGCTCTCTTGAGGCTTTGTCCTTTTCTCTTATTACTCCTAACAACTGCGGGAGCGTCCCGTGTGGAGTGCGTGAACACCATCTCCGCCCACAGGGTCCTGCTCATGCCAACACAGTGGGACCGTTTTGTCCCAGGCTCTGGCCGCGGACCCGTATTCTTGTCCGATCTTACCTAGGTAAATCCAAATTTCAGATTCTTGATCACGAGGCGGCTCTCATATCTGACTGCGGGAAACGACAGGTCAGTTGACAAGTCTGTTGAATCGTCCTCCCTCTTTCATTCTCTTTCAAGGGAGCTGGCTCGACGTCTCCAACCCGCTGCCCCATCGATGTGTGGCGGGTAATATTATCATAGTACTACTACGGAGTACGGAGTACTTTCTTTCTTTTCCTTGCCCAGTTCATTCAAATGCTTCCTTGGTACCATGCCATTCCCACATAAGCGATGCCACCTCTCAAAACCGGGCCAACCAATCACCAATTCTACGCGTAATGCGATTGGCAATACATAGTAGCGGTCGGTGCGAGGTAACAGATTAAACTTTTTCGTGCCCGGTTTTTAGCCAAGGTGGACAGGGTACGATGTCATTGCACACCCTATTCCCGGACATGTTTCCCGAGGGAGTTGGGAGGTGCTAGGGTTCATGTGAGTGTCACCTGTCTCTCCCACTCATCAAGGATGCTTCTTGTTGTATAATACTACTTGATACTACTACAGTACGGAGTACCGAGTATGGGCATTTCATGCAGGCTTGCCAAGACCGGGACCAGTGGACATCTCTCACTCACCAGATCAGTAGGCAGTACGGAGTACTACTATCCAACATGTCTCTTCAGCCCATCGATCCAAAGAAACCTCCGAACAAGATACTTGTCGAGGAAATAGTTTAAAGAAGCCAACTGCTAGTTAGTTGGGGTCGATGTAACAGAAATCCGAAGGCTGCAAATGGCAAATGGAACAGACAATCTATCCCAAACATGCCCATCCCCATCAGGCAAGGATAGCGAAACACACTGTTCCTTGGCAGGCTGAAGCTGGTGTAGCAGGCTGAGCCATACATACATACATCCAACCAATGTGTGTTTTAAAGTTGAGATTCCATCGGGTAGACATGATAGACAAAGTGCGAGAGAGGACAAGAGGAAACCGGGCGACAATAACAAGATCGCACATGCCAGTCAAGTCAACCTGAACTCTGGCACGCATGCACACCAACATGTTGCCCAAAAATATACAGCGCGACTCGACAGTACTTTACACTCCCCTAGCCAGTGCGTGGATGCACTTGGACTTGTACGATCTGGCACCGCTTCCTTCTCCCACCTACTTGCATTACAGAGGCTGAGAAGGCGTCGTTAGCAGCTGTCGGATAAGATTCAGACCCAAACCATGCAGTGGCCCGACGTGACACGACATAGACGCATGCAAGTCGGGTCGCACATGAAAGAGAGGAGCACCACGGTCAAAGAAATCCCGCCGCTTATCGAGTATTCAACACCATATTTTATCTACTGAATACATTACCGTGGCCATGTACGGAGTCTACACCACCCGTTGCAACGAGGCGAATGGCACGAATCGCTACGGAGTAACTAATGACTCGGAGTAACGGTGGCCGTGCCAACATATTAAGTCATATGTACATACATTGCCCAACCCTATGCCGAACGTATTGCCCGTTGGCAACTAAGTGGACTAGCTTAAGTGGACGGGGACAATGTTATCGGCCATAAACTAGTATGAATGTATGTGCATACTATGACATCCGAATGCGGAGTGCTCTGTCGGAAGATAAATGCTTCTCCGCACTACGGAGTAAGGACCAAGCCAATGTGGCTGATGAGATTGAAGCACACACGCCTCGGTGTGGACTGTCTCGAAACAAACCTTGACCTGGCGCGCCAACGGCGGTGATGCACATGGGCTTGCCGCAAATAAACTTGGATGAAATGTCGCCAGAAGCTCCGTATTGACATCATTTGCCGCCATAGCCTGGCTCGAAAATGACCAGGTCCTCCTGTCCAAAGAGCTTCTGGAGAGGGACAAGCATGGTTCATGTCGGAAAAGACATCGGCTCAAGACGGCAAACTCTAAACGAAACAAACATCGTGGCCATATTTCAAGGTGGCGTGCAGTAATTTTGTACATATGTACAATGCATCTTCTGTCCTGTCATCCCGCCGGGTTGGCCCTCTTCTATAAAGCCATCGTACGACATGCATAAATAGCACAAATTGCAAAAGTGGGAGGAGCCAGGAAACGAGATAACATGGGGGTACGTGCTGGCTAACGTCTGTTTGCTGATTGCTGAGCATACCTCACCGCGACGACTTGTTCTTTTTTATCTCTATAGATGCGGAATGGCTCGTGGAGACTCGCTTACCTAAGAAAACTATACGGCAGAGGAGCCTCCGCGAGCCACTCCGCATAAAGAGATACTCACCCAACAGGAGACCCGAATGTGACAAAACCCGTTGCAAAACCACATGACCAGCCGAAATGAGGCGTATCCTCCGCCTCCAGACCCCCTTTGCCAAGTGATATATTCCGCACATGCAGTTACTGGACAAAAGTCTCGATAATAACCTATTTTTACACTAGAATTTATACTTTTAGAGGTAATATTATTAATCAAAATAATACATTTAGGTACAAAATCGCTTACGGAGTACTATCGTGACTTTTGTCCACCTACTTACTGTATATACATGCACTGTTTATCTGATGGGGTCGACAAACTGCCCCTATCCTAGTAGTTTTACTGGACCCCGTGGTCAGACGGCATCGCCGACTCTGGAGTGTAGCTGTGGGACCCCCAGTGCCAGGGAATTCAAAAAAATTAAAAATTAAAAACACTTATAACTTATGCATTATCTCCGCGCGTCCTCTGCTGGCCATCGCCATTGCCGGGTCTAGGTAGATTGTCTGGTCTGGAGCCAAACTAGGGGTCCTTGTTCCATCACAACCAGCTCAGCCAACAACTGACTAACGCCGCATCAACAACGAGGCTACAAATGAAACGCGAAAAGGGCGGTTTCAAATAATGCTAGTGGCATGGCATTGCTGATTCCTTGAATAGCACTAAATAGTAATCCAAGCGCAGACATCTAAATAGGGTTCGATATACACCCTCACAGCCGGCTCTCAATGCCGGCGTAGTGACTATCCGCGGCCCAGTGGGAGTCCGGCCATACTAAGCGGATCGCTTCCCAGATATGACTATATAATTGAAACGTTAGTTTAACTTTACTTGTCTGCTTGACGTGGTGCTTGGGCCTCTTGGCCTTGGCCCAAGAGTGCGTGCATTGCAATAACACCAAAAAACCGGGAAATATGTCGGACAAGTTCGAAACCGCTCCTCGACAGGCAATCAAAGTATACAATATCAAGCATCATGCACCGGTTTTCTGCGCTGAAGAGCCGAAAAAGAAAAAAAAATACAAGGAGCAGCAGGCAGGAAACTCATACCTAACGTGTACAATTTGTAGGCCGTCCTTGACTTCCTGCGGCAAATCCTTGACGTCCTTCCTGTTCTGTGCTGGAAGCAAGACTGTTTTGACGCCCGCCCGGAGAGCCCCAATGAGCTTCTCCTTGATGCCGCCAACGGCCGTGACACGTCCGCGAAGAGAAATTTCACCCTAAACAGGATCATGCTGTGTTAGCACGAATTGACTCACAATGGGGCCACTCTCGTCTATGCAAGTGACTGTTCCTGGACAAATGACTCGAGACAATAAGGAAGAAAGGGGCTGGCTGGTAACATACCGTCATGGCCATTGTTGGAGGCACAGGCTTGCCAGAAAACAAGGAGATGAGAGCAATAGCCTGTCCGATACCGCTGCTTGGCCCGTCCTTGGGGATCGCACCAGAAGGACAGTGTACGTGAATGCTGCGCTCCTTCATGATGTCCGTCGTAGGCTCAGGAGTGAGACCCAACTCGTAGGCATGAGCCTTGACCCAGGTCAGGGCGACTTCCACACTCTCCTTGAGGACATCGCCCAGCTTGCCCGTCAGCTGTACCCTGCCATTGCCAGGCATGTCGGCGACTTCAATAAACAATATACTACCGTTGCCGCCGGTGCTGTAGGCCACGAGACCCGTAACAATACCAGGGCGGCTGATCTTCTCGGCAATTTCCTCTTCAAACTTTTCGATGCCGAGAATGTTTTCAATGTCCTCGATTGTGAGAAGAGGCTTGTACTTTTCAATACTCCCGCCATCTCTTGCCTCAGCATACTCCACAGCTTTCGCACGGCATACAGACCCAATCTCTCGTTCCAGGTTGCGAACCCCTGATTCACGAGTGTACGACTCGATAATCTTGGAGACAACATCCTTGTTGAAGGTGACTTGGTCCTCGACTAATCCATTGGCTCGTATCTGCTTGGGAACGAGGTGCTGCATGGCAATATGACGCTTCTCTAGGGTAGTGTAGCCCGGCAGATAGATCATTTCCATGCGGTCCAGGAGCGGCGCGGGAATGGTGTCCAAGTTGTTTGCTGTGGCAATGAAGAGGATCTTGGACAAGTCGATCGGCATGCCTATGTAGTGGTCCTGGAAGGTATGGTTCTGCTCTGGATCCAAGACCTCGAGCATGGCGGCCGAGGGGTCTCCGTGGACGCTGGCCATACCAATCTTATCAATTTCATCTAAGAGGAAGACTGGGTTGGCAACGCCAACCTTTCGCAAACCTTGAACAATCAAGCCCGGCATAGCAGCAACATATGTTCGACGGTGTCCACGAATCTCGGCTTCGTCTCTAACGCCGCCGAGAGAGATGCGATGAAACTTCCTTCCAAGTGCCGTGGCGACGGACTTGGCCAGACTTGTCTTGCCAACTCCAGGCGGGCCGACGAGAAGCATAATCGGTGACTTGTCCACCATCCTCTTTGATTTCAGGATCTGGAGTTTTGCGCTGTTCTCTGGGTTCGCAGCGCTCTCAGTGGGCGGGTTGCCAGAATCATGCTCAGGGGCAATCTCTGCCTCGGCCTTACGAATTTGCTCCTCAACGTCGTCGTTCAAAGACTGCTTCAGACGAAGAACGGCGAGATACTCGATCAACCTCTTCTTGACCTTGTCCAAGCCGTAATGGTCATCATCAAGCTGTTTCCGTGCTCTGTTCAGCGTCTCAGGGCCCAGACGATCATCTGTTACTGCTGCCCAGGGGATCTCTGACAGAGTTTCAAGCCAGTTGCGCGTAACTTGATATTCCTGATTCATGGGCATCATCTTCTGCAGCCGTCGCAGCTCTCTATCAACAGTCTTGGCCACCTCGGCTGGGAGCTGGGCATTTTGCAGCTTCTTTTTCAGCTCATCCAGCTCATTGGCCTCTTGCTCGTCTCCCTGATCGTTGCCAGATGGCATCTGACCAGCGCCCGAAAGGAAGTTGACGCCGGGAATTGGCAGACCTGAGCTGTTCCTCTTGTTAGGATTGTCATTTAGCCTGTCGAGAATCTGGACAGGGACGGAGGTGAATGTAGTAATCTTGAAATTGTTCTTAATGCCCCCTACTTGCCGCTCCAGCAGCTCAATGACCTTTGTGATTCTGACCTTGACATCCAGCGCAGCTAGCACGCCCAGCTTCTCCTCGTGTGACGCCTCGACAAGGTTTGACATGAAGTCAGCCAGGAGCCCTGCTTCCTTGATCTCGCGTCGCATGATGAGCATTTCGAGCCGTTTCGTAAGCCCGGGTGACAATGCCGGTCCATTCTTAGTACGTGGTAACAGCGACGAGATTCTTAAGATGGTAACGAGTTCGCGAGACTGAGCTTTGAGCAAGCCAAAAAGATCCTGGAGCTGTTTGTCGGCCATATCAACTAAGAAAGAAACGCATCGTTAGAGCACGCTGCTGGATCACTTGGCAGAAACATCAAATTGGGACGTACTTTCATCGCTAAAGTATGTAACCCTGCCCTGGAAAAAGGGTCGCTCGCGAGAGATGTTATCTACTCTGACACGAGAAGTACCTTCAACACGGAGCGCAAACTCGCCGGCACCGCGCCCATCAATGCCGACAATCTTGGCGGCAACACCAAATCCAAAGACATCGGCCTTGTTGGCACTGCCGGGATTCACCTCGGCAAGCTGCGAGGTGTCAATCTCCTCTCCATTGTTGATGAGAAGCTGGCCCGTGGGGCCCACGAAGGGTGATGAGAGCGGAACGCAAGCGATGGGTATACTGTCGATCCGTCCCTCCGGGCCTTTGGCGGCAGCTTGTTCGTAGACGTGGGCGAGGAGCGCGGGGATATCGGGGCGGCTCGAAGTGACCGAGATTCGCTGAATTAGGCCAGGGAGCAGGACGGTGCCTCTGGCGAGCGGGATAATGGGGAGAGATGCAGTCTGTGATCTGCCCATGGCGCAGCAAGACTGAGCACGAGGACGTCGGTTATATATATACGTGTACAAACAAAGCTGGCCCAAAGAAAAGGTACGGGTGTCGCCGGGAGGCCGGGCTCGTGGTGTTTGACGATGAACGGGGCGGCGTAAAAGCCTGATTATTTCGCACGAAAGGAGTCGAGGTACAATATGTAACACGTAAGACGCAAATGATGCACAGGCTGCGGATGAATGAGACAGAGACAATGCGGTGGTGGATGAATGATGGTCGAGGAACGGAGTCGTCTGTCAGATGCGAAAAGCTGGGGAAAGCCCAGTCATCACCCGCCTTGTCTCCGGCTTGGATCCGAGCTCGAGACGGAGTCCTGGAGCCTGGAGCTCCGCGCCAACCAGTTGCCGAGGCAAAATGACGAGGTCGAGGCTGGCTGTGGGTCCCGGACTCTCGATAAGCTTGATCATCTCATCCTCCTTGCCTCAGCAGTGAACAACCTGCTTACTCATCTCGTCTCGCTGCAAACGCCCCACACCGCGGGGCAAATCCAATTAACCAAAGTCGCGCCCAAAACGCGTCTCCCGCCGTCACAGAGGCACCGTGAATTCTTCATACGCAAACATCCCCGTCCAAACCAGCCATGTGTACGTTCAAACACTGCAAACCACTCCTATTCCCGAAATCGACCGTGTCCATGTCTTCTAACAAGATACACAGCAGCATATGCAGGCTACTCCAAAACGAGCTACGGCGCCCAAGGCGGCGATGACTCGGGCGGCTTCTTCGCCGGTGGTTCACAACCAGGCAGTCAAGGCGGCAAAGTAAAAACAAAAGCCCTTTCCTCCCTCTCGTTCCAACGGCTCTCTAACGTCCCATGTTGCTCCCCAGTCATACCAAGATGAATCCCTCCGCCCCGTAACCGTCAAGCAGATCCTCGAAGCAGACGAGGCCTTCTCCGGCGCCGACTTCAAAATCGACAACACGGCCATAACCCAAATCACCTTTGTCGGCCAGGTCCGCAACATCAACCCGCAGCCCACCAACGTGACGCTGAAAATCGACGACGGCACGGGCCAGATTGAAGTCAAGAAGTGGATCGACGCGGACAAGGCAGACGACGGCAACGCAGACCAGTACGAGCTCGACTCCTACGTGCGCGTATGGGGCCGCCTCAAGTCGTTTTCGAACAAGCGCCACGTGGGCGCCCACGTCATCCGGCCCGTCACCGACTTCAACGAGGTGAATTACCACTTGTTGGAGGCGACGTACGTGCATTTGTACTTGACGAAGGGCCCGCTGGGGCAGGACGGCGCGGCCAACGGCGGCGGGGAGAGCATGTTTGTGGACGGCGGCGGGTACGCGGGCAACGCCAACGGTGGTGGTTCTGGGCAGATGCTGAGCAAGGTGTCTGGCTGTTCGCCGCTGGCGAAGAGGATGTTCAACTTTATGAATGGGACTCCCGGCATGAACGAGGGGGTCCATCTGAATGTGATTAGTAGCTCGACGGGCATGTCGGTGAGGGATGTGCTGGCAGCGGCGGATGAGTTGCTGGGCCAGGGCTTGATTTACACGACTGTTGATGATGAGACTTGGGCTATTTTGGAGTGCTAGGCAAGCGTGGACAAGACGTTGGCGACCATATGGTTCGGGCACTGCACTGGGTAAATACAGGTGTTTTTCGGGATAAAGGCACAGGTAGTCATGTTACGATTTCAATTTCTCCTTAATATGCAAATACTATAAGCTCAACGCGGAAGGGAGGTTTCCAGTCTCCTTTGGTTCAAGTATTGAAAACAGTCTGAGATTGCCAAATCCTACGCTATCCGTTTAAAGGAGTGTGAAGAATGAAATCTTGCAAAGCGGTAAAGACAGTCTCACGCAATCAAATGGCACAAAATAGAAACATTAAACACATCTGGTCAAACTCCAATCAGTCCTTTTCGCCCCCCATATCGACCGAGCTACTAGTCTTGTCATTTTGAGGCTCCCGCAGCATGCAGAACAGGCGGATAGGAACCGGACCGCGAGTCAGGACGATTTCCTTTTTCAGTTCGAATCCAAATTTGGCGTAGAATCGGTTATTGGACTCGTTTGACGACTCAAGGTACATGGCGCGGTTTTCAGCGTCAGCCTACAGTAAAAGAGGCTTTGTCAGCATCTACTGTCCATTTTTGGGGCCGAACGGAGGAAGGGGGCTTAATTTTCATCTCATCTCTCTTTTACCTTTTCCATGATATGTCTTAGCAACTTGGTGGCATGTCCCTTGCCCCTCGAGCTCTCCTTGGTGCCCAGGTAGCCCAGGTAATAGCTGTCGCTGTTGCGGTCGCCCAACACCTCAGCCTTGGTGTCATGCAGCGCAGGATACAGCTCATTGAAGAGACGTATCCGGCTCTCACGAGAGAGCTGGTACCACAGACGCCAGGTTCCGCTGCAGAGCGTGGCGAGCCAGTCGTCGTTGGTTGTCCCTGGGGGCATCCTACACAAAAGAAAACGTCAGCGTGGTCCGCCGCCGGCAATGACATGGCCGCCCTGCAAAAGAACAAGGATCGTGAGGATTGTGTTTCACACTCACCACAAAGCAATGGCGTCAAAGTCTCCGCCGATGGCCGTTGCAGCGCCCCTGAGCCGGTACGAAACATACGAGTACTGCATAAGCCGGATATGCAGCCTCCAAAGCTTCTCGGACGGCCAGCAAGTCGCGTCATCCACGCCCATGACATACAGGGACAGCGGATCGGCAGCGAAGCTGTGGGCAAGAGCGAGGCTGGCCTCTCGGCGCTCACGCAAGGTGAGTTCGCGAACCTCTGTCTCCCATGTTGGCGGAATCAAGGACAACCGGGGATTGGGTTGAGGGCGGGTTTGGACGTGGTTGACCTGCGCCATGTTGGTGGGCGTTTATGTTTACTTCTACCTAGCTTGTTAGACTGCAACAGAAGACAGAACAGATGGGGGAAATCATTTTTTTCTTTTCTGGGTTCGATCTCGCTTTCGGGGGCCAAAGCGAGAAAGGAAAAGGCATCAGTTGCAATCACAAAAAGGTTGGCACCCAGTCACCACGGGGCAAAAACAGAGCTGAAGGATTGAAGAAGCATGGTGAGAAACTGGCTGCTCGTCTTTTTGGATCTTGTCTCTGCTTTTTCAGCTGAAAATCATGCATGGGTTTTCTTTTCTCTTCTTGTTCAGTACATTTTGCAAACTGTGGCCCAGTCACTAGTTATTATGCCAGCAGAGTATCGTTCGCGACGAGTCATGCCCAATAAATGAGACGAGGGCTGGAGGAGCGTCAAAACGATTTAGATGAGACGAGGGGGGACGAGATTGGGGTCTTCGCAGGAAGCCTGAAAGTGGTTGTATTGAGGTTCTATGTGCGTGGAGTGTGAATCCGACGACACTGGTGGCGAATGCGCACACAATAGAGGCGAGAAGCTGGTTTGATCACAGCTGCCAGGGAGGATGGGGTTCAAAGATGAAGGTGTCGAGTATGGTTGAGAAAAGTTAAAGGAGTGTGCTTGGGGAGAGTCGAGACTAAAGTATGAAAGGATAGGATAGATAAGCAACTTGACCCGCTGGGGTAAAACAACCTTAACTTATGGACTGAGACCAAGCCTGCCGCGCCTTCCATGTCTGGCCACGAAGTCTAAGACATGAGACGGGGAGTCGAGCAAGAGGCTTGCGTCGGTGTCGCTCACCTACCGAGTCCGGCATTTCTGCGCCCCGAATTACTAGCCAAGCACCGGGAATCGTAAACACTGCCATCTCGTTGGCCAGGAATACCGGGACGCTGGTCTCGGAGCAATCCATTGATCACAAGATCATGCAAAGGAGGGGCGGAGTGGAAGCCGTAGACAAGTTAGGATGCGGCTGTGTTCTCTTGGTGGTCTTGGTCTGGTGTCGGCCACCTCGGACACCGGCTGCCGGATGAGCCAGCCGGCACACCGTGAGTGCCTCCATGTCCCTCATTGCGCGCTCCACCCATTGCTGCCAAGACGGTTCTATCATCAACAAGTGTACCGGTAGTGAGTCATTCGTTGCTTGCGGTTTCAATGTTCCATGTCTCGTCACTCAGCCACCAGACACGGCGCGGAGCTGTCAAACGGGCACTACCACGGGCGCTAATACCACGGGCGCTGCCAGGGACCGCTAGCACGTGCACCAGGCCGTCCAGCACCGTGGAACACCGCTGAGGCGGCCCAGCTACGGGGCTTTTTAGTGGATCTGCGTGCCTCACTGCCACCAGCACTTGAGCCGTGGACGCTCTTTTCGCCGCCGAAGAGCGGGCGCCTCGGCCTCCTTTGCACAGCGCTTGAGCTTGAGCACTGCCAGGCTGATCCTCCGTGCCCGTGCCCGTGCCCGTGGCTTCGCGCATCACATCCGTCTGGTTGCGTCACGGGCGCTGCAGCCCATCAGCCTTCACTCGTCATCCATGTACACTTGGCTACGTGGCTCACCGAGGCGTCACCTCGACCATACCCCTCTGTCCTTCCTGCATGCATTGATGGTCACGCTACAGTGGTGCTGGGTGCCGACGAGTTTCAAAGCTTCAATGGTCCGTGACTCCGTGTGCGCACCGCGGCACCAGACACGATGAGCACGGCGAGGCTTGGCGCCCAAGTGCTGCGTCAGACGGTCCATGCAAGCTGGTGCTGTTGCTGCGGACTAAGTTGCTGGTTATTGGATGCCATCACCGGGATGCTGTGATGTTGATCGTCCCGAAAATGACCACGCTGGAATTGACGACACTCTCTCCGTTCCGGCCCCAAATGCAACGCCGCTAAATGTATGTATGTATGTACTCCGTACTTTGTATATAGAAAACTTGCGTGTCTGCTTTACATAATTATCTTCCAACCAAGTCCGAGTCTGCGGCTTATCCGCCCACAGACCAAGGCCGTAAGCATTTAGCCGCTGTCAGCAGCCATCCTCCTCTCGGGTGACCCTCTCTCTCTCCTGCCATGCAAGCGACTCGCAAAGCTGTATGTGTCCGCCCACTCTGCATCTCTCTCTATTCGTCCCTTTCTCTCTGTACCCCTCACACACATGCACACTCACATAATGCAGTGGTCACTTTACAGCATGCGTCGGATTTCCTGCTCGTTGGTATACTTCTCCAGACCAGAGTCAAGGCTCGCCCACCACTCAAACAGCATCGAGTTGCAAATGAGCTTGAACCAGGGGGTGAACTTCAACGAGGGGTCCTCGAATAGCTTCTTCAGTTTGTCAGCGCTGACGTACTGAGTGGCCTGGACCTCGTTGGGGTTGGGCTTGAGATCGACGTTCGTCTTGATGAACAGGATGTAGTCGACTAAGTGTCCAGTTAGCAAGCACGTTATTGGGCTCCCATTGTCCAACACGTTTTTCATCTGCCCCTCAAGCAATCGGATTGCTTACTTTCATGTTCTCCCCACTTGCCGTCACTGGGAGCCTTGTAGTGAATACGTGTAAGGAATCGGAACTTTTCGATTGGAACCTGCTCCTTTTTAATGCCCAGCTCGTGCTCAAGCTTTCGCTGCGCCGCACGCTTCGCTCCCTCAATAGCATCGGGAAGGTTGGAGCCAGTCTCGCCGGACACGGCCAGAGGGTGCGAGCAGCAGGTGTTGGTCCACATGTCGGGGAAGGTGATCTTTTCGGAGGCACGCTGCTGGAGGAGCAGCTCGTTTTTGTCGTTGAACAGGAAGACGGAAAAGGCCCGGTGCAACAGTCCCTTGTCAATGTTGGACATGAGGTGGCCTGGACGGATACACAATTAGCATGCACGCTTTCCCTTGTCTGAATGGTCATGGTCACTGGCTTCGTGAGGAACGACGTCACATCATACAGAGCTTTTTGCTGGCCTTGCCTACTGGCATGTCATTATCATCCAGCACAATGCACACCTCGTCCATCAACCGGATCTGCTCCTCGTCGTGGCCGGAAAGTGCCTCCGAGCTGGTGTCGATGTCGGGGAAGAGGCGGAGGATGGTGTCAGCCGTCATGGGCTCTGTTCGGGTCTCAGTGACCGTGACCGTGGTGGTCGCCATCTTGGTGCTATTTTCGAGACTGTAGAGAGTAGATTAAGCGCGTCCGAGGTTTTGCGCTGCCGGCCTTTGCGAGAGGACGCAGGAGAGTCCAGATGTTGTTGGTGTCGTCTCGGCGGGAAAGGGTCTAATCTCAATTTAACTAACATTTCGGTTTGCCCCTCGCGGCACGACGTAAATTGCGGGCGTCCACAGTTGCATGTGGGGCTGTCATCCTGGTCCGTTGACCCACGACAAGTGACAAACCACGCTGCGTCAACTGGTCAGTATTCGGAGTCTTAAGGTTTTATTTCAACTTGTTTGTCCCTCGAGACCAATCCGAAACTATCCCGTTAACGATTTAATTAACAAAATAAGAGGAAGAAGAAGAAGGAGGAGGAGGAGAACAGCAAGTATGTACTATACTATTCAAGGAGCCCCAACCACTTGAACCAGGCTGTGCCGTGCTCTGTGCCATTGCAAGATCCAACTCTGGCTTCCTACATATCAACTACGGAGGACGGAGTACAATGGGAGGCCAAGGCATCTAGTCTTGCAAAACAAGATGCTGGTATATCTAGAGGTATCTACCTAGGCACCCGATAAAGAATGCCCTGACAGAAACTTTGCGCCCGAACAGGTACCCTCAGTGCGGCCCCCTGGGCAGTTAAACCTGAGCATTCAATGTTCTGCTCCATGGCTGAGTCATCAGCTAACTTACTTACCCAGGTACCTTGCTGGAGGGGCTTACATGTAGAGCCTGGCCTTATTAGACCAGCACTTGAGGACAACTGGGGCTGCACAGTCACTGAACACAGCCTCGGGCTAACTGGAACCAGCACAGTGCTGTCAATTGAATCTGGTCTGGTGTCTGAAGTGTACCGACAAGTCCACAACCTCGAGCCAGGAGCTTCGTCACTCAAGCCATCGTGTGTGCCTCGTCTTCCTTGGTCTTGGAACTTTGGCATCCTTCATCCCCCTTCACGGCGCACGCAGCCATACAACAATCCGCACAGAGCGTCCATCTCCAACTCTCATCCGCTCCCGAATTGACCTGCTGCCGCCCGACCCCCGGCAGCCTCAGCGCCCGGCAATCATGGCGCCTCCCAAGATTGAAGCCAAGGAGATTGAGACGTACTGGAACATCTTCTCCGACCGAACAGGCGGTGGCCAGTTCCTCACCGGCGAACAAGCAGCCCCGGTTCTGAAGAACAGCGGTCTCCGCGATGACCAGCTGGAGCGCGTGTGGGATTTGGCCGACGTTGACAATGATGGGAACTTGGACTTTGAGGAGTTTTGTGTCGCCATGCGACTTATTTTTGACATTCTGAACGGAGTATGATGCACCGACCACGAGACTCAGGCTTTGCGAATACTTATGATGATCAGGAATATGCCGACGTCCCCAAGACACTCCCCGACTGGCTGGTCCCCGAGTCCAAGGCTCATCTTGTTCAGGCAACTCGTGCCATCGCCGGCAAGCAGCCGCAGTTTGAGCAGGTCGAAGACGACTCAGACGATCTAGGTCTCAAGGATGGCTTTGAGTGGTACATGAAGCCCGGGGACAAGGCCAAATACGAGCACATTTATCAAGAGAACCGGGATATGCGGGGTGAAGTATCATGTGAGTCTCGTCCCTTTCTTGCGTCCGTCTGCGCACCCTCTCATCTGCTTCTACTAGTCAACGCCCTCGAAGAACTCTACGAATCTCTCGACGTCCCCGACACCGATGTCAGATCAGCATGGAACCTCGTAAACCCCTCCGCCGGCTCGACTATCAACAAAGACGCCTGCCTCGCATTCCTCCATATCCTTAATTACCGCCACGAAGGCTTCCGCATCCCCCGTAGCGTTCCTGCCTCGCTGCGCTCCAGCTTCGAGCGCAACCAGATAGACTACCAGCTGGACAGCCAACGAGCGGGCACCAACTCACGATGGGCCACCAAGGCCGACGACTCTACCTCGACCGGTCGAAAGACGAAATTCGGTGAACAGTACCTCACACGCCTGGGTCGAAGCGGATTCAAGACAGCCGGCACCGACTTCTCGACGGAAAAGACGGAAGATTGGGAGGAGGTTCGGTTGAAGCGACAACTTGCCGACTTGGAAACCAAGATTCAAAAGGTTGAGGACATGGCCGATCAGCGGAAAGGCGGCAAGAGAGATTCCAAGCCTGCACTTGTAAGGAGGGAACTCGACCAGCTACTGGACTATAAGCGCAGAGAATTGAGAGAATTGGAAGAGGGGAGGGGCAAGAGCGCTGTTGGTTCAGGCCTGAAGAGCGTGTCAGAAGATTTGCAGACGGTGAGGGAGCAAGTCGAGGGTTTGGAGACGCATTTGAGTTCGAGACAAGCGGTATTGGATGATTTGCGGAGACAGATTGACGCAGAGAAGGCGTGATGTATTTTTGTCAAAGAATGGAGCAGATGTTGGATTCAGCGAACATATGTCTAAAGCATTAGACGTAAATCTAATTTGTACAGCGTGCCACACAACCCCTGGACGACGTGCCATGTCCATCTATCGTCTAC
Organism: Metarhizium brunneum; assembly: GCF_013426205.1. Classification (NCBI taxonomy): domain Eukaryota; kingdom Fungi; phylum Ascomycota; class Sordariomycetes; order Hypocreales; family Clavicipitaceae; genus Metarhizium; species Metarhizium brunneum. The sequence continues at coordinate 7,579,584 of NC_089422.1, read as the reverse complement.
CTCTCCATCACCACATACTCCCATCGACGTACTTCTTCGTCCGCTCTACCCCCAGCGTGCGGCCCTTGCCGAGCCACGCCGCCAGGGACGGCATGGGGACGAAGCCAAACCGTCCCGCGGCCCTGGAGCGGCCCGTCGAACAAATAAATATGTCTACCGACGGGCCATGGACAGCTTGCTGGTCTCTACCTCGTAGCACCAGGTCGATATTCTTGGCCACGCCCGCTGCCTGTGCCTCCGTGATGAGAAACCCAGCCCTCGGCTTCGAAACCGCATCCCCAACCGCCCACACCGTGCCCCCGGCGTCCTGGGCCGCAACGCCCATGTTCTCATCGACATGCACGTAGCCGCTGTCGTTCAAGAAGCCGCCCGGCAGGTACGCCGTGTTGGGCACGAACCCCATCGTCGGGAGATACAGGTCCGTCTCCAGCTCCTCACCCCCCTCTAGCCTCACGACGGTCCTGCCTCCCTCCTTCTCCTCGGTGCCGGCCACCCGCACGCCTCTGCGGATCGTGACGCCCAGCTTCACCAGCTCCCTCTCCGCCGCGGACGCGATGCCGTCCCCGCCGAGGAGCTGCTCGCCCGACGACAGCAGCACCACCGTCTTGTCCCGATACTCGAAGCGTATCTCGCCCGCGAGCTCTACGCCCGTCGCGCCCGCCCCGGCTACCACGATGTGCGGCGCCCTCCGGATACCGTCTGCCGCTGTGTGCAGGGCCTCGACGCACGCCTTGTGGGTGGACGAGGCTTTCCACGGCATCGAGGGCGACTTGCTGGTCGATCCTGTCGCGATGACGAGGTAGTCGTATGCAATGGCGCGGGTGTCGCCGGCCGTCGAGAGGTGGACTGTTTTGGAGGCCGTGTCCAGGCTTGTAGCTTCGCCGAGGACGAATTCTACGCTGTTGGAGGGGTATTGCGCGAGTCCGGGCTCGATGGGCTGCAGGATCTGCTCATCTTTGAGGACGCCGGGGATGACGGCGCGGATGGACGCAATGTTCCAGTAGAAATGGGAGTTCTATTACATTGAGCTTGGTTGGAAGTGAGAAGGGGGGAGGAGGCGAGGCACCTTTGTGATTAATATTACTTTGAGATCCGGCTCGTGAGGAAGCGTGTACTTGAGCAGACGGTGAGTGACGGCAAGGCCGCCTAATGAGCCGCCGAGGACGACGACGGTTTTGGACATGTCGGAGAAGAGGGGGCTCGGGGGAAGTGACTGTGATGGAAGGATTTACGATGCTATGCGTTTTTGTTGTTGTCTACCTGCTCCTTCCCATCTTGTCTGTGTCTGAAGTTGTCTCGTCGGGCGACGATGTATGACGACTCGGAGTTTCGAAGCTCCCCACTTATTCTGCATTCTTCAGCGTCGAGCCTTTGGCAGACTCGATTTTATCTGATCTACGGCATTGTTTGTCCCAACCAAGGATCCATCAAGGTTGCTTCGTCATGGCGTTCAAAGATGTCAACGTGCGAAATCACACCGGCTGCTCTTCAACCCCCATCTTCAACATCCATCGTTGCGGCGCACCTTCCAGACCCACCGCATGCTCCCACCCACCATTGACGCTTTCATGTGAAGATGATTCATCAGACCAGCACAAGCCAAGTGAGCAATGCACCTCCGTACGCAGCACCAAAATACTGCATACGTGACCTTGTCACACCTTGGCGAGCTGTTGGTCCTCTCTCCCAAGGAAATGGGAAATGCTCCCAACAGCATAGAGTTTAAACCCAGACCGGCATTCAGCCATATCCCACTCCCCTGGCAAGGTACCCGTGCTTTTCCATGCGGCCAACAGGAACCGGTGACGCCCAAAAAAGGAATGAAAAAAAAAAAAAAAGCCCACCGCTCTTATACAACCACAACATCGCCCTCAACAACTCGTCTGCCACGTTCGTCTCATCGCAACATTACTTTAGTACACATGTCATCAGATGCCAGAAGCAAGCCCCCCCAGCACGAGACGCTAGCCCCTCAAAGGGAAACGCTCCAATAGCCCGCAGTGTCTTGACACTTTCCACTTGTGCCTGCCGTTGAGCACCTGATGAGGGAAGAGCCCGCTCCACCCGCCAGACACCAAATGGGGCTTCATCCTCACAACTCGGCCAATGGACTCGCCAAAGACGTCACCTGCCCGGGCCGTAGATTCCCCCCCTATTAGGCTTGGTGAAGAGAGCTTTTTGTTGTGCTCGTGGTTTGTGTACCCCGCCGAGGAGCTGGGGAGTGGCAGGTGGGGGGAGAAGGCAAGTCACCAGACAGCTGACCAGACTCTTCCGCCATTTTCCCCTTGCCCCAACATCTCCAGCTCCACGTGTTGAGGGACAGTCCTGATCCTTTCTCCGTCTTGCATACATCTTGCTTCAAGTTGCAAGCTTCTTTGTTTGTTCTTTGCAAGCCCCATCTATTTTCCTAAAGTAACACTGCTTCATCCGCCACCATGTCGGCCAAAACTAGCAACCCGGTCTTCAATAACGCGGCCAATGTCGAGGTCCAGAAACTGAATGGGCTTTCAAACGACCAGTTACTTGAACTCTACGGTTTGTTTTCCCAGGGAGATTCATCGGGACTGGTCGATCATTGGGTACTGGGGCTAAAATCCATTCATGATACTAGGCTACTACAAGATCGCTACTGGCTGCGACATTACCGAAGAGTCTGCCCCTGGCATGTTTGATATTCGCGTAAGGAATCGCCTCCGTCCAGCTTTCGCACTCTGTAATGTATTCTTGTCTTTCCCAAGCTTTGATTGCTAACGTTTGTTTTGCCGAGCAGAAGAAGGAGAAGTGGAGGAGCTGGAAGGCTAAAGTCGACGAGGGAAATACCGCAGAGCAAGCTCAGGAGAAGTACATTCAGGCCGTGGAGAAGTACAAGAAAGGGAAGAAATCTGGCCAGTAATCTCAAACTGTAATGCTTTGGCGGAGTGGGATAAAAAAAATGTGAAATGCACCATTGGTGTGTATTGAACCCTACGTACAACGAAACCTGTGATAGCGTCTGCTGCGCTGTTCGCAGCAATTCCTAAACGCTTTCCATGTAGGACCCTTGGGTGTCGTTGGCACATGGCATAGGCTAGTTTGGAGCACTATCGAAAGATTATTTATGAATTTGCACCCCAAACGTCTGATGCTTGGTTGGCCGTAACTGCGGGAGGTCCGTGACAAAGCCAATAGAGCACATCTTGGAGTTTAACGTTGGACAGGCAGCCACCTGACTGCCAAGCAATACAAATTTTACAATCAGTCAGAGGGACTCATCGCTCGAGCTTCACGATGCGTATTCTTGAAGAGATCCGAGAGGGCTGGCAAGTCATCGGGTAGCGGGGACTAACTTCATTGATGCTACTAGCTATGTCTCTACAAGACCGTGGTTGGCTTCGACATCACCAAGGAACCTGCCCCTGGCATGTTCGCATCTAGGTCGGGTTATTCTACGCCCGAGAAGGCCCAGAACAGTATGTGACGAGGGTTGAAAAACTCAAGGAGGATCACAATATCGTGTAAAGTTTGGATGCAAAGAGTCAATTGAGGAGTGCACTAAAACTGTCCAAAGCATAAATCAACACTAAATACCACAGTCCGCAAGGCCAATTCACCCTCAATAAAATGCTGCTATGTCTGGTCAACGAGGTTTCGTCAACTTATAGTCCATCGCAAAAGTCTTTCGTCGCTTTACCTTTTGAAACGGTACTTTGGAAAGGTGTAATGCGATACATGATTACATTTTCAGGGTTTGGCTCGCATTGGCATCTTGTTAGCGTCAAACTGAATAAAGCCCAGCCTGTCAGAGGAGCAGGACCCAAGGACGACAATATCGTCAAATACTGCTCTTGGGGAGTTTCGAAATTCCATTGGGACCCAGGCTAGACGCTCGCCATTCCAGAGAATCCAACACGAATCCCGACTAATTGAATATCCAGAAACAACGTCTTCTGAGTTGACGTTGACTGTTTTGTCCGTTGCAAAATTCAGGCAACGTCCTGGAATCGATCCTATGTCAGTCAAGAGAAACTGCGCTGTGGCGTCGAGTGACAGACGATTTGATATCTGTCCAGTGCTGATGGTCTGCACACAGTGACCCGAAGCTGTACAACAGATGCGAATGTGAGCTCCTTCCCCCCTGTATTGCGAAAACGCTACCATGGTAGAATCTGGCCAAAAAAGCGCGGCTTCGACAGCGCCCCTGACGCCATCAAGTTGCGTTACTCTTCCCCAAGACGTTGTATCATAGATATATGCCCCGCCAGTAAATGCCACAGCCAGAAGTCTTCCATCTGGCGAAAATTGGGCTGTTTGAAAAGGGCCACCGCTTGGAAAAGGCTTCAAAATCTTCTGTATAGGGGATTGTAGGGGCAAAGACCAGATTTCTAGGGCATTCTCATGGCCAAAGGCAATATATTTCATATCGGGTGACACCAAAACTTTTTCACCTCGCGGAAAACCACGAGGTAGACTCTGTAGCCGCAGTCGAACGGATTCTTCTTTGCCCAGGTGCCAAAATTCTACACCCAAAGTTTCACTGCCACAAACAAGGTATTGGCCATCCTTGGAAAAGGCAAGGGATGCGACACGGCCAATATTGGAAGAGAACTCAGATATCAGCTCTCCTTTGTTTATATCCCAAATTTGAATAGAACCTCCAGATTGTGTCGCCACTCGAGTTGAATCAGAGGAGAAGACGATAGGATCCGAAAGGCAACAACCGTTTTCGATTGTATGGATGCGCTTTTGAGTGGCAATATCCCAGACTACCATGTTGTCTCGATAAGACTGCGATATCAAATACTTACTATTTGGGGCGATGTAAAAATTTGTTGTGGAATCATCTACTTGAACCCCATAATCCCCTACTGACCAGAGGCAGACAGTGTCATCGCGTGACGCTGAAGCAACCATGGATGAGTCCGGTGAAAAGTCAATACCATAAGCGGCGCTCTGATGGCCATAAAAGGCCTGTATGGGCTCGCCTGTCGCTGTACTCCATATTCTCATAGTTGCAGACTCCTCACATGTGGCAATGAGGGAGTCATCCGGCGAAAATGTCACACCCCATACTTGGTCGATATGTCCTCTGAGGTTCATTTTTAATTCTGATGACTTGAGACACCAAAGCTCGACACAACCACTTCCTAAGCCCGCCACTGCCATCGACCCGTTGTTCGAAATTGCACATACATTGCTGCCATAGTCGGTTTCCAGTTCGCCTATCCGCTTTCCATCAACAGTGCGCCAGATTCGAACGCTGGAGTCATAGGACGACGTTAACACGCGTGTCGAATCCCGGGATATAGAGACAGAGGAAACCTCATGATCATGACCGCGGAGCTCCATGGTACATTTTCCAGTAAGAGAATCCCAAATCCGAGCAGTTTTGTCAAACGATGCAGAGACCACAAGCTTGGAGTCACTGGAAAAAACAGCAGACGAAACCTTTCCACTATGGCCTCTAAGTTCTTGTACGCATTCCTCTGTATCAACATCCCATAGTCGAATGATCCCGTCGTCGCAAGCCGCAACGACAAGTCTTTCATCGTGCGAGAACATTGCAGAACTGACTCCAACTGGATTATGGATTACTTGTAAACATTCTCCAGTATTCGTATCCCAAATTCTTACTGTTCTGTCCGCCGATGCAGATACCATACGTGCACTAACAGGCGCGAATTTGGCGGTATAGACTGAATTCGTATGTCCCTCGAGGATCTGTAGACAGCTACCCCATCGGGATTGTGTATCTGGCCAGGAGCGAATCCATTGAGGAATACTATTGTAAAATAGGTTTCTGATAGGGCTCTCTTTAGGGGAGAATAGAAGAGCCGATGAATACAGCTGTAACGGGTATGAGGAAATTGTTCCCATGTTTGCCAACAGAAATCGGTAGGCGTCTCCAATCAAGTCCGAAAGTTCTTCACTATTTTGAGCCTGTTGTTTTGTCAACGCCAAATTTCCTTTTCAGGCGATGATCCGGTACCATAGACACTTACAGCCAACAGCCCCCTCAAAGCCTTCATCATGCCGATGGTCTCCCTGACTCGTCCCATTAAACTGAGAGCCTCGATCCAATCCACAAATCTTTTTTTAAGAAACTCATGAGCTTCACCGTTGTTGCTTAAGGTGGATTTCGACAACTGAAGATGCAGTACCCAGTTGGCGCAAGCATACTGAACATCGTCGGGTATACACTCATTCACTCTTTCCGGGTCGATAGAAGACTGCAACGCCGCCGGATCCTCAAGGTTGCAAATATTTTTTCGGAGAGAATCATCCATTAAGCGAAAACAGTTGGAGGCCATTGTGTCATGTGCGGTACTTTCATTTACCCAGAAAGGATTATCGTCCTTCTTGTCAGGATCCAGGAGAAAATCCCGAAATGATAGATGTAGCAATCTGACAGGAGCATCCGACACCTTTGGCACGCTCAACACGGAATACAGGCCATCCAATTGATGCTCAATGGATCTCTTGGGAATACACAGTATCCTCTCCAGTGAGAGGACGGAAAGGGGACGGGCCAAAATGATAATTGACCCAACAATCGCTCGAAATTGCTGCAGGAGCTCGACTTTTTCCACTTTGTCAAGACCCTCAATCAGCGGGTCCAACACGGGGCGATAGGTAGCATCAAGCTTTGACTGCTGCGTTCTAGTCTGATAACGCAACACCTTCGCAAGCTGGTCGTCTGGGTGCCAACGCAGATCTGCGAGAAAGCGGCAAACAGTGGCAGCAAAAATAAAGAGAGGGGTAGCCATCCTCACCAGTGCCCGAACCGTCTCATGACCAGGCCATGTAAGTGGAAGGCGTCGGTCTTCTGACACTGTGACATTGTACTCTCCACGTATTTTTGCCAGTTGATGCTCAAGGAACATGCTAATATCATGTTGTATGACGTATTCGGGCATCTCTTGAAGTGCCACGTTCCGGTACAAGATGTTAACCAAGCTAAACCCAATCCGAATAGGCAGCTCAGGTCTACTTGTGACGAAGACTCGAACACGCAGTGTCTTGAGAGTGCTGGTTCGGGACAATATGTGAATTACACGCCGAATATCATCGTATGAGCCGCCGCATTCGTCCAATGCGTCTATGAGTATCACTAACGTAGACGACTTCAGTGAGGTAGGAACGATTCCTGACAGTGGTTGTAGTATCAGTTTGTCGAATTGTTCCAGCATCGCCTTCTGGAATATAGTTGGGTCAGCATCTATCGCATCCTTCATGTGTGTGGCCGAGTCAGGCAATCGGGTCGCCAGCTGGGCGGCAACGGTAGTGAAAAGTCTGCGGAGGTTATCTCTGTCCGCCTCACCCCTCTTGAAGAAGAAGCTAGCGCCAAGACAACTGGTCCTCGCAAGTATTCGAGAAACGGTCCGTGCAATAGTAGACTTCCCAGTGCCAGCCATGCCATTGAGCCAAAATATAGACTCAGCATATGGATCGTCCACCCATTGCGTTATCGAGTCTAAAAGAGAGACACGAGTATTTTCCATGCAGGTCGGGTTGCCCTCTTCACTAAACGAGTCATAAGTTGCTCCGGCTGCTATGGGCAGGCGACTCAAGACAGCTTTTTGATCAAGACTCAGTAGGACGGACCTAAGATATATGTGTTAGTATGGTAGAAAGGGGAGGCTTAGCGTTTTTCAACAGCTCACGTTTGATCGACTTGCAAAGCAAGTGATATATTCTGCCCACACCGTCCAAGTTGCTTGACGGCTTTTTCCACATCTTTGCTCTTTAACGGCCATTTGAGCGCGCCAATTCTCAGCCTACGGAATACTTTTCGGCCCGACGACGGACTCAAATCGTCATTTAATTTGCTCAAATGAGCCCGCGCCTCTTCAATCGCATCCAAGAGCTTGCTCGACGTCTTCAGTCTGTTCCCACAGGGGCCATCGAGTAAATCCTGGACACTGCTGGTCGTCTCACCAAGGTTGTTGACCTCTCGTAGTAGACGGTTGACTTCGAACTTTGCATTTTTCACCCCTTTCGAGTACTGGAAGCATATTGCTGCCACACGTCCGGATATTTCGATCACGGCTATGACGCTTGAGGCGACGCCCAGAGCCTCCAACGCCATGGCACCAACAAAACTGGCAAGGCAGTAAGATGTCGGCCTGAGATGTAAGATTCCATGATGAGGGGAATACAGGAACACACGGAGATGATCTCATCACTGGTGGCCTCATAATGAGACGCTTGAGATGGGGCATGCAGTTGCTTCAGATTGTGCAAGGCATATGCCAAAATCAGGCAGAGTTCAAGTCAGGCGCTTATGCCACAGGATGGCGTCGAATTAGAGACGGAGCTGGAACAAGGGAAGAATTGCAAGCTAATCGGAAGCTGCCGCGTGGGTAGCTCTTGCTTGAGGGTGCATTTAAAAGTGGCGCAGACAACGATGGCCATGGATTCATGCAGGAGTTTCTGCAAAAATTTTGAAATGGGGAACAAAGAATCAATTGTCACCAAATAACCGTCTTGGAAGACGGTCCCAGTCTACTCATCCGGGACTGACATCTGAGACGTCTCCAAGCACTCTCTGGGACGATAATTCTAGCAGCAAACAACATCATACCTGCGAGGAACTTCTATGTAGCAGACCTCAGCCACGGTTTTGCAATGGCGTCAATCCGACCAGAGCAGCCAATACCTCACTTTATCCACGAGAGGAGATATGGGGTACCCCAGACAATTCCTCAAACAACCTGACAGGTTCCAGCGGCTGTTCAGACCAAAATCGACCCAGCTTGCGCCTCGAACGATGAGATTCCATGTACGGAGTACTAACTCTGTACGGAGTTATACTTGGGATCTCCACAGCAGAAGATGCCTCTACTAGAGCGATCCGCCTCGATACCGCCAGCGATGCTTATCTCCTCGGGCCTGACCTTCCAACTCAGCATCTCTTCCCTTGTCTTGTCATCTCGCTAATCCAAGTTATCTCCAGCCGATGCACCAGCTTTTCCAATGCATCTATGGAGTACGGAGCACTCCGTACTCTGTACTCCGTACAATGCATCAAATTACGATCGATACTACCACACAGCATGGGCGAGTCATCAAACTCCCAACAGCCATCGCCGAGAGCATCGCGCGACATGTATTGAGCCGTCCACTTATCCACCATCAATGAACACTTCACAACTCATACATAATTCAAATTCACAAGTCAGCACAAGTGGAGTTGCTCGTATTTGCGATCGCTAACCCAGCCGTCACAGCCACCTCCAGATCGAGCCCAGAGACGGCGCGACGGCTTCTCCCGCATGCTCTGTTCCCCACAGCCAAAACCACATCGCCACGGTCTACTCATTGGCTGTTTGCAAAGAGGCCAACGAACCTTATTCAACCTCATACACAGGTCTCCAAACGCGACACGGGCAATTTTCACCCGCCTGTCCACTACACATTCCAGACAATCAATGCCCTCGGTCCACTAAGCCTCCCCGGCAGAACGCGAGCTAGGACGCGACAGAATTCCTCGCCAAGACATGCTAGAAATGTCAGCTAAACCACTTCAACGTGTAAACAAATGTCGGCCTCACCACCACCACCATCACAGGTACAGAGGTAGTGAGGTAGAGGCGAGGCAGGACAAAAAAAAGCGTTAGAATTGTGTGCAAATACTGAATTACTAATTGTCTACTAGGCCACTAGATCTAATACGTACATGCGTCAACCTCCCCCATCCAGATCGCTCTGGACAAGATAGGGCTGCCGTTCTGAATCTTAAGCAAATAGGTATAATGGTGATGTAAATGTACGAGTGTTCCGAGCACCATTGTCCTCCACCAAACCACTTCAACTCGGGCCCCTTATTGAAAAAAAAGAAAAAAACACCAAACCGGGCTTCACTCGAGCAAAGAGCAGCCTATAAAAGGGGAATCATGGCAAGAAAAGAAAAAAACAATCAAACCAGAAAGATCAAGTCAAAAAGTAATAAAAGATGATGATAAAAACAAGACACAAAAACTGGAGGCCCATTGTTTGCAGGCAACTCAGAAAAGTTACACACGCTTCTAGGCGAGGCAGCAAGCTTCCCTTTTTTCAGATACCCTCCAAAAGAAAATTGCTCCAACGTCCCAAATGCTGACTGGATTATGTTAGAAAAAGAAGTACCGCCGTTGCCATTGGTTCGTGAAAAACTCGTAAACTCGTGGTTGCGATTAAGTATGTAATTGCCGCTTGTGTTCCCTGGGTTAAGATCATATCCTGGTAACCTAACGCCTCCACTCGTGAAGAGTTTCTTGTTCAGTTGCCGTTTTTTTCTCCCACTCGCCCGCGCATCCTTGACACTTCTGCTTTAGTTTACAGAAGGGCCAAGAGACCAGCAGCGACGAGCAGCAAAGCGCTGACACCAGAAGCGGTGGCGGCATTGACGTTGGTTGGAGCAGGAGGAGGGGCGCCAGTGACGGAGGGAATGCCCGCGGAAGGTTGGGTAGGAACGTGGGTGCTGATGGTGCTGTTGACAGCAGTCCAGGCGGTGGACTTGCCGATGCTGGCGGTGGAGATGGAGGTGGTGGTGTTCGTGTTCTCACTAGTAGTGATGACGGGAGTGCTGCTCGTGGTGCTGCTCGCGATGCTGCTGCTCGTGGTAGTCGGGGGGATAGAAGTGGTAGTAGGCGCTTGCGAGGTAGTAGACGGAGGAGGCTTGGAGGTAGCAGCGACGAGGCCAGAGATGGTGTACGCAGCGGCGCAAGCGGTCAAGTCCATGTCCTTGGGGCAGCACCAGGTCTGGGCCTTGGTATCATGAGTGCAGTAATAGCCATCCTGGCAAGAGTCTATTCACACCGATTCGTTAGCATCGTCGCGCAACTTGCTCCAAGAGCGCATGAACCTACTGCCAGAGTCGTCGGTGCAACAAGACTCCCCCGCCTTGGGGTTGAAGCAGTGGGCAACATCGGGATTTCCACCGGCGCACTGTTGGTAATCGGCACCGCAAGACTCGGCGCAAGTGTTTCCGGCTTTGCACTGCTTCTGGTCGGGCTTGTAGCCGCTGGTGTCGCGACGCATCAGGCTCTGTCCGGGGAGTGCCATGACAGCCAGGCGGTATGGCTGTCGGGCCTCGACGGCGACGGCACCGGTGGCCAAAAGGGCGATGGAAGCGACAGTCTGGAAAAGCATCTTGGCCGGTATTGACTTGCAGCGAGGAACGAAGTGATTGATTTATCGACGGCGTTTCGGTGGAGGGGTCTGGTTTGTTTGGAACGAACGTGGCGCACGCGGGTGTTTGCGAATGGCGGTTGTGTGTAGTTGCGAAAAGAGCGGCACAGAGTCAAATAGTACTCTGGGAGACGGCGAAGTGATGGGACGGAGCCCGGCGCGCAAATGGCCTCGAACCGAAGGGTTTGAGAATGGACTGAAGACGCAAGTGACGATGGCGGAAGGGAAAGAAGGAAGAGGAAACTGGGCGTCGCGATGGGTTGGGGCGCTGGAAGAATGGCGGGCAAGAGGATCGACTCCTTTTAATTTCCCGCGGCCAGCCTAGCGCCGTGGTGCATCCCGATGACCAGCAACTTGACCGCACCAGTCCACGACACCAGACACTCAACACTTCGACTCCCGTCCAGAACTTGCAGTCGCCGACTGGAGCCACGGCTGGCCTTGGCCCATTCACGGCTCTGGCTCGTGCCAGGCAGGCCCCGGCTCAGCAGACGGCCTGCGCGGCGGCCTGCGCATCTCGTGGTCGCGCCGCCAGCTGTCTGCCGTTTGGTGTTTGCGTGTCTCAGCCGAAACCCCAGGTGCCAGATTTGAGCATCTGGACCCAGCGGATGGCGATCCACCAGGGGGCACTCTGAACCGCTTGGCCAGGCACAAGCGCCAGCTAGTCCCGCCAGGCACTCATCGGCAGTGGCCTGCAGCCAATCACAGGGCGCCATCGCGTACTCGCCATGCCCTGTTTTGGCCGCACTAGGGGCAGGGACTAATGAATATGAGTGGGTCCCCTTTCACGGTTTCCTGGGCCACAGATGACAACTGCCTTTCAATGTTGCCTGCACAGACTGGCTCACGGGCAGCCACCAATCTTTGCGACTTGGGCTGCTTCAGATTGAAAATACACTTTTTCACCACATGCAGCCAAACGTTGGCTTCAAGGCGCCAGTGGCTGGCCCATCCTGGCGGTGAAATTTTTTCTTTCTTGGCCCTCACGTGCCCTGCGCAGCGACAACCACACCATTGTTGACATTTGGCGGCCATCCAAAATATCCATCTGTAGAGCCTTGGACAGCTGAAATATGAAGCTCGTGCGAAGAGCATCAGTCGTCGCGGACTCAACCACGCGAATGGGTCACCAGGTGTTCAGGATCTTGATACCAAAAACATGAACTTGGAAGGAGCGACCCCAAAGCAGTGGTAACTCTGAGTAAAGGCTAGAGGCTCTTCCGCTGTCCTGAATTACAGCCCATCGCCACGCGACACTGAGGAAGAGCATCCAGAACCAACCATTCCTCGGCCACTTGCGGCGCTAAAGTCCACATGCAATCTTGTGGACACTTCGCTCAGGTACCCGTCTACCCGTCCAACAGTCCAACAGTCTAACGGCCTGGTCTAACGGTCCAAGTCAAGCTTCTTTCCTCTTCGGTATTGCCTACTACTCCGTAGTGCTCCAGCAATTCGCCCGCCAAGCTCGACACCGAATCCACGTGCTGGCTCCAAAAACAAGAAGCAAATAAAAATAATTTCGTCTCCTTTGCGTCTCCTTTCCATGAGAGGCCGCTTTTAGAAGACAGACAGACAGACAGCCTTTGGTGACCACCTCTGCGGCCTCTTTGTTGTTCGGCTCAGGTGCGATGATGGAACAAACAGCTCCGTACTACGTAGTCTGTCGGAGCGAGCCAACGCCGCCAAGTGTACGAGGTCAAATGAGTTCGTTTCAGGTCGTTTTGCCCGGGCCGGATACTGACTATCGCATTTTTTGCGAACTTTGTTTGCCGTTCTGTGGGTTCGGCCCCAGCTTCGCACGGAGTAGTTTATCTTGACTTAAACTTTGGTTTCACTGCGTCCTCCACAGAGCGTAAATATGACTCCGAGAGATCCAGCCAATTGAAACCGCACAGACACTCGGAAGGGTATCATACGCTGCGCGAGTTTCTTGGTCAATTTCGTTTCTTCTACCTCGTACTCCGTATGCTGGCCGGCGTTGGTGATTCTAGCATCCGGCCCGTGTCTGCCAAGTCCACCACATACACTGTCTTACAATGTCGCATCTTTACCTTGGCGATTGCCACTAAATACGGACGGACTACCGAGGGCACGAGAAATGAAGGGGGAAGTAAAACAATCTCCACCCTGTCTCCTAATAACGAATGCTGACAAGGACCTCACGATTGCTCCGGCCCTCGAATCAAAGGGATGCGCGACATTGCCTTTGAAGCGTGAAGGGCAGGACTCCGTAGTACTTATTTCAGATTTATTGTTGAAAGGGGTATTGCCGCGTAATTAAGAAACCGCGTAAAATACACGTTCGCCTGTGAGTTTCGTGGACGGCTCGCTGCAGCGATACGAGACTTGTCTTGGACACGGCGTCTCCCCTCGAAGTTTTTGCGTCCTTCTCGTCACCACTGCGTGGCTCATGCAGAAGTCCAGTTGTACCGTCTGCCATCACCCTTGGGCGAACAGACACCCCGGCAAGGGGGCAAGTCCAATTCGCAGCATCTAGAAACATTGCATCGCCTGCGTTGCGAGGAAATCAACCCCCTTTTCCTCACATCCCCGACACGACTTCAATTCATTTGGCAAGGCGACAGTGTGAATCCATGTTTCCGCCGTATGTATTTGCGTCCTCGGCCTCACTTCCTTTTCCCCAGGACAGACGAACATGAGTGTCCAGTCGAGTCCATATAGCCTCACTGCAGCTCACAACTCTATAATGACGTCAGCAGCTGCAATCGTGGGAGAGAATACCCCAAGACACCACAATACCCAGAACAATACTCACAAAAGTAACGGGAGAGAAACGGGCAGCAAAGACACCAAAATAAGCCTGTTATACACATGCATCTGTGATGCCACCACTAATACAATTTGCGTTCTCTCAGCCCGCCATTCCCCAGTCACCGTTGTTCCGACAAGTCCTGTCCCTCAACAACCACCCATTTACACGTCGACAGTTTCTGTATGCTCGCTGTTATAAAACCACGTCCACCACTCGCTTTTGCCCTTCCCGCTAGTGATATTACACATTTGCCCGTAGCACCTACCTTGCCGCGCCGCCAGACGAGAAGCCCGGGCGTGCCACTACTCGCCTTCTTCACCGCCCATCTTGGCGATCCATTTATTCATGTGGGAGAACTTGTCTTCAAACGTCTTTTGCAGCTTTTCTGCAGCCAGCCACATGGGGTCCCCCTTTTTCCAGTACGTGTAGCAGTTTTCAAAGATTTGCCGCATGTCGGTGACAAAGGCGTCCTCGGTGGCGTACTCGCGTCGGTCCATTTTGGCCTTGATGGTCGTGAGATCCATGGGCCGCTTGACTTTGTCAAAGTAGTCGGGGACGCCGTCCTCGGCCGGCTCAACGGGGTCCCTGAAGGGGCCGACCAGTCGTGTCCAGAAGCCTGCTCATTCGCGTTAGCACGTTACTTTTGTATTTGTGGGATGCCGTATACATGGCTGCTCTTGTTCCTGACCTGGTCCCGAGAGCATCCTGGTGAGCAAGTCGGCGCAGAATTCGAGTTTCTGACCCGTAGAAAAGTTGCGGCTGTCGACATAGGCCGCGCTGGTTCTGCGCTTCTGCGGTTTCGGCAGAGGCGTGCGGGATGCTTTGCGGCCCAGCGACTGGTCCGTCCTTGCTATGATGGTCGGCGGGCCGCTCAGGCGGCGGTTCTTCCTGATGTTGTTGAGGTCGTCCTCGCTCTGGTCCTCCAGGTAGTGCACGTTTTTCCTGGGCAACTCTGGCGCCGATACGACGGGGGAATGAGACGGTGCTGATGCTGGTGCAGGTGCTGGCGCGGGCGTGGGCGCGGCCAGCTCGAATGAGCTCATGGCTACCACGAGCTCACTGAGGACTTCCTGCGGCAGAGACTTTGCAAACTCGGCCCGGGAGTCGGACGATCTCATGTACTCGGCTGCCCAGGACAGGAGCAGCATCCGAATAGACGAGCCCTCGGGCGTGTCTCTCCAAACCTGCACCAGGAGCGGTGTCGAAGGAATCCGTTCAGTCAACCTCCGGCACTCGGTCATGGCTTCGAGTGTTTTGTCGCAGAGCCCGTTAACGCCGAGTTTGTGGCCCAGGTTCCAGAGGCCTACCAGCGAGTCGTACGATGGAACTCCTTCGTCACCTGACATGACTTTTCCGGTGAAGAGGAAGTTTTGCGCCAGCCCAAACACCTCGGGCGTTGCGTCTGCGAGTTTGACCACGTGTTCTACAGTGTCCTCAGTCTGATTCCCCGCAAAATACTTCCGGTAGAAGTCGGAGCGGTGGCAGAGAAAGTCCTTTTGTATGCCAAACGGTTGCTCTTCAGAGCCAACTAATATTATCACAAAGATGGGGTGTGGTCGTCTATACAATAGTTAGCTTGACTACACTTGCGTGTCGACAATGGGACTTTGCTTACAACCATGAGAACTTGGGCTTCTCTGCTTTGTCCGCCGTAGCGGCAACGCTGCCAGCATTCGCTTCACTAGACATTATGATCTTGTATGATGGTGATATCAGTCTTTGATGAAATAAGGCAGCGGTGCATTATGAGAGATGAGCATTATGAGCAGACGTAATAGAGATATTGTAGGTTGGGGATACCGATGGAAAAAGCTGGGTCGCTCCGATCCAACACTGTCCACCGCGGTACTCGGAGGTCGCAGTGTGTCAAACTCGTGAGAGACGGGGGGTGAAATGATGATTCAATGTTCTGTTAAAACAGTGACTAGGGAAAATCATTGCGTACCGAACGATCCAGTCGCCGGCGAGACTCGTGTGATCGTAACGGGTTACTCACCACCGCTTCTGCGACACAGGCGACTCTCTTTTCATTACTCAGGTGATAAAAACAAACACCGTCCCGGGTATAAGTATATTGAAGTGAAAGACTCACTCCCGCTGATGCCTAGTTGGCCATGCACTGAGAACGGTGAAGCACAACAGGATGATTTCTGAACCATCAGGTTGGAAGGGGTTGGCGGTTCGTCATTGGCCAATTGGTGCTTACGTGATGCACCGCTTTCGGCGCCGTCTGCAGACGCTCATTAACGACGACACCGTCACAGACTCACATTAAGCAAAGCAAGTGTATATGCTGGTCTTTTGGTCGTAACGTATCGAATGTTAATCTCTTTGGTTTTGAGGGGGTTGTATGGTTGGAGTCTCACAGGGGGGGATGTCAATCAGCAAAATGCAATGGTGTCAGCCAAGTAGCCAGGATGGTGAATGCCACGTACTTGACGTCTATATAAAGATCACAGACCGCCCTACCAAAAAAGAAAAAAAGAAAGTAAATACAGGTCTGTTTTCCGGAGAAGAAGGAGTTATGATTCATCCCTCCCCAGTCACAAGCAGCTTCACCAACACCGCCAAGTTCGTATACTTCGCCAGGAAACAAGCCTACCCTATAGCGGTCTCTCGGTCTTGCATCAAGCAAAGCAAGCCACATCCGTCAAGAGAGAAAACGAACTACCGCCATTCTCAGTCAAACTTAAAGGCATCTTGCGGTAAAATGAAGCTAAAACAACCATAAATGTGTTCTATGGCTTGACAAACACTAGCGCTCAGGAATGGTCTTGGAAACAACGACGACTATAAATATACGATGGCACGACTATTCAACCACCTATAGTGGGAGGCAAAAGTACCTAGGTATCCAACCAGATCAGGTACCTAGCCATCGCGAATCGATACTATGATATACTACAGTATGCTAGCGTACACTTTCAGGTGGGCAGATATATCCTACCATAGAGTGTATGCTGTCGTTGAGGAGGACAACTGCACGCAACTCAGCTACCAGGAATAGACAAGAGGCGCCAGAATTACGACTTGGACAACACGTTGAAAGGCGACATGGACTCCCCCTTTCTCTCCATTTCATGCTTGGACAGTTTCATGTTAACTATGAAAGGAGACACAAATATATGGGTTGATCTTTAGAGGACTGCAACTATGCATTACGGGGGGAACTCTTTCGCAGCACAGGAGCGATATGGATTTGTATAGGATCGAATTCCCCCATAATCAAGCCCTCGGGATACATTGTCTCCCGAGACTTGGTTTCCAGGCTCGTAGGCTTCAACAGCAGACACGCGCGTCTCACATGCCACAGTCGGGATGCGAACAACTCCAAGAGAGCGTCTACAACTCACATCAGCCGCCAAGTAGATTCGAATGCGCATTAATCTGCCACAAGAGCACCACCAACTCAACCAGCGTGCACCAATGGCAACTACCAAAAACCACACTGCCGGCAAACCACCCAGGCAATGCTCAAATCTAGAGACCATCAAGCACGTCACGGAGTTCTGCGGACGCATCTCAAACCGGGACGAAAACAAACAGCGAAAGATTCACAAGTCTACGCAGACGCCCTCGATGAAATCGCCACGGCTTCGTCAAGCATCCAGCATCCAGCCACTCTGGGCCATGCAGGCTTGTCCACGACATGGCTTCCAAAGTCGCCGACAACTCGCAGCAAACAGCGCACCCAAAGAAAAGGCAGGCTGGACGACCAATCCCCAGCACGGAATGTCGCAAAACGACAAGTACGCAAGCCAGCAAGCCACAACTAAGACGAGCAAGCCCAGAGCTCTAATCTTGGAACAAACACCCCGGCATTCGCATCTCGATTGCCAGTTCCCGGGTGGCGCAAAGCACAGGCGTAAGAGAGGGGGAGAGGGGAGAGGCACAGAGATAAGGAGGCATCTACTCCGTAGTACGCTGAGCATTCACATGGCAATTTGAGAAAGAAAAAAAAAACGAGGCTTGAGCTCAGCTAAGCTCTGATAAGTGTCTCGCCGAGATTTCCGGGGCCGCCAAAAGCCAAACGTTGTCTGGAGCAATTGTGTGGGGAACCAACATTGAATTCATTTAGCATGTGACGGATGACGGTATCAGCAACCGGGGCATGTGGTCATTATCAGCTGTTTTATTTGCACAAACGATAAAGTCGAATGATGGCGACTACAGCCACCAACTCCTCCGTATGTACATACATACATACACAGGATGAAACAAACCGATGCGCCGTACTTGGTACATAGCCGCGGCATTTAGCCGAAAGGAGGGGATAGCTGGGGACATGTTTGTCATGTTGTAGTACGGGGTATGTAATGTGCAACTACAATAACGACGCTGTAGATCTGTCGCAGGTAGATTATCGACTGATTATAGACGGCGTATGTCGGCGAATCGCGATGCACCACCGCTCGTAAAAGGGTGTGAGAGGAAGATGCTCCAACCAAAGAACCAAGGCATGCGGTATAGCAAGGCGGCAAAAAAACTTTACTCGAATGCAGCTTGCCTCACACGGCCCGAATCCAGCCTTCTTTTCGTGCCTGTCAATCCGGCATTAGTCTCGTCAAGTCGCTTGCCCGGCCGCAGACAGACATGCACTGCAAACTTGATCACACAGCAGCTCCTGATGCCGAGGGACAGACAGGCACGATGCCGGGGCCGGTAACGACGTGCCGGCCTAGTGCCGCCGGTCGGACACCCCAGGCACACCCGGGAATGCAGATAGCCAATGCTAATCTGGGAATAGGAACACGGGCGAATCTGTCAATGTGTTTTAGTGTGTCGGCAACACGGGGGAACCTCTCTTGAGCCGCCTCCCGGAGGTCTCCTCTGGCACACACCGCACACCGTGGGAACGTTCCGTTGGCGCAATTCATTGGCACACCTTCTTCATTGTCACACCATCCGGGTAGCGATCAGCGGGGGGAGAGAGCATTGCTATTGCTCCGCCGAAAAATAAACCGTTTGATACAGAGTAGTACTCCGTAGTGACGTGACATCTGCACAATGCGGGATGCGGTTGCCATTTGTTGGGTTTGCCTCTTGTTGTTGGTCGTTGTACGGTTTGTCCTTTGGCGAAACCAGCGTTTGCTGTGAGTCTGCGACAGATTCGCCCCGGCTTTGGGGTAAAGTGGCATCGGCAACCGGCCAAGACCCCATGCGTGGCATGATGGTTCGTCCAAAGGCCTGATGTATCGGGTTGCGAATCAGCCGACTAGGGCATAAAAGTGCAAAACAGACAGGCATTGCATCGTCCCGATCGACTGATTCTGCCATCCACTGCCAACTGCTGCCTCCCTGCCGGATGCGAGAGCTGCGTTTCCGGCTGCAGGGCATCATCCATCACCCAACTCCCCGTGCTTTCATGCCATTTGCACCCAACCGAAGTTGACGAGGTGCCTTGTTCCCGCCCCCGTCTTGGGTTGCAAAAACTGCGCCAGACCATGTTATCCCGCGGCTCCATCAGCTCAACCTGCGGCTACATGTGGAGATGGTTGCTTTATGCCGCGAGCCAGGGACTGATTTTTTTTTTTTTTTTTTTAAATATGCAACTGTTGCCAGAGTACGGAGTTTATTGTGCCTGCCTGAGCATACAATTGGTGCCGCAGATATGGAGTATACGCACCCCAAGTAAGATCGTAGGCGGGCCTCGTCAGACCCCAGAACCAGGCATGTTTCAGGCGTTTCAAGAAAGGCATTGTTGGCTTGGGCGTGTGCTTCTGTTTGAGTCGTCCTGTCAATAAGCGGCAACTATTTATGGACGATCCAATGGAAGCAGCATCAGGCAAGTTGGAGGGCCTTGAGTTTCGCTCCCACCCTCGACAAGACATTTTGTCATCATAAAAGATCACTGTTCCATCTGCTGTGGCTATAACCCTTGTGGTCAAAAGAGTCTCCTCGGCGGCTAAGGCGGAGGGAGGGAGACGTCGTAATCGCCTGTCATTGGCAGCCGGAGACCACTGATCATCGCCTTCATTTATGCGAACTCGAAGCTTTGACAACGCCAACAGAGGAAACTTGCCTGGACTGACGGCACATTAGTGAAGATCCCGTACATAACTAGCTTTGCTGCATAATAAGAAGAGGTCAAGGCAAAACAGCAATGGCCAGAGCCCGGGGCTGTCCAAGCCCCGTACTGTTGTGACTCAGGCGTGCAAATACATCCATACATACTTGTAAAACTGACAACATGAGCAATACCCAACCCACATCTATGCCAACCCCAGTGGCTGCTCTTTAAATGAATGGCTCGTGTCGGCAGTAAGGACACATGTACGGAGTACGGAGTACGGAGTCTTGTTATTGTAGGCACCAACAACCAAGCCTCCACTGTGAACAGGAGCAACCATGCCACAGGGGCGCCGTCCCTGGGAAGGCATTGCATGTATCTCGGCCCCAGGAAATCGAACTCAACAGAGTAACAGAAGCCGACCGCTAGGCGCAAGATGGCCAGGGGAACCCCAGCACCGCTACTCGGTCCCTTTTTGGTTGTCGATTCAAGATGTCCCCGTTGCTCAAAAATTTTGTTGATTACTAGCATGTACGTACATACATATACAATGTACTACTAGTTCTCCCTCCCCCGGTTCGCATGTAAGGCTGCTGCTGTCGCTGCTGGTGGCTGGTCTGATGAATGAGGTGTGCCGTTAAGAAAACGTGGAGCAGATCAGGACGACGCGAGAAAAAATTCTCCATGTATGGAGTACTCAAGTACCTTCTCCCCACAGGTACAACACCACAATGTGGGGCGCCCAAGCCTGTTTCTTCGTCTCTCAGTGCTCAACCGTATTGCATGCAATGTGCTCCGTACAATATTGTGTGTACTAGCATCAGCCATTGTCTGCCTGTCCCTCCAGCGCCCAGCGCGGGTGTCTCTGTGGGGGCGCCGCTAGGCCAGTGTTTCGATGATGCCATCAAGAGAATTTCTTGGGCCTTCCAGAAGCATTCGCATAGCCGGGCGGCGGTGACGAGCAATGGCAGACGCGACGAAGCCCTTTCCGCCGGCACCGGAATTGACCGATCGTGGGCCAAGCCAGCCAGACATAGTCAAACCGACAATTCGCCGACGAGTTGATACGAGACTAGCAGGTTGAGAGGGTTCTTGAATCATGGCAGTTGGCCCTTTCTGCCCCTTGCCCCGTGCGTGCCTGCAGGCGGCATTTGCTTGGCTCAGATCGACTGCCTCACCGTCAAATACTCTCATTCTATTCACTTACGGTGGAGGCTCTGTGAGTTGAGGCTCCGTGCAGCGGTCCCATTTTATGCTATTTTCGCCCCGGTATTATTCGGTGCTTCACCGGTCTCTAATAAGTGGCCTCTGAGGATGGCGTGTGGCTGCCTTCACAGCCATCCTCCTCCTCATCCCTACCATCGTCGCCTCGGCCAAGCTCCTGTCCTAACAGGACGTCTTCACTCCCTTGCCACTGCGGTGGAGGGGCTGGCAGGGCTGCCTCATCATCGTCTGCCCAGCCATAGTCTTCGTCGTCTTGGCTGTCTGGGACTTCCAAGTCGGTCTGTTCCAGCTTTCGCTTTCCTCGAACCACGTCCGCAGGCTCTACGGGGGCATTGGAGGCATCGCATTCCACTCTTGCAATGCCAGTCTACGCCATTAACCGTTAGCAAAAAAAAACACATTATAATGCGTCTCAAGGTTGCTGGTGTGCAAAAGCCAAACTGAACAGAGAGACTTACCCTTGTGACATTGAAGGCCGCAGCTCGCTCTATCGCGTCGTAACCAGATTTACCATCTAGCTTCTGTAGCCCTGCCACGAAAATGCTGACAAGTGCGCCGTTCTTCCATGCCCAATCTCGAAACATGACTATTCGGGTAGATATCCCTTGCTCCCATACTGAGGCATTGACTGCTGGCACGAGGGTGGCCCCGTGCTCTGATTGCATTCTAGTTGCGCATTGCGAGGAGACGACAACGGCGCAATTCTTAGTCGCCGCTACTTTCTGAAGTGCATTAATGATAAATTGCAGACCTTGGAGCCGCTTGGTTGAAGCTGTTGGGCCTGCGCGTTGGTCTCACCGTTAGCAACTGCGCCAGAGCTGGCACAGGAGTTTGCACTTACCCTTGTTGCTCTTAGGACCTGTTTTTCCATCTACACTTCTTGGCAAAGACGAATTTATCAAAGCGGAGAGGTTGTGGACGACCATCAAGGCGGTCCCTTCTGGTATAGACTTTGCATTCGGCCGTGATACCAGGGCCATGAAATGTGGAAGGGTCAAACATGAAAACTGCGCAAACTTACCCCGGCCGGCAGCGGGCGGTTCAGCCCTCGTCGAGCCATCAGGCACCGCATCTTCTGCTATAGATGCCAGCACGTTTTCTAGCCGAGAGACGTCCATCTCTTGGAAGCAATCTGAAAGCCGTCAGAGGAGTTGATGTGTAAGTGTGTGAGGGTACGATGCTTACCAATCCAAACAACATCATTTCCATTATGGATGGAATTCGCAGCCAACTGTATCCTGCACATTAAATTAGAAAAAAAAACATATCATCATTGAGCAGCCAGGTTGGTTCGGGCGAGCTTTACGAGACTGCAGTTTTGCCTGTTCCAGACGGACCCCAAATTTCCGTTATTTGACCCCTCTTGATTCCGCCAACGGAGGTAGAGCCTGGAGATGCGGCTGGTGTAGGCGGCAAGAGAGCTTGATCCAGCTCTTCCAAGCCCGTGGATAAGTAAAGGTTGCCATCATCCTGGAGCTCGTTCAAGGCCTGTGAAGCCTGAACTGTGGGCAGCCGATCTGTAGACGCCGTTAACGATTGACAAATCAAGACGGATTCCGAAAAGCTCACGAGTTCCAGCTATATCAAAACTAGATATGTCATGTCCATGGATGGAATGATAGTCCATTTCCCGAATCCATGGGTTGATGCGGCATGAGATTTCGTGACGACGATGCCCAAGCCGTCACGTAAGACGCGAGAGCCTAGTCGGGTTGAGCGCGACATCACGTGACCCAGACATGTTCGTTGAGGGTTCCCCGGCTTGGATCTGGAGTGGAGGGTGTCGCGCTCGTGAGGAAAGCTAATTTTGGCCATTTTCGTCCGAAGAGCTTCATAGGATCTGTATGTAGGTTCACTCAGTGGTGCTGCGATGGACAAATTGCTATCGTCGCATCTGGGCCATCCATGCCGGATACTTTATCCAAAACATCATCACAAACGGAAACATGGGATTCTCCTTATCTCCCCGCACGCCCCCAGAGTCTGGGCCATCCTTGTACGACGTTGAAATCATTGCTTGGCACGTCTTGACAACAATAGTCATGTCGAAACTTGTTCCAAAAAAACGTGCTCAAGTCATTAGCCTCGGCGCTTTTGTGTTTGGGATGTCTTCGGTCTCAGTCAGAACTACTTCCATGGCCGGAACGCTTGTTGGCCCATTTGGTGACTGGTGAACTTAATTTCGGAATTGCAGAGGCTATTCCGCCCGCAAACCCAGACGCCATCAGTGTCGGTTTTTTTAAGTGGTCGATGGGTTTCTGGCAAACGGCCTTTGTTTGAGTTGAGCCTCAATAAACGATATGGAGCCAGATCCGGGGCAGGCGAGCAAAGTACAGCCGAATGTCCGGGGTAATCATCAGCCACCGGAAGCTAGAGAGAGTGCGCCCACAACTCGAGAGATAACTCAGATAAGACATCAGGCTACATACATGGACCAAATGATCCCTCGGCATGGGAGACCTAAAGCGTCTATTCCTGCAGCTCGGGCGTTGGAATCAAGTCGGGATTTGAGCGAGAACATCTACAATGACTCGGTGCTATTGTCTCGTTAGGACATGTAACGTCGCGGACCGGAATTTCGAATAATGCTCGCAGCTGAGCGCATCACGTCGAGCGTCGTGGGATCCCTCCACAATTCTCAAACTCAGCAAAAGGCATTTTGTAACAAGTTGCACTGCCACTGCAATCAAAGCGGCTCCGAGCATTGACACGGCACAGTTGATGCCTTTGATTCTATTTGCACAATGCAAAATTTCTCGTACTGTCGATGAGTTGAAGGTCCAAGATTGGCTGGCCATGAGCGTATGGCAAATGCCCGCCGGCTATTGACTTTAATGCGGTGATCCGAGGGGACCATTGACACTGCGGATTAGGCACAATACTCGTTAAAGCTGGTGTTTGTTTGTTTATGCTCCAGCTGTTTCCGTAGAGATGACTCAAAAGCACAATAGCCATCCATCCGTGAAATTCGAGGAGAATGGTGACACGGCAGCAATCTACATGTATGACATGACCGCCAAGTCAATGCACATACATACATACACTTGTATATTGTGAAGGGAAGACGCAGCCTTGAGCACAATCGACTGATGAATGAATACCCCTGAGGAAACATGGTATTTTCAGTAGCAGGTTCTCTCTCACTCCCTCTCTCTTTTTCAAGCCCAGGGATAGTAGATGGTACCTGCAGGGACAGGTGCATCTATCCGCAAGGGTGTGCAGCAACTTGGCCTGGAGACGCCGCGAAATAGATGCAAGCCAGACACCAAAAAAGGGAGCACGTACGGAGTACATACAGAGTGATGGATAGACCCGTCATTTGTCTGGGCTCTCATCTATCGTCGAGGGCATGAACCACTAGTGGCCGTCAAGGTTGCAACTAGATACGGAAAGTCGGGCAAAATAATTTAGCCATGCGGAGGGAGGGAGATCTGCTATCAATCGCGTGGCTTGAACTGACAACGGGGCACCGCATCAGCAGCAGCCTGGGGGAAGGGGCCGGGTGGTACCGCCATGATCATTCTGGCGCCCAAGTCAGACATGGACAGGCTGTTTATGCGCCCGTGATGGTTTAATGGAGATTGAACTTGCAATGGCACTGCTGATATCCTCGGTGGACTGGCCCAGGAAAAGGAGGAGGTTGAGCGGAGACGGCGATGCCGAGGCGTGATCTCGGTTATTGATTGGGTGGCAACGTGACGCAGCGGGATGAACCAGAAGGAAAGACAAATCTGGAGGAAGTCACCACCAGCCTCGGGTCGGAATCCGACCGCCGAGCGGAGCCCCGCGCCATCGCCATTTGGCCCTGTTGTGAGGTGAGGTCGAGGTGAGAGAGAGAGAGCACAAGGGCACGTGGGGTGTCGGCAATGTGACATGGGCTCTGTGAAATGTAGGCGCCACAATCTCCGCGGTGAGCGAGTCTGGAGTAGTAGTCGTCGTATGTTGGTATTAGTATTATCATCACCAGTCCAGTCCTTTGGCACGTGAAAGAGGCTAAAAACGAAGCTAGTGTGGAGATGAAAGATATCGTGGCCTCTCGTGCCCAAAGAAGGTTCCAATCATAGTTCCGAGCGAATATCCCGTGCATCTCTAACGCAAACGGGGAGTGAATGCGAGGGCTTCCTTTGTTGCTACGATGTAGCGGCCTTCTTTTTTTTTATTTTATCTTTTTGGTGCTAGTAGGTAGGCACGCGATACTGAGCCACAATTTGTCAAGCAACACAATTGTGCCCTTGGCACTTGGTGCACGCCAAAAGGCCGCCGACCGTTGTGTTATCTACAAGTAAGTTGTGGGCAATAGCCGCCATTCACGGTGTCTGGAGGAAACATTGTCCGCATTTGGAAGCTGGCCTGTGAGGCTTGCAGCCAAACCAGTCCGCTGGAATCATTGCGGCTTGCATATTACATGCTGTCTGGAGGAAATGAGTAGACTGGTCCCAGGGACACCAGAGACGAAATACGAAACTTGCTGATGGGCATTGCGCAATGATGGCGCGATTGAGCGTGTCCATGGGGTCCATGGGGGCCCATGGGGGTTTTGCCATTGTCTATCGCGGTGCAAGCCTTGTCAAACTGATACGCAAAGAGCGGTTGCCAGCGGATGGACTGGTCCACTCCCTACCTGGCCGTGTCAAGGAGATTTCAAGACCAAAGCGCCCCCCGGGATTGCCCAATGGAGCTAGGTTGGGCGAGGCGATTCAATATCACAGCAGCCAGCCCGATGCCCTGCCGACTAGTGTCTCGAAAAGGGCATTTTATGACACATGTACATGGAATGATGTGCTCGTCGCATGCTATTGTACGGCCCCCAAAGGAGGTGCAACCTCCGCGTCCGTCATGTTCAGCTTGTCGATACAAGCTGCTAAGGACGTTGAAAGGTGTGGTGTGGTCGCGGGCGTAGGTTTCATGGACGAGGCGGCCAATCCAAAAGCTGTCAATTGGTTGACCTTGGCCAGAAGCAGTGCAGATTACGACAACTACATCCGAAGGTGCGGTAAACCTGGGGAATGGAACGCCCGGGGGTACGACACGTCGTGCTGATGAGACAAATTGCGTGCCCAAGCCCTCGCGTACGGGGTAGAGAGGTAGAGAGAGAGATATCAGGACTTGGGGGCTCAACACCAGATGATGTGCTGGCGTTGGCGGCCCTTTGGCCTCTGTCCAGGCCCCTCGACCTCGAGGGTGAGGCTGATAAGCGCCACGACTCCGCGTGCAAGGCGAGCGAACTATCAAGATATGGCGTTTGATAGCCTGACACCTCAAGAGCCCATGGGACCTCATTTGGCCACGATGGCAACCAGAGCGCGTGGCTGCCGCGGGAGCTAGGCTGGCTGCCGCCGACTCAGACATTGTCTGTTGAGTGATGCGGGAAGTACTAGGAAAAAGGAGCAAAAAGATCAAAGGAAAAAAAAAAGAAAAAAAAAAGTAAAACAGGAGCCCGTAGACTGGGGGAGCAAACAACCGGGGAAGCATCCCATGGGGGCGACAATCTGAGACCTGACGAACACCAGCCCTAGCCCTGCTGTGCCTGCTTACAGTCGGGAGCGTGCACCAGGTCCCGGCTTTCATTTTCTTTGTCCTTTGGTTATAAAAAAGACAGGACTCTTGCCGCCCGTGCCCATGCTAACTAACACCCGGGTATTTGGTACGGGATAGACAGCACGCGCCTGGTCCCGCGGCCTTGGCAAGTCTTGGAGTCTACGATTGCGCAACCAGAGCAGAATTGGAATCATTGAGGCATCGGTCTCCCTTCTCGTGACGAGCTGGCAAGCCTTAGCGAGTAGCCCAACACACTCCCTCCCTCCCTTGGGTGCGACAAGAGATGCGAGGTCCAACTGTCGGGTCAAGCCAACAAGTTGCACCGAGTGGCTTCTGGGCTGATTTCGATTCACTCGTCCAGATACGTCTCCGTTTAGCCCTCCAATCATGTTCCATTTCCACGCGAGCGCAATATCAAGTTCCAACGATAGAGTCCATCAGCAACCAACCCCATGGTGGATCGTGGACGGCATGTGCAATAAATACATGTACAGTAATACTACTACTAGTACATACGTAGATTCCGTACTTGGGTTGGCGGACTGGGGTAATACGGCAGACACTCTCGGCACCACAGGTATCGTGCAAGGGAATCGAAGCCAAAGTGGCACTTTCAAGTCGCACCTTGGGGGAGAGTGTCTGGGGAAGCATTCCTACGTACCATGATTCTCCATGGCCATCGGCTCAACCCACAAGTGTCGTCGCATGGATGGAGACGTAGCATAATCAAGCCGGGGTTCATGAAGCAGCATCTTGTTGCCCAAGATTGCGCGACTGGCTGTGCTCCGTCCTGTTCTGGAATATGGTTCCGGCTATTTCTGGCCCCCAGACTCGCATTATGGAGTACATACATGCCGGTCTATTCATACCAAGTAATACATATGTGCATGCAGAGAGAGAGAAAGAGAGAGAGAGAGAGGCCTTTATCGAACCACTTATCAGCACGACCAAGTCTGGGGCGCGCATGAGGTCGGTGGCATGCTTACATACGTACCTATGGCGCTCCATTCCAAACGGATAACCTTTTCGTCCAGCTGGTCATTGCGACGTGCGACATGACATGACATGACATGAGCATGACCATCGTGTCCAAACAGAAGTAGTAACAAGTTTGGAAGAGAGGTGCTCCGCCGCACGTAGTCATGACCCGTCGTCCCGGGCGGACTTGGTTGAACCACATCGCGCCAGGTTGACTAGCCTAATCTCCAGGAACGTTGGAAACTTGGGTAGTATCACAGTAGTTATCATCGTCCATCCAAGTCTCGAGCCTTGAGGGCGCTTTGGGCGGCACGGCTGCCGACGGCGAGTCTTGCCCACCGACGGACACCGGGATTGCTGCTCACGGAGAGCGGACTGGGACAGGGGCGCCGCCGACGTGTGTGGAATACGGAGTTGGAGATGACGACAAGGCCAGTTGGTTCCTCTCCCCCCACGTTATGTCGTCCGTCGTTGCGCTTTGTCGGTGACGGGGATGCTAACGACAAGTCAGTTGCAAAAGTTGCCCTGGCTCGTCAATGCCATCATTACCACACACTGCCAAAGAACGACGTACTCGCGGCATGAGAACCAATCAGTCGGGCAAAGTTCGACACGACGGATGCTGCGCCCCACGCCATGGCTCATCGTTGGCGTAGCTGTGGAGAGGCAGAAAGGTGATGGGAAAAAATGGCCAAGATGGAAAAAAAAAAAAAAAAAACTCACCTGAATGCCCACTCAGTCACCACCAGTGGCCGTTCCACATGTGCACACCAACGGCCCTTCGCAAAAAGTCGCTCGCCTTGGACCCTCTCTCTGCATTTAGCCCTTCAGGCCCTTTTTGATGCTTTCGCCTTGGGGCATTACATATTACCAGACTCCTTGCGCAGACTTCAGATGCCTGACGAAGGGGGGTGTGGCCAGATGCAACGCGCGCCCATTAATCCATGGGTGTGTCGGCATACCAGTCCCCCAGTCGCCGCCCCAGCCGGCCCCAGCCAAGCCACCGACTCCCCAAGTCAGCCGAGGACGGCGAGAAATCTGCACAGGTACCTTGGATGCCTCAGTACTTCCATCACCCGCCCGTCCATCGCTGGGTGGCTCCAGCCCCGGCAGAGGGGTGGCCCTTGGCCCCAGGGGGCGTGTCCCAAACCAAAGGACCTGTGTGCTGGGGTCGCCCCAAAGGTCAACAGGTCGACGTCGCCGCGCGCTGCCCACCGGCCGCGCTCAGCGAACACCGAACTGGGAAGCATCAATCCCCAGAGCGTGTGCGGGCAGGTACATGGTCTGCAGAGCCGACAAGTACCAGTTGACGACGGGCACCTGCTGGGGCATCTGGCCGCCAGATGTCCACCCCAACGTCGCCCCGAGGCGTCCCCAGGCGTCCCCCAGGCGTCCCCAGGAAGCTTGAATGGTCCCCCGCCCGCTGCAACCTGCTTCCTGCTACTAGTACCAGAACCCGACTTGCTTGCTTGCTTGCCCTTCAATGTTGCCTGCCACCTGCCCGCCAGACATGATGCCATTGGGATGCCTGGCGCCTCCCAACAGCGCCCACTGCCCTAGTCCTGACTTGACGGCACTGGACACCGAGACGTACATACGGCCGGACATTGTTGATGGCAGGGAGTACCACGCTACACGCTACGCTGTCCCGAGGTCGGGTTTCTGCCCGGCACCTTCAGTGCTTCACACCCCCCCAAGTGCTCCGATGGCCAAGTGGCGCCTCTGTTTTACCGCCCTGTGCAGCTGCCCCAGAGCGCACTCCCGGTGCCGTGTACGTGCTGCGACTCTGCGCCTGTGATTTTATGCTCCCCCAGAAAGGCCAAGTACTCGTGCGCTTGAGAACGGAGTACGGAGTACACCCTCCACACTTCACATTGACTTACGCTTCACGCCTGTGTGGTTCCGGCCAAACCCGCCCTATTAAAACCGTTCGCTCCCCTCGTCCCCCTCCTCCGAAAAAAGATTCCCCCGTTTCTTCCCACTCCAGACAAATTCGACTTTGCCCTGCACAACCAGTTTTTCGTCTTCTTTTCCGTCTTTGCGTATTGTTGACTTGAACCCTACTCACAGTTCAGGCTCGGCTCCAGACTCACAACACAAGACGCTCTTTTGCAACCAGACGCAGCAACTTGGACCAATTTGTATCTGAACGTCGCTGCCTTTGAGACTAACACTGCTCCCCCTGCTGAGTCCTGGCACTGCACTGCACTGGATCACATGCAACGGTCACAGTCTGCAGTCGACTTCACCAACTTGCTGAATCCCTCAGCCCAGGCTGACCACAACTCGAGATCCCGACAGGCTGACGCCGCAATGGCAAGCGCATCAGTCACCGTCATCAAGCCCAACGGGCCTCTGCCCGGCGCCCAGGCCTCGGATACGACCAACGAGCTTCCTCGTCCGTACAAGTGCCCTCTCTGTGACAAGGCCTTCCATCGTCTCGAACACCAGACAAGACATATTCGCACTCACACGGGCGAGAAGCCTCATGCTTGCCAGTTCCCCGGTTGCAGCAAGAAGTTCTCCCGCTCCGATGAGTTGACTCGTCACTCGCGAATTCACAACAACCCCAACTCGCGCCGTGGGAACAAGGGCCAGCATCACCACCACCAGCACCACCACCATCATCATCACCAGGGCCTGCCTCCTCATATGCACCACGAGGGCATGATGGCGCCCCCTCCGGCACCCAAGACGATCCGCTCTGCTCCCACCTCGACCCTGGCCTCTCCCAACGTCTCACCTCCTCACTCCTTCGCCTCCTTTGCCCAGCATCCTCACCCACCACCTATGCACCCGTACAACCGTGGCGGTGATATCTCCATGTTGGCCAAGGCCGCAACTCAGGTGGAGCGTGAGACTTTGACAGCGCCTCCCAGTCACAGCGCTCGGCACTACTATGGTCACAGCATGCATAGCTCTCGGGGCCACCCCAACGGCCTCTCGTCGTACCACATGGCGAGGTCTCACTCGAGTGAAGACCATGACGACCACTACAACGGCATGCGCCACGCCAAGCGTTCAAGGCCAAACTCCCCCAACTCAACGGCCCCTTCGTCTCCAACTTTCTCTCATGATTCACTCTCACCTACTCCGGATCACACCCCAATTGCGACTCCTGCTCACTCGCCTCGTCTCCGACCCTTTTCGGGCTACGAGTTGCCAAGTATCCGGAACTTGTCGCTTCACCACAACACGACACCGGCTTTGGCACCCATGGAGCCACACTTGGATGCCCCGCAATTCCCTCCTCAGTTGAACGCTCCCCGGAGCAATGGAATGTCCCTGACGGATATTATCAGCCGCCCTGACGGCGCGCAGCGAAAACTTCCCGTTCCCCAGGTTCCCAAGGTCGCTGTTCAGGACCTGCTGTCAGACAGCGGATACAGCAACAGTGGCAGAAGCTCGACCGCCGGTAGCCTTGCTGGCGGCGATCTGATGGACCGGGTTTGAGATGTACCAAGCTACCGTAACTACTTGCACGACATGACGACTTTTGGGTTATAGAGGTATAGAAAGAGTAGGCGTTTACGGTTTACATTTGCGATGGCTCCTATCCCATACGCAACCCTGAGAAGCCATTATGGTATTGTTTTGTTTTGTTTGGTGGCAGCAACTTCAAAGGACGGACGGAATGACTATAGACATCACCACTTATCCCCCGGAGGACTCACATTCTTCAAGTTGATATTTAAACAAAATAATTGGATTGTCAATGGACTTTTTATTTTATTTTTTCGCAACTCCTGGGGAACACTGAGTGGAGAGACGAACTGCCCAGTGGGAAGGAATCGGAAATGTGCACAGCGTACAGAAGTAACTATATTGACCTTTTTACCAACCCCTCGCATCTGTTTTCGTTTCTGGCATTGTCTTTTGTAACTACTATTATTTATACTTTTCACTGTGACCACTTTTCTCAAGTTCTTTAAGCGTTTGGTTGGCCCTAGGAGATGTCGTTGCAACATGTCGGATGCAGGAAATAGACGAATGGGATGGCGTCAGGGGGCACGTATGTATGCGTCAGCCAGTCTAATTAATAACGTTTACTCGTACTCCGTACCCTCTTTTATTTCAGCCATCAACAAAAGCTCTGCTCTCTTCGCCTTCCTTTTCCATCGATATCTTATGCACACGGACACTCGAAACTAGGCCTCAGCCACATGGAGCATGGACAAGATTCGACCAAGTCCACCGCCCGGATTGAGAGCCCTTTGTAATAATAGCACGCCGACAAATATCCCCCAGCAAATCCCACGGTCTGCATATTTCAAAACCAGTTGCGTCTCCAGATGAAGTTTTGCTTCTTGGCCATAGTCCATAGTCCGGGGTCAGCCCCTTTCTTCTGGCCCATCTCCACCTCCCCTTCTTTGTGTCTGACTTCTTTTAGAGCAACCAAAGGCACACACGCACGCGGTCTGGCTCCAGCAAGCTCAAGATGGTCATCTCTAGACGACAAATGACATGCCCTCGCTTCCTTGACCAATATGGACTTTACTTTTAGCCCGAAAACTCTCAACCCCGGAGACTAGTCTGTCTGCCCTTGGTGCCAATGTGTGTCTCTTACGAGAGTCCTATATGCGAAGCTTATGTACGGTGGGTGGCATTCAGCCAGACCCTCTCTGCTATAGTGTCAATATTCCAGTAATTTCAAGAAGACACCGCCAACAAGGGCTTCAGTAGGCACGTTTCATAGCTTGCGGGTTGACTCGGGTTACTATTGCACGAAGCCTTAACGAATGAGGCGCAGTGACAAAGCCAGCTAGCTAAACAAGCCAAGTATTGCGTGGCATGGCTTGGCTTATAAGGAGGGCCAAGTCTTGTGGTCTACCACTGGCGACCACGCCAGCGAGAACGATAGTAGTAGTGCATTCCAGGAGGAGGAGAGTGAAGCAAAAAGAAGCAGAGCGCGGCTGGGCTTTGATTTGACGAGCCGTCCACCCTCGCCTAGTGTTGCGAGACGTGTTGCCGGATGCCACCGCCACCGTCCAATAGCGGGCATCCGGAAACTCGTCCGCCTCGATTGCCCGTTCTCGGTACCTGATTCTGGCTATCCGAAACCCGAAGCAAACTCCCAGCAGGGACAACTGATTGTCTCGCCTCGATGGTGAGCGACTAGTACTCCATACTCCGCCGGCGCTCGCAAACAAGCCTCGCTCCGAGACACGTCTCTTCACCGCTCGTCCAAGGGGAGCAAATAGGGAGCGGCAGCCACAGGAGGGTGTTGTGTGTGTGTGGGAGCCATGCCGCACCTACATATGCGTGGGCGAACGAGGCAGAATCCCTTTGGCCAAGTTTATTCTGCGCCGGCCCAGGAGAAACATCAAATCGCAGGTAGAGGCAAGCAGCAGGGCCAGCCAGTGGACTGACTGGCTTTCCAGATGTCACGGATCGAGAGCTTACCAGAGCGCCACCATATCCGGCAGCCTGCGATGTTAGCACGAACCCAGCCAGGTCGGTCACTTGGGCCAAGCGAGATGTGGAGAGGGTGCGAGGGGAGAAACAAAAAAAAAGCCTTTTGCGCACATTGGAGCATGAATGCAAGCAAGCAAGAATCTCAGTGCAAGTGACCGACCTGGGCTGCTTGGCTGTCGACAATTCAACTGTCGACCCATGGGGAAATCCGGCCTGGGAAGGTGGGGGCTACACTTTTCTGCATGGGGGGTACAGATTAACCGCTGCATAAATCTTTGGCGCCAGATCCGTGTGTGTCGCAGCGGAATGCAGAGGACGTTGTTGGGAGCACAAGGCAGAAAGCGGAGGGTTTAAAGAAAGAAAGAAGAATTTTTTTTTTATCAAACTCATTTCCCCCTCGTTTGGCGGGCCGACAAAGCTCAAAGCTTCAATCCGCTTGCAATAGAGTTCCCATACAGGACGCCTGCCCCCGGGAGGGGTATTGCGGTCTTGTCAATTGTTGCTGGTATTGTTTGACTTTGTATTCCTTCCTTGTCAGTGGCTTGACTGTGGAGTTTGGATTTGGTTGCTTCGCGGTGGCGCTCGGTTACTGGAGCGTACGACGTATGCGTGTACCATGTACCAGGTGGCATGGTCTGCTGGTGCGGTGATATTGAGGTACTGCGCACATGGACTCATATGAACAGAGGCTTGCAGGAGGGGGACATGGTGCGCGGCCAGGGTTCGCAAGCCACGGCGGAACAAGAGCTTTTTTTTTTTATAGATAAAAAGTGGCAATACTTTGTATCAGCAATTAAAACAAGAAAAAAAAAGTGAGAATAAGAAGGCGACGACAAGAGAGTCGGCTTCGCATTGGGCGGGTCAAGATTCAGTGTTTTGATGGCACTGGGCTGGATGGGTTTGGCGCCGCCGATTTCAGGACATGTGCGCACCAGCCAGGGCGGGCTTGATGGCTGATGGCACTTGGGCCATGTCGCTTCCAGTTCCGGGGTTTGCGGCACCTGGCAGATGGCAGATGGCAGCTGGCGAGGTGCAGCGCGCCCCCCGTGTTTCTGTGCCACAAAAGCACCAGATCATTTGCCCGTTTGGAACAGGCAAATCTTGTGGGGGTGGAGTTATCTGGGCTGTCTGGAGCGACATCTGGAGCCCCCTGCCTGACATCTAGATGCTCCCAGACATTATACAACAGACTTCTTGGCTTTTGGGTAAGGGCCTTTGGGTTTCGGGGCCACGGTCTGGTCGTCGTTGCGCTGTGTGACGCGGTTGCTGGCCGCATGCAACCGGCTGTGTGCGAAATGAGAGAAATGCACAGCAGAAAAATTGGCCCTCTTCTTTGTTTTGTTTCTCTTTTTGCTCACCAAATATTTATGCACACAGGAGGCTCGTACGGTACCACCGAAAATCACTACCTAGGTACCTACCGTGGACGTCTGGATTGTGTATTACTCGGCCAGACTCCTCATCGTTGATGGACTCTGTCACAACTCGACGCCATATGGGGCGACCGTTCAATGTTGCCATGGATTGAATGGCACAGACTCCGAGCAGACCAGGTCAAGATCCCTTCGACATAGACAAGGCGAGAACGTGCCGCTGCAAACAAGGTACCCCAGGCCTGCCATTCGCTGCTCCGCACATTCCGAGCATACTACGGAGTTGTACTCACTTATTCCGTACGTGCGAGATAGCAGCACAACAGATCCTGCTGTTGCTGTTGCTGTTGCTGTTGCAGGCTAATACGGGACGGGGCACGTTCGCTTATCCAAACATAGAAGCTTGAGCCGGCCCATGTGCAGACGTACGACTGGAGGAATTCGTGCCGTCATCCCAACTGGGAGTGCCTTGGCGAAGCCGTTGGAAGCCGGTCCAACTTGAAGCATCGTACGAACGTTTGTCACGGATACCCTCCGCGAAGCTGGACCTTCCTTAGTCGATGTTGGACAAAACGCCGTCCGCGCCCAGAACGCATTGCGAGGGCCTCAACGTCGTTTCTTATGCCGTGTACAGTGGCGGAGTTGCCTCTCGTCGACGCCGCATGACACAAAGGCAAATCGTTGCTGCCTCCTTTCGCCGGGTGGTATTTCCAAATGTAATCCCAAGGCAAACACTACGCAGAGGAATGCAGTTTATAAATACTATATCTGTTGCCAAGAATCATTGCACTTGATCCCGCCGCACCAATGGGTGGCTTGACGCGGCCAGGTGGTGGTTGATGTTGAGGAGCCCGGGGACGGATACTACTTGTTTTCCGTAGGCAGACACACGCGGTAATACAACTTCGTATTACGTGCATTAGGTCCTCCGTCGACATAAGTCAATTGTTTTTTTAAAAAAAAAATTCTTTGAGCCCAAGCTGCTTTCAATGCATGCTCAAAGTGTACAAACAGAGAAGTGGTGAGGAATAACATGCCGTCGTAGCAAAATTTGCAGATACAAGGAAGGAGCGCTGCATCGCCCCTGCATACGTAATCGAACGCTTTCAACACCAACCACCGCAAACTTGCAACCTAAGCGGGCATTCTCAAACGCCGTCGACATGATCAACACGGAGGATGACCTCAGCATGATCCAACTAGTATGTCCCGTCATGCCATTCCGCGGGCACCGAAGCTGCAGCACCCAATACTCGCACTCACAGGAAGGTCAGTATGCAATCATCTGGCATGTGAAGTTATTGCTGATAAACGTTTGGGTTGGATGATGAAGCATGTGCACAGTCGCAGCCTAAAACACCGAAAACATGGGGTCCAAGTTACAGAATCAAATTGGCACAGCCTCCTCTGAAGGCAAACAGACCCAGTCCAGGCAATTTATATCAGTCCGTCCGAGAAGGATGCTATGAATTTAACACGCCATGTACATGCCATGTACCTCGATCTCGATGGGTTGGTTAGCCAGCCCCAACGACAGCTTGGTGAACAACGACCAACAAAGTCAGCGCACGGAATACGACGCATACAACAACTACCTCAGCGGCCATCAAGGTCGCCCGCAACCCCCTCTTTAGGCCGAAAGATCGGTGGCGCGACTCGCTGAAGGATATCGTTTTGGTGACTATAGGCGCGGTGGCCTTGTTACGTTGCAGTTCACCTGCCAAGGTCAGAAACCAGAGGGGGAAAAGGCTTCAGCCATTGAAGTCGTCAAAAAAGCCAATTTGTACCTGGGTGTCGATCTATCAGGCACAGCCAACCAGGCCTCACCGTGGAGCAGATTCTCGGCGACTGTCGGTCTTGGGCTCGGCAGTGAGCCGGGGTGCACCTTGTCAAGCCCTCTCGAGACGCGGGTCCCTGAGAGGCAAATTTTGCTCTCGCTATTTCCCCACGCCAACCTCACTGTTGAGGGCCACTGGGGCACGAGGCTAGCTGAGTCGTGGACCTCGACATTGTTATGTAATTGGTGCGGACTGTGGTTACTAATGAATGATGAGACTGCGTTGAGTCATTCCGTCTCCCTCGGTGAAGCCCAACGAGGCGATTAATGGCATTTCACCGCAGACTTCGCTCTCGAATACGGGATACAGAGGCTTTTTCTTCATCTTCTTTCTTTTCTTCCCCTTTTTTCCTTTTTCTTTTTTTCGCGGAGGCTTTTTGTTCAAAGATGAAATGGCACCACAAATTTGCACCCACGCCCCCCCCCGGCGAAGAATCGAACCAGAAGCCTTGGCTAAGTGGAGCCACAACCTGGAGTTTCCCGCATCATCTAGCCGCCTAGTCTCGGACGTTTAAACGGCAGAATAGTCCTGACAGCGGAGATCTGTTTAGTCAATGGACGCCAAAAGCAGTAGGTGGAAAGACTCAGACCTGGAGCACGAGGCAAATTTCTATCTCTACGGACCATGACCTGCCATTTCTCCAGGGTGCTCGGCGGTAGCGGACGCGCCGGATACCACCTGCTGAACGCACACATGGTCCTTCTGCAACTCTGATCGACGGACTAAATCCTGCAATCGTGGCCTTTCGCTGAAACATCGATCTGACGACGATGAGGGGCGTTGGCACTGCTTGGGGTTATACATAGCGGTCTGGTCAACCCGCGATCGAATGACCAGATCTAAATCTAAATACGATCATCCTGTCGGCATCGGGCCATATATCTGCTGTAACACGGGGTTGGGCAGCCTACCTGCCTTGGACGGCTACACACCTGCGAACGAAGCGGGCATGTACATGGCAGAGAGGCAATTTTGTTCAACCACTTGCTAGTCACGGAAGCCAGAATGTTTCAGTGAACGCGTACCCGGGACGAAAGAGTAAAAGAAGCGAGTGAGGTGAGAAAGAACGAGGACCTGTCGAACAGATGCAAATTTCAGCACACGCTACTATCTCGAAGAGAAGGCCTGATCCAGATGGACCGCAGTACTCGGAGCAAGTTTTACCCTTCTTTGTTTACAGTAGTCGTCTTATACCAGCTGGTCACTCATCCATGTTTCTACCATGGGCGGAACGATTCTGGGAGCTTGCAGCAGATACAGAGAACCTCTTCAACGTGCCGATCCGGTCAAGCTTTTGGAGACGGTTACATTGCAGCGTTAGGTGATCCCCAAGTGTTCAACACCATCTTGACGTTTCGGCCGTCCACCCGCCTCATCGCACTGCGTGGTCCGGCACAGGATTGTGACAAGGAGGAGGGCGTGGTCCGTCCGCCTGCCAGAACAACCTCCAATGCAGCTGGGCTGCTGCAACGAAACGTTCTCCAAGTTTGAATGACTGCGCGCGTGCATCATGGGGATACACAACACGCTGATTGTGGTAGCTTGCACCGCAGGAACGCAATATCAATGGCTTTATATGCTCCAGGATACAATCAAGGTGAGCGATTTAGATACTCAGTGCATGCAAGATATGGCTTTTGTGAGACGCAATGCTCTCAAGTAAAACGGCTCGCGGTGCAAACTCCGAGTTGATGAGACTGAACCCCTGAATTGAACGTCGCATCACCCATGTTGGTCAGCTGCGTCCTTTATTATAAGCTTGTTGAACTGCAACATGTGAGTTGATTTGGTCCATGGAACGTATCAAGAGCCATGGTATCAACTGCCGGTCGCGGTGAGCTTGAATGAAATGACGACGTTGGATGAATATCTCGAGCCTATAGTCAGCAGAGCATCGCAAGCCAATCGTCGGACGAATCCCGAGACGTAGACGAAGTTGGCCAGCTCATGCAATAATCCCCCCATACCAGTACAACCAAAATCGAACCCCCCTCAGTTCAAACGACCATTGCTAAAAGGTTGAGAAGTAACACCGCAATTACCTCTTCTAGATGAATATTACATCTACCGACTCTCACGAGGCTGTCATGGGAAACACACCTTCCAAGACAGTTTGAGCACAACACCAACGTAGTCGCGGGGATCTTTTGTTTCCAATACCGAAACCACTTTCCTTAAACTGTAAATCTGGGGCCGTGTTTGCACGGCATTTGTATAAAACCCATCATCACCAGTGTGAAAGGTATACATACGTTGGATAAAAGGCCTCTCCGGAGATTTTAATGTCCGTCGAATCCGTGTGCTTGACGGATGTGACCCTGTGCCGTGGACGGCAGTGCTGAGGCTTGAGGCTTGTGCCGAGCATGTATGTATGTAGGAATGTATGGTATTTGAGATGTCCATTGGGGCGAGGGTGGGCTTAGGGTACTTTGGGGGGTCGGGGGATGAAGTATCCGGTTTTGGATCGGGGGATCGCTGAAGGGGTTTTGGACGTGCGGTTTCTCGTGAGACGCTGCCGGTTGAGGCTGGGAGCGAGTGCGAAGTTGGTAGTGAGGTCGCATTTTGTTGGTGTTGAGCGTGGAGGAGCAGTCGGCGCCTCGTGCTGCTGGGAGTATACAACAGTATTTCCAGGCCCGACAAGTGCTGGATACATGGTCCGGGACTGCTTTGCAGAGATGACATGGTATACTTCTATCGTGGAGCTGGGGCATGTGTATTGGTTTGCGTTTGGGTCCTCGTGCCTGTCTTCTAACTGGCAAGACCAGACGACTTCGGCTCGATGGCTCCTGCATTCTCCTATAAGTAGGTATTGATGGTAATTCCAACTGATACTAATATCTACGCGTGATCTATCTTTGGAACCATAGCATGTGTCAAACAACGTGGGCGATTCTAATTATATACTTTTGTCTTGGAGTACAAGTTGTGCTCTTCTGTGTAGGTATGTTGGTATAGTGGCCCAGGAGGGAGCGTGACCACCTCAAGATGCATCATGTCGTTTGGAGAAACCATGTAGGTGACAATAGTACCAGAGAATGCGTGAACATGCTTAGCATCGCCCTCTGGATATACAGCCAATGCAATATTTTCCCCAGTTCCAGAAGCTACGAGATGAAATTGCCAGGTTTTACACGAGTCTACAATACGGCTACATGCTTGGTATTTATACCGAAGCGTAGATGTGGTGGCTATACATCGGGTTAGCAGTCCCGTTGCGTTGGCCTACTTTTGTCCACAATCTTTATTGGAACCTATTTAGTTTATACATCCCTGACTCTAGCTGGGTGGTGATTCTAGGTAGTTTGCTTCTGTCTGTCACTTTGAACATTACCTTTGCAGATGAGTTGGGCCGCTCGAGCACGTAGCATCTGTAGATGGCCATATTTTCAACCACCGTCATCATAGCATACGAGCTATGTTGATGTTTCGAAGCCACTTAGCCGCGTACGATACGTCCGCAAAAGCTGTGGAACCGAGAGAGACAGTGGCGAGTGAATGTACAATCGTATCCATGACAGAATGAGCATGGTTTTCTCCTGCTACATCTCTGCCTGCGCTGCCGACATTCAGGTTTCCTACTTGCAAGTTTGTTGCCACTTGTGATCTCGTTTGTTGACTCGCGCTGTCGCGGAAGGAGTTCTTGTTCTGCGTGCTTCTGGCCAATGGAAGACGGTACCGGTGTCGAAACGAAAATTGAGCATAACAAACATTGAGTGGACTGACTGCATGGGTTGATTCTTGAGAGCCGAGTGGGAGACGACAGTTGGAGCATCTGCGATCTGATTGTAAGCATGTTCTCTGTACAGAAGAAAAGCGCACCCTTGGAGCGACTCTAGTGAGATATTGGGTTTTTGGATAGCCACAGATACTTGCTCCTAAACTCTACTGTCCGTCATTCGATTCACTTCAGCATCGCTTCGGAAGTACAGGGCCAGTGTGCGCCATGTCTCATATTCCCAGTGCGAAAATGGCTGTCAATTCCATTCATCATCCTATGCGTGATCCTCCGGAGAAACCTTTCAACGCGCCATGATATGACCATATGCAAACAAGTAATAATACAAGCAAATAGTAGCCGGGGAAAAAGATAGCCCTCCTCGTCCGAGATCTCTTACATCTGGTCCAGTTTCACCACTTAACTCCAAAGAAGCTTAGCTGTTTCTTTCCTACGCTCGAGGTAGAGTCGGCATTTTCGAGGTAAATTCGTTCGTGGCCTTTGACATCAAGGAACAGATATTTGTATTCATAATCGGATTCGCCTCGTCGCCTCACCATGTGTAGCTGCGCCACGCCGTTTTGATTTGGGCCGTCGACCTGTTTCGCACTCGGCATCAATAAACATGTGACGCTGTTTTTTTCAGACCATGTTACTTACGTGGAAGTGCATCAATAAATGCTCGTTTCCTTGTTGGTCGACACGCTCTGAGGACCTGAAAAGCAGGTCAACATCATTTCACTTGGAACTAACACCACGGCACAGAACCTACGCGACTGGTCTTGCTCTTCTCCACTTGTTCGTAGTCTCTTCCCCGTGTGCAATGATTTTCTTGGCATCTCCGAGCACTTCAATGCATCGTGGATCCTTCTTAATCTTGTCGACGGCCCGGTTGAATTGGCTGATTTTGCTGTCCGGTGCGAAGACGTCTGTCCACAGAAAATACCCAACTGCGCCCTGTTTCTTTGGTCAGAACTGTGCTCTCCACAACCTAGTTACGCATCAGGAATATAGACGAAGCTTACGGTAAGCGCCAGACCGACTAGGACGAAGCCAAAGTTGAATGTCTGCTGTGTTGCACGGGCAGTCTTTTCTCCTGCAGAGAGCTCGCTCCAAGGGACATAGCCATCGTCGTTGAAAGGAGTAACGCTGCGGCGTTTTGGGCTCAGAGATTCACTCCCTCCGTGGCCGCTCTGAGTTGCATATGATCGATTTCGAAACACGCAACGCATCGATATCGGGGCGAAGAGACTCATCGTGGGCCGGATGGCTAGCATTGTGGTGGTGGTTGGTTTCATTTTTGCGACTGTACAGCTTCCATCATACAGGTGCTTTTCCTGTTGGTTCTCGTGAAACGGGGCTTTCTTTGTCGCAAAGGTATTTCGTATCGTTACCGGCTTCCTAGGATGTCTAACCAAGCCGTCGCTGTCGTCACTGAACCTTGTGAAGCTGGTTTATGTCTGTAATACCTTTTAGATGTTCACGAGGATCAAGCCAAGGTTGGATGTGGGGTTTGATTTGTAACCCAATCAAGATTAGCGCCACGCATATGCCACTTGGCCCGGCTGGACCATCGCCCCTCGCATCACGTCCCCTTAAAGACTGGACGACTTGTCCTGTTCTCCAACAGCAATCGTGCGCATCGCCTCTATCCCTGCCCAATATTAGCCATCGGAAACGGGTGGCTTTTATCTGGTGAATACGATAGTCATCAAACGTACGCACTTGCGACTACGACGCGCTCCGCCTGCCTAAAATGAGTGGTCTCGCTACTAAGCAACAGTCGCTCAAGTTATTTGAGAAGCTCAAGTCGAAGCCTGCGAATAAGGTGAATGCTAGTTGCGATGCATTGGAGTCGCGTGCGATTACTGACCTCCTCGACCTAGATATGCTTTGACTGCGGCCAAAAGAACCCGACCTGGACTTCAGTGCCCTTCGGTATCTATCTGTGTCTGGACTGCTCGTCCAACCACCGAAACCTAGGCGTTCATATCTCCTTTGTACGATCGACCAACTTGGACCGTATGTATACCCAGCAACTATTTGCGCGAACTCATTTAACAACTGAATTCAGAATGGCAATGGGACCAGTTGCGTTTGATGAAGGTGGGTGGCAATGAATCAGCCACCAAGTTCTTCCAGCAAAACGGAGGAACTGCGGCATTGAACAGCAAAGACCCCAAGACGAAATACCAGTCCAATGCGGCCACAAAGTATAAAGATGAGCTTAAGAGACGGGCTGCTCGCGATGCTAAAGAGTTTGTTATGGCCAGGCCCTGCTTTATCACTGTCTGGGAAATCGCCCTAACGAATAATTCACAGATACCCCGGCGAAGTTGTCATGACCGACGGCGCCGACGATGGCTCCTCAACTCCTGCAGGAGAGCCTGACGACGATTTTTTCTCTTCGTGGGATAAGCCCGCCATCAAGCGACCTACGCCGCCCCTCTCGCGAACGGCGACCCCTCCCGTCGTTGGCCGAACTCCCTCACCGTTCTTGAACGCTGGCAATGGCAATGGAAAGGACACTCCTCGACCAGCGTCATCTCTCGCCAAGTCCGACTCTACCGGTGAATCAAAGCCTGCCGCCAGCCGCCTTACTACGTCCGCTGCCCTCCGCAAGACTACGACCGCAGGCGGTCCCAAGAAGCTCAATGTGCTTGGGGCTAAGAAGACCCAAAAACTTGGCGCAAAAAAAGTCGCCGGTGACTCCATTGACTTTGATGAAGCCGAGAAAAAGGCAAAGGAGGAGGCCGAGAGAATTGCTAAGCTAGGGTACGACCCGGAAGCCGAGGACGAGCCTACTAAAGATGCTCCGGGGGCCGCTACCATTCTGTCACCTACTCCTGTGAGCCCTCCCAGATCCGGCACCAGCTCTCATACTCGTCAAAAGTCGAACGCCGAAGTCGAAAGACTGGGAATGGGTGTTGCACGTCTGGGATTTGGTCAGGTTGGAGGGGGGAAATCGACCGCCCAACCAGCAAAGAAGAATGCAGGCGGCTTTGGATCTGTAGGACCTGTTAAGGCTGTTGAAGGCAAGATTACTAGACTACTGATTTTCGGACTACTTCTCTAACACCGCTACAGATGACTCGAACAGCTACGCACGAAACAAGTTTGGCGCTCAGAAGGGCATTTCGTCCGATGAATACTTCGGCAAGGGATCGTTCGATCCCAATGCCCAGGCAGAAGCCAAGTCTCGTCTGCAAGGATTCGAGGGTGCATCCGCCATCTCCTCCAACGCCTACTTTGGACGACCTGAGGAAGATATCGAGGAAGAGTATGGCGATTTGGAATCAGCCGCCAAAGATTTCGTTCGCAAATTCGGCATCACCGCTAGTGACGACCTGGAAAATCTTACAAACGTCCTTGGCGAAGGAGCTACCCGCCTGCAGGGCGCTATTCGCAACTACCTCGGTAGTTGAGAGGACTCGGACCCGCTCGGACGACAGTGTGGACACGACAACGCATCTCATCCCTTAGAGATGGTTCTTCAGGCGAGCTTGGTCTGAGCAGAGGGCCAAGAAGCCAGTGGGGTGAATTTTTTTTTTTTACGCGACGAGGCAGGATGTACCTAAAAAGACCAACATCAATGGAATGATGATGCTGTATGGGTGAACGGCCGTCGCAATCTGCTAATAATGGCGTACGTGTGAAGTTAAATTGGCTGTAGTTGATTGGCATGAAAAATAGACGTTTTCTTCTTCTTTACTTCTCCAACATTTCGACGTGGCACAAGTTTCTATATATTAGATCCGTAGGATATCACTTGTGAATGAAGACTCGGAACAACAAACTTTACTATCGTAAGTTGAATTTTGAGATTATGCATGCGTATCAAAATGCTGTATATACTCTACATGATCGTGACAAAAGAAACCATATAAACATTCTTGTTTTACAGCTTAGCAATCATCTGGTTACCCTTCTTGATCCAGGCAACAGCATCGTTGACAAACTCGTCAACGACAGCTTTGGCGGACTTCTGCTCGTTGACAACTGCGGCACACTTGCCCATCAGGTAAGGGCGGAACTGCTCGAGAGGGTCATCACCCTCATCGTCGTCCTCCTCTGCCTCAGAGGTAGCATTACTGCTGTAGGACTCGACACCGCTATGCTCTTTAGCTTCGCCACCCATGAATCGCTCAAGATCAACCTCATAAGGGATGGTGCCCTTGGCGGTC
Organism: Metarhizium brunneum; assembly: GCF_013426205.1. Taxonomy (NCBI): domain Eukaryota; kingdom Fungi; phylum Ascomycota; class Sordariomycetes; order Hypocreales; family Clavicipitaceae; genus Metarhizium; species Metarhizium brunneum. Next base: position 7,535,388 of record NC_089422.1, on the reverse strand, counting down.
AGCTCCTTCATCTCCTGGGTTCTGTTGGTCTCCCAGTCGTTGATGTATGGGTTGTTGCGAACACGCATGGGGCGACCAGTGAAGATAATGGTACGGATGTTATCGTCGTGACCAGCAGTGCGGACGGCATCCTTGTGAGCCTTGGGAGCACCAGCCTCATCGGTGAGAATGAAGCGGGTTCCAACCCAGACACCGCTGGCACCCATCATAAGAGCAGAGGCGAGGAGTTGGCCGTTGTGAATACCACCAGCGGCAACGACCTGCACGGGGCCTCCGGAGACGGGGGACTTGTGGCCCTTGCAAGCCTCGACGACTGCGGGAATCAGAACGGTGGTGGGGATATCACCGGTGTGACCACCACCCTCGCCACCCTGGGCGCAGATGATGTCGACGCCGAGGTCAAGGCACTTCTTAACGTGCTTGACGTGGCCGATCATGTTCATGTACAAGATACCGGCCTTCTGCAGCTTCTCGACGACATGCTTGGGGGGGACACCGACGGCAGAGACGAACAGCTTGGCGCCAGACTCGATGACGATGTCGACGAGCTCATCGAGCTTGCCCTTGGTGTAATCGTAGCTGTGGGTTGGGAAAAAAAAAGGGGGTGCATGTTAGCCTCTCTCTTTCTCTCGACGTTGTCATAAATGGCCGGTTGGTTGGCGCATTTAAAGCATGTGATTGTGCACCACAGGAGGACCCAGCCTAAAGCGTGGGGTTGGTCAAGACTCGGGGCTACTTACTTGGTCTTGCGGGCATTGCCACCGACCTGGGGAAGAAGCAAATCGACGCCGAAGGGGGCATTCTTGTCGGTCAGGTACTCCTTGAGTTCAGAGATCTGCTCGCGAAGCATGTCGGGGGTGTAGCCGACACCGCCAATGACGCCCATTCCACCGGCGTTGGTAACTGCAGCAGCCAGCTTAGGACCGGCAGCAACATTCATACCAGCGAGCAGGATGGGGTGCTGGATCTTGAAAAGATCCGTGATGGGGGTTCGAATCTGCTCTGTACGGCGCACATGCCATGGTCAGTTCTCAAATTGTGACGGGGAAGAGAGCGAGCAATGTGTCGCGACATTGGCGGCGAGACTGTCTTGCAGGGCGAGCAAAACTTACGAGGAGAGGCCATCTTGTCGGATGTTGTGTCTGGAGGTGCTGGGAAAGAGAATGTTCAACGACAAAAAAAGGGGTATTAACGGTTATGCAAGAAGTAGGAAAGAAGCCACGAGCACGGGAAAGATGGAGAGTTGTAGATAGAAATAGTCGGTCCGCTCACATGAGAACTCGAGCCATGCGACAATGGCCAAAGTGGTTCAGGAAGCGTCTTGGGTGGAAAGAACAGCCAAACTAGCCAATGATTCGCCACGCGCAGCTGAGTTGTGCCGAGGCTCGTGAAGGTCCGTCTGGCGCTAGTATCGTCTTGGGTCTAGCGCGGTATGCTTCGAGGGGAGACTCTGGGGAAAGAAGCCGAGGAAGCAGAGAGGCGATGCGGGTGATGAGTCGGGCGTCGCGGGGCAAGCAGACTGTCCGTCGGAATGGACGCCAGAGCGCGGAGAGAGCGGCTTGTTTGGGGTAGGAACTTGGAAGCCTCTGTTGATTCTTGATTACCTACCTGTGACCGAGCCGCTTGGGCAATTGTATGCACGAACATGTCCTGGCTCCTACATGTACCGTGCAAACTGCGCGGGCAAGTGGCGAGAGGAGACGCAGCCCTGAGCCGACAATGTTGACTACGTGCCGCTGGTGGTTTACTCGTATCGATGCTTTCCTGCATTTGCGACTTATGATCAGCCCCCCAGTCATGCATGCTGCCATCTGCCATCTGCCATGAACGCATTTCCGTGGTCTCAGCACCAGCACTGGGGTCGGTCGACTTGAGTCTCTGCCGGGCCGGATCCCCTCATATCTGTGCCGGAATGCATGCCATAGCCGGTCGTCAGTCGGAGCACTCATGTGCCATGGCAGGGGCTTCGACCGGCCGTCAACCCGTGGCGGCACGACGTGACATTCGGAGTTGGGCCACGTTGAAGATCGGACGCCAGTGCGTGCCCAAGCAAAAGTCATCCACATGCGGACGCGGACGGAAGCCGGCGATTCCTTTCTGCCGCGACGCCGCGCCAAGTTTCCAAAAACTCGAAACAACCAGAACCCCAAGGAGCCAGAGCCAGAGACAGACAGACCTACGGGGCATATCACAGACAAACCCCAACATCATTGGCGAACCGCCTTTTGTCTGCTCCCCTTCTGAATACCGGTGACGTTGGCACAAATGGCTTCGACCCTTTCGCCCGCAGCTGTTTTGCGTACCCTGCAGGCAAACCGGGGGCTCCGGCAGGTGCAAACTGCTCGTCGGTTCTTCTCAACGCCGCCACGAGGAGTCCTTTCCGTCTCAGAGCCTTCACTTCGGACGCTGCAGCATGCGTCAACTGCTTCGCAGCAAAGCCTCACGCCACTGGGAATCCAAAAATCGTCCAGACGACACTCTTCTGCGTGTGCCTGTCATGGCGGTAGCCGCAAGAAGAAGGCGTACATTGCCCTCGGAAGCAATCTGGGCGACCGAGTGGCCGAGATAGAAAAGGCATGTAGCGAAATGGATCGTCGAGGCATTCGCGTAACGCGCACGAGTAGTCTATGGGAGACGGAGCCCATGTATGTTTTGGACCAGGACGCATTCCTAAACGGAGCTTGTGAAGTAAGTTTGCACGAGTCCCCAGCGGCGTTGAAGGCGAGATGCTGGAAATGCACCAAAAAGTACCAGCCAACTTGGCTTTTCTTCTTCTTCTTCTTTTTTTACTGATTGCAACTTCAGGTGGAGACAGATCTTGAACCACTCGCCTTGTTGGACCAGCTTCAATCAATAGAAAATGAAATGGGTCGTCGGAAGCTCATTGATAAGGGCCCTCGCAATATTGACTTGGACATACTGCTTTACGGCGATGAAACCGTAAGCCATGAACGACTCAATGTGCCTCATATCGGTATCCCAGAACGCGAGTTTGTTTTGAGGCCATTGTCAGAGTAAGCATGCGCTCTTACAATCACGATGCCTGCAGTCACCTGGCGGAATCTAACATACATCACTCAAAGATTGGCGCCCTCAAAACCTCTTGACGCGTCAAAACCATGGAAACTGGTCCAGGACTATCTCAACGAACTTCCGACGGGGAAACCCCTCTCATCAGTAACTCCGCTTCGTGGTGCTTGTCAAAGTCTCATGCCTCTTGTTCACAATAGAAAGACTCAAGTCATGGCCATCTTGAACCTGACTCCAGACTCGTTCTCGGACGGGGGCAAGAACGACTTGAGCAATCTTCGTGACACAGTATTGCGTCATATCCAAGGTGGCGCTACAATTATTGATGTAGGGGGCCAGTCAACGGCTCCCGGCCGCCCTGAAGTCTCCGCGGAGGAAGAAGCGTCCCGTGTCATTCCAGCAATCCAACTTATACGATCTATTCCGGAAGCAAGCAATATTGCCATTAGCGTGGACACATATCGGGCTTCTGTAGCTGAAAGAGCCGTAGATGGCGGCGCCGATATCATCAACGATGTTTCAGCTGGGTTGCTTGACCCGGATATGTTGTCGACAGTGGCGCGTCTTGGAAAAACAATCTGTCTAATGCATATGCGCGGCACCCCCCAAAATATGACGCAACTTACCAATTATGACGACGGATTAGTCCCCACGGTCGCGTCGGAGCTTCTCCAGCGCATCTCGGCAGCTGAAGAGGCCGGCATTCGGCGATGGCGCATCATTCTAGATCCTGGCATTGGGTTTGCAAAGACGGCTCATCAAAACCTCGAGCTACTGAGACGCTTGGATGAACTAAGGGCCTGGCCCGGTCTTGGGGGTCTGCCATGGCTCGTTGGCTCGAGCCGCAAGAGCTTTGTCGGCAAGGTAACCAAGGCAGAGGAGCTGTCGGACAGAATCTGGGGCACGGCAGCCACGATGGCAGCGGCAGTGCAAGGGGGAGCAGATATAGTTCGCGTGCATGACGTCTCAGAAATGGTCAAGGTGACGGCCATGGCAGATGCAATCTGGAGACCCTCGTGAGCGCGGGATGCACACGGCGCACGGCGAACGCTACATCGTGGAGAGTCTGTTTGCCTCCTTCAGCCGCTGAACCCAGGAATTCGGAGAAAAAAAAACAGGATGGAACGCAGGGCAGGGGGGGGGCCAGCATCACAAGTCTCTTGAAGTACCGCGACTTTGGACGTATGCCAAGAAAATGAAATCCGATGAGCTCCTTGCCACATAATCTAGGATACGGCCGAGAAGCATCCCCGAACGCAGGAAGACCCGAACGCAGGCGCCTCCATTCTTGCTCCCCCTCCGCTGTGCATTGTACATGTATCCTTTCATGGCCCCTTAGCTGACCCCCAACTAGGGTGGACGGGATGCATTCTCCTCACCGGTGGAACAAGATATCAACAACATCTGAACCCTGCCCATGTTTTGCTAACACATTTGCCAGTCACCATCCAGTTTGGGCAACAGCGTAGCACCATGGAGCAAAGATTAAAGAGACGTGATGGCATGGCATGGCATGATGGCGACCCCAGCCTGGATGATTGCTTTGGCATCCGGCTGCGTCCCAGATGCACAGGCGATCACCGGTGTAAGTGTGCATATGTAAGCCTCTCCCGTTCATTTTATTTTGACAGGTCGCGTCCAGCCAACCACGACGCAATTTCTGCTTCAACAGCCGAGATCCACTTTATCCGCTGGGCTTGGACCAATCCGTCGCTGCGGGAAGACACAGCCTCATGTAATGTACATACATACATAATATCTGTACGGAGTATCAATACTACCGAGCATAGCGAAAAGGCGAAAAATTTTCCTGCTTTGCATAACCAAGGGTTGCCCAGCATTTGGGCTCCTGGGCCCCTTCAGCAACGTCATCAACGTCAGCTGAAACATCACAGCACTGACAAGTGTCAAGGCAGCGGAGGAGGTCAACTGACTGCATCATGTCGACACGTGTGTGAGAGAGTCAGTCAACAAGCGTCGACAGGCATTAAAAAGCATGCGGTTATGGGTATGCTACGTGGTGATTGCGAATTTGGCGGGCCTCCAACTTTTGGCAACATGATGCTGGGTGCTGGGGCCTGGGGAGAAGCGCCTGCTCTGGTCATCAAGTGCCAATCAAAGCCAGAGTAGTAGTTCGAGGCTCGAACCAACGGGGCGCCCAGGGGACGACTGAGGAAGCGCAGAAGGTGAAGCCTCTGCCACACCTTGCGTTACTTTTTCTTCATCGGCTCGGTAGCGGCGTCCACGGGTGTCATGCTGTGAGACTTGAGATGAGGCACTGTAGGTATCGAGCAGATCCGGTAGGGCTGAGACCTTCAACTTGTGCTTTCTGGACGAGACGGCAGGACGGGCGGGTAGGAACAACAGCAGCAGCAGCAGCAGCAGCAGCAACCGCAACAGAAGAGTTCCCCTTGAAAGGGAAAAGATGACGATCGCCCGTGCGAGGTGATCATCTATTCTAGACAACGAGATGCGTACTCCGTACGTGGGACGAGATCGCGCTTGCGTGAGAGAGAGGCACTTCCGTAACGGGGGCCATTGAGCGACCCTTGCACGAGTCTGACGGCCGAGAGAGTGGGCAAGAGGACGGACGAATATCCCAGTCACACAGGAATCTAGTATCTGGGTTGATGTTGCGCACAATCCTCTGCGTGCTTTGACACTTTGACGGGCCACACACACACACACCATGATGCTCCGTACATGAACCAAATGGAAACCAGCAGAAACCCCCAAAAAGCCTCGTCGGAAGCGTTCTTGGTTCTCAATGGCTGGACCATGGCAGCTGCGATTGTCCGGTTTGAAATGGAACCCCTGCAAAGGCCCAAAAACGACATGTCAAGGGATGGCCACCCACCCTTCCCGCTTTTTTTCCTAGCCAGGAAGCCTCGTCTCGCCTCGCCTCTGTCCGCGTCTCGTGGACCTGACATCTCCGAGGCAGAAGAGCCTTCGAGCCTTCGAGCCTTCTAGCCTTCGAGCCTTCGCGCCTTCGCGCCATTCATGGATGGCTCGGTGCGGAGTGGTACTAGCAAGCCGCCAGCCTCAAACCTTGTTCGAGATCTACAGCCATCCATGGACGGCGCATGTGGGTGGCTTCAATCTTCTTCATGGACGGCTTCTCCGCGTTAGCGGCGGACGGCCCTTGGTCTTAACTCGGATAGTCATATTCCGGATACATGGCATGTCCGCCACAGAGGGACGATGGCGTTGCCGCTGCCTGATCCACTGCCTGCCGCTTCTCGGTCGTTGACCGGGAAATGTGTCGGCGCTATCGTGTGTTAGCCACTTCATCTGGTAATGGACGGAGCACTAGTATTTGTACGGTACATACTCCGTACATACATTGTACGGAGTACGGAGTATGTATGTATGCAGGAGACTCTGTCAGACAAACAAGCCATTACGGAGCAGTCCAGGTGTGGCTCATCCTAGCCTTTCGGTCAACAAGTCCCTCGAGACATTCCGACTTCCAATTACAGAAAATTGGTAATGAGTCTCTTTCAAAAGCACATCTTGTCTTACAGCTCTAGCTCTGTACGACTCCCTACTCCGTGCTCCGTTCTCCGTACTCCCCTACGCCGTGCTCCCATACACTGGCATGGGATGAACCGGCATTGGCGCCTGTCAGTTACATTAGGGGAAACGCATGCTGTATTTGGAGCGAGCTGCATCGCTGCTTGAATCTTGGTTTGCACCGGAGACCTTGCTTCCCTGCCCACTGGCGCATCCTTCTTCCCACACTCCAGGCTGCTGGAATCATGTCGACACTGGCCATTTTGCATGCCTGCATCTTGATCCGAGAAGGGGGCCCATCCCGTCTGGGGCATACGGAGTCGTGCTCCCTCCATGCTACCCAGGTATTTCCATGGCTGTGCGACCATGAACTACAATGCAGCAGTGCCTACTCCGTGCTCCGTACTCCGTATGTAATGTACATACATACTAGCATGCTAGATTGCTGTCACCCGCCCGTGGTTGTGGCACAACCAACGTGCAACCGCACACTCGGCGAACTGAAATAAGGTTTATCACATCAAACCAACACACACACTCTCTCTCTCATACGAGGATCCAGCACCTGTTGGGCCAAGGTCTCGGCTCCGCAATAGGCCGCCGTCCTTTGACAGGGCCGTGCTGTTGGCTGCTGCCACGAGAAGGCTCTCTCTTTTCTTGGTGGTGGTGGTTGTTGTTGTTGTTGTTGTTATTTTAGCCTTGTCATCTACTCCGTACGCGCGCCACTGACGCCTATACACACCTTCCATCTTGCACTCGCTATTCGCACTCGGCTGCTTGCGCGCATGATTGGACATTCTGGTCAGTTAGTCACGGTGGTCTGAGCCCACTATGGATGTCAAGGTGTTGGTTTTTCTTGCTGGCGTCTTCATCTCCTCCTGTTCTTGTGCCGTTGGCCCAGCCTGGAATGGCCAAAGCGTCTATTTCCGCCTCCATGAATGGGCTACCAGGTGACTGTGACCGAAAAGAATGGAGGCTGGCAAAGGAGACCAGGTCCTGTCAGGATGCGTCATGGGGGCCAAGCAGGCCTGGAACTCTGGACCTCCTCCCTTCTTCTCCTCCTCCTCCTCCTCCCTCTCCAGCTCCTGCTCCTCAGCCGCCGCTGCCAGGCCCCCCTTTCAAACCTTTCCAACAGCTCTGGACGAATGAAGACGGCCGTCAAAGGAGGCAAAGGCGGTTACAAATTGCTTATCAATAACAACCAAGGAGACTACAGGAAACAACTAAATACCTCGTCAGGAAGAAGATGGCTAATTCCGTTCATATCCTCGTCGCCGCCGCGCTGCACCGGCCCCGCCAGGTCTGCAGCCACACCCTCCCCCTGCCTGCTCCCAAGTTGCCCTGGCTCTTTTTTTAATACATTCTTTTTTTGTCGTTGCTTCATGACAGCATCCTGGTGTGGTTCCCTTGGTGCCAAGCGCCAACCAAGGAGAAAGAATGGGCAAAATAAATAGACTGGAGAAAAAAAAAAAAAAGGAAAGGAAAAAATAAAATAAAATAGTCTTTGATGTCGTTCACGCCGGATGCCAGGCCCGCCCGTGCCTATTAATGGTTACTCCAAGATTTTCCATTTTGGAGACATTGTCTCGGGAAGTATGCAAAAGGGGGACATTGTTTGAGATCGATGATGTAGAAGGAACAAGAAGCCAACCAAGACCCCGAAAAAAGACACAGGCAACTGGGAAAGAGAAATAATCAAGTCGAAGAAATATAAAAAAAAAACGACAAAAAAGGCAGGGCAAGGGAGCGACCAAGGCGGGTATTCAAAGTACAGAAAATTAAAACAGGAAAACCAAGAAGATGAGAGAACCTATTCGCAACACTTGCCCTGCCATGATCCAAAAAGTTGTTTCGTTATTTGCTCCTTGCCATCCATGATCCATGATCCATCCTCCCATCCGTCATCCATCCATCCCCTTGTTGATCCGCATCAGGGATGCAGTCCAGCACAAGCCAGGTCAAATCCCCCACACCGCCATCAATTTCATACAAAATTGCACACTTTCGTGTCCCTCTCACCAGATCCACGACCCCATTCAACCTCTTTGCGGGAAAGCCAATGCAAACAATACCCGTCCTTCCCCACTTGTGCTGCGAGTGATGTAGTTTCCCGGCGGTCGTGTTCCCATCCATCCCTCGCAAGGCCCTGGCAGGCCCAGAATACACCGTGTACCGCGTCGTCTTTGGGTGCACTCCGTCTTGCAGGTAGTTGAACTACTCTGTGCCAAATCAAACGAAAAAACACTTGTGCCAATTAGCCCGCGCCTGAAGCTTTGCTCATCCGAGTTTTATTAGTGTGCCCCGAGAAAGAATCAATCAAAAAACGACCAAGAGTAGGAAAAAAGTATATGGAAAAAAAAACCCCGAAAAATCCGAGCAAAAAAAAAAAGGGGGCGTGGTCCCCTTCTAAGAGTCTGTCTTTGCCCACCCCTTGTCGTCTTAGCTAATAAATTGCCCTTTCTCTCTTTCTCTCTCTTTCTCCCTCTTTCTCCCTCTCTGAACCTCTAAAGTGTGAGATGTCGTTGGTTGGTGTGGCTTTCAAACACCACATGCATGACAGGCCAAGATTGTGGGCGTGGCAACAAGTTGAAACCAAAAAAGGCACTTGCTTTTACTCGTATTGGCTAGCGCCGTTTCCGTTATAGTGATACTAGCCTACTATAGTAGTACCAGTAGGACGTACTATTCGCATTTCCGGCTTGGGTGGCTTTTTCAAAGAGCGCCAAGTCCGGTTGGCGGCACAATTGATGGGTAGAAGCCACCCGGACTGGGCCGGCCATCAAAACGTTCTCGATGATGATCGTCCGTCCGTGCCCCCCCGCTGAAAGGGCTGGGCAGCATGTTGAAGTCAAACTCGGGCTTGACTTTGCGTTCGTTGGTGGCGTGGTTCGGAAGGCTCGAGTGCAACGTGTCTGTGCCATTTCTGTGGCCAAACAAGTCCACCCTGTCGCTATGACTTTCATACGACGAGGACGACCCTGCTCCGCTAGCATAGTACTGATATGTCTTGTTGGAGGGTTTGTCGTCGCCCGAGGAGAAGATGCTCTCCGGAGACATTTCTTGGTGCCTGACGTTGTTGTAATTGGTGCCACGACCGTCGTACCCTGAGTTGTAGCCTCCGAGCCCAGGTCCCGTCATGCCAGAACCGTTGCCAAAATCTCCCATTGGGCCCATGGATCGGTATCCTCCGCTGCCAGCGGCACCGCCTGTGCCATTTCCTTGGCTGTTGCGTCGCTCGTTTTGATAGTGGCCCGGGGAGCGGCCGCGAACAATCATTTTTGCCGATTTCCGAAATGCAACCTTGACAAACTGGTCGCTGGCTTGCGTTCCGACGTCTGCCCATAACTCGACCACGAGGTGATAGTACTGTTGCGCCGCCCGTCTCTTGCCATTGTTCTGGGTTGCCTGCTTGAACTGGATACGCTCAAAGGTATGTTCGGTTGGTACCTGTTGGCCAACGTTGGTCTGACCGCCGAATCCGTCGGCATACAGACTCCGGGAGCTGGAAAGGCCTGAGCCATCCCCGTATATGCTAAGCGAAGGATTATGTGGCGTTGAGCTGGTCTTTGGCGCAATGAGAGTCTTGGACGGTTTGGATATTGGGCCTTTGTCTCTCTTTGGTGTGTGCTGGACAAGTTCAATGGCGTGCTGTTCATTGTCTGCCACTACGGCCGATATGCACATGGCAAACCCGTAGACTTGAAACGTTTGCGTCGTGCTCGTCCCGGTCATTGGTGTAGGTGTGAATTGTATCCCAGGGCCGGGATAACTAGGACTGAGGCTGAAGGAGCAAATGCACGCCAGATAGTTCCGCCTATAACACGTCCATTCCCGATCCGAGGACAGAAACGGCCCTTTGTCGATGACGCCCGAGATGTCTGGTTTGATGTTTGTCATATTCGGGTCCAAATACTGCAGAGTACCCATCATCTCCATGGGTAGGAGAGGAGGGACGTCATTTTGCCCGGGCCTGTGATTAAACTGATGCGACGAATCCATTCTTGTGACGGGAGGCGTGTAACCTGCCAATGGGTTCTGTGACCCAGTCAACTGTTGTCTTCTAGATCCGTGGAAGGAAGGGGACCGGTTAAATTGATCTGACACTCGTCTATATGGTGCGACTGAGTTGGGAAACTGGTCCCGGGAGTTATTGATGTGAGGGCCCAGATGCGGCAGGGTCGTAGTACGGTGGTTGTGAAGTTGGACATGTGCCATGCCCGTCGACGGAGTAGAGCTATAGGAATAGTTAGAGAAGTTGACAAGAAACAATCAAGTAAGTTTTTTTTCCCCTCTTCTTTCTTCTTTCCCCTTGTCTTTAGGCTTAGTTTGTTTTGGCTTTTGACTTTTTTGGCTCTTGGGGTCTTGAGCCTTGTTCATGTTGGATGGATGGATGGACGGATGGATGTTGGTTGGTGCCATGGTCCGGGCTACCTACTTTGTATTCAGACGCAGCCTGCCATCTGGAAAGATCGACCCACTGGCGGGATAGAAGCTGCTTGAGTCGTGCGTATAGCTGTTATTTGGGTGGAAGATGCCCAGAAGAGGTGACGCTTCGTGAGCATCTATCGCGAGCGACGACGGGCCGCTGTCTTGGTTGTATCTATCCATTGGTTAGCCTGGGGCGGGCGGTTCGACGATGCAGTAAGTTTGAGAAGTGCTCGAAATTGAGATTACGGCATGGGAGTTGACTACCACAAAAGATGCTGTCCTGCCTTTCCCATGCAAAACAATGTGTTCGAGTGCCACCAAACTTCTTGGTAATACTGCCAACGCCTAGGTTGCACGAGACAAGCCGATGGGGAAGAAACAGGCAGGCAAGGTAGATAGGTACTCGGGCGGCTCAAAACGCCTTGACCTATGTTGAACAACGACAAGAGGTTTATAAAGACCAACTCAAAGGACAGGAGGACCCACGACAAAAGTTTACACAAAGAGGACTCTTTTCCCTCTTCTTCTTCTTCTTCTTCTTCTTCCTCTCCTCTCTCTCTTCTTTTCTTCTTCCTTTTTCTTCTTCTTCTTCTTCTTCGTGATTGTGTGTGTATGTGTATGTGTATGTTTTATGATCAATATGTTTAATTGAGTTTAGTGAATTAAAAAAAATGGCAAGAAAAAGCTTCTCGTCCAAGTATCTTAATATCTGTTGACCATGCGAGCGCAAGCTCCCAGGGTATCGACAGACGTCGGGGAAGATTGGTGCTCGCAATGCGACCTAGCCAGGCCAGCCTATGAGACCAGAGCTAAAAGGGGACTTGAACAAATAAGAAAACAAGACCGTAATGAAGGAAACGGTGACACTCCCAGTGCTGCACTAGCTGCAACGAGAACAAGCTACCAATGAAAATGTGTACGCACCTCAACTCTCCCGTCGGGGGTTGTATATCGAGGTAGTCAAGTTCCGCACATGGCGGCGGCGAGGAGTTGTAATCGTTCTGTAAGCAAGCAAGACGTCAGTTCACGTTTCCGCTTCGCATGGTTGTCCACACCAAGATCTGTACAAGAAGACAGCACTGGCCAGCCACAACAGGACTTGTTTTGGGGGAGTGATCCAGGCGCCGTCACCGAGAGACCCGTGATATAGCCATCTGCCTTTCCGATTTGTTAGCCAGAAGGACCCCAGTATTCAAGGCAAGACATCAATGGCAGGCTGAGGGTGGCCGGGGGCCTCCAGTTCGGGATCCCTCTGCATGTTAGGTGGACGCGCATCAGGCAGGGTAATGCAGCTGGGTCCAGACACCGAGTACAGTACTTGTGAATACTCCCGTGCTCCCAGAGCTTCAGGCACAGTAGCCAGGCGTGCAGGACTTTGCAAGGATTATGCAGAGTTGTCGGAACAAGGACGCCACGCATCGCCCGGGGTGTGCTCCTCGACGTTACACGAACCCACCCGGGGTATGGAAGTGGATGTTGTTGTGGATGTGCTCGACGTGATTGCCTGCCGCCTTGTTCTGAATGACGGAAATTTTGCATCAACACGTCCATATCTTTCTCTGTCCATGTATCTCTCCGCATCTTGAATACTTGGCTCCGGAATATCAAAGACGGGGGCCGTGATTTGACCGAGAGGGAGCACGACTCTGTGCCCGGCCACCAGCCCAGACCACCACCACTTACCATCTGCAGGGGTCAACGGTGGGAGAGAGCATTCAACATATTGAACATACCTTCAAGGAGTGGATACACTCCATTGCGGACCAATTTCTGCAGTTGGGGCAGTTGGAGTTGGTGCACTCGGGAATGCCGCCAGGGAGTGCGAAATTTCTGGCTGCCTTTGGGCTCAGTCATGGCGTGCCCCTGGTGACGTGACAAGCCTCCATTTCTCTCCATTTCTCCATTTTTCGAAGAGACCGAATGAAAAGTCTCCGGCAAGTACCTGACGAGATCGGAGATAACTCTTCCTTACCTTGGAGGTTTGTGGATGCATTAGAAAGCTTATATGTGCCCGGGCCGATTTCGATCAAGTTGAAAGGAATACCGAGTAGAATGTCCGATACTATGATATACCAAACGACCTAGAGGATAGAAAATAGGCGTCAGCCAAACTTGTCCGTGCTGTAATATCAATTCGCTGCCTCAACACAGCATCCACATACAATCCGGAGCCTCGTACTACTATGATAACCAGGCCCCTAATAAAACAGGTTTAATGAATCGACGCGAGATGTTTAAATTTGCATCAAGAGATTGGCCGTGTGCCCCGGAAACTATCCATAGTCACCAAATTAACATGACAAGACGACGAGGCACTATGTGAGAGTATCGACTCTATCGATCGACTTACTAAAACTCCAACTGAAAACCAGGAATGGCAAGCAGCACGGGTTTTTTTGTTCTTCTCCCACCAGGAAGCCCGCTTGAAATGTTGTAAAGTGGTGTATTTTACAACGTATCACAACCAAGAACCCTGTTATCGTACAAATTGTTAGTATTGCGTTGTAAGATGTGCCAAGGCCTTGATAAACAAGGGCTATTATTGTCATTTGGGTGGTGCCATCTTCTTCGCCAAGAAGCCAAAAATGAAAAATAAAAAATAAGAAGAAGAGGAGAAAAACAGAGAGACAAAGGACAAAAATACTCGCAGCAACTCGGAAGGACATGCTTCGAATTTCTAATAACCTGACCCACCTGCTCGGGAGAAAATGCTGTTGCATCTAATTCAGACTGTGGATGTTATGAGGAGGCAAAGAGACTCAATCGCAAATCCAATTCGAATACTACGAGAGATAACTCAGTATCTCAATTCGCTAAACAGCACTCTCTTGTCAGCTGGTACCAAGCTGCGAATGACAGGGCAAAAGCAGGCACCGCGTAACAATGGCCCCTGTGTGTGTCCGGCCTTGGGCGAAGAACGGTTTCTGAGCCGCCGACTTCGCACCCTTGTGGCTGGTGTGTATCGCGTGGGAAGATGGGTTCGTACTCGTAATTTCAACTGACAAGAGATGGTAGATGTAGCACGACATCCAGAGAAAGGATGGATAATAAAAACAGGCTATCACCTCCCAGCACGCAGGCAGGTGAGTAATGGATGTTGAATAAGATGACGTCTGCAGAGAGATGTTTCAATGATGGCAAGCAGACATGAACAAGTTGAGAAAGCACGGCAAAGACGGAAAGACAAACAAACCAGACCCGTTGCGAGGTCTGGTCCCTTTTTGAGTAGAAGGCCGAAGGGTTGCTGAATCATACGAAAAGGATACGGGACATGGCCAAATAATAACCCTTGTTGGCGAATCCAACACACCTTTTTCTCCAAATTGAACAGGAAACCTGCGGAGCTAAGCAATAGTCAGGGGATTGGCTTTCCGCTTGCCACATTCAAGCGATGCGGATAGAGAGCCATGAAAAGCTGCAGGGGCATGGCCGTCTTGACGTGGCATTGGCGTGTCGGTCAACTCAATGTGAAATCCTTCAGAGCTGGTCAGTAATATTCATCATTCCCAGGCTGGCTCCCAATACTCAGAAGAGCGGACGAGGCCTCTCGAACCTCAAACCTCAAACAGGCGCCCCCGTGTGGCCGCCAAAGAGGCACGCCGGTAGATCAGTAGGACACTCCTCTCTTGCATCAGGCCCGTCCCAATGCAGATGTCACAGCGACTGACCTTCTCCTACATTTCAAGGAGGCGTCCATCATTGCCTGTCCACGGTTAGAACTCCTCTCGGCCGAGCTACAGAAGGTCATGCCTACCGACTGCTCGGTCCGGCCGCCTGTTTGCCATGGGCAGTATCCAATAGCATGGCGATGCTGCCACCCGACGGCCAAAAGCAGGATTCATTCTACGGTCCGTTATCTTGATAGGCCACAAGTTAGGCTTTGATGAAGAGGTGGCGGCGACACGGGTAGTTGCATGTCTGAGAGATGTCACCGCTTCTGTGACGAGCTCATCAGAAACACTACGACTGTGTTCGAACATACCTCACGCCTGGGGCTATGAAACGTGGTATGTTGGTCTCACAATTTCATGCTAGGTTTGTTTGGAAAAGAAAGTTGACTCTTTGCCTCGCAGGGCCTGCTTCCAAATCACCGTCGTGGCAGCAGAGCCAGATTCCCAGTTCCTGCCCGGGAAGGAGCGAATCCCCACGAACTCGATTGAATAAATACTTGCGGAAGGAGGCAAACACTGGACCACCCTTTGTGTTGCCAAAAAAAAAAAAGCACTTGACCTCAGATAACGAGAACAAACCCGAATTGCGATTAATGATAGAAGCCAGACTCAGCACCTATTATTTTGACGCTTTGCACCGAGCATTCGTCCCAATCCCGGGTTTTCGGGCCTTCCGCATGGCCACGCGACATGCACCCAGGGGGGAGTGTAGGGAGTGGCCATCAACTTGAGCTCCTGGTGATACGATAAAAGCAAGTCTCACGGCATGTCCATTCAAAGATGGCGGCATTATGTCCCAACATGTTAGTGTTAGTCCATGGGAGCCCAAGCGGATTCATGCCCCCTTCCCGGGCTAATGGTGTTTACAAGCATGTAGGAGACTTTGTCCAACAGCTTTCAAATCGGCTCGACTCTTCTTTGGCAAGATGCCTTCTTTCGAGAATGGCCTGGAATGGCTCCCGATATTGATTGACTGACTACGGAGTAGTCAAAGCTGCCAATCACGCCCGCCTTGACCTCGATCCAGCTCTTCACCTAGCTGCACCAATCGCCTGTATTGATAGCCGATTACTCCGCCCGTCCTCGCCGCCAGTGAGTTCAAAACTGCGCCGGGTATGGGAACAACCGTCTTGTATGGCGTGCCATCCTTCAGCTGCACCCCTCTCGTATCGGCTCAAGGAATATATCCGGGCAGCCCGACGCGCTTCCGGTGCCTGCCAGTGTAACTACTGGGCTTTTATAGTGACTAGTGTTGGTCCAGTATCCTGGTATCCTCTACATTTATGCGCCATCGAGATGAGTGAAATATCAGACGAGTAATGGTAGTTGCCTTGTGTCTTTTGACTGGGATCCCCGCACAATCCGTACATGAAATGGAAGATAACACAAAAGGCTGAGTAGGCTACGGAGAAGCGGAAAAAGAAACAGTACTACATCAAGTGTTGGGACCGCGCCAACAGTCACATGAAACAAAAATTGGCTGTTTGTCCAAAATTATAGCCTAAGCGATCAATTTTCATCAACGGGCCCGGACCATGCCCCAGGTTCTATGCCCCAGGCTAGAAAACTGGCTGGCTGGCCATTCACTATTGATATTCGACATCCCAGTACATCACCCGGGCACTCGAAGATGGTTCCGCACTTTGTATGGTCACACTCAGCAACGCCAGGTGACACTCGAGGGTGTGGTAATAGGGGCAAAAAGATCCTCAGAATCCCCCGTCTGCTTCAAGAACTGGGAGCAACCAATTTAGGATTGCAAATGTATAGAGATGAAAAAAAAACCATGCCAAAGCAGCTGAGACTTTGATATACCAACTGCATTACCAGTGGGGTGATCTCCTGACGGTTAGATACATGCTGTGGAGCAACGGAAAAGCGCTTTGCAGTTTATGATTGTCAGGGTCAACAGAAAAGATTGAAACTTTGATGGAGTAGCTCTAACTTATTGAGTAATGCTTTCAAGTGAATTGACGCGTCGTGTCGCCGGAATCTGCTTTTTCTCAATCCTGATCCGTATGTAAAGGGGGCCTTCCTAGAATTTACTGTCCTTATCTGCTAGGGAAAACAGGTTCAGCAGGACTTGGCTAACCTTTGGCAGATGCTCTTGCGTGCAAAATAGGCTACCGTTCCTTGAAAGCCTCTTGTGAGCCGTTCCGCGCAAATGAAATATTAGTCTCGACAAATAGGGGCCAACGTGGCCTGATCCCTACTTGTCTTCCGGTCCGCGTTTTTCGGCTGGATGAACCGTACAGGGGTAACACGAGGAAACAGGGATATATGCCTACAGCCAAGGCATATGCGTCTGTAACAGATTAACGAAACTATCGGATCGTCAGGCCTAAACTGCCGGCTCAGATTGGCTGGTGTTGAGGAAACGCAAACATTGTTCTATATGTCCTTTGCTTGGCCTAGGTTTCGAAAGAAAAGGCCTCGGGACACGTAGCAGGGGACTAAATACTGTAAAGGGGATGGAATGGTTTGTGATATTTTTCAAGACACTGTCAATGGCCTTCCGTCTGTCAGGTCACCTCCTGTCCACCCTCCAGAACAAAGGGCCAATTCCGCGAGACCGGTTGCGTCTTTTCTTTGCTGGTACTATTGAGAGATTGCATGAAGTAGACTCATATAAAACCGATGGGAAGGCAGCTCCGATATGCCCAGACCAGAAACCTCGGCCGCAAGCTTGAACTTCGCGACCCGATTGTCATGCATGAGAATCAGCAAGCATAGGTGTGACGGCCCAACTCTTATTTGTACAACACTCAGTTTCAGAGAATGCGCACGTACCAAGGACGCATTATTCCCCAAACGATCAGCTTCATTTTCGTTTGGGTTTCATAAATGGACACCCTGTTGGTTGATGCCAATGTTACTCCAATTGCTACTTTAGGATCCGCGGGCTTCCCGATCCGTTCGCTTCGTCTTTCTGAAAATGGACCTCAAAACGGACTAGGAGGATGATCAAAGACGGGAGAATGGAGCGGGGAGAATCATGTAATTCTCGATGGGAGTTGCTGCATCTCATACGCGACACTTGATCCCAGACAAGATTGTACCTAAGCGGCCGGAACTTGATCAAGGGGGAATTCTGCAATGTCGCCCGCCTTAGTAAACACTTTGTAAGAGGGCGTACCCTAGTATATGCGCCGTACTGTCACGAAATATTACAATCCTGGGTAGTCGGGCCTGCATGAATTACTAAGATCAGCTCTTGTAGATGGTCCAGGCAGACAAGTTTGGGGGTATTCTCCGGTGGGCACTCTGCCTAGCGTGCTCACGCATTTTCTGTATGTAGAGTCGAACTGAATTTCAACAACTCGGAATGCCACCCCCTTTGCCTGGTGGTAACACGGGGGACGAAACCCGGCCACGACAGAAGATGCTGTTTTCTCAATTTATTCCAACAAATGCGATGAATGGCCTGACTTTAATAAAGGGCCGATGCCCTTCCTGGCTGCCTTTTTGGTCACGTTGCCAAATATGTTGGCATTTGAGCAGGGGGTGATATCACGGCATGGGAGTTGGCCTCATTCGCCTTGTCGAGGTTTAGTCGGAAGTCGAATCCGGTTTCAACCCGTGGGATGAACGCGGCAGGATTCACATCCACGTATTATCTCGCATGGTGGAGGCGGTCTGGACAACTCCACACGGGCCGTTTTGAGGCCTTTGTCGAAGGATATTCGGGCCGGGTATGAAACGAAGAGGCGAGCACTAGTCAAGGGACATGAAGTTTGGCCGTGCGGGATGTTGGCAAACGACTGATTGAAGCTGGGCGGCCAGGATTAGAAAAAGGTGGAGCAGCTAGTAAAAATGGTGGCGAATCAACGCTGACCTTTGGCTGCCCGGCGGGGCTCCCACCTTTGCAGCCTGAAGCTTGAGGCGACCGTTGAGATCAAGGCAACGACGTCGATGACATTGAGTCACTGGCTTCGTTGACTACTGACCGTTTGCCAACCGAGTTTTTGAGCTTGGTACGCTTGCGCAACGGGAAGCTCTCGCTCGGGAATGCCTAAGAAACGAAATCGCATCAAGCCTTTCAAGCCATCCCTAGCGACGTCGACGACGAGTTCATCGTCGTCCTCTGGTTCTGGTGGTTGTGAGTCTCCTCCAGTATAGCCATAGCCCGAATGACGCTGATACTTACCGTCGGCCAGATAAAGCCTCCAAGAGCGTGAACGAACTTCTTGCAAATCTACGGCTCGCAGGTGCAGGACCGTCGTCTTCGCCATCTCTGCCGGCGACTTCGCCTAGCGTTCCACCTGCCATCAGGGAGATTCTTCAGATCCCCGAGACACCATCGCCTGCTCCACGGCGACCTCTTCGTCAAAGATTTGACAGCCATGGCCGCAGACTACCTGCCGGCCCAGCGCCACCTCGCAGCTGGCTGTTAGGAGGGCGCGAGGATGGCAATGTCTCAAACTCACTCTCCCGGTCGCTCCGCGTGAGTTATTCTGGCGTTGACAGATCCACACTGCCAGGGGCACCGCTACCGCAGCCGGGCAGTTTGATTGATCTCACTCTCAGGCGCCTGGCTGCAGACTGGGACATTCATCGCGTTTTTAATCAGTATCATCTATACTTTGTGCCTAGTCACCTCAAGCCAGCTCTTATTCGATATGTTGGCGTTGCGTCAGATAGTGGCGTATCGATCTCTGACTTGAGGGTAATTCTACAGCCGCCTGAGAATGTATTCAGCGACGAGGAGTTGGATGGTCAGTCTGGAGCAAACTCTGAAATTACCTGCTTGGACCTCTCAGCCTCGATTGGCAAGTCTTTGAAGCTGAAAGACGTAATCGATGTCCTCTTCAGCGTCGTCGAACCCAACGCTATTGATGAACCTCAAGATTCTTGGGAAACTGTCGATACCAGCCCGAGCCCTCCGCGCCTTTTGCTTCCCAACTTGACGCATCTTTCGCTGGCCCTGGATCCCAGAGGCCCTCGAGACGTCTCGTGGAAGCAACTTTTGTCATTGTCGTCGAAGCTGCCTTCAGTCACGCATTTGAGTCTGGCGTATTGGCCAGAGCCTTGCTTGACTCCGTGGGCTAAATTTTCTACTGTCTCGTCGCCTCAAGGCCGTAATATACCGTACGCCGGCACAAACTATTATTCTCATTCGCTAGATCATGACTGGAGCGAGGCACTTCTGGTGTTGAGAATGCTTAGCAAGAACTTTTACAAGTTGGAGTTTTTAGATCTCACTGGATGTGCCACGTGGTTCAAGGCGCTTCATTTGAAAGACGGCCATGATTACATCGATTGGTCTGGCTCTTGGGGCAAGCTGACGCTTTTGTGGCTTTACACGGGTTGGGCGCCCGGTATTGATGCGATGGCATCAGATCAAGCAGCATACACGTCAGCCATTGACACGGCAAAGTGCATTGAGAGACATATTGTCGCTATGAGGGCTGGCAAGGGGCGTTTCATCACTGTGGAGAGGGATAAGACAGAAGCTGAGAAATGACACGCTTGGATAGCCCATAGAGATTATATGTTGAGCGTCGGAATTGACCTGCGTGCATGGCTGGGTTCGCCGCAAGACTGTAAAGTAGCATCAAGGTGGTTAGCACTCCATAGCGCTTTTGAACTTGCCCGTCTCGTGAAGCGGTTCTCGTGGGATTTTCCCAATCCCCATCAGTTTTCTAATCCACGATAACTACTTTGACGTGGTTGATGACAGTTTATTGCCGATGGGCTATGGATAGAATAGTGTGGTTCTTGAACTGATTTTCAGTCGTGCCACGCACCATCTTCTCCGTATCCCTATCGACGCTGAAACAGACCGGAGCTTCTATAATCAATCAGTCACAAAAAAATAACATAAAAGCCGTACCTGCTCGTGGCTTCCTCCGGAAGCACGACTCTACCGGCACGCCTCCTCAACACAGCCCTCGTCACAAAAAAAACTGCTTTATTCATTGCTCAGCATATCCTCTTTAAATCTTGTATCCAGCCCTTGTGCTTTGGCGTCGATAAACTGCCCAAGACGAACCCAGTGTGAAGTCTCGGCGGTGGAATCGGTTGTGTATACTTGGAAGGGGTCAATATTCTCGCCAACAGTGCCGGGAAGAACAAAACTGGTGTTAGGTCGCGGCGATGATGCGCCTACACAGGGTATCACTCGGCCTCGAGGATAGAGACTCGGGGTCCATGGTGAAGCCCCAGACGCGAAAGTGAGGAGATGGAGCAATGTAAGCAGCAAAGAGCATCTACCATTGCCAAAAGTCCAGTTCTGACTGCGTCGTGGTTCTGTAGAAAGGAGACTTGTCTGCCTGTTCTTGCGCACATAGCAACTCTTTTGCCGGCACCAAGCTCCGAACTCACTTCATCCCGTCCGTACAAAGAAGACGAATCTTGAGCCATGATGTGTCGCTCTCGGCGGCAGGATACTCCTCCTCTGTCTCCTCCGCAGACTGCTTTATTCGCGCTACTGCTCCTCCCAGCGCCTCGCCCAGCGGAATCAGCTGGACTGGCGAAACTCCCACCAGTCCCACAGACATGGATCCCCTCAAGTACAAGTTTACAACATGGCAAAACTGACGACCAGCAATGCCAGCACGGCGGTTGTCAAATCGAGAACAACGACGAGCAGCGATGGGAATGGCTTCTGGGAGCTGTCTCCCAGGTCGTTGTTTTTCAAGACGGCAGGATGAGACGACCAAAGGCACGGAGTAGAGGGTAAAATCGGGTGCCAATGGGCACCCATAAGTAAGATGGGGAGTAATTTCATGGTACCCATTTCAGACCCTAGTCCCTCGTATGTAGTATATGATGGCTTATTAATATATCTTCCATGTCTCTGACAGGCACCCATTTGTACTTTATTTAAATCCCTGGGTTTTCCTTGGGTACCTGATTCTACCCACGGGTCCCTTACACCTTGGCACGGAATGTAGAGAGCCCGCTCGGCGTTGGTGGAAATAGAGGCCGCTGAGAAAGCGGACACCGGTGGCTAGTACAAACAAACATGAGGAGCTTGGCAGAAATGCCCGTCCAAGCTCCAAACCAAGGAGGCCTATTACTAATTAGGAACCCAACCCCGGCAGCCCGTGGTCAGGGACGGCGCGACCCACGCATAAACGGCGCGGCCACACTCGCCGCCCGTCTCTTCGGGCGCCGCCTTCTCTGCGCCTCGGACCCGGCCGCCCGGCTTCTCTCCGCGGCCTGACGCCGGGGCCCGGCACCGACGCCGAGGACAAACCGCGACTTGTGCGCAGACCACAGCCTCGAGCACCAGCAGAGCCGCAGCGGCATGCTTGGGTGACGGGCCTGAGGTTGGGGCGTGAGGACATGTCGTGACTCGTGAAACGGACAAGGAATTCATTGCCGTGGGCGACGGTCTGTGACTGCAGCCAAACTGCACGAGGTCGGCACGCGTTGCACCGAGCCCAAGTAATCGACTGGGTTGAAATTTTCTTCTGTGCCCATACTAGTACCTGTAAATCATATTTTCATTGTACGGCGCACGGAGTACTGTATTTTCTCGGCCAAGCAGCTTTTGCGACTTGTGGAGATTTGACTTTCCCGATTCGGCTTCGGCGTGAGTCACGAGCCGGCTGGACTTGGTGCGCCCAATGACCAGTGCCGGATTCTCAGGAGATGGCATCAGACTGTACCACATGTATGCCGAGCAGACTCTTGAGATGAAGGGTCGGCATCGCCATCTTGAGATTGGAAGCCGGGGTCCTGACGTCGCCTTTTCCGCTTTTTCAGCGTTTCATTCCAGGGATCGACGGACATCTGCCATCGGGACGAATGGCCCGCCGTCTGGTGAATGAGATTTACCAGCGACTTGCTTCTCCATATAAAGCCTCCATGGCATCTTGCCCTCGACGACTTACACTTGCATTCCGCAGCCACAGCCGCTTCATGAGCCCTCTGCTTTCCTTGCACATATTTCTTTGTACTTGCTTCATACACTCTGTGTGTCCTTGACGGCTGCGTTTCCATTTTTCATTTTTATTTTTATTTTATTTTTCCTTGGACCACAATGACGTCCATGGCGGCGGAATCCGCCACCACCATCCTCTGCACTGCCAAGCAGACGCGATTCCATATCGAGTCGCCCAACTACCGAGAGGTATTTCACAGCTCTCTTCAACTTGGCGTTGCGAGTGTTATTTATTGTCCGTCTGCTAACCCCCCTCCACAGCTCGACGTTCAAGGTCTGCACATCCTCGTCACATCAGGCGAGCAGGCTTCGTCCACTGCAAAGGCCAAGTCCAAGCGCTCCGATGGTCTTGAGATTTTGTCCAATGCAAAGCTCCTCCTGAAAGAAGGACAGAGATATGCACTCGTCGGCCGTAACGGGACTGGAAAGTCCAGTACGCTTCCATCCCTTCCGCCCTCTTTTTGCCGCCCAGTCGCCACTAACCATTCACCTTTCTGCGCAGCCTTGCTGAGAGCTATTGCGGACAAGCTCATTCCCGGCATCCCTGAAGGCACCAGGATTGCCATCTTGCAGCAGACGAAGCTGACGGACGATGATGGTGATGAAAATTCCCGCCAAGGCCGGAAAGCGGAAGCCAGTGTGCTCCAGGAGGTCATTGACCGGGCGACGGCGAGGGATACCATCGAGCAGGAGATTAAAGGTAAGACCTCACGATTTTTCTTCTTCTTAAAAGCCCCGTAAAGTGACCCTTTGCTAAAACCCCCCCAGCTCTTTCCGACGGTGTTGATGCCTCGGATCCATTCGGGCCTGTACGAGCCTTGCGGTCCCTTAAGCATCATCGTTTGCAGAAGCGCCTCTTTCGCATGGACAAGGAGGCCAGGCTGAGAAGTGGTGCTCGAGGAATGCAGGCCAGAAAGGCCCTGGTGGCGTTTGAAAAGGTCGTTGCCGATTCAGATGTCATGTACGTTTCATGAGATTTCCGCATGTGAACAAAGTCGGTGCATCTAACCTTGTGCTCAGGATCAACCAGTCAAGCGACGAAATCTCACCCGAAACACTGCAGGCAGAAACCCAGGAAGCCGCAGACATGCTCGCCGAGCTCCAGATCCAGGTCGAACCGTCGCGCATCGCACAAATCGAGACCAGGGCCAGAACCATCCTGACGGGCCTCGGATTCACCGAGGAGCGCATGGGCAAGCCCATCTCCAGCATGTCTGGAGGCTGGCACATGCGAGCAGCTCTGGCAACGGCCCTGCTGCAAGACGCCGACATACTGATCCTCGACGAGCCGACCAACTTCCTCGACTTGCTGGGCATCGTGTGGCTGCAGCGGCACCTGCAGCATCTCGCGGAAGGGGACCGGCCGCCTACCGTCATCATGGTATCGCACGACCGTGACTTCATCTCCGTCTGCACTGACCTGATGATCCTCAAGGAGAAGCAGCTGACCTATTTCCACGGCGACCTGCCGACGTACGAAGCCTCCCAGGCGGAGCGCAAGCTGTGGCTCAAGAAGATGAAGGCGGCGCAGGCCAAGCAGCGAGCGCACATGGAAAAGACGATTGCGCAAAACATCAAGGCCGGCAAGGCCAACGACGACCAGAACAAGATCCGCCAGGCCAAGTCGCGCCAGAAGAAGCTCGACGACCGCATGGGCCTGCAGGTCAGCGCCAAGGGCCACCGCTTCAAGCTCAACCGCGACATGGTGGGATACTTCCACACGGCGCGCGAGGACATCGACGTGCCCCCCGAGGAGCGTCCCGTCGTCATCGCCCTCCCGGAGCCTCCGGACCTGCGGTTCCCCGGCTCCCTCCTGTCCCTGGACAACGCCTCGTACCGCTACGGCCCGCGGCTGCCCCTGGTCGTCGACGGCGCCAGCCTCACCGTCGGCATGGGCGACCGCATCGGCATCCTCGGCCTCAACGGCTGCGGCAAAACCACCCTCGTCAGGATGCTCGTCGACGAGGCGCGCCCGACGGCCGGCAGCGTCACCACCCACCCGCGCCTCAAGCTGGGCTACTACTCGCAGCATGCTGTCGAGGCCATCAAGGCCGTGGGCAGGGCGGATCCCGCCCTGACGGCCCTGGGGCTCCTCACCCGCGAGGTCGACGGCCAGATGGGCGAGGGTGAGATTCGCGGCCTGCTGGGCGAGCTGGGCCTCCCCGGCCGCGTCGCCTCCGACACGCCCCTGTGTAAACTGTCGGGAGGGCAGCTGGTGAGGTGCGAGCTTGCCCGCCTGTTCTGGAGGCGGCCGCACTGCTTGATCCTCGACGAGGTCACCACCCATCTGGACTATGAGACGGTGACGGCGCTGCGGGTCGCGCTGGATGGCTGGGACGGCGCCGTCGTGCTGGTGAGTCACGATAGATGGTTTGTGAGGGGGGTCGTGGAGGGTAATCTGGATGACGACGGGGATGATGGCGAGCAGAGCGACGAGGAGGGCGAGGCGGCGCCGCGGAGGAGGATCGTGTACAGGTTGAAGGGGGGCAGCATGACGCCGCTGGAGGGTGGTGTTGAGGAATTTGAGAAGTCGATGGAGAAGAGGGTGAATAAACTAACTGTGCAGTGAGGAGCTGGGCTGGGCAATTTTTTATTTTTTTTGTAGATGCTGCATCGTTGTTGGGGGTAGAACAATGAGCAATAGTGACTTGGGATGCAAAATGCCTTGTATCGCGAATATTGCTGTTTTTAATTTCACAATGACATTCTCGCATATTGGTTAATGACGGAAGCAAAATGCACATCATTTGACTCTTGACTATACTACTCTCGCAAGCTGGCTAACAACGTGAAGCAAAATACCGCTCCATCCACAAACAATCAATCATACGCGAATCCCCTCCAGGCATCGCAACTCGTTCGTCTATATTCCGTATGCCGTACCCCTGCCATCTACAAGACAAACAGCATCAAGCGCGAGCCCCTTCGTCAACCAAGACCCGAAGCAATTCTCTACTCGCCCTCGCCACGCTCATCCCCCCGCCCCTCGCAACCTGCACAATCGTCCCGTCGACGCAAAACACCCTCCATCTCTCGTCGTCCTCGCCACTGACGATCCTCACCTCCCCAACCTCTTCGTACCGCACCCTCTCGCCATCATCCCACTTCACGTCCACGTGCTTGCCCCCGTCGTACGCCTTCATCATCGCCTCCATGGCCCTGTCGCCACCGACCGCCCCAAAATGCACCAGGTGCAGCTTTCCGTCCAGCGGCCTCGAGGCGGGCGAAATCGTGAAATTTCTCTCCAGATTCGACACCATCGACACCAATATGTACCCGTGGGTCTCGTGCGCATCTCTCTCAAACGTGTCCTCGGACGCGGCGGCCGAGGAGGGAGGCCGCACGTCCAGAGCGGCCTTGTACGGGTGGGACAGCTTCAGCAGCTCCTGCGCGACCATGCCGAACCGTTTTGCCCCGTGCGCGCGGTACGCCGGCGTGTCGCTCTCGTAGACGATGCTCGCGTGGAAACCGTGGCTCGCGACGATGGCGCCGTAGAGCGAGGAGACTTGCCGCCGGTGCGGGAGCTGCAGGGCGGCCTGGCTGCCGTCGGCGTGGGCGACCATGTGCGAGCCCGGCGTGAACTTGGCCTCGAACACGGGCAGATTCGCCGCCGCGCCGAGGAAGAGCGTGCGGAGGGCGAGGACGAGCGGCGTCGGCCCAGGCGT
This sequence comes from Metarhizium brunneum, assembly GCF_013426205.1. Classification (NCBI taxonomy): domain Eukaryota; kingdom Fungi; phylum Ascomycota; class Sordariomycetes; order Hypocreales; family Clavicipitaceae; genus Metarhizium; species Metarhizium brunneum. Next base: position 7,509,190 of record NC_089422.1, on the reverse strand, counting down.
GGTTGCGCATGGCTTGTGCAGGGAGTGAAAAAGGGCATTTCCTGTTCCGAGCGGGAGCAGCGCCATCAGCGGCAGCGGCGCGTCGGGGACGGGCTCGCGGCCATTCAGGAGGTCGGCAACGCCTCCGTCGCCGCTGAGCAGGATGATGGTTCTGGCGGCGGATGGTGGCCCGTCGATGGTCTTGGCGTATTGCCGGACGCTTTGGGCATCTTGCGTGACGACGAGGTTGTACTGCTCGACGACGGGGTGCGATGACGCGGATTGGAGGAGCGGCTGCAGCGCGGCCTGCCAGAACGATTGCGCGCGGCCTGTGCCGGACTTTGTGGAAACAATAACGTCGACTTTGTTGCTGGGCGTGGGTTGCAAGTGAGGCGGAATGCCGTTGATGAGATGGCCATGACGAAGCTCTGCTGGTATCGCGTCGGTCTGGAGGAGGTCGAGCTGGAAGGGGTGTGACTGGGCATCAGCGTCCTCTCTCAGAACGTAAACAATGTAATTTGGCCGTTGGGCAGTGGAAAAGTCTATGGTGAAGACAATCTCGTGAGTTGACACGCTTTCCTCGGCGTCATCGAGGTCTCTCCACGAGAGAGTCGCATCTGTGACTTGGAGGCTGCGGACTGACTTGGGAGTCGGATGCCCCGCGTTGAGAGACATGATGGCGGGGCTGCAGTCGCAAGTGAGAAAAACGCCGCGAGGTCACATGGACAGATGGAAATGATGGCAAGCACGCAGATGATGGTGTAGATGGATTGATATGTGGTACAAGATAGGCACCCAAGTTGGCGAATATTCCCTCCAACCTCCAACACGCTGGATGTTTGTGGTAAGCACCAGGTGCAAGCACGTCAACAGCCCCAGTGTGGAGAGGGGGGGGCGCGGTGATCCCCGACTTCAGAACTGGGCCTTTGGATAATCCGCTAACCATCACGATGCTCTGCTTGTTGACTTTGCCAAGGCCATGTTCGATCCCACTTCATATACAATACACGGTCATGGCATCGACAATTCAACCCTTGGCTCTTGTCATGGGGCCCCAATACTTGTGAGGGTTGACCTGGTACCTCATGTACCGAGTGCCTTTCTGACGACCAAGCTGTATCAAAGCGTCATCAAATACGAGCGTCTTTCGCAACTCTTCTTCAGTCAGCGGCTCTTTCTTTTCCCCGGCATTGTCCTCTGCTTCAGTCCTTTCTAGCACCTTCTCGTCCTTTTGCTGTTGCTGTTGCTGTTCGGTGCCTTCCATCTTGATGTCGATGCTCTCCGGCCCTTGGCTACCGTCCGACTTCGCATTTTCGTGCCCAACAATTCCAGCGTCATAGAGAATCTTCCATCCAGGCATGGACTCCTTGAATTTGGACACTTTTACTGGTGACTTTTGCCTGATCCACTCTGTCAAAACCCACCAAATAGTTGACCATGGCGCGTCAGTCTTGATGCTGCCTGGGCGGCAGTGGCTTCTACCCGCTTGATAGCCCAGATGCATGAGTGCGCCTCGAAACATGTCATCAGTCGGGGTGGAACACGATAAAATGCTCGAGACCTTTCCAGGGATAAAGAAGAATGGCGTGTGGTCAACGACCGCAGCTTCTGCGTCTTTAGGGTCGACATCCGTGGGCAGTTCAGGTCCCGGTATGTATTCCTCCAAGGCAGTCCGCAACATACCCTCCAAACGAGACAATGTTCCATATGTCTCCGGGGATGCCTTGGGTATTTCGTCGAGCATACGGTGAATAAAGTCCTGGTTATGGATCCTACCGCCATACATGGGTCCGCTGACATGCATCTTGAAGCCGCAATGCTGGCAAAGGCGATCAGTACTCGGGCCTTGAGCCATTGTGTGCTTGTAGAAGGATCCGATTCCCTTTTTATTGGGGAATGGCCGGCTCTTGAGGATTGGTTGCGTCTCCCAAGAACCGCAGCCTTGGTCGCAACTATACACCAACATCGTTTTCGCTCCCAAAAACTTGACCGCCGACGGTGATTTCGTGACTCTGATAAAGACCTTTGTATAGAAATCAATCGATAGCGACAACATGGGCTCAATTGCGATACCGTATCGCGCTCCAGAAGTTGCGACGGCGTTCAGGATAAGGCGCAAGGCTGCCTCGTGGGAGTGCATTCCTTTGACAGGGACACCGCCATACAAGGAAAAGGTTTTTTCGCAATAGCTGTGGCCGGCCCAGACGGCACTGTCTGTACAGGTGATGACAAGCAGGCCACCATCATCACGAACAGACTGGACAGCGGCGTCAAAAAACGGAGCAGCTGTTCCATACGGGTCGAGGTCGATAACATCAAACTTGTGTGATTTGCTAGGGTTGCCGCGTTTATCTCTTCTCGAAAGATCCGACGCAATAGACCGGTACATGAGGGCTAGGGCGTCATCATTAGTGACGGTAAATTTACCCGCTACACCATTGTGGTCGGCATTGACTGCTATTGATTCCGCAGCGGAGGCAGACAGGTCATTGGCGGTAACAGATGTAACAAAAGGAATTTCCAGGGCATATCTCAAAGCTCTCAAGCCCGATGCTGATAAGGCGTCAAGGATCTTGAATGAAGGCTTGTATGTGTGGCCATTTTCCGCCTTTTCTTTCTCTAGTTGCTGCTGCTCCGTGGCTTGTGTGGTTGCTTCTTCGTTGTCTTGTTCTATCTCATCTCGCTTTCGCTTCTTGCCTTGTTTTACATTTTTTGAGTTGAAAGCTTCAACTCGCTTCTCCAATAGCATCTCCCCATACACCTTGACTACCAGCGTCGACAAGTCGCGATTGTACTGCTGTATTGGATTGTAGAAGACTTGCTGTTCCTCAGTCGTGTCTTGGCCGGCTTTCGTTTCATGGGGAACCAGAATCGTAGCTTTTCCCTCTGTGATGGTCTTGAACTGCTTACCGTCCCGCTCAATGATGTGCACTGGGGGCGCTTCGTCCGCCATCATTCGTGAGGTCGACGATATTGTCCTGGAAAGCAAAGGTGGAAGCAGGTGACGCAATCGTGTGAGCGTTGTGCGATAGGCAGATGTAGGCGCCCCCAGTCTATGGCTGATATTGGCGCGAAAGATGAAACCGAGACGCCGCATGCAAGCAGGCTGTTTGAATTGGGCGCAGCAAATATTGGCAGAATCACTGGTTGAAGCTATTCTCAGCCACTATGACCAAATTTTTGGAATTCTGCCGTTGTCAGAATCTGAGCGGTGAGAAGAAACTTGCTTTGAGCTTCTCTGTCTGTCACCCCCACCAGCTGTTCGTTCCAGAACCCCCCCACCTACAGCCAAGAACGCTAACATCCCATTTGATGCTGCAAAGTTGTTCACTTCATCCATGTCTTACCAGTGTACTCCGTACAGGCTACTATATCATGTCTTCATACCGATGCAGCGAGCCACTTCTTCGTACCTGTTTATGGTTAAATAGACTTTGATGCCTGAATTTGCAATAGAATCAGCCTAGCCATGGCCACCTCTTGCGCGATCCTGACTCCTGAGGCAGCGCTCAATGTTACAGACCGCACCTTCCCACACTCGAATACCATTCGAATTCAATGGCTTTCAGGAAGGCACGAAGTCGGCTATCTGGGAAGGAGGGCACTGGGCTCATTGGATTTTATTTTACGCCCGTACTCGAGTATAAACTGATCAGTCGTCTCGAGTTTGAATCCCAACATCAGCAGTCCATTCGTTCCATATTCCAGGTCTCGGAATATTGTTATCCTATAGTGTCATCTTTATGTCCCTGTATTCAAGATACCCATTGTGGCATTCACCTTAGACGATTACACCCGCAAAATGGCCAGCAAAGTCAAACCTGGCGTCACGTCCACGGGCATCATCCCTGTTATTCCTCCAATTCCCCTTTCTGTTCCAGCTCAAGGTAGTAGAGGTAGTAATCCTCGTAAGGATCCTTCCGAGGGCAAAAACAGAGAGAGCGTACCAACAAAGCTCGATCATTCTCTCCCCATTACTCACGACCCAAACGCTCATCAAAAGATTGTTCGTCACCGGTTTCTTTCCTCCGCAGAGTGGACAGTCATTGCCAACGGCATTGGCGGACTAAAAGATGGCGAAAGCCACCAGCCGACCCATCCTACACATTGGCTATGGCCATCACTTGGCATGCCTCGAGGGCTGTATCGCGAGGTTGTTGCGCACAAATATCGGTTTTATCTCCTATTCCACTTCACCAGTGTTCTCCGATGGATGCTCATGGTCGTTCAGCTTCTGATTGGGGCGGCCCTGACGGCTCTGGGTGCCATGTCCCTGGTAAATGGAACGCCCATCACAATTCTCGCCGCTGTCAACACTGCGATGGCTGGGTTTCTTGCACTTCTGCACAACAGTGGTCTTCCAGATCGATACCGGAACGACATGGCAGAGTTTGAAGAAATCGAAGATCACATCAAGGAAGTATTAAACTCAAGCATCGTTCCCGCCGGTCAGACTGCTGAACAAGTTCTTGCTGAATTCTTTGACCGGTACCGTGAAGCCAAGTCGACAGTTGCAGTGAACATGCCCGCGAATTATGCCTCAAAACAAATGCTTTCGCCCGAAAAGCAGATCAACAAGGGAAGCTTTAATCCAGGACCGGGAACGGGACCAGTTCCAGCGAATAGAAACGTCAAAGGGTCCTATGCTAATGTCCACTCTGGCACGGATAACGGCGCCCAGGCATAATTTTTTATCAAGATTGACGCAAGTTTGCCACGTCTTTCCAATGTTCCTCTCGTCACATCCCTGCAAGGCGATAGCACTAACGGCATCGAAAAGACCATCAAACCATCTCTCTTCTCCGACGTCGAGTTTGCTGTTGTATTTGCTGGGTGAATGGTGATCCCTTTGCACCAGATCGCCGTGTAATCCCATAAGGTTGATAGATTGCCTCGATGATAATACCCGTACGGCGCATGAAAAAGCCAGCGAAAACGAGGTAGTCAGCCAAGACGGAGGGACACGACTTTGCGGCATAATCTTAATCCTCTTTTGTACTCCGCCCATGCCCGTGTACTCTGTCGCAAGGGTATCCACGGCGGGACTGTTAATCTGTTTATTAAAAAAATTCTGCGACACAATTTGCATGAGAAAAGCGGCATGGCGAGGGATTTGCAGACACAGTGGCTGATTCCGCCCATTGTTGGCAGGAGTTCGACTGATCTGCCTTCTCCCGTGACCAGGGGTTTGTCAAGAACCAGCAAGGATCTGCCTCAACCAGTCCTCGTCCCACACCCACATGCTATCCACCTAGGTACCTGGTCGGTTTCATGTATTTGGTTTGCTGTTTGTCTGGCCACAGTTGGCTCATCCGTCCACGACAAGGTGTACAAGCTGTACTTTGTAACTTACTTGGAGAGGAATGAAGGAGGAGGGCCCTCGCTCATCAATTTCAAACTTGTCTGTTTAAAAGGGATAGCTAATCCCGCATGCACCAGCCGTCTATCTATCTCTCCTACTAGCTACTACCTAGTTGTAGTCAAAAAACCAGCGTTGCGTTGTTCAACAGAGCACGCCCAGGCCAGTCTGTTCCCGCGGCCTCATGTCATGACGAGCTGTTTGTGGCCTTGTCCTCGTCACTATGTATTTGATTCAGTCATAGGTTCCTTTTCTTCCTTCGGCTTCATCTGAGTTTGCAGCTCGGCGCTGCTTTTTTCTGGAACCACCATGTTGCTTTCCAAAGGCATGCCGGTGCTCCAGGTGAGACTGAGCTACCTTCTATTGACTGCAGTAACTGTTGGTTTCCTATTTCATGCCACGACACTTCATCAACAAGGGCAGACCTTTACGGTTGATCTGCCGGACTCGACCCCAGTTGGGGATCTTTTGCCAGAGGAAGAATACTTCGAGAGGCTCATTGACCGCTATGTACTTACCAACTTGACGAAATGGCAAGCTTGGAGAGTGCAAACCTCTGACAAGCCCTTGACCATTGGTTCAATTACCGATGTACACACAGACTTTCAGTCAAACCGGGATGCTCCGAAAGTCATCGATGTCAGCAACCCTAGCCCTACCGATTTGCACGCGTCAAAGGGGTTGGAGCTTGCAACTTATACCGACGAGGCACATGATAGACTATACGCATCACCGCTCATGTTCGGCGTATCCACTACGTATAAACGAATCACTGAAAAAGATTGGGCTATCCTACGAGCATGGAAACGTTGGTTGACCAAAGGCGACGGAACCAGCAACGGCGCCACTCTAGTTCTCATGCTTGACAATGCCACCGAGGAACAACTTGATGAGATTGACAAGGAGCTTGAAGAAACGGGTATTGATGTATACACAACTTCCACCTCTGAGGCCACATCTAAAAGCCGGAGATATTACGAATTGATTCGGGTCATGAAATCATATGGTGCCACCATCGCCGCAAGTGGCCAAGAGAAGCATTGGTTCGCAGTCATAGAGGACACTGTCTTTTTCCCGAGCCTATCCTACCTCAAAGAACGACTTTCAACTTTCGATTTCAGCAAGCAGTTGTATCTCGGTATCCCTAGTGAAAAGATGCTCTGGCATCAAGACGGCGGATCTGCCACAACATACGGTGGAGGGGCGATATTCTTGACCAAGGACGCCGTATCTTTGATTCCCAAGCTACCTTGCTTGAGAATCGACGCAGCCGCTAAGCCCTCCTTTCATGGACAGAGATGGGATGCGATGTTGAGGCGGTGTCTTGAGAAGCAGGCAGGCGTTGACATGCATGTCATTCCAGCACTCCACCCACCGCATGATAGTCATGAAGCCCGTGTCGAGAGCCACGAAACTGGCACACGACCGCTGTTGCTACACGACTATGCATACCCACACCACCTCGATGTGGGCATGGCACACTTGGTGACTGACGCGTGTGGTGAGGCATGCTTCATGCACCAATATTTATTCCACGACAACTGGGTCATCACCAACGGCGTGTCGATAAGCCACCACCCTGATGGACTCGGTCACCGCCACCGCCACAAGGCCTTGGTGAAAGAAATGTTTAAAGATACCCGGAAGACTGCTATTTCCGATCAAATAGTCATTGACGAAGACGAGGTTGAGAGAAGGTCATTGAACTTGACAGGGCAGCGGAGAGACATATGGGGGCTATTGGATTCAGTAAAGGCTTCCGACGGAACAGTATGGCAAGCTTATATGAAGAGGGGAGTGAGGTCCACGAAGGCGGACAAGGAAGAGTCGGACGGACTCAGGGAACTTGATTCCGTTATTGTCTTGATTTGGGAAAAGAAACAGCGTTAGCTACTTGTTTGGTTACCACTGGCGTTTTGGACAGGAGTTGGTAGCAGCTGGCCTGAGAATGGTTTTTTTTTTTTTTGCCTCTTCAAATTGTTCTTGAGAGATTCCGAGGGTCCAGGCCATCTGCTGTATACACCATATACCAATTACAACATCTTCTTGTTCTTCTTAATGTGGTTCCCCTCCGCGGCCGTCAACCCGTAGTACATCTCGCCGGCGGCATCACCAAACTCATGGTCCCCCAGCACTCCTTGTCCTCGGCCAAGGCCAGCATGGACGTGTTGGTAGCCGTGGTAATGACGGCGTAAAGGCGCAGTCCATGACCTCGTCCGCATACCCATTGATTGCCCCGGTACGCCTCGTCGACGACGACTCCGGCGTCGCCGCCGCGGACTTTGCCGGCATCCCTCCCCCAGCAGCTCAATGACCCTGTCGGCGTGCTCGCTTGTGAGCGCCCAGCAGTGAGCACCATGGTCACCCTCCCCGGCCCGCTGGCGACCAGCACCGCACCATCATCATCAGGTCCATCTGGCACGGCCGCGGAGTCTCGCTGCGGCGGCAATCAGCTCCTCTGACCGCGACACGGAAGGCGGTCAAAATGGCCATAGTGCCTAGGCGCATCGCGCGGCTCGATGGTGCGCAGCGCAAGGGGCAGCGTCCGCGACTCCATGCGCTCGTAGAGGTGCTGCGCCTGCATTGTTTCAGAAGGCTATGTTGTACATACATACATAGGCTTCTCTGCGGGATCTGGACGCTCGTCTTGCGGCCGGGACGCAGGGATGTTTCTTGCGTCCGTGTCGGGTCTCGGGTGGGATGTTCCCATTGACCAAGCGCTTTAAAGATAAAAATACCCCGGGAGCTTGTTGGCGATTGTGTCAGAATTCATGCGCTAACACGAGTCTGCAATTCTCCGTTGGTTTCAGACGGAGGGTGGGGGATGCGCAAGCCTGCTCGGTAAGCGGGATATTGGGATGTAACTGGGGTGCCGGCATGGAAGTCGGGGTACTCTGTCGTAGGGACAGGATTTTCCCTTCTTTTCTTTTCAATCCCATCATCATATGGCGTGAGCGGTATTGCGTCTGTGTTTCAAGTGTACATGTGCTCCGTGTGGTGACGCGGACGCTGTTGAAGTAACTGCCTGAATAGGCAATAGCCACGACGGCACTGCGTCTGATTGGCTGGTTTGTGAGTCACTGAGTCGGCTGTGTGCAAGTCATTTGCGCATGAATGATTGTCATGTACAACGGAGGCTAGCTGGAGGATGGGGCGTCGATGGACGGATTTTCGCAGACTTTCTTGAGTCTGTAAAAGATGTCATTCGGAATTCCGACAACGAAGGCCCGTGTGTGGTGCAAGATGGGCTTGATGCTGAGGGGACGACAAGACATGCCATGGCTGGCGTTGATCATGAAATAATGAATTAATATTACAAATTAGCCAAGACTTTTTCTAAAGCGTAATCAGATAATTACGGCCCCTTTTACTCGTCACGCGACAACCTCGGAATCCAAATACCCCCGTCCGCGCTTTAAACACTTGCCATCTGCATCTGCATCACCATCACCACCCTCCCTCCAGGTAAACAGCCACATAATCAACCTCCATGCTCGCGCCATCGCCATCAAGAGTGTCGGACGTGGGCGTCGTGATGCCCGAGACACCGTTGGGAAACCCGCCGCCAACAGCAACATTCAACAGGATCATCTTGCTATTCGCGGCCATGGCGTGCCACGCACCGGCATCGCGCACATCGTCCTCCCACAGCGTCCACTGCAGATGCTCATCCACGTACCAGCGCATCGACTCCTCGTCGTCGCCCGACCGGTCCACCTCCCACGCAATCGTGTGCCAGACCCCCCGCTCAAAAGGTTCGGTGATGTGGCCAAGGCCATTGGGCTCGTTGCACACGCCGCCCGGGTTCGTGCCGCAGTGGGCGACGTGCCAGATCTTACGGAGGCCGTTGACGCTCTCGAGAATGTCAATCTCCCCCACGGCCGGCCAGTTCTGGTAGTTGCCGCGGTACTCGGAGCCCAGGGTCCAGAACGCGGGCCAGATGCCGAGCGACCTGCCCTCGGGGTTGTCGCCCAGCTTGATCCGGGCCTCGACGCGGAGGCGCTCGCCGCGCGCGCAGGCAAAGTCCCAGTCGGCCGTGGTCTCGATGCGCGACGAGGTCCACGAGTTGCCGTGGCCGCGGACGGGCGTGATCTTGAGCGTGCCGTCGGCCGTGATGCGGATGTTCTGCCAGTCGTCCGTGTACGTCTCGATCTCGCCGGTGCCCCATTGCGCGGGCCCCCCGTCGTACCGCGTGCCCAGGTCGATGGTCCATCTCGACGCGTCGGGCAGCGAGTCCTCGTCCCCGTCGAAGTCGTCGTAGAAGATGCAGTTCGAGAATCCCGCGGGGGTGTTGGGGGCGGCTTTGGCGACGCGGCCGTGTGGCGCCTGGCCCGCGCTCAAGACGAGCTGTGCGAATATCGCCATGACAGAAGCGGCGTGGCCCAACATGACGACCAATGTGTGTGAAGAAGCGTGGAAAAGAGCGACTAGGTGAACACGTGTACAAATTCAAACAAAAAGGCGTTGATGGCGGAATACACCAGGGCCAGCGGCCGGGTGTTCAAATACTTTGTAGTTGCGCCGTGGGAGACTTTGGAATGCCAGGTTCAAGTCCATGACAATCAAGTATTCCAACAACACCAACAACATCGCCGTTATGCGTCCATTCCGTCTGGCCCCCTTCCATCACCATGCCATCCAACCTTATTTCCATCCAAGCATAGCCAGCCGAGACTCCGATTAGCCACAAGGGCTCCGAATTGGCCAAAAACATGGCGCCCGGGCGGTATGGGCTTGTCTTGTCTTGCTGGCTCGCTGTCAAGCTTGTCCCCGTCCGCACATGGGATGTACTAGTAGTAGTAAACTCGCAATGGTCCGTCTGATTGGTCCGCTGGCAGTCCGTTGATGATATTAGTGCGAGACATGGCGGGAGACGACGATGCGCCTTGCATGTCCGTCCGAGGATTGGCGTGTCTGAGGTGCTGAAATGTCATGTGCAAGCCTTCAATGTCGGACGCTGTTGCTGTGACACCTGCAACCAGACGCAAATTGTGATGATTCACCTGCGAACTCGAATTCAGCCTCATACGCGTGACTCTGTACAACCGCATCCACAAGTCTCCCCTGTTGCCAAAGAGACAAATCTCTCGTGGGACTCACATGCGTAATTTTGCCTTGTACAACATGCAGAGAGAAGCCTCTCGAGTCTCTGGTCAAGATTCCTCCGCCATGTCGTGATCCGGGTGAATCAGCTTTCCGAGACACAGTTCAACAAAAGAGTAGTTATTGCAGTCGGTGGGGGACGGCTCACCTGAGTAATATCCCGGGTATCGAATACAAATTGCCCATGTTGAATTAGAGCCCCATTGTGCCGACAAGGTCCATCATCTCTCGAAATCCTAGCCACGATGGATACGACGCAGGGATATCAACAGATTGCCGAATGAATTCTCCGGTGTGAACAAGCACGAGCACAATGGCAAACAGCAAAAGTCAAATGACATATTTCATATTCTTACATCAACATCATGTACAACATGTTTCCTATGAACCCGTCTTCTCTGGTTCCGGAGAGCTCCTTCCAGACTTTTGTCCCGCACTGCGCAAAACCCGTCCGCTGCCTTCGGTAGAAGACCCCTCAGTGGAAATGGTGGCCTCCTTTGTCAGGGGCGACGGTGCTTCTGGCGTGACTGAACGGGAATCTGTTCCGGACCGTTTCGACTTGGACATGGAAATAGACGATTGCTTCTTCCGGCGCTTTTCTGACGCAGAGCTGGGACGGCGGCCGAGCTGGCCATCGTCCAAGTCCAATGTGGGTGTTTGACTTCGGGACGAGCTTGTTGACGGACGGCGTACGCTGCCGCCGCGGTTCCTTCGCACTTTCTCGCTGCTGGAGTGGCGGTGCAGAGTCTTGTGTGACTGAGGTTTGCGCTGGGGAGTTTGCCTCCATGGCAGCCACCACAACCAACCGTATGTCTGCTTGGCCAGGCTGCGATCATGTTCCTTGACCTTTTTCCGTAACAGTGCGCGTCGCTCGTTTTCTCTCTCCCAATATTCGGTGCGGTACAGTTCCCAGTTCTCTCGAAAGGTCGGTGAGAATGGCTTAGGTAGTAGGAGGAGCTTGACGTAGTCACCTCCGGGGGCCAGGTCCTCCTCATGTCCACCTTTTTCCTCGTCGTCGTGTGGAAGCACCAGCATTGGATGGCCCTCGGCAGACAGCTGGAGCTCCCTTTCCGTCTCCCGCAACAGCCAAGGCTCGACATGGCGGTATGACGAGCTTGCCGTGTGCGAAAACAGGCCATACGTCAGGAAGAAACCAATTGTCGACAGAGCCTCGGCCCACCACGGACGGCGTATAATGACAAGCTTGCAGTTGAAGCCACGCAGGCCCCTGTTTGATATTGCGAACCACCGGCGCGGCCAACGGATGCCGCGGTCCCAGATGCCGGTTCCCCAGACCAAAATAGCCGTGATGATGCCGCCCATAAAGCACACCTTCTGAGCACCTTCCAATGCCCAATAGATGGAGCCTCCGACGCCGCGGCCGTCCTCGCGAGGGGCAAAGTACAGCTTGTAGCCAAAGAAGGCGACCCACAGCGTCAGCAGCATCAGGAAGAAGGTATGGTGGCGTCTTCTAGCCCGAAGTTCGAGGAATTGGGCTCGCAGGGAAGCCTCGAGAATGAGGAGATTCAGGTAGACCATGGACGGAGAGCTCGGCGCGTGGTTGAGAGGGTCGCCCTGCTTGCCACCGGCGGGTGCGATGGGGGTCGGGCCGGATGTGGTCTTGATGTTTGCCGCACTGACGGGGGCGCCCTTGACAATGGAATCGATGTCGTCGGCCATGGTTGCGGCGGTTGCGGCAGTCGAGGCAGCACGTCAGCGCGAGGGAGAGCGTGACTGTCGGAGGAATTGACGATGATTGAGGCTGGATCGCAGCCGATCAGCTGAGGCGATGTGCCATGCGGTCGCGGGGAGATGGGTATCAACGAGAGGCACGAAATGACCAAGCTTGTGCTGCAGGGCGACGAGGAGGGATGTAGTCGAGTCGACGTGGGATGCAAATGTTGAGGATGGAACCAGTTGACAGCCCGCACCGAGTACATAGAGTATGTACATACATGTGGTGCTCTCGGTTAGTGCAGTCTGGTTAGCGCCGATACGGATACGCCTGGCGCGGCAAATCTGCCTTTAACGTTGAATGTTGACAGAGTACACCGCCCGCGCATGTGCAGCAGGTACGTACCAACCTTGAATGTAGTACTAGGACTATCGCCGCATCGCCAATTGCACCTCCAAGTGCCGCCCACGTTGAAATGCATGTGGGTTGAAATGGCCGGCAACGTCGTCACTTGAAGGCGTTCAAGCATTTGTCTCGCCAACAAAAAAGACCAAGCACCCATCCTACGCAATCCGATATCGTTGCCACCAACTCCGCAGGCAGCCTACGGACTTTTAGTCATTCTCAGTAACTACGTAAGTACCTAAGTAGCATCTCAGCCGCAGCCACCACCAGACCGCAAAAATCGGAACAGTCCGCCCGCTAGTGCCCCGGCCGCCTCATCAGGTTTGATGTCATCGGTGTCCGGACTGACCCAAAATCCGAACGCCAAACGCTCAAGCCTGTTAACTCCGCCATTACAAGCGCAAACCGCGTGCCGCACTATCCATCCCCAGAATTGAGCCTTGCACAAGGGGGAAATCCTATTTTCGTCACTTGAAAGGGTGCCTGGGGGCCTGCTTGGATTAAAACCATCCGCCTGCCCCCCCACGCCCAGACCCCAGACGCTCGGGCAATGCAAGCACTTCTTCGACCTTCACACGCTGCCACTGCAGTATTGCAACCATCACGACTCGCCCTCGCTTCTTCTGCTTCATTTCCGTTTTCATCCTCGTCTTTCGACTCTTCCTCGGCATCTGTGTCACACCCGTCTTTCAAAATGTCCAACGTCGAGGTTCCCGACAACCTGAAGCAGCAGAAGCCTGCGCGGGGAGGCCCGCCATCTGTGTACTTTCCTCTGGGTTACAAAGACGCCGCATATCAATGGGTGAGTCTTCTTTGTGCCCGCGCATAGTGACTTGCTCAGCTGATCACTGATCATTTTGCGCAGTGGACAAGTGTCACACCTACAATGGCAGAGCGCAATGTCCTCTCTCTGGTTCCTTACCTCAAAGAAGCCGTCGACAGCATCACTTCGACCCCAGTCTCAACCACGGGTACGCCCGATCCCTATGGGACCAGAACATGGCGCCGCTCACTCGTCCAACTCTCTGGCAAGAACCGTGCCCTCAACGAAATCTGCATCGAGCGACAAGGCGAACAAGTCCAAGAGACGCTCGTCATGGTCCACGGATACGGCGCCGGCCTTGGCTTCTTCTACAAGAACTTTGAGCCCATCACCCGCATCCCAGGCCTCAAGCTCTACGCCCTCGACATGCTGGGCATGGGCAACTCGTCAAGACCGCCCTTCAAGATCCACGCCAAGGACAAAGAGGAAAAGGTCAAAGAAGCAGAGGACTGGTTCATCGATGCGCTCGAAGAGTGGCGCCAAGCCCGCAAGATCGAGCGCTTCACTCTTCTCGGTCACTCGCTGGGCGGCTACCTCGCCGTTTCCTATGCAATCAAGTACCCGGGACACTTGAAGAAGCTCATCCTCGCATCTCCCGTCGGCATTCCCGAGGACCCATACGCCGTCAACGCCAACCTCCCCGAACCCGAGGAATCAACACTCCAAAACGAATTCACCCAGGACCAGCAATCCGTCACCGAAGGCCGCGGGACGCCCCCCACCCCTCCCAACGGACAGGCAGCAAACGCCCCCAAGCGCCCTCTGCCAAACTGGCTCGTCTGGCTCTGGGACGCCAACATCTCCCCCTTCAGCATCGTCCGCATGGCCGGCCCGTTTGGCCCCCGCTTCGTGTCGGGCTGGAGCTCCCGCCGCTTCAACCACCTCCCTCCCGAGGAAGCCCAAGCCCTCCACGACTATTCCTTCTCCATATTCAAGCAAAAGGGCAGCGGCGAATACGCACTAGCCTACATCCTCGCCCCCGGCGCATACGCCCGCCGCCCCGTCATCAACCGCATCCACGAGGTCGGCCGCCAGCCCATCCCCCAGGCGGACGGCAGCACCGGGGCCCTCAAGGAGACCGGCATCCCCATCGTCTTCATGTACGGCGAAAACGACTGGATGGACGTGGCAGGGGGCCTGGCAGCAGAGGAGAAGCTAAAGGAGGCCAAGGTCCGCGCCCTTCTCCACGGAACAGACGACGAGAAGCGCAACGAGAACGGGAGCGTAAAAGTCGTCATCATTCCCAAGGCTGGCCATCATCTGTATCTTGATAATCCCGACGATTTCAATCGTCTGTTAACAGAGGAGATCGAGGAGACCAGGGCTGCTGGGAAGAAGCGACCCGCGCTATAGACAAGATGGGAATAGCGACTGGAATAGGCATCGTCTGGGGGGAGTTTGATACGGAATGATAAATTCTCGAGTTCTTTTCTGGAGTATAGACTCGTTGGGATTGTCGGCATTAGCATGGCGTTTGGGTACATTTACATAATATAGACTAGACGTTACATCACCTAACAAATACACATAAATCGACATGAACACATCATCCCTTTTTTTTCAAACCCGAGTTTCACTTGCGACAACAGTTTCTTTCATATAAATTTTTCAATTTGTGTACGGGTATCCAATATACTAGGATTCAGGATATGTGGGCAAATCCCCTCTGGTACAGACAAAAATGTGCACGCTATGCAATGTATGGTATACAAACAAACCGCCCATGTCCCCTTTCTTCCCATTTTTTTTTAATTCCCCCAAAGATGTTTTACCCTTCACCCCTTCGGAGTAATCAGTCGTTCCCGGTACTGGTTCAAGGCCGCCAGGGCGTCTCTTCAGACCATGTCACCCTCCGCGCTCTGCGCTCGCATTACAAGGTTATAAGATCGACTTCTGAGAAGTCGGGGGGATTCTTCCCGAACACAACACGTACTTTACTGTCAAGCGCTGTTCCTTCATTACTGATCCAAATATGCTTGCTGAAAGCGTTTGTGCGCCGAATTTCGTCGTCGCTCACTCCCAAGTCATCTCGTGGTATCCAGACTGTAGGTCTTCGAGCTCGCAGAGCATAGTGTAAAAATGCATGTCGCGTCAACGCATCTCTTTCTTCTGGAGTCAAATCCTCAATGTCATCTGGGATGCCACCGTAGAGAGCATCACCCATGGTGAGCTGTGCGTCGAGATCCTTCTTACGTTGGCTTCGGCGGTATTGTGCAGCCCGAGTGTTGTCCGTCAAGTTCTTCAGCTTGCGAAGCTGATTGCCACCACCCATGGCCCATGTGCCGACCTGTTTGCCTCCGGCTCTAGCCCAAGTCCCAACTTGTTTGACGGGTCTGAAACGCTTATTCAAGCCATCTGTCTGACCTGCGTCCAAATTCTGGAGCTCAATATTCTCGTCGGTGTCCGGGACCTGGGTTACTTTCTCTCCGAGATTAGCCCGCCCCCCTTCTTCATCTTCCTGTATCAATCCAAAACGAACATCTTGAGCTCGTTGAAAGGCTTCATCTCGAATTACAGCATCGTCCTCAAGCGTAAGTGGAAGATATCGGAATAGAGGCGAGAAAGACTTATTGAGCGCAACTTGATACACTAATGTGAGAATGAAGACGACAATCATAATAACGCCATGCGGTGTGCATACGTTGCGGCGTTTTTCGTCGTTAACAATAAAAAACAATCCAGCCAGGCAGAGTTCCATAAAGTATATACCAGTAAATGTTTGGTTGATTGCTCGAGGATATAGGACTCCGCCAGTGTCAGTGCCCGATCGGTTGACATAGAGCATGGCATATCTCTGAGCCAGCCAGAGCAGACCGAACGTTATGACTGCAAAGATGGAGATGAGAGGCGCAATAATACAGTATATCAACCCAATGCAGGCGAAGTTGGTATACACGGGGAAGAAAGAACCCCAGTTGACCTGGTTGAGCGAGGTATTCCGTGCCCACTTCTGTCTGGCAGTGCTGTCGCTCATCGGCGCCATGATATACCACATGAACAAAGTCATGACTTGCAACAAGGTGCCGGAACTCGTAGACAGAGCTTGGAGAACCATGTAAGAAAAGAAGTAAATGGCAGCGGATGGCAAATTCTGGGCCAGGAGATTAAGGACGGCGTCAACACTGGACAGCTCCTTGACACTGTTGACAATCTCGCCAAGCGACCTGAAAAAGAACGACGCAATCGAAACGACGAGGAAGACTTGTACGAAGAGGAAAGCAAAGTAGTACATCTGTACGAACTCAGTCTTCTGTGACCCTGTCTTTGCACCCTTCAAGCCTGCCAAGAAACCGAAAATTACCACAGCCAAGAGGAGTAAAATCGATAAGACAGTAGCGGGCAAGACACCAGCAATTGCTTTGATGAGAGTTCCCAGTTTTTTATTCCGTTCAAGGTCTGATAGCCATCCGTTAGATGTAATGAGAGCATCGGCTTGACCTATGGCAGCAGTCCAGGCCACAATTATGGCCCATAATGCAAACATAGCGACAACGATTATCACAACTATGATTGAACGAACCCACTGCTGCCACCAGTTGATTGCCATGTTCTCCCAGACAACGTCGCGAGGCGAAATCTCAATGGCTCGTGGTGACATGTGCTTTGGTAAGTGGTGAGCAACGCTTTGACATGCCATGTGCGCGGCAATCTGATGATTGAACTGAATAAAAGCAGAACCCATCGATGGGAACCTTTCGGGATGCTTTTGATCTTCCTCAATTTCCAAGTTCAGTCGGGCAAGCTCCTGGCGGCACCAGTAAATCGTGTCCACCTTTTTGGTGACAAGTGGCATTCCAAACATCCAACTTAACCCAAACAAGGGAAGATGATGAGTTGGGCGGTCACGTCTTTTAATATATTTCGCCCACTCGGCATCTGTCTCCATGTCTGATTTATACTGGCATTCGTAAGCGTCCTCGTATTTGAATGGTTCTTCTTTTGGGCCCATGAATGGAATATAATGTTTGAAAGATTGCCAGCCAGACTCCTCGGTGGCAGACGCGCATTCCGAAGTGCCATGCGGTTCTGGAAATGCAAACCCGCCCTGAGGCGCTTTCCAGAACTGCCAGAACCTTGGCTTTGCATTCAAGTATAAGTCGTCAACGTTGTCAACTTTGCGAACAGAGTTTTCCATGCCGTAGCGGTGCCCGGCGCCGTGGGGTGGTTTGATGGCTCTAGACGAACTGGATGTGAGTACTGATCCGTCCAGAGAGCTAGTTCGTGGAGCCTCCAACGACTCTGCCGGAGCCGGAGAAGGAACTCTTTGGTGGGAATGTTCCATAGTAGAGCTCAGATCCATGAACCCGTTTTTCGTGACCAGTACATCGTTGACACCTCGTCCCGCCTTGCCAGCAACTCCCTTCAGGCCAGCCCCGACATGATGCAGCGGGTTGTGGTGGATCTCGGGCCCCCTAGTGGTATCCTGCAAAGAGGTCTTCTCTTGATCGTGAAGCATAGACTCGCGAATGCCGGCATCGACAGTGTGGGGGACGACTTGGTCGTGTCCAGCATCTTTGCCTTCTTCGGTACGAGCTAAACGATTAGCTTCAGCGTCCTCTTCTGCATCTCTAGCAACTCTCTCTTCTCTAGTCAAGGCTTTTAGATTCAGCTTCCTACGCCTCTTCTTGTCTTCAGCATTTCTCTGCTTCAGTTGTGCCTTTTTGACTGCTTTGATGAGATCTGTCTCGGCAGATTCCAATCGCTTATGAACATTATCCCTGAGGGAGATCTTGTCAAGGAGGGTGGTCAGGTCTCTGTTGATCCAAAGGTTTCTAATTCCCCCCGGCAACACGTCGAACAAGCCTAATAAAGCTTCCTCGGTTAACCATTTTTTCGGAATGCCACTGACAAGAACAGTGGTAGCGGAGGCTCGAAGACGGTGCTCGGGGCTGGCCAGATAATCTTGGCGGATTTTGATGTAAACCCGAAGCTCAAGGAAAAAGACTGTGCAGACCCATATCACCACGAGAATGGCCAGTATAAGATGAGCTGTGTATCGGCTTGTATTTTGCGGAGTGACGTTTCCCCATGCCAATGTGTCGAGACCAGTCGGAACAGCCTTGCTACTGGAGGAATTCCTGGCACTATCTTTGATATCGATTTCTCGACCCAAGCCACCCACGTAATTCATGGGTATCAAAATGGGTAGTACGACAAAGCATATTGGTACGAAAATGACGAGAAGCGTTTTCAGATAGCGAAGAAAAAAATAGGCGTCCAGGCCGCATTTCTTGATGACCTCGCGTTCGTCGTACGTAATCAGTGCTCGAATCATGGATACCAGGCTTCCTGGCGGCGGCTCGGTTCTCTCACGCTCGGGAACGAGGTAAGTCTTTGGCTTGCTGATTTTTTCATGTTCGAATTAATAAACTGAACCGCCAATATTATGGGGGAATGGGAACACAACATACAATATTCTCGCTAGCCTATTTCGTAACAATGCAAACAAGGAAAATTGTGCCGCAAAGATAGCCACAGCCGTTCCAATAGCAGTTAGGAAACTGACTATACCAAGTCCTTGCTGTTGCTGGGTCTTGGAGTCGTCATCCCGAGTAAAGATTGCCACGGGTTGCGACAGAGCGGAGATTGCTTCGGCCAAGGAGCTGGATAGCCAGAAGCTTGACCTAGCATCCACGCTTGCAAGTATATGTGAAGCCATGAGGGAAGGCTGATCTGGTTCGGTAGAATGTCGTCGTGAGCAAGGTGAGTAGTCTCATGTCCCTACAGCCTGGCGGGCAAAGAATAGGGTCAACCCCCCAGGCCAGGTGGGTGGATGATGGAGACGGACGGCTAAATGAATGGGGGACAGGTCGAAAGTGATGACTGGAACATGATTTGTGCAAATGAGATAAGTTGGTGGTTGAAGGCGTAGAATACAAAGAAACATCTGCAGGGTCACTGGGACAAAAGGGTAAAAGAGCACAACGGAGCGACAGTGAATATTAAACCGGCCTGCCAGCATAAAGAGGGACGAAGGAGTAGTGCGTCATGAACTTGTCTCAAAGTTGGCACACAAACACCAATCGACCGATTTAGGCAAAGGAAGGACCTGGGCTAATGCAAGGAGTGACATCAGAGGCGACTAGCGGGACGGCAAGAGCTACCCACAGACGGGTCAACTGGTGTCTGGTGCACAGCTGGGCAGGTACCACAGGTCAACGATGCTGTAATCGTACTTCAGGCCACAGGCGGTACCTTGGCAAGCTGGGCGACTGGAAGCGCCACTGCTGGTCTGGTAGCCAACCACAGTCGTTCAATGCAGCCCGCGGTGGCACTGAGCAACTGCATGTGCTCTATTGTCGGCTCGCCCTGCAAACTCTTCGTCAAGCCGCAGCCACTACTCCGTACTACAGCCCGTTGACATGTGGCATCAATCCTGTTTTTGCATCGCGCATGGGCGTGCGTGCACAGCCTTTGTTGCAGAATGTGCTGCAGTAAATTACCGATCGTCGAGCCCATCCCTGCGCACCTGGCCCATCCGAACCAAAAAAGATGGATCCTTGGCCCAGTTTGCCAGCCAACAGCCAGTGAATATCCGCCGGCGACTGTGGCTCCAGGTTCGTCCTTGGCGGGAACCCAAGCGCTCGTCCTGAACTCAAACAAGGGATGACTGGCGGCAAGCGAAACTAAATAAACCTCCATAGCCCCGCGAATCCATTCATTCATGGGAGGGTCACGACAAAGCGCAGCGTGAACACGTTCCCTGAAGCCCCAATGGAGGGTGCGCGGATGGCCGTGATGATGACGTTTTTGATGTACATGCCACGGCGCTGAGACATCGTCGTGGCCAAGACTTGATTCAAGCACATACCGGCCAAGTCAGCCCTACCACGCCTAGCATCAAATGCCCAGCGTTGCCAACTCACCACATGTGCAAGTTCTGCATGGGACTCCAATCATGTACGTAGCACAGTCCTCGCCGTGATGCGGCCACAAATCGTACCTTTGCGGACATGCCGCTTCCATCAGGGGATTCCATGGTGCACATAGGCGATACGAATGGATGCTTGCATTTGTGCCGGCCTCAAGGTAGCACATTTCGCGTCCCTTTAAACGAGTTTTAGACAAAAGATGTCTGGTCATTTCCATGTCCAAGTATGATGTGCTGCAATAGGGTCACGTAGTAAATCCCACGTATGTGCGCTCATCATCGGTTACTTTCAAAGTGAAGAACCCAACAGTTCCACTGAAATCAAGTCCCTGTAAACTGGATATGATTCTATGTATGTAGTTCCTGGACATGTTTTGCAAATTCCGTGTAGTTGTAACGCTATGACTCAGAGTAATCCGTAACCAGTTCTTCAGTCTCATCCATGGAGACATTATTTCACGATCGCTGCTTGTAAAACTTCTGATGTATATGATTCGATATCAGGTTGCACAGCCTGGAGCGACGTCTTACAGCATTCATCCTTGACTGCAGATTCCATTCACGCAAACTGCCTCTGCAACCTCCAGAGCAGTGAGTTTTGCAGTGACATAACTTTGAGCCGAGCGAGACTAAACGAAGCTCGTGGCTTGAAATGTATGAGCCTGGTCTCGGGCTATTGGAGCGATGCTGAAGCAGTGCTGGATGTTCGTTTTTGGTCATCAGGGATGAAGCCAAGTCGCCAAAACATAAATAAGCGACATTTTGACCACCTACAGGTCATGTGCGGCCTCAATAACGCAGATCGACCTCATTCGCTTCTACTGGACGGTAGCTATATGTACGCTCAAAAGCTTCCGTGGCATTGGACAGCTACCATGTCCTGCAGAGTTCGAGATCCCAATACATCAAGTACACCTAGGTAGGTGACCAGCCGTCGCACAATCGCAAATGCAGTACAACTATCGCTTATCGACTTTGCATACCAGCATGCAAAATCTTGGTGTGACGACGCATCTTGTCCGCCCGTTTCTCCTGCTATTCACAACGGGAGTCGTTGTCTCTTCTCTCGGTGTCAAGGAAGAGGCCGGCCACCTCATCTGCCCTGTCCTATAAATACCATGCTCATCTATACTGAAGAGCCTGAGCAATGACATACGTAGTAGATACATCAAGTCAGTATGTACAAAAGATCGGTCGACCTGCAAAAGTCTACTGCAGTTGCAACACACGACATTCAGGCCCCTTTGTTGTTGCACACGGCAACAATCGAATACTAACCAAGCGCACAGATAATCAGTACAATGATGCATGCACCCTTTTACTTCGTGCGACAAAGAAATTCCCTGAGAACGCCTGTCCCTACCAAGCAAGCGGGTTAATACTAGTATTGCCCGCCCCGTGCTTGAGAGCTCGAGGCGAGAGATTCAGCACATCTTGCTCGCACTGTTCGTCAGCGCACACGAAGAAAATGAGTCACGGGACGTCTACCGTAGGTTGCAAAGGATAAGTAGATATATCAAAGGTAAAAGATAATTCACATCTGCAAAGCTGCGCAGGAATGCGCAAAGATGCATTTGCTAACAATTCGTACAAAGACAAACCAAGATGCCTCGACGGTGCGCTCTATGCCCAACACCAACGCCAATAAAAAAGTAATGTGCGTACCAATATCCAGCGCTCCTCCTTGCAGGTCGAGTCCCGTTGCTACACTCCAAAAACCATGTATTCCGGGCACCACAATCAGCATCACGTTTGAATGCCTTCAAACGATCAGCTCGGCAGATCAGCGGGTTAGGCTGCAAGTAGACTTCCCGACAGGAAATAAAGGAGCGATTATGATCCCAGGCCCTTTCTTCCTTTTTGGCAGATTTTCTCTATTGTACTCGCAATTGCGAGACCGCAAAGCCCAGTATTCGGCTGAAATTTTCCCTTTACTCTCTCGCTCGGCCATGTGAGTAACGTGCCGGTTAGAAAAGGCAGTCCAAGCAGCAGCAGCATGCCAACCCTGCTAATAAACCAGTCATGATACCAGACGATTTGTCTTGTCTTTGTTGAGGCTGATAGGTCTGATAGGGTTGGTAACCCGGCTGGAACTGTCCCTGTGGGGGTCCATATTGTCCAGGGGGATACTGTCCTTGCTGTTGATTGTAATAGCCCATCTGAGGACCGGGTTGGTAGTATGGTTGCTGCTGCTGCTGCTGTTGTTGTTGATAATATGGCTGCTGGTAGCCGCGCTGCTGATCATCTGGGAACGGCGCTGGACCGCCGCCGTAGGAAGGCTTCGGGGCCACGGGTGGAGGAGCACCGCCATACGGGGGAGGCTCTTCGACCTTGCTGCTCATGTCGATGGTATTCAATGACTGTCGCGATGGAGGGGGGTCGAGTGCAGGTTTCGGGGGCGATTACCGGTAGGTTGGGTACAGAGGAATTGTTATTTCAGAGCGGCGAAAGAAAAAAAAAAGGGGGATGTTGAGTGAGGAGAACGTGGCAGGCCCAACAGGTGGCACATAGCTGGTCGCCAAGAAGGCCGAGCCTCGAATTTATTCGAGGTGGTCGAAACTCTGGGCGTGTCACAGGACGAACCAGACCGGACTCTACGCCACGCGGGGCTTTCGGTAGTGTCTCTCTGAGATTACGCGTGCGGCTTCCTGATTACGTGGTAGCGCAACGTCTTGAGCTGCGCCGCTCTTGGCCAAGCTTGGGCTCTTGGCTGGTAAACAACAGGCAAGCAGGCGACGAGGGTGGCAATTAACTCTCCCGCCTCGCGACGATGGTAACCCGAGCCAATGCCACTATTGTCCGAGGAGAACATACCAGATCGACGAAATGGTCTGTTTATCCGTTGGGTCCGTAGCTGCCGATAATGTGGCAGCTCGTGTGAGACGAGACCCCGGATATTCGATCCCCACTCGGTACATGGGCATCAAATGAACATGTCTTAGTGTATGGTTTCTGGCATATTTCCGGTGATAGTCTTAGTACAATGGTATTCCTCTCACAATTTTGCATTCAGTGCCCAGAATAAAAAGTCTGTCTTCCGCCCTCCTTGCCTTTCTTCCACTACTCCACGAATAAGAGTACAGTGAGCATTAGTAATAAATCAGAAGTGCGTTGTTTGCAATGTGTCCTAAACCGACGTTGTCCAGCGACCCAGATGGGTTCAGGGTAGCTAGCTAGATGAGCACACGTCACGTGATATGACTCAAGCCACACGTCCTGTGGCTTGACTTCTCGCCCCACGACGACCAACAGTCATCGCACGAAAAAGTGTTAAATTCGTCGATATCCAAGAAACCCCACGATCGCAACGACCAGCCCCGAGGCGCGAAATTACACCCATAATCTGCCTGAACCACGATTACGACGCAGGGGAGGCATATAGAAAATTCGAAAATCGCAACCATGGCTACGACGGCACCCCCGAAGGCCAAGTGAGTAACCCTGAAGAGAAGCATCGCCAGCCTGGTTTCGCATAGCTAACCCCACCCTCAAAATAGGCATGACTGGGCCGACGACGACGATGTCGAAGAGACCACCGATCTCCCTCCCCCCCAGACCATCTCCAACAAGGACGGAACCAAGACCATCATCACATTCCGATACAATGACCAGGGCCAGAAAGTAAAGACGACCCGTCGAGTTCGCTATGTTACGCACAAGGAGACGGTCAACCCCCGCGTCGCCGACAGAAAGAACTGGTCCAAGTTCGGCCTCAGCCAAAAGGACGGCGCTGGCCCTGCACCCGATACCACATCGGTCGGCGAGAATATCATCTTCCGACCCAGCATCAACTGGCGCAAGGATGCCAAGGACGAGAGCCAGGACCCCAACGCGCAGTCGATGAAGGACAAGCTCAAGGACAAGAAGGTCAAGTGCCGTATTTGCAACGGCGAACATTTCACGGCCAGATGTCCCTACAAGGATACCATGGCGCCCATCGGAGAGAATGGCGCTGCAGATGTTGCTGCCGGCATGGGCGACGAGCCTGCGCCTTCTGGTGCCGGAGGTGCTGCCAAGAAGGGCTCCTATGTTCCTCCTGCTCTGCGTGGCGATCGTGCCGGAGCGGTTGGCGAGCGCATGGGAGGGTCCAAGTACGGCGAGAGAGACGACCTTGCTACGCTTCGCGTCACCAACGTAAGTGTCGTCCTGCAATTCTTGTACACGCGCCGCCTAACTAACTTTTTTCAATAGGTTTCCGAGATGGCAGAGGAGTCAGAGTTACGGGATATGTTCGAGCGATTTGGAAGAGTCACCAGAGTGTTCCTTGCTAAGGACAGGGAAACTGGTATGGCTAAGGGGTTCGCTTTTATCAGTTTCGCGGACCGTGGAGATGCCGTCAAGGCATGCAGCAAGATGGATGGATTTGGTTTCAAGCATCTTATTCTCAGAGTCGAGTTTGCTAAGAAGGCTCAGTAGACTGTTTCTGTTGTCATAGGGTATTAGGGATCCGGGGTTAATGCATTTACATTACGGTTTTCTTTCTTTCTTTCTGCTCTTTTCATTCACCATCCAGCCAGGCCTGATACATCACTCACTTTCCCGTGCATGCCTATTACGACTGAGATGGATTTTCTTTACGCAATGTCTGGTCTTGCGGTGTGCTCGGCAAGTAAGTCCCTGGACCGTCGGGAAGCCGGAACCGAGCCTTGAAGCCATGTGGTTTGGGACTGACGTCCGGACGAACGAGGGGCAATAATTGGTTCTCGTTGATCGAGAAGGACGGGATTCTTCATGTGGAGGAGGTTCCGAGGCCAGGGAAAGATCGGCGGATGGCCTGGTGACCATAGTTACGGTATGATAGTATAATGCTGAACACATGTCCCTATCCCATTGGAGTTTTCTCTGAAAAATGAAACAAGGCTGCAAAGCTCTGCCGCATTGCAAACAGAAATTCCTCCCTCTTCTGGCCAGCTCTGTGCGGCCCCGCACCGGTAAACCAGGCGACGAGTGGGGGAACTGGCCGAGTTTCGTATTTTGCTCGACGGAAGCATTCAACGTTTGCTGCAAGCAACTTCGGTAGCCTTGAACGTTCTTTGGTTGACCAGTCTGCTCAAGTACATAGATGTGAGTGGGCTCTTTTGGTTTGGGCTGTTTGAGTGATGTAGCAATGAGTGGAAGTCATTGGCTGTGCTAACAGGGCGTCGACGCTCCGCTTGCGTTGTTACTTGGGCTGCGTTTGTAAACAAGAAAACTTGAAGTGGAAAGACAATCGGCAAATGGCGCACGGAGCAGTAGCACCGTAACAATCTATTGGTGTAGTGCGGAGCGTACAGGGGAGAAGGCGCTGATGGGATTCTAGATCATGACAAAAATAGGCTAGTGCTGGGGGCAATTTAAAAAATTGATCTCCCAAGTAGTGAACAGCCAGGGCAATTTTGTTGAGCTTGACACCTCGCCTTTTTGGCTTGTGAAGATGGACTTGGGCTGTCGACATCTCATGCAGGCGGGGAAACACGACGTCGCATGCCTTCCGTCGCGGATTGTGCGAGCCTATCAGCCCGTGTGGCCTTTCATCCGGGTCCATGTCGTCTGTACTGAGAACAGAGAACAATACACGAGTTAACCTGACTGAGGATAAATCTGGTGCTACTTGAGATATATGTATGTATGTACCCGGTAGTTTTCTAAAGCTGCTGCATTATTTATGCTCCAGGAGTGCCGTGACGGAAAAGTACGGTAAACTGTACACTTGAGCATGGAAGGTGCGGGCTGCTAATGCTGTGGCACGCCTTCCGTCCAATGAGCCCTTCTTCAACCCCTTCAGACCCCCCAACAACTCCGAGTTGCATTGCATGTGCTCCATACTCTCGCAACCTTCGAAACCCATGTCCTACACAGCGAGTATTGCTAGCCACATGGCTGTCCGCACATGAAAGCAAAGTTGCCCGTCTTCTGACATCACCCGTCCACGGAGCACAGGCGTATTATCGATCTTGCGCCGAAGTGTGCGTTAATTGCCGGCCCCTGCAGCCGTTACTGGCCTGATTTGACGGCATCGCCTGCACCGCATATTCGCCTTGCATCTTCACAAGGACTCATGACACCTTGTGCCGAAGCCAAACGAACACTTCCCGCGATAACCTGGCCCATTCTTTGTGCCAGAGTGGAGGCTGCAGCGGCCATCAGCCTTTCCGCTGCGTTTGAACCTATGCCCACGCGAGCAGCTTCCCTAGCGTTCCAGTCCGACTACTTTAGTAGTAATCCGAGACCCTGCGACTATATCCAAAGAGGGCAATTGGAATTCGTCTACTCGGTGGGATAGCGTAGCATAGCCAACACGTCGAGAGTCCCTTGGGCCGCGAGCCCACATTTATCCATCACGCCTCCTACAACTCCCTCGTTCTTCGTGCCTCTCCGCGGCTTCCTGTTTCTTTCACCTCCCTTTCCTCCGGGGCAAGCTTTCTCCTGCTTCATGGATAATCCTTCTCGGTGCTCATTGCAGACATGAGTAAAAGCACCGGTGTCGACGCTGAAGCGTCTGAGCTCCGTCAACGGCAGACGAGAGATTCTCCCATTGTTACCAACCAACCACAGGCTGTCGCCGTGGAAAGCCTGTCTACTGAAGACGGCCCGGACCATGACAAGCCCAAGTCAAATTCAAAGACATTTGGGCGAACCCCGGATGGCACAAGTAAGTGACCATTTGCCATCGTCGCTGAGACCAATTGGCCTCTCTGTCAGCGCAGATTCCAACTAACCTGTTGTTCTGTCTGGCAGTCTTTATTGTGCCAACTACCCATGATATGGTATCGCAGCTTCTGGACCCACGGCAACCCAAGAACCTGTCTGATGCCGTTGTCCTCGGGATACTGGCGTTTATGATTCTAGTCGCTTATTCCCTACCGGCCGGATGGAAGCGACCCGTCTTCGCCGTCACCTTCTTATTCTGGAGAGGCTGTTACAACGTAGGAATCGGTGTGTTATTACATATTCAGTCCCGCCACCGACGTCTGATAACTTGGGCCAAACGCTGGAAGCTCTTTGAAGATCCCAAAACGGGTAACAACCCTCGACCTTGGCTCTACAACCTCCTCAAGCGAGAACTCGAAGCAAAAATACCGGAAGACTACGAATTCGAAAAGGCACCTTTGGAGTACAACACATGGTTAGTCTTCCGGCGGGTTGTTGACTTGATCTTGATGTGTGATTTTGTGTCATATTGCCTATTTGCTATCGTCTGTGGTCACACCCCGGAAGGGGAGAATATTATTGTTGGGGCTGCTCGCTGGGCCCTGGGTATTGCCTTGGTTGGATTCAATCTCTGGGTTAAGCTGGATGCCCACAGAGTCGTCAAGGACTTTGCGTGGTACTGGGGTGACTTCTTCTATCTCATCGATCAAGACCTGACCTTTGACGGCGTGTTCGAAATGGCGCCGCACCCCATGTACTCGATCGGTTATGCTGGATACTACGGCATCTCCATGATGGCCGCCAGCTATGAGGTTCTTTTCATCTCCATAATCGCGCATGCCGCCCAATTCGCCTTCCTGGTGACTGTGGAGAATCCTCACATCGAAAAGACCTACAACCCTCCTCTACCGAGAAAGAGGGACCTTTCCCGGCTTCAAAGTGATTCCAATGTGAGTCCCGACATGTCCGACCACAACTCCACCGACCGCCCGGCTTCTACTCCCAAGATGGCTACGCAAGAGCCACCAGTCCCGGTTCACAACATGGTTGGCTTTAGAAACATGGATCTTTTCAGAGTGCCAGACTCAATGGTTGTTCTCTTGCCCATGTACGTAGCCATCCTTACCCTGGCAACCCCAACGACGCCAGCCTGG
Organism: Metarhizium brunneum; assembly: GCF_013426205.1. Lineage (NCBI taxonomy): Eukaryota > Fungi > Ascomycota > Sordariomycetes > Hypocreales > Clavicipitaceae > Metarhizium > Metarhizium brunneum. The sequence goes on along the minus strand of NC_089422.1, from coordinate 7,481,191 downwards.
CAGGCCTTCTTCGTAGCTCACGCACTCCTGTGGCGTGTCTGGTACCACCTCGGTCTAAGCATCATTCTTGACAAGCAGTCCAAGACCAAAATGTGGACCCGTCACTTTCTCAAATATGGCGAGAGTGCGGGTGAAGCCTGGCGGCAGTGGAAGGGCCTACATCACATTAGCATGATTATGTGCAACGCGTCATTTGTTGCCGCTTGTTACAAGATGTACTCCATGCCATCGGACTGGGGCTACGGCCTTGTCCTTCTCAAACACGTCCTGGGCGGTGGCTTGATTGCCTTGCAGCTATGGACCGCCTTCAGTGTTTATGACTCACTAGGTGAATTTGGCTGGTTTTGTGGTGACTTCTTCTGGGACCAAGAGGCTAAACTTAATTATACGTCCATCTATCGATTTCTCAACAACCCCGAGAGGATCTTTGGGACGGCTGGTGCCTGGGGCGGCGCACTCATTACCTGGAGCAGAGCTATCTTTATTATGGCTCTTGTAGCACAGCTCCTTACCCTGTATTACATCTCGTACGTCGAGAGACCGCACATGCAAAAGATTTACGGCAGAAGCATGCGTGGAGAGGCTGGCCTCACCAAGTTTATCAAGCGTGCCTTGCCACCCCCGGTCAAAGGCTGGCAAGAAAGCGTCGACAAGGTCCTTGACGATACCACTCATTTCGTAGAAGATTTCATCGATAGCGCTCGCCCTAAATTTGCTTCTGGTGTCAAGACCATTGTGCGAGACACGTCTGCTCTCTTCAACATCGCGCCGGCTCGGATCACTCTTACGAAGATTCCTGCGGATTTGGCTGGGTTGGACCCGAAGTTGTACTCGCTCTCTGTTGAGGGCACGCCGTCTGCTCTGTCAAATATTCACGATAGAGCCACCGGTAAGGAGAGCTTCACTGGGCGGTTCCCCAAGCACGTCAAGACCATGGCATACGAGTATGGTGCTCCCTTGAGAGTGAAGTGGAGAGCACCTGCAAACCACAGCGACAAAGATTGGATCGGCCTGTATATGGTTACGGACAACCGCTCCAGAGAGTCTACTGAAGTTCCGTCTCTTGGGCGCTGGGCTCCCACAAACGAAGGTGTCTATGATGCCTTGACTGCTGACAGCAGCATTGTGACTCCTGAGCATCCATCTCCCAAGAGCGACTCGTCTGAGCCAGATATGGTGGAGGGTGAAGTCGAATTCAATGGAGACAAGCTCTGGTGGACGCAAGGTGTTTTTGAATTCCGATACCACCATAATGGCAGGCACATGGCCATGGCGATATCCGAGCCCTTTGAAATTCGCATTGCGCAGTTTGCAGAGGATGATGTGGATCTCGATTCCAAGGGCATGTACGCCGAAGCAGTCGAGGCAGCAATCTTACCGGTTGTGCGGAACTGTTTTGATAGAGACCCTGATATTGCACCATGTACTGTCGATGAACCATTTGGCAGTTATGTTGAGCGTGATGGCAAGTATGCCAAGAGGATAGTATATGCCATTCGAGAAATGTTTGGTATCGAGTTTGCGCCGGCTGTGGTGTTGGCAGATGGAAACGTGCAGAAACTAGCATGGAGAATCTGTAACGCAAAGGAAGTCCTCGTAAGTTGTGCAGCTATGCAACGCCGGTTGTACTGATGATTAACGCAAAAGTTTAGGCTCCATATAGCATGTCCCATTCAAAGGGATCTGCAACACCAGCGGCCCAAGAATTTGATAATAAGACTTAAAGACGGGTTAGAGAGAAAGAAAGAAAGAGATGGAATTTGATTCGAATTGAACGAAAATGGAACCTTGCAACAGGGAACATGATGCGAAATTGCTCTCTTTTTTTGAAGAAGCGAAAAAGAAAATGAGGAGATGATGCAGGTAAAATAACAAACAAGGGGCACTGGTGTCGGTGGCGTTGTTTGTTGAATTTTGTTGGTTGCGGTGTGGCAATATTATTAACACGGGAAACGTCAAGACGTAGAGCGAGTCATTAGATGGCGAATATACTATTCAGTTGCGTGTTATAAATAACTTTATGCTACGCGGAAGATGGCTGATTGTGGCAATTCAGGTGAATATTTGTCGGGAAAGCTTAGGTATGCACTTGGAGTGTGGTCTGCCGACGTCACAAGTATGGTCTGGTGTTGTTGGTCTGAAGCTATCCGAGGCTCATGTGGTGGCTGCACGGGGACTGACTGACCTCGCTTGAGGCCGCATGGGGAATGTAGCACAGCATGATGGCCCGCGTGGAGCCGCAGTGCATGACAACCCGTGGTTCCCCTTGCCAAGAACCGGGTTCTGAATAAATGAAGCTCTGGTGGTTTATGCGCGTGGAATACGAGATGAATTAGATTTTGCTGCGGACAAAGAGAATCCAATTGGAATTAATTGTACACATTGTCTGCACGGGGCGTTGTTTTCTCTCTCTCTCTCTTTTTGGCCGGGAGCCACCGTTGACAGTTCCAATCGACAATTCATTTGATTCCTGCATGCAAAGTACTTACGGTACCTGGTAGGTACTAGTACCTGAGGTAGAGAACGTGGGGGGCGTACACCACTGTACATACGCGAGCGGCTGTGGCTGCCAGGTCCCGGCTGGGGTAAACCTTGATTTCAGGCTTCGGTGGGGGCAGCCGACATCTCATCGTCATATTCTCCCCCAAGGACAACAGCTCAGCTTGTAGACGGAACATCTATCTGGTACAATATATTGCGAAACGAGTTATATGACGGGCGAGAGAAAAAAGAAATTTCATCATTTATTGTTCATTGCTCCTGTCGTGTCGGTACGTCTCGGTAAGTTGTCAAACGACTTCTACTACCGACGTCTAATTTTCCAATTCCCCTGTCCCAGACTCTAAACTCCAAAACGGGGTCAATCCATAATAGGCCCGGCAGTCGTGCTACTAGTACTACTACGTTACCCGCAGCATTATTCAGTTTCCAGTCGTGCCCCCATTAAGGGCCCAAGAATCCGGTCGTTTGACGAAGACAACAGTCCCACCAAGCATAATGCTCGGTTTCTCATCCATGCGGCATCAGTTGATCTGCAGGAACCATCATTTTGCTGTCCCCAAAGCGACTACGATGTGGGGGGTCAAGCTTGAGACCTTGTCTTAGTTAAATAGTCATGACGGTGCCAGGCGCACCGGCGTGCGCTGCCTGCTCAATCCTTCCTTGTTCCCAACGTCATCAAGGGCTCTGCGGGCATCTATTACATACGGCACTGCAGTCACGATGCTCAACGCGGCGCTCACCTCCTCGATGCTGCTGACGGCTGCTCACGCCGCTGCGAATGTGCTATACGTCTCGTCGTACAGCGGCAAAGTCACTACTCTTGACTTGAACTCTGCCAGGTCGCCCTCCTGTCGCGTCGCAGATAACGTTCCCGTGCTAAAGGCCGTCTCCTCGACGGACGGGTGCGCGGTCAGTCCTTCGTGGTTGACGCTTGACCATGCACACTCGACGCTGTTTTGTATCGATGAGGCCCTCCCTTCCGACAAGGGCTCGCTGTCGTCGTTTAAGACGAATTCCAATGGGTCTTTGACCACGCTGAACAAGGCTGTTACCTTGGGTGGCCCCGTCAGTGGTGCGTTATATGGACCGAATGGGAGTGCTTTGGCCGTCGCTCACTAGTACGTCGTGAGACATGGTCAACACCAAAAAGGAAGCTCTCGAGAGGGACTAGACAACTAACACGTTTGTTTATTGGTAGTGGTGCCGGTGCCTTGACAACCTGGGACGTCTCCAACCCTTCCAACCTGACGCTTGTGCAATCGGAACTATACCACATGGACAAGCCTGGGCCCATTGCCGACAGACAAAACGCTCCTCACCCTCACCAAACCTTGTTGGATCCTACCGGGAAGTTCATCCTCGTCCCCGACCTGGGCGCCGATAAAATCTACGTCTACGCCGTCGCCGCCAACTCTCTGAGATTGACAGTCCTCCCTCCCATCGTCGTCAAGGCCGGTAGCGGTCCTCGCCACGTCGCCTTCGCAGTCCGCGACGACAAGACCTTCATGTATCTGGTCACCGAGCTCGCGAATACCATCATCGGCTACGAGGTCACTTACCCTGACGGCGGTATCGAGTTCAAGGAACTCTTCAACATTGATTCCCATGGTGCGGGCAAACCTGTTTCCGAAGCAGTATATGCCGCCGAGATACTCGTGTCTGTGAGTCTGTCCAAATCCCCCCTTATACTCCTGTATAAAAGGGACAACAACGAGACTCAAAAAAATAAAAATAAAAATGAAATAAAATGAATCTTACTAATGGAATGTGTTTTATGGGTAGCCTGATGCCAAGTTTCTGATTGTTTCCTCCCGCGGCGACAACACCTTCTCCATCCCCAACTTCGACCGCAAGAACAGCACCAACATCACCTCCGATCCGCTCATCAACTTCTCCATCGATGGCGAGACTGGTAGCCTCACACCCATCCAGGAGGCTCCCTGCGGCGGTCGCTACCCTCGTCAGTTTTCCATAAACAAGGCTGGTACCCTGGTGGCGGTTGGCCAGCAGAAGGATGCGCGGGTTGTTCTTATCAAGCGCGACCCGGAGAGCGGCAAGTTGGGCGACTTTGTGGGCTATGCTGACGTTGCGGGGGAGATTACTTCTGTTATTTTTAACGAGTAGAGCTTCTTTTGCGCCGGCTGTATATAGGCCGTATGTACATATCGAACAATTGTATATTGCACATTGCCACCCGGTACACATCTGTGAGCGAGGTGTCCATTCCGCTTGACGTTGATGGCGAATATTCCTGTTTTGGCGTGCTAATAATCCATTCATGTCAAGGACGGGACGGGATAGCCCGTCCAGCGTACGTGTGATAGGAATCAAATATTTCCTCGACAAAGCGCCAAGAACTGTGTTTGTTCTGAACTCCGGCAAGGCCCAAGCTAGTAAGGAAGCGTTTCGAGATTCTGCTTGCCCGTGGTGATTTTCCGGTTCTGCTGCATGATGCTCCTTTGAGCTCTAGTTCGGGTCGACAGCATAGGGTGCCTGCTCCTTCCTCTTCATCGAAACTGGTCTGCTGAGGTCGCCTCCTGCTCCAGGGATATACTCGGACGCATTGTGGGTTGCCCCTTCTGCTTCTAGACGCCACCTCCGCCACTTGGTGTGTCTAGAGCGCCGTCGTGTCAAGACCGTCGAGCCATTACATCTCGATAGTTCCTCTCCAACTCATTTCTTGCGGACCAGTCGGCGAGTCTATCCTTTCTACGTGGCACTCTGCAGCAGCGAGGCCACCGGACCATGGTAGTGAAAGTGGCAGATGCTGGTCCTCGCATCATGCATTGGAGTGCTGCCATTTCCTGGTCTGAACTCTTGGCCAGAGGCACCGTACAACGCCCAATGACTGCGCCAACCAAACCTTCCACAACCTTCCGCTCATCAGCACCACCACAGCGCGGAATACCAAGTGACGGCAACTCCTACAAATCCATATGTGCTTGATGTGGCTCCATGTCCGACCGTTTCATGTCAACGAAAACCTGCCTAGCGCTGGGGCATTGGAATCCCCACACATCCTGATTGCTCGTTAATGATCGCACGGACTGTCACCCCATAAAACCCACATGGTCTGGTCTTCCTTCTAAAATCTTAATCGGGCCAAGAGCGACAACAGAACAACCGTTGAAGCTTACGTTCTCATTGTGAATTGGTCAGAGACATTGAAGCTACCCCGTCTTGACATTGAATCCTGTGTTCGATGGGCTTCTAATCTGTTTCTAGGCTTCTCCTTCAGTTCGTCGATGCAGGTCGTAACCGGTTGTCAATCTTCCCTAAAAGAGGCAAACCTGGGAGAGGAGCAACCACACAATTTGCTTAACGTTCCGAGCCCAAGGCCAGCCCGGCGGGGCTCCGTTGACTCTACCTTGGTGGTTTGCGGCTCGCGTCAGCTTTGAGCCGACCGTTCGTCAGCAACACCTAGCTCGTGCTTCTGCCAGCACCGTGAATGACAGTCAGCACAATTTCCTGACATCGTCGATATGAAGCCGTGTTCACCCTGACAATATCGGGTTTCCGCTGAGTTGGATTGGCGGCGAATTTCAATTTCTCGATGCTCCAGTGAGCACGACACGGAGGCGACAGATGCCGACTGTCAACACTGCTCGAAGTTGCTCTGGTTCTTTCCGAGGCCCCCATATCCGTCAGCATCGGTCCTCCAATATCGATGCGCTCTCTGAGTTTCTTAAAAACGGTTTATATACACCCTAAACTTTTGCATCTTTCTCGAGATACTATACTCGTCTTTTTGGATATCAGCTTGTTCCTCGACGGCTTCCATAGGGTGGGATGACTACTATAATGAACACGTCTCCCGATGGTCTCAAGGTGAACCAGACCTTGGGTGCGAGCCGAGACAAAGCCCACAACCCAATGTCGAGGTCACGCCTACTATTTCAGCCCCCAGATACGGCGCCTGCTACTCCTCTCCAGCTGGCGAATAGCGATGGATTATTGTCTTCACTTAAGAGGAAATTAAGCGATTGTACCGTCGATTATCCTCGGCGCAGAGCAACTATTGCTGTGAGTAAGCAGTCTCTATGCACGTCTGCCCGTTTTTTGTGTCACAAATGCTTACTCCGTATGTGGATTTCCATTGCCGGTAGTGTGAAGTCTGCCGGTCTAGAAAGTCTCGCTGCGACGGCAGTAAACCAAAATGCAAACTATGCGCCGAATTGGGCGCCGAGTGCGTTTATCGCGAGCCTGGTGTCAAGTTGGACGCTGGTGACAAGTTGATTCTCGAACAACTCAATCGTATTGAAAATTTACTGCAAATCAACCTGGCCGCGAACCAGGGCAGCGGCCTCCATATGTCACAAAGCTCACCATCAATCAGTAATGGGACTGCCAGTGGCGGCGACCAAGCCCTTCTATCAAACTCTTCAAATACGGCCTCTACCATTCCAAATGGCGGTCTGGGCACATGGGTCAGTGTCCCTACTGGAACAAACATCTCAACAATGCCAAGATGCCATACAAATGCAACCATGCACCTGCTTCAATGGCCTCTCATCCGTGACCTCGTCTCTACTCCGTACGACCCTCAAATCCTGTTGCAACTCGAGATGGATCGAGAACCTCTACACACGCTAACAAAAACACCATGTGTCGACCTTTCAAACACGCAAGCATACATTCAAGCATATTTTGATAGAGTCAATATATGGTATGCTTGTGTCAATCCTTATACATGGCGAAGTCAATACAGAACGGCTTTGTCGAATGGCTTTCGGGAAGGCCCCGAGAGTTGTATCGTGTTACTGGTGCTAGCACTTGGCGATGCAAGCCTCCGAGGCAGTATATCCCGTATTGTGCCGCACCAAGAGCCGCCGGGGTTGCAATACTTCACTGCTGCCTGGTCGCTGCTTCCTGGTATGATAACGACGAACAATGTCCTCGCGGCACAATGCCATTTGCTTGCTGCGGCGTATCTATTTTACCTGGTTCGGCCCCTTGAGGCTTGGAACTTGCTTTGCACGGCGAGCACCAAGCTGCAACTTCTCCTAATGGCCCCAAACAGAATTCCACAGAAGCAGCGAGAACTGGTGGAAAGAATATACTGGAATACGCTTTTGTTTGAGAGCGATTTACTTGCAGAACTGGATTTACCGCACTCTGGAGTTGTGCAGTTCGAGGAGAACGTTGGACTGCCAGGCGGTTTCGAGGGCGAGGAGCAGGGACAGGCACGGATTGGCCACGATGATCTATGGTACTTCCTCGCCGAGATTGCTTTGCGAAGACTCCTTAACCGAGCGAGCCAGCTCATATATTCCAAAGATTCTGTGTCATCGACAACTAGTCTGGAACCCGTTGTGGCAGAGCTGGACTACCAATTAACTCAGTGGTATGAAGGTCTGCCGCCTCCCTTGCAGTTTCCTTTCTCTCGCACAATGCTACATGACCCGATCCAAGCGGTCCTGCGTTTACGCTTCTATGCTTGTAAAACTATTATCTATCGTCCCTATATTTTGGCCGTACTGGAAAACGAGCAAGCGGTCTTGGACCCGGCGGTTCGCGAATGTTGCCACAAGTGCCTGGAAGCATCAGTGCGGCAGTTGGAACACGTTACGGAGCAGTAAGCTAGCCGCCTTTGACCTATGTCTAAGTGTGAGGTATGTCGACGATATTAACTACATGTGCAGTCACGCTGGGCATATGCCCTATATATGGCAAGGGACTTTGTCTATGATGGCCCAGACGCTTCTATTAATGGGCTCATCCATGTCGCCGTCATTGATGGGCATACTTCTCACGATTGTGCCTCATCAGAAAGCATTGGACGACCTTATCAATGAAGTTATCATGGAGGTGCAGAATTATGCACCCCTGGCACCAAGTTTGCGGCTGGCGGTCGAAATTATCAAAGAAGCCGAGGTACGACGGAAATTATTCTGCACTGGCTGAAAGGTGCTAAGTCGTCAATTGGACCAATCTGTGCTCCTGCTGTCAGAATATCACGAACGAAGCTCGCCTGTTACGGCTCGCTTGAGCATGGCTACATCATGACTTGAGATGGATGACGAATGTTTTGGACTAATCATGATGTTGTTGCATTGTTGCATTTTTGTATACATACCAAGCCAGGCGCGTGGCTGTGTTTACTGCTGTATCGATTGCAGCCAAACTCAGCGCAGTTTGCGACTGTACTCATTCATAGCTTCCACCAGGGCAATCGAGTTGCCAAAAGTGGCCCACATCCTATATGCATACTAATACACAACCTCACGACCAGAGAGCGGGTTTCCCTGCCATTTTAAATCAAGTAGAGAGCAAAGTGTGAGGCTGAGACAAGGATATTCTTCAACTGTTGGTGAATATGCGGGGATATCTCGACAGCCACGCCGGAGCTAGTGTGGCCCGGGTACGGAGCCACGGTTTGTGCTGTCACAACGACGGACCATCAGCGCCGGATAATAGAGTACGTAATGGCTTGCAGTCAATTGATAAAATGCGGGGTGTTCAACCCCTGGACCCTGTCTTTATGTCAATTTGCTTACGGACCTGTGCATGTGCTGAGATTTCTGCCGAAAAGAAGAATGGTTACACATGAGACCGGTGAGCCGGCCAGAAGTGCCGTTGCAGTGGGACGGGTCCTGGTTCTGGTAGAATACGTCGTGGCAGCCTATTCTGGGCCGTACCTCGGAGAATTTCCATTAGATCAGCAAATGCAGTCTTCACAGTAAATTGTTACAATTTGACGTGTCGGTATTCCCGGGGCTGGTCGTGTCCCCATCGATGAACACACCAAGTTGGTCGAAAGCGAGAGATTCAGGATGCTACCGCTACCGCTTTGGCCTACTCCGTCTTATACTCGCTGATGAGGGAGATTGGGCTCGCTATCAGGTCGTAGAATACGAAGCCCAATGGGTGGTGGTCCCTCACCGAGTCGGTTTCTTCGACACGAATCCGAGAAAAGAAACTCGTGTAGGATAGATAGTCTGGCATCGAGTCAGGATTGATGATGGCGTTGCGAATTCCGCTGCGTAGAAGGAGGTGAAGGCGTGTGTCGGCGCACAAGTGTGACCGCCACTGTCACCAAGCTTTCTGCGGTACTCTGTGTCAGTCGGCGGATATGAAGTAGCCATTGGCAGATGAAGTTTCGATATTCATGTAAGCGGGTACCATCTGCATTCACAACCCGCTTCCCCATTCCGGGTGCCAAAATACGGTCGCAACCTCTCAGTCACGACGTGTGTCAGTCAAGTGTCCGGCCGCAGTTCCGTTGCATCAAATGCAGCGAACCAGTCCGTTCCTTGGACCCGCCCAAGGCCCGGGCCGTGGCCCCACTTTACGTCCAAATGTTCAGGTCAGGGTCAGGGTCATCGGTTCCAGTTGCTGGTCCACGTGAACAACGGTGCCTCCGGGCTCACAAGCTCGGGGTCAGGTCACGGAGGGCAGCCCGTGCCGAAAGGTAGTGAATCGACGAATGACCGCCGCTGACTTCCCCGCCGCAAAAGTCCACTGAGTGTGCATGGCCTGACTGAGGGATATTTTGGCCGTGTTTTTTTTGTTCCTTGTGCCTCGCCGGACTTTCCTGAGGAGCGAGGGAATTGTTTTGGGTTAGGTTTCACAGCTTTGCCAGCTCAGCAATGGAGCCGTGACGTCGTCGCACGTGACGGCGGAGAGGAGGAAGCTCCCAGGTGGCCAACCACCAACCACCCAACTTTTGTTCGTCTGGCGGAAGGAGCAGCCACCGAGTGTGCATGGGGAAAGCGCCAAAGGCAGGGCCTCATCACAGCAGACTTTTTTTTTTTGGTTCAATCGACAGGCTGGTGACACGGGCGACGCCGGTGACACTGGCGGCTGGAGCGTGAACAGAGTCTTGTCTTGTTCATGCCTAAAAGCTCCTTGTCTTTGTGTGGCCTTCTCCCCGGTTTTATTCATCCATCTTTGCGGGCACCAACCGCTACCTCCAGACGCCTGGGCAGCCATCCGCGCTGAGCACTTGACCCAACTTGCCAGGCACACTGTCACCCCTCACGGCCTGCGGGTTGCTCAAGTGAACATACCACCTTTTTGTCAGGCTCGGGCCATCTCTCCTCATCACCGGTCTTAGCCTTGTTGGTGCTTCCCGAGTGTTGGGTGGCGTGTTGGACGAACTGCCTGACGGACGGCCAGGGGGAACAGGCGCCATCGAGTGTTCAAATGCTGAGGGGGCTCTCTGATCCATCATTGTTCAGACGCGAGGACATCATAGCGTGGCGGCCCGACACCAACACCACCAAGAGTCAAAGCTTGCATGCGGTAATATTGCTCGTGTTCTTTCTCTATTCTCACTTGGCGCATTCCCCTGCGGATTTCCTGCTCGGCAAAGCCTTATAATGCACCACGCGCTCTGCCCAACCCCAATCAACGACGTACGCTGCAGTAGGTTGATGCAGGCAAGACAACCCCCGACTGGTTCGCCGCCGCCCAGGGCTGCTTCTCTATTCGCCCGTACTTTCGCATCTATATATTTTTTCTTTTTATTTTCCTTTTCGATTCTTACGCTTACTCGACTTCGAGCCAACCAGAGCAGGCAGAGGGGAAAGTGCGTGCATAATCAATCGACATATCGCGCCAGGGTGGTGGTGGTGGTGGTGGGATATTCAGCCCGTGGTTGCCCGAAGCCATCAAGGAGAAATTTCTTAACGGCCTAAAAACCCAACAAACCAACCGCCGGGCCTGTTTAGAGAATGAGGCGGCCTTCGCACCTAGATGATGTGGATGGCGATCATATCCCCCGTCGAGCAAGACGGTACGACGACCGCATTCTGGACCTGAGAGCGAAGCCTGACCAGTCGCCCGATTCGCCGCCCCATGCTTTCGACGACGGGGTACATAGCTCCCCGCGTAGGACGACATCTCGACGACGACGCTATTCAAGTTTGAGGAGCCCGGACCCAAACGAGTACTTTGCTGCTGCTTCTGCCTCCTCAACCATGCCGCCTCCCCCAGCGCCAGCGCCTGTAATCGGTTTAACAAGGTCTGCAACAGATGCCGCGTATCGAAGACCTGTTAATTGTCTCGCTCCAGACGACCGGTATGAGGTCCCGCTTGTGAGGAGGCATTCGGCGAGGGACGTGTCTCCGGGATATGGAAGGACGAGGGGGGGAGCAGAATACTCGGCCCATTCCTCGGCCACAAGCGGCCTTGCGTATGGAGATGATTATGATTGTGATCACATAGAGGTTGTTGAGGAGCTCGAGGAGGAGCCGGCCAGGTACAGAGAGCGTGGTCAGTCGAGCCGAGATGAGTATATCGAGTCATCTTCAGATAGGAGATATCGTAGGAGAAGGAGGAAGCCGTATGGGGACGAAGATGGCGGGTCGCGGAGGTACTATGCTGCTAGTGAGGGTGGCTCCGCAGCCATTGCATCATCAAGGACGCCTGATCGCAGTGTTTCGTCTCGTCGCGAGAGAGTTTATCACGTTCCTGATGTGATTGAAGATTCGCGGCCCCCGATTTCGTCCAACAGGTATGTTTCAAGTCATGAAGAGCTGTGTCGCTCGGGTTCTAATTATACATATGTGGCAGGCCGCTAGTGCATAGACGTCACAGGTCCGCTGAGATCATACAGCTTGACCAGCCGAAGACTCGAAGATTCAGCCGGAGTAGGGCTGGATCCGTATCGGGTGGTCCTTCTAGCATCATTGGGAGTATATTTGGGGCGCAGACAGTGCGACAGGAGAGTCCGGATAAGCACCTGAAGGAGCCAAAGGTGCCAAAGAAACGGTCAGTCTTTCACCATGTCGAAGTCGCGCGAATTACGACGAACGGAACTAAATGAAAACGCAGTGTTGATTGTGTCATCTGTATGGGTGACGTGCCAACATCCAAAGCCTCCAAGTTAAGATGCGGGCATTACATGTGCCGTTCATGCCTTGAACGCATCTTTAGGCTTTCCGTCACCGATCCGCAACACATGCCTCCTCGATGCTGCACGACAGACCATATTCCTCTAAAGCATGTTGAACGGCTTTTCGACCATGCCTTCAAGAAGACTTGGAATCGTAAATTCGCCGAATACTCAACCAAGAATCGAGTTTACTGTCCGGCCCGAAAATGCGGAGAATGGATCAAACCGTCCAACATTAAGCGCGAGGACGGTCGCAAAGTAGGAAGGTGTAGCAGGTGCAGAACCAAGGTATGTTGCGCATGCAACACCCGATGGCATGGAGCTATGTCATGTCCGAACGACCCAGAGACGGCGGATATTCTTGCCCAGGCGAAAGAAGAAGGGTGGAAGCGGTGCTACAGGTGCAAGGCCTTGGTAGAGCTGAAAGAGGGTTGTAACCATATGACATGGTAAGTTCACTTCTTCGCCAGCTTCCTGCTTTAGCAGAGATGAAACTTCTGCTGACAATGTATAGTCGATGCGGTGCTGAGTTCTGCATGATTTGCGGCATAAAGTGGAAAAACTGCGATTGTCCCTGGTTCAATGATGACGATCGCCGCGCCGACTTCTTGAACGATATGAATATTTCGATCCCTAGTATCAGAGGCGACCTGGGTGACATATTCCGAGGCAACGGCCCCCCTGCACCACCCGAACTACGAGGGCATACAGAACCTCCTCCTATGATGATGCCAGTTCGTCGAAGACCAAGGACGTACCAGGAGGAAATGCACATGCGACGACAGCAGGAATCGTTCGACGCCGACTTTGCTCGTCAATTGCAGTATACGGGTGATTACGACGAACCGCACAGTTACAGTATGATGGGTGGGTTGGGAGACATCCATGGCATTGGAAACGCATCAGAGCATTATATGAATGAGAATTACAGACGGGGGGGACACTACAGACCCCAAACACAAACGACAGCAGTACACGACAGACCCGAGTACGGTGATACTCGGCGTTCACGGGGACGTTTAGAGACCTCTCAAGAACGACGACTGGCAGATCGTCTATCAGAAACCCGATCCGGCTTTGGATCTCCTCCGGCCGCAGGACCAATTTACCCAGTGGGCATGAGCGTGCCTCCTCCACCAGTACCTGCGGCCCCGGTTCCCATCCCGCCTTCCCTTGCGCTGCGGCACCATACGGTCGAGGCGGAAATGTACAATATATCGCCGTATACTCCGCGGACAGAGAGAGTCGTGGGGCGGCGCATGTCGAGGGATTACGAAGACGAGGCAAGGGTCCATTCTCCACCGCGAAGCCATTGGCGCAGAGGCAGGGAGACCAGGCCCAAGTCGAGCGAGTTGGCCGGATTGAATGGCACGGGACAGGGGATGAATCGGGTTTCGCAGTGGAGGGCATTTGTTGAGCCTGGGATTCCGGATGGGGAGTCAACGGTTGGGCACGCTTAAGATTTTGCTCTCACGAGTTTATGATGTGTATTCTAGAACTTTTTGGACTTTTTAAACGAGTTTTTCTTTTCTTTTCCTCCTCTTTTTCGTGTAGCATCTTTGACTTGACATGCTTATAGCAAAGCGGAAGATTCTGTACTTGAGTGGGTGAGTGGCCTGGCCGCTTGCCGTTGATGGTTAAATCTAGAGAGGAAGCCATGCCATGTTCCCCTCAACCTTGAGCGACGATTGACTTGACAGGTGCCTATATCACGATTATATTGGGTGCAGGGATGTCTTTGACGATCGGTTGAGAGGCTCCAAGAAGCATGGGGAAAGCTCGTGGGAGCCGGCTGCCAAGACGACGACCTGGTTAGACAGGACGATATTCATGCACCCCGTACTCTGTATGCACAGCCGACACGTGGGAGATGACGGGACATGCAGAGCCAGGAAAGCAGCGCTCGATGGTGCCAGGGCCTTGATGGCGGACGGGGAGGGAGGAGTTGTCAGGTTCTCAAGTTGGTTGGACTGGAAATGGGGTCGGGTTGTGTAACGGGGGCCACTTCACGGCGCACTGACGTGAATAGGGAGCAATTTGGAGGGGCAGACGGATTGGCTGGTTGTTGGCAGGGCTCATTGCTCGGTAGTACGTACAATGTACGCTCGATGTTTTTTCGTTTTCAAATAGATGACGACGGCGGTTGAGATTGAAACGCCTAGGTGCTGCTCCGTGCATCCGAGTTCCCGTATGGCCAAGGCCCTGGGCGACTAGTCCTCGTCGGGTGCGGCGGGATCGGCTGCCTCTCGCACTTGCCATTCTCTCCGGAGTTCCGCTGACAGCTCAAGAGGAAGTGCGTGAGCCCGCGAGGGTCGGCGGGGCCCACTTCCAACAATCGTTCTTACTAGTGCTAGTACTCCAAAGTCACCTCCTATTCCGCACCCGCAGCCGTACTTGTAGTCAGTCATTCACAGCAGGCGGGCACATGTCATCTTCCCACCACTCTTTTCTCATTACACTTTCATCCTCCTCCATGTCACACTCGCATTTTGCTGCTAAAACTGGTCGCATCATGAAGGGCATGTGCTAGGGCTCCCTTCTCCTCCCCAAATCCCTGGACAGCTTGCGCCTGCCGGTGCTGCACATGCCGCAGCTGCTGGTGCTTTGACGTCAGCATCCTCAAAGGTGACCACGTGCTGTCTATGATGCTCGCGTGCAGTTGAAAGCCATTCTCCCTCAGCCCCTGTGCGACACGACTTTTCTCCTTCATACCTTGCCACGCCGAAGCTCGAATCTACGTCTCCGGGATCCTGTCCGATATTGCCTGCGCGAGCTCAAAGTTCGGCCGTCGCAAAACCAGGGCCACCATATCATTATGCTCCTCCTGCATCAGGTCGGCAGCGTCAAGATTGGCGAAGTCGTCCGATACACCGTCACATACACGCCGTCGCAGGACCGAATCCTGCCGTCACCCGAGAAACTCTACGTTCGGATCCGAAATACTTCCACTATTGCCTTGCGCGCTGCATTTGTCCACGGCCCGTATACGCTGTCTGTCTCGGCCTACCCTTCCAACTATAACCCCAATGAGAAATATCCCAATCACCGCCGCTATGGAGTCCCCGAGTTTGAACCTATGCTCAAGGCAGGAGGGTCGTGGGAGTGCGAACTCGTCGTCCCAGACGATATCCGCCAGGCTGCTGGTGCCGGGCGGCATGGCGGGTTCGGCAAGAGTTGCGAGCACGACGATGAATGCGCCAGCTGGATTATTGAAGTTGCCTCACAGGTCATCTTCTCGACCTCGGCCGCCGTAGGGTTCGAGGTTGTGGTGGCGCGGGACTACAAATCGTTGAACCTGAGCCAGACATTGCCTATTGTTGGTAATTCAAGCGCGGTACCTCAGCCCGGCCGTGTCTGTGACCACCAGCAGAGCATTGGAGCCAAGGACGGGCACCATCCTGCGCAGCCCAAAGGTGTCTTCTCTCGAGCAGTCCACCTGAAAGTGGAGGACACAGCTACGCTCTGGAATACTCCAAGACTCCCCGGCTGGGACGATGTGTGCGAAAAACGAGTCGAAGCTTCAGGTGCAGACAAGCCTGTACAAAGTACGGTCAAGACAGGCGATTCAGGAACCAACAAGTGCCAATCATGTTCAATAGGAGAGCGAAAGAAGAAAAAGGTTCATCTGGTAATCTTAACTCATGGGCTGCACAGTAACCTAGGAGCCGACATGTTATACATTAAAGAGAGCATTGACGTTGCTGCTAAGCAGGCACGGATAGATGCGAAGGCTAGACGGGCAAAGGAAAAGGCAGCCAAGAAGGAAGTTACTACCGAGTCGAAAACTGAAGACACGAAAAAGGGCGAAGACGAAGGCGACAAAGGCGATGATGACGAGGACGAGGACGAGGATGACGAAGAGGTCATTGTGCGCGGGTATCCGGGAAACGCTACCAAAACTGAAAAGGGTATCAAGTACCTCGGCAAAAGATTGTCAAGATACGTTCTCTCCATGACATATCCCGACCAGCCTTTTCTTCCCATTGGTAAAGGGGCAGTCGAAGGTCTCGCCGAGGCTATGGGAGGCGGCCACAGCCACCAGCATCAAAAGTCCCCTAATTCGAAGCCGGCGCATAAGCATAGCACGATACAAGCCGATGCTGCCAAAACTAAGCACGATAGTCAATGCAGACATTACAAGATAACAAGCATCAGCTTTGTTGGGCATTCGCTTGGTGGTCTTATCCAGACGTATGCTATTGCATATATTCAGAAGCACTCTCCCGACTTCTTTGATCTCATTCAACCAATCAACTTTATCTCCTTGGCGTCGCCATTTCTCGGTTTGAGTAATGAGAACCCTCTATACGTCAAATTTGCCCTCGACTTTGGTCTAGTCGGGCGAACAGGCCAAGATCTCGGTCTCACCTGGAGGGCTCCAACCATTGCTCGAAGTGGATGGGGAGCCCTTGTTAGCAATCTTGGCGAGTCCGCACACAAAAAGGTATACGGCGAATCACAAGCTGAGTCTAAACCTCTGTTGCGCATTTTGCCTACTGGCCCGGCACATGTAGCCCTCAAAAAGTTCAGAAACCGAACTGTCTATTCCAATGTTGTCAATGATGGCATTGTGCCCCTTCGCACTAGCTGTCTGTTATTTTTGGATTGGCAAGGTCTCGGCCGTGTCGAAAAGGCTCGGCGAGATGCCGGCTTGGTAGAAACTGTTGTTGGGTTCGGATGGGCAGAGTTGACTGGCACAAACATCCTGTCCCCGCGGCAAAGACAGAGGCTTCCCTCCGATGAGCAAGTACAGCAAAGTGACTCTGGGACAAGCACACCGAGGGGGAGCATGCGCCAGGTTCCGCAGCCCTCAGACGACGCCATGAACGAGGATGATAGGGCAAGCATCCGCTCAGTGCCTCGACCATTCAATGGGGACGACGATGTCCCCTCCGACACTGGTGGTGATGCGGCTCACCTCTCGCCTTTGGCCGGCTTCTTCAATCTCTTCAAGAGCAACGAGCCTCCCAAGCCCCAAGTAACCTCTGCCAAACAAAAGAAGATTCTGCGACGCGGCCAGACAATGCCAACCAACGATTCTGACACCACCAACTCGAGCATCACGGATATAAGCGACCGCAAACCCGGCAAAGCGACCACAGGGCATGAGATGGAAGAGGATGTGGATGGGATGACTGCACCGCCCAAAACTACGTTCTTTGAATCCGCCGGCGATCTTCTCAACCCCAGCTTACCCACCACAGAATACCTGCTTGATCCATCAAAGCGTCCCAGAACCATTTTCCACGACCGGGTATACCATCCAAGTGACATACCCCCTCCTCCCATGAAAAAGCGGCAGTCGACCCTCGTGCGTCGCAGGACGTCCGGGAAGATGTCTGCAACGTCGCACCAGCAAAGCGATTCATCGTCACCTTACCCTTCAATAAACCACGCCGATTCCATGGAGTCGGCAAAGGACTATGACGACACAGTCCACACCAACCCAGACAAACATCCGGCCGAAGTGGTGGACGGTTCGAGCATGCGGGTAGAAGAAAAGATTGCCAGAGGCTATCATCGTGATCTTTCTTGGCGCAAAGTGCTGGTCAAGCTAGAACCGGACGCACATAACAACATCATTGTGCGCCGCATGTTTGCTAACGCTCACGGCTGGCCTGTCGTGAAGCACCTGGTGGACGCACACTTTAGTGACTCGGAGGCTGCGCGGATGCGAGATGACGAGGAACCAAACATAGAGCGGGCATTTGCATCTCACCGGTCGCCGGATGCCGATGGCCGGGAAGTTAAACGGTTGGGCCAACTTGGTCAAGACGGCGCGGGCAGCCCCGACTCATCGGAAGAGCCAGGCGGCGGCGAGACCAACGAGGCGCGAGAGGCGCGAGAAGCACTGGACGAGGTCCCTGAATTGCGGAAGAAACCAGACGGCGATGTCTCGTCACTACCTCCTCGTCTCGGGTCGTCGGACAGAGCTGACTCGATGACGTGGAGTGAGCGAGACTGGGTGGACAGTGAAAACGAGAGCGAAATAGAAACCCACGAAGACGGAAAGGTTGGTAAACAAAGGCACCAGCCGACGCAGCCGACAAAGGACGGGACGCAAGGGCGGCTCAGCCCGTCGTCGTGGAAGTGGGCTGAGAAAATCGTAGGCAAGGGGTCGACAAGAAGCCGGAGTAAGAGTCCAAAGCCCGGTGAAGACAAATGACGAAGCTTATTATTGGTTGATGAAGAAACAAACACGCGCCCTGGATGAGACATGGCTCATGCAATAGATGTCACTACATAATTAAGAGTACTACTACTACTACTACTACTACTACTACGTATAAAAGGGAATGACGGCGTTGTGCATTAGTCACATGGCAAACACGTTGAATCGAAACATAAAAAGCAACGAGAGACAAATTATGTGACAGACAGAAACATGGCCGTTTTCAAAAGTCGCGCCATTCGGGCAGCAAAAGATTGATGGGGCAGCATCCCAGATCAATACGGCACACAGCATCACACACGCCTTGGGCAAAATGTTGCGATAATATTGCCCTCTGCTCGTGCCAAAACATCATGCTCTTCTTCCATTCAAGACTTCACTTAGCCTACATATACCATGGCGCAAGGTCGAGCAGTGCGCTAGGCGTAACACAGCCCTAAGAGTAGCCAGTCTTGGCGAAAAGCTGCCCAAAAAAAAAAACAAAAAACAAAAGATGACGGTATATATATAATAGCATCCTAGATCGATACGGCACACAGCACCACACACGCCTTGGGCAAAATGTTGCGACAATATTGCCCGTCTGCGCGCGGCAAACCATCATGCTGTTCTCACTCAGGACTTCACTGAGCCTACATACCATGGCGCAATGTCGAGCAGTGCGCTAGGCGTAACGCCCTAAGAGCAACCAGTCTTGGCGAAAAGCAGTCGAAAAAAAATGAAAAATGAAACAAAAAATGAAGGTATAATGGTGGGCTCAATACCACCTCACATGGACGAACGGGGAATCGAACCCCGGACCACTCCCAATCACGAATCCGTAGACGGAAACCTGCTAAGGGAGTATTATACCACTAAACCATCCGCCCCTATTGGGAATAGCTTGGTTATTTTATTATATATATCCACCCCGATTGGGAATAGGTTGGTTATTTTACTATGACAAGGATCTTTGCGTGTTCCCGCGAAGGCGAGGCTGGTGGGGCCGGATGGCCTGCGGTGAAGTTGCGAGTCGGGATTTGCCAGAAAAGAGTGCCCAGATGCGGAAATGCGAGTCAGTGATTGTGTGATATGATGGCTCGCACGAATTGGATGATAACATTTCATATGTGACTTGTGCGTAGCATTGCCGCGTTATAGCAGTGGCTGATGTTTCACCCGTCGCTGCGTGACTCTGATCGTCGCACAACGGGCAGTGTGACGAGAAAGGCGATCGGGACGCACGGCGCCGTTTTGGGGCATCGTGTTGCGGAAAAGCAGCAAGATAACTAATTTCGAGTTTGACCAAGGGGGGGGCCTGGCTTCGATTGCCGTTGGCCGCCATTCGTTTTCCGGTTTGCCTTCCCGTCACGGACTACTCCATGGAGCACATTATTCTGTGAACGGGTGAACATGTGCGACCCTCTTTCCTCCTGTTTTACCCCGGAGGTTCATTTGCTGCACGGAGTACTCCGTAGAGGGGGGGAGGGGGGGGTTCCTGCGTGTGCGCTTTGCAACAATGGCACTCGCTCCGTGCCCTGCCTCCGCTCCCCGTGCCCTGGACCAGATGCAGCAGAGGACGAGCGGACGAGGTGGGAACACGGTCCATGTCACAAAGAGGTCCGGAGCTGGCTGGCGGCACGGAGTACGGAGTACAGTGACTGTGTCGTCCATGATATGGCTTGGCGCAGGCGGCAGCAGTCCCACAAGGGCACTGTGTAGTTGTAACCATGGACCGGGATGCTTTGTTGCTAAACACTGAAGAGATGCCGAACACGCCGGTGCGCAGTCATGACAGCGTCGAGACGGCCTTGTCGATTTGCTGGCCACCGAAGCCGCTTTTCCAGAGTGCAGCATCAGAATGTCGACGAGAGAGGCTCTGGGGCGAACATGCGAGGCGAGGGTGCTCGAGTTGTGATGCTCGCCCTGGATGCTCGCCTGGCTGTTCGCCCTGCGCATGGTGCAAGGCTGGGGCGTTGGAAGCACCAGTGATTGATTCTTGAGTGCTGGCTCCGGGCTTCTGGACTCAGTGCGTACATGCAGTTTGCGTGAAACTGGACAGTGCCTTCCTTTTGGGCACCCGGGTTGAACAAATGTCTGCTTTTTCCTGCGGAAGGGGCGACTCAGTCACAGTCTAGTCCCGGTTCCCAGTCCCGCCATGGAGCGACAAACTTGATAATTCACAGCTGCCCAAGGAGTCTTCACCACTCGAGCATTCATTTTTCGTAAAAGTAATAAAAACCTCTACCTCGGTCGTTCTCTTTTCGTAAGAGGGATTCCTCTTTTTCTTTTTTTTTCTTTTTCTCTCTCTTCTCTTCAACCATCCCGATCAAACGCTAAGCTCACCTCGCCCTTGGTTGCGCATGGTTCTCGATTTCTTTCCTTACTTTCACTTTTCTCTTCCCCATTGAGTGATATTCCAAGCAAACCTTTCTTTGCCTTACCAGCCGAGACAGGTGAAACTTGTTGGCTCACCTTCTACCATACGGACAACAGAGGAGACGGCGCAGAGCTGGCTCTGGCCCGAGTCGCTGGGCCGCCCGAGGGGCAAAGACTGCAGCGGCACCCAAACCATCTTTCCTCCCCGAAGAGGACGCCAAACCGAGAGCGGGCAGGCAAGGAAAACAAAAAGTGCTGGGCTTGGCTCGTGAAGCGAGTTTGGAGGAGAAAAGACAAAAAATCAAAAACCATGCCCGGAACAATAGATCTCCGTGCCACCATTCCGGCGGCTAAGATGGTCTCAAATCCGGGGAATCTCCGCCTGCTCGGCACCTGGAACCAGGTTGCAATGCGAGCCTATGTCCGGCAAGTGTTTTGCTTTCCAATCGACGAGCAGCTGAACGGCTTCGACAAGCTGTGCAAGCACATCCAAAACCGGCTCAAGCTTGCATGCAATCATTTCCCTCACTTTGCGGGAAAGATATATCTTGGCCGGACCAAGGGGACAGTGCACCTTTCCACGACGAAAAATGATAAAGTGTCTTTCAAGTTTTTTGATAATCGACAATGTGAGGAGTCGTTGTTTAGCTGGAGCTACCCCGAGCTCAAGGCGCAGGGTTTCCCCTGCAAGGCATTTGTAGGGCCCTGTTTCGACCTGCCGTATGACTTGACGGAAAATGGGCCCGGAGTGCCTGTTACTGAGGTTCATGCACGCATTATCCGAGGCGGCGGTCTATTGCTGTGCTTCTACTTCCACCACTCCATTACAGATGGCATTGGCATGCACAGCTTTATATCGACCTTTGCCGCCTTCACCCGCCGCGACGAGACGGCTGCCCAGAATGGTATCGAGGACGGTGTTAGGGCTGGTGTTAAAAGTGTCGCCGAGTATGCAGTCAAGAATGGTGTCGAAAATGGCCAGGCCAACAAGTTTGAATACCCCGCCAATATAGACGTGGATATTCCCGAGAGCGAAACGACTGCTTTACTCGAGTCGTCCTTTGAGGACCTGATGAAGGATTGTCCCGAATACACCCTTCTTCCCCAGCCGACGGGACCAACCGCCCCATGTACCCGCCGAGAACGGGTGCCATCTCTTGCCAATGTCCGTAAGACGGGCCGCATATTCAAGTTCAACGAGGAGAAGATTAGGGCCCTTCACGCAGTGGCGCAAAATTGGAGTGGGAGCCACGTTAGGACCTTTGCCTGTCTGGCGGGTGTCGTGTGGAGCTTCTGTACCGCTGCACGACTCGCGGGCCATCAGCCGCGAGCGCCGTCTGTCCCAAATCCGACCAACTTAAACAAAAACAGCTTAACAGACAAGACACACCTTCTCGTCCCAGCAAGCTGGAAAAAATGTGCGTATCAAGGCGGGCTACCTGGGTATGCAAGCAATGCGGTTTGCATGCCCAGGATTTGCGCCAACATGGACGACCATGTGGTGATTAGTAGCCAGCAGCCATGTACAAAGGCCTCCCCAGCCTCGGCTGCGACAGCGGACGAGCTGCTGGGCAAACTGATATGCTCCATCGACTCGGCAATAACAGCCATTGACAAGGACTTTGTTGACAAACGGACAGCCATGTTTCGAGCTGCCCCGGATCCTCGATTTGTCGGTATCAATCTGGATCCTCAAGAGCCTTCGGACTTCATCTTCAACTCTTGGCGTCATCTGGGAGCCGATGTTATATTTCGGTTTCCAGGATTAAAGCCCGAGGGCAAGTCAAGTTCAGGTGGAAGAACAGCTGATGCTGTGCGTCGCGCGCAGCCACAGTGGAATATGGGCGCTGGACTTGTGCTACCAGGAAAGCTGCATTCGGATTATGAGATATTGGTGACGCTGGACAAGGCGTCGATGATGCGACTGTTGGCGAACGAGGAGTGGAAGAAGTGGGTGAGCAATGACAACACGATTGAGTAGCGAAGGCTGCAGGGATGGATACCAGACAAGTGGGCGTTTTTTGTAAAGATTTATTGGCAACGATGATAGACAGGGCCCGAAGGCCGACTTCCACTCAGATAAAATTTCTTTTGAATAAAAATGGTTGATTAATGAGTAAACTACCAACCAATGCCAGCTCCAGTGCAGGTGTGCGAGTCTTGGCCATCGGGTGGCTCCAGACGTGAAGGTGTGGACCGAGGTGCGTTGGTGGAGACGCCTCCACTGGATCCAATGTGAAGCAAGCTATTAATTATCACGTAGCAGCAGGTAATTTACCCCATATTACTTCTGCTAACTACTAAGTACACACCTTAGATAGTATCTGGGTTGTCTGCCCAGCTGTGACATGACATCAGTGCAGTACTGCGTCGTCGTCGTCGACTCGTCGCCCAAGTACCGTCAAGTTGGTCGCAAGCCGCCTTCAGTCCAGCATCGCTGGGCAACTACAAACAACTCTTCCTACAACCCACCGACCTTGCTCGACGACCAAGACAAGACCAACACTCGACTTAGACTCTTTTGGTTCTCGTCACAATGGAGGAATAACTAGGTAGCCACTTAGCGTAGTGCGTTGCAAACACTGCTGCACTCCAAGTCGCCACCACCGAGAGACGCAACCAGAAAAGAAGAATCCCCCCTCCTCCCACGACCATCAATTGGAACCTTGGTCCGCAGTCCATATCCCCCTTCCCAAGATGCGCATCTTCCTCCTCCCCCTCTCCACGCGGCGCACGTTTCTCTACGCACAGCGCCTGCACGCAACGACGTCGCCGCCCAACACGTCGCTGCTCGACCGCGGCACCGCCTTCGCCGCGCGCAAATGGTCCGAATGGGAAAAGAAGCCCTCGGGCTGGCAGAAGAAGGTGGTCGAGTACGGGAACCACGCCTTTCGAAGGATCCCCTACGAGGAATGGGGGCTCAAGAGCGTGCCGCCGCTGTCGACGCGCCGCAGGCAAGACGAAATCGAGGGCAGGGAGAAGGTCGAGCTGGTGTATCCGGGGAGCGTCCTGCGCGACGAGGATGTGCTACAGGTGACGGGCCAGCTGGCCGGCGAGAGGGAGGGTTTGCACCGGCGGCGGTTGATGTGGTGCTTTGTCGGGATGCCCATAACGCTGCCCTTTGCGTTGGTGCCCATGTGAGCATATCCATAGGTCAACTTTTTCTCAGACCGCGCAGCTGACAACGATGCTTTGCAAGAATCCCTAACCTGCCGTTCTTCTACCTCGTGTACCGCGCCTGGTCGCACTGGCGCGCCATCGCCGGCGGCAAACACATCCAATGGCTCGTTGAGCAGAAGCTGCTTAAACCCGCGCCATCGTCTACACTGGACAAACTGTATGGCCAGGCGCCCAAGCTTGCGGCGTCGGTCTCGCCAGTCGACAAGGAGCAGGTACTCTTGACGCAGGAACAAGTCACGTCGTTCTCGGAGAGCCTGGATATCCCCGCGCTGGAGATTGAGCTAGAGAGGGCGATATGGCAGGTTGAGCAGGCGATTCACAAGGCCGACGAGCAGCAGCAGCAGCAGCAGCAGACGCAGAAGCACGGAGACGGCACAAACGCAAATCACGACGTCAAGAGTAAAGATTCAAAAGAGAAGCAATAACCACCATGAGATTAATGTATACTAATAAAATAGAGACCGGAGGACGGGGATAAACACAAACCTCCCCTTCCTCCTTATAGAATGGGACCAGCCCCCTCCATGTTCTTATCAACTTATTTTTCACCTGAAAAACGATACCAAAATAAAAAATATATAAATTCCCGTGCCATCACTTTTGTAACGTATACCACCCCATCGCCCCCATTTTCGAATCAACAAGCCCGCTCCTGAGGAGGCCTCTCGCACCTGAACCAGCCGGGAACAGGGAATCTCCTCATCAAGCCCACCGCCAGCGCCACCCGCCGCGGCGTCAAGAAGCTCAAGGCCGGCCCATGGGACTGGTGCTCCGTCTCGCCCTGCTCGCCCTGCTCGGCCCTGGCATCCCGTCCGTCCAGGCCGTCGAGCAGCTGCCTTTTGCCGTCTGCCCGCAGCCCAGCCGCCTCCTACCCAGCGCCAAACGCATCAGCACCCACCAGACGTCACTCGGGCATATCAAAGGGCCAGGCAACAAAAAAAAGACGTACCTCCCTCCAGGCAATCGTCTCCCTCAGCCGCCTCTCGTACTCCCTCGCCTCCTGCAGCATCTTGTGCGAGCGCCACGCCTCCGCGGCCCTGTACCTCAGCAGCCGCTGCGTCGGGCTCACGCTCACGTTGGTCCTGGCCCGGGCCTCGCGCGCGCGCACCGGCGTGGTGCGGCGTGGGTTGAGCGGCGACGGGAACTCGGGTTCGTACGGCTCCAGCATGTCCATGAGATCCGGGGCAGCGAGTGAATAACAATACTATTTTTTAAAAAAGAATAAAAGATGAATCAGAAGTTAAAAAAAAGCCAAGACAGCAAGGGGACGTGGATGAAGAAGAGAATCAATGCGAGGAGGGGAACAAAGATAAACACCAGGACATGTCGATTGGATTTTGAGCGCATGGGGCGCGGCTTTCAAGCCTGGAAACCTTGTCGCCCGATCCGTACCGGATATGCTTTGTTGTGCGGCTGGAATGCGGCCTGTGGGATTTGTTTGATGGCGGGTGTTGGGGACCATTGATGGCATGGGAATTGACTTGCTGTGAATGTACTGACTGGAGAACTTTTTTGTCTCTCTTTTTTTTTTTGGTTCTTTTTACTCGGCCAGATCCTTTCGTAATGGCCATCGTACTGACTGAGGCTCTATTTTCTGCAACATGATACATTGGACTTCCCATGGAGCTGTGCTTCGTACACAAATCGGCTGGCTGCGTGCCGTGATGGTGGAGATGTTGTTTTCTTGGCCTTGTGTGGTTGGCGCCCGTCCGGTTGCGGGAATTTGGCAACGTCGTTCGATCTGGTCGCGGCCAGCCACGGCCATTTATTTTTATCTTTTCTTTGGAGCTACAAGAGGGCCGAGTAGGAGTGGCTACTACATTTTCACGGCCGAATCCATCACGTCGCAATTGCCTTGATGTCATCCTCCCCGCGTGCGAATAAAAGTCCAGTGAAGCGTTAGTATTAAATATTGTACCTGTATAATGCTCGGCATAGTACCAAAACCAAAACCTTGAAAGAAAAAAATATCAAAAGTTTTGCCGGTATGCTGGGACCAAGGGATATATCAAAGCGAGTGACCAATGCCGTCTCCAACGCCTGTTCTCATTTATTAGAGTGTATTTACCCAACACGATGATGCATGCAGTCGTTTCTTCCATCTCTTCGAAGTGCAAACAATTAAACCCTATTGCTGTTAATTTCCTTCCCCGCCTGTTGGCTGGTTGGTCTTAGTTTAGCTTATTCGGTGATGAACGTAGCTTCCATGAATAGCTGGCCCTCTTCGGTGACTTCTTCGTCTCCAATCTTGAGCTTGAGGGTCATCTTTGGCGCATACTGCAAGTTGTTGTTAGTGAGCCCATCTCACTGAGCAAGTTTTAAAAAATAAAAATAATAATAAAAGAAATGAAGAGAGGGAAATGAAAAGAAATGAAAATAGAAAAAAGAACATCCTTACCTGATAAATGTATGGCTTGGTCCCCGCCGCCGCGGCCACAATCGTCTTGACAAAGCCAGGTACCTCGGCCATGACGTCCACGCGGTCCGTCCGTTCTCCGAGCGGCCCTTCCAGGACAGCGCTGACGGGCTTGGCGTCCGTCTTGTTGCCTGTCCATTCAAACTTGACAGAACTGGGCTCGGGCCACTCGTTCTCCGAATCGTTCTTGACGTCGGTATGGATGGCCTCGTGGCCGGGGCCCGCGGTGATGATCTGACCATCCTTGACAATACCTCCCACATTGACCAATGTTGAGCCGTAAGAAGGCGGGGTGGTGAACTCCATCATGATGGCCGAGTAGTTGGGACCCTGGAAGTTAGCAAAGTTCCACTTGCCGGCGGCGTGGTGCGGCTTCATGCCCTGCAGAGCGAACGAGTACATGGCCTGGCCCTTGAAGTCAATGGGGCCATCGGGAGTGGTGATGGTGCCCTCGGCCGCACAGCGAGGCCAGAAAGCGTGGCGCATGGTTCCCCAGGGGTTCTCGAGGTCGGTGCCATACTTTGTTGTGCCGCTCTTGCCGGCCTTGAAGCCAGGAGCAGTCCTGGTGATCTTGAGGTTGACGATCGACCTCGGGTCGTTCATGCTCTTGATGGTGTATTCGTTTCCATCTTTAGAGAGCTCGAGCGCGCAGTCGTCGGCGTAGCAGGAGGTCTTGTCCTCGTTGAATTCAAAGTGGTTCAGAGGGGTTGAGCACCATAGGTGGGGTTTGGAAGGGTCTTTGGAGAAGATCTTGGAGTTGAACTGGCAAGTAGTTCGCATGCCACTTAGCTCGGGGTGCGGCGCGTTAGCAAGGAAGAGAGAAAAGTTTAGCCATGGCATATGGTGGCTGCATGTTGTTTACGCAGGACCAGGTAGACATACGCAACGTTGCTGTAGATGACCTGTGCAAGACCGATGTGGCCCTCATCCGACACCAGGTAGAAGCTCTGGGTCTCTACACATGTCGACTCCATGGCCACCCACTTCAAGTCATCGCGGGACAGTTCGGTAAAGGGCGTCTCCTTGGCTTCTTCAGCCACGGATCTGATCGCCGAAGCGCCATAGATGGGCTCCTGAGTGCCTGCGACGTTGGCCAACCTAAGATGGGACAACGACAACCGATGGTTAGCTGGGTGACTCGCGATGCACAATGGCGGGGAACAGCGGGCGACATCAGAGTATGAAGCAAAGTGGCTTAACGGATAGCAAAGAGCCTGACATACTGTTGCTTTGCCCAATTGAACATTCTGAAAATGGGCTGCCTGTCGTGGAGGAGCAAGAGTGAGAAGATGAGGGATTTAGGATGAAAAAAATCCAAGTGGAATACCCGTGTGAGGAATCTGATGATGCATGAGGTAGAAGAAGGTGGACGAGACAACAGGGCTGGACTGGGGACTAACACTGAGTGGAGCGCTGGAGCACTGGAACACAGGGTTTCAATGTTCACTTCACCGCTGCATGTGTCAGCGGAGGGCATCTAACTTGACGCCGGGCGGGGTGCTGGCGGGTGCTGGCACCACATGCAACCATTGATGTCTGGTCGAAGCGGCAGTCTTATTGAGTCCAGCATCAGACGGCGCCAAGAAGTGGGGCTGCCGCTCTCGATGGCCGATTCAATGTTCGATTTTACTGTCGCTGCCGCAGTCACCCTGCGCAGGGCCCAGGGGCAGCACCAGACAAGGTGGGCATATGGTGGAGTCTATACATGTGTTGATGCATGTGGCCATTGGAGAGCGCCTTTTCATGTATTGTACGGAGTACGAAGTAGCCATGCCGGCAAGGCCTGACCAACATTGCGCATGAGACGAAAAAGCCCAGGTCCAGAGTTAATAGGCTCAGTCCTTCCAGCTGACATCAAAAGGGCCAGACGCCGTCTCACGTGTCTTCAGTCATGGCAGTGGCCCGCATGTCCACATGCATGTCAGCTAGCGCCAGACGGGTCGAGCCTGGGCTGTCTGGTCAATGCCTAACAGAAGGGGTCCTTAGGGAGCATCGGCGCTACCTCAGTGCTGCGAGTTCAACGTTTGCAGGGGCCGGCCACTGTAACTGCGTAAAGCACCTAGGCACACTCACTTTACCCAACCAGTTGGTCATTTGGACCTGAATACCCACGCCGCTGTTTCGTGTTTACTTCCTGTCCATGTTGTCAAAATCCAACTTTCAACGACTCCCATCGCTGTTCGTTTGATGCGCTTTGGTTTTTATTCTCCCCTTGCAAGCGCCTCTGAGCTTACCGCATCATCTCTGCCAAAGGCGCTGCTTCATTCTGGATTGACCACGGCTCAAACCTCGCCCTTCTCCATTCAACGTTCCTTCGCCCTTAAAAAAGTTTGCTTCTGTATCGCGCCGCCGAGTCGAACCGAGCCTCATCCCTTCGCCGAGCTCACAACTCAATCTCGCCCACTTTCATATCCTGAAATATTCTTCTTGCGCATGCTGAACGTTCGCTTGTTGGCGCGCTTCTCGTCCGATCCGAATCAATATCGCCGTCTGGAGACGCGATCGCGCCATCCTGGCCCGCCCACGCCCTCGATCCATCTCAATCTAGGATTTCGTCGAACAAAAATAGACAGAACTGACGAGACACATCTAAAACATCAATTATCATGATGGAGGAGCCATCGACACTGTCACAAACGAACGAGCCTATCTCGCGACCCAGCCCGACCTCGACCTTGGTGTCTGCAAATTTGCAACAGCTCCCTGCCATCTCTGCTCTCGCAGTAAGCAACGCTGCGCAGAGTCCGCCGCAACTTAGGTACGACCCCTTCTTAGACGTCATCAGAGAAGAGAATCGAAATGGCATGTGCCAGGGCATACCGGCTAGTTGGAGTCGGCCCTCGCAGGAGGTGTTGCGTACCGGCGCAGAAGTCTAGAATTGCTTGCTCTCGTCATCGAGCACGCAACATGAATATTCAGAAAACCTAGCTAATACTTATATCTAGAGCCACCGCAGCACCGCAGAATCCAACTTACACTGGTGCCACACCGCCGGCTGCAACTAATGGCAATGGCAATGGCAATTTGGTAAGTCTGACGGCCCCACGATCCTTCAATACACCAGTCGCAAACACCGACCCCCCAATAAGCCTGAGAGCAGCGACATGCCTATTTTGGATGTTCCCTAGACTGAGTATGGAGCTCCAAGAGGATCTCGATGCTTGATTGTCGATAAGGAGATGGCACATGGCGCTGGTCCGCACCATGAAATCCCAGCATGGAGCCAGTAGTTATTATGGAGCCGCGGCGTTTTGACATTTGCTTTCCCTTATCGCTGGAGATAAGAGTGGGTCACGTGCGGCATTGTAGGTACTAATCCCGGGCTGCCACCTCGGCCACTTTCGCAAAACGTGGCTTGCTTATCGCGCCTTATCAGTCGGGCGCATGCGGGAGACCAAAAGTTTTTTTTTCTGCATCATCTCCTTATCGATCACGATAGTACTTATTTATCGCCCTGGCATTCCCCAAACCACCCACGCAATTCCCCAGCGCACCACCGGCACCATGATGGCCACTAACACTTCACCTACGCAGCCGACCTGCCAGAATTGTACGACGTCGACAACTCCATTGTGGCGCCGCGACGAATTTGGCTCCGTGCTCTGTAATGCCTGCGGTCTCTTCCTCAAGTTGCACGGCCGCCCGCGACCCATCTCCTTGAAGACCGACGTTATCAAGAGCCGTAATCGCGTCAAGACGATTCGACCCGATCTTGCAGCCAAGAAGAAGGTACTGTCCGCCCTATTACATGTTCAACACCGTGACCAAAAACAATCCCTAACTCCCTTTTTTTATAGGCCCAACAACAGCAGGCTGCGAACTTTGGTCTTGGCGCCGATGTGAGTGGTGCCGCCCTATCGGCGCAGAATGCCGCTGCCGCAGCTCAAGCTATCCGTCGAACGTCGCAAAAGCCGAACGGTAATGAGGGATCCGACTCTCCCATCTCTCGCACCGGCACACCTTCCATGTACAACCAGGGACTGCCCTCATTCATGGTTGATGACCCATACCAGGGCGGCAGCTTCAACGGGACTTCGGAGAACGGCGATCGAGATATGCCGCAAACTCACGAACAGCTGATTGCTCACAACTCTAGTCTCAAGACCAGAGTTAGCGAGCTTGAGGTTATCAATGAGCTGTTCAGGGGCCGACTGAGCCAACTCGAGCAACAAGAAGCAGCCGCCCGACACGGCCAGGAAATCGCTGGTGTTGAACAGACGCAACTTAGGACGCAGCTGGATGCAAGCCAGGAGACTGTAACCCAACTGCAGACCCAGCTCGAAGATAGCCACCGCCGAGAGAATAATTTGAAACGGCGCTTGGACGAGCTGGAGCTGGAGCTGAAAGCAGTCCAGGATGCCCTCGATGGTGACGTAGAGCGCCCGAACAAGAAGCCCCGTATTGGGAACGAGGTGCCTGCAGCAGTTCCTACACCAATGGCAGAGGAAGAACAGCCAGTGCCTCAAGCCGAACCCCAAGCCGAACCCCAAGCAGAGCAACCTGAAGAGCAACCTGAAGAGTCAGTTGTCAAAGAAGAGACGATGACAGAACCAGCAGCAGCGGAAGAGCCGGCTGCCGAGGAGACTATCAACGAGGCCGCTGAAGAGACCAATGAAACGATTGACGAAGCCTCTATCGAAGATGCGGTGCCTGCAGCCTCAGCATCCTAACAAGGACAGCGTCATACTCATGATAATGACTTCTTTTCCTTGATTATCATCACGACGAGTCATCCACGAAGGCCGTGTCTCCCCTTTTTCGGACGTCTTGCGTGGGTCTTGCATCTTGCTGACCTATGCGACATATTACAGTAATATTTTGGCATACGACGAGGTGAGCTCGTTGGCCCTGGTTGTATGCAACAATATGGACAGTTGTGGATAACACGACTGTTTTGTATTATTTATTAATGCACATCATGTCTTTTTTTTTCTGGGTTATTGATCGCCTAACAAGGTTCATATGGATGGAATTATAAACCAAAATGGCGCAGGAAAACTGGGAATAAAAAGCAAATGAATTGATACCATTAGATACCTTCGGACGAGGGCCTTGTTCCTGTCGTGTTAGCACAGCCGCCAGTGACAGGGCAGTCGAGAAGACGGGGAGTTGTTGGCGTATAGGGTCTCAAAGGGTATCGACTAGAGCGGATTGCATAAAAGTGCTCGACTATGAATTTAAATCTTGAGTGGTGGATGCTTGAGCCGACTTGTGTGAGAATCACTTGCTGTAATCTCGCAGCTGTGTCATGCAAAAACATATTTGTCACAACGTACACTTCTTAATAGGCACTACAAAAAATAACGAAGGAAACAATTGGAAGATCAAATCAGCCGTCTATAAATGAGGTGTCGTTGAGTCGTTGGGTCGTTGGCCCGAGTTGCACTACACACATCAACGACCAGGTTTATGCTAGTATTGACTATTTGTTTACCTCAGCCACCAGGGGTGGGTCTCCCGTCTTCAGATCGGGCTCACTCTCAACTCACTATCACAATCACATGACGCGAAAGCACCAATGTGAAAAACTCAGTATACTACTACTATCTGAAGCTCTGTGATCCTTTCCAAAGCCTCCTCCAACAGCTACCTCGATTCATCTCCGTCTTCCCCACAGCTCCGTGCTCAAAATCCCGTTGCGCCACTTCAATCCTGCAAACACCACCAGTCGCGCCGCGCTCGCCTCCTTCACCACCCCACCGCAAACTTCTGTGCTTCACAACCAACATCGCCTCGCTCATAAAACCCAGTGCTAGTAGTATACCACAAAACCAACGCCATGCCTCCCACCATCGCCGCACGCGGCGGCCCCCAGTCGTCCCGTCCACACAGCCTGGTCACGCCTCGCTCCTCCGGCGCAAGCACATCAACCCTCCCCGTCTCCAGAGGCCCAGGCAAGGGCAAGGGCAACGGGGTCGCGGGCAAAACCCCCTTTGCCAAAGGCAGAGCCGCCAGACAGTATGCCGTGCATCTCGTCTCCATTCGACGCACCCGATACTAACCTGCCCAGCCGCAAGATCTTGCGCGACACCATCGACGGGATCAGTACGTCTTCCCCCCCCCAAGGAATGTAAAAAGAAAGGGAAAAAAAAAGCTGACAGCCGTCGACTAGCGAAACCTGCAATACGGTACCTCTAACAAGCTACTCAAGGACGCATCGCGAATGGAGTGGTGAACTAACGCTCGAGGGTAGACGACTTGCGCGCAGGGGCGGCGTCAAGCGCATCTCGGCCGACATCTACGACGAATCCCGCAGGGTGCTTCGGCTGAAACTAGAAGAGGTACGTGACCTTTTTTTCTTTTGTGATTGTACATGTTGCTGACGGTTGTAGATCCTGCGCATATGCGTCGTGTACGTCGAGCACAGGCAGGCAAAGACGGTTACTGTCGACGATGTAAACCCCCCCCCCCTTTTTCCGAGAGGGCAATTTTGCGCGCTGAAATAGCTAATTGCTTCTCAGGTGATCTTTGCCCTGAGGCAAATCGGCAGGCCGATTTACGGGTTTGACTTTCCCACGGATCGACAGAAGTGATGTGTTTCTTTTTTATACAAAGACACTTGCTTTCCGTCGCGACAAGGGGGTTGGTTTGGGGGCATTTAGCATGTTTGCATTTGCATCGATATACCTCGCCTCGATAGCCATGTCAGGGTCTAGTATAGCGGACCGGAAAAACATTGGAACAGGTTTGGGAGGGTCTTTGCTTCTAGTTGGCTTGTTGGCATTACACTGTGGTTTTTTTTTGCGGGGGAGATATATTGGCTTAACGTGTGAGCACGTACTGCCCGAGGATTCTTGAGGATAATGACTTGCTTGTCTACAATATCTGCTGTTTGTGGGGGTATGGTGAGTACGTGGCAGGCTTGCGTACACTGGGATTGAAAAGCATATTGGCCAGCTGTTTATCAAGACGACGTATCATGAATTAACGAAAGTTATTTAAAGGCTCGGGTATCAAAGAATGACCAAAA
The DNA here is from genome assembly GCF_013426205.1 of Metarhizium brunneum. Lineage (NCBI taxonomy): Eukaryota > Fungi > Ascomycota > Sordariomycetes > Hypocreales > Clavicipitaceae > Metarhizium > Metarhizium brunneum. Next base: position 7,447,755 of record NC_089422.1, on the reverse strand, counting down.
GTGACCGCCATGCTCGAAAGGGAAAAAATCCCCAAACAGAATTACACACACACACACACACATACCATTCTATTAGAGAATAAAAGATCATCACCTCTTCTTCTTCTTGGCCAGATCCCACTCCGCCACAGCACCCTGCAGGGCCTTGGCTGCACAAACTTCGTCCTTTCGAAACGCCTTATTAAACATGGCCGGCAGCAACATGGTGCTATTGGCATGCTCCAGCGCAAACCCAACCTGCGCGTCCTTTCCACACCTGTCCCTAGCCAAACGGACCGCCTCACGGAGCAACTTCTTGCCGACCCCCTGGCCGCGATACCCGGGTTTCGTGGTCCACGCGCGGATGACGCCCTTCCCACCTCGCAGACTCGCACTGCGGCTGCGGCTCTTGCGCTTGGGATTCGTGGAGGGCGCGCGCTTCGGCTCGAGCCGCAGAACGACGGCACCGACCAGGTCCTCTCCCATTCTTGCGCCGAGAATGATGTCATCTTCGCTGCCAAAGTCGGCGCGCAGCCAGTCCTCACAGCCCATCCTTTCTGCGAGGGTGTCGTAGCCGCTTGTGAGGAAGCGAATGGTGGCCATGTAGATCATTGTGATGCCGCTGACGAGCATGAGGGCTCGGCTTACGTCCCTGCTGGGTATGTAGACGAATTGGTATATGGCCATGTGGGCAGCTGCGACTGCTGCGAGGCAGAGCGGGTGCAAGACGACGGCCTTGGAAGCGCGGTGGCGCATTTCGGAGACGGAGTCGGCTACGAGGCGGAGGCCGTCGAGCTTGTCATTTTGGGATTTGAGGGCATCGAGGGACAGGGGCGGGATGTCGTCGATGGGCGCGAGAGGCGGTTCGCTGGAAGCAGCGGGAGGAGACGGCGACGGCGGCTGGAGCTGAGGCGGTTGGGGAGAAAAGGGTTCCAGATATGGCGTGTTGTAGTTGGAAGAGAGTGCCGACGGGGACAGGGCGAGGTTTGCCCGCAGAAAGGTGAAGAATGCTATCGAGGTTGAATTAGCGAGTGCAGGCATGAGATGAAGCTACCAGACCGCCCATGCGGCCTGGCGGAAGTGTGGTGGTATTCCGTGGCTGTCCATGTCTGTCTGTGATGTCGGCAGGGATGGAAGGATGTGACAGGCGCGCGCGACAACAGCGGCATCAAACAGAATGTTTTGTTTCGTCAATGCATGAATACGAGTCGCAAAACGCAAAAACTGGGCTTCTCTAGCTCATGCTGGTTTCAAGTGACTCGAGATAGCCAGACGGTGGGAGGGATGCATGGTGCGGTCCAACATGGGCAGCTCCGGTGCAGCTCCCCAAACAGCCAAAACAAGCTCCAGACCGCCTCAGGCCCGCAGGGCATCCACCTTGGAGTTCGACGGGTAAAGTCGAGCTGTGTCAGGTTGATGAGGATTTGCATTAACCGCACGCAGCACAGCATGACAGCGTTGGCCGCCGTGGTACATCGTGGGAAAAAGAAGACGACATCGGGACGTCGAGTTGAGAATGAAAAAAGGTGGAAGAAAAAGAAAAAAAAGCCTGGCTTACCTGCACTGCTGCGCAGCCCCGGCACGACGCCGACTCGCGTGGCAACCGATGCCGGGCCGCAGTTGCTCAGATCCAGCTCTCGCACGTAGCCACGCTCCATGGCGAGCAAGAAAAAAAGACGAATATAAAAAGGAGGAGTGGACGGCGACTCAAAGTCCCGCCAGCCGTCTGCTTGCACACACACGCTCCGTACAAGAAAATAAGTAGGTGTCGTATATTAAACCGTCTATTCCGTAGTGGTGGAGAGCAACACACGCCTGTTGGGCTGCACTCCCCGGTCCCTTCATGGAAGGGAAGCAGAGAAATAAAAGAAGCCAAGGACACACAAAAAAAAAAAAAGAAGAGGGACTATGGCGAGAGAGAGAGGAAAGAGTAGATAAAAGGGCAGAAAAGGAATCAAAGGGTTAAAAACGTAAGTGACGAATTCCAGACATGGAGCCGCAACGCACGGCGTTGTTTGGCTGGCGCCACCTCCGGCTTTCCATGTCACTCGACGTTTGACTCGGCCTTGTCTTTGGAGGGGTTTTTTTTTCTTTTTGTTCCCTCGTGTCTCAGACTCTGGCAATGGCCCTCCACACACCTTGATACGTTGACACGGATGCTGCCATTGGATAGATGCTCTTGCAACCCTCGGTACCGACACGCTGGGTCTGGCTGGCGGTCGTCACCTAGGTCTAGAGTCTTGTATGCATGTACATACACAATACATACATACGGAGGGCATACGCGGCCCCGTCCAGAAGCTGTTCACGGTCCTCTTGCTGGACAATGGCCAGCAAAAGCCACGTCGATAGTCTGAGGCGGGCGGCACGGCGGGCGGCACGCGGAAGGGAGGGAGCTGTCGTCTCGCGTGATTGACCGTCACTTGTACGAATCCGCAAGCCGATAGAGAGACGATCCATGCGTCGACTGCGCCGGCGGATAGCCGATCAATGGATGACGAGGCAAAGGAACCAAACGGCATCGGCTCGTGATTGGCGAATTCGTGCTTGCTTCTTTCTCTGCGCATGAATCAGGACAAGAGTCAAATCAGGGTTTTGTCTCTCAACTTGCATCTTCGTCCTGTGTCCTGCGCCTTTGTCTGTCCGCCCTGGCCAACCTGCGCCATCCTGTAAAGACAAAAAAGGGCGGGTTCACATGATGGACTGTTGAGCAGCGGGCCATGGCAGAGCCACCTGCTCCATACCGCCATGATCCATCATTGTAGGTGCCCATGGTGACGATCACACCGTCATCATCGCAACGGGCTTCACTAGCAGATATGTGAATTGCGTCAAAAGGGCAGGCAGCCCCTCCTCCCCCCAGGTGCCCCTTCCCTGTCGCTCCCTTGCTCCCTGGCACCTGCTGGCCTGGCCCCTATCGCCGCGGGCTGCTTGAATTGACGGCGGAAGTGGTCATGTATGTATTGCACAATACAGGAGCCAGATAAGCACATCTTGTATCGCCAGCAAAGATAATCTTGACCAGACCCTACAACAGCACCGAGGTCGCTTGCGTGGCGTCCATGGCGTCCCCAGAGCATCAAACGTGCTCACCACAACCTCGACTGGGCTTGCCGCACCAACATCCAGCCCCTCATCTTGACCCAACATTTTGACCCCAGATGCTCTTTTTTGCCGGGGGCGTTTTTTCTTTTTAATAATGATTAAAGTAATGATAATGTATTTTATCATGGAGGACCATGCAACATACACAACTACCGAGTATTATGAACCCCCTGCTGCAGGCATTCATTCCCCACGAGCGGACAGTCATCGCAACCTGGACATTCAACAGATCAGCAACGGGCACGTGCTTGTGTCGTCCCAGCCTCATCAGCATGCCGCCCGGGAATCCTACTGGTCGTTGCTCCGTACTAACAATGATACTCCTTGTTGAGAGCCACCACCACCATCTCGACCCATGAGGGGGCGTTGAAGAAAGGCGTTCACGACCAATCAGCCGGCTTCACGGAGGTGCTGGGCCTTGCGGACGATTCAAGAACCACCTGTCACCGCGCCAAGCGATGCACATGCAGGCTTGCAGATGCAGTACTAGTCGAGACAAGACCGTCAACGTTGATAACAAAAATGCCATCCATTTGCCCGCTACTCCGCGGCATGTAGCCTAATGCTCCTGGCCTATTAGTATGCATCTTTCAAACCCCCAACCACCACCACCGTCGAATGGTTAGTCAAACGGCTATGAGAGAGGGGGGTTTGTGAACAGACCACGCAACACATGGATTGCTTGTCACTTCAACTTCATCTACAGGGTAGGCCTACGGAGACGCGGTCACATCGTTCTCTTCCGCTCCCCGAACGGTAGTACCGGTAGCATTACAACTTTTCTGTATTGTTTGGTCCTTCCAATCACACACTCGTACCAACTTCCCCAGTTCGTAAGGTCCAGAAGCTTTTTTTTTTTTTTTTTTTGGGCCAAATGGGTACGTACCTAGTAGTACTCTGTAAAAGAGATCGTGACTTTCGCCACGTGACAAAGGCATTTATTTTCTCTCATGTTCACATCTCTTCGTCTTTCCCACGCCACACGCTCCTCAATCCGACAGGTAAGTTACCGGCCGTTTCTTAGGGCTCCACGACCATGAACTCATTTAGGTGATGGCCTTGCCATTCTCTGCAGGAGGTACCTTTAGACCACGTCCACGGCGTCTCTAAAGAACCCGCCGACCCATCACCACTACGACCACAAGCAACAAAGGCCAGCGTCATACACTTACAACCGACCGCCATTCCAAGTACGACGGTGGGCTACCATTGTTATGACTCGCAGCCTCCTAATTTGCTTTTCCTAAACCAGATGGTCCGAATCAGCGTTTCAAGTGATGCCTTGAAAAGCATCAACGACGCCGAGAAGCAGGGCAAGCGCCAAGTCATTATCCGCCCTTCTTCCCAGGTGATTATTAAATCCCTTGAGCTCATGCAGAAGAAAGGCCATGTTTCAGAGCTCGTGGCGACAAAATTGTCGTTTAATTTACCACCGGTTCGTTCTCGCCGTCCCCTAATAGCTCTTGTGAATCGTCTTTGATCAAGACCCTGTTCTATGTTAGTGTCAACAAGTGCGGCTTCATTAGTCCTCGTTGTAACGTGCGACTGGTAGATATGGAGAAATGGGTTGTTCGACTGCGGCCTGCCCGCCAGTTCGGCCACGCCGTGCTTACTACTTCACTGAGCCTCCTCCATCCAGCATGTCTTTTTTCTTCTGTGCTGTGTAAAACTGCCTATTCCGCGCGTAAACGCTCCTTTAGCCTTTTCCGGGTGCTGCTGTCATGGTGATGCTGATCCTGTTTGCGCTCACATACGGCCCAAGGTCCAGGTAGAGCAGGTCCATTCTGCGCGGGCAGCGTAGGTTCACAGCCAACCACAGCAGGGTGACTGGCCAACACTTTGAAGGAGGCATGATGGGGGTCTCCATATGCACGCGGACAGCTTCTTTGGACTCATGGGGAATCTTTTCCGCAGCCTGTCTGTATCTAGGAATAAGGGTTCCAAAGGAACCATGGGCACGTGGTTTTCTGGTAATCTCGAAGCTATACATGTAGCTGATTTTCAGATTCTGTTGCATTTCCAGGCTTGGAGAGGCCGGTTCTGGCGTCTAATAGCCATGTGAATCGGAGGAGCAACGGGACTTGTGGACACACGCACCGATCCAAGATGAACCACCTTGTGGCTCCCGGTCAAACTACTTACTGGAGCTCTCTGCTCGTCTCGGAACACAGCCTGTACTTCGTCCGCGGTAATTAAACTCTTGCCGTTGATATAAGAAAACGGCTAAGTGAATGAAATTCAACACAAAGAAAGACACTAGGCAGCTAGGACCATGATGGGAACATATTTGTGCTATGAACCCGTTGGGTGACGTAGAAGGGAAAGGAAGGAGCCATTCACTCCTCCATGTTTGTGAACAGCAGACTATTAATTCATCGACTAGTGGCCCCCGTTTTTACCCCAAACTCGCCGGGCGCGCCCCCACACGTCAACGGACAGCCCTACGATGCGTCCGAGCCAAAGAGAATGCGCGTCAGACTACCAACTTATGTACGTACGTTTCGCGGGGTTGACATTTTTGTAGCCGTATTGAGTAATTTGTGTAGCCACCCTATCAACCCTCAGGGTCACATGTAGTACCGATTAAAACGAATCTAAGCATCGCAAGTGCCTCACATTTGACGCGATCCGAATGATAGCCCCCTCCCCCACCCCCAGCGAGATGGCACCCACACGTACCCAACCGGCCAGCCGGCCCCACCAAGGGAAGATAGCTGGCATGGTATGATTGCAACAGACATTCTGCTGGCCATCCAGCCTCATCAGCTCAAAAACATCTGTTCGGGTCACGAGAACCGCTCATATAGAAAGAACCGGCTGTGGCTCTACGAGACCTGTGGAGCAGAGCAGAACCAAAGGTCCCAAGCAATAACGTGTGTATGTATTTTCAGCATGATTTAACCCTAACCCTCTTATAGTGGAGCTGCTATCGGCCAAAGTGCTGCACGAGAGTGTAGATGGCCCGAATATTATTGCTGGCGTACCTAACCTGACCTGACCTGATTACTAGTGCTCTTACTATCTTTAGATCTACTCCGTAGTCTGGTTCGTATTGTGACTCCATGTCCGCACCACCACTTACGCCTGATCGTTTGCAGGATTAGCGCTGGTCTGTTTCGGCTGCTCCCGCATATCTTGGGGCACAAGAACTCCTCGTGATTGGTCCAGATGGCGGCTGTCAAAACCGCTGCGCTTCAGACGCCACAACGGTTCGTGTTGCAAATGGCAACTACTAGGGGCATCCATTGTCCGCAATCGAGTCGGAAAATAGGGGCTCCATCTGGTAACGACGGCTGCAGCGAGTTTATGCATGTTGGTCCAGATGTGAGCTGAATTTATAATAAGACAATCAGGAGGTTAGCATGACCAACAGACGCTGTTAATTGTAGGCACCGTTCCGTGATTTGCTGTTAGGGCCCACACAGTCACGTTTGAGGCACTGTTGCTACGCCGGCTCCCTCTAAAGTGGCTAGAACACTCATTTGCCAATGGGTAGCTCTTTCCCTTTCACACGATGATCAAGCTCTTTTCTTTTCTAGCTCTCTTGCCATACAACTTGTCAGTTGCATCACGAGCTCTTGCGATCTCATCGTAGATCCCTCCGTGCGTTCCCTCACATTTGCCCCCAATAGCCAGGTATAATTGACCAACCAAACTTTCACCCCATCAATACGTGATCCAGCCTTACCCGGTCAACGCTGCCGAGATTGTGCGTGCCCCTTTTCTAAACGGGGCACGTACCTCGAAGATGGCTTTGTTATCTATTCAATTCAATAATCTAATAACACTTGTTGGTGTCAAAAATCCCTGGTTTCCTCTCACCTTCGTGCGCCAAAGAGGCTCTCTTTATACGAAGCAGCGGTGAGCGTTTGTGTGCCTGTGCTCCACTTTCTCTCGTGGTCAACCTCCTTGTCCAACTACATATGTATTGTCGTGTTCAAGGGCCAGTTCCTTCCGTGACGTCGTGAACACCGGCGTGACCCTACATTGTCATTGAAACTTCTCTTCTGTTGTCCTCGCACCGCAATGGCCATCTCACTGGACTCTTCTGTCCTAGATCAACTGAACACTACCAAGGCAAGAAAGCTTCATAAGCTGACAGACAGACTGAGCGCCTATGGCGTTGGCAGGACTTTGAACCTCCCGCAGATCATTGTTGTTGGCGAGCAGTCGGCGGGAAAGTCATCCGTCTTGGAAGCCCTTTCTCACGTCCGCTTCCCCGTCAAAGGGGACCTCTGTACTCGATTCGCAACAGAGATTGTCCTTCGTCGGGCGAGGCAGACCCGTGTGCATGTTAGTGTCCGGTTCGACGACAAGTCCAAGCCATCTTGGACGAGCCACAGAGTGGGATTCACCGAAGATGATCTTCCAGACATTATCGAAGAGGCCAAAGAAGCCATGGGAATAGATTCCACAGGCAGAGACTTTTGCAATGATATTTTACGGCTAGAGATCGAGAGTCATAACCTGTATCCGCTGACTCTCGTGGACCTTCCCGGGCTGTGCGAGACAGCAACCCAGTCCATGCGAGGCAAGGAAACCGTCGACCAGCTTGTGCAAAGCTACATGAGGCACAAAAACAGCATCATTCTAGTTGTCGTCGCTGCGAACAATCAGCTCGCCAACCAGATTGCTCTGGAAAAGGCTAAGGAATTCGATCCGAATCGCGAGCGAACACTGGGCGTCATTACCAAGCCTGATCTTACATGGCCGGGAACGCCCGAGGAAAGCGACTACATACAACTAGCCAGGAACCAAGACGGAGCACATAGGCTTAAACTCGGTTGGCACGTCTTGTGTAATAGAGCAGACGATGGAGACACCCTGGGCACCCGTGATGCCACCGAGGCAAGCTTTTTCGAGACGACTGAATGGGATACGATTTCAAAACATCATCGTGGGATTGTTAGTCTGCGCAAGAAACTAAGCGAGGTTCTTTCTAGCCATATCCGGCAGAATTTGTCTGCTTTGATGGATGACATAGGAGGAAAACTTAGGGAGAGGCAAGAACAACTTGACCAATTAGGAGAATCGAGGCCGAGCTCTAAAGAGATGCGGTCATTTCTCCTCAATATCTCACCAAGGTTTCAAAAGCTGGTACATGACGGCATCTATGGCAGATACGACGATCCGTTCTTTGGCGATTTAGGCGATACAAACCGCAAGTTACGCTCCCAGCTGAGAAATTTTAATCTCGCCTTTGACTTTGTGCTAGCAACAAGGGGATCCAGGATTGCAATTGCGCCAGACGACGACTGGCGCAATGCACAGCTCCAGGCCCCCGGATTTCTCAAAAGTTTTATTGACGAGTATCCGTACGATTTTCCCGAGCCAGAGTCCATTAGCAGGGAGTCCCTCAAAAAGCACTTGGAGAGTCAAGCGGCGGCCAACCAAGGCTGTGAAATCTCAGGCTCCCACAACGCGGATCTCATTGTCCGACTATTCCAGACACATGCTTCACCTTGGAAGGATATCGCGGCATTCCACATCAAGCAAGTCACGTTAGTGGCCAAGGCGTTTGTGGACCAACTGATTCGCCACATTGTCGATCAGTCGGAAGGGAACCCGACAATCGAGGCTATTCTTTGCGGCTGCGTTGACCAATTCTTTGCAGAAAAGGAGAAGCTTCTCTCGGACAAACTCGAGGAACTTATCCAGCCGTATTCAAGGGGTTATGCCATGCCTCTGGGCGTCGAGTTTCGTCAAATGGTTACGAATAGAACTAGCAAGCGTCTGGCTAAACGGTTGACCGAGCTGTCGAAGAAACAGACAAATCCTACAGATGCTGGCAGATTCAAGAGACTCAGGAGGGATATGCTAAAGGAAGCCGCCTCTACGCTTGATGCAGTCGATGGAGGACAGTTTGGAACGGAAAAGATCATTGACATGACGCTGGCGTATTACGAGGTGAGCCGCTCAGCTTATAACGGCCAATTCGGCATTGTGCGCTTTACGTCTAATTTACAAAGATGTCTCGACGAACGTTTACGGACAATGTTATCAACCTAGCTATAGAAGGCTGTCTCATTCGAGATTTGCCAAACATTCTCACGCTGACCCAGGTGGACAAAATGGAAAAGGGGCAAGTCAACAAGCTAGCGGTCGAAGGGAAAGGTACCCGAGCTCGCCGTAAACAGCTGCGTGCGGAATGTAACGTCCTGCGAGAAGGCCTCGAGCGGTGCCGCCAATACAAACCCAGAGGCGTGACTGGTAAGTTCTAAACACGATTTGCCTGTGCTATATGCTAAGCTGTTTGGATTCAGGTGTGCCATCCTCAGAGTCAGGAATTCAGCCGGTAATCGAAGGGCGCGGTGTCTCAGGTAAGTAAGCCCAAGTCAAGGACAAGAACCCGGAGTTTGGTGGCATAACTTTGAATCGATCAATATTGCTAACTCACTGCAGATTCCAGTACGCTGTTTACTTCACCAGCCGGACAGGCAGCTCCAGACAGGCACCTCGCGCCACCTGCAACCGAGTCACTCACAGTGTCCGCATCGTCCAGAAGACCAGCATCTCCATTGTCCCCAAATCCATCGGCCGCACAAGGCAAGTCGACACCCCTTGTTCCAATGTTGTAATCATCAGATTTGGCTCACATTGATGAAATGCAACCGCTTAATAGTCTATTCTAGCTTAATACAGATGTATATAGTACTGACATTTTCTGTAGTGACAGTCTCTAGCACTGGGAGTTCGTCTGGCGGAGCGGCGTCTTCCACCACATCGACAAGCTTAAATTCTGGTGGCCTATTTGGATCGAAATTTCAATCTCCTGCTGCATCAACAGGAGCTTCAACTTCCGCTACATCAAGAAGCTTTGGTTCTGATGGGCTGTTTGGATCGAAACCCTTTTCTTTTACTGTACCAACATCTTTTAGTACTATCAGCCTATCCGGTGGAAAACTCTTATCTTCTGAGAGCAAAAGTAAGTCTTCACCAATCCTATACATGGGTGCTAGCTACGGTCGCTACGCCTGGCACTTGCAATCTCTTCAATCAGCAGCTCTCTGACGATGCAGGCTGGCAATTTCAACCGCATCAGGTGACTGAGGGGGGGATAATACACCGCTTCCAAAGTATTTGTGCGACCCAGAAGTGGGAGCTCTTTTCACGAGAGGAGCTAAGGTGGAAATTTTACCAAGAACATCGACGACGGAAAGAGACGGAGCTTTTGGATCATCTTTGAATTTAGAAATGATGCGTTTTCTGGATCGTTCCCGTGGAAGACGAGACTTGCGTGACTATGCATCTTGCCTTTACTGTTTGACCTAGTTATATATACTTGAATTCGGCGACCCCGTTACCATTGCTCTGTTGCAGAGCTCTCCTCTGGTGGCAAGTTGCAGTACTCCGAGACTCGATGAAACTATGATGATGCCGGTTAGCAACGAGGACGGACATGTTTCAGCAGAACGAGAAATACATGGTACGCTTTGAAGCTCAATATTCAAAGCATTCAGCTGAAAGACCAATCTCAAAATTGTTCCACTGAGTTCTGAAGCTCTGGATAGAGAAAGCCCAACAAGACCCGGCGACATGCCGCCAGAGTGAAAAAAGCGCAAGCGATCCCACCGAGACATTGATAAACGTCGCAAGCATGTTTATTCTAAATTTGAGCCATTGGTCACACTGATTCTGTGCGTCAGCAGAGTCCAGGAGCTGCCCGTCGAGTTTCTTGGTGAAAATGTCTACCATGCCGCTTCGCTGACTGCTGTGTTGGCGTAATACTCGGGGTGTATAGCTTTGCGTAGCAAGTTCTGTGAAGCAAAACAAGGTACAGCTGAGAGTTGGCGATTTGTCTCACAGGTGAGAGAGCAGAATCGTCAGTACCAAACAATGCAGCTGGTGAAATAGTTCCAGCGTGGCCATATATCTGCCGCCTGATTCTTGACTGTATCGCTGTTGAATTGGGCCACGGGATGACTGCGTTTGGCTGCTTATTTACATACACTTGCTTCTTGGGACACACACTAGACAATTTTCACCACATGCTAGTCGGGGACTCTCGACTTATCCTGAGACCCCATGCCCTTAATTCTTTGCCTTGGCTGTTTACACATTGAGAATGCAGCACAGCAGCGTGTTGACCGACTCTGCTGAGGCCGAGGCCTTCCTCTCTGGCCAGAAAGAGAACATGGCCGATGGCGTCGCCAACTAGAGACTTCACCTATTTTCTTTACATGCCATGAATGTCTTGCTATCCTGTTTATTAGCTTGGTCGCTGGCGAGTAAGTCGCTGCCCCGGTTCTCTGAGTTCTATTGTAAGTCATTCCATGAGATGGCAACACCAATACTGTAGCTAGTAGTAGTTATATCAATATGTTCGTTTCTTCAGCCAGCGTAATTGGGATGCATCCCGCTTCTTGTAAGCACAGAGAGGGCTAATTAATGCCGGTGGTGCAAAGACGAGCTGCGAGTGATGGGCGCCTTGCAAATAATGGACAAACGTCTACTAATACTGCATAATCTAGTCACAGTTGTATGAATGGACGTTTATCGCAGCCAGAAATTGTTGCGGGGAGTGCGTGGGAAGACGTCGCCACAGTTCGGATGCCGGCCGCGTTTAGTTGCAGTCGGGTGTTGATGGAGCAGAAATTTCCACAGACAAGGAGGAAATTGTCTGCAAAGTGCTTGTACTGGTGTCGTTGCCAAGCCAAGGCAACTATCTATCTCCACGTTCAATGACAAAAAGCTCTACGCCACCAGGGTGTCAATACTACTCACTATGCGTCCCAAATGACATAACGAAACAGGCCGTCTTGAAGCTGCCGGTATCCGGCACGAAAACTCGAGTTGAATCGCCCAGTTGTCCCTGTTCAATGCTGTCCGTCCCACAGCGCTCGAAATCGGCCATTCTGGTCCTGCAAAAGAGTCTCTGGCTTACCGACCTCGGCAACCGTCCCGCCATCCAATACCACTACCTGATCATACTTGAGAACCGTGTTCAGTCGATGTACTACAGAGAGGACCGTGTGGTGGGCAAATTCCTCTTCAAGCACCTTGACCATGAGCTCCTCAGTCTCCCGATCAACCGCACTCATTGCCTCGTCTAGCACAAGCACCGCGCTGATATCCTTGCGGATAAGCGCTCGAGCGAGGCAAAGGAGCTGTTTTTGGCCCTGCGAGAGACCCAGGTCTGACACGTCGCTGTCGAGGCCCCCCTTTGCACTTATTTTATCCCAGAGTTCGACTTTTCGCAAGCAAGAGATGATGTGCTCGTCAGACTCGCCCGCCTCCATCTCATCCGTTCTCCCACCAGGGCAAATGTTGGTTCGAAGTGTCCCCGGGAAAAGCATCGGCTCCTGTGGCACCGCGATGAGGCGCGGCCGCAAGACGTTTTGCGGAATATTCGAAATGTCTATTCCGTCGACCGTAATCGTGCCCGAGTCTGGATCTAGCAGCCGGAACAAGGTGAGAAGCAGCGTCGACTTTCCACTACCTGTCCTGCCGCAGACCGCAACTTTCTCCCCCTGGCGTATCGACAGCGTGACGCTATTGAGAGCTCGGTAATGGTCGTTGCCGCTGTTGGCAGAGTAGGACGCGGTCACTTTATCAAATTCCACCAGCCCCCGAGAGGGCCACTTCTCAGGCGGTTGCCGTGGCTGTGGGCTCGTCACCTCCTGTGGTGTATTTGCTTCAAAGCTCTTGAGCCTCTCTATCGCGCCCAGAGAACCCTCAAGACCTGTCCAGTGTGATATAAGCTCAACCAGTGCTGAGCTCAGACTAATGACATTGACTAATCCCAACGCAATAGCTCCAGCACTAGTGCCTCCTGGGGCCATGACTGCAAGTGTGATGAGAGTAACAGCGAGACTTCCAACAAAGAGTTCCAAGACAAGCTTAAGCCAGCATTGAGCCCCGAGGAGGAAATAATGAGGCTTCTGGGAGTTATCGAGCAGTCTTAGTGACGTTTCTTCAAAGGCAGGCACCCACCCGTAAGCTTGGATGGTCGATATCCCATCAATAGTTTCCTTCAAGTGCGAATACAGAGGGGCGGTAGCCTCCAGATCCAGGTGCCGCAATTGACGAGATGTTCTCAGGTAGAATGCCTGTATGCAGTACACTACAAGAACAATAAGCGGCAAGGCTATGGCAAGATATTGTGAGCCGTAGAGCACCATGGCTGTGGATGTAAGGAGCGAAAAGACCCCTGGAACGGTTAGTTTTCGGTTGGATGTCAAACATTGAATGTATAGGCCTAGTTCGTACCGCTAACGCTCAGCCATAACCCAAGAGGCAGGCGCTGATTGATAATGTCGTGGTCTTTGCTGAATCTGGGCTTCCCAGTTAATCTTCATCTCCTCAAGATAATACATAGGAGGAATGGAGGGGTTACCAACCGGTTTATCAAGTCGCCTACATCGGTAGAAACGAAGAAGGACAACGGTGCACTGAGGCTCCATTAGTGACCTCAAATCAGGGTCAAGAAATAAGGTACATACTTCATGACGGTTTTGAGTAGGGCCAAGTGTAGCTTCTTAACAGACGATGTTGTTACGTTGATTATGACAAACCTCTCCCGATTAGTTACTACCAATGAAGAGGGCAACAAATGGCACCTACCAGATCGACCAACCGAATAAAACCAGGCCTACGACCTCGGCAAGGGTATAAATACCAAAGTACCAACCATTGCTTGTTTTCGGGTTCTTCAAGTTGGCTGTCGTCCAAATCATGAGCCAAATCTCTGTTTCCAGCGAGGCATTAGTAACTAGAGCAAACTCCATGGTTGCGACTCATACCTGGAAATATGTTCGTCAACGCATTTGCTGCCTCGCTAATAAGGAGTATCATCAATTTTCTCGTGCCAATTGCCTTGAAATAGTACAAGTACAGCGAAATATCCCCAGATGTCCGTATTTTGGAGTCGATTTTACCGTCAACGTCCTTTTGTCGAGGAGGCCCCTGAGCCGTTTTGAGTAATGTTCCTTTTTGAGCTATTTCATCTTCATGGGCTGAGCTTTCTTCTCTTGAGGACGATATTAAAGCTTGTATACCCGTAGAGGCCTTAAGTTCGTCCAATGGCCCCTGTATTACTTGGCCTGGGCCTTTATCCCCTAGTAGGATAACGCTATCTGGCCGGTCAATTAGGTGCACTGCGGCCATGTGCGTCAGCAAAACCTGCCCGGTATATTATTTCAGAACCAGAAATCTGGGTTTGGGAATCGGGGTGCCCTACGAGCGTGAGTGGCAAGAATAACAGTGGTTTTACTTCCCCTGAGAAGCCCTTTTGGTGCGAAGACACGATTATACACATGGCGCTGGGTTATCCAGTCCAGGCCGCTCAAGACGTCGTCGATGACCACAACCGGTTTCCTTGAATATAATGCACGAGCCAGCGACTACCACTTATTAGATGCGGATTTGCACGGGTCTCCGGCAGGGGGGAATCTTACTATGCGTTGCTTCTGGCCGCCACTTAAAGAAAGTCCGTTGGGCCCAATTAAGGACATGTCACCGTTAGGAAGTTGTGCCAAGTCCCGATCGAGTGCACATGCAGAGACCACTGTCTTATACCAATCATTATCCATCGCCGACTGTCCTAAGATATTTGATCTCACGGTGGCATTCATAAGCCATGGTGTCTGGGCACAATATGCAGCGCCAGCTCCGTATACTTTGAGATAGCCTTTTGTTTGTAATTGACCAAGCAATCCCCTCAAGAGAACAGTCTTCCCAGAACCGACCTTGCCAGCCACTAGTGTGAACGAGCCGGGTTGGATGGAAAGATTAATATCTCGCAAAACAGCTTCGTCATCAGTCTTGAATATAATGCTAGCGTCTTTGGCAGCGATGATCGCGTCCCCCAAGAATCCGAATGGTGCCACAGCTCCGGAGCCAGTGCCTGGGCTTGGGCCATTCAGCTCTCCTGGGATTACAGCATCGCTGTAACGTACTCTACTGTCCTCGCAAGTCATGATGAAGTCCTGCAATCTAGTGAAGCTCGCGAAAGAACTTATCAAAGTTGGCAAGGAAAACATGAGCCAAGAAAGTGGCCCCGTGACAAGACCTAAGATGCTCATGGCAGTGAAAGCTTTCGCCACGGTGAACTTTTCGCCTGACTTAGACCCAAAGGAAAGAAGGGCGATGCCAAAGGTCAAGACGGGCGCAAACCTGGACGGTGTATTCCCTACGCAGCTGTTAGCCAAAAAAAAAAAATCCCATTTTGACTGTGAATGTCGGTACCTAGCAAATTCATGAGAGTAATCAGCTTGCGGAAGAAAATAGACCTCTTCATCTGAATATCGTGCAGCCTAACAATGGCTCTAAGCCACGGTTCGACCAACCCGAGCATTTTTATTTCCTTCATTGATCCCAAAACACTACTCGTGTTGCTGATTCTGTTTTGGGTGGCTTCATTGTTGGCTTTGACAGCAGGTGCCATGAACTTGGACAGTTGAAATGTCCCTATGAATGAGACTACAATAATTCGGTCAGTTATATTACAAGAGAAAAAGGCCATATGGCAGGGGATCATACATAGTACCGCTATTGCAGGACCAACCGAGCCCCATCCCATTTGAACGACAAGAAACCAAAGAGCCAGGCCAAGTTCGATGGGAGTTGCCCAAAGCTCATGGATCTGTGCGAAAGCTCGTTCGATGACACCTACGTCGGTTGTGACCAATGTCAGAACAGCGGAACTTTCTTTGGCCCCTGATTCTAGGTCCGTGGCATTATCCAACAAGAACGACGTAAGGGAGACGCGAATTGCGGTGAGCATTCGATATATCTTTTGCTGGGAGAAGCTGTAGCCGATCTGGAACAGAAATGTTAATGCCGCGCCACTATTTTGACCATGAGAGTAGTCATACAGCAAGTCCAAGGTACAAGAAAACCGTCGCAGGGATGAGTGCGTAGCCTACTTCGGGAGAATATGCTCCTTCAGTTCCCTGGTTTTGAACAAGGCGGATAACCCTGTTGATTAGAAACGGCTGCGACATCTTGAAGGCAGAATAGCATATTCTTGGAACAACCCCAGCAAGCAAAGCAGCCTTTGTAGAGCTGAGCAAGGTGCGAAGCAGTGCATGCTTCCCAGAGTCTCTGTAACGCGGCCAGTTAAGATGCATTCGGTGCAACAAAGTCTCCGAGCGAAGCTCCAAGTCTAAAAGGTGCAGCTTTTCTACCGATAGAGTCGTTCCGTAGCCGGTCAAGAAGAGATCATTGAGCCACCACAAAAGGCTCCTACTGATGATTCCACTGGTAGCTTCAGGACCCAGGGACTCACCTTTGCCGCTGAGTATAGAAGTCTTATTCTGGGACTCTAGGAGTAACAAAGCGACTTTTGTTGCCAGCAATGCTGATACGATAGTTGCCAAGGGCTGGGCGTTGTGAAGCAACCAGAGAGTTCGACAGTGCATTGAGTCAAACAATGACGAAAACAAGAGATAGACGCAAAGCATACTTGATGGTCTCACGGATCGATGGTGCTCCAGGTAAGTCAGCATGGTGATAATCGCAGCATCAAGTACGCCCAGACATGATGCGACAAGCGTGACGCGTCTGGCAGGGACGACGGCACCAATGTTTCTCCAACTGACGAGCAAAGAGATTTGGAGCAATAGAAGCACAAAACAAAGGGCCTGGGGACGAAGTTAGTATTCATGTAATGCTCCTTGTGGGATCTTGCGGCGGGAATCGAAGAATCAAGGCCAGGTGATCGCATACCATCTTCAGATAGAGACCAAAACTGGCAGAAACCCTGGGTCGCTGACCAACAAGTCGGAAAAGTCGAAATGGCACTACCATGAGCAGGATGACAGAGGGGACTATCTCGAAAACTACCAGTTCAAACAAGAGCGTGAAGTCGAAGCGCCCGCCGGGGCAATCAGCTGCAAATGGCCCGAATGAGCCATCGCAACTAGCAAAGCCGAGTCTGCGAAAGGCATGTTGATGGAGTCCCATCCTCTTCGACCATAAGGAGGCAAATAGAAAACAATTGGTACCCGTCAATGACCAGACGCAAGATTGATTGGTTTGAAGGAACAGTTGGGTAGGACTGTTTAGATTGTGTGTTTGAGGCAAGAAAGCGAACTTGCAACCGCTCAGACTCTCGCAGCTCTCCACTAGTCATCAGAATACATGCTTACAGAGGCAGAACAGCAGTTGATCTCCATCTGTTGGTTCTGCAAACTTGCTCAAGGGCTGACAAAGTTGCTGTTGGTCGACGTCCTCAACACCAATGCGGGAAGGAAACGTAGGCGGCCAATAAAAAAGTGGGGTCTTGATGAAGCAAAGGTTCTTTCAACCCCAGCAGCGGCATGATGGAACATCGACGAGTGACCAAGGTAGTACAAATGCGGTGTTGTAACTACGGAATATACTACAAACAAGATCGGGCTGCATACTTTATGTTGGGTGGTGGTGGTGATGGTGGTGTACTTCGTTCCCCCCGACGGCTGCATCCACTTTTTAATTAAATTCGCGGATTTTTTTTCGTGCCGAGTCCCAAACTTGGGCGACATTTGTGACTTGGGCTCTTGTTGGCCGAGAGAAGAACAACATTGCACATGTCAGAATGGCGCATGCGCACATCAATCACTCCAACATCCACTTCAAGTGGTCCAAAAACATCCCCCCCGTTCTTGCAGTCGAGTCAGGCGCCGAGCTCAACTTCGACCTCAAAGATGGCTTCAACAATCTGATCCACCCAGGCACCACTGCCGCCCAGCTCCGAGACCTCGACACCTCCCAAACAGACCCAGCCTTTGGCCCCGTGGCAGTCGAGGGCGCCGAGCCAGGCGATGTGCTGCGCGTCGACATCCTCGAGCTGACGCCCGCGCCGTACGGCTGGACGGCCGTCTTCCCCGGCTTTGGCCTGCTGAGCGACGAGTTTCCGGGGCCCCATCTCAACGTGTGGGATTTGAGCACCATCGCAGAGGGCTATGCCGAGTTCAAGAAGGGGATCCGGGTGCCTACCCAGCCCTTCCTGGGTGTCATGGGCCTCGCGCCCGCGCAAGACGGCGAGTTGAGCACGATTCCGCCCTACAACTGGGGAGGCAACATCGACTGCAAGCACATCACCACGGGGTCGAGTCTCTACCTCCCCGTACAAGTTGCCGGCGCCCTCTTCAGCTGTGGCGACGGGCATGCTGCCCAGGGGGACGGCGAGATCTGCGGCACGGCCATCGAGACCCCAATGAAGGCTCGCCTGCGTCTTACTCTTGAGAAGGACAAGCCCTGGGTCAAGTCTCCGCATTACTTGACTTCGCCCGAGGCCAAGACGCGCGCAAACAGCAATCGCGGCCAAGAGTATGCGGCTGTTGGCATCGATGCCGATCTATTGGAGGCAACCAAGAAAGGTGTCCGAGGTGCCATTGATTGGCTTTGTGCGGAGAAGGACCTAAGCAGGGAAGAAGCCTACATGCTGTGTTCGGTGGTTGGCGACTTGAAGATTGTGGAAGCCGTCGATATGCCTCACTATGCCGTCGCGTGCTGTATTCCTCTCGGCATTTTCGTGGGCGAGAAATAGACCTAGTTGCCGTATTGCATCAAAGCCTCAAATCAAGAAAGCCAAGTATTATGACCCAAAACTCTACTGCCCGCCCAGCTTCGCATGCAGAACACATACTACTTTGCTTTTTTGTTTCTGCTCGTCGAGTTGGTCTCAGCACCACGTTTTTGTTTTTCCCTTTGGCAACCATGCAACCGAGACAGTAGATGCCCAACCATGTGCGTCTTATGAGACCAAACTGCAGCCTACGCACTAGTTCCGAGTCGCAGTCCAGTCTCATCGATCGGGTGGGATCCAGGTCTTATTAATATGGCCAACGAGAGCGACAAAACCTGGACCCTGCGAATTTGGTTCGCGAGCAGAGGCTCTCAGAATGCAGATGCAGATGCAGATGCAGATGCAGATGCAGATGCAGATGCTGATGATGCTTGATGTAGATGCAGATGGGCATCGACATGGGAGCCCAAAAGAATCCTAACCAATAGGCAAAAGCATCGACGTACTAATCAACTGGAAACACTAGCGCACCCCGGAGTTTTGGTGTCATGGTGGCGCCCGCCTCCAAACATCCCATCACAGGAAGGGCGTTGGCCAGATCAGATTTTCAGGGTCCCTTCATATGTATATCTGTTTGAGCAAGCCCTCGTCAACGTCAGCACCCATCTCTGTCTCGACTTTTCACGGGAAACTTGCGCCGCCACATGAACCCATTATCCGTGACTATTTTTAACTCTCAGTCATAATTTCTTCTTTGGAGCGGGGAAAACAGACCAGCAAAGTAATGAAGGTCACATCGGTACGTGCCGTCCATCATCGTCATCCATGGAGCTTTCCCGCCTCATCACGCACCCGGTCACCCGCTGACAACACTTCCAGATATATGTTTATCCTATCAAAGCCCTTCGTCCAATTCGCCTCGACGATGCCCGTCTCACCCCCCAGGGCGTCCAGTATGACCGACGCTTCATGATTTGTCGCGCCGACGACACAGACCCTTCCAAGCTCACCAAGGTCCAAATTGACAAGGTTTACCAGTGCGGCTTGTTCAAGCAGGAGATTGTAGGCGACAGCGTTCACGTCTCGTATCTGACTCCCGAGGACCCTGTCGTTGCTGCGCATCCGATGCAAAATGAGGTCCTGGAGGTCCCGCTGAGCCCCGACACATCTGATCTAGAGACGGTAGATGTCGACTTACACCTGAGCATGGTCACTGCGTATCGAATGGGCGCCCGCTACGACGACTGGTTCACGGCCTGCTTCGGATTCAAAGCCGTATTGATCTATATCGGGGACGGAAGGCGGCCAGTCCTCGGAACCTATGCTCCCCAAACAGACGGCCCACCTCAGCAAAGAGGTTGGCTATCCTCCATATCCGGCTACGTAGCTGGGACATCGAGGCCCGCCAAGGACAAGCCGTGGCTTGCCTTCTCAGACCTGGCCCCCTTTCTCGTCGCCTCTGAAAAGTCCCTTGCCAACGTCAAGGCCAGAATGCCCTCAAGCGACGTCGCAATCACAGCCTTCCGACCCAATATTGTCGTCGACGGAGAAGCAGACTTTGACGAAGATTTCTGGGCCGAACTCTCCGCCAACGACCAGCCGTTCCTCACCCTGACCAAGATGTGTAACCGCTGCCCGTCCCTCAACGTGGACTACGACACCGGCAAAATAGCCGAGGGCGAGAGAGGCACGGTCCTCAAGAAGCTCATGTCCGACCGACGGGTAGACACAGGTGCCAAATACAACCCCGTCTTCGGAAAATACGGCTTCCTGAACGAAGGACAAGAGAACATGGTCCTTGCCGTAGGCGACGAAATCACCGTCACCAAACGCGCCGACGAACGACCTATTTTTGACTGGCCCCTGCGAGCACGGGGTGCCCAGCCGCAGTTCTATCAAACGTCCTAAAACTAAAAAAAAAATTAGAATGGGGCGAGGGGTTGCAAAAAAGGGAAAAGAAAAGGCCGACAATAGTGGCACTCAGAATTTAGAGCAATAAAGTGTTGTCGTGGAGAGTACGCCGGCCTGGGGAATGCAGTCTGCTCCTCTCGTGAGAAAAGCTGAACTTGCACAATCCGAGTTGTCTCACGCAAGCGGAAACAGTTGCAGCCCCTGTTGCGCCCATTACACGCACGCCCCCGCTTTATTCTGTGCTGATCATTGTTTCAATGACATTAATTCCACCGGGCCGTTGAGAGAGGGAAAACAAGAGACAACGAAGTCTCACTTGCTTCAACGTGTGACGCCGGGGAGTGAAGAGCCTCGGGGGAAGGGGGGGGGCCAAAAACCCCATTACAATCGATTTGTACGCCAGGACAGGAGACGGATGGTATTGTTCACCGAGCTTCGTGGGTCTACGCTGATAATGGGGATATTTTCTATTGAATAAAACAGAAACAAAGAACGAAAGCATCATAGGTTGGAGACAACAGAATGAATTGTATGCAAGAGTACTACTGCTTCAATGACCTAGTTTATGCAGAAAGGCGCACCCCAGGCTTGTATCGTACAATACTTGACTCTTCAGCCAACCGAGGCCAGAGAGACTGTGTCTAATTTCCAACGTCGAGCCCACGTCGAGCCCACGTCGAGCCCACAAGGCGTTCAAACGCGGGACTCAGACAACAGCCACCAACGGTCAGTGTCACACATTGTGCCACCCAGCTGTTTGGATCCTGCATAGGCTCGGGTCTCGCGCCAGTTACACGATGCCTTCGTTTGAAGACTGCTCGGAGAAAGAACCAGGCGTTTGTGCTTTGCTGCCGTCGAATGGGATTGTGTTCCTCGGTGAAACCATGTATGTGCGTGGGACAAGAAACGTAGAGCATGTGTTACTCAAGTGTTTCTAGAACATATTTGACAGTTCCAATAAGGTGTCACAGATCAGTAGCCCGAATCCAAGTAGAAACGGCTGACGGCTCTGTGACAACAACTACATATGCATGCTCATGAAGGAACTGTAAATTTTACGAAGCAATTGGCTTGATCATGTATGTACCGGCAAAGCAAAACATCATCAAAGTCTTCGATAGCGCTGCAAGACTGTTTCCACATTCATCATTACTGCATTTATCGCACACATGTTCCGTTGCAGCTTGGAAGCCACACAATATCATAAAATATCATTTATATTTTCTTCGCGTCTCATATCCTGGCCTGGGCCGTAAATGCTATTCTAACCCCAAACACCGAGTAAATTCCATCATTGGTAGCAAATTCTCAAGTAGTATTCTTATGCCCACATGTGATACCGCGCGGCACTGTATTTGCCTGAGCTATCAGCGGATGAAACAATGTAAAACGAAAATTTCTATTTAAAAGATGAGAGATAAAAGAGGAGAGACGAAAGATGAATGCTCTTCATTGCCGAACGCCGTTGAAAAGTGCTCCGGGTACACAGAGGACGTAGCCGAACAAAAACCGCAGAACAGCCTAGCGTATCTGGATAGAGCACACTTGACTGTTGGTCGTGACTCCTATGCGCTATGTGTGGTCTGGTGTGCAAGCTTTGACCATTGGCTTCTATGCCGCCTGTGTGCATGCTCTGCACACATGCAGCTTGCAGTAAACACACTCGAAGATCATCCAATGTGGCCCTGAACAACAGTATTTGCAAATCCATTGCACCAAGGTTGTATCACACTTGATAAGGCTGAAAGAATGAGAACACGAGTTTGCCATGGCGTCTGTTGTATTTGGCTGATAGGGTTCCCGTCGT
This sequence comes from Metarhizium brunneum, assembly GCF_013426205.1. Classification (NCBI taxonomy): domain Eukaryota; kingdom Fungi; phylum Ascomycota; class Sordariomycetes; order Hypocreales; family Clavicipitaceae; genus Metarhizium; species Metarhizium brunneum. The sequence continues at coordinate 7,425,502 of NC_089422.1, read as the reverse complement.
CAAATGTTATTGAGCTTGGCAACCAACGCTGGTGATGACTGTCCGAAAAATGTCGTTGTTTTCTGATTGTCCTTGGGCAAGCGTGACCAGAATGTATGGGAAGTGATGAAACGCTTCACACGTTCGTTTGTAGTTGAGGATCAAGCAACACAAGGGTGCTCAAAGCTTGTTGCGCCGATGGGAAGCTAACAGACGGGACAGAGAGATTATTCAAGTTGAAAATACGGACGAGGAAGAAGAGATCGCAATGGGGACGAGAGGCAAAGCTTCGAGAATCGGTAGTATTCGAGTTGGAGGGATGCAGTCCGACAACAGATGGCGGGAAAGAACCAGACCTTATATACTGCCCTCGAGTATACCAGAAGGTGACTGAAGACGGCTGTGGAGGTCTCTCATAAGCGAAGGACGCTTGAACAAGCCCCGTGTAAGCCCAGTCCTGACGATGACAGGTTCAACGATGCGCCAAACAAGGCCGTTGACGGCGGAAGCACACGCCTACGTTGTAACGCTGTGGTCCTGTTTGAGTCTCAAACGAGAAACTTCGGGGATTTCTGTAAAGGCCCGAATTTCCAACAACAAGGGCAAGCTCCCGGGGAAGGGTTGCAAGACAACGCCCAGACGACGAGGACCCAAGGAGCAAACGGAGCCCACGGAGACTTCGGATACAGATGGCGCTGCTCAAAGTCAGGTTTTGTTCCAAACTGCTCGAAGCGGGCGCCAGGGATGTTTGTACAATGTACAATGTGGCGATGGTGACGGGTGCCGAGTTGAAAAGAAGAGATCGAGGTTCATACCCGGACGGCAGCTTGGATGAACCAGAGTCCAGACACTCCCGGTCAAGCTGGCCAAGCTCCTGTCAGTCTAGAGTAACAAGAATAGGGCAGGCGGCGCAGGCGAAGCAAGGCAGGTGTGAGTCGTTCCATGCCGGGAAGGAGGCAACAACCGCTGGGCAGCGTACATGCCTAGACCGTCGACACCTAGTTAGTAGTAGTCAGTCCTGCTCACTTTGTCACTCTCGAGTCAATCCTCACTCCTCCATCCCCAGCACCCGAGCCTCGAAGACGCCGTGCCATCCACCCTTTCCACCCTCGAGCCGGTTTAAACACTAAATTGTCGAGCAGCACATGGTAGCCAGTCTGCCCGTGATGGTTGCCCAATCAATAAACTGTCAACCTTGTCCCCTGGCGCCCAAGACACCTGGAAACACAATCGAGCCAAAACCCTGGCGCCTTGGGCTAGTCCGGTGGGAATCCCGGTCAATGTCATCGATGAAACGGGACTGGCGTGCTTCCAGAGACATGGTAGCGGGTCTTTGATGGTGCAGCGCGTTGCAGTCATGCGGCCTAGCAGTGCTCGCGGCCCATGCAAGCCCAAGTCTCCCTGTACGGGCATGGAGTCCTAGTAGTACTACTACTTGACTGCAAAGGTGGTGGACGGACAGGGCGGAGCCACGGCGTTGGAATCAGTAGTGGCAGGGTATGTTAGGATGGTGCTGCAAGGTGCAGGGTGCAGCTGGGCCATGATGGCTGCCACGTCCTAGCATTTGATCGCAAGAGGCTCGCCGCAGCGGACAGGATGGACGGTGCGTGCGCGACCTGTCTCTCCTCAAACTAACTCGCCCATGGGCCATGGGGGGTGTATGCTTCGGCTCTGGCCTCTCCTCCTGACGACTATTTTGGAATACAAGTCAAAGCCAAATCTGGAGACTATGGACAGTTCAGCAAAGAAGCAGACCAACAGCGCGTCGAGTCGTTGCGGGTCTGGTGGCATTTGGTCGACCTCGAAAATTACGGCGGTGCAAGAGAAAAACCTGTTCAAGCTCTCCTCGCTGATTGATCACAGAGCCTTCTAGACCTCGGAGCCGTTTTGTTGGCCCTGATTCTTGACGACAGCACTCTGCTGGGGTTGGGCCTTTGATCATCTGGCTCGCCACCTCCTTTCGACAACGGCGACAAGTGACGTGCAACATTGCTAGCAACGCTACAAGAAGAGTCAATCAATATCACAAGCACTGTCACAGTTGCTCCAGGGGCAGACGTAGAGATTTGGCAACTCGAGGCAGCATATACCGTTTGGCACAGACACATCCTAGTTGCTGCGTTTCCACTTGCGGCGAATCGTTGCCGTAGCCCTGCATTTTGCATCATTCCGCATGAAGAGGCTGGTGCTCTGGCGCTCTCTTGTCAGCAATCCACTGACATTACTCTCTACTGTGCCTCACCCGACTCAGCATGGTTACATGTGCATTTCTGCCCGTCGTTTTCAGCCTCTGGTTTCCTTCTGGACAACAGCCAGCACCGAGAAGGCCCTTGTCCTCCAATTGCCCTGCCGTCGCCCAAGTCCGTTTGAAACTTTAAATGCTTACCGAGGCCTGAAAAGGTTTGCCTATTTATGCACGACGATCGAGCGGAAACGGGGACCAGTGGTTTGTGGGACCTGTCAATCTCGGAGCCTGCCCCTTTACTCCATGTCATTTCCCTGTGCAGTGCGGCGCTGGGCTCTCTCGGTGCCTGTACCTGCGTGACAATCCCGGCTTTGGTCTTACACATGAACCTCTCTGGGAGTTCTTGAGTCTTACCAGGGGTGCCTCCAAACGGACGCGCCCTGTGTTCCATGGAACTTCTTTTGCCCTTCTACCCCGTTGCACTAATAAGACCATCCACGAATGCCAGTGTTGGCAAATGCGCCCCAACACCAGCAAAGCAAGGATCGGGTCTGATTACATCAGTACGGAGTACTGTGAGCATAAACGACGCCCAAGGTTCTGAGACGTCTAAACGCATGGCATTGTATGCCTATGTTGACTCATACTGGTGCACCTATCAACCACGGAGGGGGATATTGGCAAGTGTTTAGCCGACGTGTGGACACGGGATGCAGCCAAGGCGAGGCAAGCCATTTGAGCAGCCCGCCGAGCCACGTACGTACATATGTATGTAGGTGTTATGTATGTATGTAATGTCCATGTCATTCCTCACTTTCCAAAGACAACAGTGTCCCCCGATCTGTTGCCGATCGCAAGCCGCAAGCAGCCCCAGGGGCCAGATGCTCTGGTTGCCATGTTTCTACAGGGATACGTACGTACCCTCGGTTTGCTTTGTGTCTCATTCCTGCTCAGGTTGGCGCTACTTGGGCACATCCTACATACATACAACAAAGCACCCCTGGCGCGGAGACAAGAACATGACGTTGGGCCGTCTTGTGCTTTATGCTCACTGGTACAAAATGCAATTTCGAAACCAGGCTCTCCAGGAATGGCATTCCAACTTGAACCTATGAAATACAACCGAATACATCGATACTGGCGGCTCTATTCATGCAGCTGTGACCGCCAAAACTTGTCTCCCCATTTCGACATCTCGGGACGGGACGATCCCTGCATAACGATGGGATGTTGATCCTCGCAACTAGACACTCGTCGAGACTTGATTGCGAGGCAGCCGAAGTGTCTACTCGGTAGATGACAGAGGAATGGGGTGTTTCCAAGCCCCGGTGCCGCCACTCCGCTCCTGAAGTCGGGGAACATCTAGTAAATGATATTTCCACACGGATTATGCCGTCATGGTGAGAATCATCCCACCTTTTTTTATCTGATGCAATGGGAATACGTCAAACGGCATGGCCGGGCCAGGGTGGTTTGATTCCATAAGCCAAGTTGGGCGACTGCTCACCGTGGAGCGACCGAAACGAACCCACCTCGGGAAGAGGCCTTCTCTTCCGCGCGAGAGTTTTTCGAGGGAGAAGAGGGACGCGAATCGGCCAAGAACTAACCAACTGCTATTTTCGTCCATGCCGGCCGGGGTACAGGATGCCTTGAAATGTTTCTGCCCCATGCGCCTCTCCGCCGCCAAGGGTGTCAGACCTTGTATCCCCACAGCAGACGCGGCCCCTCTAGCTGCAAGACCCCTGCGGACGTAATGATGCGCCCTTCTGTCGCACGATGAATGCCGTACGGTACCTTTCTTGTTGCAGCTCTCCCTAAATCAATGCAGAAGTCCTGAGCGACGACCAAGGACATTTGGGGAACCGGAGTCTTGGCATACCTACGCACGCGTAATCTTGGGTCACACGCTTGCGATGTTTGATTCTGTTTTTTTTTCGGTTTCAGGGTAAGTCGAGTTATTATCCTATGCAAGTTTCTAACAAATTTCAACAAGACCTAGCAAGCCGGGGGAGTTGGACATTTAGATCATATGATCTTTTTTTTTTTTCGTTGTTGAACATCACTACCTGCATCCGCACACAGCGGCGTTGGTGTTCAACACATAACTACTATAGGTACTTACCTTGCGTACTCGGTACTCCGTACAATATAATATGATACGAGTGGGCACTGCTGGTCAAGGAGTAGTATGGGTTTCCTCCCATGCACTCTTTCTGTGACTTGTGTCTAGGCTAACTGATTGTCCCATGGTCGTGTTCATGAATTGTGGGCGAACATGGGTCAATGTTGAAATTACCAGCATCCCAACAGCGGCTGCTTTACAATAATAGTACACCCTCACATCTTGTACTCCAAAGCCATCGCCCTCTCAGGCATGTGAATGCAGCGTTTTGTTGTACAGAGTACTCCGTACCCGTCAAGGAAAGACTCTGTTTATGTATGCTGTGCTATCCTGTACAATTGTGTTTGCACACTCGTTTGTTCTATTCTATCCCTTTTATGCACTCCGCATGCTGCATCGCGAAACATGTCTGTGTCTTTGCGTCCAGTCTACAAATCACCGGACATGCCGATGATATGTGCCCCACTGCTGCACTCCTTCAAATGCGCTTCGTCGAGTATATCCAAATAGCTGCCACATGTACAGTGAATAGCGCTATTCAAGGTCCACGGCACATGCTCGTCAATAAAACAATCTCGCTCAGAGGCACTCCTGGGTTTTCGCAGTTGCCAAACAAGTATTGTCCTGTCATCACAGGCAAGGCGCCGCGCCGCTGTGCTCAGCTGTATCCTTCTCATTGACTGACGTCGTATTCTATGTTCCCAAATCAGGACTACCAGAAAGCAAATCTTTTGGTGGCAGAGATTTCATCTGTAGTAGTTCATGGTCACTTGCTAGCCGTTCTTGCTCCTCGAATGTGAAAGCGTCCGATAGATTCACCGCTAGGAATGTTTTGGGAAGTTTAACTCTGGGAAAAGAGGACCGTCATCAGCAAACTAGCGGACAGACAGACAGACAGACAACACACGAGTTGCAGGAAAAGGATGACACCTACTGGTTGAATTTGGCGCGAAGTGTCTTGATGACTTGCAGCCAGTCTATGTGTGGAGTCAAGCTGCGTCTCGGGGCGCAGCCAATGCAATGCCGGCTGTCGAGCTGCACGTGCAGGGGATCGAAAACGTGGCAACCAGGACTGATCGTGATACGGATGCTGTACGTAAATGTCGACTCATCGCCAAGCGCGCTCTCTGCTGGTGCTTTGGTCTCAGATTCGTAAAGCTCAAAACAGATTTGGGACAGGTAATCCAGCTCGGGAATCGTGCTGCGGTTAATTTTCGTTTCGATGCCACCCTCGATGATGGAGTTGAGCAGGGTGTAGATGTGGGATTCTTTGGTGAAGTAGAAGAAAGCCTTAGCATCGGTAGATGCTTGCATCTCTTCCAAGTCCTGAACGATCTCCTTCAGAAGTGGAAGAGACGTCAACAATCCAATTTCGAGCTTCTCACTGTCGGAAATACCGTATTCCTGAGGACAAATGAAGTCAAATAACACCTTTGCTAATCTGTATAATTCCTGCAAAGGTTCGGTGCGCGGATCGGACTTCATGGCTGTCTGATTGGCCCCTTTGTACAATCGGAAGTACTGTTCGGGCAAAGCTTCATCATTCGTGTGTCTGAGGCTGTTTAGGAACGATCGTCTGCGGAACAGCTTCTTGACAGATCGATTTGCAGCGTCTGTCTTGTCAGAACCGTCAAAGCTACCGTTCTGGCCCTTCTCACCTTTTGCATCTTCGGAAGCTTTGGCCTCATCGATATCTTTCTGCTTTCCCTCCATTTGAGAGTACTCATCCTCCAACATGCTTTTCGGTGGCGTGAAGACCCATTCTAGGAATTGTCGGTTATGAAGTGCGTCGAATTTCATCGTATCATAAAGCTCTGAAATTTTGCTAGGGTCTACCTTATCACCATCGCAAAATTCAGAAAACAGCTTATCCCATCGTTCACGGAACAGCTCAGCGTCCTCGCCGCTGCACCATCGGGATTGGATACCGTTGACAGCGTTCGCATGTGAGAGAGACGAAATTGATGCCGAGGAACCTTCCATGCTTAACCTCTCTGAGCTTGCGTTGGAATTGGCGCCGAGCGACGAAGCCGCACCATTGTACAACTTGCCGTAGTTGTATTGCATGACACGCCTGTGGAAATTCATGAGTTGAACCACCCGAGTTTGGACCTCGGAGGGTTCAGGCATATTTTCGGGCCAGGTAAACTGGGCTGGACGCTCGTTGCCCTTGCGGAGTAGGCCCTTCAACTTCTTCTTTACTTTGTCCATTTCGTCTTTGGCAGCATTTGAATCATCCAGTAGATCCTTTCGCGTAGTGATGAAGTCTTCAGGCAAGTCGTTTCGGTCCAGGAACGAGCAAGCCCAAATTTGAGCGCTTGCGCTCACTCGTCGTTCGGAGCTGCTAAAGACATGAATTTCGTCAAAAACATCCCTATTCAAGAGCATCAAGTCATTGCGCATATTTTCCCCCAGCTCTTGTGCTTGGTATCGTGCTGAGTGTGTTGGCTCCCCACCCCACTTGACAATAAGCTGAAGTTTGTCAAGGACCAAGCTTTCCTCAGCAGCTGTGAATTTGGACATGGTGACACCAGAAAGGGAATCATGTCGTTTGGAGCTAGACCGTGGTGTGCATTCACTGCCATCACACTCCCCTGCCCTACCTTTCCTTTCTGGGGGGGATTCGGCCATGTCCAGTACCGCCGGCACCTCGATAGAGGTTGATACTTCATCAAGCCTCTTTTTCCGGAACATTGGCTTGATCTGCACCTTTGTGCCTGCCCAGCTGCCCTTTTTCACTAGTACATTGCGAAGAGCCCTGAGTTTCCCCCGGTCCTCTATGCCAGCCTCATACGCTACGTCGACAGCCTGAATCACGCTTGCCAAAGCAGCTTCCCCTATGAGGAGCACTTCTTCCTGGTGACCTTTAAGAAGGGCAATAAATGGATCAGTATGAAACGTGAACTTATATTTTTGCTTTGGCGTACGGTCAGCATGTCGGATGACACAGACCATTCCTTTCAACTTCCAAGAATGCTTAGGCGGGGGTGGTGGTTGGGTTGGCGTCTCTTCACTTGGTGCTTGCGTTGGTTGAGCAGATATAGGTGCGGACTGAACAGATGAGGCAGCTGTAGAACTACCGGGCAAGGCAATCTCTGAAGGTGGCGGAAGAAGGGGACTCGCGGAGGTGCTTGGAACGGTTGAATTGAAAGTGCTCTCGGGACGAGGGGATGTTGTTTCGCCGGAGAGTTTCTGGCCAGAATCTTCATTTTGAGGCTCCGTCGTTGTTGCATGTCCCCTTGTAGATCTCGACGTGGATGAGGACGCAGGCCCTGACTGTTGTTCGCGCTCCCTGCCCTGCTGTACGATTTTGGTCATCGGGTCCAGGTCTGTTGTTTCTGGAGAAGGCAAGGGTGGTGTTGCCCCTCCTCGACGTAGCTTGTCCTTGACAAAGAGATCTCGGAGAATATTGGCACAATGCTCGTAGTAATCGTCATTGTCCTTGACAAAACTCCAGCCGTTGACATCGATTACGTAGCTCTTTCCCATTGCCCTGAGCAGATCAAACCCGCAGACACGCTGTCCAAATGTCGTTGAGATTCGGCTTGCCACATCTCTCTCCTCGTTACTGAGACTAGTCACGTAGCGCAACTCCTTGCCATGAGTGTTTCGCCTGACGATGCCATCTACTACCGGAGACTTGCGAGTTTCTGCATGGCAATAGTTGGGCCCAACAGTGTATGCCTTCACATCCTCGGCATTGTCTACTTGCATAAAGCTCTCGTATACGAAACTCCCTTCTGGCTCAGTGATTGCCCTAGGTATCGTGAGATCCGCAACATAGTCTGAGCTTTTGTTGCCAATCTTTCGAAACAATTTTCTGGCGCCGCCCCCGGAACTTTTCGCGAAGTAAATGATAATGTTATGGTCTTCACCGCTGGTCGGCTTCTCGACAAAAGGCTTTTTCAAGACACGACCGTCCACACTCAGCGTATCGCCATCGTCAAGTAGCTCAACCTTTGACGGCCGGATCGCTGTCGTAGCGTCTGCGGGCTCTATGGTTATGCCAGAAATGTCTTTGATGTGCTTCACCATTTCTGGTGTCAAGACTTGCGGGCCACCATCACGATTCACTTCCAACCGTTTTGGCGTGCGAACTTGGATTATGTCGAGAAGGCGGAGGCAGACACGCCGGTCCCATAGAACCTTTTGCATAGGCACATCGTTGACGCAAAATGGTTTTCGTGCCTTGACATATGCGATGGCCTTTTCAAGTGGGAATCCGTCGGAGTAGAAAGAAATTAAATAGTCACTGGGTGAGGTGTTAGCAAAGTGTGTTACTTCTGAACCCTTGTACGTGGGAATCTAGGCTACTATGCTCTTTGTGTTCACCGACGAGGGGCAAGGGGCGGCATACCACATGGGCCAATTCTCAACCTCTGGAACAAAACGAAGTTAGCCTTTATTTTCTTTCTCAACCACCCGAGGTAAGTTGGTGGAATATGTTTTTACTTATTCCCATAAGAAAAAGCATTGAAAAGGAAAGGGAATGAAAAGTTATACATAAAAAAGTTACACACACACCTTCGTCGAGAATAACCTTGTCACCAAATACGACGACATCGAAATCCCGATTCGCAATAAGACGGTTGAGAATGTTTCTGCTAGGTTTGCTTCTTGCTTTGATATCCAAGGCACAAATACCGATTGTGCCCCAAGGGGCAGGTTTTGCTAATAATGTGTCAGCAGCATGCAGGTGAGGTGAACAGTTTTGTTATTATTTTGATTTTGCATTACCCTCTTCCTTTTCACGGTGCGCACCACGGTCGCTTCCTTGGCTATGGGTGCTAGTTGCGGTGCTCCCACTGAAACGCCTCTTGGCTCTGCTACGAGATCTATCGGGTTGGGCTCGCATATTGGAGTCGGTTCGCTGGTTTCTTCTCATCAAATCGAGGGGTTGCGAGGTAGCATCTCTCGTGGCGAGGTTGTGCTGGCCGTTGGGGTTGGATCCATTTGGAGACGACGTTGCAGCGGCCGCAGTGGACAGACCAGGCTCTGGCGGTGTGCCGGCAGATGCTCCTTTGCTTGACGACATGAGGCCAGAAACCGACCGCGACAGTGTTCCTGAATCAGAACCGTGGGCCGAAGAAGAGTAGTTGATGATGCCCCTCGCGGAAGCAAGAGAGTATATCGAAGTACTGGACAGGCGCCTGGACTGCAAGTCGGACAGGGAAGACCGCGCCGTCAAGGAGGGTTCCGGCAACCACACGTGAGCAGCGTTCTCTGCGTTGAGCCCAGCGCGGATCCGCAAGATGTCGGAATGTGTTGGCGAAGGGTGTGGCTCTCCAAAGACGAGCACGTCGCTGCCGGCGTCTGATATACCGGATTGGGGTCGAGAATGCCAGGAAGGAGAATGAGCACCTTTTACAGGAATCGGGGTTGGTTGCGAGGCAATAGGGAAGGAGAAGGGCTCAGCATTGGTCTCGGAGGGGACAGAGTCAACATAACGGCTCTGCCTGCTGGCGTTGGAGGCTGCTATGGAGGATGCCGAAATTTTGTGAGAGTGGGCACCGGCAGGCGAAGGCGAAGGCGAGGCTGTGGGTCGGCGTTCTTGGTGTTGATGCTGCAGCTCCTGCTGCTGGCTGTGTAGTGATGGCCCTGATGGGCAACGCTGGTGACCTTGTCCAAGGTTAGCTGTGGCAGAGGGACCTGGCCAAATCTCGCGTTGTGTGGAGGAAATAGAGGATCTGGGAGACGACGGGTCGTCAAGAGAGACGCTCTGCTCCGGAGGCTCCATGGCGGCGGGCCAATTGACAGTGGCAGTGGCAGTGGCACTGGGGCTCTCTGATTATAGAAGCGCTTGAGACCAAAAAAAAGTTTGTTGCCAGCCAGACCAGATGGAGGCAAACGGATGGTCGCGGACCTGAGCTAGTTATTAGTGGTTGGAGGTAGCAACTGAGCGAGACCGGACAGACGAGGTGGAAACCTATTTGCCCAACGGCATCAACCATTGAGGTAACTTGCCGTCTGAAATTCTGGAGCATAGGAGACTGATGCAGAACATTGAGTCCGGAGCCCAAGGTCTGAGCTCAGTTGGCTTTGCCCTGGCGCTTAATGCTTGCAATTGAGTCTGGTCAATTCAATGTCCAATGTTGACACTGCACACACCAGACTGACTCGAGTACCAGCGTTCAATGTCAACCACAACGCCGCATGCGTCTGAACCCCGCGTCTTAGATGTCGTCGTGCAGCCGCATTTCAACACTTGCAATCAAATGAGGCAATGACTCTGGATGACAGCGGAAAGCAAGTTTGATACGGCACCCCCTTCGATGCATGTTTCCAGAAAGTAGCGTCAAAACACAGACAGCAGCCCGCCTTTAAGCTTATGCGTGGCCAAATGTATCCCGGCGCCGCCAACGGACCCCGATGTTCAGCACCCAATCAATTCGACAAGGGAATTGAAATTGCTGGGGGTTGTCTCCCATGCAGCGCTAGTCTCGTTCCCTGCGAACCGAACAACCGGACTCAGGCACGATTGCGCCGGACTCGTCGACGTTGTGATGAGCATGACGAGCGTGACAAGCGTGAAGAGCGTGACGAGGATGTCGCCTGTGCTCCGTACGGAGTACCAGCTGACGACACGTCGACGTCTGGACCGTCTAATGGCAGGGCAGGACCGGGGCATGTGCTCGTGTCTGGTGCCCGTCTGGGTGTGCTCGTGTGCTCACAGGGCAGGGCGGGTCCCTGTCGGCAGTGGTCTGGCGGCCTCGGGGCTCGGAACCAGACTGTGCTCCGCGCCGCACTCTGCCCCTCCTCAAATGCATGCTCGTGCCTTCATTGGCGAATTGGCTTCATCTCCAGTGCTTGCCAGTTGTCACTCGGAAGTGGAGCAGAAACCGGCAGAAAACCACCAACCGCTACTCACCGCCCAAATTTTTCAAGACGTTGCAGCTCTGAGGCTTGCCAATATTATTGCACGCCGCTGATGCAGGTAGATGGTCTCAACAACGAGCTTCTCGCCCCTTTGATGACCAAGATGCCACATTCAAGCAATCCAGAGGGACCTCTGGTCAAGCGTCAAAAGGTCTCGTCTGTGGCATCCTCTGTCAAAGATGTGGCCAATTCGTCTCGTATTTTTGCGCCGTTTCGAGTACGTCTACACTCGCCCGCCGTTCTTTGAAGACTCCCGCTTACTGATATTCTAACTTTCCAGACGGTTGGTCTCGTCTCGCCCACGAGCGTTCCATTTACATCCATACCACTTGGCAAAACCACCTTCCAAATTACCACGTCCGTGGGCCGGGCATTGCAGACGTACGACCTTCGCCGAGGATTAAACCTTGTTTTCGTCACTCGCCCTCAGACGCCCGCCAATATCACCGCCACCTTCGCATGGAAGGAAAAAGTCTTTGCGGCATGGGGCAACGGAAAGGATGGAGAGCCGCAGGGCTTCTGGGTCTTTCAGCGGGGAAAGAAAGTAAGCGAGTTGGGACTGCCTTCTGACCTTGCTGAACCAATCCAGCAAATCCTTGTCTTTGGTACTTGGGTTGTTGCTTGCGCTTCTACCAGAATTGAAATTTTCAAGAGTGCGACTCTGGAACACTACACAACAATTTATACCATGAAGGCCGACAAGGGAGGAAACGAAATCACTGGCGGCGTCGTTAGTATGCCTACATTCTTGAACAAGATCTTTGTTGGGCGCCGGGACGGATGGGTAGAGATATGGAATGTTAGCACGGGCAAGCTAATATACACCCTCCTCCCTCCCGCCCCCGATTGTGGCGCTGTGACTTGCCTGGAACCTAGTCCCGCTCTATCTCTTCTTGCCATCGCCTACTCGTCCGGCACGTTGGTCGTCACCAATGTTCTGATGGATAGGCTTGTGATTCAGATCGAAGCTGGAAGCCCCGAGGCTCCGGTGCACTCGATTTCCTTCAGAACCGACGGCATGGGCGCCGGGCATGATGGTAGAAAGGATGGTGTCATGGCTACTGCCAGTAGAGCCACTGGCGATATCACCTTCTGGGACTTGAATAAGGGTGGTCGAGTGATGGGGGTGCTCCGAAGCGCCCACAATCCCCCATCTCGAGATGCTAAGAATGTCAGAGGAGGAATTAGCAGAGTTGAGTTTTTGGCAGGCCAACCCGTCATTGTGACAACCGGTCTTGATAACTCACTGAAGACTTGGATATTCGATACTACACCCTTCTCGCCAATCCCACGAATTCTCCACTCCCGGAGTGGTCACGCCGGACCTGTCAACTGCCTACACTTCTTACCCACCGACTTTGATGGCGCCGAGTCAGGGAACAAATGGCTTCTAAGTGGGGGCCGGGACAGAAGCCTTTGGGGATGGAGTTTGCGAAGGGACGGTCAGAGTACGGAGCTAAGTCAGGGAAATCTGCGCAAGAAGGCAAAAAAGATTGGTATTCTGGCTTCCAATCCATTGGCTCATGGACCCACGACCTTGCTAGAAGACCTCAAAGCACCTGAAGTTACAAGTATTGCCATGTCCCTTAACAGAGATGGTGGTATCGGCGCAATACCGGGCAACCAACCCATTTGGCAAAAGGGCCACCAAGATAGCAAGAAGAAGGTCGATGCAGAAATTAGTGGAATGACTGGTTGGGAGAGTGTGATTACTGCACACAAGGGGGATTCTTATGCGAGAACTTGGTTCTGGGGTCGGAAACGAGCAGGGCGATGGGCTTTCCCCACGAGCGACAATACGAATGTGTCGACGGTTGCCATAAGTCCCTGCGGAACATTTGCCGTTATTGGATCTGAAGGCGGCAGCATCGATATGTACAACTTACAGTCAGGTCTGCACCGACAAAGGTTTCCGTCTCGGCTGACGCCTTCACAGGCTCGTCAACTCCGGCTTCAGCAGCTGAGGCAAGCAGATGATGTTGCTCAACTACAAGCCGGTGGTGGACAGAAGTTCCTCCCAGGTACCGGGAAACATGCTAAAGCAGTTACGGGGCTTGTTGTCGATGCCATGAGCAAGATGGTCATATCTTGCTCTTCGGATGGCAGGATCAAATTTTGGGACTTCCTGACGGGAACACTACTTGACCAACTTGACTGGGCGCCAATGACTTACCCCATAGCATGCAGGTACCATGCTGCCAATAACCTGTTGGCATTTGCATGCGATGACATGTCAATCCGCATTGTCGACATGGAAACTAAGAAGACGATTCGTGAATTCTGGGGCCCGGAAGGCTGTATCAACGACATTTGCTTTTCGAATGACGGCCGATGGATTATTGCCGCATCAGACGACAAGACGATCCGGATTTGGGATCTGCCTACCAGCCATCTTATTGATGCGATTCGTCTGAGTAAGCCTTGCACGGCCTTAGACATGTCTGCTACCGGCGAATATCTTGCTGCTAGTCTAGAAGACGAGCCAGGAGTCGCAATTTGGACCAATAAATCGCTCTTCAAGCATGTCTCCACGAGACAAATATCAGAAGATGAGATCGGACAGAGCTCTGCACCGACTGTGTCTGGAGAAGGAAACCAGGGCTTGTTGGAGGGTGCATTTGAAGACTCAAGGGATGATCTCGACGACGCCATCATTGCTCCTACTGTTGACCAGTTGAGCTCTGAACTGACCACCCTGAGTTTGGTCCCAAAAAGTCGATGGCAAACACTGCTCCATCTCGACCTGATCAAGGAACGAAATAAGCCGACAGAGGCACCAAAAGCTCCCGAAAAAGCTCCCTTCTTTCTGCCTTCGACAAGCAGTTCAAAGATGCCAGAGCAGCAGGCCATCGCAGAATCCACTGAGAATGAGTCAAAATCCCGCATCACAAAACTCGACGAGGCACGCTTTGAGGAGAAATTTACATCGAGGCTACGGCAGGGAGCGCAAACTGGCGACTGTATGTATTCACTTCCCTGCCTCCGACGTGCTACAATCGCACTGATGACGGTTGCTACTCTATGATACTAACCAACATGATGAATTATAGACGGCGCATTTGTTGAGCATCTCAAATCCTTGTCACCATCGAGTGCTGATCTGGAGCTTCGATCGCTATCAGGTGGCAATGGCGATGACGAATCAAACGAGCTTCTCCATTTCATCCGAGCACTTACTTCCCTTCTAAAGGCTCGGCGGGATTACGAGCTCACACAGGCTTGGATGACAGTGTTCCTTCGACTCCACTTTGATGTAGTAATGGGAAGTGAGCTTATCCTACGTGAGTTGGAGCAATGGAAGAATTACCAAGAGAAGGAGTGTAACCGGTTAGACCATCTCGTGGGTTACTGCAGTGGCGTTGTTAGTTTCCTAAGAAGCCCCCGTACATAGTCGCGTATAAATTTATGATATTGTTAAGCCCAGAGAACCCCTTGTAGCAAGGGATGAAATCGACCACATGTTCGTTCCAGCCCCTTTTAAATGTGCTCCCAAGGTCAACACTTGCCCTAAGCTATGACAATGCCAGTCAACAGTGTCTGTTCTTGGATAAAGAAATAAAAAAACAAGGCAGGCATCCGCCAAAGTCGTGCGCCCATGACTCCCGCAGGTGTCAATAAACTCGAACCGGCGCCGCAAGTATACAACACAGGCACATGTAAATCAAACTAACTTTGCGCCACTCGACGTACACATGTATGTACGTACTTGGATTCGCGCGGGCGCTTGTCCCGTATAAAAAACGCATGGCGGGGCATGTGCGTGCACTTGCTCTGCCAGCAACCTTTTTTTTTTTTTGGGCCAGTCGAAAATTTCCTCCAACAGCTCGATTCATCCCATCAGTACATCACCGCAATGGGCAAGAAAAGCTTCAGAGTGAGTTGCATACATGGTCAATTGACCCCTACACACCAACAGGATACTGACTTTTTGTCTTTGTCTAGGGAAAAGGTCGACGCGGTGGCGGAGGTGGCCGCGGCGGTGCGCAAGCCAATGGCGGCTGGCGCGACTATGCACCTTTCGACAAGAACAACGACAAGCTGGAGGAATACTATAATGCTTTGCTCCAGCTGCCCGAGGAGGAGAAGCAGCAGTATTGGGAGGCTTTGAGGCGTGAGTTGCCCAACAGCTTTCGTTTTACTGGCTCTAAAGGGTAGGCTGCTGCGACCTAATCGCTCATCGCTGGCTTTGCGCGCGCGTGTTAACTCGAAATGCAGGCATGCCTTGGCCGTCAAAAGACTTCTTCAGACACGATATATCCCCGAGATTACAAAAATCGAGCACCACGATGGTAGACCCGTTGAACCCCCGAAGCCTGTGCCGTGGTATCCTGATGAGCTTGCCTGGTGGATGACTACGCCCAAGAATGTTGTGCGCAAGTTCCCACCATTCTCCGCTTTCCAGAAATTCTTGGTTTCAGAGACCACCGTGGGAAACATTAGTAGACAGGAGGTTGTGAGCATGATTCCTCCTTGCCTGATGGATCTCCGGCCTGGCATGGTTGTTTTGGACATGTGCGCCGCTCCAGGAAGCAAGTCTGCTCAGCTTCTCGAGATGATTCACCGGGGCGAGGAGGCCCGTGTCCGCAAAGTTCTGCGCAAGTTTGCCAAAGAAGACGGCTTGGACCTTGGAAACGAGACTCAGGATGAGATTGACGCCGACCTAGAAGCTGACCCTTCTGACAACGGCCGCGCCACCGGCCTCCTCATCGCCAACGATTCCGACTATAAGCGCGGGCATATGCTTGTTCACCAGCTGAAGCGTCTGTCGTCCCCTAACCTCATCGTCACAAATCACGATGCCACTCAGTTCCCTTCCCTCAAACTGCCATCAACCGACCCCGCGGCTAAACCGACCTACCTCAAATTCGATCGTATTCTGGCCGATGTTCCTTGCTCCGGTGACGGTACCCTGCGAAAGAATGCGAACCTGTGGAAGGACTGGCAGCCAGGTAACGCTCTTGGCCTGCATACCACCCAGATCCGAATCCTCGTCCGAGCCTTGCAACTTCTCAAGGTCGGCGGCAGAGTTGTCTACTCGACCTGTAGCATGAACCCCGTGGAGAACGAGTCCGTCATTGCGTCAGCGATCGAGCGATGCGGAGGCCCTGGTAATGTTGAGATTCTTGACTGCAGTGAGCAGCTTCCCGCTCTCGTGAGAAGACCAGGTATGAGGAAATGGAAGATTATGGACAAGTCCTGTCGCATGTGGGATACATGGGAGCAGGTTGAGACATTCGCCCGGGAGGAGAACGACGGCGTGGTGCCTGGTCGTGTTTCTCAAACCATGTTCCCCAAGTTAGAAGGAACTGAGTGCTATGACCTGCCCTTGGAGCGATGCATGAGAGTCTATCCCCACCTTCAGGACACCGGTGGCTTCTTCATTACTGTTCTAGAGAAAAAGACCGACTTCAAGGCGCGTAATGAGAACGAGCCCAAGACGGCGGCCACCAATGGCAAGTCGGAAGCCTCTGATGAAAAGAAGGAGGTAAAGCCAGCTGAGACGGCCGCTCAGGCTCCTGCTGCCACCAAGACCACCGAATCCAAGCCGGAGGGCGACGCGGTCATGGATGATGCTGGCACAAAAGGCACCAAGAGAACGCACGAAGAGGACGACAGCGAACAGACAGCTAAGAAGGCAAAGACCGACTCATCTGCTACTACGCCTGCACCGCTGGTCCAACCCGCCGAGCCCGTCACCAAACCCAAGAAAGCTGGTCCTCCCGAAGAACCCTTCAAATACCTCGACCCATCCCACCCTGTCATCCAGAACATCAAGCAATTCTACAATCTCTCTACTCGCTTCCCCGACAACCGCTACATGGTCCGCAACGAACTCGGTGAGCCCGCCAAGGCCATCTACTATACCACGGCCCTCATCCGCGATATCCTCACCGAAAACGAGGGCCGTGGCGTGCGTTTCGTCCACGGCGGTGTACGCATGTACATGAAGCAAGATGCCCCTTCAGCCGAGGTGTGCCGCTGGCGCATCCAGTCCGAAGGTATGCCAATCGTCCAAGGATATGTTGGTGAACCACGGGTCATTCACCTACACAAGAAGGAGACCCTTCGTAAGCTCCTCATCGAAATGTTCCCCCGCATTGCGGACGAAGAGTGGAAGAATTTTGATGAGATAGGTGAGAGAGTTCGCGATGTCAGCATGGGTTGCTGTGTGCTTCGCATCGAGCCCGAGGCAGGCGATCTAGATTTCACCGAACGGATGGCCTTGCCGCTATGGAAGAGTATTCACTCATTAAATCTCATGCTTCCCAAGGAAGATAGAGCTGCTATGCTCCTGAGGATCTTTAACGATACTACGCCCCTGATTAACAACACCTTGAACAAACACAAGGACCAGAAGAACCAGAAGGACCAGAAGGACCAGAAGGACGAGAGTAAGCACACGGAGAGCGAGACCAAGCAAGAGCAGGCCCTGGACAGTGCTGATTTGGAGGATATGCCCTCCCCTGAATAATATGAGAGACAATGACGGGCTGAAGCCGTAGATGCATGACGGGCATATGTATTTCGTTTTGTGCAACAGGATATCAGGATTTAGGAAAGGTCCTGTGGTCGATTTAAAACGCAGAAAAATTAAAGGTTTACATTATGGTACATGAACTATTATACAAGATGGTTATAGTATGCATTGCTCTCTTGCAATCTCGAGTCCTGTCGCTTTTATCTACTCATCCAGCAACCCTAAAGTCCAGTGGACTATCCTATCCACACCCTGCGCGTGAATTGCACTCACGGGAATAGCAGCGCAATTTTTCGTCCAAGCGCCCTCCACACCACTAGGGTGCGCAACTTCCCCGTTTGTTATCTTATCCAGGTATACATTCAGCTCCTTGAAGTTCTCCTGTGTATTGGGAAGATCCGCCTTTGTGGCGACCACAAACCACGGCTTCCCAGCAATGTGAAGCCCCGATTGTGCCGAACCTTCTTCAAAGGCCGAGGGACTAGCGTACTCTGCGTTCATAAGGTTAATCGGCCCCCGGGAAGAGTCTGATGCAAAATCCCAGTCCACGCGGGACTCGGCCTCGCGGTCACGGTCTTCCTCATCTCGCATCTGAGCATAAAGACCGACCTCGCGCCATAGTGCGTTGAGAGCAGTGACAGCATTCCCCGCAGCAAGATCGATCACGAAGGCGAGTACGCCTGCTCGTTCGACGTGCCGCAAAAAGGCTATCCCTAGACCGCGATCAAGATGAGCGCCTTCGATAAGACCAGGGATATCCGCGACGGTGAACCTCGTCCTAGGCTCGAGGGCTGCGCCGGAAGACTCGTCTACTTCGATGCTCGGTTTCCGATGACTTCGTGCGGTGGGTTGCCCTGAATATTTATCCAGCACCACGGTCCCTATGTTTGGCTGCAACGTCGTGAATGCCCAGCTGCCCACTCTTGTACGGCTGTTTGTCAACGCTCGCAGCAACGTGCTTTTACCCGCGTTCGGAAGACCAACAAGTCCTACGTCCGCAAGTAGCTTCAGCTCCAGTGTGAGTTTCATAGAAACCGCGTCTTCGCCTTTTGTAGCAAAGATTGGCTTGGGGTGCTCGCGCGATGTAAAGTGTGGGTTTCCCAGGCCACCGATTCCACCTGCGGCAAGGAGGATGGGCCGAGGTGTAGGGCGGGATAGGTCGAGATAGATTGGGGCAGTTGGTTGTTGGAGGAGAGGATGACGGCGCGGCAGACGTGGAAACGAAGTGCTTTTCATTTCGGACTTGGACATTCCAGGGTACAGGAGCCATTTTTGGCGGGTTGGGTCATCGAGCTCTAGGTCTTCGTCTTCGTCTTCTGGTGCTTGTTTTGGACGACCTTTTCTGTCGAGAATCTCGTCCTCGTGTGCCTCTTCCACGCTCTCGCGTCTCTTTTTTTCCTCTTGAAGAAGCAGTTCCTCCTTTTTCCGTTGCTTCTGTAATGCCCTGTACGCTTTGATGTTCATAGCTTCTTCGCCGGCTGGATCTTCCCTTTCAAGCTCCCGCACTATCGTTCCCACCGGTACAGTGATGATGACATCTTCGCCGCGTGAACCGCCCTTTGCACTCCCCTGGCCATGTTTGCCGCGTCCTGCACGAATGAAACGTCTCCTGGCTAGCTTATGCAGTGATGTTTCGCCATGGGCCGCCTGTATGTATATATTTCCTCCTGCTCCGCCATCGCCGCCGTTGGGAGGGCCATCGGGCAAGAAAGCTTCGCGCAGGAAAGAGACGCAGCCATTGCCGCCTCTTCCAGCGTAAATTGTCAGTTCGGCCTTGTCTGCAAAATTGGGAGAGGCGTAATCGTCGGGGCTAGGGTTTAATCGTGACGCGGGGAGATTGTTGAGCGTGGGTTGGGGTGATGAGCTAGATGTGCATCGCGTTTGCCAGCTTGGACGGCCGGCAAGCACTATCCCAGTGCCTCTGGTGGTGCATTGGCGTATGGTCACCGATCGCAAGAACGGCATGAGGCCAGTCGCAATGGAGTGTTGCAGGGAATTGGATTCCGCGGAGGATTGTGAGAGGGAGGTGAAGCTTGAAGCTCGGTGCATGGATGGGCCGTGGAAATATTTGTGGGCTAAATTCAGATGGGATTTATGGAGGGACGTGGGCCGGCATAAATGCAATCAACGACCGATGATTACTTTGGGCAAGACATTCACCAATAACTGCCGAAGTAAGAGAATTTTGACATTTCCGGGGTGGTACTGGGAAATCGGCCCGCCGTTTATAAATCTGCTTGGGCGAATCGACTTTGAGAGCTGTGTTCTTGTAGGGTAACACTTGTTGTGCGGGAGAGGTCCTTGAGTTACGGTGCCAAGGTGGCCTGTTTCTGTAAACAATGTCGACCTTCCCGATGCAAACCAAGTATGGACATTGTACAATTCAACCTCAGCTTCATTTCCATTGTCGACTGGTTTGCATAGAAGCTGACGCCGTGGCAACCGCACTTGAATAAGTCAAGGTCGCTCCTTCCCATCGTAGCCCTCGGTGACAAGACGCGGTTTCTCTGGCCGCCTCTGCGGCGCCTCACATCTCCCTGCATCCGATGTCCTGCACCCTTCCCACACCGCCCCATTCTTAGCAGCTTGTGTTGTCCCAATCTTGATACATATCACATCTTGGGAAATCGTCCGCGAGACTCGAGCTCGGTTGTTACCAGCTGGTTGATCCACCACGGCCAGGTCATGCTGGAAATGACGTTGGAAGTGCGAAACCCTCGGCCCGTTCCTCAAAAGCTTCGTCGTTGAACCGCACCTCCACCATCAATGGGCCTTTGAATGGCTCGAGACGAGAGGCCCCCATTGCCGCAATCCACCAGTGCAAGCCCCATTTGGCACCTTGGGCCCGAAATGCAACTTGACAGAAAGCATTGGGCGGTTGTGCATGACGGCTGCAGCCAGTTGTGAGGATTCAATGTGAGCCACGACACCTCTCAAGACGTGGCACCACCGCTTCCACCGCTTCCATCGCTTGTGCGGCCAGCATTCGGTACAAGGGGGGCCAACTCGTCAACTGGTCCCTATTTCAATCGTCGACCGACTTTTGTCTGCCGCTGTATTCTCGTCTGCGAATTTTTACCACGATACCGCAGACGCAGACGCAGACGCAGACGCAGTACCGAGTACTCTGTCTACTACCGGTCGGAGCGCACGCACCGTACATTGATTCATTCACCTAAACAGGCGAGCAAACAAGCACCAATCTTGAACCTCGGCCACCCATTCCGTCGTCATTGACCCTCCACCACAAGCGCCTGGTGCCGGGCCGCGAGACCAAGAGGTGCCAGAGGTGCCGGAGCTGCAGGAGGCTGACCATTGGGACTCGACGCCAACTGCTCTCCTATCTGCCATATGACTTTTTTCCTGCTTCGAACTGTCCGCCTATGGTCACACCTTTCTGTACAGTCCCTCCTCCCTTAGCACGTAGATCACTCCCCGTCCAGCAGGTCAGTTGCTTCACCACTCCCTCAATTCCTCCTCCTCTCTCCCTTCCAACGCGTCTTCACACCTCGGTCCTAGCATTGTTGTCCTCCCGTTGCTCTTTTACCCAGCCGCCAACAAGCTTCATGTGTCCGAGCTTCAGTGTAGCCTCGTCTGCCCTTGCCAACATTACAAAGACTGTGAGATTGCCTTGGGACTAGCCATACAGGTACTTGGCGGGCAACGTTGGTTTGGGCTGCTTGATGGCTTGTCACCATCCCCAGAAATCTCAGCCTTGCTGTGTTGCCCTCACGGCCATAGAGTCTTGACCCAGCAATTATCATCGCCGCGCCCTCGCTTGACCCATTACTAAGATGTCCTTTAGAGCCCTAGCATCAAAGCCTCCCAAGGGCTCCGTCTCCATGGACCCAAACTGTGCTATATGCCATGCCCCGGCAACCTTGGCTTGTGAATGTGAAGCCCGAGGTCTGGAGATGGCCATTCGGCAAGCCGAAGACCACATGATGAGATCGGTATACAACGATATACGGTCAGTCCTTGCTTCAGCAACTGTCATGTTCTTATCAGGCACGAGATTGCTGACGTGGCGGAAACAGTTCTTGGGTTCGGGGTCATGCTCAGGACTACGTCTTGGAGTATTTTCGTCTGCTTACTGAGAGACGAAAAAACGCCCACACCACGCACTTGGATCAGATTACTGCTCATTCCTTCTACCATTATAATGCACCTCCCCATCCAAACCAAATCGCCGAGGCTCAAGGGGCACTTAAGCGTGGCATAGATGAAGATTGGCAAGCAAGTGTCCAAAGATACCCCGAAGTTCTCGAATACTTCTACGGACTTGTGGAATTATCCTTGCCGGCAGATGATGAACCTGCCGTCAAAGATCCACCTCTGAGTGCTCTGAATGGACACCGGAAGGCCACGCGCCGCAGTCTCGAAGGGAGCACGAGCACCAGCAGCGAGGGCCGGCGAGCGCCCCCGGCGTTATCTGGCGCGCCATTCCTACCGACATCGTATTCAGGTCGAGATTTGGCATTGGACCGCCGAGGTTCCCAGCCACCGGCTCGACGACCATCTACTACTGCGCACCTGCCACCTGTGCCATCATCCTACTACGGGGGATTCCGGTGAAAGGATGGCGGGCGGTATTGCTGCTCAGCCTCCAGGCGAACATTAAATTTTTTGTATATTTCTTGGATACGAAGACAAAGCTACGACACCATCTATCACGATGCTATACGGCCAGCCGACGACATTCAGTTAGCCATGGTGCGACTTGTAACGACGAAACGGGTCTCATGTTTGTTTCTAGCATTTGCATCAACGGCGACAGAGTTTTCAGAATTTCTTTTCTCCCATTTTTTTTTCTGGATAGTAGATGAGCTTGGACAAGGAGACGTTGAAACCTGTAGTTTGCAACTGGCGCATGGAGTTTTCCAAGAAGGCATAAAATTGAAGGCATCTGGTGTGTAATGGTGGATTTTTATCATTTCAATTAAATAAAGAGCAAGTCAGCTTAGCGTAATACCCATTGAGTGGGTATCCGTGGAAGCCAGAGATATGAGATTTCATATCGCTCATTGTGTTAACAATTCCTACAGCGATCACCAATATTCTTTGTATTAGTTGACTCGTGTATGCGAGGTCCATTCGCTTTATGAAGCAAACCGGCGCTGTAGACCTGAACCGACTCTCGTTAACAGTACGTGTGTAACATGCTCTCGAAATATTACATGTGTGTTTACACTGTTTTCATTAATCGGGTGCTTCAAGAAGGCTACATAAGTCTTGGTTGGTCCCAATGACGGTTGACAAGTCTGATGAGTCTGAGGCAGCTCGGCACCTGCCTGTTGTTTTACTTGTTAAACACCTGTATACTCCGTATCGGTCTGGGTATCTGCAGTGCTCACAGACTGCATGTCAAAGGACCCCGTTGCAACATATTATATCCGTAATGTGGCGTCACATTCTCTGTGTGACAGGATTGGATCCCACACAGCCACGCTCGCATAGTATTGTCCACGGTCCTTCGTAGTGTTGACAACTTCGCGGCGCCCAAGGGTATAAGGTACAAGACGCCAAATTAGCTAAAATCGACCCGGATACTCTGGCACTGCCTTTGCTTCTCTACAGTACATGCTTCTAATCCAGGCCCTGAAGAAGCGTGCTTGGTTGTCTATAATCCCGGCAGTCTACGGATTGCGCCAAGTTAACACGCTAGCTCTCACCATTTGCAGCTCACGTCAATCAACAGTCATGATGAGACAACATATTCGAACAAAGTAAATGGCTTTTTTTTCTGCCCGGGCTCCCTTTTGACCCCTCACAGAAACTCAACTGGCGCCTATGTTACAGACAAAACACCCTTCTTCAAACAAAGAAAGCCACACCTTTGCTACGTGATTGCCTGTACCCAGTCAGATGTTTGTATGTACCCAGCCCATTGACCAATTTTGCCCTTTTATTCGTTGTCCCCAGGTAAGTTCGACATGTAGAAATAACTTTTCAAGTGTAATGGATTTAGTAGAGTTTTGGATTTAGGTGGATGGATATGTTGCTCGGGGACGACCAGACGAGCAGGTCAGGAAAACGCCGATGTGTTCAGACAGGGCTACACTTGGCGGTAAGTTGCAGGAGGTCAAATTTATGACTCCTGCTTGTCGTTGAGAGAGGCGTCCTTGACACCCTCGGTGATTTCAGCAACCTTGTCGCCGTTGGCCCCCTCCTGCTCAAGCTTCTCGATCTGCTTCTTAGCCTTTTCGATGTTCTGAATAATATTTGTTAGCAATTTTTTCCTTTCTTGTCTTTTCTTTTTGTGAACCGTGTTGTTGGAATTTTCATTGTCGATGTAGCAATGGCACTTACTCGCTGGGTCTGAGCCTCCTGGTCGTTCTTCCAGTGCTCAATCTTGGCCTTGACCTTCTCAACAACGGTAGGCACGTCGGCGCTGGCCATGGGAGGGTCGACACCAATGAAAGCGCAATCTTCGACAACAGAGGGAGGGCAGTTGAAAAACTTGGCGGGAGCGGCGGCCGCAGAGGCGCCCCCTTTCTTGCCCTTCTTGCCCTTCTTCATAGCTGGGGCGTACTCGTCGTCTCGGTCCTCCTTGCGCACCAGCTTGGTACCCTTGAGAGCAGAGTCATCAACAGTTCGCTGAGCCTGAGCACCCAGGCCACTGTCGGCGGTGAGAGGGCCTTTTGTCTCGGCCTTATGGGTAGGGTCGAGGAACTGGAGCAGGCTGTTGGCACGGCGAATCTCGTCCGAGTAAGCAGGGTAGCTGGCCTCGGCAAGAGCCTTGTCGGCGTCCTTCTTCAAGGCGTCCTTCTTCCACTGTTCTTTTTCGGCTTCGCGGCGCGCCTTGGCCTTCTCCCTGGCCTCACGTTCAAAGGCCTGGAAAGCCTTCTTCTGGCCGTAGTATTCGTCCTTGAGCTTTCGGATGGCGGTGTACTTCTCCTGTTGCTCGGCTTGGAGCTTGGAGCGCTCGTCGCGCAAGCTGGAGATGCCCTTGTAAGCCTCATCCTGCTCAGCCTTGATGGTGTCAAGCTCAGCCTGGATCTTGTTGTACTGTTCTGACAAGGCCTTCTGCTCGGGGTCCTCCATGCTGTCCTTGATCTCCTTGATCTTGGCGCGGAGGTCGTCAATCTGCTTTTGCGAATCGTCGAACTGGCCAAAATTCTTGCGAACCTTGCGCAGGTTGGAAACATCGGAAAGGGCCTTCTTCTCATCGACGAGCTTCATGGTACCTGAGTTGACCTGCTTCTCGAGGGCGGCGATTTGGCGGTCGACATCTTCGGCACTCTTGAAGGAGACCTTGGCCTTGGCGGTCTTCTGCTCGGCGATGCGGCTGCGGACCTGCTCATCGAGACGCTTGATCTGGTCGAGCTTGGTGGTACGGGCGCTCTTACCACCGGCCTGCTTCTGGCGGATCTCGTTGGCCTGAGCAATGAGTTCCTGGCGTCGCTTCTGGGTAGGGTTGGGCTGGTCCTTGTTCTTGTTGGGCAGGGCAATGTCGATCTTGGCCTTGATGGCGTTCTATTTGTGGAGTTAGAGAGAGGATTTCAAGGCAGCGAAATATCTGTACAGGTTTTTCGTTCTTTCTTTTGCCCTTTCTTATATACAGATTCTTTGGGCCCATGCGAGGAGATTTGGAAAGACAAGTCGGGTGTCGCAAAACGAGGGGGCTGAGGACAGGAAGGGAAAAAAAAAAGGTGCGGGTGTTGAACAGGCTTTGGGACGGCGTCAACGTACCAATCGATCCATGGATGCCTTGTGGTCTTTCTCAGCCTTTGCGAGAGCCTCGTTGAAGGTCTTCTCATCAGGGCGAGTAGGTCGGGCCTGGGACTCGGCGGTAGGGGCCTGAGGCTTGACGGGCGCAGCAGCTTCAGCCATTGTACTTGTCGAAAGAGAGGTGCCAAAAGAATACCGAGTAGAAGAGGCCGATTCGAAGCCGTCGAGGGTCTTCCTCGCGAGCAATAGACGAGAGTTGTATTGGAAGGTTGGGGAATTGGATGGTAATAGGAATAGGGGAGGGTCCAGAGTCGAAGAGGAAGAGGCGGAGAGCTGGCACGAGGTGCGGCCGTCGAGAAAAAAAAAATGTGGTTCTGGTGATGTGGTCAACTGGTCTTTTTGCACCATGGATGTCTGGTGCCTTTTTGTCTTTTTGACCCCAGCCTCCAGATGTCGACTTGAGCCACTGGACCACTGCTGAACCACTGCTAAACCACTGCTAAACACCTCGACTACACCACTGCTGGACCGCTGGGCGCTCCATCAAAGTCAGCCCAGAACAGGCACAGACGGCACATGCGTGGCTGGAGCCGACATTGAGACGGGGCCCCTTTTTGGGTCTTGGACAGACTTAGTGGTCAAGTCGGTCCATCTTCAAGGGTCCAAGGTCCAACGGCCACAAAGCCCCTTTTTGGACCAATACGAGCCGGCCAACTTGGAACATTGGAACTCTCGGGAACTGAGGCTTGGCTGTGGCGGGATCGACTGTCCATGTCCCGCACGGCTACTTTGTAACTTTGTACCAGGTAGGCAGGCACTCGGCTCTGTTCGCTGCTCGGCCCAGGTGGGGCGCACTCGCCGCGTCACATGACCGCTCCCCTCGAACCCAGTCAAGTCCCTAGTAGGGTACCCACCTCCGGAGCCCAGCTGCAAGGCTGCGCAAAAGGGCAAACAATTTTCCAACGACATCTTCTCACGGCGACGGGAGTTCAACCACGCCCTCTGTGTTTCTGCTTTTTGCGCAACATAAACCACGCAGACGCAGCACGCTAGTCACCATGGAGGATCTGCCCAACGATGCCAAGTCCAAAGAGGTCGTGAGACTCTGGAGGGCCTGGAGGACGGTGCACGAGATGGTCGCCGATCGGGTACGTCATGTCCGAAGAGAAAAAAATGCGGCAACAGGGAAATTGCCCTGCGGCATGTCCTCCCGCCCCGACCACCGTAGACTGACTGACGCTTTGCTCCAGGAGTATGAATTGGCAGAAGAAGAAGTCAACATTTCGCTGGATCGCTTTCGCGACGAGTACTGCAATCCAGATGGTTCAGTAAAGTACGTCCCATCCAACATCCAAAACAAAGTCGTCACAAACGGGCGGTTTTTTCGTCTTTTTCTTTTCCTTTTTCTTTTTTTCATTTCATAGGCACACTTTCAAAACACCAGGCTACAAGGACTAACCGCCCGCCCGCCCGCCCACCAAACAGCCGCTCCAAGCTCCAGTTCTCCGCGCGTCCCAGCGACGCCATGCTCAAGAAAAACACCCCCCCCGCAACCGAGTCCAACCCCGATCCCGTCCCCGACTGCGGCCCTGTATGGGTCGAGTTCTTGACCGACAAGCAATTCGGCGTCGGTCAGATCCGCCAGTTCGCCAAATACACCATCTCAAACAACTACAAGACCGGCATCATGGTCACCCACGTCCCGCTGTCCCCAGCCGCGCGCAAGTCCCTCGCTAGTGTCGAGAACCTCGCCAAGATTGAGTGTTTCCTCGAAGACGATCTCCTGGTCAACATTACGCACCACGAGCTGGTGCCCCGACACGTGTTGCTCTCAAGAGACGAGAAGTCGGCCTTGCTAAAGAGATACCGTTTGAAGGAAACGCAGCTGCCTAGAATTTTGCAAAAGGACCCCGTGGCAAGATATTTGGGGTTGAAAAGAGGGCAGGTCGTCAAGATTATCCGAGTCAGTGAGACGGCTGGTCGGTATGCGAGTTACAGATTGTGCGTCTGAGGAAGGTTGCCAAGGGGTCTCTGTCGAGATTGGATACGGGAATTTCGAGCAGAGGAGGTAGGTGAAACCAGGAGCCAGGCTGCGATTACACCGCAGCTTCACGGCCGACGTGGAAGAGTGAAGGCGAATCATATTCAGCATTTGGGAAAAGAAAAACTGCGGCGTTTCAGGGGTTTATCCATTCGTGGTAGGTAGAAGTGCAATCGGAACTGTACAATCAGAACTCTACCGCAGCGTGTTGTGCAGCTAAAAAAGAGTGCATGGTGAAACCGTTGAATCAGCTCGTGGCCACCTATGCGGTTCAGGCGGCCAAGTTCCCCCTGCGCATCATGTCCGTACACATCACAGAGTTGGCTGTCGGACCAGTCTAGGACACGGAACGCTCTACGCGACTCCCCTCGGCAAAAGCGGCGATGACATCTGACCAGGGACAAGGCATCTATACGCCGCGACACATGATACGATTTCCCTGCGGGAAAGCTGACTCCTGTTTGCTGGCCAAGCAACCACCTCTCGAAAAAGATCTTGGTCTCGTGCGCAGGGAGGGACGGAGGGGCACGGTGCGCCTCCTGATAAACACGTATATAATCGCCATTACCTGCATACATGCAAATTTAAAGTCACCGGACCGGGGCATTAGTTATCACCGGGCATCTCGACGCCATGCATGACGGGGGGATCAAGGACAGGCGCCCGAGGAACATTCACACTAGAGTCCGACCAAACCCAAAGCCAGCAAAAACGTGAATTTGACGAGAAAAAAGACAACAAAACAACGATACAAAAAAAAAAAGTGAAAATAACCAGCTGCAAAAGGCCAGGATCTAGTGCAGTTAGCCTCCAAGAATGACAGCCCTCCCACTTCCATTATTTTGCTGTTTTGCATCTCGTTCAGGTGGAAACAGATGTAAGTTGCCCGGGATAGAAGAACGAGACACATCTGTCTTCATATATCTGGACCGTGAGACAATTTAACAACGTAACCAAGTAGTAGTCATATTGCGTCTAATTTTACAAATGCATATATACTATACGCCATGACGATCATGTACCAAGACTGCCCTTATCATAACGTGTTGAATGAATTCTCCAAATGACCATCCCAAACGTGGCTTCTTGCCGGGTATATATATGCACCGTGACACCGCCTCCCAAGTAGTGCCCCCATCCCTAACTATAAAACATCCATAAACATAAAACGTGCAAAAATCAATATCCTCCACTTCAAAACATAGTACTCGTAAATAGCCCATTATAGAGGAGACAGCAATGCATTTGGCTCATCCCCGAAATGTCCGTGGTAAATATTATCCAATAGTTTGTAGGCTCGTCGTGATATATCCCAAACTCCATGGTTGACAACCGCCGTCTATAAGACATGAACACATTAACGCTGGAGAAGATCTGTGTCGCATTCCAGGTGTCGAAAAAGAAGAAGAAGAGTAGTAGTCGTAAAACTGCATGCATGCCCGAGCCGCAGATGAGACAATGTATGAGAAAGGACATTGGCTCCAAGGTGCTTTCTCGTAAACCAATCAAAGAATAGGCAACGTGGTACTGTTTCACCTCGGCAGCAGCAGACCGCCCGGGTCCTTGAGTTCTGGCGACGGGTTTCCGTGAGGATTGTGTGCTTGTATCTCGCGTGATTGTGGTATAGGCTGCAGTTCTGTCCCGGGTTTGGACTTTGCTCTGGCCGCCCTCGTATTAAGCGGTCCTAGCAGACCGCCTAGATCCTGCAACAAAGCCGTCGAGCCTCGCCGCACGCCGTTGTTGGAGGCTGGTACCGAAGGCGGAGGGGCGGCGTTGGGTGAATTAGGATCCAGCGTAGAGGACGTATAGCTGCCCCGTCTATAACTTCCGCTGCTGCCGGCCACAGATTCTTCAAGCAAGCCTCCGACGTCAAGAAATGACAAGCGCTTCTTGTTAGAATCCACCTTGGTTAATGGGTCATGTGGGAGCAGGGAGTCGTCGCTTTGCTCGGTAGGGCTTCGCCGCTTCGAGCCTTGCCAGTTGATGTCGGCGTCGAGGTTCGGCGCCATCCTTCCTACAGGGGAGAACTGTTCAACGTCGGGGCTGTCCAGCGGCTCTCGCAGTTCCGCGTCGACACCCAGCCCAACGTCTCTCACAAGATCTTCGTCACTACCCCATTGTCGATGCAAAGTTGGCCTGCGAGGGTGGGATGATCGATCAAAAGAGTCGGCGCCGGAATTGCGATGGAACTTTTGCTTCTTGACTCCACGGTCGCGAACGAAGGAGCCCAAAACCAAGGCATTGGCCGCTGCGGTCGCAAACAAGAGCTCGACCGAGGCCAAAAGGGACCGATATTGCTGCCGACCATGTTCTTGTATAATGCGAGGCACTCGATAAATGGTGACGACGATGACAGACAAGCTCAGCGAAAACAACAGAACAAGCTGTACTTTTCTTCGAACGAGCATGTTACTTCGCAAGATAATTGGGATCGGGAATATGACGAGTAAAAGGTCGGTGAAGATATTGCAAGTAGCCATGGTGATCAGCTGTGCGTATCCTTGTCGGCATTGACCGCCGGGGTCTGGCAGAACCTGCCAATACATGCGGAATGGCTGACACTCGGTCAAGTCGCTAATGACGACGCCAATAAAGGTTATTAGCAAGGTCCATCGGATTGCGATGAGTGCTGTGTGGTGGTGCTTTTCCCACGTGAGGTCCGTTATGCGTTTGAGGAACTCGAGAATGCAACATTTCAGAGTCCACAAGCTATGATGTCAAGAGTCAGCAGCCAGGGCGAAAAAAGGTTCGCGCGACACCATCCACGAGAGAGCAAAGCGGCTAGTGCAGCCGGGCAGCCGGGAGAGACATACGTTGCAGCATAAAAGAACCTGCTAAGCAAAACTAGTCCACTTGCAACGCTCTTGTGATGTAACTGTACAGCGGTGAGGTCCAGGCCGCTGAAGTCGGCATTGTTAGTGCCGTAAATCAGTATAAAGTGTACGCAAACCATGCGCAAAACGAGCGGGATCACCGCCAGTGCCGCAATCTTATCCTCAATGAATAGCCGTTCCGTTCTTATAAACCGACCGAGGACACGCAGCAGTATCATAAGTGTGCAAAAGGATGTTGCCCACCAACAGACCAGCAGCGTCGGCTTATCGTCGCGGAAGGCCCGCAGACCGGGGGCATCTGAATAGACGGGCATGGCGGTTTGGTTCGCTCCGCGCCCGTCGAGCACCAGGTTGGGCTCGACGAGCGAGGATATATCGAGGTGGAAAAAGACAGGATTCTCCTTCAAGACCGATTCACACCCTGCTCTTTGTGGGCTTGGCAACGAGTAGAGATATCAACTCGGCTAGGTCGGTACGGAAAACCGGGCAGTTCTGAAAGTCAAGACGACATGGAGCTGAGGGTCGCGGCGGTAGTTTGGGCAGTCAAATCGACTACAAAGGTCCGGTATGTATGATTAGTATTTCGGTGCTGCAAGGGCCGTCACATGTGGCTATTATTGGTATTGTCCGATGTTGAGCACGGATGGTGATGGTCACACGGCGAGTTTGTCGACGGCGGCCTGGCCCAGCAAACACAGGCAGCAGGTCGAGGCAATTCAGGATATGGAGGAACAGAGAAGCGGCCTTGGGAGTCGGAGTGTGGATGTGGGAGTCCAAAGTGGTTATTGTGGAGGCAGTCTTGCTGGGCCGACTCCATGTCCCAACGATGTGAACTAACACGCTAACAATCTACTCCGTAAGCTGCTCCGTAACCGACCCTGCCCAGACGATTGCGGGAGACTGAGAGACTGGGAGACTGGGAGACGGGGCCTGGCGAAATGCGGCTGAGTTGGCCGCTGGTCGACTCGGCACGCGATGATGGTCAGACGGGGCGGGTTTCCTTGGTGTGCTTCTGAAAGCCTGGTGGAACACCAAGGAGCCGCGGGGCCAAGCATGAAGCACACAGGACGCCACATCTGCTGGAGGATGTGGTACAGACACGCTACTGTGGATGTCGATGCAGCACAAGTCATGGATGGCTTTTGGCATGGCCTTGGTGGACGAGAGGTGAGGCGGCTTGTTGTGGATGCGGACAGGGTTCCATGTCTGCTTTGGCCATGATTGGCGATGGTGCGTAATCTGGCGGGACGGACGCACAGTGAACCGGGGTCACCAGGAAAATTACGACGGACCAGTCGAGGAAAGAGGGCGCAACAATTGCAACTATCGCGTACAGAGTACACGCACATTGTATGTACATACATGTGTACTCGGGCACGGGGGAATCTGCCATTGTCTTCTGGCGGGAGGCTGCTCTGCTCGCACATGTCAGCCGGCGATACTTGTCCCAACATCCAATTGAGGAACAAAGAATAGTACGGAGTACTTGACTCTGATTTCACGTGGCTCACCGTTGAAACCACTGGCTGGTTATTTCGTGTCAAAGAGCCGGTTTACCCCGAGCCCCATCACTTGCCTCTTAACCGCATGTGACGTACTAGTAACTTACTTGGTACTGCGGAAGTAAACGAACGAATCACCTCAATCCAATGTCTGTTCTTTTAGGTGTTGCTCTGCCCGATGACCCCTGCTAGGTGAATTGCTCGGCGGGCTCACTCTTTTTGCTAGGTGCGCTCGCCCCCCTCAGTAGGTAAGCATGTATCGTATGTATTTAAACTCTTCCCATATTCTTAAGATATAATTTATAATAGAACATATTTACCTGCCATAAAATATATTATAATATATAACCTAATATTTAGGTACCTGTTGGTGCGTGAGCGCACCTAGCAAAAAGAGTGAGCCCGCCGAGCAATTCATATCAAGGCCTGGGCCCTGTCCCAACTTGGCAGTCTTCAACAAGCCAAGTGGTGGTACTAGTCGTATCGCAGGTACGTTATGCCACTGGAATTTCCCTTCACTCAAGTATGTACTTCGTTCTCCTTGCCCCTAAGACGCAAGACATGGGGGCCCGTTAGTTCAGCGCTCTCGTCAGCCAGACAACCAAACAGCCAGGATTGGCTGAGGGGTGTGAGCGGCGACTCCTATCATCGTGCGAGCACCCTCACATCCTCCAGGCTGGAGGCGGGGAGAAGCAGGGGGCAGTTCTTGACCGTCGAATCCCTGAAAATGGGCCTTCGGCTAATAACCGTCGCCCTTCTCCGTGCCTCTGTCCGTTATCAGTCGAGCTTTTGCATGGGCCGCTTGCAGATATAGTATCATGACCGACATCTATGAGACCCCTTCGCCCAGGCTCAAACGCTTGGGTCTGCTTGATTAGAGTGCGTTGAGAGGTGGTACGTAGCATCTGCGTCAGACTTCAGTCCTCCTGGGTAGAGCATCTGACACATTGTCGCAGATAGTGGCCGGAACGTGTTCCGATCCATATTACGGAACTGAGCGACTGCCGCGGTCGGAGCGTCGGAAGGTTTAGAGCGATGGTGGCAGGCGGAACGATTAGGTCGGCAGCCGCCAAGTTTAAACTCTTGTACTAAGTCACCCCCTAGGTAGGTTGTCTTGGAGCCTGTTGAGGCTCACGAGTGGTTTGGTGCGCTACAGCCTACCCCGAATGGCGCATGTCTCAGACAACAAGTGAAGCGAAGCTGAACAGCTCTTTCGGAATGACTGAGCGACAAGTGGCGCACTGACTGACCTCTCCAGCCAGATAAGGGCATCCCATCGTTCATGGCTCTGGTCAGGGTCGACTTCTTGGTATCTAATCTCGCCAAGCACCCCCATCATGGCACACCGATTGGTAATAGGGCCGACTTTGTCGCTGAATGACCAGTTGATATGGCACTTGTTGTTGGTAGGGAATAACTAGCTGGTCGCCTGCACCACTACGATAAGGTGCGTCCAGCACTATCAGCATCCAGCATCCAACACCTCCAGTGCCCGCATTTCGCCATGCACATGTTGGTTCCGTTGTCTTCCTATCTGTGTAAATGGGTTAATTGGGGCCAATGTGTTCAATGGGTGTGCGTACTGATTCTCCGTACTCCATGCCCCGTAATACGTACGATATGTTCTCCGTAAATGATGGCGCGGCAGACAATAGTGCGGTGGATATTATCCAGGCCGCGATTTATCAACGGGGAGAGGCATGGGGTTGCATCAAGGTGGCAAATGAGGCGAACCCGGCCGGAATGTAGCTCAATTGGGAACTTGGAGGATTGCAAAGGGTGAATGAAGGCTTGGTGTAGTGCGAAGAGTCGGCTGGTTTGTCCGCAGTAGTAGTTAGTGTCGAAGTTGTGGCGCAAGGTCAAACTTGAACATTTGACGCGCTAGCGAAGCCCTTGACTACGAACTAGAAGGCAGGTACGGCTGGCTGGTGGGCGTTCTAGAGTTGGCAGGTGGCAGGGTTTCATTAGTATGCTACTACGCCGTACTCTGAACTTTATAGATAATAGACAGTACAATATGCGGAGCCGCTCTGGAGGGCGAAGTGCTAGGTACCAGCTGCCGGGTGCTAGGTACTGGATACCTATGTCCTCGACTGCCCAAAAAGGCAGCCTGTCCCTGCTGGAGTCGTCATTTCCAATTGACTGTGGTCGGGTCATCTACGCTCTCCATCTGCTAGCTAATATTTGAACCTCCACACCCTCCCAGCCACCCAGTTACAATAATGAGTGCATACGGAGCACCGCCAGAGACACATCTCTATTTCCAGTTGTTGATGCTCCTCGCATTTCCTCGACGACACTTTGGCCGGACAATGATTTACAAGACCTTCTGCCAACATTGCTCCATCGGCAAATGGCCCGTCTTGAACATGACGGACTTTGGATCACAAGAGTCCGGTTGTTTCCGTGGGCGAAATCTGGGGTTACAGGGTTCAATGTTACCGTGGACTGGCAAATCCGTGCACGTTCTTGTCGGCAAGGCGGTAACCGGTTTTGCGACGGTCACTGCTGGCATCGCCCTTGGTCTCCCCTGCTGCCAACACGAGCAATAACTTGTCTGGTACATATTGCCTCAATACTCGACCCGTCCAGGCCTTGCATTCCGCCCTCAATAAATACTTGCCACATTGCCAGATCCCTGTGGAACCGGACCCAATTCCTCCGTGGTCCAAGTCGACGCCAGCGGCCACATCTCCCTCTAATTCGGCTCACCGAATGTTTGGTGCCTGCTAACATCAACTGCCGTGCCCACTTCGTCGTGGATGCTGGCGATTGATTCCTGTTCACGTCTGCATGAAGTGCATTGAGGCATATGTGTTCAAGTTGGCAGACAGCGCTGGCAGGACGGTTGCTTTGGCCGAGTAATTGTATTGTTTCTGGGAACTTTAGGCCACACAACGGCTACGTGTGCCGCGTATAACAAGGACTTTTGCTGTTTCGTTGGCAGCTTCTTGGGAACACCGGGCAGTTCGGGCGATGGGGCAATGGGCAATTTTGAAAACCGGCCCCCCTTGTCTTCTGCAATCAAATGCGGGGGATGACAAGCAATAGCCATATCTCATCAAACGGCTCATCAAACCAACATCATTTACGGCAACACCTTCGGATGAAATCGCGACAAGGCTTGGGCGACAACAAGTCCAGCCCGTCAATACGTCGACGCACAATACCGGACTCTCTACAGCGGTGTATATTACCACCAGTAGTACTTTCTTCATTCTCTTCCAGAATAACGCCCCGTCACGCTTGAAATTTCTTGACTCGCGCCCCCAAGCCACGGCGCTTTCACCACCTTGCACACCGCCGCCACCTTCACCAGTCACTTAGATAACTCGAAAAGATGACCACATGCCCGCTTGGACGCCCCGTACAATACTAGGTCCCGGCAATCTGAAAATTTACCTTTCCAAATGTGACTGTGCTCCAGAAGTTCCCGCACAAGTCCTTGCCATTCGGTTACCACCGTGCTCAAGGGCACGGCCGAATTCGAGCAATCCATCAAGAGGCAGCTCACATGACGTGGATTAGCAGGGAAGTGATTTTGATTGATTTCACGTAGCAAAAGCCGTCGCATCACTACCGATGCACGCGGCGCCATCGACGAAAGCCACCGTCGGGTGCCGAAGCCACTTTCAGAAGTCTTGGGCGACGCACTTAAACTCTCTCAACGCCTGAGAATGCCGAGAATTCGGACAGGCGGGCTCGACTGTCGAGGCCCGAGTGCTGAAGAGGACCAGCCGCAGTGACCCTAATAAAGCTCTTTCTTTGAACAGAATCACCCCAGCCCCAACGCCTTTACTGTAGCATCAATCTGCGTCTTTCCAGCCGCAGACCAATCGACGCTGGTCAACCTGGCGCCATCATCTTCAGCAAAGCCAGACAAGCCCCAAATCTCATCTACAACGACACTCCTGACCCGCGGCCACGGGTGGTGCATCAAAGCACCCAATCTCTTCCTGGCTTCCTTCACCCCGGCCTGCGCCGCCTCTTGTCCGTCACCTTGGTTCCCCGTAGGCACGCTTGCCACGCCGCTGTAGACCTTAACACAAGCCCAGAGTTTGCGGACATTTCCCGACTTGTAGCCCGCCTTCTGCGTATAAAAGCACAAGTGGCGAAGATTGACCCCGCTGCTGCGGTGGAATACACCGACGCGAAACAGAAACGCGATGATTTCCAGCGTAGGCACAGCGATGCGATCATCCGCGTAGTGAGCACGCAGGTTCAGAGCGAGAGCGTCGCAGACCATGTCCAGGTGCCGTTGCGACGTCTCGCAGAAATCCGTGAGAGCTGCGCGGCTAGCAATGACCAGGTCGTCATTTCCTGCGTCGGCGGACGTGACCAGCCCGGACATGAGTTCTGCCATCCACGCTGACCTGTCTACTTGGCAAGGCTCAAGGACTGGTGATGGGGCATCTGACAGCATCAGCTTGAGTAGACTCTCAAAGTAGGCCTTTGAGGAAAATGTGAGGGACCGAAAGGACTCGGAGTCGCTAAATTCTTTCTTGTCAGTTCCTTGTTGTTTTCATTTTGAATATATCTCTGTACCAGGCTGGATGTGCGTACCTCTCCTTCATCATCAGGGCTACTACGGCTTGCGCTTCCGGGCGAACACGGTCAAGTTTCTCTGCTGCCAGGCGCAGAATACACGGGAACAGCTCCCTGGCAGATGTGTTCATGACGTCCGACTTGGCATCTGGGCTTGCTTCGTCGCCCCATAGCTTCCAGACCGCCCTGAGAGCTTGTACCCTGGTGTGTGAGCCCACGTCACCGCGAGCATTTGTTGTGTAGTCGTTGAGTCCGTCAACGAGCAGGCTTAGAAACACGTTTGCCTGTGCTCGCAAAAGACGGCTACGGACTAGACTTTGCAAGAGAGTCACTCTCATGTCGATGTCGTCGTCTTTTGCCCATCGGTCTAGAAGTGCCTGGCAGGCCACGTCCGGATCGGAAGGACGAAGCTGCTCGGCGAGGGGTTGGGCCATGGCTAATGCATGGAAGTAACCTTGGCCGGTGGTCACGGTCCTTGTAGTAGGTTTGGTTGCGACGGTTATAGCCCATTCCTGAATTATCTTCTCTTGGTCTTGGCTGGTCGAGAAGAGCAGAAGTACCAGTGCCGCTTCGGAGGCTGGTTCGACGGCCTCGGGCTCGTTTCTGGCCAGCCACGTCGGCGTAACTGACTTCAGAGCGGAGAGTAATTTTCCAACTTGCTCGTGGCATGGGGCATTCTTCAGTAATTTCGACGTCGAAGCTATGTATTCTCGTGAACGGGATGAAGATGGAAGGGCGTGCCCTGACATCCATGCCGGGCCTGGCTGGTTCCCGAGAACGGCAGCTTGGATTATGGGGAGAGCAGATACGACTAGGCGGCTGGCTCCTTCGGCAACCAACTCCGGCTTTCTATACTCTGTGACCCGGGTGTCTTCAATAATGTCATGTACAGAGCTGAGAATAGTTTGAACCAGCGCTGAATCAATCTGAGCATCTCCTTGCCCCGCTGTGGGCGTTTGTGAAACCATGTCCAGAACAGAGGCATAGCACAATAACAAGGCGTGGCGCTCTTCAACCTGACGCTTTACAAGGGCCTGTATACGCGCAATGACCAGGTGTATCGCTAGGAGGAACCGAGACGACGATGGCGTAGCATCTAGTTGGGCAAGCTCAGAGGTCAAGGCGCCAAAGGCAGCTCCAGCAACTCGTCGAGATTGAGCGTCAATGTCCCCGACGCCTCGCCATCCTAGAACGGCGTCGATGAGCGCTTCGCCATACTGACTTGATAGCTTTGTCACCTTGATAGCTACCTCTTCGACGGCCCTCGATCTTCTCGCAACAGCATGGTAATCAACAGTCTGCACAACTTCAATTCCCTTCTCAACCGTGTCCGGATGGCGTCCGATGAGCTCTTGCAAGGCCGCAGAGGCACCACGTCTGATGTTTCCTGCAGAGTCCAGCGAAGCAGTCACAACCAGCTCCGTACCCAAAACCTGCAAGATGGAGCTGGAATCCGGATGTGCCTTTGCCGCAAAGACCGATGTTGTGGGGACATTCAACAACTCCTGCGTAGTGTATCGACGAGCGAGTGCCCATATGCCGAAGCAGGCGGCATCGCGAACATTGGCGCCCACGCTGCCGCCGGACGTGCTTCGTTGTTCAAACGACAAGCCTAGAAGAAGCGCATGAATAATGTCCGAGAGTTGCTTCGCTGGAGGAGATCGGCGATAAAGCAAGTGAGAAAGCGTGAGCATCAAGCCGTGCCATTCCAGCGGATTGACAGCCGACAAATTCCTGGTAGGTTTTCCCGCTTGGCCGCCAACTGGTTTTGTCCAGAGAATGTTCCTATTAAGCGAGTCTAGCACGGCTTCAATCACCTGTGAAGCCATTCCGGGATCTAATTTGAGGGTAATGATGCTCAATGCCTTGCTGGCTGACAACCGGACCGGGGTATCGTTGTCAGAAACACTATCCAGCAGATAGCCAATGGCTGTTTCCGTCATCTCCGTATTAGCCATGCTCTGCCGGTTCTGTCGCAGTAAAGATGCAATAACCGATCGGATGACTTTTAAAATCATTTTCCTCACCAACGCCAGTTTGATGATGGATTTCGATACCTCATTGTTGCCGAGTGGGATGTCGTGGACGCACTGGAATACGGAAGGCAGATACTTGTCCATATCCGAGGTCTCTGCTGATGATTGCAACACTCCTGCCAAGAATGACAATACGCCCAGGTAGAAATAGGTTGACTGGGCAGGATTTTCCCCCCGTGGTCGAAGCGAAGCCAATGCCCAGCGAACCAGGGCATCCAATACACCAAGCTGTTGCATGTCTCGCCGCATAGCTACCCTTACCAACAGTGCCTTTGCTGCGTCCTTCTCCTTGCCAGGAGAAGAGAGGTACTTGATAGCTAGGGGAATCACTCTGATTGTAATTCCAGGCAAGTTCTCGGGCCATTCAAAGCCCGGAATAGGGGCAACGGCAGACTCTTCCATATCCAGTGTCGAAATGGTCGACAGGTCAAACGGGGCCAACAAAAGGTGCGAGAGCCAAAGAAGCACAACGTACCGTTGCTCCCACTCCCATCCATGGGTCTGCGATTCGCCAGTGGTGGGTGACTTCTCCTCTGCTTCTTCGATGGCCGAAAGAAGAACCTCCAGATACCTAGTTTCCGCATTTAAAAAACGAATTATGACCTTTTCCCCGCGAACTTTGCAGAAACTATAAAGGATCCTGCAGATTGCGTAGTCAACGGGCACAAGAAGACCAGACTGATCAGCAGCCTTCTTGATTCTGCGCCGCATTTGGGAGTATTCTAGATACGACTCTGCCAAAAGAGGGATCCATTTCGGTAAGTGAGGATCTAGGAGTTGTGGAAGCTCCTGGTACATGTCGAGAACCTTGAACTAGTCAGCACCGTCAACTGCACCAGAAAAGTTAGAGATGGACACTTGGAGAGACTACCATGGTTGTTGACTTGAATATCTCCCTTGCCCTGACAAAGGACCGCACCTGAGTTCCGCCGTGGCCATCAGGTTTGCGGATTGATGTAGTCAGAGCCCGGTCAAGGTCGGCGATCAGGTCACCAGATATCTTCTGCAGCTTTATATCGAAATCCGAATCCGGCGCGTCCATGGTGAAGACACTGTCAAATGCTTCGTGTGTAAAAAACAGCCAGAAGTTCAAAAAAGTGAGGCGGCCTCGAGCAGTGTTGCCAAGCTGATGATCAAGGCAGCATCCCGTTCCCCGGCAAGGCGGATGGGACTCCTCCAGGCAGCCGAATAAAACACACCTTGACAGCACCCAAATACGTAAACAATTCAAAAGACACAGGGGATGGTGCTGCATGCGCCAAAGGCCGACGACGTAGCTCGCACTCTCCAGTGCATTGTCGCGACTCGCCTCGATTTCTAAGGAATACGCGCACGTGGGGTTTTGGATTGCGCCCCACCTCGCAGATCACTTGCCCAGACATATCTAACCCTAACCCTTGAAATGTCCCTGATATCACGGCATGTGACACAAACAATCTCACCAGCAAGACCACAAAGAAAAACTCTAGTTCAAAAGCGGCAGTACATGCTATTCGACCACGTCTATTCAACTACTAATTAACCAGAGACAGCCAAGGCCCTCGCCAAACACCCTCCGCCACGCCATGGCATCGGCTGCCCAGCGTCCGACAACCCTGCGCCCCCGAATATAGTATTCGAAAGACTGGAAACACTCCAAAAAAAAAAAACGTCAAACAGAACTCCATATACATTCACACTCCTCTCCCCCCGTGAGGGGCGCTGCTTGGCACTCCCGTCGTCAAACTGGAGCAACATGTCCTGTCTCAGCCCGGAAAGAGTGGGGCCCAGGAATACCAACGAACCGTTTCCAAACCCTTCTCCCCAAACAACAGTGTTTTATCAAAGACCAGACGAAGCGTCCATTCACGTTTTGTGTGGCAGAGGCGCTCCCCCGTCCGGCTCCCCCATGACACAAGGAGGAGGAGTTCACGACGTCCAAGAACGTGTCCTTTATTACCGCGCCCCGGGTGACTTTCTTTCCGGAAAATTGCTCATCGTCGAGATCCCGTGTGAAAAAGGCGTTTCCAACCGGAGAAGCGTAGCGTCAATGGGTCTCAAGACACACACAAGTACCTGTTTCAATTATTCTAGCTTGAATCAAAACCTTTTGTAGGGTCACGGGGAGACTGCCTCGCGGGTAGGTGAGTGTGAATCCATCGTCTTGTGATTCGCGCAGTGACGAGACCTGCTGCCGGAAGGGGATGATACGGTGGTTCACAGTTCTTTCAGAGCACATGCCCCGGTCTGTACTGATGAGTCCATGTTCTTTATGTGTTTGCTAGAAAACTTCCATTTATTGTGCGCGGTATCTATTCCGTACAATGTGTCCAGCTATTAGATTTCGTGCAGTCCTGGAGAAAGACCACACATGACGTATTCTATGTATCTTCCATCGATCAACTTGATATATACAAAAAAGGGCGCAGTGTAATGAGTAAAATGAAAGGAGGAAGAAAAAAATCTTGTTCCATCAAAACTCCAATCCTGTCTGTTATGCAATGTTCTAGCCAAAATAACCACCATCTCAAAACCCAGACCCTCGCTCGTATTTGTGTATTTGGTGATTATGAAATATGCATTACTTATGAGACGGCCACAGCGGCAACCAGGGCATCCAAGGCACTGCTTTGCGTCGCGCCAAAGGCTGGGTAATATGGACCGGCCCATGCCACCCCAAACTGATTGTCGCTGGTTCGGTCCTTGGCCCAGATGGACTTGGCGTTTTGAATGATGAAGTCCTTGAATTCCTGGTGGGGGGCAACATCATTGAGATAACGCAAGTTGCGAATAAAGACTCCCTTAAACTGTGCGCCATCTCGGCCACAATCGCCCGCAGCATCGCACCCGCCGGTCTCGGTCAGAATGCCATCTACAGACAACGCCTTCATGGCTGCCTGGGCAATAGAAACGGCTTTTTCGGCGTATTTGAGATCGCCGGTAGCCCGAAAGAGCTCGGCGAGACCACCCAGGACAACACCCTGATTGTAAGTCCAAGTCTGTAATCCATTGTTCTTACACGACGCATCGAGACCGTCGTTGATGAGATTTTGCGCATTGATCATGCCGCTCCTTTCAAACCAGTCCCACTGCTGCACGGCAATAGCTTTATAAGTGCCGTTTTGGGGAACTCGTCGAGCCAGAGATGCAGCTACCGACAGATAGAGCTCGTTGGCAATGGCATTGACGTACTGTCGGTCCTTGCTCCAATAAATACCGCCGTCGCAAGGGCCGCCTAATCCCGTCTGCATATCGTTGAATAAATCAATGGCGGCGCCGAGATAATCGTCATCGCCAGAAACATCGTAAGCTCGTATCCAACCCAGAGCCCACCATCCCTCATCATCGTAAAAGTCGTTGATAAAATCGTCAAAGCCACGCTTGCCCAAAAACTCTCGCTTAGCCATGCAGCCGCTACTCCCGTCCAGGCAGTAAACGGACGAGACCATGCCAGCTTTGTTAACAAATTTCGCCGTCTTCACGTTGACCTTTTGGGCCTGGACAAATGTATTGCGCATATAGCCACCAACATTGAGCTTATTGGCCTCGGCCAGTCGTAATGCCGCAAAGTCGGCCAAGGTAGTGAGCGCGTTTCCGCTATTCCACCAAGCATCATCCCAGATACCTGTCTTCACATTGTACCAATGATCATTCAATGACTTTATCCCCGAGACGGCATAATTCGTGTACTTCTGCGCATTGGCTGCTTCTTCGGCCCCAACAGCATGTGCCATCATCGCGAGTAGGGACACCCGGTAGGCGTAGTTGGGAATCATTTTGCCAAACGTGTCTCAGGAAAATAACAACCAGTCAAAGATGATGGTCTGGTGGAGGATGGGAACAAGAAAAAGAGAAGGTAGGTGGCAGCAAGCGCATGAAAGTTTGATAGGGTCATGCGAGTTCCGATTGTAGAAAACTATTCAAAGGCTTGCCATGTGTGGACAAGGGAATAGGGAGCAACGGTATATATCATCCGTGTATTCAACAAAATCAAAGATTGTGGAATCCGAAGAGACGAACTGCTATGTAGGAGTCTGGCAACAGGAATGGGCCGGGCAGGATGGTGTATTAGTATAACAAGGGTCTCTGTGAGCCCCCCGTCACAACAATGCTTCAGGTAAAGAGGACGGCGCTTGAGTCGAATCTGAGTCTCATCCACTTGCCGTGAATGACGGGCCAAGGTCATGGACCACCCACCCACAGACGGAATACTACTACTTTGAGGCCTCGCATTTCGTGCCAGTGCTGGGGAAACACCACGTCTTGCCCCGTAGCCGGCCCCCCCCCCCCGTGACTTTCATTAGATGGTGCTGAAGGTGTCACATTGACGGGGCCAAGCCTGGAGGTCCTTTCTTTACCATTACTAGACGCACCAGACGCACCGCCTCATGAGGTTATGCTGGCACCAGACCCCTGACCCGGGTATCGATGATTGAATCTGGGCCGGGGGAGCCACCATGCAAGGAGGAGCCAAGGCCCAGCACGCCCCGGTCTAGCGGTAGGCTGCCGATGGAGAGAGAAGGCGGAGCGCCGTGATTGGTGCAGGCAAGGGGTTTGGCGCCGAGTTTGGATAACATTGAACATTGGATATGGACGCGCTGGTCCCAATCAGGCCCCTCCAGATGTCCACACAGGCCCAGCATCCAAGTCAGATCAGTAAGAGAAAAAGGAAAAAGACGGTAGCTGGCAGATCGCGGCTCGCACTATAGACCCAACTCCCCAACGGCGCTTGTCGTTGTTTTGTTGTTGTTGTGAACAGTTCGACTTGGTGTTGAAGCTGAAGGACGATTCATCCATCCCCGGTTGTTGACTGAGCGCGGCCGCGTTCCTGCTGGGCACCAAGTTCTCCGTATACAAGTACGTATGTACAGGCCGTGTCTGCACATGGTATCAAAGAGCGGCCTCTGGTTTTGAAGGGCAGCCATCGTGTTTCAGCGGGAGATTGCCTCTTCATGCTCCTGGATACTTGAGTGGGCACCCGATCTTGACATGCCGCCCGGTTGTCCCTCAGGCCGTGCCAGCTCCAGCCAAGGCCACACCCCCGGGCGTTCACGCGACATCTCCATATATGTATCCAGTGCTCCGGCCCAGTCTGGTGGTAGTAATCCGTGCATCACCACAAAGGCCCGTCATCTGATGAAGGGGACGGTGCATGATTAAATCAAATGTACGGAGTAGATTCGACGTCTTTGTTCTGCTGACACGTTTAGCCACTACATTCAAAGGAAGACTAAGAGCATACCAGCTATACCACGGGTGGCATAACTGCATCTCGAAAACACACACTTTTGCCCCTCGCGTCTGGTGTATTTGTGGATGTGGCGGTGCCCTTGTTGGGCTTGAGACGGACGATATTGCCCTTTCTTTTGTTGCACCAGTTATTGTTATAATTATCGTCATAGTTATTTCTGGAGCTTTTCCCCTTCTGTTCGACGGCGTACATATGGTCCGTCAGAGTCACACTGAAGCGTGGCCATGCCTGTTGTTGCTTGCTGGGCGGTGAAGATGCGGCGAGTGGCACAATGATGGCACCCGTACCACCACGCTACTTGGAAGTGAGCTGAAGAAGATTTGAAGCTTACTGGCAGCTGCCTCATGACCCATCGTACGCCTGCATCTTGATGACTGCCTGGGCACAAAGGCGGGGAAGCGCAAAAAGAAGCCTATATTGTGACCGTGGCATCGAACAAAAGTGGTCGCAAGCCATGTAGCAGGTGCATTCAGTGTCTTTAGAAACGACTGATCGTTGTCGAGGTTGCAAACGCGCCACGATCGTTCACGTGAGCTTATTGCAGACTATGATGCAGGCGCAAAGAGCATGATGCCGTGCGTCATGCATCAATGTGTGAATCTATCGCGACATCTTTGGATCTCGGTGGCGCAAAATGTTGGCAGCCACTCCGAAGGCACCTGCCGCGCCACCTGAGCCCAGAGCCATTCTAGAAGTTGCCGCCTCTGTGTCTCGTCAACCCCGTGCCTTGATTATTATTTACTTATTTGTTTATTTTTTCCCATTTTTTTCTACATTCTCCGCCTCCTTCCCTCCCTCGTCACCACCAAGACTGTTACATACACTTGGCCCTGAGACCCTTTCCTCTCCGTCATGTTCCCCCCAAGCCCTTGGCGCAGATTCCCAGTACGGCCCGGACAACAACTAAGCTTTGTACGAGTTCCATGAGCTATCACAGGCAGCTGACATCCTATACGGCAACGGTTTCATCCACGGCCTGTGCGCGACCCTTTTCCAGGGTCGCATTCCCCCAGGCCACAAAAAAGCCGGATGGACGACGAGTAACAAACAAATTTAAAGAGGGCCTCGAGGAGCAAGCCCCAAGGGATGAGGGTTCCAAGACGGACATTTCTACATGCTGTAAGCTCCTGGTGAGATACTTGGTCAGCAAGCCAGCCCGGCTCCTCTACGGTCTGCCGTGCAATACGGAATAGTACTATACCTCGGACGTCTCTGGTGCACGTGGAGGTGAGCATGTTGTTGTCTTTCAGCGGCGCCTAGCCTCAGCCGGAATGTACACTTGCAAGAAGCGCAACATAATCACAACACAGGATATGGAACCTTGGGCGAAGCTCACCACTAGGGCGCCACGGCGCTCATCGGTGCCCAGCTCGAGAGTCGATCTTGTTGAGGAGAGCTATTTTTGCGCTTCAC
This sequence comes from Metarhizium brunneum, assembly GCF_013426205.1. NCBI lineage: Eukaryota > Fungi > Ascomycota > Sordariomycetes > Hypocreales > Clavicipitaceae > Metarhizium > Metarhizium brunneum. Next base: position 7,380,590 of record NC_089422.1, on the reverse strand, counting down.
ATATCCCTGTTTTGCTGCCGTGTCTTGGCTGAGACGCAACTGTTTATTTCCCGGTCCCAATCAGCGCCATGAGGGACATGTCTCGTAACCGCCTGCCTAACAAGCGCTAACAGAGACAAGAATTTGAAATTGCTGTCTCGATTACTTGCCGCGCATGTGTTTTCCCTCACGAGTGTGCACGACACGTTTCTCGGGCATTACGCTTTCAGAAGTATACTGTGAAGCAAAAAGTACCTAGGTACCTCTAAGTAGGTATATTGCCAGATCGCCATGCCTGGCTATCATGCCTGGCTCAGGAATAACATGAAACATACAGTCAAGTAGCTTTTAGTTGGCGATGGAAAAATAGTAGTAGGTAGTATGAATACCCATCGATTGACACTTGGCACAACCACGATCTACGCCTTGCGGGTACTCCGTACGAATGTTGGCAACGTCTGATGCCAGGCGCATTTCATGCCCACATCACAGTGATCACACTAGTCAATACGAAGTAGTACTCCGTACAACAATGAAAATCCAGGCATTTCACCTGAAGCAACGGCACAGCTACCTGTCATGAAACATCGCACCCACATTCGCATGCGAATATCGCACTTGCATGCGGAAGTGCAGATCACAAAATGTGCAGGGTAGCTGATACGTCAAATTCAGGGCACGCTTTCCGAGCACACGAGTAGAGATAACTCAGAATCTGCGAGTGTCCCGGTGCGCCTTTTAATTCCTGCCACAAAATATAATACACGGATTGGCACAACTGTCGAAAAGCAACACACCGCTACGCACGTGTAGCGCTGCCACGTTGCCGGATGAGTGCCACTCCGGCCATGTTGAACAAACCAGGTCCATCCATCACCAACACCGTCTCCTCTCCTGAGCCCAAATGTCGCACGTACTCGTATACAGCGAGGATTGACAGACACACATACAGGCGGCGAATGATTGTGTGCCCCGTCATCAAAGTCTGCAACTGAAGATCAAAGATAATCCATTGCGTCATATGGCACTCCCCGAGGGTATATCGAGTTACCCAACACTTCCTCAGGTCACCAAGCCGGACATTGCATCCTCTGTTCCTCTGCTGCCTCTAGAGTTTCTCAAACTGCTGAGCCCACCCTGTGTCTCACGGCTGCTAGTAGACTCGGCAACACTAGGAGGTCGACCCGACGGCCGTCTCTTTGGAAACCTGGATAGCATTGACAAAGACTTGTTCTTCTCCCTGCTCAAAGTAAGCGCACGATCAGCGCCTTCTGTTGTGAGTTCCTGGATGGTGCTTGGATCAAGGAAAACCTTGGGGAAAATACCCCATTTCCCCTTTGCGTTGGTTCCCGACCAGCACCAATGATCTGGGGATGCATCTGGGGGAATCATTAGGAACACACATATCATGGACTGCGGAGGAATCGTGTGACTTACAACTTATATTGGTGATGGCCTCGTTCTTGTCAAACTTCAACCACAGGCTCTTGTCCTTCTCCTTGTCCCTGTAGACAAACTTCCACCTGGACTTTGCTCGGATCAGGCTTGAACATACCATTCTGATTTCTTCCGAAGGCGGGGCATCAAGTTTGACAATATCAGCGGGCGTGGAAGCATGTATACCATCGTGCCAGGCAAAGACCCATTCACCATTGTGCTTCTCCGGCCAGGTAATGCCAGTGACTTTAGCACCATGGCAAAGTTCCAGGGCTGGGCTTCTATCAAACAGGAGCCTTTGTCCATATAATCTTCGTGAATGGTCTCTAGTAATTCCCGTGGCCTTTCCAGCTATTTCCGACATATTCAGCTGAGCTGGGTGCGCTTCTGCCGGGTTCCTAAACCATACATCAAAGTCGTTGCGTAAACGCGCGGGCATCTCTAGTCCTTCTACTACGGCTATTCCAGGGACCTCAGGAAGCGGTCGCGGATGGTGTGATAGATGGGTAAACAATGCCTTCGTATTGGTAAACACAGTTGAATCGCATTCATCGACAGTACGGCGTGCAGCGACACAAAACACACAGGCGTAAAGCACGTCGTCTACACGTTTGGCAGAGAGATGACTCTTCTGTAAAAATCGAAGACGGTAATTGATCCCACTCTTGTAAAAGTTGCCCTTGTCTAAAGGAGTCGTGTGTCAGTTTGTGCCGTTTGCGAGAGACTTATCTCGACTTTACGCACCTTCCTTGTTCACATCAATCTCGATTTGAGAGAAGTCGAGCTCAAAGAGACAGCCTGTACACCTTGCCACTGTAGTTGTACCTGCAAACCCCTACATTTAACATTAGTACGGTGGTATGTCAGCTCTTGGAACAGACAAATACCTACAGGCCTCTTTGTCTTCTTGACTCCAATGCCGCCTTGTCGAACTTCTTTGGCGCCGTCGCAGAATCCCTTGTAGAGATAGAATGTGCTACTTGGTCCGATGGTGCAGTCTTTTTGAGAAAGACTGACCTCAACTAACTCTGTCAATGACTCTGTATTTGATTCAGTTCCTACTGGGATCAGATCTGAATAATCTGCTCTGCCCGTCATCCCGGGTGCCACCTCGAGCTCCGCTTGGCTTTTCGGCGTTGGAGGGCGAAGGCTCAAGGCACGGGGGGTTCCATGTGTACTATTCTGGAGACTTGACGGTGCTGGTAGAGTGACATTTGGAGGTTGCCCCTGAGGTTGCCTGCTCAGATATTGACGGCCCATGTCATCAACTCCTTTAGTCGAGGAAGATTCCAGAGGTTTTCGATGCTCCAAGGGAATCGGAGGAAGCGGAGGCCGTACCTGTAGCTGTGGGATATGAATGGGATTGCTAGGCTTCCGTGGTGTCTGTTCTTCCTCTGGGATAGTGGAAGAAAAAGTGTAAGGCCGCACTCGCGTACCATGGCTAGTAGCATTTGTAGAGGATGACCATGTGCTTGACCCAGACTGTCGACTTTCGTCCTGGACACGAGTGTCCGGCTCTGGCCTTACAGTAGCACTGCCAGAAGATTGTTGGGCATCAGTAGATGATATGCGACGGCGACTGTCTGGACCCAATGGTGAGATAGCCGGGTCTATAGGTGACTCAGCTCTGATACTCGTTGGCCTGCGGTCGGCCGGGCTATAGTTTTCCATTACGCCATGGCCACTATAAGGCGCTCTTTGGGGATCCCATGGATCGGGTGACGGTGGTCGTGGGGGGTCTGGCATTTGTTGCTCTGGAGGAATCTCCAGCTTAAGGACGCCCAACCCCGGGTCCCGTACATGACTATGGACACTCGGCCGCTGCCGGTTTTCCATCAACGTTCTGAATTGAGCCGTAGCATCTTCCACATTTGGAACGTCTGTCACAGATCTCACATCACCTTGCGAGCCGCAGACTGACCCGGACCCTCGATGAAAACCAAGGTCATAGGGATGCTGCGGCGCTGGTTGAATGTGAGAGAAGGAAGGAGGATGAGGCGACAAGGGTGGCGACGGTTGGGATAGATAGAAATTTGGGGGTTCGAGTTTCATAGTGATGAGTATGTTGTACACTTTCGGCGCGACATCGCGATCTAATTTTTGCAACTCTTTAAACCTGCTGGCTTCAAAGGTGTCGGGTTCGAGAAAGTCCTCAAAATCCCACAATAAGTTTGTAAGTTGACAGCGAATATTTGTGATTTCATCTGTGATTGATATTAGCATTAGATTAGTGCGTCCAAAACAACGAGCCTGCCGGAAACCACACCAGGCATGGCCAGAATGGTGGTGCGGTGAAGTGATGGATAATGTGACTGCATACCATTTTCTTTGAGCGCAGCTACAAAGTTGGAGCTATAATCATTATACAGCTTTTTGCAGCTTCTTTCAATGTGATGCAAACCTCGCTCGCCCACTTTTACTAGGCGCTGCGCTTCCATCAACATATCCGGGGAATCGGCCGCATTCTCTATTGCCAACTTGCCCTTTTCGACGACGTCCCGAAAGGGTTTGATGACAAGCTCTTCAACATCGTCCATTTTTTGGTGCGCAAATAGAAAAGGCCGCTACAACTGAATGAATCGTAACTTGACTCCTTTTTCAGGAACTGAAAAATGGTTTCAAGAGGTAGCTGACAGTGTATTAGCACCTGCTGTTGCAACCACGTACTGTTGTTCTCGCGGGATATTGTCGGGCACAGGTGGGATTGTTGAGAGCTCTCAGGATCCGTAATGGTGCACGGAGTAACATATAGTATATAACCCTAGAGCGGGATTCGATAGAGTGCGCTGGGTATTTGGAAGCACGACAGCACCAGCTATATTGCAGATAGGAAGTGAGGATAAAGAATAGAGAAAGACAATGGGGAGACAAATGAATAAGCGGGAGGATTATCTGGGGTTTGACAATAGAAAAGAGAGACATACGGCAACATACAGCCGGTAGAAAACATGGCTTCTGCCCCTACGCAACCAACACAAACACACAAACAGCACAACCACACACACACGCACCCCTGGCGCCATCAGCACTCGGGGTTCCATGACATTGCAGGGCTGCCGGGCCGCCTTGCGCGTTGGTAGGCTGCGGGAGAAGGGTGCAGATAGGTGACAAAGAATGAGGCTGCCACACTGCCAGCTGGGCTTCCATTGTATGACACGCGAGGTGTAGTCGTGTCGTCAATTCGTTGGGGTGTGGACAGGTTGCCTCCTCTAGGCATCCTGAACATGGGCCTCGGGAGAACATGTACAGGGCTCGATGGGGCGAAGACGGACGGCATCGTCGTCAATTGGACAGAGCCATGACGGGCCTGGTGCCCGGGAGAAGCCCATATTTGATTCCCCCGGTCGCCCACGTTCATCTAACCTGGGGGCTCTATTGGCGGTGTTGAACCTTGAACATCACGGAGAATGTCCTCTAGAAGATATTAGTGTGGTATCTAGTCGTATCGAGAAGAAATAGCGTTGTGGCCCCCTGAACGGTTCTGACCCACAGCTCTTATGCTCCCATCTGGTGGCTCACCAACTCTCTTATCGCATCAATTTTGATGACCGAAGGTTGCGGGGCATTGTTCCAGGTCGGTCAATACATGTGGGATTGGAGGTTTCCAGCCGTGGAGGATATGCGCGGCATCCCTGCTTGACTCGACTCCGGTGAGGGTTTTTTTCAAAAAAAAAAAAGAAAAATAAAAAAAATAAAAAAAATAGTAGATACTAGTACCCATTTTAGCTCGATTAGCTAGGCATCCTGTTGCCGGATCAGCGGTCCTAAGAAGGTTGAAGTTTTAGGGCCATGAATCCTGCTGGCACTGAAGAAGGATGCGCTGGTTGACAGGTGGTGAATAGGGAGGCGGAAGATGCCTGGTCTGGTAGAACAGACAAAAGCGTCTGTGCATTGGTCTGTACAACATATGTACAATATGTGCGTGCGGGGGAGGCAAGCCTGGTGCTCTGTCGGTCGTTCTTGCCAACTTGAGGACAAACTTGATACTAAAGCAGCATGTGACAGTTTTCCATTCAACCGTTAGCGTTGAGGGCGGGCCTCAACAATGCTGCGTCCTTGGATCATTGATGCCGAATTTCACATAGTGGCTGGGAGCACATAATGTGGAAGACATGTTCCCAAACTTCTCCCTCTGGGCCAGTCTGACGAAGGTATGTACGTCCATGACGTAGCCCCCTCGATGTCGGGGAGCCTTCGAGATAACATTGGAGTCAGCCTGACAAGCCGCCTTGTACTCCAGAGTCCCGAGACCTAGAGCCCGAGTACACAAATGCCTGGATGCGCGGCCATTCTATCTGCATATGTCTTTCCTCCGTCCTAGTACAACATTAAAGGCAAGCACCAGGCTTCAAATATTGGTACAGGTTGCGCCCATTGACGCTAGCTCCTTCAGCTGTCTACTAGCACCTGACCCGGCAGACCACTTCGCCGTGTCTCAATATGCAAGTCTTTCCTTACAACCCGGAAGTCCTTTCCGGGACGGCACAAAAACGCAACACAAGACATCCCCCTCGGACCTGGATGCAATGGCAAGTGGCCATGTGGACGGCTGTGTGGCCTTTCCCAAAGTGGTCGGCAACCATTGAAATATGGGCACATGTGCAGACCCTCTGGTCAAGTGTTTTAACATTTGAATGGGATCAAGCGAAGTTGGCTTGGTGGTGGGGCGGCTGTGCGGTGTTGTGTGTACGGAGCCATCTCTTAAATGTTCACGTCCAGTCCGCTTATTCCAGTTTGCTATTCGTACCTCAAGCCAGTGCTATTTGTAAGACCGAGCTCGCACCCCCAGATGCCCAAGCGTTTCCTCGAATTGCCCACTTGGCTGCCCCACGCCGCTTGACTATCATCGCGAACCACAATACCTCATTTCTGCATGTCGTCGTGCCCGTGATTCCCGGCGTGACGAGGGATTGTATTCGAGCACCTTCGATGGTGAACAATGAGGCCAGCTTGTCCCCCTGCCAGTGCCTGTCATGACCACCCAATAGTCCTTTTCTCGTAGCACCCCTTTTCGTCACTTCTTTATTTTTCACGTAAACTGGAAATGGGGTCATTGTTATTCCAAGTATTGCAAAGAGTCGCCGATTGGCGGCTGACATGCTTCACTGTCAGCACGCTCGCCACTCCCTACACTTCAGCCAATATACTATGTACGTTCCAGGACGAGCGACCAGCCTCGGCTATGATTTCACCCGTCTTTTCATCTGACACCCACTTGCTGCTAGCTTCTACAATTTGAGATGCCACAAAACAGCCACGCCACTTCGCCGGTTCATCGCTCGCCTCACTCGATGTTACCATGCGAGCCGCGGACCAGACAATTGCATCGCATTCAAACAAGATAACAATTCACTCAATAACGCCTCAGGGGTGCATGTTTATGCCCGAGGACTGGGACCCGGTGTAGGTTGCTGCTTCTTATTTTCTGCTGCCATCTATTTTCGTCAATAGGTGTTGCCACAGTTAGTTCGTCTCAATATAGCAACTGCAACCATAAATAAAATTCCAGCATGGCTCACCTGTTGCTCGATCATCTTTCGACCAATTAGAATTGTCTCCTCCATGCTTCGCTGACGCTGCCAAAAGCTGTGTAACAGGTGAGCAGGTGTGTGAGGGATGCACCATACACGTCAGTCATCGTACAACTCACATTTCTTCAGGACTCCCATGTCCTCGGATTGAAGCCTGACGAGCCTCTTCCTCTAGGGCCTGTCTCGTAATTTTCTCTCCGCCCTCAACACCTGGTATGGATGCCTTCTCAGCGGCAGGTTGACCAAGATTCTCCGCCAGCAGTTTCTTCTTCATCAAGTATCGCTCCTTTCGTACTTGTTGGATGCCGGGGCTTTCAACCTTGTTCATGACAAAGCGAACCGCCAGCTGAGTCAGAAGGTAAAAGTGCTCCGCCAAAAGGATGCTGAGCAACCCTCCCCACGCAGTGATCTGAGACGCGGCTCCTCGCTTTTGGTCCTGCGAGCCACTGCAAAGAAACACGATGGCGGCGCTGGTTATGCTTCCTAGCCAAGCCAGGAACCCAATGGCATTGAGCCAAGGACCAATGGAGTCGGATCTCCAAGGAATTGGCCGCTTGCAGCTAATCGCAATCTTCACTCCATCGGAACGGAGCTCGACCCAATTGTTCACCAGGAAGCAACAGGCTGCTAATGGCCAAGCAACAGAGAAAAGCGACAAATAACCTGGTGAAAAGTAAGAGGGCTTATTCGTGTCGCTATTTGGCCGGTGCATGACACTTACCAAATTGCATAACCATCTCCCGGTAGTCGTCTGTAACATCGTATACCTCAAGTTCACATTCGTCGCGGATCCTCCTCAAGAATTCAGCCTCTTCGGGGTGATCTTGTGCTTGCAATAGTCCATTTGATTTGAATTCCTTGGCCTTTGCAAACGCTTTATGTTTTACATACGGAACAATGACCTCGGTTGCGAAATTGACGACCTGAGCTGTAACAGTGCAGTAGAACATCTGGCTACTGATACGCCCAGGGTCAATGCGAAACAGTTGTGTAGGAAGAGGCTTGTCGCTAAAGGTAAGCGTTTGAGCGGTGCGTCGCCAAAAGTCCAGGAATGGTAGCAAGATGTTGCCAAAAGGGATATAAACAAAGCCAGTAAAGATAAGGGCCATGTATGAGGTCATGAAATTGAGTACAAACTGCTTTTGGATGAGAGCAGCTTTGTGGGCTGCAATTACTGTTAGCCATCAGTCCACAAAGCAAAGGTCATACTATTTGAGGCCGTACCATCAACGGTATCATAGTTTTCCTTGTCTGTCAACGCATTGGCGGCGCTCATGAGAACAGCCGAGAAGGTAGGTGTGAATATGACCAATATCATAGTGGGCAAGAATCCCTGAATGAAGAAACATTTTTAGTTTTGTGAAAGGAATAGGGGATCCCCTGTACTCACCAAATACTGCTTGCCTGGGCCGTCATAGACCTGGTTGATAAAGATCTCTAGTGAGTTCGCAATGACAACAAGGCTACCGAGAACCAGGACGCAGGCAATGGCGAAAGGAATTTGGAGCAGCTGCGTCTTGAGCCGTTTCATATACGGATAGACTTTGACAGGCTCGCCGGTTACGGCATCCTCGGCCTCATACTCCCATTCGAATTGTGTGCGAGGTAGTTGGAGTGCAGATACGCCTCGCACGCCCCAGCGTACTGCCAGGTCAACTTCCTTCTTTTTCCAGTACTCCAGGAAGACAACCGTCCAAAGACCACAGCCAAGCCCGTAGACGAAAGAAAATTGACCTAGCAGCACCCAGGCCCCCAGGCCCAAAGCGGCGGGAAAAGCCAAGAATCTAAAGTAACATCCTAAAAACGCAAAGTAAAACGCGACGCTCTCTCCAAACTTGCTGCGAATATCTTCGAGATCGCTGTCATCCAACAAGTACTTCTTGCTCCATTTCTGAATCCATGCCTTATTGAAGGGCTGGTCATGAATAGGGAAAACGTCGACTACATATTTCCATTTGGAGCTTGCCTGACTGATTCCGGTACCACCTTCATTTTCAGGTCTTGCAATGAGCTGGTAGACCAATCGTAGCCGCTCGGCTTCCATTACTGGCTCATCCTCCAAGGCCTTGGTAATATCCGAGTTGGGGCCCGATGTGCGCACCCCTTGAAGCCAGTCGTGCAATCGACCACGGTAAACTTGTTGTCCTAAAAGCTCTGTGGAGGCCATTTTGACGAATACAAGCAACGAGCCAGGATCCCCATTACGTACTTCAGCAGCCAGACCTACCTTGGTCAGAGATTTGATGAGCTGCACAAATCCTGCCTCTGCTTCGTCGCGCTCTTGATGTATGTGAGTATATAGGCGGAGAGAATATCACCATGATGAGGAGGTTCAATTGGGCCTACCTTCAGGCGGAATCTTGTAATGAAGTACATAGTCCACCCTTGAAGAAAGGTTAGCTGCAGGGCGTGGTGTCAATTTACGGCTCTTGGACGGACCCGAAATTATGTGAATCCTTCCCGTTCCCCTGTTTCCCGTACAAATCTCTTAAACTCGCCATGGTATGAGGTAAGAGTAGAGGATGGTTGGTGACTCTGAGAGCCAAGCTCTCGGGTTGTGGAACAGGGATGTGTCTTAGGTAGCCAAGGACATCGATTTGGCGGAAAGTATGAAGCTCAATCTGGCTAGCGATTAGGCAGCCGCGAGATTTCGACGGGATATATGCCTGGGCGACGAAGGAGACGAGGTTTTACAAGTTAGAAAATGCGCGCGACGTCAGGAGCGCAGAGAGGTTAAACTCGTCCAGCCGCGGGAAGCTCCAAGATTGGATCAGGGAAAGTAATGAAGCTCCAAGGTGGCCCGTGCTTTCCGGATTGCCGACCCACCTCGCTGCGTCAACGGTACTCTTCAGCTGAGCAGGGACTTGTCACTGTTCTCCCTGCAAATATTCCAAGACTGACATTTGCAGTTGGAACTCAGGCTCGGGGCTTGCCCTCCGGAAGCAGGGGCATAAATTAAATTAATTCGAGATGAAGGTGAATAGTGTTTCAATATTCCAGATGGGTTGCGCAGCATGGGCGAGGTTCTCGTCGTACGTACCAAGGTACCTAGAGGTAGTAGTCCCTCCGCTGACCGGAGTACGTACAGAGGCAGTGACGTCGTCTTTTGGCGGCTGGCGGGCACGTTGATCATTGATCGGGCCTGGCATAATTGCTGCACAAGTTACTCCGTACTGCACAAAGGTCTGAAAAGGCGTCAAGCCACAGGTGCACATTCCGGCCAGTCAATTGCATGTGGCTCCCTCTCCTCCAACATCCAGTCAAGCTCCAGCTTTAAGTTACTTCAGACTCAAAGTCTTCGCGCGCCGTTCAGGCCCGTTGGCACTCGACGTTTAGTTCCTCATTTCATCGTGACGACCGAATTGGCCATCCAGACGCCTAGATGGTGGCCGCTCGCCAAAGCTGCGCCTCCTGCCGTCGCCATCCATTGCCGTCTTCATCATGGGCCTCTTGGTCTGGCTCGGCCTTCGTCGCAGCAACCAGTGGGAGAGCTTGACAGTCATGGACCACCTCATCGACTCGCCTCTTACCTTCTTCACCGTCAACTTCTATCATCTTGTGCTGTTTCTGAGAGGCACGCCTTTTCGCCCACCGCGGCACCAGCCATCAATACGCGTGGTGTGCATCTCGGACACGCACGACCAAATAGTGGACGTGCCACCCGGTGATATCCTCGTCCATGCTGGCGATCTCACCAATGCGGGCACCGCCGCCGATATACAGAAACAGCTGGACTGGCTGAAGACCCTCCCCCATCCAGTCAAAATTGTCATCGCCGGTAATCACGACAGCTATTTCGACATCAGGAGCCGGTGTGATGATGACCGGAGGCGAGGTGCTAGGTTAAATCTCGACGGCCTCATCTACCTTCAAGGAGAGATTTCTGCTCATAAAATCAGAGGCAGGGAGATTTCTATATTTGGCGCCCCAGACATTCCCGAGTGCGGCCCCAAGAGCTTTGCGTAAGTCGTCCATCTATGACATGTGAGACGGGGAGCCCAACAACGGTATCCCCTGTTGGTCAAGTCGTAAATCCCCCCGCCGAACTAACCGCGATGATTAGGTTTCAGTATTCACCCACACGGCCTCCTTGGCTAAGCAAAGTACCTCCCCAGACAGACATTTTAGTCACCCACAGCCCACCGGTAAGCTCGCAGGAGCTCATCAATGCGCAAGACGAAGCATGCTGACATCAAGGCTCGAAGAAACACCATCTAGATCTAGATCTTGGCTGTCCCCACCTATTAAGAGAAGTATGGCGTGTGAAGCCTAGACTACACGTCTTTGGACATTGCCACTGCGCCTACGGCAAAGAGTCTGTCTACTTTGACGATGTGCAATTTGCTTATGAGCGCCTCCTCTCACGGCCGAGACGCGGCTTCTTCTGGGATTTCATTCCCAATCAATCGTGGGTCGACATGTTTGAAATTGTATATCACGGCATTCACAGCGTCCTGTGGAAATGGCTCATGAGCGGCCCCGGAAGCAACCAAGGCAGTCTGATGGTCAACGCCGCTCAAATGTACAAAAATTCCGGCAAGGCTGTGAGCCGAGCCGTTGTTGTAGATATCTAGACAGGGACGCATCCGCTCGGGAGGAGCGCACGTCACGTCCAACCTGCACGAGGGCGGAGGGGGCACAAAAGTTTAAATAATGGACGCAGGAATATCATGTAAATTGCATAGATTATTAGCGAGGTCCGGGAATATCAATAATCAGAGCGTGGCACACAATCTCCGTTGCCTAGTTGCCATTTCATACGTGGTTTAATTTCTTCAATCCTTATATTGATACTCTATAGACTTGTGAAGAAATGACGTACAGCTGTCCTCGTATCTCATTACGTATCAATGCAAATGAATAACTCAACTAATCGCTGTCAAGCCAATAAACAATGTCGCAGTTCGCATCTCCGTGGTGTCGTCAGTAAATGCAAAGCAAAGCAAAGCAGGCGGCTAGTGCGCCAAAACCTCCCATATGTAAACATCAAAACATTAAACATTGCTCTTCGATCTTGACTCTTTTTTCTTTTTTTTTTGTTCAAACTTGCTTACATCACAACAGCATAGCCACGACCAATGTCATCAATCCCAGCATAACGCCCGGCTTCTCACTCCATGTCTTCCCAGTGCCGGCAGTGACCACTGCGGGTTTGGGAGTCTTGGCTCCATGCGAGGCCTCGGCCGGGGGAAGAGTCTCGAATCCCGAAGGCCGCACCCTGTAAGGATAGGTGATTTGTGCTGGAGGCGGCGTCGCAGGTGACGGGGGAGCATGCTGACTCTCTCCCGGGGATCCAATCGGTGCGGGCGAATCGTTCCCTGAAGACTCCGGGCCATCAGCCTTGGTGTTCTGGGCTGGTGGAGGTGCCGGTTGAGTATGCTTTGGGTCCTGAGCAGGCACGGGAACCTCGATTTCTGACGGCGCAGACTGATGAGGGTTGTTGGTAGCTTGGGCTGGTGGTGGTGCAGGTTGACTGTGCTTCAGGCCCTCAACGGGTACGGGAATCTCGATGTCTGACGGCACTGGCTTGCGAGCGTTGGTAGCCTGGGCTGGTGGTGGTGCAGGTTGATTGTGCTTCAAGCCCTCAACGGGTACGGGAACATCGATGTCTGACGGCACTGGCTGGCGAGCGTTGGTAGCCTTGGCCGGTGGTGCGGGTTGACTTTGCTTGGAGCCCTCGGCAGGCACAGGAACCTCGACGTCTGATGGCACAGCATGAGGAGGGTTGGGTTTCTCGGCAGATGGCGGCGAAGAAGGGTGAGGAGTACAAGTCGGGCGAGTCTCTCCTTCGGTACACCCGCAGTCTTCAACCACCACCTCCATCTGGTCAACCGTCTTCGTAACCGTTTTGCCACCGACGGGAGAACCATCAGGACGCTTGTCCGTAACAAACTCGACATGGGAAGGGGCAGCAGTCTCGAGAACACGGTCAACAGTCTTGTCACCCGCATAAGAACTACCGGGTTGTCTGTCAGGGGCGAACCCATCCTTCTCCGGGTCAGAATTCTCCCCGGTAGGAAGAGTCTCTCCACGATCCTTGTCCCCAACAGGCTTGTGCCCAACAGGCTTGTTCTCTGATGGGACAGAGGTACCCTGTGTAGAAACAACGGTCTCATCAGCCACGGGCGGTCCGCTAGGGCTCTTGTCCGCCACCACATCTGCCTTGGACGCGCCAGCCGTCGCCTGTACCGGAATAACAGTTATCGTCTTGACTCGCATTGTTGTAGAATACGCAGTAAACGTATGCGTGATATTGTTTCCGGTCATGGATGGTGGAGGCGGAGGCGGCGTTTCGTCCTTTACGACTCCATAGACGGTAAGAAGAATGGCCTTTTCCATGCGTGAAAGAGGGCTTCTCTTGGAGGGCACATGGAACCTCGTCGCCAGGGTGGAATTCTTCCCAGCCCCCCCAGTCGTCGAGTTTCTGAATCGCTGACCGGCAGCAGTCGACTTGCTCGCCGCGACGCCAGTTGACGAAGCAATGTTCTCGAACCGGTCGTTTGCAGGGGTGGAAGCGGTATTGGCAAGTTTTTCAGGGCTCTTTGCCAGTCCACCGCAGTATTGGACATCGTTACCCGGGCAAGGGTGATCACAGACATCACCGTTCTTGGTGTTGGCCGCGCGCGTATCGGCATCGATTGAATCTGCGCAGAAGCATTGTGTGTCGTATACACCCGAGAACATTGAATCGCGACAGAGCTGTATGCATAGATCGATGGTCATGTCTTTGCTATCCTTGACTTTGCGGAAGCTTTTGAAGTCGTCGCTTGAGCCGTAGCAGCCTAGATATGCAAAGTCGCCCAGCTGTACGGGGTTCTTGGGCGCTGGAACCTCGCTGGGTATAGAGACAGGCGAGGACGCAGCCTGGGGCCTGGCGGCCTGGCTTGTGTTTGTGATGGCGCCGCTGGGGACAGAGACGAGTGAAGAGATTGTGTGTCGGGGAAGAGCGGTTCCGTTCGTAGGAATGCTACGTCGAGTAGATCTCAACGAGGACGTTGCGTACAGGTAGGCGTCAGTTGTATTCGCAGAACGGCTGCTGTGAGACGACCACAACGATGACGTTGTATTAAGTCTGTAAACTGGTGTTATGCTGGCGGCTGCCTCTTCAGTAGTAGACACGTGGGATGAAGTCGCATTCACTCTGTAAACCGGTGCTGTAGTGCCGGCCGTAGCCTCCTCAGGAGTAGGCTCATGTGATGAAGTCGTATTCGCTCTGTAAATGAGCGTTGTACCAGCAGTAGCCTTCCCAGGGGTAGACTCATACGATGAAGTCGCATTTACTCTGTAAACAGGAGTTGTGTCTGCCGCAATCGCCCCGGGAACAGATTGATAGGATGAAGCAGCATCCACGCCCAAAGCAGAGGTCGTGTTCCGGCCCTCTACGACAGTGCGTGTGCTGCGATGTGGGCGTCTAATCGTGATAGTGGTGGTGATGGACGTCGTCCTTGTCACTCGGGTCAGGGGCTCCGTGGCAGACGCGCTCGGAGAACTCGAGGAAGTCTGCACATCGGTCTTCTGGTAGGCCTCAATATACCTGACATCCCAGTACGCGTTCGCGAAAGCCTTCGGGTTATTGGCAACGTACTCGTTGCACGTGGCCGCATACTTGCCACAGCCGTCGGATTTCCCCCAAATCGCGTTGCCCCAATCACCGCAAAAGTTCTAAGAAGCCAAGTCAGTCCAGCTGTAATTTGAGCCACTCAAGCCCCCTCCCCCCGGCGCATTAATTTCAAACTCACAATGTTTATCACCAGACTCATGTCCTTGAAGAAGTTGTCGACGTTACAGTCGCCGCCACCAAAAACCGCATCCGGCACCCCCCAGCCCTTCGTATCAGGCGTCTTGTTTGTGATATCCTTGGGGATCTCGCTTCTCGCAAAGTGCCAGATCTTGATGAACTCATTATCCCACTCCATGGCGTATACACCCCCGTTGGCGGCGTTGAAACCGTCCCCGTACGCAGAGGCGTCGCCCGCCGGTGAGGAATATCCACACCCGACATTGTTATTTCCAACGTTGCAGTCAGTTTCGCGCTGGGCGCCCGAGAATTTGCCCCCGAGGCTCTTGCTTATGGTGCAGCCGGGTCCTGTGTGAGCGGATATGAGGTTGTTGTGCTGGTCGTTTGCACCTTCGATTATGTCAACCTCACCGCTTGTAGGCCAGTTGGGACCGTACGACCAGACTTTATTTGTTGCGTAGTTAGTTATTGATCATCTGTCCAGAGGGTAACGAATCTAGACTTACATGCTGGCCAGACGCCGCACTGTGAGGGAGGCATGTGTAAAAAGTCGGCAATAAAAAGGCCATGGCTAAACGCCTCCTTGCTCTCGAGCCGGATACTCGGCCGTCCTGCGGTCAGGGGGTACGTATTCGTGCTGTCGACGCCTAGTCTCACGACTCCCGTTTTTTCGTCAACAGAATAGAGACCCAGAGCTTCGGCATTCTGACGGCTCTGGTAGGAAACATATCCGTGAGTGGGATCGGCTCCGTGGAACCAGTTGAATCCCGAGAGGAGAGACTCCCCGGCGTAGGAAGTGGCTAGGGCGTAGGAAGCCATGACAGCCAGATGTAGTCAGTCACGGCTCTGTCCCAGCAGTTTCAAAATTGTTTGCTCGCTGTTCTTGAATCTGGTTCAAGTTTTCCAAAATGGTAACAAAAGGGCGTTGTGAAGGCATGAAGAATCTAGAAGGCGGGGATGGCTCAGACAGGTCACTTATATACATTGTAGATTCTGCATTGTATAATGTAGGAGGCGGGGGATTTTGCGAAGATTGTGTTTCGCCCAGATTATAATGAAGGCAATATACGCCAGCCATTGTGGCTCGCCTTTCTTCAACTTGGGTACTCTGAACCACGAGGTTGGCAGGAGGAACTGCATTCCAAAGGCATCCAGGGACCGAATGAGTTGCCGGACTTCATTAAGAGAGTTCCCTTGAGTGGTCCAAGAGAAGGCCCCTGACTGTCTTATATATGGACGCCACAATAGCCTTTGTTTCTGCTATTCTCGGCAACGGTGCATTCCACAACCCCGGCGATGAACTACTTGACGCCGAAGTCAAGAGTCAACGGCCCGGGATGCCCCTGGTGGCAGGGCGACAGCCTCACTCATCCGGGCGTGTGAGAATGAATCCCCGGATAGACCATGACCATGTTCTGCCACCCTCTGTCTCTCGCTAAGCCCCCGGTCAGGTCATGTCGTTGACATCCAAGACATGTTGCGAAGCAAGGCGCATTCCAGAAACTCGAAATGGATCCACGCCATTGGTCAGGGAACAGGTTCCACATGCCGTTGCAGGGCTGCGAACAATGGCTCTTGACCAAATCCGGAAATCCCGACTTTCGAAGTTGCTGTCTCACAAATGCTTTGCCGGCTTTTTAATTATTTGTCGCCAACGTACTCCGTAGTACTCGGTAATCGAGCGCGCATCTCCATTGCTCCCGCCTTCCATTTGACTGCATCTTGTGCTCATCATCATGATGCTTCTAAGTTTACATTACCCCGTACCTGCGCCACAGACATTTTGCTCTCCGTCTTCCATGTCCGCTAAAGACGCCCTCGATAAGGTTTATTATTATATTATGATCCTTCGCAAGCCTTCAGTTCCGCCAAGGACGCGTTTGCCAGTAACCGCACACCTACCAATGCCGCTCTCCCACTTCCCTTTATGCTTCTCCATAAAACTCTCCTGCTTGTCGTGCGTCCCCTCAAGCCATTTGTGAATGCACGTGTAACAGTACACGACACCCGTTTGGCAGGCTGTCGGAGTGACTATATCGTCTTGGCAGATTGGGCAATGGGAGGTATCCTTTGGAGTTGGCACCACATAGATGGGCAGCATAGAGGGCGTGGCAATCGGTGCGTCCTCGGCGGACATGATTTTATCATGGCCATCCTCCTCAGTCTTCTCAGCCTTGTCCTCTTGACCCTCAGACGACTTGGACTTCTTTGCGACCCCGTTTACAATAGGCGGCGGGAGGTCAATATTCTCGGTGGCCTTGCGAGACAACTGCTTGGCAAAATCTGATTGGTGCCACCATTCCAAGAATTTAAGTGCGAAGATGCTCATGGGCAAAAGTAGTGATAGGCTCGACAGCACCTTTGAACCCAATTCGCTCGGTGAGAAGATCGATCGTGATCCTGGTCGATTGCCAGGTTTAGGCTGGGAGAGCGCGTCGATAGCCTGGTAATCGGCACCGGTCATTCGGCGGAGTCGCGTTCCAATCAGCCACATGAGGGGGTTGTGATATTTGGTCCTGTCAAATAGGTAACCAAGATTGAAAACCAATATGGCAAAGTAGTAAGCGGCATTTACGCTCGGGTATATATTCATCAAGAACCATCGGTAATAATGCAGGATCCTGTCTTTGACGGTGGGGTTGTCCGGCATTCGAGTGTAGGCTGATCCAAGCAGCGCTCTAGGCGCATTGATTTCGTAGCTTTCGTCCAGTTTACGCTTCAAATACGGCACACCAACAAGCACGGCCAGGTTCTTCCAAACGTCGCTGGTGGATAACTTCAGCGTCTCACGGACCAGGTTCGGAGCCGATATGCTCGCCCGCGGTATCTCACCCCGCAGGGCCTTTTCCCGCTTAAGCCCATAGAAGTTTTCGGTAAAGGATCCGCCTCGGGTACGCAAGTAGTGTCGCTCAACGGCGAGCATGCACAAGGCGTAGAGCTCGTCAAAGGAGTTGAGTATCCGCAGTAGGTAGCGGGGATGTCTCTGCGTCGCGACTGTGAGAAGATATCGCAATGTCGGCGGCAGCAAGCCATTGAGTTGCTGCTCGGAGAGGACTTCGAATAGCGAGGGCTTGTTGTCGTCAAAGGTACCCCGAAGGGCTGTGACGAACTCCATCTCGGTTGCCCGCGGCCGTCTCCGACGGGACTTTGACCGGATCCGGGACAGACTTTCTATGCCCTACGCTCGAGAACGGCGGTTGTAATCGATGGAAAAGCACCGTCTTGAGCTTCGGAGGTGTCGTTGATGAGATATGACGCGAAGCGTGCAGGTGTCGCGAGCGTCTGGGAAAGGGAGAAGCAGGTTGGGAGCTCCTCTGAAGCGATCACAAGCAGCCGTTGGTGTGGGTCCAAGCCAGTCAATTGGCAGCGACGGAATTGGCCAGGATGCGCCGCTTCGTCGGGACCCGCCATGTGAAGGAGCCTCGGTAAAGTCGCGCTTACCCCAAGTTCTTTGCCCGGGTCGACTGCGGCCACGCCGTCAAGGTAGCCGGCAGACGGCACGCGGGGTTCGGGGTCAAGTAGCGCGGGGCTCGGCTCTTCTTTAGTGAGAACTTGACCGCTGGAGTTCAAATGTTGTCAACAGGTTCCAGTAAATGCTCCTCAGCCCAGGCACCGTGCCCAGGCGC
This sequence comes from Metarhizium brunneum, assembly GCF_013426205.1. NCBI lineage: Eukaryota > Fungi > Ascomycota > Sordariomycetes > Hypocreales > Clavicipitaceae > Metarhizium > Metarhizium brunneum. The sequence continues at coordinate 7,362,279 of NC_089422.1, read as the reverse complement.
CCGGCGGCTACCTCGCAGGTCTCGCTACTCAAACCATGCTCAATGTTGCGCTAGCATAACTATTTGGCACTCCTCTCTTTTTTTTCTCTCGCCATTTCTCCGACAAGACTCATTCCCCGTCAATATTCCTCGATTCTACGCCATTGGAATTTTCCCCGGTGTTAATTCTTCAGTAGACTTCATTTCTATTCTGAAATCGGGACATTCCTGTACCTCGTACCTCGTATGCTTGGCTATTTCTTGACCAGCAGCGTCCAAACCGCCGCCCCAGCCTTCTTCCTTCACTCTCACAGCAACCACCACCACCACCATGGTTGATAAAAAGTACGAGGATCTCTACGAGGACCCCCTGGAGCGAGCCAAGGCATGGCTCACCAAAGACGACGATGACCACTGGAAGGCCGGAGTAAGCACTCAGCCCGCTCGCAGACCAAGCTCCCGTTCTTGATAACCATCGCTAACAACCGGCCCCGAAGGAATGGATGTCCAAACTCCTCCCCCATCTGGTCGTTTTGGCCGCAAATCCCGATGCCCCAGCACCCTCCGTCACATTTACATTCACCTGCCTCGAGGACCACTGCAACCGCCTGGGCAACCTCCACGGCGGCGCGGCCGCCACCCTCTTCGACCTGTGCACCACCATCCCCCTGGTTCTCATCAGCAAGCCCGGGTTCTGGCAGTTCCTCGGCGTCACTCGCAACTTGAACGTGACGTATTTCCGGCCCGTGCCCAAGGGCGAAGAGGTCATCATTGAGTGCGAGGCGCTGCAGGTGGGTAAGAGGCTGGCGACCTTGAAGGGCGTCATGAAGCGGAAGCGGGACGGTGCCATTGTGAGCATTGCCGAGCACTTGAAGGCAAACATTGATCCCGAGCCAAAGGTCTGAGTAGAGCTGGCCTTGGAGTGTAGATAGGCATTGGATTTGTGCATAGACTGCTAGAGACCACTTTATAACGACACGCATATGTTGCCAGCATTAATAGGTAATGTTCATTCCTCGAATGACCACACACCCTGCCCTAAAACAGACAGACATAGAGGTAGACACTTCACATGTCCACATCACCATCATCTAATATACATGCTTCATTCAGCTTCATTTAAATCATCGTCTGATCCATGCAATCCCGCTTGCTGCAGCTTACACGGTACCGCCGCCGTTCAGAACAATACAGTTTCTCATCAAAAGAGCCCCTTCATGTAGCAAATCCCATCTCGTATTGTCAAATGAGTCCCGCAAGACCACCAGCAACGCCGTATTATTGTTGATGCCCTGCATGGCTTGGAGCTCATCTGGATCTGTAATGCCTGCATACCTTAGCAAATAGTGCCTCATTTGTCGCTGGTTCTCCTCTGGGGTATTGTGCCTCGCAACATCTCCACAAGGTCCTTCTAATGCATAGCCGTAGCACCATACCACGAGAGCAGCGAAGTAAAGTACCCACGGCCTATTCATGAGCACGTCATAGCGTGTTTCGTAGAAGCCCTCAGGCCAAGGGCTAGCTGCATTCATAAACGCCGCTTCATCTGGTAGCAAGACGGAACTTAGAAACTTCAACGCGTAGAACGTAGCATCACGGGCCTTGGCAGATGGTGCCCATTGCTCCTTCACTCGTTTCTGGGCGCTACTAAATTCCTGGGCGCCAATATTTCTTCCAAGGAGCCTTTTAGCACGGGCAAACATTTGGCAGTCAACGATATCCGCATGCATCGCCATGTGGGCTAAATGATGTAGTACCGTACGGCTGCCAAACACGATATTTGCCTCGTTTCTGGTGCTTCCTCGCCCGTAAGGGTCGCTAGAGGGCTCGCTGTCCTGAAGCTCTTTATCAAAGTCACTCTTCCAAGAGTTGTATGCTTTTGTCAACGATGCACGCCACCTATCGCGATCCTCCAGCGCCTGAATCACTCCGCCGCCGAGGACGTTAACCTGAAGATCTCGCTGTTGCATATGATACGTGACGCTCATAAGACCAGCCATGAGAGCGGTTCTACCAAATGACGTTGTCTTTACTTCCTGATGGCTCAACGTGCGTTTGAGACCCTCGAGGAACGATATTGGCTGTATGCCTCTAGCATTGAGGCTTGCTTCGGCCCTTCCTACCTCGGAACCGCTCCTGGCTCTCCACAAAGACTCATCATAAGGCAATGGAAGTCTCATCTCGTGTGTTACCATTACGGCCGAGTGACCAAACATGGCGGCATGAGTAGAATCAATGATGAAGGCGGCGAAAGCCGCTCGTCTGGTAGCTTCATTGGTTACCCAATGGTTCCACCATTCCTCCGGCGTTTGACCGACACCTAGCCCTTTTTTCGAATCATTTAGCGTTTCTCGTGAGTTTGGAGGCGAGTCCATGGGGGACTTTCCAATGAGTGATCGTCCACGACGCATGAGGGCAATCATGGTGGCATGATGAATGTGGGCTCGTTCATGCAACTCCCTCGTTGAAAACATCTTCTCGTACAGCTCTAGCAAAATAAGTGTCTGGAAAACCCAGAGCTTTGCCGGCGGTCGGAAATTTTCATTCATGAAGATCTCCCATCTTAAATGTCTAGCGATAAAGTTTGAAAGTTTAGCGCCTGCTGTCAAAACCTGTTGACCATAGGTTCTATCCAGGCATGCAGCACCGATCGTCATCATTGCTAGGAGCAGAAGATTGGGAGTTGTGTCGGAAGAGAAAGTTGGTCTGTGCAAAATCGGTAGTTGATCGCTGAAGTGGTACCAGTAGGAGCCAAGATATGCCTGCATCATCCTGCAACTCAGCATATGGTCGTCTTGTTCGCGGTCGCCCTCCAGGATGTTGTCCCGGCTTCGTTCTGCGGGAGGGACATCGTGTTCATGGAAACGATCTTTGATGAAGTCAAAAATCTCTTGACTTCTCTCGTCTGATATATTGGTCTCGGGGGAATTCTCGTCAAGCAAATTGGTCACCGACATGATATGCTGGGAAGCACTTGGGAAAGGTCCAATCTGCGACATGCCATTGGCAGTGAATGGTGCACAGTATTGCGTGTCCTGTAATTCTCCATACCTTCAAAACGAGTCAGCAGGGCAACACATTATTATCTTGTTAGATTTTGACTCACTTTGAGATAGGGCCTTGAAGTCCATTTCCAGGAGATGAGCCCTGGGAGGGAAGCGAGTTGAATAAATAAGCCATGAAGTCCTCTGGCATGGCTACATAAGGCGTCTTGCTCAGACCCCCATCGTCCCCAAAAACCGGCCCAGCACTAAGCGTTGCCATTTGATCTAGGGCAAAGATATCCGCAGGGTGATGTGACGCATCATGATATTGTGTCGATTCTCTTCCATCGCATTCTTGACCAGAGGCATGCGAGGTTGAGTCCCTATTGCTCGACGGATATTGTGTATGTGACATGTCTAGGTGTAATGACTGAGGTTGTGATCTGAATGTCGAGGGTTGAGAGGGCATGGCCTGCTGCATTTGCCCATGACAGTATTGCTTCGCGCCGGGGCCTGGAGGTGACGTCAATTCGTTGTTATAGGGTGGCAGAGTTTCTTGGTTAGTATTTTGACCCAAGCCTGGTAGTTGAGCGTCGGCTCTTTGATATGGGCCGTGGCTTGCGGATGTCATATCTGCAGAATAATTGTACCTTATACCAGATGATGCTGTGATACTAACTGGAGTATAAGAACTCTGAGCCTGGGCTTCCGGAGAGACAAATTGAGTCTGCGTATGGTGGTGGCCGCCAATGATAGTAGCCGAAGGGGTTTCGGAAAAAGGCGGTGTCAATTCAGAATTTACTGCTTGTGGTATTTGATCGCTGAAGTTTCCATTTTGACCTGGTTGGAAACCCTTAGCGGCATGGCGATCCATGTGCCGTTTCAACAAATCAGCTCGAACAAAGGTACGCGAACAGCCTGGGTATTCGCAGTGAAATGATTGTGTGGAGTTGTGGTTTAACTGGTGTCGATATCTAGATTAGAGTCAGAAAGTTCCTACAATGCAGGATTCAATGCAGGATTAAGTCAAGACGATGCTTACAAATGCTCAGCTCGTGAGTAGCTCTTCCCACAACCCTCAACGAAGCATTCGAATCGTTTAATCAGTCCCTTCCTACTGCGTCGTTTCTTTCGTGGGGCCCCTTCAGGCGCCGACGTCTCTTTATTTACACTACCTGATAGACCAGCAGTACTATCAGTTGGCCCTCGATATTGTGGTTGGTGAGGCGGTATATTCGAGCTGAAGACTTTAATTGGGGATTGCTGATAGCCGTCAAAACTAGAACCTATTGTGTTGGAGCTCGCTGGAGAGATCGGGAAAGCCGAATCTGTGTTGCGTATATTCTGCGAAGGCATCATGGGGAGCATTGCGCTGTTGAGTCAAGACTGGTAGTTTGACGCGGCGAATATTGTTGAGGGTGAGAAGACTGCGTAGCACGAGAGCTGCCGTCTGGTCGGACGCTATCAACTCGCCACAACAGAAAGATACTGATAGGCGCCTACTGCGGTTCTGAATTCCCAATGCAACAATGTCGCGGATGAGCATTTGTCACCTCGGCCGGCGGCAAACTGCTCAGACCAAGACCATCAGTACTAGCAGAGAGCACTGCAGTGGAACTCTGATATATGGCCACAGCCAGCGGTGTCGGACCCTAGGCTCAGAAGTCACACATGGTTGCTCAAAGCACCGTTCTGCGTGAACATGGGCGAAGAGTTCTTTGATTGTGGCGTCTGCTGAGCTATATACGGCCTAGGTGCTCCGAAGTTAGCAAAATGTGGACAATGATTCGTTTCGTCATTTTTTGTATATGTCAAGCCAAGACACGGGACGAAGACAAAAAAGAGGTAGCAATCAATCACACTGCTGGCTGAAGGGAAGTGCATAACATGCACGAGGTCTGTTGCAAAGGTGCATGAGCCGGGTATAGTTTCAGAACTTCCCCCCTACCAACCAGCCACGGCTGTCCCTCTGGTTCCCCGTCTCTACATCTAATATCGCACCCGAATTAATGTACTTGGTGTACAAGAGGGGGCATGATGAGTTTCGCGGTCGTGTGCTTTTTAGGTTTGAATTTGAGGGAGGCTCAAGACAAGATCTAAGACAGGCTGTGGTGGGGAGGAGGAGGCACAGAGCAACCAGAGACCCTCACGTTGAAGGACTCACCACAAGTAGAGAGAGCGGCTTCCAAGACGTCGCAAGCCAGGCCAACAGGTATCTAGTGGTAGAAATTAAGCAAAGAAAGTGATGTCTTGGCGAATCGCGGCGATGGGAGGGCCTTGACGAAATAGAATGCGGACTGCATCCATGCAAAGGTACTCCGAACTCGTACCGTCTGGTTGTTTGATGACAGGAAAGTGAGCAACCAGGGTCAGGGTCACGGGCGGAGGATGAGATTGCCAGGAGAAGGACATGTCGCTGCTGGCCAGGCTCAGGCAACTCACTGTGGGGATGGGGACCAAGAATAACGGCTCTTGACGATTGACCGGGTATCCGTAGTCTTTCATTGATCCACTTCCGCAGTCTACTTTGTGCTTGAGTAGTATGTATGAATCTGATTGCGGCTTGGATGGAATGACAGTCGATAGTCTGCGTCTCTCGCCAGCCATGGACTTGGTCGTCTTGAAGAAGCAAGAAAGTGGCTGGTGGCTTTCGCTTTGGACGGGGCAGAGGCTCTGCAATGACGGATGGGACTGGACCTGACAGGTTGATGGGGAGATCCATGGCGGCGTCGGTGCATGAGCAAGGTGACAGCTACCGGGACCAAAAAGTCAATCGTCACACGTTACCCTGGCGTCGTTGAAGGCGTCAGATTAATCGATGAATCAGATCTAAACCCGGTGGATTCGTGCATATGCAAGACTCAGGTATGTCCCCTAAGATGCAGCCCAAGGGCTGGCACATTACGTGCTTGTAGCAACATAAGTACCTAAGGTACGGAGTAGCTTCGTGCGGCATCACCCATTGTGCAAATGTGCACAAGCGCCTTCTAAAGTTGGTTGCTTGGTATTAAGTTGGTACTACCAGACTACTAGTACCTAAGTACATAACTCGTACCGCGCCGTTGAACGTTGTCACCGCCAGCTTGTGCCACGATGGGTACCCACCTCAGTGGGTTTCCAGATTCCCCAAAGCTGTCCCTTACAGTTAGCATCAGACCTTCACTCTCTTTAACAGAATTTCTTCTTCAAAGAGCCCATTCTTTTGGCAAGTCCCCAAGTGCCATGCCTCAAACGGTGGTCAATTTTATCAACGCCGGCCAGCCTGCTGTCCGTTCTCAAGCTCCAGCGTGAGCTCTCGGTTGCGCCGACGCACATAAGAGGCTTAGCGCGAAGTGATATCATTCACGCGACCAATCGTTCCTGGCGCCTTGACTCTTTGTTTGCTGGCGACTGTCCGCCCCGCTTACGTGCGGCCTACACCAAGTCACCCGAGAAATCTTGCGATGTCGCACACATTTCCGCTCTTGCCTCGACTGTCATTTCTCCTCTGCCTTCCACCACCACCACCACCGCCTTGATATCCGTCCTCCGGCTCTGCCGATATTTCCACCCACTATCCTGTACATATTTCCTGAATTTCCTCGCACACTTCTTCACAATGCCACCTCCGAAGTCGTCACGGACTGCGGCCGACGATCACAAGACGGACACCACTGGTGGTCCCAAAGAGAAGGGGAGCGGACCAGCCTCAGCCAAGATGCGTCGTGGGGCCAGCCAGTCCAGTGCATCACAACTGCGAGAAGCACATGCAGCAAATACCCCTACTTCGGCACCCTTGCAAAGTGCTTCGGAAGCACAGGCACCAACGGTAAGCTGCCTTTCGAAGCTTGCGACTCCCCGACTTGCCTCTTCGACACGGGCAATGGCCCCTCGGCGCGCGGCACGCCCTTTCCCACGTCCTATGCTGACTTGCGTGTGTGCTGTACAGATCAATTGGTCTTCTTTCGAACGCGATGCCCTCCACACCTACCGCCGCGAACATCAACTAAACACGCCGGCTTCGTTCGCCAGCAAGTACCACCAATTGCTGCTCTCGCGATCGGGCAGCATCGGCCTCTACTCCCCAACCATGACTCGGAAGCAACAAACGCGACGGCAGAGCAAAGACAACTTGGCAAAAGCTGTGAGAAAGCACTTTAACGGCCTTGGCATCCAAGAAAACGACGTAGTAGTCGACTTCATATACAAAATTCGAAACGAAAAGATGGCCAGGGCGGGGGGTCCGAATAGACAACCTGGTATCATCTCAGAACATTGACGATTATACATCGATTCTTCCATTTGAGCGTTGGTTGCTTCATAGTATGGCGTTTTGGGCGCAAGGGACGACGTTGAGCTAGAAGACTGGCCGTATTGCTGGCCACATAAGTGTCTGGAGCCGACTGCCATTGTATAAAAAGGCTCCGGCAGGGCTCATGATGATTTACATATAGTAAGAGGCTGATGCTATGGTTACATCATTGCATTTTGCACTGATTGCGTGTTGTATTTGTCCTCTGTTGGGGCAAGCGACATCATATATACCCTTTTAACATGCAAGTTCCTCTGGCCATGTTTGCACTTATAAGGAATCGATAAAGGCGGCCTGGGGTTATGATTAAAACTAGAAGGTGCAATTGAAGATCCAAGTCGAGTGTGCGTCGTCTTTGCCTGATTTCAGGACGTGAGAAGAGGTCGTGCCTCGCGTTCAGGCCAGGCTTTGTGAAGGTGAGATATGGCAACATTCGGCTAGTATTATACTATTATATGTATTCCGATTGCCGAATTTTGTGAACGACAGCAGCTGGCCACAGGGCAGAAACTGACAGTGGTGCCGCAACGAACCCAGCCGAGGATTGGGTCTGAGCTGCGACGCAACTGACCCGGTCGTTGTGGCAGAAACACCAAATGCAGAAACCCCGAAGGTGGCGGGCGTGTAGTGCATTTCTACGGTGCTGCAAAGGATGTTTAATTTTATTGGCGTAGGGGAAAGTGTACATACATGCCGATTTTCACGCCAAGGGCTTGGGAGGAGAATCTCTCGGTTGCTTGGGTGGGTTGCACGGCAGTACGACGTCCGGCCTGGTCAAGTCCTAACCAACACCCGTTATATGCAGGTTAACCACTTGCTCTAATTGATGGACAACAACTCACAGTGATGCTGCAAAAACAACCACAAATCGTCAAGACGAAACGACACAAAATGTAATACAATTGGAATAATGCCAGCCCTTAACTACGCAGGTATGGGCCGAGGTAATCGGGCAAATTATGACCCCGCATCCTCCGTGGGCGAAATCCGACTGGATGGACCCGACAACTCATCTATCCCGATTTCTTCTTGTCTCTGCAACATCATCGTTTCGTTTCGGAGATAGGGCACGCAGTTAAGCATTAGCCCTTGGCATGTTTCGATCCCTTGCGACTGTTTTGCAAATGCAAACACAAATACGGCGGCACGGCATAGTGTCATGAAGCCGGACCGGTTGCCGGATTGGCCACGCAGTATATGTATAAAGAGTCTCCAACGTCAGCTGGGCTGTTGAGAGTCATCAAGCAATACGCAGTTCTTATCCGAGCTTCCTCCATCATCACCACACAATCCGTGCATTTCATATCTGGGCAAAGACCGTTCCATCATGTCTCGACTCTGGCAAAGCATGGCCATTGACAAGGCCGCCGTCCCTTTCGAGCCCGACAAAGATATCCCCTCTTTGGATGGCAAAGTCATTCTCGTCACGGGCGGCAACAACGGGCTTGGAAAACAAGTTGTTTGCGAATACGTTCAACACAATCCCAAGCAGATCTGGCTTGCGGCGAGAAATACCGCCGCTGCTCAGGCGGTAGTGGATGAGATACATCAGTACAAGCCAGACTCGCCGGTCAAGGTTCTTAAACTAGACTTGTCTTCATTCGAATCCGTCAAGCAAGCTTCTCAGAGGTTCCTTGCTGAGTCTGACCGACTGGATATTCTCATGTTGAATGCGGGCATCATGGCCGCGGCACCGGCTGTCACAGAGAACGGATATGAACTTCAGTTTGGCACGAACCACATGGGCCACGCGCTGCTTACCAAGTTCCTTCTTCCCATCTTGGAAAAGACTGCATCAGAGCCCGGTGCCGATGTCCGGGTAGTATCTTTATCATCCAGAGGGCACTACCTAGCTCCAAAGGAAGGCATCGTATTTGATTCACTCAAGACCAAGGCAGACGAGATGCAGGCATTTGGAAGATATGGGCAGAGTAAGCTGGCTAATGTGCTCTTTGCTCGTCAACTAGCGGCGCAATATCCCCAATTTACCGTCACTGCTATTCATCCCGGTGTCGTGAGAACAAACCTGGTCAACGGCATGTCGGGCGCGGGGATCGCCTCGAGAGTCCTGGGACCCTTGGCAAGTTATTTTTTCACTCCGGTGAACCAGGGCGCCAAGAATCAGCTGTGGGCATCTGTTGCGAAAGACGTGAAGAGCGGAGAATATTACGAGCCGGTCGGTGTGAGCGGGAAGTCGAGCAAGCCTGGGAAGGATGAAGATTTGGCGAAGGAGTTGTGGGATTGGACTGCGCATGAACTTGAGGGGTGGTCATTGTAAAAAAAGGTAAAAAATGGGTGTTTTGAAAGATTCGGAACTCAGGCGAACTTGGGCGTACTTCTCCGTACTGTCTTTACCTGAGTATGTCGGGGTTCCACGGCATGGTGTTCGCACTTTTCCTTGCATGTGAGTTAGGTTCCAGTTCGGAGGGAGTATTGTAAGAACGGCGGTCGAGTTTCATGGCATGACCCCAAGGATGGTTTATTTGTTCGAGAACAGCCCAGGATACCGGTCAAGTGATGCCATAATTTTGTGCGCGGATAGCTTTAACCTCAATGTCCATGTTATCAGGAGATCGATAAATTGAAACACGATAACGTGGAATATGAGGCGTTAATTGTTGTCAGTGCTCGCGCGTGCGTGGGTCCTTGTCAACCCCGGCAGCCGCTGTGTTATAGCGGCCCTTCCATTGGTCGTACGCCGTCCAGCGGAAGACAACGGGTTATGACGGCATTTGTCGCCTCAGGCACCCCTGCTTTCGGCTTAAACCCGGTAGAAAAAGTCCAGGACCGACATGAAGTGAGTGCCTTCGAGAAGAATCCATTCAGGGCCAAGAAAACATTTGACCTGCCGCTGGTGATTTTTGGTTTCATCTCCTAAGCTATCTGCAATTCCGATGAATTGTTACAGCTCGGCATGAATTCCAACCTTTTCACAAAGGCCGCCGCGCCTGCGCGAGTGATTGCGCATGCCAAGTTTGGTGGTCAACCAAAGATCCGACAATGCCTGAACAAAGGAGCAAAGCTTCATACAGCTGCTTTTCGCACCAGTCCCCGTGAAAAATGCACACGGGTGAAGCGAAACATCATTCCATCAACTAAGAGAGTAAGCTGGGTTTCTCTCCTTGTCTTTCGTTCCGTCCAGGCTGGAATTATGAGCTTAGTACTAACCTAACCTGCCTCAGTTCTTCCACAGCACTGATTCTCTGTCCCAAAAAGACCCGTACAAAGCTCTTGGCGTAAGCAAATCAGCGTCTGCCTCAGAAATCAAGAAGGCCTATTATGGCTTGGCGAAGAAATTTCATCCCGATACGAACAAGGACCCAAATGCGAAGGAGAAGTTTGCCGATGTCCAATCAGCATATGAGATTCTGTCCGACCCGAAGAAGAAGGAACAGTATGATCAATTTGGTGCTGCCGGCTTTGACCCTAGCGGCGCACCAGGAGGAGACCCATTCGGAGGAGCTGGCAACCCGTTTTCTGGCTTTGGGGGGCAAGGTGGCTTCGGTTCGCAGGGTGGCTTTGGCGGAGGCTTCAACTTTGAGGACATTTTTTCGGCATTTACTGGCCAGCAGGGTCCTTTTAGCGGTCGACGAGGCGCACGGTCGAATCCTTTCCAGCAAGAAATCCTTGTCGGCGATAACATTGAGGTGCAAGCCAGCATAACTTTCATGGAGGCTGCGAAGGGCACTAGTAAAACAATTAGTATTACTCCATTGACGGCTTGTGGGACGTGCACTGGTAGTGGACTGAAAGCTGGCACACAACGCTCGCCTTGCAAGTCATGTAATGGCACTGGCACTCGATTGCACTTTATGCAAGGCGGCTTCCAGATGGCTTCGACTTGTGGAACTTGCGAAGGCACGGGCACAACTATTCCAAAGGGTTCCGAGTGTCGAACTTGCTCCGGCAATGGTGTTGTTAGGGAACGAAAGACCATCACCATCGATATTCCTGCGGGCATTGAGGATGGCATGCGGTTGCGCGTGGACGGCGCCGGAGACGCCCCGCCAACAGGAAAGACTGCCGACCCGAACGCCAGGACTCAGCGTGGAGACTTGTATGTTTTCGTTCGTGTGGCTAAGGACCCCAAATTCAGTCGCGAGGGCTCCAACATACTATATACCGCCAATATTCCTCTTACCACGGCCTTGTTAGGTGGCCAGGTCAACATCCCGACACTCGACGGCTCAGTCAATGTCAAGGTCGCCACGGGCACCAACACTGGCGATAAGATGACGCTCACTGGCATGGGGATGAAGAGATTGGGTGCCCGAAGAGGCGGAGCTGGTGACCTCAGGGTCGAGTTCCGCGTGAACATGCCCAAGTATCTCAGCGCAAACCAGCGGACCATTGTTGAGATGCTTGCCGATGAGATGGGTGACAAGACGGCTCGACGAGTGATGAATGTCTCGTCAACATCAAAGTAAGCAAAACCCAAAGCATTTGTAACACAAACGGCCTATGCTGACTGTTTCCCCTGCAGCAACGACGCATCAAACCCAGATTCACATAAGAACGAAGGGTTTCTAAAGTCCATGTGGCACACACTTACAAACCACCCAGCACATCAAAAAGAAGGCGATGAAAAGTCGAGCGCCGACAAGCCCGATGCCAAGAAGGACTCTAAGCCCGACAATAAGGATAACAAGCCAAAAGACGAGCCTAAAAAGTCGGATTCTGGACCAGCCTAACCTATGTAACTAACTGTTTTCACATATTACCGCCTGTAACCATAACACCCAAAGAACCAGAGGATAAACCTGGATAGAATAGGAGAGTGCATGTGAAGGTGTTTAAAAAAGAAAGCTTGGAATTCAGCAAGCGGCGTTTTTGGAGGGCTGGGGCCAATACCTCTTGTTGATTTTGGCATTTGTCCGGATCTTGTATTCTAGATAGTGTAGAAAAGACCATGTTCCCAATGACAAATCTCCTGATATCAAGCTCGGTCCATGCTATCTGTGCATACTAGCCGATGAGTTGCAATATATGCAGTGGCAACCGTCTGTAGCCACTTCTACAGATCGATTTAGTTCGCCCAAAGTCACATACTCGCTAGTGTGGCATCGTATCTCAACATGCAGAGAGCGTGAACCGGTTTAGTTAGAAGTATCCCAGCCAGTAGAACAAAACGAACTCACAAATGAATAATAGCTCGGTATGCACAAGGGCAAACAATAAAAGCTAAAAGAAAAAATACAACCAGTTTATCATTAAAATCGTAAAGAGTCTGCCTCTGTTTTCAACGCCGCCGTCAACCTATAGGCTTTAGCTTTTTCTTCTTCTTCTTCTCCCCATCTCCCCCAGTCTTGCCCTTCTGAAAAGTTCTCCAGCTACTGATGCGCTCGTCTCTTGTCGACTCCCAGTCCTGTTCATGCTGCCTCTTGCGCTTCCTCTCTTCCAACTCGGCGTCCTGCTTACGCTGCTCGCGACCTTCCTCTTGCATTTGCGCCCTCATCTGCCGCCGGCGACGGTGCTCGTTATCAATCAAGACCTCTTTGGACTTTTCGCGCCACTTCTTGGCGAAGTCGTCGGTCTTTAGCTCGGGGCTGTCCACTGTCCATTTGTTTTCGCGGATGAGGAGCATTCGCGCGTCGGCAATGGCTTCGTCTAGCCTCTCCCGGTGCTTCTCGTCCATGAGTTCCGTCTGGGCTTTCTTCAGACGGTCGAATGCATCCGGGGCCTGTGGGTTCTTCGTTTTATCAGGATGGATGAGCATGGACTTTTTGCGATAGGTGCTTTTGATATCGGACTCTGCAACGCCAGGCTGGAGATCCAGGACTGCGTAACTGGGCCAATGTCAGGTCATGTGAAGCTGATTCTTAAACGAGGTATGGTTCTTCTTACGCATCTAACCGGAAGGCTCTTAGGATTCGGTCAATCTCGGCATCCTATGAGTAATGGTCAGTGGTCACGTTTTAGTCTGCATGTAGTCGAGGAAGCCGGCATGCCTTGTCAAATTCCTTAGCCTCAAGCTCGAGGGCGGAAAGCGCAGCTGCGTCATCTTTGGAGTCATCGGCAGCCATTATGGTCATCGGATGGCCGTGAGCGCGAGCAAAGCAGCAAGTCCCGGAGTTCAATTGCTAGTAACTATTGGCGTCGTTGGTTCGAACCGATGTTGCATCTCACGCGACTTTGGAGTGGCAGGGGAATGGTAGCTCCTGCAGCGTGACCCACTTACTTGCCTGCCCCGCGGCGATAAGATAACCAGCCTGCCCCAGAAAAAAAAAATGGCTGTCGATGTTGGACGACGTCGAGAGTTCCAGGTTGATTCCTAGATCGCTCTGGTGCAGATTCAACCCAGATTCACCGCGACCCTTCCTGTCCAGTCGGCCATGCCTCGACGTGCAGCTTCGCCGGCAGCCTCAGAGCCCGAGCTCGATATCCTCGACTCATTATACCCCGGAGAAGATGCCGACAGCAACCAGAATTTCCCTGCAGACAGGGACGTCGACCTTGACGATATTTTGAACGACCCTGAGGGAGCTGAAGACGGCGGCGATGAGGCCTTCATTGCTCTTCAGCAAGCGGCCTCTTACCGCAAGGCTTCGAATCTCAAAGGCAGAACAGTCAAGAAAGGAGGTGGCTTTCAAGCCATGGGTAAGACCGAACTGGCAGTTCTTGGATCGTTTGAATACAAATGCTGATAAAGCTCTAGGCCTAAACTCAAATCTGTTAAAGGCAATTGCCCGAAAAGGATTCTCGGTTCCTACGCCTATTCAAAGAAAAACAATTCCTCTTGTACTTGACCGAAAAGATGTAGTCGGCATGGCGAGAACTGGTTCTGGAAAGACGGGTGCTTTCGTTATTCCCATGATTGAGAAACTTCGCGCTCACAGTGGACGCTTCGGAAGCAGAGCTCTCATTTTGTCTCCATCACGAGAACTGGCTATACAAACACTCAAGGTTGTCAAGGAATTTGCGAGGGGCACCGACCTAAAGGCTATTTTACTAGTAGGTGGTGATAGCTTGGAAGAGCAATTCGGCTATATGGCAGCAAACCCTGATATCGTTATTGCTACTCCTGGTCGATTCTTGCACTTGAAGGTTGAGATGTCGTTGGACCTCTCGTCAATAAAGTACATTGTTTTCGACGAAGCTGATCGACTGTTTGAAATGGGTTTCGCAACCCAGCTTACGGAAATTCTGCACGCTTTGCCGCCATCCCGACAAACGCTGCTGTTCTCTGCTACCCTCCCCGCTTCATTAGTCGAGTTTGCCAGAGCCGGTCTACAGGATCCTAGCCTGGTACGACTAGACGCAGAGACAAAGGTCTCGCCTGATTTGGAGAGCGCATTCTTCTCTGTCAAAGGTGCAGAGAAAGAGGGCGCTTTGCTACATATTCTTCACGATGTCATCAAAATGCCCATGGGCACTCCCGAGATCGCAAAGCAGGACAGCGAGAAAGCGTCAAAGAAGCGGAAGCGAGGTGAGAGTGGCAGTGGCAAGCCTACGGAACACTCAACCATTATCTTTACTGCCACAAAACATCACGTCGAATACCTTGCGAATGTTCTTCAGCGGGCTGGATTCGCCGTCTCACATGTATATGGTTCACTCGACCAAACTGCCCGGAGAAACCAGGTTGAAGACTTCCGAAGAGGCAGGACGAACATTCTTGTTGTCACTGATGTGGCAGCCAGAGGTATCGATATTCCTGTCCTAGCCAACGTCATCAATTACGACTTCCCATCGCAGCCGAAAATCTTTGTCCACAGAGTTGGTCGAACAGCCCGTGCTGGCCAAAGAGGTTGGAGTTACAGTTTAGTCAGAGATTCAGACGCCCCGTACCTTCTGGACCTGCAGCTGTTCTTGGGCAGAAGGCTGGTTCTCGGTCAAGAGGGCGAAGAGCCTTCCTTTGCATCTGACGTGGTTTTGGGTTCCTTGAAACGAGACCTAGTGGAATCAAACGTTGAATGGATGAACAAGCTTCTCCATGAGGATGTGGACGTTAGTACGCTGCGGGGTGTCGCCGCCAAAGCTGAAAAGCTATACCTCAAAACACGAAACTCAGCCTCTAGTCAAAGTGCCAAGCGTTCGAGAGAAATGGTATCATCAACCGGATGGAATCAGCTTCACAGACTGTTCGGCGACGACGTTGACAACATGGAACAAGCCCGCGCAGACATGCTCGCCCGCATCAGCAGCTTCAAACCCCAGGAAACAATTTTCGAAATCAGCCACACTGACAAATCGCACTCGGAAGCAGCAGAAGTCATGAAACAGCTTCGAAAGAAGATCACTCCCAGAAACAGACAAGCTCAAAAGCAAGAAAGCGACATTGAAGATGACGACATCCCCACCAAATCCAACGACAACAAAGTGGACATGGACTCCGATCAAGAAGCCTCCGACAATGGATCACAAGGAGCAGACCAAACCAACGGCTGGGACGAAGACGAACTAGAAGTCACCGTCTCCAACACAGACTCTAAAAGGGGCAAGACAGACTGGCGCGACTCCGAAGTTTTCATGAGTTACACCCCACGCACTCACAACGCTGTCGAAGAGCGCGGTTACGGCGTCCACTCGGGCGGTTTCGTCGAAGCAGCCCGCGACGCAGCGATGGACCTGACCAATGACGAGACGGCCAAGTCCTTTGGACAGCCGTCACGCTCCAAGATGCGCTGGGACACCAAATCCAAGAAGTACGTGTCGCGTGACAACGACGAGGACGGGTCCAAGGGCAGCAAGATGATTACGGGGGAGTCGGGCGTCAAGATTGCCGCCACCTTCCAATCGGGACGGTACGATAGGTGGAAGAAGGCGCAAAGAATACGGTCCCTGCCGAGGGTGGGAGAAGCCGAGAAGCCAGGTACCACGCAGGGATTGCCGAGCGGCGTGCGGTATAAGCATAAGCTGGACAAGGCGCCCAAGGAGGCAGACAAGTACAGGGATGACTTTATGGTGCGAAAGAAGAGAGTGGACGAGGCTAGAGAAAAGAGACAGGGTAGATTTAGGGATGGAATGGGCAGTAAGAAGGAACTCAAGGGGGCAAATGATATTCGCAAGGAGAGACAGGAGAAGGAGCGGAAGAGGGCCAAGAATGCTAGACCGTCCAAGAAGAGGTAGCGACGTTCATCCATCATGTCGGACGAAGCATTTCCATGCCATCAATACAGCGAGCTTATTTTCACATGTCACAAATTGATCTTTTACATGGCATGCTTGTGCGAGTAGGAGAGCCAGGGCATCAGTCTATATAGATTCATATTCATAGTATCAGAAAAGTTGCCACTAATAAGGAGAGAAACAGTAACCTGCAGACAGTGGACTAATCCTGAACTGTCAGCTTCCTCAGACGCCGTCGCTTCAAGGAATATGAAATATTTATAAATAGCCAGTCGTTCTCAGTGCAGCAGATCCGTCTCAGACCCAGATTCGTCCTAACAAAGATGTAGCGACAGATGAATCAAGCAAGCAATAGACAATGGGAAGCGAGAGCCACTACTAGCTATCTGTTCCTAGACTGAAATGCCGAGAATTCAAGAAAAACATTATGCGACTCGTTTATGCGTGTTGGGGTATCGTGGTTTGTACGCTGATTGCAGACTAAAGCAATAAAAATGAACAACAATCCATTAAAATTGACGGCACAAGTAAGCTTCCGTCTCTATTATCCGATGAAATTTGGTGGATTCGGTGCGCTAAGTGGAGGTCGGTAGAGGTTTGTGTGATAGTTGAGGGATCAATCATGACGTTATTCTACAGCGTCCATGCTGGCCACCCAGGCTCGCACGGCGTCATACAGGATACTATGGCGATGGCGGTTGAGTCGATTATTCGCGCGGCCAGTATGGCCCGTGTCCCGGCTGTCGACTGCTTCGCGAAACATATCCTCGAGGGCAGACAAAATCACCGTCTTGCACTGGACTCTGGGAGCGTCAAGTGGAGGGTTAGCCAGCTGAGTGACCTCCGACAAAGTGTCGGGCATGGTACTGTCACTCTCCATGCTTCCTTGAAAGTCGCTGGGGGTTTGTGACGATGATGTTGTTGAGCTCCCTTTGCTGGCGTCGCTGTTGAAATGAATCGCCCTTTCAACCGCATCTCGCAGAGCTTCATCGCAGGTGAAGATTGGCTCCTCAATCCACTCCTCTTCTAGTTGGGTCTCATAAGGCAGGATCGATGGCGTATGCATTGTATATCCGCCAGCACCAAGGTTTCCGCTGGGTGGGTCGTGTTGTGCCTTGGGTTTGACCAATCGACGATAGACAATTCGGGAGACGGAGTTATTGGTGGCATCTGCGATCATGACGCTGCTTACATCAACCCAGCGTTCAGACAGATCATTACTTTGGGTGGTGGGTGCCGGGGACGGCTCCGCTCGCAGAGCAGCCTTGACTTTGTCAAGGAGATTATCCTGCGGAGGCAGGGCTTGCAACGCAAAGTCTGGGTGAAAGCGATTGAGCCATCCTGCAGCATTCAAAGGCAAATCGCCTTCGATGGCAAAGCGAGTTTGTTCAAAAGCTTCCAGTCCACTTGGCAGCCCGGGAGTAGACAAGTACCCGCTGCTGGAAGGGGAGCTAATCGCCGACTCGAAAGACGTGATATACTCCGGGAAAGGCACATCAACGTCAATCACGCCGTCTTCTGCATTGATCGAGGTTTTTACAGGGGATTCGAAAGCACCAGTGGGATCCGGCGTCCGGTCCGCCTGTGCAAAGGACCCTCGTCCACGCACACCGCTGTAGTTGTCTCTAGGGGCGTCGACCTCCTGTGCCGAGTCCACGATTGCAGCCCCAAATCGCTCCTCGGGAGACTCCTTGACTATTTCGGACAGCTTGTCGGTTCTGCCGAAACTAGTTTTGATAGGAGATCGAAGATCAGCACTGCCTTGACTATAAGTACCACTGTCCATTGAGTCTCTTCGACGAGGACTCCAAAGACCATTTATCAAATTGCCCCATTTCAATCCAGAACTAGGCGGTCGGGAAACTCCACCAGCCTGGCCACTGTGCTCGCCTCGCTTAAGAGATCGCTTCAAATCGTCCGCTGCTACACTACCGCTGCTTCCAGGTCGTGATCGTCTTTGGCAGTCGCGTTGCTGGACGCTCGTGAAGTGAGGTGTGGTCGTCTCGGGCATGATGGTAGTGGTCGTCGCCGCGCTGCTCTTACGCGTGACAAGGTCAGTTCCCAGCATTGGCAAATTTGTCGTACGAATTGATGCTGCATCAGATGCTCGCCTTTGGTGGTTACGGTCAAGGCCAATCTGCGCAAGCTGAGGAACGTGGCCTGAGTTCCTAGCGCTCTGGCTTGTGGTCCTAGAATGCGACGTCCGTCTCAGCCCACTTCGGCGATTGATTTTGCGACGGAGAGACTCTTCCCGAAGAACGGGTATGATGAAGGTCGGCGGCGAGTTGGAATATCCCCCAACGGGTGCCGACGCACTCGGCCTGTGCGCTCTAGCAGTAGGGATCTGCTGATTTGCAGGGAGGAAAGCAGAAAGAAGAAAAATTAGTCGACGAGCGGCCATTTTATCGTCGGATATGATGATGGTCCGGGCCGGCAGAGACAGGTCCTCCTCGTTTCTATTTCGGCGGGCTAAAGTGGCTCGTTTACGATATGAGGGGCCACACAAAGCTTGAAGCCAGTCGGTATGAGTTGCAAGGAACCCTGTCAAAAGATTATAAAAGAAAGCAGTACGTTCCGTGGATGCTGCCCACTTCGACGTCCAGATGGCCTCGTCACGCCAAATACCCCATCGACCTTGGCCAGTAATAACGCGAGCAGCGCTGAGTCCCATTACGATTCTACTTCGCGCCAAACCAACTTCAGAGGCAATGTTGACATCATCCGCGAGGCAGTTTGGCAGTAATGACACGAGCTTAGTGGTGCTCTTAGGTGGCTTAGCTCGGGGCAGTTCATTTCCGCGACGTTCTGTCATTGAAGGGGTTCGAGAGACGAAATTCGAGCCGGATGACCCTGAATATGGGCCTGGAGACGTGCTGTCAGCTTGCTTGAGCATCGAATGTATCGTTGTGGCGACGAGCGATTGGAGGTGCGTCAAGGTTCTCATGATGATATCCCAATGTCGGGTCAAAGAGTCGATCCTATCCTCAATGTCAAGAGAATCTGCGGCCTCTCCATACATGCCTGATGTTGACATCATATTCCAGCCAGCTTTTGCAGAGTTGTAGGATGAGGAAAATAGTTCCTGATCCTGGTATGAGCCCGACTCACGGAAAACAGACTTGGTTGGGACAGCAGACGACATTCTGGACGAGGGCTTTGGGATTTGCACTACGAGCACCACAGCATACATGGGTGTACGCCTCTGCTTCGGTTGAGGCTTTTTCTTCTTGTGAGAAGATTCGTCGCTTTGCGCAGGGAAAGGGAAACCACCATTGTCGTCGGAATTGTGGTTTTGTGGTGTAACACTATGATCGGCGTCATCGGCGGCGAGACTCACAGGGAACAGCCGCGTAATGAGAACTTTGCGTCTATCACTCTGACGGGGAGGAACTCCGCCGAGAGGATGCGAGGCTCCGATGGTGGGCGACACAACCTGCGAGGAGTAGGATTGCGAAAGCTTGCTGGAACGACCACTTGAACGGCCAATGGAGCTCTTCCCATCGCTGAAGACAGATGACGTAGTTGATTCATTCGCGCGAGCCTCGCTTGGCACTACATGGACCTTTGTCGACGTCCCCTTATATGCCATCAGCTCGGAATTCCCAAATATGCAACTGGAGAAGGTCGCCAGTTCCTCCCTATACTCGCGGGCAGCTCTCTGCGATTCGGTTTCATGGTAGCTCTGACTTCGGCTGTGGATAGATGCCCGGCGATCAAAGGCACCCTGTCGAGGCTGAGGGCTCTCTGATGGTATCACTAAAGGCCTTGCTGACTGGGTCAAGCTGCCCTTGCGCGATGAAATAGGGTCTCTTCTGGCTTCCTGAAGAGCAGGGGAGCGGTCCGAGGTCGCCATGGCATCTGGAGGTGGGTGACTATCGAACAGAAGAGACGCATTGGCAGGACCGAGTGCATCTTGCATCACAACAACTCGAACATCCTTGACATCAAGATCGACATCTTCGCTATAGTCAAAAGCGTTTGCCGTAGATATGCCTGGCGTAGTAGGCGTAGTGGATAGGGGGAAAACCTGATCGTTCCGGTGTTGGTACAGGGCTTGAGCATCGGGAAAGAGAAGGTTGCGAGTATGAATATCCTCCTGCACTGATTCGAGGGACAGAATCGGGCGAGACGCATTGTTGCTGCTTGACTCAACTGTAGGCGTGGCAGGGCCTCCAGAGCCCAGGTGCAGCAGCCTTCCCAACATATTGAGGACGGGCGCCAAGAGAGCCTTGACCTGAGATACTTGGAATAAGTATGGATTGAGGCCGAGTGCGAAGGTTAAATAAACGAGGACCTTGCCACTGCTGAAAGCGAGAGGACTTCTGTCAAAGTCAGTGAGGACAAATGATTCAAGTCCAGTGAACGGCCATCATCATCGGAGGCAGTGAATAAAACGACTCCCGTGGCGCATGCATAGTAACCATGGGCTGGCTGGAGCAAACGAAGGTCAGGGAAAGCTGCGATGCCAAACTACGATTTTGGCGCCAACGAGTCCGGCAAGAGTCCGGCAAGACGCAGAGTTCCCACAACAGTAGCGCAATGAAGGACGCTTAACAGCCAAGATGTAGAAGAATGGCGCAAGCAGAGGCGGCCCAGGATAATACGTTTGCGCGAACAAAGGGGATTTCGGTGCTGGGACGCGGTGGCGTTGATGGGAAGGCGGTGGGAGAGAGATGAGTCGGGAGTGCTGGCGAATAGGCGCGGTGGAACTTTGCAAATCGGTATTAGGACCCCCCCGGCCGGCAAATGACAGCGCGTGCGTGAGATGAAGGAAGTATCGGTGAGCTGGGTTGAGAGGTGTAATAGATACAATAGGTCGTTTGCTGGATCAGGCGAGCAAAAAGAAAAAGTGCGACCGAGTCTGGAAAATGACCAAGACCAATCCGCACGTGCGTGTGTGAATGTTGTCTTGTCGAAGGTTGCCGGCCTGCTCCGAGTACCGGATGCCGCGGCGCGAGGAGTGGGAAGGAGCGGCCTAGGTGAGTTGCTTTATTTCTAGAGCAGCTGCGCACAAGGAGGCTCGGACCGTCGACAGTTTGAGAGTCCAAGCAGGAAACAGACAGGACTGGAGGGGCTGGGAGTTTTTTTTTATAATAGCTGCAGTAGTAGTCAAAATAAAACTTGATCTGCTGCCCAGCAGGCAAGGGGAAAACAGGTTCTTTGGAGCCGCTGTTTGGCTTGTTGAGGTGAGGGAGGGGGAGGTTCGCCGTGATAGAAAGAGGACAGGCTAGACAAGATGGGAAGTAGACGGAAGTTTATGTGGGCGGTGATCGGGGAGAGGAAGCATCGAGTCTCGGTGCATGTCAAGGCCAGTATCTATGGAGCATCTCGAGGCTCTTGTTCTCAGCTGGGTTGTTATAAATGCCTTTGACTTTGTCTAGTCGTCCATGCATGTGGCCATGGGTGGGCGACAGGGCGACAGACCCAGAAACTCGGGTCGACTGGCATCCATTACCGACTGCCAATCCAACACCCGCGAAGCACACAAGAAGCGTGGTCGACAATCATCGGATCGCCGTCCAACACCTCCAGTCTCCGGCTGACTGTTTGGGTGACGACATGATGCGGTGACGCGAGGTCAGATGCATTCAATTAAAAACCAGCCCTCCGTCATCAGCAGCATGCAGAGCCAAGCACCAGCGGGCAGTGGGCAACGGGCAACGCAGGTCAGACAGGCAGGACCTTGCCCATGTACATACGCCCACGAAGGGCACGTAATATGGAGTTTCTTTGCGCGGAGAATGGTCGGCGAGAAATCACCGACAGGGAACAGGGAAGCAATTCTCGTCTCTCGCCTACGGAGTACTGAGCTGCCAAATCCAATCCTCACACGAGCCCTCACACGAGCACCAACCAGCCCACAGCCCCGGCAGGCATGCTGTACAAACTGAATACATACGTACCAGTACATGTATTTGATGTTGGGATAAGAGGTGGAGGGCAGGGAAAGGCAAGGAGTCTTCGATGTGGGAACCCCAACATATGCTGTGCCAACGCGCCTCGAGTCGACCAGGACCAAAGGAAACCGACCTTCACAGGATGCCAATCACAGCAAAAAGGCAATTTTGTCCATGCCAGCCAGCCCTTTGGCGTCCCCGAACCTTGGGGTGGTGCCACAAACCGCCATCTCCGCCCCATGCGAGTCACGCCTTCAATCCTGGTGCATAACCATGGCAATATTTGTGAATGCCATACGGGACACGGAGTGGCTACAATACAATCCTGTACGGAGCACTCCGTCGAGCACTCCGTCGAGCACTCCGTACAGCGTAGCTGGCGCCTTCGGTTGTGCAGTACAATACAGCTGCACGCACAGAAAACAAGGTCGGTACTACTAGACAGCCAGCGCTGTATTCGGTTGCTGACCTATCTGGTGTTCTGCATTGGAACCGACATCTGAACCCTTCACCGAGCTCAGGCCGCTGCTGAAGTTGACAACGGCCTAACTGGATGGACGCACAGCCCGTATTGAGGAACTACCGGGGTACCCTCCATGCCGTTGCATGCTTTATACCATGTACTCTGAATGTACACACACATCTGCCAGCGTTGTAATGGAGTCGGTCTTCAAGCTGGAAACTGGCACAGGCCAGCGGGTTACTTGGTACGGGATCTTCGCATGTTGTACAACACATGCACATACATACTCCGTACACACACAAAACACGCTGCCCTCAGATAATATGGAGTACACAGCTCGGCGCATTCCCCAAGGCATTCCAACTCACCTGCTCATCAAACACCAGAATTTGCTGTTCCGCGTTGCCGGTTCTAGACCAGTTCAGCCCCCATTGCTACACCGACGACAGCCTTTCCCCGAGTTTTGCGCTTCAACGCCCACAGCCTTTCCCCAGCTACGGCAGATACGTCCCCTCGACTTGTCACGGAGTACGGGGTACTACTACTACTACTGTTACTAGTACTAGCGCCAGGTCGTGGCAGGAGCTAATGTTTTGGATCTCGAGCCTTGCCCTTCATATAGCTCATCAATTATTGATGGCCTTGCAGCTTGCCCCAGTGGCTTTGCTCCCTTTCTCATCAAGCCTTTCCAAGTCGAATACGGAGTAATGCGACTGAATCAGAATTGATCCCTGGGCCCTGCTGCTTGCTGGCCTTGCCAGGCTGTCCTTCTCGGCGATCTGTCGCCTAATGACAGCCACCTCCGCAATGCCAATCGTGTCTTGACCAAGCAAAATGCGAGTCAAATTCAAGGCTCGTCCTGCGGCCCGCCGATTCTAGATGGTGGCAACTGATGCAGGCAACTGTAGCCGCATAGGCGGTAGGATGTGCATGACCAAGGCCAGCAGGGCCATCGGGCCGTCATGCTCAGCCTGGCCTGCGTCCATCTCACATGCGCTCGCATAAATTATATGCCATACTATGCTGTGGAAGAAAGTGCGGGGACGACGACTGCGTTGAAAACCACATTGTACTTGGATGCGTACGGAGCATGTATGTACAATATTGCACACTCCGTACCAGCTGCAAATGGTGGTATTATCCTTCCGTGTACGGAGTAGTGTGTGTCTCGACTCGTTGACGTTGACTGGCTAGGTACTCCAAGTCTGGTGTCTGTCTGTTTGGGCAATAGCAGCAGCATCATGGCCGCTTCATTTCGATGTCATCATCAATACTCGCTGGACAGTACGCCGGACTAGCCAAATAGGCCCAGGCTCGGACCCAGAACTAATACTACAACCAACATTGTACATTCTCAATGACACCGGTATTCATACCATTCTTTTGGCCCAACGCCATGGCAATGATCCCGGTGGCTCTCGGACATAATATAGGCCTCTCAGGATTGCTTACAGCGCATGGCGGCTTGAACGTATGGAATAGATCTTGCACCAACAGCCCAGTGGACGAGCGCACCAACCTTATGGCTCGAGCACTCTCTCCTTGACGACGATGATCAAAGGCACTTTTCTGCAATAAACCCCCCAGCACGGAGTACATGACGAGGGTTGTCGCCAGCCAAAATTGCGGTGTGGAAAGCCCTTCCTCCACCAGCTCCACTCCCAACCTTCTCTTCGGCTCTCGTCCGAGCAATATGATTGCCATGCTGCTTACGGAGTATACTCGATATTGTATCTGCACGGACAAGTAATATTCAGCTTCTCAACTACACAAAGACAAAGGGTCGACGGGCCCGTCGGGAGATGAGCGCAGTAATTGAGGCGCCCGGCCCAGTCACGTTTCGGTCCCGCTGACAAGAGGAGTCGAAAGCATGGGCCCCTGACGATCAGGCTGAGTTTTTTTTATTTGTTTTTTTGGCCCCTCGTTTTATTACTCAGTTTCATCATGTTGCAAGTAAAGTGATTGGGCTGGGATAGGGGACTGTAGAGTTGGTGATATAGCTTTTTGTGCGTTTTTTTTTTTTGGCTGGACAAACCACGAACCTGAACCCCCTCCCCCCCTTTTTTAAGACTTCAGGTTCTCGTCGAGACATATCAATCTGACGTTGGAAGCATTTGCGCTCAGCCTTTCCCCCCAGCGAAACTCACTTCCCGGAAGCACGAGGCTCTTCTTGTGCCTTGGACAAGCAAAAGAAAAGGTCTGGTGTACTCCGTATCAACATGGGATCTGAGCTTTCGGTTGCCCAGCGCGACTTCCAAAAGACCCAATTGCGCCGTACCGTACTCAAGCACGTCCGTCACCTTTGACGCGGAGGCACAGAGGAGTTGGTGCCCAATGGGGATCCCGTGGTTCGCATGCCGGCCACTTTTTGCCACACCAGGATCCAGATGTGTTGGATCCGGCGCCGGCTTAGGGAAAAGAAGGGGTCCGGGGCCCATTCCGTGCATGGTTGGTTGCACGGCATGGCCAAACGTGACCAACGGCAGGTAATACCAGGTACTCAAGTAGCGAATGGCGTGTGAACCAAGCCAAGGTCGGGGGGCCGAGGGAAATGGGAGGCGGCAAAAGCCGTTGCGTTGCTCCTTTGTTGAAGCTCCATTTACGGCGTACTCTGTATCTACGGAGTCACGTCCGCCAAACGGCTTCGGATCTAGCTACCAACTTGGTCGCCCTCTGCGCTTCTCAAATCGACTTTTGTTTCGAAACGTGTCTGGCCGAGCCGTGCCACAAAGAAGAAGACTTGGACACTCCGCCCCTGTGCGCCGCACGTACTCCGTACACCTACACACCGATGTCCATCCGGCGCCGATCAACAGATGAACCCGCCCTCCTGTCGGTCTGAGCTATGCTCCAGAGCTGTCGATGAATATGCACATGTACCTCCCACGGCAGGTGCTCTGAGCCTCCGCCTCCAATAAATGGCAACCGAGATGTTATTTTCCCGAACGGAAGCCCGAAATACAGAGCCGGAGTAACTCAACGCCCTCGGGTGGCGGCTGCGGCTCTCCCATCCATTCAATGTTCATCGCCAGCACCTTGTAACGCGGAACTATGTGACGACGAACAAGGCAGCAAAAACTACTACAGGATTGTGGCCCCAGGGTGACTGCTCACAATATGTTGGTGCTCATGCGTGTTCATCACCGTCACCTTTTTTTTCCTCCCTCAGCCCTACTGGAGCTCCGAATGATGATGTACATACACGGGCGTGCGTGTGACGGGGCAATTTTACTGCATCATGTCCAAATTAAGTTAACCGTGCGTTTAACCGCAATCATAGCGCCGACTGCTCGTCTCGAATGAATTTTTTTCTTTTCTTTTTTTTCTTGGAATGGTCCTCCGCATGGCGTTGAAAACAAAATAAGACGCATGTACACACGTGCCCAGGCAGGTTCCATCATCGGGGCCGGCAGAGAAACGGTCTTTTGTCCGTGATGCCCATTTGTCGTCAAGCCCGAGTCATCACATTATGCGCCGTTTCCTTGCTTTTTGTTTGTTCCTGACCCGCCGAACCCGGACGTTGTGCTTTTGTGATGCCAAGACAGAGTGGTCAACGCTGAAGGAAGAAATATCACGCGAGAGATATCACACCGTACAGACAACATACATACATATTTCAAATGGGGCAGGGCTTGCGGGAATTTCATGCTTCTACGGAGTACTTGGCACGCCCTTGTTCCTTCGGCCGCGCATCGAGTGGAGAACCGGCACACGGGCTGCGGCATCATGCCCGCTGTTGTCATGTTGAATATTGTGTTGGAGCCGCTTGGTGATGGAACACGGAATACTAGCCAGTTCAAACACTCTGGTCTGTGCCCAAGGTGAAGAAGAAGGAGACTGCTGCAAGTCGAAAGCCTCAACCACGGTCAAGCAAATAGACATAGTCTTGTCCTCGTTCAAAGGCCTACGTAAAAGCAACCAACCGAGTCATTTCTTCGTAAATCATAAAAACCACGCCATCCATATATCTTTGGGGCCGACTTGTACCAGTGCCCGTCGCTAATAAACCGCACCTTGTTGGTCACCAGCCGGAAACATATTCCCCGGGCAGCAGCCTCTCCAAGCTCGCCCTCTCACTGATGCCACCGACCTTGCCCGCGTTGGCCTCCCTCAACGCCTTCAGGCCGTGCGCCTCGCCCTCCTCGCAGAGCAGCCTGCACCGCAGCTGGAAGGCCGGCGTCCAGTCCAGCATGTCCTCGTGGCCGTGGCCCCCGGCTCCGCAGCCGTCCACCTTGCTCAGCACGCAGACGCTGCCGGCGGCGTCGACGCCCGACCTGCCGACGTATTCCATAAACGTCCACCAGCCGGAGTAGTCCCTGCCGAAGCCCCTCCTCGCCTCGCGGTTGAGCAGATGCCACAGAAACGCCTTCCAGAACCGGTGAAAGGCCTTGAACAAGGGCAGCTCGGAGCGAGGCTCAAAGAGCTCGTCCCGCGAGCGCCAGTGGTGGAAGAAGGCGTGGTACGCGTCCCCGGGGAACGCGACGTCGCGGACCACGCAGTCGACGCCCTGGGACAGCGCGGGACACATCATCTCGCCGGGGGCGCTCCTCTCCGTCTCCTGCCCCGGGGGCAGCGGTCCCATGCGCACGAGGGACAGCGACCGCAGCCGCGGCAGCGTCCTCGCGTCGAGGCTGAGCAGCGCCGACCACAGCTCCTCGGCCGACTCGCAGAAGCCGGCGTGCCGTATGCTCTCGCGGCGCAGGCCGACAAAGGGGTCGAGCTCGCCCTGCTCCGTCTGCGGCCGGCGGTCCACCGTGTTGAGCGCCCCCGCGAACGCCCAGTCGTCAAAGACGGTCAGGATGTCGGCCTCGTAGTTGATGAAGGGCACGTCGAACCTCACGCCGGCCGTCTGGTCCCCCTCGTCCGCGGACGCCACCCCCGTCTCGCAGACTAGGTGCCGCGCCGCCGGCCTGTGAAACCGCGGCAGCCAGACCGCCCGCGACTCCTGGCACGCGTGGAGCAGGGGGAACACGGCGTCCCGCCTCGGGTGGACGATGTATCTCACCCGCCAGTCCGGGTGGTTGCGCTGCTCGCACTGCCGCCGCCGGGAGCAGTTTGCGTCCCGTCCCCTCCTCCACGCGAAGCACTCGGCCCAGCATGCGCGGCACGGCACCTGGCCGATGATTCGGGGCGGTGGCTGGACGAGCTCCCACACTGCGAGGCGGATTTCGGCGGGAAGCTTGGGGAACGGCGCGAATTCGGCCATGTACGCGTATACAACATACTCTTTTGCTGCGTTGGCCCGAATCAGAGAAACCTGGCCGAGTGCCAAGTGCCGGAAGGATGGAGACTAGCTACAGCCGGATCCAGGGGGGATGGGGGGATGGGGATGAAGGATTTTGATGGTAGTAGTAGGCATGAGGAGAAACTCGTGTGATGAATGCGCGCGTGCTGCGTGTATGTTATGTGTGTATTTGGCCCGCCAATGAATTCACCGAGATGTCGACTGCGCTTCCATCCGAACACCGACGCCGAACGGCCGAGCTGTGCTGATTCAGGCGCTGATTGATTCAAGAGCGCTTGCTCCACTTTTGTAGCTGCTATTACTATTTCAATTCAATAAACTATATCGCATCATTGATGATTAAAAAGCATGGAAAAAGGAAGTTGGCATCGTCTTGTAATAAGACGTGGTTACGATCCTCCCATCAAGGTGTTGTCCGAGACTCTTGGATATAGCGAAACTGCAAAATGGAAACTAAGAAACCAGATACGATAATAGCCTCCTCTTATAGAACGCCAGACCAAGTCCAAGGGGGCCATGTAGACGCAAGGAGAGGAGCTTGAAACGCATGTCAGTTTTATAGTCGACTCTAAAGTAGACTGGGATCAATGACAGGCTTGGTTCAGCGGCATGCCTTCACGCATCTTCGTTCACATAGATGTTTGTATTGATAATAACTCACGACCCTTCAAATCCATGCCAGCCGTACTCTCGTGGCCCTCTCATCAGTTCATCCGTGTGTCAGCTTGTAGCTTGAATACCAACTTCCAGTCTTCTCTCAAGGCACGGCCGCTCTCGAGAATAAAAACGCTCCTCAGTTTCTCAGTTGCAGCATCTCATCCCTCCGCAGACACTGCCACAAACCAACTGGCAACCTGATCGGTTAAGACGACGCCGATGAACTGTTGTCTCTCTGGCATTCGAGACATCTTCAACATGCTGCTCTGTGATGGGGGGAAGGATCTCTGGCTGAAGAGTCGCGGAATGAATGCCGTACGCGTGCAGACATTCCATGACAATTTTTGCCTTTTCGGTAAAGTGCTTGACGGTTCTATCGTCAACCACTATATGTGCCGATGCAACAGTTTTCCGCTGATCGAGGCGCCAGACGTGAAGCTCGTGTACCGACTCAATACCAGGAATCTATCAATTGTGCCTTGTTAGATATTGCGAGGCGAATGAAGTCTGCATACAACAGCGGACGGCATACCATCTCAATGTCATGTTTGACGTCCTCCACGTCGATTCCTCCAGGGGCGATCTGCAAGAGTATGCTGCCGCTTTTTTTGGTCAAAGGAATTGCAGTCAAAAAGATCATGATGGCGATGAAGATGCCAACGGCCGGATCGGCATAGTACCGTGCGGGACTGTCCAGCTTCCAAATAATAACTGCAGAGACGATGACTCCGACGTTATTAATCGCGTCCCCGACGACGTGGATGAAGACGCCAAATATTCCGAGATCTCTCCCAGGCTTGGAGGGGGCGACAAAAGAATGCTTATGTTCATGGTGGCTGCTAGTCACCTGAACCATTTGTCAGTAGTGCCGTCTCATCACGGTCGGAACATGGGCCAGGTGTCCTCAGATCGCGACTTACTGAAACCTTGCGACTTTCCGCCCTGTTCTCGGGGTCATCCACCATCATGAAAGCTTCATCGTCGAAATGAGCAGCATCATCGTGAGAACCATGGCTGTGGGAATGGCCATCCCCGTGTCCGTGATCATGGTCGTCGTGTTCTGCTTCCTTAGTCTCTCCATCTGCCTACCCGTAGCACAAGTGACACTCACCATGAAGAAATGACATCACTAGCAGGTTCAGCCCGAGCCCAACACATCCCACTACCAGCACCACTTTCGGCTCATCAATATCTAGGCATCGTTAGGAAGACGTATATCGCAACTTGGGCGAGCGAAGCATACGGAGAGTGTGAGTAAACCTCTCGATCGCTTGGACAAGAATACTGACGCCGAGAGCGACAAGGAAGACGCCATTAAAGAATGCGCCGAGAAGAGTTGCTCTCTGCCATCCGAATGTAAATTCTTTGGGTGGTGGTTGAGATCCTTCGGATACCTGTTTCTCCGTCAGCATCTATTCCATTCATTCTTCATGAAACAGAGAGGAAACAAACCGTGAGGGCTACAAAGGCCACCACAAAGCCAACTAGATCACTGAGCTATTCATGTGCATTAGTTATAGATAATGGACCTTCGGGTCTGCTCTCGGAAGATTCCCTACGTAGTGGAAAGCATCGGCGATAAGAGCCAGAGAGTGAGTATAACATCCGGCTAGAGATGTGAGAGGGTTAACGACAAAAGCTCGGTCGCAGCACACCGCCATCCCCTGGTACTGTACTCACCAATCAACTCTGCGACAAAGAATGCCGCAGAAATGGCAATAGTAGCCATCAAACGCTGCTTTCGTGTAATGGTGAATGCAGCCATGGCGGACCAATGCACACTTTGCCGGGGTGTTAGATCAAGGAAGAGAGGCGAAAGGAAAGAAAGAGTCATGACGGGTTATACGGGAGTTATTTTATTGCAACGAGTGACAAACGGAGCCAACAGCTGCTGCCAGCTGCGCAAACACCTCAACTTGCGCCATCTTCAGGCATTGATAGTCGGTGGCCATGTTCATCAAGCTTGCCAGGGACATTCCAAGGCTGTACACTAGCAATTTAGTGCTTCCAGGGCCAGTGCAAGGTAGATTGGAATATTGGCAAAGGGGAAAAAAACCTAACTTGCAACAGGAAGTCGATAGACATAGACCAGGAAAGCCGGTTTGAAGTTTGTTGGTTATAGTAACGTCGGGGTAGCATCGAGGGATCTACCGTTGCAATCAAATCGCATAAAGTTACGGCGGCACATCCATCTACCAGGAAGCTGCCTGTTCTGGCAGTCTTGAGACATGTTTCGACAACAAACTTTCCTAGGGGTACCTCATGTTTTATATCTCCCGAGAAATCACGCATATACCCCAATTGTGGTTGTGCCCCGGATGGTCAGATGAACCATCAACGACCAGGGCAGGCGGCAGGTGCTGATACTCGTGTGTTCATGGTTGTGGCAATACAATTGAGCAATCAATGACGAAGGTAGTTGCACGAGAGAATCGCTTGGGTAACACCTGTGGCATGCGGATGGCCTTTGTACCAGCGACACCATCGTGGGACTCGTGGGACTCGTGGGCCACGGTAGTGTGAATCATGATGGATAATACATCGCTGCCAAGTAGAAGCGTCATCGCCGATACTCATAGTCTCTGGGAGAGTCACTTGCCTAGTGCCAAGTGTACAATTATCAATATCAATATCCCCGTACCTTGCAGCATGTAGCTTGAGATGCCCTACATTTGTATGTGCGTGTGTGTATGACTATGCATGTAGTGCCTTGGCCCGTTGTTCACTACATCGCCCCATACCTACCTCCCCAGGTTGGTAGGCAGGCGGTGCCTCGTATAACCGATGAGTCTCGACAACACGTCGACATTTTCTTCTCTTTCCCAAGGACTGCCAAAATCAAGTCCCAGCTGACGAGGCAATGAATAAAAGGTCTGGAGCTGGAGTGTGGAGCAATCAAGTTCCAAATCGTGAGAATGGGAGGAGAGCGAAGCGAGGCGAGGCAAGAGGGAGCTCTGTGGTCGCTGAAATCCGGCAGGCGGTGTGGGGCGCATCATGCCTGGAGCTTGATTCTGCCACAGCTAACCACTCTTCACCAGACGTCACGACGCGATCAGACGACGGCATCCGCATCCATTCTGCCAGGCCTAGTCAACCTTAGCAGATGACGTCTATCCTGAGATGAGACGCAAACCGCCCCAATGTCTCGATATGCTGGGCCCATGCCGCCAGTCCCGCGCAGAGGGCCACGATGGTCCCACCTTCATCACCCAGGCACGGTGAGCTTCGATCTTGGTTCAACAGAGTCGCCAAGTTCTCCCGGCAGCACATCGACTCACTCCACTATCCGGGAAGACACGAGACGCAAGACTGAGCGCCACTGCACTATTTCCGTGAATGATGGCTACTCCAAAGACGAGGTCCTGCTCAACTTGGACCACCTCGGCGGCGACATCAAGCCTGGCGCCCTCATGGCCCTCATACCGTTAAAAGGTGACTCGAAGAACGCTACATGTGGTTATGGAAGCGTCAGTAAGCAGCCCCATGAACATCTCGATAGTGCCAGGGCAGCTTCGGGCACCTACAGCGACCATGATCACGGTGCCGGCCATACGTACATATTCGTCGCCAAGGACATGTCCAAGGAGATGAAGGCTCGACACCCAGACGCCGAGGTGCATGTTGCTAAACATATTGCGGATGCTTTTTTTATGAGGAAGGGCTGCCACGTATTGCTGCGTCCCGTACGTCAAATGGCATTGCCTCCATCTATCTCTCGCGTTGTCCTATTGCTAACACGCTCCAACCAGGTCAACCAGCATCACCCTGCTGTCGAAGCAACACATGTTGAAATGTCCTTCAAAGACCAGTATTTGTCAAGAGCCGACATGTGGAGGCTGGCTGCTGGAGAACTAACGCAGCGGACTGTGTACAAGGGCCAGTCTCTATTCTTCATGGGTACAATCAAAGCTCAGGTCACTGCAGTCTATGTCAACGGCCACACCGTCCATTCCGCTTTCTTCGGAAAGGATACCAGGCCCATTTTCCGCAGCGAGTCTGCCAAATATGTCCTCTTTATTCAAATGGCGCGAGAGATGTGGGACTTTGATTCTGAGGCCTCCGGCGAAATCATGTTCAACAAGGTTGTCAATGGATTCTTGCCTGCCCTCTTCAAACGCTGGGCGGTTCTCAAGGTGAAGCATCTTGTCAGCATAGTGCTATTCGCCCGTGTCGAGTATGATACTGGCATAAGTGCGGATCTCGCAACTAGCTCCCTACTCGACGATTACTACACCGGAATGCAACCGTACGGAAACCGACGCCCGTATAAGGACTTTTATCGTGTCGTCGTCAGCGAGATGGCAAGCGGAGAGTGGACGACCATTCTTTACCAACTCAAGCGGGAATTCAACTTCTTTCGCCGAGACATCACCTTGCATCATCAAAAGATCAGCACATTTGGGCACAGACCTTCCGACGAGGACGGAGCAAAGGACGGTATATCCAGTCCCGCCAAAGCAGAATCCTCTTTATCAATACACGGCAACGTGCTAGAGGCGATCAATATGGCGGCTTCTCAGTTCTCACATGACTACATTGATCGAGATCTTACCAGGACAGGAATTTCCATCGCCGTGATTACTCCTGGACCTGGTGTGTTCGAAGTTGACTATGAAACCTTGCGAAGAACTACTGAATCTCTAGTTGGAAGCGGCATTGGTATTGATTTGATTTGCATGGCCAGCATGCCGCTGCATTCTGTACCACTTTTCAAGTACCGAAACCCTCAATTCTCCGAGGATGCGCGTCACAGCCAAGGACATGCACTCTCTAGGTCATTTCATAGTCGTGATAGCACACCCAGCCACCCCACGCCTGTCATCGGAAGCTATCAATCCATGTCCGGTTCATTTTCTCCTACCAAAGCGTATAGTTTGGCCGGACGAATCGAGACCCTCGCCCTTACTGGAGCTAATGAAGAGTATTGTTACGCGCTTCCCCAGTGGCTACACGTCTCGTTTTGGACCGGTGCGGCGGAAGAGTCATTGTCCTATGCCGGCATTGCGCTGACCGTATCCAACAAGGTTGAGCAAGAAGACAAGGACTGGTTCAAGGTGCGGTGTCGGATGTACGACTTGCAGATGCGAAGCGTCCTGGACGCGAATGAGATCGAGACTGCACCATTGCAATCCGACTCTAGTTATCCAAGTCACCTCGTCCAAGCAAGTGCAATAGCGAAGAAGCGGCCAGATCGGCCAGGAGACACTATATACATCCCTAACAAGCAAGCCCCCGAAACGCTCTTTGACCATGTATATGGCTTTCAAAAATTTGTCCCTGACAAGCTGGTCCGACCAGGAGAAAAGTCTGTCTGCAAACACCTGCAAGAATATGATGACGCAAAGGCGAGACTCCCCAGGGCTCGTCCTTACCACCAGCACCAACCATCTAGAAATAAACCAGAGTTTGAAGATGTCGCCCGGAAACAATTAAACGACGATACATCTGCGATGGGGACGTCTCTCCCGGAACGAAAAGCCTCAACTTACCTACAACCCTCTCACATGCAAGCCTCCAGAAAGTTCTCTTTGACCACAACAGAGGTAGAGAAGCCGATCTTGTCTGCGCCTAAACCATCTCCAGAGCCGCCACCGTCGACTGCAACGTTCAAGAAGGCCCCGTCCATAAAGCAGCCCAAATTTATGCGGCAGATTAGCCTTGGGCAACGTGGATTCGGAATAGCCGCCCCAAAGGTAGTAGCCGCTGAACTCAAAATAGAGACAGTTGGAGCTGCTGCCGTCTCATCGAATTTGCGTCCGCCCTCCAGCGCCCATTCATTTTCTGATCTCAGGCCGTCGACGCCGCAAACAATTACCAGCCGTTCATCCTCTGCCTCGGCTCAGAGGCAAAAGTACGAGACGGCGGCCAGCACTACTGATGGTGTGCCTTCAACACCCAGTATCCCGATTTCCAGAGATAGTTTCAACAGGCCGGGCACGGCCGTCAGTCAAGTCAAATCGCCGTCGGTTTTACCAGTCGCTGCAAGCACACGCCGTGAGAGACGCCCCGAAGACAACGACGTTCGCTTTTCCAATGCGCTACGGGCAGAAGACGCACAAAAGGTATATACCAGTAAACTCCGGGCCGGCGTTGTACCAGAGCTGCCCTCAACACTCTCACCTACCACAGCCATCACGCCTTGGCTGACGCTGCTCAATCCTTCGAACCCCGAGCGCCACAAAATTGACGACACCATTCTATATAGTCGGTGGCAGCATGTGTTTCCACGGACATCTGACATGAAGGTTCAAAAATGGAAGACGTTGTGTTGTCCTGCGGCGGTTCCTCTGACAACTGAATATTTCCCGGCCAAGGCTCAATTTGACGCAGAATACCAGAGGCACCCCTACAATATTGATCAGAACTTGGATGATGACGTGGTCGATGAGCCCAAATCACGAAAGGATTTTATCAAGGAACTCATTAGCATGCGATTCTCTCAGGGATTTCAGGTCATTGTTGGACCGTCAGTTGCACGGGCATTCGGGCAAAAAGTCATCAAAGTTGCAGATGTCTTCGCTCGCGATCAGCCGTTGGATGACGGAACAAGTGTATTCATGTCTGTTGGAAACACGATCCACCAACTGTCCTGTGTCAACGGTAGTGAAGTTGAAGTAAACATTTATTTGCGGAAGCCTACCGACGTCACTGCTGAGTCCCAAAGATATCCATCAGCCTACAGGCCAGCCATTCGCACCATATTCGACACTGAATATGAAACTCGTTCCTTTGACATTCTGACACCAAAGATGGATCGAAATTGGAATACAATCGACTCATATTTGGCTGGGCACTATGACCAAATGATGGATAGCTTAAGATTTTGGCGAGCAAGATTCGTGCTCATCCCCCTCGGTCCAAAGCACCCCTTGATTCAACGCGTCCAGACTAGTGATAACCCAGAAGAGTTGCGCATTGAGGGAATAAAACGATTGGGTCAACTTTGGCAAAAGCATCGATATGTGGCACCCTCTGATCGACGATTTCAGCCAACCGCAAAGCGGCGCAGCCCCTTGGATATTGTGTACAAGACTGAGGACCCGTCCGTGGTGATTGCGGCAGAGGTCGAGACGCTTCCCATATTGGAGAGCTTGGAGGGTCCGCATCGCAAGGGCGGACTTGTGACAAGAAAGGAGCGGTTCCAAAAGGGCAACTTGAATTTGGCGGCATTGGCGGAAGCAATGCAACAGCCAGTCGAAAATGGCGGAGTGCCACTGAGGAACCGGCGATGGCATCTCAGGCTTCACAATGCTGCGTTTATCGGATCTGACATGACTACTTGGATCCTGGACAATTTTGAGGACTTGGATAGTCGTGAGGAGGCCGAAGAACTCGGTAACGCTCTCATGGTACCTAATGAGCCAAAGCACAAGGACAAGGACAAGAGCAAAGATAAAGAGAAGGATAAAGAAAAGGAGCATGCAGAGCCCAAGAGCGAGAAGGATCGCGGCTTGTTCGTCCATGTCGAGCGGCGCCACAACTTTCGAGACGGCAATTACTTCTATCAAATTGCGCCGGAATTCGCAAAGCCTCAACCGGGGTGGTTCAGCAGCAGACGTCGGGATGTCACCTCTCCTGCTGCGCCAGGATCAGACGGCGGCAGCATGGACTCCCCGCGGCCCAATATGCCACGGCCCCTGGTGCCGAATGACCCGAAGTCCCCAGCGTCGTTGGGACCTGCCATCGGATCCAGCCAGTTGCTCAAGAATAGGCCCAAGGTTGTGCTCAGCAAGATGATCAAGTACGACATCGACCCTCGTAAGAGGTCATACCGCCCAGAGCGCATAGACCTGCACTACGATCGCCTCCACAACCCAGACAACTGCTACCATATACGAATCGGCTGGATGAACACCACGTCCAAACTCGTTGAAGATACGATAGAAGGCTGGGAGCGCGAAGCCAGCCAATACGGCCTCCGTCTCGTCGAGGTCCCCATCAATGAGGCCTGTCGCATTACGGAGACCAACCCTTTCCGTAAGCCGTACCGCATCAGACTCGCCATCCGGCCACCGCTCGAACGCCCGGAAACATACTACGACCCCAACTCCCTCGACCTGCAAGCCGGTCCCAGCAAGAACTTCTACCAGACCGTCATCCTGAAAAACTTCGACTTCGTCCTTGACATGGAGGCCGCATCCAACTTCCCCTCAGACGTAGACGTCCGTTACTCCTGGGGCAAACCAGACTTCAGCTACACGCAATACATCCACCGCTCAGGCGCGGTGCTCGCCCAAATCACTGACGAGGGCGACTTCCTCGTCCTCGCAAACAGACTCTACAACAAGCGCACCAGCATGGCTCGTGACAAAGAACTGCGCAGCCAAGTTCACTCCGAGCAGCAGCAGCAACAACAGCAGCAGCAGCAGCAGCAGCCACAGCCACAGCCTCTTCCTCCTCTAAACACCAACACGCGCGCCATGGCCCAAATCGCCCCCTACGTATCCGGCCACCCAACCACAAACTTGCCCGAGTCCGCAGCACCCCTCGCATCGCCCCAAGTGCGCCCAACATTCTACCACTTCTCGCCGGCGTCCCGCCCCATCGACGCATCTATATACGGATCCAAAATCTCCTACCCGGCAGGACGGTCTGAGCCCGAGGTTCTTAAGACGGAACTCGAGGCTTTCTGTCTCAACGAAGTAGCCCTCACGGCCTTTTACAAAGATATCCTTGACAAGGGCCAGCGTCCCCACGGCACGCCCGCTTCAACGGCTACAACGCAGTCTATTGCGGGGCTAGAACCGGTGCCAGAGGCAAGTATACCCTCTTTAGGACTGGGGCCAGGGATTTTAGGAGGAGACGGTGCAGGAGGAGTGGGAAACGGACATTCTGCTGCGATGGTGAGCATGCGAATGAGCAGCCCTATGGCGTTTTTGAGGAGGGGGAGTGTACAGTATGATGGGATGGGGTTGGGGTCCAAAGGAAAGTAAAGACCCGCTCTATAACAGTAATTAGTATATTTATGTATTGGAGATACATATTCTATTCGTCATGTATGATTGATTATATTTTTCGGGTCTTCACATTGCCTGCTTATATCCTGGGCCATCTTAATCTTCACATTCAAGAGGGTTTATACTCGAGAAATAAGTCAGAACCAAAGGGATTTTTTCTCTTCCCGTTCTACTATCCTAAACTAAAACAAATGAAACATGACATAAAAACAACATATTCTCGCAAACGCGAGCGGCCAGATTGGTATCAGTCCCTAGGCAACCGCCTTCCCTTCAAAGTATAATAATACATGGTCTACCAGCGGCCGATTCGCCGAGGCATAATGACAGAGATGTCAAGTACCATAAAAAACATGACATAAGAAACGCTCTTCTAACAAGAGACAGCGTATGAGACAAGGAGCCGCTGAGGTTGACTGAGTCATCAAATTTGTGTAGTAGCTTTCTTAATCGAGACCATGAAAGACAATATGCAGGCAGCAACAGGTTTCGTAAACCTTGAGAAAATCTAACTTCGTATGCGAAAAAAATTCAAAAGCCACATGCAAGGCTGTAAGACAGATAATTAATGTGTGGTGCCAGTGCCATTGGCTTGCTCGAGGCTAGTGTTGGGATACCCTGTTCAGGATCGTTAGCACCGTGGTACGTGTGATTGTATTGCAGGACGGCAAACACTTACAGAAGGAGCAAACAGCAATAATGCCCCAGAGGCAGATGAGGAGAAACCCTTCTAGCCAATGACTCTTGCCATCACCGATCAGATAGTTGGTCAGCAAAACGGCAACAAACATGACCGCAACCTGGAAAATATCAAAGCTCAGGTCCATGTACTCTTTATCCATTCCCCAGCCAATAACAACAAGCAGTGGAATCAAGAACAGAGCAACCTGCATGCTAGAGCCTACAGCAACACCAATAGCAAGGTCCATCTTATCCTTTATGGCGACAGTGACAGCTGTTGCGTGTTCGGCAGCATTCCCAACAATAGGAAGCAAGATTAAGCCGACAAACTCTTGAGTCAGGCCACCACTTTTAGTAATCGAATCGATAGAGCCAACCATGGACTCGGCACAGAATGCAATAATGACCGTAGAAATGGTAAGGGTGGCAATGGCAACTGCCAAGCTCAACTGGGGGTCGTCATCTTCATCCTCACCCTCATCCAAGCTTTTGGGGTTCCCGAGCATCTTCGATAATCGCTGGTTCTCCTCCTGGTCTGGTATCGCATGGCTGATCATGGAGCTGGGCATGGCTAAACCTTGCTTGATGCCCTTGGGGCCGCCGCTGCGTGACCAGGGCTTTGCGGGAACCTTCTGGCTCTGCTCATTGAAGACTTCGTGATGTGTGTGGAGTTGAAAGAAGAGGTAGGCAATATAGACAATAAGAAGTATGACGGAGGTACCGCGGGAGAGCTTGGCAATCTCTCTTTGTGAAATATCTGAGGCCGCAACGTTGAATACTGATGGGACAATGACAGATGCCGCAGCAAGGGCCAGAAGAGAAGCAGAAGTTTGAGCAACGGTGTGGTTAAAGTGTTGTTCTTGTCGTCGCAGACCACCGAAAAAGAAGCAGAACCCCATGACAAGCAGTAAATTAGAAAGAATGGATCCAATTAAGGAGGTCTGAACGATGGCGATCTGATCGTCCTTCAGTGCGATGATGGCAACGATCAGTTCAACGGCATTTCCAAAGGTAGCATTGATGAGACCACCAAGAGTTTCACCAGTTCGTAAAGCGACCTCTTCTGTAGCGAAACCGAGTATAGCGGCCAGTGGAATAATAGCCAGGAAGTTGATGACGAATACGGCTATGCGATTGACCGAGTGAACGTAATTCAAGGCAATACC
Organism: Metarhizium brunneum; assembly: GCF_013426205.1. NCBI lineage: Eukaryota > Fungi > Ascomycota > Sordariomycetes > Hypocreales > Clavicipitaceae > Metarhizium > Metarhizium brunneum. The sequence goes on along the minus strand of NC_089422.1, from coordinate 7,322,890 downwards.
GACGGGAGCAGCGAGCAAGAGAATGTTGATCCATGAGCTCAAAAAGGTGCGCTGCAGTTGATTTGCCACAGTAAAAGGCTCCTTCGGCTTAAGATGCCAGTTGATTAAACCCGACTTGACCTTCTTCTTCATCTTTCCATTATCGTCTGCTGTTGGTTGAGCCAGGGAGGGGTCGCCTTCCAGATTTGCGGCATCGTCTTCGGGCCTTCGGTTTCGCAGGCTCCCAGATTTATCATGCCCTAAAAATTGATTGAGGGCCACCTTCTCTTCTCCATTATAGACACTCCTTGTCCTCGTCGCTTCGTCGCTCTCCTTGGCGGAGCTGGTGATGGTATCGGCGTTGGACGGATCCCTCGGGATGCCACCACTGCTGGGGTTTGGTGCAGTGGGAGCATGTGCCAACCTTCCACCGTAATCTCGTCCGTCTTGACCAGTCTGCGCCTCCAGTTCGGGTCCTCCCCACGTTTCTCGACGGCGTTGACGATCAGCAGGAGTGTCCCAAAGATGCCGAAAAGGATTCCATTGGTGGACGCTTGAGCGATTGACAATGTGCGCCTCACGTTTGTTCCTGAAGTGATTGACTACCATGGCGAACCAGCCAGAAAAGAATATTAGCTTTGATCAACAACCAAGTGTGGCAAGTGGCTTGCCGCAGAGCGCGGCGACGTAATAATGTAAGAACAGTGCACTGAGGGCAGTTGTGATTGATAAGATTGTTTGATGAGGGAGCATCATATGGCTCGCGCCGTTCAAAACCAGCCAAGAAGCCAAGCAAGATCCTGAACCCTACGCCTGCCCGCTCCTCCTTGCCTAGTCTTTACGACGGCAGTCCAAGGTGGAGTGGGCAAGCGCATTGAAGTGAGAGCCAAGCGCATTTTGTAAGTATGCTACTTGGGTCGCAGTCCAAGGGGGCAGTGCAAGCGGTTGTCTGCATGAGAACCTGCCTGCAGAACAAATCGGCATTTTTATATCCGAGAATATTATAAATATGGGCTAGTCATCAGCACCAGCCACTCTGCACGCGACAGCTTTGCCCAGCAGGTGTACACTTTGCAGAATCGAGTTTGCGCCGTGATAGTCCTCGCAGCGAAATGGTCATGTATGTAGCGACGCAGAGAAGGAAGGGGGGCCTGCTTGGTTGGAAGAGCATGTAATCAAACGGGAAGACTTACAGGAAGACATTGTGGTGGGTAGTCGAAGCCGCCGATGCGACAAATCAATGTAAGCAGATCAAAGTTGCCAAAAAAGACAGAGAAATGCCCCAAAACGCGTCTGCCAAGAAAGGCGTTGCAGTAAACGGCGAGCCTTTTGCCTCGATGGACGCGAAGGGCCGGAAGGGAGTTGACAAAAACCTGCGGCTTTCAAGCTACCAAGAGATCTGGGGATAACCTTGGCGTGCCTGTGGTGCGTTTCCCCTTATTAATATCCACATGCACAATCCACAATCAAGGTTCAAGTTTGTCGTGGTGACCGGCGGCCTCAACCAAGGCGCTAGCTAGCTAGTCGATAGCCCGAGAGCAGAATGATGTTGTGGCCGGAAGGAAACCGCGAGTGAATAATAAGTGGTGATGTCAGGGGGGTCAACTCGCGGTCGAGTGTTCCACGCTTGTCACGGTGATTGTTCGCCTTGACCTCAGCAGCAAATGCCACAAGAGTCTGTCGCTTCGTGTGCTGTCTGACTCTTCCCAGCTCTGTTTGATTCCGTGCTGGCTTGTGGAAGCGCCAATGGATTTCTTAAGTAACAGCCTGAGGGTCAAAATTGAATGTATGCCGGGCCGGAGTCCAGATTCACACAGTCTCGAATACTGACTGACACTTTGATGTTTGCTGGGCAATCGACCAGGTGATGGATACGCTCAATCGGGCAACTGATGCGGATGGCAAGGCCGTGTTGAAGCTTTTCGTGTTGGTTGCGTTTGCTGGCGTCGGCCACGTGTTGGGTTTCACCGTATGTTGCAACGACTGGGCACCGAGAAGACCAGATGATGCCGGTGCGATCTTGTTCGAATGTGGGCTTTAGGCATCGATGGTAAGGGAGGGAGGAATCAACACAGGGTGAGGAGCAAAAGGTGCTCGTCTTTATACGTAAAAATTCATTCTCGAGCCTCTCTCATCACCGGATGGCAAAATGCATTGGTGGGCATTGCACACAGCCAACAGAGAGAGGGAAGGAGCGAACAAAGCGAGCACTTTCAAAGCTGTAGGCAGTCACGGATGAGTATCAATACAGAACAAAGAAGAGACACCCATCTACGGTCCCATTGCGGCCATGCGGCCATTTGCAGTGCCATCGCAGACATGGTCGGTCTACCCTAGGTAGGCAGGCATGCGAGGTGTTGTGCGCCTGTTGTGCGCGTATTTTGCAGTTTGTGCGTCACACAACAAAACGGCTGTGCATGTTATCGAGCCGGATTTCAGTACCGAGTATTTTGCAGTCTGAAACTCAAATGGCGCGGCGCCAGGGCCGAGAGAGGCTCCAGATGTCCTGCTGGCGCCCAGATGCACCGCCCAAGATCAATTGATCTCAACAGTCACAGCGCAAGCACCAAAAGTAAGGTGTGGCACCGCACAGGACAAGGAAGCATCACCAGACCAGGCCCAGCCAGCCGGGCACCATCGTCTTTGCTGCCTGCTCATGCCCACATGCATCGCCTCGCAAATCTCGCAGCTGCCCGATTGATCCATCTGTGTTCGTTCCATCCACCTGCTTCGCAGCAGTATATTCATAGAAAAGTACTTCACGTAGTGACTACTCCGTAGCAGTACTGTAGTACCAGCACTCTCGGTGCCAAGGAACCAGGAACGCGTCTCATGTCTGCTTGAGATCTTCGGCTGCATTTACCGGCTGGGCACCCGTTCGCCAAGATCCGTGGCGGCCTGGGCCCTTGGACCCTTGTACCCTTGTACCCTTGCCCTTGACGGCTCTTGGTGGTCGCGGCGGGCCCCTCGTGACGCAAACATGCATTGCATGTACAGTGCATTGTAGTACGTAGTGCTGCAGCCAGCATCTCTGCCACCTCGCGACACAAGCAGGGCGTGCGTAAGTATGTATGCACTTTGACACGTTCCAGCGTCTGGTGCGCTCCGTGCGCCTCAGTGCTGCTGCACACAAGACCACCAAGCCGACGTTAGCACTGTCGGCGCACACTGGGCAAACACATGCAACTGTATTATTTCCATGCCTTCAATTCACTGCATGTCGACACTGCCCTGACCAAGTCTCCTCGTCTCTGCAACATGCCCGAGAACAAGCTTTCAGTTGTCTTATGTATATGTAATTTTACAGCCAGCTCCGTGTCCTCCTGTATGGGAGCAAGATGCTCAGGTATCATAGATGTAGACACACAAAACAGAAATGGAAAAAACAAAAGTCCAAACGCCCCAGTCTGCCATCATCGCCATGTTGCCCCGAGTCGCCCAGCTACCGTCGTCTCATAAATGGGATAACGTACCAATATAATGTCAATAACAACTCATCACGCCGTTCTTCATAGCATGGCGCTTGCCAGTTGGTAAATATTCCTGCCACTCGTCGGCTAGATCCAGTCTCCGTCAAAGTCTCCGTCATCGCTCTGTTCCACGCTTTGCTTGCGCGGTCGGCCTCTTTTGCGTGTCTGCGACCCCGAACGAGCTCTCTTCTTGCGTCCGCCAGGAGTTCCCGCCGCCTTTCTCTTGCGGCCCCTGTCACCTCCGTCATCGTCGTCCTCGCCTTCGCTTGGAGTGCTTGGCCCGCCGCCCATGCCCATCTCGTCATCTTCCTCAGCCACCTTGAACTCCTTGTCGACATTCATCAACTCCACGAAAGCCTTGCACTTTTGTACCATGCTCTCCTGGCTGGAAAGCCCATTCATGTGAGATACGATTTCGTCCCACACTCGTTCGCCGTGAACGCCTTGCACCTTTAGGGGTGTTTTATTCAGATCCTTTGCTAGAGCCTTCGCACGGTTGTCATGTCGATTCGTGCCCATGCCAAAGAGTCTGCGTAAGTGAGTTCGTACCTCCCAGAGGGAGAGTAGGATAATCGATCCAGCCGTCAGTTGTCGGAGGCGCTGCGGTTCTACCGAGAGGGTTGGCACCGGGACGGCGGGAGGCGGTACATCAGGCTGAGTTCCGCCAACTGGCACACCAACTGGCACATCTCCCTCCAACAGAGTTTTTCTCTGCTCTTCTTCCTGATCCACATCCATGCGCACATTGAATACTTCGGATTCAATCGCTTGGGCCACACTGGCACCAGTGCTCGCAACCATCTTTTCAATCATGTTGACCGTAGTCTGAAGTTCTCCAATCGAGTGGTACTCAAAGAACGCAAGGTTTTCGGCAATAAAACGTGCAAAGTCTACCTGATGTGGCATTTCAGCCTTGACGTTCAGCTTCCCAAGTTCAAAGTCCGCTTGACCAACGAATTTCTCTAAAAATCGTTGGCGATTTTTCATCTTGCTGATTTTCAAAACTTCCATGAGTAGATGAAGCTTCGACTGGAACGGCTCCATAGTTGCTCCATGCGAGTCCTTTACAATATCTCGTTGATAATTGTACGCAGACTGAACCGCTTTAACGTACTCTCTCTCTAGTACAGTCTCGTGTTTTTCGTGCAAGGATCGATGTTCCAAATAGGCCAGCTCTGCAATCTTCCTATTCGCAGAGGTTTCCAACGTGATCAAAGTCACGCCAGTCTCCTTGGGGTGAGTCAGACCTTGACGATTGATGCTGCCCAGGACTTCCATGGCCAAGAATGCATGTTCGTCTTGGCTTGACAAGGCAATCCGAGTAATCTCTTTGAGGAATCGTTGTGTAGCGCCACTGGCAACATCATCAAAATTGGTTCCCCCCATGACTGTAAGCTCCTTGTTCTTCTCCTTCGGAGCTTCTGCAGCTGCTTCCGATCGTCTTTCTTCTGTCACGAGAAATTCTTTGAAGGATCTTAGAATCATTGTCTCAAGAATAGGTATCTTATCCTGGAACACCTGTTGGAATGCCGTGTACACCTTAACGAGATCATAATTACGAGGCCAAGACTGGCAGACAAGGCCAATGGCTTCAATAGATGCTTTTCGTGCGTCGAGTGGTTGTTGAGGCGATGAGAATGGTGAGAGAATGTCGACAATAAGCTTCGATACTGAGTCCCCTTTCCAGCCAGGGAACTTCTCTCGAAAGATGCGAGCTTGCTTGTCGAGATCGCAATGTTTTCCAACGCTGCCTACGATGATCGAATAGGCAGCGACAAGATTGAGACGCTTGGCGTCTAACGGTACCTTGCTCAGCTTTTGTATTCCCACCAAGCTCGACGCAACGAGATTGCCTAACGGTGCAAAGTCTTTGAGCAATTCGCATACAGTATGAGCACACGCAATCAGGTCGTCCAAGGCTCCGCGAGATGAGATTTTACCAATACCTTTGAGTAGCTGCAATCGTACGTCGGCCAAAAACTCGGTATGCACATTGGGTAGTTGTGGTAGCACTCGTTTGTAAATTACTGTGACCGCTCGAAAGGCAGCTAGTTCATCGGCACCTGTAAAGCTGGCAAGTTGCGTCTTGAGCAGCTTAATTTGCTCAAAGTTGAAAAGGTTTGGGTCGGCCTTCGCAAAAATGGTAAGTACTTGCAAAGCGTCGCGACCAGATGGAACGGTTGGATCTTCCGACTCAGGGTTGTCAATCAACCCAAACATGATTCCGACCAGCTTCGAGCAGACTCCAAATGGTCCATCCAGAGACTTGCTGCCGGGTTTGAGAATAGTCTGTAACACCTTGTCCAGAATTTCGGTGACAGTCCCCCCCTTCACAGTTTGGATAACAAGTGACACATGTTCTGCGAGTGACGTTTCGAAGCTTGCAGTGTTCTCGTTGGTATAAAAAGGCGCAAACCAAACTTCTTCAATCATCTGCCGAGCAAGGTCCCGCACACCTTCATCAGGATCCTGAATGCGGCGGAGCAGACCATTGGCAATGGCGCTGCGCAGGTTTTTGCCCCGATTCCGCAAGTAAATATCACGGGCCAGCTTCATTGCTCGCTTTCGCACACCCACGCCAGCATCCTGGAACCGATCGATAATCTTGGGTGTAAGCGATGCCTCTAAGACTGGACGCATGCTAATGCAGCTACCCAATAATCCCAAAGCCGAATCTCTGACTTGAGTTGAAGAGTCACTAGCACAATCCAGAATGAGCTGAATAACAGTCGAGTCGCCATCCAGGATCGAGGGATCCGTTTCAAGCACCTGGTTGACGCTCTTCAAGCTCTTGCTGCGGACTGTTGCTTGGTCACTTGCCATGGAGCCCAACAGAATATTCAGAATCTTGCCGAAAGACTCACAGAAAGGTGATCGCAACAAAATGACCGAAAATGCAAATCTCGCTTGGCTAGTCGTGACTGCTTTGAATGTGTATTCGCTTGCCAACCATTGACGGTCTTCTATCATCATTCGCAACCGAAACGCCGATCGGCCCAGCTCCTTATCGCCTTCCGAGTCATTGTCTTGTATGTTGTCGTATGTGGTATGGACTCTAGTCGCCCAGTCAGATATAAGAAAAGATACTGCGCTGGACAGGTGGGGATCCTCGGAGCTTCTTTCTTGCAGATACTCGAGAACCCCTCGATACGGTCCTGCCCAAGCAATAATGTTCTCCATTGGACATCTCTGCTCGAGGCAGTGAGTCGCCAGATCAGATAGGTACTTTGAGTATTTGCCAGCATCACTGCTTATAAATGCGCCTGCAGATTTCTTCACATGGGACCGAAGGCGCGATATGGCAGCACTCATGGTTCCTAGCAGCTCCAAAGCCATATTTTTGGCTGGCGCTGCTGTTTTAGGTGCCTCGAACAGCTGCACCATCATAACCATGAGCAAGCGCAGGAGGAGCTCTGCGGAAGGCCAGTCTGGCAAATCAAGGCATGTCGTGAAGTCGTCAACGAAAAGATCGAGCAGGTTGCGATAGGGTGTATCTCCAGATTTGGTTGAGCCCATGGCTCGCTTGACGATAAAGTTAATGACATAAGACGCATTTCGAGCTGCAGTATCAATCAATGGGGCGGCAACGCCTTCTAATTCTTGTATTGCCACTGCAGGTTGCTGAGCGCCTTGTTCCTCGTTCAGAATGGTGGCAGTAGCTTGGTTCCGCTTCAACGGTCTATCGTCCTCGTCATCCTCTCCCAGTCCATCTATATCCATGGCTCGGATGTTTGAGCCTTGTCCAGCACCATTGCCACCTCCAACTCGACCAGAGCTGGCTTGAACGAGGCGCATGATAAGGGCCGAAACAGGCTGGATACTGCCGCCATCGGCTAGCTTGAACTGTCTGGAACTTAGTTTGCCCACAGGAAGCTTCTCCAACGAAGTCAGTATGTCATCAATGATGCCTTGTCTCTGTTCCGGTTTAATCAAAAAGATTTGGCAGAGCATATCCATAGCAACTGAGCGAATTCCATCAAATTTCTGCAGGCCAATGGCGGAATCTTTCTCCAAGTAGGCGTTCTCCACGAAAATCAGCTTGGATGAAGTGAATTCGAGTGTGTTAATGACTGTCTCTGACAACTCAATCTTTGTGATTAGCTCTGCAAGAAGAGCCGATAGTTTCTGACAGCAGACAAAGACGGAGGCAATTGTCTTCTTGTGCTTTTGAATAAGCTTGAACAAGCCACCCGAACTGCCAGAATTGCGAAGTTCGACAAGAGGCATAACAATATCCTCGGTTACAGCCTTGTATATGTTGACGCATTTGGTAATAACCGCTTCTGAGTATAGCTGCTTGTCTTCTCTGCATCCAGACATTATTCGGAGGCAAGTTCGTGCGGATTTAAGAGCCGTTTGCAGTTCTCCGAGTTGCTGAACCCATGATTCAACAGCCGCTTCATCCCAGCTTTCATCAACACGGATGTCGAGACCTTCAGCTTGTTTCAAGCTAGCTTCGCTCAGCTTCATGACTCTAAGGAGATTCTCAAGAGGAACAGCATTGAAGCTCCTCAAGCCAATGACCTTTTGAATAGCGGTGTGCATTTTCTGTTGCGTTGTGGCCGTCATTGAGGCTTCTTGATCTGCCGTCAGCGTAACAATGTGTTCCAACCCCGGTTCCATAACCAAGGCGCCGCCAACTGCTGAAAAAACCTGACGCATGAGGGCGTCAAGGGAGTCAAGTGCAGCCTCCCCTCGCTGTCGTTGATCGAGACTAGCCCCAATAATGTCCTGACCGTCCTCAAACTCCTGCCTCTCTTTTCGCCTAAACGAGAGATTCTCGGGTGCATCTGGAGCAACCTTGAACTCCTGATAATCTTCTCTCTTGATTCCAGACGTTGGTAATTCAATGAGAAGACCGGCGTTATTAACAACGATAGAAGACTTTGCGGTTAATGGATTTGACTGGCTGTATTGCTGCGCTTCCACAATTAACTGATCATGCGGGGTGATTATATTCTGATCGGGATGATCATATGAAATTTCAGCATATTGCGAGCGATCGAATGACTGTTTCGTGGAAATCGCAACCTCTATCTTAGTTTTACCACTGCCTGCGTTATTCTTCGCCGTGCTTTGAGGTTGCACATGAATAGTTGGACTTTGAGATACTGAGTCGGCAGCCAATTTCAAAGGCTGTTCTGCTTCTCCGTTCACCAGCTTAGGGCTGCTGATATTTGGCTTCGTGGCCTTGAAGAAGCTGCCCACTCGTTCGTATACGGCCTTGGCTATCGGTGACAGACCTTGAGAAATGATTCTATTGTGAGTCGATGCCGCCGAACTTGACGGCGCTCCGTTGGGCACAGTGGGAAATTTACTAGCATCGGTTAGCATAGCATACATACGATGAGCATGAAAATCATTCCCACTAACTACTGGGTTCTCTTTGACGGTTTCAGATCATGCAAAACATGATCGACTGTTTGCTTCAGGTTCTTTGCACCGTGTGGCTGGCTCGTAGCTTCCTGGTTTACTCTATCATAATCTTGCGTTGAGAATAAATCCGAGATTCGAAGCGATGGTGATCCAGATCCGACGCTTGGGTCCGGGATGATATCTAGCTGTTGTGTCAGTATTTAAAGGGCCTCATACAACCCACCAATGGCGTCGTTACAAATACGAGGTTCTTACCAGGTAGAAAAGGTACTGTGGATGTCTGCGGAGAATAAGGCAACGACTCCTGCAGCGTGAACGGTCGCGATACGCCGTTCTGTTCTCTAGGGCCCTCGACAGATTTGACCCCATTCTTCGGGCCGTTGGTGTTGTAATGGGCCATGTTTTCCATATTGTAGGTCGTCACAATAGGGTCGCTCTTCAGGCATGGCCGAGGGAAGGAGCTGTCCGGTTTCGTCGCATCGAGGCAGGAGCGAGGCTGCGAGACAATAAGAGCTAGTCAATTCCGGCGCTGGCAACTAATATGAGCGACACAGCCAAAAGAACAATAGATAAGTAAAACTATTCTCTAATAAATACGAGTATATGCGCAAATGGGGACAGCAATGCGATGCCGAGCCAACAGTGAGCGGAAGTTGAAGATGAGACTTCAGCTTCGTTCTCGACAAGGCTCGGACAATTGCGACAGGCTCGGACACGACTTGGAGGCTCAGGTAACCAGTGACCTCGTCCTGCATGGGTCCTGCTGTGGACCCACGACTTGCCACATCCAGCCAATGATGTGTTTTTTCTTGCACGACGTGTGTCGTCCCTTGCCTTATCGTTTATCCGATAAGCAAAAAATAGGGCTTATCGAAATAATAGTTGGTAGGCTTTTTCCAATACAAAGACAGACAGAGAGACTTTGCGCCGAAATTCCTCTTTGTCTATTCGAGTGTTCAATCAGCAGCTGCAGACAACCAACAGCATTCTTCATAAAAAGATACAATGGCTGCCATAGGCTCCCTCGTTTTCTGTACTGACTGCGGAAATCTTCTTCCGGCTACCCAAGGCTCGGAGAAGAACTCGCTGCAGTGCGAATGCTGCGATGCTTGGAACAAAGGTTTGCGACGACCACACTCATCCCAAACTCGATATGTACAAGAACTAACCCATTGGTTTGCGCGTAGACACTGGCTCGAAAGTCATCGTCACGCAGTCCAAGCCGTCAGACTTTCCGTCTTTCCTGCGGCAAAAATTGCAGTCCAACGTCCAAGCTGTAGAGAGGCACAAGCTTAAAACCTCGAGCACAGTGCAAGAACGGTGCCCCAAGTGCGGACGAGAAGAAGTCACATATACCAATGTGCAGCTCCGTAGTGCTGATGAAGGCTCAACACTCATTTACAACTGTGAATGCGGTCACTCGTTCGTGCCATCCTCCTCCCACTGATGTTGCATCAATACTTCCTACTAACTTCCATTTTACCAGGTGGCACGAGAACAATTAGAATGTTTTTGGTATTGCTTTTTTTCGGCAGGCTATTCTATTTTATATAAAGCATTTACTTTTCTTATGCAGAAGCACTTGCTGCTTCCGGTATTAGAGCATATTCAGCGTTACCACTTTGCTCATACTCTGCCATATCCAATGCAACGATCACGCTTTCTCGGACGACCTTCTCTTTATCGTGAAGGAATCGCTTCAGCGTCTCCTCGACGCCCTCTTCCTCCCCGAGACTTCCAAGCGCCTCGGCAGCTTCATGACGAACCATACTAGCCTCCTCGGAGTTGCTCAAAGCAGCCGTAAGAGCAGGAATAGAAGCGGGGTGCGACAACTGTCCAAAGACGAAAGCAATTTCGTGGCGGAACAACGCAGAAGAGTCGGCAAATCCTTTTGCCAAGGCAAGCACGGCAGGGACGGCGGTCGCACAGTCGGGCGGTGAGGCCAGGTCGCGCAGGGCAAACATGGCGCGGTAGCGCATAAAGAGAGGCTGTGTAGTATCCATAAGTTGCTTGCCCAGCTGTTCGACATTCTTTTCCGATTCAGGCAGGGGCGGCGCGGGATCAATCGAGGCAAAATCACTAAAATTCTTGATTAGAAACGTGAAAAATAACCATCATGGACATGGTCAGGCACTAGTGACCAACCTCTGTCGTAATTTTTCTTGCTTGCGCGTCTCTGAATTCTCCCACTCTATCCGATCGATGGCGATCTCGCAAGTCTCAGTGATGACAACGTCTTCGCCCTCGCGATCGCGGAAGTATTTCAGCAGCTCCAAATTATCGGGTTTACCAAGCGCGCCCAGAGCCTCAGCGGCTTCATGTCTGCACATGGGGTCCTCCTTCAGATCTGAGAGCACATCTCGCAACGGCTGAATCGCCGCATCGTTGGCGGTCTGTCCGAGGCAGTAAGCCAGCTCGTGCTTCAGTAGGGCCGACGGCGACGCAAACGCAGCTGCGATGGCCTCGATGGCGGCCACAGCAGCGGCAGGCTCTCCAGTTCGCGCAACGTGCTTGAGCGAGAAGAGGGCTCGGAACCGGACTGGTAGCGGGGTGGCTTCAGAGCAGAGGCTCTCCCGTAGGCTCGGAACGGTAGCGTCTGCCATGTTAGAAACGGTAACTTGTCGATTTCACCGTCGGCAGGGGGAAAGCTGAAATACTGGCAATGCGAAATTTGAGGGCGGTTTAGCGACGATTGCCCCTCCAAGTCATGCGGCGGCCCTCGTCGTAACTCCGTAGCCAAGAAAGAAAAATTTAGGTGGGGTGATACGCGATAAGAATGCATCCCGCCGCGAGTCGGGGCATCACGCGATGAAATGCTTTATCTAGAAGATTAAGATCCAGCTCTTCATCCAACCATGGGAAGTGGATAACCACTTCAATAGGTTCCATGGTCTAACGGTTATGACTGCGGATTCTGATTCCGCCAGCGAGGGTTCGACTCCCCCTGGAACCTAGTCAACTCAGATCTTTTTTTTTTTTTGATATTAACTGCAGTTAATAATGATGTTTTGCTGCAAATCGGCAAGCTCGATTAATCGCGTCTTTTATTTTAGAGCTGGGTATATGTGTTCTGTTACCAAGTCCGAACAGCTGGGAGACAATGCTTCGGGTTTGTCTTTCTTCTTTCCCTGGTAGCAGCTGTAAACAGACAGGCCAGAAGCTACCCTAGACAATATCAAGATCGCACCCCGTCGCAAGGTTCGTACGCGGTTGTATTGTACAGTGGTCCGGCAAACATGTGTATTTAAAGCAGTGAATTGTCTACCGTGATGGGCTAAATTATTTGGGTAATTCTCTTCCCAAAAGGGAGCAGGTCGCACTAGTCGTGGTGTCTCCGAATCGGACCACCCACATTATTAAGCCTCAACCACGAGACAAAGCCACGCTCCTTCTGTCAGACTTCGCCCGTTACAACCACAACATCGCCGCAGCCTCTTCAACCGCCCAGAACAAACGTTGTGATGGCACCGTCCCTCGAGGAGCCAGAGCCAGTATCCGACGTCCTCGCCAACCCCATCAAACAAAAGCCACAACTCGTCGCCCCGGAGCCGGAGCACTGTCCCGGACCGGAGTCGCAGCAGGCAGGCCAAGCCGACTCTTGCGCCGGCTGTCCCAACCAGGCCATCTGCGCATCAGCACCAAAGGGCCCAGACCCAGACATCCCCCTCATATCGGCACGCCTCGAAAATGTCAAGCACAAGATCCTCGTGCTCAGCGGCAAGGGCGGGGTGGGCAAGAGCACATTCACGTCGCTGCTCGCGCATGCCTTTGCGACCAACCCGGACAGCAACGTGGGCGTCATGGACACGGACATTTGCGGGCCCAGCATCCCCAAGATGATGGGGGTGGAGGACGAGACGATTCACGTCAGCGGCTCCGGCTGGTCGCCGGTGTGGGTGATGGATAATTTGGGCGTGATGAGCATCCAGTTCATGTTGCCGAATCGAGATGATGCTGTCATCTGGAGGGGCCCCAAGAAGAATGGCCTGATTAAGCAGTTTCTCAAAGACGTGGAATGGGGCGAGCTGGACTTCTTGCTGGTCGATACGCCGCCGGGCACGAGCGACGAGCACCTGAGCGTCAACTCCTTCTTGAAGGAGAGCGGGATTGATGGCGCGGTCGTGGTGACGACACCGCAGGAGGTCTCGCTGCTGGATGTACGGAAGGAGATTGACTTTTGCCGCAAGGCGGGCATCAGGATACTGGGACTGGCGGAGAACATGAGCGGGTTCGTGTGTCCCAACTGCAAGGGCGAGAGTCAAATATTCAGACCTACCACGGGTGGCGGGAAAGGGTTGGCAGAGGAGATGGGGATTCCGTTCCTCGGCGCTGTGCCTTTGGACCCGAGGATCCGGATGGCCTGCGATTACGGAGAGAGCTATTTTGATTCATTCCCGGACAGCCCGGCTTGTTTGGCGTTTAAACAGGTGGTGAAGAGGGTTGCGAGCCAACTGGGCTTGGATACAACCAACGTATTACCTGACGAATAGAACCATGACATAGATTGATGATGTATGCAAATAATACTCCCTGAAATGATATTACAAAACCCTATTATTACCTTTTCTCTTCTTCTTTTACATGCTGATTCACGTGATGAAAGCATTTGTGATGGATATGGATATGGATTGCTTTTGCTAGGCTATTTGCTAGCCAGCTTTTCGGGAACCTCTTCAAGATCCTCCGCGGACTCGATATCAATGACGCTGCCCGCCTCGCTCGTGCTTCGCATCAACTCTTTTGCGCCGGCGTACAGCATTCTCACCTCAGCATTGCAGGTTATTGGAAGATAGTATAGCAACACGTAGGGTACTGAGAGTCGTCCATCGGACTTTGAGGTGTATTAGTTATTAGTCAGAGCTCTACCCTCATGGTGAAACACGCCGGGATGAAGAAGCGTACCGTTGTAATGGGATAGCTGAGCAGAACAAACCGCGGCGTGTGGTCTGGCAAGTCCTCAGCAACCTCCTTGAGAGACTTGTAGACTCGCGCTTCGTCGTAGTCGTCGAGGGCTTGTCGGATCTCGTGTGTGTTCTTATCAATCATATCTACCGACGCCATGTCAGCCGGTCGAGGGCAAATCCCAGGATGCTCGGCGCAAACGGGCGATGCGTACAGATAACAGCCTGGGGATCCTTGGCCCTCGATGTGGTCAGTCGGAACTTGCGCAGGTGTTCCTTGGTTTCACCGGAAAAGGTGTACAGTCTCGATTCGGAGGCCTTTGAAGCGGGGTGAATTGCATCAGCAGGCCTTGATCTCGAGGCAACGGAGCAACGGAGGAGCAAAGCGTAAAGTGCGCCATACCATGATAAAATGCTGGCCGCAAGTGAATGCCAGAGGAGCTCGATGCCACCAAGCGGTCTGGTTCGAGAAAAGGCGCAGCAGATGTTTCCTCTGCCCCGCGGAGCAATGTCGCAACGACTACAGCCTCCAACAACAAGCTGGAGATGACGAAAGAGCTTTAGCCCCGCCATGCCAGTGAGCTGACCGGAGCTTTGCGATGTTGGTGCACGGCAAAGTCGACGCCCCACATGTCCCGGCTGTCCACGCTCAGTGCTGCCTTCGGAGCAGCAACTCAACCAAGTTGCCGTCCACATGCGCGCATATTCCGCCTCTGCTTCAGCCACCGACACCAAACAGCTCAAGTTGCATCTCGCCGCGGCATCCGCTGGCGTCGCGTCACAAGCAAAATACTAGAACCAGTCGAGGCCAATTGCTGGGACCGGTCAACTGGGGTCAACTGGGGTCAACTGGTCTGAAAACCCCAGGGCTGCAGGTGCTGGCCGTCTCAGAGACCAAAAAACGGGACAAGCACGTCAATAACTGAATGGCTACTTTCAACAGCCCAATCATCCCGTTTCCAGCATCATTGCAAACAAGGCGCCCTTCAGAACCTCCATGTTGTCGCGAGTATCTCAGCTAGCGAGACATTTGGCAGCCCCATCGCCGTCACTTGTTCAGGTAAGTCGGCGTCCGTCGGCGGCGGCGCTTTCGAGAATGGCCACGACGTCTCAGGACAAGAGCACGCGCACCATTCACAGTGCTGCGTGTTTGATTATTGGAGACGAAGTTTTGGGCGGAAAGGTATGACGTGACCTTGCTGCACTTGAATGCTCACCATGGCGAGTCTTTTGATGCTGACGCTGGCAGACTGTTGATGTACGTCATTTACATATATATGTGGTCTGAGGCGGGCGGCCTTCGGTGCTACCAGTGAACCGCATCGACAATCCCCTACAGTGGTGACTGACCTGAGCAGACCAATTCGGCCTATCTGGCCAAGTGGTGCTTCTCGCTTGGAATTGTGAGGTTTTTCACTTTGTTGTCTTGGTAGACGGACCTCTTGGGGCTAATTGGGGACCAGAGCTTGAAACGCGTGGAAGTCATTGAAGACGATGAGGGCGAAATCATGGAAGCGGTCCGCCGCATGAGTGATCGCTATGATTTTGTCGTCACCAGGTCAGTCTTTTCTTCGCCCTAGTCAGAACTGATAGTGACTGGTAGCTTGGCTTAGCGGCGGTATTGGACCAACGTAAGTGACCCGACACCTTTATGCCTACGAGTCATCGTGGGTGTGCGACTGACGTTTATACCCTCTAGACACGATGACATCACATACCAATCCATTGCCAAGGCGTTTGACTTGCCATTGAAGCTGCATGACGAAGCGTTTCAGAAAATGAAAGTGCTTTCCAGACCCGACACACTCACGCCAAATTTTGATTGGGCAACCGACTCTCCAGCGCTGCAGGCCAAATTACGAATGGTCAGGCTGCCGACAGACGAGAGCCGAGACTTGAAGAGCCAGTTCCTCTTTGTGTCGGACAACCTGTGGGTTCCTATTTCGGTTGTGAATGGGAACATCCATATATTGCCTGGTGTTCCCTCCCTGTGTGAGTTCCAACTCAATACCTGCCAAATTGGAGTTTCTCTAACGCCATTGTATAGTTCAGGCGTTGCTCGACGGAATGAAACCATTTATACTCCCCAGACTGGTAGATCCTGAAGGCAAGGGAACCTGCCGAATCTTGATTTCTACGCCAATGCCGGAAAGCGCCGTGGCGGCCTATCTTACAGAACTGGCGGCCAGGGTTGAAGCCAAAGGTGTCAAAGTTGGAAGCTATCCTAGGTGGGGCAAGAAGCGCAACACCGTCACGCTTGTCGGCAGGTAAGCAGTCACTTGTTCAATCGTTGCACTTCTGGGCGTGGAATGAGGGATCGGACTGGCACACCGCCGTCGGCTTGCCCACTATGTGCTCCTTGCGGCCGGGTTCGCAAGATGGAAGTTTGCTCATCGAAGTGGCCTTGCTAATTCATTTGCCAAATAGGGATCAAGCATTCCTCGAAAGTTTAGTTGCCGAGGTTGAGGAGAATGTGCAGGGGCGTCGTGTTAGTCAAGAGGATGAAGCAGATGATCTTTAAGAGTTGCAGAAGCGGCTGTTACTCTTGAACACTACATCTAGACGGGGCACGAATATAACAACATATGGCTCTTTAGAGGCGTTAAAATCAAGTCATTTTACATAACATGACAGGTAGCACATGACACCGTTGTATAGTCGCAGCGTCTGTCAGCTCTTGGTACCGCAAGAAACTGTTTCCAGTAAGCCAATATAAGCTTAAATGGCGGTTTTCGCCGTCTAGACACGAGTCATATTCCTAGCTTGAAACCCAGATGATCTTGCCCCTTTAGTATTTGCGGAGATGATTGTTAGGAAGACCGATCGCCGTGTGAGGGATGTCTTTGTGGTATCCGCACCGCGGACTTTGATTATAGTTTCTAAGGCAATACCCAGAAGAGATGGCCTTGGATATGGAGCATTTCGTGCCATATTGCGGGTGCTATGACCGAAGGAAGAAACTAGCTGCGATGGCATCAGCCCTTAAACTTAATTGTTCTTCCTTGGCTTTGGCTCTGTTCCAACCACAGAGCTTCATACTTGTTCCGACTTCCGAAGTTTTGGGACTATGCTTGTTTGTGTGACGTCGCCAAAGAATACAACATACTCAAAGCTCCGAAGATTTTGCCGATCTTCACCGATTCGGGACTTAGGCTTGGCCAATCGCTTGCAGCCACCAGCCAGCCAGCCCCCCGCCCCCCTTTTCCGCAGAGCGGTTCCAAGAACAACGCCGGTAGATGGCTTCGTGATCCCCGGGAAAACCAGCGACATATGTACATAAATACGTAAAGAGCCGCAGTGGGGGCTCTGATAGACTATGTATGTACATAGCTATGAGGCTACTCCGTATAGACCAATGTGTTGCTAACCGGTGATGTAATACCCAGGCAGGTTAACAATCTGCTTGATTGGTGCTGTATGAGGGAACATTCAACTTGGGTCACCGCAGCATGTCACCGCAGCATGTGCTGTATGTACCCTTGACACGGGCATGTTCACCACGCGCGACGTTTAGAGACAGAAATTCTGGCTGTTGGAAAACCCGACAAGACAGCGACGTAATAACCATTCAGCTGGGTAAGATCGAAACCAGCTTACGGAGTAATGAAATGTCCTTTCCAATGGTGATTTATAAGGCAAGTCCTGATATCTCATCCGCGTCCGACCCAGGCGGCATTACTCCGTAGATGTCGTACAAAGATCCACCGCTTGGCTGGTTTTCTATGTACAGGCCAATGGTGGTGTTTGTGCTACTCTAATATCGGCAGTAAGTTGGTTATCGTTTTTTGTACGGAGTAGTCCATACAAAGTGCTCCGTACGGATTACACCATAAATTATAAAGAAATAGACGGAAATACGGAGTACATACGTACGTACACAGCAGGGATGATCTTAACTGGGAGCCTGGGCAAATTTGATGCCCACAATACTATGGATTCCAGTAGTAGTAGTACTCCGTACTCCATAGTATTCCTCCGTAGATGCGGATGGAGCATACCTTGGCGTTTATTCCTTGTTTTCCCTGAGGGTCCGAGGGTGTCATGCCATGTTCGATGGGAGTGGATGCGGTAGTGGGCTGGCCAGGGTAAGCTCAAATGTGAAGTGTGGAGAGCGTCATTCTAGAAGCTCCAAGGCTTGGGTTAGCTCGATGGGTCGGTCCTGTATTTTCCGTCTGGCGATTATTGGCTTTCATGTTGAATTGTGCTGTCCTGCAAGAGACTAACAAAGCTGTTTATTGGCATGTTTGTTGGCCCAAAAATTTTTTCCCATTTGCACCAGTGGCCACTCGGCTGACGGACACGGTTCTTTAGGTGGAGAAATCGAGCAATCATCGAGACATTTGATGTATTCCCTCAGCCCCGGCCCGATTCAGCAAGCCACGACTTGATTTGCAGTTGTTGCAGGGTCGAGTTAGTGCGTGATCATGAGATGTCACCACTCATCGCGGCCAAAAGGTGATGAAGCGGCTGAATGACCTGATGAAGTGTCAATGCCCAGAAGGTGTTGCGATACCAATCCCATGGGCCTTGATGCGTTTCCGCACTGATTTTCCCGCGAGGTACGGAGTACCTACCATCCGCAGAGGCAATAGCTAAGCCCTTCCTGGACCTGCAGTACGCTAATTGAATCAACGATGTTGTAAATTCGGCCAAGACCTCACGATCGAGCACTCGCTGTGTGCGTAGTGTGTGACTCTGCCGCTGTGTAATTTATCACACTTGCTGACTGGGTTCTGGCTGCAACGGCACCTAACACGGGATGGAAACCGTCACCCTCCCCCATTGAAACCCCTAACGATATTCGAACTTGAAGCGGCCCTATGTCATATATCCCAACCAAACACTCCGAAATCATGTTTGCTTTTCGGTTCTAGATTGTCTTCCTCTACGCCATCGGCTATCATATGTCCGCACCACTTGGGCAGACCTGCAGACACGAGAGTACAGGCGAGAAATTAAGTAGGCATGAGTGTGACAAGACGTCCATCTGACAAGCTGGGTGAAGAAAGTCATCCGTAATCAGCCAGGCCGGGAATGTACTGTATTGTAGTCCGTACAAAGTTGATGATCGGTGCCTGACATGCGGCCGGCCAGACGATGTCAGGGGTACTGCTAACACGGAAACGCAGGCCAGAACTCTAGATGAAAGTGTGCGCGAAGCGGGTATGCATTCGATACGCGCTCAGTTGACACCCGAGATTTGACAATATGCAGGTCTCTCTTACGACCTGATGCAAACACCCTCAGGTTCTCCTATCATGGCCGCATACCAGGTGGGTTATTATCTCTCAAGCTGATGGGCGACTCGTCACCTTCTAGGTCCATGATCGTGGCGTTGCTGCCAAATACCAGGCGATTTTGCCCTTGCAGTCGGTGGAGCGAATGATTACTCCGTAGAGTCACTCCAAAAAAGAAGCTGGGGTACCGCAACAAATGGGCGACAAGCACGGACCTTCAGGTAGTAGCAGAGAATATTTGATTGATGAAGCCATTTCCAGTTATGATGTGTTTTGTTCCAGCATCGCTGACCCCTACCCGTGAAGAGGGACAGTGGCCGTGATTGCGGTAATGAGATGAGATATGTAATAATGGGTAATAGCGTACGGAATAGCGTCTAAGCATCCGCACGAACCACCTGTTCTGTGGCAGTGATGTGCTAATGCCCAGCTGTGAACAAATCAGAATATTTGGAGGAGTTGGAGAGCTCGGCATCAACCCTGGTGGTGTTCGGTTCAGAGTAGGTAAAGTACTCTGTAATCCGTCAATAAATACCTTGTTTGAAAGTACCAACTTTAGTGGCGTGCAGTCGAGCTCGCGCCCAGCACTGGAGCCCTTTGCACCTGCCAACATTGAACCGTCGACATGTCAAGTGCTGGGCGATGGATGGGTCATTACAAAGGCAGGAGCTAACCTGATAGGTAGCCTGGTAAAACCAGACCCCACATGTGCAGTTGGACGAGCTGCTGGATATCTGGAATCGCCAAATATGTCCATTGACGCCATCCCTCATGATGTAGGCGCATTGTTCCGACTCCCGACTCCCGAGTCTTCCTGCGCGAGGATAATCTTACCGCTTCGGAAAGCTTCAACGCAAAACAACATAAAGCAGGGAATGCCGGTTTTGACGGGAACGGAACAAAAGGCATCCGATCAAACAGTCTCAGACAAGACAGACATGCCAGGTCTCAGCACTATGGATGTGGCACATAGTCGATTGATTGGCGGGCGCGTGAGTATGTATTTTACTTGTTCAAAACAAACACTGATGCTGCTCATAGCAATGGCTTCCCAAGAAGATCTATCTCTCCTTATGGTACCTCAAAAGCACGACTTTGCGAAGCAGACTCCTGATTGTAAACAAGGCGCTCGCGGAAAGCATGGACTATCGGCTCTGGCACGTTAGAGTAGCCGCGGAGTTCATGTGTATTATGCTATGACACAAGGTACTTCGTATTACACGCTTATGCAACAACTATCGCCTTTTATTATTACTACTCCCTTTACACTCTCTTCCAGCGTGACCCCGATATTCAGTAGTAATGCGAGCTTCAAGTTTAGGACTTATGGAAGATGTGGGAGGGGAAAGACATTTTGGGCTGCCCCTAAGCACCAGCCAGGGGACCATGACAAAAACTCCACCATCCCAGGTTCAGTCTCTTTCTTCAAGACGCTAATTTGGCGAGTCTTTATTCCCAATGAAGAGTAGACACGGAGTACCAGTACTACGACGTACTAGTTGTCCTCGTTGTGTCCTTGCTGTCTCGGCATCAAAGCCTGCCTCTTCCATTGGATGTGACTTTGTTGATACAAAGCATCGTCGCATTGTGTACGTAGTATCGGGTAGAGTACGGAGTGCGGAACGCGGAGCATGTACGGAGTATCGTAGCATACATATGTTGCGCGCCGCCAAGTTGCAGGTACGATTCTCAGCTTTTGGTTTTATTGTATGATGTGCTGATATGCTTCTAGATCTAGCCTGGCGCCCGCATGTTTGCATGCATCGTGCATATTTGCATCAAGTCATTTGGGCTTCAATTGTCACGGCCTAATTGACGACATACATACATAAGTACATACCTAGTAGGTACGGAGTACATGAAGCAAGTTCCTCATCAAACTCTCGTGCTCCGTGTATTACTACAATAAATAGGGAGACCTCTTAATAGGTGTTGTGGGGAGGTCTCTCGCCGCCCGGGAAATATGCGCTCTATTCGGCAAGTCTCCGGTAAGACGGGATCCTCTTTGAAATATTACGTTCCATACGGAGTACTCCATATCTATATTTCACGAAGAGTACATAGATCACCAACCTGGCGCGATATTTGGAACTGAGCGACTGGGGACGTATGAAGTGGAAGAAGCCCACAATGAGAGCATGTAGCCCATGTTAAGATTGGCGACCCTCGTTGGTGTGATGAAAAAAAGGAAGACCTTGGGGGAGCGCAGCGAGCTGGCTCTGTGCCTGACACAGGAACAAAAAAAGATGGCTTGCCGCAGGTCCGGCAGACCTCGCCAACACCCAAGCAAGCCCAAGCAGGCACCACATTGGACCAGACCAGATCTACCCGTCGACAGCCAAGCTCTTCAAAATCTTACCCACGGGCACACACTTCAACTGTTCTGATCCTCCGTACGAGATGCTAGAGCATGCATGAAACGCCGTTCCGTCGGGGCATCATGCATGCAGTTGCCATCAAAGGGCTGAACCCAAAACACCAAACCATGGTTGCTCTCCCCTCAGCTTCATGCCGACGCCCTCCCCAGACGCCAACATGGAATAGAGGCGGTCGTTCGAAGCTTGCGCACCCGAAAAGAAGCTTCAATGTTGCGGCGGCCAGCCTCTCGTCTATCATGGTCCAATCCTAGGCCTGGCGAGGGATTGGTGCTCCACAGGCTAGGAAACAATCCGCCACTAGGGCAAGGACAAGGACCCCTTCCTTTCCTTCAGGTTCTACTCCGTACTTACGGAGTACAGGTAAAGTCGATTCTCTCGACCCTTTTTTGAGATGAGGGTTCCGGTTTCTGGTTGCTGGGGCACAGAGCTATCCTTTCCATGCCGCCCCTTGTGGTGACTGTGTGGTGATGGCTACCCATCCCCTCTGGTGTGCGAAGGCTCCAATACGGTATCTGTAGGGATGTGTATCCAATCAGAAGCTATACTCTTAAAGGTACATATATCTACTAGTAAATTATATAATAATATAAGTACCTATAAGGAAGCTTACTACAAATCACTACATTATAATCCACTAAGATTTAGACTGCTATAAGGTCACTAGAGGTCACTAGTTGCCTACAAGGGTGATATGGGGCCCGCGACCTCACTGGAGCCTTCGCACACCAGAGGGGATTGACTTCTTCTAGCTATCTATCTACCCCCCTACCTACTTAAGTACCTACCTCGGTAGGTACCTAGTAGTAGGTAATAGGTACTGGGTCGCCAGCCTTCACGTTTGGGATGCCCCGGGGACCTGCCTGTAGGTATGTAAGACGAGACGGCTGTATATTTCCTGATAACTTCTGGAGAACCTGGTCAATAAACAGAGGAGGTGGCGGACCTGTTGGCATGCCCAATGTACGGAGTAGCTCGAGGAAGTTGACTCGAAAAAAGAGACCTTCTGGTACTACGGAGTACAGACGGTGGCTTCTTGTGGGTAGAGGGTTCGAGAGGGTGCGTCCTGGTGATGGATGAATCGATCGACGAGGTACTCCAGACGCTGCACTTAGAGTTAGCCATTGGAGTATTTGAAGTTTCACTCCGTAGATGCTTGCCCCGTCCTAGCAAAAACATGGCGCAATCTTTTTTGATCGCATCGTGTGGCCGGCCTTCCCGGTCTTATGTGATGGTTGAGCATTGAGGGCACAGACCGGCCGAATGTTTGACTGATAGTACAACAGAGTTTGACTGAGTCCCCGGTCCATGGCTATCATTGAATGGATGCCTTCTTTGCCAAGACGCTGCACATGCAAAGGTCGAGGGCGATGAAAACAGCCGTGCCATCAACGCGGGGAGCACAGGACATGACTACTTACCTAGGTAAGTATGTATGTAGGTAGAGAGTACGAATTACTAGAACATCTGCGTGCCTGGATAAAGAGGAACTGCAAATAGGCCGACTCGGGGTGCTTGGTCGCACACTGGTACAATGAATGGCTCGGTCAAGAAAGCAGTCCCGTGCAACCTGTGCTGATATTCTTTATTTTATTTTCAAAATTCTTTGCAGGCCAAAAAGGACCAGCCCATGACGGGACGACGGGGTCATGCAATACTTTTAGCCCTTATGCTTCCACGCGAACATTTGGAGCTCCCTGGCTGCTTCTACATATGTAGTATTGACCAGACATGGACTCCATTTGTTAAGGAGAAAAAGGCAAATCCCTCTCCCGCCCAGGCCACCTTCCCTGCGATTTGATCAAATACTCGCCACTTGCCTCCACATGTGCACCCCCCCGATCTCCAGTGCTTGAAGTGCCAGGCTCAAGTCAAGTGCTCCCAACCACCCCCTGGGTCCCCGGCCGCTCCCCCGTCTGGTTCAAGGTGTTCTAGTCAATAACAACGGCCCATCACTTGCATCCACTCGAGCAGTACCTGGTTGCTAGGGCTAGGCATTACGGAGTATGTATGTGCGTACGGAGTACGGAGTACTTGCTCTACAATGTTAATGTTGTATTGTAATACAATCTCGATAATGGAGAAGGGAGTAGGAAGAACTGCACATATGATATGCGAGTGCCAGTTTGTCCAAGGCCAACTGCTTTTGAGAGGGCGGCAGGCGACATGAAGCGTGAGAAAGAGAGAGAGCCGCGGAATTGCGCCGGCGCGAATCGAACGACGAGTGAGCCTGCGGCCGAACATCTGGAAGCATTGAATAGCAGCAGCGCTCGCGTAAGCGCTAGGTAACCTCTAGGTACCCGAGGGCAGGCTGCATTGCATAAGGTACCAGACATCTACCTACCTCTCAGTACTTAAGTAAGTAGGGACTTGAGTACTTAAGTACTTATCCGGCAGGCAGGTACTCCATCCTCCGTCCATATCTGGGGCCAAACACACACACTTGCGGGCATGCACATTTGGGCCGACCGAGGACGGACATCAATTCATAGAGGCTGGAGTGCATGGTCAAGATTGTCCCTGGCTTGGACCTCGACCCGCCTTGCCTCTCCATGTCCACGAGCCACCACCCGACCCCCCGGCCACACCAGACATACCATTGACCGCATACCACCATACCACCACATCACCACCACCAACCACGTTAAGCCGGCCCCAGCCAGGGTCCAAGTCGAGGTCTCGCGCACCCACGCCAGCACACGCACCCTGCCACCAATCACTTGGGGCCCATCGTCCGCCATCCTCCGTCCTCCACTTGCGGTTCCAGTCTGGTTCCAGTTCCAGTTCCAGTCCCAGTTCCGCATTCTCCATCCTGGGTTATCTTTGTCCTTCATCTTTCCCAGCTATTTTCGGCCTCGACAACATCGTCGTTCGCCTCGTCACCCAGCCGTTGCCGCTGTGCTGTGCATCGCTCTCTTGGTTTTCTCTTCCGTCTCTGACCCTCAATTCCGCTGCCGAGTCGCTCAACTCTCTCCGTTGACTGCGCGCTTTGTCTGTCGCTGCTATTCAGCACGGCCCCTTACTTCGTCTTACGACATACACCAAGCCTTCCTTCGCGAAACCCCCCCTCCCCTCCTATTTTTGATTTCGCGCAAGCCGCCCTTGGCCAGGAAATCCCCATCTTCACTCACAATGGCTGCGTCCACCAAGGTATGCTGGCTCTGCTCGACCAATCCGTCCAAAGATGCCCCCGTCTTGCCTTTGCCTCTCGTCTACCCACCATCCTGTTGGGCTAGCTCTGTTTCCCTAATTGTCGACCCCTTCGATGCCGTTTCGTTATATTTTACAAGTCACACACACGACGACGTATAGTTCATGCAGTCTTCTGACAAGTTACTTTGCGAAATTAGTTTTTGAGAGAGTACAAACTCGTCGTCGTCGGTGGCGGCGGTGTTGGTAAATCTTGTTTGACCATCCAATTGATTCAAAGTCATTTCGTCGACGAATATGACCCTACGATCGAAGGTGCGTCCCAGTCGACGACAGGCTCTGCGCCATCGCTTTTCTCTTCCTCATTGGAATGCTCCCGGTCGTGTCAGAAAATTCTAATGTAGCCGGTTATCACAGATTCATATAGAAAGCAATGTGTTATCGATGACGAGGTCGCCCTTCTCGATGTTTTGGATACCGCAGGTCAGGAGGAATACAGTGCTATGCGCGAGCAATACATGAGAACCGGCGAGGGTTTTTTGTTGGTCTACTCAATCACATCTCGACAAAGCTTCGAGGAAATCACCACCTTCCAGCAACAAATCTTGCGAGTCAAGGACAAGGATTATTTCCCCATGGTTGTAGTAGGCAACAAGTGTGATCTGGAAGGCGAGCGGGAGGTAACCAGGCAAGGTACGTACTTGATGCATATATTTGAGCATATTTGTATATGCAATGCAAACGCTGTGCTCTCTGCCCTCGGACCTATCTGGGACTGGCTGCTGATTCTTCATTTTGAAATATATAGAGGGCGAGGCTTTGGCGCGATCCTTTAACTGCAAATTCATCGAGACTTCGGCAAAGTCGCGAATCAATGTTGACAAAGCGTTCTACGATATTGTTAGAGAGATCCGAAGATACAACCGCGAAATGCAAGGTTATTCGACTGGCAGCGGCGGCGGTTCAGGGGTAAACGGCCCCCCCAAGCCCATGGACATGGAGGACGGCGAGAAGGAGGCCGGCTGCTGTGGCAAGTGTGTCATTATGTGAGGGACGAAGCAGAGAGAGCTGTTGTGATGATAAGAGGACGGTGGAGAGGGTTGATTTTTGATTTATACAGCAGTTGGCTGGGTCGACGCCCACTGCAGCAATCGGGCGACCACATCAAAAAAGTAACACCTGTGGAAGACAGGGAGTTTCATATTCACTATCTCTTTGGCTTTTAAGCAAAAAAACAAAAAACTCTCAGGGACCACAAAGCACAGCAACGGCTGTGATACCATTGTGGCGGATTGCCAGGACGGATGAGAAAAATATTTTCACTGCATCGGACGAGGAGTCGGGTTCGGACTTGGTTGCATGCACACGCTTTCTTTGACGGACTTTCGGACGGCTTGTACAAAAACCATGATGCCATTCGAGAACGACGAGGATTATTGGCAATCCAGCTGTGCGGCATTGTTTTGTCTTTTTCAGCGTAACATGACTACTGATAGCCACGCACTATACTTTTTTTTTTTTTTTTTTGGAGATGCCACGGGCTAAGAATCTCATTGTCCATCCAACGATTCCCGGCTGCGAGATTTTCAAGGGCCAATGAACGTCAGGGCAGAAGGTAGACGAGAAGCCAGCTTGCGCAAATGAAAAGGGGCACAAGACACAGAAAAATGGCGAGAAGGTTGCATGAATCTGTTCATGTTGGGGGCCCAGGAAAACATAATACCAAGACGGACACAGAAAAGAACAGGGACATTGTTATTGCACATGCAATTCAGCAGAGGCTTCGCGAGGGTTGTTAACACCCGCCTTGGTGTTGCTGGATAAGGGATGAAGTTGATCTGATATTGCTACTGTTTTATTCTCCTCCTCATTTCCTCTCCCCCCGCCTCTATTCCTCTTACTGCTCTTGATCCTTCTGTCATGTCTAATCTTGTCCTTGGTCCTTGCATGGCCTTTTATGTTTGTTTGTTTCCTGAGTGGATTTTCTTTTACCCGATAATGGGTTGGTTCTTGTGATCATATTACTTCGAGTATATCCCCCCTTTCCCCCAAACTATTGGTCAAGTAACATGTAATTCATTTTTCAATTTTTCCTGTCTGGAAATTCTCATGACGCCTTCTCACTCTATGGGTGTCTACTCCCCCCAACGCCAGGACAAATATATTTGCTGAACCTCTATGTTGTGTCTGTCTATGATGTGCTGGGCTATGCCATGCTACTGTGGATACATTGCTACATGTATACAATGGACATGCATATGCAGCTGCATACCGTGGTGATAAATGCCATGCTGATTTGCGCTCGTTGTCTTCTTTTGCTCCGCGCTGCGCTGTCCATGTATGTACTACACACTCGTGTCCCGTGTTCCCTGTCCCGTGTCGCGTGTGCGATTCCCGTTTCCCGTGCCTGGCTCCTTCCTATTGGTACTCTTTTTTCTTTCCGTTTCTTGCTTATTCCCTTTTCTTTTCTCGCCTCAATCTACTTAGTAGTCAAGAGCACACCGTCTCAATGGAATTTTCCTACTCGCCCCGGCTTCGTTGCTGTACTCGGGGTACCTTGCCCAGGCAGCATACCCTCGTCCACCTCGTGGCTTGTCCGTGTCTGGCTCCTCTCAGCTGCATTTCCCCTGCGTCGAATTCCAGGGATGGTGACCGGTGGGCGTGCAAGTTGGGAGAAAATCCAACATCACGACCCCAGGGGGAAATATGATCTCGGATGCAACTCCCAAATCTCGCCAGCTCACCGATCTGCACGCGAGGTCTGGCCATGCGGCCTGGGCTCACCATATAAGCCGCCATTCGTTTCCCCTTACCTCTCGTTCGCCTGCACTGGCGAGTCTTCAGCCAGCTCACTCCAATCAGCCCCGGTCCTTTGATGGCACCGGGTCAGGATCAAAAACTCGCTTTATGATCAAGGCCCCAGTCTGACACTGACGCTACAGGAAACCAGCTAAACCAGCCACCAATTATTGCGTTCTTCTTTGGCTGGTTGAGGACCAGTCCGCCACATACAAGACATGCCCACGACACTGTCTCTTCCGTTGACGTCCCATCCGCGGAAAGGAGTTCGTGGTATGATGGTGAAGGGTTGGCCATGTCCTTCGGGTGGTGCACGAGACATACTGGGCATAGGTCTTGTTCACCCTCCCCGATTCGCCACTCCGTCATCCTGTTGGATTGATACATGGCGTAGCGTGCGTACTTGACTCGATGATCCAGACACAGATGCGAGTCGAAGATGTTGGGACCGCAAGTGCATCCAGTAATAGGATGCTCAACAGGGCAAAAATTCATACCCCGGCTGTTGACGGCTAGACTTCCAAGGAAAGTGGTGTTGTTCGTGAACCGGCAGCCCCAGACGTCCTTTGCACCGAGCAAGTACATGTCACTGAGGGATCCCCCAATGACGCGACTGTGGCAAGAATTGCAAAAGTAGGCACGCATGGCTACGATGTCGAGCTTGGTCATCCTGCTTGGGCTTTTCGACAAAAGGCCATTGTCGTGTAGTGCGCAAGACTCACAAACTGAATGGGGGATGTTGCCGTGCTCAATATCTTGACAAACTCTTCCGGTCAAGCCAGTACACATTTTCGTTTGTTCCCTGCATGAGAAACGCTGGGGTGGCATGGTGACCGAGCTGGAAGCAGTGCCGCGAATGCCGCGAATGCCGCGGAAGACTTGATTGATGGGGGAATGGCGGACAAGAGAACCGTTCATGATGCTGAATAGGCCGAAATTCGTCGATCCATTGCGGTTTTGCCAAAAGTCATCCCATATGGCTTTTTCACAGGGCGGCCTAGTTTGGAAGCAGCGCAACTCTACCCAGCGACTTGATTGATTGTCGTATACATCGAGTGAGTTGTTGTGGTACTCGTGGTAACGCTCCGAGTCGGACAAGGTAAGACGAAGCTGGGTTCCCCCCGAAAGAAGGTTGCTTGGTATCGTCACGAATGTGGCATTGTTGGCTACATTTGGAGTTGTGCTGACCATGTAGGCATCAACAGCGCCGCTTCCAGTCTGATCACGCTCGCCGGTGATGTTGAAGGTTGGCTCTGTAACTGGCATTATCTGTAGGTCCTCCTCTCCGTCAGCCAACTCCTCGACGAGTGTAGTTGTATCTGGAGCTCCTGCACCAGTATTCATAAACTTTGACTTCATATAGGCTTTGGAAACGATTTCCATGTCTCTATTCTTTGCATAGCCCGTTCTGTTGCACTGCGGTGTCCATTCTGGCCAGCGTTTCACCATCCACGTCCTGAGTTGGTCAAGTGTGATGTCATCTACATTGACGCCGTAAAGCTCACCACCAGGAGCTCCATTCGGAGGCGCGCCCCGAGCGATCAATGCCAATCTCATTCTTTGCGTTTCGGCGACAAGGACTTGCTTGTTCTGCTTAAGAACCTCGCCCTTTCTCTTGGCGACTGTTTTGAAGGCATAGCGCGCGAACGGCGGGCCGATGTAGTGCTCAATCTGCGCTCCGTCCTTCTCGTCATCCACGCCTCCCGGCCCGTAGCCCATACTCAAGTAGTACAGCGGCCCCGGCTTCACCATCATGTTCTCGCCGTGGTTGATGCGGCGATTCAAGCAGTTCAGCGTGCGCGAGGCTCCAGGTTGCCACTCGTCGCACATGTGCCCTTCGCCGCTGAAGAAGCAAGAGTCGCAGGGTCGTTGGCGATCGCAGTTTCTGCCCGTGGCCTCGCACCGGGCGCACCGGGCAAAGGGGCAGAAGTTGCCGATGCCAACCCTGCTGAGGTCAAAGAGCGGGTAGATCTTGTTCTCGTCGTTCAAGTCGCGGCACACCATGCCCGTCTGCCAGCACCAGTTGCAGGCGTACTCGGCGTACTTTGCCGACGCCCGGCAGTGACGCTTCTGGGCGTGGCACTGTCTGCACTGAGGCCTCGTCACGATGTCCTTGTCGCCTCTCAATTCCACCCATCCGCCGCCCAGATCGGCCTTGCTCGACCACTCGGTAGGCAGCTCCAAGCGAACGGGATGGCCAACCAGCATACCGCCGTCAAAGCAGGACATGTTGCCCTCCTTGCACTGGAGGCAGGGCTCACGAGTATCTCCGGGCCCTCCCATATCGCGCGAGTCCAACCAGCTGCAGACCTGGACGCCCCTTTCCTTGTCAGGCCTGCTCTTGCAAATGTCACACTCGCGTCGAAACCACTTCTGTCTTCCCCTTTGGAGATTCGGCTTGGGGCCCATTTGTCTTTCGACCTCGTGGCCCCAGCCCAAGTTGGCGTCGCCCGTCATCGCCTTGACCATGCAGAGCTCCGACTCGCTGTCCTTGGTCTTCAGGCAGTTTGTACATCGTAGCTGCAGCCAAGGATCGGCATCACAACGGCTGTCTTTCACCTTTTTGTTGTCTTTGCACGCCTCGCAGGCGATGGGCTTGGGGTAGTTGACTGGGTGGGAGTCCGAGTAGCGTTTGAACACTTCTAGCTCTGGGTGCTGACCCGAACGGACACATTTATAATTCAGGTCTCTCGTTTTGTATCTGTGGTTGGCACACGCGAGACATTCATGGACCAAGCCATCGATGATTTGCCTATCGCACGCCGGGATGCTGCCATCTGGATTGAGTGGGAGCTTGAGGCAGAAATCGCAGGCCAGGTTGTCGGCACCGCTCTCCTGCTTTACGGCAAGTCGTTGGTCCAGGACGGCATACTTGTCTTGAACTTCGTCTTCGGATCCGTCCATTTGGACCTCGATAATGCTGTCACTGTCCTCGTCGCCCCCCGTGTCTTGATTGTTGGTGGTCTTGGCACGCTTTGACGGACCGGCGGCGGGAGAGTTGCTGCGCCGTCTCTTTCTGTGCCAGGTCGACATGCCCATTCGGCCGTCCATCTTGACGGATTTCGTGACGCGGAGAAAGTAAAAAGTGACCCAAAGATGGGACACAGCGAGTCTCGGGTGCTTCACAAGCTAAGTGATTGCTCCCCTCAGTTTACGGTATGGGCAAAACCCAGTTCTAGCCAAGGAGAAGCAAGCGCTGGGCATGAAAAGCAGAATGCTGAGAGTAATAAGAATGACGGAAAGAAGATTGTTGTTGTTGAAAGTCACTTCTAAGAAGCCCAAGGACGGCGATGAGAGTTAATATATTTACGGATTCAGGCGCCATGGATGCCGTCCATTGTGCCTGTGCCTGTGCCTGTGCCTGTGCCTGTGCCTGACTAGTGATTCTTTGGACTATTATACCAACTGGCCATGAACGAGCAGATGGATGGCTGTTTAGCTTGAACAAGGTCTACATAGGATGGTCTATGAAGTGAAACAACGCCTATATCCGTGCTAACAAAAGGGTCTTTTTGTGTAACCGCGAAAGAAACCAGACGAGATAGCCGAGCAGTGATATGAAAGAGCCGCACATCGAAATAGGAAACACAGGGCAGCAGTAGACTTGAACACGACAAAGAAGTTTAGGCGAAGAAGACGGCAGTCTTGCACGCATAGGGTCTTTTTTTTCGCGTTTGGCCTATAGGAACAATGAATCCTTTTTTTGTTACAGACTGTTGGTGTAACCCAGCCAGGAGCGGCTTGTGCATTTCATCCTTTCTCCAGGACAATGCCGTGAGTGAGATGGAAAAGACGAAGCGAGAATCTACATAGTCCTGCTTCTTATTCACACCTGCAAACATTCTTTCACTTCTCTACGGTCCTCTCTGTCCATGGCAAAACACCACTTTTTGTCTTCGCCCCTCTCCCTTTCAGCAGCTCGCCTCCGTCACAGACGTCCCTCTTAGATCATGGCTCTCCCGCCGAATGCCTTTTTCGCTTTCACCGTGTTCTTTCTCGCCCGTGATTCCCTTCCATCCCGCAGCCCAGGACGACCTCGCTCTTGGCGTCGAATCCATCAAACCCGTTCTTTATACACGCGGAGAACAGACACGACGACACCCGTGGTCGGTCAGGATGCGTCGGCAAACCACGCGGCCTCTTTGACGCCCAAACCCACGATTGCCCACCCCTTGGCGCAGATACCACCGCGCCCACCCCCCGCCGGGGGCTGGTGCCTGCGAACCCATTCCCGAACGAGGGAGGGGCTGCTGCCGTGATTGAAGCCTCTGAAGCGCCCTCATAGTCCTTTGCATCGAGTTGGAATCGTGGCGGCGGCGGCGGCGTCGAAGCGGTCCCAGGAGGCGAGTTCGGCCTGGGGCCCTCATTGCTTGCGGCTCAGACCGCCGGCCAACCCTGAAGCCCGGCTCTTTGTCTCGGGCATCCACTTATATATACAATGCTGAAAATACATGCCGAGCGTACGCGAGTCACAGGAGAAGAAAGCTGCCATGTTTGTACGCGAGGCCACGGCCCCCCGTGTGGTGTCTTTTCATCGGGGGGCAGCGCCTCACGGGAGAGAGGGCGCCCCTGGCACACACTGCGAATTGAATGTAGACTTTGAAAACATAGAATCGTCCGAGACGGGTGGGTAG
This sequence comes from Metarhizium brunneum, assembly GCF_013426205.1. Lineage (NCBI taxonomy): Eukaryota > Fungi > Ascomycota > Sordariomycetes > Hypocreales > Clavicipitaceae > Metarhizium > Metarhizium brunneum. The sequence goes on along the minus strand of NC_089422.1, from coordinate 7,290,969 downwards.
ACCTCGTCGTTTACTTGTGGCGAGCAAATCCCCATGTTCATATAGCTGCTAGATACTAGATACTAGCTACTGGGTAGTAGGTGCGAATGACGCCTCTGACAAGAGAGAGTCACAGGCTTGGTTCTCACCCACCAGCCCTCTGAATAGCCCGGCGCTGAATCGGCAATGTGAATCGGCAATGTGAATCCTTTTTTGTTGCCCGCCACATGATTGATGTATTTCACATGCGAGTGTCTCACCCGGAAACAATCCTCGTCCATGTTTGTCTCCCTTTCACCTCTCCGGTAGGCAGTCTAGTAGTAGCAAGCAGTCCGGTGAATAGTCAGCACCGCCTATCACTCAGCTTAGACGGTAAAAAATCCCATTTCCCTCGGCTTTGTCATCTTCTACTCTGTCGACGAACTCGTGAATCTTCCAACCCCCTTCCTTTGGTGCGCGGCCCGCGGACAAGACAAACGCTGCCATTCTTTGCTTTTCATCACCCGGCTCCAATTCGAATTGTCGTTCGTGTTCTGTGTATTGCCATGTCCTCCTGCCCTCTTTCTTTCATTTATTCATTCATTCATTCTTCTTTCATGTATATAATTCTCATCATGGACGGATTCGTTGCCGGGCGTGAATGCCGTGAGCCCACCAGAAGTGCAGTCTCGAGAGGTCACAACAGACATCCAGAGAAACCATCTAGCAACCCGACAACTAGGCACGCTGCGTTTCAGATACCACCCAAAGAGAGAGAAAAAGAAAAAAAGACCATCGGGTCCAAATTTCTCAGCGGGAACAACGGTGTAGGCTGACTACCCAACGACCGACGGGAGGCCCATTGGCCGCCTGTACAGTCAACAGTCGCGACTTGCGAGAGGCATTGACCGCCGACAAGACGCGTGGAGAGAGCCGTCAAGCTAAACATAGCGTGTGGCTGCGACAGCTCCATGGTCCTGACTGAACTCCTGGCTTTGGAGTCCACCAGAGTTCAAAATCGGGCTTGTCTAGGCACACACTCTCGGCAGCGCGTTGGCCAAACCAACAAAGACGTATCAAACGGTGGCGCCCGCAGGCTGAGACGGACATGGACGTAAAAGAGATTTATAATCACCCGACACATATCGACCGAGTCGAGCCAGCAACAGGTCAAGCGCACCCAAAGAAACGTACCCGGCCCAGGTGAACTTGTTCTTCTCTTCATCTACGCTCTCTCAAAGTCCTCCGTCACAATTCTCTAAAATAGCACACGCTCGCCTTTTGCCACCAATATGACTCCCAAAAATTATTGCCTTCCATTCACCGACAATGCTTCCAAAAATCATGCTACTACTCCCAATATCTCTATTCCATCGAAGCCTTCGCGCCACAGCCGCTGACGGCTCATGCCCACGGGCGTATTGACTAGGTCCAACAACCGCTTGACTCCTCGCCCGTCAATTTCCACTCCAATTTCGAAATATTAAGGGCTTCTGGACGCCCTAGTTTTTGCCTGGTATCTTTTCCCTATATCGCACATGTCTCTGCAGCTGTCCCCACGTTATATCATGCTCGCCCTATTTTTAAATTTTTATTCATTATTTGCTTAGCCGGAGAACTGGAACCTGGCAGCTTCGAGTTGGCCCAGGCCGTCTCTGGGAGCAACATTGCGGCGACGGTAATTAGTGGTGAAGTCTTGTAGCAGAGTGCGCACATGTCTGAGGCCGCTCACATCCCCAGAGGACAACTTCTCCTTGATCTTGGTCACGAATCGTTGCGCTTCCGGTGCCGACACAGTTCCCTGAGGAAGAAGCTCAATCGTGTGCGCAACCCACTCAGTAGTTTGTGCTGGCATAATCTCAAACAAGGCCAGTACAACGCCGCTTCCATCCGCAAAGCAGTCCCCGGGAAACGTAATCATCATCCCAGCCATGGTTTGTTTGACAAGGTCCGCACCGTGGGCCATCAACAAATTCTTGATGATTCCACGGATTTCAGCAGCCTGTGCCTCCGGAAGACCTTCACTACTTGCCGGATTGTCACCGCCGTACGATAGCAAGTCGCGCAAAAAGTGCAGAGTCGACGAAAGCGGATCTCGTTGCTCCAAAGTTAATGCGTAGACCGAAGCTTGGAAAATTGGCACCAGCAGCTGCGACGGAATCAGCTTCTGAGGGTAATACAAAAGGGCATCAATTAGAAGCCGGAAGAAGTCATCAATGACATCTGGCAAGTCTTTAGGCTGCAAATCTGCCATCACTCTAAGGAAAGCGGTTGTTTGAGCCTCAAAGAAGGTGTAGATGTTTTCGGTGGTGGCCTGGTCCAAATGCTCACGGTCTTCCGAGAACTCTCTCAAAATTGCGGATGTAACCCAGAGGAAGCAACCCTCTCTGGATGTGTTGAAGCTGCTGGCGAGCTTGTTGGCCATTTCAGGAAGCAGAGGGGCCATGGCAGTTCGATACGACGTGACCATATTTCGCCAGCATCGACAAATGCGTTCGCAAATGGGACTAAAATCGAGGAAATTGTCCAAAACAGTCGATAAGATGGGAAAGATCTCCTGCCAATACTTGACTGCAGGGTTTTCTCCCCCGGGAGCCACGTACGGAACAACATTCTGCACAAAGATGGTGATGAGTTGGAGGTGATCTTTTAGCGTACAAAGTTAGTCACGTCACGCTGAAAAGGCGGTTCTGTAGTTCAACTTACCAGCCAAGGCTAGCTTGCCTTCCTCGTTGGAAGCGTTGTTGGCTTTGGCCATTAATCGTTGCACCAGAGGGTCGGCATAGGTTTTCAACAACCTGTACGTTTCGTCAACAGGCTGAACGGCGACCACGTTGGCAACACCCTCAGTTATTTCCTCCTTGCTCAGATCAGGTAGCTTGTCCAGGATTTGGTCGTAGAATGTTTGGAGCTGCAGCACCTGCCCGCTGAGGAGGTTTCTGCAGTCAGTACAGAAGAACTTGAGAGAAAGTGCAGCGGCTCTGAGTATTTCTCTCGACTCTGTCTGGAAAGATTCCACAATGTAATTGAACTGCGGTTCCAAATATTCAGGGTGCGCTGCAGTCCACTCGGTGTATCGCCCCAGAACCATGATTGTCGCGAAGCGAAGCTTTTCGTGACTAGGAATCTGAACCAGTAGCGGCATGAGTTGGGGGAGCACAATACTTTCGTCCTTGTGAACCATTCGACCCAGGGCCCTCATTGCGAAAAGAGGGGCTTCAAGCTCTTGCCAATGGGGAACGTCGGAGCCATTGACTTGTCCGGCATACTTTTGTGTCCATAGCTTAATAGCGTGAAGAACCTTGGTAAGACACTCAGTTACCCCCATGACATCGCAAGAGTCCTTCAAGGTGTCACCCATTCGGTGACGGAACTCTCGGAACTTTTCTTCCTGCTCACGGTCACCATCGAAGAGATCGCTCTCGTTTCCAGACTCGGGCCGGGGATATTCTAAATGGCGGAGCAGGATGTCAACGAGCTTCGAGAAAATATCGACGAGCTCTAGTCTGCCTTGAATGTACCGCTCCAAAACCAAATACTGCTTCAGCTCGTACCAGAAATCGAAAGTGTGCTCAATAACGTCACGCTCCTTGTCTCGAGCAGCGCATTCCAGAACAGCCTCCACCAACGGTCTGAAATGAGACGGTTCGCGAGCAATACCAACCACCCAACTAATCGCAGCTGTCGAGAAGACTTTGGTCAATGCCTTCAACTGGTCCGTATCGTCGGCCTCGGCGGCCTTTTCGATCTGTGGCTTCAGTGCCACGACCCGAGGGTACAATGCATGGACAGCATCTTGGCTCTCATCGATATCCCTGGTTTCCCGGAGCATGGTGCAAAGACACTCGGCGGCTTCCGCACCACTTTCGTCACTCGAAACACCAGCAAAGATGTGATCCAGAAGTGGTGAGTTGATAATGTTCATAACGGGAACCTCTCTCAACCAGGACGTAATGCACTCTATGAGCTGGGGGTTGCGCGGTGCAGCCGCTAGATTTGCAACCAAATAGTTAGCATAAATTTGAAGAATTTCAGTTACAGTCAAGTTGTTGGAAGCATACGTGATGATTGTGAGTAGCTTATTAGAAGCTGTACCACCTGATCTATGTTGTCTCCCAATAAGACCTGTGTCCGTGCTGCAAGTTCTTCTTCCTATTTTCCAACAAATTAGACAATGATCCCTATGGTGTGTTGATGCCGATCGGATAGTAGGTTTGTCGTCGAAAGAGACTTGGTTCCAAGTCGACGGATTTGCGATCCACGTACAGACAGGGTAATTTTTCGACCTTCGGTCACTTCTTCAGGCAAAACTCTCAAGAAGTCTAGGATACAAGCGTGGCTCTCAGGGCTGTCGCCGAGGGACTGGACCACAGACGGGAGGACGTCGTTCCAGTCCTTCATTTGTATTGCAAGAATAGCCAGACAAACGCAGAGCTGCACGCGGATGGGCTTCGGACCGGCAGCAAAGTGCTTTAGCAGAAGCAGAATTTGACCTCTGAGAGCCGGGAGTTCGCTCGGTGGCACCTGGGTAGTTAGATCATATGTGATCTAGTCATGTCAGCAACTTCACGCCGAGAGTGTTTGGGACTTGAGCTTGGGAGGCAGAATAGCAACCTTTCCACGAAGTGTTATAGCGGCAAACAGGGTGGCCTCGGGCTCTGCGGTGGATTGGAGGATTCCCATTATGGTGCCCCATGAATCTTTCTATACGTCCTTGGTTAGCATGATGTGAAGCAATATGCTCATGTGTATTCAATGCATCAAAACATACCGACTTCTGGAATCTCTCCAGATACTCATGGGCCTTTGTCTTCGTCTCCTTCTCCCCAGTCCTCATCGTCCTAACGGCAGCTAGTACGTCAGACGGCGAGAACGTCTCTTGTGTACCATTCGAAGCCATGGTGGGCAACTTAAGGGGATGCGAGAGAGAGAGCCGTGGTGGCCGAAAGAGTCGCAACCAGATTTCAAAACGGGCGGGGAGAGCTCGTCTTCATAAGGCCTCACGCGTCCAGCGGTGTTGAAAAGCTGCTCCAAGGCAGTCGCAGCAGAATTAGAGTAGGGACAATATACGGAGGAAGAGATGACAGTAATGAGAGACGTGGAACACCGTCAGTTGGTTCCGAGTGCAAGGAAGGTAGTAAGGTGGAATGATGGTTAGGGGACGCAAAAAAGAGAAGCATGAAGCCACACAGCGTGGTTCTTTGACATTGGTATGACGGGCCATGGCGGGGCGATGAGGTAGCGGGCTTAGGGTGGTTGGTCGCTACCTGGTTTTTCCGCTCCGCAGCGGCGAGATATGGTGCGCTACTCCCAACTTGGCAATACAACGATCGTCACCTTGCAGCTGAAGTAGCCGGAGCAACTGGGGATGAATTGCTCGGCGGGCTCACTCTTTTTGCTAGGTGCGCTCACGCACCTCCAGGTACCTAGATATTAGGCTATATTATAATATATTATTATATATTTTATTATAAGTAAATATATTTTATTATATATTATTTCTTAGGAATATATAAGAAGAGTTTAAATATACTAAACACTTACCTACTAAGAGGGGTAAGCGCACCTAGCAAAAAGAGTGAGCCCGCCGAGCAATTCACAACTGGGGCACCTGTCAGCCAAAGAAGGCCATGAATTATGCTTCACATGTGCATGTCGTATTAGGACAAATTGCAAGCTTAAAAGCCCGGAGCCTTGGACTTTCCAAGAGCAGCGGGATGTAGTGTGACGCTTTCTTGCGTCTCATGCGGTAAATACTACTTTTTGCAGTACTTCCTAGGCACATGCGCTTCTGTCATTATCACGAAGATTTTTAGTGCATTTTTTAACGTATCCTGAGTCTAGAAAAACGAGTTGCCTCATTTCGCTGTTATGCTCCTAGACGACTCCTTTATCTGCCCATTTCCTAACACAAGGCCATGCAGGGGTCTATCATACTGACCCATAGGAATCTGTTCCTCGGATGAAGCCGAGAGCAATTGCTCGGTGAGTGCTAATCCGTAAAACAAGATGGGTTTTGCCTCATTAGCAGGGGATGCTGCTTTCGCCAAGTATCTATTCATGAAGAAATCGTAGAAACCCTTTCCGTGGCCGAGCCTCCGAATCGCACCAGACTCATCAAAGTCGAATGCCACACCCGGTAGCAACATCAAGTCCAAGCCAGCTCGGTCTGACCTGTGCGCATCCAGCCCGCCCAGAATGCGCTGGCGCTCGTGAACCGTGGCCGGATCTACACTGGGAATGCCCCAGCGATCAGGTTGCAAGTTCTCATAGTCTTGCATATTCTTTAGAAGGACCATGTCCATGACGCGCGCTGGCGTGCCTGGGGTGTCCAGCGGTGATTTGTGAAGGTAGGGGATAAAGACTTGCTTTCCTGAGTCGAGGGCGTGCCGTACAATTGCATCAGTTTGAACTTCGCCTGAGGGCATGGAAAGATATATGCTAATGCTCTTGGCCTCGACGTATGGCCGAAACTCTTTTAATGATTCGCATATCTTGCGGCCTGGCTGGTGTGAGCACGGTGTGTTGGAGAGTATTGTGAGAGTGACACTGTCTTACTCTGAGTGACTATGGAGTCGGCGGGCACGGCGGCGAGTCTTTGTTTCACTAGACTTCGCAGCTGCTGCTTGGCCGCAGAAAGAGATGAAGCCATTTTGAACTGTGTATGGCACACGGCGAGATATACGAGCCGGAGCAAGGGATGCTCGAGGCTGCTGGTGTTTGCAGTCTCGGTGTCGTCACTCCGAAGGTCGGCGAGGCCTTTGTTGTGCATGAGCTACTTGGAGCAAATGTTTGGTAGGCGGCCATGGCTCGGCATTGGCTGGAAAAGCGCCGCTGCATCGGGTGTCAGCCGCGCCGCGCCAAACGGTGTCCTGTGGAATGAATTGACTGCAATCTACTCCCTCCTAGCACCCTGCCTGCCTGGGTCGTGGACGTGATACAGTGATAGTACTGAACCATGTGCCATTTGGTACATGACAGACACCAGGGCTGAGCGGCCCCGCAATGTACTCAACTGAGTAATCCGGCGGCTGACAATTTCTTGTACAGTGCGGAGTACATGTCTAGCGGATGATTGGGCTCAATGTTGTGCCTTGTACAATCCGAAGCGGTACGGAGTCCTTGGGGCTAGTATTACATCAGGGAGTAAGTACATACTACTATTACGATTAGCATTGATGATCATCATTACCGTCATGTACTACTATTATTATTGCCAGAGGTCGTGGCTGCTCGTCCGGAGTCTTTTGTTTGATTAATGTTGGCCTCGAGGCTAATGCACTCCCTAGACCTAGATAACCAACTATCCTAAAGTACCAGTAGACTCCCTGCCACGCACGTCGCTTGCCCCTCACATGCATTCCGCCACGAACCGCATCACGCGTCTCCTAGTTTGCATGACAAGTGCTCACGATTTAAGGCTATTTTTCTTTCCGAGTCATGCCGCCTCGAAAAGATACACCCCTTTCGGCAACCATGAGCGTCACAAAAGCGGTGGGAAGCATAGCTGATCGTGTTGGCGTTGATGTGTAGCGGCTTGGCCCATGATGGGTCTGACCTTTTTTAGTCTTTCATCACTTTGCGAAACCCCCGAACCTGGTAAATTGGGCCGGCATGTAACTAACTATACATACTAGTTGGTTACTAGTAGTCGGTAGAGAGTAAATAAACAATGGACAATGGACAATGGACTCGACTACTCTGGACTCCATAGAGAATGGAGCATGGGGAAGGTAGGCAGCGAGTCCACACCGTCAAGAGTCCATCACCAGTTCGTTATGCTGCATGCAGATGCCAACGCATGTCAACGAGATCGATCTCAAGGCCAGCGACCGGCGACCGGCGACCGGGACGCCCTGACCTTTCCCGGTACTACGCAAGGGCCAAGTCAGACTCCGGGCTGTCCTCGGCTGTGGTGTCGTGCCGCCTCACGGGTTTGGTCATCAAGAATTGGTAAATAAACTCTGGCTCCGATTCAACTGCCTTCTTGCATGGTACTCCTTGGCGCGCAAAGGGGCCGCTCGTTATTCTTCGTACCGGTCCTTCATGCTCCCATTGGTGCTGCGACCACCCCCCCGAGGACCGTACATGTTGTCCCGACCCAAGGGCAGCTCCATGCCACGCCATCCACGCATCCCTCAACATCCCTAATCAGCCTCTAGTGCTTCTAGTTTTCCATCATCGTTTCTGTATGCGTATGCAAGGGTCGGCGCTGTGCTGCTGCGTCGTTCCTCAGCCAAATCCTCTCGGCCCGCCATTGTCTGCCCCGCCATGGGCCGTCGCACCACGTCCGCGTCCAGCTTGACCGAGTCCGCCACCACCAGCACCGCCAGCACCACCAGCACCACCATTCCCTCCGTCTTCAAGTCCCGTCCGTCCTCCTCTCTGGACGTTGCGGCTAGGGTACATGAGTCCCAATTGCACGCGCAGGGCGTGCCTCTTCAGACCCTAGCACCTCGATCCACTGCCTCATCGTCATCTTTCCCGCCCCAGCCGAGTGAGGCGGAGAGTTTGTCCTACACTGGCCCAAGGGAGTCAACATCGGTTGTGCGCCCCGCGTCACGCTCATCGTCATCCTCGCCTTCTATACCTGGCCATGATCCTGCATCTCCGAGCCTCAGCGAGGCAATAGCAGAGCCGACTCCTGGCTGCCTTGACCACCCGCTCGACGAAGCCGACATGGCCTCCAAGAAGACGCCAATGCTTCGTGCCATGGATGGTTCTCGATCTACCTCCTCTCCATACGGCTCCGTCACCCTTAGCCACGACGACTCTCCCGTGAGCAGCGATTCCGAAGATGACCATAATAACCACCGACTTCGTCGGTTTGGTTCTCAGAACCGGAGCCAGTTGAGTCTAAGCTCGCGCCGGTCCATGACCTCATGGCGATCCGAGGACCTCGACGGAGCCGCCCTAATGTCCGGGCTCGAGGGCCGGTTCGGAATAGCAGAATCCGCCTTTCCCAGCGAGATTTTGGACCACGACAAAGATGGCCAAGACATCGGCTCCGAGGACGGGCTTCTGCTCGAGGACGCCTCGTCGACGGCATCGACCATTGAACCCGAGGACAACTCACCACACGAACTTGTTCGAGCTTCCGTGCCTCCGACTGATAATACGACCCTCTCAATAAACACGCCTCGTATGTGGTGCTTGTCGGTCATCTTCTCCATTCTTGGCTCCTCGACAAATCTGTTCTTCTCATTACGGTACCCAAGCGTTGCTATTACCCCAGTCATAGCTCTGCTGCTTGTTCACCCTCTCGGACACCTGTGGGACATGATTCTCAAACGACCCGACGACCCCGACTACGTATTTGTCGATGGAGTCCGCACCCAGGCCGTGAGCGAGGGAGCAGGCCAGACTCACCAAAAGCATGCAACTTCGTGGCGCCAATGGCTGGCACAGGGGAGGTGGAACGAAAAGGAGCATACGTGCGTATATGTCAGTAGCAATGTCGCTTTTGGTTTTGCATTCGCGACGGATGTCATTGTCGAGCAGACCAAGTTCTACAACCAGCCGGCTTCGATTGGGTACCAGCTGCTCTTGACGATATCGACACAAATCCTCGGTTACGGCTTTGCTGGCATGGCTAGGAGATTTCTGGTTCGCCCGAGTGGCATGATTTGGCCAGGTACTCTCATGTCCGCCGCCATGTTTTCCACGCTACACAAACAGGACAATAAACCTGCCAACGGCTGGACAATCAGCAGATGGAAGTTCTTTTACATTGTGTGGAGCGGCGCCTTTGCATTCTACTTCTTGCCGGGGCTGTTGATGCCGGCGCTCAGTTATTTCAGCGTCGTCACCTGGTTTGCGCCCAAGAACGTCGTCGTTGCCAATCTCTTTGGCGTGGCCTCTGGTCTGGGGCTCTTCCCTCTGACATTTGACTGGGCGCAAATCACATATGTTGGCTCCCCTCTTCTGGTCCCGTTCTGGGCTGCTATGAATGTCATCGGCGGTCTCGCCATTGTCATGTGGATCATTGCGCCCGTCTTCTACTACGCCAATGTCCTCTACACATCATACCTGCCAATCCTATCAACTGGTGTCTTTGATAACAGGGGTAAAATCTACGACGTCTCCAAAATCTTGACCTCTGAGTTCCTCTTCGATAGGGACGCCTATAAACAGTACAGCAGGGTGTTCCTTCCAGTGACGTACATGCTCAGCTATGGCATGCAGTTCGCCGGCCTCGCCGCTCTTCTCACCCATACCTTTTGCTGGCACGGCAAGGACATATGGCGGACATGGAAGAGATCCATCGAGGAAGCGCGCCAGAATGGCAAACCTACGTATCGACCCGTACCAGAATCACAGTCACACCCAATCTCGTCGTCAACGGGGAGCTTGGGCAGCGAGAACTACAGCCGATTTTCGGCCTCGACATCCAACGTCGACAACCTCATCAGCCGCGAAGACATCCACTGCCGTCTGATGAGTCGGTACAAGGACGCCCCGTTGAGCTGGTACTTGCTCACTTTTGTCTCCATGACAGCCATTGGCATGTTTATTGTCGAATTGTAGGTGCCCCGTCCAAATCTCCCAGGCACACGCAACCAAAAAAATAAAAAACCACGTTGTTTCTAACCATAGCAGCTACCCCGTCCATCTTCCCTGGTACGGCCTTCTACTGTCCCTCGCCATCGGCGCCATATTCTTCATCCCCAACGGCATCATCATGGCCGTCACCAACCAACACAGCAGCATCTACCTCATCTGCCAACTCATCTGCGGCGTCGTGTTCCCTGGCCGCCCCATTGCAAACATGGTCTTTGTCACCTACGGCTATATTTCCTCCGCGCAGGGCATCAAGTTTGCGTCCGACCTCAAGCTCGGGCACTACATGAAAATCCCGCCCCGACTCATGTTCCTCGTCCAAGTCGTCGCCACCCTCGTCTCGTCCGTCACGCAAATCGGCGTGTTGAACTGGATGTTCGCCAACGTCAAGGGCATCTGCACCGCCGACGCCCTCAACGGCTTCACATGCCCCATTGCGCGCGTCCACTTCAACGGCTCTATCCTCTGGGGCGTCGTCGGACCAGGCGAGTTCTTCGGCCCCGGAGCCACCTACCGCGCCCTGGTCTGGTGTTTCCCGCTCGGCGCCCTCCTCCCCATCCCGCTGTGGCTGTACGCGCGCAACAAGCGCGGCAGCATCATCCGCAAGGTCAACCTGCCCGTCATTTTCGGCGCAATGTCGTGGATCCCCCCCGCTACGGGCCTCAACTTCTCCGTCTGGGCCGTCGTCTGCTACGTCTTCAACTACCTGATCAAACGGCGAGCAAACGCCTGGTGGGGCAAGTACACCATGACCCTCAGCGCCGCTCTCGACTCGGGTCTGGCCTTTGGCATTGTCGTCGTCTTCTTCGGCTTCTTGTACCCCGGGTGGATGAAGGACTTCAAGTGGTGGGGTACAGAAGTGTACAAGCAAGGCTGCGATTGGCAAGCGTGTAGCTATAGAACGGTTCCGGAGGGCGAGACTTTTGGTCCAGATGCGTGGTGATGATGTCCCGTCACCTGGCATTGACTCACGATTTCACTAACCATGTGTGTATATATGCATATATATCGTTTTTTTGGGATGGCATTTTGGCAGGGAAAAAGAAAAAGGCCAACTTGGATGGGAGGCAAATCTACTCAACGATATATACCCGTTTTTGCAGCACTTTTTTGTCTTTTTTATCAGATATAGAATATGACGTACCAAACTAGCATTTGAATTTTTAGACCTTCTAGGGATGCACAGCTCTTCTTCATGACTAACTTCTCGTGTCTTTACAGTAGATTACTATACAGTGCACTGGCTAAAGCCTGAACCAAGCTGCCAACTCTGTACCCAATGCTCTCCTCGCCGTAAAACTCCTAGTGTACCTGGTCCTTTATTGTCCATTTTCCCACTCCGGGTTCTATCAAAACAAGTTAGCTAAACCGAACCCAAGGTTTGAATATTGAAATGGCATCACCTTACCTTTTGTAGGATTACTAGGCCCTCCAGAGTACCGTTCAAGCTAATGTACTCCTCATCCTCAAGCTCCGCTCGCTCTCCATAGCCCAACAGAACAGGTGTACTCTGTGTTTGCCATCCGGTAATGGTCTTGGGACGACCGGCTTGCCCGACAACATCCACGGCTTGACCAACACGCACGTTGACTTTGAGAGGTTTAAGCTGCTCATCTAGAGTGACCAAGAACCGAGGGTGCATAGCCGTGACAAGGAAATAGAGTAGGTAGTGGGAGGTGCCCGTGATGAACTCTTTGGGGTCAATCAGGGCAATCATCGTGGCTAGCAGTCCTGCAGTAGAAACCTGCGAGAGGACCTGGCGGTCAGTGTGGAAGGGGTTGATGGATAATGTGCCCTTGCCCATGTGTAGTAAGCCCTGAGCAATTCGGACCATGAAAAGAGCATCCTGGTCGCGGTGATAGTAGCTTGCCAGTTGTCTCAGGAGTTGTGCCAACCGGGCGTTGTTTGTTCCTGCGCCAAGCATCCCCATGGCAAATATTGCATTGATGGCAACCTCTGGGTCGTTGTCGTGGCTGTATCTTGAGAGTGTATCGTAAACCTTCATTTGCGGGTTACTCGGGCTGATGAGACCCATGGCCAACGGAACAGCCTTTCGAATGTTCGCCTCGCCATAATGCATGAGGTGGCCAAACTGTCTAAGAACCATCTCCTGGCCGATATCCTCACCCATGGCCACCAATGCAATGCCGATGACGGCATATGCTTGTAGCAGCTCATCGCCTTTCTTATCATCCGACTCTTCCTTGTGCTCGTTGCAAATATGCAAAAGCTCCTGGATCTTGAGCACAGCTCCGGTGCCTGCCCACGCACAAATTTCCGCCAGAACAGCAGTTGGCTTAGCCATGGGGTGCTCCACCGCCTTCAGAGTCTCCAAAATCACGTCAACCTCTTCCTGTCGGCCGAAGAATAGCAATCCCAAGCCAAGTGCCAAGAAGCGAGTCCACTTATCTGTCAACTGGTTCTTTCGTTCGTCATCCATTAACGTTGTAACAATAGTTTCCGTAACATCAGGGTGGGAAGAGCCGACAAAGATCAGACCGCACGACAGAGCAGCCATGGCAGAGATTTGCATGTCTTGTGATGAATCGCTGATAATCGGTAACAGAAGCTCGAGCAAATCCTCTTTATTCGAACCAGCGTACGACAATCCCAGACCCATAATACAGGCGGTTCGGATTAAGGGGTTCGAGTGATGCAACTTCTCAGTGTCTCCAAGCAGAGCCAGCGCAGGCTCCGAGTCAAAACGAACACCTGAGTTCATGATACCAATCGCCAACATAGCTCCAGCTGAAATTTCAGTTTCAGCAGAGTATGTGTACTTGTCGATCTTGTCCAGACCATTCTCGATATCCCAAAGTAGAAGAGTACCCATAGAAGCCACGGTCGACATCATACCATCGGCCTTGGTCTTCCAAACCCAACTCTCCTTTTCACCCTCTACCAACATCATCTTGTCATTACCAAAGCCAGCATTGACAAATGCGTTAACAAACGCAGCAGCCAGGTTGTGCCTGGCAGAGTCAAGATTAGTCATACCAGCTACCCGACTGCTTTCAAGGTGGCTCTTGTAAATATCTTCAGTGGTCTTGGGATCCAAAATATTCAACTCCTTTCCAAGGGACTTGAAGTGCTCTGACAGCTTAAGATTAGAAGCGCACTCCAAGATCACTTGCTCATCATCATTGCTCTCAGGTAGGTCCAGTACGATTCTTTGTCGCGCGACCAGGAAGGCCAACTGCTTCTTCAAGGTCGGGTTCTTAGCTTTATCGAAATCGGCCTTGATAAGCTCAACATCATGCAGTCGAATAGCAAGAACAATAGCCTGGGTGAACTGCTTGTACTCCATATAGATGTTGTGGGCAGTTCGAAGGAAGGTCTCATTGTCCGGATAAGTGAGTAGATTCACCATGCTAACCATGTACAAGCAGACTCTGGCATAGGTGTTCTCATCGACGAATTTCGGTATCTGCTCAATGATTTCAAGTTCACTCATAAGATCGACAGCATCCGCCTCGGCATTGCTCTTGATGAAAAGCGGGACCAGTATGAGAGCAAGGTCGATCAGGTCCGAGGTAGACTCATCAGCGGTGATTCGTTTTCCATAGACCTCGCCGATCTCCAAAGCTAAATGTCGCACATATTCATGCCCCCAAGAGCTAATATCAGATGTCGGAGCCAGAAGACGATATTTGAGAGTGTCTTGCTTGTCCTCGTCGGAGAAGGTCATACCAATGACAGATAAAACATCAGCCAGCGATGTCTTGTTCTCGCCAGCAGGCCATTCCTCGTACAATTTGGTAAGAGTTTCATAGTGTGGTCGTAAAAATTTGAGAGGCTTCGGTACTGCTGTCATTGATGATGTTGAGGTTTTTATCGAAGTCTTCATCGCCTCTAATGCTGTTTTGTAGAGCTCCGTGTTCGATTCCTTGATTCGAGACAGGTCAGCAAACGCCGACAAAGTAAGCACAATTGCTTCCTAGCTTCAGGCAACCTACCGTCAATCGCTCTACTATCATGTCAAGCTCGCTTTTGAGTTGTTGATCCTCCTCACTAAGCTCCTCCTCGACGGCTGTACCTAAATCAGCATCTTGTGGTTTGTCAGCGCTCTAACCAGCACTTACCATCCTTCTTGTCATCTTCCTTCTTGCCGTTCAAAATAGGCTTCTCATCCTTGGACTCGTCCACGGCCTTTCCCTTGCCCTTGTCTGCCGCCTTGGGCGCATCGGTGTCTTGAGCCATGTTGACGTCGATGTGGTGAGCGCCCTGTGCGAAGCTCCTACGAGGGGAGGTAGAAGGTACGAAGAAGGCGTAATGTCGGCTACGGGTGAATTGAGGTGCCTGGGGTATCAACACGCGGTGCGGTTCGAAATTTGCAAAGACCGCAAGCCTGCGTTAGTAGTGGTGGAAAGTGATGGACTCGTGTGGCAATGAAAGCTCCAACGGCGGATGTCCTACAGTAGCTCCGGTTACGTGAGGCGCTGTCGCCTGGTGCTCGCGAGTGCCCAGCCTTGCAATTCAATCACGTGTTGTGGCACCCCTGGAACCGGAACGGTTAATCCGCAGATAAGGCACAGGTGGCGTCGGGCGCTATCGATTAGACCTTATCGGCGAAATTTCTCAGTCACCCCACCAAAAACGATTGTCACCACAGCGCAAGCGCTTGTGTGTGCTGTGAGAGGCCCCACGCCAAGGGACATTTATTCTCTTACTGCTCTTCATCTTACTGCGTTGTACAATATCCCAAAAGTTGGTCCTGTATCAACCGCCACGATGAAGCTAGACACTAGGGCTATGAGGCATTTGGCCTCGGAAGACTGGAGAGTTCTTACTGCCGTAAGTACAACATGAGAACCTTTGTGTCCCCTTGGTACTAAATTGAGCACAGGTTGAAATGGGCAGCAAAAATCACGAAGTTGTGCCCACTCCATTGATAGAAAAGATTGCCCGCTTGCGAGGTGGAGCTAGCGGTGTACGCAGGAGTATATCGGCACTCGCCAAAGTTGGCCTTATCGCCAGAGTCAAGGAAGCCAAATACGACGGCTACCGGTTAACCTACGGGGGTCTCGATTATCTCGCTCTGCACACCCACGCCAGCCGCAAAGATCTTTATAGTGTCGGAAACAGGATCGGCGTTGGAAAAGAGAGTGATATCATGGTTGTTGCGGACCAGACGGGCACACAGCGTGTTTTGAAAATCCATCGATTGGGAAGAATATCCTTCCGAACCGTAAAATCCAACCGCGATTATCTAAAGAATCGGGCTTCAGGCTCATGGATGTATCTTTCAAGACTAGCAGCCATGAAAGAATATGCCTTCATGAAAGCTTTACATGAAGAAGGGTTTCCTGTTCCAGTTCCGCTGGCACAGTCTCGACATACAATTGTCATGACACTGGTGGACGCTTTCCCACTGCGACAAATTTCCGATGTTCCGGACCCTGCATCTCTTTACGCGGACTTGATCGCTCTGATTCTTCGCTTTGCCAATCATGGGTTGATCCACGGGGATTTCAACGAGTTCAACATCTTAATAAAGGAGGAGAAGACTGTGTCGGAAAGCGGCGAGGAATCTTTGAAGCTTGAGCCGGTTGTCATTGACTTCCCTCAGATGGTGTCTACGGAGCACCAGAACGCTGAAATGTACTTCGACAGAGATGTTGAATGTATCAAAAGATTCTTCTCAAGAAGATTCCACTTTACCAGCACAACTCCGGGGCCCTTCTTCAAAGACTCGAAGAAGAAACTAGCCAAAGGTGGTTTTACAAGACTGGATGCAACTGTAGAGGCGTCTGGCTTCACAAAGAAAATGTTGAAGGATCTTGAAACTGCAATTAAAGATCAGGTCACGAAGAGGGGAGAGGATGGAGTTTCAGAGGAGTTTGACGACGACGACGACGACGATGATGAAGTTGGATCTGAGGACGACGATGACAAAAGTGGAGATGACGAGAAAGACGACGGTGGCATTTTGGGTCCGCATAGTCATGAGAGAACGCTGAGTACTGGCGCCAAAGTCGATGACGAATGGTCTGCTGCTGACGCCCAACCTCTACTTAATGAGGATCTGTCGAAGTTGACAGTATAGTACCATACGATACCCGAAAGAGAATAAAACGAATTGGACATCTGTCAAAGCCTGATAGAAGTGGTTTCATACCTGTGATACATTATTATTCATCAATTTCGCCCATTCGGCGTTGATACTCTGCTACAGGCCCCAATTTTCTCTAAGAATCTAAAGTACAGTCTGATCAAAATGCGTCCTCAATGCACTCCTTGGTGACAGAGAGGCTTGAGACTATAAGATGCTCATTCACAGAATATGTCTGCTTACAACTCAACTGGCAAATTCGTAAAAGAATGTAACAAAAAAGTGACAAGCCAGAAAATGTAGCCACATGTCTGGACATGAAACAAACTGCGAACAAGCAACAAAAGAGACAACAAAAAAGCTAAAATCGACCAAAAAAACATTAATCACTAATTTCATCCCGTCGAGCACCCTTGGTAGATGGCGACTTGTTCTCGTTAGTGCCACCGGCGACGGTGGATGAGTCGGCGTGAATCGTTACACCTTCATCACTGTCCGACATGGTAGCGGCAGCAGCCACATCCGTAATCGTGTTCGGAGCTATCCTGGTTTCAAGGTTAGAATTTAGCAAGGGTTCCACGCGAAAGAGCATACTCGGATAGTCCGCGTCGGGTCCCCGAGTGTCTCATCACATTTCCCTCTTCATTTGATGAAGCAGAAAGCCCACTGTTATCATGTCAGTCAGGCCATGGCAGTCAGAAAAAGGGGTCTTTTCACCTTCGCGAAACAGGCAATGTTCTGCGCCATTGAGATTGTTGGTTGTACAGTGTAGGGCTCATTCCCACAAGAGGAGTGCCATAAGCCCCGATATTATACTCGTTTGTCCGGAATTGGCGGCGCTCGGCAGTGACTCGCTTCAATTCCTTTTGAGCTGGAGTGTCTGCATATCGAATATTCATGAGGAGACCCTCCTCCCCAATTCCAACCCCATTGTATTTCTTGATAATCTCGTCGCAAATTTCACGGCTCTCGAATCTATTAACTCAGTTAGATATTAACTATCCCTTCCGTAGGAATTATATGTTCATACCGGGCAAAGCCAACACCACGGCTATTTCCCATGCTGTCCCGAAGAATCTTGCTCGAGAGGATGGTGGTTCCGAGGAAGATGGTTCCAAGTTCCTTTGCCAATGTCAATTACTATCCAATACTTGGGGTTAAATGGGTTAACTCACCACTTCAGTCAGCGTCTTCGGAAGGTTGGAAATGTACAGATTGGTAGAGCCTTCGTCGCCTTCTGCCTTAAGGCGAGAGTTGAAGGATTCCTAGGGTACATGTCAGATACGTCGTAAAGTAAACAGACGATCCCTCTACATACCCGGGCAAAGCCAACTTCGTAACCAAGTCGGTGGAATCCACGAATGCACATTTCGGAGTCCTGAGAATCAAAGAACTTTGCAAAGCCAAATCTGTCGCATGTCAGTTCCCGCATCAGGTAACGATGACCTTCCATTACTTACCCCTTGCATGCCCCTGTTCCAGTATCAATAATTGCTTTGGATGTTTCGACCGGTCCGAAACGAGAGGCAAATTTGTAAAGTAGTTCATCGTCCGTAGTAGGATGTAGTCCGCGAATGTATACATTGCGATTGCCCGGGATACGATTTTCAAGGCTCTGTTCAAGGCTCTTCATCTGGCTGGGAGGTGTAAAAACTGCAGGGACAGCTCGGGGAATAGCAGGTTCCTGTTGAAGATATTCATCGACAGTCCGGTCCGATACTACAGCAATAGCGGGTTTGGTTGGGTCGGCATGAAGGGCCGGGAGGCCAATTTGCTGGGGGGAAGGAGTCGTATAAGCGGATCGGTCAAGGCTGGCAACTCGTGGGCCGTCATCACGCTGCGAAACTGTGCCATAAAAAGGAGTAGCTGGGGTAGACTCGGTCGTGGAATATGATCCGCGACGATTCTCAAGGCCAGGCACATCTGAATGTCCGCGTTCCACACGAGGCTGGGCAATATGAGCTCGTCCAGGAGTGAAAGGGACGAAGGGCATCTGAACGCCAACATAAGGAGACCCATATCCAGGGATACCCAGGTTCTGATATGGATTTTCGGTGTGGTGATGGTTCATGCCAATTTGGTGAGCGGACATGTGAGCCAGAACAAATGGGGTATCAGTTCCAACCATGTATGGTGGTGGGTTATGTCCCATCGGCATTGGAGCAGAGCTGCTAGGCATACTCATACCTCCCAGGGAGAGTCCGGCAAATTGGTTAAGCATTGCGTTTGGATCAGCAGCTGAGTGTGCAGGACCATGGCTGTGGACATTACGCCCTGTAGGATTGGGGAGATAAGGCCCGCCAACACTGTTTCCGGCGTCCATATTCGAGTCGGCGAGGGCTGATTTTTCGATAAAACGTGAGGCTGGAGAAGTGGAATGAAATTAGCGTACAAAGAATTCCAAGGTAGAGAATGGCACGATGAACAGCAGATGCTGAGTTGGGCAACTCCCCAATCAAAATGATGCTGGTTCCCTCTTCAGGGGATCGATTTCGATTATAAAGGGAATACAATAAAAGGTAGACCGAGAAACCATTCATATCAACAAAGGGGTTTCATGGTCTTCAAAGCCAGAGAAAGGAGGCTCACTTACTCTCAAAGCAAGAGATCAGCTTCGATTGATGGCTGGAAATGCGAACGATCCGAGAGTCAAACGGAAGATCTGTTGCAGAGTCATCAGCAAGTGTACTCCAATATTCCGTCACTGTTCTTTTCTTTTGCCGTCTCGTGTGTGGAATGATCGCCTCGCGTGACTGGTGGTGATTGTTGACCAAGGCAGAAAACAAGCAGCACAAGCACCAAATGCCACGGTTATGACAAAGTCACGAGGAGCATTACCCCAAACACAAAGGCGAGGCCGGCGGGAGTTGGAAGTGATTTCTGATATTAGTGAACAGACTCACATCTTCTTTTTATCTTTTCGGTTGCGTGATGACACAAAGCTGGTGAGAGGCTACCAAAGGCAAATGTTGCTACCAAGACTGGGAAATGAAGCAAGAGAGTAAGTAAGATAGAACAAGCTATCGAGCAAAATGGGCGCACCGAATGATATCGACTTGCCGTTGAAGGGACTTGGAAAATCTGGGTTGGAAACGGTGTTGATGCTGTGAAGAGAAGAAAAAGGAAAAAAAAAGAGCAGAGAAGCAGAATATGGAACAGGGACAAGACGAAGTTGCAAAAGGCACCAGATGACGAAATGGCAGGGAAGAAGGGACAAGCCAGGAGCCAGTTGACGCCGGAAGCGAGAGATTAGAAGCGAGAGGCGAATGCACGGCGGCACTACTTACCTAAAAATGCATATAATCTGCTGGCGAGGTAATTGCGATGGTTGTTGTAGGAGATGGAGGAAGGAGTCAAAAGGAAGGAAAGGATGTCTGGTCGGTTAAACTCGACTCGAAGAAGGCAAGCTAGAAGATACCAGATGCAAGCAAGAGGGTAGTGACGATTCCTGGTCTGCTCGTCCCGATAGCCACGATTTCCAGAGAAGGAATTGTAATGGTGCGAGTCGAGATGAGAAGGACTGAACCCCGAGCGTGATCAGGAGTGCCCGAGGGGAAAAGAGGCTGTTGACGGGGAAAAGTCTTCAACTGTTATTAACCGGACAAGTCCTGCCAGTTGCCCAATATCAGCTGCCGCCTGAAATGAGGGGCCCGATCTATTCTTTTAAGTTCCCTGTATCTTTTTAGACAGGTGCCAGCCAGCCCGGGAAGTGGCACTGAGGGTATTCACAGCTGGCAAGGCAACAAGACGAGGAGGTGAGCAAACACGAAGCCTTCACCGCACGATTGATGAAGCGACGCTTTGAGTTGTCTGCCGAGGCCCAAGGTGTTGTTTTTATTAAGACCGATGGATGGATTTTGCGGTGACTTTCTACCCTTTTACATGTTAACAAGTTCAAGTCATCGGGGTTTGATGCCGGCTTGTCTCGTCATACCTTGGTATTCGCCCCAGCACAGCCAGCACAGCAGCATACATACAATTACAACCGTTGTTTCTCCTTCTGAGCGTCAAAGCGTACAGGTGGAATGTATATCAGCGGAATGATGGATTGCACATGAAGCAGACGACACAGACGGACAGTAAGAATACTGAGCAAAAAGACGCAACGCGGACGGGGAGAGAGTGTCGATGACTTGGACGGGAAACATCTTCTCCAACTACCTTAAATTGTCCCTGCTAGCGGCACAGCAAGGGCAATTTTTCAGATCAGAGCGGTCCAAACAAAATGGCAAGACTCTGTGTTGACTGAAGTTGCTAAGAAGCAACCATCCATCCCAGTCTATCCACCGCCATCCACCCTGCCAAGTACGGAGGAAAGCGTTGCTTTTTCTCTCCCATCTCAGACACCACCAACCTTTGAAAGTCTGATTCACCTGTCCATGACTGTTTTAGGCCTTCTCCCTCCCCCAGCTCGAGACTTCTGTGAGCCATTCGTGCAGCAAGTGGCGGGCCAATGAGACGTCTTGAAGCCACGCATCAATCGTGCAAGCTCTTTCAGCCTGGTCGGGATGGCGCAACTGCAAAGCTCGAAACCACCCAAAATTTCGCCATCTGGTGTTATTCTCTACCCTGATCGGCGTCGTCGAGGGAGACTCTGCAGTCCACTCCCTGGACTGGGACCCTCCAGTCCGCCTCAAGGAGCAAGGCGGAAGCCTCGACAGGTCACAGACCCCATCCTTAGTCTCAACGCTTCAGAGTCGCGTTGCTTACCTGAGAAACGACCGTGGGACTTGACCCTCGCAAAGAAAAAAAACCAAAAAAAAAAAAAAAAAAAATCGCGTTTCTGCTACTACTCCGTACACTCATGTTAATTATGGCTTGCTTTTCCTTCTCATTAGAGTCTGCCTCTTCTGAGCTGCGTACGCAACATACGGCGCCGGGCCCGGGATTAGGATTATGACGAGGCTTATAAGACATTTTGCCGCCGAATCGTACCGCTCGTACGCTTCGTGTTGGCCAAAGTCCAGTTTGATGGTTTCATGGACGCGCCGCCATGTCTCCCTTTGCGTTGGCACACAAGTAACCGGGTAGTTGGGTCCAATTCCCTGGGAGCCATGGCCTCAAGAGTCACGACAGACGATCAGCGGCCTGCCTCAAAGGCGTCTCTTGCCACCATTTTGCATAGCTCCATCCAACCGAAGGGGTTCGTCAATCTGGAGTAGCGAACAGGGTTTTGGTCAAATGCAAGGGAGAGAAGTCGAGAGGGCAGAGCAATTGTGGACTAGGTGTCGCAAAAGAAACAAGCCCGTCAAGTTTGAGCGGTGACGAGTGGTAAGAGACAAGACGCCACGGCTGCGTTAAATTGGAACATCCTAGCCCTTGTCCCGACAGCCAACGGTCTGGTGTGCTATTTTGGATGTCCTCTCACCTCAGTCTCTGGATTTGGGGGAGAGGGAAAACAAGCCTCTTCCCCCGCTGTCAGCGAGCAAATCCTATCTAAAACTCGTGGTACGGAGTAGGTGTCGAGCTGCAGTCTGCAAGTGGGCAGCAGGCGCTGGGAGGGAGGCTGAGGGTGTCCGGTTCGGATCTGGTTGCTTTTTTTCGCTTGTATTGGGGAACACCAAGGGCAACTTCGTTTTTTACCCCATAAAAAATGGTTATGCGCCATGCCGCCATTTGTATTACCTACCGGACCTGTGTTGCCTCTTGGGTACGGAGTAGTCGATGCACTGCGACTGCAAAAAGCAAAAGTGTCATGGGCCTATTGAAAGCCCGCGTTACACGACACCGGCGCGCGAGGGCCCGAATTAGCTGGCTATGCATGTGGTTTATGGTTCGCTGAATCGGCATTATCGAGATGATTGATATCCCTGTTCATGTTTGCATATTCATCACGTTTCCGTTTCTACAAAGTACATACAAATGCACCTGGGCACCCATCATGTCTTTGCCGAGAATGGGGTCTACGTATTGGGCATTACGGGACCTTGGTTCCTTCCGATCATACTGGTTGTCTGCGATAGAACTCTCATCATTCATCGCCTTGATATCGAGGCCGACTGACATCTCAACCTCAACATGCAGCAATTTTGATTCGATTTGCATTTGTGCGTCTCATGCCATGCAACTACGAGATAACGTACCCAGGATGGACTGGTGTAGATGTAAAGCTCTGTTTATTTTGCCCGCCTGCCTTTCATTGCCATTTCCCCATACAAAAAGGCTCTCCTCGTCCATCAACAACACACAACCACACGCTCTTGACATTGCCAAGCAAGAACCCTTGTAGCTTGCGTGCGGAAATAGTGGAAAACTTGAATAGACAAGACCCCTGTGCCAGTCTCATCCGATTCAAACCAGCGCCTCTTCCGAAATGGCGCACTTTCCACCCATGATCCCAGAGCAAAACCTTGGGACCGAACGTATATGCATGTTCTCACGTCACTACAGCTCAGACAAAAATCGCAGAACCCGTGCAGATGTTGAAAATGCTTCGAACAACAGGGTTCTTGCTCCTGCACAGAGGAGGCCGGACTCTTTTCTTTTTGCATATATTTCCGGTTTACGTACCGAGCACTGCAACGGCCGTTGAACCACGACCGTTGTTGTTCCACTGCAACCAATGGGCGTGGCAAGCAAGAAAGAAAGAAAAAACACCACGGATCGAAGTTTTTTCCTTAGGGACCGGAGGAGGAAAAACCAGCATTGGGATGAGCGTTGCGTTCTCTTTCGTTCGTAATCATTAACCTATGCCATGTACATGTCTCCAACATACGCCCAACATGTCCCGTGGACCAAATGAGAAATGACCCGCGTGAATGAGACCAAAAACAAATCCAAAAAAGAAAAGGGAAAATTCTATTGGAGAACACGGATACTATACTAATGTCGTGCAAGATCAACGCCGCCATGCATACATCATTAGGTCGACCGTCTTGAACGGCAATGAACCTGTATTCTAAACTGCATAACTCCCATTTTATATTCTCGTCTCTTAGTCTAGGACCAGACATCCTCCTGTAATCCATATATCAGCATTGGTCCTTTGAAATAATATATGGAAAATGGGGACAGTGACAAGGACAACATACCTGGTATTGATTTGCTGCTCTCATGTTCTTGACAATCTCCTCGCCTTTGGTTTCCGACACGCCACGTGACTCGGCAATGATTTGGGCCAAAACAGTATTCACTTCACGAGCCATGTGCGCGGCATCACCGCAGACATAAAAGTAAGCCTTTTGTGAGAGGAGCTCGCCGATTTCCTTGGATCGCTCCTTCAGACGGTGTTGGACGTAGACCTTCTTGGAGGATTCTCGTGAGAAAGCGGTAACGATTTCTAGGCTGTCTCCGAGAGCCTTCTTATATTCCTATAACAATTGTGAGTTACCCTTTTTGTTTGAAGAGGAGGTGTTGCATGGATTGTTGTTTCGGGTGAACATACCTCCCATTCAGACTCGTACAAGAAATCCTCGGATCGCTTTCGGCATCCGAAGAATAGAATCGTACGTCCGACAGTGGCTCCGTTCTGAGCTTGCTTGGCACGTTCCTGGATGAAACCACGGAAAGGAGCGACGCCAGTGCCGGGGCCGACCATGATGACAGGCTTGGCGGGGTCCGAAGGTAGTTTGAAGTTGGAGTGGCGAACATGTACGGGCACATGAATTCCGTCAAAGTTGTTGCGGGGACCGTTGAGGGCATAGGTTTTCCCGAAGGGAGATGGGTTGGGGTCGCCATTCTGCTTTTGCTTCAGGGCAAACAGGTAGTTTGTAGCCACACCACGGAATGGATCTTTTCTTCCAGGGATCGCCTGAGACTCGATGATGGCAGTGATGGAAATCTTCTTTGGCTGAACAAGGGAGGACGACGAGATGGAGTAGTATCTAGGCTGCAGCTTGTTCAGGCCTTCAATAAAGGCGGAGAATGGGATTTTGGTCCACTTCTCGCCCTTGCCTACTGTGTCCAGGAGTCGAGCAATGTTGTAGAAATGCGGTCCGGTCTTGCTGTGGAAGTATTCCTTGTCACTTCCGAGTCTGGCCATTTCAGCCTTGACTTCGTCATTGGGAGCAAATGCAGCCAGGGTCGCGACAAACTGTCGCGAAACAGGCGCGCAGATTTCCAAGTGGTATCGGACAATAGCATCGTAGGTGGTCGGGGTTGGGAAAGGAACCTTGGCGGTGGGCTCCAATGCTTTGATGCTGATGACGTTGTTTCTCTTCTCTTTCAAGCCAATAATGTCGAGGAATCGGTCAACCTCATCGCCAGAGTTAGTGGGCCAAATGGCAATGTGGTCACCAGTCTGGTAGGAGAGGTTAGAGCCATTAATATCAACATCCATATGAATGCAGTTTCGGTCCTTGGCGGAGAACAGCTCCCGGGATTCGGCAATTGGTGCAATATACGGGTTGTGGGAGTTAAAGGGGCCCTTGGCAGTACCCTCAAGATGCATCTTATTCGGTTCGCCGAGATATACTTCAGGGGATTCAACGGTTAGGTTCTCACGATCAACAATGCCAAAGGTAGGTTCATAGACAGCCTCGCGCTCCTCGAGGCCCATCTTTTCCGCGAGAGCAGCCCACATGGGATCTTTCCAGGCCAAGAAGTCTTCTTCCATGGTGCCAGCGCCATCGTCGCCCTCGCCGGCTTCGCCGATGCGGCTGGCGCCGAGCTTCTGGAGGGCCTTGTCGACATTGCGAACCATGGAATTATAATGCTCGTAGGTGT
The DNA here is from genome assembly GCF_013426205.1 of Metarhizium brunneum. Lineage (NCBI taxonomy): Eukaryota > Fungi > Ascomycota > Sordariomycetes > Hypocreales > Clavicipitaceae > Metarhizium > Metarhizium brunneum. Next base: position 7,265,735 of record NC_089422.1, on the reverse strand, counting down.
TGTTGCCCAGACCAAAAGCGACGTAATTGAGGTTCTGCAGCGCAGGGTCACTACCCTCAGAGAAGCTAACGTCGTCACCAGTGATGAACTCGTAGAACTCGACGGCGTTGTCGGTGGGCTCCCCCTCGCCATAGGTGGCCAGGATGAACATGGCGACCTTGTCGCTAGGCATGGCATCGAGGTTATCGAAATCGTACTCTTCCAAATCAGCTACCATGGTCTCCAGGCCAAAGCGACTTTTGCCCTCCTTGGCGAGACGGGAGGCGTAGTCTTCGGCGGTTCCAGTCTGAGATCCGTAGAAAATGACACAGTTCTTGCCAGTCTCGTCCATCTTCTCGAGAATGTTGCGGGAGCGCCCGGCCTTTGCGCCATTGGCATTGGCAAAAGCATTCGCATAAGGGTCCTTGGTAACGCCCCAAAGAGTGCCCTTTGTGAAGTAGGCAATGGTTCCCAGGAGGATGACGCCGAGGACGACGATGTCGAGAGTGTCGAATTCAGCCATGGTGAGCAAACTAGACGATGCCAGAAGATAGGGATGGATTGAACAATCACACAGCTGGCCGCTGCCACTTGCCAGACGAAAGCCTTCTCGACCGAAGCGACAGACGAGAGGGTTAAGAGACGTAAAAGGCAATGGGAAATGGCAATGTAAAAGAGGCTCGCAGCTTGAGACACATGTGCAAAAGACTAGCGAACGGTTGCCGGCGGGTTTTGGTGAAATTCGGAGGGGTCTGGTCTGATTCAGTGGGTTAGATTCTAGAAGTAGCCGTGGCAGCCGTCTGGTCTGGTCAAGTGGCACGGAGTAAAGCACCAGGAGCAGGAACTTTGAAGCGTCAAGTGGCCGGACGTGGAGCCAACAGGCAACAAGGCCCCCAGGCCCGGCTGAGCCCTGAGCCACTTTCTTCGACCAGAACTTAGACACGCAGAGTTATTCCGAAAAAAATGGAACCTGACCCTGCCAGATCGACCGCTTTGCTCCAATACCGACCAACGAAGCCGACTGTTTGACTGATTGTTTCCCGTTCCCGACGGCGTTGCGAACGGCACATGACTACGTTGAGAATGTAGGCGGCCATGGCCAAGCAGTATAAACCAAAACAGCCCTTCGCAATTCAGAGTATTGTGCTTGCCGCATTGTTCAGACATGCCACTCCACAAGACACTGGTGATGATCAGATGCTAAGCGGATACATCACAGACAGTCCGTCCTCCGTGCCTAATGCCTACTGCTGCTTGTTCCTCCATGCCCTCGCCGACCTCGCCCAACCCGCTGGGACCCATGGCGCATCAGACGCGTATTAAAATCTGGCCACATCATCCACTTCTTAGGTGCCGGTCAGCTTGGCTCAAAAGCCATAAGATCAGCGCTTACTACTACACGCTTCTAGCTTCTTACGGAGTTTGGAGTAGTCCCGCTCTTTTGACCTGGAACCTGCGGGGGCGCCTTTCTCGCCTCGTCTGCAACTCTGGGCTCATCTGACCAGGAGGGAGATAGTTCCCGTGCTCCGTATTCGGGTTCTTCCATCCCTTTGAGCGCCCGAAGGTGCCGCTTTGGTACCGAACAAGGATATTAACTAATTAAAAGTCACAAAACACAAGATATATTAATATATACTAAGATATTATAAAAGTATTAATACTACTAGTTTTTAAGTATACTAAAAGATATATTACTTTTATAGGTGTCTTAACGCATTTTAAAGGTACCAGCTAAGTACTAGCCTGGTATCTGAGACAATGTGGGCCCGGTACCTAATTGGCACCTTCGGGCGCTCAAAGGGATACAAACAGCGCAAAGACCAGCAACCTTGTAGCCTCTGTGGCTGGGCTGACACTACGAGCACAGATACAACACTCGATGATGGCTCAGTACCTCGTGGCTAAGCGACCCTTTGCTTCGGACGCAGTAGAGCAAGAAGTAACTCGGTAGTGCTCTGTCGCAGGAAGACAGTAGTACTAATCGTAAACTGTGGCAAACATCCGACTCGATGGCATTGGCACCGTGTGTCCCTGACGTTGCCATCAAACAACGCGATGCATGTATCCTAGCAATTGGACGCTGTGTCTTCCGCATCACTGAACCGCCTTACTATTGTCCCGACGATTCCGATTGCTAACGCCGAGTGCTCATCCACTTTGTGGCGCACCCAAGGCCTTGCTCGAATGTTTCCTTTCACGCCGTCCCCGAACTTCGAATTGTGCTTGAGCCCGGAACCCGTTTCGGCCTCTCCTCATCACGGCCTCCGGCGGTATGGAGTCCATGGAGAGATTGAGCGCATGTGACTGCGAGGCGGCAACTCCCCCTCCTTTCCTAGGTCGTGTGCATCGCTCAACTTTTTTTGCCTCAAAGCGCTGGCCCTCCATCCAAACGCTTACACAGTATCAAGCAAAGGTGGAAGCTAGAGTGCCTGAGCCACGGCTAACTCCACCTCCACACGGAGATTCGCTCCTCTTGTGGGAGCATGAAGTTGCGTCTGGCGGAATTGGGGTTCTGGTTCCGAAAGCCGCGGAGCGTGGGACCACGGTAAAGATTTCCGGCAATTATGTCATTGAGTTTTATCGCAACACGGAAAGTTTCTCTTGATCCTGAGTGTTTACAGTTGTATATCTTGTGTATCCTTCAACTTTGCCGTGTCCCATCATGGCTGTCCATCGGGATGACAGCTCTCCGCATGACACAACACCAGACACTTCACAAATCCTCCTGCGCCCCCCAAAGTCTATGCAAGCGGGCTGTCGCGTGGCCCCCAGCCCTGAACCCCCAGTGCAGATCCGAGACCTTCAACGCCATTGCCCAAGCGTCAAAGGCTAGAATTCAAAGTCCTGACGTAGTACATGGATGGAGTATTCTTCCGTGGGTATGGGGAGTAAAGTCTTCACGTGTCTTACCGCATCCTGTAAGTGACGGTGGGAGTTGATATGCAGGTAGCAGGCACGGATACTCAAGTATGGCAATGGCATCAAGCTTTCACATCCACATATGTCCTCTAACGGTAAAGGACAGGGGAGTAAATCCTAGTATTGTCAAGGGCGTAGCTAAGTTGGCGGATGCTGCAGGCATTCTTCTCTGTTTACGGGGAGGCTGTACACGGAGTTTCGTACAAGCTCCGAACGTGTTTGTTTCTTTCTTTCTCTGTTTCTTCATCTCCCTCTTTTTTGCTTCGAATTCGTAAGCCACAGCCTGCCGTTCTCGAAACATTTACATCAGCTACAAGACCTAGGTATTGGTCAGCGCTAAAATCTGTCCAAAGTCAAAGCCATCGAGTGCCATTCACACATCAGTTACCTTGCTTTCATATAAGCTCAGCATAGTCCAAGAAAGGCGGAGATACCTGCAAGCCACCGATGCAAGCCCATCCTAAGCATGTACCAGCTACACACTCTGATTGATGCTTGAGGGTATTCGGCCTACCGGACAAGTGCTGGGTGATGGACAAGTACCTGGCCCCCAGCATTCGTCGCAACACTACCTAGGTACCTACCTACCTAGGTAGATATTTAACGTAGGTACATGTATTTTTACAAGAGATCTAGATGGTGGTCCTGTCCGAGGCCATAATCTGCGTCCCTCGGAGTAACCACGGAGAACACTTGGCGACCTGGCCCATCAAGGCCAGCTGCTGGTAGAATGACTAAGCGTAGCCCCCTACCGTCGGTCACTGACATCGGGCTTGTTGGCGGGCAATATCAGCACCAAGCACCAGACCACATGCAGCCAACAATTGACCGTTGAAGGGAGAAAGAGGGGGGCCTGAGAGTTCTCTGATATTGACTCCATCCTCTACTATGGAGTCAACATTATCTAGAACGGGTATCGAGCCAACTTTGGAGGGAGCATCTGGACCAGCACAATTTTGATGTTTAGAAGCATTGACACTTTAGAACTCCTCAAGCTGACGCAACATCCGACCTAAGCAACCTCAGCACCGCACACCCACGGGCAACTGTGCGTAACGTGCAGCTCGACTGGAGCTTGTCCCATCTTCGTACGTGGACCGTGTCGTACAGCATATGTGCACACCCGCAGCCACCGGCATCTTTTTTTGGCCGTCAATGCGCGAGTTGCGCTCAACCACGTTTACGGACACAATTGGGCTGGTGTAGCCTGGTTTCCTCGCACGAACTCTTCCTTGTTGGACACCGAATGTCCTCTTGACTGCCATGCCCTTTTAGCCACGCATGCCCAGCGCTAGACCATTGGGAATTGGGCCGTGGTCCGATTCGAGATGGGTGAGTCGTCCATCATCGTCGTTTCGGGGCCTTCTCCATCATTCATCACTCATCATCCTGCAATACGAGGCTATCGCGGAATTCAAGGCCTGCTGCCGTGTGCCGCTGTGATCCAACATGGAACAAATGCATTCGTCGTCATGGTGTTCGTCGATTAGCTGCTACACTTTCGCCGTGTCGTCCCGTTGTCTCACGAGTGCAAGAGACAAGGGTTACACGCTAACATGAATTGCTCTCTAGCCCCGTCGCAAGCTCTCCCCGACAATCCACAGGACCAGTTGAAACAATCAGCACGCCCTGGCGCGAGATTCGACGACGAAACCGATCATGGTCCAGTTTGGGACCAGACGATACGACCAACCACCTTCACAACCCCATCGCGACACCAACCCCACTCCCGCGAGTCCTCTGGTGATAAGACGATACACTCGCCATCTGCTGTGGCTTCCCCTCGAGGACATACCCAGCGACAAGGCCTTGGCGTAGCTATTGAACGGACCATAGATCATAGCAAGACCGCCGTCTACGGACACCATCGACAGACCTCTATCGTCCATGGCTTTCAACACTCGAGAAATGGGAGTCACTCAAGCATGTCTACCAGCCCGTTGAGTCCCCAAATGATAGCCGCTGCTGGAGTGGCACTGGATAGATTGGACATGCAGTCAGTCACTACGCGGCTCGAGGCCAACATGCTGCCCCCCCGGCCAGGAACTTCTCTCGCCGGTCCAACCCTCAGCCCCATTGGAGGCATTCCAATGGAAAGATCTGCCTCGGCTGCCGATATATCTCCCCCTGCATCAGCTCAAAGGAAACCAGAGCGAATGCAGAGCAAGTCGAGGCGCGACCACCCGGCACACCAATCCCACTCTCGAACACACAGGGACGACCAGAAGGCTGTGGGAGATTACGCACTGCATGTTCTATTTACATCAGTAAGCGCTAGCTTCTGCTATGTTCTTGGTCATTGTGAAAGTGTTAACATCAATATAGTTTATTACACAAGCAGAAGAGAAGCTTACGGAATGCATCACGGTCCCCTTTGATCCCGAACCGAACATCGACCGTATCTGCGGGCCTGGTGTCGACCCTGCCTTTGATCAGTTGATTGTGGCTTTGGGGCACATTGCCAGTCCAAAACCCAAAGCCCTGATTGACTTGATGATGCTCTGGAGGAAGAGCAAAAGTGATGCCGCAAACGAGGCTCGAATTCAGCTCCAGCAACTGCGTGGCAGCCAACCCGGAGGTCTGCTGCTTCGCAGGAACACAGAGCCATTACAACCCGGCCCGGGTGCGGGTGCAGCAGATCCTACAAGTCCCATGAATGTAACATTATCTGGAAAGCAGGAGCTTGTTTCCCAACAGGAGCGTCGATCGACGGTATCAATTTATATTCTGTGCCGTGTGCTACTGGAGGTTATTTGCCAGAGCAATCTGGCTTCCATCACCACGGAAATGGAAGACAAGTTGGAGAGCATTATCTTTGGGCAGCTCAAGATTGCAGATCCTGAGCAACTCATGCTTTCGCCTTTAAAGTTGGCCAATTGGAACTTGTTTGCGCAACTTCTGGGATACATGAGTGGGATCAATTTTCCCGGAGTTTCGCGGAGGTTTATCGACGACCTCGACGCCTCGTTGCAAGAGAGATTATTAAAAAGCCCAACTTCATCAACGGGCCGGGATTTTGAGGGAAAGATGGAACTAGTCTTGGGTGGCATGAAGCATCTGAATATCAAAATCTCCCCAGAATCCGCTTGGGAAAAATCATGCGAGTTTCTGGTTTCACTCGGCCGTCTGTTTGCCAAATCCCACGGGCAGAGGGTGAAGGCAGCGTTTTGCCAGGTAATCGACATGTTGCTGTTGCCCATTGCCGCAAAGGCCAGCAACAGCCATCTAATGCATCCGAAATGGGCCGAGGTGGTATCGGCTATTAGCTTTCGGCTTGCTCAGCTGTTTGCGAAGCCGCGTCACTGGGCTGTTGCATTTCCTTTGACTGCGACTTTACTTTGCGTATCATCACCCGACAACTTTGGCTCCGGGTGGCTACAACTGGTCCTTTCCCTGCAGACTAAAATTAAAGATCGATTTACCAAACCTCTCTGTTTGCAGGTCATCTCCAGGCTGGTTTGGACGTACTTGTACCGGACTAATGACAACTTTCAGACTACTGTGCGAAAGCTTGACGATGTTATACGACTGGTTGTACCACCGTCAAAGCGCAGCATAGTCTCTTCAGATACTGCAGTTGTTGAACCCTTGATCCAAATAATCAGAATTATTGGCTTCAAATATCCCGAGTACTGCTTCAGGACTGTGGTGTTTCCCCTCATTAATGCCGAGCTTTTTACAACCAACAAAGAGCTGCGAGTTGACCAGTTGGATCCTGACCGGATTGTCGTTGGCATACGGGCATTCCTATGCATCATGTCCGACCTTGAAAAAGGCGAACAAGGTCGGCCCCCTTTCCCACAATTCTACGGTGTTCCAAATTCGGCCGACAGATTACCTACATCACCAGTTCTATCGTTCCCGTCGAAAGGCCCCCTATCGACTCCCAGCTCAGGTTCAAAGGAGGAGATTATATCTAGACCGGTGTTGACTCATGTCCTAAGCGATGGAGTCAGAGAGTATTACCTTCAGTTTTGTCAGATCCTCGGTAAAATCACCATCGTTTGCGACAACACCTTCGGGGGGCAAGCAGCGTTGGACGAGAAATTTAACAGTCCCGGGCCAAAAACCCCTATTTCGGAATCTTTTACGTTCTCTCGACGAGACGAGCCACCCAATGCGTCAGACCAGAAACAAGCATTCTATGAGCTGCTGCATGTCGCTGTTCAAGCACTTCCAAGGTGTCTATCTGTTGACATTCCTTTCAACTCGTTGATTAATTTGCTCTGCACAGGAACCGCTCATGTCCAGTCCAACATTGCCGAGTCATCGGCGAACTCACTAAAGGCCATTGCCAGACAATCTCATGCACAACAAGTGACCATGGGGTTTGCCCGTTTCATCTTCAATTTTGATGACCGTTATGCTACAATGTCTGATGGTGGCATGCTCGGGCCTGGACACATTGAAAGCACTTTACGACTCTACGTTGAACTGCTCCAGATCTGGATAGAAGAAATCCGACACAAGTCACGAGAAGCAGCCTCAGACCAACCAGATTCAAATGCGTCGGAGAAAAGGGCCATGAAGCTTGACTTGTCGAGCATATGGGCAGAGGTTGATCAGGCCGAAGCACATGGCTTGTTCTTCCTGTGTTCACAGTCTCGCCGGGTTCGGCACTTCGCAGTCACTGTGCTGCGCTTAATTACCGAGTTCGATAAGGCATTGGGCAAAGATGCCTCTGAAGAGAAGGAGACGCTACGATTAATCAATATCTTGGAAAACGATTCCAACCAAGTTATGAATTTTAATGATGAGCACCTTTCTGTTGCCGAGCGTAGCAGACTGCAGAGAGGACTGCAAAACGCCAACAGCAAAGGCGCGGTGGTGGAGTTATGTACGAGCGACGTTTCCTACGATGCAACTCTTTGGTTCAAAATCTTCCCCAATCTTATCCGAATTTCGTTCGACAAATGCCCCTTCGCAGTAACCATCTGTCGAGACCTGATCTGTAATCGAATACTGCAGATGTACAAGCCGATTGTTTACTTGTCAGAGCCAACTAGGGGATTGTACTACGGCCCCGACGCGGTGGGCCGAATGGGCAACCGATCTCCTGCAGCACAGCCCGAGGTTATGATTGAGCAATGGAAGCTGTATTTGATATTTGCCTGCACAACGTTGGCGGACCCAGGAAGCCTGCCCACGGGCCAGACACCCCCCGACGGCCAGCATGCACGCAAAACGTCGAAACCCTCATCCGCCGATAGGATTGTCACTGCTCGAACTTTGTTCAAGTATTTAATTCCGCTCTTGTCCGTTTCGTCAGCCTCTGTCCGTGATGCAGTCGTGGTTGCCATGGGCTCAATCAATATTCACATCTACCGGACGCTATTGGAAGAGCTGCAAGGCCAAGTCTCTCGCTGCAATGATGAGGCTAGAGCAAGGATTCATCAACGAACAAATAGCAGTCCTCGCCGCAACCGAAAAATGGACTTGTTGCGGACCGAAATCACTCACGTTTTCAAATTGACGTCGCACTTCTTGAAGGACCCTCAGGTCTACCAATCCGAATTCTTCCTGAACAATTTGACTTTGTATGCAAAAGACCTGAAATTGTTTCTCATGGATGGTGATCTTCAATCGGATGATGAGTTCCACAAACTGAGACGTCATTACTGCGGTCTCATGGAAGCTCTGTTCGAGGGCATTAACAAAACCAATGACCCCTCCCGCTGGATGACTTTCGAATCCAGGAAGTCAGCATTCTCGCTGATGGAATATTGGTGCGGCTTCTCTCCCAATCAAGGTCAGACACAAGTCGATACAAGGGGACAGCCCCTGATCAACCAACAGTCGCTAGGTGAACGAGGGGCCGTTTCAGCTGCCATGGAGATCGAAAAGAGAAATCTTCGTACCGCTGCTCTGAGCGCCATGGCAGCGCTTTGTGGTGGCCCGATAAGCATCACGACCGAGAGTGGCGTTACATTGCAGTTCGACATGCGTCGCATGCTGGCTTGGATAGAGGCGATTTTCAATTCTGGGAGCGACAGAATGAACGTCACAGGTCAGCGCGCCTTGAGAAATCTCGTCATTCATAACCAAGAATACCCTTACCTTCTGGAACATTGCATTACCCGCTGTTACGTGACCGACGTGCCAAAGGTACTGGAGAGCTATTTTTCAGTCACCATTGAAGTGCTGCAGCAGCAAAACAACTACCCTTGCGCTTTCTATAAGCTTCTTGGTCTTTGCCTGTTTACTCTCGGAAATGACCGGAGCGAGATACGGTCCAAGTCGTCAACAGTCCTCCGATCACTCGAGGCACGTCAGCAACGGAACTCCAAGATCCAAGACTTTGACATCAGCATTTCCGATAAGACACAGGCTGTCTACAAATTGGCACAGTTCGAAATATCTAAACGGCTCTCTAAACAATATACAGAACTCGCGTTCCACGTGTTTTCAGAGTTTACCTATTATTTCAAAGATCTTCAACCTGTTGCACAAAGAAATGTCATTGCGGTGATCTTGCCATGGATACAGACAATGGAACTGAAACTTGATCCCAATGGCGGTCCTACTGCTCAATCCTATGTCCTTCTAGCAAACCTCCTAGAGCTCACTATCAAGTCAGGCGGAGCCTTGCACAATGAAGTTCAAGCCCTGTGGCAGGCCCTTGCCACTGGGCCACACCCAGGAAATGTGCGTCTAATCTTGGACTTTATCATGCATCTCTGCCTAGAACGACGAGAACAGAATTTTGTGGAATATGTGAAACAGATTGTGGTGTTCTTATCGACAACAAATAGCACACCGGGAATCAAAGTGGTCGAATTCTTGTTGATGCAGATCAATCCCAAGGCCATGGTACCAAACGAGAAGCGGGAATCAATACCGCCACCTCCTGATATCAACGGCTTCCCCTACTGCGCGGATCTCAATGAAGCATTGCCAGTCGGGACAAAACAAGCCGGGTTCTCTCTCGGCCAACTGTCGCTTATCCTACTGGTCGACTTGATGGTATCTCCGGTTCATCTCACGGCTGAGAATGTTCCCCTTCTTCTCCAAGTAGTTACTGTACTGTGGGATCACTATACCCCTCTTGTGCAAGAGCAGGCCAGAGAGATGTTGGTTCATCTGATTCATGAACTTGTCATTTCGCGTTTGGACGATGTCTCGGTTGATGTCGCGAAGGAGTTCATCGAGGACCTGGTTGACGCAATTCGTCGACATGACCGTACTGTTGTTTGGGGATATGAGGATAGCAACGGGAAGGTGGATGATCAGGGCAATAAGGTCCCTCCGAGTATGGAATACCTCACCTCGCAAGTAGTCGAAACGTTTCAGGTCACCTTCCCGGCAATCAAGGAGCAATGGGGCCGGCTGTCGCTCACATGGGCCACGTCTTGTCCTGTGAGACACTTGGCCTGTCGGTCTTTCCAGATCTTTCGATGCGTTTTGACATCTATCGACCAGTATATGCTTGGTGATATGCTTGCTCGGCTGTCGAATACTATTGCGGATGAAGACCCCGAGATTCAGTCATTCTCCATGGAGATATTGACCACGCTGAAAACACTACTGGTGAAGCTGGATTCCGAAAAGCTTTTGACATTCCCGCAGCTGTTCTGGACGACGTGCGCTTGCTTAGAATCTATCAATGAACGGGAATTCCTCGAAGCCGTTGAAATGTTAAACGAGCTTGTTAGCAAGCTTGACTTTAGGTTGCCAAATGTGCGAAGGATCATTGCGGACGGCCAACCAGAACGTTGGGACGGTCAGTTTGACGGCATCCAGCCCTTGCTGTACAATGGTCTCCGCTCTTCTTTGTGCTGGCAACCGACTCTGGATACGATTGATAAACTTGTCAAACTTCCTGCGGACCCTCTGATTGGAGATGATAGCCGACTGTTCTTCGCCTTGCTGGCGAACTTCCCTCGCTTCTTGAACGAGCTGGAAAACGCATCGCCAACAGAAAAGACTATGAAGACAGCGAAGCTACTTCGAGTTGAGGCTGATAGGCTGGGTCTTGAATCCATTGCACAAGCCCTCGACGACTATACTTCTGGGAGACAATTGGACAGTGGGGAGTACCTGACTCAACTTTTTATAGCCTTGAGAGAGCATTTCTTACCACAGCAAGATTTCAAGATGATCACATTCTTGATCGGACTACTGACAAACTCGCTATCCTGGGTCAAAGTGCAAACTATGCGGATACTGTGTGTTGCCATCCCAGAAATTGACATGCGCAATCCAGAATTTGCGGGCCATGGCTCCGATCTCATCTCTCCCCTGTTGCGACTTCTTCAAACGGAATATTGCGTGGGTGCATTAAAGGTGTTGGACAGTATCATGGCCATGTCGGGCAGTCACATGGATAAGCACTATCTAAGAATGATTATGACTCGGTCTACCTCAAAAGCTGTTCGCAAAGAATACGAGCGCACCCCAAGTCTGTTTGGTATCCCCGAATGTTCCGGCTGGGCAATCCCGGTGCCCGCGAGTAAGACAGACGCGACCCGGGCGAATATCCATGCTGCCTTTTACATGTGTCAAAGCACAGAGGGCTCGTCGACTGAGGCCACCCCAACTGCGGAAGTCGAGTTTCACGAGGACGACTTTCCATACGGCTATTTCGACTCTATGGAGAGAACAGAGACGATGCTCTCGGACGACGGCCGCGCTGAGGTTCCTGTGGGAGATTTGGTCACCAAGTTGGATAGCCTGGATGACTTCTTCGACGAGCCTTCAAGCCCCACCACAGACGAGGATGGAAGGTCATCTCGCACCGTCACCGAGTTTTCGCCGGAATCTTTTGAATCTGGTACTGAGCTTTACGATGAGCAAATCTTGCCCATTCTTCACGAGGCATCAAACACGACGGCTTTTCAAAACGGATTCATCGATCGTCCCTTGGGTATTTCCAGAGATTTAGCAACGAACACGATGAACCCCGGCGCATTTACCGCGGGAATGTCACCAAGACCAGCACTTCATTCTAGGTCCATAACGTCGCCGTCTGCTCCAGCGTCATACCAATCACACATGACTGGCGAAGTTGGATCTGATGACGAGTACTTCTCTGCGGGGTTTTCAGACGCCGATGACGAGAGACCGGATGCAAGAAGCCGTATCAAATCTCCTAAACCCGGCCCTCGGCCTACGATGAGACGAGTCGACAACAGATCTCGCGACGAAACCCTACGCGAACCCACGCTTCCACAGGTCACGCCAAGGATGCCAAACAAGGCATTTCAAGCAAATATAGCAAGCCCGGGAGATAATCTTTGAGGTTGGCAACAGAGAAGATTTAAAATGTATATTGAATGTTATGATATAAATCTACGCAGGGAGTATTGAAGAGAAAATGATTGCAGTTACAAGTTGGGACATTTGGTGGGACTTGCTACGATTGTAATACTTACGACAAACAAAAGCTGCAGTTGGATAGACACTCCACAATAAAAGATGGACAAGGGCGTTGGATCAGTGCCTCTGCCCGCATGTAGTACATAGCCACGGCGTCTTGTTTTTTGTCTCACATGAAATTAGCATAAATAAAGACATGGAAGTCTATATGGAGACCAACCCTTGTGATGTCAGACCCCGGATTCCCAAAAAAAGCAACGTACATCATGATAATCGTGGTATAATAAGCAACCGCCCTTGCCCTGTCTTTTGCTTCGAGACAAATAAATACCGTGGTGGCCTTTAGTATCGGTGGCGTGTGGAATAGTCTGTCGTGGTGTGTTAGTCTCTGCGCGCACTGGCCAAAACAATCCATGCCAAAAAAGGGGGGGAGTCAACTGACCCTTTGGACTATTCACTTGGCCTTTCCCCTTGGTAGCCCCCCGGTAAACCGCTTCCAGAATATTGACGACATCCTGTCTATTGCGCTCGACAAAATTCATTTTATTGTTGTTACCTGTGCCGAAATCGCACATGATGTGTTTATTTCTGAAGAAAAACATGACTGCAAACGGCTCTTCGTTGGTATTTAATTCTATTTATACTGTCAGTCTTCGGGTAAATTTTGAAATTTTATTAAAGAAAAGGACACGGGACAGGCTGGTAAAGAGGGTTTTGGCGCCAGCAGTATCGAAACATGGGCGTGGGAAAACGTACCATACATGTGATTGAAGTCGGGGACTTTTGAAATATCGCACACGTAAATGACGGCCCATTTCTGAACCAGGGGCGCGACTTTGGAGAGGACTTCGTCCATGATGTCGAGGTCGGGGTTGTTGGTTGGGTCGCCGAAGCGGATGACGACGAGGCGGTTGTCTTCGCTGAGAATGGCTTGGTCGACGTGCCAGCCCGTCACGAGGTGGGGGAGAAGAATGGTTCCCATGATGGCGGTTGCTTGTGGCCCGAGGGAGCGGGTTGTCGTGGGAAAGACCTGTCTCGTGGAGTGTCGTGGGTGTGAATTTTTTGGAGCAAGGTCAAGTTTGCTTGAAGAGACAGAGGTCGGGCGGCGTGCGGGTTGAAGCATGGCATGGCGGCGGGGCAATCGCGGGGCGGGCAGGCAGGCAGGGTGTGGGTGGGCGGGTGGATCCTCGATATATGCATGGCCTTGGCTACTTGCATGCTCTTTCCGTCTTCAGCTGCAGCTCTTCATGTTACATTCATGATGATGAAGATGGCATCATGTTGAAATGTTCGCCCGTCGTACGCGCATTCGTGCGCCCACGACGGCAAATCACTCACTTTTCGCGTCTTCAACGCGCTTCATATCAATTTTCACGATGCTACACCAAGAGCGCAGCTGATGATGGCTCACCAGGCTTCAAACTGCATTACCCCAATCCCCCAACTACAAATCACTCGGATCTCGATTCCTTCATAGCCTACGCCCGTCGAAAAGGCCTGGACGCAAATTCCACCGTCTATGTCGGCACCCACTACGAGTACAAAGTATCCAGCGCCCTCGCCAAATACGGCTTCTTCTTGAAGCGGATAGGCGGCTCGTCAGACTACGGCACGGATTTAGTAGGGACGTGGACGCTTCCATGGTCGTCTCCTTCGGCACCATTCAGAGTCCTCGTGCAGTGCAAAGCTGGCACTCAGCGCGTCGGGCCACAACATATTCGTGAACTAGAAGGCGCCTTTGTCGGCGCGCCTGTTGGATGGAGAGGCACGGGAGTGTTGGGCCTGCTCGCAAGTGAGCGGGCTGCGACCAAAGGGGTCCGCGATTCGTTGGGGAGAAGCAAGTGGCCAATGGTGTACATGTGCTGCTCGAAAGAGGGCATCGTGTCGCAGATGATATGGAATCAGTGCGCAGAGGAGCTGGGTCTCGATGGATATGGGGTCTCTGTGAGGCGTGGTGACGACAAGGATGAGTTGGTGTTGATGCGTAATGGCGCTGTGATACCTTTGTTACAGGAGAAGTGATTCGGGGTACTTTTTGACATGTAACGTATTGTAGAATACCCACAGTAAATCTCGTGTATTTGTTCCGGCCACTTCCAGCTTCAAGAGCTGTCCCAAACGAATAGCTGTCCGGGCCTGGCTCGATTTGATGCCAATCACGCGGGAACCCGAGATGTGACGGATAACTAGCGGCTTGCGCCGGGCCATCTAAAATGGTGTGTCTCACTAACTAGCTACCCGCGTAGGTAGTTTCGTCGGTCGGTCATGATCCATCATCCTTCACCAACATTAAGTTGGTTTAGTCATGTACCGCGCGCGGTATCAGCGCCACCCTTGAATCACAGCGCAGGATTCGTTGTGTCACGATTTCCATGGCCTTTTAAAGGGATAGGGTATTCTGATCTTGTGTTGGGTTTCCGAGTCCGCCCAGGAATGAGATGGGCCCTGGAGTCAGGTAACATTGACTTGGAATTAAGCACATGAGCAGGTTTCGGAGAGTTTATTACCAAGCTACACCAAATCTCAGTTACTGAGTATGAGAATGAGAAGAGAATTGAGATTCGGCGTCAGCTCTACAAGTTTAGACAAGTAGAACGAACGAGAAGATAAGTATATAGAAGCGTATAGTCATCCAGCAAAGCAGTGGCAGAGGCATCTCAGCAGCAAATCTTACAATAATAATAAAAAAAGCAATGTAAGTAAGAAAAGAAACTCTGTTCGCAACAGCTTGGGATTTCCTATTACCGTCTGGATCAAGAGTATGCTGTCCTTTTAGTCACCAGCAACAAGCGCACACGTACACGGCGGCAGGTCAAGGACCGAACCAATTCAAGGTCATCATTTGTCTGGACAGGTACGAGCTGATTGTGCCGGGCAGTTTCTAGGCTGATATCATGTACACGGGTATATCTAACATGAGGCAATCGTTACAGGGGCCATACTTTTGCCAGCACGTCTGGTTCCGCAAGTTTCACCCAGAGGACCTCCCCAGTGCCAAGAAGCGACATGACGAGCAGGCCCTGCACGTCTCGCAAGTTTTGGACAGTATCCTCGAAGGGAAAGAGTACCTTTTTGGCAATAGATTGTGCATCATGGGCGTCGCAATGCCGTGGAGAGAGTCTTGGGTTTGGAGTCCTGCTGGCAATCTCCCCGTAGCACGTATGCCGATCTGGCTTTTATCCCATGGGATAGTGTGGTGGAGGGCTCTTCCAAGGGCTTGTTGGCCGAGTCGGAAGCCGAGAAGTACCCCAACTTTTCCGGCCGGCACAACCGCTTGGTCGCTCGGTCTGCCGCCAGGAAGGTATATGGTTTGTAGGAGCAGGGCAGTCAGTCCGCCGATAAACGATGAATAGTTAAAGGGACCGGATGGAAACAGATGGAGGCTTGCATGGCATGTTGATCATATCGGATTAGATAGGACCTACAGACTGGCCCCTTTTCTTTTCAAGGGGGAGATGAAAATACTATGTAGTACAACAGGTTCGTGACGTTTCGATCGTTGCATGCCTCGTTCAGTCATCCCAGACGGCAGCTTTAGCCTTGTCTGCCTCCATCCTCTTTCGATGTTCCTCCTGGCGTTCCTGTTCCTTTTTCTTCCTCTCTTGCTCTCTGATGGACTTCTGATAGGCCTTCTGCTCCTCTGTCTGTTTGAGGGCTTTCATGCCCAATCCAGCAGCGATCATACGCCGGGCCACGGCATCGGTTTTCTCCGGCCTTTTTGTCGAATCCGCTCCAGAGGGAGAGTTGCTTGCATGAGCCCCAGCATCGTCCCATCCCGGGATAGATGCATAATTGGCTGCGAATGGGGTTGGTGGTGGTGCTGATGGGACCGTTGGGCTCGCTACCGAGGGCCTGAGCTCGTTCTCAGATCCGGACGACTCGTCATCGTTCTCCCATGAGTCTGCGACTGCAGCTTTCTTCTTGGGCTTTGAAGCCTTCTTGTTGCTTTTGGATGTGTCTAGGGTTAGGTTTGACAGAGACTCGGTCACCTTGTCCTTCTTGCGGGATGTGGAGGACATGGTGGCGGAGGCGGACCGACTATGAAGATGGGAGGGCTGCGGAATGGCGTGAATATGGGCATCTACTCGCACAATGTATCATCCAACAGGGCTTTCGACAGCTTGTTTGAAACGTGAAACTACTTAACGAACGAGACGTCGAAGAAGGGATGTCTGCCTGGAAAAGAAGCCTGCTCGACTAACTTCCTTCACCCCACTTGGAGGCCGCCTTGGCCAGCGGCTGTGTAAGTCGGGTGGTCGAGCATTTGCAGCTCAAAAGTTGCGACTGTTTTGAGCTCGTAAACGGTTAGACGCCTTGGTAATTTGGTAGAAACAGAAGTGTACTCTTGCTTTGATGCCCCAAAACCGAGGCCGCATGGGACATTTCCATGATCGCGTCGCTGCGAATGCTGCACGGCACTGCACTGCACTGCAGGGTAGCTAGTACAAGGGGCCCTTGCGTGTATGTGTATGCACTTGGCCGAGTTATCGTCCAAAACGACTTGACATCTCGCGCGCGACTCACAGACAATTGCCGAGGCTTTGCCGATGGAAGCTCCCAGCACCATGAATTTTTGGCCCATTGTCGTGCCCGCCGGTCTCGCCCACCGTCGTCATTATCAACGCAATTTCGCATTTGTCCGTGTCGTCCGCAGCGGCAATGTGCAAGGCAACTTCCAGGACAGCAAGAATAAGTCGGTCGTGCTAGAGTCTATCCTCGGCCTCTCAATCATCAATTCGCCCTTTAGCGCCTTATTTCTGGCCGAAACCTTTTCATCACCTCGGCGTTGCCACTGGACCCAGCTCGTACATCCGAGCTTGGTGATAGCTGAAAGGGAGCTCCTAGTCGTTCAACCATGATTCCCCGGTCTCGCCTCTGTGGGCGACTCATTCTCGAGCGATCCGCGGCGCACGCTTCTCGAACATCTACTTCATCAATATCGCCAAGATGGGCTTTGTCACCTGCTTGCCATAGTCGCCATATCTGCCGATCCACTCTGCCCGGCATTCGACCCGGCTTGGTCGGAGCCGCCTTTTCTACGACGGCGAGGCTAAGAAAAAAGGACGATAAGGGAAAGAAGGACGATTTCTTTGACTCTTCGGCCGAGACCCTTACCGAACCGCTGTCGGAAGAGGAGGTCAAGGCAAACTTGGGAAACAAGAAGAAGGATGCAGAGAGAGCTGCAGCAGACGCCAAGTCGGACTCTTCGACAGCAAAAGCTGATGCCGGTAGTAAATCACAAGATGGAAAGTCCAGTGGTGCGGCAGGAAGCTCGGCAGAGGGCGGTTCAGGCTCAGGGGGCGATAGCTCTGGTGGTGATGGTGGCAAGAAGGGAAGAAAATCTTCGGAAAAGGCTCTACAGAAACCGGTTGTGCCAGAAGTGTATCCGCAAGTCCTCGCTATCCCTATCGCGCGGCGACCGCTGTTTCCAGGATTCTACAAGGCCATTACCATCAAGGACCCCAACGTCGCCTCGGCTATCACCGAGTCTATCAAGCGCGGGCAGCCATACGTTGGCGCTTTCTTGTTCAAGAACGAAAACGAGGACGAGGACATTATTCGCAACGTTGAAGATGTACACGACGTGGGCGTTTTCGCTCAGATCACAAGCGCATTTCCCATCCACGGACAAGAGGGCGCTTTGACGGCCATTCTCTATCCCCATCGCCGGATCAAGCTTTCCAGTCTGGTTCCGCCCAGTGCGGCTGAGCAAATCGACGGCAAACAGGAGCCCGACACTCCAGAAGTCATCCCGCAGCAAAATTCCGGAGAGGAAGATGCACAGCAGGAGAAAAAAGGCGACGTTGTAGCCAGCTTTGAGGAAGGGGCTGTTGAGAAGAAACCAGACCAGGTCGCCGAAAAATACGAGCCAACTTCATGGTTGAAACGCTGGCCCGTGAGTCTTGTTAATGTCGATAACCTTGCTGACGAACCTTACGACCCCAAAAGTCCCGTTATTCGCGCTGTAACCAACGAAATTGTCAATGTCTTCAAGGAGGTTGCTACCATGAATAACCTCTTCCGTGATCAAATTTCGACCTTTTCAATGAGCCAATCTACTGGAAATGTCACCTCAGAGCCCGGGAAACTGGCCGACTTTGCTGCTGCTGTATCATCTGGGGAGCAGAATGAACTGCAGGATGTTCTCTCCTGCATGAACGTTGAGGAGCGAATGCAGAAAGCCCTAATTGTTCTCAAGAAGGAACTTATGAATGCCCAACTACAGTCCAAAATCACCAAGGATGTTGAGAGCAAGATCAGCAAGCGCCAGCGAGAGTATTGGCTTATGGAGCAGATGAAGGGCATTCGCCGCGAATTGGGCCTGGAATCTGACGGCAAAGACAAGTTGGTCGAAAAGTTCAAGGAGAAGGCCTCCAAGTTGGCTATGCCTGACCCTGTTCGGAAGGTCTTTGACGAGGAGATCAATAAACTTGCTCACCTGGAGACCGCCGCATCAGAGTTTAATGTTACGCGAAACTACCTTGATTGGCTTACTCAGATTCCTTGGGGACGCAGAAGTCCTGAGAACTTTGGCATTCCCAATGCCAAGAAGGTCTTGGATGAAGACCACTATGGCTTGCAGGATGTCAAGGATCGAATTCTCGAGTTTATTGCTGTAGGAAAACTGCGCGGCACCGTGGAGGGCAAGATTCTCTGCTTTGTTGGTCCTCCCGGCGTCGGAAAGACGAGCATTGGAAAGTCAATTGCCCGAGCTCTTAACAGGGAATACTACCGATTCAGTGTGGGTGGTCTGACGGACGTAGCTGAAATCAAGGGCCACCGACGTACATATGTTGGCGCTCTGCCCGGCCGCATTATTCAAGCCTTGAAGAAATGCCAGACGGAAAACCCGCTGATTTTGATTGATGAAGTCGACAAGATTGGGCGGGGATATCAAGGCGACCCGTCTTCGGCCCTCCTGGAATTACTCGACCCTGAACAGAACAGCTCCTTTTTGGATCACTACATGGACGTTCCTGTTGATCTGTCCAAGGTCCTCTTTGTTTGCACTGCCAACATGACGGACACGATTCCGCGACCTCTCCTCGACCGCATGGAGTTGATCACGCTCTCAGGTTATGTTGCGGATGAGAAGAAGGCCATTGCTAATACGTACCTGGCACCAGCGGCCAAGGACGCAGCAGGCCTGAAGGATGCCAATGTGAACCTTACCGACGAGGCAGTCGAAGAGCTCATCAAGTCTTACTGCCGTGAATCTGGAGTCCGTAACCTCAAGAAGCAGATCGAGAAGGTTTACAGGAAGTCCGCCTTGAAGATCGTCCAGGAGCTGGGAGAGGATGTTCTGTCTGAGGAGAAAGCCTTGACTGACGAAGGCAAAGCAGCACTGGAAGAGAGCCAAAAGAAGAAGACTGAGGAGGAGGCCGCGGCAAACGATGAGGCAAAGTCAGAAGAAGCGCGTGCGGCTACCGAAGCAACCGAAGCCAAGACGGCTGAAAAGCCGAGGAAAGCACTGCGGGTTCCTGACTCGGTGGACGTTCAAATCGGAAAGGACAACCTCGTGGATTACATTGGCCCTCCCGTCTTTACATCGGACCGCCTGTACGATGTAAGCCCGGCCGGTGTCTCGATGGGCCTGGCCTGGACGCAAATGGGCGGTGCGGCCATGTATATTGAATCCATTCTGCAAGCACCTCTGCGAGCTAGCACGAGACCATATCTGGAAATCACAGGTAACTTGAAGTCTGTTATGAAGGAGTCTACGACCATTGCCTACTCCTTCGCCAAGGCCTTCATGGCCAGGCAGTTCCCAGAGAACAACTTCTTCGACAAGGCCAAGATGCATCTTCACGTTCCGGATGGCGCCGTGCCTAAAGATGGACCATCTGCCGGAATCACCATGGCGACATCCCTTCTCTCCCTGGCTCTCGACACGCCCGTTGACCCGACCGTCGCCATGACTGGCGAACTCACACTCACCGGCAAGGTCCTGCGCATCGGCGGACTGCGCGAGAAGACTGTGGCAGCCCGTCGAGCCGGCTGCAAAACAATCATCTTCCCCAAGGACAACATGTCGGACTGGCTGGAGCTGCCTCAGGTACGTTGTCACTTCTCATGCTCACCAAGATACATGGCTAACAAAAAAACAATGATAGAATATCAAGGAAGGTATTGAAGGACACGCCGTAGGATGGTACACCGAAGTATTCGATCTTGTCTTCCAAGACCTCGACCGCGAACAAGCCAACAGGAGCAAGGTCCAAGATGTCAAGAAAGAAGTCGAAAGATCTGAGGAGGATGAGGAGAAGCAAGCAGAGCGACAAGCCTAGACGACCGACACCTGCATGAAATTGGCATTATGCGCCAGTGTACACTGTCTATATTCCTAAACGTGGACGCTTTTGTACGTGGATCATGGAAGACGGCAGCATACGTTTGGGGCGTTATGATTTAGTTTTTTCTTTTCTTCTTTTTTATATATACACGGGCTTTTGATGGGAAGCCGGGTGCATGCGATACTCCTACTCTGTGTACATTCGTCCTCGGACATTTTTTGTATTTCTAGAAAACTTAGACTGAGGGAGTGTGGCTGGTGGATCTGGCCATACTGGTGGATGAATACTATACCATGCCAAAAAGAGGCTACTCTGTTCCACGCACGTAGTCCTACTAGTATTGTAGCGGACTCGATGGAGGAGCATTTTTAGATGGAGCGTCTTCTTCTGGTCGAGTCTAAGTCGAGTCTAAATGTCCACCCAATGGCCCCGCAGATCGACTGTGGAGTCGGGGAACAGGACGCGGGACGAGCCTTGTTTTCGCTATCCCTAGTTCGGCTACTCGGTATGTGTGCCAGAGCGTCCGGAGTTTTCTTTCATCTCATGATGTGTTTTGTATGTGTGTGAGGGAGGGGCTCTGGAATAGGCCAGGCACGTTGAACGTGGGCTTGAGCCTGGAAGACGCTGGTCTCCCCGAGTCAGGATTTTGTCCCGCTATAAAGTCGAGGTTGGGTTCATGTCGTGATACCTAACCGTCCGCATGGAATCGCGCCAAAGCACTGGGGCAGAGCGACATCCTGGTGATAGGTATTATGCACCACCATCCTTGCGCAACATACATAGACACGCAGTGAGCTGTGCAGGTTTCATACCACACCACCGAAAAAATCTTTCTCTTTACTCTCTATCTTTGGTCTGTTAGGATCGTCTTCTGCGCCCCTTGGCTAGGGCTGCATCCGTGCCTAATCACGAGAGGGCGAAGCATTGTATTGTCTAGTGAGGCTCGCGCCGCCCCCGGCTGGGCACCAAAGAGCACGAAACATGGGATGGACATGGAATGATGCCGATGGTGAGTGTTAATGTGGATGTGGCTGCGAGAATGAGCATGTGTGACGTGGTAAGTCCCATTGGCTTGGAGGCAGGGCTGTTGTTGTAGGCTTGGTGTTTTGGCCAAGTACCTAAACCTGCTTATTTCCACCGAGTACTTGCTTCCACCTCAGCATGGTGTACGGAGTAGTATTTTCTCCTCACAGTGGATAAATAGCCGGGATTCCTGTACCCCAGACTGCTTGTGGTTAGTAGTTTGACGCATCGTGTGCTTGAATGCAGGGCGCTTTGAGGAATTTTCATACATAGATGCCCAATTCAACGCATGTCTGGCTGATTCTTGGCGGATTGGGAAAAGCTGGGCCTGGGCCTTGCGTGTGCTGGAACGCGATGGTACCGCGCAAGGCGCAAGGTGGCTTTGTGTGCATCTCGACCCGGGGAAACCGAGTGAACAAACCTCCCGGTTGTGCATCAGCTTATCCAAAGGAAGGGGAGGGAGGTGGTGAGCGCCGCCCGTTGAAGTTGCAATCTGTTGCCTGGTGTGGCAGCACATCATCCATGATATGTGATGGCAATGGGCCGGCGAAGCAGTTTGCACTCCATTGACGCACTGAGAAGTGGCAGCATCCCTCCTGATCCTCCCCTGCACACTTGACCACCTCTTCGCCCTCGGTCCTTCGTCCTTTGTATTCTTTGATACGCATTGCCATTCACGGTTCTTCCGACCACCCCGGGTCCTAGCTTACCGAGTTGGCCCAAGCTCTTGTGTGGTTTTGACAAGACAAAGTTTTTTGCCATGAGTAGTCTGGTCCCTTGACATCCGGCTAAGAAGTATCAGCATGTGAGGTGGTCCGATCAGCTGGGACCAACAAAAATAACTGGATACGATCAGGAACGAGATGCCATGGTTGCAGGCTGCGTTGCGCCATTGACAGAAAATAGCGCTGCTTTTCCCCCGGTTACTGGTGCCTTGCGTCATGGAGAAAGACTTCGGCCCAAAACGTTAAAACAAATACAAAAATTGGAACCGCCAAGACACATACTTGTGTTGAGATGATGAATCGAAAAAGAACCGGGAGGAGGAGATGGCTGTGGCATTGAAGTGCCAGCTGCTTAACATGTGTTTTGTTGCTTGTTCGGCATCTGTCTCTGAGATGTTGCCGGGGGGTCGTTGATGGATTCAACGCCATTGTTGGCGACGCTAACAGGATTTTGTGACGTGTCCCAGTGTCTAACCACGCTTTCACCCTACTCCGTACATTGAGTTCACCAGCGGGTAGCAAGATGGAGGTAAGGAGAGCAACCGAGTACTATTACTGCGACTTGAAGCGGCCATGGGTGGATGGTGTACGCGTGGGCTCGGGACGCCTCGCAGAGAGTCCGAGAATGAGACAAAAGGAGCGCCAAGTCGGCCAGACACGCCGCACCCATTTTGCGGCTGTCGTTTTCTGTTTGCTATTTTCTATTTGCTATTTGCCATGCTGCCATGCCGCCGTCATCGCCAGGCGCTGTTCCTCGGGTCAGGGCTGCATGCAAAAACATGGTGACAAAGAACTCCTCCAAAGGTGTGGGTTGTGATGCGGATCCCGTTCGCCTGGGGCAAGTCGTTGACTGTCGAGGTCCAATAATGCACCAGCGCGGGCCCTCTCTCTTGCGGCCCGCTGGGCTAGCCTGAGCGCCATTGAGCTTTCAGGACGGAGTACAGAGTATCAGGAGCCGCCACAATCGATGTCAAGGCAGGCCGATCAACGAATCGACTTGTTCATGGGCCTGCCAAAGGACGCCATTCCCGGGGTTGCGTCTGACCGCCAGAGTGCACTTTGACGTTTGCCAGGTTGACAGTTGACAGGAAAACATATGGACAATCAACATGGACAAGGGGAAGTTGTAAGTTTAAATAGGGAGCTCGACAAGTTGAAATAAATTGTCGGAAAACGATGAGGAAGGGGAAAAAGCGGAAGGAACATTTGAAGGGCATGGGCATGGGCATGGACATGGCTATGGCTGGAAGGCGCAGCCAGCTGCATGCAGTCCCTACTGCCTGTTGTCTAATAGTTACCGTGAACACCACACTTGCAGCCTGCTTGACATGGAGCCTGCAGCAACTTGTCGCACAGAGTCAACGTTGACTGACTGATTGACTGATCAATGAATGAATGAATGCACCCCCGGTCACCCGCCATCAATGATACTTTTGCACCCAGCTCCTCCGTACTCCGTGCTTAGGGCACAAGGGCATCGGGGCACACCAGACCAGTTGACATCTTGACCAGCCCCCCCGCCTGTTCCACGTACGCAACAGGAAACCGCCATCTAGATGTTTTCTTATGTACTTATGGAGATACCCAGGCAGGTACGGTTGATGGCAAAGTTGATTGGGCTGAGGGGGGAATAATCAACAGCAAACATTGAAGCGGGCTCGCGCCAGCTCAGTTGCACTTGCACTTGCAACCCGGCGCCCGCTGACAACTCCATGTCTACTAGCTTGGTTGTACTCCGTACCAGACGTTATCCAACACCAGCACCTGAGCCGCTTGACCTCTTCCGAGCCGCACCAGTTGACCTCAGGTCCTCACGTCGTGGGTCATTGACCAGTGACCATTGACCATTGACCACTCTTGTCATTCTGCATCTTAACCTCTCACGATACTCAAATCCTCGTCATTTTTCGGGCTCCCACTAATAACTCTGACTTTTTGATCCATCGCTGTCCAACAGGGAAAGCCCAACATCGTCACTACCCCTCCCTCTCCTTCGCCCTTCTGGCAAATCCATCCTCCGTTCTTCGGCGCCATTGTGCGAATCACCATTAATACCCCGTACATCACTGGCGACAAATGACACGGCTTGGCTCACTTCGCGCAGTCTGCCCGCTTTAAACTAGCGCCATTGCCTATTGCCTATTGCGCTTTGGAGAAGGCTGGAGGCAAATCAAGCTGGCAAAGTGTCGTCGTCTTACGGAGTCGAACTGCCAGTCGTGTCGAACATTGATCCCCACAACCCCTTGGCTTCACCGTACTGTCAGTGAGCAGACAGCAAACATGGTGGATTGACGAAAAGGACGACGAGTCGACGAGTTGACGACCCGACCACCCCCCAGCCATTTTCGCTGCCCCATATGGGCTGTGTGGCATTCGGCCACCATTTGCCTGCTCCCCCTTTCCGCCTTGTTTCCAGCTTTTTTGTTTCTGTTTTCATGCCGCCCTACCAATTCTATTCGCTCCTGCGATAACCCTCTTCATTGACAGCATCTCTCGTCTCGCCTACCTCCTCATTGTTCATTCGATATGCTATGCGTACGGCTGCCTGCATGTATGCTTATACCAGATTCTTTACACCTCTCAACGGCCAGGCTCGTCAGGACCCACTGCCCAGCCACGCTTTCGACTTATAACCCAAGCTGGGCTGATTAGGCAAGGCTGGCATCATTCGATTGGGCAAACAAGCCTCGCGTTGCGGCCATCGTCTTGAATCTCGCCTGGGAATTCGGTAATATTTGCTAGCTTTCTAGGATACCTCGTGTTGGCTGTGAGGACTCAACTATTCGTCGCCTAATATGGCTGGTCTAGGCGGCTCTAAGGCTGAGCCGCCGCCTACATCAACTGGGGGATGGGATTTCCTTCTCAAACCCTTTGGCCGACCAACAGACGAGAGGAGTTTACCAACATCGGAGCCCGATCAAATCCTCAACTCGAAACTGGAAGAGGAGCCTTCAAAGACTGTAAAATCTGTTGGTGACGAGGACTCCAGGAGGGCTGTCATTGGACTACCCCGAGCTCAAACCCTCAAGAGGCGGTTGTCGGAACAGAGGGTTAACTTAGAACCTGTGCTTCCCACACCAGATGAACGAAGAGCTGCGTCAGAGGACAGGCGAAGCGCACAATCATACATGGGACAAGCCATTTTGCCACATTGTAGCCCTCGTTCAACTGTCCCTGGAACTTTTAGCCCCTCTACCTCATCACTCAACGGCTATGGTTCAGATTTATCTTCTCAATTGCCAAGCGACCCCGGCCATTACGAGCTATCTAACCACATCATGGATCAAGAACAACTTAATTTGGAAAGTCGCTGTTACGACGGAGTGCCGAAAGATGCAGCGTCAGTAGCTGACTCGATAGACGAAGCCACGCTTGCAGAAGAGTTGACACAAAAATGGATTCTGAACCTGAGTATGCACTTTCGTGATGGATCAAAACGCGAAAAATTCTTTGTCACGTACCGAGAGAAAGAATACCTTTGGAGAAGAGTCACAATCTCTCTCGATTATCGCAGCGTTCCACCCAACTCTCTTGAATGGAAGCTGTCTCATACTAGCGAACAAAGAGAAAAGAACGCCAAGATATATGAAGCCATCCGTGGGAGCATTCCAGTCATCCGATTTTTCGATACCGTAACGAATTTGAAACTTCAAACAACAGACGACCGGCTACATATCCATGTTGTCGAGGACTTGAATGTGAGTGGAAGAGGCTCTGCGATCAATTTTTTTCTGCCTGCCATGAATAGCAAAATGAGCGACATCTGACGCAGTTTATTTAGGAGGTCATCCACTTCCCTACTGCTGATCAAGTCAAGCACCTTAAATGTGACTTCTTTCGGGAAAGTGACATCGTTTTTGACTCTCATCTGTCGGGCTTCGTTTACAAAGTTCATGTCGATGGAAAAGCCCTAATTAAGAAGGAAATTCCGGGCCCTGAGACCATGGAGGAGTTCTTGTACGAAGTCAACGCACTCGGTAATCTGCGCGATTCTAAAGACATCGTTCGACTTCACGGACTTGTTATTGACGACTTCAGTGACCAAATCAAGGGCCTCCTCATCACATATGCTGAGAAAGGTTCCCTGCTGGATGTAATATACGATAACTGCAAGGAACGGGAATTGGGCATATCCTGGCCGAGGAGACAACGATGGGCACGACAAATTGTGCGAGGTCTAAATGACATTCATGAGTTGGGGTTTGTACAAGGAGACTTTACGCTGAACAACATCGTAGTCGATGCTGCTGGCGATGCAAAGATAATCGACATAAACAGAAGAGGATGCCCGGCGGGATGGGAACCACCAGAATTGAAAGTGCTCATCGAAGCCCACCACCGCACTTCCCTGTATATTGGTGTCAAGTCTGACCTTTTCCAACTGGGGATGGTGTTATGGGCATTGGCCATGCTCGATGACGAGCCAGAAGCCCATGGGAGGCCATTGATGCTAGGACCAGAGATAAATATTCCAGATTGGTATCGTCAAATGACCGAAATATGCCTTGATCCCGACCCAAGAAAGAGGCTGGCGCCATCAGACCTCTTGAGAATGTTCCCACCCGACATAGAGGGACGCAAGGGATCGACAGTTACTGCCGACGAGAGTCGCTCTTCAGATGGATACAGCGTCGATTACCCGCCTCACACGCAGCAGTACATCAAAACAGTGTCACCGTCAAATGGCTGGCAATGTTCTGGCAAGACTTACGTCAATACAAGCCCAGATATGTACGGACCACAATCTCCCATGCGCGGTCGTTCGCCCCCTAGTTCACCACCTAGCGCTTTCGATGGGTATGATTCGTCAGGGAAAGTCTGCAGCAGTACCTCTTGGGCAGCTAACAAAAGTGTCCGGCCCTCATACAGCGACATAGACGAGGACAGCACTACAGAGGCAGGAAAGGTTGTCGATGTAGGGCTACGACCTGAAACACCCCTCTCGCTGGGGCAGTACGACATCGATTCGGCTGCTTATCTCCCCACCGACATAAGACTGGAAGATATCAGCCCGAAACGGTCAACAATACCAGTTATGGACAGAAAGCCCTCTTTGGGCGATGGTTTGCAGACGATATCGACACCAAAACTGGAGAGGCAAGACACTGCGATTCACGCCCCAACTAGGCACGACACAGCAGAAACGCAACTACCCAAAAGCACACCTAAGATTGAGGACAGTCACTTGGCTGAGTCGCTTAGTGGGCACGTGGATGAGCTGACGGCCGATATGACTACCGCAACCGAGATGGTCGATATGCACACTGTTTCGGACGCACATGAGATTAAAACCATGGAAAGCGATGCAGACGGCGGTGTCTCGCTAGTGCTAGGGCATGTTCCCACTGCTCATAGGCTGCAGTCACACAGCGACCTCCATTCTGAGGCCCAACAGGATGTCCAACAAAATAAGAGGCCTCCTGATGTCAATTCATGCCGTTCAGTTGCCATGCAAATCGACCCCAGCATGAATAAGTCGACGATGAATACAGGGAGGGAAACGTCCACCGACAGTGCCGTGTCAAACAAACTACACACACGTTCGGCATATAATCACCGTGAGGAGGCTCGATTAGGAGATTTTCGAATACGCTCATCGATACCCGACTCTGTGTCCGGATCCCATCTACATCAACGCCCGATATCAATCCCCGTTGTATTAACAGGCGTCGGCGCGGGCTTATCCATCGAGTACGACACGATTGGACTCGGAAATATGGTTACCGTTGACGATGATTTCGACGCGTTGGCACGACCTGCTACCGTGTAAGCATTAGTTGACCCGACAGATAAACACTCATCAGAAGACAGTTTAGCAAGAACAAAGAACAGCATTTTGACAGCCCCAGCATAAGACGTTTGGAATTTTGGATTCTTTCTAAACCCATGTATACTCTAGACAAATGAGCAGGCGACTGGTGCTATTTTACTTTGATATAGCATGATATTGAAGCGTATAGCGGATTGGAACGGATTTATGACATGACGACTAGCATTGATTTGTATCAGAAAGGAGGGTTTTCGCGGCGTATTTTAATGCTTTATTGGATTTTGAACGTTTGAAGCGATGGAGGCTTGATTGGATGTAGGCTTCCTCAAGTCAGCAGTGTGTAGCAATATCGTGGGTAATGGAGTACTTTAGCATTCCCAACAAGTCCCACTTTTATGATGATATATGAGGATTTGTATCTGAAAGCAGGAAGCATTACTCATTCTGTTGGTGCTATTCCTATGGTCTTGAGAAGTGAAACTCGGTACTGCTTTGACTGGTCACCGTGCTCATGACAGTGATGGTGGGTTGCGCATCTGTAGATGATCGATGATGATGATCAACGATGGAGTACTGCTCCAAGTCAAATGCGCCGATAAAGTATAGGAAGTAGCGAAGGAACTGGTGATGATGGAAGCTGCTCCTGATATACGCGAACCTATACGAATTATACTACAGCACGAACCAAATGCTCTGTTCTACCCTAAAACGGATATTATGGCCAGAAAAAAAAACTAACCTGATTCTTGTTTCCACGATAATTGTTCTTTATGCTTCGAATTCAGCGCTTCGTCTACGCTTCTAGTCACTTCTTATCCAAGATGCCCACATTGACGCGCTCGGGCCGGAATCATGTACCCAATAGCACCAGCTGTTTTTCATACGTTGGATGTAAACCAAAAACAAAGTAGTTGCGATCGCAGCGTATGCAGAGTACACAAGTGTACTCCTAGTCTACGGCAGAATGATGGACTCGCTCCACGCAATGACAAATGAGTCGACTTCTTGTTCGATATCTAATGTCCTTCCTGGAAGGCTAGTACTAGTTCTAGCTGAGACGACGTACTCTTGCCCGCGTGATGTTGATTTGGAAATGGTCTCATTGGGTGGTTGTCTGTTGCAGGGTCAACATTGCACATCAAGTGACTGGTTGATTCTGTTGGGGAAGAATGATAAGGTTTCGCGCAGATGATCAGCCTTCCAAGAGTCGTCATCTGTCGCTCGCAACAAAAATTTTAAAATAGACGAATCCGATACTGGTAAGTTGAGGGAAATGGGCAGATGTGCTTGCGCTGAGCACATCAGATGCCTGGTCGAATCGTATGTTGTGGCTGAGGTATGTGGTGACGCAGCCGGGATAGTGTTAAGCCGTCTGGTTGTAGGTGCTGGACAGGTGCCGGGCTGGGCGGTTTATTTTCGACGCGGGCGCCAAGGGGGCGTGCGTCTGGTGGTTGGCTCGAAAAAGACGAGGCCAACGGGAATGGGCGGAGAAGTCAGAAGGCTAGAACAAGTTGACATGTGGGCTTTGAAGATGGTGCAAAGTTGGATTGTTGAGGTGCTGATGGTGGTGGGGACTCCTGGTAACGTTAGGTCTGGCCACTCACATAGCAATGCGTGTCTTATCTTTTTTGAAGAGATAATCCGGAGAAGAGTGACGAATACTACAGGTTTATAGCTTCTATGGGGTTGATTTTTTTCCCCCAGTTAAATAATTGCACCGGCAAAAGGCAACTGCAGGAGCCTGGAAGTTGCTGGTGGTTGAAACCTCGATGCAAGGTGTTGATGATACATGCAGGTACTACATTCAACACTTGTTGACAGGCTGCTGTCGGGCCGAGGGTTGGTTCACAGATGACTTCAGTGCCTTGCCACACTAATTATGAGTGGTTCGATACACGGCCTGCAGGCTTGTCATTGACTGATTGACTGATGGATTCATTGACTGATAGATTGATTGCTCGAGCATCAATTGCTCATTAGCCATCCATCTCCCAGAGTGAACGAGGTACCTTGCGGCCCGCAGCTTCCCGGAGCGCCGGATGAGGTGGAGCCCCTGCTGCCCCTGTTCGCCCAACCCATTTGATGCCAGATTCGCATGCCCACACACCCCCGGCTTGTCGCAGGCGCACCCGGCCGGGCGTCCACCAGTAGGAGCGCCGCCCTCGTCAGCTGTGGATCCAATCTCCTGCCAAACACGGCCAGGGAAAAAAAGTTGTTGGGGAAAAGGGTTGGGTCGAACCATGTGTTGCGCATTTGCGCTCGGCGCCGCATCAACGACACTTGACCGCACACACGGTTCAAGGCCATCAAGAAGCTTGCATGCGTAATGGCAACACGCCAAGACGCCTCGGCAACTTGTGAGCAGCGGTCCAGAGTAGGAAGAAACTTGACGCCACTCGTGGCGAACAAGGTGTGCTTTCGCCATCAAATGGGTGCTAGACGTGTGTATCGCCATGTGAGCACTGCATGGCGGATTGTTGAAACACTATTGACGATACTGCCAAAGTTGTTGGCATTCAAGCTCCGAGGAATGGCGGACGAGCCACCATTGACGGTCCATTGTGCTCTCCTCTGTACCACTTGGTGTTTTGCCTTTGGATACAAGGTTTACCGCGTCGCATGATTGCGCAAAGAGGATGTAGCAAAGAGGGAGGGTAAATGGGCGAATAAGAAGCTTTGTAAAACGCACATTGGTTAACTCGACCGAACCTGGCCGAATTCTTTACTCCGTACGGAGTACCAAGTACTACTCCGTACCAGAGCACCAGTCCACGTTTTGTCGAGGCCAACAACAAGTATACCCCCAAAGGCCTCGCACAGCGCGCCAACAGACCGTGTATTTGTGATTGAATTCTATATAGTGGCCTGCTAATGAAGAGCCTGGCATTTGGCATTCTGAAACCCGAATACGTTGCGACTGGCGCGTCGTGGCCCGGGTTCTCTGCTTATTGTACTCCGTATGTACTTGGGATAATACATGACTGGCAACTTGCAACTTTTTTTTTTGACCCGCCTCCGCCCCAACCATCCCCAGCACTTTCGGTATCCGCCACGGTGCCCTCTTCGCTCGCACGCCCCTCGCTGTTTCTTCACGCCCCTCAAAACCCCCATCATATCTCTTTTCCCCTGCCCTTGAAGCCCACGGGTTTCTTTTTTATTTGGAGTTGCCCTGCCCTTATCCTCCTTCAATCTTTCCTTTCTATATTTCCTTCACCCTCAATCCTCCGCGATTTCAACATCCTCTCTCATCGCCCCCATTGTCTGTGGATCCGTTTCATTGGGGGATTCTGTTGAGCTTATAGAAACGCCCAGTTTGTTTGCGGGAGCGAGCATCTCGTACCAAACTGAGCAGGATATTTTCACAAAAACCGAGGTGAACGACGGCATCATTAGGACAATGTCGTCCTCATCTTCGGCGGTTCAGGCGAAGGCCTTCCCCGATGGCACAACCGATTACGTGCCTCTGCGAGGCAAAAAGGCAGACGCCAGCAAGGTTCACATCTCCGATACACCTATGACCTGGTCAAACTGGCATAAGCACGTCAACTGGCTAAACACCACATTTATTATTTTCGTTCCCTTGGCCGGTTTCATCTCTGCCTACTGGGTTCCCCTTCATCTTTACACCGCCATCTTTTCGGTTATCTACTACTTCAATACCGGTCTTGGTATTACAGCTGGTAAGTTTGGCGCTGCTAACCAAATCTGAAATTGACTTCAAGTTTGTACCAGAAAACTAACCGTCTATAAAGGCTACCACCGTCTCTGGGCTCACACCTCATATAGAGCCGGCACTCCTCTCAAAATCTATCTCGCCGCCGTCGGTGCTGGTGCTGTCGAAGGCTCTATCCGTTGGTGGTCCCGCGACCACCGCGCTCACCATCGTTACACCGACACCGAGAAGGATCCCTACTCCGTTCGCAAAGGTCTTCTCTACTCACACCTGGGATGGATGGTCTTCAAACAGAACCCCAAGCGTGCTGGTCGAACCGATATCACCGATCTCAACGAGGACCCCGTCGTCGTCTGGCAGCACCGGAACTACCTGAAGTGCGTCATCTTCATGGGCCTCGTTTTCCCTACCTGCTTCTGCGGTCTTATGTTCAATGACTGGCTTGGCGGGTTTGTGTACGCTGGCATTCTACGTATTTGCTTCGTCCAGCAGGCTACTTTCTGTGTCAACTCCCTGGCTCACTGGCTCGGCGACCAACCCTTCGATGACCGCAACTCTCCTCGTGACCATGTCATCACAGCGCTTGTCACCCTTGGTGAGGGCTACCACAATTTCCACCACGAGTTCCCATCCGACTACCGAAACGCCATTGAGTGGTGGCAGTATGATCCTACCAAGTGGGCTATCTACGCCTGGAAGATGCTTGGTCTTGCCTATGACCTCAAACAGTTCCGTGCCAACGAAATCGAAAAAGGCCGTGTGCAGCAGCTGCAGAAGAAGCTCGACCAGAAGCGCGCCACCCTCGACTGGGGTACGCCTCTCGAGCAGCTGCCCGTTATTAGCTGGGATGACTTTGTCGCCGAGTCCAAGAACGGCAAGGCTCTTGTTGCTATTGCTGGTGTCATACATGACGTGACCGACTTTATCAAGGATCATCCTGGTGGCAAAGCCCTCATCTCATCCGCTATCGGCAAGGACGCCACTTCTATCTTTAACGGTGGTGTCTACACCCATTCCAACGCTGCCCATAATCTCTTGTCCACCATGCGTGTTGGTGTTCTCCGTGGTGGATGCGAGGTTGAGATCTGGAAACGTGCCCAGTTTGAAAACAAGGATGTCACTTATATGAATGACTCCGCTGGTCAGCGAATTCACCGTGCCGGGACCCAGGTCACTAAGGTTTCTCAGCCCGTCGCCAGCGCCGATGCCGCTTGAAGGGTTGAGCAAAGTGAAGTACAAAAAAAATAATGTTCGTCAACGACTTGAGTCCTTGAATTTCTAGCGTGGTAATGGCGGGGGAAGAGACAAGGGAAACAATTATGCATCATGGTGGAACTATTAGCAAACGGAATCTGCAAATCATGAAACCGGCGTTATGGGCGAATTCGAATTATGTGTCAGTGTCGATTTGTGCCTGCTGAGTTATGATGCTCAATGGTGACCAACAGAGACTGAAAAAAAGAAGGCAATGCTGTCAAGGGGAGACGGTTGTGTATAGATATCCTTCAGCAAAGGTGTATTGTGGTCCGCAGCCCTTGCACTACTGACCCCATTAAACATATTTTATTGCGAGAAATGGATTCCAATTGTTCCACCTGTGACATTGTCCATTGGTAACTCATTGAAAACAAGTACACGATTGCTCACATCATGACAGTCAGCAGCTTGGTACACTTGATGGGTTGCGCTCCCCATCTTTGGCTTCATAAAGGCATATTCGCATATTTCATTTGCCACGAATTGCGTCTCTGTGCTATGGCAACACCTGATGACTCCAATAACCGCGGTTCCTAGTCGTAAATTTGTTGATTCCCGTTCGAAAGATGCATCACCACGTAAACGTTGTCAAGGTGTCGCCATCCTTGCCTTGACCATGACCAGCTCTGAACTCTTCGCCCACACCCCGTCTGGCGTCTGTCTATAAAACAACAGCCGTCCGTCATCCCCTGTGCTACCGAATATCTGTCCATCGTCATCAAAGCCCACCCTCCACACGGGCGTCCTATGACTGTCCAGTCTCGAAATTTCCCTGTGTGTATGGTGTACCTGGCCCGGCTGCCCGGACCACTGTCTATCGCCCGCATTACCAGACTTGGCAAGACTGGCGCTCAGCGTCGACGGGTGGGGGTGTTTCTCGGCGGCCTCGTCCTTTGTCGGCGAGTCCCTGGCGGACAATGTGTGGCCCCTGGACTTGAGCAAGTCGCCCGCGGACCACGACTTGCCGTCGTCGTCGGAGAAGGGCGTGTCGACGCGGAAGACGCGCGCGTAGCCGTCCTGGCAGGCCGTCGCGATCACGTCGTACCCCCGTATGTTGCCCGGCGCCCAGGCCACGTCCCGCACGAGGCCCCGGTGCCCGTGTATCTCGGCCGCGAGGTAGAACTCCTTCTGCGTCTGGGCGACCCCGTAAGAAGCCGTGACGATGTCGCGCGACCGGTAGACCTTGACGGTGTCCATGCCAGCGACCACGATGCCCAGGGAGTCTGCGCCCACGCCGGCCCGCAGCGCCGCGTAGCACGGCTCCGGGTTCGGGTCGAAGCGCACCTTGAAGGAGGCCTCCTCGCCGCGATTAGGCTTGCTGCATACGCTGAACTCGTCGATGGACGTGTACTCGGACAGGTTCTCGGGCTGGTCGTTCTCGTAGACGGTGAGGCGGCCATCGGTCGCCAGGAGCGCGAGGTACGTGTGCCGCGTCTCCTCGTTGTGCTTCATGCTGAAAGAGCGGTAGGGCGCGCGCGTCGAGCGCGTGTCAAAGGCTGGCCGCCCGCCGACGGAGCGGCCTGCGCAGAAGCGGCGGCCTGGCGCGGCTGAGGGGTCTTCCGCCCAGAGCCGGAACCAGCCTTCGATGCCGAGAGAGGCGACAAGGTTGGGATATATCGTTGCGGGGAGCCATTGAAGCTGCGCGGTTGAGAGAGAGAAGGAGAGAGTTAGTAGGAAGGGCTGAGGGCTAGAAAAGAGAAACGTGGCCGAGACGGAGGGCGCAGGGGACGGAACGTACTTCTAGAACTTCACCGCCGTGGGCCGTCCATGTGTCGCATAGCCGCCAGGTGCCGTCTTTATGTCTGTTGAAGACACGGATCTTGCCATCCACTGAGCCGGTGGCGCAGCGGTCGCCGTAGGTGTTGAAGGCGATTGCTTGGACGAGGTCCTTGTGTCCGTGTTGGAGGTTGAGGTCGAAGGCTTGCTTCTCTGAGATGGGGGACGGCGGCCCCGAGGCGGCCATTACGGCGGCCGAGAAGTGGTAGCTAGCAATTAGAGAAAGCTTTTGTTTTTGAGACTAATTGTAGAGGGCCATAGAGTGTGCAATGGGTTGCGGATGGCGTTGGACGTGGTGGGAGTCGGGATATCGTGGAGTGGTTAAAAGCTTGGATGGAGGTTGGCGGGATGATTTGAGGCTCGATTGCGTGGGGAGCTACCAGATCCACCAACTCGCTCCTTCCTTGGGACATGCTCGGCCCCACTTGGCTTGAGCTAGCTCGTGTAAGTGACGATTCTGGGGGCTTGAATCCTCTTCCGAAAATAACTAGTATGCTGCCGGCAGACTCCTCAACATAGCTGCTCTTGGTCCATACACCAAGTGGTTTTCATCGCGCGTCGAAGAAGGCTACGGTTTTGGTGATGCTCAAAGCTCTTGCAAGGTGAAACCGCGTATATAGCGTTGCGATGTGTTATAATTATTGAGCTACAGCAATCTTATATTCCAGCTTGGCATGTCAACCCGACCCAGAGTCCCAAACAGAATTTCAGAATACAGCCAGACCCCAAGCAACACGTAATTTGGAACAGAATTGACATTACAGAAACGCCGCCCAGACGCAACTGTCCAAATTCAAGTCAGCAGTTATCAGAACCACATACCCGGCGGACAGCCGGACCACTGCACCGTCTCACTCCCTGACTCTGTCACCAACTTTCTTACTTCACTTGATCTAATCCCGTTGATATCAAACATATGTCGCAGCGCTGGCCCGTCCCACAAATTTTCTCGTCTCGGCCACTCCATGGCTAGACCCAAAATCTTCTTCCTTAACCTTTCTTCCCGGCAGCTGCTCCCTGTAACATATAGAGTCGGCACGACTGCAAGATCGACGTTTGCGTTGTCTCCCGTGAGTTTTTCTGTTGCCGAGCCAGTCAGGATATCTCGTAGACTAATGGCTGCGCGAATGAAATCTTCGAATTGTGTTATCTCTTCGAGCTCATGCGACCCGTCAGGCTTTTCGGGTAACGGAAGCATTTTTAATATAAGAGTGGCTCCTTTGTGACGGAGTCTGCAGGCATTGAAGAAGATGATGTCCTGTATTTCAAGAGTCTTCATATCGGGATTGTTCTGATAAAGAGATATATTATTTCCGATCAAACGAGAGCGCTCCATTAAAACAGAGTGTTGAAGCTTGGTGTAATGTTGCGCCCAGAATTGTGTATCGCCGTGGTGGCCTCTTGTCAACCAGGTAAATGCGCTGGCGTCTTGGCAATAGCTGTCCACAGCTTCGTAGATATCCTCCACCGAGCTAAATTTCGTGCCGACTGATGCATCAAGTTTTCGAGCTTCATATGTTTGTAACGTCAGCCGCGGCCGGAAGTCACCTGTTACTAATCTCATCGCCACCTCCCACCTTGATAATAGTCGGAACAAATATAAAACCCTCACATGAGAGTTATTCGACCCTTGATTCCATTTTTCAGGGTTCTGCAAAACGTCAGACACTTCTTCTGGTAGGTTCGCCATGAGTTGGAGGCCATTAGATAAGTGGGTTAGGGCTGCTTTCCAATCATTCCGAAGCATTTCTATGCAGAAGAATGCAATGCAGCTGATGAGAGTAATTCCGTATCTTCTGCGAACATCGACCTGTTGTGTATCCCGTGCCAGCCCACTCATGGCTAAGCTATATTGTTGGATAATGAAGCGTTCAGTTTTGCTTGGCGGGGCGGTGGGATCAACTCGTTCTCCAGTCGTTTGGAAATTGTGGTACGCTGCCCCAAATGCAATAAAGGCGTGCTTCATAGATTCTACCGCATAACAATACTGCGGGACCGATTCTTTCCAGAACAAGGAGTTGTACTTGTGGCGAATGCCAACTGCTTCTCCTGCAACGGCCCTAAAGCAATGGAAGTAGAAGCGCTCTATCTCAGTTCCCGATATGTCTGCGAGCAGCGGCCTTGGTATTGATAAAGCTGATGAGGTGGCAGGTAGCATGGTGATTTGGCGCTGATGCAGTGAGTTTTCCGTAGTCTCATTTTTGCGAGATCTGGGGTTTGCATTGATGTCGTAGCCGTCGCATTTCCGGCCTGTCGAGGTACATCGCACACAGGCTGGCTTTGCTTCATCGCATTTGACCCGGCGGATTCTACAAAATACGTTAGTATAACGGCGGTGCTGTTTCTTTCCAGTACAACTCACTTGCTGAGACGAGTTAGCCTTTAAGAACTAGCATGGGCCTCAGGAAAGAACACGTACCATGTAATACACCCAGTCTTGACTTTTGGTTTACCTGGCCTTATGCGCCGTTTGGCGACAGTACCTGCCACAGTATTTGTAGCAGATTTCATCGCGAACGTTGACGTTGTCAAAGACGTCGTTCAGTCGAACTGTGTGCAGGTTGATCGTGTTCGTACCAGTATTAAAAACACAGTGCTCTGTAGCAGGTTACCCGAGGCAATTCTTCGCCGATACCCCAATTGAGCACGGCTACAGCTCCATCCCTGAGGAACCTGTAGGCTTTAAAGAAAGCCTCAGCACTAATACAAGGTATGTAAGCATCAAATTATGAGAAATGGCCGCATGAGAGACGCGTTGAGAATTGGCAAAGGTTGAAGTTTGGATCGATGTCACTAGCGGCGGGCGGCGTGAGCTGTGAGCCGCGGAAGAAAGTTTTCTAGGCTGGTCCACACCATTCTAAGATCCAGATTCGAAACTTCGCGAGAGGGCATCGCCAGCGACCCAGCTTGCCAGCCCTACCATGCAAAGTTAGCGTGTACCCTCGAAGCCAAATTCCGTCTGTGACAGGTGGACTACGCTGTTTGCAATGGGCAGTAATCTCATTTTGTGACAACAAGAAGTAGCTAGGCGTGGGCTGAGACTAGGCAAATTGCTGGTTGGCACATGTAGTGAGGCAGCATGCCGGACACGACGAGAGAGAGGATCAACCGATGCAGGTTTAAGAAATCTGTCGGCTAGACCTCGCTGGAAAATCTCGACCCCCCAGTGCCATATTGCTGTTCCCACCTTTCGTTGGGAAAGAGGAGGAGCGAAGCAGTTGCCAACTGCCAGGTTCCTTCCCACGGCACTGGAGGCCAGTCTCTTCCTCTACTGACAGAGAGGCGCTGATGCCTGTCGCGCAACCAGGATTTGACCCACATGCACCTTGAATCAATCCTCTTTGCCTCTGCTACTCCAACTGCTTTCAATGAGCATCACCACATCGTCTCCCCTTGCGCAACAATGGCCCATCTCGCCAACCCTCTGGCGACCACGTCGCAATTGTACCAGCACACCGTCCTGTCTTCCCTACCACAGGATCTCCAGGAATCCATCTTCATCGCCACGCAATGCCTTACGCAAGCCGCGGGACAGCTTCTCGACCTACCCCAGTCTGTGACGGCACGAGCCAACGTTATTCTCGCGAGGTACTGGCTTGTAGATTCGCCAATGGCACATGAATTCAGCGTGCGATTCTCTACCAGCCACCGTCTCCCAACATGTCCAACTATGGTAGCTAACACTTGCCAGGACGCCTCAGCAGCAGCAATCTATCTCGTCGCAAAAGTCGGCCCCATTCCTCGATCACCACGCGACGTGTCTAACGTATACGCATACCTCCTTTCCTCGAGCTCTACACTCTTTAAAACTGGACATGTGCCTAAAAATGACCCGAAGACATATTACCAATCCGAAGCCGATTACTTCTCATTCCAGAACCGCCTCCTCGCACTTGAATCGCGCATCCTCTATGCCTTGACATTCAACACCCATGCTGCACTCCCGCACGCCTTGGCTATAACCTACCTCCAAACAATGGACTTTTTATCCCAGCCAAAATCCAGCATCTCACGAAAGACGATTCAGCATCTCAACACGGCGCTGCTAAGCCCGCAGATGTTATACCTTACCCACCAGCCGAATGCGCTTGCCACTGCAGCAATATACAACGCTGCGAGAGACGTAGGGGCTAAGATGCCAGACTGTGATTGGTGGGAGGTTTTTGACGTGGACAGAGAGGAGTTGGGATTCCTCGTAGTTGGCATGAGGAGTGTTGAGGGGTGGTTTCGACAAAGAAAAGAGGAGACACCCGAACTATTTAAGGGAATGCTGACCAGGAAATTGATCGAGGGAGAGATGAGGAAGAGGGGATTACAGGTAACCAACGGTGAAGGGAAGGAGGACGAGGAGGATGAGGTTATGAAGATAATGGACAACCGATAAAGAAAAGGCGTATCATTTCTCAACCTCAGCATTACGAATGCCTTGCAAGGGCTCCAGCCACAGCGTTCGATTTCCACGCCGTCTGATGGAGCCGAGTCTTTAGTTTCATCTACAGTCTTTGAATTACGCTTCACAGATTAGAGATGACAAGGGACGACACTCCTTCATACTTCTTTCTGCAGCGGCATAGAGAATGCAATTCATAGCTACAGCTGCGTCCCTGCCGATATCACGTTGATAGGCAATCTTTTCACTATTGAAGAGAAGACAGTCAGCCACCCTTACAATTTCGCTCGGCTAGGACTGGAGAAGTTCCAAGTCTCAACTGAATCTGATTACTACAGCCGGTGCCCGTCCCCGGGATATATTAGGGCCATTGGACGAGTTGCTTTTACATCAAATGTGAACCACCGCGGGTCGGACTACATATCTCCTGAAGCACTCATTTAACTACACCCGGACTCTCTCAAGTTTAACAAAGTCGACAGTGGTTGAAATTGGTTGGGACTATGTACTACTGAAGCCAGGTATTTACGATGTTTGCCGCCCTGTCTTGACGAAAATGCACACTTTACTGCTGGTCAGGGTCGACATCCATGAACTCGGTTCCCATGGCAATCTCATCGTACCAGATCTGACGAAAGCCTTGGTTGCCCTTCATATAGCCGTCGTCATGCCAGCTGTTCGCATACAATCCCACACGAAACTGGAAAACGCTGTCATCATCAATGGTTGTGGCAGTGTTGTATCTCTCAACCACCTTGTTTCCGTCGAGCCAAATCTTGAAGAATCCAGAGCCGTCACTGGCCCACTTGACCTGCATAATTACCTTGTGCCACTGTCCCGCACTGATCTGGCCAAGGTTTCGAAGGGTGTCGATGTTCCTACCGCAGTTCGGCTGGCGATAGTGGCCAGTCACAATTCGAGAGAACAGCTGATTCCCTTGCACCCACACCATGGTACTCGGCATCCAGTCATCTCCACCGCAGCCTGCTCCAGGGCGGTTGGCAATGAACTGGGCGATGTTGTAGGACTGGTCTTGGAAGTCCCACGTGTCGGAGAGACGAAATGCAAAGCCATAGAAGGAAGAATCGCCGCGTTTGTAGCCGTAGTTGTGGTCGACCTCGGCGTGGTAGCGGTTATGGTAGTTGGAGTCGTAGGTCTGTGTCATCTTGAGAGCGGAGCTGCCCTTGTAGACGACGTTGGTAACCTGGTCGACGGTTCCTTTGTGCTCTTTGCGAACATAGTCCCAGCCGTTGAGAGTGCCGGAATTGTAAAACGTTCGGGAGGCCAGCGCTCCGGGGGGGGTGACGAGGGCCAGGGAGGCAGCGATGACATGTTTGATAGCAACCATGATGAAGACGAACGATGACGATATGACTAGGGGCTGGTGCGAATTGGTTGGCAAGGCCTTGGGATTTGCGACCTTGAGGGATGCTATTTATAGGGAGGATGGGTTTCAAAGTAAATGCAAAAGTAGTTTTGCCTTGCCGTTGGTTGTTGTATTCCTCCGCTAGTCACGTCGTGTGGGCGCTGCAGGACCATTAACCCGATAGGTCTTGGTCAAGGGGACAAGGATGTGGTTTGCCGGCGTAGATATTCATCTTGAGCGACAGAATTCAGACCAAGGGCCGAGTTCGATGTCAAGGTAGCGTGTCCATATTGCCTAGTTGTTAACCAAAGCTGACAGTGAGGGCGTATCGCCAGTCACCGCTAGCGACCAATGTTACCATATCAAGCTTGGGCTCGGCGCGGGGTTACATTCATTGACCGTCGTGGCGCAAACATGGATCCTAGATGCTTCCCTGTTCGGTTCGATGTCGGTCGGAAAAGGCAGCATTCTGTGAATAATGGCAGTGGAGGCTGATGGTGAACCAGATGCTGGACCGAGACGATGGACCAGCCGCCGTCTTGGCAGCCTTGGTCCAGGGGGGTAAGCCGGCTCATTGGCCAGTCATGTGCCGCCTAAATCGTGGTTCGGGATTCGATTCGCGGATTAATTGTTCTGCGTCGGTTAGTCGACTACGGAGTATTTGGGGTCAATATGTATGTGCGTGCGGGTCAGAACGATCCGCAGAAACCTACCGCTTTCCTATTCTTCTAATCTCTTTAGCTGCCCAATGGCTCGTGTGGCCTCTTCTGCCATACAATTTTCTTTGAGTCGGGAAGCCAAGGCGGTCTTGTATTATTTCCCAGCTATCCTAGTGACCACTTTCTTGACCCCGTCCCATCGCTAGATGTGTGTTGAGAGGTCGCCTGATAATGGCTATCCTCGACCAGCTTTCTCTCTTGAGGGACACGCTCCGTCGCTTTGAAGACTTTTACCGAGTTACAGACGGAGGTAGTTTACGCGACAGTGGTACAATCGTCAGGCATCCCCTTTCACACATGGTCATCGTATCGACAGGTATCCCGTCTCTGATGAACGGCGTAGGTGACGGCGCCTAAGCTTTAGGTAGCGTCATCGTGTCCTGATAGTACAAAGAGTCAACTACACCTCCATGCGCGAAGTAGGAAGAAGGGTTGGTGATTGCGTTGTCGTTGTCGTTAGAGATCCTGTTTTCTGCCTGGATCTGCTAATGGAACTCGTCCAAGACGAATATCAGCGGCTACAGGCAGAAAACAGAATCTCTAGCTACAGCGGGAACGCAATCACTGATCCTTCCGCCTACTTCGCCTATGAAGGTGTAGTTGCTGCCGTTACCTCGGAGCGAACATCCCTGGCGAAGCCATCACTGGACTTCAATTTCCAACCCTCAAGCCACCGCTGGCCTCCAATTCCTCCGAACACCAGCACGCACCAAGACCGCCCAGCCGGCACACTGGCAACACATCACCAAAGCCTAGTAGCCAAGGCCAGCGGTAACGGCAGCAACTACACCTGCCATCCCACTTACGCTTGGCAGAGAACGTACTTGAAGCTCATACAGATAGTCGGCCATCTCTCCGTCTTGGTCTATTAGTTACCTGGGCTAAAATGGAATGCCGTTATCATTTCAGTCTAGTCCATCGACGTGACATAGCTCTGCTTGTGCCGTTGGCAGAGGCTACCAGTAGGACGCCGCACATGAAGCACCGCCACAGTAAGCAGGCATCTCATTCCTCCAGGTTGACAGCGTCTTGCTCTCGCCTGTACATCCAAAAGATGCTGTATGAAATTCATGGGGTCTGATGGCCGGTGTCACTATTGGCTGCCTCCTGGCTGACTAGGGATGCTGGACGCTCTGGCATGTGCAGCAAGACGGGACGAGGCGGCCTTCTCCAGCCAGTCACGGCGCTATCCGGCAGCCACGTCCGCCTTCCTCCCTCCACACGGATGCCGGTCCGGACCCGGTGTGGGGTTATTGCCGTGTTGGGAAATTATATCCAAGACGGAAAATGGAAAAACTGTGTGTATACTCCGTAGTGAACCATCAAGTGGTCGAAAGACGGGACAAATATTGCTCATAATCGATCTAATAGCACATCATTTGAAGTACCAATGTCTCTCCCAGCCACTATGAAGGGCATTCGCGTCCGTCAAACGGGCGACTCTTCGGTGCTACGACAGGAAACCGATTTGGCAATTCCAGCCATCGGCGACCGGGACGTGTTGGTCAAAGTCGAATACGCGGGAGTCAACTTCATCGATATATACCAGCGAGCGGGTGTATACCCCATGCCGCTTCCCTTCACAGCCGGTCGCGAAGGATCCGGCACCGTCGTCGGCGTCGGCCCCCATGTCCGCCCGACCACGGACTTCAACGTTGGCGATCGCGTGGCGGTTTTCACGCAGGGAACCATGGCGGAATACGTTTCCGCCGCGGCATCGGGCGTCGCGAAACTGCCCCCCTCGGTATCGACGCAGTCCGGCGCGGCAATCACGCTGCAGGGCCTGACGGCGTGGACAATGGTCCGCGACGCGCATCGGGTGGAAGCCGGACAGGTCGTTCTTGTGCAGGCGGCAGCGGGAGGCACAGGCGGACTCCTTGTGCAAATGTGCAAGCATCTCGGTGCCACGGTAATCGGGACGGTGTCTACGCAGCAGAAGGCGCAGGTGGCGAGAAAACATGGCTGTGACCACGTCATTCTCTACAAAGATGTCAACGTCGAGAGGGAAGTTGATCATTTGACGGATGGGGAGGGCTGCCATGCCGTGCTGAGTGGCGTGGGCGCTGCTACCTTTGAGGCCGATTTGGCTTGCACACGGCGCAAAGGCACGCTGGTGTCGTATGGGAATAGTAGTGGTGTTGTGTCGTCTTTTGGTATTCTGGCGCTGAGCAAGAGGAATGTGAAGCTTGTGAGGCCGACTCTGGCCAATTACATTACAGAAAGAGAGGAGTTTGAAGAAAGATGGCAAGAGTTGTCGGGACTTGTAAGCTCGGGTGCTGTCAAGATAGAGCTGGGAGGCATGTACACGTTGGACACGCTC
This sequence comes from Metarhizium brunneum, assembly GCF_013426205.1. Classification (NCBI taxonomy): domain Eukaryota; kingdom Fungi; phylum Ascomycota; class Sordariomycetes; order Hypocreales; family Clavicipitaceae; genus Metarhizium; species Metarhizium brunneum. The sequence continues at coordinate 7,222,209 of NC_089422.1, read as the reverse complement.
GGGAGGGCGCAGGATGACCTTGCTTCACAACTGACGACGGGGAAACTTCTTGTAAAGATTGACTAGGTTCCCATGCTGAGAAATACTACATCTATTGCAATTTGTTTCATTCAGTCTGTTGCCAGGTGAGCAACACACTTCATCTCCACCAGTATCTCGGGCCGGGGCAGAGCTCTCACTTCCACCGTTGTCCTGGCCGGCGCCAGCGCACGATCCGGCCAGACGCGGTTCCACTCGTCATTCATGCCCTTGTAGTCCCTTTCCATGTTTACCAAGAAAACACTGACCTCGACGACATTGTTCATATCTGCTTTGCCGTCTGTGGCGCCCTTGATGATTTCGCTCATGTTTGACAGGACGGCCTCGGTTTGCTGCCGAATGTCCAGCTGCAGTGAAGTGCTCCCAGACTCATCCTTTTTATAGTCGGCGCCAGCAAAAGTTCCGTCGCCGCGGCGGGAGGAGGTTCCGGAGACGTAGATGGTGTGGGCGTTGGCGGAGGGGACGATGCGTGCGTGAGGGTAGTTTGCCAGGCCTTGGGCGTGGGCAGAAGGGCGAAAGTAGGGTTTTCCGTTGGGAGAGTCGTGCATTTTTCCAGAACTGAAAGGACTAGCGCGATTATAATTGAGTGAACAAGCAAGATATGGACGGGATTCGAGAGCCGAAACATGCATATTTAGGTATTTATGAGATGTGTAATGTAACTAACAAGAAGGCGTCTGCGGAATTGCCCCGCTCGGATGCATCCGAGTACATATGTCAGTTGAGAGCAGCGAGAAGAGCACGAGGAAAGTGCGACACGGAGAATGTGATGCGCGGCTGCCTCGATTGTTTTTGCACCGCACTGCGTGTAATCAACCACCCCCTAATCACAATCATCATGGCTGCAGTCACCAACTTGAAGGCACGTGAACGGTCCTCAGATTCGTAAACACCTCTCTGCTGTGCACGCCTCCCTCCCTGCCGACGCCGCTTGCCTTGAGGCCGCCAAACGACGTCCCCAACTCCCTCACCAGCCAACAATTCGCCCACACCAAGCCCGCATCGATTCGCTCTCCAACGCGCCGCATCCTTGATACGTCGTTGGTCATGACCACCGCCGCCAGACCATTGGCATTGTCGTTGGCCAGAGCAATTGCCTCGTCTTCTGTCTCAAACGTAGACACAGTAACCACGGGACCAAAAATCTCCTCTTGGATCACCCGGCTCTCCTGGGAAAGCCCCGTCAATACCACGGGGGGTATCCAGTATCCGCCTTGGGGGTCCTCTTCAGGAACAGAACCCAGGTGGAATGTAGCCGACTCCTTTTGCGCCAAAGCCAGGTAAGACCGTATCTTGGAGTAGTGCTCCCTCGAAACCACGGGCCCTAGTGTCCCTCCGCATATATAATTCTGCTTCACATAGCCCACAAAGGCCGGTAGAAACTCCTCATATCGAGAGCGGTGAATGTAAATCCTCGATCCGCAGAGGCATATCTGGCCGCTGTTTTCGAAAGCAGCCCTGGCCGCGAGACGGACCGCCTTGCCCATCTCGACATCCTCAAAGATCAAGTTGGGATTCTTCCCCCCCAGCTCCAGGGAGATGTGCTTGCCCACGTCGGCAGCCGTATCCTGCCGGATGCGGATCCCCGTGCCCACGCCGCCTGTGAATGAAACCCCGCGGACTTTGGGAGACGTGACGAGTGCCGAGCCCGCCGTGGCCCCTTTGCCAAACACCATGTTGATCACGCCGGGGGGGAGCTTGGCTTGGCGGAATATCTCGCAAAGTACTTGGCCAGAGTCAGATATGTGGCAAACACGTGCTTCTGCCCCGGGTCCGTGGTGGACTTACAGAAGGCAGTGACGCTCGTCACTTCACTGGGTTTTGCGACGGCAACGCACCCGAATGCCAGGCAGGGCGCAATCTTCCACGTCAGCAGGTACAGCGGCATGTTCCACGGCGTGATGAGGCCGAACACGCCCGCTGGTGACCGGTGCTCATACGCCATGACGGGTGACTCGCCGTCTACGTAGCGGACGGTCCCTTCCTCAGCGAGAATAAACTGGGCAAAATAGCTGTTTGTAGCAGTGTTGGGCGGTGTTAGTCCAAAGTTTTTCATGACGGCGTAGAGGGGGAATTAGGTGCGACGAGGCCATACCTGAAGTTCGTTGCGGCTCTGTCAACCTCGGCTTCTGCCCGAGCCAGCGTCTTGCCCTGGTCTATGCTCTCCCATACAGCAAGCAGATTCTTGTTCTCTTGGATTAGATGGGCGACTTTCTGTAGCAAGCGGGCCCTTTCTTGCCTTGGGGTCCGGGACCAGGAAGGGAACGCAGTGGCTGCCGCATCGACGGCCTGGTCTACGTCTGCTGCGGAGCTAGATGGCACATGAACCAGTACCTTGCCGGTCCTAGGGTTGAAGGACTCTAGCGCGTCGACGGATGAGGAGGCTTTATAGAATTCGTTGGCCACAAAATTTTGTAGACGGAGAGGTTTGGCGGCGGTGGTCTGGAGAAGAGCCTCGGCCGCATCTGGGGTGTCGGCGTTCCAAAGCGTTGCGATCGTGTCCATTTCGGAATAAGGTCATGTGTCATGTGTCATGTGTCATGTATCTTGTTTCGCATCACAGTGTAGAGGCGGCTTGATGCTGTTTTATGCCGTCCGTGACGCCAAGCGGCGTAGCATGTGGTGCTCACACAGACTCGGATGCATCCGAAGCGACCATGGCAGCAGGGATTGAGTAAGAGTGGTGTTGTATTACAGGATTCAAAGGGTCAAACTGGCATTCTACATGCATAGATTACCAAATGAAAAAAAACATGCCACACGATCAAACTTACTACCTTGAAATCAGAATAGGTCTACATGTCAATACTTGTACTCCCTCACCAAATCGTGCAAGCCCAAAAACTCAACCGCATTCCGCCACAACATTGCCTCTCTCCTCTCCTCGGACAAGAATCCCCTCACCCGCTCGTCCGTAGATATCATCTGTCCTGGAAGAGGGACTTCCCCTAACGGAAACGGATAGTCGCTACCCATAATTACACGTTCCGGCCCAATCTTCTTGCACATGTACTCTAACAGGTCCGGGTCGTGCACCAGGCTGTCTATCCAGATGTTCCTCTGACCAAGGGCCACCTGACGTGTCGGCGATACGCCCTCGGCCTTGTGAGCAACCAGATCAGGCCGGCAGTCGTAGCCGTGCTGAATACGCCCAAGGAGAGGGAGATATGCGCCGCCGGCGTGGGCGAAGCAGAGACGCAGCCTGGGGTGGCGGACGAGCACGGCAGACGAGACGACTGCGTGCAGTGCGAGAGCCGTTTCGCTCGGCCTGTAGAATGCAGGCATTAGCGTAAAGTGAGAGAGAAAGTTGTTGTACACGTCGAGGCAGACTCACATCCCAATCAGCCAAGCAGACCAGTAGTTGGCCCATCTCTTGTTCTCCCTGGCGAGCTCGTAGCCTAGCGGATGCACAAAAACAGCCATGTCCAACTCCTCGCATGCTTTCCAAAACGGCTCCATGTCCAGGTCGTCCAGCTCCCGTCCGTTTATCTCGGTGCCAATCTCGACGCCTCTTAGCCCCAGGCCCTTTACGCGCTTCAACTCCTCCACGGCGGCGGCAACGTCCTGCAGAGGCACCGTCGCGAGGCCGACGAATCGGCTAGGGTAGACTCGGCAAAGAGAGGCAATGTGGTCGTTTAACAGCCGCGCAAGCATTGCCGCGGGCTTGATGGGTTTGTCGTACGAGAATAGAACTGGAATCGTGCTGAGGACCTGCACGGACACGCCGCTTGCATCCATTTCTTTGATGCGAGTCTCGGGGTCGAAGCAATTGGCTTCGACGGTCCGGAAAAACCGCCTTCCAACATACATGTCCAACTTTTGGGACGGGGAACTCGATTCGGAAGAGGATGGAGATGGCTTGTGAAGTCGTAAATTGATCCATTCGTTGCGATTTGACGAGTCGTCAAATTGCGACATGTCTGGTAATGAAGGGGGCATGATGTGTGTGTGAATGTCGATTCTGAACCCCGTCTTGGAGGGATACGTCCCTTCAATGTGTGAAGTGTGTGAAGCGAATTCCTTGTCAGTGTTTCCGGACATGCAATCGCATGCGGCAACTTTGATCAACGGCTCGTGGAACTGCATGTTGGGTAACCTGGCGCTGGAGGAGGGAGGCGATGCGATCAAGCTCATCTTGAAGAGTTCAGAGACACAACAAGTCAGTGTATTCATCCATGAGGTCTTATGTAGGCCGTCTGTCTCCGGTCCAGCTCGTAGGAGGGATTTCCAAAGCCGTCATACTTTGCGTATACACGGATGTATCCGATACTCCATCAGCCGGAACCGGCCCGGCCACCGTCCGCCGAATGCCGCAACTATTATAGGATGAGGAGGGCTGCAGCAGATGAAACGTGCCAACTTGACTGTGCTTATGCTCTCTCTCGTCCATCTAGAGTGTTGAAGATTGATACTTGTTGTACCTGTCTGAAACAGCCAGCCATCATCTGAACAAGAAGCTCGCCCTGACAAGTCCCCCCAAGCATGGCTCCCACAGCCGGTGAAGCACTTCTTGCAGGGCCACTTGTCCTGTCATCCTGGCTGTCTACCAATGCTGCAAACTTAAAGCCCCCGGTGAATAATCAATGCCTGTACTCGGGTAAGGACTTCATTTTAATGGCAGTTGGAGGCCCAAACACAAGAAGTGACTATCATGGTATGTCAATGGCCTTGATGTCGAGAAGCATCGCTAACAGAGCCTTGAACAGTCAATCAGACAGAAGTACCAAAACCTTGCCAATCCTGACAGAATATTACTAATTCCATGGACAGGAATGGTTTTACCAGCTCAAAGGCGATATGCTATTAAAAATCGTCGAGAACGGCAGTCAGTTCCGCGATGTTCATATCCGCGAGGGTGAAATGTTCCTCCTCCCCGGTAAGTCTGTCAACAAAAGATCGCAAATGGTTCGAGGCCATTAACCCAGAGCTATAAATAAAAAGGCAACACTCCTCACTCGCCGATTCGATACAAAGATACCGTTGGCCTCGTCATGGAAAGAACTCGGCCAAAGGAGAGCATCGACCAATTGCAATGGTATTGCCCTAATAAAAAAGCACACAGCGAGGAGCCAGTCATTATTCGGCATGAACAATTTTACTGTGAAGATATTGAGACACAGCTGAAGCTTGTGATTGATGACTGGATGACCAACGAGGAGACTCGCAAGTGTAGAGAATGTGGCCAGACGGCACCGCCATATTGACATATGTGGGAGTTGGAGGAAGTTATTTCCGCCTGAATAAAATTCTTTACCGCCGCCCTTTTTTTTTCATCTGGATTGTTCCCGATTTCTACCTCAGCTGACCCCATCTTCGTATAAGTTGGTAGATGCCAATGCAGTTGTTGGTGTAAATGCTGCTAGGTCTAGCATGAATGACATTGTAAAATCGTCATCTCCCATCTCGCTTCCACCAGCTTGAAATAAGCCTGACAAATCAGGGCTGAGTGAATTACAAGGAGCTGATGGTTTCTGCCGCTTAGATTTACGATGGATATCGCGAGTATCGTCTGTGTCACGGCAATGTCCGGTAGCTGAGCCAAGACCCCCGTTGCTCAAGGACCGGTTTGAGCTGGAGAGCCGATAGTAGATCTCATCCCCAGATAGAGGTGTGAATCCGTCAAATGTCTTGCCAAAGGTCTCATGTCTATCCAACTCGGATTTGGTAAGTCGCATATCGTCTTCCGTGAGCTTCTGATACTTTTTGATCTCCGGCCACTGGATTTTGATCTTTCGCAACATTTCTAATCCCATGTGAACATCATCCCAAGCCTTATTACTAAAACTTTCATTCCGTACTAGACGCATGCAGTGCAACAAGACCTTGGAGCCCACATATATTGACCGGCTTTGCTGAATCATAAAATGGCTTGCGGGAACGGTATCTAAGACCTTTGGTGTAAGCCGAATGCAATTGGATGCAGCCTCCGCACAGCGAAGGTAGATTTGGGGGTCTTCAATACGGAACATTTCAATGAATTGACGATAGAGAAGTACCACGCCGATGAAATACGAAGACACGGCAATAGTCTGCAGGCCCATTCGCTGCGGATCATCTGGGTTATTCCTCATGTTTGGAAGAACCTGCTTCTCATAATACTGTTCCAGCTCCATGTCGTGGTTCTTGAGACGAGAAACCAATATTTCGTTGGAGTCGCTCTTGTCAGTGTGTTGGAGCTTTCGAAATGAGCGTACAGACTTGTAAATCTTGCCCATAGTGATGTGAAATCCTGTTATGACGGAGAACCATGGGTCAACCTCATCCTCCGAGACTGATATGTGGCTTTCTCCGTCATCGGTAGAACTCACGTCGCACTCCACATCATCGATAGCGAGCGGCTTGAGCAGGACCGTCGAAAGAGATCGGTCGAGTATGTACAGGCACCACCATATGGCGCTGTGCCCGCCTGGTGAATCGACAGACTCATTGCTCGACGAAGCACCATCATACAAATCTAATCCTTGGTACAGTCGTATAGCATGACCTGTCGTGACCCATGCTTCAGTCACCTGGCCAGCCTCCGCCAAGTACAGACTTAAAAGCCCATGTGCAATGACTGAGTTGATGCGAGCGAGTTTGTCAGCTTTGCATGACTTGAGAGACAGTTGTGAATTCGCATGCGATGAGATCAAATCCCCAAGGTCGAGCGATTTATATCCTCTCACCTCGGGCAATTCGAAGACGGCGTGGTCGTCGGGCAAAATGGAAGCAGAGACGGCCAGAAGAGCATATAGAACAGGCATGAAGCCGCTTCCGTCTTGCCCCGTGGCAGCCCACTGATCTAACTGGTGTCGAAATTCAGGTTCTCTAATGATGGGAAATATTGAGTAGGTTTTGTGATAAAACTGGCCAACCAAGACGTCGATCAAGGTCCGTGGCAAGCTTGAAACGTCTTCGAAATTGCTCTGGGGACTAGGTGGCTCCTCTAGCACAAGGGTTTCGTCACAGTTATACAGCATCTGATCAAGTTCATTGAAGCCACTTGGCAGTGTATATTCACCTGTTGATGAACCTAGACTCTTGTGCTGGTCTGGAGTCTTGTTGACAGAGTCTTCTTTATCGGTCCCAGGTGTTGTATTACCAGTGGCCGATGCTTGCTGCATGTCACCGACAGGGCCTCCCTGGAGACTGTTGCAGAATGCTGGTCCTCCAGTCTCAGCTTCAGCTGTAGTTGATTCTCCATTTGCGCAACGACCAGCCGAGTTATGTTCCTGCAGCTTTTTCTCCATTGACATCAGTCGGCTTTCGAGTTTCATGACATACCTATGAACTCAGGTTAGCACTGTACTCCATCTGCGTCAAACTTCCCACAATGGACTCGGTCTTACTGAGGATCGGCCATCCGCATGTTACTGGACGGCTCAGCGTAGGCACAATCTGCCTGGCTCTTATTACAGCTTCTGCAAGGCTGCTCTCCGTCACATTTGATCTTCTTTCTACGGCATGGCTGGCAGGCCCGCCAGACTCTCTGGCGTTCATACATAGCGAATCAAGACCAAAGCAAGCATCGAATACAGCTTCGTAGTAGTTGTTGTTGGAAATGAGGGGGTCTGATTGCGAGATCTTGGGATGGTCGTCCGCTGCGGATCTCCACCCCCGCATACGAACATATCCGATTAGTAGCCTTTCGGCCGTGCCTTGGATCTTGCCGTACGGAACACATCCGAAAGGAAAAACGACGTGAATGAAATTATGAGAAAATGTGCCGAAAACGTGTCGCAGCTCTTTGACTTGCGGCTTTTAGTTTAATGAATGTGGAGAAGATGTTCCTTCCGAATCAAAGGCACCGAGAACTATTAATCTGAATTAGTTCTTCCAATGGTGCATTACCCGCCACCAATTCCTCAAGCAGCCAAAATGGGCTGGACTAGACTGAAACTCGCTTGAGGCTCAACACACTCGTCATAAAACCTGAGTAGGACCGTATTGGACTGATGACGGGAATATTGGGATGCTTCACCCAGGTTTAGGTGCAAGACTCCAACTAGCAGTTGTGTCACTGCAGAACGCATTCGGCGAAGATCAAGCCTGCATCTGCGTATGTTCCCTCAAGCACTAACGGCAGAGATGGTGTCAATCGTAACACAGTCGCTCTAGATGTCCTGGCTTCTTCGCTATCTGCGGTTCCATCATTGGGTCCACGTGCGTTTGATAGACGTGCTGTGACCAACAGAAACAAGACAGCAAATAGCGCTTCTTTTCATCATGAGGAACCTCCTTGCCCTGCACCAACAAAATGTCTCATTTGCGAGGTCTTCAGTCAAACCCCATGCGTGGGGGTGGCTGATCAATCGAAGCTGAAGAAGATCCCTGGTATATACTATGTGGTCAGGGCCAATCGTGTCTCAATGCTTTGCACCAGAAGTGACTGCCTGACAACGCCTCTTGTACGGAGTAGAAAGTTCATATTTGCATTCCGACTGATGTTGGGGCTGCATGCTGGGGAGAATATCCCTCCCATCCGCCCCGTGGCACGGAGTAGTTTGAGTTCAACTAATGCACAAGGACGAAATCAGATCGACTTGCACTTGCAGAATTTCCCAATTAATCGTCTGTGGGTGGATGATGTGCAAAATATGGGCCATTGAACCTGAAACCCAGCAATCAAACAAAACAAGCTCCCTTCGTTAAGTGGCTCGTCCACGTCAACTTAGTCGCTGACGGGTCATCTGAAGCTGCAAAATGCATGTACTGGCAAGCCGATATGAACCTGAACTCGGTTGGGAAGACAATCAATCAAGCCACTGCCCGAACTTCATAATGCGAAGCGGGGTAGAAATGAAAGGAAGGAGGGAAGCAAGGAAGGAAGCACAACAAGCAACGCGCGATCATGAATCGTTCCCTCCTCGATTCAAATGGTGGAGACTCAGCTCCTCGCCAGCAAATACGCTTGATGACCACACAACATGCAGTACCCCGTACTCCGTGCTCCGTACATACAACTGATTCGATCACTATTACATGCCCATGCTGGGAAAGGCACTCTGTGGCGTATTGCCAAGGTGCCAAGATCAGACAAGAAAGTAGTCTAATCAAGCCTCGACATTCGACTGCAGGAGTGTCCAAATCTCGCCATCAATATGCCCTGCAAGCAGTTTCGACGATAAGGTGATGCATACCGAGCATTTGATCGACTTTGCCGAGATGAAGATGAAGATGACTCGTCGATGCTCGCTCGAAGTTCCCTGCATGCAAACACGAAGCATGGTTGGCGGTGGGATCCTTCCATCCCAGATGAGAGTCCAAGCGCCGAGCTTTGCCGGACAGTCGACGGATGATCAAGACGCTAGTTATCATAGCAGTAAGCCCTATTTTCATCAGAATGGCATTTCAGCTGCGAATGCAACAAGCCATAAAGATGCAGTGGCGTATGGCCGTCAAGCTAGGTACACAGAGATACCAAAGAAACAACAAGAAGGGCAATCCTGGAGGACCCAGAATGCTCAAACATAAACCATTGTCGCATTCTAGGACATACTTACCAAAGAAGTCTCCTGAGACTTAACAATCTTGAAGCCTGTGTGCTTCACGACTGTTGGCAAAGCTGTTCGACCACGATCGCAAGGCCCTTTGCTGGCAGCAGAGCTGGCTTCAGCACCGGACGAATACAGGCGACTTCGGCTTATTCTCTGTTTTGGGAGGCATTGCAGCAAACAACAGTGGAGGCATTGGAGTCGCAGATTTGTGGCAGACAATGCTTTATGCTCAGACAAGCACCCAGACACGCTGTCGAGATGACGGCAACAAGGCATGCTGGGGCAGGTCTAGGAGACGGCAGTAATGTCTGGACAAGGAATGCAGTTCATCAGGGCTCTCCACTTCACCTACTTTGACCCTGGGTCCAGATACTCATTGCAAATCCCCTTGGCGTAACTGCACCACGGTTCCTACGGCAGGGAATGCACGGCACTGACGGCTGAGGCGGAATTTAGCGCTTCTGCGCATGGATTTGCCAAAACACGGAACTGGAACCAGTGTCGCTAGGTCACGGGGAATCTTGTTTCATCGATGGCGAACGAGGACAGCAGTGTCGTGGTCAACGGTCGAAACAGAACGGCTGAGACTGTTCATTTCTCTTTTGTCTACGCAGTAGGACGACCAGACCTGCCGATGACGCGGGCTTCGAAAACCGAAGGGAACAAAAGACAGCATAAAGATGTTGCAGGAGAAACACGGAGTGCAGCTCAACCACACCGCGTCGGGCCTCGCGTCCAAACAACTCCGCGGGCTGGATATCCGTAGTGAAAACGTTATTGCCCCCGACCGCACGCGGCAACTCTGGAAGTCAAACGCATAGGGGGCCACATGGGACTACAGCCAGTTGCCATGCACCCATCAGGATTAAATGGTCCACATCTACAATGCAGTAGTACTGGTACAACTATGACCGGCCTCTCACATCGGACGCCCCTGCCCTGGCATCTGTTGGAGATTCGGCGAGCCAATTATGTTCTTAAGCATTCCTTCTAGAACAACTGAGGCTGGTGTGACGTGACCAGGCGGTCTCACTTGGCCCTCCACTGTCCTGTTGAGAAGCCAAAGAGCCATGAAACCGTGGTCTGAATCGCAACCCACCGGACCCTTCATTCAGAGCTTGTCCGCAATTCGTTCTAGGGTTGTACGCTTGGCATGCAGTTGACTGCTGGTTCTTATACCAGGCCCGTGGAGGGCATCCTGTGAAGGGACGTATGGATGTACATATACATACATCGCAACCAGCGATGATCTTCCATCCCTCAAACTAGCGGCAAGGCGACAATCCCGTCGAGCCCTCCCATCTACAATCAGCCCCACGGGTTTTGCTCCACCGTTGGCTTTTACAAGCACGAAATATCGGTGCTGTCAATACAGCAGCGGCCGATGGTCGCCGTTGTGCTCCGTACCGCCCTTGGAAAGTGACTTTCCGTTTCCTGGCAATTTCCGGATCCATGGACACGGAGTTCGGCACCAACTTGATGGCCAGAGAAGAAGGAAAGTCGTAGTAGGTGTCTCTTGACTCCGATGCTATCTGCCGAGTGTCCAAAAAAAATTGCTGCGCGGTACAAGCGCTGGTAGTAGTAGTATCTGTCCTGTTCAAGCCACCCAAAGGCAACCCGAAGGCCATTCCTCGCTTGTAGTACTACATATTCTCGTTGGAAATGTGGTGGCGACGAAGTAAAAAGCCACACATGGGGATGCCCAGGATGGCGCCAGAAACCGATAACCCCCCATGCCGCTATCCTTTCCCATTACTAACATGATCGTGGGGCAGGAGATTGGCACCCCATATGATCTAGGCTGAATCCGTGGTGTTGTAGTACTACATGGACAAGAGCACCTGTCCTGGTCTGGCAGCAAGAAAATAACTCACCTTATCTCTTGTCGTGACAGACTAGTTTTAGGCTTTTTGGCAAGCAAACGACTTGGGCGACGATTCCAAGCCCACCCCCCGCCACCCATCCAGTCGGCGTCGGGCTTTTTGCCTGTCTCTGTCTCAGGTTTTTCTTCACACCCGTGCGGGTGTGGCCCATGAGTAGAGCCGCATCATAGATCATCCAAAGTACTCCGTTCGTGTGCCGGGCAGTTGTATAAAGAGGTCTGTCCTCCCTTCCGTCCGGCCGCACCAAAGACCCTGCAATCGTCTAATCTCAGTCTCTTGATTTTCGCAACAAGCATCTCACAATTCTTCACATCGCTCACAATGCCTGGATCTGCTGCCTCTGCCCCTCCTGCCGCTGCCGCTGCCCCAGCGGCTCCGACTGCTGCCCCTTCCTTCGGTGACCACAAGGGCATCAAGTTCGAGATCAAAACTGGCAACAACCGCTGGACCTGCACGCTGCAGGACCGCTCTGCTTAGTATGTTTTCCCCAAACTCGATGCTACTTGACTTATGTCTTGCATTGCTGGAATTACAACTGTACTAACGTGGTCTCTACAGTGAGCGCACCAAGACTGCTCGTACCAACTCCACCGACTCTGTCGAGTCCAGTGCTTCATCAACCACCTCCCACTAGATAATGTGGTGGGAAAGAAAAGTACATGGTTCTGAAGCAAAGCATTTGGCGTTAAGACAGCATGTGGCGTTTTGATGTGCAAGCGAATCGCGACCTGTTGGATCAACGTGTCGCTGCTCCCAAAACAATATCTTGGGATTCAGTCTGCGACAGATCGTTGGGTTGGTGTTATTTATTATTTTGCGTGGGCAATGTTCTCCAGTAGAGTCCATATGTAGAATTCAGCATGTTTGAATCGTCTCAACAGAAGGGCCTCGTGCTGAGGCAGGGAACTTTCTTTCTCTTTTTTTCATGATTTAGCGATAGTAGCACTTTGACCGAGAATTGGCGGTGGCTAAAGGATCATTAGGGGCTCAAATCTGACCTAGGCCAGAAATTTTGAAACCTTCAACGGCCCTAATTTGTCCCAATCCATGTATTATGCATAACGCAGCATAACGCATTACGAAGCACATATTACAATATTACGTGTCGCACAGCATAAAAATGCACCCACCCACAACGGCTAAACGGCTTCTGCTCATTGACCTCGCACTGAACGTTTTATGCAGGGGAGGCTGGAAGCAGGAACTAAATACGCGTACTGAGTCAGCTGGGTGCGGATTAGAGATGCTGGCATCGAAAGCTGTCTCTAACGACATGAGATGATTGCTGGAATTGCATTGCACTGCATGACTGCCTCCTTCCCCCCGTCCCACAAGACCCTGCATTCAATGTTGCCTACGCCAGCATTTGCCGTCAATAAATGGCGGACGGAGACTCCGTTAAAACTCCGTCCTGAATCCCCCCACTATGCCTGAGCCCAATTTGTCGGTCCGAGCATCCGGAGGCTCTTTGGTTCTGCCTGCCTGGAATGTTGGGGCACGGTGAGTTGCGTCACCGATGAGTGCCAGCATCGGTACTCGCTTTTATCAATTGAGATCCGAGACTACGCGGTTACGGAGTTGCTGTCTAAAGCTGCGCGGTCATGTTAGCCCAACCCATTCCGTAACCCTGTGGGCCTCTATGCACAATACTTAGCTACATCCCCAAGTGCTGGTATTAAACTAATCTCAGCGCGTGTCGTCCTCGCCCCACACTGAAGTATCCTCTCCGGTGAGTCGCCTTGCTACTGATGAGCGAAGAGCAAGACGGAAAGACTCCAAGATCTCGGCAACAGAGTATGGTCTTCACGATGGTTATGCTCAACTTAAAATTTTCCTAGAAGGCCTTCTACTTACTCTGTACGGAGTATAGCATGGAGTAAAAGCACGAGTTGCTGTATTTCGGTCATGTGACCTTGGCCAGACTCGTCGACTCTACGTGCGCGGCGCCTCCCAATCAGGAAACCAGATGACTGCCTGGAGGCACAAGTGGCGAGGCGCGCAAACAAGGACTACGCAAGCAGTCACGGTCATCACATGTGGCCTCCAAACGAGCTCAGTGTCGAGCTCTGTCCCCTTGAAACATCCAGTACTAGAAGACATATCTGGCCAAGCGAAGCCTCTTCGTTCTTCAGCAAGACGCAGACGTTTTTATCGCCGTATCTTTTGATCTAATCACGGCTGTCAACCGCTTACCCCGCCACTGGCAGCTTTGCTTACTTGTAACTACGCAGTACGGAGCACCAGAATGCCTGTCAACCATGTTGTACTCGCCTCGGGCGCCGTGGTCGCTGTGTCGGTAGCTGTCGCTGCGGCTTTGGCCATGTATGAGAATCCAGAATTGCGACGATATGCAGACGATATTCGACGCCGCATCGCCGTGGCTCTTCACTCACTAGGTGATGGCATCAACCCAGCCGAGCGGGCCCCACGCTTCAACAGACCCGAGGATGCGGAGGGCTTCCTGCAATCGAGTCGTGGCGTGGGCGCTGAGCCCGGAGTCGACGCTGACGAGGCTACCCGCCGCCGACAGCGAGAGGAATTGCTGTATTGGAACTCGGTGCTACTGAAGAAGAAAGAGGAGGAATCCGCGGCACAACCGCCACCGGCCGCGCTGCCTCCCGCCGAATCATCAAGACCCCGGGCGGGAACTCGTGGCTCCTCATTTGATGACTTTCTTCGACAAGATGAGAATGCGGAACAGGGCACATACGTCTTCAATACGGGAGCCGATATTCGAGATGCGAATAGTGGTCTTCGTCACCGTGTACAAGTTGCGGCGCCGGTGGCAGCGCCTGTAGCAGCGGCATCTCTCTATGCCAACCCATTCGCCGACGAGCACTGCGTCGCAAATGACGAGGTTGAAGATGTCTCTGCAACTTATACCTTCCCCCAAAGCCAAGAGCACATGTCGGATATATACAGCGCAACCACCCGCGAGAATGACGACGCCCAATCCCGCACGCTAGACGGCTCTCCTGCACTTATTGAACTACCATCCCCTAATTTTGGAGCACCATCACCGCCACCAGCAACTCTCGAGCGACAACTGGCCGAGAATGAGTACATGTCTGCCGGTCAGGACGATAGGGAAGACGCGTACGCCTCCATTCAGGCCTGGGCTCACGACTCCGGTCGAAATTTCTACTCACCCCTGCCAGTAACGCCTGTTGCTCCGGTTTCCGAGCCGGAGGTGATCAGCGACGGACAGCTGACGCCTACGGATTCGGTGTCGATTATCGGATCAGGGGAGTGTGTGGGCAACGACAACGACACCAGATCGGGGAGGCCATTTGACGTCATCAGTGAAAGCGAGGGCATGTTGACACCAGCTAGTTGGTCTGAGGTTGGGAGTGTTGTCAGCGAGACTGAAGGCCACGGCCATCTTGATGTGAATACCCCTCTCCACGGGTGAAAAAGAAAAGAGGGGAAAAAAAAGAGAGCTTTTTTCTGCCCCTAGATATGCGGTGTTTTGCAAGGAACCAACTGGCAATTTTCTATTTTTGGAGGGAAATCTAATGGCATGGCGTCTTTTGGAACTTTAAGGGGACGTTACCGTAGTATATGTAGTTTCTCGCTTTCGTTGATGCGTGAACAGGCACGCACATTGAACTGGACAAGCGACAGAACATACACACAGTCAATTCATAAATCTATTCGTATACAATGGAGAATATACATGCTGTGACAAAAAAAAAAAAAAGGCCTGCCCGCATGTGCAACAAAAGTCATGACAGCAGTCTACTACTACTGCCCGGCCTTGAGACTCTCGACATACTCGGCAAACAAGTCGTCCACCGTCTGCCCCGTCAGCTCCATCCAAAACCTCCTCTCGGCGTACCTTTCGATCCTCAGCTTCTCATTCAGCCTCGTCACAAGGCCGGCCCCGCGCGTCCGCTCCAGGTAGTCGAGGAAGTAGGCCGTGTGCTGGTAGCCCGCGTCCCACTTGTCGGCGGCCTCCTTCTTCCAGTGCGGCGGCGCCAGGTCGCAGTTGAGCCGGACCCAGTCGGCGACGCCCTCGACCAGGCCGCCGGGGCAGGTGCCGAAGGCGTTCCACTGCAGGCAGTGGACGAGCTCGTGGGTGATGACGCCGGTGATTTCCTGGGCGGCGCGCGGCTTGCTCGTGCCGGCGATGTGGTTGAGCGAGAAGTGGACCTCCTTGTGGTCGTCGTCGAGCTCGGTGCCCGTTGTGTAGGCCACGCCCGGCATGTCGCGGAGGATGAGGGTGATGGAGCGGGTGGGCGGCGGCGTGGTGGTGGGCGAGGCCGGGGAGGTGTAGAGGAGGCGGAGGACGTTGCGGGCGGCGGTGGTGATGGTTTCGGCGGCGTTGACCGAGGTGAGGGCCAGGTTGGCGCCCGGGTGGGTGAGATCTCGGATCTCGAGGCGGAGCTTGGGCAGGGTGAAGTCTTTAGACTGGGCGCATGGTGGTTTCTTGGGGGTTGTGGCGGGAGTTTTGGTTGGGAATGAGGAGGGGGCGGCGGATGTCTCGGGGTCCGGTTTCATTTTCGGATTGCTTGCGGTTGATACTGACGTTGAGGTGGTTGGTGGTTGGTGGGTGAGATGTCGTGATGCGTTTGTGGTGTTGTTGTTGTTGTTGTTCCTGCTGCTGCTCCCTGGGACGGCGCTGAGCAGACGAGGTGTTCAACGTTGGCAGGCGTCGCGCAAGAGGTTTTGGCGGCTAGCAGGTATTGTCATCGTAAAAGGGCATCAGTTATATATCCTTTTCCGGGTAATATATAGTTATATCCTTGCATCGTGACCATCATCATCTGCTCGTGTCTGGACGACGGGGGCAGCGATGAATGCGGTGGTCAGGCCGTCTGTGCCTGCATGTGCGCATGTCCGGTGGGCATGTCGGGAGACGCACCGGGCCCCGCACTCCAGACCAGTTGACCAGTGCGGGCGGTTTCAGGGCGCCCGTTGGCGTCTGCAGGCTGTTCCCCTCGCTGCACAAGCGGCCTGGCTGCACTTGGGCCCTTCGCCCAGGCAACTGACTTGGCTGTCAACGGCCCAGCCGATCTCGAAACATAAACATTGCATAACAACACCGCGCCATCGACGGCATCGAGAGCCTCGACAACCCCTCCTCCCGTCCTCCGGCTGACTGACATACCATCATTGGAACGTATTTATGCCTCGCGCAGCCTGCTTCACCAAATCATTGTTACGCGCGCCCTGACAACGATACGAGACCTGCAGCTCCGCGCAGCCTGCATAATAAACATTATCTGGCCGCTGCTGGCGCAACTTGCTCAATGCCCTCGCCTCCACGTCGAAACCTACCTTTGCGACTCCCACGACGCCCTCGAGTCTGACATTTTTCAGGCCAGCGCCCTCTGGGCATTGTATGTCTTTTTTTTTTCTAAAATTCTAAAGAAAAAAACACACCCATTGCCTTCTTTCCTCGGCCCCCTTCGCGATGAATTGACGGCTCCTACGTGGTCTGGCCGTTAAATTGGCCCCTCAGTCAAAGCTACTACCAGTACTACCTACTTAGGTAGTAGTTTGATTGACTCAATCTTATCAATTGCTCGAGTGCTCCGTATCCAGCCACTTTATCTGCTGAGACTAGTTGACCTCGAAGTACCTAGGTACCTAGGTACTCAAGGCAGGTACATGTACTACTAGCTAAGTAGCTTCTTGTCCTCACTCTCCTGGCACGGCAGGCATTGGACCACTCAGGCGTCGCCCCTCCTCCAGCTCCAGCTTGTGGCCGGAATGACCTCACATTCTGCCCCAAATCTAATTTGTCCACGCCTCCCCTGTTTCTCTTCACCACGCATCACAGCTGCTCGTATCGGGCCCCCCTTATCCCACACGCTCAGAGCTTGCCCTCAATGTGATACTCATCCGCCACGAGATATTTCCTGAATCTGACAATTCCTTTCTGGCAGACTTGCTCATCATTCCGAGCCGTGGCTCCCCTCCCTCATCTCGTGTCCCTATCAGAAATAGGTGCCACCCATGGCCGACAAGCTCACGGATGCGCAAGTCGCAGACCTGCTGACCATCCTGCGAAGCGACTCATCCCTCGACGCCAAGGTCCAGTTCGTCACGGTCATAAAATCCGCCATCAAGCAGCATAACGTGCCTGAGAGCTGTATTGCCCAGCTCTTTGACGGTCTGCGCACCGCGTCGTCTGCCCAGCATGCCGCCCTCGTCAACGCCGGCTTCACCGCTCTCAACCACCTCTTGACCCGGTTGTCGCGTCAGGACCCTAAGCTGCTCGCTCGCGAGGCGGCTCGCACACTGCCGCTGGTAATCGAGAAGCTGGGCGATCAGAAGGACAAGTACCGGAGTCTGGCCGCACAGGCTCTCAACACCCTCTACGTCGCATCACCTGCTGATGCCGAGCGCTTCGTGCGCAGCTCGGCCCTGGCCGGCAAGAACCCACGGGCCAAGGAGGGCGGCATGCACTGGCTTTTGCAGGTGAATACCAACTTCCCCTACCGTTGTCATCGTGCCTCACAGGGTGCATATCAGAGGTGTCGTGTCTGCCAGTCTTGCTCCGTGGAACTAACCTATCTTCTTTCCTTCTATAGACTCATCAGGAACATGGTCTGCCTTTTCGAGGCTACGTTCCCATACTCATGGAACTTCTCGAAGATGCCGACGGCATGGTTCGAGACACTGCCAAGGCCACCGTGATTGAACTCTTCAGGTGAGCACCTGCCTATTAGTTTCATCGTCGCCCAGTCGCAGGCATCCATTCTGACCCCCAGCATAGAACGGCCCCAAACACCGCCAAGTCAGACCTCAAGCGACAACTAAAGAACTTCAAGGTTCGTCCTGCTATTGAGCAAGCCATTGTCAAGGCCCTCGCGCCCGCAGGTGGTCGCCCGGAAACGCCAGCCGATTCCCTTCCGTCACAACTGTCGCAAACCAGCCGATCGACCCTTGTGGCCAGTGTTTCGTCTCTGGGAAGCGAACGACCCATCACTCCAATGCCCGACGCCGCCGACGCAGTCGACCCGCAGTACGTTAATACCAACCGCGAGCTGGACGACATCTTCAAGGACATGGCCTGGTTCTTCGAGGGCAAGGAGACGGAACAGAACTGGCTGAAGCGTGAACAATCCATCAACACTTTGCGGCGCCTCAACGCTGGTAATGCAGCCACCGATTTCCAGGACGTCTTTGTGAGTGGCCTCCGTGCCATGCTGGATGGTATAATCAAGACCATCAACTCACTGCGAACGAGCTTGTCCAAGGAAGGATGCGGTCTCATCCAGGAGATTGCCATCTCGCTCGGTCCGGCTATGGATCCCATGGTAGAGTTGTTGATGCAGGCTCTGGTCAAACTATCTGCGGGGACAAAGAAGATTAGCTCGCAGATGGCCAACGTGACGGTTGATACCATTATCAGCCGCGTCACCTACAATCAGCGGTTAATGCAGCACATCTGGGGTGCCAGTCAAGACAAGAACATTCAACCCAGGACCTATGCAACAGGCTGGCTAAAGACTGTACTGAAAAAAGAGGCTGGTCATAAGAGTCATATGGAGCACACCGGGGGTGTAGACTTGATGGAAAAGTGTATCCGCAAAGGCTTGGGAGATGCCAACCCTGGAGTGCGAGAAAAGACGAGATCTGCATTCTGGGCGTTTTGGGGTGTTTTCCCTGCACGTGCCGATGCGTATGTTTTCCCTTTGTCGTACAGTCGCAACAAAGGCAGCTAACAGGTTTGTAGCATCATGGCGGACCTCGACTCCACGGCTCAGAAGCTATTGAACAAGGACCCAAACAACCCGAACTCTCCTAAGAAGACGGACGCACCGGCTCGGCCTGGCCTTGGGTTATCTAGGAGTACCATGGCGTCCAGCAAACCTAGCCTCCGAGAGGCCATGATGGCCCAGAAGAAGGCTCTGGCTGCCAAGAATCTGCCAGCAAGACCTGGCTCGGCCATGGCCCATATCTCATCGCCCGTTCGGACTACATCGAACACGTCAACCCACTCTACTGCGTCCACGAAACCTACCGCTACAAGGACCCGCCCCGAATCGACCCTGTCCGTCAACGCCGGAGGCATGTCGGTGGCTCCCATGCGGCCAACACGCCGTCGACCAGAAATGGCGGCTCGTCCCGCGACCGCTGGCCCTTACTCGGTTCGTGATCGCCCTGGCTTGGACGCTGACAGCCCCGAGAGCGTCAAATCCAAGCGTGTCACTCCCAAGGCGCCAAAGGCTGTGACTCCCAAGAAGACACTTCCAAAGACTCGCCCCGGCCATACGTCTCATGCCAGCGAATCAAGCATCCCGTCGCCGACTTTCCCATCCGCACACAAGCGCATCGCTTCTCCACGGGGCAGCCCCGTGCTGCTGAAGCATTCACAAACATCGCCTGCCTCGGTCAGCAGAGCGGTTCCGGCGCGCAGCAATAGCGAGTCGATGCCAGTGCCGAACTTTGCCAGCCTGCATGTCTCGGCGCCAGAGCAAGCGGAGAAGCTCCAGGAGTCTCCGGGAATGTTGAGATCATCGCCTGCAGCGGCAGTGACTCGGGAAAGCAACTTGGGGACTCAAGTCCAATCGCCGTCTTGTACACTCAAGGTTTATGAAGACCCGTTTACGGACGGCGCTCCGTCTGCAACGAAGCCAACTTTCAACGTTCCTGTTCTGGAGGATAAGCCAGTGAATGAAGCCGCAGGTAACTTGCCGAAGCCAAATGGCGAATCGCTGATGCCGGATACGCTAGACTCGCCAGAGAAGACTCGACAAAATTCCAGGCTGCTGGACAGCGGGATCACCAAAATTAAGAACAAGAATCTCGAAGTCCATGGCTTTCGAAAGCTGCAATCTCTCATCCGCGACAGCAAGACTGTCTTGACAGATGGGAAGTTCGAGGATCTATTATTGGGGCTTTTCCAATACCTAGAGGACCCTCTGCCTAGCCTTCCCGCGGAGAAAGTGCAAGACGTCAAGGCCCAGATCTTGTCCACCATCAAGCTCTTACTCAAGAAGGAGCGGGACAACTTTCAACCACACGTTTCCAAGGGCCTGGAGTCTCTGCTTGAGACGCGTGGGGCTTGCGATACACGAGCTCATGTGGTCAGTGGCCTAGAGCTTTTGGCGGACGAGCTCGTAACCATCGGAGATGGTTCTGAAATTGTAGTTGTTCTCACCAAGAGACTTCAAACATGTACGGATGCTACGACAGAGGGGTGTCGTACCCTGAGTATGGGCCTACATGTCCTCAAGGAGATGCTCGATAAGCGGGCCGAGTTTGTTCCTGTAGACTGGGAACTAGTGCAGTTGACCGACTTGTCAAGTCGTTGTCTGGAGTCTGCCGACTCTGGAGTCCGCATGGACGCTGTCAAGTTCTGTGTGTCGCTGCACGATCGTGTGGGCGATGCTGGATTCTGGGGCGCATTCAAGGATATAAAGGAGGATCCGAAAAGTCTTATTACGTACTATATTGTTAAGAAGCAGCGAGAGCAAGGTTCTGTTTCTTAAGGCATCCGTTGACGATTATGTATTATTAATTACAAAAAGTTTTTTTTGGGTTGGGCGTTGTAGGCGGCGGAAGCTGGGCGTTATTTGTACATATACATATACTCTGTTTGATAACACTCTATTGTACAAACATTAATCCACGATTCATGCAGAAGCTGTAGATTTGTCGACTGCTCATCCTATGGTGGCCATGTCTTGTCAAAAGACGTTGAAAGTATTCGCGTATGCCGGGTTTGGAGACAAAAGGTTCGCATTACTCTAAACGTGTTAGCATGCACCAAGTGCCGTCACAAGAAGAAGGTGACTAAATGGGCCACGTGCTCGTATTCCCCTCGTCTTTCTGCATGTCAAACAAGTGTCCAATTTATTCATTCGTCGCCATTCCCATCGTCTGCAAGTACATATATATACATACATTCATTCATATACACGTGCGGGGTTCAAAGACACGGCACGTCTCGCGCTTTGGCACGCACAAAACGGGATATTCCAATGTCCCAACGTTTCAAAATCTTATATAAAATTGGCCAATTCCTGCCCAGGGATGGCCTGTGTGCCCCGACCACCGGAGTCGTAGCGGCGTTTCATCACCACGCATGTGTATGTGTGTAGGGTAAAAAGGAGTCTGGCAGGCGCGCACGCCACACCAAAACCCCCGCGTCCAAGTCGAGAGATTAATTGATTGTTCACTACTCCGAGCAGAGGGAGGGAGACGGGCGAAAAAGGCCAAAAAGAAACACCAAGTTGCCCCGTACTGGAATCGAACCAGTGATCTTGTCATTACTAGTGACACGCTTTACCACTGAGCCAACGGGGCTATGCTTGATCTGGAATTGCACGGGCCAGAATCCAACTATCAACTCGACTCGACTGCCACGGGGCCATTAGAGAAAGTTGAATCACATTTATATAATGTGACCCGGCGCAATTTCTGGCCCACCTCGCTGATGAATTTGTCATGATTACTACTTGATTGAAAATGGACAATTTCTCGTCGTAGCACACAGTTCACTGGACAAGAATGGATTGCTTCTCTACAAACTCAAATAGGGGCAGTGACTTCATGTCCCGTTAAATAAATCATTCTCTGTTCGTAGTCTTTATGACCGGCTATATATCTCGGCACAAAATACTGTCAACTGTCTATCTCTCTTCATGACCGTACCCTAACAACCTGCTTTGCACACCTCGTACCCCGAGTCTTTCGCGACGTGTCTTCCGCCGACCAGCAGAAGGAATTTCGTCTCGAGACTGAGGGGCTACAGATATGAAATCGCAACATAGACCGTAACCGCAGACAAGGGAACGCGACTTCATGTACGAGGTCGCCGAATGGAAAATGGAAGACACTGTGTCGAAACTAAGAATGAACCTTGTCGCACCTCTTCATCCATATGAGCTCCGAGAATTTGTTTCAGGAGCCAGAGAGACAAAACAAAAATCGCAACATGTATATATAGCAATGCAGACAATGTGGGGATGTAAAACTGCATTGGACTTTAGAGGCGGAAAGCACACGCAGAAGGGGTTTTTCCAGTAGCATGGCAGCTGGAAACGATATCAGATGCCTCTGGCGTAGTCTTCTAATTGGACGTTGACTACTAATTGATACCAAACACCAAAAGATGAACAAGTTGCATCATAAAAAACGCAAGTGAAAAAAAAAAAAAATCCCAGCCAACAGAGTACTTTGTAAAAACGAGCCAATGCACCCCCTACCGAACTCGAATATTGAAACGGCGATTGGAAACAGGGAGGAAGCGGATATCATCATGAAAAGGGGAGGAAAATATCAAACGCCAAGTTGTGAAAAACCCGCTCGCATTTGATGTAGAAGTAGAAAACGTGTTATGGAGAAGAACAAAAAGCCAAAGTAAATTGTGCTGGGAGCGAGCATGGAGAAGCTAAATGGTGTGCCGTTGTCCCTTTATTTGACGGATCATGTCCATCATGAATCGTCAAAGATTCTGTTGGTGTTCTCAATAACAAACTGGACCGCAATGTTCTTGGCGTGCATATCCGTCATTTCGCGTTCAATGCTCAGGTCTCGCATGATGGTCGGCGCAAACACGACGGCCAAATTCTTTGGTGACATCTAAATGCTGTTAGATTTTGATTACTAGATTGCAAGAAGGTACACATACTAGATTCTCCGGTTCGCGCGAGGCGACGCGGTTAAGATGGAACATGAGGAATTCAAGGCAGTCGCCGTGCCTTTCTGGCATTGAGGCAAAGGTCTTCCTAAGATGGCTGCACCTGTCTGTCTCATCGGCAATTGCTGTGCAGTTGTCAGTATTGAGTAGTATGGGAAAATTGCAATTGTTTCAACGACTTACCATTCGACTCCAAAACCCTTTCATAGACATCAAATGTCAGTAGCGGAGTAGGCAATTTCCGGAAGTATTGCTTTAATACGCTGGTGACAGCAGTGATATCCAAGTCTGGGTCAGAGATGTCAAAGTTTTCATTCTTGTCAAAGCCGTCCTTGATCATGTTAACTTGGGAATTACCGCCCGTCTTGCGGTAAATGCCCTCCTGATCCATTCCCCGAAGCTCAACTTCTTCGATACAACGAGTGACTACGGCAGGGATTTGCCGGCGTTCGTATTCGGTCCGCTCGACCAGGTCCGATCCAAAGAGGATTGATGCCGGTTCCGCCGCCGCCGCCAGTGTCACGGTGTTGGACGAGGCGGACTTTGGCATTGCGTTCTTCTTGCCAAAGAAGCCAAAGCCTTGCCTGCCAGGATCCATGTGCTGCTGTTGTCTGTTCTGACCGTTGAGTCCGCTGGGAGCTGCAGACTCTACCTGTGTAACCGTCATATTGTAGGGCAGGCCAATGTTGTCTCCAACCAGTCCCTGATGCTGCATCCTCTCGCGATCGGTTTGCTGGAAGGCGACTACGGCCCTGTTCACGCCCTTTGCAACGTTCTGTGCCATTGTTTTGGAGCCCTTCTTCCAGTTAAACTTCTTGACTTGGCCCTTTCTGACTTGTACGACTGTGGGACCACTTTCAACAATCGGCTCTTCATCGCCCATCAGTGTGGTCCCCGTATTCAAGCTTGAAGTATCCAGATTGATCGACGATGCACCACCAGATTTGGTAGGACCATATATCCCTAATCCGTTTGGTGACTTGAGATCTCCAATTTGTGACTTGAAGCGCTCCTGGATTTGATGTGTGAGATCGTTATTCATGTCTGCCAATTGAGCATTCTTGGATGATAGTTGCTCGAATTCCATGAGCGCACGATCTCTGTCCGCTATGGCCTGGTTCTTCTCCTCAACCAGCTGGTCTCGCTCCTCGTGAAGCTTCTCAATGGCTTCTGACATGGTCTCCTTGACGGCATCTAACTTCTTCACAAAGTCTTTAATGGCAGAATCCTCCAGCTCTCGAGGATCGATCGGTGTCTTGGTCTCCTTAGCGCGTTCGACATAGCCGGCAAGAACCTCCAGCTGACGAATCATAATCTCAGTCTGCGTGTCAAGCACGGATACCGTCTTACGCTTTTCGACCAGCTTCCTGTTGAGGCTCTTGAGGTCCTTTTCAGTGTTGAACTGCCGCTCGAGTTCAGCCACACGCTGCTCAGAATTTCTAAGTTGACGCTTCAGCAATACAGCGTCATGGGGAGGGGTCAAGGAGATGGGGCTGCTGATATCGTGGGGCATGCCGGGATGGTCATCGCCCATAGGGGTCTTGGGCCACCTCGGTGATCCAGTGGCTCTGGTGGTTTCGCTGATGCTTCTGGAGTGGTTGATCCTCCCGGAATTGGGGTGACCGGCTTCCACGCTGCCAGTGCGGCCATGGCGTACGACGTTGGAAACTCGTCGCAGAATTGAGGAAGAGCCTTCATCAGTACCTAGGATTCTAGCCATGTCTTCGTCCATGCTGAAGTCCCCTCCATTGCTCCATCTGGGCAGTTTTGGGGAGTGCTTGGGTTCCGATGGATCTTTTGAGCTGCCTGAACTCTTTCTTGGTGTTTGAGCCTGTTCAGTGGGCGGCGGCGGCGGCGCGGTTCGAGGCTGTGTGTAGGAGTCGCTCAAGTTGTTTTGTTCTGACTGGCCGGATCGAGAACTGCGTTCAGAACTGCGTTGTCCGATGGCTAAGGAGACCCAACATGTCAGTAAAACTCCAACGGAGAGGGCAGTTCCCAGAGGTTATTAGCACATACAATTCATACTCGCGGACGCAGGGAGTTCCTTCCGCGTAATGGCTTTGCTAGACTCTGAACGAGAGCCACTTTTTGCACCATCTGTATCTTCAGATGTGCGAGGTTCATTGACTTTCCTGGCCTCAGACAGGTTCGAGTGACCATCCTTTCGCACAACGCCATTCGAAGTCTTTCCGGATGAGCCTTCTTGCGGAGCAGACGAGTGGGAGCTATTGCTGCGGGTCGACACCCCCCTTTTCTTTACCGGAGCATCCTGAAGCTTGAACTCATCGCCAGATACAGAGGCTTTTCGCTGGCCTTGTTCAGAGTTTTTGGTAAACTTGCCAGACTTGAGGCGCGCCACATCAAGATCTGAGGAGGGCTGCCGTCCCTTTTCTTGAAATGCGATGTGAGGAGTAGACGACTGCGAGTCGTCTCGCTTATCGGACCCTGACCCTTTTGAAACACCAAAGTAGTCTCTGTCCTTTCGTCGGCCGTTCTCAGCCGCATTGTCGGATGCAGATCTTGGTGTACCGGTGAGGGCCGGGCTGGGATCGAGGGCCACGGGTATGAAGAAGCTTTCGGGCCCCTCTTCGGGCCCGGAGTTGGGACTCTGATAAATGGTCGAGTTGCGATTCTTTCGGTAGGTAGTGGCGGGCAGGCCCAGTCCTTCAGGCTTGCTAGTGGTCTCTGATCTCTCCGGCGAGCGAGAAGGTCTTGAGCTGCCCCGTGACGAAGATTCGTTGTGTCTATGTGTACCGCGAGGGCGTGGGGAGAGTTCGGTTGGCGTGTCGGAATCCGGATCGACACGATCATTTGAGAAGGCGTTTGGAGGAATCGCGCTGGGTGGAAGAGCAGGAAGGGACTTTTCGGTTATCATGGGCGAGTTTTCCTTATCCCTAGATTTGGCAGCAGAGGCTGCCTTTGATTTCTTTCTCCGCCTGGCCATGAGAGTCTCATGGCAACCCATGCAGAAAATGCCTTGTGAAGTCCTTGCATATCGCAGATTTTCAATTTTCCTCTTGCAGTTACGACATCGAAAGCAGGTGGCGCAAAATGCTTGGTCTCCGGTCAAGATAGCAAGGTCCTCTATCTTGTTGCCACAAGCACTACAGCTGTAGGTGCAGTTATTGCAAATGAGTGAACCGTCGCCGAGGAGCAGAAGGTTGGCGTCTGAGTCGAGGAGAGTGCCACAGGTATGGCAGCGAAAACAGTCCAGATGCCATCGATTTCCGGCTAGAGGTTGAGCAACCATCAGCACCAGCCTGGCCAGTCATAATCAGGAATATCAAATATGACGCCCGGAGCAGGAAGCGACCGACACCAAATCGAGGAGCGGAAGAGGGGGGGGGGTCAAGTGTAACCAAGGTTCACAGCATGTTTTGGGGCTATATTGCATGGCAAACATACCTAACTCGAAGGCCTTGCCTTCCTCCAGAATCTACACCAGAAGAAGCATTTGTCAGTATCGGGCTGCCGACAGAACGTTGACTGACTGTACGGGAGCAATTTGGCGGGGGCAAACTAGGTCCAAGGGCACATACCTCTCCACAGCCCTTGCAAGGGAAAACATCGTCATTGTCCAGAGGACTTTCGATATATTCATCCACTATAGCAGTCATGGCAAAAGAATGCGGCACTCACGGCCGGTCTGCGCCAAAAAGAAAAGCCGGCTACGATATATATCGAATGTCGAAAGGTGATCGGCAGAGGTGGGCTCGTGGAACGGGTTCGTGGAGAGGACGATAAAGGTCAGCCTGTCATGGACTCGACGGCAGAGAGGATTGGCTCTACAGAGCAGCCACGTCGCAGTCGATGATCGGCGGCCTAAGAGCAATAATGATAGTGAAGACGAGGGACGACAAATGCATGAAGAACGTGGAAGAGGGGAGCAGAAGAAGGAAGTCTCGGGCTGGTGATTGTGCAAGGATGCGGCGCCGCCAGAAGTCTTCGATATTACCATAGGCCTTGCGCAAGCACAAGCACAAGAACAGGGGGGGAGAAGAAGGATTGAGAATGGCCGGGAAGAGAGTGGCGTTGCCAGGGGTTCACAGTCAATTGGAAAAGAAAAAAGGGTGGTGGAGGGCCAGGCACCTCCGGCGCTGGCGCAGTGCTACCTCTAAGTACTAAGGTAAGTACGGAGGGAGAGTGGTCGTGGGCAGACGTGGGCGTGGCTGTCATGTACCCCTTATTCCGGGCGAGTCGAGTGCTCCCTGGGTATGGAGTACATAGTATTTGATGTCTGGTGCTTGGTCTTTATCGAAGATCTGCTGGCTCAAGGCCAACGAATGAGTCGATGCAAGGAAAGACTTGCGCAGCAGCAACAAAAAAAAAATGAGGAGCACGGAATACCTCAATGTAGAATGAGTTATTACCAGACACATCAAGCAAGGCGGGCTGGGGGGTTCTGAAGTTGGGGTGAGACGGATGATTTCAGCGTGCATGTGTGTTGGAAGGGACCGTCGTCAGCAAGGGGACTCGAGGTCGGTGGAAACAATGGATCGAGGCAGGCACTACCGACATTTGGACTCGAGTGCCACGCTGTACTCAAGTATGCCAAATACTCTGAGGACAGATGATATGGACACTGCCCAGGTGCTCAACCAACGTGAAAGCAACAGCTGCGGATACTACATGCTAATAGTACCTAGGACCTAGCACATATTGACATCTTCAAATGTCGAGCTACCTTGTACCGAACCAGGAAGGAGCCTCAGCTGCCAAGTTGTAAGTCGACGACGCCATGTTGAAATCAACTCTGAATATGGAACAGGGAAACAGAGGGCCAAGGACGAAGCCACCACCGGCAACAAAGCGTCAATACTAGACACAAATGCATATGCATGTACGCCGCGAGCATCCTGCCAATTGCAGCAGTATCAAAGCGTTCGTTTACGGTTGCTGGGCGAGGCCGAGGGCACGAGGGCTCGTACACGTACATTCGCACCTCCAGATGTCCACCCAGCATGCTCAAGTGACGTCCGCGCGCCAAGACCAGTCAACACTTGAGCGCTTTCTGAGCCTTGAACCTTGAAGAAGCTGATGAAGACGGGACGTTGTCGTGCTTCAGATGCCGCTGCTCAGTGCAGTCTGCAGCCCATGCATGTGTGCTCAAAATTCAATGTTGATCCTGGTACCTGACGTCCGGTGCAAACGCCAGCCTGGCCCCTGCTCCGCCCTGCCCTGCCCTTGCCCTGCCCTGCCGGGCTCAATGGCCCAGACGCCCGCAGCCGAACCTGATTGGGGCCCTGAGATATTAGCTCGGCCTGCTGACCGCAACCTGAGCCTGGGAACAGACACTAGAAAGAGACTCGAGGTCACCAACAAATATCTGGCTTTGGCGGTCATGATGCCACTGTCCGACTTGGGTCGAGCCGGCCGAATCAGCCGACCCAGCTGAAGCACCTAAAACACGTTCAAACATCCACACACAAAACATCAGGCGAGCGTTGCCAGAGCACAAGGCGTCATGTTGATTAAACGGCACGGCACTCTGTCAGCCTCAACGCAGCCATCTCGAGCTTCGTGGGCGCGTTTTAAGCTTGAATCGTGCACCTGTTGAGCGCATCATGCTGGGCCCTTATCATGGCCGAAGCACACGAACCCAACCCTCCTCTGCTCATTTGTGATCCATTTACTCCGTAGCCACCGTCGTCATCATTTCGCTCCGCCGGCTTGTCTACTTGTTTTCCATTCCAAAGCCTCTGAAAAAATACGACTCACGAACCAAGTACTATGCAGTAATCGAGGCTGCATCCGTCGAAGGGATGAAACAGATGGGCACTTGTCATGGCTACATGATGCAATAGTACTAAGAGCAATGGGAGTCCCTTGCTCACGCCCCAGTATTCGTCCGTAAAGTAAACCCTTGTCTTCCTTGGCAGCCTACTCACCGTCCTTGAAGAACCTGTGATTCATTAAGCCATGTCGAGACAAGATCTGGCGGCCGCCTCGTGCCCTTTGTCTCGGCATGCAGGTTGGTCCGGAGTAGACATCCTTTGTTCCTGCTCAACCGTAGCCATCATGGACATATAATACATGGATTGCCAAGTGCTCAAAAAAGCGTAATAGCTGCTAGGTGTCTGAGGCTGTAGATGATCAACAACGAGCGTGTAATGGGCTGACAACCTAACCAGGCACTCAGGACATACTTCTTAATCTGCCACCCGCTCTATGGAAAGAGTTAAAAGCTCACGGCAGCAGCCATATACCACCTAGGTCGGCTCTAGACACTGGCGTCTGATCTACCCTGCCTAGGCATGAATAGGCCGAGACAAATGGTATCTTTTCAGAAGGAAATTATCTCTCGGAACGTTTGCACATTTAAAAGATGCCATTTCTCGCAGCTTCTTCATGTCTAGGCAGGGTGGGATCAGAGACCAGTGTCCAGGGCCGATGATCGTCTAGGCAGGATATGGCTGTAAGTTGGATAGCAGCATGAGCTTCTGAATCTTTCCACTCTGTTCTCGTCGTCTGAAGGGAGAAGAAAGAGAAGGGGGGGGGGGGCCTCGTGCAGAGTAGTAATGCCACTCGGTTCACAAACAACCCCGTGCCATGCGCGTTCGCAACTCAGCAACCCCACGCAGTCTGCGACACCCGACGACTCCATGACACGGCTGTTGTCCTCGCGCCAAAAGGTGGAACAAAGTGGCGTGGGTTGTGGAGGCGGATAAGGGGTATTCTGACACCACTTTGCCTGTGAACGAGCCAGCCGGGCAGATGACATGGTGATAGTAGTACTGACACCTACAACATGCACAGCGCCGGCATTGCGGGCGTTCACTTACAAACAGTCGAATGAAGGTGGAATGGACCGGGTCCTACTCGGTACGCCATGCCGTGTTGTAGGCCGGAGAAGAGAAAGAGGAAGCACGTAGTGTCTGCAATCCTTGATTGATGTTTCGAGAAACCGCGCATATTAAAGGGAGGGGGAGGCCAGTTGTTGCTTTTGTAAGGGGTGGAGTCACATGATTCCCACCCGGTCCGGCCAACGCAGCTGGGATTTGCAGCCCCTTATAACCTTATAACGGGCCACGCTTCGTTCATCGCCATTCCCGTCGCAACAATTACACGTCGACATGCATTTGGTTGGCATTTGGTTGGCATTGACGGTATTGGCTCGGCTGCCAGGGGGATGGATAAACAAGCGTTGGGGGCCAAAAGGCTCCCACATGGTTTGTCAGCGGTGCACGGCTGTAAAGACGCCCAAGTGCCCGTGTCTGGTGTCTGGAGGCAAAGTACGGAGTACTGGTCTGCTTTGTTTCCAAGCAGTCGTCAGCCGCATGCCAACAACTCGTCCCTTGTCTCCCGAGTGCCAACCCATCCAAACAATATTGATGCGGGTTGCCCAACTCGTTCTGACGCGCGCATAGGCAGCAAGGAAGCCCAAACAGCTAGCTGATACTGTAGATAATGGCTCCCAACACTAGCATTGATTCCTGTTCGCCAGGCACACTGCGCAATTATAAGCGTGCCGGCAGAACCCAGTGCCCATGCCACGCCATGGGTGCGGTGCGGTGCCGCTAGGCTCTAGCAGCCGCAGGATGGACATGGAGATATTTAGCCAGGGGTAAAAGCAGCCATCGGCCGGGGGGGGTTGACATGTGGACATGTGGACATCTGGATATCCATCCCAACGCCCACATTTCCCATGGCAAACAAAGACATGCGACATGGTTTTTGGCATGGCCGCATCGGCTGCTCCACTTGGGGTTGCGTTTCATCTTGGTGGGCCCGCAAAGGCGAAACAGGGAGCGACGTCTTGCCCTCGTATCGTCAAGTGCACATCAACCACGGAAACATGGGTCATCGACTCGTCGGTGCCGTCACGAGCAGCACCAAGCATTTTGTCATTGCTGGCAGGCTGTTTCGTCTTGTCGGCTCATTCGACCCACGCCCGTTGACACCCGCCGTCGCCAGCCTTTCCTACGACGGCACCACCAACGAGGCTGCCGATCTTGTCCAGGATGGCCACAGCATGAACAAGCTTTCCATGGTAGTGCTGCGACGATGTTTATTAATTCGGGTTTTCTTTGGATCTTCTGCCGTGTGGGTGACGGGCAATGTCGACCTCGTCGGGCAAATGAAATGGGTTGTCGTGTCGCAGGATAGCGACATGCCTTGACCGACGTTGATACCTGAGCAAACGGCAGCTCGGTGTGTTCCGCAACAACTCGCAGTGTCCCTCGGCGGTTCGATTGAACGGGTTGGTACTAGTGCGGTCGATTGCAGATACATACGCATGTACAATGAAGCATCACGGACAGTAACCAGATTTGACCTCGGAAATCGGTCAACGAACCAGACCTGCGCGAGTTGTGGTTCGCCAACCAGAGCATGCGCTGTCTGGTGGTAGTTGGACAAAACCTCCGGCGGTATCCATTATTTTACCTCCGCACGGCAGTTATGCAAAGCAATCATACAAGATTTATCCGACACACTTGTGTTCCATGACCGCCATGCGTGGCATCACCTACCTCACACTGAACGCGGTTTTGAGTCACATGTCCGTCCTTCGACCTCGGATCCAAGCCCAAGGAACTTGACTATTGCTACACCAGACATACAATGCGGCGAGTAGGATTTAGTATTGCTCTCAACGACAATGCTAGTCAGAAACACCAGGCCAGCCCGACCCCCACACGGAAATGTAAGCTACCTTGACCCGAGGTCCAAGAGAACACCAGTATGAAACCAAGTCCCTTGATCACATATCGGCCAGCCGAGGAACATCAGACGCCATGCCAATCTTGGCTTCCAGTGCATACATATGTATACTACTACGTATTTATTTGCACAGACATGCATCCAATGTGCGGTGGTGCGTTCCCGTCGGCTCCATCTGCCCATGTACACACAGACAGTGATGTGAGATGATCTGCACTCGAGATACGCAGTTCCCGGCGCTGCGACTAGCCCATGGATTGAGACGAACTCTCCGACAAGGTACAAGGGAATTTGTAACGTGCTGGTCGATGATCATATCGTCATTGTATGTACTTGCACATGCCTCGTATCATGTCGTATGGCATCCCCGGCGGGCATCCCAAGCATCGCGACCGACCACCTCGCGCTCCTGCGCCAATATAAGCACTTCTATATTAGGAACAAGCCCGTTCGGACGCAGCCTCGAATTGCCAACGGCGATGGCTTCGGTTGCAACCCTCCGTCTTCCCGGAGACCATCATCCGTTGACTAAAGTGTGCGTGCGTAGTTTGCGGCAGGCCAATATTCGCTGTTTCAGCATTCATCAGCCACACCGGCAGAGCCTCGATGGCACATGCTCTGCTCGGATCCCTGTTTTCAAAACAAACGACGCGTTTGACTATTGGACTGATCAAATTAATGTGATTCATTTCGAACCTTAAATTGTATGTATGTATGTATGTATGTATCTTGGGCATGGCCGACGGAATCACCGTTTTTTACGGCAAAAGTCTACCTATCGATTGTTGGGTGTTTGCTAATATCTTTTGGGGTTTCGTTGGACGTACCACTTCATATATACCTACCTAGGTATATACGTACTTTGGCACGCGCGAATTGGTTATATAGTTGCCGCGCCTTGAGCAAGAGGCCGAAACTATATAACCCTGACAAAAGGAGAACGAGGGTAGTAGAGTGGACAACTAAAGGTGATTTCTCGAGCTTAGAACAGCGTGTGAAAAGAATAGCAGATGCTTGATGGTAGCAAATCATCAGAAAGGATGTGATATACACGTAGAAAAGTATTATTGGTCATCTTTACGTCCACAACCCGATCTCTCCATGATATCGTCAGGTAAATGTGTGAGGACGGGTCATCGAGGTAGTTGATATCAAGTTTGTAGAAGCGATATATTAAATACCCGCTAGATCGACTAATACTCTGGTCAACACATCAGTGGAAATCACAACCACACTTTTTGCAAGCTTGAGGGAATCCCTCAAATATTCGCGATAAATGTATTTTGCCTGTATTCTACAAGCAAAAAAAGTAACAATGGATATCATCGCAACATTGACCAAGTCAGAATCAAGCTCGTTGCCAAGTCCACGAATGCAATTTCCGGCCATTCTCAACATCTTGATTCACTTCTCCATAATCCTCTTCACTTTATCGAGTAATATCGTACTCTCCCTACCCAACTTCTTCTTCCCATCCCTCCCGATGGTCTTTGCCATGGCCTTCTTAAACCGCTCCCTCTCTGCGAGCCTTCTTTCCCTCTCCTCTCTCCTCTGCTGAATCTCCAGAGTCCTCTGCTCGGATTCCGTTTTGCGCTCCTCTGCCTTTTTGAGCTGCTTGTCGTAGTACCCTGGCCGTCGGGTGCGTCGTCTCATGCCATCACTGGTGGGATCTGCAGACGCGCCGGTGCCGGCGCCTGCTTGTGCCTTGTCCTCATCCTTGAGCATGAGCTCTCGCGTCGGATGCATTTTCTCTGGTTCTTCTTCCTGCGACTTGGGGGCCTCATCTTGTGAATTTACGCCATCATCGTTGTCATCCTTTTGCTGCTCGCGGGCCTTGATCTTGGCGTATTCTTTCTTGACTTTGGCTTTTTGAATGAGATCCTTCTTTATTTTTGTTACTATAAGTCGGGTTTAGTGTGTGAGTCTTTGGGATCAAGGTGAGGCTGAGATTTCTTATTTGAGGAGGGTGGTATATTTCAGACCTTTTCTTCGCCATGGTCCATCAGGCAAATTATCTGGTCCTACTCTGAAGCCGCGTTTGGGTTTCTTGCCCTCTAATGAGGGATCTCCCGATTCAAGAGGTCTCTTGGGAGCCATTTTGGCGTACAAAACACGTTGCACGGATTGCGCGGATGTGTCGCTCTTACGATGGTGACTTTCTCATGGGTGGTTATCGAGTGTGAAGTTTGTTCAGGAGCCTGGCAAGAGTCGGTGGCAGCGACCGAAGTGGGGACCCGGAAGGTGAATGCAGGATCCGCATTGGACCAGCACGGCTAATGTCGACTGCATAAGTAGCATGAACATGTGCGCAGGCACTTACACGTACACGAGTGCAATACATGTAAGGGAACAATGAATAATACAGGCATGTCACTGGTGCAGACATGGCAAAGTAAACCCGTCTGGTCTTCAAGGCAAGCATGCCTAGCTAGTCACTTAGAAGAAAAAGATTCCTTGGACAGAAACAGGCGGGCGCATATGCACATGAACGCATGCAGTAGGAAGGAGCACTCAGTCACTTGAGCACAATTGCAGGGTTAAATGTCCAAATCAACCAGTTGACGTCTAGTTTCAATGTTAGTGTTTGGGCCCCAACGCAGGAGACCACTGTGCCGAGTCACAGGCTACCCTGGGCGGTCGGCACCCCACTGTCGTCGCCCTTGCGCACTGTATTGTATCACTCACCTAACCAAACATCAATTGATCGGGACGCTAAAGAGAGTCAACTACATACCAACATTGAATATTGAACATTGAATGGAGCCAGGCAGTCCATATCAATCGGCGTTTGGGGTTCCCTGCTCAATGTTGCCGCAGTAGTCGCCGCCATCCAGCCACGGGTGGCCACGGAAGGAGAAGGCGCAAACCACTGACGGCGCCCAAAGTGGTTCTTGCCGTTGCAATGGGCAGCGTCTACTACATCGCTTGCTGCGCCGTCTTGGCTACCATTATGCACGGCGGCATATATGTAATATCTATACCTACCACGTAACAAGGTACTTAAGTACTTTATGTAGGGCGGCATGGCGTCGGCGCGTGGTGCAAAGACGGGACAATGTTCAAGTCGAGCCGAGTTGGCCAGACATCTGGGTTTCGGACGACAGCCTGCCAGGCTGGCCATGTTGGATGTCGGTTGATGCAGGTGGGGCGATTGAGCAGTTCCAGTCCTAAACTTCGTTAGCCCATGACCGCCACCAACTCTAGATTGCTGAATCGACCGCATGACGACGTCTGGCCTTGTCCACTGGCAGAAGATTGACCACTCCAGGTCCCTCTTTGGGCTCTAGACGCTTGAAGCTTGACGCTTAACATGCCAGGCTCATGTCTGTTTATTGAACGCCTGACCCCGTCCGTTATTGTCCCACCGCTCTCGGCCTGGCCATGATTCACCGCCTGTCGTCACCCGGCCGTACATCAATGTTCTTTATCTTTAATCCCGTGTCAGTGTCGGCGCTCGCAACAGTAGCTCGTAAGCTCGTCCGGTTATTACCCATCTTCCGGCCTGTTACAAATACTCGATTGGAACTTGCATCTTGTCACCCTTGACCACCTTCTGTCCTCGGATCCCGCCGGCAACTGAAACCGTCTTGTTGGCTCGTGTGCCCATGGCCATTGTCCCTTCCGCCTCCCATCTATACGGTACATTGTGGTCGGCAACTTGATATCACTGCTTATTCGTCTCCGAAAGCTTCCTTGATCAGCAGCGTCCTTGTCGTGGGAATTGTAGGCGTTGTATTGTCGTCAAACCCTCCGTTTTGTGCAGTTATATATTGGAGAGCCACAGCCCAGTTCTGAGCTGTGGTTCTTCCGTTTCGAATTCAACATGCCTATTTTCCAGGACGATCTCGAACCCGACCGCCATCGTCATCCCGGCCGACCGAGCCCGCTACAACGAGAACCTACGTCTTCGGTCCTGAGACGTCTTTCCGAAGAGAGCTTACCCACGGAGCTGTGTGAAGGGCCGGTCCCCAATGATCCAACACGACCAACGACACCGAGGATAGACGAGGAGGCTGCCATTTCTTGCCGAGCTGAGCTGATTGAAAGGCTGAAGAGGGGAGAGAGCCCGACTTGGATCCCAAACCGCCATGTAAGTTGTTGACTGTATGGCACTTTCACAACCAAGACGTAAATCTAACCTATGCCCCCGTGATAGCTTGAGTCCATCCTCCAACGTCGCGATAGCCCTACTCACATACGTACTTCGCCCGAGTCACCGAAACTCTTACCTCCGGTCCAGATCACCCCCGAGAAAGTCGACCCTGGGACCGAGAATGCTGTACAAGATAGGCTGCAGGACGGCTTGAACATCGAAAGACCAAGGTCGGCCCTTCACAGCGGGGATTTTACACATGACCAAGCGGAACAGGACAGACCATCGAGTATTCTAAACCGGCAGCGAGTCGAGAGCCAGCTGGCCTCAGAATCATCCTGGATTGCAACTTCACCGCCCCGGGATTTCACACCATTCAACTTTGAGCGGAGGATCCCGTTCCAGAGTGATGCTGGCAGTTTCAGGTCTGTCACTGCGTCGCCGCTATCGGCATCTCTTTCGTCGAGCTTCGCCTACCACCCGCCTACGAGTCCGCTAGTACAATCAGAAAGTAATGATGAGTTGGATTTCTCCATGGCCCCAAGGAGCCTCGATGTGCCGTCTAGGGAGTTAAATCGGAGACTCTCTGCACTCAACTCGGCCGGTTCGTCACCGTTTACCTCGCCTTCTCCACTGGGTGGTTCAAGGTTATCTTTTGGCAGACGAGATGGTTCACTGCCTTGGCAGGCCCATCAGCCTCGAAGATCTTTGACTTCCACTCCTACTTTCGCTTTACATGGAACGCCCCCCCAGACATCGGCAGTATTCCGTGCAAGACGACCCTCTTTCGGGCCGGATTCGTCACCAATCCAGCATGCATCCATGGTTGGCTCATACGAAGAAAGCATTCTACGTGGTCGAATGTCCACAACGCCGTCAAAGCCTTTTGATTTCACTGCTCAGATTGGAGTTCTCGGCAAGGGGAGATGCAAATCCTGCCTCCGCTGTCCACCACACGTTTCGCTTCCCTTCGCTGCTGTATACTACAGCTACAGTAATACGGCTCATGGTAGATCTCGGTCTGACGATGGGCCAAGCCCGTACGTTGGTCAGATTGATCTGGAAAATGGTTTACCTAATTCAGAAGAGGAGTCAAGGTCTAAGAGAAAAGCGCACGGACGGTATTTGGACCGACAGCCCATCAACAATCAGTCTGTCGATACCCTGATGCCTGATTTCGAGCTTGACCATGATCGACCGGGAACATCTCGGCCAAGGCGTCGTACAGGCTCCTCAAAGGCTCCTCCAGGGGGCAGTTACCGTATTCCGGAAAAGGGGCAGATCCAAATCATCATCAAGAACCAAAACAAAACGGCTGTCAAATTATTCTTGGTCCCGTATGACTTGACTGGCATGGAACCCGGTACCAAGACATTTGTCCGGCAGCGTAGTTACTCTGCCGGACCTATCATAGACCATATTCCCAATCTCAGCGAAACGGATGCGCAGAGTCGCCCCATGCTCAGATATCTTGTTCATTTGCATATTTGCTGCCCTTCCAAGAGTCGATTTTACTTGTACAAAAGTATTCGCGTCGTATTTGCCAACAGGGTGCCTGAAGGGAAAGAAAAGCTCCGGAATGAAACCACATGGCCAGAGCCCAGGTTTACACCATATAAACCCATCAGAGTTATGCATCCACCGCTTAACATGTCTTCCGGGCCAGGTTCCATGTTAGTAGCAGACAAGGCCTTCCGACGCCGGAGTCTGGGAATTACTTTCGGCGGAGCCTCGTCCCGAGCGTTCGACATGGTCGACGGCTTTGACTCTAGTGGTGGCGGAAACACCCTGCCCATCGAGCCCATCCCCTTTCGGCTACCCTCTCAAGGTCGAGGAGACAGCGACACGAGCAACTCGGCCAGCAACCCAGCGGCTGGGCCACGCTCGCCGGAATCTTCTCAAGCAAGCCGCCCATCTACCAAGGACTCAGCAGGACTGGGTGTCTGGGATGCTAGTGGTGACGACACTGGTTCACCGTACGAGAAGCTAAGTAGGGGAGATTTCGGCTACGGGGGCTCCCCATTCCTCGGCTTCTTCGGCAACGGGTCCCCGGGCGGAACAGAAGGCTTATTATCGCAACGACTTCGTTCGCTGGGCGTAAACAGGCCGCAGCCGCCAGAATCAGCCGAGGACTTGGCATGATGCTTGGGCGTCATCAAATTTATCTATAATCATAGGAGTATCATGAAGTCAGCTTGGGCACTTTGTATTTTGGAAACCAAAAAAAGGAATGGCGAATGAGCACTTGGGGGGGATTACGTACATATCTTCATTATAGACAGCTTTAGCGGGACTTGTTGGGCTTTGGACCGGGCGGGAAACCCCTTTTGAAAAGTTTGAATACAGCACGCCCCAGGGCACACATTGGGATAGGATACCTTTAGTATATGCGTAAGTACGTAAATGCAAATAGTTACATGGACATTGATTGTCAACACTAGCGCCATATAGCTGCCAGACCGGTCCGTCAATGGAAGCATTCATTATGGCAAGTGCTTCTGCAGGTGTTGCCATGTTCTGCATTATGTATTGAGGCAGTCCCCTCTGCCGTGGTTACTACTAATGTACATTGGTTTACTTTTATACACGGATAATATACAACACGCCCACAAGACAATATAGCTACCTAGGTACTTGGGCAGATGTAGATGATTCCCCTCTATTGGCCGCAAGCTCCTCCTTCAACACGGCATCCAAGGTCTTCAAATCGCCAGTCTTGAACGCCTTTGTGAAAACCTCGCCCTGCGTCTTGGACCGTCCTACAACGACATGAAACGGAGAACGCACTGCTTTGCGCGTCTTTTGTTTTTCTAGCCGCAACCTCTTTTCGAGAGCCTTTCTCATTGCTTTCAATTCATCATGGGACAGTGGGCTCAGCATCTCTTTTATAGCCTTTGTCATGCTCTGCTTTCTTGGGAACATCCACGTGGCAGGTAGGTGTTCGTAGTCTGTGGTGATGAAGGCGTGGTGTAGCATGGGGTGACGGCGTTCGATTTCCTTGAGCTTGGAAGATATGCTACCGGACCAGGCGGCGAGTTTGCGGAGCTTGAGCCATTCCTTTTGGAGACTGAAGACGGTGGCTTTGGAGGCTGCGAGGACACGGGTATTCTTCATGTCTCGTCGTTCTTGGAGGGATTTGGTAGCGGGCATCCAACCTCGCCAGCGGCTCATGAGGTAATCCTCACACCAGTCCATTGCGCGCTCCCATAGGCCCATTTCGGCTAGGTAGCGGATGCAGAGGTTCCAGTTTGTTCTCGTGAGTTTGAAGCCGGCGCTTGTGAGTTGTTCGACTGTGTTG
Organism: Metarhizium brunneum; assembly: GCF_013426205.1. Taxonomy (NCBI): domain Eukaryota; kingdom Fungi; phylum Ascomycota; class Sordariomycetes; order Hypocreales; family Clavicipitaceae; genus Metarhizium; species Metarhizium brunneum. Next base: position 7,183,160 of record NC_089422.1, on the reverse strand, counting down.
AGGAGACCAGGACCATCATTGACCTCTCGGTAGGCCTTGGCAACAACGTTGAGCGGTCGTGCAAGATCGTATTGAAGGGCAGGATAGATGGCGCCTTCGGGGGTCTTACCACTGGCAAGAGCGGCATCCAGCGTATGCCGCCACATATTATGAACTTGGTCGCGTCTCCCCTCCTTAAGATAGCCCAGCATCAAGGCAGAAGCAATGTTGGGAGGAAAGTAGTTCTGTTTCTTGAAATCTGGAAACACGTCGAGGTATGCCGTCACCAGCCGCTCAACAGCCACGAAATCCCTGAGTTCTACGAGTAGCACGATTGCTCGACCAATCTCGTTGGTTTGCTTCTTCAACTCAACAGGCCCAGTTAGTGTATCCCATGATGGTACATCTGGGCATCCGCTCGGTACTGCCGTCTTCGTGGGTTGAAGCATCGAGTACAGGCGCTCCACGAGATCTTTGGCCAACGCTCTCGTGTTCTGCGCTGACGGACCTCGACGGAACGCAGCCTCAAGAAGAGACACATGCGCACTGAGAGGCACGGTGAAGCCAGCAGACCGCATGTGCGATAAAATTGTCTCCGCTAAATCCAGTTGGCCCGTACGAACGGCACCAGTCATGACCACTGCAAAGTGCTCTGGACCAAGAGGAAAGAGGCTATTATCGCAGGCATTTCGAAGCAGCCGATATGCCTGTTGGACTTGGTTGACTTGGACCAGAGCCTGAAGAAGATACTGGTGGGTTTGGTGATCCCACTCCAAACCATACTTTGTCATGGACTGTAAGATGCTGTAGCATTTGTTCAGTTTGCCTCGCAGGCCATTGAAGTAAATCAGTTGGTTCCAAACAGCCGTGCTGCTTAAATTGCGCTCGGCAAACTCGGCACAAATTTTCTCGGCATCTATGAAGCGATCGTTGTGACAGTAAACCAGGACCAAAGCCATTGCCATCTCTCTTGATATGTGTACACCGGCTTTCTGGGACTGGTTGTAGAAGTCCAATGTAGTTGCAAGGTCTCCTTTCTTGGCTGCCATTGCCATGACTTGTGCATAGGTGAAGGAGTCCGGCTGGTGGAGCCTCTTGATCTCTTCGAAGCATTGAAGGACACGAGCGTGATCGTTCGTCTTTGAATAGCATTTGAGAAGCATGTTCCATGTATCGATATCGGGCTTTACCCCGTACTGGTCAGTCATAATTCGAAGCTCGCGTTCGGCTCCCGCAACATCGCCAAGCTGTGCATACACGTTCATAGGCCCTCGAAAAGCTTGAGGTGTCTTCGGAGCTTCCGGGAAGAGATTCGTATACCTTGCCCACAGATCTTTGACGGCTGGGACATCCCCCGTGGTGGAATAAAATTGTAAAAACTTCTCATATCCCCACTGATCAAGATCACCCCAGGCTTGGTGCCAGTCGGAATAGATTTGTGCCAAGCCAGCCGCATCTGCCGGATAATAAAAGTTGAACATTTGTCGTAGTAACAATCGAGGTGGTTTCGCGTGGTACATCGTGCGGTATTGCCGATAAATCTCAGGGAGCATAGCCAGGCTTGCTCTGGTTTCAAGCCCGTCGTTCCACCGCCTCAGCATACGAAGGAGATATGACCTATATAACGTCTCGTCGTTCCATATTTGAAGAATCGTCTTTGCCTCTCGGGGCGAACATGGCTGTCGTAAAACTTGTTGTGCCAACCAGCGACGGAGTGCCCGAAGCCCCTGGCGTGTATCCTCGTATAGATGAATGGCTTTGACGGGATCAGCTGCCTCGACTGCCAGGTAATGTTCAAACGAAAAGTATAGTTTAGCCAAGTCGGGAACCAATTTTAGCAATGGTAGGTCGGCGTAAATAGACGAGGTTGCCATGTTACTTCTCGTGAAATGTGAATTATAGTCTAGCCACACCTTGAGAGCAATTGGCCACTCTTTGTTGATAATGGCATATTCCAAGATGGATTTGAATCCTGCGCCGGAAGACTTTGTCGCAAGTCCGGTATTGAATACGTCGATCGCTGCTGTCCTATCTCCAGCATGAAGGTACAGTAAAACACCTGCAGCTTGCAGCTTTTCGTCCCACAGTTGGACGGGTATTTGTCGAAGGATTGAGATGGCTCGGCCCCTCTCTACAGAGCCATGGGACGCAGACAGATATATCACGACTAATGCCCGTAAATCTTGTTTCTGGCTTTCATCCAACCTACAATATAGATCCCATACATCATGATAGTTCTTCTCGTCCGGTCTGCTGAGCAAGTCTTTTAGAGTTTCGGGGTGTGCCTTGCGGCTCGACCGTGAAGTGTCGTTCGCCTTGACGGATTCTCGCCGAGAGCCGTGGCTCGTAGACTGTATTTTTTCTCTGGGTGTATCCGAGATCTGGGTACGGACTGCGCCTGAGCCAGGCCGTGGCATATATTCCCCAGGCTGGTCGGCCACCTGGCCGAGACCCTCGCTGCAACGAAACAATGCAACACCTGTGTCCACCTCTGTAGCAACCATTGACGAAAATGTTCTTCTCCTTGATGCTCCTGTAGGCTTATTTTCGTTTTGAGTTCGCGGGAGCGACGGGTATAGACGCCTTAGATAGGCATATGTCCCGCTCGGGTACAGAAAGTCAAGAAGAAATGTCGACGCCAAGAGCCCGGCCTGCAAAGGTTGAGTAGATGGATCAACAGTCTCATGTTCTTCCGAGGCGCCTCTGATTGGAGCGGGCCAAATACTGAATAGCTCAATTGCAGAAGCGCCATGCTGCCAAAACCCCGTATGGAGCTGCCTGCACCGTCTCGAGGCTCGAGCCGGCTTAGAAAAAACGCGCTGGAGATTGCATGATTCCAGGCTGGCGGCTGTTCTTTCTAGCATCGGGCCTCGTACGAGTTGCCAACACCTACGCCCAAGCTGATAATAGTACGGTTGGCATACGTGCGGTGAGAGGGACGGTCGGTGTTGAGAAGCGGTTGAAGTTCCGAGGCGCAGGGTTGATATCGTCAAGCGGAAACGGCGGTCGTTGGCAAAAGTAATCAGCGACCAAGAGACTATCCAATCATCCAAGTGAGAGTATATGCTAGCCAAGTCTCATGTAGCGTAGCAATACAGCGCCATGTATATGCGGCAGCTGCAAAGGTGGTAAGATGGGTGCTGTGCAAGACAACCGGGTTCGACATGGAGAATCGTAAGATCAAAAAAGTTGTCGGGCTTGGAATATTAAAGCTCCTATCAGGGCTCCACGGGTACGTACCGGCCAGCAACCGACAGCCTTGCAAGTCATTGGCTCAGCACGTGCAAGAGAGCAACTGCGGGCCGCCTCAGGTGTCAACAGCGGGCAACAAGGTGCTATGCATTGGGATGAGTGGGACTGATGACTGGCTTGTGGTAATTGCTTAAATAAGGCAGATTCTGATGCCATGATCAGCTTTGGATTGGCAATTTGGATACGTATGGGAAAAGGACTACCAAAGTCTGATTGAATTGTTTCTTTTGTAGCTAAACTACATAGGTAATCATTTTTGTAAGAACAAGAAGAAAAAACTGCTACGTAGTATTGTCAACGCCCAGCAATCCCGGCCATCTCTGCTGAGTGTTCCAAAAACACTACTGTTTCCCCGTTACAACTCCGTTGCGTGTATGCCAAAAAGTACATATGAGAAGCTAAGAAACAGAATAAAAGCAGGCCACTCATCACAAGCATGCTTTCCTTTTGTCCCAAACAACCAATCTCCCACCCGCTGTTAGTGTTTGATGCGCCATGTGCTACACAAAGTCCTCCGTATCGTACAAGAAGATACAATCTTGTCAAGTCAAAGCAGTCGTGTCAGTCCACGTTGACACTAGTTTTCTTTCTTTCTTTCTTTTGCAAAGTCATGGCTGGGCTTTGTTATCTGTGCCATCGGCATGTTCGTAGAAGACTTCGTGTCTCAAGCTAGAGAGGATATCGGGAGACCGAACAGGCTCGTGGTCCCGTCGAGATCCTCTGCTTCGGCTTCGGCTTCGGCTTCTTGTCCTCTGACGTCGTCTGAAGCTTCGGTCGCTGGGAGAGGCAGTGCGGGACGGACAGTGCTCCCGGCGAGCCCGTCTAAGTTGGTTGTAGAGTAAGATTTGGCTTGTAGGCGACCTCAGGATAGAGGGCGAGGTGTTGCGAGAAGGCAGCGGGAATGGAGACGTAGCACGACGTGGTGATCGTCCTCGAAGTGTGCTAGACTCGTCGGGTCTTAGGGACTTGGAGGTTGCAGCTCTGGATGTGCTTCGGGACCTCTTGCGGCCCCTGGATACCTCTTGGTCCGCAGCGAGATGGGCGGCATCTCGGAGAACATCGCCGGCATCAGTGAGGGGAGACATTGTTTCCCCGTGTGCCGCCGTGTCAAAGGCACTGAGAGAGGATAATATAGCGGCTTTGAATTGCAGGGTGTAGTAGATGGGAAGGGTAACAGTCGTGTGTCCCTGATATATGGTGGCTTCGGCAAGAATGCAACCACGGGCACCGCGTAGTTGACGTCCGGCAGTCAGTGCCACGAGGAAGAATTTGAATACTGTAGAAATGAAGGACAGGGAACGGGAGAAGGGGTAATGAGCAAGGGGGAAGCAATTAATAAAATACAAGACAAGAACAAAGAATAAGTCTGGGAGGGGTGAGTCGTCTGGTTCTGGTCTTGCGAGTACTGGGCATTGACGGCGAGTTCCTGGCCCGGGCAGCCAGAGACAATTGTTCAGTCTGGTTGCTCCGTAGAGTCTCATCCATGCTCTCCCCGGTACTTGGTACTTGCTACTGCCCTTGGTCGTGCTTGCTTCCTCGTCGCTACTTCCTCCTTCCCTACATGCCATCGGCATCTTGCTACCATGCAAATAGTACTAGCAGTAGAACTAGTAATTCAATCCACGGTTGGCGCTAGACACAATTGCACCAGCCGGACGCCAGCCGACCTCAAGCGAGCTCCATCGGCCAGCACAGACCAAAGGCCCAACCTGGGGAAGGTCACCTGAGACCCCCCCAAGAGTAGGGCGAAGAAGCCACCAAACCTTGATGTCGGCACCCGATGGTGAAAACTGTCACCACACGAATGGCGCTAGGGCGTTTGATATGCCACAAGCAGTCAAGCGGAGGCACTGGGCAACCACGAGTCTGTGGATGCCTTCAATGTTTTGGTGACTCAGGACCTCGGGACTCTTTCAATCTGCATTGTCCCAATCAAGTCCAAGGGCCAGGGCCGCCGCCTCCGGTGCTCCATTGATGTCATGCTACCGCAGCCAATCCGCCAATCCGCCTCCGCGGCCACCGCACCATTCCCGTGGATCCTGGCTTTGGCCATGCATTAGAAATGCACCCAACTCTTTCTTCCCTCCGGCCCAGTCAGGCCCATGCGCCCCCCTACAATACCAATAAATGCCTACACGAGAACGCCAGTCATCACCATCCAACTCGACTGGCGCATGGGACGACTACTACTCCGTGCTGCTACTAGTCTGCGTGCCTACCACCTGCCAGAACCAAGCAGAGACAGGGAAAGATTGGGGTGCGAGAGAGCCCATCGAGATGCGGCTGGCCGTTTACCAGTTCTAGTGTGCCGCAGAGGACAAGCTCGATCCCCGGCGAAAGCCACGGAATCATCGTTTTCCCAAGTGTGCTCACCCTGTGGCAGACGATCTGGTTTCTCTGGCGGCAGTGCGTTGTTCCCGTCTTTTCTTTTTCGCTTTTTTTTTTTTTTTTTTGACGGATTGGGCCTCAACGGTGGGTGGGTTTGTTTGTTGTCTTGTCGTACCGCCGCATGAATAACGAATGACTTATTGTGCAGACGACCCCGTACTCCGCAAAGTAGTTACCATGAATGCAAAAAGTTTCTAGTCACATACGCAATGCCACGGCTACAACAGGCGGTTTGGCGGTGTACCTGACTGGAGTAAAGCCGCGCGCTCTGTCGACGGTTGTATCACCGTTGTCATCGCCCCAGGTCCAGCATGACAATGCTTTTGGGGGCCAAACTCACTCGGGAGCCTAAACCGGACACTTTGACACATCATTGTAAGATATTGTGTCAATGTGTCTATGGAGAGTGGCGACGCAAGAGTGAAAATCACCGTTTGACGGCTCCGTCATTCAGCCTAGTCGCAATCTAAACCCATGGAACGCAATGTTGCCCATGTATCATGCACTCACTAAACACGGGTTTGACTGTTGCATTGCCACAACAGATATTTTCCTTCGTGTCACCCATCTCGAGGCTCGGACTCATTGGCTGCCCTCTCTCAGTTACGTCACGCCTGTCTCATCAGGTCTCAAAGGGGGCTTTGCAATGCAGTCCAAGAAACAGGTCTGGCGCCGATCAACGTCAGTCGTTCGCACTAAATGGACATTGCATCTTTATATTGCCTTCTCCGAACCACACATCACGTTAGCTGTTGGCCTCGGCAGTAATCACTTGCTAACCACCATTTCACGTAGCATGAAGGGGACCCCCGGTGCGCCAACCATTGCTCCGAGATTTCATCTCGTATGTGCTACTTGGGTCTCTTGAAGGTGAGATGTAGTTATTCTGTACACTGATTTGGGAAACACTGCGTTTTGCATGGGATGCCTTCTTCGGCCTTTCGGGACAATACACCCTTGTTCAGAATTCATGCAGCAGAGATCCAGGTGGACAGATGGATATCACCATTTTGTCCTGAGACGTCAAGTTTATGAGTCTTGTCTCGGAGTATATTGCACTTGCTTCTAGAGCTCAAAGGTGCCTCATATTATATATATATGTGTGTGTGTGTGTGTATTACATCTGAACAGTTCGTAAAACATGGCCTCATGGGACACCTGAACGACCATGTCACGCGAGTACTGAACCAGGCACAAGTTAAGAGGGAATGCTCCGTAGAATGAAGCTCCATCTGATTTCTATATGCTGAGCGATATCATGCTTCCTGCGCCATACCAGTAATGGACCTAGGATGGCGGTGTATCCCAGAACGCCATGCCATGCTTGCAACTACAGAAGAATCGTCCTATCCAAGCTTCTCCCGCCTTTTTGTTCTCCTCTTCCCTTTCCCTTGCCTCATACCCCCCTTGGAGTCCGCTAGGAAGACGCTCCCCTCAACTTCTCCCACTCGTGCTCCGTCATGCCAAAGTCCAGCTCGTCATGCCACGCCCGATTAAAGTAGCACACCTCCCTCCGGCGTCCCTCCAACCTGAAGCCGATGTCCTGATACAAATGAATGCCCCTCTGGTTGTAGCTTGCAGCAACCATGCACACGGTATGCAAACCCGCATGCTTAAACGCCCAGTCAACCATCCAATTGATCGCCTCCCTCCCGTACCCTTTGTTCTGATAGGCCTTGCCAATCACGATGCCCATATGCGCCGAGCGATGATGCGCATTTCGGGAGCTAATACCCCCCCAGCCGAGACACATGGTTCCGATGATGGTAGGCTTCTCCTTCTCCTTCTTGTCCTTTTCTGACGGCAGTTGCTGGTCCTCCCGTTCCGATGGGCCAAGACAAATGGCCACGCCGAGGAGAGCCTTGCTGAGGGCGTCGAGGCTCTCATCGAGATCTGACTGGCCCGTGGGCGCGAGGACTTGGCTGGACGCGAGAGACAGCACCACGGGGTCCTGCTCGGTCTGCGGGAGGAAGTCTTTGATGTTTTGGTCCCTCTTGTCGATTTTGATAAACTCCAGGCGCGCGGTGCGCCAGGCGTTGACTACGTCGGCCGTCGAGTAGTCTACGGCGTACGTGGAGCTGGAGTCAATTGTGACGGGCATGGTGGTGAATGATGGGGAGGCCTTGGGCTGGAATAGGGGAAATTAGTTGGATCCCAATTGGCGAGCTTGGGTTGAGTGCTGTTTATTTGCAACGGCGACGGCGTCTTGACTGGCTGTTTCGGGCTGATTTAGAGGTATATATATTGTAGGCTTGGGTGGAGGGTATCGCAGGCGGAATTGGCTCCAGGCTCCGGTGGCCGCTGACGAAACTCGGCATTGGTGACCAAAAAAAAGGGACATATGTATGGACCCTTGGAGTTTGTTACCAGGCACGGTTGAGCTCACCCCATGCCGATTGACTCATCGGCGGATTTGCACCTGCATTTAGCGTGTGGGCTTGCTGATGCCCGGTTCTCCGGCTGAGTCGAAGTCGATGGATGCCTGCCGGGCGAGTCTGACTGTTACTAGACGACGTGCATTTGATTTCCCTTTGAGGCAGGATAGGCTAATCCGCTGTAGATGCGGTTGGTTCCATCTCTCTAGGAACAGACGTTGCGAGTTCTTGTGCCAGGTCACCAGGTCACATCGAAACGGGATTCAAAAGTATCAAAAGCCGAGCTTGCCGGCTGCGCGATGGGCTCAACATTGCCAACTACCTCCGACTTGCAATTGTCTAAAGAAAATTGCATAAATTTCAGTCATCTGCCGAGGGTGAGTCTTTCGGCATCCAAGCCCGTTTTGTCAACAAGCTCTCAATTGGCATGTCAACGCCCATCTTGCTCGCCCTCCTACACAGACCGGCATCGTCCCAATTCTCGCTGCCTACTCCCTTGCGCGCAATGAATAGATTATCCGGGTCCACGGCCTGCTTCACCTTGTACAGCCTGGCATAATTCGCCCCCCAGAAGGACTTCTGAAAGTCCTTTTCATTCGGATCCGCCTCGTTGAGGTACGCGCCCATATGCGGCTCCAAAACCCGCAGCTTTTCCATCTTGATATTGGTCAGCTCCTCCTGAATAGCCCTTATTTCCTTCACAGGAGTGGTGCTGTTCCAGCCTGCTCCAAAGGCTATATGAGTCAGTGTCTTCCGCCAGGCGGGATTGAGAGCCGAGTCAATGGTAGGATCGGCAGCCGCTCCGCCGGCAACGACAATCCCTATAAATCCTGTGGGTGATATCTCTGCGATATCCCGAAGGGCATCCGTGAGACGAGCAGCACCGTCTCGGGAGAGGAGAAAATCTCGCGAGATCATACGTGAACCGTATACCGCAATGCCGCCGGTGTCGTCAGCCTCGCCGCGGAGTAGGCCAAGGATGTAATCTGATACTCGGGGGTTGATGGAGATGTTGTACCCGGATACACGGCCGGCGTACCTATTCACCTCTGCCATCATTGGGGCTACGGCCTTTCGAATGGCTTCTTCGCTTGTCACGTTGAGAAACCCGAAGCCTCCTGTCAATTCGAGCACCTTGGTTCCGTTGATGTCGCTTGGTACGAAGCTGATTGCGTAGTATCCTGCCCCTCCGGCCCCCGATACAGATGGGAGATGGGCGTGGAAGGCTCTCACCATGTCCCAATATGCGGATGAGTTGGCTGCCAGCGTACCGAAGCCGAAGCTCACAAAACCAGAGGGCACATCTGGGAATGTGCGGATGGTGACGCTGATGACGACGCCGAATGTGCCGCCGCCGCCGCCGCGCAGAGCCCAGAAGAGGTCTTGGTTCTTGTAGCTGTTGGCCGTGACTAGTTCGCCCTTGTGAAGTGAGGCGGAAGATGTTTTAGTATATTAGACTCTGTGGCCGTTGGGAGGTTAGAAATCCTACCTTGGCATTGACAACCTTGAACTCCAACGCATTATCAGACGCCATACCCTTCCAGTTGCCCAATGGCGAATGGCCTCCGCCCTGGATATAACCACCAGCAGCACCAATAGTACGTGCTAGCCCAGCAACCACGGTGACATTATGCTTCGTAGCTGCCACGTACAGTTCCTTTAGTTGGACTCCGGCGCCAATCGTCACGGCAGAACCAAACGACTCGGAAGTACTACCAGCCGCGCCCTCTGGAACAAACCTGTCTGTAAAGGCCATGCTCTTTATCTTATTGGTCGATATCTGGAGCGACTCCGGCGCAGTAGAGCGGCCCAGGAAGCAGTGGCCAGAGTTCTTGATGGCCAACCGAAGGTTATACTTGGCTGCAAAGCGAACAGCGGCCTGTATATGTTCTGCCCTCTCCACGACGGCCGAGTACAACGATATGCGGCCTTGCCCACAGGGGATATTTTTGGGCTGATCAAAATAGCAGGATTGGTCTTTTTCCGGCCATGCTTCCCAATTTTCCCATTGGACAGCACCAGGTTGAGCCGACCGCCAGACAGAGTTGTTGGCGTTTTGTTTCGCCACGGCACACGACGTAGCGAGGGGAGATGATGGGTTGAAGCAGGGCGCTGCGACGGGGCGAACAGCTTGCAAGTTACCTTGGATGGTGGAATTCAGGGTGCTCCATTGATGTTTTGAAGGCCAGCACTTTTCGTGGGGACGACAGCGACATGATGTGTGGTAGTTGTTACTTTCAAGCACAAGTGTTTGAGACGTTTGTGAGGAGGTGGCAAGGAAGATTAATATTGATATCTTTCGTAACGACACCATTGCTATGAACGCGACCACAAGCTATGTTATGACAAGGGATGAAGTTGGTTTGCTCTAAACATCAGCTTGAATCAAAATTTCAACATGGAGAAGGGATTGGAGTCCATCCCACCCCCTCCTTTGTATCCGTTCCGCTGAGAACTCGAACCTTTCCGGTCAGACACACAAAGGATGCAGAATACAGCCCATGACAACGGCAGCTCTTACCACCAACTGTGTTATTGATCGCATTCAGCGACACTGTAACTCTGGTGACGCAACATCGTCTGCCGCCCGGTGCCGGGAATGGCATACATAAATGGCCCGAAGAGACGAAAGACGCACGAAAATGCCCACGGTTGGATATGCTGTGCAAGGTGTGAATGAGCAAACGAGTCTGGAACTGCATCCAGAGCCACAGCCAAAGCCACACTCAGGGCAACCAGCCACAGCCAGGGCCTCGTGGTGCCACGATACACTAAGCTTCTTTGGGCATAATGCCGCGAATCCCAGTCGCTCGTAGTACTAGTATGTACGTATTCCGAAGGTCCGTTGGTCATCACAAGCTGGGCGCGACTTGACACATTGAACAAGGCAACATTTAATCAGCACTCATTACTCCGTACCGTTCCACTCCTTTTCAAAGAGCAGCTTGCCCATCAAAGAGTCTGTGTATCTGGTCGGCTGAGGCGTCCGGCCGAAAAGGGCAATTCGCAACTTGTGTCTCCATTGAGCTGCTGAAGATCGAGCACGTCCATCTACGCACACATCATCTCCTTTCTTGGGTGCCGTCCATTGCCACACAGCTCGAAGGCCCAAGTTGGCTTCAACCCCTACCTAGCTTGCATCCACCGAATCAACTTTCAAAATCCGACCTCCGAGATCCTACAATCGATACACGTCACTGAAAAAGACTTGACTCTAGAAGCACACAGCCCTTTGTGTCCAGGAGACATTCGTCACACAGTCGTGCCCTCTCCCCATCGTGATGGCTGCTTGCCCAACTTCGACATCCAGCTAAACCATGCCGCGGGATCGACCTCCCACCACGGGCTACGAGCGCCTGGCCCAAGCAGACCAATTCAGTGACGACTCGGACGATGATCTCCTCGCCGCCTCCTCTGCCTCCTTGCAGCCGGCCTCTGCGCCGCGCTTCGCAGCCATCACACAGCCTCGCCATCGCTCCGGCATGATGAGCCCCAAGGCCAACCAACGGCCGAAGTTTCGAAGACGAGGGGGGTCTCATGGTGGCGTCGATCTTAAGGCCATCAATGCAAGGTTGGAACGATGGGCCGACGAAATTGCCTCTCGATTCAAGCGCGGGAAGGGCAGAGGTATTTCGGGCGAGGAGGAAAGACTTGAGATTCACCACTCCGTCTTCCAGCCTCCAGAGGGAGTGCGGCCCGTTACGGCAGAGGGACTGGCCGAAGACCAACCTGGCGTCATGACCAAGGCCGAGTTCGAAGCCATTGTGGAAAGTGTGCGCCTTGCCATTCGACAAGAGGTCCACCCGAGCATGATTTCACAAGGGAGCTCTGGTAGTTATTTTGCAAGGAATCCGGATGGCAAGATTGTCGGCGTGTTTAAGCCAAAGGATGAGGAGCCGTATGCCGCCGGTAATCCGAAATGGAACAAATGGATTCATAGAAACCTCTTTCCTTGCTGCTTTGGGCGAGCTTGGTACGTCTTGAATCTACAACATATGAATCTTTGGTTGCAACTAACTAACCCCGTCACCCGCAGTCTTATTCCCAATCTGTCGTATGTCAGTGAGGCGGCAGCCTACGTACTCGACTGCCAACTCCGCACCCACCTCGTTCCCTACACAGATGTTGTCTGGTTATCGTCAAAATCATTCCACTACCCTTTCTGGGACCGACGCAGCTTCTATCGAAAGAAGAAGCCGCTGCCTGCAAAGCCTGGTAGTTTTCAAGTCTTCCTCAAGGGCTTCAAAGATGCAAACGTCTTTCTGCGGGAGCACCCCTGGCCAGACCAATATTGGTCCGGTTTCCGGGCAAACGATACGCATAGGAGTCGCAGGAAGAGATGGACAGAAAGCTGCCGTCCATCTACATCTGGGTCACCGGAAGATGCCGATTCCAGCGACGAAGAATCGCCAGAGGATGCTGACGGGCCTGCCAGTCCGCCGCGGTTTACGTGGACGGAGCAAATTAAGCAGTCCTTCAGGGAGGAACTTGAGAAGCTTGTCATCTTGGACTATATCATGAGAAACACGGATCGTGGGCTCGACAACTGGATGGTCAAAGTTGACTGGGAGACGGGCACGGTGTCTGTGGCTTCGGACCCTGTACACCTGAACATGGAAACACCACAGGACGACCACGAGAACGCTCCCCGACCCGTTGATCTAGAGCAAATGCCGCAGTCTGCTACCAGGGCATCGTACCCTTATAGGAGCCAGAGGCCCATGAATGCTTCGAGCAACAAATTGGCATCAAAGGATCCAGCCATGCACGTCGGTGCCATTGACAATTCGCTTTCGTGGCCTTGGAAACATCCTGATGCATGGCGGAGGTAAGTCTACACCTGGCAGATCATTTTTCAAAATGCCTCATAACACAACAGTCACTAACAGCATGTTTTATTAGTTTCCCATTTGGCTGGCTTTTCCTTCCTGTAGACCTCATTGGTCGGCCATTTTCACAAAGGACCAGAGATCACTTCCTTCCGCTCCTCACTTCTACAGCCTGGTGGGCTCAAACACAAATGGCGCTCAAGCGAGTCTTCCAGGTGGATGAAGATTTCCAGGAGCGCATGTTTGCCAAGCAAATCGCCGTCATGAAGGGCCAGGCTTGGAATGTTGTGGAGGCACTCAAAACCCCAGACCACGGTCCTCTCGAGCTCACTCGTCGAACCAAAGTATGCGTCTGGGATGATTTGGTCGACGTGCCAGTTGCAGTCCCTATGCGGGTGACATCTTCTGAGCTGCGGCGCAACTCCAACGTTCGTCAATCTATGGACGAGGCCGACATCGCTAGCTCTGTACCAGTCAATCAAGACTCGTCGGCCGACCTCCTTGGACTACAGAGCGCCCCGGTGGACATGCCACGTTCTGGCCGATTCGACGAAATTTCCAGCCCCAACGATGACGGTGCCCGGTCACCCGACGAGAGACGATCCATGAACGGGCCCGACAGGAATCCATTTGGGAACCAGGCAGGATCCCGCTCACTAAACGTCTACGAGCCAGCTCGCCACGGGCCCTACCAACAGCGGAGATACTCGTTCGCTTCACCGGCAGCTGCAAGGCGGAATAGTAACACCATAGCCCAACAGCTGTACGGCGACTCGCATGATTCGTACGACGGTGACGACCCCGATGGGGACTTGGGTTATGCGGCAGCAGAAGGACAAATGGGCAACCAGCGCAAGGTCATCGTGGAGCGGCTTGAAGCCGTCAAGAGCAGAAACCCTGTCTTCACCTGGTGCTGATCGAGGCCAGCGCCATATAATTTGGGGGAGAAAACTCGCCCGTTTTTTGGCAGCTGCATGTCTGTTAAGCTCAGATGGTCAAGCTCAGATCCACTGACAGGCCGAAACCCGCCCTCGTGTTTGGCGGCGCAACAGCCACAAACATCTGCTACAGGGACCATGTTACTTCAGTGTCGGGCCTAGCCAAGTGGACTATTACGCCGTACGCAGGCAAAAGTTGGCCAGTTCGAGCTGGTGCTTGAACAGGGCACCTGTCCCGCTTGAACGCTCGTTACTTTATGACAGGAGTCTTGGCTCAAAAAGCCGGCCAATCGCTCCGTTGGTACCTGATCCAGTCGTGTCGGCCTGATTTGTGACTGGTCATGTTATACAATGATGTAATTATAGACATAGCAATTTTCTTTCCCCCTCTTTTTACACCTCATTCTCCCGTCATTATTCAGTATTCCCTACTCCGTACGGCGCTTGCAAATCTGGGCTTGAGAGGGGTGCAAAATAACTGCGTATGCGGAATCAGACTCTTTTGGTGGGATGTACGGGGCTTCAGCAACAGAGTGGTCAACACTTATGTAGTACAGCATGGATACGATAGACTTGGTTATAGACTATGTTCAAAAATCTGACACCAATTCCCGAAATGACACCCTTCAAACCCCTGTGCTTGGCCACGGTAGCACAAGCCTTTGAGGTTTCCACTCCGTAGCCCCGAGAGCATCGTTGCTCAATTGCACAAGAAAACTTGGATCAGCAATTTTTGATGGGCCAGAACACTACAGTAACATGTCTCAGCCCAAAGAGTAGGATCCCAATACCATGACGCAAACTAGACTTGCCTAAAACCCGAGGAGCTGGTCCCCCACGCGATACGCCAAACCCGAGGGCTTGGTTCGGCAAAAGGGCTTGCTTGCGCAAGGATAGGCCCCCTGCGAGGCATGGCTCGCGCCGGTCCGTCCTCGAAACCGCGGTGTCATAGCAAAATTCAAAGCCAGCAAAGCGTGGTGACAAGGGCCTGGCCCTCGGGCCAAATCTTGCCGCATGGCGAATTCCACCTGTCCGAAATATCTTGGCTCGTTCCCAGAGTTTCTCAGTCTCGGTTCGACGAAAATCAGTCGGTTCCAAAATCCCTCTCCAGTTGACCCCATATTTAACAATTCACTTGAGCCCTGCAGGGGGGCATACATAGAGAGAGCATGCAGTGTACTTACTATCTGGTACAGATAGGTGGTTGAAGCGGTCGCTATTGTGCACGTAGTTTAGTTGTTCATGGTTGATTCAGACCATCTAAACAATACTCTGTAGATAGGTTCTTGGCAAATGTGCCTGTTCAGCATAGCCCTGTGTGTAGGAAGACCGCCATTTTAGGATGGTCATCAACCATGGCACCTTTCGCAACCAACGCCACTGAATTGAGTAACACGTAGCCAATCCGCTCAAGCGAGACATTTCCTCATTGGAGATAGTTCTCATTATTAACCCGGAAGGCTTTGTGCTGTTTTGTCCGGGGCCGATTGCTGATTCATATATGTACAAGTGAGGAAGCGCAAATGTGCAGCTTTCTGGTGCATGGCTCCCCGGTGCTCAGGGTTAAATTCAGTCTCCCATTTCGTAGATTATTATTCCGGTACGTACTCCGTATTACTCCTGGCACATTCCCAACTGCGAGGGGGTTCCGAGTGCCCACACTGCCCACACCTGCTTCGTTATATTGTACCCGACCCTTGTCGATGTCTGTTTGTCTCTCAGGTGGTCTTTATCGGTGTATCCAGGGTCTCTGTGTAGTTCTACATCAGCCACGTACAGTAGGGAGACACGGAGGCTAATGAGCTTTGGTGGGTGACCTGTCTTATTTGGCGGAGTCTACTCCGTATCTGCCTTGTCATTTTACACGGTTTCGACCAGCTCGGTTTGTTCACCGGGTGAAAAATCACTTGCCCATTGAAGATAATGATCTGATTTTCTCCTGCTCTTTTAGGTTCGGTTCCGTAGTTCATGTTTCAGTCCACAAATATGTGAGGGATCAGTTCTTACATACAGCGGGAAGTATGCCTGGTGGCGTTCGGGTTGGGCAGATAGCTTGGTTGCTTGGCAAGATCTCCCGTGCTTTGGTATTGAGTAAGTAACATTTGAGGTCCACTAGAGTGGGTGCCATGAAGCCTCGGAACGCACGTCCAAGGCCTAGGATTGACCTGCTCATTCATTTCTTCGGTAATTCTTTCTTCACTAGGTCGCCACTCGAGGCTCAGCGGCCGTAGGTTCAAGACTTCAAGAGATACAGACAGGCTTTGGGACAGGTGGTAAGGCCATATTGTGCAGTTGAAAGCTGTCTGATTTGTAGTTGCCTTCCGCAGCCAGTCTGGAAGTTTCTGGGGCCATGTCAAGAGATCGAGGTACTTGACCTTTTCCGTTCAAAGCCCGCTTTCTGCAAGTAACGTCACTGCGCTGGAGGATGGATAATTCTCAGGCCTAGGGCATAACGGCCTCCATGTCCACAGGGGATAAATTAAAGCGCTGCGAAGCGCCCGGCCAGGGCAATGTCGGTCCTTGCAAGCCTCGACGAGTACCGATGCCACCATCAACGAACATTCGGCTTTCAAGTACACCCCCGATGACACTTCATAGAGAATGTGGCAGCTTTCCTAAGGAGCGTTCTCGGCTATGCTCTCCTTCTGAACATTAGACAAGCACGACTGCCTAGTACCGTTGTTCTGGCCCAGCACGAGAAAGTCGCCAGGCTGTAAAGTCTCATTTCTTGGCCTATCCACGTAGACGATCGTGAAAAAGCATTGAGCCAGCTTGTGGGGGAGATGGCGAAATAAAACATTCCCCTCCCACGACACTGGCACTCTATGCCATTGAGTATAACAGCATCATGGTTCACAAGAGCACAAGCCCTTCACAGTCACCTTGGGTCCAGACAGCACAATTGGTTGCGAGCGATTTTGTCCTCCCATTAGGCTTCCGCAACGGTGTGGTTTGAGATCATGTTCGTTGCTCCTCGTTGAATCTGGACCCTGCGGATCCATCGTGCGTCATAATAATAGACAAAAGTCGGGTTTGCGTCTCTGCCCTCCATCTGAACCCACCCCTGGACGTTGGTGGGCTCTTATGGTTGATTGGGTGGCACAAACAATAGCTGGCTGCGTTGAGGTTTGTAAATGGAAGGACTGGGCCACGCAGTTGATGAAGCAGATCTTTCCCAATGTCTCAGCTCTCTATTGAGTCTTCCAATGTCGAACACATGCCGGAGGCAAATATTCCAGGCCTTCCTTCATTCCTTCAGAGAAAATATTATCGGGCGTCGATTTTCTAGCTTCTGTGGCAAGTCATACGACGCTGTAGGCTTGTATTGTGGTTGGAAAACCTGACAGGCGGACCGGGATTGTTCTTTCGCATACCACATGACTGCCTCTTTCGCGTGAGACTAGTGATAACTCTTGCATCTCCCTACCCACGGAATATCTGTTCATGTCCACAACGCATTACCCAGAAGCAATACTTGTTTGTATCCATCAAACCAAAATATGGACACCGAGTAAGGGATATCATGAACACCAAATTCGGGCTTGGCAAGTTGGCACTAACCGTCCGAGAAGAGATGGGACCGTCCCTCTGGACAAATCGTTTGAGGAAACGTTGGAGCATCACGGTCGATCGTATCAAAGGCACGCTGTGACTAATGGCGTATATTTTGGCCCAGTCGACGAGGTATGTGCTTTCCGTTTATCCACGACCAAAAGACTGGGAACCATTGCGTTCTAATATTGGGATATAGGAAGAGGTCGCACATCTCGAGTTAATGCACTCTGTTCTCTGTCGACTTTTCGATGGTAGACTTATCTTCCCACCCGTGAACGAGCCGAAACGGATCCTCGATTGTGGCTTTGGGGCCGGTGACTGGGCTCTCGATGTTGCCAGAGCCTATCCGGACTGTGAGGTACGACAGCACACCGCAGCCCATCGCTAGACATGGAATTCGGCAAAAGGGAATACGTGGAACCTGTTTGTTCCACACGTCAAGTCGTCGAGAAAGGTGCTTCAGCGGCTATACTGCTTAGCTGACCGCGTCTCTTTAGGTGATTGGCGTTGATATCTGCCCCAATATGATACCTGAAGACCAGCCAGAGAATCTAGTTTTCCAAATTGACGACCTGAACGCGAGGTCAGAGAAACTGTTGTCAGAAATAGACTGCCCGCGACTAACTGTCTTGACCTCACCAGGTTTACCTTCTCCCCGGGACAGTTCGATGTAGTCCATAGCCAAATGATGTCTGGTGGCATTAACGCAAGCCGTTGGCACGGCTACATCCAAGACATCTTTCGTGTTCTTCGTCCTGGAGGTTGGTGTCAGATGGTGGAAATATACTTCAATGCTCAATCAGACAACGGAACTTTGCACAGAGGCGAGTGATGCCGCATCTCCCAAATTTGAGCTAGGAGTTAACAGTTGAGGAGGCAGCCCACGCACTATCCATATGGTCTTGTCTGTATCTTGATGCAATGCATCCTATGAAAGACACCAGAGCAGCTCTCCAGCTAAAACATCGGATGACGAACGTGGGTTTCACGGACGTTGAATCGCGGTTGCTAATGTTGCCCATGTGTCCTTGGCCAGCTGGTACGTGGTCCGCAAATTCGATGAAACAGGGCTCACAGCTGAGGTGCCTCTTCGTCAGATGAAAGAAATCGTGACATAGGGTCCGCTAATGCTGAGAACATTGCCCAATTACTGCATTCATTGGCCTTGTATCCATTTACAAAATTGCAAAAGTAAGCAGACTTCTCATGGCTTGAAACCCGGAGTTAACTGGTAGCTCCCAGAGTGCCGTTGGACCCCTTCATGAGTTTAATAAAGGACGCAAGAGAAGAGGCAGCTAATCCGCTGTACAAGGTATGAAGTCGAGGGGCGTCAAATGTCGTCTGGCAAAGGCTAACATGAGTCCGAACAGGCCTATTTTCCGTTGTAAGTGTCGTTCACAATAATCATACCAGACACCAACTAGAGACAAGTACAGAGGACAGCCTGCTTACATTATTACTCAGATACGTTTGCATTGGCCGTAAGCCTGAAGCGTAAGGCCATGGCCAGGGCCTCGGTCCAAGGATACTTGAGTCATGGACTGTTTGACTACCTACCTTCGCAAGTAATAGTGAACTCGAGGTATTAGGCCAGGCCCATGGCCCATGCCGCGGCCCTGGCAGTCCCATCATGTACCTCCTGCTAGTATTTCGTTTTGAACGGCCTCCAGCTTCAGCCCCTGGTGGTCAGCAAAGACGGCAAGGAGCAGGCAGTGGAGGTACTGGTCAAAAACAAGTTTCAAATATCGAGAGAAGAGGATGGTATTGCAAAGCAGATGTCATGGTGGAGTGTTCAGTGCTGAAGGGAGTCAACGGTCGTCGTCCGCGCTCGAGCTTTCCGAACTAGCAGGCACGGCATTCCGCGACACAGGCAGGTGCGACCAGGCGCTCAGGCGATTTCAATGTTGGGCCTTGGAGGTTGGACATGGAATGGCCGAAATGGCAGCTTTAGACGCTGCGGGGGTCAACTTCTAAAGTTGCGTCCTTGTCATCACACCAAGCGTTGGCATGGCATCCTTATGCCATGTCGTCGCCGAGTTAGCTCAAGATGGTGTAGAGAAATTAGCTACACAAACAACAGCGGATGCGCCCACGTTTATTTTAGCCTGTTTAGGCGTTCCTATGGGGTGGGCACACCAGTACCGACAAGCCAGAAACTGGTGATTGCAACGAAACCATGGTGAGGGCGAGTCGAATCAAAACCCGAGCCATGGCTTACCCAACATGTCTCTCATCTCCGTGGATGGGCGACGGGAGACATGTTGGGCACCAGTACGCCATGCCAGCCAGCCAAGTCGGATTTTCGGCTTCGCGCTGGTATTCGTCTTCTTGGGGACTGCTTGCCTCGCCCTTCCTCTCAGCTCCTCCTCCCCTGGCTCCCCATGCCCACGCTGTTAGCGACGTTTAACGACGGCTAAACTGTTTCAATGCTTTGCAGACCGGCGGACATGGGCGTCCCGCTTCTCGTCCGAAGCTCCAAGCCAAGTTCGGCCAGGGGCGGTGTAACTTCTACTTATCTGTCGATGTTCTCTCCAATATTGAGAGACGTGGTCCTCATGCTAAGGGACAAACGTATCTATTTCTATCTATCAGTACACCAAGGGTCATTCCTACGGCGGGCTACGGAGTGCTCCCATCCTGGTTGGCAACAGCAGCGCAACTACATGGAACTCCCGATTAGTACATGGTGTCACCAATATTTTGCCGAGTGAGCAGGCGGAGCAGAGGCTTCTATGGCAAGCCATTCAAACAAATAATACCGGAATCTGCGTCACCGGCTGAGAAGTTGTAATTTGAAACTTGGTTCCGGTTGTTGCTGCCAGGCGGGGATCAGGTGATAGCGCGACAGCGCCGATCCTCAAGCCACAGCGGGTCGTCGAGATGCGATGGACGGGAAGCATTGTAGCCACTTGATAGAGCGTCGATTCTCAGGCAGATTTTGCGACATCATGGCATCATTTCTGGTGATATATGAAAGGATGCCCGGGCTTAGCGCGCATAGATAGATCGATATGCAGCTCATCGTCCACCCAGCCAGTGATGTTTGCAGCTTCAGCGCATGCCCATGGCTGGGTGTAATGAGAAAGGAGACAACTGGAGTCCTGGACGATTATGGCTGCCTAAATACCGGAGAACAAATTTCTCGACGTCTGGGCATATCGGTGCGTAAAGTTGACTTCAACATTCAGCGGGTCAGAGACTGGTCCAACATCTTGAGACATTATGGTAAGCATGTACTCCAGCCAGTTCTATTAACATTGAAGCTATTAGACGTCTCCCTACGGAGTACATGTGTGTAATAAATGTACGTGAACATGTACTTAAGTATGTAACCTCGAAGCTAACATTGAGCGACAGGTACCGTCTGGTGGGTGTATCCACTGATTGACGGCGCACCTGCAGCCAGCCAATAGCTGGTGGTCTTTGACACTTGAACCTCTCGCCTCTCACTGTTCTGGATCTGACAAACAAAAAAAAGCTGCCCGTGGTCTGTGTTGAGCTTTGTTTCCACAAGATATTGCGGATCGACCTTGGCTTCATCAACGGCGCTACCAACCAGAACTACCACGTCAATTGAGTGCTCAATTGGGCTGAGTACAATGGCATCCAACCGAGCAATGTCTCTTCTCTCAGCGGTGCGCTGGGCACAGCCAGCCCGCATGCCACGTACTAGTAGGAGCATGCCGTCAGTCTTCATGCAGCGAACTCACCGAGCATTCTCGACGACCACTGAGGATGCTCCTCCACCCTTCTTGCAGAAGCTCAAGGGAGACCTCAAGGCCGCCATGCGAGCCAAGGACGCTCCACGGCTATCCGTGTTGCGATCAATCATGTCTGCCAACCTCAACGCCTCCAAGACCTCCAGCCCGATTCGGACCGATGTGCAGCTCGTTGCCCTAATGCGACGCATTCAGAAGAGTGCCCAAGATGCCGCGGCTGATGCCAAGACCGCAGGCCGCGAGGATCTCGTCGAGAAGGAGAACGTACAGATCCGTATTCTGGATGAGTACCTGGCCGGCAGTGGTGTTCAAACTCTGGGAGAAGCCGAGCTAAAGGCCTTGATACAGGAAGCAGTTGACGCTTCCAAGAGCGCAGGGACGGCTACAAAGTCCCTCATTGGCGACGTGATGAAGCGCTTGTCTGGTGCTTTGGAGGGCAAGGATGTGGACAAGAAAGTTGTTGCCAATATGGTCAAAGAGTTGGCGAGCCAGTAGAGGACGGGACATGCCATCCTGTGTATTGTATTATATCAGTGTACAACAGCTTTTAGCGGCAATCGATACCACGAATCTCACTCTCCCCACGGCCTAGCAAGCAGATCACCTGATCATATACAGACATTTCTTGGAACTCGGTGATGGGCAATCAAAGTATATGCTGTACTTAGGTCATGTACTACTACAACCCGTGGAGACGAGCAGCACCTGGAGAGGACAAAAGTCAACGGACAGCCATCACTGCTTGACATTGGAACAGCGGCAAAACGAAACCGAGGTGTCAAGAAAACAACGTCTAGGGCTCGAGCTTCAGCTCTATACCGTGCAATATTGATTGTTGGTCCAATTATTTACCAGAAGTGCGTATTGTTTATTCAACACAAACGCGACCACGCAATCGACGAGCATAACGGCCTTTTGTTCGCAGCTGCCCCACCAAGCTCGACGACGGCCGACAGGCTTAGAACGGGATATTCGCGGTTCTAAATGACTCATCCAATCGAAATGCTAGTTTACCGCCAGTTTTATTTTAATATACCAGACGCCCTTTGGAATCGAGGCATCACCTTGGTGCTCTACATGCATCTTGTGCCAGCCCTCTGCCCAGTACCCGCCCTCTCGCACCCCACGCTACCCTGCACATCCAGACCAACAATATCAGAGCTTCAACCATGTCTCGTACGAATATCAGCTCTGGCTCGGCGTTCGAGGCCGAGATTGGATACTCCCGTGCTGTCGTCGTAGATGACTGGGTAATGGTATCCGGAACCACCGGGTAGGTCTGCAGACGATTCGAACTAATAGTTTACATGTTTCACCGTTTTTAACAACTGATGACTCTCGTCAAGGTACAACTACCAAACGGGCGAAATATCAGACAATGTGGCAGAGCAAGCGGAGCAAACCCTGTGCAATGTCGACAAGGCATTGATGGAGGCTGGTTCTTGCATGGCGGACGTCGTTCGCGTCCAATACATCTTGCCGGATCGTGACGACTTCCCCAAGACCTGGCCGGTGTTGAGGAAGTGGTTTGGAGATGTCAAGCCTGCGGCCATGATGATCCAGTCCGCGTTAATGAAGGAGGAAATGAAGATTGAGATTGAAGTGACTGCGAAGAAAGGATGTGGACTTGAGAAATAGGCAACATTTTATTCTCGTTAACAGGCTGCCTAGGAACGGACTTGTGTTGCACAGCTAAATAATAATAATATGGATAGACGAGGAAATTGGACAAGATCAATGAACCAACGGCGCGACCACACCCCCAGCAGCAAACGCACTCATAATCGTGACGACGCTCGACACAGACAGCAGCGAGATGCCACTGATGCCGTGCCCCGAGGTGCACCCTCCCGCCATTCTCGACCCAACAGCCATCAACACACCGCCTGACACGGCCAACAACGGTGATATCTCGTAGGCAGGGCCAGACGCCAACCCGGGGACCAGCCTCAAGAGACCCCAAGCGCCGGCCGCGACCCAAGAGGCAAACAGGATGTTCTGGTACGAGGAAGGCTTGGCATTGGGGTCGGCCCCCCGGACGAGCCACCAGAAGAAATTGCCCACCTCTTCGTACGAGCCGGAGATGCCCATCATGGTCCTCCGCGTGAGAATAGAAACGAGCTGTGCGCCCCCGACGAGGAGGCCGGCCAGCGCGCCGGGAATCTTGGCCGTGGGACTGGCGGGCGTATACAGCGTCGTGGCAGCAATGACGGCCACGCAGACGGCCTCGAGCAACAGCAGCGCAGTGCCGTTGGACAGGCCCAGCCGCTCACCGACGACAGCTGGTTCCGGCCTCGCCCCGGCCTTCTCCCGCCGTCTCCTGACCAGCCTGCTCACCAGTCCGGACCAGAGCACGCCGCCAATGATGGCGCCGTCCAAGGCGTGGAAGCCCGACCGAACACCCGCCGCCAGCTGTGCGTAGAGCGTGCCGGGACACGAGCCCGACAGGGCCATGCCCGCGCCCAGGAGGCCGCCGCCCAGAATGTTGCCGTCGTAGCTGGACAAGAGGCCCAGCGGAGACGAGTTCCGGGGCGAGATCTTTGCGTAGCCCAGACGCTCGGCAACGGCGTATATCGCCCTGGCGGAGACGTGTGTTAGTTGGTGACCCCTCGCCCTCGAAGGAAGACGGGCCTCGACTCACGCGCTGGTGGCAGTGGCAGCCAGAAAGGTCTGGAACATGTGCCAATTCTCGAACTTCAACTGCGAAATCACCACAGAAGGCTCGTGGAAGCCGGCGGCCATCATGGCAGCGCCAAAGGCAGCCCCCGATATCGCAGTGGCGGCCATGGGGAAAGACTCGACCGCAGAGAGATGTAGATGCGGCTCAACTTTTTTCTTCTGTAGAGATGCGGCCCAGGAACGCGGCGGATGGGGGAGCTCTTGGAGTCGTGTTCTTTTATAGATCTTCTTTCCTTCTGTTTGGCCCTTGGAATCCTTTTCTGGCCTTTTATGCATGGGCCGCCGATTGCTCCACGGACGGAAGGAGGGCCAACACTCGATGTTCGGCGATCTGGTCTGCGTGCAGAGGCGCCCTCTTTGCCCTCGTTCGGCGACGATCCGGATCCATGGTGCCACGTTTATAGGACCCCTTATGAACCGGGTGCTTGGTAAAGCGCTCTCGTAGTCGGCGAAGGGGTGTGTGTGTGTGGGAGGGCCACTGGCTCGTTTGGTGGCTAGTGTCGAGTTGGTGATGGCGTCCGGTGGGATTGGCAATTATCGGGGACCATGGCGTGCTGTGTGTCGTTGGCTTGTCCTGTCGTGTTTGCGTGGTGATTCTTTTTTTTTTTCTTTTTTTAGTATTTCCCCCCCTTTTAGGTGGCTCAAAGCCGGAGTTTGAAATGTGGAAAGTTTGTAGCCATGCGGCAGGTGACTGGTTGCTGAACAATGCGCACGAGTTGTTGTCGCCGTGGAATTGATGATTCGCCGACCTGGCCCGAGCCTCGAAGCCTCATGGAAGTCTCAAGCTGTGGGGTCTGGTTGGATTCTCTTTGGACCCACCTTGGCCCGGATGTGCACTGTGTGACCCGGGCATGTAAGTGTCAGGTCGGGCACCTTGATGCTGGACGGGCGGCGCCTCGACGACGGCAACGGGTCTTGGTCGGTTCGGCATTTGGATATACTACAGCTACATTGTACCAGTAAAGAGTGTGCAGGCCTGCCGTTTGCCTCACTGTCCGCGCAATGCATGCCCAGATGCCAGGTGCCGGCTGATTGGTTTAGGGGCTGGCTATCGATAGTATGCACAACACACATGGTGGATGACAGTCTACTTACAGATGACCAAGCGGACCTGCGTGCGAGCTCCAAGTCCCTTGTCCGCGTACAACCTCCCAGCGCCAGCCGAGGTCCCCACGCTTGATGCCGTTGTTTCCCCGCCATGGCGATGCATTCGGCTATGAGATACCGCCGCGGTCTGCGATTCGCCATCTGCGATTAAACCGTCAACTTGCATTATTAAGGCGGCAATGGGCTGCTGGGCCATACATCATCTTTGATGCGTTCACGCCTGCGTCAACCACTCTGTACCTTATTGTACATTGCCCAATGACTCTCAGAATAATACAACTTTTATTTTCCAATTGACTGCAAATCTCCAGTAAAAATCCAGAATATCCCCTTCACAATGCCGCGAGTTCTTCATGTGCAAAAGATTGATGGCAAGCCAGGCAAGGTCTACTACCCGTAAGTATTCTCGCGACTCCGTCAATCACCAGCCAGCATCTAATTTTTTCCCCCGCTCTTCCAAACGACAGAATCAAAATCAGGGAAGCGCCTTTGCCCGAGGTCGGCCCCAGCCAGCTTCTCGTTCGCATGGACGCCGCGGCCCTCAACCACAAGGACCTGTTCATCCGCAGACATCTCTACCCAGCCATTTCGTTTGAGAACCCCCTGCTAGCCGATGGCTACGGCACCGTCGTGGAGGCCGGGGCAGCCGTCAAGCAGAGGAATCTCCTCAACAAGCCTGTCCTTCTCAACCCCATGCTCATGTGGGAATCCGACCCCGTAGGGCCGGAAAGGGGCGTCGTCCTCATCACCGGCGCGTCGTCGGCGACCAAAACAGGCTGCGCCCAGGACTACGCCCTTGTCGAGGAAGACGATGTCGTGCCCGCACCGGCGCATCTCACCCCCGCCGAGGGCGCGGCCCTACCGCTCGCAGGCCTGACCGGCTGGCGAGCGCTCGTCACCAAGAGCGGCAACGCCGAAGCCGGCAGGAACATACTTGTTACTGGGATCGGAGGCGGCGTGGCTATCCAGGTGCTCCAGTTCGCCGTGGCCATGGGGATCAACGTCTACGTTACCTCTGGCGACCAGGCCAAGATTGACAAGGCCAAGAGGATGGGGGCCAAGGGCGGCGTCGTCTACAAGAACGACGGCTGGGAGCGCGAGTTGAAGAGCTTGCTCCCCGAGAGCAGACCGTATATCGATGCTGTGATTGACGGTGCGGGGGGCAACATCGTCTCCAAGGCCACCAAGTTCCTGAAGCCTGGCGGCATCATTTCCCAGTACGGCATGACGGTTGCGCCCAAGATGGAGTGGACTATGCAGGCTGTCTTGATGAATATCGAGCTGAGGGGTTCGACTATGGGCTCCAAGAGGGAGTTCAAGGACATGGTCGCCTTTGTGAACGAGAAGAAGATCCGGCCCGTTGTGAGTAAGACGGTGAAAGGGTTGGCGAATCTGGAGGGTATTGATGGCTTGTTTAAGGATATGGATGCTGGGACACAGTTTGGTAAATTGGTCATTGAGATTAATGACCGCCCGTCGTCAAAACTGTAAGATAAGAGAACGAGAGGAGAAGGATGAGCGAAACACCCCAAGAATCGGCGGCCAATAATGAATCACACGAATGGAGGTAAATTTGCTCGAATCATTTTTGGCAATGAAATATCTTTGAATTTTCGTAGGATATCAAAACGCCTTGAATGCCGCCAGTACTTGTCCTCCCCAGCTGGGAATGATACGTAACGACTCCAGTCGGACAAGCAAACATAACAAACTCCCAATTCAGCCCCCACTCCCTTGTCTTAATCAGACGACTTCTTCCGCTTCTTCTTCGGCCTATTCTCCTCCGGAGGCACGAATTCGGCCTCTCGCTCCTTTGTCTTCTCTTCTTTCCGAAGCTTCTGCTTCTCGTTGCGTTCCTCCCTGGCCGCTCTATCCTTAGCCCCCTTGGCCAAGAAGTATTCACCGCTCTCAATTTGCTTGTCGATCTTGCTCTGCTCGGGTGCAGGCGGGAAGGGTGTGTACGCCTTCTTGGTCTTGTCCGTGACCTTGTGGGGGACACGACGGTGGCTGAGCGTCTTCTTCTTGAAGTTGGGGAGGAATCGGTCCCAGCTCTCGTTTACAAGCTCGGGATCCTTGGCCAGCTCGCGCTTGATCATGAGCTCCTTGATGTGATAGATGGGGTGGATGTTGGCCATGCAGTCCTCGATGATTCTTCGAAGGTCTTTGAGACCCTTGTATCCGCCCATGGCGCAGACTGTGTTTCCATGAACGAGAATATACGTCTCGGTCAGGAGCTCGAGTGCCTTGAGGGTCGAGCCGTTGGGGCCCAATATTCTTTGTCGTCGCTTGACAAATCGGTCTTTGCTGCCCACCAGGTTTCGAATCTTGATGACATCGCAGGCCATGCCGTCCTCGAGAATCTTGACTGCCTGCGGAGCCGGGACACTTCGAGCCAAGAGCTTGACGAGATCGCGCGCGTTCAGGATCGCCGCCGGGTCAAACGTTTTTCGGGTCGTCTTGACCGTCATTGAGCCTTCAACCAAATCCAATGTGCAGGCAATGCCATGCTTTTCGAGAGACTTGGTGACGAGGGGCCACGCTTCTTTCAGATACACTTCGCGGTATTTGGGGAACAGAGTCACAAATGACGACTCCTCCGCAAACGTGCCGCCAACATTGTCTTTGGAGGTGAATGTGTCGACCTTCCACTTATCGATGTCGTCCGTATCCCACGGCTTATCTTGTTGGTGTGTGGAAGGCATCCTTCCTCGAGTTTTGTCCAAACCCCCGCTGTCTGTGGTTGAAGAAGATGCAAGGGGATAACCTCGCTGCCTAAGACCGGACTGGTGCGCAACCAAGTACGATCGTTTGCCGACAGTTTGAATTGTCAACGTAACCTCTGGTGCTTTTCCAAATTTTTTGGATAGACGGCCGTGTGGGGCGGGTTCAAAAAAATCCAAGATACACCCACCCCCACCGTATGTCAAACACGAGGCTCTGCCCAAAAACACCAGAAGCTTGATGAAATCTTCCTAGTGACGACTCCATGCTCCAGCGACCACGTCTGGCCCTCGAAACCACCACCGCGCCACGGGCCACAACCGCATCAAAATGTCCAAAGCAAAGGGCGCAACTGGCGCCGTTGACCAGGTGGTCAAATTGATTGTTGGAGCTGGCCAGGCGAGTCCCAGTCCGCCGGTTGGTCCTGCACTGGGAAGTAAGGGTGTCAAGTCGATGGATTTCTGCAAGGTATGGAGGATGCCTGGACACTGCGATGCCGCCAACTCGCGTTCAACTGGCGTATTTTGAGGCCATTTCTAACCGAGACTTTATTTCGAAATCACAGGAGTTCAATGCCAGGACCGCACACATAACCCCCGGCACGCCGATGCCTTGTCGAGTCACTGTTCGACCGGACAGATCATTCCACTTTGATCTGCGAACGCCACAAACTTCATGGCTTCTTTTGAATGCTGTTGAAGCACCGCGGAATAAGAAAGGAAACAGAAAGGGTGCCAGCAAACCGGGTCACGAGACGGTCGGAACCATAAGTTTGAAGCATGTGTACGAAATCGCAAAGATCAAGCAGTCAGAATTACGGCTTTCCGGTCTTTCTTTAGAGGGATTGTGCAGGTCAATCATTTATCAAGCGAGGTCGATCGGTATCAACGTTGTGGCATAGGAAAGCGGTGGGGAGCCAAATCTGATATGAGGCCTATAGAGTGCTGAAAGTTGCCTTTTTTTTTCTCAAGATGAGGGGTGATGATTAGTGTATACTACAGAGGAAGCAGGCTTGAAGCCAAATGTACAATATGAATGCTGCATGTCCTATGCCCAGGTTGGAAATTCCAGAATCACGATTTCATCATTATAGCATGGAACTTTGATTGGTAGAATGTGAAAAAGGACGTCGGGATTTCATCATGCCAAAGTTTTTGCAAGGTGCGCGTTGGAATATTTGTAATGGTGCTGGCGGTTGCTTAATCAACAGCGCGGGATTGCGAAGAAAAACTTGATTTGTCCAGATGTGCTCGTTAGCATGTTGAGGTATTAAATGTTTGGCAAACCTTGGCTAGAACCTGGATATTAAGAGCCAAAGCAGCCAGGTATAGCGGTGCAACCGCGGGCCTTGCTTGACATGCAGGCGGTTGCTGTGGCTGACTTTATGTTACTACTAGTACTACGTCAATACTACTAGTCTACTACCACCATCTTCCTGGTCTGAGCTGAGTATTGGGATCCTATTCCAACGTTCTAGAAAAATTCGACTACCAGCCACATGCCAACTTTGACCTCCTCACCCCCAGTTCAGGCGAGCAAGCATGTGGCCCTCGTTGATGGGACATGAGGCTATCATTCATAATATTCCAGTGACCAGCAATGGGCGGCTGAAAACTTGCAAGGCAACATTGAAATCTTTGCAAAAAGCTTTTCAGCCCCAGCGGCTGCAAGACGCCAACTGGTCGCCGGTAGGATTCCGATTCCACAAGGTACTTGAGTACTTAAGTCGCTATTTCTCCCGCAGAACAAGCTCCGATGTCCAGCAAAAGTCCACTGTGGGTCTGGTCCATTTTACGCGTCCATCACGGCTGTTCGATCTGTCCCGAAACATGGACGGGCACTCAGCCACACCGGACTCGCAATGCGATGGATATTCAATCTTGGTCGAAATTGGCCCATTGCGTTGCAGGCTCAGGTGCAGCATCCGGAGCCTTTGGCCAGCGGGCGGGGTTTCGCACAGTCTGCATCATATCACGTGGTGCGAAATAACGGCTTCATGGGACAATCCGACAACGGAGTGTACAATCGAAAATGGAAAACGCAGCAGAAGCCTTGATGTGTACAAATGCGGCACTCCATGTGGGTGGGGTGGGCTGTGGTTGGCCGGCTTCAGCCCGAGAGTCAGGAACCCTGTGGTGCAAGAAGTCCATGTGACGAGCTTGTTGCCGAACATGTTCATGACAGGACGCCTCGACATGGCTAAACAACATGACAAGGGACAGTGAGAAGTCGGCATGCAGTCGAGTTCAAGCTGCTGAAAATTTTTGACTGTAGGTAGGCGATGAGCTTTATGGCACAGACGTGCAGAAACATCCATACTTAGTACTTATATTGAGCCAAGGCCATGTATGGTTTGTGCCGCGGTGTAAGTCGGGGAAATTTCAAGCCATCCGTCATGCATGTCATTGGGGCGTCAATGAGTTGCAATTTTACTACCGGAGCCGGGTTAGCCCTCAAGCTCCAGCTGTCGTATTTGCCTCCTAATGCAGGCGGAAGGAATTTTTTTAAGGAAAAAAAAATTCAGAAAAATTCAAGCGGTGCCTTCGGAGGGCGGCCGTCGGGTGGGTTCTATGGCGCGCTGTGGCGGTGACAGACTGACAGTAGCCGGCGAAACGCGACGACTGCATCTTGGCTGGTGTACTTTGTACGACCAAACTGATTCAGACCGGCCCATCATCCTGCAGCAAATTCGCTGATGAATGATGGCCATCCGGAGCAGAAGGCTGACGGCTCTTCGCATCGGCTTCCACCAGAATGTTACTCCCGGCTCCGGCGTGCCTTTAGTTTACCCCCTTCCCTGTTGTAGTTGCCTTGTCCTTGCGGCCTGTGTCGCTCCTTCCTGCAACCACCAAACTGTCAACTCGTACCTCGTACTTGCCTACTCTTCATCTGTAGCATGATGGAGCGCTTGAACATTTTGCCCCACCGCCAGCTTCTTTCCCACTCGCGCTAGCTAAGGCATCGCCGTGCAGTCCCCCAAAGAAGCGAAAACATCACATTGCTTCGCTTTCCTCTTTCCTATTCCTTTCAACCTCTCCTAAAGTCCTGCGACAACCAGGCACGCCTCGGACCGGTTCTAGCTTCCCCATCAGGCTCTGCTCGTTACCATCTCATGGCTTCCCAATCCCCCAACCAGGGGCATCATCACCATCCAGACACCGCCGGTACGTCAATGCATCTTTTCCCCGACTCTTCCGGATTCAGTACCCCTCCGTGCAAGTGTGTTTGTGATCTCTTGCGCCTTCTCCCCCGCGCAGCCTGGTGCTGTCTGGTTGCATCTGCGGGTGCAACATTGATCCAATCCAATCGACTCCGGTTTGCAGGCTGAATTCCGCGACATGACTGCCTGCTCTCTGCGTCGCTTTGCCGCCACTGACTTTTGCAATTCATCCCGTTGCGCCGCTTTCCAAAACAACTCGCTGACCTTGCATTATGCTACCAACAGCCCCAGAGCCATCGCAGACGACTGCGAATGCTCCGGGCGACGTCTCTGAACCCAAGGATGATGCTCCGGCAGTTCGCTTTGCCTCTTCCATAGAGGAAATCTCGCCATCCGCTGCAGCCCCCGCCACGAGCCAAGACCAACAAGACTATAGCTTCTCCGAGGTTGCTGCTGACGAGCTTAAATCATTTACCAAATCTCTGCAAGGTCGCCCTCTTCAAGAGAGGCGTATGAATACGTTCCAATTCGAGGCCTTTTCTCTCCCCCCATCCAGAGTAAGTCCATCTATCCCTATGCGCTGTCGGCGGTTGAATCTTTGTGTCACACAAATCTGACATAAAACCAATAAGGTTCCGTCCCGGGAAGACGAGTCGGCGGATTCAACGAGACTCCCAACACCCAATTCTTCCAGCTTCCATTCGCCCCATGGCAGCCCAAGGCTCTCTGCGTTGGCGTCCCCGCCTCTTACACCCGCCGGTTCGGGCCCGTCCATAGTGTCTGAGAAGAGAATTTCCAGAGGACCATCCGACAAGGGTCCTAGCTCTGGCGACCCCCAGATAATCACTCCTCAGGCCTCGTCTTCGCACGATAGGTCTCCTGTGGTTGAGGAGCGCAAGCAACTTACTCACCGACCTGCTTCTTCGGACAATGTTATGAGACGCTCCTCCTCTGTTGAGGACCACAGGTCTCATAGAAGGGGCATGTTTGGTGTCGGCGCTGGCTCCGTTCCCGTCTCTCGAGAGTCCAGCCCGTCGCGAAGCTCCGCGTCCAACTTCTATTCAAAGCCTGTCACACCTGGCGGGGACGCAAATGATCCATACGCCAAAGGAAAGCGACCTCCACAGCAATCGCACCCTACACGACACACAATTGACCCTCGCTTTGTCTTTTCCAGGAAGAAGAAGCATGGATCCCCAGGCAGCTCAAAGACGAGCCTAACTGATAAGCGTGCTTCAGGCGTGTTTGGCAAAAGCGACGAACATCTCACTGTCGAGGGTGCAGGAGCTGGTTCTGGCCACACTCCACAAGGGTCTATGGCGGATTTGAAGCGGTTTTTCAGAATGTCTGGCCATAACCAACATCACCACCACAAGAAGAGGGATCAATCCCCTGCCTCAGGCACCAGAACACCTCCTACGTCTCGATCTGCGAACCAGCAACTTCCCTTCAGTGACGACCACGGTCTATCGTCAAGATATGGCAAGCTTGGCAAGGTTCTTGGCGCCGGTGCCGGAGGATCAGTCAGATTAATGCGACGCAAGGAGGACAACACGGTTTTCGCAGTCAAAGAGTTCAGGGCCAGACATAGCTACGAGACGGAGAAGGAATATAACAAAAAGGTCACTGCCGAATTTTGCGTCGGTTCAACGCTCCATCATGGAAATATTATTGAGACTCTGGACATTCTCCAGGAGAAGGGCCGATGGTTCGAAGTCATGGAATATGCGCCATTTGATCTATTTGCCATTGTCATGACGGGCAGAATGAGTCGAGAGGAAATCCGATGTTGCTTCTTACAGATTTTAAACGGTGTCACCTACCTGCACAGCGTGGGACTGGCACATCGGGATTTGAAGCTGGACAATGTTGTCGTCAGTGATAAGGGTATCATGAAGATTATTGATTTTGGCAGTGCCCATGTCTTCAAGTATCCCTTTGAGAACGGCACTGTTTCTGCCAAAGGTATGTTTGGACTTGTAGCCGAAATTTATGTCATGCCGGTATACTAAGTTCATATTCTAGGCATTGTTGGCTCTGACCCATATCTGGCTCCAGAAGTTTATGACGTGAAGGAGTATGATGCAGCGGCTGTAGACATTTGGTCACTGGCCATCATTTTCTGTTGCATGACTTTGCGGCGCTTCCCTTGGAAGATTCCGAGAATGACAGATAACTCTTTCAAGCTTTTTGCAGCCGATCCCACTCCCGGACACGACCCGACAAAACTCATTACGCACTCTAAATCAACTGGGAACTTGTCCAGCACAGTAGCTAGGGAGTTCTTGACGGACGAGGATTTGAAAGAAAAAGGTCATCGCAATCACTCTCACCATTCACACCACCAAGGTCATGGCCACTCGCATGGAAAGGAAAACGCAGAAGCTCCATCTACGGCAGAATCCCACAGCCAGCAGGCTCAGAACCAAGGCGCCGCAGGAGAACGCAAGGAAATTATACGCGGCCCTTGGAGAATTCTCAGATTGTTGCCGCGAGAAAGTCGCCACATCGTTCATCGTATGCTCGACCTTGACCCCAAGACTCGTGCTAAGATGGACGAAATTTTGAGCGAGTCGTGGGTTGCAGATACTGTTATATGCCAACAGCTGGAGAATGGTGAAGTCATCCCTGCCGAGGACCATACGCACGTGCTCGAGCCGCCCGCCTCCCAGCAGCAGCAATCTAAGACATAATGGATTTAAATTTATGAGAAGGATCATTGCAATTGTAGAAACTAGGGCATATTTGGATAATACCTCAACTCATGTGGCGTTTTTTTTTTCTGGATACAGGGGCCGGATCTCTGACAAGTTGGCTGGAGTATTGATTTTGCATACCACGAGAACAAACCATAAGAAGCATGAAGTGATGGCACTGATATGTGGGAAAGAGGAGTATAACCGACTTACAGGTGTGCCTCGGGGCATGTTGCCTAAGTCAGGAGCAATAAAATAGCAATAGATATGTAGTTGAACAGTTGTTATCAATAGTTTGATATTTGGGTAAGTTTTCAATGAAACTGGGCTTCATGAGCAATCTGAGCAGTTGCTACGTCATAATTCTACGCCGAGTGGTCGCTGGGTTAACTCGGTTGAAGAATCGCGGGTCGCCGGAACCGGGGAAATCAGGAGCCGGGGCATGTGGCTGCCAGCTCAGAAAAAAAATTGCTGACTTTCTCGAAGCTGTTGGAAGAAAGAGCTCCACTTGACTTCAACAGCGATCATCAACTTCGGAACCCCTTTCATCATCAACAATTGCTTCTCTTACGGACCCGGTGCACTTTGCGGACCTTAACTAATTCTAATTACAATGGTATGTATCATGCCCTATGACTGAACCAGCACCCGCGTAGTGTCTCAGCAACCGTTGTGGCCGTTAACGCGCTGGAGCTGGCAACTATGTCGGCAATGGCCGGGACAAAGCTCTCAAAGGGTTCACGCATCTCCAATGTAGGACCCAAGGACTAATGTGTGCTTTCTCTTCACACGTAGGCTACTTCAATTCGATCCATCCGAGCCCTCGCTCCTCTCCTGGACCGCGTCCTCGTCCAGCGCATCAAGGCCGAGACCAAGACTGCCAGCGGCATCTTCCTTCCCGAGTCCAGCGTCGAGAAGTTGAATGAGGCCAAGGTTCTGGCCGTTGGCCCTGGGGCTATGGACAAGGAGGGAAACCGCCTGCCCATGGGCGTCACCGTTGGCGACCGTGTCTTGATCCCCTCTGTAGGTCTCGTCTGGACAAGTTTGCCGAAGAGCTTTGAAAGAACTAACTGGTGTTTGTAGTTTGGCGGCTCACCTGTCAAGGCTGGCGAGGAGGAGTACCAGCTGTTCCGTGACAGCGAGTAAGTTGGCCCTGCATGTTTTTTTTGTTCCTTTGATGTGACAACATGGGCTTTGAAAGAAGGAAGTGACTAATGTGTTGTGGCGCACGACGTAGAATTCTGGCCAAGATCAACGAGTAAAAAGCACCATATCCGCCAACGAATAGCACGGCTGTACCATATACTGTACCATAGGGAACAAAAGACGGTCACAAAGTGGGATAGAAGAATGGCAACCTCCTTGCAAGGGCTAGGGAGAGGAGCAGAATTTGGGGTGGATATGAATCATGTGGATGATTTGTGCGGTCGTGCTGAAGAATGCACGAAAAAGGGGGATATCGCTGGTTTTGGAAGGAAGTAGTACATTCAATCTCCACTCATGGCCTTGTACGGAGACTCGCTCTGCATGTTTGAATTTGCGATGAAACAAGTGCCTTCTTGATATGTAATTTGGTGGCTAAACCTTGTGCTCAAGCATGAATTGTAGGTCAAAGGCGCGATAGGCTGGCGGCAACGACTGGGGGCGTGGAGCGGCAAAGCCTGGTCAAATTTAAAAAACGTGCGGCCCTGTCCCGGGGAGCAGTAAACAACAGGGAATGATTGGCCCTGGGGCGCCGCTACGAGGGCGACTACGTACCTGGGATTCTGTACCTTTGAACTTTAAACCATGTATTTCACGCAATAACTGGTTTTTCGCTTGGCTGCATACATGCATCTTGCAGCTGAACATGCGATTCCCCTTGATGCTATTTCCCCTCCGAGGAGCCCCTGGAAGAGGCAGGTCTGTTCCTGGCCCCCTGGACAATATTCGTCCGTAGTCGCGATTTGGAGAGGCACCCGCGACTGATGATTGGTTTCTGATGGCATGGATTCACAGCGGCTATTCGATTTTGATACAGATCTTGTTCACCGCGTATGCGGCAATTATGTGCAATGCCTTGGTTCGAGCTAGGACTACGGAGTACCAGTTTGGCTTTTTTGTTTGGGCCGGCGGATGGAGTATATAACTTCGCCATTGTCCGCCCGGTAATCTTGGACATGAGGCTCGTCACTCGTCCATTCATTCCTTCATTGACATTCCATTCATTCCATTCCTTTATATCTCTGACCTTTTTCTCTCCTTTCTTTCTCTTCATTTCGCGTAGATCGCCCAATTCAGCATGAAGTTCGGAGTCTTGGTGCTCGCTTCGGCGGCAAGTGCTCACACGCTCTTTACCACGCTCTATGTCAACGGGGAAAACCAGGGTGACGGGACCTGTGTGCGAATGCCGCACGACAGCTCGACGGCCAACGGCCCGATATACCCCATTACGGGAGACGACATGTCCTGTGGTAGGTCTGCCCGTGCTTCTTCTGCTTCGCCACGTAGCTGGTCGCTCTTGTTCTGACGCATCGTGTGTGTTTTACAGGGCGTGACGGCAACAAAGCCGTCGCCTATACTTGTCCCGCGCCGCACAATGCCACGCTGACGTTCAAGTTCCGCGAGTGGACTGACGGCACCCGACCTGGGGTCATTGCGCCGGAGCACAAGGGCCCTTGCTCGGTGTACCTGAAGAAGATGGACGACATGTACGCCGACAACGCTGCCGCCGGGCCGGGCTGGTTCAAGGTGTGGGAGGACGGCTACGACGCCGGCTCGGGCCAGTGGTGCGTGGACAAGCTCATCGAGAAGGAGGGCCTTCTCTCGGTGCGTCTGCCCGAGGGCCTGCCGGCGGGCTACTACCTCGTGCGTCCGGAGATCCTGGCCCTGCACAACGCTCCTCAGGGGGATCCGCAGTTTTATCTCGGCTGCGCGCAGATCTACGTGCAGGAGGGGCCCGACGGCCCTCTGCGCATACCGGATGAGGCCAACGTGTCGATACCGGGACACGTGTCTGCGGACACGCCTGGCCTGACGTACAACATCTACAAAAAGTCGCAGGGCGAGTATCCGATTCCGGGGCCGAAAGTGTTTATCCCAGAGGCCAAGTCGTTCTCGCCCAGTCCGGGCAACCAGACAGAAGGCGCCATCCCCAAGGACTGCGTCGTCAAGAACGCAAATTGGTGCGCCAAGCCGCTGCCGGGCTTTTCGAACGAGGACGGCTGCTGGGCGTCGGTGGAGAACTGTTGGAGTCAGGACCAGGCGTGCTGGAACTCTGTAACTCCCAGCGGCGACGTCAACTGCAAGACGTGGCAGGAGTATTGTACGCAGTCGGAGACGCGGTGCAACTCGGGGGACTATGCCAAGGGCCCCGTGGAGTTCAAGGGCGAGGACACGATGCCGGATTTGCCAGGCAAGGCTCTCGGGATGTGGAATGATGTTTTCACGGCGACGGGGTAGATGTGATGGGAATTTTCTCTTCTTGTATACACAATAGTGCAGCTGGCCTGCGTTTCACACGCCAAGGAAGCCGGCTGAACGGCCGCCCATGAGTATGAATGAGTTACGTATGTATGTATGTATGTATGTATTGACCGTCGAGCTCTGAATGCGTCTCTGGACACGGATTGACGTCGAATGGGGCCATGGACTGATTATCGTAGAGCCATTGTGGGATAGAGCGGGGGGAGGATGTGCCAAGCACATGGCGGAGTCGAGCCGACCAGAATCGGCACAGCTGGTCCAGGTTCGCACGCCGTCATCTGGAATCCTTCAGCAGTGCCAGCAAGCCAGGCGGCGCATCGGGGCTTCAAACGTTCCACGTTCCATGTTGCAAGCTGGACGTCGATGCATGTGGCAACCCCCAATGCCAGAGCGCAGGCCTCGTCCGCAAACCGAGACTGTGTCGGCGCTCTTGCCCCCTCTCGTTCCATGTCTCTTTTTGTAGAACCTCGAATGCCTCTTTGTTCCTCCGCCCCCTCCAAGTGCCGCACGTTACGCTGGCATTGAGTATTGATGAATCAGCCTCTGCGAGAAAGACCAGTTGATCGAAACCTGCTTGTCTTTCGTCTCTCGCACAAACGTTTATTAGTCCCCCCTCCCCCCATCAATCAATCAAGCCCATCGAGCCCATCGACACGGGCAAGTGACAAGTACCCAGCTGCATAGTACTGCCAAGTACTGTCTAGTGCTGTACCTGCTATCAGGTACTAGGTACCTCTACTTGGTAGTAGGTAGACCTTGGCTCCTTAGCAGGCAGCACCCAAACCTAACAAAGTCCCGGCTTGACGTAATCATTACATCCAGGTACCCTATAACAACTCGGACGCCTCGAAACCCGGCCGCCACCCCAAAACTGGTTGAACCACATCACCGCCACTAAACGCCCCTGCCTCGTCTCGGCCTGCTGTTCCCCTTTCCTCCCCCAGCCGAGCATCTCGCAACTCACAACTTTGCATCTCGCCCGTCGCACCACACACTCTGGCTGGCCATTACAGCCGACAGCCCTCGTCGTCCTCGTCACCCGCGTCACCGCCCCCTGCCGACACTCCGCGAGACGCTTCACCGCTCGTAATCTGTCACCATGGTGAACAATCGCAACTACGACTTCCTGGTACGTCGCCCCAATCCCCATCAACTCTCCGACTCGGCCCGGCGCATTTTGCTGTCTGCCGCCACGACGGACCCTCGGAAGCCAGTACATGTTTGCAATTTCAACCTGGCGCGGCTGAGCAATTGTGGCCATTCTGCATGCCCGTCACATCGACGCGTACTGACCTGCTCCCCGGTGTAGATTAAGCTGTTGCTAATAGGCGACTCCGGCGTCGGAAAGTCCTGCTGCTTGCTGCGCTTCAGCGAGGACTCCTTCACCCCGTCATTCATCACCACCATTGGCATCGATTTCAAGATTCGAACTATTGAGCTCGATGGGAAGCGCGTCAAGCTGCAGATATGGGACACTGCCGGCCAAGAGCGATTCCGCACCATTACCACGGCCTACTACCGCGGTGCCATGGGCATTCTGCTAGTCTACGACGTCACCGACGAGCGATCGTTCAACAGTATGGCCCCCCCTTCCCCCTTGTCATGATTCTTTTGCTGGCCCGTCTCTACCTGCAATATTGGGAAAGGGATCCGAGAGCTCTGGGAGCCTTCTTGAGGAACCGTCCCTGTTCAACAAACCCCAAGCGTCACCAAAACGCCACCGGACACAGCGAAGCCTGACCCAAGATGGAAGCTGACAATTCGTTTTCTCCAGATATCCGAACCTGGTTCCAAAATGTTGAACAACATGCCACCGAAGGTGTCAACAGGATCTTGATTGGTAACAAGTGCGACTGGGAGGACAAGCGAGTAGTATCAACAGAGCAGGGCCAGGCTTTGGCCGACGAGCTCGGCATCCCGTTTCTCGAGGTCTCGGCGAAGAGCAATATCAACATCGACAAAGCCTTCTACAGTTTGGCCGCCGATATCAAGAAGCGTCTCATCGATAGCTCCAAGAACGACCAAGCGACCGGTACCGGCGTCAACGTTGGTGATAAGACCGACGCAGGTGGCAGCAAGTGTTGCTAGTTGTCCACACATGACAACGAGAGTGTCGGCGTCTTTCCTGCGGGTGTGCAAGCACAGATACGGACACAGACACAAGACGCAAACAGATTTTACTAAACAAACAAACAAACCAGCCCGCTTAGACGAATGTTTTCAAGGCGGAAACGAAAGTCTCTATTTATCGAGCCCCGGATGTCACACGTGTATGGGACAGAGAAGGGGAATATGTTTCTGAGGCGGATGGGCTATACTAAACGATTTCTAGACCCGTGTCACTGTGTTCCGCCTCTCCCACCAACTGTCTTTCTAGAAGAGTAAATGTGGTCAGGAGTTTTTTTTTTTTGTTGGTATTTTGGTCTGGGTTCTAATGCGAGGCTTTGTCCACCCCGCCGTTGTTTCACGGTGTCGCTTGAAGGGTTGGGGGATCTTGATACCTGTGTCAGAGGAACTGCCGTGCATGAAGGCGCGAGGAGTAATATCCAAAACAATGACTGCATGCGATTGTTCCCCAGGTGGACACTCATAATGTTGCGGGCGAGCCGGTGAACACTATAAACAAGAAGGGGGAGGAAGGCGGGCAAAGGATCGGAAGCAAAGTGCGTGGAGGATACAGATGGGGGGGAGAAGACAAGACACGGCAAGGTTGGGGAGGGGGAAAGCTCAGTGAATAGTGCGGGCGGCTACCAGTTTATTATTGACGCATGAACTATATTTCTTCTCGTTGCCTGTGCATCCCCCGGTCCGGCCGTGAGGGTTCTTTGATTCCAGTGCCGGTGAAAGCGACGCGCCTCTGCGTCGTTGGCGCAAACCACGACAAACCGACTCTTGAGCCTTTCCCGGACATCAATATCCCGCTGCGTGCGCGGCTGCACGTCGGCGCCGGGGGAACTCCCATGGGATGATGCCCTGCCCGTAGCTCGCTCCGCCGGCTCGGCCTGCAGCTCCTGCGGCGGACACACCTTCCACCCGCAGCCCCTCGACAGGCCATCCTCGACAATGTGCGCGGCCAGGTCGCCGGCCGTCAGCGTCGGGGGGTACACGTGGACCAGCACCGCCGGCGGCTTCTCCCCGTGGCCGAGGCCGCCCACGGCGCCGGCCAGCCTCTGCGCCCACTTGTTGCCCCCGGATGCGCGTCGTCTCTGCGCGTCCACGGTCCGCTGCGTCCCGGAGGTTACCGTGTACGTTTCTAATTCCGCGGCCGGGTCCTCGCCCGCGGGCGACGTCAGGTGTCTCGGCGTGGAGCTCTCCCAGAGGCCGCCCGGGGAGCGGATTTTGTAATGGGCGAGTTTGTGCAGGCGGAGGAGGCGGTCGCGATAGGATATTGCCGCTGTGGAGGTGGAGAATGATATGTGATAGCGGCCGAGGGGCTCGAGGGTCGTGGGATTCCGTTGTTGCTGGACTGGTGTGTTTTTTTCGGGGTCAGAGAGTCGGATGCTTTTGCGTGTGTGTATTTTTGGGGACGATGGGGTGCGTACCTTTCTTGATGACGCTTTGCCAGGAGGAGAGATCGCTGGGCGCGAGGCGGTAGAAGTCGCTGGCGTTGAGGTGAGGGCTCAGGCCGTGGAGGATGAGCATGAGGCGGGAGTCGGGTTTGGGAGATGTGGTGTCGAGGGAGGCGGGTGAGGATGCTGGGTCGGCTGCGGAAGGTGTTTGTGGCTGTCGGTTTTTGAGGCTTTCAATGAGGGACGTGCCGCCGCTGTGGATGGTGTCTTGTTGGTTTGGCGGACTGGCTCGTTTCTTGAGGAGAGGCCATTGGGGGTCGGCTTGGGTCGGGGTTGTGGATGAGAGGTTGCGGCTTGCGATGGAGGATGAGGGCGGGAGGGCGGCCGCGGTGCGACGAAGCCCTTGGGGTCGAATCATTGGTGTGGTGTTGAGGGTGTTTGTGCCATTGGGGATCGGAGGATTGCGACGATGTGGTCTTGACGCGCGACGACGGTTAAAGCTCAAGAAAGGCTGGATGAAGCTTGATGGGCGGAATGGAGAATGGGGCGCTGAGCATGGGTGGGACCCTTGTTTTTCTGAGGACGTCACTTCCCTCTTTTTCTTATAAAAAAAAAGAGGCCAGCCAAACCCCACTATGGGTGTATGTAAGTTGGGCATGTTGCTCGTGACTATTCCACCTTGCTTCCTGGGGATGGCGTTCAACGTAACATGATTGCGGTGCGAGAGATTGAATCTGTGCATGGATCAAGTTTGAATACTCTTTAGCAGCGAAACATTAACAACCTCCCTCGACGCTGGCGGCCTCGCACCAAAAGAGTGGTTCCAGAATCCCGACGGCACTTGTATGAAATTTCAACGCTTCACTTCACAACCTGCAACCTACCAGTTCACAAAACTCGCCGACTCCAGCAATCGCTCGTTCCCGGCGCAAATCACACAAGTCGAATCCGAACCTGCCCTTCGCCTTCCATGGTAAAAAAAAGCATCGACGCAAAAGTGCGTCCGCTCGCCAACCCGGCCCTCGAAAAGGCGAGCCTCCTCGGCGCCGCCCGCCTCTACGTCAGCAAGGAATCCCTCATCGCGCTCACCAATGGCCTGGAAAACGGCAGGCCATGCGTCGTCGAGAAGCTGGAGGACCAGGCGCAGGGCCCGGTCAGGAGGGAAGCCTCGCTGTGGATTCTGCCCGAGAAGAACCTCAGCCCCAACGTGGTCATGATGACGAGGGCGTTTCAGGACGCGACGGGCTTCAGGATTGGCGACCAGGTGCGCATCTCGCTGCTGGAGAGCATGCCGGACGTGGACGAGGTGGTTGTGCAGGACGTGAGTGAGGAGCAGCAGCAGGCCAAGGACGGCCG
The DNA here is from genome assembly GCF_013426205.1 of Metarhizium brunneum. Lineage (NCBI taxonomy): Eukaryota > Fungi > Ascomycota > Sordariomycetes > Hypocreales > Clavicipitaceae > Metarhizium > Metarhizium brunneum. The sequence continues at coordinate 7,141,432 of NC_089422.1, read as the reverse complement.
CGGCGCAAGGCATGCCGCCTGTTGGGAGTTTTCGTTGAGTCTGTCCATGGGTGGGTTTCTTTTCCTTTCTGTTCTCTTTTGTGTGTGTGTGTGTGTTCCTTGTCGTTGAACAAAACCGGCTTGTGTTGGCTGACTGAACTGCGGAATGTAGAGCGTGCCGACCTGATTTTCCCGGGCATGGTGTTTGAAGGCGTCAATATCAACAAGCTGCGGCGCACGTTCAAAGTCGTCTCGGTCAACTCGCACACAAACAACGTTGCCAAGTTCAGCATTTCCTCATCGACGATCCGCATCCTGGCAGAGGGAGATGACTCCGCCGCTGCAGATGAATCAGAAGCCTTCACGGGCGGTGAGTTGGCCGTCACCGGCGTGCCTGGCCTCGCCTCGCAAATCAGCACCATCAACCGCTTCCTCAAGGGGTTCACTCGGCAGTTCTGGGTCAAGGATGAGCGAGAGTCGTGCGCCTTTGTCATCCACGGCGGACACGGCACGGGCAAGACCTTTATCCTGCAAAAGATTGCCGATACAAGATGGGGGCGGCCGTTCTGGATCAAACCCCCTGACAAGCTGGCCGCCATTCGGGAAACGTTCAAGCAAGCACACACCCTCCAACCGAGCGTGATCCTCATTGACGGCCTAGAAGACCTCATTTCCAAGGACAGATCGAACCGGGACTCAGTCATCGACGTCATCGGCGAAGAGCTCGACGCCCTGTCCGCCGAAGCCAGAGCCCGCAACGCCCTCCCTCAGGTCGTCGTCATCGCCACATGTCTGGACTACATGACCGACGTGCCTGCCAAGCTCCAGAAACGCTCCCGTTTCAGAGAGAACATTGCTCTCCCCATCCCCAGAGCCAGCGAACGTCTCGAGATTCTCAACTTCTTCGACCCGCCGGTTCACCCCGCCGAGAAGAGGGCGTGTCTGGACAGCGTGGCGCAAAAGACGCATGCCTACAATGGCGACGATTTAGCAAACCTGGTTTTGAACGCCAAGAAGATTCTCGGCAACAGGCTCGACGAGGAGGGTCTCGATCCCTGTACGGCGGGAGAACAATTCCTCTCCAAGGACGATATGGAGCAGGCATTGAGGATCACGAGGCCCACGGCCATGCACGACATCAATCTGAAGCCGCCGACGATTCATTGGCAGGATGTAGGCGGGCAAGAGAGTCTCAAGAAGGTCCTAAACCGCATGATTAAAAACACCAAGGTTCGTCGCTATCCCCTCCCCCTTTATTACCAAGCAGCCGTCGTCATCTCTCTACCACACACCACAACTACATCCACTAACAAACCAACCATCTACAGAACACCAACCCCTCAAGCCGACACGTCCTCCGCAACCCTCCAAAGGGCCTCCTCCTCTACGGGCCGCCGGGCTGTTCCAAAACGCTCTCCGCGCAGGCCATGGCCACCGAGTCCGGGTTCAACTTCTTCGCCGTCAAGGGCGCCGAGCTGCTCAACATGTACGTGGGCGAGTCGGAGCGCGCCGTCCGCACGCTGTTCGAGCGGGCGCGCGCCGCCTCCCCGTCCATCATCTTCTTCGACGAAATCGACTCCATCGGCGGCCAGCGCGGCCCGGGCTCCTCCCCGTCGTCGGGCGGCTCCCGCTCCACCGGCGCCGTCAACATGCTCACCACGCTGCTCACCGAGATGGACGGCTTCGAGGCGCTGACGGGCGTCCTCGTCCTCGCCGCCACCAACCGCCCCGAGGCGATGGACCCGGCGCTCATGCGGCCCGGCCGCTTCGACCAGGTCCTCTACGTCGGCCCGCCCGACCACGCGGCGCGCGAGGCCGTCTTCGGCGTGCACCTCAGGGGGCTGGCCCTCGCCGACGACGTCGACGTAAGGGAGGCCGCGAGGCTGGCCGACGGCTACTCCGGCGCCGAGATCAAGGCCATTTGCAACGAGGCCGGGCTGGCGGTGCTGGACCGCTACGACGACGACGAGACGGGCACGGCCAAGCTGGAGATTGGCATGGATGACTTGGTCGCCGCCATGGAGAGAACACCCAGGAATATTACGAGTTTCATGATTAGCGGGTATGAGAATTGGTCAAGACAGTTTAGACGCAAGTAGACAAGGGGAGGGGGATTTGTGAAGGGAAAAAACAAAGCTGTGCCTATGACGAAACCTCATCATCAGTCTCGCATCTGCGACAACGAGCTACATTTTACGGCTGGGTTTTGCCGCCATGCGACAATTACATACATCTAGGAGCACCCATGGGAATCTGGCCAAATGGCATTTTCACGGTGCAGGTTTATACATTTATGCAAGATCTTTCTTCTTCTTTCCGCTTCCATAACACACACATCACCTTGCTTGCAGTAGAACTGTGAGGCATCATCATAGCCAATGACTTGTCCATTGTCCGTCGTTGTCGTCGTCCAGACCGAGGGTACGTATTCATTCATTTCGCCCCCCAGCATGTCCTTTGCGCTACCCGTCGTATCCAGCCCTTCATTATATATGATACATTAGGAGCTGCAGCATATCCGCCAAATGTCCTCGAGCTCCCCCCTGAATGCCTGTCTCCAAATTTGCGTGATCGCCATTGCAGGTAATGTAATTTCACGCCAGCTCTTGCCAAATGTCCGTTCATGTTTATAGCTGAGAAAGGGGAAGGAAGGGAGAAAAAAAAGGGAGAAGAAGAAAAGAAGAACCAAAAATTGAAAACCCCTTGTCCCTCAATTCCAGTCCTTGTCACCAAGCCCCCCCCCCCCGCGTCTAAGTTCTTAGCAAAACTCAATCTAGATCGCTGGTATTCTGCCATTCCCCAAGATCGTCTCTGAGGTAAAATATTGCGACCAACCCCATGATAAGTGTGCACTCATAGGTCAGCTTGATAACGCCGCGTGGCCTCTCATTGCCGTTGCCGACCGTTCCCGATACGGCCATGCCGATTTGACTCTCATGCAGGCGAGGAAAAAAAAAAAGACGTCAATCAACCGTCCCGTACGCCGTCGCCGAAAAAGGAAGCAAAAATGGACAAATAACCCATGTACCAGTTATGACTCCTCATCTGGCCTTGATCCCCCCCCTGTCCTCACTGCCGTCGATAGGCTTATGGCAATCTTGCCATTTCCAGAGCCGCCCCCAAACGGCTTTCGTTTAGGGGTCATCCGCGAACCCGTCGCGAAATTCGACTCGGACGAACTACTGTTCCGGCGTTTGTTATGCATGAGCTTCCCTATCTCATCCTCTTCATCCTCTTCGCGGCGGCGTTTTTCGGACAATCGTTCAGGCGGTGATGCAACAGACGGGAGGCTGGGTCTTCTGGTGGCTGCCGACTCCTCTGGGCCATTATTGGCCTTTGTAGCAGTGTCACCTTCCGTGTTGGAATTTTCATCGCTCTCTTCATCCGATGGGTAGTCGACAAGAGGTTTGGAAGGTGTTAGGGGTCCATTGCTGGGCAAGATCTTGTCGCGCACATCTGGGCGGTGCTCCTCATCATCATCTTCAGGGTCTGAGGTGTTCCAGTACTCTTCTTCGCTTGGGTCCACAGTGATATGCTCCATCAACCTCGTATGGGGAGGGGGTTTCCGGGCCATTTCGTCGTTTTCCTCTAGGAAGTAGTCCATATTGGCGGTGTATCCTTGGGTCTGGTCGTATCGCTGAATCATGTCCTTGAAAGTCGTCAAGTAGCTCAAACTGGTCATGAGGTCCCTATGGTTCGCAACCAGATATTTTACCAAGTCCCTCAGATTCTCCTTCTTGATGAATTCAAACAGCTCTAGGCATGCCGAGCTTAGCAGATTGTCTCTTGGCAAAGTTTCTGCAAGAACTTCCAGCGCAGGGCCCAAGGCCTGCTTCTCGACGACTTGCTTGATATAGAATTCCTCTTGCATTCCAATGATGTTACGGAAGAACCGTATGGCAACTATGCATGTTAGTACACATTCTATGTCGCCAAATTACCCGATCGACATCAAGCATCTTACCTAGTCGCAAATACTTCTCTGGGTTTTTGAGAAGCCGTGAAACACGCTGAATGATGTTATGATTCATGACGAAATATCGGCTGAATCGATGATGCTGACGGATAAAGAAACATGAAATTTCGACGAGATATGTGAACATGGAGGCTTGCTGTACTGAAAATTCCAAACCCGTCTTGTTATCGAGTTCCAACAACGGCTTAAAAAGCTTCAGCACAGATCGTTCATAGAACCGAGTGAGGAAGAGTTCCTGTTGAGGGTCCGCCGCCGGTTGAGGCCGGGGCCGGCCAGGAAATTCACCATTCATACGGGCGAACTCTGGTCCTGGCGGAGGGATTCCCTGATCTAGGAGGACCTTGAGAGCCTCTGAGATTTGGGACTTGACACCCAAGTCAACCTCTACAAGAAGGAGTTCAATCAATGAGTCAACCAGTGATGGTGTATTTTCATGCATCTGGCGATAAATTGTCTGTCGAATCATTTGCGGGTCATGGTCAATAATGGAGACCAAGATATCGGTGGCGCCGACTCGAACTGCAACGTCTCCGTGTTTCAACCCGAAGTGGATGACTTGGAGCAGGCCGTGAGCAATGAAGTTGTTATAAAGGGACTGCCTCGCTGGAGGTTGGATATTCTTTGCAATGGCGCAGCACTGTTGGATGAACAGAACAGCGTCCTTCCTCTTCTTCTGATCAGGTCGTCGAATATTGAATATACCGAAAAGTTCGTTCAAAAATTCGGAATTTGACTGCAGATGTTGGAGGATATCAACCTGGTTAAAGAAAATCAACGAGTTCAGAACCGAAAAGGTTGGGTCATCGAGAATCCGTGCAAGAACAACATCTTTGAGATACTGAAGCCGGTATGTCTGATGAATCTTTTGCCGCGTCTGCTCGTCTTCAATCCGGACAACCTCCTTGTATCGGCCTTGGTTATCAAGCCAGTGTCGATGATTGGCTTTGTGGCTAGGAAAATCAGGGTCGTATTCCAAGGCACCGACTACACCAAGGACACATTCGTCTGATACAGCGTGCTCAATGATGGTTGTGTCGTTCAAGAGGATGATTGTCTTCATGATGTTGCAGAGTCGATGGAGGTCGGGTAGACTCTCGAGGTCCTCAGCCATTTCAACCAAGGGAATCAACTTCCCAATGTAGTCATCCGCCATGATGAACTTGGCAAGCGCGTCGCGACCGTTGGCACTCGAGCTCATGAAACGCATGCCGGATTCGATTTCGGGCAGGTTGCCCAGTTCCGCGGCAGGGAGGCTGATTGTCGCGGGGACCTCGATGGCCAAATCGTCTGAAAGCCCGTCGTCGCCAGCAATTGTATTCTGGAACGTTTGCTGCACATTGCTCACAAATCGCCTGATCAAAGTTAGTCATCAAGTTAACAGCATGGGGGGGAAAGTGTCCAGGGCATTATTTCGAACCATATCAGAGCACATCCTTCGGCCTCCTGGAAGCTGAGAGCCATGTCCACTCCACTTCCGGGTTCTTGCCACACGATGAGGGTTTCTGACGAGACGGGAATCCCATTAGCATGACGTCTGCGATGAGCGTATTGACGGTTCAACAACAAACCTTGCTGCTTTTGGAATCCATCCTCTTTTTGAATCTTGGTCTCTAGGAGTAGTCGGTTTGGCTGGTCCTCAGACTCAACGATGACTCGTGGATCCTTCTGCCCATCTTCGGTCTGTGCGGTGAGAGGAGATGGTCAGCCCAATTTCATGATAACCAAGCAAGCAGTCGCGACAGTTGGCAAGATTCGCAAATTTAAACACATACAGTCGCAAAGGCTGCGGTGCAAAAGCCTGTGCCGCGATCGAACCAATCATTGTCACGCAATTCGTAGACCTTGACGCGCTTCTTATCCGTCGCCTGATGAGGCACCTGCTGTGCCATCATCACCGGCTCGGAGTCCGCCTCCGTGGCGAGCGGCCTATACGTAGCAGCCAAGTCCGGGGCAATGTCGAGATGCTGCTGGAGGGAGAGTTCGGGCAGCGGAGTCTCGTGGCTCAGGATCGTAAGCGCCGCCACGGTTCTGTTCTGTTGCGCGCCTGGAGAGCAGGACGCACACGCGACTACGGCGACGGGAGGAGGGGCAGGCTGTTGGGGGAGGGTGCGGTCTGCCGGGTCGCTGGGTCGCCGGGTCGAAAAAGGAGATGAGAGATGGCCAATGTTCTCGGGCGGCCGCGTGGGGAGGGGTTTGATGAAGGCGAGGCCGCGAGGTTGCGAATGTCGGATGGGTTGGCGAGTTAACCGCCAGCGAGCATTCGGCTGCGATGCCTGCTTGCGCCACGCAAATGCCGCCGCAGGCGACCACCGGTCGGGGCTCGGGTCGGGCTGGGCTGTCGACAACAGCAGGAGCGAACGGGACCGCAGCGCAGGGCACGAGATGACGGCGAGGTGCGCAGCGTGCGACAGCAAGGCTGCGGAGAGGGAGAGTTCCGAGCTGATGACGATGAGGTGAGGGTTTGGTGCAAGGACAGGGACAGAGACAAAGGACAAAGCCGATGGGTTGGATGTCCAAGTGGGCAAAGCGCGTGACCGCACGGCGACGACGGGCTTGGGCAGTTGAAAGTTGTGCTGGGCTCAGATCAATGTCTTGCTGGGGATGCGTGGGCCAGCGTGGCCCGCCTACGGAGGCCGGAGACGCCACTCAGGAAGGGCCAGTGGCAGCCAGCGCGACACAAAGACTGCGCAGCCCAGTCGTCGGTACTTTACCAACAGCGTTTGTTTCCGGTAGAGCCCGCGTACTGTAGACTTGTCCGCTGTGTACCTCGGTAGTACTTGTCCTCGGTGCTTGTCCTCGGTGCCGTCCCTTGGGCTCTTATCGTTATCGTCCATCATCTATCGCTCCTGCCTCACAATGGGGCCACGGGCCAGGGGGGCCCCAGGAGCCGAGCGCCTGGGCCAGTTGCCAACCAGGTGCTCCTGCACCCGCAGACTACAGACGAATGACTGGCCAGCACTAGCTGAAGAGCGCCAAGGGCCGGATGGATGGCGGCGTGCGGCGTGTGGCTGATGTAAAACTTTTTCAACATGGAGCAGTCACGTGATCAGTCTCTGCGTCATCGCCATCCAATGGCGTGTAAGTCAGGACGGTCTTTTTCCAACATTCAACTTGACTCAAGGGTGAGACTACGCTCAACAAATCTCAGCCAAATCACATGTCTCCCCCTTTTATTCCCTGCAGAAACTACTTCTTCTTCCTTCTGCCTCTCAATCCAACAGCCTGAAAAGCCGGACTGCTGCTAAAGATGCCGTGTCAACGAGCGAGTCATCAGCCGGGCCCTTTATCTAGTAGGTTCAACAAGCCAGGCCTTTTTATCTAGAAGTTTCAAACTAGGATATAAGGTTCGAATTAGAAGCTAGCTAGCAAACCTACTAGCTACGACATTTCTGCGCAATGAAAAGACCAATCCCATTCCGTGCGATCCACGGCTGCCAATCATGACAGCTGGTACTTCCAAAAGAGACACCTGCAAAACGAGACGAAGCCGTGGATAACCGCCTGGAGTTGGTGCTCAAAATGGCACGCAAAGGCAATGACCTGTTGCAAGATTCTAGATCGCATGACGTTTCAAGGCTAAATCAGCATAACCGTACGTCAAATAGTTCCGGACACATTGGTCGATTGGTCAGTCTATGAAAATTTTATTTTCTCGTACCGTAACTATTAGTCTGAGCCCCTGTCAACATCACTCGAACTGTGTTACTCATTATGAGGCATGCGAGAAAAGCGTCTCGGGTATGGGTCATCTAGAGAGCATGTTCCAATTCTGCCTGCAAGTGTTTAGATTCGTACATCCGGTTTCCCCGCTCGCTGTCAACTGAAATCAAGCAATACTCCGCCTGACTATACGTATAAACAACGCGCAAGATGGCGGGGTAGTCGTAGTTGTGCTGATTTCGGCCGATCTTCTGGTACACCTTGGCGAGTCACTGTCAGCCGATGGCAACAAGCCCTGTATCCAAGGTCTGGCATTTTCTCGTCCGCATGTAGTATACTCTGTGTTACTTCAAGAAAACTTTCCCCTGATGAAATGAGTGTCGCCAGGGTAAAAGGTAAGATTGGACAGTACAACAGGGTAGTGAGTTGATGTGTGGAGTGCTGAGACCCTGGTGAGAACTGCTGAGACGAATACATTATCGCAGCCGAGAAGTTGCGTCTAACGTCATACAAGGCCCTCAAGTTATCCATAGAATAGACTGACGAGACTGACTGAAATCTGGACTTTATGTCGATCTGTCATGTTGTTACTACGTCCGCGCGTAAGCTTCGTTATGGTTTCACATAGTTCCTTTCTTCCGGCCTTATGTCTCACACACGGTAACTTGTAATATTTACAGGCCAAGTTCTTCGGACCCATTCAAGGCAGTAGTTGCCTGTCCCAATATTCAACGCCATTTCGAGACTAAAAACTAACGTTACCGGACCCGACAATCTGTCATCGGAACCCGCTCCGTGAGAGTAGCAAAATTGTCCGATTGGATAAACTTGCGCCTCATTTATTGTTCGCTCGTCTCGTTCTTTTTTTTTCTCATGGCGATGATACCTTTTCCACAGCCGTATTCACGAAAACGACGTCTTTGAGAAAAACCTCGACAACCCTGATATATCTTGTCAACTCATGATACGGTGCGTGTTGTGTGACACCACGTTTATTCCAAGACGGTCGCGGCAAAAAAAAAAACTACTAATTAGTATGTCTCAAGTCATCCTACTTCGACCAACTGCCGATTCAAAACAGGGGACTTGGGATCAACAAGCTCCGCCTTGGTACACAATAAAAAAAAGGTCCAAGTGAACCGTTCGTCTGGGATTCTCGCCCCGTCCCTGTCTCCCTTTTCCCCCCACCCTGCATACCACCAAGCGTGCCGTCCGCCGGGACATTGTTCCAGAATGAATAGGGCTGAAGGGGTTCAAAGCCGGCCTGGCTCAAAAGACGTCGGAATGGGAGGCAGGTGCCAGCCGCGATACAAGCTCCTCGCGGTTTGGTCCGGAGCATTCCACATCATAAGCCCACAGTAGGATAGTAGATACAGACTTTGAAGATGACGAACCATACGGTCTTGGAGCATATCAAACCTACCATAAGTCATGTTGTCTTCATTTATACATTAAAATGTTCCATTATAGTCGAAACATTGCTCAAATAGTCGGTGGAAAACAGAGGACTTTGTTCTCTAGCGCCATCATCTTGCTCAAAGGGAGAGACCAGTGGAACTCGTCGGCTAAGCGCTCATACGGGGCAAGATCGTCAAAAAGTCGGTCTAATACAGACCGAATGATCTAGTATCTTCCCTTCACTTCCCCAAAAAAGTAAAACAAACAATGCCAATGAATTCGTTCAAGGCGAAACTCGCCGCCGACATCGCGCAGCCACTTCGGTGTTGTGTCCGCTCCGCAACGTCAGTCCGTCAGCTGGATTATCAGAGGTTGGCAGAGATTCGTGAAGCGACCAAGAAGACGGTGCAGCTGATTCTTCAAGGGGTCAATGGCTTTGATGAGTAGTCGTTTAGAAGGTGTATTGAATGCGGCGTGGCAAAGTGTAATATCGACGCCGCACTAAACAGATAGTAGAAGAAGACATTGAGGGAGAAGGCTGACAAGGGGCCGCTCACGACGTTAATCGGCAAGGGCACACAAGCGATGCAGAGGGCTATTGAGGGGCACATGATTTGTATGGAATCGGCTGCAAAGGCCCAGTACTTTTTCCTTTAAGAGCTTGGGCCGGCGTGATACCGAGTAATCCGCCCACGGCACTCGAAGCCATCGTGTCTCATATATACTATTGCCTACTGAGGCTAAGCAAACGACAACTAGGCAGGCCCCAAAGACTCAAGTTCTCGTTTAAAGTCCATGACAATATCGTCAAACGAGTCATCCCTCTTGAACCCCAATCCCAACGCCTTGGTGTTGTCAAACTTTGTCGGCCACGAGTACAATATCCCCTTCAACTTGTCATCGTCCTCCTCCATCAACAACTCCAACTTGTCTTCTCCGCCTACCCTCGCTAAAGAATCCATCATATCCTGCACACAAACACCCATCCCGGGCGCGTTCAAAACCCGATTATACACGGGCAGCGCATCCCTCGGCAGGGTCAACGCATGAAGAAGATTGCCCACGAGGGTTCTTGGCGAACATAGCCAGTGCCTGAAGGCGCGGTCCCTTAGGGGAATGGTACACGGCAGACCCTGCATCGGCTCGCGAATCATGCCGGACAAGAAGCTTGAAGCGGCCGCTGTAGGTTTGCCCGGTCTCACCGAGATGGTGGGAAGCCGGAGAACAAGGCCGTTTATGAAGCCCAGGCGGGTGTATTCGTTGATGAGGTATTCGCACATCATTTTCTCCGCGCCGTAGGAAGATTGCGGCGTAGGGTGCACGGATTCATCTACCGGCTCGGCAAACTCGCCGCCGTACACGGCCTGGCTGGATGTGAAGATTGTTCGCACGCCGGGACAGGTCTGGCGGAGGGCGTCGAGGAGGGCGCGGGTTGCGTCGAAGTTGACCCTCATGCCTTGCAGGTCAGTATGCAAGACCAAGTTTTTTCTGCACTCGGCAAGTCTAAGATTTACCTAGCTCAAAGTCCGCCTCGGCACCAGCCGACATGATGCCATGAAGGACGTAGACAGCATCCAAATCATCATCCACAACGCTGGAAGAGCCGGTAAGCAAGTCCACTTTGATACACTTTGCATTATCCGGAAACCTGACTCCCTTGGGGACCGGGGGCTCCACGACATCCGTCAGAATGACCGTGTAAGTGCCCTTGTCGTCATTGAGAAGGGCCTTGGCGACGAGCTGGCCGATGAAGCCGGCAGCACCAGTTACAAGGACACGCATAATGACTGGATCTGGGTTGACAGCAGCAGGCTTAAAAAGTATCGGTGAGCAGGAATGATTCGGTCCCAGGCCTGGTATTTGGCTTTAGACACTCCCTCGAGTTGATTCCGTCATGATTCCCAGAGTTCGGGGTTGTGTCCGCAATGCCCGCCCCCGCGATGCGGCCCCACATTTGTCTCCGATCGGCGATATTCCAGGACATGGGCCGGCAATCCATTCAACGCACGTAATTTGTTGCTCGGTAATAGGCGAAACGAATGCGGAGCACCTTGGGTAGGTAGCTGGCATTAACTGCAGTATTGCTTATGAGCATCGTCAACTATGGGTGTTTGTTGGTGTAGATGATTGCTGGCGGTCGACGGGACCAAATCGGAGTCTCCGGGTCTTTGGCGGCAAGTGTCCATACGGATCGGAGGTCGTCTAAGCGGGGTTTCAATACTCCAAATGTTATCTCTGACCGATCAAAGTTGCAGCAGAATGTGTGCCCAAACCTTTCCGTGCAAGTTGCGGCCATGCCTGCAGTTCTCCGAGGGAATTGTGTCTTTCTAACAACAAGTCATGTCCTTCATGCTGTCACACTACACTGGGTGTTACGAATCATGTCCTGCAGGGACCTTTTGCAACTGATGGTTATCGCTTTTGAGCTCATCATATATGAGTGTGACAAGCAAGCCTGTGAGCGTGGTGAAAGGTTTATTCAAATGCCATCCCTTGTACGCATCTCGTAGTACATCCGAGAACCACCTACGTAGGCACTTAAGACTAGTTTTGGATGCACGTACTGAGCCTGTTTAGTATAGGGATACCGGGAGTGAATACATTAGGCATATTGGGTTTCCAAACTTCTATTGCCAAGAGGAATCTCTGAACCCTTCTTCACGAAACCGATCCTTCGACATAGCCTTGAATCTTGATGCACGATTCAGTATTGTGGATGCCTGGATATTAAACTTGAGATTGAGTCAACAAACACAGTTTACACAATTTACTGGCTACCTACTATTTAATCTCAATGACTTGATTCAACTACCACCCACCCTCCGCCAACCGTCTGCTTAGTCGTAGCAACATTGAACTCATCGGAATAGCAAGCCACGGGTACAATAAACACCTGGAAGTGCGAAATATACCCAGGGGTCCATCTTCACCCATACTTAGTGAGCAAATCGCGCATCAGCCATCCGAGACTTTTCGCTTGCGGGCGTTTCAGCATGCTGCCTCTCAATCACGCGGTTCCGCCACACGTAGTACAGCTTCGCCAGGACAAACAGCAGGATATTAAAGACACACAATCCCACGAGACCCTTATTGGCTTTGTAGTCTGAAAGGTAATTAGCACCTCCTTTCCTCGAAGAAATACGTTCCACTTACAGTACGGCTTGTCCTCGTCACGATAAATATTCACTGCTGCGATACTTCCAATTTGATACGTCATGTTGTACACAGCAGCAGCAACTGCCCGACGACCAACTGCCTTTGCATTGCGGCTCACCAAGCCGACGATAATGGAGTGGGTGTATGGGATGCCATTGATTCCGGTAAGAAGGGTGTAGCGAACCCACGGGTTGGCATCTGGCTTGATGCAGATGAGGCCGATGAAGAAGGGGAGCACCCAAATGTTGCTTCCGGCCGCGATTACAAGTCGCTCGTTGAATCTCTCCGACAACCAACCCAGTACGACGGTCTGTTTCTGGTCAGCAGATACTTTTGGCCTTTGTGCGTTGTCGGCAGCCTACATTGATTGCAAACAGGGCATATCCAGGGATGGCGAGCAGGTTTGACTGAAACACTGTGTATCCAAGATTACGCAGTGTCAAGGAAAGATAATTCGCAGTGGGCTGGAAGGGGATCCAGACGAAAATCCCCAGCTACACATCATTTAGTCATGTTATCTTGCAGAAAACCGGGACATGTCTGGTATCACCTACAATGAAGAGTGGCCACAGATCATACGTAGTGAGAGCCTCCCACATGCCTCTGGCTGACACTGCAGTTCTGTTATTCATGTCGCCCTTTGTTGGGTCATCGCGCAAAAGACGATTGACCAGAATCTTTTCTTCCTCTTCAGTCCACCACTTGTTGGTGCCATCAGGCCGCTTAAACGCAAAAGCAGGCTCGGTGATTGAGGGCGCCATGACAAAGTAAGAGATGAAGCCGATGACGACGCAGATGAGCCCCTCAACAAGAAACCTAGATTACCAGACGTGAGTGAATGCAAAAAAAAAAAAAAACTGTCAATGCCTTGATGCTGCACCTACAACCACCGCCAGCCAGCCAGCCCCTGAAGACGGCGCATCTCCAGTAGACCGCCTGCCAAAAGACTGCCGTAAATCTGCGTCAACGGGATAACGGTGTAGAAGAGGCTAAGACGAAACGGCAGTTCGTTGCTCTTGTAAAAGTACGAGAGGTAAAGGACCTAGCACCCGTATGAGTGAAACGTTGTTTCATCACGAACCATGATCAAGTATAATCGCACGGGACACACCATCTCAGGAATGAAGCCACCCTGCGCAAAGCCCAGCAATCCTCGCAGCAGCCAAAAACTCCAACGAGCACGCATCGCCGCCTGAACCATGCAAAGACCTCCCCACAGAATAATGACCGTGGGCGTATACCGAAACGGACCGACTCTCTTGCTGATCAACCCGCCTGGAAGTTCGGCCGCAAGAAAGCACACTAGATAGATGGTCTGGCCGGTGTTGTAGTCATTGGTATTGACCTTGAGGTCTGCAAGCAGGGAATCCGACACGGCGCGGTTGATATTCCTACGGACAAGGTCGAGCGAAGAAAACATGACCCAGACCCATAGCATGATGCGCCAATCGAGCTGTGGGAAAAGAGTAGAAAAGTCAGCACCAGAGAAGAAGAATTTCAAATAGGTACTCATCTTGGGAGTGTGGAGTCAAGTAAAGTCAAGTTGAATTACTTTCCTTTTGACGATAACTTCACCCTGAGGAGACCACTGGAACGATGGATCGAACCGGTGTCTGCACTCGTACTTTGCATTCTCGTAGATACTCCTCCAGTATTCGGCGCGGGCAGGGCTCGTGAATACGTGTGGTTCTACGGAGCCGTACTGATGGCCGGTGGACGGTGGGAGGTGGTCAAAGTTGGATTCTGCAACCTCGCTGGGTGCGGAGCTTGTCGTTGCCGAGGAATCAGCCTGAAGGGTCTTGGGTTGGACGTGGTTCTTCATTTTGGGCCTTGTAAAATGTTACTGGACTATTTTGATAAACAAGAATGGTGCTTCTTGGTTGCTGTTGCGAGAATCACACCAAGCAGCGGCTGCGAATGTATATCAGGTACTGCAGATTGGGGATCAACCTCTATGCATACATACCCTGTGCTTTACATGCTGATACTCGACTGTCCAAGTTGATTGCTTTCATGCATACGTCAATAGTGTAGAATATTGCAATTCGTCATCATACACCGCAGCTTCGCAATGGGCGGGTGAGAGACGACCGGGTCCAGGGGTCAACTGTTGTACAATCGCAGCCGAAAGCTCGTCATCGCCAACCACGATGGCGAGCGGTTTCCACACACACACAGAGAAACAAAAGTCGCAATTGCCGATTGCGGAGGTGAATATTTGATATTGTCCAGCTCTGTAGCCAATGAGGAAAAGAGTAGGGGGGAACAGCATTGCATGTGCCAGAAGATACTCGCTGTTTATCCCGATAAGCCGGTTGTGTCAATTACAATCAACATTCTACGTTTGCCCATACCCAGTATCACTAATACTTGACATGACATTGTATGCTTGTAGGCCGCAAAATACACAGATACACTGTTCCACAGTACTGTACAAACTAACATGACTGTGTATAACTATATGCTGTGGTGCGTGGTACGGTTAGTCGAGTGGCGTGCCGTTTATATCCAACTGAATACACTCAACTCCTCCACCTTTTGCCAACACCTGGACGGTCTCGGCTTGATCTGCCCGTGCTTACCATGTTAATGCGTGCTTCGCAGCTTAGAAGCTGTAGCTGCAAAAGCTGCCGCCACGCCAATAAGTGATATTACCGTACACGCAGCAAAGGCGTGGCGGATGCCATCATAGTATACGAGCCGAACCTTCATTTGAATTTCCGGTGGCAGGTTGTGTATACTAGAAGCCGAATGCCTGATCTGATCTATAATCTGGTTCACACACGTGTCAAGTCAGCCTGGTTACACTCATACACAGAGACGGAAGGAATCAAGACGTTTAAAAAACGGGGCGTACTCTCCATTTATCTGGTATCCCGCCCAAAGCATCCGGAAGACGGAGGCTGAGCGAAGTTTGCACAATAGCGGAAGTAATAGATACTCCCCAAACGCCACCGAGCGAGCGAATCAAGTAGACTGTGGATGTCGAAACCGCGTGATCTGAAGTGATGATGAGTAAAAGAGAGAGCAAGTAGATTGTTCTGCAAAACGTAGATGTACCTTGATGCTCAAATGAAGCTAGTGACGTGAACAGAATGGACGGATACACAACGCCTTGGCCCAGGTTGGCAGGGAATATGTACGCAAAATATTTCCAACTCGAGTCAACGAATCGTAGAGAGAATACAAGAGCATTTCCCATGGCCATAAGAATAGACCCTATACGCATCATTGCTATGAGTTTACCGTATCTGGACATGACAATTCCTGCCATCACAGAGCCAATTGGCGTTGCCAGCGACGGAATGACCAGACGAGCACCGGCTTTAGAAGCTGACTCTAGCAGAACTACCTGGAAGAAGAGCGGCAGCATGAATAGAAACTGTCCACAGGTTAGTAAAACTGCAAGCAAACGAAATGTGAGCATCTTCATACCCCGTACGCGGCGCATCCCGCACAAGCGTTGGATATTTGCGTCGCAACAGGCAACCGACCCTTCAGCATCCGAAGTGGTATCATTGGAATAGCACAAGTCTTTCCTTCAACCACCACAAACACCGCAAAGAGCACCAAACTCCCAACTAGAGAACTAATAACCCACGGACTCCCCCAGGGTAGCAAGTTCCCTCCCAAGCCAAGACCAAGCAACTGTATAGAAACAGCCACAACAAGGAGAAGAGCACCAGAAAAGTCAATCCTCTTCCACATGACTTGCAATCCCTCATCCAGAGACAACAGCATGCTAGAAGATTGATCCCTAACAACAAGACTACCCACGATCAAGGCAAAGACCGACACGGGCACCTGGAGCAGAAAACACCATCTCCAGCCAATTCTGTCGGCAATGTTGCCACCGAGCGAAGCTCCACAGATGGCGCCAAGGCCAAAGACACCATTCTGCATGGCTTGGTATATGCCGCGTCTCCGGAAGGGAATGAGGTCGGAATTGACAATCGTCGCCATGATGTGCAGACCGCCTCCGCCGACTCCAGTCAGAGCACGCATGAGGATGAGCGTCACCATGCTGCCTGAGAGTCCGCAGCCCAGACTCCCCACGGCAAAGAGGATTGTCGACGCGAAAAAACATGCTCGCCGGCCGAAAACGTCTGAAGTGCGGCCGTATAGAGGCTGAACGGCCGTGGAGGCGATGAGGTACGCGGTGGTGAGCCACGATGCGCTGTTTGTGGCATCGAATTCAGAGCTGATGACGGCGTAGGTTGCTGCCATGATGGTGCCGTCGAATGCATTGAGGAATACATTGTTCATGAGGGCGATTTGAATCCAGACGAAGCCTCGGGGGGGTTTCCATTCTGCGATTGCGGGTTGTTGTAAGAGTGCTTGGTCCTCGCGCGGTTCAATGGGGGGTTCGTCGGGGGGATTCTGGCAGAGAATGCCGTTTTCTTGGTCCTCTCTTGTTGGGGTCATTTCAATGTGTGCACGGTACAGAAATGAGTTGCCGTGTGAATTTGTTGAACGTGAACGTGGTGATGTTGTGCGAATAAAGTCAAGTGATTGTCTGGTCTGGCGATGGATGGCCCAGCGATACCCGAGGCGAAGAGGAAATTCTTCAACTGACTGGTGTAGGAGGAGAAGATTGAACAGACTATCAGAATGGCGTGATGCAGAAATCTGCAGCTACATCGGATGTGTGTGGAACCAGTCAATCAATCCATGAATGTGAATTTGGATTTGAACTTGACCAGACGTGAACCCACGCCGTTCCCTCTTGAGTATTGACTGGCATCACAAGTTGGCGGGGCCCGAAACACCAGATGTCGTCACAAACTCAAGACGCGTTCAATCTACAATGATTAAGCATTCGTTCTGCAAAATATGCATACTGTATTATTCCGGTTCCATTACAACGAACAAACTCCTGGTGGAACTGAATTAGCCCTTGTTTCCGTCACCATTGAGGCTGCACCAATCCGCCACTGGCGCCCACAGATGAATGAGCACGCAATTCTTCGCACATATGAGTCCGGGTCATCGATCGGCCTTCATGTGCAGGAATCACGACCCCGACAACGGCCAATTTGTCGCCCTGCTGTCAAACCGGTTGCTTAATGCCTCGTCGCCATTGCGTGATTGAAGCACATGGAATCTACGCAATATAAGGCTAAATTAGCCGTCAATCAGTCTGGTTCCTTAACAACGCACCGACAACTGTGACGCAAAGTCTCGACAACTCCAAAGAAATCCAAAAGTGAAGTGAACGTTTTACAAGGAAAGAACAAGTCTGTTGACTTTAGGGCTCGTGTACTGAATCAAGGTGAATGTACCTATTCTTCAGCAAGGAAATGAGATGCCAGGCATCTGACATGATTAGCAACCGACCCAAAAACCAGCAACCACCATGAAAGCTGGCTCTCCTCTTGGCCTCGTCACGGCAGCACTGTTGGCGCCCGTTGCGGCAGACTGGCAGTTTAGATCTCGGCCGGACCTGGCGCCGCCTCGTCTGAACATCACCATTCCGGCTACAAATGCCGTTGACAAGGGCTACCTGTTCCTCGCGCCGTTTGCTGGCTTCCCCGATACGCCGACGGAGCAGCATGGTCCCCGCCAGGCTGGGCCGTACATCTTCAGGGACAATGGTGACCTGGTGTGGTCTGGATACTCTATTTTCAGCATCTGGTCTACCAACTTCCAGGCTGGTCGTTGGAAGGGCAAGGACGTCTTGTTCAGCTTTGAAGGCGACCACAACGCCGGATATGGGCACGGCCATGGCCACATTACGTTTGTTGACCAGCGGTATGAGACCATTCGCGAGCTTCGCGCGGGGAATCACAAGCTGGTTGACAAACACGAGTTCCATATCGTGAATGAGGAAACGGGCCTGATCCAGATCTATCAACCTGTGCCGCGAGACTTGACAAAATGGGGCGCCAGCCCAGAGCAGCAATGGATTGTGAATGCCATCATTCAAGGTTCGTCAGGGCTTGGCTTCGTGGTGCTTCAAACGTAAACCGACACAGTGCAGGGCTAATTGACCTTTGTCTGGACTCTAGAGCTTGACATTTCTACTGGAAAGCTGCTGTTTGAGTGGTCCAGCCTGGATCATGTAACTCCCGACGGTGAGTGACGAGACATCAATTGACCAAGCGTTCCACATCTAACTCCCAAACAGAGGCCATTCTCCCAATCAACCCAGGCCAAGCCGGCTCAGGTTACAACTCCTCAGACGCATGGGACTACTTCCACATCAACAGCGTCGACAAGGACGCTGAGGGCAACTACCTCATCTCCGCCCGTGACGCCTGTGCCCTTCACAAGATCAACGGCACAGATGGCTCCATCATCTGGCGCCTCAACGGCAACAGAAGCGACTTCAAAATGGCCAAGGGCACCAAGTTCTGCTTCCAGCACCACGCCCGCTGGCTCAGCCAGGAAGACGGCATCGAAACCATCAGCCTGTACGACAACAGCGCCCACGGCACCGAGCACAGCGGCGGATCAGAGGTCCACACCGCGCCGACCAGCAGCGCAAAGATCTTGAAACTCAACACCAAGTCCTGGACCGCCGACCTCGTCCGCGCTTACTTCCCACCTGACCATCTGTTGTCCAAGTCCCAGGGCAGCACTCAAGTCTTGCCCGGCGGCAACGTGCTCGTCGGCTGGGGCTCCGAGGGCGCCGTTACCGAGTTCACCAGCGACGGAACGCCCATCTTCCACGCGTACATGGACTCTGGTCCTCTCGGCGACGGCGTTCAAAACTACCGCGCCTTCCGCTACAACTGGACCGGTCTGCCCAGCGAGGACCCTGCCATTGTTGCGCTTGAGAGCAACCACGGCACCGCCGTCTACGTCTCCTGGAACGGCGACACCGAGACTGCTGTTTGGCGGTTCTACGCTGAGACGGATGAGTTTGGATCCCGCCGCTTCTTGGGTGAAGTCGAGCGCAGGAGCTTTGAGACGAAGCTCCTTGTTCCCAACCAGAAACTCACTTCCGTGTCGGCAGAAGCCATTGACGCTTCTGGCAAGCTGCTCATCTCCACTGCAGTAGTCAAGACGGAGCAGGAACTGCTCCCGCCTCGCACCGAGGCCACTTCACACAAGGTCAAGCTTGTTGAGGAAGTGGAGGAGCAAAAGGCTTTCGAGAAGGGCGGCCTTGGGAAAGAATACGGTCTTTTGAAGTTTGTTCGCCTCAGAATCCCTCTCGGAGACGACCTCTAAATCGTACGCATGACCACCAGAGCAAAGACGGCATCGGGAGCATCTAGCGCTAGTTTGTAGAAAACCGCTCGTTTCGCAGTTCTACACTATTTCTATCCATATCGTAGTTTAACCTAGTCAGTCCTTACAGATGGATGATGAATAACACACTCGTTTAGCAGTACACACACTACCGTAAAATTGTCGTGCCCGGTGGCGATCCTTTTAATAGAGCTACTATCTACTTAAATACATGCAATGCTTTGTATAGAACTCTAGCTCATCATAGCACTTGCGTTATTATCCCCTGTTCCTGCTCTCTGTTGCTTCCGTCTTGTTGTACTACAGTTTCTTATACGAGATTTATCACGTCTGCCCGGTAGCTTAGAGTTACTCCTCTTTAAATTCGTCAGATTCGGTAATCTTATAATTTTTCTCCACTCCGTTAACCTGGACTAAGTCAGTACTAAAACGTGAAACAAGTATATCTTACTTCTTCTGCTCCCTAGTTGTTGACTACTTAGTCGAGATTATGCGCCAAATATTATAGTTGCTTATCATGCCACTTTATCTCCGGGTTTTAGAGCCCTGTCCTGTTGTGTGCAGCTGATTTTGATAGGCGTGGTTTTTTATTTAGAGACCAGAAGGCCCCTTTTTTTTGTCGCTTGAGCGAGATAGCTGGTTTAGTTGTATGGCGCACCGGAGCTGCCGTGTTAAGCTGCTGTTTGGCCTCTTTTTTACTCTTAATTGCTAATGTCAGGTCTGCTTCTGCCTTTTTTGCCCGTGCCTCTGCTTGCCTTGTTGACGTAATTATCCATACCTGATTTCTTTCCAACTCCCAGCCTCTTTATGTTTTTCCGCCAATGCTTTAGCTTTCTTAGCTTCAAGCTTTGCTCGGTCTGCTTCTTCGGCGCGCCTCTCCTTTTTTAATTACTTTTTTTTTTACATATATATAAAAGAGTCTCTTTTTATTAGTTTTATTATAATATATACTTATTATTTATATACTTAAGCTCTCATAACTTTACTTGTAAACCCCTTCTGTCGTCCCTCACAGGGGTCCACGCTAACAAGCCAATTATCGGCTTTGCTCAGCCTGTTAGGTTTTCTGCATTATTTATTTATTATACTTGCTGTGTCCGGCTGTGGGTGTCTGGATCCTTCGTGCCTGGTGGACCCTCCATGTCACACTTGATACACCGGAGCCAGCGGCGTAAAACAACGGATCCCAGGCCACTAGGGCAAATCACCATCCCCATAAACGACATCAAAAATAGGAACGTTGGCGTGACAGATTGATCTACCCAGAACCTAGGTAACTTATCAAGTCATGGGGGTTCTTGGACTGAAAACCATGCCTGATATCTCAGCCGCTGGCGGCCAGGACGTGGGGTGCGAGTTTGTCATCTGACATGCAGATGTTGACCCTCGCTGAGGAAAACGAGGGAACCAAGCCCAAGGAAATGGCGCCGCCTTTGTGCTGATTCTTCCCGTACTCCGTGGTGGGTACAATAATATTCATGACGAGGCCGTAGGCAACTGTTCTGTGCCATTCCGCTGTCGAACGCGTCTCGTCTGTTCAATAAGAGGAACGTGTATGCGCTCTTTTGTTCAACGCCCAGAATGACGGCCACAGCCAGCCAAAGCTCAATTAATCGGGCACCAGGCACCAGCAATAGACAGAAAACCGCACCTTGTTGGGACGCAAATACGAGGCCACTCCTAGGCACAGCGCAGGGCTGTTGACCCCGGCGCTCGGTCAGTCCCGATCGTCGGAGTTGCTCCTAGCTGATTTCGACGGAGACAAAGTTAGATCTAGGCACCGTGTGCTAATCATCAAGTCCACAAGACTCATTCGGGGTTGCTTTTCGTTCGCCGATGGGACAAGAAATGTATATTAGCAACATGATACGAATCTACAATACTGAGAATTTAGGTTTGATGAACTCATCGCCATGAACACGAAACCCACATTTGTCCGTGATTGTTGAAAGATTTCCCTCCCGGTGGCTGACTCTAAAAACGGAGCTACCGAGAACTTCAGGGCCAACCTCCACTTTGTTGTTGTCAACGCCTGTGCTCCATCCGTGAGATTCGGCCCCCTGTGGAACTCCAACAGTCGTGGCGTGCGGCAGCTGCTACCAATAATCTCATTCTGTGGCTTCTTCGAGAGCTGAGCGGGCACCCGATAGTTTATGATGGTTGTGGGGACCAGGCACATGCTTAGGGTAGACTCTAGAGGCGGTTCCGTTCGGGCCGCAGCGAAATCTAGCTTTCGCAATTCCTGTATATGGTTGTGTCTTCAGCACGGTGACACACAGCTTCTTGTTGTTGGCAGAGATGGTCGTGATGCTTCGATTGGCTAGGATGATCTGCATCCCAGATCCTAGGTCGTCGACTTTTCGTCGGTTACCGCCAACTGGCTGCCATCCAAGTTAGCTCTGGGACTTCGATCTGCATGGTAAGCTGGAGGCCGTGTGGATGTTAGCGGGAAAGAAGTAATATAGTCTGCGTGACATACCGAGTAGAGAGTCACATAAGGGAGATCCAGAGACGGCGGTGTAGAGAAATAGAACGCATTACAGCGATAGAATTCAGAGGAGTCAGAACAAGCTAAGAGAAGGGGGAATTGCGCCTGAGAGTAGCTAGCCAATGGATGGTTTGTCATGCGCGATCAGGCCGTAGCATGAACATCGTGGAGTCGTCCGCCTTTGCTCTGTTGAAGGCTAATACTTCAAACTGGCAGCGGGAGCCGACGTCAAAAATGCGCCGACAAAGTATTCGGTACATGGAAAAGCTTTAGCAGTGTCGTGAAACATGGCGAGAATGCCAGTCCCTTGATGACTGTTTGCGATGTTCGTCGCACATTACCATTGAGGGGGCCAAAATTCATGCCACCTCGTGTATGTACGGGGAAGGACCAGGTGTCTGGTGTACTCTGTACCAGACCCTCAATGATACTCCGTAGACTGGCAGGAGAAGCCTTGCGTGGGACACTCCTTCCCCCCGAGCAAATGACAGTACCCGGTTTGGCCCCTTGAGCTCGTATCACGTCCCTGCCTTGTCCCTGCCTGTGTCGACTTGTTCTCGTTAATCTGATCCTTCACATCTTTGTCTCCAGGCCATCTCCCTTTCGCCTTCTTCCAACCCGTTTGCCTGCTTTGTTTTTATTCTTCCTGGCTTGGCGTGGCCTGGCCCTTGTTCAGAGCCATTCCTTGACAACTGCGGGGGATCACCACGAATTGTCAGTTGATTGCCACCAGCAACCACCAACCCCTCCAATCTTGGCCTAAGCGACTTGGAGGCGAAGGCTGACGTTTGCGTCCGTCCAAACTATTTGGCCACTCAATCCAATCTCCAACCACGTCTGTCATCTGGTCCATTCTCTTGACGTGGGTAGAGCTGCAGAAAACCTCTAGCCTTGCATGATTGCATGATTGCATGCTGGGTATTAGTCCAGCTAGCCTCCAGCTCACCTCGTTCTGCTGTACTACGACCTTCTTTTTCTCTTGCCTGACCATTCTAGAACCAGCAACGGCACCATAAGACCCAGACCACACGTCATCAAAGTCGGGCCTGACACTCGTCTCACGTCTCGCATTCTGCTTGCTCGGTTTGCGGGCTGGCGTCGTCCGACTTGAGTCAAGTCACAGCCAGGTGTTTTCGATTCTATTACTTGAAACTCCTCACTGTGCACTTGCGCATCCAAGCCACGACCACGGAGGGAATCGACTGACGGTATAAAGACGAGCAGCCAGGCGACACCGACACGGATCCAAACAGACCCCTGCAGCTGGACTTGACGTCTGTAGGGCTCCTGGGAGGATAGCTGAGTGGACTCGTGCACACCATTGAGCCCATCTGGGCATTTTGGCGGGAGCAAGGCGTCGGACGGGAGGTGGCTTGCTCCACCCTCGTCTCACTCGTGAAGCCCGCCCTGTCGTCCCTCGTACCCGGTCCACTTGCACTAGTCGAGGAATCCGAATCGTCCAGGAAATCCGTCACCTAAAAGGTGTCGCAGCCCACCCAAAAACTTATTAGAATACGCGAACCCTTTGCTTTTTGCTAATCCTAGGGCACGATATTAAGACATTATTATCCTCGCTCAGCGCTGATACTCCTTTCGTGAACCCCTGTGGCGCCAGGTATACTCTGACGGGCCGGGGGTTCCTGCTAGGGCCAACACGGCTCTAGATTTATACCGTTGGTCCCGTTGTCAAGCCCAGCGCTGTGGCACGACCGCTTGCCTCCTAACGTTTCTCAGCGTTTTTTGTTTGTCCCCCCTGTTCTTGCCTACGCGGCATTTGACTGGGTCGAGGTAGCCTCTGGGTTATCATCTTTTGTATACCTTTGCCGTGTTAAACTATTGGAACGACTCTGCTGAAACGATTACCGGGCTTCGCTTCGATAATACTTTCACCGACATGTCCATCTTCGCTCACATTAAGAAAAGCCGCCAGCAGGCCAAAGAGCATAATGCCAAGCTGGTCGAGCAGAAGAAAAAGGAATCAGATCAAGTTCCATATAAACATGTTCCTACTCATGCGGCAACCGATGCATTTGCCAGCGCGCCGCCGAGCTGGAGAGAGGCGGATCGTTCTCGAATCATTGAACAGAATCGCAGACGGAGTGCCATGGCCGCTAGCGGTCACCATATGAGTATGCCTGGTGTACCTCGGGTTGGAAGCAGCCTTTCCCGTGTGTCTTATCCTGGAGAAGGTGTCGCCGCTACGATTCGGATGCCCAGACCATACAGTTACGCCGGCATATCCCCATTTCCAGGCGTACTTCGTGACAGTCGTGAAATGGTGTACACCGCGCCAGACATGACATATGTACATCCAGGGTCACTTAAGGGGAAGGAAGTCCCTCGGGTCTACGACTCCCAGCGCATCAGCCCAGCGTCGAGTAAAGGTATGTCATGAGACCATATTTCCTGATATCTCCCAGGTGCCATTCCTTTAAACCCTGACACTAAGTACTGGCAACAGGTGACCCTTCTCCTGTGGAAAGCTCCAGTGACTCAACAAGTTCTCAAGACGACCTGGAAATGAAGCCTTCCAATGCAGCCAGGGCTCGAGCCGGCGATGGCGCCAAAGCTCATCGCCTTCATCCTAGTCGTGCCCGACGGATATCAGACGTTTCGGCAAATCAATACACGCTATCCAACATTGGCAGAGGTAATACTTCTAACTATACTCGAGATTCTCGCCCGCCGCCTTCTATGAGGGGCTTCGGCTCAATTCCCACCGTCCCAGTCATGCCTCCGATGAACATTGGAGTTCTACCCGGAACTATTGCTGCCCATGGGTATAACGGCACATCGCCCTCAAACACGCTTACTCCTACATCACGGCGGAGCTCATCCACATCGCTGCCTGGCCTTTCCGGTGTGTCAACGCGGCAGACAGCTTCAGCTTCTATGGCGCCCGCAGTATCGAGTGCTCACAAGTCTGAATACCCTCTGAATCGGCTATCAATATCTAGTTTCGAGTCAGGAGTTCCAACGCCATCCTCTAGAATGACCGTGGGTCAATCCGCTGGAGCTGGTATTGCCATGGCATATAGCAGCACATCACAAGCTAGTTCCAATGGCCGCCACTCTCAAGATGTGGACAGCATGCGGCAGGACACCTGGCAAACACAGGCTTTTGTCCCTGACCATCAGCACATGGATCGAAGCCGCCCTCCTTCAACTCTGGCTCATGGAGACCTCGTGAATGTGTTCCCTGAGCAGGCAGGACTTGAAGCAGCACCATCAAAGGGTGGAAAGAGCAAGAAACTGTCCAAGACAGGTGGAGGGAAGCTTTTCAAGAAGAATCGATGGTCCAGTTCGAAGGTATCAGTTGTTGCAGTCTAGAGGGCTGCAAAGACCTGCCACCTTCGCGAGGATTCATGGTGTAAGAGAGAGAATAGGTGCCCAAGATTGGTCTTCGATTCGAGAGATAAGCTTCTCTTATTGTGGGAAAAATGGCAACCCGTCACGGAGCCTCGCGATACCAGTTCCCTTTGGCCAGCCACTGACCTGAGCAATTTCAGTTCGATTTGCTCATCATTTTTTAACGAATTTATGATTATTTGGCATAGAAGAATGGTGTTTAGGGAGTCTTGCTTTGTGCATTTGTTGTCACTATCTTTGTGCTGTTTTATTATCATGCGGTGGCCAAATGGCCTGGTCAATAGTGGAATGGCTCTAGGATGTGTAGTAGGAATAAGATCGTGTGGTATAGATCAGGTATCTATATAAAAAGGGCATATACTTTATGTTAAAACCCCGCTGAAGATACAAGGCATAGCCGGGTAGTAACAAGTCTGACTGTTCTAGCGTATCCCATACTAGCTGAGGTGACGAGGTCTAAATGAGTGGGCGTCGGTTGGCTCATGAAGCAAGGCAAGGTACTTCGCCGACAATACTCTATGCTGACTATCTGGTTAGGTGGGCAGGTGGACAGGTATGTACCATATATTTGTGCTGCACATTCATTGCATTTAGGAATTTACTAATGCTACAGCAAACTTGGGAATCTGCTTTGAGTTGGTGGAGATGCAGGGACTGCATCCCTGCCAATGTGGACGATTGTGTCAAATTGTCTCCGAGAGGCCGAGAGCCCGATGGATACATAATCTCGAGAGACTGACTCTCACGCCTGACGATGTCGTATTATTTGGAGAAAGTGCTCAGACATACATGGTAGCATTGCATCAATATTCTGCAGACTTTGGTCACAAATAATGATGTGACGATGGTGAATGTAGGGTAGTACGGATCACTCGCATGCTCAAATTGGCTGTGACTTGGGACGGGGTTTTAAGTGGCTAATGCACTTAGTTGGCAACAAGTGCTGCTACTGGGTCAGCTTCCCGAGTGTTCGGCACCTCTCCGGCGGAAGATCTGTCTGACTCTGACTTCAATGGTGCAAATTACTCAGAGCACGGAGTAATGCATTGTGTGCCAAGGTTGAGCCTACCAACCTTGGAATAAAACTCCAGTGTACTGGTTACATACTATGTACTAGTATAGTATCATGGAGCACAGTGGTGACGGACTCGGGCAAGTTGGGCTACGGGGCTAGTGCAGGTTGACAGTCCAGATGTCCCCATAATGGATGGGGACGGGCTGACATTTGCTCTATTTCCGTCATGCGGAGCGGTGGTGATTGGCTCCGTCAATACCAGACGTCCATAACTTACTAAAGTACGGAGTACCCAAGGCACGCTCAAACAGCGTGCGCCACAGCCGTGGCATTGTGTCAGGGTCAAGCTGCGCAAGTGAACACGTTGACGTCTACTGAGTACAGGCCTTGAATGTGGCGTGGCGCGGTGTGGCCATGGGACGCCTGGGACGTGCAGCATTTCAATGTTGGCACTTGCGACTAGACGTCAGCTTGCAGACAACGGATCATCGCATTTATTTCAACAATTGATGTTGTCAGCTGGCAGCAATAATTAGCACCTGCCGTTCGCATACTGTCCACTCCCACACGATTGCGCGATCAATTCATTTTCATCTCCTCCAGTTTTCAGTCTACCTTGTTCTCGTGCTCTTCTTGACTCTCTTTTCCAATGACGACGCCTTGACTTTCAAACCACGATCCTCGCGCAGCAAGCTACTGTCCCTGGAGCTTCTCCAGGTTCAGAGCTCCAACGCTCATCTCGCAACAATCTGTACGCACGATAATTCATGGCAATGCCCCTCCTGGAGCTTGCGGCTCGCTTCATGCGGCCGCTGTTAGCATGGATTGAAGCTACCCCCGTTCATGTCCTTCTCGTCTGCTTCATCTTGCTCATTCTCCTTGGCCTTGCTTGTGTATGGCTCCTCTTCTCTTATCGCTTGGCGCATGCCCTTGGGAATATTGGAAACAGTTTTGGCTAACATATCACCGTCTTCAGCTTTTCGTCCTCCTTCACCTTGTAGCGCCCAAACCCCGACCCGCCATCCCGTCTGAGAAAACATACATCACATCCAGCCCCTCGGGAAAGCCAACAACAGCTCGACAGTTGCCATGCTGGTACGATCGCTGGCTAGCTGAACGTCGCCTCCAGGAACAAAAGCATGTTCGTCCGCAAGAAGCGTATCCGGCCCCGGATGCTGGCAGCATTGAGCCTGCCGAACTGCGACTAAGTGTCGTGTTCCCTGCGTACAACGAGGAGGACCGAATTTTGCCCACGCTGGAAGAAGCCGTAGAGTATTTGGACAAGCATATAGGGCGAAGCACCACCGCCAAGGGTCCGTTTAGCCCCAGCAGCCGACGCCACCAGCGTGGCCATTCGAATGCTGCCAAGTCGAACACGGAGCTGGGAGGTTACGAGATCCTGATTGTCAATGATGGGAGCAAGGACAAGACTGTGGAGGTAGCACTTGACTTTGCTCATAAGCATGACCTCCATGATATCCTTCGGGTCGTGACCCTGGTTAAGAACAGGGGCAAGGGTGGAGGCGTCACCCACGGCCTACGCCATGTAAGAGGCGAATATGTATTATTCGCCGATGCCGATGGTGCCTCCAGGTTCAGTGACGTGAGCAAGTTGATAGAGGGTTGTGAAGAGGTTATCGACGGCTCCTTCCGGGGTGTTGCCATTGGAAGTCGCGCTCACCTGGTTGGTAGCGAAGCCGTGGTCAAGGTAATTGTTCCCGGGCATCAACATTGTGTCCTAAGATGTGGTATGCTAAAACAATTCACAGCGCTCTGCTCTGCGTAACTTTCTCATGCGATCTTTCCACCTGGTTCTCACCATCCTGACGCCACCTGCAACATCACGCATTCGCGATACTCAATGCGGCTTCAAGCTGTTCTCACGCGAGTCCCTACCCCACATTGTACCTTACATGCATGCCGAGGGCTGGATCTTCGACATTGAGATGCTGATGCTTGCTGAATCGGCGCCCGCTACGCCCGTTCTCGGTAGCGATGGCGGTGTTATTGGCACCAGTCCCGGGATCAAGGTCGCCGAGGTGCCTATAGAGTGGCATGAGGTGGGTGGAAGCAAATTAAATGTCATCCAGGACAGCATCAAGATGGCCGTCGGACTGGCCGTTTTGAGAGCGAGCTGGATGATGGGCGTCTACCGAAGACGGTTAACATAGACGTTGGGATTCTTCACGGACAAGTATAGACAGTCAAAATCAAAAAAGAAGAGAAAACTCATCAGAGCACAACAAGGCTGCAGGAAAACAAGTCTTTGCTACGGTAAACAACACCGCTGCTATAATTGCCGCACAAACCGAGGAAACAAGTTATCTGACCATGTAACCCACTCATTCCATTCCATTCTTCCCCCTCCAAGCTTGTTCATCCGCAACAAGACGCTATGTTCTAGCATCTAACTATCAGTAGACAGGCAAGCGGCACAAGATAGACATGGGGGTCCCATGGCGCGAGAGCTTGTTACAGCCCAATGTGAAGTTCATCTCCTTCTTAAGTCCCTCGCATTTACGCGACCTAGCACGATTAGTCTTGCTGTCAGAAACGCCGCCATCTCAGAATCCAGGGTTCACGTACTTGTATCCCCAGCACCAGCCGTCCACGGTACCAAAATTAATCGCACTATCCTCGTCAGCAATCATCTGTCTCGACTGTGCGTTTGTAAAGCAACGTCGGGACACAACGTACTCGGTATGCGCGAGGTCGAGGCACTTCCCGCTGATTACAATGTCCTTTACAAAGTGGCCCAGATATTGGTTTTTCTTGTAGCACCCGCCGCCGCCGGCCAGATAGGAAACACCCTCGCTCTTGTTAACCATTTGTCTCCTTCTCCCTCTCGCTTCGCAAAGGCGAGAGCCCAGATGCAACGGGGAGGGGGGCCAGGGTGGCTACTTACCATGATGGACGTGGCCGGTTCGCAGAGCGCGGTGGTGCTCACGGCAAGGAGCACCATCAAGTGGCTGACGAGCTGCATTTCGATTATGAAAATTTTTTACTTGAAGGGATTTTGTAAAAGGGTGGCAAGGAAGCCGAGGGCCTGGAAATGGGGTGCACCTTATGCGTGCTGGAAGGGCCGGGATTTCTTTTATACTTCGAGGGCTTTTGCGGCGGGAAAGACGGCATCATCTACGCAGAGGTGGCGAGTTACTAGCCCGCAAGCTTCACGACGGCTCCTTGTAGTCGAGCACTACCTTTGTAAAAAGCGCGTACTGGCGCGGACCCTGGGTGGCTAAAACGCGACGCCGAGTCTGTATCTCTTGTGAGCCTTCTGCATCATCATACGCACAGAGCAAGCCTTTCGGGAAAAGCCACGCATGAACCATTATTATTATTATAAGCTAATGCACGTTCTCGTTGCTCATAGAGGCACCCGCTGCCCTCAGGTATTCCATCCTGTCCTGTGTGTAATCGTGATGGGCGGGTGAGCTCTTTGTGTATCTCTGGTGTACATATATACGCAGCATCTAGGGCAAGATGACGGTTTGGTTAATAAAACACGACACCATGTTTGTGATATAAAAACAACAAGGACAATAAAAACAATAAAAACAACAACGCCTGGCCATGTTTAAAAATTTTGTGCTTTGCCTCGCGCTTCCCTGCTTATTCATGTCCCCCGAAGATGGTTACTGGAAGCCCTCGCGCCATACTAGCGGCAAAAAGACGCAGCTGGCTTTCCACAGGATAAGCACGGCATCTATCAATGCCAGGGGCGCCTTGAGAACACCCAAAGGCCCGGCACAAATGGCAAGGGCATTCAGCCAGAGGGACAAGAAGGCAACGGAGAAGAAGTGGTATGCCAGGACGGCAGGGCGCTGGATAATGCCGGCAAGGAGACCGCACGGCCCGTCGGTCATGCCGCGCTGGAAATACTCGAAGCAGCCCAGCTGGAGGGCGTACAGCTGGCGGTCATTGGCGGCGAAGAGCGTGTACAGGGCTTGGGCGAGGACGTTGATGTTGGACGAGACGTTTTTGCGGCGCCAGTAGAAGACGTTGACGGCGGCGCCGATGGCCTTGGAATCCTCAAAAGTCGGCACCCTTGACGGGTCGAGAAGCTGCGAGAGAAGGAGCGCGTCGTTGAAGGCGACAGTCATGCCGCCGCCGGTAAGGGGATGCCGCATGTTGAACGCATCGCCGAGGAGTAGCACTCCCTTGGGCATCTGCTTCGTCGGCGGCAGCCAGCTGTTGGGCATGCTGCGCGGGATTTTGCCGTCTTCCAGCGCTCTGAGAGCAGCCGGCTGGACAGAAGGCGGGAGAGCGGGGATGGCTACGTTCTTGATGTAGCCGCGGACGCCTCCAGCAGCAGGTGAGGCCTCTGGAATGTCCTTGGGAACGTCAAACAGCGCACGAGTCTCGTGCGTACCGATTTGGTACAGCAGTGTAGGGAATGTATCCTTTCCGATAATGACATGGCCGTAGCTCTCTTGAGGCAGAATCGTATCGATGAGTTCGAGCGCATAGAATTTGCTCTTGACGACGGCCTTTTTGTCCCCGATGGCATCCTTGCGGAAATTGGAGTCGTAACCGTCGGCGATGATGGTCAACTGACCAAAGAAATAATCGGGCTTCTTGTCCCCAGTCTCGCGATTCTTGGTTCTGGTTTCGACGCCCAAAACCTGATCTGTATATTCACCCCGCAGAGTCTTGACGACCTCCGTCTCGACAACCGTTATGTTTTCGTGAGCAAGGCAACTCTCCCTCAACTTGGTGATGAACTTGCCATGGTGGAATGATCTGCCCTCGGGTCGCTTGCCCTCCTTTCCCGATCCACCCCAAGCGTATATAACGTTGCCGCTGTCGTCGATGGTCGGATACGGAATCAGCGATGGGATGTGGTTAAAAATAACATTGTAGCCCTTGCAGGGGATGGCATCAATGCCTTCGACGCAGTGCCCTAGACCCAACTGCTTCAAAGCGGCCATGCCGCCGGGCTGCAGCAGCTCCCCGACAATACGATTGGGCTCCGTCATCCATCGTTCGAGTAGCAAGACTGAGCGGCCTTGGTTGGCGAGGGCAAAGGCAATGGCGCATCCAAAGACTCCCGCGCCTACGACAACGACATCGGCCTCGTGGTACTGCTCGCGGCGTCTGCGGGAGCCTCCCGGTGCGCTGATTGGGTTCGCAGACATTTGAGACGCTGTGTGGTGTATTGGCCGCCGATTGACAGAGGGCAAAATAAAAGAGAGTCGGCTTGGGGTTTGTCGGTGTGCCCAGAAGGGAGGGTGGCCAGACGGGTTTAGATTTCGCGGATCTGATGGCGCTGCGAAATAATAATCCCCAGATCGAAACGTTTAATATGGGGATGACGACAGACCACTTGTTCAATGACAACTCATCAGAATTTAAGAGAAAAAAATGATAACGAAAGTACACTACGGTAGGGTCGTGGTGATAGTCGTCCGAGACCGTGTCCTAGGATAATCCGTTATATGCATCTCTCAGTGTCCCGACGTCAAAGAGATCATGCAATCAATTGATCCGAGGCGGCCCAATTAAAACGTCCTCAAAGGCCCCTCGCAGTGAAGCCATCAGGGGTCAAGTCTTGGTGGCCGGGTCCCCGTTTGGTGCCTGCAGGGCCTGGAGCCTCTGAAGCTGTCCGCCACTGAGCACTGCATGTAGTCTTCCAGCACCTGTCCAGCCAGACTTTGAGTACTCCGCAATAATTGCCTGGCACTACACCAGGCACCTTAATGTTCCGTCCTGGCGCCACTGTGGGTGGCTGCCATCGCTCTCAGCCAATTGCCATCGCGCCTGGAACTTGCCATCCTGGGTCAACAGGGCCCGACACCCACTGCACCAACGTTATCGAACCACCTGGCGCTGCTTTCCAACTGAAATTGCATGTGATGCATCTCGACTCGCGGTGTTGGGAAATTCCAGCCTTCAACATGCACTTCATCCACCAACGCCCGTGGTACGCTGTACAGAGTACCCAATCCCCCTACCCATAAACTCACCACTTTCTTCTTCTTCCTCTTTCTCTTCTCGTCCCAACCCCCTTTTATGTCTGATGACAATCGCACCCGTCAGCCCTGTCTGTTTCGTCATCAGACGGCAGCTGGGCACTTTCTATAGTAATGCTTCGGGACTAGGGCGTTGCCTGTTTCCGTTGGCAATGGTTCGAATCTTGCTCAAATTTGCAAAAAGTGAGCCCATGGACCCATGACATGTCCGATTCTTTTTCTTCCACTCCAACTTGCAACTGGTCACCATGTTTCTTTGTCTATGAGACCCTGTACTGCCCCCAATTAAATGCGACTGATTCCGATTTGTCGCTACGTGACTTGCTGTAGCCGACTTTCCTTATCTACTGAAGTACGGAGTACCTAGGTATTGATGGCTGGTTGCACGAGACGACACAACTAACCTTCTTTACTGCATTTTATGTGATCATTCCGTACATTAATTTTCTCAACATAGTGGTTTGTACATATAAACTATGGAATTTAGCCTGAGCTAGATGCCACTCCAAGCACAGGTTCGGCGATCTGTGCAACTTCCCGCTCCCGACGTAGCTTACTAGCTTTGTTGCTAAATCTGCCATTCGACTTTGAGTGAATCTTGGATGATGGCATCGCCGCTAAACGAACGTAAGCCTCCGAGACAGCCCGTCGATCGTCCTTAGTAGAACGACACTTTTTGACGTGAATGAGCGCCTCGTCTAGCTCGTCGAGAGCCTGTCGGTGTGGTGCGCTGTTTTGCGAATGCGCGACACTCCTCATCGCCGCCGTCTTCATGGCCAGCTTGATTGTTTCCTTGCATGTTCGGCTACCATGCCACCATTGCACATCCGATGTGAATTCAGAAAGCAATGACTGCAAAGCCCGGTAGTTCGCAGACCCGGTGTAGGCAAACACAAGATTCGCAAAGTTGTACTCGTTGTACAAAAGCTCGCCATTCCCATTCTCTCTTGCAGCAAGCTCACACATGTCGGCTGCGGCCCGATGATCACCACGGCCAGATAGCGCCTGGGCAGCCTTGTTGTATGCGCTATCATGAATGCGAACTCCCATCCGAAGAGCGCCATTGATCAACGAGCTGGGGTCATCGCCTCGTTCCAATTTTGCCAGCAATAGGGGAGTCAGTACTTCACTTATGTCGCCGCCTTTTGCATAGGCAGACTGGATCAAGTTGCTCGCACGTTCTATATCAGGGTTCCGGCACTTGGTGTATGCCAACACCGCAAGCCGCAAACACTGTACCGAGTGGTCTGTGCCAGAAAAACAGGCGGTCTCGTATATTTCGGTAACTTGCTCCCACTCCCCATTGGAGACCAGCGATGCCATTTGCCGCTGGAGCTCATTCTGACCCATTTCTGAAG
This sequence comes from Metarhizium brunneum, assembly GCF_013426205.1. Classification (NCBI taxonomy): domain Eukaryota; kingdom Fungi; phylum Ascomycota; class Sordariomycetes; order Hypocreales; family Clavicipitaceae; genus Metarhizium; species Metarhizium brunneum. Next base: position 7,107,867 of record NC_089422.1, on the reverse strand, counting down.
CAGTTTGTGGCACTGTCCGCGCTCTTGTTCGTAGACTTTCCTCTAAACTCTGAATGGTCTTGTCTGAAAAGCTCCAGAACTTACGACACCTAGCAAAGAACCTTTTATTGAAAGCCGAGTCAATTTGCAACCCGTGGCTGCTGCAAAATTGTAGCCAGGAGAAGACAGGTTCAACTTGTCGACGACTTGCGTAGTAGTCCAATACAGCATATATCCAACGATGTTTTAGGCTGAGCTTGTACTCCGTGGCAAGTTTCCGGAGAAACATTTGTAGCTCATAGGCATTGTGACTTTGGTCGAAGATGTCCGTGGTTCTTATTAAAAGTCGCTGAAACCCGATGCACTGCGTGTTTGATATCTGCCCAAGCGCTTCAATATCCGAGCAAACCTCTGCCCATTTACCCATTTTGGCATTACTTGTTATGAGTCGCGTTTGCAACCTGATATCAGATCTGCAAGCCTCTGAGTCCAACTTGCCCAAAAATTCGAGTTCTGTGTTTGCAAGTGAGTCGTCGCCACGTTCCAAGGCCAGAATGGCCATCAGCCGTCGTATCTTGTATTCTGTACTCTGAGGAATGCCAAATTCTTTATACAAGCCTGCGTCCTGGAGCACATGGTAAACTCTTTTCGTCTTGTCATAGTTGGCTTGTGTTTTGGCTAGTTGAGCGAGAAGTCGGCAAACCAGCACGCCGCGGGCCCATGAGCAGGACCTGGCATTTTGCGACAAGAACCTAAGGGCATCCCGTACCGCTTTTCGATTGCTTCCATGCTGTGTACACTCTATAAATGGCTGCAAGAACTTCAAGGGATCTTTGCTTAAAGGAAGCAAAATAGCTAGGGTGGTTGCCAACTTGTCCGGACTAGCGGTTGAAACCAGTTGGAGGAGCCTAATACCTTGACTCCGAAGTGGTCTTGTAGCTCTCGGCAATGGCGGACCGAATGCTGCCACCCTTTGGAATATCATGGTTGCCAAATTGATTCTCTCTGAGACATCTGCTTTTTTGGCACCCGTAAGTTCCATGTCCTGGAGTAGTTGTTCCAAAACCACTATCGCTTCATCGTAGAATGGTCGAACAGTCAAGCCCTCTGGACCGGATTTCTCCAGATAGAGCCGAGCAGACCCGATGGAATCAACATGAAGACCCTCATTGCTGTCCAAAATTAACTCGTATTCAGCTTCCGGTGAATCCTCTGCAGGCTGTGAGGGACTGGTCTTGGTGTCCGGGGTTGATTGTCTCGTCGATGATAATGGAGCCTTTGAAGCTCCAGACTGGGTGAATGCTCTAGGAGCCTTCCAATCTAGACTAGTATAGCAGTGAGATTTCAGCGGTGATAGCCTCATGTTCTCGAGGTTGACCATGTCGAATGCGCGGCCAAGTACATCGACGTCAACTGGCGACTTGGAAACCTTGCTTCTCGTATCGGCTCGGCTCGTCGATTGAGTTCGTCCGTCATCGTCGTAATGCACTTCACTCTCGCTCCGAGTCCCGATGAGATGCGACCGGCCTCTGCGGCGCGTAGAGGTCCTCGGTCGGGGCAGGGGCGCCATGGATAGAACCTCCCCATCCACCTCGGCGAACCTGCTTTCCCATGGTGTATTGGTTTCAGCGAGAGCTAGTGGACCTCGATTGCTCTGCACCATGTGAAGCTTTCGTGCATTTTCAATTGCTGCTCGTGCAAGCTGCAGCCGGCGCCGGCGCTCCTCGGCGAGCAAGATGACAGAACAGGAGGTGGTAAGGACGACGCCTCGGAGAGCATTGAGCGCTGCTCTAGAGGGCACTGGATGTTTGGAGGCCATTTCGAGGGCCCATGGTGGAGGAGACTCTGAAAATAGCAATGCAATGATTCCCAGTGAACGGTGGCGATTGCGTCGCGGTGCAGTCAACAGTCGTTGATGGGAGCTTGACAGGTGGTACGATGCAAAGCCGTGCTTGGCTGGGCGACAAAAAGGCGTCTGCACTCGGGTAGGCTCAGGCCGGTAACACTTCGGCAAGATTCGGTGCTGGTTGCGTGGGTACCAACACTCACAATTTCATGACTCCATAACACGCAACGCAACGCACAACGCAACATCACAACGCAACCCTTCTCATCTCTGCGATGGCATAAAATAGCTGTAAACTCAAGACCGCATGACAGTCAGGATAAATTACATGTATTCAAGTCGTTTATCTTTCCCTTAAATACTCTTAATCAATCCTGCTTGCCATGTGATTTTGAGTTGACAGCTATTTTGGGCGACCGCAGAAGGAGCTATGAACGCCCTTGCCGCTCAATAAGCTAGCGAGGGATTTATAACGATCAAATCTGGCGGCAGTTATTCAAAGCGGACTGGGTAAACAGAACCACTATGAGATTCGATGTTAGTACAGTGGCCGCTACAGGCCTTACGATTTCAATACAGATATCTACAAAACCTCTTCAAGAAAGATCCAATGCCCGTTTTTATTGCAAGTCAAATCTACCGCCATTGACTGTGATGGAGGGAAATTAGTCTATTGTGCTCGTAAGGCTTGAAATATAGCTTATCGCAGTTAGTAGCAGTAGATTTAACTATAACACGCCTGTTTTTGCACCAACACCAAGTCAATTGGTCTAGAATAACCCTAACAACGAGGCTGCTAGCTAACTTCAATTTATTCAATACAAGCCGGCGGCACAGCGGTGTTGATAGCTTCAAATAATACACGTCTTTCAAAGACTCATAAATCGCACTTTTGACCGTAAATCACAAACACGCACACACATTAAGGCGGGCACCAACAAGGCTGTGACTTGATGTATATTATCTGAAGCTATCAACACTGCTGTGCCGGCGGCTTCGCATTGAATAAATTGAAGCTGACTAGCAGCCTGTTATCGTGAAATTGTGGGCGTTGGTGTTGTGTGTGGCACCAGCAAGCAGCCTTGTAGTCTTGTGTGGCTGTATGAAATTTCCTTGGTATTTTTGTGACAATAAATGAAGACATCTCGCTAGATCAGGACTAAGGAGGTATGCGTGTTTAATTGCCCTAACTTGGATGGCACTGACGGAAGGAGCTGGCGGGAGTGCCTGCACATTGGTGCTCATTTGAAGCATGCATGTGGGAAACTCGCAACACTAGACTGAACACTTCGCAACCAGACGCTGTTTTCTAGAGCCTCTCCATGGACTGGGCTGCGCATGTGCGATGTTTGCCCTACAGCACCTTGTGGCCCCCCGCAATGTTTGGGTATCTGGATTGTTGATTTGCCGACGTCGACTGCGAACGACGTGTCATTGATTGAAAACGTCTCACCGTCAGGTACCATTACACTTCAGTGTTGGCAGACGCCCTAAACCTTCAGAGAGGTTCGACTCAAATAACTTCACAACTTTAGTTCACCTGTCTCAAATGTTGTGGGCAGCGCTGAAACAGGCACGGCTAGGCGTCTCGAACATGGGACCGCCAGTGGCTTCGGTTTCCCGTCGCCCTGCTTCAGACGCCGATGAAGGGCGTCTGGTAGTCACTCCATGTCGGTACGGAACTGTACGTGTGTGCGTGTTTAGAAACAGCCAGACTGGGGCCTTCTTCTAACCTTTGATCAGTTGCATTTCCCATCTTGCGAACACACGCCCGTGCATGCACGTACATGCATACTCGGTTCCCGTGCTTGAAATAGTTGAGCCGGTGGCACCTGCAGCATCAACGCTCATGGGGTGGCATCTCGGGAGTATTCGCATCCGTCTTCTCGGTTCTTTCTGGAGCCACTCAAGATGCCTGGATCACATCTTTCCCGACGTCGATCCCCGCCTTGGCTTGACCGCGGTTCCTCTTCGACTATCCAAGGTGACTGCGGCGCTTACCGCGTGCCCACTGTCCGATCCGGTCTAAAACTACCGTCACTTTCTACAATGTAAACTCGGCAAGTATTGGCGAAGGAGCGGCTTCATTAGCTCGTTCTACCCTAGCAGGAAGCAAGGCTCGTAGTGACTGCGTTGGAGCTGGTCAAACATAAAATTGAAGGCCGTCCCCAGGCTACTTTACACAGGTCAACGATATACTTTGTGTCTGAAACGACTTTATTCTGCATTCTTAGACCCTCCATCTCCGACGACTACCCTCCCTTTATGACTTTGCCCTGCCCCAGTAGAGCCTTCACTATTTTGCCTTGATCTTCAGCTCCCAGACCACCATGAATGTTGCATTGCCTCAGAATGGGGCACCAAAGTCACCTTTGTCCCGTTACCGCCTTCTCTCTCCCACTGCCTCTGTCCGCGTCAGCCCGCTATGCCTCGGTTCTATGAATTTTGGTGATGCTTGGTACGAAACGAGATGCAGCCATTGTTGGACAAGGAACATCAAACTGACGGATCGACACTCATAGGGCTGATTGGATGGGGGAATGCAACCAGGAGAGCACCGAAAAAATCCTCGACTTCTTTTTCGAGCAAGTGAGTTACTCTTCAAGCAGCCTATTTAGAAGTGGCGTCAGATGCGTCAGTGTGAACTTTGCTAACGCCGCCACGGCAGGGAGGTAAGGCGTATGAACGAGACTGAGCCAGATCGAACTCCAGAACCAGACCTTCAGGGCGGATCGCTAATAGCCTTCTTTGATCTAGGAAATTTCATTGACACCGCAAACAGTTACCAATTCGAGCAATCGGAAACATGGATTGGCGAGTGGATGAAGAAGCGCGGCAATCGTGACCAGATGGGTACGTTGAATACTACGAATTGTCTATCGACCCCCATCTACCAACAGGTAATGGCGTTGATCGCTCATCATTTACTCTCGCATGTAGTCATTTCAACCAAGTACACCACCAACTTCAAAGCTGGCCCTAATCATCCTCATATCATGGCCAACTGTGTTGGAAATGGTACCAAGAGTTTACATGTATCAGTCAATGCTAGCCTTCGGAAGCTGCAAACTGACTACATCGACCTTTTGTACATCCATTGGTGGGACTACAGCGCGTCAATACCAGAAGTCATGCAGTCCTTGAATCAACTTGTCGCTACAGGCAAAATCCTGTATTTGGGAATCAGCGATGCCCCGGCTTGGATTGTGAGGTGTGCAAAACATCTACTCCTCATTTCTGCCGATCAAATATGGCTAACCCTTCGTATAGCAAGGCCAATGAATATGCTCGAAACCACGGACTTCGCCAGTTCTCGGTCTACCAAGGTCGATGGTCCGCGTCTTGCCGAGACTTGGAGCGCGATGTCATTCCGATGTGCAAGGCTGAAGGCATGGCCATCACTCCTTGGGGCTCACTTGGCGGCGGAAACTTCAAGACTGAGCAGGCCCAAAGATCCAGTGAAGGCCGCAGGACAGAGGTTAGCGACACCGATATCAAAACAAGTCGGGTACTTGAGGAGATCGCCATCCGCAAAAACACAGCCATCACTAGTATTGCCTTGGCGTATGTAATGCACAAGACGCCCTATGTGTTCCCTGTCATAGGAGGAAGGAAGGTTGAGCACCTCAAAGGCAACATTGAGGCACTTACAATCGAGCTCACTGACGAAGAAATTCGATTAATCGAGGCCGCCGTGCCCTTTGATCTTGGCTTCCCTCATAACTTTCTATGGGGCCGACAGGTACCCAATCCTTTACAGGACGTCTGGCTTCTGTCCACTGCCGGAAATTTTGAACATGTTGAAGAAGCCAGGGTGTGTTTTGATCCCATGTTCTCCACGCTCTGAAACTCGGTTTTCTGACAATCGCATAGCCTATTATACCGAAGAAGACAGGGGAGTAGAACACTTCGGTTAAAACGTATAGTTGGCGCTGGTTACCATACCGTCAACATCATGATGAATTTGAAGATACAGCCACGCCGTACCGGCAGTATTACCCACAGCCATGATTTTATGTCTACCGTATGATTCGGGGGGCCGGCTTAGGACAGGCCACCACAACGAGAATACCTACACTTATTTAACACCAGTGATGATACTATACCCACCGTGTACTAGCTTTGTGTCAATGTTGCCGATTACAATGGTCATAACTTTATTTCATTGCAGGGGTATCTACATACCGATTTTAAAACCTGGCCATCAGGACTCTGAAGAAACACCAGTCACCACACAATACTATGTCCCCTAGCTGAACGCCATCTAGTTCAGGTTGGTTTTTCTGCCATATTGCTCCAAATTCGTACATTTCTGTGAATCCTTTACTTTGCACCTTTGCCCTTTGCTTCATTCTCACCAAGTTCCCTGATTAAAACAGACGTAGCACCAGCGCCTGTGTAGTCCTCCTGGCCAGTCTCGAACCCAGGACACACTCCAACAGCTAGGTATTTACCATCATTAGAAAATGCTAGCGCCGCAACGCCATTCGAAAACTTTTGATACTGCTTTAATCGCCTCTTGGCCTCGGCATCCCACAGCGCAACAGTTCCATCTCCGCCTCCTGAAGCAAATGTCCCATGAACAGGGTGGAATGTCAGCGCATTGACAGGGTAGACAACATCACCATCACCGTCCGGTGCTGGTTGTCTATGACACTTGAACGCATACTTTCGAGCTTGCGACTCTGCCGTATCCTCAAACCACTCCACGGCTACACGGCCCTCGATGCTGGACGTCGCATACCCTGCGTCATTGGGCATACATGCCACAGCACGCGTTAGGTATCGAAGTGATGATTCTCGTGTTTGCCAAGGTTTCAGCTCAGTGCCGCCCGAGGCGAAGAGCTTCGTGATGGCGTTGAGGTCGTAGATGTGAATGATGCGGCCCGTCATGGCGACGACGATCTTGGTTGGACTGGAGGATATAGCGTGTGGCTTGGCGGGGAGCGGAATGCGGATTGGAGCGCTGGTGGAGGAGAGATCGTGTAAAGTGAGAGTACTATCCCATGAGGCAGAGACAAGGATATCTTGGATATTGTTTAGCAGAGGCACGGTTTGATAGGGGAGATGGGGCTTACTGTGATCCTTGCTGAACACGACGCGGCGAACGGGCGCAGCATGTTTACTCAGGGGTGTTATATCTCCAGTTTCCAAGTCCAATCTAGAGCACAAAAATTAGTTACGTGTAGTACACTTGCGAGCAGCTTCAAGAAACACACCTGCTAACAGTCCAGTCCATGCCTGCCGTGAAGGCTTCATTATCATTCGCTCCAAAGCAGACATCTAGAACGGGAGCTCGGTGCTCATACGTGTTGGTCAGACTGCCCTCCGACCCGCCGCTGGCGACATTGTAGCTGTATACTTTCTTGTCCCACGACGACACGAGGAGTTTGCTGGAGTCGGACGGCGCAAATGCGACCGCGGAAACGGCGTCGCCCGGCGGCGGCGAGAGTTCAAATTGCGTAGCTGTTTGCGCGATTAGCCATGTAATCGGATCTGGCTGTGGAATTTTCCCAATGGGCCGGAAAATTAACCTACCTGGAGCCATTGTCGACACTCGCCAGTGCGTCTCTAGCAGTGTGCAACTGGATGAGTCGCAGCTTTTGGTTGTTTACTTCCAGTCACGTGGGCGACAGCAGGTCTCTGCCCAGGTTACAGGCCACTCACACCCTCTGCATGGCCACTCGAAGAGCAATGAACAGCAGCTGGGCTAGTTCTGCCGCCGCATACCGCTTCGGAAACTAGCCACACCCCGCCACACCCCACCATCCAGTTCGCCGCAAATCGAAAATGTCAAAATTATGACTCTCTTTTAACCACCAAACCCTTCACTCACGAAGTTTTCGAACGGCCACGGTCTAACTGATAAACCTCGAAACGAGTCGCGCCACTGAATTCCCGACATTTCGAAAATTTTCACACCTCTCTCGAAATAGCTACACTTCACAAACGACGGGTCTGGGTGCAGTTTTAAGCGTGCAAACGTGCCGATATATCTCTGGGACCGGCGAACCCCACCTCCCCTCTTCTCTGTCACCAAGAAAACCGAACGTTTAATCCCTTGATCTTGTCGACATTCAGAATAACACCGCCAATATGTCGTTAACGAACTGCCGCTTTTACGAGGAGAAGTTCCCGGAGATTGATAGCTTCGTCATGGTCAATGTCAAGCAGGTGCGTTTGGAAGGGGCTGGACGCAGGCGATCGCACGGGGGTCCATGAGTCTGACAAGAATACGTGGGTAGATCGCCGAAATGGGTGCTTACGTCAAGCTCCTGGAGTACGACAACATAGATGGCATGATTCTCCTCTCTGAATTGTCGCGACGACGTATTCGAAGTATCCAGAAGCTCATTAGAGTCGGGCGTAACGAGGTTGTCGTTGTGCTGCGAGTGGACAAGGAGAAGGGTACGTGAATGTTCTGCGTTGGCCAGTTGCTACCCAGGCAATAGAGCTAGAGAGAAGAATTGAGGGAAACTAACGTTGGCGGCAGGCTATATTGATCTTTCCAAGCGACGAGTGTCTCCCGAGGATATGGTCAAGTGCGAGGAGCGATATAACAAGAGCAAGACCGTCCATCTGATCATGAGACACGTCGCCGAGAAGACCCAGACTCCTATTGAGACGTTGTACGAGTCCATTGCCTGGCCCTTGAACCGAAAATATGGCCACGCCATCGATGCCTTTAAGCTGTCTATTACGTACGTTTCGCTAGGACGTCATTTATCTGGGGGTCAGGTACTAATCTCGTCGATAGCAACCCCGAAATCTGGAACGATATGACTTTCCCCAGCAAGCCCGTCGAGGACGAGCTGAAGCTGTACATTAGCAAGCGACTTACTCCTCAGCGAACCAAGGTTCGAGCTGATATTGAAGTCACCTGCTTTGGCTATGAGGGCATCGACGCTGTCAAGACTGCACTGAGAACTGCCGAGGCCAAGAACGACTCTGAGGATGCCAACTCCGACACTCAAGTCAAGGTCAAGCTTGTCTCGCCCCCTTTGTATGTGCTCACCAGCACTTCCTTCGACAAGCAGCAGGGCATTATTCTCCTGCAGGAGGCCATTGAGAGCATCAGAAAAAGCATCGAGGCTGCCGGCGGCAACCTAACTGTTAAAATGGACCCCAAGGCTGTTACCGAGAGCGATGATGCTGAGCTGCAGGCCCTCATGGAGAAGAGAGAACGTGAAAACGCCGAAGTCAGCGGTGACGAGAGCATGAGCGAGAGCGACGACAATATCCCCGAGACGATCTAGGCAGCCTCATAGCAAGCAAGAAGGGAAGAAGAAGGCCAGTAGTATTCATTGCTAAACTCGGGTCCGGATTGACAAGGAGGCTGGTGCCCATCGGCGATATCCCGAGACCGTTACGAGGTCGCACTGGGTCGATGCAATACGAGATGTAAGCGGCTCACCGTAGGCTATACTGTAAAAACTTGGAGGTAGGGACCGCATGATGATAAGAATGGCATGGGTTGGTGAAAAAGGCTGGTCAATATTGGCATTTCATGTAAGCTATTTTTTTGAAATAGCAGGTGACGCCCTCAAAACGGCGTTGGAGACTGAAGCAATAGCATGAAAAAGAAACATGCATGAATTGAAGACTTGACATACATGACTGGGAGCTGTACTCTGCGTTGGGGTAGAAACTAGAGCAAAGACGCCGGAATAGTCGTACGTCGCAATCCAAAGGTCATGTCTGTGTTGCGGTCGGATTGACTGGACCCTGAATGGAGCTCGAGGGTCCACCGCCAACTGCCAGCGCCACCAACAGCACCAGCCTGGCACTCGAGTTTGCCATTTGTAAAGGCTGCTTGCTGGAATGCTTTACCCAACCTCAACCTCGCACTTCACAACGTCGACTCATATACCACGCTTCCCCGCGCCCTCGTGTACCTCTCTGGGGGAGTCGATGCACCGATGGCGCCGGGCTCGATATGGTCGCGCCTACGAATACCACCATCCGGGCTAGCCCGAGCCGTCACTCTGAATCTGATGGGCTTCGCGACGTGGATCCCCGTCATTGCCTGGTTCAACATGCACGTCGCAGAGCTGACGTTTGTGGACGGCTCGTCCATGTACCCGTTCCTGAACGAGGACAAGGACTCGACGCTGCGGCGAGATTTTTTTCTGAATTACAAGTGGTCGCCGCAGGAAGGGTTGGAGAGAGGCATGGTTGTCACATTGAGGTTTGTGTGCCTGAGCCTCTTTACACCGGGGGAGCCCTCTAGACTCGGGTGGTTTTGGGCCAGGGTCGTGACTTTTGTTGCAGCATCAATGTCTGACAGCAACGTCTAGGAGTCCGTATAATCCGGAGGTGGTTGCCGTAAAGAGGGTGGTTGCGCTTGAAGGAGATGTGGTCAGGACCAAGAAGCCCTATCCCATACCGACGGTCAGGATACCCCAGGGCCATGTTTGGGTGGAAGGAGATGGGCCGGCGGGATCGAGCCTGGACAGCAATACGTACGGACCTGTGTCGAAGCGCTTATTGACGGGGAGGGTTACGCACATTGTGTATCCGTTGAGGAAGTTTGGGCAGGTGAGGTGGTGGGAGCATGAGAGCAAGCTGGTGGAATGATGGCTTTGTATGATGTGATGTCAATGACAGTGGACCTGTGTGTATATTATGGCTTGTAGGATGTACCGGTGGTCATGCATAGAGTTGGATGGTTATAGGACTAGATAAAATGCCCAATGCAATGGTTGACATGGTAGATGTACCGCTGCGTTATCTTTTTTTTCTTCCGAGTACCGCTAGGTAGGTAGCTGCTGAGTTGCTCGTTCATACCAAGTAGGTAACATTGAAGAGTCAATGAGTTCCAAGTTGAACCTGACCCTTCAGCAAGCAGCGCACGGACCATCGGTGATCCCATAAGCCCTGTGCTTGTACTGTACGGAGCACCGGTGGACTGCAGAGCGAGCCCACCGGGGGTGAGGCGGACGCCCAGGCACAGAGCAAAGCGACGCCGTCCCAGCAAAAGGGACTGGAGGAAAAAAAGTGGTTCGGGGATAAAGTCGGCACCGGAGCAAAAAAATTGTATGCGCTCACTGCTGGGTGCAGGGCCGCCGCCATTGACCACTCGAGGCACACGCGCGACGAGCATCCAACGTCGTTGACGCAACAGCCCCCATCACAGCATTCAGCAAAATAGACGAGCACAGCGATAATCGCTCACTTGGCGCTGTGGTCTTGACTTGCCCGTTTTCAATTTTTTTTTTCACCCAGCGTTTCAATTTATATCCCTGCGTCGTTGATCCCGCGAAACCCCGACCCAAGCGGTTTTTCCTACCGTCTCCTGTCTTTTTTTTTTGTTCCTCTGCGATTTACGGCGGCGGGCGTCTGGGCCATGCCCCTCGCCTCACAACTTTCCAACTTCTTCTTCGCCGGCTCGTCTGCTTCGGCCGGCGACAGCAGTAGCGACGAGCACGTCGTCGGGTTGGCAGAGCCGCCTCGCAATGCCGGTATTCACACGAAGCACTCCCCGGGCAGAAGCAGCGTCATAGCGTCTGATAGCGGGCGTACCATGAAGAGCGAAGATATCGAAACGGAGGGCCGGCCGCCCTATCTCCATGTGCGTTTCTTTCCTTCTCGTGTCTGTGATTTGGTCTGGTATTCATGGTCGGTAGGGACGAGGTACTAACTGCTTTTTTTGGGGTTTCTAGGCCATGATTGCTGGTGGTATTGGCGGCTCAACTGGCGACCTGCTCATGCATTCGCTGGATACAGTCAAGACACGGCAGCAGGGCGATCCGAACATCCCGTCAAAATACACATCATTGGGACGATCATACTACACAATATGGAGACAGGAAGGTGTAAGACGAGGTCTGTACGGGGGATGGATCCCTGCGCTGGGCGGCTCGTTTCCCGGCACCGTCATGTTTTTCGGCACATATGAATGGAGCAAGCGATTCCTGATAGACCACGGCTTACAGCACCACTTGGCATATCTCTCAGCAGGTGAGCTCCCATCCCTCGTCTGGAAACTTGCTGCAATTTGAGCGGCACGGCGGAAAGCTTTGCTGACACGGCCCGCAGGATTCCTCGGCGACCTCGCCGCCTCCGTCGTCTACGTCCCCTCCGAGGTCCTCAAGACCCGACTACAGCTCCAGGGACGCTACAACAACCCCCATTTCCGATCCGGATACAACTACCGGGGCACGCTTGACGCCGCGCGCACCATTGTCCGAACCGAAGGCGCGTCGGCCCTCTTCTACGGGTACAAGGCCACGCTGTACCGAGACCTGCCCTTCTCCGCGCTCCAGTTCATGTTCTGGGAGCAGTTCCACGCCTGGGCCCGCGTGTACAAGCAGAGCCGCGAAATCGGCGTGCCGCTGGAGCTTCTCACCGGCGCGGCGGCAGGTGGTCTCGCGGGCGTCATCACCTGCCCTCTCGACGTGGTCAAGACGCGGCTCCAAACACAAGTCAACCCCTCCTCGGACCAGGTGACCAAGTTGAAGGAGGTGGCCTCCTCCCAGAAGCGCCACATCTCAACATCGTCACCCAGCACGCACCGCCCGCAACCTGGTGCCATCGCCCTGGAAACATCCTCCGTCATCACCGGTCTGAAGGTTATTTACCGCACTGAAGGTCTGGCCGGGTGGTTCCGTGGCGTCGGCCCTCGTGGCGTATGGACCTTTATCCAGAGCGGGTGTATGCTCTTCCTGTACCAGCGGTTGCTGCACCAGCTAGAGGTGATGATGCCTGCTGAGAAGGACGACTTGTAAACTGGGGGGCGTTTTTTTTGTGTGTTCTTTTTGTAATATAGACACCGCATGGTAAAGGGGCAAAAGAGCCCAACGGCATTTTGAACATTTTTTTATTGAAGCTAAAGGAGCCATGTATATAAAAACGAGCGGGTTGCTACTTGTATGAGACGGAAATAAGGGAGGCATAAGAGCGTGTTGGGGAGGAGCAAAGAAATATAGATGCCACATCATTGTTTGGCGTTGGAGGCTGATAGATGGACCTGGGCAGGGCATTTTACGGTACATAGAGGTATCCATGGATGCCGACTCTCCAAATGAACATTACTACTGTACTTGTTTTGCCTCTGAAGTGGTGGTTTTGGCTGCAAAATGTTCATGACTGGTATTGATGCAACGCTCTATGCGAAGGCACTCGATGCCGACTTTACGGGTATCTATGAAGTAACTAGCCCAATGCCCGCAAAGTAAATTACGTCTGAGTGTACATCTTTCCATGCAAAACTCACGCCTCGCTTTCACTCTCTTCCGCAGAAGCAGACAACTCTTCGAATTCGTCTGTCCGCTCAGAAAGCTGATCTCTTGCCAGGCATACCGCTATTGCTGCCGTAAGCGCATTCCACACGCTCTGGTGGCGGTCCATGAAATGCATGTCTACATGGAAACTGACGTACGCAGAATCACCCTTTGCGCTGTCGACGGTGAGAAGGAAGACGGATGTGCGGAGGATGAAGAGTCCGTATACAACGGGGGGTCTGTATCTGTATTTGATTTGGCCGCGAGTACTCTGTTGTTCATCAGGGGTCAACCCGTTAGATATTGGTGATGGAGGGGACCGCCTTCTTGTTGGTGTTGTATCGTCGCGTGATGCGCTCCCCGGTCTTGGTGTGCCCTGACGAGAGCCGTTTCTTGACGGTGCCTTGGCCGATTCGCTGAGCTCCTCAACTCTCTTCAAGTACTTTTCCACTATCAAGGTGGAAAGGTCGGCGCCTTTTTCTCCCCCCCTAACCTCGGATACATCCCAAAATGAATCATCTCGATCGACTCTCAGGAATTCTCTCTGGGCCATGGCTAGCGCACGCATGCGATTCTTCATGGTACTCGTGATGTCTTTCTCTCCCAACTCGGCATCCATGACTGCAGTAGTGATGTTTGGTACGATTTTAAGATGAGAGTAGCCTCCGTCCTCGGCAGCCCATGCGATATATTTGTCAAGACACCTTTTAATAAGTTGTGTAGCTTTCTTCCGCAGACCCGATTGAACGGTGGTTCGGACGGAAGATGTCAGGTCTATGAGACGAATGAGGGCCATGGTTGCTGCACGTCATATTAGCCTGAATTACGGCGATGGCAATTGTCTTTTGATTGTTTTTTCATGAGTCACTTCAATTTACCTTGAAACTCTTTCTCCATTGACCGGCTGTATATGATGGAAGGCACCCCATCACCCGCGGAAAAGATGCTATCCACGACGGGTATACCCCTAAAATCCACATGCCAATGCGCCGGAAGTAATGGTATGTCTGCCCTCTGAAACAAAATCTCGAACAGTTTCTCTTCCTCGTCGGCCCATGTGCTTGCTCCGGGATAACTTCTCTTTTCTTGCTCCAGCTCCAGTCGTAAATCGGCGGCTGCAGTAACAGGAGCATCGACCGAACTTTCATACCCTTGATCGAATAGGTCTATTGTTTCTATAACAGGGTGTCTATCCTCTTCCTCCTCCCGCTTGATACTGACAGGCATCTGCGGTTCAGTGGTAGTATTTTGCGGGGATACCGATGAGGTTCTGGCGAGGCGTGGTCGGGGTGTGTTGGAGAGCGAGGGTGAGGGCGGAGTTTCCATGCCGGCTAATCAAAGTAATAATTTGATGGCTTTTAGAAGGGTACAATGTTGACGAGCGAAAACTCATCCAAGTAAGGGGCACCGGGCATGGAAGATGCTGCCGTGGTGTGACAAAGAAACGTGTTGTTTGGGGAACGTGCTTGTCCTCTCATTCATGATGGTTACTCGAGGATGGCGTCGCGACAAAGGAGCCAACTGTATGTTTTTCAAAGGAAATGACGTTTTTAATACTTCCATCCCATTTGGCGACGAGTAGAAGATGTTCACAAAGTGGTCTGCGAAATAGGATTTCTATGCCTTGTGACAGCGAAGTGACATTGAAACTATTTGGCTTGCGTCTGAATGCTTGACAAGCACAGCGCACATGAGTGGGGCCAAGACTACTTGCTGCTCCGTCCAGAGCACGAGAAGCCAGGCGCTTGCGTTGTGATGGAAAGAATGTACAACACCTGCATGTGGGCAGTTGACGCCAGTGCATAATAATGTCATCAAGCGAAAATGGACACCGCGCGTGCAGCCATTTATGCTGGGCGTCACTCCATACATCTCTCGCTTTTCCACGCCCACCCGTTTTGGCCTGGTCGCTTCACCCTGTTTGGCCGCACCTGATATCAGTTGAGCATACAAGTGCATCATTGGCGGCACCTAGATACCTAACAAAGATATGAGTAGTATAAAAAAATATAATTCCTTTACAATTATTGATTCATGCAACACTACCCTTAGATGTCATGACAAGCAAACAGAAGCAGGTTGATCCAGGAGACCTGCTTACGTAATCGAACCTTCCGCCGCCAAGCCAATCACCACTCTCTCCAAGAAATATTTTGGGACGCCATCCGGAGAGCGTATCGCGACGAACCTCACCACGCCAACGCACAATGGCCGAAGCCGCAAAAGCAGTAGCCCGACAATTACCAGGCTTCAGACTGGGCCAAAAACAAGTCTTCCTGTACGATACAAACCCCCCCTCTCCTATCCCCAAAACTCGCCACACCCGCCCTTGCCTCCTAAAGCTAATCAAGAACCTTTTCCCGTTCGCGCACAGTCCCAACCATGTAATTACGTTTCTCCGGAAAGAACACCTCCCGCCCAACGAAGCCTGCTTCCAGGTACCGCTGCGCTTCACCAAGTTCGACCTCCGAGACTACCTATGGAACCTATACAACGTGGAGGTGACCAAGGTGCGGTCGTACGTGAAGCAGCAGCCCCTCACGCAGCGAAACTCGCACTCGCGGTCGTGGTATCGCCCGCAGCCGCTGAAGATGATGACGGTCGAGCTGGCCAAGCCCTTCCAGTGGCCCGAGGCGCCGACCGACCTGGAGCCGTGGAACCATGAGCTCTGGAAGATGAGGGAGGACCTGATGGAGAAGAGAAACGAGGACCAGATCAACCAGCACAAGTTTGAGATTGCAATGAGAAGCAAGGAGGAGATGAGCAAGGAGAGGAAAGAGTTGAAAGGGCTAGCGGAGAGGATGCTCAGGGGAGAGGTCAAGTGGGATAACGGAGTGGCCCTGGATCCCAAGTGGGATTCTGTGCTGAAGGAAGCGCAGAGGAAGGATGCTGCCGCTTGAGAGGATAGGCGGCGGAGGGGAGCAACACAAAGCTGGGCAGTGGAAAAAATAGGTTTCAGTCGTATGGGACTGGACGTGGAGAGTAACGCGTCAACGTCGACTGCGTGAGCCATGTACGATACGCAGGCATATCTGTATATTACTGTAGCCAATAGAAGGCAAAACCGGGTGGCGCCGGCACTATGAAACGAACAAGTGGTTTTTGTTCTTGATGTGGGAACAATGATTCAAAGGTACAGCATGGGCAGATTCAACATGATTGCTCCCAGTACTGTTGGCCTTGAAAATGGAGGACCTGGTCTCCCCAACTCCACCAGCCGGCCGTGAGGTTGCGGGCGAATATCTCTAGGCCAGCATAGTCCTGTTGCCCCAGGACATCTTGGAACAGCAGCCGCAGATTTGGCTTTCGGGAGTGAACATCTGGCGCGGCGACGATGACCTTGGCTTTGAGACCAGGCGGTGCGGGCGCACCGATGGGCTTGGCTATGAGAATCTTCTCCCATGGCTTCCTCCAGACCGACTCAACGTCGTAGAGGGGCTCGCCGGCAGCTGTAATTTTGAGCCACGTCCATTCAGCGACCAATTCTACGCCCCAAGAAGCGAATACCCCCGCGGGGGATGTGAGAAGCTCAGGGATACTAGCCTTGTTGGTGATCCAGACGGCCACCAGGCCATCGCTTGCTAAATGCGCCGAGATGGGTATGCTCGTCAGCAGAGCTCGGATGTCATCTAGGTTAGTAGCAGTGGCATATTTATTGCTGCGTCTTCTGGCAGAACGATTTGGCCAGGGAGGGTCAAGAACGACCAGCTTGAACACGGGTGCGGTGTCAGCAAAGACTTGTCTTAGGTCCTGGATGGATCCATACAGCGGTCTGGCGTCCTGGACATGTAGCGGAGACGGTGCATTCACATCCTCGATGTCGGCAGGTAATGGTTTGCGAGGAAGATGGAACGGGCCGTTGTAGCCGTCGCACATGACTTGCAGAGCACTTTGAACAGCTGCGGCGGTCATCAAATCGGCTATTTGGGCAGCAGGGGGCTGGGCCGGCCAGTCGTGTGCCGCACCGCCATCATGTCCAGACGCGTGGTCGCAGCGACCGCGATGACCAGCCCGACGTCGACTCCTCTTCGGATCCGGCGTCGGAAAGGGTTTGGTCGGCGGCGGATCCGAGTAGACCCGGCGCAGCAATCGGCAGCCAGGCAGGACTTGCGCTTCTTCCAGGGAGCGTGGGACATCTAGCAAGACGACAGTCTTGTCGCTGCTTTGAAAGAGGACGCTCGACGCGGTGGCAGCATCATCTTGTGGCGGTCCAGACATAAGACGGGTTCCCGGGGCGATGGTGCCAATGAGGCCGTTATCTGACATGCAAGAGGTGTGCAGTCCGTGTGGGCGAACGTGCAGTCCACAGTTATGTGAGAAATGGGTGAGGGTAGCAAAAAGTGGTCCAGATACCCTTTGGTAACGGGAACTCGAGCTGTTGGGATTGGCTTTCGGCTCAACGAGGGGCTTCGGTAATCCTCGGCTGGAAACGCTTCTGTGGCTCTCGGACGCTGGGGACGACGGTTGAAGAATCCAACTGCCTCCGGATGCCCCCAGACTGCTCCAGGGCCCAGGCACGTCATTGGCCAACGGGCCAGGCCAGGCCCAAATGCCCTGCAGGCCAGGCGTTCAATACTATGACGTCCGCTAAACCCCCAGTGCCATCAATGTCCAAACACGGAGTGCAGAGCCCGATTACAGGCTGCCGGTTCGCTGTCCCCAAGCCGCGAGCCCCCAGATGTCCCCCAAGTCTCGTGGGCAGCCATAGCCGGGGTCCCGTGGCGTGCCGAAACTTGAAATTCCTCATCTTTTCCATTTCCACTGACAACTTGTCTTTGGCACACACAACCTCTGCTGCTTCCCTCTTCCTCAGCCGACGCTCGCCCACCCTTGTCTTTTGTTGCTGATTGAAATAGAGCCAGTCTTGTTCACACAATCTCTCCTCATCGTCGCCATTCCCGTCGACCGAGTCCGCCACATCATTCCTACGTACCCGGGGCCGGCATGCGGCGTCGGTCCTCTGGGACTTCCTGCATCGCAACTTCTCCACGTGCTGTCGGCATCCGGAATGCCCACGTCCTCCCCCCTCATGGACCATGCTTCGGTGACGGAACTTGCTCGCGGCAGAGTGCGCCAACATGTCGGAGTGGCTGCCATGGCTCCTGCCGTCGCCAGTAACAGGGACGCGGCTGTGTGTCCCACCGACGACGAAGCCATAACACCCCGAAACAGGACTCGATCCTGGGACTATGTCTGGCGATCTGGTGTCGCCGGGGGGGTCGCAGGCTGCGCTGTAAGCACAATCCTCGAGTGCCAGAAAGAGACTCGTGCTGCAAGAATCCGTCTGCTAACTTGAACTGTTCCTTCATCAGGCCAAGACCATCGTCGCTCCGCTAGATCGAGTCAAGATCCTCTTCCAGGCCAGCAATCCCCACTTCGCAAAATATACAGGATCTTCCTTCGGCGTCGCAACCGCCATCAGAGACATTTACCACTTCGAAGGTGGCCGGGGACTCTTCCGAGGCCACTCGGCTACGCTGCTGCGTATTTTTCCCTACGCCGGCATCAAGTTCCTCGCTTACGAGCAGATTCGAGCCATGATTATTCCTGGCAAAGAGTACGAAACGCCGCTGCGACGACTCCTCAGCGGCAGTCTTGCCGGCGTCACTTCTGTCTTCTTCACATATCCCCTGGAGCTCATTCGAGTACGGCTGGCCTTTGAAACAAAGAAGGACGGCCGCTCGTCTTTGTCTTCAATCTGCAGACAGATTTACAACTCGAGCCCTGTCGAGAAGTCGGCCACGGCAAGACTCCCCAGCGCCCCAGCTCCTGTTGCCGCCGCCGTAGAGTCTACTGCCTCGGTGGCCGGTTCGATTGTCCCCAAGACGGGACTTATCAACTTTTACCGTGGCTTTGCGCCGACGCTGCTGGGCATGCTTCCGTACGCGGGCATGTCCTTCCTCACCCACGACACCGTCAGCGACTTGATGCGCCACCCCTCAGTCGCCCAATATACGACCCTACCCCGGCGGAAGAACCAGCCCTCGGACAAGCCCGCGCCGCTCCGATCGTGGGCTGAGCTCACGAGCGGTGGTGTCGCTGGTATGATTTCGCAAACTTCATCGTACCCGTTGGAGGTCATCAGACGGCGCATGCAAGTAAGCGGTGCTGTTGGGGACGGTCACAGGATGCGTCTTGGCGAGACGGCCAGACTCATCTTCCAAGAACGCGGATTCCGAGGCTTCTTTGTCGGGTTGACAATTGGCTATGTCAAGGTGATCCCCATGGTGGCAGTGAGCTTTTATACATACGAGCGCATGAAGCTGGTTTTTGGCATATAGACGTCGCGATTTGTGAGCTTTCGATTATTATTACTTTTTTGGGGGGGGGGGTGTTGAGGCTTCCTTTGTCTATGTTTCAATGGCGTTGGCGCTAGAGCTGGGCGGTAAAACCAATAAGAATCCGTGGGAGGCAGCTTTGTTTTATGGCTTTGTTGATACAGTGGCATTGTTGGTCGCGATGAAGCGGCCCGGTTTTGCATACTTTATGAATAGTGCTAGATATTAGTACAGTACAGTCCAGCATGGCTATGTGGTCCACAAGAATACAATTCGATACTATCTTATTATTCTAGATGTAGTGTACGTTCCTTATGCGACCAATGTGATGCTACATCTCTCCAAGCCTCTCCGCCAGACTTGCGGAGCAAAGTACTTGATTGATTGACTGCTAAGAATGCCGTTCGCTCGCAAGTCTCGATTACAAGTGAAGAATACGGGCCTTGTATCATGAGCCAAGGGGTAGTGGTTTGCTGCTGTGGTTGATCTCGTACGTAGGGGACAGTGGTGGAGCTGTCTGAGACGGCAGCATTTGAGCGGACATGCTATGACTGTATTTATTATTGAACTGTATGATTATCGTTTCTTAGTTCCCTTGCGCTGGTGAGATTATGAGTCAGGCTGTGCTTGGTATTGCGCTGGCCTAGTGTATCATCTTCGTTGGATGCTACTTCGGCGCTAGAACTGCGTGAGACATTGAGTAAAGGAGAAACTGACAGTTTTTTTTTCATATCTTAGACTGAGAGAATCCGCATATTAATGAAGATCACGATTGAACGACGAGATATTTACAACAATGACTGTGCTAATGCGGAATTTAAACTCTGCTGTCAGCTAGGTCTTTTGAGGTTGTCATGGTTGAAGGACACACAATCAAGCATGACGAATTTAGTCTGCGTCATGCCCCCAAAATGACAAGAGCAGAGTACAAATATGTGAACAATAAGCTACTATATTTACGAAAAACAAGACAATGGATGTATGGAAATTATTTGAATACTTTTTCATACATTGTTGCTGTGTTTATAGAACCACTTACACCCGCACTCAGACTAAGTGCTGATTGGTCAGATGACCACTGCAACAGCTCCCAACCCCAGCTCCAAAACTACGTTTGACCAAAAAAGCTTCACCACCTCACAGCCAAACCACCACTGCTGGCCACCGAGGGAAGAGCACCGCCATTTGTTCCGCCATCTTTATACCCGCTCGATGATTTAAATTGACATTTGATCGACCGACAAATCCTCTCCTTCCTCCCCTTCCTCTACCGACCTCTCAACACATCACCTCTTCTCCCGCCAACCCCATCGCAAGTCCGCCCATCATGGCCTCCGCCGACCACGACCCTCTCGTACTCCTTCGCAAAGCCATCTCCAGCAGCCAGCCCTTCATTCCCAGCGCGTCAGACGACCCGGGCGCCAAAGAATGTCCCCTCTCCGAAGCAAGCCACCTGCAATTCTCAGCCCAGGGCATCGCCCTCGCCATCGAGACCCCGACGCGCTTCATCTCCAACGACAAACCCGTCGATCTGCGCAGCATCTATTTTGCCTGGCTGAATCGCGAGCTCGCCATCCCAGAGTACAATGCTTCGGCAACGACGCTCAACGAGCAGCTCGCGGCGGCCGGGTCGACGGGCAAGGTGCAGAACCTGGGCTTCATCGAACGACTCGACCTGATCACCTGGCTCGAGGCGGCCAGCGAGGAGAGCGAATACATCAAACCTGTTGCCGGGGATGCGGATGCTGCCGCTGCCGCTGCCGCCGCCGCCGGCACGGCTCCCGCGACCAAATCCGGAGCCGTGTCGACCGCGGCGCAGGCCAGGGCCGGCAAGGGCACCATGGATCCGCGCCTGGCGAGCGTCTACGATGGAGAGCGCAGGATGGGAGACCGCAACACGGTACTGAGGGGGATCAAGCCGACAGTACGTATCACAAGTCCAGCGGCGTTTCCCGCAGAGGGGCCGCATTCATTCTTTTCTTGTCTTTCCGACCACCAACCCCTCGACATGGGCGAGAGCTAACCACCGCACGCAGGACTTCTCGCACGTTCGCAAGCTCGCGGCGCCGTTTATCCAAAAGAAGGCCCAGGCGGTCTCCGCCCCCGGCGCGGCATCCTCCCTCTCCCTCAACCAGAAAGGCCCGACTAGGAGACCGGACCCCATCATCCTCCTCTCGCCGTCGGCCTCGTCGCTCCTCCGCATGTCCAACGCGAGGTCCTTCCTCGAGGACGG
This sequence comes from Metarhizium brunneum, assembly GCF_013426205.1. NCBI lineage: Eukaryota > Fungi > Ascomycota > Sordariomycetes > Hypocreales > Clavicipitaceae > Metarhizium > Metarhizium brunneum. The sequence continues at coordinate 7,086,309 of NC_089422.1, read as the reverse complement.
CAAGTTCGTGCCCCCCGACGCCAGCGCCTCGACAGCCAGCATGCTCCACGTCCAGCGCGTCATCCGGGCCATCGACCCCAACCGCCCCCTGCGCTTCATCCTCGTAGAGGGCTCCGAGCAGTTCAAGCCCGAGTACTGGAACCGCGTGGTGGCCGTCTTCACCACCGGGCAGACGTGGCAGTTCAAGAACTACAAGTGGAGCAGCCCCAACGAGCTGTTCAAGCACACGCTCGGCGTCTTTGTGGGCTGGCGCGGGGAGCAGGCCCCCGAGAGCATCCGCAGCTGGGGCCACAGGGTGCTGTCGACGGGCGTCGATCGATGGCGCGGCGGCGACGGCGCCGACGCTTCTCGCTTCAGAGACAAGGAGGTCGTGGAGCAGATTTGGAAGTCGATTGAGATGAATATGCGAAGCAAGGGCTGGCGATTCGATGCCGCGCCCACGGCGATATAAGGCATGGGAGCAGAGCAGTTTTTTTTTTTGGTTTTTGTGCATCCACGAAACATGTACGTTATATAAACCTCCCCGGGACCTGGGCTCCGTTACGGGGGATGGGTACAGTCGTGTCTTATAAAACAGAAAGCGTCGGCGTTTGGTTTTATTTAGGTTCAGAATACTACAAAAAGTCTGAGAAACAGGAGGTGGGCATCCATGGACGATGGTGGACAAGGTACGACGAGGCGAACGTGCTTCTGCACCTGTGTGCCTTGGGAGCTGTGGCCTATTTACTCGCATTTCGTCTTTAATCTTCTGCTGCAATATACCTTTCTCAATGCAGTTGTATCACGGTTAGGACAAAGCTACGTACCCTAGAGTCGTTTTCGCACAGCTCAATAAAAAAAAAGGGCAATGTGACGGCAGTTTCGTTACTTTTTGCCACCGCACACCGCCTATTCTCGCAGTCTTGGCAGGCATTCTGTTAGTAGTACATACAATGTTAGTTCCACCTCATTCCGGAGGTGAAACTATCTATCTCAGCCGGCCTTGGCGGTCCGGCGCAACCCACAGCACGAATTCGTAAAGAAGTGCAAACCTACTTCTGGAAAATTCTTTTCTCACGCGACACCAAAGTAGCAGGGGCGCCAGGTATAATCAAATTCTGCATGCGACCGAAAGGAAGAGAGCGAACAGAAGCCAACCGTATTCCCCAAAGCAATGGAGGGTTATTGGCTCGATGAAAGGAGGATTCCGCCTGCGAATGGGTCGGTATTACGCAGTACTGTACGTACATGCTGTATGGCATATTGTAGACAGTCCCGTTATTCGTGTACACATCTCGTGGTTGTGGTGATGTGGACAATCGAACAATTTTGCATGGAATAGCCCTGCTCCGTCCCCTTCGGCCATCGACCTAGGGGCTGAGAAGCACGCCGCTGGGAGCGCAGTCAACGGTCACTTACTTGCCTTGCCTGCCGGTATGATGCGGAAAGTCAGTTTTCCATGCCGAGTGGTATTAATACGAATCACGGTTTCCCGAGATTCATGGGCCCTTCGGCGCTAACAGATTGGAAGGATTCAGCCAGCGCCTGGGCATCCTTGCCGGAGCTAAGCTTTTCAAAGGAAACGTCGGACTGGTTTTTGCCACGTTTCTTTTTTAATTTCTCCCCAGCTAGCCGCTTACCTATCATGGGGCCATTTATTCTTGTTGTGTCTTGGCTGTCCTTGTTCCTGGTACCTACATGGTGAACTAGCCACGATGACACGCGGATTCCCGTAGTTTTGGGATCCCGTAAAGGCGTCAATCAGGGCTTTGGCTATGCCCCTGTGTTTGCGGGCCGGCTGTGGGTTGTAGTGAGCGTCCCAGAAATACATGCAAAGCAGCGTTTTTTGAAGTTGAGCAATTGCGGAGGATCCCAGTTCGTGACCTGATACTATCCTGAAGCAGACCTGCATATTGTAGACCGGATGGCATGCACACGAGCCTGGATCTCAGAATGATTTGGCCGGCCGGGAGAGACTTGTAACACAGTGTGCTCTTGTCAATGGTTGTTTTTCCTTTTTTTTTCCTGCCTGGAATAAATATAGGAGCGGGGCGTGTCATTGTAAAAGGAGGCTAGAAAATAAGAAAGGGACCAGCCCAAGGTGCCTTTGACAACGTCTCCGATGTTGGTAGATACAGCCGTGGGACATGAAAGACAGGTGCTAGGTGACATGGTGCGAAAATATTTCATCAGAGGAGCTTGCAATTTTCAGAATTGCCACCCGTAGCAAGCACTTATTGCTCACGGGACTTTGACCAAATATTTCACCATCCAAGACGCCATCTACACAAGATGTATACTGTATGTTCTCTCAGGTCAAACTGATGGTGTCCGTTGCATCGAGTTCAGCTGAGTCTGCACTCTGTGGGCGTGTGGAAAAGAAGATGAACTCGCCCCGGCGAGCATATCAAGGATCATCCTTCCAGTGTATCCTTGTGAAAGCGGGCTGGCAGCTTCGTCTGCAGTTTCAACCATGCGAAGTCTCGGGCCGGAGTCGAGGTTTCATTTGAGTGACAAATTGGGCTGGATAGATGGCAACGACATTTGCGAATACTAACCCGCCTGCGTAGCACAGTAACATCAATAGCAGCTATCAACGCAGAACCACTGGTTTGTTGGAGTTGCTAATTGCTTCCTGGATGTGGCGTTCATTAGGAGAAGACACGCGGGAAGTCGCGTCTGGTAGTAAACATGCTTGTTCGGCTCATGGTATTGTTTGCTTTTTGCCCTAATGACTCCCAATGATCTTGGTCAAAGCAAGTGACGGCCCGGAACCGATGCGGAAAGCTTATCGTTTGACAATGGGGCCATGCGATCTCATCGACTTGAATTGAAGCTACACTCACGCCTCCGGTGGGATGCAAAGTAGTACAGCCTTCAAGGTCGAATATCCACCAACCTCGTGGCCTTGTTGTTGAAAATGACAGATAATGACGACGACATCATGAGATTGAAGCCGGCCGAGGTCCACTTTTTTAACAAGACCATTCATTGTTCAGCACCGGACTGCCCGAACCTTGAGCCTCGGGGGAAGGGATATTCGATACATCTGTGCGAATCGTGGAACAGGGCTTGTATTTCCGGACACCACTTAACGCAGCTTCGGAGATGACGTTTCATTCTGTGGCATGCATCGCTCGGCGTTGCCCAGATAAGAAAATGTGCGAGATGATGTGTTGCATCATGCCACAGCACAGCCCGGGAGGTCCCGTTTGTACACTACTGTCTACTTCACCGTGGACAAAGTGTGGTTTCTTGCACCAGCTATCTGAACCTCTGCGTCCAAGGGGGAAATTGGGCACGAATCGATGGCAAGAGTGTTGGTCAGCAGACGATTCAGTGTTTGACCCAACATCGTGGGTAGGGTAGGTCGTCGGCATTGACGGATGGCAAGATTGCACAAGCGGCATCTGCCACGTGTTCAGGAAATAAGCCGCATCAGCAGTGAACGGGCGCTGGAAACGCTATTATTACCCAGCAGCCCTTGTGAATTGCGGTGGGCGGTGCAGGACTGAGTGGCTGCTGACGACACTGGGAGCAACACTAATCAACAGACCGGACACGACTGGAAGGGGGGGTGTGCGCTTGCTGACCTCGTGGCATGATGCGGAGAAAGGAATGCTCCGCATGCTTCAATGCAGTTGTTCTGCCGGGTAAAACAAAGCTGTTGGCTCCAACACAGGCCTGGATATGTCTCACAAGGTCTTGCCTCGACTTGTATCCTTTACCTCGATTATCTCAATCTGCACCTCTTGGGACTACTGTTGATCCCAGGAACCTAGGCCCGCGTTTCCGAATGTGAAATGACTAATAATAAATCCGCCTGCCGGTCGCCAAGCCCTCATGTCATTGTATGTAGTACCTAGCAGTACTAGCCGCTGGTCGTGGTGAGTCCATCTGCTGCTAGTCCCGTCTCGTATGCTGTGGCTGCCTCGTAGGCTCTGGTGTGGTGGCTGGATAGGCTTCACATCTTATTCAGGTCGTGTTTTACCGCCTTGTAGACAGGAAACGGCTAGCCAGATACTTCGTCTTGTCTTCAATGTTCCGTTTGGTAATATTTGCACCCCTGTAAACCAAAACAGTGGACTTGACATTGGTATCGCAGAGCTGCAGGCCCAGAATTCTTGCCCGTGATTCCATTGGCCAAACCCCCTCACCTCGACTCTTGGCCCAAGATTGCCTGCAAGGCACTCGCAGTTCAGTCAGAACTAATAATGAGGGCTCTAATCACATGGGTACGGTGTACCATGGGCAATATTCAACATGGGTTGAAGCAACACTCAATTTTCCATGGGATACTGTGCAGATGTGGTCCGCGACTCCATATTCTTCACATTGTGCTCTGTCCGCCGTGTCACGGTGTGGCGTCGCAGTGGCTGGTTCAAATCTTCGAAACCCTTGCCTGGTAAGGGCGTGCAAGCAGCTTATTCAAGGCGTGTGCGTTGCGTCCTCGTGGCCTTGGTGACGGCGACACATGGCAATGTACTCGATACTTCAGCCGTCAGACCAGGATGTTGGCCTCTGCTCTCTGTCTGGACGCTTGCACCCCCTCCAGAAACCAGCCGGCTGGTTTAACAACCTTCAGGTCTTGCTTTTCGGCACGTTCGGTGGCCGAGTGCGTAATTCATTCTGGCACAGCCGTAGTATGGTTGCCGACCAGATTCAAGGGCAATAAGCTCTGCATTGACGACAAGACTCTTGACAATGTCGCCTGCATCTGGAGAGTGTAGCGCGCCCGCCGTCGTTTATCATGATGGGATCAGATAGAAAGTTAAGAGATATTTGTAATCGGTCTCTTGGTGTGCGGGTGGGACTCATTTTGCCAGGGAATTTGTCGAAGGGCGGTGTAGAAACGGATCGATTGATTGCCCTTCCAGCAAGCTAATTTCGTTGGTATCATCAACAAGTGCTTCAGCGGGCAGCCGAATTACAGGTCAATCAACAGCCGCAGCCGTGGTCAATGTGGTCGGGTGTGTGCAACAATGGCCACCAGAGACACAGGGAGACACCTATCGTTTGTTAATTTGCGTATCTTGTCAGCCAAATATTTGTCGTCGGGATATTTGTTATCTATGCGTTTTGCAACAGCATCACTCTTACTGTGCACTGGAAGTACTAATGAAATCTAGAGGATGAAGAAGCGGGGTCACGAAGTCGGTGCCATAAACATGGCCTAAGATTGTAGTTTGCAGCAGATTGAGTAAACGGCTGGATACCGCATTGAACTCACGAGGGGTTGAGACGTAGTGACGTCTTGTGTTTCGAGGAATGATGGCACATTCCACAGTTCCCAGCAACGTTTGGTTTCGTAACATCATGGCAATCGATTGCGGAGTTGGCGACCTGGAAGACAAAGAACCCTGTACCCCAGGCCGAAATAGTGGCCCTGAGTGCCAAACCATTGAAGACATGCTGGATATTTCTAAAGGAGGTCCAACAGGAGCTTCTAAAGCATCTCAGCATAACCGTTGTGCTTGTGGTGATGCTGGGTGTTGGGTGAACGGACATGTTCGGCAACCAATGACTAAGTACCTAGGAACCTGACGGCAGGAGCGAGGGGGGCCTTTCCCACAATGGGACAATGTAGTACGTACATACATACAGTACAGATAGAGGCAGCCCTACAGGAAGGTGCGCAACTCCTTTCAGGGCCCTTTAACCTTGACCTTGCCTGGCGCGAGCAACTCATGTGGCACGGAGCGCCAGCATTATTGCTGATCCCCGTGCTCAGACGCTCAAGAACCAGACTCATTCTAGCATGGGATCCACATGCGGCCTGCTGGGTTCCGCCGGACACTTGACATTTTGGGTCAGTATTCCAAATACTGCAAATGTCTTGCTTGGCATCAATTCTACTCCGTACCTTAGGTAAGTAAGTACCTAGGGTAGATAGCACCTACAGGCATACCTCAGACTCACAGACATGGAGTAGTTGCCCCGTCGCCCCAGGTATTCCCAAGTACTAAGTATATCTAGCCCGTATTGGCGCATGCAATGTCCTGGCCAGCCACCGCACACGAGAGGAGGAGGAGGAGCGCAATGCTCTACAAAAAGAGGCAATAAGCGCGAAATACTCCGCACTTGTTACCGCCAGCAAACCAGCAAACCAGCAAACAATAAGCAAAAAGGCGAACGAGCAGGCGAACAAGCGGACAAGCGAACGAGGAATCAGGGAAAGAGGCTAAGGTGGCGGACAAAAGGGCGTGGATTCATCTTCAAACCCACGTGGCATTGCCTTTCCCCGCCAGGCCCGTCCTGACCGTCTTGTGCTCGGCCACCAAGTGGTCCGTTCCAATTCATGCCCACTATTTTGAGGCACACGCCCCCCTCGAGAATCTCACCCACCCAGATGCTCTCCTCGTTTCCTCCCGAGGCCCTGCAACCTGCAACCAGCATTATTAAACGAGGCTTTTGGTCTGAGACCAGCGTCTTCATTCGAGCCCAGTCCAGTCCCCTTGTTGCGATTCAAGCACAGTCCCTAGAGGCCGGTCTGTCAGCCACCCAAGGAGAATTCGGTGCCGCACAGAACCATGTTTCTCGTGCAGCTTGCCTGCTGCAAGCTGCACCCTGAGAACACCTGTGCCGTTCGGGGATCTTGTCCACATTCTCTGAGGGCGAATCGTTGATCAGGCACGGGTCTGCGTCACAGTCGCCGCCTGGCTGGGACACGACAGGGTTGGTGCTGCCGGCACTCGCCCACAACCCAGCGATGATTCGGGCCAAGATCTTGAGAGTATGCATAGATACAGACACCCTCGCTGCAGACGCCATGTAGGACAACTGGCGACCTTCTCGATATTTCCGTATCTGCTATTGAAAGGTCATATTTGAGAAATGACCGCGATTGTCAGTGCAATAGGCTCTGGGCCGTCCAAGTTTGTCGGGGTCCTCCCATCCAAGGATTTCAAGCAGCTAATTATTCAGCGTCAACACTCATAAGCATTCGACACTTTTGGAGTCGCTCAACGCCACTGGTTGGTCGAATACCTAGCTATGACCACAAACTGTCATGGAAACCCACCGTCACAAGACCGTTGACGCAATCAATCACCCAGATGACTTGTCAAGCTGTCATCTCATAGAAGTTCCCTTCACTGTCTTGTGCGTTTCTGCATCCGCTTCAATACATTTGTTGTCGTTTTGGAAAGCCCAAGGTCGTGCAGGTTACCATGATAGGACCCGAATCTTAGTCTTTGTAACACATGCTTAAAAGCTTTTGCGGGGTTCGGCTTACGGGGAGCGTCGGTCCAGCGAATGGAACTTCTGGAGAAATGCCTGAATCATGAATTCAATACAGAACCGGGTATGACTTCGAAGATTGCCACAATCAGCTACTGAATGGCCTCAAATGCTGAGTGAAGCAGAGTCGTAATCTGCCTTTTGACTGCTTGGTGGGTGCGTGATTCGTGTCATCCATGCTATCTGAATGCAAGTCTATCAATCAGGCCACGGTCTTGGGGACCACCGATCATCAAACTGCACATAGAAGACGTCATCCTACCTCACCTCGGGTACATTAGGGATGGTGAACCAGCTTATTCCCGCGAGTATGTTAGGTGTCGGCCTCGTTTGCCACCTCTATTTCCCCTCAAAACATGCGGCAGCGGCGATGGCTTTGGACAGTGAGGGTGTTGCACAAATGGCCCACCCATCAGAACGCATCCGCGATATCACGGCAGTTTGGAGGAGCCAGTCCTGCGCAATGCGGTGGACTCCGCAACGTCGGCCGAGAGATGGAGTGCGGCCGACCGACAAACGACTATTGACCTTGGGTACCAAGTTTCGAGAGTAAGTTGTATGGACTGTGTGGCCTGGATGGTTCGAGAGTGGGCCAGTGCTCCGTCGCGATGTGTTTGACCCCCACGAAGACAAGAGTCCCGCTCTCTTCAAGAAAATCAACATAGTATTGCATATTCACCCCACCCGCATAGACCTACCAAACCAGTCCGAGTCCAAAATTGCCTACTAGGTACCTATGTACGTATGTAGTCCTATGTCCAAGGATTTCTAACTTAGATACGGAGTAGTACGGCCGCGTACATATATCCAATCAGCTCAGCAACAGCGTGGTTCGCCTTGTGCATTCACCTATCGTAGTGGGGCAACTGACGGTCAGGTCATCAGTTGATGTCGGTTCTCAGTCGTCCTTGAAATGTTTGCGTTTGCTGCACAGAAGTAAGCAGCACATGCGGATCGTTATGTTGGCGGGCACCGTTTCTCTGAAAGTACCCAGGATGCATCGGCTGTTAGTCGACCCCAAGCATCAAAGTACCTCGATGCTCATCTACAATGCTCGAGGGCTGCTGTAGTGTCGATCGCCATGGTGGTAGAGTAAAGCAGTTATCGAAACGGGCGCACGAAGTATCCGTACCGAGTGCTACTTTGTACGATACAGTTTCTCCGTATGGAGTACTGGGCAATCAATTGATGTCGCATCAGGAAGGAGCGGCCCAGAACCATCACGTCAAGTCAAATGCACGCATCTAGGCACGTCTGGTCTGTGCAAAACCCTGTCTCTTTGAACTGTACTCAACATCGCAAGTCCCGAAGTTCATGGCCAGCTGCAGCAACATAATTCATTTGTATTCTGCATTGCTGGTAGATTATAAGTGCCCCCGGACACTACCTGGGTATCGTACTTCGTCGTGGCCGAGGGAGGTCCCACTGCAGAAACAAAAACGTCACCATCTGCTTCATCGTCAACATCGCTTGCTAGCCTAGGGCCCAATTCACCCCACGGCATCTTGTATGTGATGCGAACCGGCTGGTACCCAAGCCACGAACCGTCTCACCGCAGATATCAAAAGACGCGTTCTTGTGTCTCCACATGGTTTCCAACCTGTTGATGAGACACAGGTGCCCCTTCACATGCTCGGGCCCCAGAGAGTAGTGAGTACCCTCTGGAACGAATGAATGCTTTGCATCGCTACTCTGCCTCTAATACATGATGACTGTAAGCTTTCGCATCCAAGTTGGAAAGTCGCAGGCTCCGCGCCATGACGGGAATTGGCACGTTGCTTATTCAACCCGCGCTTTATTGAACCCTTCAATATCACTCAGCAAGACGCCGTTAGTCTGTGTCACAAAGCCTGCATTGTTTGCATGTCGCCACCCAAGCCTCAGAGCTCGCTGTCTGTGGTTTGAACACAGCAAACACTCCACAGACCCAAGATCGATACAACACAGGGGGTGTACCCATTACGTAGTCTGCCAAAGCTTTGCGAAAATTCCCCCTTAATGCCCGCCAACTCTGGTGGTTCAGACCTGGACCACCCGAGAGACGCACTAACAAGCACACGAATAAAGTCGGTGCAGAAACTCTGTCTGCCATGTGGCAACTCTCTGCCAAGACGTTTGTGCCACCAGTTACAAGTAGAATCGGGAAACACCCTGGTTCTTTGTGCACACCAGTGCAAACGTGATTCTATTTCAAGCTTAAGAAACACGTTGAGCATGACAAGTCATGCAGGACAACCAGCCACACCGGCCATGTGTCACTCACTACCCCTTTCTCCCCGACCCCCTTGTGGTGTTTTTTGTGGATGGGTACTTCTGGCCAAGCCTTCCTTCGACAGGGAAGCCTTTGACGGTGTTCCCCTCAGAGATCTGGCAGGGAAGATGCGGCACCTTCGTACTTCCCACCAGTGAGTGATGTTCACTGTTTCACACGGACGGGTCCTCGACGGAGCACAGAAATCCATCGTGTTTTCTACAGGCAAGTCCGCCGTAGTCAAATAAGCATTGGGCCACCTATATCTGAGCTGGTCGTTCAAAATTTTGCCTTTTTTCGAAGCCATCACATTTGTGTGTCCATTCTCTCCATGGCCTTTAAGGCAAACCAGTCACGCCTAGAAATATCTGGAAGGGTTCTTGTACTTTCACTTGCTAATGCTTCCAACATCTAGACACCTCCCGCCAGAGCGTTACGGAATACTACCTATCTGGATTACTGGCATTTTAAGTGGCAAGTGCCGCAGCTTCAGGAATTACTAGTAGTACGTACATACATACTACATGAATGGCACGAGCACACCAAGCGCAATCGAGACGGCACATGGCTGGCTGACTCGTCACCGGAGCGTATTTCCGGAGTATGTATGTGCAAGGTCTCAACTTGACGATAGTTACCAGCATCTTTCGCAAATACTAGCCAGGAACCAGCTCCCTTTTTGCACAAGTTCAGCATTAATTATGGCTTTGTTCCCTGTCAAAAAGGGTGTCCAAAATACCACGCTTGTCGCAGAGATCCGTGGAGAAACAGTGAGTCAGGGAATCCACCATGTACAAGGGTGAATCGAATCGGGCCAGAGAACCATCATAATTGCGTCTGAGCGGTTTGTACTCCGTCGACATGAGACATCCTCCTTGCTCGTTGGCAGGAGCTGACAACTGCGCTGAGCATACCCTTCATTTCACCCTTGCCATCATCATCAGCACAGACCCACGACGAACTTCCAGAACATATCTGTAACTGATAGTTGTGGACTACGGCTGGGTCAACTCCATACATTCAGGAAGCTAATGAATTATTCGTATTGTGGCATTTTCTCTCTGCGCAGCTTGATGTACATGTACATACGACATAAGACCCCCCTGCCCAATTAAGCGAAAATTTCTTTTACTCCATATTCTTGTAGTATTGCGGTGCGGGATCCTGCTAACCGCTCAAAGGGGCTGGTTTGGGAGGCAACTTGTTTCAATATTCGAAACTATTTCCCAGGGCGGCGCCAGCCACAGTGTTCCGGAATGACTACCCACTGATTCACAGAGGGTGCTGGATTGTCTGTTCGCGAGCTAAATTTCCAAATGTCATGATGAATAAATCGGCTCATTGGCGTTCTGCGCCCGATCAGAGTTTGTATAACTATCCTCCAATCACCTGAAATCACCCACTTTTGATCCAGAAGGCATCGCAGTCTTGTTGGGGCCATTTGCTTTTGTCAAGTGCAGACGGAAAACACAGGCAGTCGAGGAAACTGTATAGCCTCACAAAGGTAAGTTCAACTCTCTGTTTGTTGCGTCCGTCCGTTTGGTTCATGGTAAAGAGGCTGGACGTTGCATTACCAATGACAAAGGTGGTTGGACCGATATCATCATAACCATGAAGCTGGCTCTGAGGGAAAATATCAATTTTCTTTTTGTGGCCGCCACCATGCGCCGACCGACAGGGCAGATCGATGGTTTCTGATCTGTGCTGCGCTGAATCTCAACATGCACTGGCGGAGTCGGCTCGAACACACGAAAGGGAAGCAATCGCGGAGCAAGGAATGGGAAAATTTTCGGCTATGCGGGCCATGACAGGCGACAGGCGGATTTGTCTCGTGATGCTGTGGATCGCTTCGCGCATACCAGCGAATGTTTCATATGGATATCATGCTATACCATGGCTTTTATTGCTGGAGATTCATGAATCGAATACTAGTTGCTGTCAGAATTGGCAGGCGAGAACAAGGCAAAACGGAGCCCTATTACTCCTTCGGCGGCGTCTAAACAAGGTTCAACAGACCAGAACCTGACATCAATTGATGGAGCCCATCGGGCTGGACGGAAAGCGACGCAGCCCAGAAGTACTTGGGTGCGCTGTGGGGGGGCAACACAACAGCGCAATTGACAGTACGGCTACGAGCATTGAACATTGAATCTTGACCAGCAGACGGACTCGACATTCGCGAACAGCACTCATTTGCCAAGTACGCACCAAGAAGGGAAGCGCCGGGCGACCCAAAGTGGCCTAGCTGCTTGCTGCAAGCCGATCCCTGGAGCCACGCGCCGATCTGGGACGAAACTCGTGCGAGTCCACGAGGGCGGTTCCGCTATTCGCTGAGTAACTGCTAGGTACTCGATGCCGCACTCTAGAACCCATACCTCCTCCCTGGGTACTCCGTACCTCTCTCTACTGGGCTTTCAGTAATACCGGCATAATTCGGACTGGTATAGGCCTCGGACAGATGTGGATGGATGATATCAATGGTATTATTACTGCCGCATCGACCTCACAGCACCATCTCCCCGGTTCTCCGTCGGCTAGTTTCCTTGCCACAGCATCCCAGCACAGCACGGCACAGGCACTAGAATCCAACATGTCTTCTAGGCCCTCACAGCCGATGGCGGTGTGGCCAAGATGGATTTCGCGCGGATGTCCCGCCAGGGCTTGTTCAGCGGCCGGAGTATGTATGTGCGTATGGAGTGCATAATATTGCATGCGAATTTCGCCATGCTCAAAAAGTGCAAAGTGGCATTGTGCGCCAACGCACCCAGTGTAAGCGGCCCCACCAATGCTTATCACCGACATGGACTGGGCCAACACTGGGCAGCGGGCATCAATTACTATGATGTGCTTCTCCAAGTCATCGTGAGGACGGTACCGAGTAGTACTCCCTACATTGACGAATGGCTGGTGCTCCCGGCACGTCATTGCCTCTTGAGCTCCCAAGGGCGTCCAGCAGAGCGGTTCTTGCAGTCTGGGCCAGAAAACGACGGCTCACGATGCAGTCAGGCCAACAACGTGCGCGGGCATTTCGCATGCTAGTCGTAGCACGGACATGTGCCAGATTCGCCGACAATAGATTCAAGTCGGGGCCGTAGCTCGGTTGCGGGTGCCTTTCTAGAAGGACAATTTAAACCACGGGCTCGGTCTTGCCGGTATTGCGGCCGGACGTTATGAGCTCAACTCCAAGGAAGCAAACCACCCCAGCCCGCGCATCGTCAATGGACTGACTGCTCGCGAGGGGAGCTTGAGAAGTTCATGCATGCCTCGCGGAATTGGGGCGGGGAGCGACCCTTCGGCCTGTACTGTACGTGTCAAGTGCCTCTCGCCAAGTTGCCGCATCCAACAAGTCTTCAAAGCCACATGGTTCCGGTCCATCCATTGCCTGTTGCCCGTTGCTAGACCTTGCCTGAGGCCGCCTTGCAGTTTATTTGTACCACAACAGGATCTGCAATCTGCGATAAACAGGTGTCTGTTTGTGGAATACACCTCAACTGCTCGCTCTTGCACGTACTTGTGTACTTAAGTAAGTATGCATGTACAAAGCGAGGACGTGTGAAGACCTTGAGCCAGCGTTTGGTCCGCGCCGGCTTGTGATACATGGCACCAGTCCATCAGTCGACGACTGCATCGATGGTCCTGGATTCTCGGGCATGCAATTTCAGCGTGATGAAAGTCGGTTCCGACTCATTTTTTATTTGTTATCGTACGGCTCTCGAGGGTCCAACGAATGCCCTCACAGGAATCGCTGAACAGGTACTGGCAACATGGACATGTCGTTCTTGCAAGGTGGATCGTACAATAGCCTGATCCAAAGCCCGTTTCGGCCAGGCTCCGGATGTGCACATCAAATACCCCGTGCGCCTCGTGCTAGCAGGGCGAAGGGTTGAGATGATTGACGCTATTCAAATTCTTTGCATTTGATAAAGCACGCGCGCCCATCGTGATGCGGACAGCCAAGTTCCCGTGTCACACCCACCGGCACATGGCCCGAACGTTGCATCCCACCAGGATGGAGCACAGAGAGGGCGACAATTGAGACGTTGATGACGGACATGCAGTCTGCCCAGTGTAGCGGTTCCCCTTGGTCTACTTGTCGAATAGACAAAATTCATGTCACGCCGTCGGTAGCATGACGTATCCCCTTTTTATTTTATTTTTGTTGCGCATGGCATTTCTTTGATCTTGACCTGCCATTCTCTCTCTTCCTTCCTCTTCCTCTTTTTTCTTCTCTCCCCGTTATCCAGGGGCTCACGGAGCCTCGGTTTCACGGTCGTCTTTTTTTCTTTCTTTTTCTCTTCACGATGGATCATCCCCCACCTCTTGACCACCCTGACCCTGGTCTGCCTTGTGTCAGGCGTTGGCAGATGCTCAAGTGGGCGAGCTTGAGCGCAAGCGGTTTGTGACTTGGGCTGGTCTTTGCATTGCGATACTCATGCTCACCATGGCTCTTTCGTCCCTACTCGTATCATATGTGTGTGTGTGTGTATGTCTTCCCTGGGATAGAAACACATAGCTGGCGGCTTTGAATCAGTGATTCGGGTTGAATTTGAGAAGCACTATAGCGCTTGGGCACTGCATCACTTGAGTCGACAAGCAATTGTATTTGCTGGCCAACATTTGGTTTACCAAGGGCTTTACAATGTCCCAGCCGGTGGTCCAGTGCAGGCTTCATTCAACTGCTTGAGGCTGAGGAGCCAAGTTACACCAGCCACGGCATTGAATAGTCGCTTGCCCAAGTCTGCATGTGCCGTGTATAGAAGCCAGCAGACGCAGGCTATCGAACAATGCTGGGGAAAATGGAAACGTACTTGCTCCATGCGTGCAGAGTTGTGCCGTTCCAGAGGTTGCGCTGAGCTCACTTGCGGAGTCGGGGTTGTCACGTCCAGTCGAGCAGGCTTGCTTTGCTGCCATGGCTCAAGGTCCAGCTACGGCTCAATATATGCACGTCGACGATGGGCAATGAGCGTGGAAACCAATGCCGCAAACCGCCAGCTGGGCAGCCCTTTGTTGGGTGATGCGCTCGACATGTCGGCGAGGTGACGCCAAAGTCAACGAGCACTTGAGCACCGAGGGCTATCAAATGCAGTCAATATCCACCTTCGAAGCCCCGGCCCTTCCATCCACGCTATCGTCAGTCCACAGTCCACCACAGGGCGCTGGAGCCCGCAGCACTGGAGCCCGCCCACAGCCCACGACCACGAGCGTGAGCACGAGGCCATGCCCTGGTCTTCCTCGTCCGACAACTCGAGCAGCGCAGGCGGCCTAGCTTGGCCCCTCGACCCAGGACCCACCCTCACGCCTCATGTCCCACGTCCCACGTCCCACGTCCCACGTCCCACGCCCCGGGCCCGGCTCCTGAAGATTTTGCTGCAAGTACCCTCTACATCCAGCCCCTGGGTGGCTTCACACACCAGGCTCAGGTCGTGTGGCATGGCATGGCATGGCACTTGCAGGCATGGCAGTGGGAGCATGGGCATGGGGGCATGGGGGCATGGAGCGTGGTGCTGGCTCTTGTGCCATCTTGTCGCCTGCGCGCCTGCTTCGTCTGTTCCTGGGCTCCCACGTTAAACTGGGCAAACGGGTGCACCTTTGCGCCCTCGAGTGGTCTCCATACTTGACTCCGTACACCCCACCCCCCCTGGCGAGACACTGAGAGAGCACTTGCTTGCACTTGAGACCAGACGCTAGGCGCTAGGCTCTGACCATCTCTTGTCTGGTCCTAATTCTTTTTGGTCGTCCCATGCAGTCCGCTTTGTCTTCTATTTCAACTTTCCCATCGCCGTCACCATCTGTCCTAACTTTTTTGGCTTCGTCAGATGGCCGCCCTGTCGCATCGACCTCCGATCGAAGACGACACTCCCTCGCAAGCTTCCAAGACGCATCATCGCAGTCACGATAACCACCACGCGCACCACACCCCGCCATTGAAGCACTACACCTCTGCACCCCGATCATCGACGTCAGACCGCCTGACTGCCGACCTCACCACCCTGCCCGCTTCCTCCCACCACCAGCGACACTCGAGCACTCCGTCCGCAAGTTCCTTTTCCCGATCACAGCGTTCTGCCACCAGTCTTCTCAGCCGAGCCGCTGCCGCCCTGGACAGAACCCAGAACGCATTCGCCGGCATATCTGAACCCGTCATCCGGCCTCGACACTCGAACTCGGCACTGGCTCGTCTCTCTTTGCAATCACTTTCTGCTCCCAGTCCAGAACCCTCAAGCCCAGGCAGAACCGCCGGATCCAAGGCATTTTCTGTCAACGGCCCCTTCGCTCCCGCCCCAAGAGCCCAAATCAAGGTAGTGTCTCCAGCGGCTCAGGCGAACCATCCACCTTCACAGCCATACTCGGAGACAGATCCAAGTCTGCCCGCACCTATCAGAGTAGCGCCGTCTGACAAGAAAATGCATCAAACATCGTCGCGCTTATTGCGCATGACGGACGATGACCGACCTTTCACAAGGGTATGTTTTCTGCAATCCCATGTCCTCGCCATCCCCTCGCTCTTTTTTG
The DNA here is from genome assembly GCF_013426205.1 of Metarhizium brunneum. Lineage (NCBI taxonomy): Eukaryota > Fungi > Ascomycota > Sordariomycetes > Hypocreales > Clavicipitaceae > Metarhizium > Metarhizium brunneum. Next base: position 7,070,327 of record NC_089422.1, on the reverse strand, counting down.
CTGCCTTTAACAAGCCCTGGGATTCATCCCTATCATTCTGCTGTACCGGGAGAGGCTTGCATTTCAGAGTTGGAGAGCAATCAGCGGATTGGTTTATCAGGTTGGGTGACGTGCGTTTGCACACCACGAGGCGGGAAGCTCTGTGGGGGTCGCCTCCTTGGTCTTGTTTAAGCGAGACTAGACTCACTCAATCTCTCACTCACTGATGCCAACATCGTCTCACTCAGACCACCTGCTCTGACACTTGAATGGTTCCACTCCAATGCGCAGTGTTGCAGATGCGGATGATTGTTAAAGTGAAATTGGCTGTTGTTTTTTTTGTAAAAAAATTTTTAATTCTCTCTTAAGACATAATTCTTGGCCAAGAAGCTCTTTGCTAATTGTATCCAAAAAACAGGATTTCAAAGATTTATTCGCAACTCTCATTGTCAGCTTGCTGCCTCTTTCTGCACACCGCGTACGGCTGTCAAAAGTTGAATACACCTTCCTCTCAGAAGATGCCATCAATAACCTCGGCTCACTAAAATTCTCACAATCAAATCGAATGCCCGATCCCAAGGACCCTTCTAGAATTGTTACCACGACGACAACAACGACCTTTTCCATGGCCAAGGACATGGCCAGGTCCATCTGCCAACGCTTCGTGGAGGCCCGCTTTATCGAATCAGCAGACGGTAAATACCAGCAAGTGTACAACATGAAGGGATCTGTTTGGCAATTAACTCCAAAGGGCATCACGGTGCTGGATCGCTTCTGTTCCAGGAATGGCATCCAACAGAAGCAGGTTGGCGAATTATCCAATATGAGCTCGGCTCAGTTGGTCATTCTGGAACGTGACCAGCAAACAGACAAGCTTCTACACGATTGGGGGACTATCGAGGTAATATTCCGCCGCTTTGTTGGTGCCGATCGACGCAACGTCAAAACCAGCGTCACTGCCGCCGACTCTGACTCCCTACACGATTATAGGGATGGGCTCACCGGAGTAAAAATGGCAGCAGAGCGGAAGGTGAACGGCAAGGCCTACAGAGACACATTCACCGGCAAAGCCACCACGGACTGGCTGATGGACTGTTCCACAATCGTCGACCGTCGTGAAACCGTCGAGATTGCGTCTCTGTTTGTAGAGTACGACTTGATGGAGCCTGTCGTTCAGGATCGGGCCTTTATGTCACAGAACACTGGATACAACCTGTTTCAGCCAACGAAGCATGCCATCTACCAGCTCACTACCCGTGGTAAAGAGCTAATTAGTGGAAGTGGTTCTAGGGGCCGCGCATCAGAGAGCGAAAATGGTACAGGCTCTCAACGGAATGGCATCACGAGAGATTCCAACACTCAGAGACTAGAGAAGATCCTGAACGATGCTGCTCTGCGCCTTCTTTTCAGGGAAAATTTACGAGAAACCCATTGCGAGGAGAATTTATCATTTTACAAGGACGTTGGCGAATTCGTACGCAGCTGCAAGGATGCCATTCGTCAAGCTCAAAAGGCACCGAACGCGAGCTCCATGGACACCATCAAGGAAATCATGGCTCAAGCCTACGGCATCTACAATGCCTTCTTGGCTCCAGGATCACCCTGTGAACTCAACATCGACCACCAACTCCGCAACAACCTGGCTACTCGCATGACCAAGGCTGTGGGTCAAGACAACACGATGATCGAGACGTTGCAGGAGGTAACGGCTCTGTTCGAGGATGCACAGAATGCAGTTTTCAAGCTGATGGCTAGCGTAAGTCTATCCTTTTCTAGAATCGGTGCCTCTTACCCTTGCGCCCCCGGGGCTCCGTGGCGCGCATGGATCGGCAGGCCCGGCAGACTGTGCTAACGGAGATTTTTTGCCTTTGTTTGCAGGATTCGGTACCGAAATTTCTTCGCAACGCCAAGTACGAGCAGCAACTCAGGAACTACGATCTTGACATGTCGGCCCGCGCACCCGAGCGGAGCCAAAGTCGTTCCAACCGCAAATAAGAAACATTTCTTCTACTGGGCTGAGAATCCGAGGCGGCTGGCCAAAGAGCGGCCCCGAGTCATGCACCATCAATTAAAGTTTATACGCTTGCGTCGAACAGCATTTTCCACCACTCACGAGGCGGCCGTCAATTTCACTTTTTTACATGGTCATTTTGTTTTTATCATGAGATGTTCTAGATTCGAGACCTTATACCTCTGCATCAATCGGTGTTCTTTGCGTTATTTTCGGAAACTATATACTTTTTGCCTCATTTTATGGCCTCATTTATATACAATACCAACACCCATGGGTGTGGATCACCAGGCGCGCAATCCAGAACGAGACGTCAGTCAACGGCATTGAGTGAGCGCAGTGGCCAGTGTTCTGAACTGGCTGGTCAACACTGCTGCCTTTATGCTTTACGTTTGGCATGCTCCCTTTTTTTATTATTATTTTCCCTTCTTAAAACGCCCTTGTTGCGATGGCCTGCGGCATTGGCCTGCGGCATTGGCCTGCGTGGCCTTGTTTTCTGTGTCTCTGTTTGATTGGAAATGAAGACGGCGTTTGGGGGGGGGGCAATTTCACATTTTCTATGATGACAACAATGCGAACATGGATGGCATGCGTTGATATCGCGCCATTTGTGAGGCGTCGGGCCGAGTTGTGGCCACAGTGAGACCAGCGACATGTTCTGGTTGGGCGCATTCAGAATTTTGCCTCGGCGTCGGTCCGTAAATGTCATGGCATATGGGAGACGTGGAACGGCGCAGGACGAGCGGCATTGGCCATGTCATGCAGAAGCCACCAAGCCACCAATACTGCCACTTAACGGTCGGGAGAAGACTTTAAGAGGAGAGGGCGAAACGCAAAACGGCGCAGAGACTCCCCAAAAGGCCAATCAGATGGGACCGGCCTGTCGCCAGTGTCGTTCCCCAACGGCATCCCGAAAGCCGAAGTGGTGGCGGAGTCTTATTCCCTGGGATTCCCCATTCAGGCAAATGTTTGAGATTTCCAAGGCTTTGGATGTATGTACGTCGTACCTAGAAGACGAATGTAAATCATTACGACTCGGGGTCTGAGGTCTGCGGGCACGCTTGGCAGCGAGTAGGCAGCAGACGGTGGGCAGCAGACAGCAGACAGACCGCAGACGGCACGTGGGGGCCGGTACATAGATGATTTATTTTATTAAAAAAAAAAAGAGAGACTGAACAGACGACGTTTGAGCTGTCAGAGTATGAAAGTGCCATGACGTGTTAATAGGTTGGTTGTGTTGGACTTGTGACGATCGCAACTCGTAGTGTGCAGTACTGGACGAATGCATGCACAGTTGCAGCAGCCAACAGGACAGGAGAGCCATTCCCCAAGCAGGTGCAACAGGTGGTGATGGATCGACAAGAGGTGTCTGCGAGGAATGCGAAATGTCTGGTTGCCGCGGGAGCACTGCAGGGCGCGCGAACCGGCTGGCACGCGAGGAGGCTTCCTGATTTGAAAGCGTGTCCAAGTGCCGTGGCCTCTGACAGATGTCGGGATCGCCCAGCTTGGCACGCAGTGCTGTGTGTCACTAGATTGATGGATGTCGCCAGAAGCGACGGGGCGACTGGAATGCCGCGTTGGCCCGGCGCGTGCTCATTGGCCCGGCGGGCAAGCTTCGTCGACCAGTTTGGTTTCTTTTCTTTTCTTTTCTTTTTTGGTGTTTAAGGGGGTGGAATGGCCCTCACAGGACGAGATTTGACTGTTTCACACGAAGACGGTCAGGACAGGACGGACAGACAGACGGCGTGTTTTGTTTCTAGTAAAGTGCCTTTTTGGTGCGCGGTGCCTCGTTTGCATTTTTGGCAGGTGTCTGTTTTCGTAGGCCGGAATTCTGGGCCGCGTGCACAGGAACGAGGCCTGGTTCGGGATGTGAATACAACCAGGAGAAATGGGGGAAAGGGACAGAACCAAGATCCAAACATAAATAGCTGCGCGTCTCTGGCCCTCGAGATGATAGCTCCCTTTGCCTTGTTATTTTGCTCCTGCTCTATCAAGCACACCAGACATTCGTTCTACAACACTCGCTAATTATCTGCCGTTGTTGTTTGCACTAAGCCGCAACAACACAACACTCGCTAGTCCTTATTTTTCTCCCAGAACCCGTCACCATGCAGACCAAGGCACTCATCTTTGCAGCCGCCCTCGTGGGCTCCGTCGTCGGCCAGGCGCCCGCGCCCGCGTCGGTCGAGCTGGGCGCCGGCTCCTCCAAGGCCGCCGCCGCTCACTCGTGGGAGGCGCCGGCTCCGACAGCCAAGCCCGACCACGACTGGGAGCACTCGTCGGCCGCGTCGCACGAGTGGCACCAGGCCTCGTCGGCCGAGGCCCAGCCCTCGTGGGGCTCCTCCGCGGACCGTCACCAAAATGCTACCGTCGTCACCAAGACACAGGTCGTCAGCCGCTACACCACCTACTGCCCTGAGCCTACCACCGTCGAAATCGGCACCAAGACGTACACGGTGACGAAGCCGACCACCCTGACCATTACCGAGTGCCCCTGCACCGTTACCGAGGTATGTTGTTGTTTGTTCCCTCTAATGAGGACGACTTGCTAACCTGGCCTTTTGTATCCAGACGCACAAGAAGCCGCATCCCTCCAAGGAAGCTCCTCCTCCTCACACCAAGGAGATTCCTCCCCCCAAGCCGTCTGTGCAGACTCCCGCCGTTCCCCAGCCCCCTCCCCCTGCTGCCACGACGGGCGTCGTCGTCGCCGGCGCCGACGGCCTCACCGCCGCGTACGGCTTCGCCATGGCTGCCGCTGGTCTCGTCGGTGGTGTTTTCGCCTTGTAAGCCCGGTCATAGACACTTAGGGCGGGGTGGCATGAGCCGCCCTTTTTTTCTTTTCTTTTTTCCTCCCTTGCGCAAAAGGGGGCAGGCCTACTTGTCCAATGATGAGGGTCTTTTTTGGGTTGTAATTTCTTAGACGAGGGTTTTTAATCTTTTTTTTTTTTTGAGAGTGGTTCTACGTAATATAGTGCGGTTGACTGGATCATGAGGCGACTTTGGAGGACTTGGATTTGCTCCCTGCGCCGACTTGTCAGCCGGAGTTGTTTTATGGGTGGTTGCTGTTGTACTTCCATTATAGCATTGCATAGGGGGGCTTGTTCGCGAGCCGGGCGGTGCTTTGGATGCCCTGCCGGGTTCGTGAGCGCCCTTGAATATACGACTTGCTAAATCCATCCGTCTGTCCGGGGAGTCAAGTGTCGACTGCTTGATGGACTGTAACTTTATCGTCGATGTCTCAAATGTCTCTTCTATTAAAAAAAAAAGTAAAGAAAAAAGAAAGGCTTTTTTATTTCTTGGTAGTTTATTGATGCAATTATTAACACGGGTATATAGGTGTTGCCACAATGTAAAACAACCATGGCATCGGTGGCTTCAGGTTTCTAATGACCCCTGACTTTGTATTCGCAGATATTATTATAACTGGCTTTCCAATCAACGAATTGGCAACCCCGGAGAATAGACCGGACAGGGTTCAGGGTTCTGTTGGCGGCTTTCGTCGCAAGCGCTAACTGGAGGAGCCAAACATGTATACTTGCGCAGCAGCGCATATTTATTGAAGCTCGGCGGCCTGTGGTTCGCGCTGCGCAAGAGGGTCATATGAAGGCAGCGGCTTCGAATCGTACAACTCGGCCGGCGGCGTGGGCGGCAACGGCCGATCATTGAACGGGTTCGTGCCGCTTGCCAAGGCCGGGGTGCTCACATTCCTGCTATGCCCGTGGAAGCGATTATCACGCTGCCAGGAGAAGCCCGGCAGTGTGGTTTGCGCATTCCGGGGCTGCTGCTGCTGCTGCTGCTGCAACGTCGTCGTCGAGCTCTCGCTGCTCGTCTGGCCCTTGGCGACACGATGTAGGCGGTCGACCAGGGAAGAGTGGCTCTTCTTGATGGTCTTCTTGACAAAACTGGCCATGAAAATATTACACCGCAGGTCCACGTCCTCCCTCAGGTACAAGCCCGTCGTGGGGGCGCCGAGCCCCAACTCCATGGGCTCCAGAGGCTCGCCGGGCATGGAACCCCCGATGGACCACTTGGAGCGGGTTTCGACGCCCATGGGCGCGTAGCAGTGCGTCTGGATGCCGCGCGGCAAGTCGTGAAAGGCGGCCGTGTAGGTGACGTCGCTGGAGGCGAGACCGCCGGGTAGGTACGACACCTTGTCGGTGAGAGAGTACCACACACAGCTGAGTTCTTCGTCGGGCGCGTGGCGGGGTGGTGGAATGCGGTGCCGGTCCTTGATGAGCGGGTTGAGATCGATCATTTGGAGGTGGTCATGGAGGAAGGCGACTGCGGCATCGCGGGTGAGGCCCAAGGGGAGGGGGGTGACGGTTGTGAAGACGGTTCGTTTGGACATGGTTGCTGGGCGAGTGCGCTCAACTCTATCTCAAGTCTCGGTTTAGGTCGGTAGGGTTTTGTAGCCAGTGGCGGGTGCTGTTGACGATGATGATGCCAACGACGTCGGATAGCAAAAGGCAGATGCAACTCCGTTACGGGCGTTCAACCCAAAGCAAAGACTGATGCCGTCGTCTGGGTGTTCCGGTACAGGGGCTGCCCAGCAAGAACTTCAACAGCACAGGCGCAGGCACAGGCAGCATCTGGCCGGTCTGCGATGGGGGGCGACGAGGACACCGGCAATCATGTATGGGAATGAAAATGAGCCGCAACCAGTCGCAAGGGCAAGGATGGTGTTTTGAAGCCGCCAGGCCGCATGAGGCTTCTCAGCGTCTCAGCGTTGCAGAGTTGCAGAGTTGCAGAGTCTCAGCCCCCTGCATTGACCTTGATGCGACCAGACCAGCCGGTTAGTTGATGGCTGACTACTTACCCGTGCAAGTACCCGGAGCAGGTCGCAGCACCAGACTCCAGCCTCGAGCGCTCGCAGCGTCCAAGCCTGGACCCGAGCGCCACGTGCGTGTCAACGTTGGGTGGGTTACCCCAACATTGAGCAAGGACTCAGGAGGAGGGCGAGGGCGCGGGCGTGTCTTGGGAAATGCACCTCATTCGTCCCGCTGACTGTCTGGTGTCGATTTCGCGTCCGGCACTTGGCCGTCGTCGTCTTCTTCCGGCCAAGGAGAAGACGCAAATCACTCACCCCAAACGACCAGCTCCGTACCATTGTAGCAGACGAGCAGAGGCGAGGAGAGGATAGTGCCGGGATCTGCACCCCAGGGCTGGCCGGCAAAGAAGGGATCCCAGGGCTTGGCACAGATCAATTCCATCAATTGGATCTCACATGCAGCCAGGCGGCCAGCTGCTGGTTGGCTGGGGTCCCCGAAATGCCGTCCATGGTCCACGTCGGTGTCTGGTACTATTCTTAGGGGACACTGCCCTTCTGCACGCACGGCGCACCTGACAGCATGCATGTGGTGTCTGGTTCGGCTCCCCCGTTTCCAGCCCTGCAGCACCAGGGCTCCCCTAAACCGGAGACATGAGTGGCGCCGGCTCGGAGCCGCAGCAATCCGTGGTAGTACTACCAGACTAACATGCAGTGAGTAGTAATAACTGGCACCTACTTCCGAACGTACCAAACGAAGCCCAGCCCGGCCCAACAATTGTACCACCTCATTCATTAACAAGGACAGCCTGGTTGGTGCAGTCCACGTGTGCCGACCTTCAATGCTGCTGAAAATGAACGAGCCAGCATTGAACAGCTGTGCCGGTTGTGGTCATCGAGCCGACAGACAATTAGTATCAACTAGCACGTACTTGACGGGTATAAGAATTACCAGTTGACCTGGTGCCTGCTACCGGGTAGGTAGGATAAACGAGAGCCAAAAAGTCAACTACAGCCCGCCCATATCTATGCCCTGGTTGTATGCTCCCACCAGACTACATGCAATGCTATCATCAATGCCACGTTAACGCCTATGATACATCATGTCCCATTTAGTGCCACCTGCCTCGAAGAACCACCGAAACATGCCTCATATCTCCCGGCACCATCTTGCCAGGGTCGTGCTCAGCTTGACTGCCGTCGGAATCTCCTCCAGCGCAACATCAACTTTCCACATTTTGCTGTCCAGCCCTCCATGTCCGAGGGACCTGCTGCCGCCGATTCCAGCAGGCACCAACAATCCCAGCGCAATCAACCTCTCCCAGGCCACTCCTGCAACACCGCGGCTCCATGCCCTCGCGCTGCCGCCCATGGCCAGCATGCCCGCCGTCGACGATTGGACTCGTTGTTTGCCCACCAGCGAGCTGTACTCGTCGTATGCCATGGCGAAATTGACCGTGTCCGTGTGCGCCACAATGTCTAACCTCGCCGCGGCGATGAGTAGTCCCAGCTCAAGATACGACAAGGTGGACAGCAATTGCATCCGTGAGTCTGGGGGAGCCAACGAAGTCGTCGGCGACAATGCTGTCGGGCTGTTCATTGTGAGGTTCCTTGACGAGAGCGAAGAAAGAGGCCATATCCATTCCGTAAAGAAGGCCGCCGCAGACTTTGTTGTAAAGTAATGATATTGTAGCAAGTGTTGGAATTGCCGTTGCTTGTAGAGCTCCTGCCAATCTGTCAGCCTGACCTCGGTGAAAAAAGAAAAAAGAAAGCCCAAGGTCACGCTGAGATGAACTTTACCTCTATCTTTTGAGTCCAATATTTATGAAACTCAATGTGGCCCTCCGTGTGAACATCTACACCTTCGCTCTCAACATCAGGTTTGTCAATCATAAGGCCTTGGCGACAAATCTGCCAGAATGCCGGCAGAGATTTGGGTGGAGCGAGATACACGTAGCGGTGGCTAAAACGACTCTTGACTCTCTTCTCAAGCATATCTACTACGCCGATACGAGTGGTGCAACCCAAAACGGCAATCGGAGCCTTGCGAGACTGCGCAATGTCGTAAAGATTATACAGTAAGGTCTGTCTGGGATGGGACGCAAACATGTCAAACTCGTCAATGACGAATACCACCGACTGAGATGTGAGGTTTTCGTCGGTGCCCATAATTTCGGATGGGTGCGAGAGCAGAGCCAGAAGTGATGCCATCGTATCTGCGTAGTTTATCTGCACTCTGTATTAGCAGTTGACTTTGGCAATGCATGTTATGTTGTTAGCGTACCCGGTTCAGTAGGTCGTCTTCAACCTCCATCTCCTTTCCAAGCTGTCGCCAAATTTCCTTCAGGGCCAACTTGTCATCAGTGTGGATGAACCCATTGAGCCGTACTACGTGAAACTCATGCCCGTGTTCCTTTGATAGGTCAACTATGATGTTTTCCACCAACTGCACATCGTTCATCGTTAGTACACTCTCCATACGCCGCATAATCCATCATCATTTATTTCTTACCGTCGTCTTGCCAGAGCCACGTGGTCCAATGACCAACATTGAGTTACCCTCTCCCGCCACGACAGTTTGTTCAATAAGCTGCCTAACCTTCTCATACGGCTCCTCCTGCCCGAACATCCGTATCCGCCGCCGTCCCGAGCATCGGTCCAAGAGCACACGCTGAAACCCTCGCAGATGATGATCCAGGTTCGGTATGTCGGGCACCTCGACCGGATATGAAGGTTCGTTCGTTTTGGGGGTGGGCTCGCCTGGCGCCTTGAGCACATCTTCCTGAGAGCAAGATTTGCACAACCAGTCGCCTTCGGGGACCTCTTTGATATCGTAGCATTGCTGATGCACGGCAAAATCGCAATTGTCGCAGAGTATAATCTCGTTTGGCGCTATTGAGTCTGGCTTGTAACACATCTCGCAGACTATACCGTCGTCCTCTTGCTGTGCCATTTGCGCTTTGATCGCTTTTGGTTTTCTTGCGGTCGAGGTCTTGGGTAAATCATCAAAGTATACTTCGCCATTGGTACCCCCGTTAAAGGTGACGTTTTTGCGTGGCCGGCCTCGTTTCTTGGTTGGTGTAAGAATGCCCTTTGGCGGCAGTGCTTTGTTGCCAGCGATAGAGCCCGGCTTCTGGGCGGATGCTGTCGCCTCCTTGGGCTGGTAGACAGACGCGGGCGGCAATGGACCCTGATACCTATTTCCCATCACGGCTTGCTTGACTGGGCGCTTTGGAACAGTACATTTCTTTGATTCGGGGAGATCGCCATTGTCCCATATTGTTCCTCTCAATGCTGCTATCTTGATGGCGGGCCGTTTCATCGGTGACGAAGCTGGATGAGCAGCAGCAGCGGGAGCAGCGGGAGCAGCTGGGCTGAGCAAACGACCATTTTTGTTGGTGCTGAGGAGAGGCTTGGGTTGGGTCGAAGTAGCCGGCAAAGATGGTTCGGTGCCATTGACCTCTTTCCGAGACTGGCGGGCGGCCCCAAAAACGCCCGAGATAGCTGAGGCAATGGCTTTAAGGGCTTTGGGGGTCGAGGGTGAGCCAGCTGCTGCATCATCCAACTTTCTCCTCTTGATCGGGTCGGGTATTATATCATTTTCGATGTCGTCCACCGATCGCTTTCGGCCAGTCGGGGTAACATCCTGATCCATCACCAAGTCAGCTATGAGCTGAAATGCAAAGCTCGTAGGCGATAGTTGATACGACGGTGTTCTGGTTGATTAACCGCCTCCTCTGGCATGTCGTCAGATGAGGGAGGTCATTTGGCGCGTCAATTGACTTGGGCGAGACGCGTTGAGCGCGAAGCCGATTGGCAAGGCGCTGTCTGATCCACCAGACCACTGAATCGGGGACCCACAGAGTGGCTGGCCCAACTGTGGCTCCAGGCCTGTTTCTTCAAAGGTCAACTCAAGTGCTAGGACATGAAAGGTGCTGTGGTTGCAATGCAATGTTGAATAACGGTGATGCGGATATAAAAAAGTTCCCAGATGACGAGGAAGATCCTCCTACAACTGATCGCTCTCGTAAACGTCAAGCTACGAGAAACAAAGCCCCAAACGCCAACTCATCAACGTCTAGCCGCCATCGATAACGAATCGTCATACGCCATCTAATGGATCAGTCACCTCAGTCTGCTCGGGACACTCTAAAGGCACGACTTCCAAACCAAATACACAATCATCAAAGGGTTTGATGATGCTGCATCTATAGAATGAGCTGACGGCGTTGAGTTTGACGATATACAGCAACTCAAAGAACAGCCAAAGACACTTGCCAAGCTTCCTTATAAGATTCTTCTCATTATGGCAGCGGTGGGAGTTACGCCCCCTCACAGTTGGAATATCTCCTGGGTATAACCATCTTGGGCTCTTGAGAAAACGGGCCACGGTTTAGAAACAGTGCTGACATGTGAGCTCGTAGTCTGTTGTGGCTCACCTGGTTCCTTGCGGCATCGTATGATGTGCAATTTGTAACAGATAGTATATTTGGCATGTTGAATGCAGTCATTTTACGACATTCGCGACATCACACTGGTCAAAATGAACTTTGCAGAACGTACAGCGAGACACAAGATATAGATGTATTCTCCAAGAACGAGGATGCGTTTTTTACCTTTGTCACATCTGTCCAAAGCATCATAGAATCCACGACAAAAAAACCCTTTCCAAGTCTTTGGAATCGACGTCGTCAAGGACGTCATTCAGCCGACCAGAAAATCACAACAGGGAATATAAATGCTGGCATGCTTCAAAACAAGGTTGCCAATAAGACGTGGCGGCGTCATCGGCTTGTGGTACATATACTGATAACATATGACATCTAGCATACTCCTTGTTGTGCCATATCAGTTCAAAAACTCTTTCTCATCAATTGCTAATGAAAAATATTCTGCAGTTTGCTTACGGGTCCATTGCCGCAGGGTGCTGCCTCTTTCTAATGGCCATCCTATCTATAACATCTCTCCCGACTCGATGGAAACCTTGGCCAATCCTACGTCTCATTATACTCATCACCCCGGCCCTGGGAACGGGTCTCATTTTTATTCTTCCATGGTTCAATTCGCCGTCCGAGGAACTTGATGCTTCCCATCTTTGCTGTCTACACCGCTGTTCTCATTCTCACCCATATTGGCGGTAACGGAGAAAGCTTCAAGCGGGCGGGGACTTTTTTTCTCACTCAAAAAGAAGCAGTCGTACGAACCTGTTGATGTACTTATGATGCCTAGCAACGACTGGGTGGTGCGGATCAAAAGCCGGATGTTCAAAACTGCTCAAGCTTACCGTACGAGATGCACCGACTGGGGGAGCTCGGTGCTGTTTGTAATAGAAATGAAAGGTCACCTTCCCATTATGACCCCCTCAAGGAGTCCAAGGAATACAAAGGCGCCTCCCACATTTGAGCTGGACCTCAGAGGGACAATGAAGAGGTTGAAGCTGTTTAGATTGGCGTTTCCTGAGAAGCAGAGAAACCTTATTTTAATAACTCTCATAGGACTTAGCCTGGCGTTGGTGTACGAGATTAAAAAAAGACGACGAATTATCCCGGGAAGGAATGGAAATGGATCAGAGCATAACGATTGGCAGCAGTACGGCTTTTGGACCACCAAAAAATCTGTGTTTTTTTTTTCTATATAAAGACAGTGATATTGAACTTATGATACAAGGAAAGAGATATTTTCAACCTAATAAAGGCCCCCGGTTAGCTCTGTGCTGGTACGCGTCTCACTGGTATCTCTCAGAGTAGACCTGGCTCTCCTTCGCCCGTGGTAGACACACAGTCCTGTCCCGCCGCTTTTATGTCGAATATTGGCAGGGCAAAGAGGACTGCTTGGCAAGTGCTCCGGTACATCGAATACAAAGTCCTCAGCGGATGGCTGCTGATGCTGCTGCTTACGGCGTTTGCTGCGCGGAGGCATTGGATCAAACCATTCTCGAGGCTGAGAGGAGAAACTGCTGCGTTGATAGCCATGGTGAGGGCTTGAATGGGCGGAAGATTGCGTTGGAGATGGACTGCTAGTTGAATTATGATCTGGAGGCGTCATCGAGGTGAAGAAACCCCTGGGCTTTCCGTCCGCCGTGTCCTTGTCCAGAGGCGGTGTGCTGACTCGAATAGCTTCCTGAAACCTTGTTAAATGTGATGAACTATGACTATAGCGTTGCAGACCAACAACAGCGGATGTGTACTTACTCCTCCAGGAAATTGACTATTTGCGGACCGGAAACTATCTGAGAAGCTGTGGGTTTGGTCCTATTCGTGCGTATTTGCAAGTAGAGAAAGGCATGAACTTACTGTTGGTGCTAAGGAACATTCCTGACCCGTATTTACGGGTATTTTTGGATCCTCGTCTCGAGGAGTTTGGAGTTGCACATAATGACTGGTGAGAATGCTTCGGATGCGAGGAAGCCCGACCAAAGAACTTGTGACTGAGCTTCGAGTGCGCAACTTCTTCCTTGAACCAAGTACCAGTCTTGCCAAGACTGTGTGACCAAGCAGACATCCACGGGAGACGAGCACATGTGACGCTACTGTTTTCTGGTTTGTGGTCGTCATTAGGGCCTTCTTCCATCTGTACCTTTAGTGAGTTAATGCTATTCAAGCGTAGACTTCTTGTGTTATATCACCAACCGTATTATGCTCCAATGGTATGTTGTCGAGGCGTAACTCATCCTGTTGTTCAGAGTAGTCACTTCTTTTGGATATTCGTAATCTTTTGGAACTTTGAGACCGAATAGACGGAGTATGAGGTGCCATCTGGGGACGCAATACATCAAAGATCGGGCCAGGGGTATTTTCATTCCCTTGCCAATTCACTCTAGACTCATTCGAATTTGGCGATACTCTGACACTTTCATCGGACCCAGTAGCCAAAGTCTTGCCTACTGGATGTTGTAAAGATAAGACATGGGCAGACTCAGAAAGGTACGGGCTGGGGGCTTGCTGAGCGCCAGTGGTGTCAAATTTGGATAATGGTGATGACACCGATGCCGTGGGAGACGCGTATGATGCATCTCTTCCGTCCGTCTCGCTTGTGGACTTGGGTGATCGTGATTTCCACCTCCAAAACCGAGAGCTCGCATTACTCTTCGTCCGTGGTGCGGCTGCAGGCTGTCTCTCTGCCCAGTAGCCCTCTGGGAACCACACCTATTCGTATCCCTCTCGAGCTGGACGTGGCGGGTCTACACCAAAGACAATGGGGGGGTTGCAGCTCTTGAATAAATACGGTAGTACAAATGGCGAGGCGGCAGAGGAAGATGATCCTGTATTCGCTCTATCGTCAAGCATGGTACTGCGCCATCCTTCTCCTCGAGCATCTCTAGGCCCGGGGGGTTGTGTTGGAAAGGTAAGATAGAATAATGGCGGAGTTGAGAAACCCTGGAAAGGAAGATTAAAGTAGCTGTGGCAAAGTATAATCAGCACAACCATTGTAATGTATGGAGATGTGTTGAGTGATATACTTTATCTCGCTTGCTCCCGTTGGGCTAGGTAGCATCATCCTCCGAACCAGAGAGTCCGACATGGGACCTCTCTAATAGCGCGTCGGCTCTACTAGATGAACCGTGTGAAGCCTTGGGTTTTTGATGCTGATTTCCTTCACGGCACAGTGCCACATTGGTGGGTTTCAAGTGTTCGGATCGTCAAGTTGTGTCAGGAATTGTGTGAAAAGAAGCCTTTTAGGGAATGGAGACCTTTAGGATCTCGGCGTTGGATAGGAAAACTTGCATAGGGTCGGTTTGGATTAGGGACGGTCTAGATACATTTTGACAGGCAGGCTGAGGAGCAAGATTGTGGGTGTTTTTGAAATGGTCACAGGGAACTCCATGGGGTGCGCATCCATCTGGAAGAAGGAACGAACGGTGAGTGGTTGTCAAGTGAACCCATCTCTATAGAGAGACAATGGCCAATGCCATTTTTGTCTTTTTCTTTTCTTACCTTTTGGACACGAGGAGAGCCATTTATTGTAACACAATTAACTGTTTTCCGCTAACATATTCTAAACGCAAAAGCGAAGCCATTATTGCCCGAAACTAGCTCCAAACGCCATGCAAGAGGATCCGAATGCCATGCTCGAATCTTGCCCCCAATGCTTTTCTCCAATTCCTTTTGTTTTAAGAGTCGACTGCCATGGTATCATCGCCATCCAGAGCCTCACCTTGGGGTTCCAAGGGAACACCACGTCCCCGTCCCGCCAGCAGTTCTCGTCGCACTTCCGGACCAATGGCAGAATGGCCGTGGCCTAGGAGCAAATCCAGAAGTGCTTCACGTTGGTCTTCGGTAATATCACCTTTGTATCTTTGAGCAAATGCTAGAAGACTTTGATGCCAGATAACAGGCAACTTCGTCTTGACGTCTCCCTCACCGGACACCCCGGCCATGGCATCGCCTTCCTGGACGCTGGCAGGGTCCTCGCTACGAAATCGAAGAAAATGAAATACCAGAGCGTCAATGACCTGGTATGGCAGAGCGTACTTCTTCTCCAACAATGTCCTAATGAAGATGTTGGTAGCACCACCACCTTCGCTTCCCTGGGAGGCTTCTTGGGCAGCGATCTCGCAAAGACCCTTGAGAGCTGCAGCAGAATGCAAAACTGGGACGGAGACTCTAGCAAGTACAGCGGAGATGATGTGGGCTTCTCTCAGGGTGCAGGTACCACTGCCAATAAGCGGGAAGAGAAATCCCTTGAAAAAAGCAGAAGGCTTGTACAGTGCCTTCTTGAGAGAGTTGAACAAGTGAACATTTAACTTCTTGTTTTCGTAAATGTCTTCACGGACTTTTTCCAAGACCACCATTTCGAGGAATCGCTGCACGATAATTGGCTTATGAGAAACAAAAATTCGGGTTGCCTGGAAGCAAGCATTTGGTGTCCAACGATCTGGTCGGGTAATTTCGAGAATTTCCTCCCAGTGGGGAATAGTTGGGAGGATTTTGAATGGCTTCGGCAATGGACCTGACTTGTAGCGCGATAAGATCTCTCCGATTCTACAGTTGCGGTCAGCACAATCTCCCCTAGGCTTTTTTTTCCACGACGGGTACTTACTTGGTGTAAACCTCAACTACTTTGGGGGGTAGTTCATAATCGTCAACTGGCACGCCGGCATCCTTTCTAGCCTCAGCAGCCTCGTGCGCTGCGATCTTCTGCAGAATGATATCTGCCAAGTTGCGGCTTTCGCCTTCAACTGCGTCGCCCGAGGGCTTGAGGTCCCAACCATGCTTCAATAGATCGTCCTCCTCGTCGGGCATGAACTTCTTGTACATTTCAAGATCTTCAGGGTCGACTTCAATCTCCTCCACAACCTCGTCGTCATCACCCCAGGCGTCATCATCGTCATATGTCTTGACTTCCTCACTATCAAGCTTGTCGTCGAATCGAGAGTCGTACCCGAAGGAGTCGATGGTTGGCTCAGGAGCAAAAGAGGCTCTCTCAGAATTTTCCTCCTCAGCTAACTCACGACCTATCCTCAAGATATTCTTTGAGGCCTTGGAATCGACAAAGCTTTCATCGGCATCCTCAATGTTCTTTGACTTCTTTTTGGTGGGCTTGTTGCGCAAGAGACCAGTAGCGAGAATATCGTTCTCGAGAGGGTTATGGCGACGGGCAGGCCGGTCGGCCTTTGGAGTAGTAGCCTTGGGCATTCTGGGCGTATTCTTTTGGCGATGGAAGCACTGACGACAACAAATGCCCAAGTAGACTATAAATTACGCCAGTCTCGCGGGCTCTCACTCTATGGTGGCACGCGGGCGGTGGGATGGAAAATCGAAAATTTGTGCCTTATCGATCTGCCGCCCCTCATTCTAAACCTGGTTTAGCGTCGAGATGATTAACCACAGAGCATTCTCACCGCCTTTGGAATGTTGGCACTTCGACATCTCTATTTCGGACTTTAAATTCCAACAATGGTGGAAATCCTATCGCAGAGACTCGCAATTGCTTTCATGATATGCGTTCCGACGTTGCCGGTTGCCGGCTTCTCATCGCTCAAAAGCCGCGCTGTCACTCAAATCACCTAACGGGTACGGAAGGGCTGGGGTATGATACGAGTTGCGACATAATGGCAACGCGGAAGGACAATATTTCGTAGCCATAGCCCCCAGTATTTTTTGCTCTTTGGGAAAGGGCTGATGAATGTGACAATCGCCATCATGTTGATATAACGTTTAAAGATTGGCCCCTGGCGATGACGCTGAAGCCCCCCATGAGGCTCCGATAAACCCCCACTATCAAAACTGCCCCTCCAAAACTTTTATGTCGAATCGATGTCTAGTCATTGAACATCCTCAGTGCTCACTGTAACACTCACACACTATACTGAACACCTGAAACCAAAAAGATGCCCACAGAACTGGAAGAGGTGCGTCAGAATCCCTCCAAGCAGCCGAAACATATTTTGGAATTTTTTGCAAGGAAATAAAGAAGAAAAATCCTGACCTGGCTTCTTGTTACAGCTTGTGGGCTTCATTGCTCATCCCAACCCACAGATTCGGCTGGCGGCCACCGAGAATCTAGTGCCATACTCAACGTCGGAGCCTGTAATATTTAAAACGGAAGAGATGAAACCCATTAAAAACTTGAAGCTTTTGATTCGGGATCATCCGGTATATTGCGACCGGAAACCCTGACCCTCTGCATGAGTTCAGGTGAAAATCAAGCAAGGAAACTAACCCTTTGTGTAGAAAATTGCCGAACATGTCCTGACCATGTTGATCAACCTATCAGGAGACCCTGAGATTTTGGAGGACTTGGCAAACGATGACAAGTTCATCGGTGTGGTATTAGACCACATAGTTGTACGTATCATCCATCCCCAGGTCCAACGTAGCGTCACAATTTCTAAATCATCTAACCACCTCCGTGTTTAGGGCCAAGGGGAGCCCAACGCCAACTTATTAGCCATGCTTCTCGCGAATCTAGCCAAACTTGATAGTTTCGAGTCCATCCTGGAAAGAAAGCAAACTGCCCCCTCGGCCCTCGGCTCCGACGACTCCATTATGAACCAGCTCATGGACCTCTTCGTCAAGGGCCAGGACGGCGCATACAACAAGAAGGCCAACTTTGACTACCTAGCCTATGTGTTCGCTGACTTGTCCAAACATGAGAAAGTCCGACAATATTTCCTCACGGAGCAGAAATACGACGGGGTCATCCCCCTCACCAAGATCAGAGTCTTCACAGAGCACGAATCGGACGTCAGGCGGAAAGGTGTAGCGAGTACCATCAAAAACGTCGCCTTTGATATCGACTCCCACCCTGTGTTTCTAGACGAGGATGGCATCAATCTCCTGCCCTATGTGCTGCTTCCTATTACCGGAAATGAAGAGTATGAGGTGGAGGATACGATGGAGATGCTGCCGGACCTGCAGCTTCTATCGCCGGACAAAAAGAGGGACTCGGATAAGAAGAATATCCAGACGCATATTGAGACGTTGACGCTGTTGACGACGACGAGAGAAGGCAGGGAACTGATGAGAAGAGTCAAGGTGTATCCAATCGTTAGAGAGACGCATTTACGGGTGGATGATGAGGGCGTTAGAGAGGCTTGCGAGCGGTTGGTGCAGGTTTTGATGAGGGATGAAGAGGGGGAAGAGGGCGGTGCAAGTAGTCAGGTACAGGAAGTGGATGAGGATGACGAGATTGTTGAAGTGTAATGGAGACGAAGCGCATCCATGTGTCGCCTTATATGGCGCATTCAATGTTGACAATAGGCGTGATTGCACTGGCAGGAATACGTCGGTCAAATTAAAAGCTATTCTGAAACAGTACGTAAAACAGTACGTAAAAAAAGTCAGTGCATTCTCTATGTAAAGATAGGATATTAATCATCGTGTCACATTGCAAAATCATTATAAACATAAATCAGAAGCTATACCGCAACTATTAGTTTAGCACTCGCTGGGAAAACGTCCGTCTTCAGACTCCCCAGACATAGTCCGATCAAGGGGGCTCATTACCGCAGTCGCAGAAATGTAATCGCCGCCAAACCTCTCACTTGTCGAGGTTGGAGATATGGGTATATCGGGCCGAGAGCGCTCTTCAGGAGAGACCATTGGAGGGTCTTGATTTTTGGAGGATTCAGAAACGCTGGAGAAATTAGGTATCTCCAATCTCGGACGGGGTTGAGACCATGTGCCAAGTAAAGGAGACTCAGTCCATTCCCTCTCGCCGTCGTGCGTATGGGAATCGGCACCTGGGCTCCCAAGTCCCGGTTGTATATTGTACTGGGAAGTGGTTGTTTCGAAACCGTAGGGGCCAAATTGTTTTTGAAATGTGCTCATTGGTGTGAATCCAGTATCATGTAACTCGGCAGGTGAAGATGTATCTATGAGAACAAGTTAGTCGTTATATACCTGAGAGGGATAGAATGCTATGTAAACCCCAACTTACCGCACAGCTCAGATACTTGGGTGTCTTCCATCTCGTGGGGTGTGGTATCTGTTTTATCCGTCGCAATCGGCTCGAAGGTGGAATTCTCTTCGAGATCAGGAGAAGTTCCAGTTTCAGGCTTTTGAAGTGATTGTATCATCATTGATCTTTTGGCCGCCCCGGGTCCTCTAGCCCACGTCATGATATTCAACCCGCTCTCATCCGCGGTCGAGTCTGTTGATGAAGCAGCGGAGGATTTCTTTCTCCTGGCACAACAATACCACAGTGCAATACCAAGTCCGACGGAGATAATTATGGGCACAAGAACTGCGGGAAGAATGATTTGAAGCAAGTGGCTATCATGCGGGAAAACAGCCTGCTCTGGAGGAGATGTTGTAGCACCAGGTGGTGGCGGCGGCGATGACGCAGAGTCATATGGCCAGTACTGTTTGACCTTTTTCGTGTCATACGCCACTGAGAAGACAGCCCCTAGCTCTTTTGAAGCCCAGCCTGAGGGCACAGGCGATGAGACAGTTGCTCCTCCGGATGCGGTTCCACCTACAGCAGCAATGATCTTTTCGTGTACACCGTAATTGCCATATTTTGTTGGTGAGTAGCCGTCCAGCCATTCCCCAGTAGTTAAGTTAAAAACAACCACGGGACCCTGATCTAGACATGTGAATGACGATCCAATCGTGGGTGTGTATCCTCCGAAAACCATCATTTGGTCTGGATATGGCTTGAAACACTTGTGTCCCGAGCGACCATGGACGGGAACTCCCTTGTTAAGTAAGGTCCAAGAGAATGACGGTAGTGACAGAACCCAAACCTCATCAGAGAAATCGTTCTTCGGGTGTATTCCGTCATAACCACCGTAATAGTATATGTTGAAGCTAGATTTGTCTGACGCTGGCGCTACGACGGCACAACCTCGCGTCCTTGCCCCTGGACCACCTTCCGTTGGTTGTTGGTACCATTTCTTGTTGGCAACGTCGTAAATGTCGATCGTACGCATAAATTCTGGGCTTTTAAGCTTCTTCTACAATGTTAACATGGGCATTTTAAAGGAAATACGACCACCTCGACGAACGGCCTACTTACACTCTCCGTTTCATTCGCGGATTCGAGATCTCCAGATGCCCAGTCCGGATACACAACTCCACCCAAAACAACCAGAATGCCTTGCTTCCCTACTGGGACCCAGACGACTTCGGGGTTTGCTCTTGGCTTAATGTTATCAGGAAGAGTTATGTTGGTCCACTTCTCGAAAAGCTGATTCGTCATGTCCAGCTCAATAAGCGTGTTAGAGGGAATCATGGCCAGTGTTGTCTTATTCTCATAAGTCAAAACACTGATTGGCCCTCTGCTTGGAGACGTGAGGCCTGAAAAATACCATGCTTTGTTCTCTGATGGTGCATTGACCGGCCCTCCATAGGCGATATACCTAGTTACACCGTCATCCAGATGCCCACTGTTGAAGCCGCTTTGCCATAGAGGTTTTTCTGGGCCATATGCATATCGGCGATAAGCAAGCACCGCATTTGCGGCAGGCTCGGGGTTCGAAGCGAGAGTATTCGCAGTCACGGCTCCTCCATAAAGAAAGAATTCGGCGTCGTTAGCCAGCATACCACCATCGTCGTAGCCTGGTTCTGAGCTGATGCCACTTTGCTCCCCGCCTATTGCTTTGGACATGCGCTTGTTTACAAGAATTCCAGTGACATTTGTGTCCTTTGAAAAGGACTCAGAGAAATTGTATGACAGGACGTATCCTTGGAAATTGCCTTTGGCATGTCAGTTGAAACTATCTTGCCAGTGGAATTATGATGAACTTGCCTTGATCGAGTACTGGACCAAACTTCCCTGAGGCAAGTCCAGAGTTCCACCAGATATCTCCCCCATCAAGATAGACGGTATCGCGAATTAGCGCAGCTGCATGGGGTCGAAGTGTGAGCGGAGACATCGCGACAAGAGACATCATGACAAGAGACGACTTGACAAGAGTGACATACCTCTGGGCTGCGACCATGTGCAAATGCTAGTGTTGATTTGGTCGCTTAGCCAGTTGCTAAATTGCGCGTTGGAGTAAGACGCGAATCCTATGCATATCGCCAGTTGGGCCTTGGAGCTGATTTTCATTTTGTTGAATTGTTGGAGCTGCGATGATGGATGGAAACCATTGAAAATTGCTTGGTGATCCGCCAAGGTTCACAATAGTCTCAGTATTGTAATTACTCTCGAGTAGTAACTCGGTAGCGCGTGAGGTTTCAATGTGTCGTGTCACCATGACCCATACTTTCTGTTGATGGGATACTCCGTACAGCCCACCGGCAAATATTCTCCAAGTGACTTCCCAAAGGTTGTACGGAGTATGTGGGTTGTAGTCTGGAACAACGACAAGTGCAGTTGGACAGGCTGAATGTACGGAGTATGTCTCAAGGACAAATGAAGGCTGGAGCTGGGTTTGTGAGGCTGATATCGGTGAAGACGAAGATGGTTGCGATACTCCACGACTACAAGTGGTTCTGGTCTGTGATACACGGGCCTTTTGCCACCAATAAGAAAGACACTGAGTGAGAAGAAGCTTACCGGCGACGCCAGCCTGGACTCCGTACTCTGTACTCACCTTCCAATCAATGCTCTCCCAGTCGGCCTGCCCGTCTTCCGACTGACTTTACACAAATGCTGTATAACCACGGCTTGGACCGACTACATGTCCTCTCCACAGAGGGCTTGTACCACATGGGCATGACCAGGCCATGTTTGCTGCCAAGATAGGAATATATTGACCGAGTCCTACAAGAGCCCCTCGAGTCCCTCAACCATGGACCATACCAGGGCCCCGGGGCCCCGTCTCCCCTCCTCGCATGTTGGGCGCGGGCCCAAGCTCTCGACCCAAGCTCTCGAGACACGAGGCGGCGGGGATCATGGCAAGGCAACGAATGTGAGGAGGAGGCGTGGTGAAAGCACCCAGGTAGTCGGTGTCTCTGGGGAGTCGGGACGAAGCTGCGGTGTAGGCGTACGTGTGTATTGTGGAGGGAAGACAAGGGTCCAGAATTGGACAATAGCAGTTCCTGATTACTAGAAGGGCAACCCGGACGGCCGGGGTCAAGCAGGAGGGGAACCCAGACCAGTGGCCGACCCCAGCTCTGTCAAAAGACCACGAGATGACCGGATGTACACTGATCTCGGATATATATGTATGCATGCACGGAGTGCCAGAAGGGCTGTACTGTGCAGTAGCGAGCGGGACGTGTGAGAACAAAAAAGATGGCGGGAAATTTCAAATCAAGATGGGGTGGTGAGTCAATAATGAATGCATGGCTATCGATGTCTCATTCTGGAAGGCGGAGTACGCAGAGTACTCGGTACATCCATCGTGCTTCCCGTACTTGCAGCCGCAACTGCCTCCTCACCCCCCTGCTCATCCGTCCTCCCCTCCTCGGAGATGGCTCCATCGACCTTGATCATGGATGAACGAGGCTCTGACACGAGGATTCGGCACTTGGTGCGGGCACGCCTCTTGATTTAATGCCCATGTTGTCTAGACTCCAGTATGTGCGACTTGACGGCTGCCTCAGTAATACGAGCTGACGAGGTAGAATCTTTGAACAGGATGCAATCGCGATGCACGAGAGAGGCAAGAGCAAGCTCCGGCCAGCCGAGACTGGAGTTCTGATATTCGCTCAGAAGACCACTCAGGTCAATTCGACCACTCAGACCCAACGGTGGTCTTGGATGCATCCCGTCATTTTTGACCAGACGAAAGTACTGGCACAAACACAGCCAACAAGGCTGCCACCGTAACCCAAAGACTTCGACTCTGCATATACGCAGAGTACGGAGTATAGTACATAGTACTTGAGTGCAGACACCGCAGCGGCCCGATTAGGTCGCAACAGTGCATACATACGGAGTACATACATATCTACTTGGCCTTTTCTTTCTGCGTCCTCCAGACATATCACGATGGCCGGAGAAAAGGCTACGGAGCCAAATAATGAGGGATGAGGGACTCGAACAAGTCTCGCTAACGCTCTCGGCAGCGGCTATTTTCCGGAAACAAATTACGCTCAAAACAAAAGGGAAAACAAAAAATAGTTCCTCTGGCCCCACGGGGCTTTCCCTTACACGCCTACTCCGTAGACATGTGGACTTTCTAAAAAAGATGCGGATTCTGTTTCCTTGCGTTGGGGAGAGTACTAGTGCGTGGCCCCGACACAGGCAGCGAGATGCCACGCCGGGGGATAGACGCAGAGCCTCTCTTTGTGCTGCTCGGGCTCAAGCCCAATCGCCAAACAGCGACCTCTCGTCAGGAAGGCCTCAATCTTTTGCCTCGTGTGGAGTACTTTGGGGCGCCGTGCGGATGCATGCAAGATAATGGAGCCAGCAGCTTCTCCTCCCGACGGCCGCTGTCATCCGGGGGCCGCATCTCTGGAAACCCGGGCAACTTGGCAAGCATCCAAGGCCAGATTCTGGCCCGTGCAGGAAATGAGCCTTGTGTACTTCGTACTGCGTACGAGTACCTACCTAGGTAGGTAGGTAGGTAGGTAGGTAGTTACATGGAAATTTGCTCGATTCGTCACCGCAAGAGATGCGTGCGCTTACGATTGGATTGTCTTGGGGAAATTCGGTTTGTAACACCCAGCGATTGCTTCGAGCGTGGTTCATGCTAGACCTGTCGCCTTGGCCTTAAGCTTTTTGTTATTAGTAGCAGACTGATCTGTGTATTTTGTAAATTGTTCTTCTCCCCATCTGAGCTCGTCTTCGCCATTATTTGAAATCTTGTTGGTCCTTCCATTGCTTGCGGGAGTTTCACAATTGCCACCAAGCACATCAGATTTTATCTCAATCGGACTATTCGACCTTTCAGTCTCAATCAGCGCAGTTTGCTTGGAGCCCAATCTATTCTTGTCAATACCTGATACCATTCCCACTGCCAAAGACAGCAATCGCGGGCAACCACTTCGACCACCGGGCCAAATAGTCACTGGGAATCTCTACTTATAGAGCCCTTTTGTTTTAGGCCTACCTCCATCTGTACCTGGGACCAGTGTCTTCATTTGGGAGGACAGAAGAGCCAGAGGGTTGTCACTCGTTTCTCCATTCGTTTCAGGCACATTCTCGAAGTTGGAAAGCTACATTCGTTAGCTGGGCGAGGGCCAGATTTCACGCAAGATGCGTCTTGCCAGCTCGCTTGGGCTTTTTACAAGCCTCGTCGCTGCAGTCCCTGGGCTTGATGTCGGGGCCGGCGTTGAAGGGTTACTTACGGTTGATCTCAACCTGTTTCCGGACTCCGTTCTGGCCGCCCGATGTGATGAGTGTTGCCCAACGACAATAAGAACAGTCATATCGAAAATTTAGTGAGTAGCACTTGTTAGTATCGTAGTTATGTATTTGCTAACAATGGAAAAGTACCACGATTTACAGCGAAAAAACGGTCAGACTTATGTGGTGTCAACTGGGAAAATGGGTTGGCCGATGCTGACATGGGAGATAGATATATACTACCGCAACACAGCACGACGTTTCTACCGAGGTGCAATACACAACCAAATACGTTACTACAACAGCCCTCTCGACTTACACAAGGGTATGGATCATATCGTCGACAAGAACGAATGGATATCTGCTAACATAGCCCAAGTCTTATCCTGTGACCGTAACTAAAGTCATTGAGTAAGTGCAAAGTCTTCGAAGACCAAGGATCAATTTAATCCGGCAGCTACTGGCTACAGCAAGATCACTAACATGGTGACGCAGTTGTGACCCTCCCTACACAAACGGTTATGAATCTACTGAGGGCACAAACACTGAACAGATTCCAAAACTCAAGGGACGGACGCACGGCTGTAGGACAACAACAGTAACTTCCTGGGCTACGACCACGGCTACAAAGACAGTTACTGGTATTGAGTCCGTTGTTACCACGATAACGGTTCCGCAGGAGACGACCATTCACGACACACATACTGTAGTCGACTCGACTACAATATGGGTGCCCACAACTTACACGGAGACTAAAACGGTCGTTAGCGAGCACCCAGTCACTCTGACTGTCGACAACACCAAGTACACTACGAAATCCACCACCATAGTTACAACATTTGTGTCGACAGTGATAACAAGCTTCCCTGTTGTGACCACGCTCACACTACCAGGTCAAACTATAACGGCCCCCGGCCAGACTATAACGGCCCCCGGCCAGACAATAACAGCTCCTGGCGAGACCGTAACAGCTCCCGGCCGCGATGTAACTCAAACCCTCGCAGGACCAACAGTCACGGCTCCCGGCCAGACAAGCACAATCACTCTTCCCGGCGTAACCAAAACCTTGCCAGCAAGCACGATTGTGACAACGCAGATAAGGACGTTACCCCCGTCAACAGTCCACATCACCGACGACCAAGAAACAAAGACCATCACTCGGCCAGGATACACAGTGATAGAGACCAGCACACTTACCCTCCCTCCCACAACAATCAAAAAGCCAGCTACTACTGTCACCGTGACTCCCATGTTTGACGTCAGCCTTTGCCCGACCCCCACAGGAGTTTCAACACCGTTGGACGCCAAGTCAAACCGTACATTTGGTTGCGAACCTGGCTATGTATGCAACCCTCCTAAGCCAAATGGATGCAATCTGTGGCCGAAACCTCCATCCGACGATTTCCTTTGCGATCCAAATGACTGTATCCCCTCGCCGCCTTTTGCAAAGGTCGAATGGCAAGAATGCGAAACCGGCTATTACCCACCCTCGTATGGCTACTTCAACCTCGACCCCGAAGGATTCGGTCTTTCGTACGACATCTTCGAATATAAAGTCATCAACGAGACCATAAATGGACACCCTTCCATGATCACAACAGGGAACTGGGGTTCGCAATCATCGCTGACTGCCTGGCCTAAACCCTCCCCGCCGGCCTCGCACGGCCAAATGCGCAAGCGTATCAACGACCACAAAGCCTGTCACAAGTCCAAGAGAGACATTGTTGTTCCCTCCATATGTTATAACCCTTGCAATCAAGCCTACCTCATTGCTCAAGGTACTGGAAAAACAGACGGGCTGTGTGATCGAGATTCAAAATTCAGGGCTGCCGAGGTCTCCTGCAGCAATTGTATCAAGGCCAATGCTAATAGCAACTCTACCTCTACTGGAGAGGCACAAAAGGAGCCATTTGAGCAGTTTATTAATTTCTGTGGTGGTACCAAGGCTGAGAAACCTCCAACTGCTTCACCCACAACTCCCGAGCAGCTTGTTACCCAGCAGCCTACTATTGGAACCAGCACGCAAGTCGATGTAAGCCACCCGGCATTCACGCCAATTCTCTCTAGTGAGAATATCGCCTCATCTGCTCCGTCGACGCCGAGCCCTACCAGTTCCGTGGGCTCTACCAATTCCATGGGCTCTACCCATTCCGTGGGCTCTACCCATTCCGTGGGCTCTACCCCAGCCAGCGATGCATCTTCATCGCAGACGACTCACTCGGCTCCCCCGTCTTCTGGACAGAGTTCGCCCATATCTACACCTCCGGGATCTTCTACAAGTGGAAGCTCTGGTGTTCAGAGACCTGGAACTTCCACCGGAGGAGAGACGTACTCGCCCACTACCACCCACCGCACTGCTGTTGGTACTACCGGCGGCAGCGGGAGCAGTTCCAGTAGGCTCAGCAACACTGTCGTCGAAAGCAGTCTTGGCTTCCCCTCCGCCTCCGCCTCCACCTCCGCATCTGCATCTACCTCCGCCCCTGCCTCTGCCTCCGCCCCTGCCTCCGCCTCTGCCTCTGGCCCGAGCTCGAAGATTGGCCATGGTAGTGGTACAAACCCAGGCTCGAGCGAAAGCACCAGCAATGCCAATGCTGGCAACGGCGGAGGCGGTCAACCCGGCGCCACGACAGAAGGTGCACCTGGAAATCCCCCAACATCGACGCCTCCGGTCGTTACAGCCGCTGCCTCTCATCTTTCCAGTCTCTTCTACTCTGCTGGAGCAATTCTTGTTTCATCAGTACTGATCATGATGTTTTAAACGAAAATGTGGACATAATACCTAGAACGTTCTCACATTCTTTTGAATTATTAATTTTGGTTTTGGCTTGTTTGGGTAATGGATGTATCTAATGTGGTGGTCTTTGGACATGAGAGAATGCAAACTCGGGCGCTGTTGGAAGACATAGGATACCTTTCTTGAAAATTTGACGATGTCTGATTTCATAGAAACTGTGTTATCAAGAGGCAGTTTCTTAATATATATATGCGTCTAGCGTGCAAGGAATATGGCTTCTTGCGTGCTTACAGATGCATGACTATGCTTCAATTTGTCTCCTTAGGTCCAACTTCACGCTAGACCGAGTTCTTGGTAGAAAGCCTCAGTATTGGGTTCTCTGCCCAAAAAGTCCTTCAAGGTCTGTAGCTCTTCCTGGCTGCCGCCACGGCCTAGAACTAGCTTCCGGTATCTACGACCTTCCTTGCCATCCATGGGGTCCTTCTTAAAAAATGAGTGGAACATGTCGAGGGAGAAGACCTGCGAGTACAGGTAGCCGTAATATCCGGCATCGTATCCACCAGTGTAATGCCCAATGGTAGCGAATCGATTACCCCATTCACTACGAGATATAATGTCAGCAACTTATTGTTTCATCACAAGTGTGTGTGCTTTAGCACAGATACGTACAGTCCTTGTCCCTGGGCCTCGGGACCCTTGATTCCAGTAATATCACGACGGAACTCGTTCCACACTCTGGCAATGGGCATATTCTTAGCCTCTTCGTGAGACTTGGGAGTATGGACGGTCATATCGAAAAGACCGTAGAGTAATTGCGTAAGGTTGGAGGTGGCCGAGTTGAAGTGCTTGGTCTTGACCAATTTCTCAATCATATCATCGGGGATCTTCTCGTTTGTGTCCCAACGTCGAGAGAGGAACTTCAGGACACTGGGTGTCCAGCACCAGTTCTCTAGCATCTGACTGGGGGCTTCGACAAAGTCACCAGCAACACTGGTGCCATGGAAGTAGCTGTATTTGGTGCGAGCAGCTAGGTCGTGGATGCCGTGGCCGAGCTCGTGGAAGAGAGTGATTACCTCATGGTGCTTCAGAAGACCGGGCTTAGTTGCACTAGGCTTGCTGAAATTGCATACCAGGGCAGTCGCAGGGTAGTTGCGAGTTCCGTCCTTGTTCAGGTAGCCAGGCTCGATGTTGAAGTTGGCATTGTGGCCGTACTTGTTATCTCTGGGGTGGAGATCCAGGTACAAGTATCCGCAGAATCCACTGCCAGCAGCCTCATCGTCCCAGACAGAATAGACAATAACATCCTCGTGCCAGGTCATGTCTTCTGCCTTGCCAGTAGGGCTGAGTCTAGCGCGGTCCTCCTTGCTAAGCTCAACAAAGACAAACCCGAAGATCTGCTCAAAGATTTTGATCATGCCCTGGTATGTGCTATCAACAGGGAAATATTGAGAAATTTCAGCCTCATCCACACTGTATTCCTTCTCCTTCATAATCCTCGAGTAGAAGGGAACATCCCACATGTACAAGTTACCGTCGAATGGTGCACCCCGCGCCTCACAATCCTCCTTCTTGTACTGGAGAAGGCGATCGGCCTCCTTTACACCTCCTGGGGCAAGTCGCTCGCGCAGATCGCCTAGAAATTCCATGACTCTACCTGAAGTCTTGGCCATCTTCTCGGAAATGACCAGGCTAGCGTGGTCCGGGAAACCAAGCATACGAGCGGCCTCGTCTCGAAGGGCAATGATTTCACGGAACAAGGGAACATTGTTGTTGACCTTGTTGGATTCGGCAATGACATAGGTGCGTCTAGTGTCCTCATGGATAGCATACTTGCTCATTGGGAAGAAATGATTGTACTTGAAAGTGACCTTGACCTTGCCCTCGTTCTCTCCGGTGCCCTTTTCGAGCCCGCTAATATCAATATCATCAGGAGGGACACCCTCAAGCTGCTCAGGGGTGAACCAGACACCGCCCATCTCGTCGTTCAGGTTCTTCTGGCTCTGAAGACACAGCAAACTAAGACGCTTCTGAATTTCCTTGAAGCGGTCCCTCTGGGGGCCAGCTGGCAGTAGAAGGCCATTACGGATATACTTTTGGCGTTCCTTCTGCAAAAGGTGCAGAGACTCGCCATCCAGCTTTTGGGAGTCGCGGGTTTCGAATGCAGCATCGACCAGTTTGAATATATCCTCTCTCATCTTGAGTTCGATATTGAACTCGTCGGAAATTTCCTGGGCCTTTGTCGAAGCTTCTCTGAGCTCCTTGCTGGCAGAGACATACTGGTAGAACTGGGCAACGCGGTAGCTTCGCCCCAGCTCGTTCTCGTTCACCAGACCCGGTTCGAGGACACTGTCAAAGATGGCATTTGCGGGCTTCACATCAGCCACTACCTTGTCCAAAATACTCTTTGTGAGCTCATTGTTCTTGTTGATATCGGCAACAACTGACTCGGTGGTGCCGGTGAAGAGCGGTGGTGCCTGAGGCGGGTTCTGGTACTGAGCACCGGCCATGCTGCTTGTCATCAATGGACGAAAACGGTGAAGGATGCGTCGGTCCGCACTTGAGCAAAAATGATTGACAAGGGTGTTGAGACGGAGGAAAGCCCGTGAGGAGGCCAGGGTTGCGGCGAGGATGAAGACGACGAGGGACAGAGCAAGGAGGGGGGATAAGAGGGGACGGGGCCTGGGCTGCTTTAAATGACTGCGCCTATCCAGTTTGACTGCAGGTACGCGAGGGAATTCGGAAACTTCTGTCCAAGGAGCGAGAGGCCGTCTCGATCTAGTTGAATGATGCAGTAGGATGGGAGCGGCGGAGGGCTGTTAAACCGTCTGCAGGTGCAGGAAGCCGCAGTTCAATGCAATGTACCAACGATGACACTGTGAAGCGAGCTCGAGTAACCCAGGTTCGTGCAGAGATAGGTTTCGATTGCGTAATAAAGGCGGATGCAGATTGCAGATGCAGTACGAGATCGGACAAGAACTTCTGCACCGGTTATGCAAGCAATGGTAATAGCACCAGCAGCAGCAGCTTCGCTAGCAGAGACACAGGTTGCCGTACTCCGTACATGCACCGAGACTACTTCCTACTCCGTAGGTAGATAGAAGAGGGCACCTGGGACAGGTAACGTCAGATGTTGCGCAGTCGACGGACCAGACACCAGAGTGACACTTCAATGTTGGGCGTGGAGGATTTCTGGTAAATTTTCGAAGTCAAGTCTGGTCGGTTAGTTTGGGAAGCAAGCTTCCATGTCCCCAGACTACATGTGGCAGGAGGCAGGGACATCCGGACTGATGGGAGGCACTGAGGGGCCACGTTCAAATGTTCTCCATGACAGAGGGGCGGCGAGGGGCGGCGAGGGGCGGCGAGGGGCAGCATTGACGCAACAAGGAACACCCACCAAACCAGACCGCACGGAGCCCAAGTGCTGAATATCGTCCGCATCAGCACCTCAGAGCCATGCAACAGGCTGGCAACGCCAATTGCTATAGATAGCTCCGTAGCCGAGCAAGAAGGCCTCGATCAAATCAGCTTGCCTAAAGACCCAGTCCTTGTTCAGTCGCATTTCCCGCAGCAAGTGCCCACCCATGGTGTTTTATCACCTTCACAACACAAATGTCATCAAAGCAAACTGTATGCTACATGCCAGAACCCAATCAACGATGCACAAATAGAATGTCAACATCAAAGGTTGAGGTTGACTTAAATAAGTAGTCCCACAAGAATAGCCCTCTGAACAACTTATCTACCACTCCAGAGCTTATATCCATACACAAAATAATGACTCTTGACTTGAATCCCAATCTACTCCCACGCACTTTCCAACTCCATGCCTCATTGCATCCTCCATCGCCAAACACTGTCATGTAAGAGAGAAACAGTACAACAGAAAAGAAGAAGACAGAGTAACGCCATCCAGTCCGCACATGCAAAAAGACTGAGCAATCATTTCGTATAACACCCCATCATCGAAAGCGGAAGCCTTACAGTCGCCTAGTTGGCGAGGATGGTTCGGACAAGGTCTTTGGAAGATTGACGTCAGGAAATATTCAAATGCTGGGGGGTCACAGGCCCAGGAGTATCCCTGTGCTTGTCACAAATCGCGCGGCAAAACATACCGGTGTAGTTTACTTGGCCAGAACTGGTGTCCACAGCCTTGAGCAACTCATCAACCTCATCCTCTGACATCTTCTCGCCAAGGTTCGTCAAGATGTACTTGATCTGACCAACGCCGATAAATCCAGTCATATCCTTGTCAAACACTTGGAAGCCGCGGCAATATTCTTCGGGCTCGCCAGGGTCGCGGAAACCGCCAGGGCGGTTCAGAATGCGCTGGAATGTCTCGAAATCGACTGCTCAACAGCGCTGTCAGTCATTCGCGCTCACGAATTCCCTTGCCTTCGCTCTTTTTTCGTCGGTTCAATCTACTCACATTCGCTACCGGCATTCTGCTCGAGGTCCTTGATCTCGGACAAGGTGGGGTTCTGGCCACAGGCTCGGAGCAAATCACCCAAGCTGTCTACAGTCACCCTGCCATTGCCGCGCTTGTCAAAGAGAGCAAAGGCCTCCTTGTAGTTGGTGGAAGCCTGAGAATCGTACTGGTTAGAAGACATTATCAAGTCTGTAATCTGTGCTGCTAATGATGCTGCTGCAACAGAAAGAGGAGGCCCCGTCCTGTCGTCCCGTAGTAACGCGCTTGGTTGAGCTCAATCGAGAGATTCTTCGTGTGCACAGCTAGCCACAGAGTGCTTCTTTGCGCCTGCTTCGATGTTGACAGCCTGCAAAAGAAAATGCGTCGTTCGTTACGAAAGTTGGCAGATGTGTTGTGCAAACCAAGATTTCGGAGCCGCGTCGTTTGGGCGCATTTGGAGGCAATCCAAGCCCGAAGGGGGCAAGCACACGGTGATGACTGGCATCGAACTGGCGAATCACATGGCGAGGCTCGTCGACCGCGGGGCCTCTCCTCTGCTGTTTGTTTACAAAGGCGGCGTCGGGTACTGGGGCAACTCACCATTGTGTCTGTGTCTAGTCAATACCCAAGTACGGAGTAGTCGGAGGGCTAGAGTGCAGGAGGGAGCACTTGAGCACAAATAAATGCACTAGCGGCAGCTTCCCGACTGGAACTCTGTCGTGTACCTGAGATGTGGCTCTGGCAATAAACACCAAGATGTGAAGAAGGTCGCTGAGGGTTTCGCAAGGGACTTTCGGGCTTTGAAGGTGATTTTGGCACTGATGAAGGAGTTGGAGAAGTGTCAAGTAGCAAAGAAAAGGACGACAATGGAATTGCTCGTCTCCTGACACAGACAGACGCTCTGGTCCCATTGATTGCCAAGGGCACGGTGGGCTGTTGCTTCGTCTGTCCCCTGCGCCTGCTTCTTTGGCCCGGCAACCAGTCACTTCGCCCGTTCAGTCCAGCTTCAAAGGTACATACTACATGTACTCCGTACACACACATGCCCATCCCGCAGCGACTTGACTTTACTCATGTTAACCATGTCCCCCGCCTACCGCGTTCTCACATTTCTTGGTATCATCATGAACAAGGCCGCATCCTCTCCGCTGCACAATCCATTTTCTTGATGGCATTTTCCGTCACCTTGCCTGGAGCATGTCACTGGCAGCCGGTGCCAGCTGAGCAGGGGCAAGGGGCCGCGTTCGAAACACTGAAGGGATGTACAACGGAGCACAAAGCCTCCGTGCTCGAGATGTGGACAACTTGCGGTGTGCTTTTATGCACCTTCCATGTCAATCAAGGCCCACGATTCATTGGCAATGAGACATCGAGGCTAGAAGTTACCTACTAGCCTACAGCATTAACATACACCAAACAAAACCTCGCCAAACGTTTCGCATAATCGCTCAAACACATCCAAGTACTTGCAGTCATCGGTCGAAACACAACGAACCATTGCTCCTTATTCAACGCTTCTTTGCCATAAGGATGTACGTGCCCCAGACCGTATCAACCTCGGCGTCCCTCCACCCATCGCCAAGTCCCTTCCATTGCGGCTCTGATTCCACAATACGATCCATGAGAATATCAGCCAGGTCCCCCTGACCTCCCTCCGCCCGGCTCTTGACCTCTGGATGCGCATCACGCCAGCCCTGGAATGCGCTAAATGTTCGGACATACGCCTCCAGTTGCCCTAGATTGATTCTCCTTTGCATCCAGGCTGTTCCAGGGTCCGGTGTCTCTGGACAGTCGGCCTTGATGTCGTACAGATCTCGACGGATGGCCGTCCAGTCTTGAGCAGGCGGTTCCACCTCCCTCAACAGGTTCCGGACTTTATTGCGGCCAGGCTGTTCCCAGTAAGCATTCATTCCCTCGACGCCTGGCTCGACGTCTCCATCTGCGTAGCAGTACTTGTCAAATACTTGGTTGGCTCTCTCGTGCCCAATGAGGACGTTGTCCTTGTATCCCCAGAAAGCAAGAGAACCTCCAGGTTTCACCACGCGAGATAATTCAGGCCACGCTTTGTTGTAGTCAAACCAGTGTGCGGACTGTCCAGCCACCACCATGTCAATGGATTTATCGGGGAGGAAGGACAGGTCTTCGGCGCCGCCCTGATAAAACGTGACTTTCTCATCCTTTGTCATTGATGCGGCTTGCCTCACCATGCCTGGGCTTGTATCAAGGCCAATCACGCTACCGAAATGAGGACTCATTTCCCTGGCAATCAATCCATGGCCGCACCCAATATCCAGTAACGACCCTGATGAGATGTTGGCATTATGATAGCCCAGAACGGTTCTAAACAAACTTGCAGGGTATGTTGGCCGTGCCGCGGCATACCCTGCAGCGGAAAATGTTGCTTTGCTGGAGATGTTTGGTCAGCATGTTTGGAGTGCGCACACAACAATCGGGTGTTCTTACGCAAATAGAGACATTGCTATAACAACATGTTGTACGGTATTACAATGGCTGCTCTTGCATTGGCTCCTTACTTCTGGGGTTAAATTGGAATTTTATGTCATGGACCGAGTCCAAGCCATGTAGCAACACCACGTCTTGCCGATTCGGCCGACCTCGGCTTTACAACGGCTGGGGCAAACTTGGCGTCCCTTCGACCGCTTGACCGCGTCAGGTTCGGAAACCCCGCAGAAGCCGACGGATTTGCCTTTGCGCTTATCGCCATTTTCTGCTCGAATGAGGACATCAGCCGAGAGCGTTACTATTATTACCGGCAACCCCTGGCATTTCGTGGTTCACTCTACTAACCGCGACTTGCAAATGGGCAACCAGCAATTGACAACCAACTTGACAACACCACACAACATAGCCACCACCGCCGGTACAATGGCCACCGAAACCGCCGCCCGCAAGTTCTTTACGTCACCGTTCTTTGCCGTTGTCGGCGCCAGCTCGAATCCCGCCAAGTTCGGTCATAAAGGCTCGTATTTCCAAGATATATCCGCCATCTACCGCTTCGCCCCGACTAATCCTGTGGAATAGTCCATGCTTGGTACTTGGAGCATGGTTTGAACGTCACACCAGTCAATCCGGGCTCTTCTTCCGTGTCTGTGGGCGGTCAAGAGTACGCCACGGTCCCAGACTTGTCTGGGTTGCCAAGTCCTAAGCAGACCTCGGTATCCATCATCACTGCACCTCCTGTCACTGTCAAGGTGCTTGAGGAAGCCAAGAAGATTGGCATTCCAGTCATCTGGCTGCAGCCGGGCACCTTTGACGATGCAGTTCTGAAGCTGGCCCTGGAGCAGGGTGCCTTTGAGTCTGTGGTATATGGTGATGGTGGGCGGGGGCATGATGGTTGGTGCGTTCTTGTCGATGGTGAAAGAGCAATGAAGGAGGCTGGTAAGCTATGATGAATGCACATGTGCGAATAGTAAATCGAATTTAGGCAGCTTGGTTCCAGCGCCTTGAAAACCTGCACGCCGGTACTAGTCTCGGATCGTCGAGGCGCAACCAGAGAATACTCGCAAGCCAGTCGCTGGAAACATTCAGTAAACATTCGGGGCGGTACTGTGGCCAAATTGACCGCCTATATTTATGCGTATTATTTAAGCTGTTTGCCATCGCTGCAGAGCCGTTATGAGCTGCTATAATTTATAAAAGCTTCGATGTTATGTACGGAGTACTATTCCAAGAAACAAGGCCAGGTCTTGGGGTCTCAACGCCCGCAGATCCGTGAGGGTTGGATAGCCCCACTTGGCATGGAAGTAAACAAACACGTTCATGGCCAACCAACCACGACCAACGTCACGGCCGACTTCCCAATCGCCCTTAACAGCGCAACATCGCAACATCGCATGACTTACTCTGTTGTATTTCACAGTGTCGCCGTGATCTGGAGGTGAAGGCTATTTTTTCTTTCAAGATAAGGCAGCATGAGAACAGACACGCCTTGCATGCGCACCTGAGCTTTCCAATACTTAACGCGACGCGCACCGACTGTCGATGCGCTCTGCACTGACCGACATTTCACGACGACGCAAAAACAAATCGACACCTGTCGCTCTCTACAATGGACCAATACTTTACATACGAGGCGCGACTTGCATCGTTCCAAAAGACCTCGAAAAAGAGGGGATCAACAGCGGGTGGGCGTAGCAAGGCTTTGAATTGGCCGCACAAACAGATTGCGCCCGCGAGTGTACGCGCCATTGAATCCAACCCCTCCTGCGCAAATGTGGCTGACGATGTTCTTTATAGCTAGCGATAGCTGGATTCTACTTCGACCCATATCCCGAAAACCCCGACAATTGTGTCTGCTTCCTTTGCGGAAAGGGCCTAGATGGGTGGGAAGCTGGTGACGATCCTCTCGAGGAGCATCTCAAGCATTCCCCCCAATGTGGATGGGCCATAGTATCAGCAATCGAAGCCGAGATCGATGAGTATTCAAGGCAAGACCCGACCCTGCCCCATATGGTAGAGGCACGAAAGGCGACATTCGCTGGAAAATGGCCCCATGAGGGAAGGAAAGGATGGAAGTGCAAAACAAAACAGGTAAGCTGTGAAGGACACGTACAGCTACGGCATCTGCTTACTCTGATTACTCTAGCTTGTTGAAGCTGGCTGGAAGTATACACCTACGGATGAGTCAGATGACATGGCGACTTGTGCGTATTGCCAATTGGCTCTAGATGGATGGGAGCCCGGCGACAAACCTTAGTAAGTAGGCCCGCAAGATCTTGATCAGGGTGTTGAAACTGACCCTTGGGAAGCGACGAGCATTACAACCGATCACCGAACTGCACATTCTTTGCCTTGGTCAACGAATTTGGAGGGCCCAAGAAGAGGACTGCTCGAGGCAAGGCGGCGGGTGTATCAAAGACTTCTCGACTATCTATGCAATCGGTGGCCACGACTGCCTCTGACATCGCGTCTGTTGCCGATATGACGGCAGAACCAGAGGATAGTATTCTCACTACTACATCGACGGCGACGCAGGGGAGCAAGAAGACGGCGAGCAAGAAAAAGAAGCCAGCAACGACAAAAGGCAGGGCTAAGACTAAGAAGGCGCAAGGAATTGAGAGAGAAGAGGACGATACTGTTGACGAAGAGCCTGTGTCACTACCGAAAGCCACAAAGGCAACCCATGGCAAGAAACGAACTAGTGACGCCATTGATGATTCCGTTCTCTTTTTATCCGAGGCCCCAGCGTCTAAGAAACAAGTCACACAAAACCGAGAAAGCAGTCAAATTGACAGCTCTACCATCACACCTGAAGATGTCGAGTTTGTTGATGCGCAGGCGTCAAAATCGGCCGGTCGCGCCAGGAGTTCCAGTGTAAAGTCAAGCCGCAAGCCATCTGCCCTGGGGGCATCCGTGGCTTCACTCCGGGCACCTCTTGCAGATTTCCCTGACGATGATGAGATTGAGCGCCAGCTCGAGGCAGACTTGGAACGGGCATTGACGGATGACGATGAAATTGCACACGACTCAGAATCCGAGCGATCGAAAGCGATGGCTAATAAGAAGTCAAAGGGAAAACTGACCGATGAGCAGTTGGAAGACTACGCCATGTTTGATCCTGCTGAAGTTGAGCACGACGAAGATGCGTTGGATGACGAACTTCGAAATCTTCAAGCCGAAATGGAGGTTGAGGAGCCAAACCAAAAACTTCATGTTCCCAAAAAGGGTCGTAAACCTGGAACTGGAATACGCAAAGCATCCAAGCAGACAAAGGCAAAGAAGGCCAAGGCTCCTTCACCATCTCCAGAACCTGAACCAGAGGCTATTGACCCACCTTCAGAGATTGAGGAGCATGAAGCTAGCATTGGGAGCACAGATGCTGTGGTGAAGAATACCGACACCGTAGATTCTCCTCCGTCAATCAAGGCCCCTTCAAGAGCTGTCAAAAAATCGTCGCTAGCTTCTAACGCTGCATCAAAACCTGCAGAAGCACCCGCTAGACGTGGCCGCAGACCGAGCAGCACAACGGCTGAACCTATACAGCCGTCGGAATCTACTCAGCCAAGTGAAGGCCATGCTGATGATGAGGTCTCTGAGGCGGACGGCGAAACTCATCGACGTGAATCTGCAGGGACGCCCCAGCTTGAGGAAGCGTCATCGCCTCTCGAGGAAGCTTCCTCGCCGGCTGTGTCCAGGTCAAGACTAGGGGTTGAGCCGCCATCTACTCCCCCAAAGTTCACGTCACCAGCGCCGTCGGCACGCCAGCCAGCGTTGTCGCCGTCACCATCACCGCAGTCATCCGACGCTGAAAACCTGCCCCCGTCATCTCTGCCCCCGGCCAGTGCCAAGGCGAAGCGCGTTGTCCTCGCGCCCTTGGCAGCTACGCCGGCCCGCAACTCACCGTCAAAACGCAATATGCTTGCGGCCGGCTTGCAGAGCCAAATTCCGTGGACGGCGGTGGACATTGATGCCGTTATGGGTACACCACGCTGCGGGGATGACAAGGAAAATGCGGTTAGCCGGCTGTTGAAGCAAGGCAAGGAACTTAGTAGCCCAGAGACGCGCATGACGGTGGAGGAATGGATTCACTTCAACGCGGGGGAGGCAGAGAAGAAGCTCAAACATGAATGTGAGGCCATGGTCACACAGTTCGAGAGGGAGGGCACAAAGGCAATGAATGTTTTGGAGAGCCTGTCGATAGAGTAGAGGAGGCGCGCGGGAACTGGGTTGGATACAATTTTGGATGGATGGACGGACGGTTTGCAAGAGCTGGGGACAAGGGACTTCTACGTTTGGGCTGGTACATGGGCGGCGTTGGATGATGAAATGACTGGTCGCGTAGCGACTACTATAATGTTTGTTATGAAGTGGACAATGTATGTGTGTTTTGAACTATTTGCTGGCTGGTTATGTCCCGTGTCAGTGATGGACGTGAGTCACTGCCGGAATAAGAGAATTATTGTGACTTGGTATCTTGGTATAGTAATTTTGCTTGCTAGCTATTCTGCGAGGCGTCTCTAACAAAATTATGATCTGCGTATCTAGTAGTTACGGAGCATCTGACGAGAATGCCGGCTTCGTCTGTAAATACTGGCGTCTCTGCACGCTGCGCCTACCCGCAACATGCGTCGGGACAACAGTGCATATGATTAATTACGTCCGGCGCGAGTACTCCGTACGGAGCAGTCTGCCCTCTTGATGCCTCCCTCCCTTTGTAAGAAGTACGCAACGGGCCGGGTGACACGGCATAAGGCAGTCGGAGTCGGGATGGGATCCAAACTCTACCAGAAGAGGGTAGGATGTCTGGTGGTTTTTGCCTCTTTTCCCACTCGGGTCTTTTTGTGTAGTACGAGCGGCTAGGCGGTATTTCCTTGGCGAGAATCAAAGGGTTGGGAATCCGGACAGGCGCTGCTTCCAAGTACATGTAGCATAATTAGTCTTGGTGCTTTTGAAATTTTGTGCTGGTGGGCGAGAAGAACATGCATGTGGTTGCGGATCGAATCAGAAAAGTGTGTAACATGAATGGGTATGTTGGAATCATGGGTAGATTGTTCATAGCCATGGAAGTAACCGTGTCTCATCAGGATGCGTAGAAAATTGTGAAAGTAAGGGCATGCCGAATCGTACTTTGTAGTTTTACTTTACTTTCTTTTCTTTGTTGAAACCGTTGCATGTGACTTGCTGCAGCGACGCAACGAGGCATACATACATACATAGTACATACTGATGACGTTTCTCGCCCGTGAAGCTGATGCAGATCCCGAGGTCGAGGTCATTGGTCGCCCTCACAGGGACCGTTCTAGACCAGCATCAAAATCGTGGATCGTGACTCCATGTCGGCTGGGACGTAGTGGCGCCGCGGGTCGTCCCGCTGATTGACCCGCCCGAGGGGAGATGGCACCGGTGACACTTGCATGCCTGCTGTTTCTTGGAGTACGGAGTAGGGAGATGGTCCTCGACATGCAGCAAGTCCCATCGCCATGAGGCTACCTTTGAGTTGTGAGAAAAGCAAAGTTTGTGGGTTGTGTCAGAGTTTTGTGGAACTCGCCCAGTAAGTAGGGTTAGAGTTTGGCCGATGGTCCGACGTGGTATTTCTTGTTCTAAGTAGGAGGGGGATGCTTGCGCTAGCAGAGTACAAGTTAGCGGCGCGTTTCATTGTCCTGTTCGTCAGCTGCCAAGTGCGGAGGAGATGCGCGATCCCTATGTGAAGGCTGAATGCTGCTCTATGGGGATGATTCATCACGTGTTACGGAGTAGACGTTGTTACGGCTAGACCTTTCCGTCGGACTCTTCGCCATGCCTACTCTCGATTGCATGAACCCGGCCTTGTGTGCCGACGGGTTCCAGATACAAGAGAAGATGGTCAACTTGGACATTTGGAGAGCTGCCAGACTTTAGGTTATACATGATGAACAAGGGCAAATTAACACTATTGATGCCTGCAAGGAATTTCACATACAGACATACATGGTCAGAAAGGATTGTTATCTAAAATCTGGTTGCGCAGAGTACGAAGTTCCCGCTCCCAACCTCACTTGCCAGTACGTGGGCAAACTAGGTCTCTCATTATGCAATAATATTCTGTCAGGCCAAGACCTATATACTATTATATATCAACTATTGCGACATGCCCCTGTATTAGCACACGTCACTTAGGTAGCCACGGTATTTGCAATGAGTTTAATGATATATGAATCATGCAAAGTGTCTGTCATCACAAATTATGGCATATGCATTCACAATGCTGAAATGGCGCTCGTATTTTGCGAAACCTTCAAGGCAAAACTGGGCTTCTTTGTGAAGTCTCAATACTGTTGGCTGCACTAGATGACATGGGTTTGAGGTCCAGGCCATTCCTCATTTTAACCAGTAGTAATTCAAGGGTCCTTTGTTCCGATCATCATGGTCCCTGGGCTAAATTATGAGTAACACAAGCTATTGGCTCTTCGTGAGATCCCTGCGAGGCTGTGAATATGGCGCATTTCGTGACATCTTCCATCCACAATGTACTGATGCAACCAAAGTCACCAAAATTAGTCGTGGCTCAAGCCACATCAGCAAGCCCAGTCGTCGGGGTCAATATTAACCAGATGCCTGGCAAAAGAAAGCACAGCAGGCGGCATGGAGTGACAAGGTCGCACCACAGAACGGCGCATGCGGCTGGCCCTGCCTGATATCCGAGTTCTCATTTTCATCGGGTCCCGCCAAAGGCCCGACAACCGCGTATAAAGTCGACTGGTAAATTGCAAGAGAAGAGGTACAGTTTGGCCCCGTAGAGGGCTTGTATCTTCAAGCCCTGGCCATATATGCATGTAATTTGGAGATGGATGTTTTGTGGCATGCCGTAAATGTGCTGGGCCATATTGTCATGCTTCATAGAGTGCTGTGAAGAGACTGATCTGTTCTGAATGCGGCGTAAATGCCCATCGTCCAAGTTAGTGTCAAGCAAATCATCACCATCCTTAGGAACTCACAGGATGAGCCAAATAGTGGCTGATGCATTGCACACAAAAATGATCTCGCATGGCTGTCTCGTAGAACATGAAACATGCTACATTAAAAGCGAAAAACGGTACGGAGTAAGCAGACTAAAAAGACAGCTAGGGAAAGAAAACGGCTTCGTCTGCTAGGTAGCTGCTCAGGGGCCAACCATAACTGCCTTGTGCCACCATCAAGCCCAAATTGGCGACGCCACCATTAGTGTTCGATTGGGGATTCGAAGGAGGTTTCTTAGCATTGCATTTGCCTTGGTTCTTGTTACCACAATATAAGTCTAACACTCCGTATCAAGAAATGAATACCATGGTGATGGCGTCTTGCTCGTGTTGGAGTCCTGGCGGACCAAAGCCAAGAAACCAGGTGACACAGCAAGTAGTACTCCAATGTCCAAGTACTGGTTGCTTTGTCTCACCATACTGTTGCCCACGAGCTTGTTAACCATGACAGTGGAAACAGTGTGGTGGACCCAAAGCCAGACAAGTACGGAGCAGTGACCTCCTGTTTGATGACAGCTGGTGTTTGCTTTCACTCGCCGCATGCTCAATTTTTGGTCTCTCTTGGTTCTAGCAGTTGATGCTGGGGAGATGGCGGATGTGTACAAGTAGTCTTCTAAATCGATACGCGATCTGCCTCTTGCAACCGTACGACGCAGACTTTGGTCGTCTTCATCTGGTACGTCGGCCGTGTGGTGTTACGACTGGGCGAACTGCCGAATGGCGCCAACCCGCCCGTTGCTTGACCACTCCCGTATGATCATTGTGTATCTACTGAGTTGTTTCCTGACAAAAAGCCATCAGAAACGCCTCTCTTGAAAGGCGAAGGCTTGGCTGAGCTTGGCAGTAAAGCTTAAGCGGATCCGTTGGACCGTTCGTCTCGCCTTCCCCAATGACTCCAACAAGGTGAGGATGAAGCCGCGCGTAAACAGGTGGATGGTCTTTAGGCTATGAGGCCATCTCCGCATTTGCATCGAGGGTTAACCCAAGAGAGGGATAGCATGGGACTTGGCGATGGGGGTTAGCTCGAGTCTGGAGTCTGGAGTCTGGAGGGAAGATGGATGGAAGGTAAGGGGGAATGGAGACTGACGCGGGGCTTGAGGGGCCGAACGCCACCACTTGGGACCATCAACTTGATCCAACATGATGATCAGCACGGCGGCGGTGTTGGGAGTACCCTTGCCTTGGTTGACTGGTTGACGAGCCCAACAAGCACATGGCTACGCATTGGACCACAGTGTTCTGTACGATTGTGCCCACCAACTTCTGTGCGCTGCTCATCTGCCAGGGAGGCTCCCACGGTCAGCCCGGTCTTGGTCTTGCTCCGACCATTGCCGATGTGCAGTCTGGTGCGACCATGACCTACCAGTTGACAGTACAGACCAACAGACCAGCCGGGAGTCCGGGACCAAGGATCCCAAATTAATCAGAGACTGGCGTTTTGCGCTTTGGAGCATTGCTGCCGGGTGTGTATTGTACTCGACGTGGACGGGGTGCTCCGTTGTCTCTTATGGAGTACTCCGTAGTAGGGCAGCAATGGGATATGGACAAGGTGCTAATGCCCACGCCCCCGTCTGCCTTTCGATGCTGACGGTGTGTCCAAGTCGAATCGATAATCAGTTGTCGGTTGGGTGTGAGTTTTCCTGTGTGTGCCATGGAAAGCAGCTTTCCAATCTCCAATGCCTTGGCCACTCAAAGCTTTGACGCCGCGAC
This sequence comes from Metarhizium brunneum, assembly GCF_013426205.1. Taxonomy (NCBI): domain Eukaryota; kingdom Fungi; phylum Ascomycota; class Sordariomycetes; order Hypocreales; family Clavicipitaceae; genus Metarhizium; species Metarhizium brunneum. Next base: position 7,027,643 of record NC_089422.1, on the reverse strand, counting down.
ATTCCGACATCGCCTTCTCCTCAAATTGAGGTTTGCTCCTTCCCACTTGGCCTTGACTACAAAGTCGTGGACTAGACTAAGACGTGCCGGTCCTCGCCTTTTTGCCCAAGTGTGTCCACAGCAACGTTGAATACCTCTCACTCCTGTCACTCCTGTCACGTCGTCGTCGTCGCCGACGCCTGTCGCCGTCACGACTTCAACTTGCTGTGCTCAGCTTGAGGACCATTTGATCGCACCCTGCTGCTCATCGCCTTACGACTCGGCAAAATGAGTGAACTTGAAAAACCGAGCCCAGTTGACCAAGGCAAGGGGGATGCTTTGTCCAACTCTGACCTCGGAAACATCGTCGATCCCGATGCCGGCTTGTCAGAGGCTGAGAAGAAGGAAGCGGTAAGCTTTTTTCTCCCTCGCGCAACGCCTCTTTACTCTTCACTTTATTCTGACGTATAACCTTTTGGTCTCTTTGAAAAGGAACGCAAACTACTGTGGAAGTTGGACCTGACGCTCATCCCATGGGTATGTGCTGTTTTTCTTGTATATTGAAACTGTTCGCCACATGGGCAGTTCGTCTTGCGTCTGCTAACTTTGAAAATGAACAAAAAAGCTCTGTCTTTTGTACTTGATCTGTTTTCTTGATCGCACCAATATCGGCAATGCCAAGATTGCTCATCTGGAGAAGGATCTGGGAATGGACCCGAAATCACTCAAATATGCGGCCACACTTATAATCTTCTTCGTCTCTTACGCCATGTTCGAGGCGCTCGCCAACTTCCTACTCAAGAAGTGGAAGCCATCCAGGTTCATCCCAAGCATCATGTAAGCTGACGCCCATCCCGTCCATCGAAGAACCGACGCAGTTTACCACATTGTTGATCTTACACTGATAATCAATCTTCTAGGATCCTGTGGGGTTGCTGCATGCTTGGCATGGGCTTTGTAAAGGACTGGTCTGGTCTCATGGCGGCCCGATGGTTCCTTGGCGTGGCCGAGGCCGGTTTGTTCCCTGGCGTCAACTACTATCTGTCATGCTGGTATAAGAGAAACGAATTTGGACTGCGTGCTGCCATATTCTTTTCAGCAGCGGCGTTGGCTGGCTCTTTTGGCGGCCTGCTTGCGGCTGCCATTCAAAAGATGGACGGTCTCCGAGGTATCCCGGGTTGGGCTTGGATCTTTATCATCGAGGGTCTACTGACTATCGCCGTTGGCTTCCTCTCCTTTTTCATGGTGCATGATTTTCCAGACGAGGCCAAGTTCTTGGCTCCCGAAGACCGCGCGCGTGTGTTACTCCGACTAAAGAACGACAACCAACACTCTGCTAGGCACGAAGACTTCAAATGGGACTACATGTGGGCCGCCGTTAAGGACTGGAAGACTTACAATGGTATGCTGATCTACATGGGCCCTCTGATGCCACTCTACTCTTTCAGCGTCTTTCTGCCTACTATTATTCAGTCCATGAGCTTCACGTCTGCCGACCAGATCATCAGGAATCAACTCCTTAGTGTCCCGCCGTATGCGGTTGCAGCCGTACTGACAGTCATCATTGGATTTTGGTCTGATAGGGTACAAAAACGTGGCGTTTTCATCATGGGATGTGCCGTTATTGGAACAGTTGGCTTCGTTATGTTGATATCAACAACTAATCCGGCTGTCCAGTATGCAGGCACCTTTCTTGGCGCCATGGGTATCTACCCGCCCATCTCATTAACAATTGCGTGGGTAGCCAACAACATTGAAGGTGTCTATAAGCGCGGCATTGTGCTTGGATTTGTTATCGGTTGGGGCAATCTCAATGGCGTGGTCAGCAGTGTCATTTACCGATGGCCACCTCGCTACTTCCAGGGCCATGGAACTATCATTGCGTACCTGGTCGTGTGCATGTTTGGAGGCAGTTTGCTCTTCGCTACTATGCTCAAATTCGAAAACAGGAAACGCAGCAAGGGCGAGCGCGACCATTGGATAGAGGGTAAGACTGAGGAAGAGATCAATGCCCTTGGCGATAAGCGACCCGACTTCTTGTACACCCTCTAACCGTGAGTGCTGGAGACCTTGTACGCCTGGCCATGTGGCGAGTATGCATCACCAGGAACGACTGCATAGCGATGAACTCGTCAGACGACACACATTCAGCGAATCCTCCGGGTATACATCTGCTAGTGTTCTCTATACCGGCCTCCACTGCAGGGATACAGATGTTGGATATTAATGTTTATCAATTTTGGATATAGTCAGACATGATGCTTTTGATTAAAGTGTCAATATTTTTTGGATACCACTACTATTTTCATGTGCTGTTAAGTAGGACACAAGTAGGGGTGACGAAATTGGATGGATGAAGACCCCTCTGCAGCTTGAGTAGCACGACTATTCAGGGTGTAGATGGAGAGCCCAGTCATTGTTCTCTAGTATACATCTGACAGCTTCGTACTCGAAGCACATCAAGTTCCTACCTAGGTGGCTTTTTAATGAGCAAGCCAGAGAATATTCATTCGACTTGAGCGAACCTCGAATCAGGCTCGAGCTTGGCTCGGCCATTGTCCCCTTGGAGGCCACTCCATGGAACCAGTCGCGTGCGAGTCGGCATTCTATTACAGATTATGGACGGTACGGAGTATTTTGGTAGTGATTGAAACGACACTCGAGCGAATCTTTCACTGGAATATGGAGTACATCTTGGATAATTTCCCAGCCACATGGCTCCGGCTCAGTCCGATTTGACGCCACCTGTGCTGATGAGATGCATCTAGGCACATTATTGTAAAGACAAGGCAAAATTATCCAACGTAATCACAGTACGCCACATTAATGAGACATGACTAGCATACCCGCACCAAAGATATTCTTGAAGTCGAGGCATTCATACTTCTGACCTCCCATGGTCAGTTTGCTTTCCTGCTATGGAATTAGTGGCTGAGGTGTTCTAATCTGGGCTGGTCTAGACATCAAGGCCCTCGACTCGGATGGATTTTCTCATACGGAATAAGAACCGGGTTCATAAATGGCTCACAGGCACCTAGCTCATGGAGACTGATAACATGCAGTGTTTAGAATGTGACCGGATGCAGCAGTACTTGTCATGCATGAGACGGCCAGAGAGGATGAGCATCATTTCCCTCTTTCTGCCCAACAGCTGCAGCGGATCGAGTACTTGGCTCGTGTTCTCAGAGGTCATATTGTCAGACCACCAAGTATGATGGCCCCAGCGTACAGGGCCGTATTTTGTGATGCCAATGAAATTAGCGCACCAAGGCACGACAATGATGGATATGCCCGGCGATGGCCATGTACTCTTGGGAGTTGGGACCGTGGGTAAGCCACAACCAGGCAGCGGTTGGTGTGAAATGGCGTCAACCACCGCGAATGCTCTTTGTAGCATGGCAATATCGGCATTCTGACAAGCCAGCGTTGCGCCCTCAATCGACAAGAAGGCGACCTGAGATGCGAGCTTATGAACCTCCACTGCGATACATTGCTTACCAAGACTTGAACGAATGGCTGCTCATCTTGTATTGAATATCATAGGAGCTTCATTTCACCAAAGCACCAAAGCATCGACTTAAAGGGCGGGGCAGAGAATGCAATGCAGTCAATCCATGGGCCGCGACTCGTGTCGTTTTTTTAGCACATATCGGCTCAAGGGCCAGGCCCCAGCTTTTCCCCTTTGGATTCGATCTGGAGTGAACGAGTCAAACATGATGGACGTTCCTTTTGTGTATTGACATGCCACAGTGGGCCTTTTTTATGGCGCAGTTAGCAATCATGAACGGTAGTCGTCTTGTGCATACTACGGACCGTCTACTGCCCTGGAGCTCACAGACGAGATACAAGACAACGTTGGAAAGGGCTGTTGGACGATGAACACGCGGAGAAGCCGTCCAGTTGGAGAACAAGCCAGTCTCTGCCATGTGGAAAATCCATGTGGCAGCCGAGACAAGCCTTTGTTGTCACATGGGACGCCTCGCCAAACTGGTATGCGAGACCCTGGCTAAGAGCATCTGGGGTACGGGCCCTTTAGTAGCAAGTGATGGGCATTGTCGCTCTAGCGGAACGTGGTCGATATTCGTCTTGATCTGGAGGGTCAATGAGGCCTTTGTTCGATATTAGCCGAGACATGATTTGTACCCGAGGCCGTCAACGCGGGCGGTTAAGAGATGTCGTGGTTGCTAGTTTCGAACCATTACACACGGTGAGCACTCACGGGCCCTCGATGCATGCCATCATGTTATAAAGAAGCTTTATCCGTTCTGCTTTCCCGCTTGAAATACTATCCTCGTCGGAAACTTGTTCAGTTCAGATGAGTAATGAAGCTAAGAAGAATCCGACCTATGACTTGAGCTGGTGATGATTCGCCGGGACCAAATCCTGTCATTTCTATCGTTGTTCTTCCAGCAAGGAACAACGTCTTTACACTTTCAAAGTCCCGTATCAAATTGCAGTAGGTGATTCAACTAGGCCAATAGGATTGTCAGTAACACCAGGTGCCACCACTCTGGATCAATCCTCTACAAATCTTGGTTCATCAACCCGTCAAGATATTTCTCAGACCTACGGATCCGGTTACACCAAATCGGCTGCGTGGCATCTACCAGCTTAGCGGACTCTAAACAAGAGAATTGCCAGAATTCTCGCCAAGCACGGCCAGGCGCATCGCGTTGTGTGGCACAAGTCCAGAGCCCAGGCCGGCTGGCGTTAAACAGCTCCGGTTGTCGTATTAATCCTGGCCGATGCCAGCTATTGACGATAAGTGGTCAGGCGTTTGGGCTGGAAACACAAGCTCTTGTCGAGCTGAATGACGGTACGGAACCTCTGTTGCCATCCGTCGCCCAAGCACCTCATCACAACCGTCATCTACATCTTTGACAGTGCTACCTGTCAGCCTCATCTCTGAGCTTACTCGGTAATAAGGCCCAGCATTGCTGTCGACGCTATTAGAACGAGGGCTGATCTTTGTTTTTATTTTTATCTTTTTTTCCCCCCTCTCGCAAGTACTTGGATTCCCCCCTTTTTTTTTTTTTGGAGGGGAGAGGACCTCTTAATGGCCCTCTGAATATTAAAAACTACCATGCATCCCCCCCGAACGACCGCCGTATCATCCTCTGATCACCTCACTCGGGGCGAAATAGAAACCATCACAACGTTGGAAAGGATAGGAGGAGCTATCAGCCTTGTGGCCGTGTGCTTCATCTTCGTCGCGTATGCGCTTGTGCGTCGAGCCCGCAATGTTCAAAATACCTTCATCGTGTTTGCCAGCATTTCCAACGTCGGTGCAAGTATAGCCTGTATCATTGCGCTGGATGGATTGGTTCTAGGTGAAGCAACATCATTGTGCCAGACACAGGCATTTCTGTTCGAGATGTAAGTTGCGTCGATCCGGCGCGGATTGCTGTGCTTGGAGAGCATGGACTGACAAGGAACAGGTTTATGCAATCTGACCCTTGGTGGTCCTTGGCCATGGCCATCAACGTCGTTCTCGTCTTTTATTTTCGTACGAGCCCAGATTCCTTCCGTCGCTGGTGGTGGCTATACTGTCTGATATGTTATGGCGGGCCATTCGTCATTGCCTTGTCGTTGCTACTTATACGGAATTCGCCCAAGGGGCTGGTATATGGAGATGCAGTTGTGAGAAGCACCACCCCTATCCGCTTCGTCTTGCCTACCGCCATCATGTCTGGTGGACTAACTCGGTGTGCTAGATATGGTGCTGGATAGGTGGTAAATGGGCCGGCGTGCGCATTTACTCATACTACCTGTTAATCTTGATATGCATTGCTGGCACAATTATCAGCTACGCACTGGTTGGATACCACGTATTCCGATCCCGAAACAGACTTCGTAGCTTCTCCGTGTCCAAGAGCCGCGAGGCAGGCCACAGCGACCATGTAAGTCTCTCCCGCTTCCTCAACACCAGGCACCACCACCTCCTTTCCGCTCAACATCCATGCATGCATGCAAGACGTGAAGTGACAGTTGTCATCACATATAGGTTTCCGCCGCCGATCACAGCCAAAGCGACGGTTTCTATGGAACCGTCACCACCGAAGTCCTCGTCACGCACACCTCGGCAAGCAACCTCGTCCACCCCAAGAGCGCACACACCGCCCGGCACCGGGAACCCGCCTCCTTTCCGGGCGCCACGCTCCGATCCTCTGCGGACGCTGCGGCATTCACCTCGAGCGTGTCCGCCCCGCCTCGCCGTCAGGATCTGCGGCTGCTCAACCCCATCCACCGCACGGTGTCAGCCTGCAAATCCGTCGCCTCCAAATTCTCCGTCGAGGACCCCATCAAGCGCGCGTACCTGCGGACAAGTCTCCTCTTCGGCCTCAGTGTCCTGGTCACCTGGATCCCCAGCAGCATGAACCGCATCCACAGCTGGATAAATGGCGACTCCCCATACACGTACCAGGTCGCCAGCGCCGCTGTGCTGCCCCTGCAAGGATTCTGGAACTGCGTCATATTCTTCGTCACGAGCTGGAGGGCAGTCAAAGACGACGTCATGTACAGGGCTGGCAGGATGCCGCCGGCATCACATAATGACAGCAGAATAGGGACGCTCGAGAGGACCGTGAATAGAGAAGAGAGTAGGGCCTCGACGGATGATGAAGCCGAGTCTTTACATACACGTAGTGATGTCGAGTTGCGCGCGGTCGAGCACACAGCTACGAAAGGGGTAGCTGTGTGATTGTGTTTTCTTCTTTCTTTTTTTGCGATTTTGGCGAATACGGAGTTGGGGCATTATAAGAACAGCGCGGGAGAGGCATTGCTACATCTCGTTTCCAAGTATTGCACGACGATATGGCAGTGTTGTATTTTTAAACCTGGGTACCTTGTGCCCTGCTTTGGTTTTTCTCCTCGTGGCAAATCTTGACGTTGTAATTGAATAAACTGACTAAATCCGAGGCGGCCTGGGCCCAGAACAAAGTATCGATGCACATGGATGTCCATTTAAACGTAGCCGTTATTTACTCTGCCTGCATTCATTGCGTTCGTATCCTAAACCGTGAGTCATATACATTCGAGATAGCCTTGCCGGTATCAATCAGCTTCAGTCGCCACCATGTCATCTAGCGTGGGTCATAACACCTCATAAAACAAGGGAAAAGTAATTGAGTCCCAAGCCGTTGATAAAGTGAAAGTCCCATCCCATCGATCAATCACCATTTTGTATGCCCATACCGCAGTTTCAGTACATATGGTCGTGCTTGCCCATCTTCGGCGCAGAGGCAGACGTTTCTGTCCTCTTTTTATGTCCGTGTCGTTTGTTTACTCTTCTTTTTCATTTTTATGCTTTGACTGATTTAATCGGCATCGAAGAAATTTAATGATTGCTTCAGAAGCTTTAGGTCAACGAGTCTCATAACCCTTCCATCCGCTCTCCAGATGGATTCGTCCAAGTACCACCACAACGTCATGGTCAATGCTGTGAGTATCACTTGTGTAGTACCTAGGCCAATGACGACCGATTTGAGGGCGCCATAGACGGTGAATGCGTTGGGCATGGAGAGGACAAATACCCCCGCGGCAAGGTTTCGCAGTATAATTACACCGGAATGCATGTCACCGATGCTGCGCTGAGCTACGGCGATGCTGGACGACGTGAAGGATGCGGACCGTGCGAGCAGGGGTCTCGTGATTGTGTCAAGGGTATAAGTGCCGCCGGCAAGGATGCCTAGTTGCAGTGACAGCAGGGGCAGGCTGATCTGACCGGCAGTGTTTGAGGTGAAGAACGGAGCGGGAGGCCCGGGATCGGCTGTCATGAAATTGTGGATGCCAAGGCCATACGAGAGCAAGCCTGTCAGGGACAGGATGCCTCCCGTGCTGATAATGAGGTAGCTGACACGCTTTGTGAAGCGTTCGTACAATCCACGATAGAAACAGAAGCCCCCTACGACCAGTGACGTAATGATCCATGGACCAGTCATCATGGTTCCTGTGAGGGAAACGTCTAGTGAGATAGGTGCAGGTGTGGTCAGGATAGAAACCGAAGATGTCAAACCCCAAAGTGCACCGTACGGGATGAATGTCAAGACGAATAGGAGGCTGGTAGTCGGGGCGATGATGGCGCGAGGGACCTGAAGAACAGTCGACATTGTTATCGAAGCTTTAAACGAGAGCGGCTTCATCTTTTTGATGTATTCCACGGCAGTCTCCATGTTCCGCCGATGGCGAAACCGCCGGGGTCGCCTTCCGTCCAGACCGAGTATGGGGAGAGGAGTTATAGTTGCCCTTGAGCGGTCAAATACTGTTTCAGGGGCTCCAAAGGCAAGAAGTGGGAGAGCCAGAAAGTAGAGACAGTTGATGATGCGGAACTGGCTTGTGAAACTCTTCGCATTGCTAGATGCCAGACCACCGAGAAGAGGCGAGCCCCAAGTTGTGGTAATGGTCAAGAGGTTATATATGGATACTGGCAGATTTCGTTCATGCTCCTGTTGAACAATGAAGAGCCCATGTTAGCGTCCATTGTAGAGGAGAGTTGACGTGTCTGCCGATTGCACCTACAAAGTAAGTGTCCTGAATGGACCCCATCACCAACGTCTCAAATGAACCCCATCCTAGGCCTTGAAAAACCCGAGCTCCAAGACATGAACCGTAGTTATCGCCTGCAGTCATGTTCCAGATGGTTCCAAGAAATAAAAATAACGTCGATATCAAGTAAACCGGCCGTTTGCCATACAACTTGGCAACAATGGAGCCAACTAGGCTTGTTAACGTCGAAACCATTAGAGGCCCAGCCGTCAAGGCGCCAATGGCCATGTTGGAGACTCGATAATGAGTCGCCAGAGAACCGGCAGTAGTAATGAATACCGTCTTCATCCCCCCAATGAGACCAACCATGACGAGAAGTGAAAACAAATTGAGATCTTTCCGCCATCGTGGCCAGTTCTATTTCAGAGAGGTATTGTTAGTTGAATTTGTTCTAATGCCAAACCATACATGTACGTACCAAAGGGTCGTCTGGGTCATCACTTGGTTGCGGTACAAGCTCAACATGAGCATATTTACCCCTTCCATACTTGATCGGCTTTTGGCAGTTTGAGAATGATGAACTCGTCATCGACCTTGGTGGAATATCGCCATCTTTAAAATATTCAACATTGTTTGTGTCGAACGAGTCTGGAGAGTTGGGTATCCGCGGAGGAAGCGGCCTCGAAATAATATCGCCGGGTCTTTTGATGTCCCATGCCATTTTCATCTTGGAACCTGCAATTGGAAGATAAAACCATACAAATCGAAGGGCAAGCGGTAGTGGAAAGCAGGGAGAGTGGTATATAAGGAGCCAGAGAATGCGAGGCGAGAGCCAAGCTCGAAAGCGAAAGCGAAAGAAGATAGATACCAATTCCTGCTAATATTTCTTTAGTGAGAAACAAAACGAGACACGATCACCGTTGACAGTGAAGCAGGTCTTCGGAGACAAGAGACAGGATGTAGAAGCCCACAATGGGAAGAACACAAACTGAGAAGAAGAAACGGCTGGAGTTCTTCACACCGACGTGTTACACTGTTGGATTGTTGTGCTAAAAATGCAAAAGTGAAAAACCGGATGATTGTGTGGCACAAGTGAGAGACATCCTTACGACTGGATCGCCAGATAGCAAAAGAAAAATGGTCTCGACACTACACGAGACTACATGCTTCTTCGTAGGAGCCAAGTATGGATGCAGACCCTCACTGTAGATATGTACACTGTGGAATCCAAAAGAAAAAAATGACAGCCACCTCGGAGGCTTACGAGAAGATGCCCGAGAATACTAGGTCTGTGACGAGCCAGGCGTCCGTTAATTTTAGGGAGATGCTGTCACCGACGTGGCTAGGCATAATATGGCATCCCTTTGAATGGGGCTGCTTTGTCGCACACCACCCAGCTCGCCGCCAAGTTTATGCACGGCATGTACCACGTTGTATTGCCGAAGCTTATATATCCGTTGTATTTGCATCTATAGGGATTGCACGCCGAGTATGGATTGATCCACGCTGCGCATCACGCAGCGATGCAACGAACATGGTAATGGAATCGGGTCAAAGCCGAGGGACGATCCCCACATCATCGTTTCGGTTTAACTCGAAAAGCGCATTCTGGGTTTGCCATGATCAAAAAAAGAGATACAGGCTCATAAGGCAGTGAAATTGCGGCGTAGATAGCTGGATTTCTTCCCCTCTCCCATGGCGAGGCTTTCCTAGACCGGACGATGAGATATCCCATCCTATAATGAATTTGTGTGCATATAGTGTGCATGTATCAACTTCGATCAACGGCCCTAAAGTTCAGACGACAGTAGCTGAGACACGCTTGGCACGGAATTAGTAAACACCTCATCAGTTGCCTCCTCTCTCACGGGGTTGGGTCATTGAGGTGCTTGGTTCCTCATGACAGGATGGAGTTGACGCAGGTGGAGAGAGTCAGTCCCCGAGACCATGACCTGCAGCCAAGGGACATGCTTATGGTGGCTGTATATCGATTCTCGAGTTCCTCTGGGACCCAAGTTATTGCTTTGTCGACAAAAGTTGGAAGCAGGGTGACGGTGGCCGCGGTAAGGGCGGAGCACGGGATCGCAGGGGTTCAGATGGCTTCGATCCAAAGCTGCGGAAAAGACGTGAAGGCAGAAGATGAAACTTGCGCGCGTGGAACAGGTGCGGATGAAGTTGACAGGTGTGGAGAACTCAAGGGCAGGATCGACACTCTGGAGAGAGCGAGGGGCTGAAGGAGTTCGGGAGCAGGTTGGCAGGCATTGACGTCCCCATGCTCCCCCTCCCCCGCCTGTCTCCAGTGCACATGTGCGCTTCACTCCACTCCGTTTCTTCGGGACGGAGCTGCTGGAGCTGCTGAGCACTTGGGTAAAGTAGGCAGGGACGGGACATGGAGGGATTAGCTCCATCGCGCCTACCTGCCCCCCCCCCTGGGCATTGTTCAGATGGGTCATTGGCCACTTTCCACGTCTGACGCAAGGGCGGTCTATGATAGACTTTTGAGCTCCCCTTCAAACGCCAACACATCGGCCATGGAGTGAACGGGTTGCTTCACTTCAGGGTTGCTGCACAAAGACGCGCATAAATTCGAAATGAGGCCGTATTGCGCTCGTAAATATCGGCATACTCGCAAAACACCAATCATCAAAGCGACTCGTTGGAGCTCACCAGCTTTGACAATGCCAATGAACCATGCCTCGCCAGCGTCGTAAGTGGAAAAATTGCTTTTCGGGTGGAGGGTATCTCCCTTCTTTTACCTCCGGACGCATATTCTACGTCCCTTTTTTTCAATAGTCCCTAGCTTTATTCCATCCTTTACTTAATGCCAGAAATGAAGCGCATCAATGGCAGTCTTACCCAGCGCCACGACGCCCGCAATCTATGAATTGTGCGAGGGCAAACGAGACCACGGGCTCCGTGTGATTTGCGAGGTAGGATACAGTCGATATTTTCAGCCAGAGGGTGAGTGAGTGAGTCTTTCCCCCTATGTGCCATGACTCTCCCCTCTCCCTGATCTCCGGCTTTTTGGTATGCATCAAGAAGTATGGCATTCGTACCTCCTCTTCAGATATTGATATATCATTGCTCCGTACACTGCTCAGTAATCCCAGTCCATGGGAAGTTATTCATGATCCATATCCGTCAAGTTTGGAATAGATTAACGCATCGCTGTCTTGGCGGCAGTCCACCCAATACCCAACCTGTTCTCGCCTTCCTTTTAATCTCATGCCAGAACGGGTCAGTAGCTGTACTGCAGCAAGGCAGTTTCTCAGTATTCGCCTTTGCCGAATCGTCAACTGACCTCCATGTCCTGTGAACAGTTGGGGATCCGCGTTGTATAGCTTCTCAGTGCTGGAGATTATTGAAGGCCAAATCTTTATGACACGCACAAAACATTGAACACACATTCGCTTCTGTTGCTCCTGTATGACCCCTGATCCTTTTTTAATGAAGCTAGCCGCCATTCCGGCAAGCGGCTCACGGCGAAAGAATGCCAATTAGATCGTCGTATGTGATCTGCTTTTAGGATCTCCATCATGTGGCGCACGCCCAGTCAATAGTCTGATGACCAAGGCATCTCTCAGATGCTAATAATTCTACTAGACCTACAAAAGAGCATGTGTTCGGGTTTAACTCAGACCATAGCCTCAAGCTGGCCATTTCCCAAAGAAATATAACTCAGTTAGTACATCCACGCTCTGCTAAACTGTTCACTCCGCATCTCACTATACGAGGGATGATATGGCAGAATAACTGTGAGTGATATAAATTTAATAAACCAAACTATAGCATCGGAAAGGCGGACCTCTTGACATCTTACTATCCCATCGATACATCACGTCTCCCCACAATTTGCTGACCTTACCTGAGATTCCGTAACAAGGTGCTTGGAAGGCGATGGTTGGTTATCGCAGTAGGTAACTTGACCAAAAACGTAGGCGTTCCGGGCAACTTATCCATCATTAAAAAGCCCGAGAAGCGAGAATCGAAAGGCCAATAGCCGTTGTTAATCTTTCTACCTGAAATGAGACCTTAGATTCGCCCGCGATATTCCAGGATGCTCTCAGGATCAAAGTCATAACTCGATATGCCACGATTGACACAAGGCCTGCAGTAGTTCATCTTTAGCACACGCGTTTCGAAGGTCAAGCTGGCGCAAGATGCTGAGTCCCGGCACCTAAATCTGTGAAATTATGATAGCTTTAGATGAGGGGGAAGCCTCTTGCACAGTCGACGCCTCCACAGCCATGAGCAGCGTGGTCGTTCGCACAACCAATTCTGCGCCCGTGTGAAATGTCAGAAGCTGTCTCTCACAAATCCTGAACGACTTCAAAACTGGACCAGCTGACATACCTTCGTAGATCAAGGTATAGGATACCGGTGAATCGTCGCCCGGGCCACTGAGCAACGGCAGCCGCTCGGCTGGTCCAAGCACGACTCGAAATCTAAGGCCAACGTTCTTGCCGACATCAACCCATAGAAACTTGTCAAAATCGACAATCTTGGAGTGTAAGCCCTCAGCGGCACCATTCAGATTCGCCTTTTCTGCCAGCCATGGTCGCCATACGCGAATAACGCCGTCACACGTATTCACCTGGCTGATGTAGAATCCTGGCCTTGAGGCCTCCTTCACCACGTACGTGACGGCGCACAGTTGTGAAAACAGCAAATCGTGGTCAAGGTAGACGTCCTGGGTGGCAGTCTCGTCACCCTGCAAAGCCTTGCTCCCCGTACGTCGGGAAGCTCTCCGTCTATCGCGACTTTCTTCCTTCATGACTGGACGATAAGACGAGTATAATTTGCCGAGGTCACTAAACTTGAGGGATTCGTCTGTGATGGGTTGCTCGCCCACTCGCTTGAGACCAAGATACCTGCATGACAATGGCGGCGTCGTTAATCTTTCGCTGGGGTGGTAGCAATCGAGAATCAGTCGATTGTCTGGGAGAGGCGATACGTCGATCAAGCGGCGATAGAGAATCCGGGTGGCGAGTGTGTAGAAGCAGCGGCTGACCGGGACGACTTGAATGAGCTCCCTTGTCGAGAGGCATGCCAACGATGCAGCCAACACCTAGGTATGTCGTCTAAGCAAAACTGGGATCAGGCGGGTAGCGCGCAGATTTACCTCGTTGGGTAGAGCCTCAATTGGGCATACGGTTGTGGTCATGGTTCACCAATGATCAGGGTCGGGCTATTGGGAATGGCTGAAGCTGAAGTGATGACTGTTTATGGATCACAAGCCGGATACTTGCTCGGCCGATGTGGCCGAAGAGTTCTTGCGGGAGGGAATGGGCTGTGATGCTCATCAAAGTGCTCTGGTTGGTGGTTGACGCCACATGGCCGTATCTAAGCACTTACGTACGTAGTAGGCGATGACGCCGATGAGCGTTGACGCTGACCGGCAGTTGTGAAAATGCGGAGAACCGGAGGCACGTCAATAGCGCCATTATTATGCCATGTTGCCTGTCATCACATCGCCTCGTCGCATCTTACTGAGCTTCCGGGCCATTCTCTAGTCATCCCGACGACATCTCGGCGAGAAGATCAGAGAATGCGAAGATTTCAAAGTCGTAACAATGCAACGTACAGACGGGAAAGTACCGGAGCTACCATCAAAACATGTACTCCGTACTAGTTTTTTTTGACATTACCGGGTTGAAAAGTTCCACATTACGGGTAATGGCCAAACGTGGCTGGATCTCGGTCTTGTAGGGTTCTAGGCTCCAGGGTATGTGTAGGGTTAGGGTTAAGAATTACCAGACGAAATTGGGCGCGGACGATTTTCTGGAGTTTCGGTAGGGCCCAACCCATCGGCAATATCAAAGCCTAACACCTTGTACGCCGTACTTAGTACTTCTAAGTAGCAGTCAAGGTCACTCGTTCGTTCCGCAAGTAATAGGCCGCCGGGCCGCATTGATTGACGTCGGAGGGGTCGAATACCTGTACCTAGTATGTACCTAGGTACCCTAGCTAGTATGGGGCACTTACCTAGTACTACCAGGTACCTGGGTTGGTGCCCCCCCATGTTCGATTGCCATGGCTCATCGCGCTCACGTCCGCTCTCCATAACTTGCTTCCCGGGACAGCAGTTGCGACCCCACTCTAAACTGACTTCAACCACACCTTCACGGTCCTAGCCAAACTCCAACCTTCAACGCGCAAACTCGCTTCGAGGCAATGTCGACCGACCCTGCGCTGATGCCGTCGCCGCCAGCCGACCTCACCCAAACCGCGGAACACACGATCAAGGAAAGGCATTCGTTAACCCTAGACCAACGCCGCGCACTGCGGAGGTGGGCCGAAGCCCAAACCATCCGCCCACCGCACAAAGCCTGCATCGCATGGTTCCATTCACAGTTTGGCCAGCAAATCAGTCAGTCAACCGTGTCTCATTCCCTGTCAGCTAAGTACTCGCGGCTGGACGGAAACAACCCACAACTTTCTGGCTCGCGCCTGCGATTTGGCAATTGGCCCGACGTCGAAAAGCTCGTGCTTCTCTGGTATCGACAAGTCCAGGCTGCAGGGCGACCACCGACGAATGACGAGTTAGGCGAGAAGGCAAAGTCGATATTTCTGCAACTACCACGGTACAGAGGCCAAAACGTGCCCGAGTTCTCTCCCGGCTGGATACATCGCTTCAAGAAGCGCTATAGTCTTCTGGTCCGCAGACAACGCCGATCGGGGGACGGTGCCATCAACCTCGCCGAGGATATCGACTACCTGGCCGACTGTGTTCCTAGGGTGATGGCAGTCACGTCTGATACGAGTCCTGCCGCAATCAGGGAACAAGTCCTACGCGTGGTGGGCGTGGAAGCCAGTCTGAACACCTGCGCCTTGGTGCGAGACGAGGTCTTAAGAAGGATGAGCACCTCATCAAACCATTCGCTGCTGCCGCAACACGCCGTCCCCCAACCCGAACCTATTCCTCCGCCGCCACCCCCGTCTGAGCAGCCAATGTACGCCGACGATGACCCCGAGGTCGTTCTTCAAAACGCTTTGCGCCAGCTCCAACAGGAGGAGCAGGCGGCCGAAGAACAAGCTGCCGCGGTTCGAGAGGAGAGGGAGCGCGTTGAGCGGGCTGGGATACATGTGGCGGGCATGGTAGCTACGCCTGGTCCACAGGACTCCTCTTCCGACCCGCGGTATACAATGCCTACACAGGAAATGGGTGGCCACGATCTGACTCTAACACCAATTCATTCGGACGGACCAGTCTCTTCCAATGACCGGCCCATACGCTGCCCCTTCTGCGTAAATCAGCGCATGTTACGTACAATCAAAGAAGCTGTGGAACACATGTCTACGCATGTCGTTGTTTGAGTGGTAAAGAGTGGTGTTCTCTTCCACTTTTTGGTCCATCGTATTGTCGGTTTCTGTGTTCTTTTTTTCAAATGGTAAAATAGCGATGGGAACAGTTTTTAATACCCAGGTCACCGGGCTGGGGCTAAAGAAAGAGGCATAGCGTTTAGGATCGTAATAGACATCGGTTAGGGCCATGGCAGTAATTTATCAAGCGGGCAAGCTCTTAGTCGGGGCACAAGCATTTGTCAATATAACTCGTGGCGTGCAAAAAATCAGTAAACAAGCTGGTAGGCACGAGCTCACCAACACCAATGATTGGCACAATATCACTTGAAGTCTAAGTTGTGCATCCGAGTGCCCGCGTATTAGCCTGTGCATGGCTTCTTACGCAAGCTCGGTATTCTACATGAATCCGCTATCCTGCAGTGCCTTTATGATAGCCTCATCTTCAAGCCTGGCCTTGCTCTTTGGCGGGGGGGCATCACCCGTATCAATGTAATTCTTCCAGAACTTTAACCCCTCCAACCCTTCTTCTCGGCATAGAGCGCCGTGCTCTTCTGCCATTAGTAGCTCCTCCTCGGCAACACCAATGCTCCAACCGAATCGTTCCGCAGTTTCCAGGGCCGTAACGCCACGTCCAAACTCTCTCCAATCCCAGGTGACTTCTCGCTCTGGGGGAAATTCGTGTAGATCCTGCAGCCAGGAAAGCAGCGACTTGATAGTCGCGTCGTCGGTACGATCGTGGCCCTGGACTACCATTACGCCGCTGCGGAAGGTTCGCAGCCGGACTGGAAGCTTTAGACTTTCCCACAAACGTGCAGCTTTCTCGAAGTCCATGGGGCTGACAAGCTCGACACCCCCTCTTGCTCTGTTGAACATGGCCCACAAATCGACGAGCGTGATGATGCCTCCGGCTCGTTTCAAGACACCTCTCGAGTCATCAGCCAGGAACTCGGCAAGATTCCGAGACAGTTCGGATATGTATAGATACTCAGAACTTCCGCCGGCAACAATGTCCTTCGTAGTAACCAAGCCTAGTTGGCTTGCGGACTCTGCCAAGATGGCATTTTCTTCGGCTGAAGCTCCGCCAGTGACACCATTCGTTTGGCGAGCATATCGTTCTGCGAGAGCAATGACCTCCTTTGCTGACGACATCAACGCCTCCAGATCTTCAAACGCACTGCCAATCAGCATTTCGTTGTTCTTATGCATATTGAGACCCAACTGCTCCAGGCCTGCAATACCCGCAGTCTTGGTTCGACTGGTCGATGTATCTGATGAACCAGCTAGAGTATTTGGGTCTGCACTCCTTCCATTTTTGGGAACCGGAGGAGCATTCTGTAGTAACCATTTTCTTTGTGTTATGGCTCCCTTCAGCCTCTCATAAAATATCTGCATACCCCCACCCCGAAAGGAAATCTTGATACTGTCAGCCACGTCAATGCCTGAAGGTGCATTGCTGGGAGCCTCGTGGACAGGACCTGGGGACTCCGTACGAACCGTGGGCGACTCGGTTTTTATGCTAGGGGTATTCTGTGACAAAAGGGGCGCGCCACAAATCTCGCAGGCAAGTAATGACGGGTGATTTGAAAATGTGCACCGCGGACACGCAAAGGATGCCCCAGCGTCGACCGAGGAACCCGACCTATTTTGCTCGAGTGCTTGGCCGCGGCTTTGCTGAAAAGAATCCAAAGGGTTTGTTGATGTTGCTAAAAGGGCATCTGATTCATGTTGTCGATTCGAGAGCGAACTGAAGCCAGAAGAAGTGTTTATTACGGGCGTTGGACGTTGGCTGGCGTTGTTAATGGCTGCTTTTAGAACATGTGCCAGTGTTGGCTTGATTCCACAAGCTAGGCATGGCGGTAGCGGCGTATGTGCGTTCGCTGCCGCAGGATCAAAATTCACCGGTATCGGATTAGAGAAGCTGCAAATGGTGCAGACCCAAGTGGCCGTCGTCACTTGGGGATGCTCTGGTGGAGGTCTATGTGCACTGTCCCTTTGCCCAGGAGATGCGGAATCGTTTCTCGAAGGAGATACCGCATTGGATAAAGCTCGACTATGAAGCGAAGACCGCTTCAAAGGCTTGGGAAAGATGGTGATTTTGGGTGACGACTTCAGAAACCCGGCATAGAAGTCATACCGGTCAATGTCCTTGAGATCCAATGCCATAGAGTTTGTTCTAGGCTCAGCTTTATCGACATAGCAAATTCGATGGGATGTCAAGTAAACTTGGCCATTCTGGTGGTTCGGAAGCTTTAGCTTCCTGTGACACTCTGTTAACAAAACCCTAATCTTCATTAAAGAAGGTCCAAGTGGCGAAGCTCACCCCTCATAGAGCCCAACATTATCCTGCACAAACAACAAGATCTCATCTGGCAAATAAGATGGCCGCAATGCAGTAGTCAGATCTATGTGTTTCAGAAACATTCGTCATGTCGTAGTGGCTGATCAGCCGGGAGACGATGTCCAAATGCAAAGCCGCCGTGATTGTGTTATTATGTGCTGATAAAGAAGCGGATGCTCGGCTACGGTCGGTAATACAACTAATAGCCGCGTCGAAGTTAGCTCAGAGCTATGGTGTCTAGTCCACTGGCTATGTTGTGACGGCTGAAGGTTGCATGCAATAGAAGGCTTGAGCTAAGGAAAGGTGAATAGAATTATATCTTGTCGACAACTTCCCCAGATGACTCGCTGGACGTGTGTTGAACTCGCTTGAAGGTCATTCATGATGCAAGACAGACCCACCCACCCACACACTTTGTATTAGCCGATAATCTGCCGGCTCGTCACGGGCTTGGGCGTTTAGACTCTTATCCACCCACACGAAAGGGTCATTTTCTCCTCTCCCACGTCCACACCGTCAGTTCGAACACATCGACTCCAATATTCTCGACAATCGCTACGCCTGCCCATTTCGAGCCAATACACACAGGCATTTGAGCTATTTCGACCAAAAAAGCTAACACTCAGTAAATCGACTATCCAGCACTATGTTGCCAGGGTGGTCGGCCTCACAGCAAGCGCCTGGCGTCTCACAACGGACCCAGCCGGTCGCGTACAGTTATGCTGCCAGTAAGAAACCTCATCAACCTCTGTCTCTCTCTTTTACAGAACCGATCAGCTCACACGCACAGGTCCTGCCTTTGTTCCAGTCCAAGTCCGCCAGGGCTTCAGCCAGTACGCTCCTCCAACACCTCCGTACCCAGGTTATGTGCCGCCTTCCGTTGGTGCCCAGTCTCCTGCCCAAGCAGAGCAGCCCAAGCCGAAGACGGAGTGGCCTGAATCCGTCCGGAAATATGTTCAACGATCCTTTCTTCCCGAAAACGACGACCCGACCGTGTCTCGCGCAGAGGTCGAGGCCAAGCTCAAGGAGACGATTGGCACAGCCAAAGAAAATGGCACTTTGTATACCATAGACTGGGATGCTGTCCCTTTGCCGCAAGCCCTCGTGAAAGCCGACCGTGACGCACTGTATAACAGCGGAAATCACACGCCATCATCTTCTGAATCTGTCGCCAAGTCCAGGAAAAGAAAGTCCTCCGATTCTGTCGACGGTGGATCTAACCAACCACCGTGGCATAATGCTAACTCGCGATCATCCCTTGAGACCCGTATTTCATATCCATCACCAGACAAACGTTCCACTTTTGACGACAACCTGGCGAAATCAAGTAAGTTTCAAAAAGAGGCCGCCAGTAAACGCAAACGCCGCTTCGAGAGCGAATACAAGGCGGTATACAGATCACCTAGTCCAACTCCACCCTCCTCAGGCCCAATTATTGGAACCAGTGAGGTGTTGGAGAAGAGGTATCTTCGCCTAACTGCTCCTCCTATTCCTTCCAATGTTCGACCTGTGCATATCCTGCGCCAAACTTTGGACTTGCTGAAGAAGAAGTGGAGGAAAGAGGGGAATTATTCATACATTTGCGACCAGTTCAAATCCATGCGACAAGATCTCACTGTTCAACGCATTAAAAACGATTTCACTGTCTCCGTCTATGAGATACATGCCCGCATTGCCTTGGAAAAGGGGGACATCGGTGAGTATAACCAGTGCCAGACCCAACTTCGTTCCCTCTATTCTCTGGGGTTAAAAGGCAATCCTATCGAGTTCAAAGCGTATCGTATTCTTTATTTCATTCATACTGCCAATCGTACTGGTCTGAGCGACACGATGGCAGATCTAACCGCAGCAGAAAAGGAGGAAAAGCCGATTAAGCATGCTTTGCAAGTTCGGTCGGCTTTGGCTTTGGGGAATTATCACAAGTTCTTCCAGCTTTACCTTGACACGCCCAATATGGGCGCATATCTTCTGGATATGTTTGTCGCCAGAGAACGTCTTGCTGCATTGTGTAATATTTGCAAAAGGTACGTTTCATGCCGTTACGTGTGACGCTGATACAGAACGGCAAATGCTAATGCTTTTGTAGTTATAAACCTGATGTTAAGCTCCGTTTCATCACTGAAGAGTTGGGCTTCGAGTCTGATGCCGATGCTGCCCAGTTCATAATCGACCACAGTGGACAGCACCTGCTGGAAGATCGCTCAGATAACATCGTTTTTCTGAGCGGGAAGGCCGGCCAGCTATTTGAATCATCCAGATCCGAAGCTTTTCGAAAAGTTGATATCAAGGGACAGATCTAACCTTGGATGAGCTTTCCTTGTTGTTCACCTTTACGCATCTGCCCCCTACACCATATGCTCCAGCCCCTTGGCAACAATAGATGCCAACACGCCTGTCGTTCAACCACAACGATTCATGTGACAGTGACGCTTTTGTACAGATGGATCACAGTGTACGCTGTCAATTCTCTGAGGAATTTTTGGCGTATTAGGAGCCCATGGCCCCTCCCGGAATGCCTGGAGAAATGAAATCGCGTTTCGGTTTGACTTGACCTGCAATCGGCCTGGAAAATATTGCGAAAAGCCAGAGCTATACGCCAATTTCAATCCTAACTAAACCTCAGAGCTTGTATTGGGCAACCTGGCCGGTTTGAAACGGTATTACGACTACGATTCCCATGACCGATTTTCTTTCTTTCTTTTCTATGACACTTGCCTTTTTCGTTCAATGTAGCGGGGCGGTGTTGGCTACATATGCGTCTTTCATCCGGACCTGATACCCATGACCCTTGGCATTCAATGCGACGAGCGACGAAACATAGCTTCTCCAATTTCAACACGTAAAATAACCGACCATACCTTCAGCAATTGACAATAGAGCATACAGATACGGAGATGATTCTGGATATGATGACTAGTGTGGGGACGTGTATCGCTTCATAGTTTAGCCTAGCATATTTAATCAGATAAATTTCTTGCCAAGCCCAATCAGACACACAGCTTCAGTTGTCTGCCAACCTCGCATCGAAGGAGGATGCTGCTACTTGGCATGGCAATAGTCTCTACTTGTGACGAGGCGAGTTCTATATTATCTACCTAGGTAGGTAGTCAAAATAGGACCTGTGGTGACTGGTGCTGCAGAGTCGATGAAGTTGGTCAACGACACACCTACTAAGCCACCCAGGCGTGATGTTGGATGGTTTACTGGCCTGCCGTTACAGACCACCGTCCGTTTACGCAACAAAAAGCTGGCAATTCGTAGAAAGACAACACCTAGTCGTTCCCTCGGGTGGCGGAGCTCTACATGTGCCGTGGGGTTAACAACTGCATCATCAGAAACTCGGCTGAGGCTTCGACCCTGAAGCTGTATCTGGAGCAAACAAGCTGAGTAGCACGTGTGAGGCCGACGGCAAGCTCTCTTGATGTCGTTCCCAAGCTGAGAGATTACAACCATGACCGCTACTTTGAAGCCCCGCGAACAAGCGTTGTCGGAGATGAAATATTTAGGCAAATACTCGGTGTTGCAGTCCGTCTCGCGACATGGAGCCAAGTTCCCATCCAGGATTGACGTGTGTACACTGATCTAGTTCTCCTTTTGGAAGGTACCAAGTAAATATGCCGGTAGAGATAAACCCACGCCCAGAAGCCTCTGTAGAGACACGACGCCAGATTCGCGACTTTAACTAACTCAAGTTCGAGGAATGACAGAACCCAGCGCATGAACCTCCTGCAAAGCATTTCAGAGAATTATACTCAAGTGGCCGACAGAGCTGTCAAAGGCCGATATGCATACGGATTCTTCACTCAAAAGCCTCACACAGGCAGCCCAAAGTATAATACTCGCGCTCAGATGTGATATTCCAGCATTGCCTTCACGGAAGTCATCCTCCAAAAATGGCCGTCCCTTTGTATCCAGTGGCAAATTCACGACGACAATGAAGCGTGGCAAAGAACCCTTATTTCCATATGAAATGTCACACCTGATATCGATGCGTACGGGGCTTCAGGACCTATAGAAGTCTCGAACAACGAGATGGAAGAGATGGTCCGCATAGAAACAGAACAGAATCGAGACACCTCACTCCGCGGCGGAACAAACCGCAAGGCAGCAATGGACTTGTCCCAGTACGCGACTACCAGATAGGATTCCATGGGGCATCGGCACAGCGCGCTTCTCTTCTTGGGTTCCTAGAATCAAGGCTGAGCGGGACCATCAGACGCATTTTTTGCAGTTTCAACATGTAATTTATGTATTTGCAGCTTTCGATCAAGCAGCAAGCTTCACAGCGAAAATCCCCCCCCAAATTAACTTTTACCCCAGTTATATCTGTATTCTACCTGTTTGACGCACAAGGACTCACTCACATCTACACCTCGACCCGTCAGTCTTCCTTGGCCTTGACACCAAAATAGCCATCCAGACAGGCACAACGCGTCCGTGTTTCCAGTTACGCATATCTATTAACTTTTTCTTTTGTCTCTCTCAAGTCAAATGAGATTACAAGCATGACACAAGGATCGTGCAAGCGCAACATCTAATAACACATTCTTGGGCTGTATCAAGCCAAGAACAGGAAGAGACCAGAAAAGTAGACCGTCTGCGCATCGCGACGCGTCAGACATACCAGCGCAATTGGTGCTGTGTCTTGCCCACACATGCAGTACGTCACCGAGGTCTCGCCCGCATTCCAAGTTAACCCTGTTCCTTTCCATCCAAGTCATCTGCCTCCTCTGCTGTCAAGACCATAACCTGCCTCCACATAAATCTCCTACAAGCACTACAACCACCTACTTGCCGATATCGCCCACAGCTATCTACTCTCACAGGAATAACATGGCCAAAAGTGGCAAGCTACCCAACGCAAAGCCCAACACAAGCAAGTCGCCGGGTTAAAGCTGACAAGACTAAGAGGGCAAAAATAACACAAACTAATACCGATTTAAAAGCCCTTTACAGTAAAAGGGATACCAGCTTTAAAGCTTAAAATCCTAATTCCAAGGAAATCAAGGAGAGCAACCAGGCTATAAGGGACCTACCTAGAAAAGAAGGCTGTAATGAACGCGGAGCCTAGACGCAGCAGCAAAAAAGCTGTTAAACTAGCCCAAAGGCCAGCAGGGCCAAAAAAGCCAAGTGCTCTAGGCTCCGCGTTTATCCAAGCTTTCTTTTCTAGATCCCTGATCACCTGGTTGGTCACCTTGATTTCCCTCAAATCAGGATTTTTAACCCTAAAGCTAGTATTCCTTTTACTATAGAAGGCTTCTAAATCGTTATTGGTGGTGTTGTTTTTGCCCCCTTGGCCTTGTCAGCTTTAGCCCCTAAAGGTTACAACAGGCAACTATGGTAGTGAGAGTAGATAGCTGTGGGCGATGTCAGCAAGTGAGTGGTTGCAGTGGTTGTGGTCTTGACAGCAGAGGAGTGACTTGGATGGAGAGGAACAAAGTCGACTTGGAGTGCCGACGAGGGCAGACCTCGCTTATATACTACGTGTGTGGGCATTTTAGGTTGTCGGCGTGACTCGGCGTGAGTCACCGGCACAAAGTCAGTTTGCTTCTATGATGACGGTGGCTGAGGCTATCGCGAGATGGCTTTGGCTAGCGGGCCGCGACTTGCGCATATCTATACGGTTCGATTCCGCTTTGAATGTTCCAGAAATCTCGAATCTGAAAATCACAGATAAGCGGATAAGCAGCGCAAACCAAACTTCATGGAGTATAACACCGGCAGGACAGATATCCGTCAATGCAGTCCCTCGCCCAATCCATGACAAGGGTCAGATGCATTGTTTCAGAGTTGCGATAGAAGACAGGGATGGTGGTGGATGGAGAGCTGCAATATGGCATGGTTGACCTTGACTTCTACTTCTCTTGCACACAAGTACTAGTACCAGCCAACCAGTCCATAGCAGGATGCAGTGGAGGCAAAAAGAATTTGACCAGATAGGTACCTGGGTATCGCGCTAAATACGATAATATACTACGGTATAGTAGGGATATACTTCTTATTAGGCAAGTGTATTCTGCCAAACACTGTTCTTGGTGTGCGTCGATGGCTAGGTAACAACGTCTCTATCGCAGTATCACATGGCGCACCAAACAGTTGCCGGGTGTAATGGGAGGCCAAGGACTTTTTGCTTCCCGCCGTCTTGGACTGGAAGCAATTCTCAATTTTCAAGACCGGCTTTCCAGTGACGGCTTTTTCGGGGGCCGCGTGGGTCGGCTATTATGCCGCTTTATGCGCATGGACGATCAGCGTGGCGGAGGGGCCCAATGGTCTGGGCGGCCATGTGCCAAAGTTGGCTATCAAAGCCGTCTGGTGTTTGGGATTTTGGAGACGGAGGGGAGTGAATAAGGCGATTGTGTGTGTGTTGCAAGTTTTGTGGCGTGCTGATGCGCGATCGACGGCGAATGCCGAAAGAGTTGCACTCTGTACTCGGCTCTGCATGTATGCTTGATCTTGGCCATGGCCGCGATATGGTTGGTGTCATGCTGGACACATGCAACGTTCTCTCCAAGCTTCAGCAGAGTCGGGCATTGTCATATTGGTGCCATTCGTCTCCGTCCACTGAGTCAATATCGATGTTGTTATGCAAGAATGACAGATGCAGCGCTGGCACCTCTACCTCCACTGCCACTGGTGACTCCCCGGCTGAATCGGAAAGGGAGGTGGATGCAGCCCTTTGGCGTCGGTTGAGCAGTTCAGCATGGGCATAGCCTGGAGATGATGAAACACATAAACTGGATCGCGAGCTGTGGGGTGCATATGTTGTTGCATGTAAATTGCTATCAATTGGTGGCACTGGTTGTGAACGGCGTTGCGCTGTAGCTGATTGCTAGAGTCCATCGAACATCCACGGGGAATGTCAAGACGCCATCGGCTGCCTCCTTTCACGTCTCCAATAAACGTCATCCATAGCATCATGGCGTTTAAGGGCGTAGGATTTTGAGGCCAAGGTAATACAGTACTTTTGCTGTACGACTCTTCAGCTGTTTTTGCACATCAACAGCTAACATGTCGTACATCAGCTAGACGCGACAAGCAACCGTCTTTGGTGGGACAAGATGGAACGGAAAATGGCCAAGACCAAAGCAGCCGTTGAGCAATGCAACCCTCATGTTGTAGTCGACTTCAACGGACGCAGGGGTGCGGCAAAGCGCCGCCAATATTGTCGTATGTACATGTATGCGTGCATGGAAACACTCCAGACCACTGAAAGCCGCAGCTGCATGGCTGGCTTCAGGGATGGCTGGCTTCAACATGTCCGGCCCCAGCAGGCATCGTTACGGAGTATATGATGCCCAGTTACGATCCTGGCCATGTCTCTGCGCTCGGCGGGAGGGCGTGCGTGCATGCGCGTATGTGCACACTGGAAAGATGCGCGTGGTTGCGTAAAGTAGCTGTTGTGAAGTGGCAGGTATCAAAGGAGGCCCTTCTGTCCTTGAGTATGCTTCTGTGCTCCGAGCCTCGTATCAACTAACGGTCGGGAGGTCGAGGTTGGACAAGGGCCAAGAAGAGGAAGACGCATAGACGGGGCAATGCAAACAAAGAAGGGCAGAGTTACACAATGTGGCAAGGTTGTATTGAACGCTGTGCGAGAACAACATTGAACGTCTGGTACTTGGAGTTTTGACAGCCGCTGGCCACCAGACACAGTCTCGCGGTTCAAATGTTGGGTTCAATGCTGAATGCTGCCCATTGACCACAGAGGACGGCGTGGTGGCCTGAGGTACGAATTAACCACACAGTGACACCCTCCCCTGGACTCCATGCCGGCGCCCCTGCCGCATTGACGGTAACATTGAACCGTTGACCCGTCCATGTCAGTTTAAATCTCCGTCATTACCTGTCAATAGCTTGATGCCGCGAGTATTTGTATTTGGCAGTTCCAATCACCTTGACTTTTCGTACGGGGCACTTGAAGGCAATGCATCCATCTCACACTCCTTTGTCCCTGGGGAGAACATCCATGTTTGGTCAACAGGCAGACATCAAGGCAAAGCAATGGTAGTATTCAAGCCCTCGTCATGCTGCAAGCCACGCAAGCCGGCGGCAAAGGTTTGCCCAAGTCCTGCATGTGCTGGCGTCGTGTGTATGCACTACTTCCTAATTTTAAGTGTTCCGTGCCCAAGCAACCATGCTATTGCCTGGTTTCGGATTTCTGGCATATTCTTCGCCATTAAAGACGCAAGCACGCAACCCTGTTGTGATGAGTAGTTGGGAATGTTCAGATTGATGCGCCTGCGTGAGATGGATCATGGAGGTTGGAGTCCATGATATTCACTTCAACAAGTACTCGCCGTCCTTGGTCCCCAGTATCCATGTCTGCAGGTAGTCAATTCGTCATCGGTGTCAGGACTCAGCAGAGAGTGGTGACAAACAGCTGGAGGCCAGATTCGGGAGTATCATCCATCAATCACACCAGGCTCGACTTGATCCAACATATGTAGTCATATCTGCCCAAATGCTCAAGTGGACAGACACGCATAGCGTTGATATCACACACTACGAGAGTGCCCGAGCGTATACATGTGTAGAATCCACCACTTCCCTTGCCTCCATCTTATACATATCTGCTAAGGTATATCCTCCGGGCCCGTCCCCATATCTCCATATCTCCTCGAGATTCGGCAACGTCCTCACCTTAGTCCCCCCTTCTCCTTCTCTCTCTCTTTCTTTTTTTCCGGCCTGCACTTGCCGGCTCCGCTGTCGTCATACTTGCCATGAGACATTGTTGTTGATCTTCTCCCTCGATCTGCTACCTACCCTTTCTTGGCGTATCGCCCTGGCTCTCTCACCCTCGGATGTACTAAGCCATATCCAGAAAAGCTATTAGCCAAGCAGCATCAATAATATAAAGTTGTCGAAGACGACATACCTCGAAGCCCGCGACAAAATACGACTTTCCGTTCACAACCGACTTATTAGCTCGTCGTTCGTACAGGTACGACGCGAGAATTCGAGCACCAACAGTTGTTTGCTCCGCGATTCCTCCGCCCAACAAGACATTCATTCAACCTTCATCGCTTGCGCAGTCCAAGATTGTGCGCCATCTCCGCGCAAAGACGCGTACACTGGGCATCTTTCGCCAGCGCGAACAGCATCCATCACCGTGAATTTTCCTCTGCCTTGGAAAACCCTCAAGTCCACAGTCCGCATACTAACCAGGAACAGCCTGCGGTTGACGCAAGCCGGCGAATTTGACTTCGCGCCAGTCCCCAACGATCAAACGGCTGCCATCAACGCCCCCCTCTCGAGTGTTGCCAGGCCTGCTGCTTATTGTCCAGCATCGAAAAGTCGCTGTTCTCGCTGTGAGGCGCCTCCAGCGTCTCCACCCTCGAATCCACCGACCACCCACCCAAGGCCTGAGCCAAGCTACTGCACCATTGTGACCTCTGGGCGACATCGACGTGTGAGACCGGGCCACCAAACCGGCTAGGACCCAAAGACCGGGTAGACCAGGTAGACCTTGCTGGGCTGGTTGTTAGTAACGCCTAGTGGATTTGTCGCGGCTTGATCGAACCGGACAGGACGAGGAACAGGCACAGGCAAACTAACTGCGCCGCCCCCCTTCAAAGTGCTCACCTTTTGCGCTTCCTACTCTGGACCCTTCCGTCTCTCCCTTCCGGTGCGACAACTTGTCTTTCTTTGCCGTCGTTTTGCTGCCAGCCCTCGCCGCAAAGTCGCAGAGTGAGTCGTACAGGATGAAGGTACGTTGCCGCCCATTGCTCAGCAGCGTCGCCATGCGCATCTCGAATTTTCATCTGCGCTCGCGTCTGGTTCATGGTTGCGGCCCTGCATTCCGGCCCTCGTCACTGCACAACTCCCCCTCTGTACCTTTGCCACAGTCTGGGCATTTTGTCTCGAGGACCTCGACAAGCTGTCGTGCGTTTCCCGTGCGTTCTTGTTCTCGCTCAGATGCACCTGCTCGGTTGCCTACGTGGCGGGACGGTTTAAGCACTTACGCGCACAGTTGCTCCTTCCTTTGCTTTGTCTTTCTCGCTTTCGTTTTCACCCCGCATTGAGTACCAGATGTTTTGCCACGCCGCCATGATCCGACATACCCAGACTACTCCATATATCCTACAAAGTTTCTCGACTTGCTAATCTTGATGGCCCTCATACAGGCTCTTCGTCGGTCCATCAAGGGCGATAAGGAAAAGCAGCACCACACCTCAATAGCGACCAAGTCTGCTGTCGCCATCATCCCACCCAAAAAGGTTGGTTCCCGAACCTCTCTCGCCTTGGCAGTACACCCCTTCCCACGACCCAGCCCATTCCCTCCCGAGGCGATGTGGCATATATCGAATATCGAGAGATACAGTTGCAGCGGATTCTAGGATACAAATTTCGTTCCTTTTCCTCTTTTGCCTCTTCTCCAGACGCCTATGCTATTACTTTCGTCCCACCCTGCAAGTATTTGAGTGTTGACACTTGGTCTCCCCGCAGGTGATTCGAGCGTTGTACGACTATGAAGCCCAGTCGTCGCAAGAGTTGAGCTTTTCCAAAGGAGATTTTTTCCACGTTATTGGCCGCGAGAACGACCAAGACTGGTATGAGGCATGCAATCCTGCCCTGCCGGATGCCCGAGGCCTCGTCCCGGTCGCCTTCTTCCAAGCCTTAGGCCGTACCGAGCGAGACAGTGCCCAGTCAGACAATAGCAGGCCGCCTACCGCGAAGAGTCCCGACCATGACTCTGGTTACAGCGAAAATGCCCCGCACCCCATTACTACAGCGGTACCAATCACCCACCGTAGTACCAAGTCTACCGATATTGACAACAAAATTTTTGCCACCGTCATGTATGATTTCGAGGCCCAGCGGCCAGACGAGTTGGGCGCTACCAAAAATGAGCAAATCATCATCATCGCCCAGTCAACCCCAGAGTGGTTCGTTGCCAAGCCCATCGCAAGACTGGGCGGTCCTGGCTTGATCCCCGTCTCATACGTCGAGATTCGCTATGTCAGAACTAAAGAGGTTGTTCCCAACGCAGTGGAAGCTGTGAAGAGAGCCGGGGTTCCGAGTGTGGAGGAATGGAAGAGGATGGCGGCAAACTATAAGAATAGCAGCATTACTCTGGGTAAGTTCGCGGGCCCTGATGCAGGGGGTCAACGGGCAGTTGAGCAAGGTATGGAGAGTATGAGCCTTCAAGAAGGGAGACAGAGCGCACAGAATGGATCACAGGTATGGCCTCATTCATTCAGCCACCACGGTGGTTTCCCCGCGGTGTGATATTTTTACCATCTTTCTTGCCCCCATATACTAATTTATCTCCCACGTAGCACCGTGCCGGGCAACACAGCATTTCCCAGTCCCAACAATATGCTCACAACCAGGAAATAACTCCAGTATACGCGCCAGTCAGAGCCTGGATACCTCGATATTGCTTTGCCGAAGACAAATATTGGTTTGTTATCGTGGCTGTTCTTGAGGATGGCAGACATTGGGAACTCTCGCGATACTACGAAGATTTTTACGACTTCCAGATTGCCCTTCTCAACCAATTTCCTTCAGAGGCTGGTCATGACGGAACGAACAAAAGGACTTTACCATACATGCCAGGTCCTGTCAGTTATGTCACAGATGCAATCACAGAGGCAAGGCTACACAACCTCGATGCCTATGTTAAAAATCTTCTCGACCAGCCAGACCGCGTTTCGAAATGCGACCTGGTGAAGAAGTTCTTTGCTCCTCGTGAAGGAGACTATGAGATCGCTCCAAATTCTGCCGATGAGGACATGCGGCTTTCACAGGGCTCACAACCGTCCGCCGAAGGTTTTGGAAACGGCGGCTCCCGAACCAACCTGAACGGAAATGCCTATGCCGTACTCCCTGCCACATCTCGACAATTGAGCAACTCACAACAGGGTACAAGCAATCAGCCACAACAAGCCGTGATGAAAGTCAAGATGTATTACAATGGTGATCTTATCGCTATTCGTGTACCGTCCGAAGTTGATTATCAGCAGCTGTGTGACAAGATTCGGGATCGACTCAAACTCAGCCCCGATAATCAATTACAACTTTTCTATAAGGACGAGCCAACAGGAAACAAACCTAATTTAATGAGCGACAGTGATCTCAACTTTGCTCTTGAGCGGCATGAGAAACTCGTTCTCTATGTCGAGGTTGCATAAGAGATGCTATCACGAATCTGCTCGCATCCTGATTTCTAAGCCTCATCCACATACACACAAAAAAAAACCAGATCACGGAGCTCAAAACATGTTTGTCTCACTTTTTCACCTCTTTTTGGGTATATGATTAGTAGCTGGAATACGGATGTATTTGCGACACTGTACCAGCCACTTGTTCTTATGCAGCTTCCGCCCCCTTCTCTTCAAGGGGCAGCATTCGACTCTTTTTGTCCCCGTCAACAAAAATTCTTTACTAGCATGCAAGCCTTCATACAGTTCATAAGTACCTGGGGGGACTTGCATGTTTAGCTCATTGTAAAGGGACTTTGCGTGGATCCTGTTTGATGATTGTGGAGTAATTTAACATTTTCGACTTGTCCGATTCTACTTAAATAGGGGACTTTTGGTCTGGGGACGGCGTTCCGGAAGCTGGTTTGACGAATTGCTTTTGCTGCTAGGAATACGGCGACTTGATACCTTGACGAGGTTGGATGCCTGATGAGCGGAGTGGTGGGGAGAGCCCATACAAGGAAAGACGGCGTGGAGAAGGCGAAGACGATGACTCAGTTGATGAATTGAGATGAGCATGAGCATGAGAAACGAAGTAAATGGAAACGAAGCCAGTTGCGCGGCTTGAACTGGTAAGGGCGGCACTTTGATACACCACAGATTAAGTCGCGGCTAGGAGGGAGGGCCTAATGAGTGTACATACCAGCACGACACAGCCGTGGCTATTAATGCATGCCGAGTGATTTGTTTCCAAATTAACGCGTTCTTCAGCAAGTGGCCTGATGCGAAAGTGAGATTTTCTTTCTTCATGATTCCCGTTCTATGGCGTCTACCTGCACTCCATGAATAGAGGATGACAGGTTCAAAAATCACACTACACAGTACCATCTCAACAGTCCCAACGCCTCATGATGCTAACCCATGAACATATGCCAATTGTAGATAAAATGACCCATTATATAACAGACGGCAGAAGCAGATGTGGTTTTATTCCAACTTTGTCATCAAGCTGTGCCGAACCTTGAAGTTGACTACACCCCCAACACCGAAAGCCGGAACGATGCGACACACTCTGGCCGCGGAGCTAATAAGCCAATTGGATCGAACAATTTGAAAGCGATCACGCCAAGAAACGGCAGGAGACTGGCCGGGCCGATTGTATAGGTCTAAACCAAGGAGGTGCAGGGGCGTAGAAAGGAACTGTACGGCGGCAGGGGCGACGAATTGCGCGGCAGTCTGACCCGAAAGGTGCTTCTTGAACTCGGTGGATAAACGCGAATCTATATAAGGCGCAAGGAGGGGGGGAATATTGAACGAGGCAAATATCGTCAAGCAGTCGCGCAGGGTAAACAGTGCATAGGAAGGCAAGGGCACTGCGCGAGGAGCGCCCACGGGGCCAAACATGCGGACAAACGAGCGGTCCTTGTACATGCATAGGCCGACGTTGGCGGCCGATGAGGCAGCAAATTTACCTGGGCCGGAGGAGATGGCTGTAGCGGGTTTGTTGGTGGCGGTGGATGTTGCCGTGTCGAGTGCGTTGGCTGTCAGATATGTGCCGCCGTACAAAATGAAGATGAGGGCACAGGGTCGAGAGAAGAGCGCGGGTCCGGGTCGCAGGATGAAATTTCGAACAGAGGAACGGATCGAGTCGAGGAGGGAACTGCGTCCGGACGCATTCTCCATGATGGATCTGATTCACATGTTAGAGCATGATATGAGGCGGCAGATGGAGATTTCCAGAAAAATCGTACCGATCAATGATGGAAATGACTGGCGCGACCAAAACACCAGCGCACGCAGCACCGGCAGCATCAGCAGCCAGTCTCCATCCCAAGTTCTTCGTGTTCCACCTTTGTGTTGATTCAGTAGCACGTTCCAAGGTTGGTGTGGCTGTCGCCAACTCGGACTCATTGGTGACCTTCATGATGGCCAAAGCCTTCCCCCTGGGAGCCAGCACAGATACAAAGGCACGACGAAGCGACTGGAAATTTGAACAGAAGCTACGCTCGACAAGGCTGGTCCAGGTGAGGTCTCTTTTTATTGCAGCTTCTTCTTCTTTGAGGTTTCTGTTCGAATAACGATTGCTGCAGACGCATTGCGGCTCTTGGGAATCCTTTTATCGTGGAATCGCTTCAAGTTCTGGTTTGCCAAGATGATGAGGCAGAAGCTCGTCGTGATTTTCGTAACGCCCCCGCCCTGGTGATGATGTGCTCAGCCCTGAGGCACAGCCGCGCAAACAATGTCAAGGAAGTCTCCAAGTCCCCCGCAGTACGGTGTGCTTTGAAGCGAGTCAGCAAACTGGCTTGCAGGACATTTCCGGAGATGAATTGAAAATACGTAGCGTGTCAAAAGTGCCCCGAGCATTGACGTCGGGGGACCAGCGTCGACGAAGATTCAAAATGCTGACCGGGCCGGGCGGCCAGTCAGCCGGGTTCCCCGAAATCGGAGACGGGACATGGAGAGGACATGGATGGCCAGTTGACAAGAGGCCCCGAACTCGTCCAATCACTCGGATATGGTGGAAGCAAGGGCCCCTTCTGGGGACAAGGAGCCAGGGCCTTGGGCACATGCCGGCAGCCATTCTGAACACGAGAATGCGGGTAGTCGCGGCCTGGGGTGATGGCGTGCAAAAGGATGATGCTGGAGTCTGGTTGAATCAAGTCCTGGTACAGCAACCCCGTGCTGCCGTTTCTGCAACTCAATGGCAGCAGCAAGGTTTTGGAGATGACCGTGGATGGATGGCCACGTTTAAGACCGTGCGGTTTTATTAACGTTGGATCAATATTAAGTGGTGTCGAGATGTCCAACGGGTGGACATAAAGTTTATGACAGCCGATGCCTCGCCTCCCACTGTACACACGTTCGCAGCGAATCACTCGGCAAGTACAACGCAGGCTGGAGTCTGGTAGTGACATCATTGACTCCAGGTGCTGTCTCCTGAGTCTCCCCTTGCTCCTTCCTACACCTCTTACTGTAAAACTACAAGCATTCTGACATCTTCCTTTCGATTTTCGAAGTGTTTCAATGCCATGTCCGAGCTTTCTCTGTAGCAGCAAGTAAAGCTGCGTACGGGCAACATTGGCCCTTGCCTTCTGTACCTCAAATTCCGAACTGCCCATCCAGGCCGCGTGAGCCAACGCGTACACTAAGCTGGCACCTACGCGTACGCTTCCGTGGAAGCTACTTGTAGGTACTTATCTGATGGGTACTAGATAGCTAATAACCTAGGTACCTAATATGTATGTCCCAATTCTGGACCCAGTCCGCCATTGATTTCTTATGGTTGCGCAAGCTGCCTAATACTCAAGTAGATTTCTGCACCGTCGCCGCGGTTAAAATACACGTACATAATATACCGAGCTGCGTGTCACTCTGTCACGGCCTACCGAGTACCTAATACTCGTATGCACCATACGTTCCCTGCCTAGTGGCAACTTACACCTCTTGGTGGAACTTCATATGACATCCACTGCACCTCTCTCATACATGAATGAGATTGAACCGGAAATTTCACCCATGATAAATCTATCAAAACACAGAAGCAGTCATCATGGTTCGTGTTCAAAAGTTGACCGCAGAAACTCTCATCGGAGCCCCTAGGAGGAGTGCCGCGGTTCCGAATCACGATGGCAAGCTGGCCCTCTACACGATTTCCACCCACAAGTTCGGTGACAAAACTGAGAAACAAGTCCGTGTTATGGACTTGCAGACCCGTCAGTCATCCCAAATATCAGATGACGACAAAGTTCACGATGCCGTTTGGGTCCCTGGCACCAATGATATTTTGTTTCTCAAGTCTGGAGACAAGGGCCGAACGCAAGCCATTGTGGCCAAGGGACGAGACGGATCCTGGGAACACATCCCCCTCGCCGAGTTCAATGGACCGATTGAAAATCTTAAACTTAAGAAACTTGATGACGGATCTGTCGTATTCATGGTTACTGGTCAGGTTGATGATGATGGTCTTCTGTACAACGAAGAGGCTCACCAGAAACTCTCCACTGGCCGCATCTTTGACGGGGCGCGTGTTCGATCTGTGAGTTCAAGCGCCGGATGACAGCATCTGTCGCTCGCCAACTTCTTTTCTAATTTGCATCACAGTGGACCTCGTTGCAGAATCAACAGTCCTATAGCTTGTGGTACAATAAGCTGCAACAGGATTCGTCTGGCAAGTGGGAGTTTGCAGGCCATCTCCTCAACCTAGTCAACAATCACGAACTAGATGCACCTGGAGGAATGTTGGACGTCGGAGATCCTCTGTCAAGCTTTGATATTTCTCATAGAGGCGCCGTCTTTATTGCACAGGACCGAACAGTCCTGGATCCCGGAGAATTTGCTGTGAGCTCAGCATATTTTGTGCCTCTTGATTCGTTTACCCTACCACCGACCGGACGACCCAAGCGAATACAGTTGCCATCAGGCGTTGATGAGTGCATAATGTCTAACATTCGGTTTTCTCCCGATGGCACCATGATTGGCTTTCTTCATGTTCCACGTGGGGACGAGTATGGCTCTCGCTTGCTTTTGGCGTCGACAAATTCCCTCGATGCCTTCGATGCCTTCGGTCTTGTCACGCCGACATGGGGTGGCGGCGACAAAGAACACGATCCACCCAAAGAGTTCGAGTTCGCTGGCGACTCTGAAAACATTATCATGACAAGTGCCAACTGTGGCCGAACTGTTCTGTCGAAGCTCAAACTTGCAGATGGGGAGACGCCGCATATTTTTTTCAAGCACGGTAGTGCGTCCGCGTGTTATCCACTCAAAGATGATAATTGGAATGAAGTTCTGGTTTCCAGTTCCAGCTTCATAGACAGTAGCCTCTGGCAAGTTGTGAATGTGTCCGAGGCCGCCGTTGTCAAAACCCTTTCATCAGCAACTAGTGAAGGTAAAAAATTCAGGCTATCCCCAGACATGGTCACAGAGTTCTGGTATGAGGGAGCGGATGATGTATGTGTTCACTGTTTTATGTTGCGGCCCACCGACTTCGATGAAAATAAGAAATACCCGTGGGTGTTGATGCCACACGGTGGACCGATATCTTCTTGGGATGACGCTTGGAGCACCAGGGTGAGTCGTATTCCTAAACTTTGGTTTTATCCGCAAAGTTCACACTGACTGGTTGGTGAATGGAGTGGAACATGGCTGCCTGGGCAGAACAGGGATACGTAATAGTTTGTCCCAACATCACAGGAAGCGTGGGTTATGGTCTTGAGTTTGCAAGAAGTATGACTTGGCTTATCCTGGTGCTAGCCGACGCTCGCTAATTTGGCCTAAATCTAGGGATCAATGGCGAATGGGGTGGTCGACCATTTCAGGACCTCTTGAATCTCATAACGTATCTGGAAAAGCTGCCTTATCTTGACCAGGACAAAGCAGTGCTTGCCGGAGCCAGCTACGGTGGCTACATGGTTAGCTGGATGCTTGGACATGAGATCATCAACAAGGTATGTAGCAGCCGCAAGCTATTTTGCCGATGTGCGTGACTAAGACATGTCTTGCAAATAGTTCTGCTGTGCGATCTGGCATGACGGAATCTTTAACCTTCCCTCATTCTTTTTGCAAACAGACGCCTTGTATGAGGGCGGAAATTTTGAAGGCGCTCTCTATCCCTGGCAACGGCCCATGGCTTTTGAACGCTTCAACCCTGCTCGGCCCGAGTTGTTACGCAACTGGCGAAACGCGCCGCCGACTCTCGTTATTCACAGCGAGAAAGACTATCGGTGTCCTATTACTGAGGGCATTGCGACTTACAACACTCTGAAGGGAAATGGCGTACCAAGTCGGTTGCTGACCTTTCCAAATGAGGGGCACTGGGTGCTTGATCCGGAAAACTCTCTTGTCTGGCACAACACGGTCTGGGATTGGGTCAAGAGGTGTGTAAATGGTGAAATTAAGAGAGGAGATACGAAGTGGTAAACCCTGTGAACATGGAACAGCATCCAAATTTGGGCGATCAATGGTCATCAGCCGTTGGCGTTTTTCATCTGTTCATTCTTGAACTTTGGATAGAAAATCTACACATGGAGCGTTGGAAATTTTGAAGCGTGTAAAACTAGAAACAATAGTACGGGCACATGGACGACATGCCTCGTAAGCACGATGGCGTACTGTATTGTATAACCATGCTCTGTGTGTTCTTACAAATGGTCAACTAGCCAAGGATTATACAGATTCTGCTCTTATACTCGTGAGAGTAGAGTAGGCAAGGGCTTGAATCTACGAACTGCGATAAGTCTCAACTCTCCAAACAAGGACCAAAATTACACAGAGCTAGACACATCCTGCATGTTCATTCCACACCCACTCAACCAAAGCCATAGCTCGGAACATCAAACGGATCGCTCGCTCAAGGAGAACATGGACATTCGACAGGGATAAATAAATCCATGCCACAAGAGATTTGGATGTCGTCTCCGTCGACGAGTAAAGCGCATTCTTTATAAAATAGCACGCATTTGGCCATGCATCCAACCCACCCAAGCGCAAAGCAAGTTTGCGGCGAGTTTCGTCACACAAACTCTGGTAGATATATATGCCGAAATGAGAAATTCTTGGAATCCCTTGTTCATAGTAGAAATGAGAAAACCTAGGAGTAAAGATACATGCCGTCCGCGGCAATCCTCTAGACACCACTCCTTTACACCAGCTTGCGCCACAAGGTGCGCCAGCCAGGCTACTTTGTCCCCGTCATCAGTAGCTTTTCTATTCTCGAGACGGAAATGGCGTCGTGGCAAGACATATGTTTCTCGACGGCGGTACAACTCTCACTGAGACTTATATGGAGTATGCACTAATAGGGTGCAATTTTTGCGATGGATGATGTGTCCGCGGCCCAGAATATTTCAAGTCTGTGTCAGCATGGGCACATATACATGACTTATACTACTTCATGGCAATACAAGGGTGTTTCGGAGGAACGTGGGATGTTTCAAGAGGAGGGGGCAAGGAATCCAAATGTAAGCTGCCTCGAGGCGCGAGTGAGAATTCAATCACTAATAACTAGCCTTCGTGGCGGTGACCAAAGGCACGGCGGCAGTAAGGAATATCGTCAATAGCTGTAGAAAGCCTTGCATGATAGATATAGAGCACATGTGCCTACGTGCTGTCTCTCGTCATTCACCCGAATTCCGGCAGGAAGCGAAGCGCGTTTCGTCAATGGAAGACGTGTGATGGCTGTATCCTCGAATTGGGGCCCGACTTTGAACTGGAGCTTGACTCTCACAACGTGCTCCGAGATGTCAACTCTGTTTGCCGTCTTGGCAGAGCTATTCGTGGGTGATGTGATCGTCAAGGTTTACACAGAATCAGTTTAGTGGCTGTACTGGGTGCTAAAAAACAAGCAGAAATTAGATAATACGCATAGTGGAATGTGGAGCGAAAGCGCTTCTTTGATTAGAGATGTATGTGATTCTCGTCTTTGGGCAACTCAAGTAAAGACTTGCATGACATCAGAAAGGCTGCATGTCCCTGTCTTCCTTGCGCTATACCGGTCCCAAAAAAGGTTTGCAATCTTCCCCATTACCCTTTGAGCCTTATTCTTGTCCAAAATCACATCTACTCAAGTATGTAGCAGTTATGCTTTGGGTCCCTCTCTCCCCCAAGGTGTTGCCAAAGGCGGAGGGCGTCCTTATCTTAGATCCCCCCAACAGCATTCCCAGACATGCAGTAAGGGTATTTGAATATATTTCCGTATTCAGTGTCGATAGTAATGTAATTCAGCTAGCCTATTTCTCCAAGCAGCCACGGGCCCCGGCGCTCTGGGGCCGGGCATAGCAAAATGCATGACTGCTATAGTCCGTCTCGGCCGTTGGGACGCCACTTGTTGATTGAGTTTGGCGGAAAAGCACAAACCTGCCTTGCACCACTCGGGACATGGTTGTATAGTGAGTTGTAGACGGCCGTGAAGGCACCGCCTTGCAAGACTTCAACTACTTGAGTACTTAGACAGCAGAACAGTTGTGTTAGGGGCTCCTTCTCCCCATACATTGTCTGCAGGAAAAAAAAAAAAACCAGGGCAAACAAAGAAAACGATCAAGTAGCATGGTTTCCCTGCTAAAAATGAGCAACCCCAGTGTGAGGCAATCGCGGCAATTTTTTACGTTGACGTTGAACCGAACATTGAGCCAACCTCAACGCTGTCTGGTTCGATATTAGTACCCGTTGGCAACGAATTAGTGGTCCTTAGCCCACTTAGTTGCCAATCAGTTGATGGCACTGGATGGCACCTCACCTGGGGTAAATTGATTGACCGTATTACGGGGTAAAGGGTCTGCATGTGGTGTAACAATGAGTGCTAATACTAGTTAGTGCCCATGGATAAAATGTATCGTCGGCATTATACATACTAGGTACCCGCCTGTAGATGTCGCCCGTGACACTCATGGGTCCCCGCAAGAGCAATCAGTTCATGTCACCAAGAAAAATACCAAAAAATGGCGTCGTCAAGCCACGGCTCTTTACGACTTGTCCCCCCCATACTGTGCGACAGTTGACATTTTACCCCAGCCTCTACTTGTACAGAATAGACCATGACAAAACTCCCATGTGGCGTCTGCTTCCCCCCTGGTTCCACAGGTAATAAAACGGCCTGGCAGGAGCGACGCATTGGCCAGTGCCATGACGGACCTTGTGAAGAGATAAGTAGTATACACCTCCCACTGTAATAATACCAGTATGTATTGACCAGACATCACGGTACCAGACCTGCCTTCGGCAGTGGATTCCGCGGTTCTACCCCGTGCCCGGCCACCATCTCGTCACTGCTCACTTGTATTCTCTCCATCGTCCCGTTTCCATTTCCATTTCCATTTGAAATATTCGTGTACTATATTCTTTCGCGTCGCACACAGCTGATACGATGCCCATCCGGCTGAGGATGCGGCCGCAGCCCGTTCGGGACCTCAGCCCCATGTCTGCGAGATATGACTTTGATATGCCAGACATTGCCGAGGATGACTCCTTTCGGGACGTGGTCAAGAAGCTTTCCCTGTTGGTACTTGTGTTCGCTGCAGTCATACCCTCAACTTTGTGCTAATTCGCTGCTCCTACATTCAGCTACTTCACAGACGTCATCGAGCTGCCGAGCACATTTGAGCAGCTAAGGACCACCGAGGCTGGAAATTGTGTTCGTGTCTTGGTTGACCACCTCGGTCAGAACTGCACCAACCCTGCCATTGTGAATGCCCTGCTGTGAGTATTCGCACATGACCTCGCCTTTCTTTGTCTTCGTCTCCGCGGTATTTGAATTGGGCTAATCAACACTCGCATAACAGTGCTCTCAAATGGCATTATGCTGCTGCAAACGAACACTTGAGTCTTAGAGAGACTCGCTCGTTTGCTTGCGAGATTACAGCGTGGCGATTTCTCACCAGACTTAGCGAAAGACAGGCAGTCGACTTTTGCCTCTACGAGATACCGGTGGCCCCGGAGCACGAACATCGTTCGCAACAGGCGAGCCATGATCAAGAGGCTGGAGAGACCTCCCCCCTCCTCATTCGTAGAAACTCTTCTGACGAGGGGTTGCCAACCATCGTTGTTGGAAGCGCCAGGGAGCGGACAAAGATGCTAAGCTCCCTCTCACGCCTGACCCATCTGGGCGACGAGAGTGACGACGAGGCAGACCCAACATCAGCCTTTAAGAGCTTGAATGCCCTGGAGATTGCCGCAATTGCCAACGCAAAGCGTTTTCTCAGTCAGCATGTAGTCCAGAAGATCATTACTGGCATTTGGAACGGCGATATTGTATTTTGGGACACTCTTTCGGTCAACTCTGTGAAAAAACCACGATACTACAATCCCCACACCTCAGATCCCTTTTCACGCCTCCGTGTGCCCAAGTATCTCAAGACCTGGGAAGTTCTCTTCTTCGTTGTCTTTCTGTGTCTGTACTACTCGGTTCTCATCACCCGTGACGACACACGCATCACACTGACAGAAGTATTTCTCTTCATCTGGATAGCCGCCTTCTTCTACGATGAACTGAGTGAATGGATCGATGCCGGCTCAATCTTCTACGCCACAGACATATGGAACGCGTTTGACATGATTATGATCCTGATTGGATTTCTATTTGCGGGCCTTAGTAAGGTTTTGGATCTATTATTGAGTGAGTATTGCATTTACTGACCACCAATTTAGGAGTCATCGGGCTTGCCAAACACAATGCTGCGATGAACGAGATGGCCTTCAATGTTTTGTCTCTCGAGGCTCTTTTTATGATGCCACGAATCTGTTCTATTTTGAGCTTGAGCCCGTACTGGGGAACCTTGATACCTTGTCTGAAGGAAATGGGCAAGGACTTTGTGAAGTTTATGGTACTGGTTGTCATTGTTTACTTTGGCTTCCTGACCACCTTTTCCCTTATTGGTCGTGATGCCTTCAGCTTTGGTCGAATGACGGGCATTTTGACAAAAATCTTCTTCGGATCAAGCTACGTTGGATTCGACATCATGGATCAGATTGACCCTATTTTTGGGCCTCCTCTCATGATTATTTTTATTACTTTAACTTCTATTCTTCTGCAGGGGTCCCTTACCGGTATGCTTTCAAACAGTTTTTCTCGTGTTATCACGCAGGCAAGAGAAGAGTACCTCTATGTGTACAGTGTTTATGTGCTGGAGGCATCAACGAGTAATCGGCTTACTCATTTCTATCCGCCATTCAACCTGATTGCCCTTGTCATCTTTCGGCCATTACGATTCATCCTACCTAGAGTCGGCAAATTCCGTGCAGGACGAATCGTCCTTCTCCGCGCCACACATTTGCCCATTGTTGGAGCAATCAGGCTGTACGAGTACATCCGACGAAACTCGCAGGATAACGACGAGTACGCCGGCTTCAGGGGACCGCGTGAGTCAAAGAAGAGTAGTCGGCCTGCAGTGCACAAGAGATCGTCATCTGGTTATATTAGACAACACGTTTCGCTGTCGCAAGAGTCAACTCTTCTAAAAGCTGACGGGAAAAGAAGGGACGGGGACGGTGATGACATGGAAGAGCCCAAGGGTGTGGAGGGCCAGGTTGCCGAACTGCACCAGAAGATTGACCAGCTTACATCCCTAGTTATCGCCATGCAGACCAAATCTGCTGGTGACGACACTCCGCCTGCGGGTACGTGAGCCTGTGATGGTCCTGGTTGGAACTAGAGGACTGTGGCACAGAGGCTGTGTGGTTGGCAGGCGTACGCCTTCCGACAGTACGACACGTCACGGCCTACATCATCATGAGGCCAGCCATGATAGGACTCTTTCGGCTGGGGCTATGGAAGAAGTGCAGAATGTCTGTAAGAGTCAATCTACTTATCTTGTTGAGCACCTTGTTACTTGCCAATTACATATTCCTTGGTTCTCGATGCAAATCACGATGGCCCCTCCTGTAAGTGCTTGGTTATTTCCAGCTCTCGTAGCCTAAACCCACCACCATCAATGTGCAGTGTCAGTTGGGAAATTTCCAACTTTCAATCATCCCGTAACGAATCCTCTATATACAACGAAGCTACGAATGCGGCGCCACATTGATTAGCGCCATTGATTCGGCTGGACTCCGTGATGGCGGACGGTTGTCTGACGCTGGCCAAGGGTTGGCAGGAGATGCATTCCGGTGACGCGGCCTACAGTACAGGGCCAATGATACTGGACCAGATCAGGTGTCTGGCTATTGCATTCTATACTATAGTATACTGTGATAGATGGGTGTATACTTGCCAGTAGATAAATATATCCTGCCACAGGCTGTATAATAGCCTTGATAGTCTAGGCGATTATGCTCTGTGGATGCTCCCCAGCTGCAACTAAGCCTCTTTGTGCGGCAGCTGAGATCGGCCTAGTGTATTTTCGTCTCTAAACTTTTAAAAAGGAGTCTAAGCCGAGAAATATACACCTACATATATACTGCCAAAGTCAACACAAGCATGTTTTCAGCATGCGCAGGAATACAACGCCAGCCTGATAATCTGCATAAACAACCTACTTGATTCCCAAGACTCGGCATTATTGTATCCAGGACAAGGATGGCGACGATGACAGCGCCGTCCTCGGGACCAGGACCAGGACCAGGCACCGCCTCATCCTCGGCCAGCTCAACGACAACGTGTACCACCGCCGCGGCAGGAAAATACGGCCACGTGCCTCCCGGGTCTTGCGGCTCAAACTACGAATACGACCCGAGCTTTGGCGGGAACATGGCTTTTGCCGTGCTGTTCGGCCTCTCGACTGCGGTCCACCTGGTCCAGGCGATTGTCCTTAAAAAGGTTCGATTCCATGTCGCAATAAATAGCCTAGACATGGCGCACAAGCGTACTAACAACATGTATTTCGGGACAGACGTTTGCGTGGGTTCTCTTGATGGGAGGGGCCTGGGAAACAGCCGCCTTTAGTATCCGGACCGCAGGCGCGCACGACCTGCAACAAGTGCAGTTTAGGATTTGGGGCCAGCTGCTTCTTCTCTTGGCGCCGCTGTGTACGTGGTCCTTGTTGTTCGTGTCTCCGCTTGTGATTTTGCTTTGTTAAGGGGAAGCTGAAAAACCATGGCGCGCTGACGTATAACTGTTTTGAGGGATCAACGCCTTCGCCTACATGACGGTTGCGCGGGGGGTATACTTGGGCTTGCCTGGGAAGAAGATCTGGGGCATCGGAGCTACCAGGCTCACAGTGATATTCGTATGGCTGGACGTTGTCTGCTTTATAGTTCAGGGTGTAGGTGGGAGCGTGCTTTCTGGCGATTCCGCCGCCGGGGTGAAGAGTATCGGCATGAGGGTGTACACGGCGGGCATTGGACTGCAGCTCGGGTTTGTCGCCGTATTCACGGGCATGACGGTGTCCTTTTACTGGGAGATGCGGCGGGTTACGGGCTGCCGTGTAGGGAGAATGGGTTGGCTGATCTGGACAATGCTTCTCGTGCTGGGTATGATTGTGGTGAGTAGCTTGTAATTTTGGTGCTGGGAAATGAGTGTGCTGACGGGAAAGCTGTCGCAGACGCGCATCGTTTTCCGACTGGTCGAGTTTGGTCCGGGCCTCAATCACTACGACCCAATGTTGGGCAAGGAAACATGGCCCTTCTTGCTGGATGCGTTCCCGATGCTGGTTGCACTTGTAGCGCTTAATGTCATGCATCCGGGATACGTGCTGCGGGGGCCTGATGGGGATTTCCCTCGATTAACGCGGGCGGAGAAGAAGGTGATTAGGCGGCAGAAGAAGGAAGAGAAGCGACAAAGGAAGGTT
Source organism: Metarhizium brunneum (assembly GCF_013426205.1). Classification (NCBI taxonomy): domain Eukaryota; kingdom Fungi; phylum Ascomycota; class Sordariomycetes; order Hypocreales; family Clavicipitaceae; genus Metarhizium; species Metarhizium brunneum. Next base: position 6,984,180 of record NC_089422.1, on the reverse strand, counting down.
GCAAAGAAGGGGCAGTCTGCGGGCAAGTACATGAATACTGAGAATATCGTACTCGAGGATACTCGGAGGGCAAACAGCGAGAGCGAATGGCCGATACAAGAGCGGCAGCGAGTCGAACTGGTCGAGAGCGCATAACGGGTGAGGATGGCATGTCTGGTTTGTATACGGTAGTCTGGGTTTGAATCGGGTGGCATTGCTAAAGATGACTTGCATCATGGCGCAGTGACAGGATGACAACTGAACTGAACTGTTGTGCTGGATGAAGTTGGTGATCGGATAAATGTCCCCGCATAAGACGTGCCGTGGCTGTGCATAGCCACAATGCCAGCCAGATTCTAATTTAGTCTTTTAGCCCTACGGATAGAGTGCCGGCAGCGGTGGACATCGGCACCTGGTTGACATCTGGACTGCGCCACAAAAAGCTTGTTTTGATGGTCTTGGTGGCGATGCTCATGTCCAAGTCCCTGCCAACTCGTCGACACGCACACATGGGGTATTAGCATTGTTGCATGCAGTGGCATATCGGCAGAATGGAATCCGAACAACTTTAGAACACCTCGTCGACAGTACCGTTGCAGAATACAGCCGCACACCAGCATTACGGCCGGCCACGTCTGCAATGCAAGGCCCGCGCCATCTTGGGGGGATCGATTGGACCAGTTGACCGCAGCGTCTGCAGCCGTGGCTGGATTCGGCAGGAACTGGACAGCAAAGCCGACGCTGTGGTTGTCACAGGAACCACAGGGAGAGCGGGGGAAGGAAATGGACATGGTGGATGAGGATGAGGCCGGTGAAGCAGGTTTTCACCCCGAGCTCGAGACGAAATAGCCGTGCCGAGTACGGAGTATTGTATGGAGTAACGAATAAAATAACTTCCTTGGTAGATTTGGTGAATTCTGCCGAGGATGCGGACCCTGTACTGGCCTGTTATTTCTTGGATTTTACTTTTTTTCATTAATTTTCAGTCTATAGCGTGACATTCCACATTTCGCATTCCTTGTTTCCCTGTTGGGTCCGTGATGATAGTACGGAGTATTGTGATATTTTTGGCCCCATGCACAGACCGACTTTCAATGACTGGGGACAAAGGGGAGCAATGGGGGGCAATGGATGGCCGCGTTGAGCTCAGACAACAGGACTAACTTGGAAGAGGTAAACGTGCCGCCAACCGCCAGGCTGCATCAGAGTACGGAGTACGGAGTAAGCATGGAACCAGCATGCAATATTCGAGCGCAGGCTGCCCAGCAATGGACATGCTCCAGCATCACCAGACGTACATGAGCCAGAGTGCGTAGCCAGAGCCCAGCCATCATCAATGTATTTATCACTGGTCGACTTGGCGAGAGCGGTGGGCGGCCAGGGTCTCGTATCCCCCTCGTCTGCCAACACAGCCAGCACCTGGCGACAATGCCGTGCCACACACCATCCTGGGAAACCAACGGAAAGCACGTCGACCCGAGGCAGGGACAAAGAAGCGCGCCCTGGGGAGGGGAATAGTACCTCAAGTGCAGGCACTGCTGGGCAGTCGGTGCCGAGTGGAACATGGCACTGAGGCTGATGGCGCCCCAGGCAACGCAGGAAAAAGCATGCATTCGAGGAAAGAAGAATTCTTGCACCGTCGACATGTGCAGCCATTATTACCCTGCACTCTGGTGCAATGTACTTAAGTACTACTCCGTACATGTATGTGCTGTCGGGTCGTGCTGCTGCATGTGGTTGGCATGCCAGTGGCTCTTGCCAAGCGATATGGATGATACGTGCCGAGTACCAGCCTATTGTAACATGCACTCCGTACCAGTCGACATCTTGGTTGGGCCGGCCTGGCGTTTTGGAAACTCGTCGTCTTCTCTCCATCCCGGTCTTTATTACCTTGTGCACGCCCCCAGCCCATTGTTTCCTGTTTGTCGTTTTTTTTTTTGGCTGCTGTTTTAATCTCTCCGTCATCATTCATCCCACATCGCAGCCTTGCGTCGGCAATGAGCGCTTTGCTGGGCCACGAATCCCCTTCTTGGATATTATTCCACTAGCTCATTGCGCCGACCCTGTCTGCATCGCATCGCATCGCACCGCATCGCCACCGCAGGGCTCAACGGCTCGCAACGCAAGAAAGAAAACATCGACAAAGCAAAATGATTTCTAATCACTTCTTTACGCAGCTGCCGCCGCCATCGACTGCATTGTTTGTATTTTCCACCTTGTGCAGCTTGGTGGCCGGCAACGTGCTGCCGCAAGAGACCAAAACCGTCGAAGCGCACGCATTCAACGTCAGGCCTTGGCCTCTGGCTACACTAGCTCCCGCATCACCCCTGGAGCTTTTGCGCAGGGAGTCTAATACTATTTGTGGTTACATAGGAGGTGATCCCAATCTGCCAGCTACATGTTTAGCAGGCTCTCACTGCGCCGCCGATGTCGAGAATGGAGTTATAGGCTGTTGCCCCGATAAAGGACCATGTAATGCTGGAATCTTCACGGGATGCGTCGACCGGAACAGTGGGCCGCAGACCGTGGCCGATCCCTACATATACACATGTCGCGGCAAGAATGTATGTTACAAGAACATGTTTGAGGGAGGATATTTCCAGTATGGGTGCGGTTCGGCTTCTGCACTGGCGACAACCGTCGTTCTGACTGCATCGGGGAGGTTACCGTTGGACCTTACTACCATCTCCGTTAAATTGACTGCGACGGTTACGCCTCTGTCAAGCCCTGCTACGCTGAGCTCGGAGCCATCTAGGACGTCGGACTCTAGCACGGTTTTGGAGTCGCCCGTGGCTAGTGGCAAACCCCCAGAGCCGTCTGAAACTCACGGCGGTGCTGCACCAAGCAGCAACGGAAGTAGCTCGACGAATACCGGAGCCATCATTGGAGGCGCTGTTGGCGGTGTTGCCGCCGTCTTTGCCATCGCCACTTTAGCTTTCCTTCTGTGGAGACGAAAGTCGAGCAACGTCCGTCGTGGTCCCGGAAATGAGAAGGATAGCAGATACATCCGGTAAGTTTCATTGCTCACGGGCAAGGTCATCGCAGCACGGCAATAACTGACACGCATGGTAGGTCAATGGCACCAGCAGCACATCGCGAGTTTGAGCCACTCCCATCCTCGCATGACGCTTCCGAGGCTAGATTCCACGCTGGTTATGGGAACAGCACCCCTGGGAATAGCACACCCGGCAATAGGACCCCCGGTATCAGCACTCTGGCCGCAAGCACTTCAGATAGTGTTAGTGCTGTGAGTGGCCGTTCGGGTAGTCCTCGAGTGCAACCATACAGCCACGATACTATAGACGCGGTGGCTACGAGAAGTGGGCACACTAACTATGATTCTGACCGTGTCCCATTGACGAGGGAGCTCGACGACTTTTCTCACGGATTCAACTCGGCGTTGGAGGCTATAGAATCTGACAGCGATGTCGAAGCAAATCGAAATCACATGGCAACATACCCCGGGCCTCGCAGAGGCGGCGGTGGTGGTGGCGTGCTCTGGCAACAGAACCGGAGACGCAGCAGAAACCTAGCGTGGATGTAATTCAAAGGGAGCACCCCTTCCCCCCCTTTTAACGAACTTGCTTTTGGGTTCTTTTGCTTGGGTTAAAATAAAACTTGCTATTGGCGTGGAGCAGAGGCGTTATCGTGGATGAAAGAGCACTGGACATGGCGTCCCACAACATGGTTTTCAAAAGGTCATCACCAACGAGGACATTATATCAGAGTAATTAATCATTCCAATGGTTAGTGTTGGAAATTCGGTTTCGTCGAGTCAGTCGGTATACAGACAGAACAGAAGCTTTTTTGTTGAGGCCCACTTGGGATTTGAGGCTGTTAATTGTATATTTTTTAAGCACAGTGTTTCTCTGAGGGCCTACAGCAGCAAATACACGACCTTATTTCATGTCCCTTCTCTCCCCCCACCTAACCTCGTCCTATTCTGAGTCGTGTTTTTCGAGGTCACCACTCTATGAAGCAATCATCACATCATGATTGTGGCGCCTCCGGGTCGGGACGGTTCTCCCACGTCTTCGTGGTCTCCCCTCTTGCGGTCAAAGTCATATTCCAAGGTGTGAGCTCCAAAACATGAATCTTGTTGGAGTGGCCCGGATTCAACAGAGCACCCGGCACATACAACGACTGCTGCGGCCCGGAGACCCAGTACCGACCCAAATTGAAGCCGTTGACCCAGACGATACCCCTGGTGCCCCCCTCAATGGTCAAGTACGTGTCCATTCCGGCGTAGAACTCGCCGGGTCCCAGATGCGGAAGCTTGAATCTGCCCTTGTAGTACACGGGCAGAATTCCCTTTTGGATCGACCCCCCGATGGGCTTCTTGAGGATGGGCGGCTCCTTGCACGGGATCTGTCGGATCTTCCAGCCGCGGAGGACGGACGAGCCCACCGTCACGGACCCGTTGATGCCCTTGAACGGATCGTCCATGAGGTTGGGCTCGCGGGATCCTTTGCGCCAGTGGCTGGTGCGCCCGGCGTTTTCGACCAGCAGCTGCAGGATGTCGCCTGCCTGCAGGGAGAGCTTCACGGTGGCAGGGCACGCGTGGAAGCTGTCGATGATGCCCTTGCGCAGGCCGTTGACGTAGACGATGATTCTGTCGCGGGGGCGGTCGCCGGCCTCGAGCGTGCCGTTTGCGGCGGCGAGCACCTTGTGCTCGTATAGGATGAGGCCTTGTCCCTGCTTGAGCGTCTCCATGTACACTGGCATCTTGCGGGTTTTGGTGTAGGTGACGGTGTGGAGGATGGATGCGTAGGGCTCCAGCTTGAACTCGTTGATTTGCAAGAGCGGCAGGTTATTCGGGGGCGGGGGGATGGCGCTCGCGTCCGGGAGGTATTTGAGGATCTCGGCGCGGATGATGTGGTAGAGAGGCGTGGTGCGGCCTGCCTCGTCGAGCAGGGACTCGCCGTGGTAGCTGTTTGCCCAGGGGGTCGTCCTGTTCCCCGTGTATAGGGAGCCGGCGCTGAGGCCGAAGTTTGTGCCGCCGTGGAACATGTACATGTTGATCGAGTTGTTGGCCGACAGGGTCATGCCCAGGTTGCGGATGTAGCTCTCGACGAAACTGGGCTGGTCGGTGTCCATGGCGTAGTGTTTTGCCTCGGGGCCCCATTGGAGTGGTTTCGAGATGTGTGCTTCGCCGTCGAGATGGGGGCCCAGCGACGACTTGTCGGTGACGGCTTCGTCTCGCAGAGGGAACCCTTGGGGCCCGCCTTTTACGACGGAGAGCACACGCGAGGTCTGGCCGTCTTCGAGCAAGAGCTTGTCTCTGCCGTCGGCGGTGTACAGGGGCACGTCGAAGAGGGAGGCGGCCATGTTGCGCAGGGCTTCCTTATACCGCACGTCGGCGCCGTAGGAGCCGTACTCGTTCTCGATTTGGACCATGATGACGTTGCCTCCCTTTGTGATTTGCCAAGGGGCCAGGTCCTTGGCCAGCCGGGTGAAGTAGCTCTTGGTGGCGTTGAGGAATGGCTCGTTGTAGCTTCGTACTTTGAGGCCGGGAATCCGCGAGAGCCAGTATGGCAGGCCACCCCATTCCCGCGCACCGCCGACGTATGGTCCCGGCTGGAGGACCACATACAGGCCTTGTTCCTTGGCAATATCTAAGAAGTGGGTGAGGTTGTTGGCGGGCTGCTTGCTGGCCCATTTGCCCTTCTCCGGCTCCATCTCGTTCCAAAAGATGGAGCTGAAGATGGTGTTGATGCCCAGTGCCTTGGCGAGGATGATTCTTCGCCGCCAGTAGTCGAATGGTACTCTGTGCGGATCCATTTGTCCGCCGATAATGACAAAGGGCTTGCCGCGGAGGAGGAAGTCGGTGCCGTTGTGGCCGAATGCAGCCGGCGGTGGTGTCGTCCACGTTGGCACGGCGAGGGCCATGACGGCGAGCACGACCCGGACGAGGTGCATTTTGAGGCTGTTTTGTTACCCAGTAGGTGACAAGGGGTGGAGTATTAAAAGAATAGAGAATGAAGAATAAAGAGTAAAGAGAGAGAACGACAGAAAAACAGTAAACGTAGGCCTTGCTTTTTAGACGTGTATGCGGCGTCGAAGTTTATATGACATGCCGGCGGAACTACTTGCGCCGGTGTCCCAACGGCGGGACATGTCGAGAGCTTAATGCATAAGTACCTAGGCAAATGTAGCTGAAGGATGCTGAACTAGTAGTTCTGCTGGAATAATACATCTACTTGGTTTGTCAAGTGAGTTGGCGCACCTTTGATTGCGGCAAGCTGCTTACACGACTTACACGACCTTGCTAGGCCTATATTGTGATTTGGGCCATTAGTTGAGCTGGTATCGAAATCAAGATCTTGCACATGCGTTTGTCTCAAGAGGACGAAGAGAAATGTCCCCGGCTACCTGTCCGTAAGGAGGACGGCGCGAACCAGCCATGTATTCTCGTGCCTGATCATGTTGCAATTTTGGGTTAGTAGTGTAAGTAGCTGCGCTTGGGCGGGACCCGGCCGCGGGGTCTGGTGATTTAGATAAAGCCACGCTTTTTGCTTTCTTTTCAAGTTAGCAACTTAGTAGTGCGATCCGTAAACTTGGGCAGGGCCTTTGTACATTCTATCAAGTCGTCAATGTTGCAAACCCCCAGCAAACTCAGTCGAATATGCTCCCTCGCATAGTCCTACGGTATTGTATTCGACGTCATTGATAGTTGCCATCCAGGACGCCCGTGGAAGCAAGGTCTGTCGTTCCAGTGCAGATGAGAAAAACAGCTTACCTGCAGCTACATGGCGACGGATGAAGCCGTCGCCTTGCGGGTGCAATTCAAAATACGCAGGATTTGGCCCACCTATGAAGAGGCAATCCAGCCCTGGGCACTCGTCAATAGTCGCGGTAGGCACGATCGTAATATCGCTGGCCAGAAGATGCACGAGGTCACAGATCAGTCCGATATGGTGGAAGACAAATTCTGGTGCGCGAGCAAGGGTATCATCGTCGAGGGGCCCAAAAGTTTCCCCAGCCGTTATAACTCTCCTGCCTGTGGGGTGGAGGAGATCAGTTGCACCAACTATGTCGATGACTTGATGATGACAAACAAGATAACCGAAGTGAATCGGAGCTATGTCGCCGGTTGTAGTGCACCAAGCCGTTGTGACGATGGGCTGATTAGGCACAGGTGTTAAACCTCACTAATATGTGTTCTTTGATAGAACTCAAGTGCAGTTTATATTGCCTCCGTCTTCATGAGCCTGCACCCAGAGTACCTCTTAATAAGAGTATTGTGTTGGTAGTTCCGACTGGGGTCGTATGTTCAACATCCTCTACACCGTACTTGCTAATCCGTAAGCACCAAATCGATAGTTTCGAACATCCATGAGCTGCGGTTGCCTTGCCCCGTATTGAGAAATATCCTTTGCTAGAATACCCGTGAAGATTTCACGTCGTGTCATGTCACCCTACCACACCGCCACCGAGCGACCAAACTTTAAGACTTGACTCCTCCAAAATTTTGCAGCTCCGTCCCTGCGCAGCGTACGCATCAACAGCATCATATTCATCATTAACATCGGAATGCTCCCAACCTCCAGAACAGGTGGCGACAACTGATCCGCTATGGTGCAAGATTGAGGCACAGACCGGAGAATTATGAGGATTCCAACTCCATGACGGCTGCATTTCTGCTGCAGTCAGTCCGACTTGGTCCCAAACAATTACAGAGCCATCTTGAGAGCCAGCCCACACCTCAAAACCTCCGTTCCCGTATTGGCTGCCTGGAAAGACGTCACAGTTCAGTCTCTGCTGCGACGAATTCTTTCGGCCAGCCAAGACGCTGAGCAACCTTCCCGAACCTCGAATATCATAGACCAATAAGCCATCCGCATGTCGTTCGTTGATGATAAGGTAGCGACCGCAGGGACTCCATAGCACTTGTACGACTCCCTGTCCGGCATAGGAGTCTGACGAACCTGGTAAATCGGATTCCGATATTCGCCAGTTAGCAACTGCGCCGTCCGAGCGATGGAGATCGTACAATCCCATCCAACGTGTCCATGTGCCGGCAGCAACAAGAGGATGCCCATTAACATCCGGGGGTGAGACACCCAGAGCGGAAACGGTTCCTTTCATACCCACCCCGTGTCCCTTGGAGATATGCCTCTTGGAGGGGATGGTAGGTACTGTTAACACAGGTCCATCCGATCCATGACGCGATACGTCAAAATAGTCCAGGCGGTTGGCAGAACCGCATATGAAGTGAGTACCGGGATACTGCCACACCAGTGAGGCCGGTACAATGTACTGCTCTGTTTCGTGCCGGATTAACTTGTAATGACCGATGGGGGCAGAGCGAGGATCGTCCGGAAAGGCATGATAAATATGCAGAGGATGATCTCGACACCCAACAAGGAATGTTTGCGAAGCCGCTTCAGACAGGGAGAAGAACGGAGCAGGTGCTATGACTTGAGTTGGTTCAGGTAACTTGATTTTCGCCTGGGGTTCCAATTGGCGAGTGCCGCTGTCGAAATCCAATAGATCGGCGGGCAGGACAAAGGACGAGACAGAATTGTCAGAAGATCCCGTGATTATTGTTGTGCCATCCGTTGTCCATTGTGCAGAAGAGTAGAAGACCCGATTAGAAGACGGCCTCGAGCATGCTGCTGGAGGGTTCGCGAAGTGCTGCGCCAATAATTGCGTCTTGGGCATCTGTGTTTCTGTGCCATCATCGGCTTGTCCACATGTAACTAATGGTACTGATTCATGCTCCATTGTCTGTTCCTCGTGCTAAGCATCTTGGATGCGATGTAATGTACGAATGCAGAGACCAGGAGATGTCTGGTGGACACCAGACTGACTTTTAGGAGGTGCAGCCGAACACCGCACAGTGTGATCACAAATGGCCCCTCTCGTGCAGGTCCTCACATACTTTCAATGCCCGTTGATGCAGAATTTTTGCAGCATGGAATGCTTTTTGCTCGCCATTGAGAAATGGGTGTGGGATTCAACACTAACAGTAAGTCAATGTACTTAATAATTATCATGATCAGGAGCACAAAGGTGAGAGTACTGCAGTGCTGACAATGACATCCAAGGTTTGGTTCGAGATATTTTTGGCAAGTCCAGGCTCTCTGTCACCTGCAAGCCACATTGGCCAGCACGAGATGGTCCTGTTCGGAAAGACCCACGGTACTTATTGACTAGGGCAGGAGCTAGTCGCGTCATACGGCGCTGTTGCACTGTTAGTGCCGACTTGGGCATGTGAGTCTAAAAATCGTGTGTCGTGTGTTGCTGGATCGCTCTATTGAGCCAACAACCAGCTCGCGATGCATAGGAAACCAGGTCCTGTTCTGAATGAGAGGATATAAGTGGACAGAGTACGGAGTGCAGGTGATGTTGGATGGCTAGTACTGGAGTGCTTCCCACGTTAGGCAGGACCCATGTACAAGACCGCACTTGCTTGGTGCGCAAGAGCCCCAGACCTGGCCAAAGACCACTCGGACGGAGTCGGACCGCTCGAGCCGCTGCAGCGCCATCAACACTGCAGCAAGCCAGTCGTCCTGGCAAGGATAGCTGCGAGCCCACGCTGCCACGACGGAGCCACACGACGACGTCGGCGCGATCAGGCAGGTGGGTCCTGACTCCTGCTCCTGCCTCCTGCGTCACATCCCCTCAGGTGCTTGTTTGGTGCTTCATAGCCTCCGGATGTCCCAGGTGCCTTGTCCACGGCCGCCTCTGCCCTTCAGTCGTCCTTGGCCAGGTGGCTGCGAGCCTGTATGTCTGGTCCTTCTGGATGTCACCTCAACCCGACCCATATCCCCATATCCCCATATCAATCTTTCTCCTCCAACTTCGAGCCTCACCAGCTGCCCGACTCCACCATTCGAAAGCTTCAACAGCTTCCGGCTCAGTTGTCGCTCACTGCACAGGCTGCTTCGGAATTATTGCGGCCTCTGGATCTATTCATCGGCCTCACGCTTACCCGCACCATTTTCCTCGACCACGTTTCATCCATTGCCTCAATCTCACGGACAAACATGTTTTCGTGCTGCCTTGACGCGTTCTGTCCGTTGATATAACTCGCCCTGTACTCGGAATTAGCCGATTTTAAGACATCCGAAAACTACCGCATTTTGGTTTCCTTGACCATCCTACGCAACCGCCAATATCCAGAGTTGCGCATTGCCTGCCCACATATCAACCCGACGCGAAGCAACAGAAACAATCCAACACACGGTGAAATAATATCTCCTCTATGCGAGGGTCGGGTGGCCAATATGGAATCTCTACTTTCGTATAGGAATTCTGAATGCGAGGCACTCAAGGATCCCTCTTACCTCGAACTCGTAATATCTATGTATGTTACACTACCATGCCCTTCAGCCTAACCCAGGTCGAAAGTTACTGACATGCAGTCCTTCAATAGCCTTATTTTAGTTGGCCTCTTAATATCATATCTTCCACAGCATTATCGAATCATTTCCCGAGGAACGGCGGAAGGTATCTCCCCCTACTTTGTTTTGCTCGGAACCACGTCCGCCACCTCAGGCTTTGCCAACATCTTGACTGTTCCGCAGTCCAGGGCTGCCATAGGATGCTGCAAAGAATTAGAAGCATTTCAGTGCACTGCTGGATTATTGGGCGTTGCTCAGCTTGGTACGCAGTGGGTCTGTTTCACGCTCATGTATGTGTAATTCGTCCTCCGTTCGTTTTGGTGGTGTTGGAACTCTTGCTTTGGTTTCTTGACCAAGTTTTCTTTTATTGACCCAATGGCGGCTCTAGACTCGTTCTATTTCTTATATTCTTTCGATACCGAGATGCGACTATACCTTCTGAGGAGCTTGCAGGAGAATCTCCAAAATGGCAGACCGCGGTCGGTGTCGGCCTTGCCTGTGTCGTGCACGGCCTGCTGGTAGTCATCATCACTGGCATCTTTACAATTGCTTTGCCGAACCATCTGACAGCTTGGGCAAACTTCTTGGGGGTTATGGCTACAGTGTTGGCAGCAATTCAATACTTTCCGCAGATTTGGACCACGTATCACTTGAAACATGTTGGGAGCTTGAGCATTCCGATGATGTGCATCCAGACTCCCGGAGGCCTCTTATTTGCCGCAAGCCTCTATGCCAGGCTTGGTCCAAAAGGGTGGAGTACATGGGCGATTTATCTCCTGACAGCCATCATGCAAGGCTGCGTCTTAGTACTTGGTATCTACTACGAGATGGCGGCGCGACATCATGAACGCCAACAGTCGAATCAAAATGCCGACGGCACGTACTCCTCCCTGCAAAATTCAGCGCCACCACGACCTTCACTGGCTAGCAGGACTTATTCCGAGGGATGGGAACGAGGCTTGCCGGGCCCTTTCACGGGACATCCGGAGCGATACGCTGAAACTGAAGAAGACTTGGACGACATTCAGGAACGAGAGCAAAGGGCTATTGAACGGGAGAACCAGCCTTTATTACGCCCCGGCGGTATTGGAAATCCTCGAAAGAATTATCGAACTACCAAGAAACGCTAGAAAAAGCCTGGGTTCTGGACTGTACGCAAGGGAATTCGCGATTTGTCGTTCTTTGGTCGTTCTCTTGTAATAATTGCTCCTGTTTATGGGCATGCGCATTCCCGAGAAGACATAAATGGAAAGAAAATGCATTGCGTTGTTTCACTAGATCCAAGAAACTGCATTCTCTCGTTTTGCCAAATCTATTGGAGTTATGGGACATCTGCATTAGCCAATCGTCTGCCACGGGAAGAAAGGATGGCTTTGTCCCGTCTCTGACGTGACTGGCGAGATTGGTCATATAGAGACAGGAGCCCAGTCTACAATAGAGTCAGTTTTGATCAGTTATAAGCACTTATGCATGTTCCTCAAACTACTGATGTGAAGGCCAGTCAGGCTGGTGACATGACGATTGGACAAAGGTACGTATCACATTGCTTTTGGCGGGGCATGCTTTAAGTGCTTGCATCTCACTTTCCGACTTTAGGAGGATGCTTTTAATATGTACGTACTGCGTACTGCAGCAAGTATGGTCAATATTAAGGTCGCCCGTTTTGGAGGGCTCCTGCCCTGATCTTTGGGCAGACTGAGAGTAGGGCGGAACACAATTCGTGGCTGTCAAAACGCTAGAGCCATGAGGTAGGTGATAGTCGTGTTTGTGCGTCGCCAAAAAGGCGCTTGGCCAAACACTTGCACAGCGTAATCGCCGATGACAGACAGATCTCTGGGGTACATGTATTATCTCGGGCCTATCGTTGGCCTATACTAGCCTATCACAGCGTGCGTTTTACCTCGTAGGCCCCGCTGCCGAGTCACAGCATGGCAGTTGCGATCCTTGTGAGTCGTGACAGCCTACTCCGTACTTTAGGATGCGCCCGCCCCTCCATAGATACCACGACGACACTCTCACGTTGGTTGCAGCCTGGAGCGTATCAACAATCATCATTAAAGACGACATATGCCGGCTCCAGGGGTCTCTTATGACAAAGACTGAACGCCTATCCGCGTTGTCCCTCGAATTGGTCCATTGATTCGCTCTCTGCGCACTGCTCTCTCTTTGTGGCTCTCCGTCCGCTATCTCCATGGCCATCTACAGTGCAGTTCCTCCGCCAGAGGAACACACCAACATTCCTGTCCATTTGCAGTCGCCGTCCACGCCTGTCACAAATGGCGCCATCGATATTGATGCATGGACCGTATCTGCACTGCAATCTTTGAGCGTGTCCCCAGTTGCGCGTGGGACTGGTACTCCGTTGTCTATCCCACTGGACAATGAAGCAACCACACAGAAGCAGACGCGTGTCGTTGCATTCAACGAGGCTGGAGGTGAAAATGCGCTCCCACGTCGACCCCCCTCGAGGCGCGACAGCATGAAGCGCCGAGATGAATTGCTCAAGGGTAAGGAAGGGAGTCGCCAGCGTCGGCGATGGGAAAATGGTAATACTCCAGCCGTCTTTGTCTTTTGATTGAGGCCGAATCCGCTGCTTACCACACCGTCCAGACCGGCTCGTTGGTGTTCCCAACGTCCAGCCACCGGCGGCTGCAGATTGGGAGGTTCGGCCGACGCATCCAGTTCAACGTGTTCCGTATCAGCTCGCCCACTTCTGGGACCGAGGCGTCCGACAGAGAGTTGAAGAGAAGACAACCAAGCTTCAAGCCGTTCGTAAGAAGCAACAACTCAAAACGGGAAGTGCTACCGGTCTGGGCGTTGGTGAAGTCCCTCGAGACCTACGGGAGATGGCGAAACGCACTCCGGCCATCCGCAGTTGGGTCCACGCAATAGAGGATCCTGTCCGGCAGTTCCTTTTCGAGGAGCAGGACCGGCGTTTGGAGTCGGCACGACGACAGCGCGGAAGCGATGAAATATCTAATGAATCTGAGCTGGACTCGGACGACGAGGAAATTGTCTTTGTAGGCAGAGAAAGTGCAATGCGAGAGTTGCGCGAGAAGAAGGAGGCTCGGCATCGCAGGGCCCAGAGGACAGTTCCCCAGGAGCAAGTTGATTCTGGCCTTGTATTTGACTCCTTTGGCGAGGGCGAAAGTGCGGCTTTCAAGTAAGGGACCATTGAATTCCTACGTGGCACGGAATGATACTAATGACATTCAGGCGCTGGCTGGCCCATGCCATATCTGATTACTATGGCCTTGCATCAACGTCCATGACCCCAACCAACACATCATGTCGAGTCGTATGCATCGGGCTGAAGCAAATCCACCAACTCGATGGGTCGTGGCCAAAGAAGCTACCTCGACCATTGTGGGAAATGTGTTGAATAGCTCTGTGTTTGTTCCGTCTTGTCCTTTATATCTCTTCTGAATGTAGACCCAATTTGGACATATCATAGAAAACAGGCGCTTTCGCAAGCGCAGCCTATTTGTAGGACTGACAGAAGCGTCGGCGGCCAAGCCTACCGAGTCAGCAGCGTTGAGAATAGACATTCATTACCATCAAGTCGCCGATTTATGGGCCATGACCAGTGCATTTTGCGTAAATGGAACACGGCTCATGCTCAAGGGCGGAGGTGATACCGTCTTGGCTTTGATCTGAGGGTTGAGTCTGCAGTCCAGGATAGATGCCGCGCATGACACAACTCGTTCAGGCAATACTGTATAAATCCTTGGATTGGACAGGGGCAATTTCGGCCGAGCGCAAGGGCAAAGTCTGTGGCTTTTAAATTGTTTCAGCCCTGCGGAAATGAAGTCTGGAGATTCGAGGTTCTAGATTCCCAAGGGTCAGGGTTCACAAGGTGCGTGTCCTGCGTGTCCAACCGTTGTATGCTAAACAACCAGATTGGGGGATAATTGTCGGTTCTGACTGCCTGTCATGGAGGTGATGGTTCTCAAGATTCACTCCGCGAGAGTTAGGCCGAGGATTCTATACACTGCCCACGGGCCAAATCTGATGCGTGTGTACAACAGCTTTCGAGTCCGCGACAGGGATCGCCAGAATCGGCCATCGAAGGTACGAAGCCAGTGACACCATTTCTCTGAGGGCGAGGCTGTGTCCACTGTCGACGGGCTCCAAGTTTGTGGCGGGGAAGGGATCTCCGTGCGAATCGTAACGAAAGGGGCAGGATGGTGTGTTGTCTGTCTGTCTGTCTGTCTGTCTGTATAGCCATGGAAGACCAGTGGTGATGGATGATCTCGAGGTGGTGAGACACGGCAAGCTGTTGTGACGGAGCATCACTTGCTGCGGTGCAAGAGTTACACCAGCATATTGATCCTTTTTGATATGTTATACGTCGCCTGCCTCCCCCTCACGGGCATCTGGCACAAGTGATATTTTGCATCCATGTGCTGCCCTATGGCTAGTTCGGCATGCGTGTCAGCCGTCTTCTGTCGGTCCTGTTTGCCGCCGCCCAGATTGGCTGGTTCCGAGGCCCTTTGTCTTCAATGTTGGCTCCCGAAATGTCTGGTGCAGCAAGAACTTGCAAGACGGGACGGGGCCTGGTTCGAAAGGTCTGCTCATCATGCTACCGTGGCACTTTTTTCTACGGAGTACTACCGCTTTGAATCGCCCAAGACGTGAGCTGGCTGGTGTTCAGTGCATTTGTAGGATGGTAGGGGCCGATGAAGCAAGAATAACTTGCGTGCAAGTATTTTGTGCTATTCCGAAAGCGCCATGTACGTTACAGGTGCATAAATCCTCGACAGTCTGGAAATTCTACTGCACGGAGACATGTTCAAACATGAAAGCAGTTATGCCAAGCCAGCAAGAACGTCACAGCATCTCATCCTCGTCCGATATCTTCCCTGAGTTACGTGGCGATTCTATTTGGCCCTGAGCCGTCGTTGAGATGCATGCCTGTGATGATGCTAAGGGGGCTTCTGTCAGGGAAATCAGCCCGTCTAGCTTCAACCTGGCTCTAAATAACAGCTGGACGATGATTTGAGAGCGCAATCTCTTGAAGTATAATATAGCATAGCCATCCGCGATGAGCATAGATTTGCACATGGCGTTACTACTTTTTAATAGCTAGCTCTTTGGTGTCCTTCTTCATCTTATGAATCACCAATTCGACTTGTGTATCTGACGCATCGCAATGCGTGTACTTACTGTGTATTGTGTGGTAGTTACGGTTCCCCGGCCTAGGTGCGGCCAAAGCATAGTGTTACTAGATTCCTTGCATGATCATCTAGCCCCCTTTTTTAATTTTTTTTTAATTAACTTCATAATGCAGCATACAATATATACGATTCTGACCCTTTACAAGATTCGAATAGCACAATGGTCGTCGCTTTGGGCGTCCAACTCGTCGATATTAATCGCCGCATACACGGGGAGAATATAATGCATCGAGAAATCAACAACCAGTCTCGGATGGCTGATTCTGAGCTGGGGTGAAATAGGTCAATCAAGGGCATCAATTGCTGGGTCGCTGTTCATTCGCACCTCATATGCCACCAACCATGTGGACACTTAAAAGCGACGGCACAAAAAGAATCAGCAGTGTATAATGATCCAAGTACCATAGCGCCTTGTGACATTTTTTTCTCATTTAGTGCCCATGGTCGTGTTAACACGGTGTCATGCCCTGTTTCCTCCAAGAATCTCAAAGGTTCTTCATTCAACGTCCGAATGAATCTATTCTTCTTCTTTTTTCCCTCCAACATTCCGTGGTAGCTTCTGCAAATCACGAATCGCCTCTTGACCGTCCTTCACGCCTCGGATCGTTCGGCACTACTGCTCCCTTGTAATCGAACCGGCTTCCGGGCCGCTGATCCCAATATGTAAGCCACAATTCTGGTCTCAGACCTGCAGCAGGGAGGATGGTGTCGTGCCAACGTGCTGCGTGATCGGCATGTACCTGGCCGAAGTAGGTGAATCATATCCTCCTCTTTTTTCAAGAATGGTGTTGCCACCGCCATCCACAGCTCATTGCTCCGTATGTGAATTGAGACAATCTCTCTAATTCTGGGAAAGGGACGCTGGGGTCGCCATTCTGGTGCGCGGGAGACGACATGCGGTCGTTGAGTGACACACTGCGTGGCTGGGAGCCCATGTGCCAAAGACTGGTTTTTCCAACTCCGTATTGCTTTTTGTTCAAGTTTATCCTGCTATAAGGGCCTGTCATGCCTTATCTTCTACTACCACAGAATTAAAATTTAAAAAAAAAACTGAACGACGTGTTGCCGCTTACCGAGACCCAGCTGCCCGTCATGCGCTTCCAAGTTTTTGCGACTGGCGCGATGTTTTCTGTGGCGGTGAATGCTCTAGTTTTAGAGAAGGCAAGCGCAGCTCACCATCTTGAACGAATGACAGGACGATTCCCTAATTCGCAGCAGGCAACCGTGTATTCTGAAGAGAGATGCAAAGGCAAAGCGTATACGATCAAGCCAGATGGCAAATGCACCCTCTTACCTGGAGACTTGTACGTGCAATGAAAAGCAAATCCTCTTGATGCAGTGGCGGCTAATGAACAATAATATTAGGACAGGAAAAATAAACGGTGCCATGGTCCCAGAGGGCGTCGTGTGTGATTTCTACATGTGAGTTTGTTGCAACTTACATTCTCCCTTGTACGGTGGGCGAGCTGACGCTAGAATGTAGTGACAAGAAATGCAATGAACCCCTTTGGATTGGGATGGAAGATCCTGGAACCTGTAACTTCAGTGAGCTGGAAATTGGGAATCAGGCAAAAAGCGTTCACTGCTATGATGATACCGAGCGAGGGGAGGTATGAGTACTTCCCGGTCACAGTCCCCGTTAACGTGAGTACGGGGCCCGCCAGTTGTCAGAAGAGTACGGATGAAAATCATTAATCTTTCCTGGTCAACCACCATTCAATATTTGATGTACTATATTTTCTTGTCATCGGTATCCCATATTCGTCCTGCACGTGAAATATGTTCTTCCAGTCCCAACGGCACCCCATATTTTGTCATTTGTTGCTCTGTCGTCATTCGTAGAAAGGAAGCCAGTCCAGAGCTCCCAAATTCTTTGAACAGCACATGAGATAGCACAAGGGAAGCTCGCACATTCATACCAGATCGTCGAAAGAACAGCTCCCACTTGGTATTGCAAAATGCCATGCTGTCTTCAAGATGCGTCATTTGTGGATTATAGTGTGCCATTGCCGACAAGATCCAGCTGGAGAGCGTCTTATCTGCCCCTGGAACAAGGTAAACACTGATATCTGCTGCAAGGTGGGAGACGAAACAAACGAAATCAGCATATGCAGCCAGATCTGACGTTGGCAGTTCTGTCATGTATTCACCAGCGGTATTGGCTTCAGAAACAAATACTATAAGTGTTCGGTATTGTTGGCTAAGGCTCAATATTCTTTGACGCAGCGATGTCAAAATCTTTGACCCGGGCAGTTGTTTTTGCTTGACCTGCAACAGAGTCGTTACAACTATGCCGTCATTTGGCGTCAAAGAAACATCAACTTCATGGGCATGAGAAATAAATGAGGCGGTGTTGTTGCCACATGTATACTGATCTGGGAGGCGTAGATGCCTCGCATAGTCCCTGTCAACCAACTTGTTGGCCGGCCAAGCTTTCTCCAGGTTCTTGATCATAGAGTATCCCAGCTGGAGTGATATCAAGCAACATCCGGGTTTTTGTAGAGTCATCATTCTTGGCGCAAGAGCAGGTTGTTGATCCGGACTTTTTTCGATGTTTGTATTGGTTTGCATCTTGGCCAATTCTTGGTCCGGATTGCGGGCTTTTGGGTGACTTGATATCGATGGTGGTCCATTGTCGGAGGTAATCGCTCGACTGTTCCTAATACCTCGCATTTGCATAAACTGATCTAGCAGGTTGCCAGTGTTGTAAGAATTCTTACTGCTACTTCGCTCTTGTATTGACTCTTTCGACAGTTCGAGGAAATTGCGGGTAGCGGCCTGTGCTTGTATGCCAGCCACTCGTTCTTCTGTCGTGCCCTTCTGCGAGAAACTCCATCCCAATCCTTTATTAACCATACTACCACCTCGATTTCTCAGTCGGGTTTCTAACCGTGGAAGTTCAGGTGTTTCATGAGTAGTATCAGAAGCTGCGTTTTGTACAAAGTATTTTGAAACGGATAGCTCGACAGACTCCTGCTCGGGCGACTCTTTCTCCGGTATCTCATCACTGACGACCGCTACCAGAGATTCTTTGACTTTGTCATGGGGTTCTTGAAAGGAGCATGACTTGGAATCATCCGAACAGCAACGGTACGGGGATAGCGAGAAACTATTACGAATCCGAGGCGAGCGGAACACCTCCGAATCCTGCTTGTGAGAGTCCTCACTCGCTTCATAGCAAAGTTCAGAGCCGTTGGTAGGCAGCATTTGCGATGGGGAGTAAATAAGCGTATTTGTATCGGTATACGGGTCTGTCGCTGACACGGCGAAATCGTGTTGTCGTAGTTTGATGCAATCCGGCTCCGACGTAGGATCAATGACCGAAACAAAAGACTCCGCATCGTATGAGGATTCCCTATCCTGCTGTGATAGTGTAGGCACAGCCGCGAGTTCTACGAAGTTCTCGTCTAACTGGGTTCGTTAATAATGAGTTGAGAATGCTAAATAATTGAACTTACGGATGGCAACACAGGGAACGATGTTTTACTGAAACTTTCCACGACCCGATCGGCTTCCTGCCTAATCTCATCTAAATATCTTTCATCGGCATCTGTTGTCGTCCTCTCATTCTCAAGCTGGTGCCAAAGCAGCTGGGCTAATCTGCGCGCTCGCGGAGGAAACTGTAAACCTTCATCTTTTGCTTCATCCACTCGCGAGACTGGCAACCAGACTTTGGTGAGATCGGGGTCCCTCTTGGCCCTTATTTGTTCCTTATGCACTGCCAAGTCTAGTTCTGGATCGAAATCCATTTTGAGAAAATTGTCGGCCATGTAAAAATTTTGAATGCATCATTCCACGCTGGAAGCATTCGGGGGAGGGATTCTGTGATGTTACAACCTTCTTCCAGGCCGTTTAAGAATTGCTGATATCGGTTAGGGGGGCCTTTCTGCCCAAATACTGGAGCAGCTAACGGTTCGGCATAAAGCTCGTGTTTTCCTTCTGGAGAATTAGGCTTGCCAGGAAATGTTGTTTGTTGGAGAGAGGATAATTGATAGCCGATGTCGAAAGGGTAGCCACGATGGTTAACGAAACAATTCTCATGCCTCGCATATTAACCCGCTGGTTCAACATTTTCCATCTGGAATATTTCTCATCCCCCTGTTCGGGCCTGATTAAGAACTTCAGGAACCAGACAATATGGGCAGTAGGCAGACGAACCAGAGTCAGATGAGGCTGACATTTTTGTCACTACTATCATTCGGTTGCCCCCGAGATTTTGAATTACCGCGGGTGATCCAGGTGTCACGGCTGAGTTAGATTTTTAGGCAGGAGCTACCAAGCTGTAGGTCTAAGTTCATTGCTGTCAAGTTGCAAGTCATTTCAAAAGTAGCACAGGGTAGCTGCCTAAAGTACCTGGGTACATGTACCTGCGCTGGGCCAGACTCCGGTGCCAGCAGGTCAAGGTAGTACCTCCAGTCAGGTGCCTCCAGCGCCCACAGATTTGCCAGAACCTCCACATGTCCGCCCTAATTCCGATCACCAATGACGACGACCCGCGCAACCTCACCACCACCATTACATGGAGTTCTTCGTGTGGCTCTCGAGGAGAGCCTCTTCAATTGTGCATCCCTAAATCGCCTTGCCTTGACTTCGCCATGTCGTACATTGCGCCGGTGCACAAGCCAACGAGCATTCGGCATGCTCTGCGCATCAGGTTCTTGTCCCCAGATGTAGAGGACCTGGTAGTCGCGTGAGTTGCCCCAGCTGCCCTGGCTCTAGATTGTTACCAAATATCTTGTGGTTGGACTGTTGGACTGATTTTTGGTGCTGACAGGAAAGCTAATCGGCTCGAGATATGGCGCCTTACCGACGAGGATATGACTTGTCTTCATACAAAGCTAATCTACGGGACGATATCCATGCTCCAACGCCTAAAGCCCAAGGATTCCGAAACCGATTTGCTCTTCATAGGTACCGATCGATTCCAGTATTTCAACGTTGCCTGGAACCCCGAGACGAACCAGCTAGACACAGTCGAGCAAACTATAGAAGATGTTGCTGAACAGTACATGCGGCATTCTCAGAGTCAGAACAAGTGTTTGGTAGACCCCACAGGCAAATTTATGGCTATGCACCTTTGGGAAGGCGTTCTAAATGTGTTCCGTCTTCCTATGCGAAAGGGAATGACGACAAAACTGGAGGCTCTAGATCAAGTGCGTTTAACTGAGCTCTGGATGAAAGCTAGCACTTTCTTGCACAGCCAAACCGGACATCCCAAAATCGCCTTCTTATACAAGACTCAAACCGACCAAGAAGAGGCTCGTATAGCCGTATATAAGCTGACCAAGGACGACAGTCGCGGCAATGTGGCCAGGTTCGATCCACATAGGGAGAGAGAGCTGGATCAAATCATCTCCGATCCATATGCATCTATGCTTATCCCAGTCCCCTTCAGAGAAGAGAAACGATATCATGTTCGCAATAACGAAGGGGCAAAGGCGCACCTGGGAGGATTATTGGTGGTTGGAGAAACACTCATCACGTACTTCGACAGCCTCACCTACTCGAGGGTTTCATCGACTCTACAGGACCCGAAAATATATGTAGCATGGACGGAATATGACGACGTCCACTATTTTTTAGCCGACGACTACGGACGATTGGACTTACTTACCATCGAAACCACTACAGAATCAACCGGTATCGTGGTGACTGGCATGGCGATCTCGCCCATGAGGTTCCCTGACTCATCAGGGTGTACTTCTCGAGCGTCGTCACTTGTTTATATGGGAAATGACATGCTCTTCTTGGCTTCCCACCACGGCGATTCACAGTTGCTTCGTATCGACATCGATGCACAAGTCATGGTGGTGGCCAAAACTTTATCTAACAATGCCCCAATCTTAGATTTTGCAATTATGGATATGGGGAACAGAGAAGGTGACAGTCAGTTCGGAAACGCGTTCTCTTCAGGCCAGGCCAGGATTGTAGCCGGATGCGGTGCGTATCATGATGGCAGCCTGCGAAGTATTCGGAGCGGTGTCGGTCTTGAAGATCAGGGTATCCTTGATGAAATCCAGGACACCAAGGGCCTCTTCACTTTACGATCTCACCAATCGAGTCATGTGGATACACTTGTGTTATCATCAGTTGCAGACACACGGGTTCTTAGATTCGACTCTGCGGGCGGCATAGAAGAAGTTTACGCCTTTCAAGGCTTAACTTTAGATATGGAGACTTTGCTGGCTGTCAATATATCTGATGGCCAGCTCCTGCAAGTAACTCCTAAATCTGCTGTCTTGCTAGACTCTGAAAGTGGTGTGAATTTGTGCTCATGGGATGCCCCCAGTGGCAAGGCAATCACAGCTGCATCGGCAAATAAAGGATGGGCTTTGCTCTCAATCGATGGCTCATTACTCGTTTCGTTGAACCTGCACGACAATTTAGCCGCCGTCTTGCGGGATACATCTGGAGATGAATCCTCAACTCAACCGGACCAGATCTCATGTCTACATGCCGCCAGAGATTCTCCTGATATAGGAGTGGTGGGATGGTGGGCTTCGGGTACTATATCGATTGTCGATCTCGCTACACTACAGCCTCTGCATGGTGAACCTCTCAGACAGACTGAGGATAGTGCGTCGGTGCCGCGAGATATTGCCCTGGTGCAACTGCACCCACCTAAAGTTTCTGGTCCCACTCTCCTCGTTGCTTTGGAAGATGGAAATGTTGTTACGTTCGATATGTCTATACAAGGGTACACGATATCAGGCCGGAAGAGCGTGACACTAGGAAGCAGCCCAGCTCGATTGCATGTTCTTCCCCAAGAGGATGGAACTTGTAACGTTTTCGCAACAACCGAGCACGCCAGCTTGATTTATAGCGCTGAAGGAAGAATTATATACTCGGCAACAACGGCAGACGACGCAACGTATGTCGCTCCTTTTGACTCGGAGGCATTTCCAAACTCCATTGTTCTTTCCACAGACAGCCATATACGACTTAGCCATATTGATAAGGAACGTCTCACACATGTCAAGACACTCTCGGTGAAGGAAACCGTTCGACGAGTTGCATATTCGCCCACCTTGAAGGTTTTTGGGCTTGGTTGTATCAAAAAAGAGCTTATTCACAATGAGGAGGTTATAACAAGCTCATTCAGAATAGTTGACGAAATTATTTTCCAAGAACTTGGGAAGCCATTCATTTTCAACACCTCCACATCATTGGAAATGGTTGAGACCGTTATTCGAGCAGAGCTACCAGATAGCATGGGAAATCTTGCAGAGCGCTTCATTATTGGAACGAGTTTCATAACCGACGATGATGCCATGGAGGAGAATGATACTCGCGGACGAATCCTGGTGCTTGGTGTTGACGAAAATCGTCAAGTTTACCAGATCGTCTCTCACAACCTGAAGGGTGCATGCCGATGCCTCGGCACACTCGGAGAGCACATCGTGGCTGGACTTTCTAAGACTGTGGTGGTGTATCATTATGTGGAAGAAACCACGGTATTCGGCTCTTTGCAAAAACTAGCAGCCTACCGTCCAGCATCATTTCCTCTGAGCCTAGACATCTCCGGCAACATCATTGGAGTGGTCGATCTAATGCAATCCTTGACCTTGGTAGAGTTTATTCCATCCGAAGATGGTTCTCGCGCTAAACTGGAAGAGACGGCGCGACATTATCAACCTGGTTGGGCGACGTCCGTAGCCCATCTAGATGGGGAGAGGTGGTTGGAGGCAGATGCCCAGGGGAATATTATCGTTTTACAGCGGAACCCAGAAGCTCCTACTGAGCAAGACCGGAGTAAGCTGGAAGTCACCAGTGAGATTAACATTGGGGAGCAGATTAATCAAATCAGGAAATTACATGTGGCATCGAACGAGAACGCCGTAGTCTCCCCCAAGGCCTTCCTTGGTTCAGTAGGTTTATCAGAAACTATCATCACCTGTTGGACCCAACTGCTAATGCTAGTACAGATTGAGGGGACACTATATCTGTTTGGCGAAATTGCACCAAACTATCAAGATTTGCTTCTTACCTTCCAATCAAGGCTTCAAGACTACATTTATGCTCCAGGAAATGTCAGTTTTAACCTTTGGCGTGCGTTCAGGAACAAGGCTCGTGAAGGCGACGGGCCCTTCCGCTTTGTAGACGGGGAAATGGTAGAAAGGTTTCTGGATCTAGACGAGGCGAAGCAGGAACTTGTCTGTGAGGGCCTTGGACCAAGTGTTGAAGATATGAGAAATATGATCGAAGAGCTGAGAAGGATGCATTAAAAATATGGATCCCACTGGATGATAAGATGCCAAGTAGACACATATGTAATATACAGATGAGGATGAAGGTGACAGACAAGGTGGCGGTAATCTGATAAAGTACTTTTCTATCGTGCGTTATGCTATTGTATGATAGCTGGGAAATGTTTGCCTATACTCGGCTAAGCGGAAATACATCTTGGCAGAGACGTCAGCTTACTGGGTCTTAGACTTCTTAGTGCAGTGGTATCAATTCTGCAGCGTGCTCAAGTCAAATGTATCATCTTATTTGGAAGCAGAAATTAGACGAAAACATTGACTTGATAAATTGTAGGATACTTACTCATGCTGCTATGTTGTGAATTGGCCATCCAACCCGCCCGTTGCATGTGAGCGGCGTGGTACGATTAATAGGCGTGGACCAGATAGCCGGGCGAGCCCGGAAAGGCAGCTCTGAGAGGCCGCCCCATCCAATCAGAAGCCACCAATTTCCGAGATATTTTGTAGCCTCAGGCAGCAACTCCTTGAAAATCATCTAGCGGCCGGTGTACCTCGAAATTCACAGTAAAGAACTCATACCTCTGCATCCCCGTCCACTCCGTCGCCGGCACCGAGCAACCCTCCTCACGATGGCGTCTCTTACTTCCGCATCTAGGCTATGCCTGCGCTCTGCCGCCAAGCCGGCCATGCCCGCGGTGCGCGCTCTCAGCACCACCGCCATGCGATCGGACAACGCGGCCTCCTCCTACCAAAGCCCTTTCAAGATGGGATCCGACAAGGGCAGCTCGATCCCGGACTTCGGAAAGTACATGTCCAAGAAGAGCGAGGGCAGCAACAAGCTCTTTTCCTACTTCATGGTCGGTACCATCGGTGCGCTATCTGCTGCTGGAGCCAAGAGCACTGTTCAGGGTATGTTGCGGCCGACTATTTCTTTTCAACATTGAGGCGGCGTGGAGAGCCATTGAGCTTCATGTGACTGCGACGGATGTGTAATTGGATGGGGGAATGCTTCAATGGATGATGCTGATGCTCTTGGGGCAGAATTCCTTGTCAACATGTCCGCTTCCGCTGATGTCTTGGCCATGGCCAAGGTCGAGGTGGACCTGAACGCCATTCCCGAAGGCAAGAACGTGAGTCGACCTCCACGAGAACACGATGCCAATTGACCTGCCAATTAATCTAACTTGATCGTTTCAGGTCATTATCAAGTGGCGTGGCAAGCCCGTCTTCATCCGACACCGAACTCAGGACGAAATCGACCAGGCCAACAAGGTTAACGTCGCTAGCTTGCGAGACCCCCAGACCGATGATGAGCGTGTCAAACAGCCCGAGTGGCTTGTGATGTTGGGTACGAGGGTCCTGGTTACGGGTTCAACCAGGTGCAGTCTCGATAGTCGCTACCGAGACTACCATCTTGTTGACCGCGGCACATAAACACTCATACTAACTGTGACGCTAGGTGTTTGCACCCACCTGGGTTGTGTGCCCATCGGTGAGGCCGGCGATTACGGCGGCTGGTTCTGCCCCTGCCACGGCTCCCACTACGATATCTCTGGCCGGATAAGAAAGGGCCCTGCGCCCCTAAACCTCGAGATCCCCGAATACGACTTCCCCGAGGAAGGCAAGCTGGTCGTCGGTTAAGTGGTTGAACCTGGTGTATGAGTAGGGCTGGCCTCGAGCGATCCGAAAAATAGAAATTATTGTTAAATGTTGCGGTGGGAATGTGCAGAAGGAGACAGAGACGAGGAGTAGTAGGGAAAAGGACCGTTGGTATGATGAAGCTGCCATGTCCGAATGAGGCGACACTCCTGTTTCTTAGACGTGAGCTACAGGCTTTGTATAAAATACAACGTACTACGAAATAATTCCATATGTTCCTTTACTTTCGTCGCCTCACATCCGGACACTGGACCCTTGCACCCTAAATTGCATGTGGGTGTCAGCTGCTATCTGTAGTAGAAGCAAATACTGCCACATGTCCTGCATGTGATTCCCCCAACATGCAACTTGCATCACTTACCACAAGAGCGACACTTGCGGACAACTCAATACGCGGGAAGTTCCGAATATTTTTCTTCAGATTTAGGGCGAATGATCTAATTACAACCGAATATCCCACTTTCCATTGCCAGCCCACCCATTTTTTTTGTCCCTTTAATGACCGTGGCCATCATCCTCTGCCTGCTGCTCTGGATCCAACTTGATCAGGGTATCAATTCTCATGATGCTGATGCAAGCCTCTACGGCACTCTTCAGCTGTCGCACCTTGCTGATGCTAGGCTCCAAAACACCTTGCTTCAGCTCATCCACAACCTTGCCACGCATCAGGTCCAGACCGTAGTTCTTGTAGCCTTTCTTTCTGGCAATGGTCTTTTCATCCTCGCTGCCGTCGCCTTCTTGGATACGTTGTGACAGGGCGTGCCGTGATCGAAGCTGGGCAACAAGCTCGGCTCCGTCCTTGGCAGCGTTGACGGCCAAGGTTTTGGGAATGATGAGCAGGGACTGGGCGAATTCGCCGATGGCGAGCTGCTCGCGGGATCCGACGGTGCCGGCAAATTCTTCCAGGTAAATGTGCAGAGCGGTTTCCACGGCACCGCCACCAGGAACAATGCTGCCGCTTTCTAGGGTCCGCTTCACGGCGCACAGGGAGTCATGTACTGAGCGCTCCATTTCGTCGAGGGAGTAGTCATTGGGACCACGCAAAACAATCGATGAAGATGAGTGAGCCTTGGTTCCTTTGATCAGGATGCACTCGTCATCGGAGATGCGCTCCTGGCTGACTTCATCAGCATGGCCAAGGTACGAGGGTTCGTACTTCTCGTCACCATTGAGGTCAGATAGTGTGCTCAAGAGGGTACCGCCAGTGGCCTTGGCAATCCGTCGCAGGTCCTCCTTTTTGCACCTTCTGACACCCATGGCACCGCGTTCGACAAACATCTTGAGTACAAGGTCGTCAATGCCCTTGGTAGTGAGAATGACGTTGGCTCCAGCTTTGAGAATCAGCTCGACTCTCTCAAGAATCATGCCAGACTCGCGGGCCCGGATCTGTTCTAATTGTTGAGGGTCGTCAACAGTGATCTGAACCCCCATCTTCATTCTTTCTTTTTGCAGGTTCATATCCAAAATGGCAATTTTAGCATCCTGGATTCGAGTGGGCATCGCCTGAGAAGCAACGGTGCAATTCAGGGCGTAGCCCTTAATCAGCATCGATTCGCGAGTACCCTTTCCGTGAGCCTTCAGAATGTTGACGGCTTTGACGGGGTACTTCGTCTCGTTTCTGTTGTTGGTGGTCTTGACTGCCTGCATAGCGTCAACGACCATGTCGGCGAAGAAGTCAGAGTCGGCGCCAATAATCTTGCTGGACATGGATGTCTTGGCAATGCTGATGAGGGACTCGCGTCCGAGATTTTCGACCTTGATGCTGACATTCTCGTTGAGATATTTTACAGCTTCTCGGAGAGCCAGCCTGTAGCCGGTGATTATCGTTGTGGGGTGTATGCGGTTCTTCATAAGCTCATTCCCTCGTCGCAGTAACTCGGCTGCAATGAGAACAACTGACGTGGTGCCATCGCCAACTTCCTTGTCTTGTTGCTGTGCTAAGTCGACGAGAATCTTTCCGGCGGGATCTTCGACATCGAGAAGGCTAAGGATGGTGGCGCCGTCGTTGGTAACGGTAACGTCCTACGGGTATGTGAGGGGTATGTTCAACGGCGTATAATGGGCGAATAAGACAACTCTTACACCAATGTCGTCCACCATCATCTTATCCAAACCACTAGGGCCGAAGGAGCTTTTGACAACATTTGCGATTGCCTGGGTAGCGAGGACTGGACCAAAGATTAGCAAAGAACATGGTCGACGGCCACCCCACCGAGGTGTCAAGGGGCCTTACCGTTCTGATCACGAATGTCGGATCCTGATATCTTCTGGCCGCCCAGAAAAAGGGTGCCGTTCCTGGGTTGCTCGAACATAGACGCCATTTCCGTGGCTGTCCAGTTTTTCGGGCAGTATGCGTGGTTTGGAGCTGGCAGTTGTGGTTATCGCGGGTTTTTCGGCCTGCAGGTTGTGTCCTGGAGCCAGCACAAGCTACTAAGCTTCAGTACATCTCCGTCTGCTGCCCCTCGACTTTTTTGCCCGGAAACAGGATTGTTCCGGCTCCGAGATGGCAAGTGGCACAGGGCAACCACGGCCCAGGATGTGCCCTCAGATCAGTGTGCAACACTAGTCTGCTTGTTGGTAGTGGCGCAGGGGCCGGGAGGCAGCCGCGACCTGCGTTCTTCCTGTGTCCAGGCCTGACCAACTACGACAGAAGGGGCGAAGCCCAACGCCCCGATTGGACAGTGCACGTGCGGCCTGAAATTTTGAATGGTGCCCCAAACTGCCCCTCCTTCCAACGAAGGGAAAAAAGAAAGGCAAGCGTCGCGGGGCACATTGACCCCGATGCTGCTCCGACGACCACGGCAAGAGTCACTCAGAATCCCTTATCCTTTCCTTCCCCAAGCAACACTAGGCAAAAAAAACCTGCCTTCTTGAGCCCACGCTTGTGCTTCTGTCGTTGTTCTATTTCCTCGGGAGAATCGAAGCGGTTCATTCATTGGCAATTTATAATTGATTGCGATTATCACAGTAGTTGCCAATTTTCCGCCACCCTGCCGTTCTCGCAAGACATGGACCCCCCCGCTGAACAGTCGAAAAGCGCCTTGAAGAAGGCTGAGAAGCAGGCCAAGCTGGCTGCCGAAAAGGCGGCAAAGGCTGCAAAGAAAGCCTCTCTTCCCGTTGTTGGAGGCAAGAAGATGGACGAGATTATTGGAATTACTCATTCCAAGGCGGAGAACTTCTCCGCATGGTATCAAGAGGTAGTCCTTAAGGCCGAAATGGTCGAATACTACCATGAAATTTCGGGCTTTTTTGTTCTGCGTCCTTTGTCTATGCACATCTGGAGCACTATCCGCAAATGGTTCTCGGGCCATATCGAAGAACTTGGTGTGGAAGAAGCTAGCTTTCCTCTCTTCCTTTCCAAGACGTCGCTCGACAAGGAGAAAGACCACGTCGATGGCTTCGCGCCTGAACTTGCTTGGGTTGAGAGAGCGTACGTATTGGATTGAACTTGCCAACGACTAGAGACGTGTTCTGCAGTCGCTAACAAGCATATAGTGGTGACAAAAAGCTCGATGTTCCTGTCGCCATTCGTCCAACTTCCGAGGCTGTCATGTATCCTTACTACGCAAAATGGATTCGCAGCCACCGAGACCTTCCCCTCCGACTGAACCAGTGGAACTCGGTCGTGCGCTGGGAAGCTAAGCAGACCACGCCGTTCCTCCGAACTCGAGAATTCTTATGGCAAGAAGGCCACACTGCCCATCTGACTGAAGAATTGGCAGGGGAAGAAGTACTGGAAATTTTGGAGCTGTACGCAGGTGTGTACGAGCAGCTTCTAGCCGTACCTGTAGTCCGGGGCAGGAAGACTGAGAACGAGAAGTTTGCTGGAGGATATTATACTACAACCGTCGAGGGATACATTCCTTCCAACGGTAGAGGTATTCAGGGAGGCACGTCCCATTGTTTGGGACAAAACTTCAGCAAAATGTTCGAAATCACAGTCGAAGACCCTCACAACAAGGGTCAGCACGTCCATGTGTGGCAAAACTCTTGGGGCCTGTCCACCCGAGTCATTGGTGTAATGGTCATGGTGCATGGTGATGACAAGGGTCTTGTTCTTCCTCCTCGTGTCGCCCAGACCCAAGCCATTTTTATCCCTGTTGGTATAAACAAGAATACCACTCCTGAGGACAGACAGAAGCATGAAGATCAGATTGAGGATATGCGTGCAACTCTGAAAAAGGCTGGTGTTCGCACGCAGTCAGATTGGAGAGAGGGCTACACCCCAGCCTGGAAGTTCAACGACTGGGAGATGAAGGGCGTTCCAGTGCGACTGGAGTTTGGACCCAAGGATGCCGCCAAGGAAGTCGTTTCCTTTGCTCGGCGCGACACTGGTGAGAAAGGAACCATCCCTATCGCCGACATTGCGACCAAGATCCCTGAGCTCTTGGAGACTATCCAAGCGGACATGTACAAGAAAGCGGAGTCCTCCTTCGCCGAGCACCGCAAGAAGATCACCAAGTGGGAAGACGTGCTTCCCGCCCTTGATGAAAAGAACGTTGTCCTTATTCCTTTCTGCTTGGATGGCAAGTGTGAGGACCGCATCAAGGAACTGACCACGCGCGCGGATGACAACCGAGATGTCCCTGAGAATCAAAAGGTCCCTTCCATGGGCATGAAGAGTCTTTGCATTCCCTTTGAGCAGCCCCAAGGGAGCGAGCTTGTCCCCGGTGAAACTGCCTGCTTGAACCCGGAATGCTCCGGCAAAGCACAGAAATGGGTCATGTTTGGCAGGAGCTACTAGAGTATTTAACAAAGAAGATGATTTCGGCGCTCGGAGTAGCATGTAGTACAAGGAGTCCTGGCATTTGAGGGACAAGGGGAAAAGTGGATGTCTGTCTGATTTTCAATGATTTTGGCAGGGGATATTCACCTTGGGGTAGAATAGATGGATAAAATGACGATGATAAATCCGTGTTGTCTCTAGGTACTGTCTATACTTTGGCTACGCCAGAATTTATAGGGCCATCAACACCACTCAAACTTCTCATTGTCAACCCACTCGACCTCGGACACTGGTGCTTGACCAAACCATCTGAGGCTTGGAATGTTTGTTTGGTCCCGAACAATCAGTTTGCCCTGTAGGTGAGTCATATTTTCCAGCAGTCTTTGCGTCCGCTCATCGGGATTCCACATGTCTACCCTGGAGCAAAGCCAGGCCTGGGCTTCAGTATGAACGAGACCCATGATGGCACCCAATGCCCTTGACAAGTCCTCATCGGAAATATTCTCATCCTCAAGGGCATAATGGAGGATATTCATGACGTTATCCTGGGGCTTTTCCTTGCCCCCATAGAGGATGTTGGACCACAGCATCCAGACGCGGGAACCGGGCGCGTCCGCGGGCGTGTACATGGCCCCATGGACGGTCGGCGCCTCGCCCAGCAGGTAGTCGCACAAGAACCTCTCCCTGGCCATCTGCCACTCGTACGTGGCGAAATCGGGCAGGACCGCCGCCCTCACCGTATACCCCCGGCCGGGAGGATGGGCAATCTTCCTACGGAGAGTCTGCTCGTCCAGCCGGGCGACTTCCTGCAAATTGTCCCCCGTTACGAGCGTGAGCCGGTCGTCGTACGGCGTGGTAAACGGCGCAGTGGGAAACGTCAGGTGTGCGCTGGCAAACGGCACCCACTGGTGGTTGGCGTAAAAGTCCCTGCCAATGTCGGAGAAGAGGATGGAGAACTCGGCGCTGCCGGGGTCCTCGGCCTGCTGGGCGGCGAGGGCCTCGCCGAGCAGGGCCAACATGCGGCCGGCGTAGCCCTGGCGGCGGAACTCGTCGAAGGTGAAGACGCTGGCGACGCCGTGGGCGGTGACGTCCCGGACGGCGCCGGCTGGGTCGCGGACGACGGCGCGCTTGCGGTATGTTTCTACGGCGGAGAGGATGGGGCGGCCGCCCGGGGCGCCGTGGGCGTCGGTGCTGGTGGGATCCGTGAGGATCCACGAGGTGAGGCCGCCGTCTTTGGTGAGCTGGTAGGCGAGGAGGTGCTCTTCTCTGTCGATGTAGGCTTGGGCTGTTAGCCTGTGGCCCCAGATGGGCTGGTGGCGAGTCCAGATGTAGACTCTTTCATCTTTGGTGGCCTTGGTGAGTGTGAGCGACTTGGACGTGGCGCTGGGCAGAGACATGGCTGGAGCTGTGTGGATGTAGAGCCGATGACGAGATGCTGTGATGGTGACGCAAAGGGGCAACGTGAAGAGGTTGACTTGACTGTATAACTCGGTTGCTCGATCGTCAGACGGCGGGGGTAGGGGGGATGTGGGGATGGGAATTGGGGAAGTCCGGGGTATCGAATCTGATCGTGACATTACGAGTCCCTCTGGCCGTGGTGGGTTTTACATGATGGAGAGTGTTGTTCACTTATGCGTGGGATAGGGTGTTTGAGGCATGTCATCATGTCATCCATGAGCTTTGATCTGGTACGTGGGCTTGAGCTTCTTTGCCTCTGATACCTCGATCAACTCGACTTCTTGAGCCACCATGACTGTTACCAGAACAGGAGAATGTAACATATTAAGCTCATGGAACGAACATTGGTCGACTGAACTGGTCGGGTGTGTTTTCCTCTCTCTTTCTTATTTCCCGAACCCATGCGTGAGTCAGTGACCAAGTCTTCTTCAGTTCAGCCAGCCTTATCGGAGCACTTGGCTCTTCCTCAATTCAATAGATGTTTTTCAAAAAGCCTTGGCTTTCATGGCAAAGTGGGGGGTTGCGCTCGGAACTGACTAGTTTGGCTAATGGCGTAAATCTTAGCCTCATCAAATAAGGTGATGCGTCGGTGGCCAAGCTGAAGCCAAGTACGTAAACGGTTAGGGAATACGCTGCAGGATATTTACGCGGCGCAAAATTGTTACCGAACATTGTTTTACAACATTGTAAATGTCATGAAATCTCGTGGCATATATATATGTCGTGATGAGCTCCTGTATTCGCTCTCGTCTTCCACCTAGGAGAGCGTGCCATATTCAAAAACTACCACATACTACAGTCGTATGGCTCAGAGAGACTGGTAACACTTCCATATAAAATAGCTAGACCACTCATCTTATGCGATGGGACCTGGTGTTGTCGGAGACGAATACAAGATCAAACATTTACCATCTCACCCGATTGTAGACAAGGATTGACGACCCAACACACGGATGTATTGTCGACATGACAAGGCGTGATATATCCACGGCGTTGAACTTGCCAGTACCTTTTTCGAGTAAGACTCATGCCACCTTGATAGGTTGTTTTATCCAGTGTTTTATTCAGTCTTCACATACTGGCAACCAAGCCATGTGTCAACGGCATCAAGAAACGACATCACCAGCAGTGCATACAGGCGCACAAATTAATCCTCGACAATTAAACCTCTCCCGACCGCGAAATATAGATATTTGCTTTTTCCAGGGTCGCATATTTAGTCCGTTTCGCCGGCATCATCAAGCCCGTCTTACACGACGGTAATGTCTGTTTTGTTGACCTGGTGTATCATGCCCTCTCTCTACGCGACGCTTCACATCTTCCCTCCCGGTCTCGCCACGGAAGCCGCTGGCAGCTAGACCCGACACCCTCGACATAACCCGGCAATAGTTCCCGGCGTGCACTATGACCTGGGACGGCAGCGCGCCGGTTCTTGCGTCTCCTTGGCGGGAGTGTGCAGGCGAGGTGCACACAGGCGAGCATGAGATGTGCCCAACGAGATTTTGTCGGATGTGCTCAAGGGAATGTTTGAGGCTGTGTCAATAAATTGTCCTAATGGACATGTGCCGAACAAAGATAGATGAGGAGATGGCGGGCAGCCCAAAGAATGCTGCGAGTCCCGACAGGTGTGGACGCGAGGACGTCCATGACAAGATTGTTGGCCCAAGTACCTAGGCATGTACATATCGTCTGTGGACGCATTTCCAGCGTCCAGACTCGCGTATCTAAATAGAAATGGTGGACGAGCCAGCTGTATCATCTCTTTTTTGCGCTGCGGAATCGTGTACTCGCCGACATGGGCTCGCAGGTTCACAACTACCAAGAAATTGACGCGTCGCTTACAAGAACAGTTCTGCAGTGTAATTTGGTACAAATTAAACTATTAAAATCAGATGTCGTGGCACAGCACCTACATAGGCAATCTCAGCGAACGTCATTATATTAAAAACCCGCTAGTCACCTACGCATACGAGCCAGTGAACAAAATAGACAAGGTGTCCGAGTGACAAACGGGTAGAGAAGCAAAAAAGGAAGAAAGACAGAAAAATGAGAGAGAAAATTGTTTCCAAGCCCATCATTGAATGCTTAGATCAAAATAGATACCGCGGTATTAGTTGGATCCATAACCATGTAAGGAATGCTTCCGTCATCCATGTCTCGGCTAGTAGCAAGAAACTCAACCTCCAATTTCCTAAGCTCATTGTAGAACCGCTCGCTAATGGCCCTGATTTCTTGGTCGGCCCTGTCGTTGCCATAGTGCGCCCTCCACTGGGATTGCGCAAACGTGATGAGGCTGCGATCACTGGGTACCTTGAAACTAAGCAGCCAGGGAATCTGTACTGACAGCAGCCACTGCCTCTGCCGGCCGATGGGGAGCGCCTCGACGAGGTTTTTCTCAGTATACTTGTTGAGATCGTTGATGTTTTCGGGCATTTTGCTGCAGAGACAGGGTGGTTTGGCGAGGACAAAGGCTTGGTAGAAGTTTTGGAGATAGTTGACGGCGGTGTGGAACGGCGCCGCAATGTGAATGCTCATGGTGACGACATCGCACAGCTGGTCCAGGGTCCCGATGGTAGGAAAAGTCTTGATGAACCCGTTTGTCTGGACCTCCTTGGACCAGTCCATGATGTATTGGTCTTGCTGCACCATCTTGTCATCCTTGTAGTAGGTTCGGAGCATCGTCATGACGTATTCACGAATGCAGGACCACATGGAGACCATGTTCTTGCCGTAGGCGTAGTTCTTGTACTTGGCGTCGGACAGGCCCTGTGTCGTGTTGGGAAAGCCTCGTCTTTTCAAGTCGTTGGGGATGTAGCTCTGCACAAAGTCAAAGTTTTCAAACTCGTAACG
Organism: Metarhizium brunneum; assembly: GCF_013426205.1. Lineage (NCBI taxonomy): Eukaryota > Fungi > Ascomycota > Sordariomycetes > Hypocreales > Clavicipitaceae > Metarhizium > Metarhizium brunneum. Next base: position 6,949,778 of record NC_089422.1, on the reverse strand, counting down.
GATGAACTGATACAAGTAGTCGGGCTTCAGGCCGACCAGGTCCTTGATGATTTGAGGCACAAGGGTCGATCTGGCCGCGGCGTTGAGAGAGAGAGTCTTGTACCAGTGCGGCTCGAGTAGCTTGTACACAATGTGGTTCATGGGAATGGTGCGATGCGTAGCCACAATCAGGGATTCCTCAATCATGTGCGCGCGGGTCAGATGAACGCCGACTTCGTGACGAATCCAGTCGGAGACCTGAGCGCACGTCTTGGCATATCGCCACGGCCAGTCGCTTTCTTGCCGGTCGGTTGGGTCCGAGGGGAGCCTCCTTTGGTTAAAAATGACGACCGAGCTTGCCATGTTGACCTTGTAGTCGCAGACAATGGCAACGGGGTGTAGTTGGCCATCTGGATGAAGCTGAAACAGCGTCACGGCCGCACATGCCCAGCTGTCGGCTGATGAGCGTTCCTTGTGGTGTAGCTCTTCGTTGGGCTGAGCACCAACGGCTTTTCGAAAATAGCGGCAGTCTTGGACGAAGAGTGAGCTTGGGTCGGTGGCACCAAGGGTTTTGGCCCAGTCGTCATATCCGCCTCGCCCTGCCTCGGCGATAAACTCATCCAACAAGTCCTTGGGGATCTTCTCGATCGTAGTAGGGTTAGTCCCTGTAAAGGACTGATCAGCAAAGCGGCGATCGCCATACCAGTCCGCCAAGAGACCCAGGTTGGCTCCCTGCTCGATATCTGTCCCAGACTTGCGGTGGAGCTTGTTGTATGTTTCGTAGGCTTTAATACTGTATCCTTGATTCGCCGCATCGCTGACGTTTCCATTGGCAAGATCAAGAAGCCATGTAGCGGTCTTTCCCAGAAAGCTGTCAGGAATGACTTGCTTGATTAATATTTCAGTCTCTGCAAGACCCAGAGCATTGAAAATCTTCAACAAGGAAACTTGATTATCCTTTGGAATGTCTTGAAGGTGGGGAGGATACCGTGCAACAGTACCATCAGCGTTTTTCGGGTACGGCGAGTATTGGAAAAGGCCCCTTTTAGTCGAAAGATCTGTGTATCGAGGCAGCGTTGATTCAACTTGCATGACATCAAAGTAGGATTCGTAGCTAGACCGTATTAACGCGCGTGATTACAGCTAGCTGTGAGCCACCAAGTCTCACTCTTACCTTCGCTCAATTCGACTGTAAGCATGGGTCAATGCAGCCTGGGTTCCAGAGTATGTCCCCTTTGTGATGTTTCCTCCACCAAGAACTGGCGGTTTCTCCAGGTGCTCTGGGTTTGGCTTGGCGTACAGCTTCAACTTGACCAGTTCGGTATCGAAGACACCAGGATCGATGTCGACAAATGGTACATCTTTGATATCAGTTTCAAGTTCCCTTTTGCGTGCATCAAGGGATGGATGCTTCAGAATTTCATTTGGTTCAGGAATCGCCGGAGCATTGGCCGGCCGCAGCGGTAGATCAACTCCAGGAATAGGCATCTCCGTGGTTGAAAGAGTTCGTATTAATCTTTCTCAAGCTCGGCTGGATACACCTCAATGGGAGACAGGTTGTCGATTTGCGAAACAGCAGTGGAGAGAATGCCCGCAGAAGGAATTTATATTTGGTCACCGCCTCCTTCACGTTTCTTTTGGCTTTACAGCCCTACAGCGAGGGCGCACGGCACAGGGGGCACGAATACCGTGTCCCAAAATCTGACGTACGGTGAGAAGATGCCAATACGGAGGCCAGGGAAAGGTTACAGACGGCATGTGCTTGATGGCAACCATGCAGCCGTCAGCCTGAAACCTGAAATCCTATTCGCAAAAAGAAGAAGGGGACGAAAACGATGGCAGCGTCAGTCACATGGCTGCCATACTGTTGATTCCATGCTGCTGTACTCGTCAGACTTTGCAACTCGCTGTTTTCGCTCATCGCACAAAGTCGCACAGCGGAAAGCCTCGTTCAGCTCCTTTTCATTGTTGGCTTCTCCTTTTGACCTCGAGTGTCAGCGCCACGAACAGTGGAGGGTGGACATCTCTCCATTGCCACCCAGATGGCAATGGGATGGAAAGCAATGGCAAATCAACCACTCCTTGTAACTCACGATAAGACGTTACAACAGCCGAAACCAGTATCTGGCGTAAAGTATTTTCCACATTCAGACAAGGCTAAACTCAAAGCCAGGAGATTCCGGCCGTTTGCACTCTGAAAGAGCTTTACGGCAAAATCCTCGTCGAGTCCGGTGCTCAGTCCCTGGCGGCGAAGTGAGCAGGCAAACTGAATATCTACAACGATGTGTGCATCAATAGGCATGGCACGATGGAATCAGCCTAGTTGCCGAGTCGGCAACGTATAGGTTGGCCAGTTATCAACGCCGAACCGGGGCCGTGGCGATATGGCCATCAAGTCGGCATTTTCAGAGAGCCACCGCATCCAAATTTAGGGTGCTCAGCTGCAAAGTTAGATCTGGCAACGTGACTACTCCAGACGGTTTTGGCATGAGCCGCTGGCGTAGATGGCGGTTCAATGTTGGCTGGAGTTGTGGGGCCAAAGAATCTTGCTGTGGTTGAGGAAGTCTGAAGCACCACGACTACTGACCTATTAGGTACCCAGGTACCTAAGGTAACCAATCAGTCATCGATTGACAACTGGAGGACGAAGAAGAAGAAAAGAAGAACAGAGGAGAAAAATGCCGGCCAGACACGGACAGGTGGGGAGGGCATCTGGCACCAATTGAAAAAGGGCACCGACAGAACAAATGAACGCGGAAGTCACTACCCCGACGCTGGCGCTGCGCGGACGCCGCGAAGCCGTCAATAGACGTTCCTGGTCATTCTGGTCCCAGGCCGTGCATCGCACGTGACTTGTAAGCGCCTGCCGACAAACTGTACACCACCGCAAACTACAATCCGAACCTCGCGGTAATACTTCTGCCGAGAATGAAACAAAGCCACGAGAGTGGACGTGCATACATGTGTAGCGCCGGTGTCGCGGGCCGATTGCCCTCGATTTTCCCGCCCCCCCCGGTTGAACCTGGATTTAGCCTGCCGGCTCGAGATGTGCCGTCCGGTTGTTGTTGCCTACCGGAGAAACCCACACCGGGAACGCCACGCAAGACCAAAGTCATCATGGAGGAGGCGCAGTAACATAGCACCCAAGAAAAGGATGGGATAAGGGTTAAGAAAATGAACTGTGGCCGTAATTGCCAAGAGATCTCGAATAACTGGGCTAAAAATATCAGCTCATGCAGGGACTTGCCAAGGACACCAAGTCTAGCCACAACGCGCTGATTCCATCTTCACACCCTGAGCCAGAAAGTAATGGAATCTCAGATGACCGATGGAAGATGAGTGAATGTAGACACCCCCAGATACATGAAATGGGACTACGTACGTACCTAGGTAGTTGAAAGGCGGAACTCGTGTTTCGGCACCGCTATGGTGGCACCCACACGTGTGTACGTGAATACGCCTACACTGCCATAACCCCTGACTCTACAGCTCCAACGTGTATTTTTCGTATGCCTGCTAAAAAAAAAGGCTGCTTGCTGTCTTTCCCCCATCTTGTTACTGAGTACAGTTCACTGTTCGCGGGGCGGAGGGTGTGTGCTGAAATATACAAGCCCAAACCGTCTGACTGCGCATCGCGGAGACAGATTTTAGAGCGACCGTGGCACCTGAGTCGAGTAGTAGTTGCAGAATGGATACAGCACTGCCAGCATTGCTGGTACATTGGCAATCTTAACCAAGACCGGAGCCATACTTGACAGCTCTGTAGGATCTCTTGCACGTGACTGGTAAGACAAAAACATGAGAGTCGTGACCTCTTACTCGCCGCGTGTGTCATTGCCAATCTATACGTACTGAAAAAGTCTATGTATAAATTCATTGTTCGTAGCACGTGTGACTTCGGTTGCTCCAAGCCTTGGTCAAACTACCTGGAAGGCCAGATCCTGCAACAATTCATAAAGAGTGAGGAGCCTTGCGAGTAATGGCATAAGGGAGCCCCGAGTCTTGTAAAACAATCCTGCCACAATTCATTCAAGACTTGTGTGTATTTTTGCAAACGTTTACGGAGAAGCATCGGGTTGAGAGACTTTTGAATACAGACTTGCTGGTGCCTGCTCAATTTCAACGTGGAAATACTTGGCAGAAGTAACAGTTTCCACTTTGTGCTTACGTGCCAAGTGCCAACCCATCTCGAGACTGATCGGCGGCTCATGCTAACGGTATGGCTGAACGAGTGAAGTGGGGGTCGTAAACTTGGCGACTTTGCCAAGCAACAATATACTTACACTGGAAACACGTCCAAGCCTTGCATACTGCGGCATAGAGTCGTGAACGAGAGATGACACGGGGCGGAATGGCGGTCCGACGCTCGTCGGCGTGTAGTCAGCGCTCAGCAATCTGCACAGACTGCCTTGCTGTATATAGTCATCTATACTCCGTAAGTTTCACTGCATGCATGCGCATGCATGAAACCCGTCGCAGAAAAATACGCAAATGGGTAGTGTTCTCGCGCCCCGGATATGCGTGTTGGAAAAGTCGGGATTCTCATGTTACATTTAGAAGCAAACCCGATGAATGCGACAGGCAAGACCAACTCGGCCGCATCGGTTCGTTTCACTGTGCCCTGCCGACAATGTCACCATGGTCGGAGAGACGTCGCATCAAGCCACAGCGCGAATTAGCCTCACTTTTATTTCACAGTTGACCGTGGATATCCCCTAGAAGGTTTTGTTTCCTGTGTCTCGAGTGCGACCGTGAAGGCGGCGGTGAAGGCGGATAAACCTGCGTCTTCAGCTTTTGTCCGGGTCAGGCCGCGAGATGCTGCTCCACCCTATTCCAGCGAGAGCCGGACTCGAGTCTATTCCTGGGGATGGCTTGCCAAGTCTGGCAGCCTTCCGGGGGGTGTGTCTCGTAGTACTCCGGAACGAAAAGTTTGTTCTAATTTTCCCGGTTGGTGTGAAGGTTCGGTCGACAAGGTCCGAAATTAAGGCTCGGCATCAGAGATCCACCTTTTCGATTTCCGGGTGCCGAACATGTCGTTGCTTCAAACTGCCACGGCGAAAGGAAGATCCATGTACAACGTATGGCAGGGAGAAGGCGGGATTGATGTCGTAGGTAAGCCTTCATGCGCAATACGAATTGAATTGACGGTTTGCAGCACCTCTCAAGCCCGGAGGAGTTGCCAATTGCAGTGGGCATACCAGTGGCGGCTTATGCTGGTCTGACATCAATGCCTGTTTGTGAATGAATGGCTTGGGTCATGTGGCGTCTTCAGTCGACGGTTTTCTTTGCAGGTCCAAATAGGCAAATAATACGGCGAGCTTTGGCAAAAAAGAAGGACAAAAAATTCTGCAATTATACCGGCCCACGTGGACCTCAACCCCAGGAGTTGGCACACCGCCTAACTCCCATTGCTGGTGTCAGGTTGGATCTGGTACTGATGGTCTGGACGGTGAAGCTGGTCAAGGCCTGTCTCTGGCGACTCTGAGATGACCATGCGGTTGCCAATGGGTTACAGGGGACTCGAAATGAGTGCCAGATGGGCGGCAAACGTGGTGCAAGTGGTACTACCACGGCACTGATGGCGACGCGTGGTTGATGGACAGCCGACTTCCCGAGGCATGATGGAGGCGAAGGGAGGCGTTTGCCTTTGCTCGACGGGAATAGATTGCCAAAGACGCGCCGACGATACTGTTGGCTCGGGACCCCACTTCTCTACACCTTTCAGGACCTCTTAGGCTAAAGGTCGGCATCTGCATCGAGGTTAGTCCTCGCACACAGCAGAGCGGGCCATTTGAGCCAGGCGTCTTGTCTCGTCCGAGTGGACAATCGTCAAGGCACCAGCTAATAAGTCGGCTGTGAGCCGGATCAGCACAAGCTTAGATCGAGAATTGTCTGTAGAACCGCCGTTTACCGGTTGACCCAAGTGCCTATCTACGTCGGTACGTACATAGGTCAATGTTACCAGGCTTCACGACCACAGTCGCTAACCCCAGGTCGGCGCTAGCTTGTTGCCCCGCTGAACCTCAGGTTGCTCTAGACCCTGCCCCAGTGACGTTCAAGTGCTAGAGGTACGGGCAAATTAGCCCCAATTCAAACGGTTGTGGTCTTTGGGTCGTTTGCCCAGTGTTTCCTACGACGTACGGTTTACGATTTCGTGAGTTTGTTTCACCGAGTCTGGGCAAAAAAAAATCCAGGCAAAAAGCTAATCTGTATAGGCCGCGGACAGGCCGCGGTGGTGTGTGCTGTCCGTAACTGCTTGGATGCACGGTCGAGGTTCTGTCGTCACCTTGCTCAGCGATTCTACAGGCCGGCATTCTTGGAAAGGACTGATGGCTACCGGTATCGGTACTTATCGTAAGAGAGTCGTCAGCTCGCCGGCGCGGCTCAAATTGGACCCCGTCGGCACATGTCAACGCCCCTGCCTGTCACAATAGTCATATCCTTCCTTTGGGGAAGCCTATCAGACCGAACCGCCCCCATCGTTGGTGGCATCAGCCATCGAACAGGACAGACATTAAACCTGGGTGCGGCCTGGCTCATTCGCCAAATGGGTCACAGAAGACAGAATACTACCAGGCAGTATGTTGGCAGGGGCAGAATGACCACCTGTCAGCATCCACTCGATACTGGCTGTCCTCTAGCTTTCAACCCCTTCCCCCGTTGTCAGAAATCTCCTGTGGGAGGATCCACTCCATAGGGCTGATATGAGAGTCCTGCATATGCCAGGCGCGTGGGCATGGAGACATCTGGACTGGAGACTTCATGTTCGCCCAACTACCATGAGTGGCCCCCGACGTGGCGGTCCTGTTGCTAGTCACTGCCACTCGTGGCCAATAGCTTCTCTCTTTGGTCGCCGGGGCTTCATCCCATGCCTATCTCTTGGGCCTCGAAGCACCAATGACACGTACAGACGGCGCATAGAGACATTAGTTCTCATCAGTCAACCTGTCCCATTGCGTCCATTATGGAATGGTGGCCCTCCTATTCCCCTGCCTGAGTAAGTCATGTACAAACTCACTCAGCCCACCCCCATCTGAAGGTTGCCGACTGTAAGGTTACAGTGGTTCCTCCCGTGGCTGGCTCAGCCCCCGAGATTCTGGCTATCCTGGCCCAACTGCCTAAGATGTGACGGAAATCGGGTTTCATTTGATGCGTGGCAGTCTGCGCTGGAAAGGGTTTAAAAAAAAGACGTCGCGGCATGGCGTCTTCTCCAGGTCCCCAGGTTTTAGCATTATACCTACTTTGTAATCCTTCTCGGGGCAAATACCCCCGTCCAATGTTTCCTCTTTCTTGGCTTCGCATGTCGATTTATACTCGTATTCCCCATTAATTATTCGGTACTGGCTCTAATCGTCTATCGGGATGCCTGACGAGTCTCCAGTATCAGATACGCAACAACTCGACCAGTGAGCCAAACACTGCTTTCCAGAAAAGTTCCATCGTTTTGTTAACCCCCCTTTTCTGACCACTGTCCTTTGCTAGAAGTTTACATAAAGGAAACTTAATGATGAGCTTTCCTATCACCAAGCGAAAGCGCGCGACGCGTGCCAAGTTCGCCAAAGTACGGACTGGATGTGTCACTTGTAAGTCTTGAGCGTTTTCATCAACGTACACAACTCTGTTTCGCTCCCTGTTCAACGTTCCATCAATAGTAAAACTGTTAGACTAACATTCACTGTAGGCAAGTAAGAACAATGTGCTCGTATATCCGCCCGCTTGTCCATATACTAATACACACCACAGGAGACGACACGTGAAATGCGATGAGACAAAGCCGGCTTGCAAAAACTGTATCAAATGGGCAGGGTTTTGTGGTGGCTACGAGCCTATCCTCAACCAACCCAAGTCGCCCGCCAAGCAGGCTTTTGTGACACCGCGAAGTCCCGAAAATGACGGCACATCATCCCCTGAAGAGCTAGATCTCAGTCTGTATGATTGCGGCTATCAACTTCAACTCCCTGAGAATCTCTCCCCTCCAGAATCAATCGATTCCCAAGCCAGCTCTCACGGATATACGAGCTACCAACCACAGCCTACAGGACACTATTTCACCGTCCCAGACACCCGTTCAACGTTCGACGACACATTCTGGACCTTCGAACTTCCCCGTCTCGCTCATGATAACCCCGCAATTCGCTATGCCAACATGGCAGTTCATGCTCTCCTTTTTGCCAGGGGCCATACTCTGGCACGGGCCGGAAAAGTCACCGAAAGGGACCACTACGGAGAGGCCTTATCTTGCCATGGGATTGCACTGCAAGAAGCCAGGCAGGCGACGACGGGGTACATAGACCTCCGTGAAGCAGTCATATGCTGCATGTTCTTTGTCATCTTCGAGACAATAAATGGGGACCAGGAGGCCGCACAAGCGCATCTGCAAAGCGGCCAAAGGATTTTAGAGGAAATTGACCCTGAATACAACGGCGCCGAAAGGTTTCGCGAGGAGCTTCGAAACGTTTTACAATTCCTCGCCCAGCAAGCTCGGGAGTCTGGGCTCGATGAAGCTAATCAGCGCGGAGGCGACGAGGGCGGCAGCATATTGGATACACTCATGGTATGATGGGAATTTTGCCTGTCTCCCTGAATGCGGGCTACTACTCTCTACCTTTTTTTTAAACCATCTTCTCTCACAAGCGCAGTGTGACTTTTGCCGTTATAAACACCAAAATATGTTTTATTTCGGGGTGGAGAAAACCAGGCTCCCTAATGGGCTGGCCCCGAATTCAGCGGGAGCTTTAGAAGGATCAAAAGACGGAGAATAGTTCCAAGCGCTGTTGATTTAGATGAAGCAGACATTATTTATTGCTGGAAAGATTTCCACGTAATGGCACCGATTCTGAGAAAACCTCGTCATTGTTTCTGCAACTTGAGAGCTGATGCTGCCTCGTGAACTCTCCAGACCAGACACACGACTCATTGCCATGGACGGCCCCTGAGAATTGTGCCGTACTTTGATGAATATTGAAATTCCGTCTCTGAGGCTACATATGTAGCGTGACTCCATTGTGGAACTTCCTAGATGGGTTTGCTTCCAGTTTCCTCGGTTCATCCCGAATCCCAAGGGACTGGACCAGCGGAGAACCCCCATTGCAGCCTTCTGTGTGTAACGCTTGTTCGTGGAAAAGCCTCAAGTGCTGTTACACAGCTTTCTACACTCTTACAGCTCCAAGATGTTTCCCGACTCCGATGCTGGGATGCTCAAGCCAGAATGCACACCTCTTGCCGTATTCGTTCAAGGGCGGGGCATATGAAGTCAGAATGAGTCACGTCCGTGCTGATATTTTTTTTGGATATGGCTGGATTGTGCAGCTGAAGGGCATACTGGAATGCAACGGTTGCGTGTAGCCTGAAATAAGCACCGAGGGTGGCAGCTGTCTGGTGCTCGGTAGGAGGATCCTGGATAACTACCGTCGACATGTAATCGGGACGGGGAGTCGGAAGAGCGGAGCTCCAGAGGCCCGACACCGCCGACTAGCTGTGGTGGATCAACCCTAATGTGGCATGGATTGACGCTTGCATTGAGTCTGGCTCTTGCCAGAGAGCCAGTCACACGGCATGGCCAAGGTGGTCATAGTGGAGTCAAGTCTCTAATCATTGAACTGAACGACCAGACGGGACATTGAACGAGGGGCTGTCAGACGTCAATCCCAACTCCAGAGTTCTCGCATCAGTACGCGACCACACGCGCCTGTCGGTGGCAGTCCCGTCAACCATGGCCCTGCGTCTGCCCCCGGGACTGGTTCCCTCCGAGGTAGCCTTTCTATGTGAAATGGAGCTCGTGACTGTTGTTCCGAGACAGCGGTTAGAGAGCATCCATCTCCTCGCGGTACGTGCAGCTGCGCCGTCGCGTCGCCATCGCGAGTCGCATGGGCCGGCGAATCGACCCCGGCCAGCCAATTCTCAACGCTGTCCCACGATGACAAACTAATGCAAAAACTCAGGGCCAAACGCCTCAGCTGCGTCCACCCAGAAGAAGCAATCTCCCGCTCTGGCTCGCGCTGCTGCTCAAAAAACAACGCCGCGCCAACATCGTGCCGCCGCCGTGGATGCATCCCGACTCCCTCCGCGACGTCATCCACCACGAAACCAAGGTCGACACCAAAGGATGGGCTCCACCGCCTCCGCCGCGCTCACGCGCCGATTCTCTGGGAAACGCTACACGCATAAACGCCTTCTCTGGCAAGGAGACCATTCTCTCTCCGCCGTTTCTACCGTCGTGTACGGCCGACGCGCCGTCTGGGGCTTTGCCCTATCACTGGTTTGAGTTGGCAGAGATGCTGCTCGCCCACGCAGGCGATGATATTGCTTCGGCGTCGGAAGTGCGGTCGTTACTGAGGGACCTGCAGGAGGTTCGGGCGGCCAAGATGAGGAGCAGTACGGCGCAGCTGGAGAGTGGTGTTGATGGAGTGATGAGCCTGAGGGGCGTGGGGGCCATGGAGCTGGCCGAGAGCAGGGGATTTGTTACGGGCGTAGTGGAGGGTGTGAGGACGATTGGGGCAAGTGCTGAGGCCATGAGGCGAGAGGAAGAAGAGCAGGGACGGGATGATGGAGAGGAAAGCGACGACGATATGGGATTATGAGACACATGGCTTGAAGTTCCGAGAGCTGTTGGAACCTCTGTTGGCGATTGCTTGTCGTTGGGGCTGATTATTGAGCCGTGGACGGACAGACTTGTTCCGCGCCCAGTTATCCCCCGGGCGTGCGCTCGAAAGGTGGCAATTGGGCAAGAATTGAGCAAGGCATGGCGAGGCGGTAAACCAGCAGGTTTGCTCGGAAATATAGGTGTGCCATGGAGATCGAAGTTATCTCTCTAATTGGCATTGCGGCTATGTAAGACTGCGACATCAAACAGCAGGGAGAGCCATGATCGATCCAAGTTCGTCGAGGATATCAGCTCTGCGATGAGCATGACGCTGGCGTGCAATGTCATCTACGGGCAAGCACAATAGCACATGGTTAGCAAGATCATCTAATCACCCCGTGTGCGTCTTTGCAGTCGTTCTACTCACGGCTTATTCACATCCCCGTTGCTCCTAGGGGGAGCATGGCAACATGGAGGGAAAGGAATTAAAGTGAAACAAGCATTTTTAAAGACATAATAGCCATTTGACCCTTTCGGCAGCTTATCATCTATCGAATGAATGATGAGCCAGCCCCCTACCCACATATACCGTCGTATTGTTGAAAACAGAGATAACAATGGACTTGGTCACTGGGCTATACCGCTCGCACCAGTTCATCAAACCATTCTTGGCACGGTTGAGTTCCTCAAGATCTATGCTGCTATTGCCGGCGAAGCATCTCCGGTGTCGGAGGTTCTTTGGAAATCTGCTTGCGTTCTTAGCAGGCGTCGGTGCCACGTCGCTGTCGATTTTGTACTAGGTCATGTTTGGAAATATCTCCTCTCCAGCTCCTAGTTTATTGTATGTGAATTGGTATACCCCGTTCCCATAACTGCTGTCGAGCATCCAGCAGGCGGTCGTGAGGGGTTAAAGCAACAGAATGAAGAGCCTCAGGCTAGTTGTAATGAGAGCCATCGCGCCCGTTGGTGTTGTGGCGTACAGATATCCCGGGTGAGGATCTGAAAACCTGTACGTGGTAAGTTGTTACATGACTGTTTTGCAACAAGTTTCCTGTTTTCATGTAGGGGCTTGAAGAATTTCCCGGCGTCGACTCAGCATAATCCGTGATCCATCGTTGCGGGACATCCCAGAAAACATCAAGGCGGGCATTATCAAGTCGATTTCATACAGCTGATTTCGCGCAATTTAGTATGCTTATTTGTTTGGTTATTTGTCTGCTCAAGTTCACCGATGTGAGAACTACTAGTAGGTACGAGGTGGTCGCGTCCATCCCTGGTGGATTGCACAGTCCCTGTTGGTAGTCGCGTGCCGACCTGACGGGCATGCTTGAAATGCGGGGGCTGATATCTCGTGCTCAGACACCATTGGCCCCAATGTCCCCACCACTAGGGCTAGTGTCCGTCAAGCATCTGCACCCAGCAACCCAAGCACCCCATCCATTCATCTACCCGTAGGTGGGCAACTAAACAGTCAGTCAAGGAGACTAGATCCAAGTGGAGACAGTTGACGCTTCAGGCTATCGCTAAATTAGGCAGGTTACCAGTGCTTCCTTCTGCACTTCCATTTGCATGTGCTGTCGTCACCTCACCCGCCTGCCTTGTGTTTCATTACATACTTAAGTTTACCTCCTGTCCCGTCATCCCACAAGCTCAAGTGCTCTGATCAACGCCCGCAGATACTTAAGCTGCGCGTCATTGAACCCCGTGTCTACTGAACCAGAAAACTCTGACCCAACATGAAATTGTCTCAAGTCTCGGCACTTGTGGCATGCGTGCCTGCAGCCACTGCCCGCTTCGTTGAGCTCATGGAGGCCGACCACGTTGTCCTTCGCCCTGATGAGCCAACCTTCCTGATCGAAACCGCCCCCGGCAAGACGCAGTGGGTGACGGAAGAGCAGAAGTGGGAGCTTAGACGAGTAAGTACACGCCATTTGCAACCACGCACATACCTGAGATGCACCACCTTGGTCGATGGCTAACACTCCGTTGTCTGCTCGTGATAGGATGGCCAACGCTTCATGGATATCACCGCCACCAAGGACTTGGGCAGTCAAGGCCTGCGAATCAAAGAATCTGTAGAATTCCCAAAGAAATGCGTCAATCAGGAAGAAGTCAAGAGTTTGGCAAAGAACCTTGATACAGCACCAATGAAGGCCAACCTCGAAAAGCTATCCAGCTTTCACACACGCTACTACAACTCCGAATGGGGCCTAAAGTCGTCAGACTGGGTGCTGGAGAAAGTCAATGAAATGATCAAGGAGGCTGGCGCCGACAAGACGGTTACCGCCCAGAGCTTCCCTCACACCTGGAAGCAGCATTCCGTAATTGCGACTATCCCGGGACAGACCAACAGCACCATCGTCATTGGTGCTCACCAGGACTCCATCAACTTGTGGCTCCCCATCCTCGCTGCCCCTGGAGCCGATGATGATGGCAGCGGAACCGTTACCATCATGGAGGTCTTCCGAGCTTTGCTAAAGTCCAAGGATGTCGTGCAAGGCAAGGCTATCAACACCATCGAGTTCCACTGGTACAGTGCCGAGGAAGGAGGTCTGCTGGGTAGCCAGGCTATTTTCCAAGAGTATGAGAAGCAGAAGCGCGACGTCAAGGCCATGCTGCAGCAGGACATGACTGGTTACGTCAAGGGCACTTTAGACGCAGGTCTCCCGGAGAGCGTTGGTGTCATTGTCGATTTTGTTCATGCTGGCCTGACCAAGTTTATCAAGACAGTCATTGAGCAGGTATACATATCATCATTCGTGTCCGTCCTGGATGACCTGAAACTGACAATGTTGTAGTACTGTGCTATCCCTTGGGTCGAGACCAAGTGTGGCTATGCTTGTTCTGATCATGCTTCAGCTTCCAAGGCTGGATATCCGTCAGCTTTTGTTATCGAATCGTCCTTTGACAAGTCTGACCCCAACATTCACACAACTTCTGACCTCATAGAGTATCTTTCATTCGACCACATGCTACAGCATGCTCACATGACCCTTGGCTTTGTTTACGAACTTGGCTTCCACAATTTTGCAAAGGCTGTCGAGGGTGAGGGCGAACTATAGGGTGCTCGCTGATGCCCGCCGGAGAAGGAGATGGATACATGGAAACTAAACATTACGTTGACCGAACGTATCGTCAACTTGTAAACTTGTGAAAATTGGGCTTTGTTTCGTAAGACTTGGTATTTTGGAGGCTTGGTCTTGCGCACAAACAAGACCCCCTATATAACGCCCGGTTGATGCATGCCTCTTTCCGGAGATGCTCTAACGAGGCAATGTCCATCTTGAAAATATATATCCAAACGCCAATCAATTATGCATGATTTTTTCCCTCTATGATTGCATCCAAGTAAGCCGTCATGGATCCCTCCCACCGGTATATACGAACCCATCACTGAGCCTGGCCACCGTTGGGTGGCGGTTGCTGTTGAGCCCCCCAGCCGTGCTGCCCATTCTGTTGCTGCATCTGGCTCATCAACGCCGCTACAAATGCAGGATTGATAATTGTGTTTGGAGCGCCCGCCTGGCCTTGACCTTGCGCTGGCCAGCCTGGAGGAGGAGGTGGAGGCGGCACAGGATATTGTCCTGGGGCCGCTTGTGATTGTGGCCAAGCGGGGAGCTGGAAGCCAAAGTTGGGCATGACTGGCGGAGCAGCTGCTTGTTGTGTAGCAGGCTGACTAGGTATCTGTTGAGAATTCTGCTGGCCGCCCTGGGGAGGGAGGGAATAGCCATCTCTCGACGTGTTTCCGTATCCGCCCCGACCGCCTCCCCTCCCTGCTCCTCCTCTGCCTCGACTACCTCGGCCTCTGACATCTCCGCCGCGACCACGTCGGAAGCCAGGTCGAGGGGCGGGCTCGTACGATTCACTAGGCGCGAGTCCGTCGCCAAAGCCGGGAGGTCGAGCCAACGGCTTGTACGGGCCGTCGTCATCATCGTAGTTTAAACCAGCGTCTGCAGAAACCTCCTGGCTCAAAGGATGCGGTCCCCTGGCCGCGCCGCCGGCCTTGTCTTCATTTTTGCTCCTCCACTTGTCCTTCTTCTTCTGTTTCAGCGCCCTCTTGTACTCTGCTTCCTTCTCGTCGTCGGAAAACTCCATCTCGTCGTCGCCGACTTCCTCGTCGTGGAAATTACTCGCGTCCGAGCCCTTGGCGTTCCTTAGCGGCTGGGTAAAGACGTACGACGCGTGGTCGACGGGGTAGAAGACCTTTGTGCCGACTTCCAGGGCTAGGTCTTTGATTTCCTGCTCGGAAGAAAAGTACACCGTGTACATGGGCTGCAGGACCTTGCCGATGGTTTCTGCGACGGCGCCGATGACGGCGCGCTCGGCGGTGCAGAGGGCGGATCCTGTGTCGAGGACCTGGTATTCACCTGGGGTGATTGCCTTTACGAGCACGGTGTTTTCGACAATGTGTTCGATCGAGCCGAGCTCTTCGATCTTCATCTCGCTGGTGATGGTGATGTCTGGCTTGGGGACGATTTCTTCTGCGATTTCATTCTTGGTGCGTAGTCGGGCTGCACTTGACCCCTTGCCGTGGTCGCCCTCGTCGTCGGAGCCGCCTTCTGCTTCCATGAGGAGGCGGGCGGTTTCTTCGACGCCGAGGAGCTCGTAGCCTTCGTTGTCGGAGTCTTCGTCTGACGAGTCTGAGCTACTTGACTCCGAGGACGATTCGTATGGGGAAGAGTCGACTTCCCATTCAGGGTGTTCGCTTTGGTCGTTTTGGAGGGCGACTGCGTTGGTTTGCGGTTGGGGTTGCTCTGGTGCATTGTCGGTGCTGTCTAGGCCGCCGATGGCGGCTTCGAGCGCGCCGGTTAGAGATGATGGGCTGTCGGGCTGGTCGATGATCATTGCGTCGGGTTCTTCGGTCGCTTGAAGCGCGGCTGTTGCGACAGTAGTGTTGAGCCCCTCGGTCTTGTTGTCGCTTTGCTTGGGTTGAGAGGTCCCGTGTGGCTCTGATGAAGCAGGTGGTGCTTCTGTCGCATCGACACTAGCTGCAGCTGCCAGGACATCTGCTGGGAGAGGCGGTAATGTCTCATTAGGCTTGGCTTGCCCCAGGCCAGGGATTTGAAAGCCAGACATCTTGGTGGTGGTGATGTGCCGGAAGACCAGCTTCCAATGGTTCCACGAGTCGCAGCCGGAGATTGGCGCTGACGGAGATTGATTGCGAGAGGTAGGTTTGCAGCGGTCTGTACAAAGGCTTTTGAGAGTCGGAACAAACTACAGTTACAGATGTAAATGCGCCAACTGATGTCAAAATAAAAACAGCAATGATAAATGGTTGGTTTGCCAAAGAGGATTCAATAAGCTGCAAACTCGTCACCAAAATTGGACCTAGCGAAGGAAAAAAAAAAAAAAACCAAATGTCGTCAATAGGTCACCCAGTAAGTCGGTGGGTCCTCGGTTTGCATTTTCCGCCCCACCTCACTACAGCCCGTCCGGAACGGCCTATATGTATGTACATGGAACTAAACTCCCAACCGAATGACGACACCTCTCAACATCCATTAGTTTCATGGCTCGTTGCTGCTCGCAATCATGGCGCCCAATCCTTCGCCACCACAGCGAAATTTTGAGCATCCGGCCTCAAGCCATGCTAAAAAGAAGTTCGTCCAACTCACATTTTAGTTTGTCCATGCCTTGCTCCCCTTGATTCGTATGCATTGGCTCATGGCGCATGTGAAATGCTAACTTGGCTTGTTCTGATAGGCGCAACGGCCCCTATCCAATCCAGCCCATCACTGCGTTTTACGTCTTTTTCGCCGCTGGCATGATTGCAGCTCTTTATGCTCCGATCCAGGATTGCGACGAGACGTTCAATTACTGGGAGCCGGCGCACTACCTGTCCCATGGATATGGCCTGCAGACATGGGAGTACTCACCAGACTTTGCTATCCGGAGCTGGCTTTATGTCGGGCTTCATTCGATAGTCGGCAGCGTCCGTAGATTGCTGCCCCAGTCGTCAAAGGCAAGCTTGATAACGTTGCAAAGTGTGTTTTATCTTTGGCCTGACTATTTTAGGTGTCTGAATTTTACTTTATCCGCTACGGCCTTGCCTTTGTTTGCGCCCTCTGCCAGACTGTCTTGTTCAAAGTCATCAGCCTTACTATGAACGGCAGAATCGGCATGTTCTTTTTAATATCGACTGTCATCTGTCCTGGAAACTTTCACGCCAGCGCGTCATTCTTGCCATCCAGTTTTGCAATGTACATGTGTATGCTTGGTGCGGCGTCATTTATGAACTGGCGCGGCGGTATCAAGACTGCACACGGGATTTTCTGGTTTGCTGCTGCAGGGATTCTTGGATGGCCCTTTGCCTCGGCACTCTGCGCTCCTTACCTTTTGGAAGAGTTCGTTCTTGTCCTTTTCAGCGATAAGGATGCTTTCATTGAGTCCATTATTCGGTTCTTCCGTGGCGTGATTGCCGGGTTGATAGTTTTGGTGAGTGCAAAAAAAAAGAACCCGTGATGCGGTGCTATGCAGCAGCCCAGGACTAACGTGCTGCAGTTCTTTGACTTCTTGATCAACCTCTTCTTTTACAAGAAGATTGCTGTGGTCAGCTGGAACATTGTCAAGTACAACATCTTCTCATCAACGGGCGGCCCCGATTTGTATGGGACCGAACCTTGGACATTCTACTTCAAGAACCTGGCACTCAACTTCAACATTTGGTTTGTCCTGGCACTATTGGCACTGCCACTATTTTTACTCCAAAAAGTCATTTCACCATCGGGACAGGGCTTCCAGTCCGGTCTGCGTACCGTCGTGTTTGTGACGCCATTCTATATGTGGCTAGCCATCTTCACAGCACAGCCTCACAAGGAAGAGAGATTCATGTATCCAGTGTATCCGTTTTTGACTCTCAATGCCAGCATTTCTCTTCACATCGTCTTGGCAGCGGTTGGAAGTACTGACCCGAGCACGATTGCTGGAAAGATTCCTGCTCGACTGAAGTTGTTGGCCGTCAGCGCTGTGATGCTTTTGGCTTTAGATGTCAGTCTTGCTAGACTTTACGGCATTTACTCGGCATACTCTGCCCCGTTGCGTATTTACTCCAGACTGTGGCAATCTAGCCACGGCCAAACACCAGTGGGCAGGGAAGAAGATATCGTGTGTTTCGGAAAAGAGTGGTATCGCTTCCCCTCGTCTTACTTCCTGCCACGCGATATGCACGCCAAGTTTATTCGGTCTGAATTCCGCGGTCTTTTGCCTGGCGAATTCTCTGAAGCGAAGATTGGGTTCGGCTTCTGGAGTGGTACGTGGCTTCCAACGAGTGGCCTCAACGATCGAAATGAGGAGGACCCTGGCAAGTACGTCGACATCAGGGCATGCTCGTTCCTAGTCGACACCCAATATCCTCTGCGAACTGAGCCCTTGCCCCCGAACGAGCCGGACTACATAGCCGACAAGGACACGTGGGAGGTTGTCCAGTGTAAACCGTTCTTGGATGCTGCGAACACGCACATCTTGGCAAGGACTTTATGGGTTCCCGAGCTTGAGATTATACCAGAGAAGTTTAGAAGAAAGTGGGGGCAGCATTGTTTGATACAGCGTAAGAGGGTCTAAGGAAGGTTGAAGTGAGGATTGCATTAGTACACTGGTGACTCCTCTGTTGATAGGAGGTAGGTATCTGGATTGTAGATGAGGCATAAAGCACACAGAAAGTGTTAGACGCAATGCAGTAGCAACATGGGTTTGAGGAAAAGAACCCCAACTCGTGGCAAGATTGAAGAGTATTTCATTTCAACTTGATACTTGTGTGTGTTGTGGACGGCGGAGATGCGCCCAGAATGCCGCAGATATGGAACATGCATATTCGGGTGCTGATTGGCACTGATGCTGGGAATATCTGTGTCTGGTGCATGTCGAAGACGAGCACTGGGTAAAAAAAGAAGTTGCTGCGGTCTCATCGAGCCAATTATGGGTTCGTTGAACTAGAGTCAGAACTTGGCCATCTGGTTGCCAAGTGGCGCTGCTCGAGGGTCAATCGAGTTCGGCGCAAACCGCCCGTGGGCCAACAGCCCGTACCCTACGTAGCAGCGGCGTCATGATGAAATATCCATGATGACGATGGAGGACACGAAGAATGTCTGAGGCAGGTTTCCTTGTTGCTGCCGGGTCCGCATGCCGCACCCCCCATCCATGATCCAGAACCGCCTTGGCAACTTGGACCAGCGGAAGGTGACGGATGAGGTGGGCATCGGCGGCATCCATCGTGACCGACACCCGCAACACGGTCTGCGACGGTACAGAGGCAGCTGCCGACGATTTTTTCAACGACTCCCGCCGCCGGCCCACGGCCACCTTGGCCGCATGGCCACCCGAGTCCATTCAATATTGGGCTGCGATTTATCGCCTTGGCATGGCGGGAACGTGAGGGTTTTGCGCCATACTACGAGTTGTCTTTGCTATGGGCTGCCGCTCTGCTGGCTCTGTTGTCTCAAATGCCACACTGACACGGTTCTCATTCGTCATGGATGCCTGCACGGGGCTGGGATGCTCGGAACGAGTTATCATCGTCACGGGTCGACAGTTGAAGACTGGCGGTTGATGGGTTTGATGGCTGTACGCTGCACGCCGCATACTGCACGCTGCCACTTGGTCCCGTGGGTGCTTCAGGTTTAAGCTTGTTTGTTCGTTTGCTCCTTCCCTCCGACTGCCGGGTCTTGGCAACGTTGAACTCATAACGACATGTCGGTCGTGGATAATTTTCACCATCCCTCTCGCCCGCATCATTTCGAGACCGTGGGCCGTTTTGTTCCAAATATATGTAGCCCTCGTCGGTCTATGCATTCCTCTTGTACTAAAAATTTCGCCCCTTCATACCCAAACGACTTTCTTGAATATATTCTGCGCCAATCGCTTCACTGTGCACTGGTTTGCTTCCCAGACAACATCCCTGCTCTGATAACACGCTGCAATAACCGGATTTGTCCTCGTCGCCATGGCATTGCGACGGATCCCCGATTTGTTCGTTCGCAAGGTCCTTGGCATCAATGTCACTGAGCGTTACATTGCAATGCCAACAGACATGGACAAGCAGGCTAGGGATATCCTCGACTCTGCCGACATCTATGTAGAGGACGAACCATCGGTGGCCGAGTGGTTCAAGGAATTGGCCCCTTCAAGGAGAGGAGCCATTGAATATGTTACTAGTCTATTCCCGTCGGCGTCGTGGATTCAGCGGTACAATCTTCAATGGTTGGCAGGAGACATGGTTGCTGGTATGAGGGGTCCTGGCATTACTGCCACTAAACTTTTTGAATGCCAAGTTAATTTGAACCTGCAGGAATAACTATTGGTTTGGTCGTTGTACCTCAAGCATTAGCGTATGCTGCGTTGGCTGATCTGACGCCGCCATACGGCTTATACACCTCGTTTACGGGAGCAGTCTTGTACTGGATCTTTGGGACGTCCAAAGACATTGTCATCGGTGTAAGTTTTCTCAACGGAAATTCCCCCACTTCTGGACTAGATAGTTAAGCCCGAACCGACGTCCCGTTTAGCTTCTAATATTTGAACACTAGACAACTGCAGTAGGATCACTGCTTGTTGGGCAAGTGGTTAATAGAGTCACCCTAAATACCGGAGATTATACAAACGAGCAGGTGGCCCATTGCCTAAGTATGATGTCGGGTGCAATTCTTCTCTTCCTGGGCCTGGTGCGATTGGGCTGGGTGGTAGAGTTCATCCCATATATTCCCATATCTGCATTCGTCACCGCGGCAAGCATCACCATCATGTCGACCCAAATACCTACTGCGCTGGGCCTCCCAGGCGTCAACACAAGAGAACCACCATATAAAGTCATAATTCAGACGCTCAAGCTTCTTCCCCAGACTCAACTCGACGCCGCGGTTGGCCTCTCTTCCATCGCACTACTGTTCGGTATTCGAGGGATATGCACCCAAATGGAGCAGCGCCAACCGAAGAGGAGGCGAATGTGGTCATTCATATCGTCTTTGAGATTGACTTTTACTATGCTGCTCTATACTTTAATCAGCTATTTGGCGAATCGAAGCACGGCGGAGGGGAACGCCAAATTTCGCATCGTGGGTCACATAGAGCGAGGTGAGGACCATCGTCAGACCCATCATATCTTTGCCTTGCATAACATTGTCTACAGGCTTTCAGCGCGCCGGTGTGCCAAGAATCGAAATGAATTTGGTTAAGCAGGTACTACCGGAATTGCCTGCCGTGGCCATCATCTTGGTCATTGAGCACATTGCCATAGCGAAAGCTATGGGCAGGCTGTACAACTACACGGTTAACCCGTCTCAAGAAGTCGTAGCGCTTGGCGCTGCCAATATCCTCAGTCCATTTGTTGGTGGCTACGTCTGTACAGGATCCTTTGGTGCTTCTGCTGTCCTCTCCAAGGCGGGAGTCAGAACCCCCCTAGCGGGACTCTTCAGTGCCGGGGTCCTTATTCTTGCACTTTATGCCTTGACTGGAGTCTTCTATTATATCCCCAAAGCTGCTCTCGCTGGTCTCATCATCCATGCTGTTTGCAACTTGCTAACGCCTCCTCGTAGTTTGTACAAATATTGGCAACTCTCACCCGTTGAATTTTTGATCTGGGTTGTTGGAGTCGCTTTGGCCATATTTGTCTCGCTCGAGGCATCCATCTATGCGGGTGCAGCCCTCTCAATTGTTTTGGTGTTGGTTCGACTGGCTAGGACGCGCGGAACGTTCTTGGGAGTTGTAAAGGCTAAGAGAATTTCGGCAGCGAAACAGAACAGGCCTGGCCAAGGCCATTCTGCCTGCGACAAAACATGCCATGCTGCACCAGATGCGTTTATACCGCTGGACAGATCTGGATCCATTAACCCGGACATTAAGCTTGAGTCTCCCTATCCTGGTGTTTTCATTTATCAGCTACATGAAGGATTCAATTACACCAATCAAGCGTACCACATTGACATTTTGGCCAAATATATCGAGCAGAACACACAAAGGTTGTCCGATGAAGGGTACGAGAAAGAGTCGGACCGTCTGTGGAATGACGCCGGGGGCAGGACACGCCGACCAAACTCTCATCTTCTTCCATATTTGCGTGCCATTGTCCTTGATTTCGGGGCAGTGAATCATGTCGATATTACATCGGTACAAGGGCTCATCGACTTGAGGAACCAACTAGATAACTATTCCGCGCCAGACACTGTTGAGTGGCATTTTGCAAATGTCCATAACCGGTGGACGCGACGCGCTCTAGGAGTAGCGGGCTTTGGTTATCCAACTGCAGAGAATCCCGAGGCTGTCAGAAATTGGAGGCCCATATACAGCATTGCGGCGACGCTTTCAGAGAAAGAAGGGCCGTTTGGAGACGAGAACCGATGCGTTACGGACACTGACACTGACGAGGAACGGACACGAGGAACTATCACCGCAGTCGCAGGTTACGCGAAGAAGCTAGGGAGGTGGGAGGGTTCTAGCAGAGCCGACAATCCACGGATGGCTGCAATTCACGGCGTCAACAGGCCTTTTTTCCACGGTGATCTCTACAGTGCTGTGGAGTGCGCAGTCACCGATGCCCAAAGTAAGAACTCGTCGGCCATAGTGTAAAGACCATTGAATTCATCTCCTACGAAAACTCGACAGGAATAATGGGTTGAGCAGCTCGATTTTATTGGAGCAGGCGTTCGGGGCATCAGCGATGATAAAGCTTGCGAGTAGAATACGCAAGTGGAAACAAGGGTCACCATATACGGTCCATTTCAATTCTTTTTTCTTAACTTTATGGCTTACCTGAAGGCGCCCTGCCCTGTGAAGGCTTTATGTCCCATTGGGTAGTGACCCGTTTTTATGCGAGTTTGTGAGTGATGGACGAAGACCTTTTCGAGTCCCCACGATGATGCATGTGAAAGCGCTCTGGGATTGTGGTCTGTACACCGAACGCCAAGCATATCAACACACCGGTTCCATGGGCAAATATTCCCTTTTGGGAAGAATCTGGAGCATTGATTGGCTACCTCTCCGACAACGACCCCAGTGCCAGGAAGCAGGCCGGGCTTTGCATTTACGATGACATTTAATCGCAAGTTTCGGGATTTAGATGGTATGTGTGCAGTTTTTACGAAAAGTCAGTCTATATTCTTACAAGCTTTAAGCGCTGTAAAACAATGGCATTATCCCAATTAGACCGCTTAGTTGACCAGCAAGAAAGAAAAAAAGTTGGTTACAACTTACAATATCCTTCAACAAAATACACTGCAAGCTGCACGGCAGACGATCAACCATGAGAGAGCATGGAAATGAGCAAATACGTACGCATTCAAAAAAGTAGAGGGTAAACAGGAAATTTTTACAGGATTTGTATGAGCCGGAAATGGTGGTTCGAACCGAGACAGGGCAACAGGAGTCTCGGCAGGTCGAGGCGCTGTGACCGAGGTTAAATATTTACGACTGGGAGCTTTATATGGTTACCAACCGCCGGCTTCTCATGAATGACCGTCCGGTGGACTTTTGAGTCTCATCTTTCAGGTTGCAGGGGCGGCTGGAGATTGCTCTCATAGGGCTCCCCTTGGGATTAGTGTAGGTACATATGTATCTTTGCCCTTGGCCTCGCCTAAACCCAGCAGGTTATGTTACTAGACAGCACTTACAGCCGCATTCTGTCTTGACTAGCCAGCGTACCTGAATATCCCACTAACAGAAAGATTGATAGTGTCTACAGCACGTTGACGAGGCTTGAACTCGTACGCCGACACGAGCTATCAAATGAAGACGGAACCATCACCGAAACGATGCCAACACGGCCTTTCATTGCGCCCTGGCGTGTGTTTCCTAGAAGATGTCTGCCGACAATATGCTAGCGTCGACTTGATGGCGACCATTATGTTGTCCAGTCTGGTCGCACCATGTGCCGGCTTTACGTCGCCGCGCTATAAAAAGTGCGGGCTGCGTCGAGACCTGTCCCCGTTGGATACCACCAAATCACTGCTCGATTGTATTTCGATGCTGGTAGGCTGGTGCAACATGCGGTCGAATGACGTTCATCAGGGCCAGGAGTTGCCTGCAAATCAGGATGCCGTGTTCTTGCACGGTTTGAGCATAGCCACAGAATCTGAGACACGGGACGGCATGTCGAATGCCGGCGTCGTTGTACAATACACCTTGGGCTGATCGAATACGCTGGCTGGAAGGACGAGTTTCCGCATGGAAGCCAAGAATGAATCTGACATGTTGCCAATTTCTGCAAAAAAAGAGAAGTTCGTTGGTGGGTTTGGATATCATACTGAGCAGTTGCGACTATTTTGACGTCAACTCTTTTCTTGGTCACACCGCATTTACCCAGGAACAAATGCATTTGTCTGACACAAGCTGCAGCAGCGGGGGCATTGGGCATCAATACGCACCATGAGAATCGGATATCAACGCTCAGCATTGCATATAGATCGTTGCGTTTAGCTACTATTCCACGTCTCTGCTCCGTCGCTTGTAGCAACAACTTTTTGCTCCACGTGCCCACGATGCTCAGCACGTCGCGACAATGTGGCAATGTGTATATTCGGCAGGAATTGCATTCTACCTCGTGGGCAACTATCCAGAGTGGCGAGAGGGAATATTCTCCGTGGTTCGGGACGTCTCATCGCTATTTCAATGGCTCTTGTCGCGCGGGGCACCGGGCATCTCGGCATCGACGTGCAAAAGGGTCATCCAACATGACTCGGCGTCAATTTGGACGCCGACAAGGCCTTCGGCCATCAAATCGCGGACCAAGGCCTTGATGGCCACGGGAACCATAACCACCGAGGCTTGCGACACGTACCACGGCCATCAAATTCCGCTTCACCTACCAGACATGGCCGGCATGGTTGCCGCCATGAACGACCCCTTCATCGTCATGACGGACTGCAGCTCTCTGGGGTTCGCCCGGGTGGTATGGGACTTTATCGCCTTGAAAATCAGCCAGTACCGAAACGACGGAAACGGGCATTGCTTCTTCGTTTTTCACCCTGATAACGCTTGGATGGGCGCGTTTGTGAGGCTGGAGAGGGCGGAGGGACAGCTCCCGCCCGAGTTTATAGGTGTTGCGCACGACCTCTTTGTGCTCTGCAGATGGATGCTCTGCGTCAGGGTGGCGCTGGTTCAAGCCATGGGAGATGCTGGCAAGGGGATCCGGTTCCATATTCTGATACCGAGCTCTGAGCCGTTGGTCATCCCGCGGCCGTTGAGCTTCATCGATGCCTTGTATCCGTTGACACTCGAAGGGCCAACCAGGCGAGGGCAGACGCTCGTCTGGCTGCGCGTGGTGCCGGAATCGGCGGGCGTGCTCAAGGATATCGGGGCTGTGCCGTCGCCGTGTCCCGTTGGCGCAGAGCGAAAGGCCTGTGCTGCTGTGTGTATCATGTGGATTGTTGCTTCTCCTGCGCTTGTCATGGTCTGCAAGTTGGTCTGCTCGCCGAGGACCCCGTTTTACATGGCGCTATCTTTGACGACTGTTTTCCATGGCTTGGCTTTGGTCGCCACGCTGTGGTTCAAACGGGAGGTGAGGGACTATTATCTCCAGGAAGACGTGCCGGCAGTGTTGGGATGAGATGGTGGCGCCAAGATGGCAATCCTGATACAAGACTCGACGGCAATGCTAAATATATGACCTTGGGGGTCATGAAAATTGACTCGATGTTGTCCAGATGGTGATTTATTGGACCTGGTGGCTACATTGCCGTCAACCGCCACCGGCTCAGGTGCCAAAGTAGCAAGGCCAATGAAGTTTGGCCATGAGCGCGATGGATCAAGGACTTTGGTTCAAGTAGCAAATATGAAATCAACGATAGCTGAGTTGGATAAGCAGCGCTGGTACAGTCATGTTGGTACGCGTACACGAACGCATTTTCGATGCAGTCTGATTGGTCGTGACATGTTTCTAGTTCAAATGGCCATCTGGATGCACGTGCTGTTGAACATGAACAGAATGTGGCGGATTGTGCGACCCAGTTATTTTGACAGCTGGCACCGTGGACTCGATGCCTCGGTCTTGATGAAGCTCATCCCGAATTGAGCCGTTTCATATGCCAAGCTCGTCACCTCTGGCCAGACTTAAAAGCGCAACGCCCAACACAACCATCCCCTTCCAATTGCAGTGTCACTCCTCGACCCCAGCTTCTCCGTCATCATCACTGCGTCTTCCCACGCGACATCTACCTTGACACTTCCGCTCGTCCGCGCGCCTGGCCCCGAGCCAACATGACGGTCAAGACCATCCCCCGTCCATCGCTCACGGTGGTGGATAACCGCACCGGCAAAAGCTATGAGCTTCCCATCCAGCACAACTCGGTCTTGGCCACCGACATCAAGAAGATCAAGGCGCAGTCGCACACCGACCGTGCCGAGGATGAGACCAGCCAGGGCCTCCGAGTCTACGACCCGGCTTACATGAACACAGCCGTCGTCCAGAGCAAAATCACCTACATTAATGGCCAGGATGGCATCCTCCGATACCGAGGGTACCCTATCGAGCAGCTCGTCAACAAGAGCAACTTCCTCGAATCCGCATTCCTGCTCATCTACGGCGAGCTGCCGACCGGCTCGCAGCTCCAGAGCTGGCAAGATGAGATCATGCACCACACGTATATCCACAGCGACATTGAGGGCATGTTCAAGTCCTTCCGTTATGACTCTCACCCCATGTCCATGATGACCTCTGCCTTTGCCACCCTGGGCGCCTTTGCCCCAGAAGCGAACCCATCCCTGCAAGGCCAGAAACTCTACACGGATGCCGCCACGGGCGATCCCGCCGCCCTCCAGGTCCTCGACAAGCAGATTCTCCGCATCATCGGCAAGGCGCCCACGCTCGCCGCCGCATCGTACCGCATGCGACAGGGCCGGCCCTTCAACCGGCCCGCCCAGGGCTTGTCCTACACAGGCAACTTTCTCTACCTGCTCGACAACCTCTCCGGACACGAGTACCGCCCGCACCCCGTGCTCGAGAGGGCCCTCGACGCCCTGTTCATCATCCACGCCGACCACGAAGTCAACTGCTCCACGGCAACCGTCCTCCAGGTCGGGAGCTCGTTGGTCGACCCGTACAGCGCCGTTGCCGCCGGGTGTGCTGCGCTCTACGGCCCGTCCCACGGCGGCGCCTCGGAGAGCGCCATACGCATGCTCATGGAGATTGGGTCTCCCGAGAACGTGCCCGCCTTCATGGCCAAGGTGGAGAAGCGGGAGCGCGTCCTCGTCGGCTTCGGCCACCGCGTGTACAAGAACGTGGACCCGCGGTCAAAGGCTATTCGGCAGCTTGCAGAGGAGGTCTTTGAGGTGACTGGCCGCAACAAGCTCCTCGACACGGCGCTGGCTCTTGCTAAGCTTGCTGGGGAGAGCGACTTTATGCGCAGCCGAAACCTGTATCCCAACGTGGACTTTTACTCGGGCCTCATCTATCAGGCCATGGGATTCCCGCTAGAGTACGTATCATTCCAGACCTTGTCTGCCTATTTATACGTGCATCTTGCTAACCGCTCCCTTGTAGCTTTTACCCCGTCCTGTTCGCAGTGCCCCGGTGTGTTGGCTGGTTGGCGCACTGGCGCCAGCAGATGCTGAACCCGTCGGGCGTCAAGATCTGGCGCCCGAGGCAGCTGTATCTCGGCGAGGGGCAGAGAGACTACGTCCAAGCGGAGAGACGAGGGCAAAAGACGGGCGCTGGAGTGTTCGACGCCCCCTGTCAAGTCAGCCACGGCGGAGACAGCAAGAGGAACAAACTTGCTACTTATAGGGATGAAAGGGGTGAAATTCTCAAGCCGAAGTTATAGGAGAAGCCTTTATTGATCTTGGAATAGGTTGTGGATTTCTTGCTGTATTGATAGGGCGTTTAGAACGGTAGTTTGGGTCAGATTGCGCCGGTAGAAGCTTCATTTCAATCAGGAAACATATGCCTCTATGCAGAATGGCGACGTCGCAAAACAAACGCGATATGGGCTACCACATTCCCACACTGGCACTGACACATAAAGAGTCAAAAGTTGGCATTCAAATTTTTCATATTTCAAGTTGCCGGCTGCGGCTAAACGGTGTCAACTGATGGCAGATGGACGAGCTACGCAAACATTCAGTCATGATACAGACAAGTTGGGTGCTATTTTTCATCATTTCGTGCCTGATTTCTTCGCAATGTACCCTCTCTCCCAGCACCAGAACAGCTCTACTGCTCCTCTGCGACTTGGACCCCCTGTGTCTTTTCGCGTGCCGCCGCCTTTCTCGCTTTTCTTGCCTTCCTGCGCGCTCGGTATACCAGCAGCAGTTCCGAGCCGGTTAAAAACTGGCCAATGACAAAAGCTGGCACGAGCACCATTCCGATCCAAACCGCCGTCTCAAAGTTAACCACAGCCCTTGTCAAGCACAATGTCACACTGCTCAAGTCGGCGTATCCCGTGATGGCGGTGAAGAACAAGAGCACCGACAGAAGCTGGTACACGAGGTTGGAGGCGAGTGACAACCGGGTCACTTGGCTGTTTCCCGGGATGGGGTCTCCGGGAGTGAGCGCAGCAGGCTTGGAGTAAAAGTACAGCACGACAGCAGCTATAGCAACGATGAAGGTGATGAGGCCAAGGATCTTGCCGAGTTGTCAGTGTCGTTGGGGGTGGAAAAAGGTGGAGGAGTGAATCAAACTTACCCCGTGGGCGGTGCGAAAATGCTGAGTACCCGACGCGGCGAGAATACCAAAGACCGGGAGGAGGATGAGGGAGGGGATCACGCCAAAGATGACGGTCAGCCTGCAGACCTTGGGTGTCCATTTCGGCAGCACATCCGGCACGCGTAGGCGAGTGAGGATGTTTCGCAGGCTGGTGAGACTCATGACGAAGGGCATGAGGAAAAACAACCCAATAATGGCAGACCCAACTAGCCACATCATACATGTTAGTGTCTTTTGTGCTCGACTACACGTGGATCAAGGATTTGTGACGGGCTTACCATGCAAAGATACAAACGCAGTATATATGTTGATGGGAAATCCGTTGACGGACAAGGCTTGCACCGCGTTGCCGCCGGATATGAAGACGTCGCCCAACTGCTTCCCGTCAATGTCAAACGTGTTTCCCTGCGACACGACGCGAATCATGCTCTTGGGGATGAGCGCCCTCAGGGCGTTTTGCACATTCTCGCTCAAACCCCCGCCACCCAAAGAGACGGAGCCGCTGCTCTGCAGGCCGCTGGCCACGAGCAGCACGCCCGCGAAGCCATCGCAGGTCAGGGCGTCGACGCCCTTTTGCGCCACGGCAGAGATGGAATCCGCCGTGAACAGGCTGGACAAGTTGAGCCCGGAAGCCGCACCCTCGTCTCGACCTGCCAGCGCCAGCGCCCTGGTCGGTTCCTCTACATCCCTCTTCACCTTGGAGCCCCCGGACAGCACCGCGCCCAAGTTGATGCCCTGCGCGAGCAACTTCTGCAGCGTGACGACGCCAGAGCTCCCCAAGCCCTGGCCGAAGCCCACGGCCGCACCGCCCGTCGAGTCGTTGAAATCGACTCTGCTGTCGGGCACTTCCGCGCTCGGCTGCTTAGAAGTCCCGTTGAGGATGGCGTTGATGCCGCCAATGGCCTGCACGCCGTCCCCGGCACCCGTGATCAGGCCTCGTGTGAAGCCACCGGCCGCGCGGGCGATGTCGATCCCCGAAGTCAGACTCGCCAGGCCGCCCGTGCCGTTGCCCAAGCTCCCAAGGGCTTTGGTAGCGGTCCCATTCGCAAGGAACCGCGACGAGAGCCCCTCGGCAAAGTTTTGCGTGATGCCGGCAATGTCGACGTCGCCGGCGGGCATGGATGCCAACGGCTCGGGGGGGCCGTCGGGCTGAAGACCCAGGCCGATGGCCGCGCCTTTCCCAAGGCCCTTGCCTAGGCCGGATGCTGCCGGCGACCCGAACCTGGATAGGAGGCCGTTGACGCCTCCGCTGAAAAGGGCGTCCATGCCGCTGCCGCTGCCGCCGCCGAATTGGGACAGCAGATCCGTCGTGTTGAGATTGCCGGCCACTGCGTCGCTGAGGCCAAAGGCAAAGCTTCCCGCAATATTAGGTATGTCATTGATACTTGCCGGACTAGCCGGGGCCAGAGCCTTGTTTGTCAGACGGAGCCCCTTGGCGGCACCGAGGCCCAGTCCGGCGCCGGTGTTGAGCGCCGTCGCGCCAAAGTCGATGGGGGGAAGCATGGAACCGAGGCTGCTCACCTGCGAGCTGACGTTGATCTTGTCGGTGAAGGAGTTGCCGAGCCCAAAGGTGAATGCCTCTGCGAGGCCGGGAATATCCGACTGAGACTTTGCCGCGGGAGGCGTGAAGTTCTTGTTGCTCGCCAGCCCGAGCCCCAAGGACGTGCCGCTGCCCAGGCCGCGCCCGGCACCGAGGACGGCGCTTCCGAGGTCAAAGTCGGCGGGGAGGACGTTTCCAAGCCCGACGTTGCTTGTGTTGACGGATTCGGAGAGGCTTCTGCTCAGGCCGAAGGCGAGCGAGCCCGCAATCTTGGGGATATCGGCCGCGGACGCCGGCGACGCCATGGAGAAGCCAGTGCCGTTGTTTTGCGTCAGCTTCAGGCCCACGGCGGCTCCCTTGCCCAGACCAGTTCCGACGTCCAGGGCCGCGCTGGCAAAGTCGATGGGGGGCAGCATGGAGGCGAGGCTGTTTGCGCTGACGTTGATGTTGTCGGTGAGGGAGTTGCTGAGGCCAAACGCAAGACTGCCCGCGATGCCGGGGATGTCCTGGGCCGATTTTGCCGTCGGCGGAGCAATGTTCTTGGAGGTGAGCTTGAGTCCCCGCGCGGCACCGCTTCCGAGCCCGGCTCCTACGCTGAGCGCCGCGCCGCCAATGTCGAGGTTGCTGGGGAGGCTGCCTGCCAGGCTGCTGACGTTTACAGAGTCCGTCAGGCTCTTGCTGAGGCCGAATGCGAGCGTGCCTGCTACCTTGGGAATATCCAACTGCGACCCGGGCGGCGGCGGTGTAAAGGTTGTGGCGTTGGTGAGCTTCAGGCCGAGAGCTGCTCCGTTGCCAATGCCGCTGCCGACGTCCAACGCCGCCGCTCCAAAGTCTATCGGCGGCAACATGGACGCCAGGGTATTCGCGCTGACATTGAGGTTGTCTGTAAACGAGTTGCTGAGACCAAATGCCAACGTGCCGGCAATGCCGGGAATGTCGGCCACGGACTTGGGCGGAGGAGGAGCGAGGTTCTTGTTCTGCGTGACGAGCTTCAACCCGGTTGCGGCACCGCCTCCGAGTCCCGTTCCCAAGTTGAGAACAGTGCCCCCAATATCGAGGTTGGAGGGGACAAGGCTGTTCAGAGTCCCGGTATCGATGGAGCCGGTGAGGCCTTGGCTGAGGCCAAAGGCAAGCGTGCCCGCGAGACGGGGGATATCCGACCCGGATGCAGGCGGCGGAGGCGCAACGCCAGTATTGTTTGTGAGTTTGAGTCCCACGGCGGCGCCTTTTCCAATTCCCGTCCCGACATCTGCCACTGTCGCCCCGACGTCAATGGGCGGGAGGAACGACGCCAAACCCTGGGTCCCGTTCAAGCTCGAGGTCAAGGCCTGGCTCGCCCCGAAGCCGAAACCCCCAATCGCGTCCTCGAGATTTGTCCCGTTCAGCGGCGGCCCGGAATTCCTCTGCGACAGGCCCAGGCCCACGGCGGCGCCGTTGCCTATCCCTGATCCAAGCGATGTCCCCAGACCACCGAGCGGCGGCAATTTCAAGATATTGCTGCCCATGAGGGCCTTGACAGCGGTGGCCGTGAGTCCCATGGCCGCATTCTGAATCACCGGGTTCAGTCCTGTATTCTTCATGCCATTGTCCGCCGCGACCTGCTGGGCGGTGCTCTTGGTCATGGACGCCGGAGCCAGCGAGAGACCCTGGGCCGCTCCCTCGCCGGCACCGACGCCTCCGAAGAAACCTGCCCCGGCGAGGCCATCGCCCGTCTTGGAGAGAAGATTCCCGACGGCACCGCTTATGGCGTTCGAGATGAGACCTCCCGCCTTGCCGCCGGCACCGTCGCCTTTTCCCCCGCCGCCCAACAAACCCTCCAGCAGTCCGCCGAGTCCTCCTCCGCCGTCGTTTCCAGCGGCGTCGTCTGCTCCGCTGCCGTTTTGATCGCCGGCATCCGCCTTGCCCCGATCCCCTCCCTTGTTGCCTCCCAAAAGCCCGGAAAGCAGTCCCCCGAGCGGCCCCGCCCTCTTGGTCGCATGACCGGCGGCAGTCGTCCTCTTGAGCTCCAGTCGGTACGCCTCGTCCGTGTTGTCATTCACACTACGGAGGTGGGCGTCCAAGTCATCCGCCAGCATGCCAAGTTCAGACACGCCGTAGCGCCCAGCTGCCTCGCGGGACGTGTCGCTCAACACGCCCACGAGAGCCATGTACGTGTGCCGCAGCTGATTATCTTGCACAATGGCCCGCACCGTTTCCGCCGACATGATGCTGTGCAAGTTTGGTGTTTGCGGGCTCCCGTCACCATCCTCGTCCTCGTCGCCCGGCTCGACGGCATGTTGGACTTGCGCCCACGCCGTGGATATTACGCTGAAAAGAAGAAAAACAGAAAGAAATAGGTGGCTCCATCGGCAGTTCAAGTATTGAACCATTATGCAACGAGGCAGAATGCCAGTGCCGACGCGTCGAGTATTACAAGGTTGTATAAACAAGGGATTCCGGGTCCAACAATGACATGTCGTCGACCTGCGACCAACAACAACAGGATGCTCGAGTCCAGCGCGACGAAGCACAGGTCAGTCGCTGTGTAGAATCGGCACGGCGTGCCCGGACAAGGCCCTCTTATTGAATGGGCCGTCGACACGGAGCGCATTGTTTCCACCCAGGTCCGGAGGATAACACGTTTGAGTTTGAAGAGGACGCTCCCCGGCGATCCCCACATGTTGCCGAAGGGGAAGAATACACCAGCCCCCGCGGGCCTCTCTTCTAGGCGACTCGCTCTGATCTACTACATGGGTGCAGGCGAGATTCGGGCGTCTCGTTTCCGCAGGCGAGGCGCGGTGGAACCGTGTTTGGGATCTGTTTCCGCAGAAGTCGTCCAGTGGTGTCTGCACGGAAAGGGGGCAAGCTTGCGATTGCGCATCCACGGGATTATGCGTCCGTGGTCAAAGCCACTTTTGCCTTTACATCAGCATTACCGTTGACATCCCTGTGATGAACCGGTGGGCTTGGGCAATCGCCGCGCAGAGAGGCAGAGTCTGGGGTCTAGGCGAAGCGTACTTGATTGATGCCGTTTTTTGGTGTTTCAGTGATACCCAAGAGGCCCACTGTTGCGATTGTCGAGTTTCAAATCCGAGAGTCTGAGTGTCTATTTTAATCGGATAACCTATTTGTTCACACTTATAACGTTTGAAGTTGTTGGACTGACGGGGCGCTTTGCCTAATTGGGACATTCTAAACGCGGCTCCAGGAACCCGGCCGCCGTGATAGGGGAGGAGTCTTGCTTCGTAGTGAAAGGCCTGGAACCTTTTGAATTAAATACGTTGAGCTTGGAAGTTATGAAATGTGGTGTTGGCAACCAATATTCGCACATGTCAGCCCGAGGCGTTTGTTTAGTCATCTATTCGCATGAAGCGAATTGATGCAGTGATGATCAGAATACAGTAGGCGAACCTGGCTGTGCGACATAGTCATGCACGAGAATATTGCGTCCGAGCGTATCCTGGGGAATGTGTGATATTAAGGGGTTAGGATCATGCTTCTGAATTGTGTTACTCCTTGGAACAGATGCTGATATGGCTAGGGGACTTATCTTGATGTGCTAGTCGCGATAGTTCGGAATCTTGGCTGGGTGATTATCCTTGCTTCGATTTTCTGTTGGCAACCAGCCAACGATTTGCTGGTTTATGTTTATACTTTTCAGGAAATTACTCCGAATCACGTAATCGGCGCTCTCTATGAGTCTACATCTGGTTGACAGTAGGTCGACTATTTCTCTCCAAGCAATACGCTCAAAAAAGGCAATTTTATCAAAGACCTTTGGTGAAGGCACGTACTATGCGTCTTAATGGGATAGTTACTTGATTAAAGGACTGAAAGCATTGTGGTAGTGTTAGTAGGAATATACATCACCGCTGCATCTCTTGGCCGTTGAGATGACGTCTTGGGCTGGGGCTTTGCATTCATAGTAAAATGCTTTGACCTTGGCTGTAAAAAAAGCTAAATTCTAAGATCTATTTCCTCTTTCCGTACTCATCAGACTATCCATCATGCTGGAAGACTTGCTGCTTGTTTGTACTACATGCTACAGGGTATGTGTCCTAGGCATGACGAGTCGTCATACATGGCCCATGAGTCTCATTGTCATTACTTCATTATGCCTTTTGGAAGTATGCAAATCAAAAGAGCCGTGACCACCTCTTAAAGCATGCAAACGTGTAGAGGCTTCAAGCAGTGAAACGAAATGGGAATGGAATTGTATCTCAGTAGCAATAACACTGATTTCCATCTGTCCAGGAGGGATATGACTTGGACATAGCCACGTTGGTCCGAATAATTGATAATTCGTCCATCACTGATATGAGTAGAGTATACGCACTACATCCAGTTCCAAATGTCGAGTTGTTTTTGGGAAACAGAGAATCAAACACCGGCTTACCCGCCGACGGGTTGACAGACTCGGTCAAAGGCTACAATAAATCCCCGGAACACACAAGTCTTAATTGGAAACCATCAGACGCGGCATTCATTCCCCATGGGGTAGTTCCTCCAGGAATACGATTCAGGGCGGTTTGAAGCACCAAAGCCCCTTATGAATAGGCTGGCCCTCTTGAAAACCGTCGATCCTTGCGAGTATAGGAATGGCACCCCTTCTACTCCTACGGGAAAATTTCCTTCCGCGCTCACACAGCCCATTACTGGTATGCACCCTTGTCACGGCCAGGAAGAAAGGCGTTTGCATGGTTTCAGTTTGCGGTAAATGGAACCAATACAAACGATGTTTCGAAAGACCCCAGCGTTGATCCAAGCCGCCCGCTTACAGCTTGGGGTGCCGTCGGGAGAGATGTGGCTTCAGGCGTAGTGAATTTACTATAATGAGAAAGGTACCGTGAAATGCGATTCCGACGTCGCAGGCTCGCCGAATTCTCCGTGTTTAGCGATAATGTATTCCCTGAGCCAGATAACCCAGAAACCTGGCAAGTGCCCCTGCAGGCAAAGCGGCGGAACCATCTCACTATTATCTTCGTAGTAGAATAAAAGACTAAGTTTAGAGTTCTAAAATACCTATAAAGGAAACCCTCGATGGATTCAACCGAACATTGGGGAACCTATTCTTGGGTTAATATGTCGACATGTTTATTTCAGGTGAGCCCGACAACACAACTTGATTAACCCTATTGCGATCTGAACTTTGCCACCATCATGAATATGGAGAAATTGCAGGTCTATCTATATAGCGGCAACCCGCCAAGCACAGGTCGAGATGTTCAAGAAAGACAGAAATGTGCCCTTTCCTCGCAGCAAGTAAGGCTTAGATCCAGAGAAAGGAGTGTCTGGGGCAAGCAACTCATCCATGAGAAAATACCATATTGTCGTCGTCTCCTTGATACGGAACGGGATCTCAATCTCTCTGGGCTAAAGCCCACAGCCGGGTAAAAGCAACATCATCATCAACTCAGCCACCAGAGCCGTTCCTCAGCTCCTCTTGAATATTTTCCAACAATGATTCGTTCGGAGTATAGCTTTCCGGTAGCACCTTGCTATTCGCATCTAGGAGAATAGTAGACGCGTCTACGAATCCCAAGTCATCATCATGTTTGGCATGCTCCGTTCGCCGTTGCAGATCTTGTGCAATATGAATTACCCTCCTTCCTCGTTGTCTTGTCGAGCCACCATATCCAGGTATCGTTGGTAATCTGTTTCAGACCCTTGCCGCCGCAGGCCGCTTCTTACGCGGGAAAGACGGCGTAGGCTCCCGCACCGTGTATCCAAAGCAACGGAAACCGATGCTGTACGCCAGACAGTCGGGAACCCAGGCTCCGACAGTCTGGGAGTTGAAGTTGCTGCGCCATTATCGTGTTATGCAACTGACGAATGTAAAAGGTTGAATTGTGGTTGAAGGTTTTGAATCTTGGCGTTGGTGAAACGCATTATGAGTCGGCAATTGTGCCAAGCATGATTTGCAAGCTGCAGATCCGGGTTGCCGAGTGAATGTGCCTGAATAGTATCACATGGATCGTGTATACAATATTTAACATGAAAACTTCTATCAAAAGGCAGTTATGACGAGATATGCAACGTGGCTCATGTTCGGGGCAACTTGAGGGTATCAGGAAGGCGACACCGCTCAAGTGCTAACATAATTACTCCTTGTTTTTAGAGCAGTATGTTTTTAATAATAATTGTAAAAATCGCGTGACAAAATTATTGTTATCTATTTGAAAATGTAATGAAGAAAATACACTTAGTGCGGTAAGCGGCCTTGACCCCAGGGACTGACAATGTAACCGCCTGGGTGTATCACAAGGCGGAGCAATAATGTTACTGGCTTTGGGGATAGATGAGATGCATTGAAGACGGCAAGAGGACAAGGATGTTGCGTGTTGTCGACATGTACGAGACGTGTCGTGATACACATGTAGGTCAAATTGATGGCCGCAGTTTCCATGCTGTGTACGGAGTACCTAAAACGGCATTGATGCAACCGCATGTTTTCCCTGGTATTACTCAGTGCGGGCTACTGAAGCAAATGTCATCCAACGGTAGAAGAAACTTCCCGTCCCAGATAGTTTCTTAACACGCCGCGCCGTATGGTGGTGATATGGTGGTTCGTCCTGCCGCCTCAGAGTATTTATGAATCTCGATGAGCGACCAGTAGTCACATCCGCCAACATGATGCCCAAAGTCGGCCGACATTGCATGCGGCTGAAGCGGAACGGCGACTGCATGTTCAGCTGCGGGCTGCGGGATAGGCGCAAAATACCCATAAGCCATTCCCATAACCTCGCGCGGCACATGGATGGAAAGAATGTCTAAGCTGTGAATTGTTATCCTACAACCCAGCTATTAAGAGTCCTTGGACGACTATACCATGTAATGCTTCCAACAGAAACCTCACCGTAAACACTGTGACTGCTTCCTCGGAAAGATACTTAATACCTTCTAGAGCTTAAACGCACTCAGGCGTCGCACGACGCCTCCTGCAAGGATCGTGTAAGCATCACTTTCCAACACCATCCAGCCAATCATGCAACCTACATCAACGCAGCGACAGAATATTTGCTTTCGCATATGCCTCATTGGAGAATAGTCAGACCAGCTCAGCAGCCCCCGTCCAGCTGACCACATTCATCTACGAACGCGAGCAAGCAAGTATATATACCAGTCTACGTGCTTCTGCAAGCTGCCTTTTCTCGTTTTCTCCACGACTCCTGTACCAATCTTTTGCTCTTCTTTCCCGTCACAACCACAAGATGATGATTGGCCATCTCGTCACGGCCACCCTCGTAGGCCTAGGCCTCTGCAGCCCAACAAAAGAGTCGCCTCAAAATCTAGACAAGCGCTGCGTTGCGCAAGCCCAATACTGCGGCAACGGCAACGCGTGCTGCACCGGACTCTTCTGCAGCTGGCCGAACAGCATCTGCACGACGTGCGGCGGACAGGGCCAGAACTGTGGCAATGCCGTCCCATGCTGCGCCGGACTCTATTGTAGCTGGCCAAACTCGCGTTGTCAGGCGTGCAACGAGCGCGGCGCACGCTGTGGGAATGCGGTCCCGTGCTGCGCGGGCCTCAATTGCAATGCTATGACTTCTGTTTGTGGCTGAGCGGGAGCATGGGAAGTGGTCTTGGACAGATGGGGGCTTGGGAACGACTGGTTGTTGCTTGGTACGGAGTATGACTTGAATGTTGATGAGTCGGAGGACTGGGAGGGCGTTGAGGGCAGAATACGGAGTAGGAACATTGAAATGCGGGAATTTGGCGCGCCACAGCTCATGTCGGGTGGCGCAGGGAAAACAGGCCGGGGTAATTTCCTGGAAACCAGACGTTGCAGACTTTGTGGCGTCTGGTCGGGTTGCATCGATATTTCTGGCCTGCTGTTCCCTGATGTCAATATGTCAAGTCTGGTGCTATAGGAGCGTCTGGTGAATATAGGGCCCTGGCCTGGGCTCATTATTTCGATGTCCCTGGAGCGGACCAGACATCAGGAAACAGGTTGAGCCAAGTGCCATCAAAGTCAATGCGTCGGTAGCACAGGGTTAGTGTCGCCGGAATGGCCCTATCACGGGCCTGGTCTGGCCTGATGGGATGGAGACGAGCTGATGCGAACCAGACATATTGACTACTGCATGTACGCGACCGTTGAGGCGGACAGGGGCCGGGGCTGTCGATTGACCCTCCATGTCACACACAGTATACTCCGTAATGAAAAAGAGAGACATCAATTGATGCCAAAATGACCACTAGGTGACTGACGGGTAGCATCGCCAAAACACGCTGGCAAGTCGTTCGCTGCGACCAGACCAGATCGACGACCGGGGCCGTCGGCCGGGTTGCTGCATGTCTTGGTCAAGGGAGGCTGAATGTCACTCTGTCAATGTCCGGCTCAGTTTAGTTACGCTTAGCCTCGCCCGGCTTGCCTCGATGCGTGACGGATCGGTGCTGAATCAAACGTCGGGGCCGTCTAGTGCTCACTGCACCCAGGTCAGAATGGCCTCATGCCCGGGGCCATTGACTCTGCTACGAGCCGTTGGCGATGCCGAGGTGACATTAACTGATGGAACTTGGCAGTCTAGCCAGAAGGCTGATGGCCGTCTTGTCGGGGGGGGGAAAGGTGAGAGGTCAACTTGCAGCTGAGGGATTTGGGATTGATGGCTTGGACTGTCACCAGCGACGTGTGCCGACTCGATGCAGCAAATAATCAATTGGAGACACCAATGGAACATCAATTGATGGAAACAAAACGTGGCCGTGGAGTCAAGTCTGACGGCCAACGCCGAAGACCGCTCCTGCCTTGTCTGGTCTGGTTGTCTGGTACAAAGTCACGCGATACCCTCAGTTCCCGTCAAGCCAGCAAAACACAATGCCACTGCCCTCTTCCCCCTTCCCACTTCAGCCTGATCTGTCCCCCCTTACATACATGACCATGCCCACTCGCGCCAATCATCCCCCCCGACGACATTTCATGTTGGCTCTCAGACCTCGCAGCTAGTGGCGATAGTTGGGCCCGTCCAACCTAAAAACAGCGCCGGCTCTCCTGGCCTCCATTCATGTCCCCGGCGTCAGGGCGTCCCGATGTCAGCGACAGTCGACGTGAAGAATCGAGAAACGCCCGTCGAGTCTGCGCACAGATCCCAACTGTCAGCCATGGACAGGCTCTGCGTGGCGGTTATATAGAGTCTGGTCTGGTCTGGTCTGGTGGCGTGCCTGGTGCCATGCGGAAGAGTCTGCCCAGTCAAGGTCAACACGGCCCTTATCCAATGTCCACCTGGCATCAATTGATATTATAGCCTCGTCTTCTGACTGCTTCTCCAGCCCTTGGTCTTCGGTGTGATCCCACGAGTCAACGAGCCTCGCCCTGCTTCCAACTCGACGCCTCCAGACACAGATGGATTCCACGACACCAATCGCCTCAGTATAAACGGCTTGGGACAGTCCATTGATTTTCCTCGGGTAGCTTGCTGCGGCATTTCCCGGCGGCATGTCGCAAGAGTCGGCCGACGCGACTCGCCGGGCCATTGTCGAGCTTGCCAACCTGCCAAGCTGTGCCGTAAGTCCACACGTCGTCTTCAGAGACCGACCAGACATGTCGAGTCGATACATATATTGACACGCCGTCTAGGCCGACTGCTACAGCCCGCTGGCTGCTTCAGGAAACCTCTACTCTTGCCACGCCGTTTCCAACAGCGAATCACTACAAGGATGCCTCCTCGGCGCGTGCCCGCTGCCCGAGGCAATCTGTATGAACCACAATACTGTAGCCGATGCTCAAGTGTATGCTGACACGCGGTGTAGTCGCCAGAAACGCCACAGAGATAGCATGTGAGACGCCCGTCCGTGACACCTCGGCGCCGTTCCTCGTCATCAACATTGTCCTCGGGCTCATCACCGCCGCCGTCATCGTCATGCGCCTCGCGTACAGGTTCTTCTTCAGCCGGCGGAACGGGCGCCTCGACATCGACGACGGCCTGATCCTGCTCGCGTCGCCCGTCGCCATCGCCAGCCTGACCACCCTGCTCGCCGGGCTGTGGAAGCACGGCATCGGCAAGGACGTCTGGGGCCTCAGCTCCGAAGAAGTCGTCACCTTTGGCCTGTTCCTCTACGTCATGGAGATGCTGTACCTGACGCTTCTCACGCTTGTCAAACTGACGCTGTCCGTGTTCTACTTGGAGATCTTTCCTAGCTCCGTGATCCGCAAGCTTCTTCTGGGGACGGTGGTGTTCCACGTCCTGTTTGGCGTTGGATTTGTCTGCAAGACGATTTTTCAATGCACCCCCGTCGAGTATAGTTGGCTGCGGTACGATGCGGGCAACGCGGCGACGACGCACGGCCACTGCGTCAACATTCACGTATCGGCGTATGTTAACGCTGCTGTCAATGTGGCCACTGACTTTTGGCTCATTGGCATACCTATCACGCAGCTGCACAGGCTGAAGCTTCATTGGAAGAAGAAGATTGGCGCTTCCTTCATGTTTATGACGGGCTTGTTGTACGTATACCCCCTTTTGCTGTTGGGCATAATCAGAACATCAACGTGGAATGCAACAACTGACTGGATACTGGCAGGGTCACTGTCATTTCGATCCTTCGCCTCAACACTCTCAAGGACTATGCCAAGACGACAAACCCGACGTATGACCAGTATTCCGTCACTCTCTGGTCGGCCGTCGAGGTAAATATCGGTCTGATCTGCACTTGTTTGCCTAGTATACGGTTGATCCTGCTGCGCATCTGGCCGAGAGTATTTGGCATGACGTCGATTGCCTCGAGCCATGGGAATTCGCAAAAGGCGTCGTATCGAGAGCCGTCGAGATACTTGTACAAGAGCCCCGTCAACAACGCGGAGCATGAGCTGGATGCTACGGCTAGACTGACCGAGCCTGCGGACGTGGTTCGCACGGCTACGAGAAGTACGTGGAGCGGCGATCCGGAGCGAGATCACGGGGGGTACATGCAGTTTGATTATCAGGAGAGTCCGAGGGCAAAAT
This sequence comes from Metarhizium brunneum, assembly GCF_013426205.1. Classification (NCBI taxonomy): domain Eukaryota; kingdom Fungi; phylum Ascomycota; class Sordariomycetes; order Hypocreales; family Clavicipitaceae; genus Metarhizium; species Metarhizium brunneum. Next base: position 6,909,132 of record NC_089422.1, on the reverse strand, counting down.
CTCAGTTATAGCCTAGTTTGTATATAGTTGGCATAAAATGAGCATGTTAGCGGCACGGGAAGAAGGAGCATTTTGCGCGAAAACTGGCCGACATGAAACATGGGATAGAATATCATGGCCATGGAAAGGGTAATAAATTAATTTATCAAGAGTCACGACACGACTGTATGAAGCTGCAAATACATGGGTGAGTTGTATCATGTACTCGAATGGGCCATCCTGATATGCTGTGACAAGGGCAGGATAACTGGGCTGGAACAGGGGGTTCAATTCAATCTATAACAATCGTGCGACTTTAGGTCATCAAAAGTCCTTGGTTTAGCACGACCAGACGCCTTGAGGGACGGAAGGTCCCTATAAATACAGGAAGTTGGTGAGGGCTGTGTGCCTGAGGCAGCCCTTGCTTGTGACCGACTTCGGGCCTCGTCCGTTGCCTTTGTTGTTGTGTAACCTGTTGGCCCAATGCCCTTTGTTGTGTGCCAACTGTGTAACATAGTGCGTCTGGTAGTTAATCCCGGACCTCGTGGAGATGACGGGGTATCAATCCACACACACGAAATGTGTGGACGCGTACTATCTGCGGAGTATCTTATCTGATGCCATCGGATCCGTGTCCGTCTCGGCGCTAGACGACATCTCCGAGCCCGGCATTAAAAGAGAGGTACGGCCGTCGAGTGCTGAGGTCACAACTTCGAAGGACCTAGCTATTGACATCTATTGAAATTGGACAACATGGTTCCCGCGCCCATTCTCCTCGGGCTCTGCGCCCTGTCGCACCTAGCACTCAGTAATCAGGACGAGCATCTACGACCCAGCGCCGAGCTTGCACGCCTTCGCGCACCGCAAATCTTCAACGCCGTCCACAACGCCCTGCGGCAATGGGGCTCGTCAGTCCACCACAACGGCATGTCGCTCTTCCTCGCCACCGTCCCCCCAGGCGTCCTCTTCCACCACGGAAACCTCCGCCCACAAAGCCCCTCCGAGCCAGACTGGCTCGCGTACGAGGTTGAACACGCGGAAGGATTCACGCGCAGCTTCGGCCCGCCGCCGAAGCAGAATCCGGGGTCGTCATCCGCACACCGGCAAAACGTCCTGGGCGGCGGCGCGGAAAGAGGCTGGCTCCACGTGTACCGGACCACTCGGCCGCTTCGGTTCCTCTACGTCGACGGCATGAGCGGCGGGAAGACGGACATGGGGACCCTCGACACGCAGGATTACCTGCTGCGCAGCCGCTACTCTCATGAAGATAAACGACAGGGCAACACGCCTATACGAGAGCGGGAGCGGGCCGAGTTCCTATGCCGGCTTTGTGAGGAGTGGGATCTGCAGGGGATTATTCGCATGGAGGCTGGGTTTGAGATTATCAAGTGCGATTTTACGGATGGGTTGGAGCAAGTGCAGGCTTTTCGGCGGAGTAGTCGTGAACTTCGGAGCGAGACGCGGCAGTTTGAGTACCTCCGCGGCATAGCGGAGCGGTACTTTGACATTGGATCGTCGCGGACCGTGATTGACTATTCGTCCATGGTGTCGGCGTTTTTTTTCTCGGTTAATTTGACTAATCCTGATGCTGGGCGGCCTGATCTACCGAGGCTTTCTGAAGCTACTGGTGCCGAGCTAGCTGCTATCAACAAGTATTTCAATGCTACTGTTGAGAAGCGTCGAGATGAAACCCCACCAAGTATAGACTGGCAAGATGTCTCGGATATCATTGTTAGCCGGTACGCCGACAGATTGGAATACATGGTCCAACACGTCCCTTCGGTGGACGTGCTAGCGCTGGAAGTAGCCTTCCTGCTCGACGTATACATCGATTACCCCGACGAGGATGAACCGTCTTTGGAAAATGCCGCGCAGCACTGCCGCGATTTTTATCTACAGGCAATTTCTCCGGCGTCGGAATCTGATCATCTCATTCATGCGGCCTTTCGACAAGTCACGACGGAGATTTGCACGGCGCTTTTTGCCGTCCGCGAGTTGTTGGAGAGCGAACAGCTGACGGGTGAGCAAACACTCGCAGCGGCTAGAAAAAGGCTGCAGTCGCTGGTGGACTATCTAGACTGGGCGCGCTTTAAGCGCTGTTCTGGGTGTGGCGTCGATGAGGTTTGTGTGATTCCCATGTGGCCGTTTGGCAACGAAGAGGACTATTACCATCCGCGGTGTCGGAATTCATCCGACACCCGCGGAGGGAAGAGCTACTGGGGCAGATTTACACCCTAGATGTATTGAGGCAGGGATCTTGGTTTTAGATGGATGGATTTTGATTTAGCGTGAATGACAAATTGCTGCAAGAATGGACGCCGGAAGACGGGTAGATGATGTGGATTATTTCTAGACTCGACTGTAGAATTTGCTATATGCTGCTGTTGACCTGCAAGCGCCGTGCATTTGTAACGCACTTTGCTGCGCTTATTCCAACTTATACACAAAAGGACTGGCATTGAGACGAGCTAAAAGCTGGACCTTTGAGATTTCAAAGTTAGTTTCGAGACGTATCATATAGATAGATGCGACTTGCCTTATTTAATTAGCTAGTTACGAGTCAAAAGACTATTTAGAGTTATTGCCTCGCTTAACTGGTGTTGCTACAGGCAAAGGCGGGCATGACAGCACGTTTTTCAACTCGTCCATTTCCCTTTTCGAAAGGTAACCAGGAGGGCGGGAATCCTGAGGCTTCGTCACTATTATTCCGGGTATAATGAAACCAGTTTTTGTCACTGTTAGCTTGCTATCAACTAATTAGTACATATGCTTCCACACTCATGGTGAATCCGGGACGGCGATACAAAACGCACACATTGTCTGGGCCCTCGCGTTGAAAAGATGGGATGCTTGGGGGGTTAGGAGAGTCTGTTTTGCCGTTGGTCATTGTGATTTCGCCTCCTCGACTCGATGCGTGTTGCTTAGATACAGCCTATGTTTGTTAAAGTTGCTCGTCGCTTACATCAACTTGGGAGCGAGGGGGCCTTATGTACACCTTCCTAGGGGATGGGGGCTGCAAATTTACATTGTGACCTCGAAGGAGCTGAGAATAGTGCATTCAATTATCAAATACAAACACATACTTTGCGTGGATAGCTGCAAGACAGATGAATGATCAGGCTGGCAATGAACTCATTGTGTCCAAGACTACTAATGTCACTGGAATCTCGATACTGCTTCATTAGTCATGAATCTCTAGAATGGACAAGCACCTTGTACGATTTGCCTTGTGGAAAATCTGGCACAATATTCATGCAAGAAATGCAGAGCATTGCGTAGTGAAATTGAGCCGCAGCCCTTTGTCCGCGGGACAAGCAGCGCGCAATGAAGCCCAGAAAGAAGTTGGAGGGAACGTAGTTGTGCGGCGACAAAGGACAAACACTTGGTCGAGTGACGGATATCGATACCAGCACAAAGGAATGCGACTGAACGTTTGTGAAGCTAGGACCCATGACATGTCTCTTTCACTCCTCACATGGGCAGCAGTACATGTTTGTTCAAAGCGGTTTGCTCTTTGCAGCTTAAGGACCGCGAATGTTGGAACACAACCAGAACCGATATACCCGAATAGCGGCAGTAAAATGCGTTGTTCGCATCATGGCCTTTTGTAAGCCGCGGGACAAAGGCGGATTGACTATTGACTTCTCAAAATGCCCTTGACGCAATTGCCATCTTACATACGACGTAGTGGACTACGATGAGAAATCTGCCCTTTTGTTGCCCCTACTCGACGGTCCCTTTTTCTCGCCGTGGCCATGAACCTTGATGCCATTTATATCAAGCGCCACCAGTTGCTAAATTCTGCTGACGGACCAACTTACAATTTCGCAGTAGATTGCGACTAGTTAAGTCCATAACAGCAATTTGCTAGTGGAAAACTATGATGTTTTGGAGGCTTTTGGGCCTTGATAGATATCTTTATCAATGATGGAATTGAGTTGACTCATGAAAAATCCCGCCAACTTGACCCCTTTCATACCGGTCGGGGCCCTGCAAGCCCTTGGGATCCCTACGATAACCCTCATTTTTTTCGCCTTTTTGACTCCCTAGTAGGACTCGAATGTTGCAGGTGTATGGAGCCCTCCGATCCGCAGCGCCGAGTTCTGGTGCATCGTTGTGAGAGTTTCAAAAGCCGTTGAGCCTGGCACTACCAGCAAACTTTATCACAAGAGCATCGTTTATACGATTGTGGAAATTTTACTATATTTCTACATGCAATGTGGTTTGTTGGACATCTGCATAGTCACACCAGGTGAGTTGTGGCCCGACGGATCCAGACTGCAGGGTTACCGGGCGAGTTCAGCTTTTGCACCAGACATTATATGACGGTGGGAATTCAAACCATTGATGCCAAATTGCCATTACCAGACAATGTTGCCGATCCATGTCTCGTTGCCCCATTTTTCTTGTGACGGCTGGGATGCATGCGTCACATGGCTGTCGACATTGGACAATGTCAATGGATTGAAATACATCAATTACAGCTGCCCCTCATCGATCGACACTTCAAATGTTCGCAACAGGAGCCAGCTTGCAGAGGAGCAAACGTCGATATAACTCTGCGCCATCTTGATACACATTCTCAAAATTCGTTCTCAAAACCCGTGTCTGCTTGCTCAGACAAGGCCCAAAAAGGTACTGCTCCCGCATACATACATCAATTACACAACATTGAAAACATCAAATGCGCTTGTCCCCACTTCATGTCTGCATTGGAGCTTTTGCTTCCGCAGCGGGGGCAACCACAGTCACGGACAATGCGGCATTCGCCTCCAACAAGACGTTTGACTTTGTTATTGTCGGCGCTGGCCTGTCCGGAATTACCGTGGCCAACAAGGTGCGTGTCATTCCACGTGTCGAACATGCAGTCACTGAACTTGCCGGGTTAATGGCAACCGATATAGCTCAGCGGCCAAGGTCATTCCGTGCTTCTGGTGGAAGCCGGCCCCGACGGCTCATGGAATCCAGCGATATGGGATGTAGAAAGCTCAGTGTACCCAGCCGTGTTTTGCAACTGGAGGTACCCCGTTTACGACGACGCCGGGAATAAACTCAACTCCACGATTGACGCCGGCGCTTGCATCGGCGGATCAACATCCAGTGAGTCTGGCCACGCACTCGGCGCGCTGCCCAGCTAACAGGCGCACACAGTCAATGGAATGGTATGGTACAGGCCAACCAAGGCAGAGATTGATAAGCTGGAGACGCTGGGCAATCCCGGGTGGAACTGGGACAATCTCGAGCCGGTAGGCACCAGACTCATCATGGTTTCCAGAACAACGTTAGGATCAGCAACTAACCCTAACCCTAACCCCCAAGTACATGAAAGCAATAGAGCGCAACCACCCCCCAACAGCCGACCAAGTCGCCCAAGGGGCCGGTTATGACCCAGAAGTGCACGGCTACCACGGCCAAGTCAACACTTCGTTTCCTGTAAGGCGTTGGCGCCGGCATCCCAGAGGTTCGAGCTGACTGAGCTTTGCATAGACGCCCATGCGTATTCCCAAGGCGGTACAGCTGTACAAGAAGGGCCTGCCTCTCGTGTTCACGGGGCTCGAGGTTGGTAACGACCTCTCCAGCCGCACCTCGGTGGTATCAGCGTCCACGTCCTGGACCATCTGGAACGATCCGGTGACGGGCAAACACGTGCGGTCTTCAGCTGCGGACGCCCTTCTCTGGGCGCCGGACCAGCAGAGGACAACCTTGACCGTGCTTGCCAACCACACCGTCGCCAAAGTCACCTTTGACAAAGACCTCCAGGCCACTGGGGTTCTTTTCGCAAGCAGCTTAACCAGAGACGCGGGAAAACTCTACACTGTCAAGGCTAGAAAATCCGTCATCCTCTCCGCGGGCACGTTGGCCACGCCGGCGATCCTGGAGCGCTCCGGGGTCGGCGGGGCAAGTGTCTTGTCGGCGGCCAACGTTGCACAGATGATTGATCTGCCGGGCGTGGGTGTGAACCTCAATGTGAGTGGTGGCTGAGCTGGTCAAGATGAATGCAAATAAATGGCCGTTAATGCTGTGCCCAGGACCAACCCGGGTCTACGACATATGCTCACATGTCCGAGAACCATCAGAATGACACCTCCCTGGTAGACGGTGGCAAGCTGTTTGGTCCAGAGATCTCTTTGGTCAATATTGACGAGATATGGGCTACTGGTAGGCATTCTCTCTTTCAATATGGCACGTCCTGTACTGACGACCGTGAGATGCGCACGGTGTCGCAGAATCTTTGACGTCGCCGGCAAATCTGGCCTCCCGGGCCGAGGAGCTCGTCCGTGCCGGCGGCGCGGTGAGCATCGCCGGCGCCGAGAGTATCCTAAATGCCACGATACAGCTCACTGTCGAAGCGAGACGCAAGTTCCCCCTATCTTGCTTGGCCAAACACGTATACTAAGCTGCTCAAGTGCCGGTTGCCGAGTTCATCGCCGAGACGTACCCAGCCGTCTTTGGCGCCCCTTTCTGGCCTCTGACGCCGCTGTCAAGGGGCCACGTACATATTCGTTCTGCGGATCCGTTCGAGGTCCCCGTCATTACGCCCCGGTTCCTCACGGACCAGTTTGACCAGCAGGTAGCGGTTGCAGTGGCACGACTTTCACGAGCGCTCTGGGCTAGTACGGCGTTTGAAGGGTTCGTAGACGACGCTTATTATGACCCTGAGATTGGGCCCAACGGTACCGACGCCGAGTATCTCGCGTGGTTGAAAGGGACGGCCGGGCCTGCTAGTCACTGGATTGGGTCGACGGCCATGATGCCACGGCATCTGGGCGGCGTGGTGGACTCTCGACTACGGTATGTCTGCGTCGATCAAGGCCAAAGTGACGTTGCTAACGAGTGGTAGGGTGTATGGAGCCAGGAACCTCCGCGTTGTTGATGCTGGTATCCTCCCGTTCCAACTTACCTCGCACACGATGTCGACTTTGTATGCTGTTGCTCAAAAAGCAGCCCAGCTCATCTTGGAGGACTGCAACTAGACGCGGTCAATGGAAGGGTCATGTCCGAGGCATTCTTTTCTTGCCCTTTATATTCATAAATTCACAAGTAGTATACAAACAGCTTTGTATAGTGTCACATACAAGAGCAGCCAAAGGCTTTTTGCAAATAGTCTTATTAGTCATTATTTTCCTGATAACACGGCCAGTTCACAAACGTAAAACACAAACAGTGCAACCATTCTTCAAATTCCATCACCAAGACATTATCCATCACCGTCAGCATTACCGCATGCCTCTAGCCAACAAGAAAGGCAGCCATGCCCACGGCAAAAGCAACCACCGCCTCAGCCGGCGCCCTCACTCCGCTCCCTGCGCCCCCTCCATACGTCCCTCCCCCCGAGCTCGTCGGGCTAGCACTAGCCGACGCAGACGTCGACGTTTGCCCAGACGAGACCAGCGTGCCCCCAAAGGAATTAGCAGGATGACTCGCCGTGCTCACAGACTTGGCCGCGTTCTTGTACGCGCTCAGCGTCTGCGACGACGACGGGTTGACGACGCCCGACATGCCGTTCTTGCAGTGCTCGAGAACGGTCTGCGCGCAGTAGAAGAAGATGGGGTCCGTCGAGTTGACGTTTACTTGGAACGAGTCGGTCTGCCGGTCAAGTCAGCGCTGCGTACACGAGGCACCACATGCAGATGGGCGTACCGCCTCGCCAGAGGACACTGGCATGAAGCCCGAGAAGAAACCGCCCGTCTTGGCCGGAGCGCACGGGCTGCTAAAGTCGCCCATGACGACGCTGTGGTTGAGCGGGTAGAAGTGGAAGTCGAGCGTGTCCCCGGTGCTCGCTTTGATAGTGTCGGGGGAGAAGGTGAAGGCGCCGCCCTCGCCGACGTCGACGCGGATTGTTGCGGCGGCGGCGGCGGCAGAGAGGGCTAGAAACAGCGCGGGTGGCAGGCTGGTGTACATGGTGACTGGAAGTACGTCTCACCTGCTGTGATGGTGTTGCGACTCACGATGTCTGCTCCACGACGTAGACGGCGGCAGCTGGTCTTTATACTGAGCGCTGCTGATGGTGGCGACGACATCGGAAGCCTGGCTGTCACTTGAATGCATCAGCCACTGGCGCAACACGAACAGAAACCTCAGATATCACCAAAATATCTCCTTTGAAAGAAACAAGGGTCTAGTCCCAAGCCCCGTGGCGGGAAGCAGTCGATGGCAGCATGGGCGTTGAACGCAATGGTACTCGGACAGTTGATGCGCCGCCCAGTCTATCCCTGCGCTGCCATGGAACACGCCCGATACTTGTGCCCGTGGCAGGAGAGATGTGCCGAGCGGTCCATTTCATGCTGCCGACCGGCGCCACTGGATGGCTTCAAACCTTGAGCCATCTCGACGAGGCTGGGCGCGAGTGGCTCAGCTGCTCCCGCCGACTTGGGATTTCACCCAGCTCAGTAGGGCGGAAGTCAGAAATGCGTGCCGAAGTGCCGAATATGGCGCCCATGGCATGGTTGAGATGGCGGCACTGGGGATGCAAGCAGGGCTACATGGCGATGAGCTGTGTAGGCGGATGGGCTTGCTGGAGGTGGTGTATTCTAAATCTGGCGTTTTCCCCTACACGAACATGACGCTAAGGCGCGGGTAGGTGTTTTTGTTTAGACGTCAGATTGTGATGAGAGCATGGTGTTGTAAGTCGTCGTGCGTTTTTAGCTCATCAGTGTACATGTGTAGTATGGTGGTGACGAATTTTGGGCTGGATGAGTTGCTGTGTTTGGCTGGGTATGATGGGATGGGTATCTGGTAGTGTTGTCTTTGGAAGAAACTATTTTAGTGAGTCGTGATTCCGTATGTGAGATTTCGTACATGGAACAAGATGTTTTATACATACAAGATGAGCAACGCGTAGAGTGGACAACAAGGAAATGAGAGTATCTTCAGTCATGTATGTCGGACATGGGGATTTTGACACGAGTCTTGATTATTTTACGATCAGCTAGAGTTTTCTGATTGTCTTGAATTGAACGTGTTTTGCTTTCTGAAAAAAGAGGCAGCAATACCGACTCACATGGACGATTATGCATCTTACTGGATCCCATATGCAGCCAACATCCCATCCAGGAAAGAGAGGCGCGTCGATGCCAATGAGATGTAAACTGCTTGCGTATTCTCCTTGCCGGTACGTATACCTGTCAAAAGTATGCGTTTGAAAAGGTCATTCGAGGCCAATGAGTGCCTGGGTGGTCATGGTACCAAAAAAGTCCGGAAGCCGCCAGGTCAGAGTACGCTGAAGTATGATTTACATTCACTCCCTGAAGATGGACGTGCGGTTGCGCACATGCCAGAAGGGCGTCTGTGTCGCTAAAGAAGAGTCAGCACAGAATTTTATACCTTGAGCGCTTGGGCTCGCCGCACGGCTTCATCTCAAGATATTTAATTCGTTGGCCGTCTGCCATGTGCACGGATGGGCCCTGTAAACCAGATGCACGAAGCACTTGTATTCCTCATCCCTTTGACTCCTCGTCGCTGCATGTCCGGGGTCATAAAATAGATTGTTGCTGACTAGGATTGTCCATGCCTCCAGATTCCGTCTCAGAGGTGTATTCGTCACAGCACAAGACAGATTGTGACCAACTTGGCCGTGTAAAAAATCGACAAACTTTCCATCTTTCCCTTTCCTCCACGACTCCTATATCTTGTTCAACACAGCACCTTCAAGGGCCTTGGCAGCCCAAAGCGACTAATTGTCTCGCATCCTGCTCTGACGTCATTGACGTCATTGAAACAGCACTTGAGATCATTGATGGTGCTGTCAGTACGTCTTCTCCTTCTGCACCGCGGCCTCCCTCATTTTTCTCTCCGCCCTACGATATAAAAACGGATACATCAACTCCGGGACGACGTTTAAACCCACCAAGATGATGCTCGGCCACGACACCACGTACGCCCAGTTCTGCGGCACATTCAAATAGCGCCAAAAGAAGACGGCCATGGCAGACAGGACGCCGCAGAATCTCACAACCCTGCACCTGTTAGCCATTCACGGTGGTCTTGCTTTCAAAAAGAACATCGCGACATTTGTACACCCTGCAACTCACCAAATTTCGAGCGACTGGCCCTTTGTGTGCGCGTGCTTCCACAGGTACAGCACCTCGCACCATCCGATTCCCAGCTCCAGCAGCCACCCCGTCCAATACGCCGTGACTTGCTCGCCGTCGTCGGGAAAGTACAGACCCAAGACGTAGTAGACGGCCGTCAGGGCGAGCGTGGAGAGCGCACAGCGCAATGTCACTTTGATGCGCGTCCCAGGCGGGCAGGTATATTTGATGGCCGTGTATACGAACCTCACATCCAGCAGGAGCCAGACGAGGCATCCGACGAGCTCCAGCTTGCCGCGCGCCATGACGAATGGATAGTACAGCTCGTAGGCCAGGTTGCCGAACCTAACAGAGTCTTTAAGTAAGTCACGGACTCGTGGCAGTGGCCGGAAATCAATGCACGTACAGCAGGTCGACGGGCCCGGCGAGGAACCGGTCGCGTTTGGTGCGGAGCGTGTAAAACACATAGCAGAAGCAGTAGAGCAGGGCGCACAGAATGATGAGAAAGTCCTGGACGAAGAGGTAGCTCTGGGGCGGGTTCAGTTGTAAATCGGCCGCGTGGACAATGATGTGGTTGTTTTCAAGCCACGACGCCCACTCGAATGCCATGGTGGAATGGTCGCGCGGCTTTGTCTGCGACAGTTTCTCAGAATTTACCAAACCATGTGTTGGACACGTTCCGTGTTTCCATGTCTGATGTACAATCCTCCCGCGGCTTTTTAAACCATGGCCAGGGCTGCGGAAGGGACGGAGTTTTGTGGAACATGACATGTAAGCTGCATGCGGCCAGCCCCAGCACAGCCCCGGATATTCGGGGAATAGCCCGGTCTATTCTTCTTTATTGTAGTAGTAATACATTATTAGTAAATGGCCATCCGTGCCTGGTTGGCAGTTCCTCTAGTCTTTGTGGAAAGCCGCCTCTATATTTTCAGCGCAAGCCTCCCCCTCGACAACCAGAATCGCAAAACAATCAGCAAAACACCAGAACATGTCATGGTGCATCCTCCATACACCCACACCGAGTTCCAGTGCAGGTCGCTCCGGTCAGTGCCTAGAATACCACCGCCTCCGGGGCCGCCGGCGAGAACGCCAAACCCAAACGCAGCAAACCCCATGCCGATACGGGTGCCGAGCTTGCTCTTGTCCTCGGTCAGTCTGACAAAGCAAACGCCCGGTATGGCGATGAAGACGCCCGAGAAGAAGCCATAGAGAACGACAATGGCAATCATGCCGCCGAGGCTCTTGACCGCGATGAGGCAAAACGTCAAGACGCCGCAAATAATGGCCGCCGGGCCAAACACTTTTCACTGCTGTTAGCTTGTCAATCCCCGCGGCTACGAGAAGGCGTCCTCTCTTACAGTTAAACGGGCCCGTCTTGTCAGACACGGCATTCGGCAGTATTCTGCCAAACATGGACACGGCGTTCAGAATCGGAATCAGATAAAACGACATCTCCGACGACGCAATGCCCGTCGCGGCGCTAAAGTACGAAACATAGAACAAGACGACGTAAAAGCCCACAAACCCAACCAACGTGCTCGCCACAAAAAACACATACGGCCCGTCCGTAAACGCAGACCGGTCCAGCACGGCCCTCGCCCGCAGCGGCCTGACGCGCATCTCAGCAAAGTACAGCGGGACCACCAGCGTCGCCAGCGCAATAAAACCAATCGTCCTCACGGTCCAGCCGAAGCCGACGGCGCCAATCAGCCGATAAAAGACAATGGGGTAGACGACGCCGCCGAGCGAGGAGCCCGAGGCGGCGATGCCCACGGCCAGCCCGATCCGGGTGCTAAAGTATGTCGGGAGGAGGGCCAGCGACGGCACGAAGAGGCAGCCGGCGCCGATGCCGATGCAGAAGCCCTGCGCGAGGAGGGCCTGCCAGTAGGTGCGGCAGAGGCTGAGCATCATGAAGCCGAGGACGAGGAGCGACGAGCCCGCGAACAGGAGCAGCCGGAGGTGGCCGCGGTCGTAGACGGGGCCGGAGACGAGGCCGACGATGAGGACGCAGTAGGCTTGGATGGAGCCGATCCAGGAAATGTTGGACGAGGACTCGTGGAAGAGGGTGCCGCCTTCGTAGTAGGTCTGGAAGATGCCGAATGTGTTTAGGACCCCCCATGTGTTGAAGAAGATGCTGAAGGCGGCGGCGACTTGCATCCACGCCCAGTAGCCGCCGTTGGGGGGTGGCGAGTCGGCGGGCGGCGAGGCATGGGCGGGACGGGTGTCATTGACGGGCTTTTGTTCAATGTCGCCTTGCGGATGATCGTGTGTGTTCGAGTCTAGAGGGAGTGAGGAGGGCGCGTCGGACTGGTTGGGGACGGGGGGCGAACTGGAGGGCTGCTCACGCCCGGGTGGCATTGTCGCGGCTCGATGCGGTGTTGGCAATGGAAAACGGGAGCCCTGTGTTGTCGTCGCATGGAGCTTTTAAGATCAATTGATGGTCTGGTGATTATAAACTTGTGAGAGGTTGCATGTGTGCATCGGATTTAACAAGTCGCGAATAAGCCCGAGCGCCAGGCGGGAGGCGGGAGACGGCTTAGCGCCAGCGCTAGAGTGTCAGGTCCAGGCATCGCACTTGCCGGGCTTATTCGATTGCCGGTCGACTTTTTTTCGGGTTCAATCGTTGATGCCTTCCAATGTGATCTGAGTGTGTTGTGTTGCCATCCGACACGGGCTGCCCCTGGCGGTACCACGGACTCAGATGTCACCAGTCGGATCGGAGCCGGCGCCGGGTGACGGTGCTTGGCATGACTTTGACCAGCCAGGCGTTCATGGTGCTCGGCCAATGAGCTGTGCCGAATTGGATTTGGTGTCGGATTTGCGGTGAATCTTGCATTACATCCGTGTGCTTGCTTGTGCTACCAGACGTTATTAATGCAAATGGCGGCACTGATAATCTGCCTTTGTTAGCTAGGTTGCTGGGGCCGGTCCGGTCATGACCATTCCATTTCCATGCATTGCGCCGACATTGAATCCTCGGCTCTCTTGTGAATTGGCGCTCGGGCCCGACTCTGGCGGCTGCAGTTGAACCCGACGGGCGACATGGATCAATTGATATATTGCGCCCTTGCCGTAAAACGCTTTGCCCCGAATCTGGCACTCGCGTGCTGTTTCAGATCCACGCGACGGGACACCCTTGCGTCGATGCAGTTTCCGAGCCTCGTCGGCCGAGACGTTTCACGGCATGCGCTCCGCTGACCTATTCCATCTTCATACATGTATCGACTCTGCATCGGTATTATATCGCGCAAATGCATCTGGTAGCGCGGCCGTTGGTATGACTCAGCACACGTTGCGATATCCTCCCCGTCAATACATATGTAGTCTTTCAATGTCGGAACACAGTAGCATCCGGAAGCGCATGTCCACCATTCAGCGACGGCACGCTGCCCAAAAGGCGCTGAGCACATTGCTCGGGTCATCCAGCACTTTTCCCATCGTAGAACAGCGTCCAAGGCTGTGAAAAAGCTCTTGCGTGACGAGCAGGCTTCACGGCGTCGTCGTATCGTCGCATGAGGAAATGACAAGGCGTGTGTCATAATCTCTGTAGATGATTACGGCACGCCTGTATCTGAAGTCGACGCCGTCCATGAGTGAAGCTACCGACTCTTTGTACCTTGTCCCCAACGAGAACGCGGCAATGAGCCAACTCACTGTCCCTCTGGCGAGTTCAGCCCAAGGGTCATGGTTGGAACGGTAGTAGATTTGAGTGTAGGTGCTGTCTGGAATGTTACCACGATGCCCGTGTAGTTTGAACAAAAGACTTTCCGCAAATGGTCGTTGGCAGAGTTCGGTAGGATAACTATAGTTGACGGCCAAGCAGCCGTCGTTTTGCATGTGATATCTCTGGTGGATGGTAATAATTGTCAAAGGAGCACAAAAGATGAGGGGGTGTGACAAGGGCTCAGTAGAGGGCTTGGAGCATTTACTCAATTCATCTAATAACAGTCTTTGGTATCAAAGGTCCTTGGTTTTCCTCAAGGCCTTGAGGGACCGAAGCCGTCTATTTATACAAGAAGTCGGTCAGGACCTTCTGCCCTAATCCCGTGACCGTAGCCCTTGTGTAACCGTGTGACATTGGCCCATTTCCGTGTGACAGGGGGCTCGTGAATGAAAGAGCCTACTCTTCATACTTTGTGTCCGAAACGTCAGGGAAAAAGGAGAATGCTTTTGAAGGAAACGGGGATATTCTGTTTGTGCTTAATTTGGACTTGCTTCACCCACAATTGCTACCGGACATTTTGCGCAAAGTGACGCTGGGAGATGACAGCATCCGCAGCGGTTTCGTACACAAGACACCGGAATCGTCTGCGAGTTTTTTTCACAAGTCCCCCATCATCTTTTCAAGTGTGTATTTGCAGACGCCGTTTGTGATGCTGGATAAAAGGTCGACAAATGTGACAAGGGCTCAGAAAGAGGGCTTGGAGCAATAAAGGCTCAATTCAATCATAATCTCAAAGGGTCTCCAAGGTCTCGAGTTGCTACGAGAAAGGAAGAGAGGGGTAACCGCCTTATATACATGAAAGGAACGCCCGGGCCTAGGGTCCTTGCCCGGGCACGTGTTCCAGCTGTGTACCCAACAAGCCCTGTATCGGCGAAGTCCCTTTGTTGGGCTTTACGATCTGTTGGGCCTTTTCCGTGTAACAACAAAGCAACCTGTGTTTGTCAGGTGTGTCATGTCTATGCCTCCCTGAATCAGCCCCGTGCGTGCCGGTCCTTGTGGGATCACCTGCCAAAGTAACAAAGAGTCTCCCCCTGCAGAAATTACGCTGAAAACGGCCCGTTCCAGCACGGCCCGGGGGTTTGGAAGTCAAAGGCCCTTTGTCTGTGCGTGACTGCTGGCGGAGATGCATCGGCCAACGACGGTACATGGCAGTGAGGAATCTCAAGCAGTTCCGCATCAGTTGAATGCAGTCCAGTATCGGCACGGTTGTTGGCCAACTTGCAAGTGTCGTCATTTTGACCTTGTTCAGCGTGTTCAGGGTCTTGGTTTGCAACGCCAGACTGATGTAGTGATTGGCATCAAGACCAAACACTTCACCCAGAGGACAAAGACGCTTTTCTTACAGCATGTAGAACAATAAACGTTCTTTTCAAGTTCACGTATTCAAGTGTGTCTACTACACAATGCACAGGCACTGGCTGGTGTATAAATTCAAGCGTAATCCCACTCTCTGCTCCTGGAAACCGTTCAACCATTTCCAACTTTTTCTTCTCCCGGAACTTATTCGGCCTTTTTCAACTTCCTCTTCTCCAAAAAACAATCCATACTTCAAAACTCTCTCTTCTCCCAGAAAATGGCCCCCAGTTTCCTGATGCGACTGGTTTTTCCGGAAGGAGAAATGGAGTCCTACGATCTTCTGCCACTAGACCAAATGACGTGTCAATTGAGATATCAGCTCTACAAATCATCTAAAGACGTCATCAACGCCAATCAGCCGGGTACGATGTTTGATGGCGCCCTTATCTCCATGCGCCTACGAACTACGACCCATCTACTCATGATCACTGCCGAAGTGGGCGATTACTGTGGAACTGCATGGGTTCTGGATGATTTGAATGATTCTTTTCTACTCAAATGGTACTTCGCAGCAAAAGACTTGGATCCAGTCATGGCGGCCATAGGAAATGGTCATATCGACACAGTGAAGCTTTTCTTGCTCTTGACATCTTGGAGCGTTACCGAAGAGATGTTGACGAGAGCCCGCACCTTTGAGCGGCAGGAAATGATTGCCTTTCTGGTCAGGTGGCAGCAACAGCCCAGGGTGTTGGAGGATGCAGACAAAGATAGGGTTCGAGTAGGATGGAAAGTCTGGCGGCAAAGCCCTGACATGCGTTTTGAAGACGTCTGGGCTGAGATGGAAGATGCAGCCTGAACGTCACTACGGACCGGGGAGCTTGCCGACATCCTCGCCAGTCCTAAAAGCTACATGTACCGTCAACTCTTATTCAAACGCTATGGGGTTTACCTATTAGCCTTACGGACTACTGTGTGTTTTTCATCGACATCTTGAGTTATTTGACTCTATTACCCTCGCTCCCACTGTTTGCCGTCTTGTTTTTTTCTCTCTCTTTTTTTTTGCAATTTTGCAATTTTGCAATTTTCCTTTTGTCGCAGAGGACAGTTTGTCATGCCAGCAAGTTTGGATTTCAGAAGGCACCTGCAAATAGCACGCTCTTTACTAAGTAAGGCATTGGCGGAAAAGTCTAACGCAAATCATCGGATAGTACTTTTTTACTAGTGGACCAGAATAAATGTGTGTTTTTATTAAATAAAATACGTTGCTTACACCATCTTACGTTGATCCTAAGAAAAAAAGTTAAAATAAGGAGAGTAATTTTCTTTATACTTCTTTGAGTGAATGCTGTCCATCAACTCATTGTGTAAAAGTAAACGAGTCTGTTCTCACACGTTGACCAAGAAAACTGAAAACCACTCGGGCTTTTGTGGAATTACCTACTACAACTATGCGTGAATAAACTTCCGTACGTCGTGAGCTGCGGGAGCGCTGAGTCCCATTGCAGAAGAGTTAGTCGGGAGAGGTAAATCTAGGTGAATTGTCGTCCAGGTCGCTTACCATATCGCGCTAGCCCAAATTCAAAAAAGAAACTCATAAATTCGTTCGTGAATGCTTTCAATTCGAGTTGGTGTATCATGCAAGATGCCAGCATGGATGCACCCGCCATGGTACCAAATGTATCCCCGGACAGGGACCGTGCCACTTGTATAAAGATGAGCAAGATTGGTTTATACCATTTGAATGCGTCATAGTAATAACAGAGGGGTTATAGATGTCCCCAGGAAAGATCGTGTCGACACAAATACGAGGTGTATGTATGTTACCCAGAGGGAAGCAGACGGGAAGCAAGCTTCAAGGCCAGTAAAAAAGACGGAAATCAGCGACGCATCGGATCGTGCCAACTCGTGAGCGAGCCTGCCTGGTACTAAGGATATCTTCAAGCATTGTTTAAAAAGATTAGTGCTAATCTCATAAACCAACGTCGATTTGCTGCGTTCTGTGAACGGGCAGCATGCGGAACGCACAAGCCAAAGACAGTCTCGCCTGCAGTTCGAGATATTCACACCAGAACTATGTCATGGATGTTGGCGCGACCGTTTTCTAATCCGGGCATGTCGGTATGATTCGGCACACGTTGCGATATTCTCCCAGTCATCATAGTCTTTTGATGTTGGAACACAGTAGCATCCAGCAAACGTCGGTCAAGTATTTCCATTATTTAGCGATGCGGGAAAGCGCCGAGTAGATTGCTCTTGTCACCAGCACTTTTTCTATAGCGGTCGTCGTCGCATAAGGAAATAGCAATAGCTTGCTTGCCGAATCGATCCCGCCGTCGGAAGGCTTCGCACGTCGGTCGCCCAAATTACCACCTCAGCTCGACTTCATCCGACGCAATGATGAGGAAGTCGCGGTCGTCGTTGGTCCACCCGAACGTCGGGGAAGAGAGCCATCACGTAGCGACGATCGAGCGTGACGAGGGCTCGACACAAGGGCTCGGAACGAAATGGGTCGATTCAAAGATGATCTCGCAGGATGTCAAAGGTCCTTGGTTTTCCAGGAGGGAGGAGGGGGCGGGTGACCAGTTTGTATACATGAAAGGAAGTTGGTGCCCAGGGTTTCCACCGGGCCATGTGTTCCGACCAGTGTAATCGCAAGGTCTGATCTTGGGCATGTCCCTTTGTTGGGTTTCATTGTTGTTGGGCTCTAACCGTGTAACATGGAGGCTCAGCCGGGGAGCCGTGAGTGTGCATCAGTTTCTGCAGTCTGTCTCAGCTGCATGCGTCTGCCGGCCCTTGCTTTAAGGGAGGTTGCATATCTCAACCCACCAGACACGTTTGCAACGTGGCGCAGGGAGATCACTGCGTCCGCAGTGGTTTGTACAAAACACCAGAATCTTGTGTGGGTTTTTTGTTCACAAGTCCCCCGTCATCTCTCCCCCATCATCTTTTTATCAAGTGGCTATTTGCACACCTCATTTGTGACACTCGATACAAAGTCAACAAGGCAACCTATGTCTATCAGATGTTCCATATCTATGCCTAACTGAATCAGCCCCCTGTGCGACGGGTCCTTGTGGAAATACTAAGAAATCCAGCCAACTGTCGTCTCGTACAGAAAACATGTTGGGTTCGGCCCGTTCCAGCACGGTCCCGGGGGGGGGGTCTAGAATCAAAGACCCTTTGTCTGTGCGTGACTGCTGGCGGAGACGCATAAGTGATGTGTCAATAATGCGAAGATTCTGAGGCAGTCCCGACGCGGGTGAATGCACTCCAGTGGCGAGCCGTTGGCTAACTTGTCGTTCTTTTGTCCTTGTTCAACGTGTGACGGACTCGTGTTGATGGTTCTGGCTTACGACACAAGACAATGCAGCGGCATCAAGACCTGAACTTCACAATCAGGCAAAACCGGGTTTCCTACAGCATGTAGAATAACGGATACTCTTATGAAGATTATGCGTTAAATGATATTCATTACACAATACAAGAGCGCTGGTTGGCATATAAATATAACTACCATCCCATTTTCTTCTCATGGAAAACCTTCAACCACAGCCAACTCCAAGTTTTTCTTCTCTCAGAGAGCCGCCAACAATCTCAACCTCTTCTTCTTTTTACAAAAACGATAAAAAAACCACCAACTTCCTCTTTTTCCAGAAAACAGTCTGCAATTTGCAGCTTTTTCTTCTCCCAGAACGCCGCGAACGATCTCAACCTCTTCTTCTTCTTATAAAAACGACAAAAAAAAGCTACCAACTTCCTCTTTTCCCAGAAAACAGTCTGCAGCTAGCAGCTTTTTCTTCTCCCAGAAAGCCGCCAGCAATTTCAACTCTTCTTCTTGAAAAGCCGATTAAAAACGACCAACTTTTTCTTTTTCCAAAAGAAACATTCCGCGATTTCCAACTACAAGAGCTTTTTTCTACACGCCCGAGAACATATATAATGTCCGGCCAAAGGACGTTGCAAGAACGATTCGACCAAAGGACGTTGCAAGGACGACCTGATTTGAGAGACAAAATTTATGACGCGGCATGGAAACTATCTGAAGCACAGATGCTTCACAGTGCGGCTGTGAGCGAATATCTCATGTGGGCTGCCGAAACCAACAATCTTGATGAAACTGAAGAATGTCTGAAGGAGGTTGAAACTCAGAAAAACACTGATGTATTCGTTGCATATCATGATGTGCGGCCAGTTGTGATGGCCGCAGCTCGTGGAAATATCCGCCTAGTGGGGAAGATCTTAGGCCGGACGGGTTGGGAAATTACTCCTGCTATGTATATGGCAGGTGAGGATGGTGTGAGGGGGATTCGAATGGCTCGAGATCTAGATAGGGTGCGAGCGTTGCAGGACTCCCATCGCAGGACGGGTCTCCCGCTAGGAACATGGCTTAGATCTTTCGGGCAGAGATGGGAAATTTAATCAGAACACCATTACCGACAAGGGAGCTGACCGCCACCTTCGCCTGTCTCAAAAGCTACCGTCAACCCTTATTCAACGCCATGGGTGTTATCGATCGGCCTTGCGAACCACTGGGTTTTTTTTTATCCACGTCTTCAACTATTTCACTTCATCACCCGCACTCCGACAGATTGTCATCTTTTGTTTGCAATTTTTCTTTTCTCGCAGAGGGCAGTTTGCCATGTCATCTGGTTTGGATTCAGGGGGCAACTACAAGCGACATGCTCTCCACTAGGAGCAGGGCATAGGGGGAATAATGTGACGGAAATCATCGAAGACTACTTGAAAGTGGTGGCCCCGGATCAATTTTTGTTTCTATTCAATTGAAAATCTTTCGCACACAATGTCTCTTCATCTGCCGTCGATCCTAATAATCATAATCTAAAGAAGTGAAGCGATGTCTCCGTGTGTTTTCGAGCAAATGCTGTCCATCGAGTTGTCATGTAAAAGTGAACGGGCCATGTCCCACACACACGTCGCCTGAAAGAAATCCCACACGGTTAAAATACAACAAAGGCGTCTGTTGGGCCAACAAAGGCTGCAGGAGAACAAAGAAGTAATCACGAGACCCCATGTCGGACCCTGAGCCAGGGCCGTCTCCGGCCGCTTTGAAACTCGTGGAGCCTTGATGCCTCAAAAAATGATTGCTCATATTGAATTGAATTATTACGTTTTAAGCCCAGTATTCCTATCCTTGCCACAGAAAACTGAAAATATTGAGGCGTATGTGGTATTGCGTCTTGTAGATAAACATAAATAAACTTTGATACACAAAGATGGGTAAGATTTCTTTGTGCCAATAGACTGCGGCAGACAATGGAGGGGCGGTAGTAGTCGTATCTTTGGCACAAAGCACAATGACGGCATTTGAATGACTTGAAATTCAACATAGCAATTCTCTTTTATGACGAAGAGGTGCTTACGGAATTCAATCCAGGACCCCAATCTACGGCCTTTGTATATACATGATATTCTGGGCGCCTGTCACTTGACCTATGTGACTGAGGCATCTGGTCATAGCTGCCTGGGGCTTTCATACTTGAAACCCTAACAAGGCCTCCTGTCCGTCTTGTGGTCCGTCACTGTTACACGGAAAAGGCCCAGCAAAGGGGCTTCGCCGATAAAGGACTTGTTGGTGACACAGCTTGAACACGTGCCCGGGCAAGAGCTCTAGGCCCGGGCGTTCCATTCATGTATATAAGGCGGTCGCCCTTCTCTTCATCTGTCGTAGCAACTCAAGGCCTCAGAGACCCTTCGATATTATTATTGAATTGAGCCCTTTTGCTCCAAGCCTTCCATAACGAACCCTTGTCACAGTCACGACGCATCCTTCGTGCCAATGCAGCCGGTCCGCAAGCTTGTGACAGAAGCAGGTAGAAAACAAGCTTCCAGTCCAGTAAATAAGACAGAAATCAGCGGCGCATCTGGCCGTGCCGACCGATGAACGGACCTGCCTCATACTGGAGATGACTGGGAATTATTCAGAAAAGTTTGGGGCTATTCTGTGAACGGGCAGCATGCGGAATGAACAAGCCAAAGACAGTCTGGCCTACAGTTGGCGATACCCACATCAGCATTATATCATGCATGTCGCAAACGACAGCTCACCTGCAATACAAGGAAATTCGACGCGCCTTGAGACGCGTCCCTGGGTGAGGCCGTAGAGTCTAGACGCAAAGCCATGCCGCTCTCCCAACCGTCTAGGCGCTCGAGAGAAGAGACAAGATTCGTCATCGTCTACGGCGGGCCACCAACAAGGCGCCCGTCATGCTGGGCGACTGGTTCTGGGCGGAGGAAATTCCCCCAAAGATGTGACGACTGCATCCTTTCCTCGTGCACCGGGTCGGGCCGGACCTACAAGTCGCGGAATCCCCGGAATTGTGGATCACAATCCCGAGTCGGCCTCGGCTCAGAGTGGAGATTGAGTCGGTCAGGCCCACTTGTTCGTTGACGGTCCCATCAAGTTCCAACGTCTGTTCCATCAAGCATGCATGTGCGGTGCTGACCCTGCTGGGTATGAGGCTCTTTTTTCACATCAAGGCTCCATGTGATGCACGGCATAAACAATTAGTGGATACGGTCGCAAAACGTCGAGAGCTTACGGCATGGACAACCAAGCGAATCCGTAAGCAAGACGGATTGCCTGCTGCCTGTGGCACCAGAAATAGAACTCCAGAGCCCCTGCGGTATGGAGATATTGGTAAGACGCACGAGTGTGGAACGGCTTTAAATAAACATTGAAAACTAGCACTCACATCGATGCACTGTGACCTGCAGTTCTTGTTGCCATGCTACTCCCACGCGTTGCCCCAGAACAAGGCATCCAATGCGACACTCTCATCAGGCCCCAGCGCCATGCAGGCCACACCGGGCGCGACAATCCCAGGCACAGTCTCCATGGACTCAGGGGTCATCGTTTAATCGTAAACGAGCACTCGTAGCTGGCTTCGTGTTCCATTTGCCAACTCAGGCACACACCGGCGCTGCATGAAACCTCGCTGCCTGCCATGTCTCAATTTGCTTTTTCTCGTCGGCTTTGCAGGGTGGTCTGCGCAGTGAGACGGCGCCTGCAAAGCATCAGCTGAAATCCAACTTGTCCGACCGTGAGGTGCGCCTGGTTGTCAATGTTGGTCAGGGCCAGCAAACGTCAGGGTTGCCAGTGCATGAGGAGGAGGGAACGGATACAACCCCAAGCCAAGGCTCTACGTTGCACACGTGGGTGCATGGTAAGAGCGCCATCCGGTACTACGTACTTGTCCATGATGATCAACAAAGGGCTGCATCCAAAGACAGGGCTACCATGTCGTGCCTATTGTGATTCGGCTTCTCCCGTGGCGGGACGGCCTCGCGTTTCAGCACGACGGACCAGAACAGGACCATTCGGCCTCGAGACTACAGCAATAATTTTTCCCTTGGGCCCACCTCATGCGTCAAGTTGGAGCACGTTCAGACCAGTCAAGATGCAGATGTCCTAAAATTAACAGCTTAGCTTGCTTGTCATCACTGTTCCGCCGGGCGCGCCACGTATGAATGCTGCATGTCTGCGAGAGAAGGCATCTAGAATCTGTCAAACGAAATTTGATGGCCTGTCGGCCCCGCAATTGAACGCGGAGACTGTTTTAAGCAACTAGCGGCCGGTATCTGCACCAAACAGGGCTGGTTGTGCGTCGGGGGGCGGCATGGCATAATGCAGCACCAATGCTGGAATGGGAGATCACGCCCGTTCTTGCCTTTGCTTCAACTGCAAGTACAACGAATAAACAGTAATATTGCATTTTCTTTAGCCTACTCCAATAATCATACATGCTGTACCTCCATTGCTAATCCCATGCCCACATCATCTACTCAAACTGCTTCTTCACAAGTCGCTCACTGATGGGCATCTCGCTCGCTCGGTTCTCATACACAAAGTACCCCAGAGACGCCAGGGTTGTTTCTGGAACTTGGTCCAACGAGTAGGATTGATTCGAGGTTGCCCTGTAGAAGTGTATGAGACACCTTGTTGCCATTTGAGAGGCATGGCTTGAACAGGGGAAAGCAAATGAGGAAAGCAAATGTAGGGGTATGCGAGGTATAGAATAGACATTAAAAATAATCAAGTCATTAGGATGAAGTGTCAAGGACGCACTGAGACTTCCAAGAGAGCAAGCATGCTGAGCCTGACCGGCCCATCGTATCATATAACATGGTATAGCAGGGAGAAAGGACTCTCAAATATTCGAGGATGTAGAAGAATAATGTTTTTCAGCAGTCACTTACATGTAATATGTAGTTTCATGCACCTCCTGACTGGCCTCAACAACAGCAGACGAAGCAGACTGGTGCGGCATACTGTAATATAGCTTTGTCGAGTAGATTTGCAAAAGTATAGATTGAGAATTTTCTTGTCGCACAGATAATGAAATTAGAGCCAGATATTTTGAAAAGAAGACGCCCTTCAGCTTCCTGGGTCGTAACGACTATTTATCATCTCGCCAAAAGCCTACTGCCGCATCCGTAATTCATCTCCTCCTACTATCACGGCCGTAAGAATGGAACCGCATATGGGCAGGTTGGCCTGCAACCCCGGCCCAGCCCATGCGGCATGCAGCATGCAGCATAGTATGCAGAGAAAGGGGGGCCATTGTGAAAACAGGAGCCTAAAAGACGAAAAGAAACATGTTTTCTCACCCAATCCGTGTTGTAGTCGCGCCTTCATGCAAGGCGCCTAGCAAACACGGCTGCCTTGACGTCCTGCATCTTGAACGAAGAGGAGACCGAGGTCTGTGGAATGTGGCTGCCGATACGCCATGCCCAAACATGGGAAAGAGAGATGCCATTTTTGGCTGGAATGTCCGGTACTGCATTATGTTGCATAAGTCCGAAACGCGCTGCCATTGTCGCCCTTGAGCCTTGTATGCGTCGTCATTCCGGGAGCCCGGTTTGGTGGTGTGGGAATGCACGGCACTCCGCACGCACAAAGAATCCTCTTTGCGTCAGCTGCATCTTTGTTCGGATCGAGTGCGTCTCTTGAAGTTGCTTCAATATGCCAGGCTAGGTAGTACAGGTACGACGCCTCGCGAGAGGGGGAAGCAGGGCTGAGAAGTCGGATTCCGTGCTGAAAAGCCAGCCAGGCCATCGCCTCGTCCGGCTGAGTGCTCTGCAGCAGTAGAAATGGTACTCTGCCTACCCCTCGTTCTCGTGAGCCTGAAAAGAACAACATCAGGCTCTGGTCAGGTACGGCTCAAAACAATGACGCCTTGCCGTCCCGTGATGTAGTGCTCATGCGGCCTCGTTACATCTCCAAGTTGGCCCCTCAAACAAATCACTCTTACCAACGCCCCCCGCTCTTACTTCCTCTTTTTACCCTTCCCCATCATCAACACGTTTTGTGTTGGCACATGTGTCAGCAAGGTAAGATGGGCCTGACTTCCTGGGAGTGTGAAACACGAGAATAGGAGAGACACAGGCGCCAGTTCCCGAGTTTTCTGACGATGATTCACGCTGATTGGGTGCCCGGAGTTATTTCAAGCTATCTCAAGATGTTATGGAGCCGCAAGGAGTGTGGCAGTAGGTAATTTGCAGCGTCTCCAATATTTATAGCCAGGCACTTCTCACCACCCCCTGGCGTCCTCGGTCGCCGGCACTAGTAGCCGGAGTTCCACGAAGTATTCAATGTTCCTAGTTCAACTTCCTACCCTAGGCTCGGTATGCCTCCTGGACTGATAATACCAGACGACGGCCCTTGCGTGCAATTCGTCGCGGGCATCATGACCCGGGTGCCAGCTTCTTGACTGACGCCGCTGTGGCGCGTTTGACTGCAAATCAGATAGAAAATTTTCCACATGTATCCAGCCGTAAGCGGCACATCAAGCACCCCTTACGTATGCTTGTTCATTCATGACTAAGTCTCAAGTTCCACGACATTGAGTTGCGTCACCCCGCACAACGGCGTGCTGGTCTCGGAAGGATAAATTGCTGCTTCTCCCCCAAACGATTCGTCCCAAAACTCCCGTCTCTTCTCCACCAGAAACCTCACACGGTAAATCATAGTTTCCTGTGCCAAAATTTACCTTGGAGCAAACCATGATTCCCACCGCATTGATCGTTCTCTGCCTTCTCAGCCTCTTTGCCGAGGCAAGCCCGGTTTCTCGCGGCGAATCTCCCGTAGACTCTGCGGTGATTATATTCGCCATTCTGCGGGATACTCCCATTCATCACGGACTATTCGCAGCCAACGGAAGCGCTATCTGGATTGGAAAGGATACGGCCTCCTACTGCCCACCAGTTGTAGAGGAGCGGGGAGAATGTCCCAAGGGTAAAGACACAAGCTTTTGGGTAAATGACCGGTGTGGAATGGTAAGAGCTGCCTCGTACGTGTTTTTGCGCTCGTGGACTTATGAAGTCAAACATAGAATGTTATTGTCCCTGGTGGCCAGCAAGCCTACGTCGCCCCTGACGGGACAATCTCGTACACAGCGCCTCACTCCGCTTACATACCTCCGGGGTCAATCAGAACGGGCTTCCACCTGATCCCAACGCCGTTTGATGGCTTCTGGGAATTTGTAATCGATTCGCACGAGTTTTGGGCATGCCCTGGGACACCGGGGCAGGGACCGTGGCAAGTCATTATTGCAGATGAGAATTCAAGCGTGCCAGGCCGCGATGTTACGGATTGCCTGAAATTCAAAGCATATGCAAAACCGGTCAAGGATCCGGTATGGGAGTATCTTTCAACACTTGGTCCTGAGCCTATTGTCGTACAAGAGTATTTGTAAATTCGGCAGAGTGTGCCAGGGGGACAAGTCAACAGGACGGGGCAACTGTGAGGCCATGACTACGCGGTTGCAAATGATATCGGTGGCTCAATATGGGCCCAAGCTTGGCAAATTTATTTCTTATATATAACCTTCGCAATGGGGTAAAACTAGCAGGCAGTGCTTATTTTTAAGCTACTTTTTGATGCTTTGGAATCATGGATTGCCGACGAGTCGACCCGTTGACATGAGTATGTGCGGCCAATTCAAGTTTTTAGAGTGAATCACTTACGAAAGATGCATTTTACTTGTATATAATAGCAAACGCCATCATGTGATAGCCTTTACCGGCGCTCCATGATGAATCATCGATCCGCCAGTTTCTGACGCATCATGATGCGTGTATTTGCGGTGCATGACGTCAACGGTAGTATATAATACTTCTCTGGTTTAGGTACGGCCAGAACATAGTGTTGGCTTTATTAGGCCCTAGTTTAACGAAGTGTTTGCACCAGTACTTGGATGGGTCATGAAAATAAATCGACTTTATACATCCTCATTTAAGCAAGGAAAGATGCAGCCTATATGACAGGTATAATCATCACGTAACAGAGTTCTAGCGGGTTGAGCATTTTTTGAAGATATCTTAAATAAGTCTCAAGCGGTAGAAACTTCAATGCATTTTCAGGGTCTTCGATTAACAGTGTTTCTATTCGGCTCAGCCCTTGCAATCTATGATTAGCAAAGACACTTGCGGGTATAACTGTAAGGATTCGTAAGCGTGAAAATTGATATATACTTCTCTACTCATGTATTCTTTTTGCTAAAAAGGACACGATTCTGTGATAGTTAGAAGGATGCGGAAAATAAATTCGTGGTAAAACCTGCTGGTCCGGATTAACTAACCTAGTCACCAGGAATGAGCAAGGAAATGTGCTGCCGGTTCCACGACTATATTTAATATTCGTAGCTTTTTAGCGTGACTCCTAATTCTTAGTATTTATGCCAGCGTAATAAGTTTTAAAAAAATGGTGTTAAAACATGAGAATATAGGGGCGACTCTTGCCTAGTATCCCTTCCGGTATGTCATGCTTCACTCTGGCAACTCCACTAGACTTATTTGCCTCACCAGACACTTTGGTGCCAGGCCTTCATTGACGTAAAGTTAAAAGTCCCAAAAGGACAGAAAGGGCATAGTATTGTTGGTGACAGAAGCATTTATAGCCCTTGTCCTGACTAGATTACACCTTAGGCTACCCTAAACCTTGTCAATAGAATCAATATTAAATACAATATTCCATGATTCTTCTGAACAACCCCTTTATTCAAGTCGCACTCGAACATGTCTGGTGTGTATTTTTGCACTGCCACGCCACATTGAGCAGAGGCAGCCCCAATATTGGCACCGCAACGTAGGTCGAACGCGGACCAGCCTCGGCGTACCCCCAGGTTACTCATCATCCCCGAAACCATCCTGTGGTCACAACAGTATGTGTCGAAGGCCGAGGCTGATGATTTGTGATCATGTCTGTGTTACATCGCTCGCTCAGTAGAATTAAAGAAAGTGTTACGGATCCTTGCGTTGCGCGGATTCTGGTGACCGAAATCTATTTAAATTCCCCGTTTCCCAAATGTTTGTTGCACATCTCTCCCTGGCTTGAGAACAACACCCATCATTGTTAAGAACCTCAACCTTGTCGCAACTCAACCTCATCATGCCTCTTTGGAAGATCTACCATAGCGCAGACGCGTTCACCACCCAAGAAGAAAAGGATGCTGTTGCCCGTGGTGCAACCGAGTTCTATGTCTCCAAGGGCCTTCCGTCATTTTACGTCCACGTCATCTTCTTCCCCATTGCCAACGAGAACAAATTCACAGGCGGCACGTCGCAATCACGCTTTGTCATCATTGAACTTGCGCACATTGCAAGAAATTGGGACGGCGACCAAAAAAGAGCGACGGTAATCAAGGATAGCATCGATCGCGTCATGCGACCATTTACAATTGACAAGGGAATCCATCTCGAGTACGCAGTCCTTGAGGGGCCGGCGGCTTTATGGAGAATCGACGGGATCGACCCGCCGGAAGCATTTGGGCCCGATGAGCAGGAGCAAGCCGAGGTAAACCGAAAGATTCTGCATGACAAGTATGGTGCCTAAGACTGCGTGGCTTTGTGCCAAAACCACCCACCGATGGGGGCGAGATAGGGAACGGGGTGGAATAGTTAGCAAGGCTCTATAGAAGACAGAATGAGCAATGCTCTAGCAGGACTGTCCTTTATATAGCTCTAAAAATGGTACTCCTTTGTCCCACGAGTATGGTAGACTGTGTCCCAGCCCGGTGATTGATCCGCATTGTGCGGTTTCTAAACAGTGCTCTTTTATGGCCCTTCTTGCTTTATGAGGCAGGATAATGTCCCTCTATTTATATATGTTTTGGCATTGATAGGAAACTTGCAGAAGAAGTTACCGTTAGAGCCGACTCGCGTGTAAGCTTCAGCAGCTTTGAGCGGCGCGAAATATGGTTCTAATAAACACAAGAGCGGGCCTTTTTTGCTTTGAGGATTAAACGTCGACTAATTAAGCCGCCTTGAGGTATACTTCCAATCGCCAAATGCATCCTAAATACTTTCACCTTTCACCAAGTCACTGTAATTTCTGTGCCTGGAAGGTTATTTCTGAGATCCCCCACAGTCCGCAGCAAGACTCTCGCTTCTCTTTCCGAGGTGAAGTAAGTATCCAAATCCCGGACCCGGTGATTGTCGCAAACAAAGGTATTAGGAATACAGTAGCAGACATCTGCGCTTAGAGCCGGCTTATTGCGAGATGCTGACATCCAGTATTCTTCTGCCAGCACCACGGCCTCACAAAGTTTCACAGTGAGTTTGCTATTCCAAAGGCCATCACTGCGTGGCCATTTTCGAACCAGGGACATGAGTCTTCGTCGCAGCACGCTATTGCGACAGTTGTTTGCGGTGTAGATGAAGACGTCCGAGATTGGCAGAGTAAACGAGAAGCTCGACGCTGGGTTTTTCTGATCGACGCCCGCGGCTAGTATCTTGTAAAGATCCTCCGCTTGATGAATTATATTTTCGAACAGGTCTTCGCATACGTCATACGCGACCTGCGAGGCGGCAAGGTCGATCTTGAAGCCTATTTCCAGCGTGGTGAAAAACATCTGTAGTATCGCTATGCCTTCGAGATCGGATGGTGTGCTGGGGTTACGCAGCCGCAATAGACGGTCAAACTTTGTCTTCCAGTTGATGAATTCGTAGCGATAGGCGACTTGTACATCTGGACGAGGCTGTACCAGGTCCGGAGGCGAGCCTATAAACCTCGTGGCGTCCATGAAGCTAGTAAGAAGAGGTAGGAATTCTAGATAGGCATCTGTTATCGAAGTAAATGACTCAGATGATGATTTCCATAGCTTGCGATCCCCAAGACACGTAGGGCTTATTAGGTGGCCAAGTCTGTTTATAAATTGACACTCAAAGCTCATAATCAAGGCGATGAGAGAGCCAGAATGAACCAAACTACTGCGAGTAGCAGAAGCTTCTGATTTCTCTGCATGTTCCCAAAACCTCCAACGATAGAAAAGTTCGATCGAGTTGCGTGCATGCGCCGTTGCCTCTTTTTGATGGCCCTGCAAGCAACATAGTCCAAAGAGTAGCGCGTTCGATATGAGTATGGTTTCTTGGTCGTTCAACGACATGGCGTCGTTCCGGCGCGCAATAGTAATAAGCTGATGGATGGACTTATTATACTCCAACAGCGAGAACGTGTAATACCGCTGCCGGGCGGGCGTATCTGTCTCTGCAGGGATCCTTCTCCGACTGTCCATAGCCGCTAATGCAAGAGCAGCGTGCCACACCGCTGGGCTTACTTGAGTAGCCCGCAAGATGTCGCGTGCCCAGAATGCAAGATCGAAGCATCCGGCAATTCGGTTTACGGTTGCATGGCAGAGCGTCGTGAACACCTGCCTGTGCATATGACTGGATTCAATCCCAGGAGGCGCTAATGTAAGATCAGGCTGTGGCGTGATTTTCGGCTTCCCCAGCGCTCTATGATATGCATACCCATCACACTTTCTTCCCGTAGATGAACACTTATTGCAGCTGGGCTTGTCTTCATCGCACTTGACTCGACGCTGTCTGGCAAGTACCCAGGATTCAGGTTAATGACATTCTTCATGCAGGAATAACAAGATATTTGATAACTAGTACGGGTGTGTGAACACGAACCGACAAGTGAGACACCCGGTTCTAACCTTTGGAGCCCACCTCCTGCTCCGGGCATGGTTAGGTTTGGGCATGCTATTTGTTGGTGTATCTTCAGACCGTGGATGAACCTTGTTTCTGGGTGACTGGGTCCAGAAGGAGGGCCTGACAGCCGTTGGTTGGTGTTTCGGTCAGCGGAACTTTGTAGAGCTTTGACCATACATTTGTTGAGGACATCAGGAGTTGCAGATCTCGACCGTCACGCTTCTACCGCCTACCATGGAAGATGCGGAGGAGACCCACACCATGACCGTGTCTGGTTGGCTCGCTCGTTTAAATCTCCACGAATTCCGTTTCGGCCCGCTGCCTTGCCAAGTTTGCTGCGGGCCGGAGTGTCACGGCTTAGCGAGGAAGGTGTTCAGGTCCAGCCAATGGGAACCGAGCAAGATCGTCTTGTTTTTGAATTCAAAGTGATTAAGGCGCGACATGACCATACTATTAGCGCGAGTAGTTTAGCGCAACGCGGCTACTTTGGAAAGGGTTCTACATAAGCCATCAATGTGTAGATTTGCTAGGCTCTATACATCTAATTTGAGCTCGTCAGTGCCCTGTTGGTCGCGCAATTATCAGCCTCGACCTGTATTTCTGCGATTGCGCGCAAGGGCAACTTCATTTTATCACTGTCCTTCTTCTCGTCCGTGTGTCTGTACAAATAACTGGAAGTCGCCGCGGACTAGGCTTCCAAGTGGTCGGGGTAGTTGTTAAAGATGCATAGTGAATCTTCATTTTTGTCAGACGCTCTGGAATCCATAACCCTAACTCTGTAAAGTAAAACAAATTGTGTTGGTTTCAAAGATGCAAGTAAGTGTACAATGCCATTACATCAAGCATATGTACGCATTGGGCTTCCCGATCAAACGTACGAAGCGCGGCTGAGCGCGCGGAATACAGCGCTTCGTGCCATCGCTTTTGGTCGGTGGTGGGAGATAATAAGGGTCACGGAACATTGGCCAACACCGCTTTATATTGGGTCTTGGCAAGGTGGAATATGAACAATGAATAGAATTCGTAATTGAATATATGTAAAACAGGAAGAGTGGAGAATTTGTTTTCAGAGCCCGGTATACCTCGACCAAAGTATGCTGGTGTTTAGAAACAGGTCCAACCCAAAGAACCATTATCTGTATCAAAGGCAATTCTTGCTTCGCAGAAACACTCCAACACATCCGCATTTTCCTGTTGAATTGTGAACTCTGTCATTAATGAGGAATTCATACAGACCAAGCAGCCCTCAACACTGTATCATTCACAAGGGCGAAGTGTCTCCATACATCCTGCATACTTCGACTTGGAATCTTGTAACGCCGCCTCAGCTGATAGCAGCCATCTCAAGAATCGCCCTTTCGACAGTATCCATTGCCCTCATTTCCTCGTTTTCCTTCTTGACTTCCAGCACGCGTTTCTTGTACTTTGGATTGCTCAAGACTGCGCTGACTGCTCCACGAATCTCTGCCTCCGAGGGCGTCGCAGTCCTCAGGTTGACGGCCACACCAGAATATTCGCCACGAGCAGCCACTTCCGGCTTGTCCTCCGAACCACCCGCCAGAACCATGGGCACTCCGTTCAAAACACTCTGTATGAACCCACCATAGCCTGCATTCATCACGAAGACAGAGGCATATGGGAGAACGGCATCATACGGAAGATAATCTATAACCCGAGCATTGGGCGGTATTTGAACCTCAGCAGAGAGACTTGCCCCCCTATGGCCGAGGATGGCAACGACAAAAATGTCTGAACGATGCTTGAGTGCTTGTAGAGCGGGGATAAGTAGATCTGCGTAGTCGACAGCAATGGTTCCCTGCGAAACTACGACGACGATCCTGTCCCCGCGAGTGACATCTTCCCAGAAGCTGGGAGGAACGAAGCTCTTTTTGGCGGGACGATGGTTGAGCGCGCCTGCGAATCTGACTTTGGGGTGAATGTCCGATCGCTTGTACTCCAGGCTCGGGGGGCACATTTGGAGAGTGACATCTGCAGCGGTGGCGAGAGCGTCGACCGGCAAGGCCGCCTTGTAATTCACTGCCCCCAGCTCTCGAAGCGTCTTTTCATGAGCTGCCATGACATCGGCGAATGTGACGGTTACCATGTCTTCGTATTGAGCACGGTATGTGTCGCGACTCTCCTCTCTGCCATCGGGGATGAGCCCTAGACAGAACGGCGGAGTGTCCCGACTTGGCAAAGTATAGGGAACAGCGTGTATATTGACTGTCCTCGGCCGCTTGGTGAAGCCACGTGGTAGTGCAGCGCCGAGATACATGGGGACATGTCCCAAATAGAACGTCTCTGTCAGGATGACAATGTTGTGCGTGGGCGCCTCTCTCTTCATGTGCTCCAAGACCTTGTACAAGACGTTTTTGTGAGCTTCTGTTGGCTCAATAAAGTACTTCAGGAGGCTGTGCCGCATTCTTGCAAACTCTTGCCCAGAAGGGTTTCTCTCCTCCGGCGGCTGTACAAGATGGATAGTGGGAACGCTGAAGAACTTGGCACCGATACGTTCAATTCTTTCTTGAAATTCGTCTCCTGCGATGAATGTGACATCATATCCCCGCTGTATTAAAACCTCGACGATATTGATGATGGGCATCGTGTGGCCTGTGAAGGGGGAAGCGCAGGCCAAGATCTTGAGCCTGGTCTTGTCCACACCCCCGTTACTTGCGAAAATGAGACTCGATGCCGTCATGGTGAAATGTGAGGTTCTTGTAAAAGGCAAAAGGGGTTTCGAGAATATGCGTTAACGAGTATAAATTGACTGTTCAGCCCATGAAACTTGCTGTAGCTCACAGTCATGACCATATCGTACAACAGGGAATCTGATGGACGCTTCAAGGGTGCCGCAGTTATATCTAGAAATAACAGACCATGTTCTCTCCCAGAGAATATGGAGCGACTACGGGACCACGATATTGACATTTGTGAGCCCCGACCAATAACATTGATGTCGGGGCCCGATGCTACCATGGGCTGGAATTTCTCGATGTCTCGGTTGGCAAAATTCTTCCTGAAAGACAAGCACGTGTGGAAGGGGCATCACGTATTCCGCCCGCATGCCTCCGATCCCGCTCCTATTTCGAGTCCTACAAAGTCAAAAGCCACACTGCAAATTATGGGAGACGCCTTGGCCGAAGGCGCGACTGCCGATCGCCACCTTTGTTTTCCCGCATGATGTTGCACTATATGCATCTCATCACGCCGGGCGGCTTTGAAGAGGTTGCGGCCGAAGCACCGACCGCCATTGTGATGTCTAAGCATTATGTGTACAAGAAAGTGCCAAGAAGATGTGGCATCACCGTGTCGGATGGTTGGTCGGAGGTCCATTGCCGAATAGGCTACACACATGTACGTCGATTCATGCGCCCATCTGCCGTACCCACTTATACAGAATATGAAATTTTATTCAATCGTGGGGTAATATAGTCTTGTGCAGTCTCGATTTTCGGTTGCCGAGCTCATAGTGTAATGTCAGTTTTGTCGCTTCATCTGGCTTGATTCATTATTTTCCCCATTCCCGCAAGACAAAATTAACCAGCTATTATCAAACATAATATACATGAGGAGTGTATAATAGTAGTGGATAACTGTGTGAATCATGTGAATTAGATCTTGCCACTTCGCACTTCGCTCTTCCGCTGCCTTGCTGTTCGGACGCCGAGAGATGCCGATTGCTTTAACCTATAGGCCAAATGCCTAGAATTTCGCAATTCAAGTTTTTCGGTTACACCAGCTAGGTTATGAGTGGAAGGAAAAATTAAAAGAAAAATCTCCCGTGCCACGGAACGGCCGGACGCAGGATAGGGTTACATATGGATATTATAGTGTAACATCGTCGACCGTCATGCAGCAGACTTGTCCGCTGACGAAGCGGCTTCAATAACTTGGCAATATGCATGGCCGTTGTTTCTCTGCCGTTGGCAAAACTTGACGAAGCTGTTTGAAGGTGGAAGAAATGAACCTCAGGCAGTCTGTACGACTCGGCAACACACCAAGCCTGGATACCCAATGGCCATATGTGTATAAGTAGGGTCTTCATGCCCAAACACCAATTCCTCCACACCTTCATTTATGACTTCAATCTCCTACTTGAAATATAAACCCGTCAAACAATTTAACATCTCGCTCGCGCAATCATGGCGGCCGAAATACAGAAACTAGAAATGTCGGACGGTTTTCTCGTCTACGCCAACCCCAAGGCAGCCATGGAGACGCAATTCATCCACAAGGAAATCTTTCAAGACAAATGTTATGATGTCGCACCCTTCCCCAAGGACGCCTTCATGATTGATGCGGGAGGCAACATTGGCATGTTCAGCCTGTACATGAAGAAGAAATACCCGGCTGCCACAATCCTAGCATTCGAACCCGCACCGACGACTTTCCACACATTCAAGAAGAACATGGAGCTGCACAGCATTTCAGGCGTGCAGGTCTACCAGTGCGGCCTGGGTCGTGAGAATGCCAACCAGACGTTGACTTTTTATCCCAGCATGCCCGGCAACTCAACCTTGCATGGCGGCGAAAAAGAAGAGTTTATCAAGAGGGCAGATTCTGAGCACCCTGTCATCAAGTTGTTAAGAGAGGTCGAGCAGGTCCAGGTCGACGTCAAGCGACTATCGGGGTTCCTAAACGACCTTCCCGACCTGAAGCGTATTGACTTGCTCAAGATTGATGTGGAAGGAGCGGAGCTCGACATCTTCCGCGGACTGGATAATGTACACTGGGACTTGATTGAAAACATTGCCTTGGAGATTTGTGACCACAATGGAGCATTGGAAGAAGCTGAAGCGCTTTTGCGAGAGAAGGGATTTGAGACTTCCAAGGAGTTGGCGGACTGGGCGCCGAAAGAGATGCCGATGTACATGATGGTAGCTAAACGGGTTCATCACTAGTTTGACCATTGTATTTGACTTGTACACTTGATAGCTAGAGCAAAGGCACATGACAAGAAATGCAGCTTCGGCGTTAACTGTCTATTTTCTCCATGAGCTGAGACGGCTGGCACAGGTCAACCTCACTACGAGATAGATAAATATCATGATTAAAAATTTTGCTGCCGCCTTGATCATTATGTTTCGGTTACAACATGGCAATCTTGACTCTCCATGCTATTCTTACTGCCGCATGGTATTCTGGAAACGAAATTGGGAGTGAAGTCTTCATCTGCAGACCTGTCACGGAAATTGGATGGCATTGCATGTATATGGTTGACCATCCACTACACATGACTACTGTTGCAGCTTATTCATCAATAAGAGGTTACGCCATACTATTTGTTTGCCTGCCAGTTATGTGAAGTGACATATATTTCCTCCAACTTGCTAACTACAAAAGACCAGATTGAAGATCTTATGCTGGATCGGTGTCGTGGCTCATCGAGCGGCAGCCACGTATGTGACAGGGGCCTAGTATTTAGGGGCTTGGAACAACATTCGTATTCAGCTAATACTTTGCTTTAATATTAAAGGTTCTTAGTTTTTCTTAAAGCCCTGAGGGCGGAAGGCCTTTATTTATATCAAGAGGCGGTGAGGGACCTTGTCCTAGGTCTCGTGATCAGAGCCTTTGTGTAACTATCGTCGGGTTCAAGGTCCGGCCCGTGCCTTCATGGCAACGTGTCATCCGTGTAACAACGTATTATCGAAACCACTATTCTTCCAATATTTTGTGTTGTATAATTTATCTACAAAGGTATTGTAGAGACGATATTCATATCTGACTAGTGCCGAGGCTACTTGACATATGCCACATAAAGAATATAAATTCGTCTTGACATATAACATGCATTCAGCAATTCAGGCAAGATGAGTCTGACTCTGTAGTTTATCCATGACCAATGAAAGAGGTCATGAAATGCCTGTGAGCCGCGTGTCAGCCGGAAATGTCAGCGCCAACCCAATCTATCAGCATCTCGGCATTGTAGACACTATAAGCAACTTTCATTGCTTCATTAACATACAACCCGTCGCCAAGTCGGTAACATCCTGGATAATTCCGCCTATGGTGCTCACTGGCTGCGTCATGTAAATCCATGCTGTGTCCGTCCCCGTATGGAACTCTAACCGTGCCAAACCGAACATCAATAAGATCGGCATCCTTGAGGCAGGCGAAGTATTGCTTCGCGCCCGATAGTATAGGGTTAGCCATTTGCATTCTCTCCTCATGGCTCATGGTGCCACTAAGCATCCTTTCGTACGAGAAAGGTACGGGCTCGCTATCCAAAACGGTCATCACATTTGTTGCAATGGCCAACGTGCAAGCACATATGCAATGAATGTGGCCGTTTGAGTCTTCAATAAGCTCCTGTGGACATATCATGCAGAAGGGGCCCGAGGCAACGAATATCGGACGGATCGTTTTCAGCAAGTCGGCCTGTACGTGGATATCCAAGATGCCCAGCATCTTTAACATGTAGCAAAGCGTTTCGTCAGTCTTCACGAATACTCGAAGCTTTCAGAAGAGGGCAGTGAGATGAGATAGCTTACTTTAATGCTGTAAACAACTTTTACGACTACGAGATATTCTTGGCATATAATGATGCGAGAGGTAGTATAATTGGCTTTAGGGAAGGAGAAGCCACGCGGATCGGGCGTCGAACGTGACGAGAAACACGATTCTTCGAATAGTAACAATGAGTCATACGAAATAGTTATACGAAAAGCTGAATGTAATCTAGACCTAGCCACTACATGAAACGGGCGCCCATTTTCCTTATTTTCATTGCGCAATGCATGGTTAATGCCCTCTACTACAGGAAATCCACGTAGCATTGTAGGATGGGCTGGGCCTAAAACTGATCGTAGTTACATGAGGGCTCAAGGCCTAGTTGAGGCCTTAGGCTTCTAGGTTCAAATGCTCAACGGTTGATATAACTATGACATTGTCACCTTAAACGATTTTAAGAAAGTTAAGAACCTTTAAAAATAAAGCCGGTTGTTGAATGAATTAAGCACTTGCCTTCACCTTCCATTCAGCCTTCATCACACTTTTCAAGCGATAAACTATCCTCTAGTCTCCGACGATGGGATCGGCACGCACACTGCCGGACTCAAGTGGTAACACTAAGAGGCTCAGCTTGCAAATGGCTGTTGAGATCCATATGCAGACATATGCGGCCGTAAACAAACCGCCCGCTACACAGAGGTTTAGTTATAGTGGGAGACAAAAACTATTGAACAAGACCAGGTAACTCGCTATCACGCTCCATATTCTAACATGCTGTAGCGTAGTAGTGTATACTTTTCTGTGTGCAAATATATTCTGCCACAGATCGTATGTGGTGCCACGTTGGTTGTTCCACAGCATAACCGGATGCAACTGGAAAGACAACCACAGCGGGGGGGAAGGTTGAACCAAACAGC
This sequence comes from Metarhizium brunneum, assembly GCF_013426205.1. NCBI lineage: Eukaryota > Fungi > Ascomycota > Sordariomycetes > Hypocreales > Clavicipitaceae > Metarhizium > Metarhizium brunneum. The sequence continues at coordinate 6,871,780 of NC_089422.1, read as the reverse complement.
ATTACCGAGTACCGAGAGGTGTGGTTGCACCGAAATAAAGATCCTTTGACCTGCTTTCCTGCTGGTGACTTCTTACAGGTTCTGCTGCTGTATGAATTAATCCCTCAAATTCATCCATGACTTTGAGGCTCCTCCCGCGCTTATTTTGACTGGGGTCAACGTGTATTCAAGAAATCTACGATATAGCAGCTTTTTTTCATTCTTAGACAATACGCCAATGGCACTATATGAGATGGACCATTAATACAAGCAACGACACGCCTGATAGTAGTATAGTTACTGGTGACCGGTGTTACTAGACATCTCCAGTCTGGCAGCCGAAATACCCCGCATATGCTGAAAGCGCTCACTTGCAGCGGTAGAGTACGGATCGTCGTCTTTCGTAGCTTGGTGTTCAGCCAGCCACACATGCAGGCGTGTGTCCTCGGGCGAGCTGCTGGGCAGCAAATCGCCAGTTTGGCGCCGAGAAGTAGCTTGGGCTCGGGCTTGGGTAGTGTCTGTTGCTTTTTCCTATCAATAGATCGATCTTTCCCCACCTCGGTCAGTGTGCCCAGCATGTACGAGATGCGGTGAAGGAGACATGGAAGGCTGAGACTTGGCCAAAGGGGTTGCTCTCGTCGCGCAGAGTCACACACAGAGTGCCGAACTTGCCTGCATCTGGATGCTCGTGTCTCAGACCAGTGAAGAAACACGGGGAGAGACATCTAGAGAGGGGTGGTAGTCGATGTCTTGTAATACAACGTTGAAGTAAAAAAAATAACATATAAAGGAGGCCACACAGCACCATCCGACTTGCCTTCTTTACACTTGGTTTTAGCATCATTCAAACGCCGAAATCCTGTTCACTCCAGTTGCTCGCCCTACACCACAGTAATCTCACGTTACATTTGTATGCTCCCCCTGCCCCTAGTCCCATCTCGCGTCTTCAAACACTATTGTCTGTTAAAACTAACGAGACTTGCGACCTAGTACATACAGACACGATGGCGTCGTGGAAAGCTCAGATTCTCAACTCCGCGGCCACATACAAACGGGCCATCCAAACCGGAGACTTCTCCAAGATTCAAGATGACAAGTCCAAATACAGCGACAAGGATCTAAAGTCCATGGCCAATGAGTTCCCAGAGGTCAAGGTGGTCATGGAGGACCAAGCCACCTACCACTCGGGTATCACTGATGAGCACCAGGCTGTCACCGAAGACCTGGAGAGTGGCCATGCGGATAAACCCACTGCTATAGAACGGGTCAAAGCACAAGGAGAGAAGATGAAAGCAGAGTCCATTGCCAATATCGATGCGAGCACGCAGAGAGTTTTGGCCCTGCTTGAGGGCCTCCCCGAAGACCAGCAGCAGCGGGCCGCCGATTTTTGGGATGCCCTCGGCAACGGGTTCATGCTGTTTTGGTCCACCATTCTGACTCAAGTTGAACGAATCTTTGAGTTTGTAGTCGAGTGGCTCAGTCAAGTTTGGGAGCAAGTCAAGGCTGCCTGGCAGACGGTGAAGGGGGTTTGGACTCAAATTTGGGCCTGGCTGCAAGGTCTTCTGAGTTGATTGATTGACAAAGGGACAAGGCCAATCATGCAGTGACGAGAAGGGCCCAGCCCATTTATAGCTCATGTCTACTGCTGCTGTTTGCTACTTGTCTGCATAGCTTGTTGACAGTCATGACTGTATCCGGTACTTGATGTGCCGTCAATTACGCCTTACAAATCCTCGCAATCTCCTTTCTTTCTGTGATGTTTTATACTATCATGACATTCAAAGTAAACACATGGTCTTGGACAGCGGTCCGCATATTTATCTGGAAGAAATAACTTCAACACCTCCTTGAAAGTGCCAACGCACAGGTACAGAGTTGTTTGAACAACCTGGGCTCTCGCCAACAGGAAGATCCGAAAAGACCCGGTCTCAGCGGCAGCTTTCGCATTGCGTACAGAGCGCGGGATGGGCGCTACGAGGAACAAGGGCGTAAAACACGAATGGTTGCATCTTTGCATCTGCTTGCAACCCTGACACTTGCACGTACAGCTGTCGCGGCGTTGGGGGTTGGGTTTGCATCATGCTCATATGCAAAGTACGGGAGAGACTCGGTGAGCAGCAAGATGCCCAAAGACATTACTCCTGTTCACAACATCTCACGACCTGCTTTCAGAGCCAGGCGGTAGCGCAGTTGGACTTTACAAGAAAGGGCAATAGCTCTGAGCTACGTAAGATGGTATGGATGTACGATAGATGTCTGTTGTGGAACAAGCCAAGTGGTAAAGACCGTGTTCACTCCGCTACAACTAATTGGGGCATTGTCCAACTTCCAAGGGATACGGCAGCCGGTTTAAAGATTGGGGTTTTGGCATGGAAAGGCCAATATTTGAGGCTTCTTGACAGCTTACATGGCCAATTCATCCTGCGCTGAAAAGTATCAATATGGTAATGTTTGGTTTTAATGCTTCGATTTTGCTCTAAAAGTATCAGAGATCAATGACGAGGAACCAATGCACGCGCGCGTGCGGGCTAACAGGGATCCACCAGGAGTATTGACATAATCCAAAAAGGCAATTGACAGCAATTGAGACTTAACACCTCTAAGGGTTACGAGGTTCACAGAGTCACTCTGTTATCAGCACCCACCCGTGACGGCACCTGGGGGAAATCACACACGAGTAGCCACGAGTTTTCAGCGTCATCGTAGAAGCGAGATGACGCCCTTGAGCCCGAAGAAACGTAAGACGTTCAGCGATTCATCGACCAGCATAAAAACAAGGGGAAAAAACGCAAGGGCCTTTTACAAGGGCACTGCTCCGATGACGCTGAGAGCTCGTGGCTAAAGTGAATTTACTAGGTCCTGTATACACAAATTTCTGACGTTCTGTAGGAGTGAAATGGTCTCGGAAACTACATATGTAGCTTCATTGCTCAGAGGTGCATCTACCCGAAACCTGCTTCCCACTCTCAACGGCAATGCTCTACACGCATGGCGATACGCTGTTCAAAGACGACAAAGATGGTAACGGCTCGCGCAGAATTCGGACGATGCAGACCTCTTCTTCATGAGGCCCGAACTTCCGCCTGGGGATGGCCTGCTCAGCCTCACTCGACAGTCTTGCCAACCGGGCCTTTTTCTTTGACGCACAGCCGCAAAGCTCATGTGCACAATGGGCTTGTCTCCTTGTCAATCCTACCAGACATGTCTGGCATCTATGGAGTATTGTTGGTTCTGTTGCAGCATTGGAGCTTGGATGCAAATCTGCACGGACGGGCTTCAGGCAGAACTAGGCAGCAGCCTGCATCATACATGTACAGATGAACGAAGTTGGCATTGAACCAACAACCAGAAACCAGACACCAGTTGACAGTGTCAACAGCTGGCACTATACTCACACCCCCTCGAGAATGTCGGGGTTTCAATGTTAGGCTCCAGATGTCCCAGACGGCCTTATCACAGAGGGCGGTGTGGTGGAAGGAACCAGGCTGGCCACCTGCACGATGCCACCAGACTTGATCTTTCCATACATGCCAACTGGCATATATATCGACCAGACCAGACTGGACTGGACTCTGCCTTCGCCGTTCCAGTCATTTTGCCCCGATACAAACTTTGCAGCTCCCATCGAGTCATCGTTTGATCATCCCTCTCTTTGATACTTGCAGTCGTACTCTCGGCCATCTCTGTGCCAATATCCTCTGGCCCAACATGACGGTCAACGACCAACCCGCATTCAACGCTTGGAAGCAACATGGCAGCCTAGCCCGTACGGATATTGAGCTGGTAACCATGCAGATGCTCCGTGACACTCATCCTGGCTACCACGTCACGCGTACCAAACGCTCCTCTTGCGATGTCGTCGGCTATGCTGATGCAGGCCATGCGTCCAAGACGCTCGACGACGCCGCGGGCTACGACGCTTTGCGCGAATATACACGCAGTGGTACCAAATGCTCCGATCCGTGTCGCTCCCCAATCCGCGATGCAGGTGCGGGCACTCTCAAGGACGAAATCCGCTTCTGCCGCTGGGCCTACTCCTGGAATGGCTATGACTTCATCATCTACGAAATTGGCTATCTGAACAGGTTCGATAACCTCGAGAAGCAGTTTTACATTCTAGCACCGGCCGATGACAACGTCAAAGGCGTCCACCACGGGCGGATTGACGCCCTGATCCTTGCCGCAGGCGCCTGGGCCAAGACGCTACACCAAGAAATCTACGTCTTTGACGACTCGTGCTGGTCCAAATCCGCCGAAATGTTCAAGAGCATGCGGGGATTCTCGTGGGACGACGTGGTACAAGTCCCCTCGCTAAAGGCCAACCTGATCAAGGACGTGCTGTCCTTCTTCGACAACCGCCAGCTCTACGCCTCCATGGGCGAGCCGTGGAAGCGCGGCGTCATCCTCCACGGCGTCCCGGGCAACGGCAAGACTCTCAGCATCAAGGCGCTTGTCAACTCCCTTGCGGCGCGACAGCCGCCTGTTCCCTCCCTCATTGTCAAGTCCTTTGACAGTATTTTCCGCGGGCCAAAGTACGCCATGAAGAGCATGTTTTCGCACGCCCGCGCCATGGCACCGTGTCTTCTCGTCTTTGAGGACCTGGACAGCCTGGTGGCCGGCGAGACCCGGAGCTACTTCCTCAACGAGGTGGACGGGCTACAATCCAACGAGGGCATCCTGATGGTCGGGTCGACAAACCACCTCGACAAGCTGGACGCCTCCATCACCAAGCGGCCCAGCCGGTTTGATCGCAAGTTTCACTTCAAGCTGCCCGGGGAGCCGGAGCGGGTGGCCTACTGCCGACAGTGGGCGGGCAAATATGCCGGCGAGGCTGCCGTCGACTTTCCCGACGAGCTGTGCCGTGTTATCGCCCAACTCACCGCGGGGTTCAGCTTTGCGTACCTCAAGGAACTCTTTATCGCGTCGTTGCTTATCCTTTCTCGCGTCTCTGAGAACACTGACGTTGAGACGAATGGCGACCAGAACGGTGCGGATGTTGATACGGACGGTGTCAAAAGTCCTGCTGTGGCCGAAGTCGGGGCTGCTTTGACACAGGAGCATGGGGCCGAGAATGAGAAACTCGGGACGGACGACGAGCAGTCTGAAAAACCGGCCCCGAAAACGGCCAAGCGGGCCATGCCAGAGGTGGACATTCCCGAGAGTCTGGCGGATAATGAATTGCTCAAGGTCGTCTTGCAGGAGGCAAAGCTGCTCTGGGACCAGATGGACAACTCGGAAGACGGGGACGAAGACAAGGGGACAGACACGGAGAATAAGTGACGAGGCGGTCAAGTGCCGACAGCTAGTTGGAAATACTTTCCTCTCTGCAATCAAGTCGTTTTGATGTTTCAATTTAATGACCTACCTAGCGTGGCTGACTTGTATTTTGGTCCTTTGGGGCTACACTGCTTTTTGTACCCTTTGGGTCAAGCAGCGCCGTGAAGTGCCATTTGTCTCTGAGAGGGATAAAATCATGAATTCGCTTCTTCAAAATGCTTACATGGTAGGTCATCCAGCTCTCTGACCTCTGCGCCGCATCCCTCTTGAGCCATGTAGCAATGATAGCGTCCACACTCGTGTTCCTACACATCTTCGAAAAGATCGCACAGGAGTATATATTGAAGTTCCTCCACCAATTCTGGGGGGTTGTCGTAGGAAAAACGGTGTAGAGGCCCGACTCTTAAGCGCCATGCTCAGCCTAGAGTGACAAGTAAAGCGTGAGATGAGTCCGGTTGACCGTTTACACGAGGTCAAACAAGTGGGAGATGGTTGCGGCAGATGCGTCGCCCGAACCCAACATCCCGGGCCGCTGCCTAAATTCGTTCCACAACGCTCCGTGACAAGAGCCAAACATTAACCAGCTAGGCTGCATGGATGATCGCCAATTTAGGCTTCTCGGCGCATCGCGTCCCACTTACTAGGCTGCCGATCGCACACAATGGCTGGTCGTGGTTGGATACAGGGTCTCCAATCCCTGGTTCGTCGTCATAGAGTGAAGACAGAGTGAATGCTTATATACACTCTTCTATATATTATTAAACTGTTGGTCGAAAACTGCATGACTCGCGATACGGTATCCTGACACGGTGATGCCGCCGTTTGTGGGGAAATTGTCCGTCTCTAAGGAACCCGGCATATATGAACTGCGCAGCATTGCTAAGCCTCTTCACTACTACTCCGTCATCGTAGCGCGAAACGAGGTATAACTACATATACCCACGCCGTTGCGTAAAAACATGTCGTAATTATTTTACCTGCTGCCAACTTGTCGAAGCTTCGGCTACCACACAACACACGGCGGCTCGACCATAGAAATTGCACAATGGAAAACGTCCAATTCGTTCAGTTTGATGTGCGTTGATCCTCTTTGCATTTTGATCCTTGGATAACTTATTCTCAGCACGTAGGACAATGCATCTCCTCGCTCCTCTCCCCGGCCGAAACCTCGACCCATACCTACCCCCTCCGAAGCCATTCGGCTTCCGGGTTACGGCCTGCCCTTGAATTATCTTCCGCCTCGGAAAGAGCGCTTCCCTGTGCTTATGGGCGACCGTAACAAGGACTGGAAGGCAACGACTTTGCTCATTCGGGAAGTTTGCATGCTGAAGTTCATGGAGGACATTACGAACAAGCCCGAGTGGTGGCGTAAAGTTTGCGACCCTAATATTGCAGCGAGATGGAAGCAGGAGGTTCTGAGCTTAAACTGGGCAGAGTACAGGAAACATGGAGATTTTACCAAGAACATGGCAGAGATGGTGAGCCGGCAATTGTCCACTGAGCGCCCCGGTACATATACACCCTGGCTAACTCTCGAGATTGTAGTGCATCCAGGAGCTTCGCAAAAAGGCGGCCTTGTACGAAGAAACGAGTTTGATCCCCGTCATGGACCACTCGACCTGTGTTATCAAGTCTGACAAGCTCGTCTCTGAAGACTTGACGGAGCGGCTCAAAACGGCGGTCAAGTCTCTTGAGCATGTGGCAGACAGCGACAAGGATTGGCACCCAGGGAGCGACGGCAAGGTCCTTGACTTGGTGCACCCATCGCTCTTCCCGCTACTATATGGCCGTTCTCGCATCATGCGGCATCAACGAATTGGCTTGGACGAGTGCCTCAACTTTTGCGGTCGTGGGTTCCTACTAGAGAAGCCAGGCGACGACTCCGAGTCTCAACTGGAGGCGACAATCGACTGGCGCAGAGCACCAATAGAAGTCGTGTCGCCCAGATTTCAGTGGTTGCCGTGTGACGTTGCCATTGACGAAGATGGTCGGGCGACGATTGAGAGTTACATTAATAACTTGCACCCCAAGGACCACGCTGCGATGTATCCCATCATAGAGGAGTTTATCCAAAAATCCTTGCCGGCCTGGGATCTGATTTACCGTTGGGTAAAAAAGTTTCCTGTGCAGCGCCTTACCGCTCGAAAGGTTGGTCGTGGGGTTTCGCGACCTGACGTTGTCCCTGAAGAGGCAGCGAAACAGAGTGAGGATGATAACGATGGCGAGGAACACCAAAATCGGGAATTGGATGGCGACACTTTGGGCCAACTTTGCAGTGAAGAAACCGAAGGCGAAAAAAGAAAATACTACACCTCTGATGGTGAGAATAGTGACGAATCCGAAAATCCCGATGATGTTGATTCCGAGGGCGAGGATTATGATGACGACGACGACGACGACGACGACGAATATGACAACTCGGATATTGAAGAAGACGACATAAATAAAGCCTCTCCCTACTTTAGAATCTCAAAGAAACACGTCAGATCATCGGGGTTCTTCAATCGCACTCCTCGCATCCAAGTTATCGTGAAACTAGCCAATATTCACCTCACGCCTGACAAACCATCCTACGACGGCGGCTCGTGGCACATCGAGGGTCAACTAAACGAGCATATTTGTGCTACGGCTCTGTTCTACTACGACTGCCACAACATTACCGAATCCCGGCTTGCATTCCGTACGCCCGCCAACGTGGAGAACCTCGGCCAGCGGCTCAAGTACCAACAAAACGACAGGGCGTCCATCGAGCGAGTATTCGCCATCCGCAGCGGTTTCGACACTCTCCAAGACGTGGGAAGCGTACTCACGCGCCCTGGGCGGTCGCTCTTCTTTTCAAACTTGTGCCAACACCGAGTGCAGCCCTTCAAGCTCGAGGACCCAACCAAGCCGGGGCACAGGAAGATTCTCGCACTGTTCCTTGTTGACCCGGCTATACCGGTAATTTCGACGTCCAACGTACCCCCTCAACAAAGGCATTGGTACACAAGTGGGGGCCAGAGCGAGGCGGTGGCTACCGTTCTTCAAAATATGGATTCGATCATGGTGTTGGATGAGGCGAAGAAACTGAGGGAGGAGCTCATGGCCGAGAGGACTGTTTTACAACAGAATGTGGAAGATGAGCTAAACCAAGTCGAGTGGAGCTTTTGCGAACATTGAAGCGTTTAAAGCTGCTCTCTCTTGCGTCTTTCTCTTCGCCGCTGTCTACGCCAGGTTAGGCTTGCAGACATGGCCTGTATTAGTAGGTACAATAGAAGCTAAGGCTATTGGTATCAGGTCGACGGTTGGACAAGATAGCCGCTCCCACAGACATTGGTTGGCAAATCCATCTTCGCGCACGGCCTCTTCGTCTGTTGGTTCAAAAATGGATGGGCGGTCGCACTCGTCAACGTGTCAGTCGCCCACGGGCGTCTTTGTACACTGTGACACGAACAGTGCCTGCCAAGAAAAAAATAAATCGAGGGGAAGGCGAGTTTCGTCAGAAGGTGCTGGGCGCAGCATTTCGGTCGGCCAAGACAAGTCGGGTTATGTTGTGTGCTGTCAGCCACCTGGGCAATGTTAGAGCAAGACCGTGAGAGGAGCAACAGCGGAATGAAACACCTGCTATCAGCTTGGATTAGTCTAATATAGGCCGCTGGGGGACTACCAAAGACTAACTTTTTAATCCCTACTTTTTGTCGAAGCAGCTACCGCTCAGAAACCCTTCTAGAATGGAACGTACAAACGTCATCATGAAGGTCTTATCTAGGCTAAAACGCGTCTGGAACATCAGCGGTCCCAATGAATTGCCCAACTTGACAGCTCCAGACCTGGTGTTGACTCGGGCAACCAACCGATTCGCGACTCAGGCGTGTGTTTGGCAGGCCTCCAACCAGCCCCACAGCATGCCATTGGCAACTCATGCGTTCAGGGATCTCGTGCGGTCAAACAGCAGGGGCGTTTCGGAAACACGCGTGGCATCATCAATGTCTGCCGGCAAGGCTGGAAACGTTGGTTAAGCTTGATTCAGTTTGTGCCACGCATTGTTTGCTTTAGTTTGGCTTCGTCGGCGGCCAAACATTGGTGGTGGAGGAGTGAGGAAAAGCGCACTGAGCTGGAGGGCAGCTCCCGTGTCACATGGAACCAGACGGGACTGGAGCAGGATCGCGGAAGGAGCGACCATTCGTCTTAGCCACGACACCAACTCGGGTCGCATTTTTCTCCATCGCATGCCTCACTCCTCCACCCCATTCCATTTCATCCTTTGTGTTTACTGACCTATATTTGGCTCCAACGGCTGCCGGTTGGCACAGCCTCAGCGCTGCTTGTCACAGCTCTATTCCGCGGCCCAGCCCGCACACCTAGTCACTGCCACGCCGCTCACAGCCTCAAGCCTTATGGCAACGGTGGACCTCAGCAACCAGACTACGTATTCCGGCTTTGCACCCGCGGCTCTTGTGAACCAACCGTCCTCCATGCGCGCCCCAGAGGTGCTCGCCAGGCGACCGAGGCTATAATCTCTTCTCCTGTCTTGCATTGAGCTTGCCATCTATTCTCCAGACGTCTGCTTCAGCTGGGACTGACGGCGTAACGGTGAATCGTACCCCGCTGGGAGCAACCGCCTCGAGTGACGGCAATCCTCGGTACATCGGGCACGCCCGCAATGAGCGGTTTCGATTCTGTGGGCACGCTGCTGGCTGACATTGCAAATCGTCTTCTTGAAGGACTGCGCATATTTAGTCTCGCCGACAAGAGGCATTGGCGTCAGGACGAGTACGAACAGGTCAAGGCACTGGAGGAAGCTCTGAACGAGGCCAAGAAGGACTTCCAGGAGCTATGCCCGTTAGTCAACGGACAATCTCAATACGAGCATGATCGAAAATGTACGTGCCTTTTTCCCAAGGAAGCATGTGTCAATCAGAAGATCTCGGTAATGGCAAATGCTAACGTGCTTAGACGAGACGATGCAAGAGCTGAGGCTCCTCCGCGACAAGTTTCGTGCTCATGTTCAGCTCCTTAGGGACTGGAGTCGATCGGGCGGACCAATTGACCCTGTGTGGGTACGAGAAACTCATTCTCTTCAGCGAGAGTTACACCGAGCACAGTGCCGAGCAGCCAGGCGCGTGTTTACATCCTCTCAGGAGTCCTCGCAAAGATGTCTGGGCGCTTTTCTGGTACGGCGCACTCAGGCAAAGGTTGCAGTCCAGCCGAGTCGGCAAGTGTCAGAGGCCGACTATCAAAGGCGCCAGTTGGAAGAGCTGGGTGCATGCACAAAAATCGGATCGTTTGATCGATTCGGGGAGGAGGACATGGTTTTTATTTGCGACTTTTGCGACGGCCACTTGATATGGGAGGATCTCGAAAACGTCCCGACCGAACGAACAGCTGCATCTTTGCCGACACGGCAAGGAAATAGCCAGCATTGGCAAGCTACCGGCACAAGCTCATCGGGCCAACAGGAGAAGCTGGTGATATTCCCGCCGATAGCAGTTGCCAACCATTTGGCCCCGTTGCACGGCGACTGGCAGGCAAGACTACTGTGTCCTTTTTGTGAAGACGAAGCCAAAAAGCCGCAGGACGAGGATGATGAGGAAGAATTGTACAAGCCGAATGACGAGTTTGAAGATGTAGCATCGTTACAGGAACACATGGAGTGGCAACACGTCGAGGTTGCTGTTCCCAGTGGGCAACAGTCAGGTAACTGCGCCGTCATGTAGCCGGCGAAGCAAAATAGATGCGAGTAGACGGGCAAGGCTGGCGTTTGATTTGGAGTTTTGGGGAACTTGGACATGGATACCATTACGACTTTACGATCGAATAGCATTAAGAATAGTATGTATACATATACGTCAAGTCTTGTGCTGTACTGTGTACGCGTAACGCCCCATGACATCTCCTGGTCAATGCACGTGTCTGTTTCTTTCTTTTCTTCTTCCCTCGTCTCGAACCTTGTTTTCCCCCTGTTCCGTGCCCATTTTTGTTTTTTTAGAAAAACCTCATCCATATAAACAACAAGACAAAGAATCCCAGCCCGGCAAACGGGCCATACTGCTTCAGCAACAAATCCCAGTTAATCCTCACCGCGGCCCTTCTGTACCTCTTGCTATCGTCTCTCAGCCGACTACTTATCTCTCCCATCCTATCCAAGCTGTCCCCCCGATAGAGCAAGTCTTCAATGTTCTTCGTCATGACCTTGGTCACATCCCTCAGCTCATCGTTGACTTTATCCAGGTTCTGGGCGGCCCTGGCATCCGCATACGTCGCCATCGTCTTGGTAATGAAGCTGTCAAAGTCCATGTATGCATATGGGCGCAGCGAAGGCGACTGCAGCTGCTGCAGCGAGTGGGTGGTGAGGAATTCGCGGGACAAGTCGGCGAGGTATGTGAAGGCCAGCTTGCGCGGGTAGCTGGAGTCGCAGATGCAGAGGAAGACGATGTCGCTGTCGATGAGGTAGTGGATCGCGTGAGGGGGGGATTCGATGGACGCCTGGGGCGTGGAGTTGCGCGTTAGGGTGCGTAGAATTTGGCGGACTTGCGACTTGAGGGATGAGACGGCCGGGGGTTCAGGGGAGTCGTCGACCGAGGCGCAGAGCATGAGGCCTACATTGGTTCCTGTTAGTTTCTGCGAACGCGATGAGGAAGGGGAGCATTGGGGGGAGTATGTACCGTCCAGCCGTGATATTTGGGTGGAGAGAATCATTTTGGCGGTGGTGGTGGAAAGCTGGTGCTGCTTTCTGGGGCAGGGTGGAATTGTGCCGAGGAGAGTTGATGATGTGGTTGCCGGTGTTGCTGGTGTTGAAGCTGAGACGTGGTCCCAGTGGGCCAATCAGGGGCAGCGCCACATTGCAGATTGTCATTTGACGCCACCGCAGCAGCTATTGCCTAATTGGTCGCGGGGAAGCGCCTTTCCTTCCGCCTCACTCGACTCAACTCGAGAGCAAAAGCAGAGACACTCTCCCAGACCATCCTCTACATTTTTGGTAGTACAACATCAACCTCTAGGCAGCCCGGCGCAGCCTGATTCCATCGCCCTCCACTCATTTCAGGACACGTCTCTATCTTCTGAAGATGCATCAACGGGGCGCAGTACCCCTTTACGGGTATATTAGGGTGTCAGGTCTCCCTCCCAAGAGCCTGCATCGACCAACTCGCTTCACAACGCAATCATCCTGTACCCCGTACGACCATGTCTCACGTCGGATATTCTGTGTCGAATCAAGATGTTCACATGGCTGACAGCGAAGATTCTATGTTGGATGAACTTCTTCTTGAAAAACTCTCGTATAGATATCTATCCAACATAGAACAGTATGTAAGCCGCTGGTCCAAAGACATCGAAATCAAAGAACCAAGGATGGATTACGACCCAAAAACCCCCATCGGGCATCTTGAAAAGCTTCCTATTGAGCTTTTACATAACGTCTTCGAGATGCTAGACTTTCAGTCCTTGTTGCGATTCTCCGGCGCATGTGGACGAGCCAGCATTCTCGTGCAAACATCACCAGTATATAGGGACTTGATCGAGTACGCTCACCGAGGCCTGGCCGCGCTGGCCTTCTCAGGTCTCATCGGCCATCACCCTGCGGGTGCACTTCGTGCCGCGTTGCGATCTCAGAATTGCTTCTCGTGCGGCCACTATGGCCAGTTGTTGTTTCTTCCTTCCTGTCAGCGATGTTGTCGGATATGTGCTTCGCGCAATCAGTCACTGTGGGTGCTGCCTCGAGGTGTTGCTGCGAAGTGCTTTCGTATACCGCTACGTCAGGTTGATCAATTACCTGGTATCCTTCGCTTGCCCATGTACCCCCAAGGGAGATTTGCAACCCCAAAACCGGAAAGTTTTGTCAGCGTCGCTTGTGCAAAGAGGCTTGCGCTTGCGATTCATGGCTCGGAGGAGAAAATCACGGATCTCCCATTCTCAACGCGTCTTAGTGACACAAAACGGGAACTTTATGCACATTACCGAGCTGCGCAACTACGGCCCTATACCACCGATCCTCTCATATCCACCACCTTGAATGAATTCGAAGATCCACATGAAAGCTATGCACACATCTACCTCCCCTCTATTACCTCCGGCGTCGTGTATCATGGCTTTTTGTGCAGGGGCTGTCTATGGATGTGCCAAAATTACCATCCAAAGCGCGATAAGTCGACTAGCCTTGTGCCTATGGAGCGAGGGCCACCAGATTTGATCCTTCGAGCGCGATCTCGAGAGGGTTTTCTGCGTCATATTCGAATGTGCTTTGGGGTGCGTCAAATCGTAGTCACCAATGGCCTTGAGCATTGGGGACAAGAGATTGCTCATATTCCCATCAACCAGTTGGCATGAGGTTAGAATGGTTAATTAGATTGTGGAATACAAGTTGAAATTGTCACAAGAAGATGATTGAACGTGGAGTTTACCTTGGCTCCAGGGATGCCGTTGATGAATGTTCATGGTCTCTTGGCTATGTTTACTTTTTAGGTTAATACCAGACCTTCTGCTTGTTTCTTCAGCCAGATCCGCTGTGAATGACTCCAACTACAGTATAGCCGTGCTCTTGTTAAAAGGTGAAGAGTGCTCCGACCTAAAGGGCATTTGGCAGCGCTCATCACACACATACACTTGCTTGCCCAAGGAAATAGAGAGCATCTCTTTTGATAGTCCAGAGCAGCAAAGAATAGAAACTGGCGGTTTTATGCGCATTTGGTTTTAACCTGGACGGCAGAACAAAAGTTATTATTCTGGCATTGAACGAGATGCTTGTACTATATGCTAGATTACAGATTGTGATCCCAAAATATTTGGGTGTTGTGTAGTATTAGCAGTTCAAATAACTTAATGATTGTTACCTCAGGCACGATTAAACCCATCAGTCTATGTGGATTGGTGCAATAAGCCTCACGTGACCATTTTCAAGTCCTTGACATGATGACAGATGACAAAACAGAAGGCAGATGAAGACAATAACCACAAAATTCAGCTTCACCGCACTCCACTTCTTGAGCATGTTCGGTGCACGGCTCATTACTGAGCTGCAACTTCCATGCTTTAAGAAAGCTCCCAAAATGGGATGCTTTAGAAAACGGCCCTTTTCAATTTCCGCGAAAAGACCAGCGGCTTATGTCCTCCCTGAGCCGATTGACGAGGAGCTGCTCCCGAATGGTCGTTTGAAATATTTCCATCCAACACAGCCCGGCCAGATACTTGACGACAGATTCAAGACGATTGCGAAACTCGGGTTTGGGTCGGGATCCACTGTCTGGTTGGCAGAAAATGTAGCATAGTGAGAACACTCCAAATGTCCAAATGTCCGCCACCGCGACATGAATTTAACCTTGAAATCAGTAAAAGATGGGTCAAGTCGTCAGGTCCTCGCTATGTTAGCATCAAAATATCCGCTTTAGATGCAAATGCTGCTGATGAGATTAGATGTATGAAGCTCATCTCAAAGGCCAATCCATCACACGAAGGTCTCTCACATATTCGGACACCCATTGATGTGTTTAACTTACAAGGTGAATGTGGGACGCATACTTGTCTCGTGTTTGAGCCCATGAGAGAGACTCTTTTCCAGTTCCAGCAAAGACTTCCACGACAAAGGCTAGGGCCTCCAATATTCAAAGCTTACATGTTTTGCCTCCTCCAAGCTTTGGATTACTTGCACACGGAGTGCCGTCTGATCCATACAGGTTCGGGTTTTACATTCGCACCTCATTTATGTCGCTAACCGCGTTGCTAGATATCAAGGATGATAATATCATGGTCACACTTGAGGATGACTCTGTTCTGAAAGATCTTGTGCAATACTACAAGACTAATTCCCAGCCCAAGCATGTCAGAAACGAAGATGGGCGTGTGACGTATTTGTCACATGATGAACTTGGTGGCCTCCGTGGCACTACTCTCTTACCTCGACTTGCTGACTTCAATCTCTGCTTCCCTGGACTACCTGATAATCGGGGCCATATATCTCCCATCCAATCTCATCGGTATCGTGCCCCGGAGGTGTTTCTCGGTTGTCCGTGGTCATACAGTGCTGATATATGGAATCTCGGCCTAATGGTAAAGCAAAACCCTTTGGTAATTGACCTTGACACATGTTTGTACAATTATTCTAACTGCAACAGATGTGGAATCTGTTAGAAGATACTAGCCTGTTCAACCGGCCTGCTGGCGAGGACGGCGAATACGACGCGCGTTCATCTTGCTCAAATGGTTTCCACCTTGGGAAATCCCCCTGAAGCTCTAGTCCAAAGAGAACGAATGTGTCGTAAAGCTAAACTCGGCAAGATTATCATAAGTCAGAAGGGGAAAGAGTGCGAAACTATGAACGAGTTTTGGGGAGGTCCTTTTTTTGACGAAGACGGTACGTTACAAGGCCACACAACTACATTATAACCCTAACCAATCGTCACATGATAGGCTGCATTATCCGCAAGGACTTGGTCGAAGAAGGGAAGAAATTATCTGATATGGTGACCGAGTTAGTTGGAGAGGAAAAGGAGCAGTTTCTAGACTTTGCCGCCTGTATGTTGCAATGGCTGCCCGAGAAAAGGAAGACTGCTAAAGAGCTGCTAAAACACCCGTTTCTTGACCCTTTGAGGATCTCATGATGGAGGATGTGAATGGGCAGCCGGGACCATTGTGTGGACAAGAACGAGCAGTTTCGACTACCGTTTCGCTGAGCTTGACAGTCTGCAGTATTAGCCAAGACGGCTACTGTTACACGGAAATCGCAGGTTACACAAGGGCTACGGTCACGAGACCTAGGGCAAAGTCCCTCACCGACTTCTTGTATAAATAGACGGCTTTGGTCCCTCAAGGCCTTGAGGAAAACTAAGGACCTTTGATACCAAAGACTGTTATTAGTTGAATTGAGCTATTGCTCCAAGCCCTCTTTCCGAGCCCTTGTCACAGATATAGAGCACCCTGCACTCAGCATTCCGTCTGCCGGTTGCCTTGGACTTACTTCCCTGGTTGTATTAGACCCGCTGGATGACCCTTGCCCAACGATTCTGCTAGTGATATTGCCATGTTATACCCAACCAGACACCTTTGGATTGAATGGATTGGGCTTTATGGATTGGGCTTTCTGCTTGAGTATGTTGTACAGAGGGGAAAGTCTTTTACCCAACGCTTGTATTTAATGTCTGGTACTTGCATTCAAATAACGTGTCATTGATTGTATTTGATGCTGAGGCCCGGAAAGCCGCACCTTTTTCCCCTTCGGCCAACCAAAGGATCAGACATCATACCCAGACCACCAGGACTTAACTCGCTTTCGACGCAACGGGCATTGCTGGAGGTATTTGGGTTCTTGGGGGTTACGATCAACCTTGAATGCTGTGACAATGAGCTCGTTGGCTGTGCGAGTTGAGGGTTGAAGAGACTGGGGTATCAAGTATTCGGCGGCTACAGAGCCACATGCAGGTGGTTCAACAGGTTTCGTACAGCGGGTCCAGACATGGAGGCTATGGGTGATGAATTTTAAGTCTTGTGCATCAGACATGCTGTGTGGACACATCACGCACGGGTGCATGTGCGGAGGTCCCGTCTGGTCTGGGTCGAGATATGATATCTGTCTGGTCAACTGGTCATTTGAGAGCACCAGACTGCATTGGGTCTGGTGGCTTAGCAAGGCGGCACGGCACGGGCAAACTGCATTAGCTTACCAGACATATCTACCATTGACACTTTAGAACATTGAATACTTGATCCCCTGCAAAAGAATCATGGGTCATGGGCCGCCTGCTGGCACTAATCCCATCCGACGTGTTCCAACCCAGACTCTCCAAACCTCGGGGGCTATGTGCAGACGAACACGACTGGGGGTTCGGCGACCTTGATATGCGACCACTTTAGTTCGATTTCTTACTTAAGTAGCTTGAGGTGTTGCCAAACACCAGAATCGGGGACTGTTGCACTTGCTGGTGAGCGGGGTCAATGTTGGCAATGGAGGCACGGACCCATGTCATGTATGTTGGTAGAAGTCTGGTACGCAAATGCTTGACTGAAATGTCAGAATTCCTGTGCAGCAGTCTGGTGATTCAGTGGATCTGGGCTCAAATGGTGAAGAAACAACCCAACGTAGTATGACTGACAGCCTTATCTTTCATCCTAAAAAGTGTACAATCTGAGTTCGTACTCAGGCATCACAGTACGCCCTGGAGGGATGAGAGGGTCTTGACTGTCGGCAACCTCGCAATGCAAACCAACATCATATTGTTACCTAGCATCTGACCCCACTAGCATGAAGTTGCATGATGACAACTCGAAAGCGTGTCAAGTTTTGGTTTGTCCTGCTTGAACACCACTCTCACGACGGAACTTGCATGTGTTAGCGTAGTCACTATTTTTTCCATTTAAGCTGGAACTTCCGCTCGACTAGAAGACAGAAGAAAAGATGGTTCATTTCTTGGACATACTCTTCGCCTTTATCTTAGCACCACAAACCCCAGTGTCCAAACAAAGTTATTATCCATAGACGAATTTGGCATTCTCAAAATAGCTGATAACAAAACTCGTCCAACGAGTCAACATGTGGTGAAAGAGGCTTCTGCAGGCATCGGTATCACTGCAAAGGCCGCCAAACAATTGTCTTCGTCGGGCAGGGCGGCTCAGGATAAGAGAAGAGAAAATCAGAATGCCATAGCTAAAGGGGAATCATCTAAGAAGTAGGCAAGGTAAAAGCTAACGGATTCTGCAAGAGTTGGTGAGTAAGAAACAATGAAGAAAGGAAACGATCCAAGCTGACATTCAATTCAGGCATCCTCACTCTTAAACGCCTGCCTGAGTTTCTCGTCATATTCCTTTTTTTGTTGGACTTTGCCGGCAATAAATTGCTCACTGCCTTGCCCCCAATACGCAGAAAGAGCTTCATCGGGAAATTCATTAGAGGTGTCGAATCGAGGTCGAATGCGTCGTTGGAAGATGAAATATAGTCCAGTAACACTCTCTAGTCCAAGAAAGTAGAAGAAATTTCCAGCTTCCCATCCCTGTCTCATAGTTTCCGTGAAAAACTGTGGTCCTCGCTGGTGTTGTGACGGTGAGAAATAAAGGGCCTCCTCTCCCTTGAAGATGTCTATAAACTCCTGATATAACTCGTCAAACTGAGGGGACAGTCTCTCAAAAGGTTCATCTGATAACCACGACGGCGGATGTAGCATTTCTAGTGGTAGTGAACAGGCCCATTCCAGGTCGATTAGATATTTGATGTTCCATTCCGTATCAACGAAGATATTGCTCGCATGAATATCGGTCAGAGTTAGTATATATGGTCCGGAACGTAAATCTCGGCGTACAAAAAGTGGGAGGATTGTTCGGAAAGCGCTTAAAACTGCCATCTGCGCTTTGCAATCAGCCTCATCATTCGCGGCGTTCAGCTGATGTCGTAAACGACTGTCATGACAAGCTAGAATGTCGTGCAAGAATGGTTCTATGGAGGTATAGGTGGTGTTTCTGCTGATATTCGTCGGGATACCCTCGTTCTCCAGTTGATGTAGCTGAAGCCTAAGCGGTCGATTCGTGAGACTAATAACTCCCTGGTTGTCCATAGTAAAAGACCCAATACGTTGCAATGGAACTTTTCCGAGCGCGAGCATGATGCGTGAAAGGCCACGAAATAAATTGGCTCTTGCACGCTCATCGTGTCGCTTCGTTTCCCACGTTGAAGAGAGCATCTCCGCATCAGCAGGTTCAATGTAATCAATGACCATATGCCCTGTGTTGAGATTATAGGGAGAGTTTAACTGCACATATTGGCATGGTACTGCGTAACCAAGCAGAGACCAAATTTGGCGTCGAAGTTTTTCGAAAAATCGAGAGAGGAATGGAGCGGTATCCAACGCAGCAAACTACATTGCCTTGACACATATTAAGAAACGTAATCTCGTATGCTTTCGGTAAACCTGAGAAATAGACTCACACTAGGACCACCAGCGAATGCAAATCCCCAAAGACAGGGTAGAGGAACTTCCGGACAATTCTTTCCAATCCAGGAATAGGTAGCCACTTCAGAACGAAGCTTCTCGTCAGAGTTGCCCGGAAAGTCCGATTCACCAACTTTGAAAGGGAGCGGAAAGCGAATCATTACCCTCCCCCCAGGGCGCTTCTTCCAGTTGATAATAGAAGCAGGCAAGCACAGATTGAAGCTACCATAGTTCCACTCAGGAGGAGGTGAGAGACAGCATTTCTCGGCGCCGTCGAGACGCAAGTAGCGTGATACGATATCTTCAATCTCCTTTTTGTGGGCAAGGAGATAGCTACCGAAGTCGTCCATCCTCCGCCAATATGTCAGCTCCGGCAGGACATTGGTCTCCTGATCAGCGGCCTCCTCATATGTAATCTCTCCATTCAATGTTCTTAGGATTATCTCGGCTGCCGGCTCCGGTGGTTGTGCCATCAAGTATCCTGCGATGAAGTCGAGTCGCGACGAAATGTAACAATGTCAGAGTTTAAATTCAAGAAAGGTTAAGATACAGGCCAAATGACACCGGAATAATGCATTGGGAATGAGCTGAAAAGCTTAAAAGAGCAGGGTGAAGCTGCTCTTCGGTTGGAGCCAGGAGAACAGACCAGGGCGTCATCGGAAAATCCTTCCTCCGTCATCCGCACCACTTATGGCACAACGATTCGGAAAGGACTACCGACCTACGTAGGTACCAGAGCTGTGACGAAAAAACTACACTATATATAATTTTAGTGTAATTTATAGTGTAATATAGTATAGTGTAGTTTGTATTATAATTTACTATAATATATGTAGTTTTTTAGTAAAGATTTTATTATAAAAAGATTTTTTAGTAATAATTATTACGCGAATTATAAGGCTTATTAGGACCTACTTTATATATATAAAAAGAGCTAATTTAGGCCTTTCAAATACACTAATTCTTATACCGCTAGCTTATAAATTAAGCGAGTTATAATAAGCTAAAAAAAAGGGCTTGCTTTTTTAAAATAATATTTAAAAGCTTAATAACTCCCTGAATTTTAAAGTTATAAGCTTATTTTTTAAATATTTAAAATCACGTGATTTTTAGCTTTATTTTAATATATAATATACTTATATAAGCTATGGGATCCTTCAAAAGGCATCTACTCCACTGCGAATGCCGTGATTGAATATGAGACCAAAGTATTTGCCCCAGGCGTCGGACCGAGCCACTCCCCATACCAAGGCTACCCGGACGATGACATGGACGACGCTTGGGACGACTTATACCAATGCAAGTAGAAACCACATCATGGCAAGATTTGACACGTGTTCTGAGACTTGTGCCTTTGACAGATGGCGTCAGCCTGCATGTGCCCGAACATGAGGCACGTCGCCTACCAAATCATACAGTAGGAATTCCCGGCAAGGAGGGAGAATACATTATCGGCCTTGACGTCTTTCACCAGCTGCACTGCTTGAACATGTTTCGCAAGCTCATGTATCCCGAAAGATACGGCATGTTAACAGTGTTTGCTAATGGCACGAGAGACGAAGAGACGACTCTCCATTTTGGTAAGACGCACTACCAAGAGACAAAGCATACACCATGACTAATTAGCCAACTGGCCACTGTCTTGAACATCTAAGACAGGCGGCAATGTGCCATGCCGACGTTTCCACTTTATACTACCGCTGGGACGAACAAGACCAAATGTCAAAGATGTCCATGTACATCACCCATACGTGTCGCAACTTTGCAAAGATTAAGGAATGGGCATTTGCGAGATACCTCGATAAATTCGATAGATATACCCGAGTAGAATGAATTGTCCAAGTTGCTCCTCCTGTCTCTTGTGAGCACAGTGATTTGCACTGTAGACTGAAGTCGCAGGGCTTGGTGTGATTGCTGGATGTCATGGCGTCGGCTATCATGGTTAGACTTGACTCAAAGTTAAGTTTAAATATAAGAAGGTTGTTAGGCATTTAAAAGATGATTATAAATAGAGTTCACAGTATGGAGAGTAAGAAGAAGTATGATTTTATTGAGAATCATGGTGATGATAGGTCTCATGACGTGACGGGTACCAAAAAAACGATCAATGTGGAAGTACTAAAAAGAAGGCCAGCAAATAGAAAAGGAAGACCGACCCAGGCCCTACCCAAATTCAAACCAACGCGGAAGAGCATCGCCATTATTGGCCCTGCAATAAGCCCCCCTAATCCCTCCGAGACAGATATTGCGGTGAACATCAACCCCGTCTTGTCGTCCTTTGCATAGCTAGCAATGAGGCTGCGAAGAATCAAATTGTAGCCTATTCCCACCGTAAAAATGACCAAGCTCGATAAAAATGTCTCCAATGTAGGTGCCAAGCCCAGGCAAAAGGCTCCCAACAGAAGAAACATGGCACTTGCCCTAGCCATCCACATGTCTTTATGGACAGGGCTAAGGGATAGTTTCCTCAAAAGCAGTTGACTTGTCAAGGGGAGTATTGTTGTTGTCACTGCAAGAGCCGCCACACCCTTGATAGACAAGAGTAGGCTCGCACGAGCCCAAGACAGACCGAAACGCTTCGTCATGTACTGCTGCAACAAGATGATGACGTCTTGACCGAGGGTGCCGAACGCGACACCCACAAGCAGTAGCGTAGAATGTCTGTTGTTGGAAACGAAATTCGTCGCAGCCATGATGCAAGTTGCCGCAGCGTTGGGCAGCTTGGAGAGCAAGTCGAAGAATCCACTGCCCGTCTGCTGTTGATGCGATTCTGGCTGACGGCTGGTTGGTTTATGTTTACGCAGTGTATTGGCGTCGCGACTCTCCGGTAACAGCAATGCCAAAATGTTAGCGAGGCATAGTCCTGCCAAGCCGGTGAAGACGCAAAACCAATCGCCACGCTTCATGAGGAGGTACGTCAAAGGACCGGATATCAGTTCAACAACTGTCATGGAGGCACCGAGGTAGAAGAAGGCAGTGGTTCTGTTTTTCCATAAGCCATTGTAGTATTCGTAGGGGACTGGATCGGCCAACCTTTGATCAGCGGTAAATACATCACCGACCATGGTGAAGATCATGGCATTGATGACCATGGGTCCGCCACCAACAAAGGTAGCGAGGCCCGCCAGACATATCAAACGAATTGGTATGGTGTCTGAGAACCAGCCTGTGGACTAGGATTTAGTAATACGGGATTGCGAATGACATTGCGCCATGACTTACATGTGGCAATCTCAAGAATCTGCGCAACAACGAGGCCCGAAATAGCCAAAGAAAGCACGAGTCTGCGGCTGTGCTTGTCGGCCATGGCTCCGTATGGCATGGCCATCACTAGACCGGGGACCAGGGCAAAGGGCGTAACCCAGCCTTGAAGTTG
Source organism: Metarhizium brunneum (assembly GCF_013426205.1). Lineage (NCBI taxonomy): Eukaryota > Fungi > Ascomycota > Sordariomycetes > Hypocreales > Clavicipitaceae > Metarhizium > Metarhizium brunneum. Next base: position 6,849,259 of record NC_089422.1, on the reverse strand, counting down.
GGCAAACTCTGATTGCACGTCTGCGCCTTTGCAGACGGGGTGGTTGAGTGTGCCATCAACGTCCGGGTGCAAGGAACGACAGATGATGCCTTCCATAATTTCCAGCATTGGAGTCGACGATATGGACATTGTAAGAACCACAAGCAACAGCACAGTGGTGCATCGGCCAGCAATCATGAGCCGCTGCCTCAATGTGCGTTCCACACCCGATGAAGCTTCGTCATGATGGTGTCGCAGGAGACTAGTCTCCTCGGTATTGTGCGTATCGTGGGCCATATTCACTAGCACTGGCTGTCAGTCTCGTGCTTGGGGAGGTTGAGAGGATGGAAATATTTCTTGTCGGGTCTGGTGCCGCCAAAACGGCTTCCCTATGTAAGCACGGCTCACGACAGGGCTACAAAGCTGGGCGCTTTGAGTCTGCATAAGCCAACGCAAACGGCAGGTGGCTAATACTCGGGCAATGGCACTCGGATACTGGTGCCGACCTACATGGATACATGTATGTACCAGCATGCATGTTAGCTGCTTGTTGACGCTTTATTGGGGGCACTCCGTGGGCGTAGCCGGTGGCGAGAGGGTAGCTGACATGAGACATCTGGACCTGGGGAAAACGCATATATTACCACCCCAGTCTACGCGTATGGGAGGCGCGTTTTGCCTTGAAAAGCAGCTTACCATAATACGATGCTCTCGGTCTGTAACCCTGCAGGTCTTAATAACAGAGGACTGAGTGCCATCCAGGATACATGCGGCTGAATCCGTAAATTTTTCAAAGAGAATAAGCTGTCAACCTTCTAATAACCCAGACAGACCAGCGTCGTCCAATGCAGATTCTCTTCCAATCCATTTCAGTCTGGACTTTTTTTTCCCCCACACGACGGCTACAAGATGCCTTCCAACAGAACCCCCGAGGCCAAATATGACCACCTGTCAGATTCTGAAAGCGATGATGCGTCTAGCTTTCTTAAACTGCGTTCCACCAGCCACCACTGGGGTCAAAGCCGGGGGTTGGTTGTTGGCCTTTGTGGAATAATTGCTGCCCTGCTCACCGCATTGTTCGTCATGGTGTGGCAGCACATGGCCAGCCCAAGCCAGCTGCAGTGCGCAAAGCTCAATTCTCCATTTTGTCAGTCATTTGCTTCCCAGAAGGTGTTTACGTTCTTTATCCTGAGCATTGTGACTGACTTGGGGGCAGCACCCGCGTGGGATGGAGTTGAATTTTGGGAAGGCGACTTTGAGAACGAATTTCCGCATAAAACACTCTACCGAGGGCCGCCGACGCCAGAACGGGAAAAGGCCTGGGAGGATCTCTGGTTATGTGAGAGACGGCGTTCCCGACAAGGCGGCAAAAGACGTGCAGCTAACTTGCATCAGACACACCGGTCACCGTCCCAGAACGTGGCATTGCGGCTCTTAATCAAACCGGTAAACCGTGGTTGAAGAGCGATGATGGCAAAGGATACACAGCTTTGCTGGAGGTGTTCCACTAGTTGCTGCTTGGTAAGAATGTCGCGCATGAGTGTTGCTCTCGCCGCCCAAGTGACGTAGCTCCCTTGTGCCACAAACCAGGCAGCAGATTAGGGTTGGATCCGATTCGATGGCTTTATTGGTAAACCGTGCCCAAGCCCGCCTCCAGAGTGGACAGGCATCGTGCATCTTTATAAACCAGGGATATTATTCCCCAAGTCAGATTCAGCTCACTGCCCCTTGCGGGGGATTAGCCACAAGGCCACCAATTATAGGTGCAAGTAACGAGAGTCTGCTGGTTGGCACCCCGCAAACATGACTGCTTTGTGCCCGGCCAACAAGCATTCTGTAGCTCGGCCGAGTTGGAGGACCAGGCTGTGCAAGCACAAAACGTCAAATCGACCTGGTACTTATCGACAGTTGAAACCCCACTTCCCCGGTACGGAAATGGCCGGCGTGCCAAATCTCGGATCAGGCCGCATTTGTGGGTCCCAGGCCTATCATGTGACATTTGGACGGCCCGGCTCCTGTACCCGCCCTCCGAGCCTCGGTGAAACCAAACACCCTCACGCTGACACCGGAATAAAGGTAACGATTTAAGAGAGTGGCCTAGTAGCTAATAACTTGGTATAAATCCTAATAGTACTTTTACACGACACAGCCTCCAGCGAGCGTGATCTCCTTTTACGGGGCAGGGCCGAGCAGGAGGATGAGGCTGGTTCGGCTGGTGTAAGAGGACAGGGATAATCACACCACGGCCCAGAGCCCGGTGATTGCGGCTCCAGTCGACCTGTCACACCAAATGCAAGACCACCCACATGCAGCGTCCGTTATGCAAGGCGACAGCAGCCAGTTACACCAGACTTGATCCTGCTGTGGCTCCTTGCCATTGGCTGCGTCTGCATCTTTCAAATTGTATTTGCAGCGTGAGTGCTAGGGCTCAGCTTGCTAAGATGAATCTTCAGCACCGACATGCCGGGCCATCGGAGCTGCTCTGGCCTCTTGGATCAAACTCACTTGAATAATCGTGCCGTCCAACGCCAGAAGCTACTCTGGCGTGCTCCTCCGCACGCGTCGCAGCTATGGAGTCGTCAATAAATTGGTTTTCAGAGAGAAATCCACCAACGGATTTACCACCACATGTTGGTGATATCAGCGCCCGTGATGATTGGACCTCATTCAAAGACCGGACTCTAAAGAAGCAGGCCCTATTACCTCGGATGGTACCTTATCTCTGAGCGGCGGTACGACAACCGACACAAACTCTGTGGAACCAGGAGTGCTAGACATGTCCAATTCCCAGACTTCAGAGAATTGTGACGGGAACTATGACACAGATGTAGCCGACGAAGAAAATTGCTCTTCGCAAGTCTTGGGTCGCGCTCAAGACGAAGTGCCCGGACAAATATTATCAGCGGGAACTGACGAAATGGCAGCCCAACCCACCTTGTCTAGCTTAATGGGCGAATATGACAGTAGTCGCACATCGTACTTGGATACCGGATTCAGCTCCTGGCACACCACCACCCTTACCGCCCAGTAGAACAGGTTGTGTGGACTGACGACATACGGCCGGCCGAGCAGCGATATGATCAATTCAGCATGTTGATACCGCATGATGACGGCAACCCAAGGCCGGAAATACCGCGATGAACCGCGACGCCTCACCTCCAGTCCGGCAGGCACGGACATGGTAGAGCGTGTCGCCTACATTCTAAGATATCTGGGAACCATGGGTCTCAACAACTTTGATGAGCTTTTGTGCACATACTACACTCAAAATTTCCACGAACCATCGTTTCTCTGCAATGAGCTACGCCCAAGTCACCACAGGAGATTGCCCGGCGTCTTCTCCAGCGTGTTCCGGGCCTCGGAGAACTGGAGTATTTGGGAACGCAGGGGATTCCAAGAGGAAGTTTCAAAAGCCACCGAAGAAGCGCTACTATCCGAGAGCTGGGAAACGCAGAGCGACATTCACCCTGCGGTTACCCATATGTTAAAGGCGCCAAAGAGCAATCTGCCGTGCGTGGCCTCAAGAGTCTCGCCGTTAAAGTCCTGCATTACAAACAAGGTTCGTCGCCCAGAATGTCATGTTTGTCAAAATCACAGACAAATCATCTTGTTTATTACAAATGAAGCAGAACTGACAGAAACAAGTTGCCCCATCTCTGGACATTGATGATGACTTTGGCGACATCCGTTAAACCGGCGGGCAACAGAGATGCCTCGGGCGCGGTATTTGCAGCCATTCTTCTTCTTCAGTACGGCGGGCGCATGGGGAGGAAAATGCTTCTTGATTTGGTTGGCCTCTGTTTATGAAACCTTATCAGGCCTTGGCTCCTGTGACACCACGCTGGCAATGAAGCCCATTCCATAGTTCAGGATTAAACGATCAACATGCCTTGACAAGTTCCTCGGCATATGGCCAGTTTATAAAGACAGTTGTTCATTTATTACATGTGTAATCTAGCTGATGATGCTACGCCAAGATCGAAAAGAGATGAATAATCGTCTCGAATTCGGAACAGCTTCGTGGCATCGAGCAATACGAGAAGATGGCCCAGCCTCATGCAGAGCAGAAATGTTCCTTGCTTAGCCTCTCAGCCATGCAGTAACTCTGCATCAGTGCCTTAGTAAGACCACGTAGGCAACATGCATCTTAATGGGGTATATAATCCGGCATGACTGCTCGGGCTTCTACAAACTTGAGACCACTCGGCCTCCTCTCTCCTCCTCAGCACAGAAGCTCATAAGACTTGGTCAAGATGGCTGCCGGCGATGATAGTTTCGGCCCTCACTTGCCTGGATACTTTGATTTCACTCTGCTTTTTGAGCAGAGCCTCTTATCCCTTGTTCCGACCGGCATTTTCCTCCTTGCCTGGCCATGGCGTATCCGTCGCCTTTGGCGCCGGGAAAACATTGTTGGCTCACGCGAATTACGGATTGTCAAATTGGTTCGCGCCGCCTCTTCTTACAGGTGGCACACGTGCAATCCTGGTCTAACTCGTGTCTCAGGTCCTCTGTGGTTGTTTCACGGCGCTACAGATTGTCATCCTCGCGATCTGGTGCCTGCCCAGCACCGTCAGGGCCAGCACATCGATTGCCGAAGCCGTGTTTGGCGTTATTGCCGGCTTCTCTGTCACGGGCCTATCGTATCTGGAGCACGCGCGGTCGGTTCGGCCGTCGTTGCTGCTCAACTTTTACCTGCTCATCACCGCCATCCTTGACCTAGCCAAGGTCAGGACCGCTTTCCTCAGGCCGGTCAAGCACACCTTGGCCAGTCTCCTAGTTGCAGCCCTATTCATAAAGGTCATGCTTTTTGTGGTCGAAGAAGTCCCCAAGAAACCTATTTACTCGGAAAAGCCGGTACCTAGGGAGAGCAGCGCTGGAGTGGTGAGCCGCAGCGTTTTTTGGTGGTTAAACAGATTTCTCAGAACGGGATACAAGACCACCCTAGATGTTGACGATATTGCCATTATAGACGAAAAATTCGATTCGCAGAGACTGTTGCTACAGTTGGAGGAAGCTTGGGATAAAGGTCAATGCTATCCGAGCCAAGATACGCGTCCAACTGGGTTGCTAATTCGTATTTGAAACCCGCAGACAGCAAGCAAGGAAAATTCAGCTTGATCAAGTGCACGTTTCTGGCCTTGAAGGGGCAGTTCGCTGCTGGAATCGCACCGCGCATTCTGTTTGGCGGCTTCACGTTTGCGCAGCCGTTTCTTATCAACACGGTTGTCGATTTTGTCGGCCAGCCAGACGAAACAAGGAATATGGCCTTAGCCAAGAGTCTCATCGTAGCTACTTTATTGCTCTACGTCGGCCGTGCAGTCGCCGGGGCGTGGTATAAACATACGACCTTCCAGCTCTTGACCATGTATCGCGGTGCTCTCATTTCGCTGGTCTTTAAGAAGACGCTAGAGCTGGGCGAGCAATCAGTTCGCGAGTCGGTCCCCGTTACTCTGATGAGCACCGATGTCGAGGGCATTGCTACTGGTGCAATGACCATTCACGATATTTGGGCCAGCTTGATAGAGCTCCCCGCTGCGCTTTACCTCCTCTACCGGCATGTCGGAGTCCCCAGCTTGTTTATTCTGATTCCTGCTACTGGTAAGCTTCCACAGACCTGAAAGCACCCGATGACGGCTAACCTGTAAGTTACTACGATTTCTGGTGCGATGATATCACCGCACATGGGCCCTGCGAGAATGCAATGGAACAGGGCCATACAGGAACGTGTTGGGGAAACGTCTAGGATGCTCAGTCAGATAAAGGGCGTCAAGATGATGGGCCTAAGCAATTGGTTTCATCATCGCCTGCTCCAACTTCGTGCAGACGAACTAGAATTATCGACAAGGTTTCGATGGCTTCTCGTTTACATCAACGGGTTTGGTGAGGCATGCTTTGCAGAGCATAGTCCCAGTACGAATGCTAACCGAAATTCTTAGCTGCTGCATCACAGGCATTCACACCAGCGGTTGTGATTCTCGCCGCTATCTTCTGGACCAAGTCGCGGCAGGGGCTGAGCGTTGCTTCAGCCTTCACTTCGCTGTCTATAATGACCATCGCAGCTACGCCCATAATTCAAATTCTAGTCTCTCTGATGCAGATATTCGGCGTGATTGGGTGTTTCACCCGTCTTCAGGTATTTCTGAAGTCTGAGTCGAGAAGGGACCCGCGACAATGGATTTCGTCTCGACATTCCACCGCTTCTACAAATTCGTTGGCACTACCAGAGAGCCTCGGTCTTTCACCAGAAAAATCTCTCATGGCTACCAAAGACGCTCTCGAACTTGTTGCACGACCATCTAACAAGACTGTTCGCCGAAGCGGCCCGATGTTGAGACTCGTAGATGCCACATTCTCTGTGGATGACGGCACAGAGGTACTTGACAGTATTGACATGACCATTGAGCAAGGCACCTTTTCAATGGTAGTCTGACGCGTGGGATGTGGCAAATCATGCCTACTGAAAGCAATGGCCGGTGAAGTTCCGTTGAAGTCCGGGACAATTGAGACCAGGCAACGCAGCCTGGCTTATTGCGACCAAACACCTTGGGTCACAAACGTCAGCGTAAAGGATAATATTATCGCGCAGTCAGAATACGACCAGCAGTGGCTCGCAACTGTACTCCACGCATGCCAATTAGACGTGGATGTGTCTGCGTTCCCCATGGGAGTGGCGACCATCGTGGGATCAGGAGGCGTTGCACTGAGCGGCGGTCAGAAGCAGCGCGTGGTAAGTAACGAATCCGTTGCTATACGAGTAGCAGGGTACACTAAGCCATGAGTACACGCAGGCCATGGCGAGAGCAGTATACTCGCGCAAAACGTTTGTAATTCTCGACGACGTCTTCAGCGGCCTGGACAACAAGACGTCACGCGCCGTCTTCCAAAGGCTGCTTGGAAGTGGCGGCCTGCTACGTAATGACGGCCAGACAGTAGTTCTTGCTACTAATAACGGTGAGAAAAACTATAGCTTAGGTTTCGCCATTTGTCTAACTCACCCACAGTCAGCTTCCTTGAGGCGGCAGATTACATCACCATGTTGGAGAAAGGTAAGATTGTCCGCAACCAGGTGCAGTATTCGGCCTTTGATCAACAGGACTGGGGTATCAACCAAGACGAGACCGAGTCGGATGACTCCTCATTTGAGGTTGACGGAAATGAATCCAGTCGTCATGCAAAACGACGAGAGGCGGACCGAGCCCAGGCTATGAGACACGCCGAGGCCGAGCTCAGCCGCCAAACAGGTGATATTGACTGTTACAAAATCTATCTCAAGTCGATGGGACTGCCGGTTGTCACTGCTACTTTGATCCTCGTCATTATCACCGTGGCTGCGGATAAGATGCCCCGTAAGTTCCGCCCCAGACTCGGTTGGAATTCGGCTGACTCTATTTCAGAAATATGGCTGCGCCTATGGACACAACACGGCACTACCTCTACCTCTGATAATCTAAGCTACATGGGAGGCTATGTCGCGTTTATTGTCCTAGCCATGATTGGCGGAGTGGTCAACATAGCTTTCTTCGCCATTATTGGCATTCCCAAGTCTGCGAAGCGCCTTCATGCCATGTTACTGGCCGCCGTGATTCAAGCCCCCTTTCACTTTTTCACCTGTACGGATAACGGGTTGACTCTCAACAGATTCAGCCAGGACATGAGTCTGCTTGATCAAGCCTTGCCCTTTGCATTTATTGCGACCGTTGCGGCCGTGGTTCAAGCCATTGCCGAGACGGCAATCATTGCTTCTGGATCATCGTACATTGGCGCAATCTTGCCCGTTTGCTTTGTAGCTGTGTACTTGATCCAACACTACTACCTCAAAACATCTCGCCAAGTTCGAATCTTGGACCTGGAGATGAAGTCGCCGTTATACACACATTTCACGGAGACTCTGGCCGGGCTCTCCACCATTCGCGCATTTGGATGGACTATGGCGGTAAAGGAAGAAAACCTTTGCAGATTGAACACGTCCCAAAGGCCTTACTATACCATGTTTTGCATCCAGCGGTGGCTCCAAGTCATCTTGGATTTATTTACTGCCGGTATGGCGCTCGTGCTTGTTACATTCGCCGTCATGTTTCCATGGACAACCTCGAACGGTGCCATCGGCTTGGCCATGGTAAACATAATCAGCTTTGAATTTACGCTTTCTATGGTTATTACCCAGTGGACGCAGCTGGAAACTTCACTTGGTGCCATTACCCGGCTAAAGTGGTTTATAAAGAACACGCCCAGTGAGAACAAGCTGCAAGAGAATCAGGAGCCGCCTCCCGGTTGGCCATCACGGGGTCTAATTGAACTTGATAATGTGACTGCTGCTTACAAGTGAGTATTTCTCTTCTCTTCTTCCTCGCTTCCCGTGTTAACAAGTGTCGCCCCAGAGACGGTGCCGATCCGGTTCTGCTCGGCGTCAGTCTTACTATTGCGCCAGGACAAAAAGTCGGAATCTGTGGCCGATCTGGAAGGTTTGTGATTCATGCCAAGACAGCATGTGTATACTGAAACTAAGCCTACCATCCTCTCCATGCAGCGGCAAGTCATCTCTTGTGGCCACGCTGGCCCGCCTTCTCGAATTGCAGCCCGGAAGCACGATTCGCATTGACGGCGTCAATCTTGCCACTGTACCGAGACAAACGATCCGCTCACGACTCATTTCGCTCCCGCAGGATGCGCTGCGCCTGGCAGGAACCGTCCGCCACAACCTCGACCCGGAGCAATCTATCCAAGCTGACGAAGCGCTCATAGAGGCCCTCACAAAGACGGCAATCTGGCCCTATATTGAAGCCAAGGGTGGTCTCGAGGCCAAGGTAGAAGACTTGATATTCTCAGCTGGACAACTGCAGCTATTCTGCCTTGCTAGAGTAGTCTTGCGACACGGCAGAGCTGCTAGCCGTGGTGCAGTTATTCTCCTTGATGAAGCAACAAGCAGCGTGGACCGTCGCACCGACGACCAGGTCCGCGATGCTATTAGTGCCAACCTGGATGGGCGCACCGTCATAGAGGTTGCGCATCGGCTTGACGTTATACGTCACTATGATGTTATTGTTGTCATGGCTGAGGGGAGAGTTGTCGAGACCGGTCCTCCTGATGAGCTCCTTGCACAGTCTGGGTCTGAATTCGCGGCGCTGTGGGCAAGTAGAGGTCTGTAAGATTTTATAGCGTTGTATAAATGAAGGGGAAGGTTTGATGGCATATTATGGGCTATATTAATATACAGCTTCACTTTGATGATGCCAAGTAGTTTACAAGCTTGTTGTAGTAGGAACAAAAAGTTTTAGAATGGCAGATTTCAAGTGTTTGCATATGAGTGTTTTAGGATAAGATACACGGGAAAGAATACCTATGTATACAATAATGCACAAGGACTCGCTATTTTACCTCCACCAAGCGAGTCATCTTGTGATGAAGCCAAGTATCACCGTCGGCTCCCCGTGCCCGCCCTGTCACGAATGCCATCGTCAAATCTGGACCTGGCATGTCACCTTGCAGAGAGATTGCGCCAACCTTCCCAAGATTGACTGTGGCGGCGACGTCCCCGGTGTGTATGGATCGACTTGCTATAATGACAGTTTCAAAACTCGACGGTGTAGCCAGCTTGTCTCCTACTCCCGGGGCGAATCGCGGCTTCGACAGGTGCAAGAGAGTCCATGCCGAGTCACCACGCCGGTTTTTGAGAATGGGGAAATCATGGCAAAGAACTAAGTTTATCGGAAGCCAAAGCGTCCAACCGTCATACGCTAGGAGTTTCATGATATCGCCGAATTAGACATTAAGCAAAAATAGAGCGTGAGCACTCGCCGGTTCTTTACAAGCGAGCAGGTTCAGGTAGCCAGGCCAAATATACCAGAGCTTTTAATCACTCATGACATGGCTGCCATTCGACCCCATGCACCAGAAGGTAAAGCTGCGGCAAGTACTTATTCGGAGCAAACCTGATAATCTGAGAGTGAAACGGCATTATACATCGTATACAGCATTTACCCAAGAACACAAGTCGAATGGCCCCCCTTCTCTCATGTCAAGATAAGATGGATGTCAAGCCCCGCAGGATCTTTATGCTTACGTGGTATTGCATTCAAAATGAGTTGCAAGAGGTTCAGATGCCCAGGCTCTAGACAAGGGGGCCCAGCCCAGCATGCTAGCTGCGAGTAGTTTCCACACATGTCCTATTTGACGGGCTCTAGGATGTAATAGACGGAATAGATAAAGCAATAAAATATAGGTTTACTGCTGCACAACATGGCATTATTACACCTTCCATCGCTGTCCGCTTCAGTACGTTTCCACTGGATAATATCTGCTGCTATATATCCCTGCCCCCAACCCTTGGCATTTTTCTCCGGTGACAGGTGGCTATTAAGTCGAGTATCCTATTATTATGCCAAAGGGGATATTTATAATTGTCTATAAACCGCATGCCATTGTGGAATCATGGCAGGTCTTGCGCGCCGTGAGTCAGTAGCATGTTCCCGTACGCGAAGGCGACAATCGTCAAAGTCATGATACATCAAAGTCGGAAGGTATATATAACACTAAGATTTGCTACCCTTGTTAAGATATCCAGACTCCAAGTGTCTTGCCGCATAGCATCTTGACCTATACCATCTTCGCCATGATGCTCGCACCTTGCGCTGTTACGGTCCCATCGTGTGCTCTTGTGCTCTTATACCCAAGCACTTGTGTCGCCGCTCCCGCCGGCCATGGCAAGGGAGTCAAGCTTCCGCCCAAGCCCAACACTGCTTCGGGCAGGCTTTTTCTCCGAGGGGCCCCCATCTCGCCGCCTCCTAGACCACCTCGTCCCGGGACAGCGGGAGCATCTCGTCCGGGCCTCGGCCATACCACGCCTGTCCCCGGCAAAGGTCGAACTCCGCGTCCGGGCAGCGGCCACACGAACCTGCTCCTGGTAGACGCCCTGTCCCGCCTCCTCCCGGCACACGTTATACTACGCCTCAGCCGGTGCCTGGAATCCGCCAGACGCGGTATGCATAGAGGCCATGTATACCCTTTCATCACAGCATTCACAAGTTCCAAGACGGTTCGCTGGTCAACCTAGGCAGAAACGACGGTTCACGCAAACTCCCAGCCATGCCCAGTTTTTACAATCTCCACATGTGCTCGTCTAAATCTCATCCTCCTCCTCGTCAAAGTCATCCTCCCTCCCCATCTCATACAATATCCTGCCGCCCTCGCCGGCGCCAATATCCGTCTGCGCATCAAAGTACGGCAGCACAATGCCCTCCCTGTCCCGCCTCTGCTTCTCCGTCAGCCCCAAGCTAAACGTGCTCTCCGGCTCCTCCGCGTCGTCGCGATCCGCCTCTGCCGGGCGAAACATGGCGTGGTCCGTCAACAGCGTGATTCTGCCCGTGCCCGACTTGCCCGCCGCCAGCAGGTGGCGCTGCAGGATGAACTTTTCCGTCACTGTCCGCCCGCTCTTGCGTCGCAGCTCCATGTCGACGACGACGCCTCTGTCCTGGTCTGGGGCCCTTGGCTTGAGGCCTATGATGACGCCTTCGCGGTCTTCCTTGAGGCCCCACTCGGGTTCCTGGACGGCGCGGTTGCGGGCTTTTTGCCTGTCGATTTCCTGGGGCAGGCTGGAGAGGCGGAGGATGGCGGTGGCGAGGTGGTTCAGGATGGTGAAGGGGTGCGGTTCGTACTCGTTGAATGATGGGGGCAGGAGGATGGGCACGTCGGTGTGGTACACGGACACTATTGATACTGCTGGTGTGAGGATGCTTGAGAGAAAGTGAGAGAGGGAGCTGGGGGCCGTGGAGGCGAGGCTGTTGAGTGAGTCGATGAGAATAATGGCCCCTGCGTTTGGTGTCAGTCCTGGACGATTTTGCCTCGACGTCCGACAATGTTGATGAGGAGTTGCCTACTTTGGGACGGCTTTTCTCTTGGCTGGGTCGGGTCGAAGACGGGATAATGCGCAGCCAGTTCCTTGGCTACGAGTCGCAAATCCCTGCCGGCGGCCTTGACCATGACGTCGACGGTCTGCGGCTTCTTGACCGTGGCGAAAGAGAGCAGTATGACTTTTGTTTTGGAAATCTGCATTCATTGTGTTGGTATTCTCTAGACGTCTATGAGGTGCACGCGGCGTACCTTTGCGCGGGTCATGAACTCGTCAAGTACGGGCTGCGCCGGCTGTTCAAGGCCATCGAGGACAAGAGTGAGAGGACTCGCCGAGTCGCGGAGGTTGAGCAGCTTCTGCAGCAGTAGCAGGCTATGCGAGCGACTGTGGACACTGTTTGGGGCCGCCATGTTTGCCGACAGACGCAGCGGCACACATGGACAAGGCCGTGTGAGATGTACCGTGAGAAGCAGAAGCGATCAAATGCGTCTTGGCGGTTGGATCAAGATCAAAATGCCCAAATGCCAAAATGTCTGGTGCCCCACTTGCCTCGCCCACGGGTCACGGCCCCCCACCACCATCAAATCCACCAAAAAGTCGTCGCCGGAGCAAGCATCACAGGATGGCGATGCGATGCGAGTCCTCGCCCATGCAGTGGTTCGAATCGCCATTATCCGCCTCGTCCTGGGGCTGGCAACCCGCCAATGTAGACTCCGTTTCGTCGCCCCTTTTCTGACCATCAACTCCCTCTCCTTGGCCATCCTGTACCCTTCTCTCCTCAGGCTTCGCCTTCTTCGAATCGTCAGGAGGCTCCACGGCCCAATCCTCGACAAACTTGTCCCTTAGCCACTCGTCAAACTCACCCGCCTTCCTCCTGTCGTGTGCACTCCACGCATCCTCCAACCAAACAGCATCGTGCCTCCCCATGGCCAGATTGTCGACATACGCCGCACAGTCATAGCGGAAGGAATCGTCATTCATCAGAGTCTCGAAATTCGGCCGGGCGTCATCAGTGTCCGCGTCCAACGTGTGCGCCATGTCCGGAAACAAGCAGAGCACGTCCCGTCTCTCCTGGATGCTCAGTGATGTCCACGCCAGTGGGTTCGCAAGCACGCTCTGCCGTGGCCAAAAGTTAGTCATTTCGGGCAAAATACTATGCACAGAGGGATTGATGGGGTGAGACATGCTCGAAGGTCCGCAGATGCCAGCGGCGACTTTGGGTCGCTGAGGATGTTGTCTGGGGTCCATTTTGACTTGCGTTTGGGCGCAGCCTTTTTCCGTCGAGCCATGGTGTGCGTGCCGAGAAGACGTGACGAGAAGAAGAGCGGTGGTTTGGAAGAGTGATGGGCGAGGCTGTGTTTCGTTTGCATTCCATGTGTTGATGTAGATTAATGCAGGGTAGGACCGTGTTGACGCGGGTGAATCAGTGACAAGTCAACCTCGTCCGAACCGACTACATCGAAGCAGACTCTGCACTTGGCAGGGACTAGCGCTGCATTGCATTCATTCCCACGTCTCTGAAAACCAGACCTCTGCCTGCTGCGAATACGGCACCAAGGCCGACCTTGAACACTCGCAATTCGCCTTGGTCATCCTCGGTCCTGCTCGGTCATACTTATCGCGAGCAGCCCCCACCATGTGGACTTGACGGCGACTTGACAGCCAGCATCAACACCACCTCCAAGCACAATCGATCCGATGGCGGCGGTTCATAAATACACCACACCCTTTGCGCCCAAAATGTCCAATCTGCACCACTACTCCATTTCCTAGTATACATCATTTCATTACACATCATCACAATGCCACTCAACCTAGGATACAACAGTGCCCACCCCTTCAGCAAGGTCCGCATCCACGACCGAGCATCCGTCCAAGAGCTCCTCCAAACCGTGCTCGACCCCCTGGAGCCATTCTTCTCACCTGCAAAAGCAAGAGTGAGATGCCCTGGCGGAACAGCCGTTCGCTTCGACCAAACGGCCTCGGAAGTTGAAGGAATATGTCGACCGCTCTGGGGCCTGGCAGCCCTGCTCGCGGGAGGCGGCGAATACCAAGGGACAGACTGGTGGATTCAGGGCATCAAGGCCGGTACAGATCCCGACAGTCATGAATTCTGGGGGTACCCAAGAGACAATGATCAACGAATGGTGGAAATGTGCCCTCTAGGTGAGTTTTTGTTCCGCTGCCTCACACGTAGCAAAGTCTTTACTGAGCAGTGTTAGGATTTGCCCTGGCGGTTATACCCGGCATCTGGGACAAGTTCACCACGCGAGAGCAAGGCAATATCGAGGCGTGGCTTGGCAACTCTATCAATGAGAAAATGTGTGTTGCGCCGCCCGTCTCCGGCCGCATCGGCTGACGGAAATAGCATGCCCGATACGAATTGGCTTTGGTTCCGCGTATTTGCAAACCTCGGCCTCAAGAAGTGTGGCGCGAAATTCTCCCAGGACAGACTCGCCCGGGATATCAGCCACCTCGAGACGTTTTACCGCGGCGGCGGCTGGTCCAATGATGGGCCTGAAGGGATTCATCGTGAGTAAATCACCACTTCTTAAGAAAAGAGAAGAAGAATATTACGGACCTGAAATGACACTCCATTGTGCTCCAGAGATGGATTATTACTCGTCCAGCTTCGCCATCCAGTTCCTGCAGCTCTTGTACGCACAACTAGCTGGAGACGAGGACCCGGATCGAGCAGCCGAGTTCAGACAACGAGCCCAATTGGCGGCTCTTGATCTCGTGCATTACTATGACGATCAAGGCAGGGCCATACCCTTTGGGCGGAGCGTGGGATATCGTTTCGCCATGGTCTCGTTCTGGGGCGCCCTGGCATATGCACATGTTGAACTCCCCGCGCCTTTGACGTGGGGGATGGTAAAGGGCATTGTCCTTCGCAACCTGCGCTGGTGGCAGACACAGACTGAAATGTGGACTTCAAGTGGCACTCTGTCACTGGGGTATTCATACCCCAACATGTATGTAAGTGAAGAAACCAAGGAGAGTGATTTGCGTCTGCAAAGGGTGTACAGCATGTACTTACGCAGCACAGTTAACCGAGAACTACAACAGCCCGGCGAGCCCGGTGAGTTCTCATCCATCCCGTCGGCGTCGTGCCCCGGGGTTTCGCGCCCCGTAAGCCTAACACGTACAGTACTGGGCGTGCTTGGCCTTCATTTGTCTGGCCGTGCCCGAAAGCCATCCGTTCTGGACGTCCGAGGAAGAGCTTGTTAGCCACACGATCCCTAGTGTTAAGGAGCTGCCACACCCCGGACATATCATGAGGTGAGCTAAAATGTGCCGCCAATCAAAGTTTCAATACTAGGCTTCTGACGTCTGTTTTCTTTCCCTTATTCTCCATAGCCGCCTGGGGGGCCACTGCATGCTTTTATCGTCGGGACAGGCATGTGGCTATCCCATGAAGGCTACGCACGCCAAGTATGGCGCATTTGCCTACAGTAGCGCATTTGGATTTTCGGTTCCCCCCGGGTTGTTCTCGCTGGAACAGTACGCCTTGGCATCACAGCTTGGTCTCTCCGATGATGGGGGTGAGTACTGGAAGACGAGGCGAGTCTCCGAGTACGCGGGCATTGAATACCGCGACGGCCAGCCAGTCCTCGTGTCGCGCTGGAAACCGTTCAGAGATGTCAGAATCACGACTACCCTAGTACCATCTACCCCAAAGACCCCAAACTGGCACCTGAGGGTGCACTACATACAGACGGGGCGGCAATTGATGACGGCCGATGGATCGTTCGCCATTTGCAACGTCAACTCGGTCAATGGCCGCTATTTGGAGTCGTATGACCAGGAACAGTGCGAGGGCACAATGCCTAAAATCATTGGCAACTATGACACGAATTCGCCTGCCGGCTGGGCTACCGGTAAAGACGGGTCGTTTGCCGTACACGCTACCAAGGGAGCGGTTGGTATCAAGGCTTTGGAACCGATGGGTAGCCGACGGGCCATGCTGGTCAATGCAGATCCTAATTCGAATCTCGTCGATAGTCGCACAACGATACCGACTCTGCAGGGCTCTATTGAAACGGGCCAGGCGGCATGGTACGTATCTGCCATATACGCCAAGCCTGGTCAAGATGGAGTGTCCAAGATGACATATCTCGACGGCTGGCAGACGGCACCAAATATTCCTCGGTGGTTGTCGGTCGAAATGAACAAGGACAAGGCGTAGAAAGGCCCAAGAGTTGGTGCGCATTATACTATTAATATCGAGAGACCTGAACACATGATAATTGGAGGTGTGACGAATACATGCACCTGTCACAGTCCACTCGGTGAACTTATCACGAGCCATTCGTTGGCCACAAACCTGCGCAGCGGAATACTGCATAGATAGTCTTCACACACATGTTTAGGTCCAGAGGTGGAGATGAGCAACGCCTCCCCCACAAACTTGAAGGAAACATCTTGTCCTCTCCACGCTCCCCAGGCTCCACGGGATTCAAACCCCGGCAATGGTGGCTGTGTCCCGACGGCTATTAGCCATCCAGCCCTCCCCGCTGGTGGCATCGTGGCGGGTGGTTGGTTGGTTGCGACTCGGCCGGTTAATGGTGCAGATACAGCCAAAGGGACAAAGTAACGCCAACCTTTTATTTGTGGATTGATATCTTCCGCCACTGAGCGTTCAACAATGCCGAAGCTTTGACATCTGTAGATGCAATGGCGCCCGTCCACGGTTGTGTTTAGGCTGCTGATACGGAGTACTCCGTAGTCCGTACATCGATCACCTCGAGTGATTGGCGGAACAGCAATATTTGTAGAGACCAAAGCTTCGATATGGTTTCTAATAAGGCGAATAGAGGAATTGTCAATTCCAAGTAATTTTTTCCCCTCCTCGCCAAAACACTTTAAAGTAGCATGGGACGAAAGATCACCATAACGCAGCATCGAGAATGAAAGTTGGTTTCCGTGCCCTGTCCGGTGGCATTTGGCTCCCAGCCATGACTTGTCCGTCCCAGCCTAGTCCAGAAGGTTGTTCTCTGATGAGTTGTCTTTGGTGTGGCAGCTGGGCTGGCGGCTTGCAAGCCCCAAAGATACAGGTACCAATCATGATTTATTCATCTCAATGTCTTTCACTAGTGTTGGCTGGCAGATGTTGAAGTGGTGTTGCCAGTCGTAATGGTGTTTTTAACCTCGACCCTTTCAGTGCAGTTCGAAATTTCGCGCAAATCCCTTTTAACCGCGATTTGTTAATAGGAACGAGGACATGCATGCCGTCAAGGTCCAATGCGACTTGCAGCAGTAAGCTGCCGAATGATCGCTAGTCTCCTGGGACGAACCACAATAGAAACTAGGTGGTAAGCAAGTGGCTTGCCCAGAATGCCACAAATGCCACATCGAGAACATTGTCCATGCTTCGCCAAATTGGACCCCAGACCACACTCTTTTGGACCGTTCCCCTCGGATGACTTTTACCAGGGTCGCTCCGTCATCCATTCCCCCGACTCGCGTGGCGCAACCCCCATCAACCATCATCTCTTCCTCCAATCAATTCCGCCCGTTGATCTTGTGAGCCTCAGCAACATACTTATATCAAGCATCTGATTGTCCTTTTTGCTGGCGTGGTGCTCTTTTCCAGCCTCACCACCACTCATTACATAGTCAAAGTACGCCGCGCGAACCGGGCCCATCCTGCGATTTGCAAGTTCCGAAGCCGTGCTTCCTGACGGGAGCATCGTTAGCATCCAGGTTTTGACGTCTGCTGTTGGCTGCTCCCCCATTGCCATTCAACCAACACCTCAGCAGCATCATAGGGGTTGTTCCTGCGGCAGTAGCAGTCCCGTCGAACATGGGTTTTGCAAAGATCCTACGCGGGATCGTGCGTAATGATGCGATGCGCACTGATCCCGACCAAATTTACAATGCCAAAGTCTTAGCTCTGGTCTGCTCTGCCTGCTTTGGTGGCATGCTCTTTGGTTGGGATACCGGTGCCATCGGCGGCGTTCTGACCATGGACGAGACACGCGAAAGGTTTGGATACCTGCATAGATCAAAAACCGACAAGTCCAACTTGGACCAAAATATCGTTTCAACGCTGCAGGCTGGTTGCTTTGCAGCTTGTCTTGTGACGTCCTGGTTCGCCGATAGATTTGGTCGTCGCTGGAGTCTCATTGGAGCTGGTGTCATCACCGTCATTGGAGTCGTCTTCCAGGCTGCATCTGCCATAGATGGCACCTTGGCAGTTATGTACGTCGGAAGGTTCATCGCAGGGCTCGGTGTTGGTGCTGCGTCGACCTTGACCCCGCTCTATGTATCGGAATGTGTTCCTCGAGCAATTCGTGGTGGGTTGACTGGTGTGTTGTCTCCGTTGCTCCGTTCGGTCTCAAGACTCTGTCGGTTAACCTGAAACTGGCAGCCTTTTACCAACTCTTCATCGTCCTCGGCATCATGATTGCCTTCTGGGTCAACTATGGCTGCCTGCTGCATGTGTCGGCACCAGCAGTCTTCATTGTCCCCTTGGCCCTGCAAGCCCTACCCGCATTGTAATCTTCCTTCCCCTCGTGAAACTATCACCAAGATATCACGCTGACTGCAAATAGTTTTCTGATTACCGGCATGCTTATTTCTCCAGAGAGGTTCGTCGATCCCAAGTTCTATCCATCTGCAAACCTGCTAACCTGTTTGAAGCCCTCGATGGACAGCTCGAAAAGACAAATGGGAAGAGACTTCCCAAATTTTGGTCCGACTGCGAGGGTACCGTTCTTCCCAGCATCTTCTTTAGGTTTGCTGATTGCTGACGGTCTGTAGACTTCCCGCCGACTCGGAATACGTCTCTGGGGAAATTCAAGAAATGGTAGATCAACTCGAGAATGAGCGCCGTGTGATGGGCGATTCCAGTTTTAAGAGTTTGATGAAAGAGATGTGGCTCGTCCCTGCCAACCGACGGCGCGCCGTGATCTCCATTGTCCTTATGATATGCCAGCAGCTCACCGGTGTGAATGCCATTGTACGTCGAAAGAACGCCTCCCTTGATCCATGGTTTTTTGCACTAGTGCATGATTCTAATTCTTGTCAGAATTATTACGCCCCTCAAATTTTCACGAACCTTGGAATGAATGGGACGGATTCGTCACTTTTTGCAACGGGGGTCTACGGCATCGTGAAGACTGTAGCCGTTTGTTTATTCCTACTCTTCATTGCGGACTCATTGGGCCGACGGAAGAGCTTGTTGTGGACCAGCCCAATGCTGGTCATCGTGCTGTTCATCATTGGTATCTATGGGCGCGTGCAGCCTCCTGTTACCGGAGAGCCCGTAAGTTGTGTACAGTCCCGTCCTGTCCATTGGCGAAACTAATGCCTCAAAGGTCACTGCGTTTGGATATGTTGCTATGGCGTGCATTTACCTCTGGGCAGCGTATGTAAATGACCATTCTGCTCCGGGCGCTGCGTAAACTGACCTCAGACACAGCATCTTTCAGTTTGGCTGGGGGCCGGCTTGCTGGATCCTGGTTAGCGAGATCCCTACTGCGAGATTACGTGCCGCGAACGTCGCCATTGGTGCTGGTACCCAATGGCTCTTCAACTTTATCATGGCTCGAAGTATGTGTCCTTTGAGTATTTCTAGATGAACGGATACTGACATATCCTAATAGCCGTCCTTACCATGCAAAACACCATGGGCTACAAGGGTTATGTAAGTGTAAACAAACACGGCGAGTTATGAGTGAACCACATTCAAGCTAATGCATATGCCGCAGGGTATGTTTTTCATGTTTGGTAGTTTTGATATTCTCATGGGGCTGTTTGTGTTCTTCTTCGTTCCCGAGACTAAAGGTCTCAGCCTGGAGAAAATGGATGAGCTCTTTGGCATGAATGAAACCGCGAAGAAGCTAGATGCAGAGCCGGAAACCGGACGACCTGTTAGCGTGCACGAAGATCGAGTCACAAAGACATAGGACCGAGTAACTGTGTGGGGGCGTTTTAGTTATTACCGAAATGGCGTATGTATAGTAAATCCAATTCTTTGATCTTTTCTCGCGCTTGGTGACTGAACTGGCTGGGTCTACCTGAGCAAGAGTATTATGAATAGATGGGTTGTTGCGTTACTGATTTGCTATCATGCAGCTGGAGTGCAACCAGGTTTTTGTCAAGTTGAAAGCTAAACGAGCCTTAGTAGAAGACGGTTGGCTGCTCTTCTAGGGGCATGACAACTTTCACCACACTCACACTGAAGCAGCGTTTTTGCTAGGCCCTTGTTCGGGGTTAAATGGTCTATCCAGTGTCTGCTGGTGGACCTACACGGTTAAGTTCAGCCAGATACTTGAACGAGGAATGTATACCGGCGCGCATGGGGCATATTCGGCAAATTTATTCGCAACTCAGAATATCGTATAATCATCGTCCTTACAACATCACGCTGTCGGTGAACCTGAGTCGCTGGGCGAAGTGGTTTTGTTATGTCCGCAATGACACCAAAATGACTTGTCTGGGCCAACTGTGAGCTGAGAGCGGTGAAAGGCGCTGGAGAAGGGCTATGGGAAGATGCATGTGAACTGATAGGCCTGATGGTGACCTATTCAGTCACAGCCAACGCAGCGACGGGCGAATCCAGTAGCCGTGATGCGGGATGGATCCACTGCTCCCCAACGACAACTCTGGCATCAATCTGACATCAAGCCCCTGGAAGAAAGGATATTGTGTTGGTAAATCGATTGGAGAAGCTGAGCAAATGTTGTCTTGCAAGCCTCCACTCTGGCAGTTTGCCCAAGAACCTTGAAATTTGGGTAGCAACGGCCGCAAGCGTCATAAAGAACGTCCCCTACCACGAACAAGCCCAGGAATTCCCGTGCTTGACTACCGAGAACATCGCAACCAGCCCATCGAGGGCGGGGGGCTGTTTCACTGGGGAGTTAGGCCCGAGTCAGGAGAATGGAACATTGAAGAGGCCTGCACACTAGCTAGACATGGGTCTAGCATCCGTCTAGAAGACTAGACGTGTCTGTAGCAGGGCTGACTGCCCATGGCAGCCCTAACGCGTGGGGTGACACTAGACAAATGTATGCATGAAGATACAGTACATTGTTTGCCGACCAGCCATGAGCCATGGTGCAAACCAACTGCATTTCTCGTCGTACAGCATTCAAACCTCTTGTCCCCTTTCTCGAACGGCAAGATCCGAACAGGCTTGTTTTGTCGTGTTTGGCAGTCGTCTTCCCGCTCAGTACTAGCTGTTCCCTTGCGGCAAAAGTGATTGCGACATTGGCTGGTCGGGAATTATCTGATGGCCCCACGACTCCCTAGATGGAGTCGGTGGGTATGAACTTTTGGGATCACATCCCTTTGAGACACCGACGTGCAAACCATCGTGGCGTCTCACCCTGGGCAGGTGTCACACAATCACACCCAAGGGGATATTGACTAAGCTTGTGTGGACGATGAAGGCACCAACAAGAGGGAAGACAGAGACAGAGGGATTGACTTTTTAACGAGAGGGGGACGTAAAAGCTAAAAGCATATCAGCAGGCATATGATTTGCTGGCAGTGTCAAGGAAGCCGGTCTATGGAAAGCCGAGGACTCGAGGAGACACGTACCGAGCCACTTGTTCCTGGGATAGCCACTGAGGGAAGCGGTCTGAAGTGGTCAAGTTCAACCAGGGCGCACGTCACTAAACGTATGCCAAGATGAGAGAAGGAGTCGAACAATTAGCTTGATTGTATGCTGTTAGACAAGGCTGGTGTGAAGTCGACATCTGCACGAGAGTCTGAGCACTGAAGAAGCCACAGTCCATTCGCGGTTCCGCGTCAGGCTAAGAAGACAGTCGGGCCGCCCGGTATTAGATCAGATTCAATACTAAAGAGTGGCCGGGGGGGTTGAGGTTCAATGGCAAAAGGACTCACGGCTCCAGATGTCCGGGATGCAGCTGGTTCACATGCGTGGGCTCATGTTTGAGGCTCGTAACATATCGACTGATCACGCCGAATTGTCCCACCAGCCATGCCGGCTTCATGTTCAATGTTGCCAGTTGCTAACTTGCCGGCCGGCAGCTGTCGCTCCTTCCCTGCCGCCTCGTCTTACTTATCTTGCCCATCACAGTCCCGGTCCGTATCTCCGTTGCGCCTTCCCCCAGACCAGTTTGCGGATGTACAAAGTACAACATGTATTGTATGCGCTTGGTCGACCTCGTGCCGGTTACCCAGACTTCTTTGGGCTCTGGCTCCCCTTGAAAGCGAAGATCTTTCGCTTCAATGTTGCTTTGCTTGGATTGCTTGGATTTTGCAACATGGCAGGAGGGTCAAAGTGTCAATAGCCAAATGTCCCAACGGTCTAAGTTAGTAGAGGAGGGGAAGGGACATCGATGTCGGCCCATGCCTGGGCCCTTCTGTTCCCTTCAAACCTGACTGGGAGCTCTTGCCTGGTTCCCCCAGGTACCAATCTCTGATCAGAGAGTCTGGTCAACTGGTCGTTTCCCTGTGTCCAGTCGCATTAATGCCTGCCACGCATTCAGAAAGAGGGCTCTGACTCCCATGTCTGGTCTCTCTCTCTTCACAGGAGCAAATGCTCCAAGCCTTCCTTGCCTCTCCTCCACGTCATTTCCTCCCGCTATTTATTACCGCCATGTACCCCGTCTGTCAGGCATGTTGCCCTTCTGCTCCCCTTTCATCTGATCCGGGGAATATATGCAGTGCAATGTTAACTCAATGCCGTCGTGATCGAGTCTTGCCATCCCGTCGAAACACACCTATGTGGATGCCCGACGTCCTCTTCCACTCGTCCCCGCGCCAACGAATCGCCGAATCGGGCCAGCATTCACGGCAAGATTGAAAACACGAGCAATGGCATCCAACAGCCACAGGCCAGGCGCTGCCTCCTATGGTCATGGTCAGTCCCGACGGCATGGAGCCAGCACACACACGACGGCAACAACACCGAGCACGTCCACTTCCGCATCCTCCCCAGTTGCAGGTCCCGGCTCCACACGACACCAGACTTACATACCACCACCCTTATTCCGTACGTTCTTTTTCCGCCTCAGTTCAAGCAACGCTGCGCTCCCGAAACCTAGTCGCTTATGCCCTCCACGCCTGATTCATTCATCTCTCGGTCTCGCCTTGGTTGCCGACTCATTGACCACAGCCTATCCCGAAGCGCTTGTGACTTGGCCTCAGCCACAGAACCACAAGATTGAAGCGCTAATCTGTACTCAGCGCCCCCTATTGATCAATGGCTGGACTGGCTGCTGGCCTTGATGTGCCCAACTGGCTTTGGCGCAAATTCCATACAAATCGCTTCGATGACATGCTAAGTGGCCAGGTCTCCCCGCAATGATGGCAGCGCGGCAGAGTTGCAACTCAATGCCATCTAACGGCTGGCAATCTTTGGCCTAATCCCACCTGCTTGAGCTGTTTCGTTATTTTTTTTCTTCTTTTTCAAGTCTTCCCTCTCTATCTTTACCTGGTTTGCATTACGAATTCAAGCTCACATCTTACACCTAACGTTTGACCGTCTCCCCGCGCGTCATTGCCCACCCGCAGACGAATTCTGCTGCGACGTGTGAGCCTGTGGATGGCTGTCGGGAGTCCATTAGCATCGACATGTTCGCTTGCACTCCCTGCATCTGATACCATGGCTGACGAGGAGAATCGACCTGCAGCTACGCACAACTCACCGCGCACATGGCTACTGACTGCGGCGTTGTCGCCATTGGCCGTTCGCCTCATCCGCCAATTGCTATCCCATGGCGACTATGTCGTCGCGTGTCTACCGCCACAAGAAATCGACCATGAGCAACGCAGTGCCGAGTTTCGGGAGCTCATAGCTGAATGCAAGAGCAGTCGCAAAGACCGCGAAGGGTGGAAGGACCGCATCCGAGGTATCCGCTGTGATGGGAATATGAGCTCGTGTATTTCGGCCGTCACCGACGCTGTCGCAGTGTTTGGACGAATAGACATTTTGCTTTGTTGCAGATCTGAAGGTGTGCAATGTGTGCAATCCAAATTTCTAATGCCAAAAAATTGCATACTCTAACCAGCCATCATTGCATAGCTGTCGTGGCCACGGTCGAGGAGCTTTCCACCAATCCACACACGCAAAGCCTGGCCAGACAACAGTTCGAAAGCAACTTTTTCTCGCAGGTGAACTTCATCAAGGCCACGCTGCCACAGCTGAGGAAACAACATACAGGCCACATTATTGCACTCACAAGCACCTGCGGCCACCTCGGGACGCCCGGCTTGTCCATGTTTTCAGCTGCAACATGGGGCTTCGAGGGATATTGTGACTCTCTAGCCTACGAGGTGGCACCATTCAACATCAAGGTGACAGTTGTGCAACCAAATATGGAGATTCAATCCCTTACTGGCCGCCTCACATTTGCGCCGCAGATTCCGGCCTATGTTGATGCGTACCCCGCGGCGCCAAACGTGCGAGATATGCTCAGTAATGTTCTGAATTCAGATCCCGACACCGCCGTGCCAGAGCCCCTGGAGGAGTCTGGGGCTACGCCATCCACGCCGGGTAGCACGTCGTTGGAACCAGAACCGGGTCGCGGCGGAATTTTTGACCGCTATCCAAGGCTTACACCTCAGGCGGCGGACGCGCTCGTCAACGAAACTGTTCATGCGCTCACAGCTATCGGTGGCCACGAAAACCCCCCCTCGAGACACATTGTTGGCTCAGAAGCCGCACTAGCTGTCAAGGAGAAACTCAAGACTGTCACGGAGGAAATGGAGGACTTTGTGGACTCCAGTTTGGCTGTTGATATTTTCGAAAGTGAACTTACAGAAGAAGCGAAGAAAGGCAAAAGGCCCAGGGACAAGAGCCCAGAAGCGGGAGGGTCCAACCAACCGAGTCAATGAGGTGGAAGGAAGAGAAGAACAAGAGGTGATGTACATAGAACGGGGTGGGTGCGTTGCGATTGGTACGCCATGGGGATGGCACCAGAGGGATTCATGATTGCACGATAGGCGATACGGATGGTGCTTGTTTGTATATACGACATTGATACCCTGAATTCGGTCGAATAGAATAATGCGGCGATGGACGAAGGTGACTTAGCATTAATAGGTTGGTACACGGGATGTACTTGTTTAGACTTGTCCTGTTTACAGTATTCTCGGAAGCGGAGCGGGCAAATCTGTAGGCATTTCTACCTGGTATGTTGCGGGTTGGAGGTGGATGTTTGGTTTGCTCGATTTCCGGTCTGATGCGTCAACTTGTACATGAATTGACTTGGACTGTCTGTAATCACCAGAACGGTTCCCGAATTGGTGCGCTTGACAATGCTTGCTGCAACACAGAGTTCACAGGGCCTTTTCGCTTGCAGTCCAGGTTCTATGTTGGTGCTAGGTGAGTGTAGCTGCCCAGGTACTTGGTACGAATAGCTGCCTGACCAGAACTGCGAATAATAAAGTACAGAATACGGAATACTTTGTACGTATAAATGTTCCGACTCACCCCGCCCCACCTCCTTGACGCCCTGGCAGGTCCCACCGCACCAGTCGACCATTTCGACTTTGTCCTTTTATGTCACTTGCCCAGTTGCTTGCTCAGGTAATCCGTCCTCCGTGCTCAACTCCATATCACGGCCACGCTCGAAGCTTCCCCAAGCACAATCCTTCAGTCGTGCTCCCAAACGAGCTGATAAACGGATTGCAGTGAATCAACGGAGCATGCGCCGAGACCTCCAGCCATAATAACCCCTCTTGCGACAGTATCTGGACCCTTCAACCACCAAACAACGCTTTGCGGCCAGACGATCCCTGACAATGGTGCACAGAGTACGGATATAAGAGATGTCCTCGGATCCGTTGCTTCCCATCGCTCCTGCGAGGGTAAGAGCGCTCTTGCTGCCCTTGGGGAAAATCAAGACGCAGCGTTTTGCCGAGTTTGTCAAGTTACTACAGGCCGAATATGTCGTTCACCTTCGAGACATCAGTGCCGATGGGAGGCCAAATCGAAGTATACCTGCTCCCCCCTTATCTTGTAACTTGCCGACCCTCTTTTCTTCTATGATGTCGTGTTTCCATGTTTGGAGGTAACAGGTGCTGACCTATTAGACATGTTTTCTCCATTGGCGTATCCCGACGGCGCAATGCTATACGATCTTATAACGCACGTGCCTCCAGTGTCGCACCTCGCCTTGTCGCCATTCGATTTATACCGCGAACCACTCGTACTTATTGCGCTAGCGGACGGAGAGGAGCTTCAGGACAAGACGTTTAGCAAGAGGTATTCGGCGAATAGGGCAGCGACAACGGTTGAGAGAAATGTACACGCCTTGTATCAAGAATTGGAGGAGTTGAGAGATAATTATCCCAAGGTTCTGGTACACCAAGTCGTTATCTTTGATTACATCTCTCCCGAGGGAGTAGATGTTCATACGCCAGAAGAGATACTGTTTGTTCCTCCCAAGGACAAGCGAAAGCGAACGACTATAAAAACGGTAATGTGTGACATCTCGTCATTAGTATTAGCGGAGATGACGACGTTGGCGAAATCATTCGAGGGAATGTCTACTATTGAATCTCCAGGATTGTATTCGGCTAAAAACATGAATGGCAATACATGGGGCGGCAACGGCGATGGAAGCCCTGCGTCACTGTCACGTCGGAACTCGCAGTTTTCGCTGCCCCAGCAACTGTCGCGGTCTAGCTCGGCGTCGAGTGTTGCGGATAGGACACAGACAAGACTGTCTATGCCGCCTACGACATCGAGATCACCTAGTAATGCGGCCGGACGCCCGTCAACGCCGCCACGAAGTGGATTATCTACCACGCCCATGAGTCCTAACGGTGGACAGAGTGGATCTAGCACCGGGCCATCAAGCCCGGATCAGAAGCCGCAGAGATCTGATGTGAACGGCTCGCGCGATCTCAGTCGAGATCGAGTGTCTGTACAAGGGTTTGGGCCTGGTGGTGCCAATGATCGATGGAGGTTGCGCGGCAAAGGACGCACGTCCGTGCTCATCGGATCCATGTATTTGCAGGCAGGACGATGGGGCGACTCCCTCAGGGAACTATCAGAAGGCGCAACAGCTGCTCGCTCATTGAACGACCATATTTGGCATGGGAAGGCTCTCGAGCTTATCATCATGAATCTTGTACTCTTGGGCTGGTCGAAACTAGAGTTCCAAATACCAACCGTCTGCTTGCCGAGCCACGAGAGGTCCACGAGCATATCGGGAGTTCTGAAATCAGAAGCAGACAGCGCCAATTATTCACAGCCTAAGCACATACGCCATCTGCAGAATCTGCTTCCTGAGCTCCTCGATAGAATCTTGGGTTTGTTTTCTCGAATATCTAGTGAAAACCTGCCACCCCTACCTCTGGCTGAGACCACCATTCGATTTTGCAAACTGCAGTCAGCGATGCATTTCAGCGGCGGGATGTTGGATCAGAAGGCATTCGGCGCTATTGTCACTGGTGAACTGCCGACTCAGACTCTAACAACCTCTCCTCGGTTTACTGTGACACCATCAAGACAGCAGATTGTGAACATGTTATTCAAGGCATTTCCGTCATCTGGAACGGAACTTCTCACAACTGCTGACCGAACGTCAATATTGAGCGGTATTGCGAATGTGCTTGGAGCATTAGGGTACCACCGGAAAAAAGCCATGGTGATTCGTGAGCTAGTATCGGTCCTCATTGCCGGTCTTGTGGAGGCTCGTACTCGTGGTGCTGCCGAGGCGGGTATTCACCCTGCGGCAGGTTTGGTCTCCCTGGTTCCAGGTAGTGACAGAACCAGCGCAGCGGGGGTTGCGCTGGATCTTGGCGAGGGCGACATCGAGCACGGCATCGAGCCGTTCCTGGAGCTACTATGCAGGTCGTACGGTGTCGTTGGCTTCGACATGCGCAAGAAGCGCGACGGTGCCGACGATTCTGACAGTGCAACCGTTGCAAGGGCTCTCATACAGTCATCGACACGGTTCTTTGGATTCACTGAAATCAAACTAAACATCCTCAGAGCATGCATTAATTTTTCTGAGGCACTCCCAGATTTTGACGGTGTCCTAAAATTCTCTAGCGATCTTATGCGAACGGCTGGCTCTGGAATCGCTCCCGGTCCCAAGCGCGAAGACGCAGCGCCACACATCCATAAAGACGAACAGGTCCGCCTTGTAACCAATATAGCGCGGACAGCTGCTCTCACGGAGCGAATTGGCCTGGGAGGCCTGGCAGCCGAGTACTGGGATGAATTCCTCGTTCGGGGCATCGCGTTAGAGCCATTACCCAATACCCGAACGCCGATTCCTCATGCAAAGAGTGTGCTCCCCGGCGCGAACGCCTCGAGAGCTTCGCAAGACGTTAATCCGTTCATTTATAATCCTTTTTTGAAGGAACCTGACGAAGTGGCTGCGGAGAACCTGGTGGCTGGCGAATTGGCCACGTTCAAAGTCACGCTGCAAAATACATACGACGTAGAGGTAGACATTGAAAGCATGCGACTCGACACTGAGGGCGTTGACTTTGAACCAGTTCCAGAAAATGTGATTCTAGGGCCCTATCGGACGCAACTCGTACGACTGAAAGGCCGTCCAAAGGCTTCTGGCTCCATCAAGATTACGGGTGCTGTGGTCAAAATACGCGGTTGTCGAGAACGCAGATTCCCCATTTTCGCTAGGCATTGGACGCCATCTCGGGCCGAAAAGATTAAATCCAAGGGTCCGCCTACACTGGAAGGTGGCAGCAGGACGGCGCCTGTGAAACCAGAAATGAAGGTTCTGAATCTAAATGTCGTTCAGCCTCAGCCGCTAGTGGTTGTCAAGTCGACTAGTCTAGCCCAGTCATCAGTCATGATCCTCGAAGGCGAAAGGCAAGTTTTTACCGTCACGATGCAGAACACATCTACCACTACGCCTGTAGACTTTCTGCTCTTTTCGTTCAAGGATTCTACACAGGGTCCGTTGCAGGCGGCGCTAGAGAACCGGGAGGCTACGCCGGCTGAGCTTTATGAGTACGAGTTGGTCCTTATGAAGAAACAGGCTTTAAGGCTCCCGCGAAACAATCAAAACCGATATATACCACCGGGTGGAGAGGCGACCTTTGAGTTTGAAATTCTGGGCAAGCCTGGTTTAACACACGCCGCAATTCAAGCAGACTATACATGCCTTGGTGTTCCACGGGACGAGGTGACGGAGCAGTTTTATACGCGTCAAGTATTGCTGGATTTGACTGTCACAGTGAATGCCAGCGTCGAGCTTTCTCGTATCGATGCCGTTTCTGTGCAAGGACAGGTTCCACCGGCCTTGTTGAAGAGAGTGGGTGGCGATGAAAGGACGGCTTCCCCAGACAAGTATTTCCTACTCGCCGTGGATCTGCGCAATGCTTGGCCAAGCCAGATGTCGGTCCAGTTGGAAGGCGAAGATGGAATGATGGTGGGGGACAGTATACTCCCCGGAAAGACAAGCAGGGTCGTCATCCCAATGAAGAGAGTATACCTCGAGGATCCTCACGAATCAGTGCCGAGTCTCAATCCATCACGCAACAGACAATTTGTCGTTAGCACGAGCAAAATCTCGCCGGACATGGAGCGCGCGAACCGCGAGGCCTTTTGGTACCGGGAAAAGCTGCTTGAGAATCTAAAGGCGACATGGCAGACGACGTCGGTACCTAAACGAAATGGTGTGGTGGAACTGCGAAATATTCGGCTAACACCCCGAATGATAGAAGCCATCAAGTTTGACGAGGTTGACATTGCCGTATCGATAGACGGAGCGCCGGACAACGTGGCGTATGTGGATGAGTTTATGCAGATGAGGGTTCAAATCGCGAACAGGACAGCCAAACCCATATTGCCGCTCGTCAGGTTGATGCCGGCGTTATGCCACCGGCCACTCAACGTGGCACTCGACTATACCAGGAAATTTGCTTGGAACGGGGCTTTGCAGCAGCAGCTCCCCAAACTCAAGGGGCACCAAGTGACAGAATTCGTGATTGGCGTGACGGCGCTTTGTCGTGGCGAGTTTGAATTGGCGGCATCTGTGGAAGAGGCGCAAGTGCTTGATGGCGGGCTGAAGGAGGGCCGAGATTTGGGGCATCGGCGATCAGATACCCAAAAGTTGATGGATGCCGCACTGGGGGTTAAGGAAAGGAGGGTGTGGTATGCGCGACAGCCTTGCACTTTGAGAGTGAGGGATAGGGAATGACGTTGAATCCGGGGTGCGTCCAGAGGCCCCCTTTGTATCTGTATGAGCGAAGCCATCATGGCGATTTCTGTATATCCACGAGCCATATTCGCGAAAGCTACTGTAACACGGCGAGACGGACATGCATCAGCGTGTGGTTAATATAGAATATTTTACACCCGTCGGCATTGGTTATTTATTGGGGCTCCGTACTCCGTATACCAACATGACAACTTCAATACTGCGTGAGACAGTTTGCCTGGTTTTTCTTTTCTTTTTTTTTTTTTTTTGTAGACGGCTATGTAGGTGCAGGGTAGCAGATGGGAGTGTAGGATTCGAAGTAACTTTGTTTACGGAACTGGGCGCATCGTTTCGCCTCGGACAGTGTCTTGCGGTTATTGAGGGAATGTGCTACTAATATGAAGGCGCTCCCTGGTATTGTCGGTCTCTTTGTATTTTATGTGGTCCTGGTTACCTGCCCGGGATCGATTAGTACTCGATAGCGGTGCACATGTGGTAGATGCTATTTTGGGATGCGGTTAAAGGGACACAGCGCACGGGCCACATGTCATCACGTCACGCTGCCTTGTAGCACCACACAGACATGCATGAGCAACGACGTAAATGTAGGAGCTCGTAAACGACTACAAATACCAACGGCGCGCTCCAATATTTGCAGCAGCCGAGTGAGTCTCTGAGAAACTCAAGACATTTCTGACATGGCCAGCGTAGGGACCCCCGAACCCCCACCAAGTCTTCTTTTCTCACACGCCTAGCACAACAAAAGTGGCATCATGGCTAACGCACCGACCGGCGATTGTTACAGCATGGCGTAGCCCGCACATTCCGGGTGCGCACCGAAGAGCAACGACTGCAGGACCTCGAAAAGATACGAAAATACCGCGCCCTGGAAGACGAGGTACGAGACAAGGCGGCGTCCGCAGCATACACCCCGGAGCTCTTTCAGCTCACCAGCAAACTCCTCAGCATCAACCCCGAGTACTACACGATATGGAACATTCGCCGTCGCTGCCTGCTCTCCAGCCTGCTCTCCCCGGCGACGAGCCACCAGCCGCCAGACACCCGCGACTCCGCGCCGGACCATGTCGAGCAGCAGGCGTCGTCGGACCGTGACGTCCTGCAGTCCGAACTCAGCTTCACCATCCCGCTCCTGATGCAGTCCCCCAAGTGCTACTGGATCTGGAACTTCCGGCAATGGACGCTGTCGCAGGCCATCCTGCGACTACCCGCGCCCGCCGCGCGCCAGATATGGCAGACGGAGCTGGGCCTGACGTCCAAGATGCTGGACAAGGACCAGCGCAACTTTCACGCCTGGAGCTACCGGCGGCTCGTCGTCGGCAGGCTGGAAAGCCCCGAGCTGCAGGGCCGGAGCATGGCCGAGGACGAGTTCTCGTACACGACGCGCGTCATCCACCGCGACCTGTCCAACTTTTCCGCCTGGCACAACCGCAGCCAGCTGATGGCGCGGCTGCTTGAAGAGCGGGGGGCCGGCGCCCAGCAGCGGGCCGCGCTGCTCGCTGAGGAGCTGCACCTCGTGAGGGAGGCGCTGAACGTCGGGCCCGAGGACCAGAGCCTGTGGTACTACCACCGGTTTTTGGTGGCGCAAATCGTCGACCGCGGCGGCGTCGGGGGCACCTTTGTGCCGGACTTGACTGCCGACGAGAAGGCTGCCTACTTGGGGCGCGAGATTGACGAGATCAAGGAGCTGCTGGAGGACTATGACGACATCAAGTGGATTTACGAGTCGCTTTTGGAGTATACTCTGGCCCTGGGGCGGCTGGACCAAGGCCGCGGCAGGGCTGGGGACTTGCGAGGGTGGCTGGCGAAGCTGCGGGTTTTGGATCCTATGCGCATCGGGCGCTGGGATGATATTGAGAGGCAGGTTGAGTGAGAGGGTTGGCTTGGCGGTGTTTTGATTGCCATGTATAGCGTATACGGAGTTACTACCTAGGTATGTTTGAAAATACATTGGGTTTTTGCTGTTGTAGGCATCTCTTGTTTATCTTCATGTTCCTCCGGTCCCGCCGCCAGCGTTGGCCAAGCCAAGTGATGCTCGACACACGGCCAGTCTCAAGTCGAGGACATATTGGCAAGAGTCAAGTCGAGTTTCCTTTATGGATGCATTCTCCACGACAGCTGTCAGCGGGTGCCAAGTGGGGCAGACGTTTTCCCTCGCGACAAGCCACCAGGGTCCTTCGGGTTGGCGCGGCATTTCCATCTTGACCTTCTTATCCGGCCAAGCCCGTCCGCCCAGTTGCAGGAATGTGCCGCGAGTGTCGCTCCAACAAAACTTTGCAAGCGCTTCAACCCGTGCAGCGCAGACTGCCATCAGCTGGACTCGTCAAGTTGCCAGTGGCGAGTGGGCAGAGACATTTCAAGTTTCCAAAGGTTCCCCATTAACCTAAAAAAAAAGTCGTGCAACGTCGAGCAGCAGCAGCAACATTTTTTTTTTGGTTCCCGCATCGGCTGCCACCATTGCCATTGGCAGCTGCAACCCGCAGCAGGAACCGACGCTGCTGTCGCGTCAGACATCACGGAAGGTGCGATGGGCGTCATCTCGAGCACGCCGGCAGCGGAGCAAGTCCCGGCGCATGGTGTCGAGAAGACCAGCGGCGCCGGGCGTCGCATCTTGTTCCTGGACGCCTACGACTCCTTCACCAACAACATCGTGTCCCTCGTCAAGGACGCGCTCGGCAGCAACACCACCGTCCACGTCCTGCACATGGACCTCAGGACCATCGACTCCGACTCCACGCCCCATTGGACCAGGCAGCAGTTCCTGGACCGGCTCGCCGACTTTGACGCCGTCGTTTGCGGACCCGGCCCGGGCTCGCCGCTCCACGACGCCGACGTCGGCGCCTTCAAGCTCCTCTGGGACCTGCCGAGGGAGCAATCCGTGCCTGTGCTCGGCATCTGCCTGGGGTTTCAAAGCCTGGTGGAGCACTTCGGAGGCGGCATTCGACGGCTTCGGAGGGGTTTGCACGGCATGGTTCGGGAGATTGACCATGTGCAGGTGCCGCCGACCGACATCTTTGACAGGGTGCCTCGCTTCAAGGCGACCTTGTACCACAGCTTGTGTGCGGATATCGGACAGGACGAGGTTCCGGAACAGGATTGGCTGACGGCGCGATGGCTGCCGTCCAGACGGGCTCCGGAACTGCAGCCCCTGGCGTGGATTCTGGAAGACTACGACGGCGAAAACAGGCACGACCCGGAGCGCATCCTGATGGCGGTCCGGCACACCACAAGGCCGTTGTGGGGTGTTCAGTATCATCCCGAGTCTGTGTGTACTGATGCCGCGGCGAAGGGTGTGATACGCAACTGGTTTCGCCAGGCGCTGAAGTGGAATGAAGCGGCGAGACGGGAGGTCCCACGGAATCCTAGTGTCGGCTACGTTGACAGCTTGAACCCATCCAACCACAGTCTGCCTGGGTTGGATTCTGGACGCAAGCTGTCCGCCTTCCCGTGGTGGAACGACTTGCAGTCTGATCTGGCTCGACGAGGTATTCGGCCGGGATATGCTTGTCGGCAAATCAAACTGCCTGGGGGTGTGGATACGGCGGATATTGCAGAGGTGCTTGGCCTTGGCTGCAAAGACACTATTATTCTGGACTCCTCGAGCACTGTCAATGGTGATCCTCTGGCGAGGAGCTCCGTTATTGCTCTGGGTGTCGATGAAGCCCTGCGCCTGGAATATCACGTAGGCGACAGCTACTTGGTTCTCCGGCAGCCCGCGGCGTCTGGACGACCAGAAAAGTCCCAGCGCATCTACCTTGGAGAGGATGTCGATCCCTGGAGCCCCTGGCACGTCATGTCGGAGTATTGGCGCTGGAGAAAGGTGTCCGAAGATGCCCATATGCCGACATTCAAAGGCGGCTTCATGGGTTTTGTGACGTATGAGATGGGTCTGAGTACCCTGAGTCCCGGGTCCGTTTCCAAGGCGCGCGGGCACCATAGGCCCGACCTTTGCATGGCATGGGTCTCAAAAAGCGTTGTGCTTGATCACCAAGCTGGCGTTGCTTATGTGCAAGCCCTCACGTCCGAAGACTGCGACGGCCTGTGGATAGACGATGTTGTTCAAGCCATCGAGACCTCTCCTGCGTGGCAACAGCCTGGCCGTGGGCGACGCCCGGATGCCAAGTCTCGCCTCTCCAACGAAGCTCTGCTCGACCACGTACGCAAGGGAGGGGGCCGTTTACACGTCTCCGTCCCGGACTCGAATGGATACGAGTCCGATGTTAGCAAATGCCAGGACTACATCAGAGACGGTGAATCCTACGAACTCTGTCTCACTGCGCAGACAACCATGACCAGACCGCACGGCAACGACCAGCCGCACCACACGCGAACATCGCCTGCGCCAAGGGACCAGTCACCCAGTAAGCTGCCGGCCACCGACGAGGCGTGTCGGCATGGAACGCCGTGGCAAATCTACCGTGCGCTGAGAGCGCGACAGCCGGCACCATTCGGCTCTTTTACTCGCCTCGGCGGGGCGACCATCATCAGCAGCTCCCCAGAGCGATTCCTCATGCACGACCCCAAGGGCCTATGCTCCATGCGGCCGATGAAGGGGACCGTCCGCAAGTCGTCTGCGGTATCGACATTGGCACAAGCCGAAGAGATTCTCCACGTGCCCAAGGAGGAGGCAGAGAACCTCATGATTGTCGACCTTGTACGGCACGATTTGTATGGCGTGTGCGGCGCGCAGAGCGTAACCGTACCCGACCTGCTTCGGGTGGAGGAGTACGCCAGCGTCTTCCAAATGGTGACGGCCGTCAACGGCCAGCTCCCCGCGGAGAAGCTCGAGGCGGGAACCGACCCAACCCGCAGCGAGTTCCCCTTTACCGGCATGGACGTCCTGGCGAGCTGCCTGCCGCCGGGCAGCATGACGGGCGCCCCCAAGAAGCGCAGCTGCGAAATCCTGCAAGCCATCGAGCCCACCGAGCGCAGCGTCTACTCTGGCGTCATTGGCTATCTGGACGTGCAGGGGAAAGGCGACTGGAGCGTCACGATCCGCACCATGTTTCGCTGGGACGACGAGCAGGCCCCCGCCCAAGCTGGCGAGCTTGAACCCCGCGAGGTCTGGCGGATCGGTGCTGGCGGCGCAGTGACAACGCTCAGCACGCCCGAGGGCGAACGGGAGGAGATGTTTACAAAGCTGTGCGGGCCGCTGGGTACATTTTCAGACGTTGCATAGATTAGATGCGAGGGGGGGGGGGGGGAAATACTTCAACAGAGGGGGAAAAAGGGGTGAGGCATAAGTACGGAGTTTTTGTACGGTTATTTCAACAAGGCATGGATAGACGGCTATCGCACAAGCGATATAGGCATTGAGGATTGTGTTGTCAGGAACACGTGGCGATTAGAAGACACTCCGCTTCATCATACACTGGGCATCAATACAGCGACATTACTTAAACCTAATCACCAGAAAGACCTCGCTTAATGCAATTTTCCCAGTTTGCCAAAAGAGTCATCCATTGTACACGTGCGCCAAATCGTATCCTCCTCGTTTCCCTTCTCCCCTTCCCTTGTCTGCCCTTTGTAAATCCTGTAGTCTGTAGTCACTACCCTTCTTGATTAAAAAAGAAATAAGCAGACGCCATGGCCGGTCCGCTTAGAATTCCTGCTCCTCGTGGAAGAACAAGCTGAAGCTGATGATGGTTCCGTAGATCAACAAGCCGCCCACTATCGACATGACCATGGCCTCGACGCGGATGAGGTCGGAGTGAGCGAGAACAATAGGAAGAGCTGCACCCGTTAGCAGTGTGGCCGCTGCAGAGGCCGAGGGGTGGGGGGCAACGTACCCATTCCCATTACAACCAGGAAGCCCGTGAGAAACCGTCCCAAGTCGAGCACGGCGGCGCCAGAGCTCTCCACAAAGTCATCGGGGTTGGCGCACCGGCTGCAGATCCAGTTGGGCAGAGGGGCGACAACGTATGTGGCGACCACGAGGAGCGGGAAGTACGACTGGTACAGGGCGCACGAGAGGATGACGAGCAGGAACCCGACGGCGAGCACGAAGGAGAGGGAGATGATGGTTTTGAGGCCGGCGGTAGGCATGGCTGAAAGTCGGTCCCCACGCGTGGGGGGGTGTATTAATCGCAGAATACGACGGACGGGGAGAGAGACCGAGGGGAAGGGGGGCACAAAGTCGTTGAAGCTCGTTGAAATGTGGTGGTTTTGTGACGTCGGAGGTTGTCGTGGAGGTTGGCGGATGCGGCTCGTAGCTCCGCGACGTCGTCACCTGGGAAGCGACTCGCATGGTGCTCTGCGGAGCCGCGTTGTTCCGCACCCGAACAAGGTCCCTGGGAGCAACGGCCGGCTGCCGCCAAGCGGGAAGGCGGTGAGACGTGCCAGAGCAAACATGGTGGATTGGCCCGAGCGGCTTGGGCCTATCAGTATCTGGCAAAAAAAATCTGGAAGCGAACTTTCCTGGGTGCAGGAACAAAATAAATCGGCGGCGGGGACCTCGTTTTTTCGCCTTTCCTTTACAACCTTTCCCGACGGACTTGGGGATTGTCCTTTTCTTGTCATTCTTCTTTGCCGTCGCGGACATTGGGGGCAAGATGGCCTCGGATGAGATTATTTGGCAAATTATCAACCAGCAGTTTTGCTCGTTCAAATTAAAGTGAGTTGGGAAGGGGAGGCTGCACACGGCCCAATTCAATGTTCTCGTCTTCGTCCTTAGCCCAATCTACAAAAGGGGGGGAAAGAAGCATGTTGCTGATACCTGAGCAGAACGGACAAGAAGCAGAATTTCTGCCGCAATGAATACAACGTCACCGGCCTCTGCAACCGACAGTCATGTCCGCTCGCCAATTCGCGGTACGCCACGGTGCGGCAGCACCCGACCAAGCAGACGCTGTACCTGTACATGAAGACAGTCGAGCGCGCGCACCTGCCGTCCAAGATGTGGGAGAAGATCAAGCTGTCCGACAACTACACCAAAGCGCTGGAGCAGATTGACGAGCGGCTCATCTACTGGCCCAAGTTCCTCTTGCACAAGTGCAAGCAGCGCCTCACACGGCTGACGCAGGTGCAGATCCGCATGAGGAGGATTGCCGCCGAGGAGGAGCGCCTGGGCGAGAAGCTGGTGCCCAAGATGGCGCCCAAGATCAAGCACCGCGAGGAGGCGAGGGAGCGCAAGGCCGAGGCCGCGGCTAAGCTGGAGCGCACCATTGAGCGGGAGCTGGTTGAGCGTCTGCGACAGGGTGCGTACGGTGACCAGCCGCTCAACGTCAGCGAGGACATCTGGAAGAAGGTGCTCAATGCTATGGAGAGGGACGGCCAGGGCGAGCGGGACGAGGACCTGGATGAGGGCGTCGACTCGGAGGCCGAAGACGAGGAGGTGGACAGCGAGGCAGAGGATGGCGACAAGGAGATCCAGTATGTGTCGGATATTGACGAGAGCGAGGCCGAGCTGGACGAGTTGGAGGACTGGCTGGAGAGCGAGGAGGAGGACGAGGATGAGCAAGAGGATGATAGCGAGGCCGAGGAGGACAAGGTCGGGGCTAAGCGCAAGCGCGGCCGCGTCGTCAAGATGAACAATAAGAAGGCTAAGCAGGAGAAGGAGAAGTTGACCCTCACCCACGACCTGGCCTGGTGAAGGCCTGTGGTTGCGGGCATAATCGGGGGGAACCAAAAAATTGGGTGTTTTGTCACAGCCGACTTGCGGCTGCCGGGATGATTATGGCATTGCTGGCGTTGCGGCGTCAATTGACTGCGTTTTTATTTTCCTCAAGCTCATGTATTCTCTCTTGCTACATGGTGCCTCTGCACCGGTCAAATAGACACCGTATAGTCCGTACACAAG
Source organism: Metarhizium brunneum (assembly GCF_013426205.1). Taxonomy (NCBI): domain Eukaryota; kingdom Fungi; phylum Ascomycota; class Sordariomycetes; order Hypocreales; family Clavicipitaceae; genus Metarhizium; species Metarhizium brunneum. The sequence goes on along the minus strand of NC_089422.1, from coordinate 6,811,515 downwards.
CCCACATTGAACCAGTATCTTTCTTTGTCCTCCCAACCCGAGCGCCAGGTACGGCGGAACCTGCACATGCTAAATTAAGCCCCGACGTCAGCCCCACTTCTCCGTACTTGTAACCGCAACACCCCACCATCAAGCTACATTGCAACTCGAGCACCTCCTTCTTCCCTTCTACATCCCATCCTCCCATCGTCCCGTCCAGCAAGCGAATCTTTCCAAAGCCCAAAAGTCCAGTCGATCCGTTGAAACCGCGCGCCCCTCAAAAAAACCATCCACCAAGATCATCCATCCAGTGTCGTCCATTCGTCCCCCTTCAAGAAAAAATGACATCCTGGTACTCCAACATCCTCACGAGGACCACGTCGCAAATCTCGTCGCTGCGCTCCACGCTGCTCGCGTCCGAAAACGACGGCGACACCGACGACGACACGCACGTGTGCCGCGTGCTGCGCAACTACTACGGCGACAAGGGCCGCCCGCTGCCCTCCTGGCTGCCGCCCGACCCCAAGGCCCCCCCCGCGCCCGCCGCCCAGCAGCCGCTCTACGTGCAGCCGCAGGTCGGCGCGCGCTACGGCGGCCTGCAGACCGGCGGTGCTGGTGGTGCCGGCGCGTCAGGCGGCTTCAGCAGCCTGTGGGACTCGGCGCCGCAGCAGCAGCAGCAGCAGAAGCAGGGGAGGGCGCCCGCGGCGAGGGAGGACGTGGTCGCCCGGCCGGTGGCGAGTCAGGGTGCTGCCGGTGCCGGAGGGGGAGGCGGCTCCGCGCAGGACAGGCTCAAGCAGAGGCTTTGGGGGGCGGGGAGGCAGAGTCCCGGGCAGGCGGGGGGCCAGTTTCAGCCGCCGGGTGCCAGCTACGAGGACAGGTTTGCGCCGGGGAGTTCGTACGGGGGGCAGAGTGGTGGAGGGCCCGGCGGGCAGGGAAGGGGGAGGCAGGGCTTGCCTAGTGGTCCGAGGGGGTATAGGTGATGGTTGTGTTTTGATGGGTGGGAAAGTCGAGAATGCTGCTGGACTGCATTGCGGAAAACTTCGGTTTTTACTAATTCACGCTTTTTTTTTTATAATATCATTAGGTGGTCGTGCTGTGCGAGGACAAGAAACAACCGCTAATCAAGCTATACGATAGAATTACACTTGGACAATCATCATTACTTCCCAGGCATGCCGTCGCCCTTTTGTGCAACCGTCTTGCGAGACAGGACCTCAACTTTTCTATTTAACAGATTCCTGAGTTCGGGCGAGATGATCTTTTGCTGCGTCTCTGTTTCTTTGCCCTTGGGTGGTGTCTGTGTTTGTGACTGTGGCTGTGGCGATGGCGCCTCGGAGGAGCAGCTTGCCCTGGGACCAGGGAAATTCTGTTTCTTGTCAACGGCTTCTACTAGGCGTTGGAATTTGCGGAACAGAGCTTCTGCGCGGATGAGCGTTGATTCGAGGTCCATGGTGTTGGACAGCTCGTTGACTATTCGGAAAGTATTAGTATGCTATGGCCCTTTTCTTTTCCCTGCCGTGGGGGCGAGATACATACCATATTTTAAAACCTCATCAAAGGCCTTGAGATGCCCCATGATGACATCCCTGTGCTTCTCTAGAATGGCCAACGCGACGAATATGTGAAACTCGGCGCTCAGGTAGTCCGTCCACAAGCCCTCCCACAGCCGCAGGATGTCTACCCACCCAAACTCACGCTTGTACCACACCAGAATCATCCGGAAGAAGAAGAAGAAGTTGGTGCTGTCTGCCGACTGCAGGTGGTTCCACAACTTGGGGTCCATGAAGTTGACGAGTTGGTCTAGCGTGAGCAGCTGGCCACGCATGCCCGACTGGTCACGCAAAAAGTTGCGCTCCATGCGCTCCATGAATTTCTGGAATCCCCAGAATGCAATGGCGTCGTCTTGAATGACGGCGTAGATGGGGGAGAGCAGGTCCGACATTCCCTGGACGTATCCCAAGTCTTTGTTGTACTCGTTGTATGTGAGGAGCATTTCCTTCATTTGCTCAAGGTGGACATTTGTGCCGACGTCGGCAAAGGGAGAGTTGGGGTCGGGATGGGGTGCATCTTCTCCCTGGAAGATGGGAACATTGCGGTCTGTTCGGTGGACGTCCTTTTCTGCAGGCGTGTTAGCAATGCGTGCGAGAGTTTTGTGAGGCCTTGCCTTGGTTGTGCGTACCGATTCTGCCCCTTTGTTCCCGCCACCATTCTCCTGCTTCGCCTTCGCCCCCGTCGCCCTCGAGTCTCTCCCACCAGGAGTGCTTCAGCCGGTAATATTGATCCCGGAGTGAGGCAATCTGCGCCTTTCGTTCGTCCGCGGTTCCGTACCACTCATATACACCTAGAAGGAATAGCCAGGCTTCCTTGCGGACACCGTCCTCGGCGTCGAGGCCGCCATGGAAGATGCGCTCCTTGACCTCGTCCACGGTCAATGACAACCGACCGGTTTCGGGGTCAAAAAACGTCTCCCATTCGGCCATGGTAACTGGTCTCCGTCTCTCTTCTAGAGACAAGGCACTCGCTCCTTCGAGAAGCTCAAATTCCCCCACATCCGTGTCCTCCAGATCAACGACGTCCTTAACGGTCCAAATGCGGCCACGTCGATCCCGCTCGCTTTGCTCCGCAATACCCATGGCCCAACGGGCAAGGTAAATTCTGGCACTATCAAACTCATCTTGGAGAGTCTGTACTTCGGGGTTCCTCAGCAGTCTCTTCACCTGCGGGGGCAGGTTGTTATTCTCGGCAAAGTCTTGGGCCGCTCTCCTCGTAAACGTCGTGACTTTGCTGAACTGATTCATAATGTTCCAGCCCGTTTCCTTGACAAATTTGACAAACGGATCCATTTGGGCTTCACGACTGCTCCCCGCAGCCTTATCACCCGGCGTGATTTGCTTTGACACGCCTGCAGTCTTGGAGCCGAACCCTTCAAGGTCGTCCTTGGTGGGCTCTACAAGATAGATATTGGGTTCAGCACCTGATCGTTCAATCTTGACATATCGCTTGAGCCATCGTAAGACTTCGTCTGCTCCCCAAAACATCTGTCCAGATTCGCCAAATGGATCAAAGTTATCCCTGGTCAGCTTCTTCTTTTGCAAAATGGTACTCTGGCACTCATTGTCGTGAAAGAACAGCGCAGGGAAGCTATCCCCGGCTCTGGAGTTGATGATGATGGAGCCATACCACCATCCAATACTCGGTGGCCGCACAAGGAGAGAATAGACGGCGCTGACGGGAACAGCAAAGGAGTAGCCGCCCACCGACCCGCTGTGAGACGTGACGGTAGGCGGAGGGGGGACGAGGTAGGACTGTTTTGGTGGCGAGTCGCCATCGCAGAGATCAACCTTGACGTATATGCTGGTCGAGTCCCCAAGTGCTGATTCCGGAACCCAAGCCAGTAGAAGATCGGACGAGCCGGGGGCTATCGACTCGTGGGAGGATGACGAGGTTGGGCGTCCGGAAGTCGGCGGCTTTTGTTGCAGCAGGGCTATGTAGCCCGGTATATTGTCCTTTGCCGAAGGGGTCGGGTGAACGTAGACCTGATGAGAAATCAGTTTCCGCAAGGATGTCAAAGAGAGGGAGGGCATACCTTGCTCTTGGAAAACAGCAGCTTCACGCCGCGCCCCGTCTCGGCATGTGTAATGGTGTTGTAGCCGCCCTCTTCATCGTCACTCATGGCGTAGAAACTGGCCGACGGAGACGCAGGTAGGGCTGAATCTTGGTGCTCGGGCGCGGACGGCGTCAATGTCATGATCTATATACCTGCGGGCACTGCGGGGCACGGCAGCCGGATGCTGGGAGTTCGATGCCGCCGTTTTTGATGGCCGTTGGACAGAGGAAGCTGGTGTCTGGTGGAGCAGGTGAGGGCAGCACCGGCTGTGCTTAAAGCCCCAGGCGTGGTTGTGGTTGCAGCAAGGGACGCATGTGAGTGTTGGTGAGGCTGTGGCCAAGTGAGTGATTCAATGACGACGAAGGTGGTGCAGTCATGCCGCTATCCAGAGCTAATCCACGTGGAGGGGCAAACCAGGAGTACTGGTACCGAGCGGGGCGCCGCCGATCGGCTGCGAGTTGCGGTACCAGTACTCGCTCATTCGTTGAACATTGCGTGGACTCGTCACGCCGACGCAGAGGTGGCTGATGGTGTGACTGCCTACGTATTGGTACACGCAAGTCGTTGACATAAATTTGCTGATTCGAGAGCTGAAACAGACGAATTCAGTTGCAGTTATGTCATCTTGCTACTATGCCTATTGCCATCTGTTCAACAGTCGTCGCCTTTGTTGTCCAACTTGCGCTCGTATAATAGAACCACACTACTCCGGAAATATGCAGTGCGTCTCCATCTCGTCGTATTATGTACCTGGCCAAGAAAAAGCAAGAAGGAAAAAATATATACAATCGCAAAATTATGGTCCTCGGCGCTCGCAACAAATCACCCGCACACTACGAGTCCCATGTCGCATGCTCCGAACCCTGGCCATGATCACTCCATGTTCTCAACGGGTATAATCCAACTCTTCATCCATCATTCTCATGTCTAGTTCATCTAAGCCTCGCCCCAAATTTTGCTGTGAAACTGTGCCTCCACCGCAGTTTCGGGATCGGTATAGTTGACAGGTTTATGGATTCGGACCATCCACAGGAAGTAGTCTTCGATTACGCAAAGGTTCAACAATAAGCCGTTGGTCTTCCAAGCAATGCCGCACACAACAGCTCCGGCAACTGCGTCGAGGATGAAGTGATTTGCCGTCGCCACGATGGCCGTCAGGATGAGGGCTGGATATGCCATTCCAAGCCCAATAATCGACAATCGTTTCCACGATGTCGCGCGGACACCAGAAACCGGAAGCGTCGCGATGGTCAAGCCAATAAGCAGCGAGTATCCAAAATGCAACGAAGGCATAGCGGCTAAGGAGAGTTAGCGTGCAATCCGCAATTCCACAACGCCAAACCTACCATATTGGTTGCAGAATCTATTCGTCGTCCAAACACTACTCTGGCCGTCAGAACTGTGCACCGTGTCGACAAATCCAAAACCCTTGGCTTCTGCCGCGCCGTCTCCATCGAAACCGGGGTCGCTCAGTAACCTTGGTGGCATACAAGGCCACAGGGTGAAGACGACAAAGGCCAACAGGTTACACATGGCCATGGTGCGTCGCCGGGCCTCGTACAATGCTGGGCCTGCAGTGACATTATGGCTCATGGCACGGTTTTTTCGAGTCGTTGTTATATAGTACAAAGCAACCAGGAAGAAAATGGTGCCGGGGATGTGAATAAATGAGTAGACCCGGTTGATCCAATGCACCAATGCCGGGTGCTGCATGAACCACTTTTGGATGGGAACTTCCCAAAACACGTGAAGCCGCTGTTCAAGATGGATGACTTGGAGAGCGTGGCGGCGGGCTACATTGACTGTGTCTTCAACAAGAGTAACGGCGGTAAAGGCTCGACCAAGCTGGTATACCTGCAGCGGTGTTAGCCAGCGCGGAGCCACATGAGAGCGCATATATTGCATACCCAGTAGATGAGAGCCCAGTACCAGGCCTCGACGAGAAAAGGAAACTTTTGCAGGACGCGACTGAGAAAACGGTGCTTGAAGACCAGTGTGTTGGGCGAGGCTACCGTCTTGTTGTAACCAAATAGCTGTATCTTGCGACGGCGCAGGGTAGGAACGTCGTTTATCGAGGGTGATGGGTGTTTGGTCCAGCTGTCGTCTGCCGAGAGAAGGCTCTCTTGCGATGAACTTGGTTGGCAGAACTCATCGCTCCTCTTGCATGTCCCGTCGATGGACTCCCACGCCGCACGCCCTTCTCTAAAGTCGTACTCTTTGTTTCTGTTGAACCAGGCGCCGCCGAACAATAGAGCCACGACGACAAGCGGCTCTACAAAAGCACCGACTGCCATGGTAAAATGGCAGGCACGAGCGGCATGGAATGGCTGTTGAGAGGGAAGGATCTTGCACGTGAGCAAGTACCCCAGGTCTTGTTTCGATGACTGCCGAGAGAAGGGGCTTCAATTTCGACTTTGGCTTCAATATGACTCCAGCATCAACAGAGAGACAACTTCACAATCGGCGCAAGAGCCACTGGACACTATTGGGCTTGTGGTCCCTTTTTGAGTTGATCAACCTGGTCACTTACACGGTAGCTGCGGGATGACGACGGGCAATTTATGTTTACTACAAACAAGAGCCCCCAGAATCTAACGCTGATAGGTACTTGGAAGACCACCCAAGTCGACGCCCAAACCACTAGCAGCAACTCGGGGTCAATTCTTGTCATCAAAAGCCCACCGAAAATGTCCGTCCTCGTGAGGCTCGAAAAGCTCGTCCTCGTTTTAGATGAGCGAAGCCCCCGCTGCCAAGGCCTGTGGCGCGAGCAACGGCCCCAAGCCGACCACTGCTGGCGGCTCTCATAGGCGCACCCGTGCCCTGGAGGGTCGAGGACTCGAGGGATCAGGGGTGGAGGAGCCGCGCATCGAGCCTCTATCGGCAGGTCGGCGGACGGACTTGAACGAGTCCGAAGTTGACCTGCAAATGCAGGCAAATCCATCACGTCGGTATATCAAACAAGCACCAGTGGTGGGACATGAAGGTGCTCAGATGGTTCAACAGACTTCTATCGAGCGGGCCGTAACACGTCACCCAGCGGCCCCTTGATGCAGCGCCGAGCCTCAAATAGACAGGGCAGGTGTTCATTTTCACAGACAATAGCCTGCCGAACCGGTCGCAGGTGTGGCTTGATATCAGGCGTCGCGAGACAGTGCTTCTCTCAACGTGGTGCCGGACAGCCGACTCTGCCAGTAGGACAAAATGCGCAGCGACTTGAACACGTAATCTATCATTCACTTCACTGATCTTTCTTCACCCAAACAAGACGACGTGAAAAAAGGCATCAAACAATTGCTCACAGAATGGGCACATTTGACAATTCCAGAGGGGGAACCCAATGTGGCTCTAGCGTGCAAGATGAGCACGCGAGCAGCAACATTGTGTCCGGAAGCAAACAGGGATTGGCTCCGGACTCCGGAGCATCCGCCACGGCATTATGTATACGGCGTAATTATGCGACTTTCAGATTTATGCCCAATGACGGGATTCTCAGGCTGCCCCGTCTTGCCGACTGGTGCACAACAAGATCATTCCATGGCCCGCGACCTGTTGACCCTGAAGCCAAGGCCACGCCAATGCTTCTACTCCCAGCAACATAGCTTATTAATGCTGGAAATTGCTTCTTTTTTTAACCAAAAGAAGGAAATTTGAAGAAGCAACCAGAGACAATTCGTTAATTCCTTCACAACTTGTCGTTGTATGCCTTTGGCTTGCCCAATGTGCGAATCAGCACATCTTCGACGTCACCACTTACACATCTTGGCTCCACCCTGGCATGTAAGTTGTAACAGAATGTTGGGTCATTACTGCTGAGTAGCGCCACTATTTAGCATCCCGATTAACCATAATCATCCCACGGCTGTCTATCCTATCACCTTAATATGGGCTAATATGGGGGGTAGGGTGTGCAGCCGGGGAGATACACCCTACTCTAGATTGTGGTTCGGACCTTTGTCGTCTCCGTTGCACCGAGGTGACTATAAAGTCTATAAAACTGTGCAAAAATCAGTTTCAATGGCAGGTCATGGGGGTTCCATGAGATGATAAGGGCTGCTGCCAAGGGTCGCCTATGACGCCTGGGCTCAACTAGAAGAGGCATCAGCTTTTTACCCCAAGTCGAGCCGTTTTTTAACTTTGTCCAGACGTTGGCACGTTCCTGATGCCAGGGATTGCAACGTCAAGTTACATCCTCCAGGTAGGGAATCTGGGCCTCCACACTCTACCAACGTAGGAGAATTGCATAAAGTCCGCTGGTGACCTTGAAAAGTAAAATCGACATTACGCGTGTTGCAGATCAAACATTTTCGTTCCCGGTGCTTCCGGATGCTTTGGCTATCGCCTTGGCAAGCTAAACGGGGTCCATCAACACCAGTCCAGACGGCCCGGGGCTCAACAGGAGCTCGATTGCGATAATCCTTGCCTGCCGGGATGTACCTGCTTGAGCTGGATATACGACATCGGAGCCAAGAATTGTCGCGTGAGGTTACAACACGTAGCCCAGCGAACGAGAAATGGTCGTGTGCTCAAGCCGCTTACATACTCCAAGGCACTAGGGATAGTCCTCCTTTCAGCAACTGCCATCCGCAGCTCGGATAAACGCTTACGCAGGTACAGATGAGCTGTGACCAAGCCGAGTCCAACTCGGGCCACAAAATCGACAGTTGCTGCGCTTGAATTGCCATGATCCTATCCTCGACTCTATTCCGTATACATGTGCCAAGCGCTTGCCAGGCCCATTATCCAAACGCCCGGCAATGCTGAACCTCACAACCACAATGACTTGACCCGAAACACCGCCGTTCAGCATCCACCGGCCTGTCTGGAGATAGAATCCAAATACCTATTCCAACCAGACAGCTGATGAACTAAGGCCTGTATGCTCCCGCACAACACATACTTGCACGGCAAGCCCGTTCCCCCACGAGCAACTAACGGAAAACTTCATCCGGAACCCTGAGTGAAAACTAATACTAATAGCAAATGCACTGATTCAAAAAATCAAGAGTCTTGCCGTGAACAAGTCACGCTACCTAATCGGGAACAAGAGGAGTCGGCTTGTGCCAATCAACTTCCCTCCATCAGATAGCAAGTGTTGGTAGACATTGACTCGACGGCGCACAAGTCACAACTACAAGCAGGACCAAAGACAGCAAGACAAAGGGTGCACCTCTACCAACTTTGGATCTTGTGCTCGCACTGTGGAAGATGGCCAGCACTAGCACATAGCAAACGATGCTTGGTTAGCAGCGTTTCCAGACGGCACACAGCAACCACGGCGTCTTGCCTGATATGCGGTTGTAGCAAGCCCTCTCAAAGGGAGCCCGGGCATGGGTTTAAAAAAAAAGAGTCGCTTCATAACTTGTACATAGTGTACTATTCATTATACAGTCGCCGTCGCCGGCAAAATCTACTCGTCCATCTCACCTAGCTCCACCATCCTTCCCAGTATCAGACTCTGAATCATGAGCTCGTCAGTTAGCACACGCATCCCGAGCCCAACGGGCTCGCTGGCCACTCTTCTCTTCCTCTTGCCCGACTCTTGTGCCGCGGCCAACACATCCTCCACGGTTGCCGTCGATGAATCCACATACATCCATTCAAACGGCGACCCGGACAGTTCTGCGTGGCGAACCGCGTCTCCTGCCAGCTGGACCGTCGTGACGCGTGATACTGCGGACGGACTCAAGGCCAGCGCCAGGAAGAGATACTGCTGCTTAGTCTCTTTCCGCGACTTCTTATGATCCATCACAATGAGGAGCTTTTCCCCATCCAGAAGCTTGTCTCGGGCTTCCATTGTCTCGGGCAGAGTGGCATCCACGGCCGAGTATGGCGCTAGGATGCGTGACCGGATAGCGTTGCCAAGGACTTGGGACGCCCCGGCACATAGCAAATATGGCGCCCAGTCTATAATCTCGCCTCTTTTCAGGCACGCAGTCGCCCATTGTGGCGCCAAACAAGGTAGGCCCAGGGCCAGTGCTTGCATGTACTTCGCCTTTCGGGAGTGGGAGTCTGCAATGACGGCTGCAAAGCCATGTTCCAGACCGGCCTTGGTGAGCCGCAATGGCGGTGAGCCGTCTTCCTGAATGGAACTGGCGTGGGCTACTGTCCACTGTTCAAACAATTCCTGGAAACCCTCGTGCAAAATCATGCCGCCGGCTTGCGAGATTTTGGTCTCCAACTTCGTCCTCTGTGCCTGACTTCCTGAGAATGACAATGCAAACACCATCCCGTCAAAGAGCCGGCGAGTACGTGATGTCGACGTAAGGCTTGTTCGAAACGATCGCACTGATTTAGAGTGTGTACTCCTGTCGAGGGCCGTAGCCGATGGTGAATGGCACAGCTCATCTGCGGAATCCGAATCCAACCGCAAGGATCGCCGTGACAGTCTCATAGCCTTGGTCACAGGCTGTGGGGATTCAGATTTCAGTCCGTTCTGGGGATGCCTCCGCAAGGGCCGAACACTATTTTCGGGAGACACGAGATGAACAGACCCGGGGAGGCTCGGACAGTGTGAGTCCTGCGTTCCAGGTGTAGTCTTGGATGATGGTACGGGTGTGCCTGATAGGTTAGTCAGACTGGAAGATGTAAGGACGTGACGGTCGACATTTATCGATCTGCGTGGTGTCCGGGTTCTTTGTTCGGTTCGGCGAGATCTTGTGCCCATGGGTACCGGTGGCTCTGAATATGAACTTGGTAGCGCATCGTTCTTGTTCTTGTTCTTGGCTGTGTCTTCTGACCCTTCCACTCTGTCCACCGGCTCTTTGGTAGGTTCGGCTGGCTCTTGCTCCTTCTCTTCTGCAGACGACACTACTGCTAATCGTGTTCGAGTGCCACGCCCCCGTTTGCCATACGTCCGCTGTGATTTCCGTCGAATGGGTGGCAGCGCAGAGCTATCCACGGCATCCTGGCCCTGTTCAGTCCCACTTCCTCTCAGCATAGGCAACTCCGGTTCAGAAGCTGATGGCGCAGTGCCCCGTTGGTAGATAGCTGGTGAAGAGCGTACAGGACTAGTCGCCGGAATCATTTCCTCATCTAAAAGTTCGGGGGCAGGTTGGGCATCTGCGAGTTCCTTTTGAGCATCCATTGTCTCAACTGCTACTCCAGGCGTAGCTTTGGTCGACTCCTCGGACGGCTGTTCCGCAGATTGTGTAATGGCTTTCTGTGAATCTTTCACGAGGGGCTGGTCTTGACCCTCGTTCTTCGCACCTTGAGCATCCGTATCCTCCGTCCCCAGCTTTCGGCGCTTTTTCCCAGGCTGTTCATCAGACATTCTCCTTTGTGTCCGCATGAAGCTAACCTTATCCATTTCCGCAGCGGCTTGTGCTCTCTTTCTTTCCACGCGTTTCTTCCGATCCAGCTTTTGAAATGCGTCATCAGAGTCACTGTCTGATGCTGGGCGGGAATCCCGGGCACCCCTACTGCCCTTCCGCTCTTGTGATTCCTTCATCGGCTCATAATGCGCCATGGGCTGATGACTAGCGGATGGCCGTGGTGTTTTCAATGTGGGTGACTCGGGAATCAGTTCATCCTTTTGGGATCTCAATGACACGGGCGTTTCCTCCACGACTATACTCAGGGTGTTATTCTTTAGTACAGTCGCAGGCACCTCATGTAGTCTCGTGGGGCTAGACGTTCGAATATCCGTAGGTGACGAAACATTGGCTCGATTTTTCAACGGTGATGTCTCCATGACATTTGGAGATATGGAGTTAAGGAAGATGTTTGGTGAAGGTCGGGAAGAAGTTGGGCTTGCTATCTTGGCTGCAGACGACAGCATCTGCGTCTGGCCAAATAGTTGAGTGCCACCAAATGGCACAGCGCCATTATTTTTGGTTGCAAATGGGTTCTTGGGAAGCGCGGGTGTCTCTGGGGGAAGATCTGGTGGCTTATAGGGCGTTGACGCGTGGTTTGCCTGCAACTGGGACGTATTGTCGGGTCCTCTCCATTCGCCGCGTGTGTTTTCAAACCCTCCGTCCTCGGAGACTTGTGATGACGGCCTCGCGAATTCACCGAGGTTTCCAAAGTCAACGGCGCCCGTGTCATCAGGATTCAGCGTCCGTGGTTCATCGTTGGTAGTGATTTGCGTCCGGTCATACGTCGGGCTCGATGGTAGTGGCTCACAGAACTCGGCGTAGTCCCGGTCTGCATTGACCTGGGTCGGCGTTTGTTGCGAAACATCCATCTTTGTCGTGCCTTGGGCACGCTCAGTCACCGTGACGGGTTTCTTGTCGAGATCCAATGACGCTCGAGGCTTGTCAAATTGTATGGCTATAGTGTCGGAGGTGCTATTGCGAACTACATCTTCTGCAACGGCTGTATCGGGTATGTCGTCGAGAACTCGCGTCCCATCGACGCCGGCCTCGGCCGCGGCGGCATTCACACACGCGTTATTGGCAGCCTTGTGTGTTGTTGCTTTCTTTTCCTTGACCGGGGTTGTCAGTGCATCCTTGTTTGGGTGCCTGCATCGGCCGGTGGCGACTGGGAGCAACGTACCTGGGGCGCACGCGAAGGAACAAGGCCAGGTCTCTATATTGCGTTAGTTGATAGGCCTTGATGAAATTGCATCGTAGAGGTTCAATATAGACGTGCCTGGGCTCCGTTTCTCGGCGGTGAACTGCTCAGCTTCGGCGCAGAATTGTTAGGAATCGAGGCTCAAATTCACTGCGAGTGGTACGTACCGTGCCGACTCCGAATTCTGCCTTCATGGCATCGAGAATGGCCTGGCTGTCTTGCGATTCATTTCTGCCCTCCAACGCGGCCATTTCAGCCCGCGCTGCAGACGGGAATGGCGTCATCGCGCCGATTTGGAGCGCATTCTTGACAATTTTAAAGCAAGGCACGAAGTAGTAACTCGACTTGGGCTTCACACTCAGTCATGTCGCGCCGTTACGCGCTGTCACGTGAGCGGCAAGACTAGACTGAAAATTCGGCGAACGAGGCAAGTGCCTACCACCAGACGTACTAAAGCAATAGGGGCACTTCTCACTCTGGCATCTACAATACAATCTATTGGTTGATAAAAAATTGAAGCCCACACATACTCGCATTATGCATGGCGAGGAACTTCTGGCACCACCGTGGAATCGCATCTTATTGAATGGGACTAAAATTCACAAGTAGAAGATGATGGACTTACATCAGCCTTCAGTGATATGCGTCGATGCGACATGAGCTCCGCCATTCATATCCGCCAATAATGACGCATCTGAAAATCCAAACTTGAGGGTATGGTGTTATCAAAGAAGACAAAAGAAAAAGTGAGGGGTTTGGTGGTATAGGGGGCAAGACTAATTATCTCCGTTCCCAATTCTCCTCATCTCCCCAATCACCCCCAGAATAGTCCGCTGCTGGTTTTTGAGCCCATTTGTTATTGGCGACCGGCTGCACCATCAGATGTGACTGCATCTTGGCATTTTCTGGATAATTGCCGTGTGATGGAGCAAATAGCGGTGGTGGAATCATGTTGCCTTCTGTGGAGTGTTGAGTCTGGTAGCCTACTGGTGTATGCACTTGCTGAGATGGCACACCTTGCTGCGCTATACTAGCTTGGCTTACGGTAGAGGGTGACCTAGAGTGGCTCGTGTGTGGCTGATTTGGATTCGACGATACTTGGGTTGTCATTCCCATTCGGCCTTGGTGTTGAGTTCGAGGTTGTGATGATGTAAAGCCTTGCAAGGGAGGATTCACTGCCACTTGGAGCGGATGAGCCTGCCCAAAGTAACCTCGTCCTGCAGGCATTTGTTCAGGTAGTGCCTGACCAGGTAGTCGTTGACCCGGATGCATCTGAATAGGTGGCATTTGCCCGGGACCTTGACCTTGGAGCACTTGTCCAGGACGCATTTGCCCCTGGGTGGGTTGTCCTTGTATCATCTGTCCCGGTGCTAACTGACCAGTTGCATCAGCATGTATAGGAGCCGGGACTTGCCCGGGAGATACATGTTGACTATCTTGACTTGTCTTGTCAGATCCCACTGTAGATATGGATGCCGAATCAGACACACTCGGTGATTGTCCGTGGCCAAAGGGCCTCTGCTGCCCAGGCTGTTGCCCAGGCTGCTGCCAGAAATGATTCGGGCTATATGGACCGCCTGGCCATGGCTGAGGCCCTGGCTGGGGTGACATCATTTGCTGCGGTGCAGACTTAGGTTTGGAATGTCCGCCTTTGAACCACTTCGACCACTTCCTCTCCTTCTCCTGACTTCCCTGTGTAGGGGCATTATAATTCACTGGTGGATTCCATTGGCCCTGAGGATTGAGATTAGACGCCCTTTGCCCAGGTGTAATTTGAGTCTGCATTGTAATCTGCATATGAACTGGTGGGACCAAATCCTGTGGTTTCTGAATAGGAGGCAGCTGGCCGGATGGAGGTTGACCTAATGGGGTTGAAGCCATTGGTAACTGCCCTATTGTCTGGACTGATCTTTGAACTTGAGTTGGTGCCGACGGTTGCGGATGATGTAATGTAGATCTATGGAAACTTGCCGATGTACCTGGTATTGAGTGCTGAATACTAGAAGCCATGGAGCTCGGGAGCTCGATTTGCTGTGTCTGGTTGATTCTGGGACCTGGTTCGCTCTCATCACGCTCCTCGATCCGACCAAGTATATGTCCTGACCCTGGCGAAAGGACAGTTTGCTGATCATTCGGGGTTTGTCCAGACCGACCTGCAAGAGGTTTGACTTGATATCCGATAGGATGCTCGGTATCTTGTGCTGACTCTTGGGGTAGTCGTATTTCTTGCTCTTGTTGTCCTGCTGGCTGACTGAGATACTTGGCCTTCTGTTGTACAGCCCGCTGCGCGAATTGGAACTGCGTTGGGGGTTTGGATATGGTGTTTTCCTGCTGCTGCCTGGCCACATCCAGTGTTGGTGGGCTAACCTGAGACGCCCGCGTATCGGATGTGTTCTGAACAGGGAAGAAGGAGCCTTCAGCATGCTCTCGAATTTTCGCAGGCACGGGAGGACTTTCATTCTGTTGGCCCAATGCGATAGATTGAGTCCACCCATTTTGTGCAAGTGGCCCAGTCGTATCAGTTAGTGGTGAAGGAGTGTAATTGGGGTCGTTTATAGTCGTGTTTGATGAACCACGTCGGGCTGCATCCGTGGACAGCGGTGAACCCAAAGCCGAGACTTGGCTGTCTCCACGAGGCCGAGCTGGGGATACCTCACTAGAAGTAAACATAGACGCTCGTCGCATGCCAGGATAAGTCGGTTGACTTGAGCCTGGTTGACTGGGGTCTGGAGAGAACGCATTTTTGGGAGGTTTGGGAGGAGAGCTGTGTTGAATAGTTTCAATTACACTTTGAGGCCCCGGAGGCTGCCGTGATGTGTCGTTCTGCATTTGGCTTGGCTGTCCAGCTACCGCATTTTGAGTATCTTGCAGGCGCGATGTTGTAGATGATTCTTGCTGAATAGAAGGGGGGTGGCCCCCAGCACGTTGCGCGATACCTAGAGGGGCCAAGAGACTTTGCAGTTGACTGGGCTGCCCAGCTTCTGCATTCTGGATCTGCTGAAGGGGTTGAACTTGGAAGAATGAGGGTGGAAGTTTCTTTTGTGGTTCCTGCTGGGTCGGCAGAGATTGCGTTTCAACGGCCGTGCCGATGCTGGCGGCAGTTTGAAGGTTCTGCGATAGAGTGGGTTGTTCGCCTGCCACATTTTGTCCAAGCTGTGTCGGCGTGAGCTGGGACTGTGATATTGAGGGCTTCTGTTGCAGCTGCGGCTGCGGTTGAGGCTGAGGTTGCTCTGCGTCTTCATCGCGAACTTTTTGTGCTGGTTGAACCTGTAATTGGCTATCAACTGACTTGGGCTGAACAACTGCTGGAACATTCTGAGGTCGATCCAACTGTTCTGTTACGAGATCCTTGATAACAGGTTGAACTGACACTAGTTGTTGTGGCGGAACAATAGTAGTAGTGTAGGTAGTGTTGGCAGAATCAGCTTCAATAGCTCCTACGACAGTTTGAGGTCGCGGAGGTTGGCTGGCGATGGCCTCCTGCATGCGTTGTAGTGGTGAAGGCTGGTCTTGAAGTTCTGGCGGCCGACACCCTGATAATGACGGCTGGGAGGATTGGTTCCCACGAGGAATAAGACCGAGACCAAAACCAGCAGCTGAATATTGAGACCCATACGGAACATGATTTATAATAGGCATTACACTGGCTGGCCTTGCTGGGTGATCCGCATATACTGTAGCCCACAGGGGATGCTGAAATGGAGGCTGTCGAGGTGGAATAGTAGTCTGGTTATTGTTCACTTGATACATCCGGCCCCTGAGCGGCAGAGGGTCTTGTGAGATCGCTGCATGTTGGTCCGGTTGCCGGACAGAACTATTAATTACCTGTCCTGGATGGCTTGATGACCTTCCTCGTGCTGGACGCAGGACAGATGGGAATTTGGAAATTCCTTCGGACCTTCGAGACTCGGGTTTTGGTTGAGCGGGAGGAGTTGCAAGAGCGGCTGGCGTTGGAACTTGTTTCTGAGGAAGGGAATCCTGCACCGACTTTCTATTCCTCGCGGGTTTCAGTACTGATGGGGCATGAGACAGGGACAGGTCGGTATTATCAGTTTTATTTTCATCAGTCGTTGGTTTCGTGAATTGGGTTGATAGAGGCTCGCATGACGCATTTGGCACCGGATGCTGCGCTGGTGACAGCACTCGAGGAACAGAATTGGAGTCTATGCTGACTGAGCTTCTTTTCATGTTCATCATTAAAGATGCTTCACGCTGTAGTCCAATACTACTATGTCTTTTCTCAATTGGCAAGTGTGCTGTTGTAGCCATCTGGCCTGGCATATATGCTTGATAATCCGGTTGTTGAGATTGCTGTGCGATAGGTGTACCTGGCGTACTTCCTGGCTGTTTTCTTGCAATCTTGAACGTCTTTAGTTCGGTGGGCATTGAAGACTCAACCTGTCCATGCTCATTTGAATGACGACCATACTGTCCAGGATCTTGTCTGAGGACTTGGTTTGCATATGACGCCCCAGCATTTTGGGTCAGAGGAGCGGTTGGCTGTTCGCTGGGCACAACTCGTTGACCATGTGATTGAACATGGTCTGATGGCGCTTGCTGCTCGGTAGATGTAGTGCCATCCTCACTTGGAATACTCTCACCACTTGTAGACTGATTCCCCTCTGGCCCCTTTGGCGTGTCGACAACGGGGGCCTCCTTGCCCGCGACCGGGCTGTTTTTGGCTGGTAATTCGGCTATTGCCGTTGCTGAAACCGCTGCGGCAGCAGTTTCGACCGGCGCAAGCACTGTATTGTCCGCAATCTCCACGGGTTCGGGGTACAGCTCAATATGTGCCGCAGCCGTATGCTCTGTGGGCATCTCGGCAACGAACCCTACGGGATCGAACCGATGCATTGTGTCTCCCATCATTTCCACGGGCATCTCACGGCTATCGATCATGTGAATGACTGAAGAGTCAGACGCCTCTGCAACAACGGCAGTGGATTCGATTTCAACAGGTGGTTGGGAGGGGATAGGCTCGCTCTGGACAATGTGAGCACTTTGCGTAACTGGTGCGCTTTCAACAGCAGGGCCTTGCCTGATGCTTGCATCCACCGGCCCTGGTGATGATGTCGATGGTTCACTCTTTGCCATCATAGGCGTTGTCTTGCTGCTTCCTAGAGGACTAACACCTTTAGCAGATGCTGCTGCCGTCGTTCCAGTAGTTTCGCCGCCTTGAACCCTTTCGCCAATGGTTCCAACAACAGACCTTTTGGCTGCCTCCTCCTCTTCCTCCGCCAAAGGGCTCACGTCGGTGTAGGTCCCGGGCCCAAGAAACATGAAGTTCTCTGGCTGGAACACACCATCACCTTCTGCATCATCGTCTCCATCCCATATCGCACTGACGGGTTTAGCCGTCGCGGACATGGCGTATTTATTGTCGCTGCCATTGCCTGCGCCCGTCATATGTGCTCGTTTCGAGCGAGCGTCGGCACCGCTACCTGCCGAACTCGTCTGCCTCTTGACCTGCTGTTGCGATTCAAGTCGTTCTTCGGGTGCAAGGTCTGGCGCTGGCACGCCAGCCTCAACAAAGTCCGGAAACTCATCGCCTTCGGCGGGGAAGTGGTATTGGATCTGTCCTGTAGGCTTGTATTTGTAGAACCAGCGTTGGCCATCGTAGTCCCACTCCCAACCAGGAGGCAGACCGGCCATTGTGGGCTCGTCGTCTCGTGTCGCGGCGCCTGTCAAACCACGATTGTGTTTTTCGATCTCGTCGCCCAGCTCCCATCAGGTCGATACCTAGGTAGTCATTCAGATTCCGCCACAACCACGTCGCTTCTGCCACTTCTCCCGTGCCCACAATGTCCAGCTACGCAGATGAAGCAACAGCGCCTGGCGAAAAGCAAGACGCGAAACAAAACAGCAAGCAAAGCATAGCAGCCGAATGCCACGGCTGCAGCACCTCACAACAGATGCGTGTCGGGAAACCCGCTCGTTACACAGGTCAGGCAGAGGTCAAGGGGAGTCGGGACACCACTCGTCATCCTCATCTGCTCGATACATGGGCGGCGCCACAATCTGCGGCTGAATTGCACTTTCCTCCTCCAAATTGCAGCTCCTTCCCTCTGCCCCGAACGGCCCGTCGAGCGGGGAGGCGCACTAGTTGACCTCACATTGGAATATCAGCTCCTTCTGCCAGCTTGTCAATGATCCGTCTCCGTCCGTAAGCTACATATGCACGTACCAGGGAGGTGAGGTCTATTTTTGGCATCATTTGACATGCACTGCATGTATGATTCCATGTGTAATCTTCCACAAGGTCACCGCTAGACAGATGTTGACCGGCATCACCATGTTAACACCACTCCCACACTGATCTCCTTGAATTAGCCGTGAGGCGCCAATCCTGGCCTCTCTGAAAGTCGATCAAGCAGCTTCTCCAGCTCTGATGTTCCGCGCCAGTGGTAATGTTGTACCAACAGGCCAGGTATCAGTGTCACCCTTCATGGTTCTGTTCTTCCAAGTCCTGGGCGTCTTTGTTGGAGGTTCATAGTCATCGCTCTATTTCTATTGATCTAAATAATATATCCATCCATATGGTGTCGTGTAAAGTAATACATGTACGCTGGCGCTTGCCCCATTGCTTTCCCAAAGTACTGATCGGCAATCATCTGCACTGGCATGGCAAGATAAAAGAAAATGGAGGTGGGGAGGATGATGGTTGTAGCCGGCCTCCAGAACAACCCCGAAAGAAAACGTTCATAATCATTCTTCTTTTCAAACTATATCGCTTTGCTGCGGTTGATGCTGTTGACTCTTAGTCCCGCTTCGGTGACGTCCAAAGAATCGTGATCTTTGTTGGGAATTCACCGAGTGTATCGGTGACAGTGCGGCACCAGTAGTAGATGCCCTAGACTCCTTCTCAGCTTCTGCTTGTTCGGCAATGTGCTTTTCTCGGATAGACTCCATTCGTCGCGCTTGAGATTCCTCGCGCCGATTCTCAAAAACATCTTGGAAGTCAACAATGGCTTCTTCACTCGTGGTGGAAATATGCGTGCTTCTAACACTGTTATGACGTGGCATCGCTCCTCGTGACGGGGCTGGTGCTGGCGATGCCACATTGCTCGCAGACATGTCGTGCTGCTGCTCTTTGCCGTTGCTGTACGGCGGTGGGTGTGAACCAGCATAGTACATGGGGTACTCGCGGCTGCCACCAGGGTCGACACGAAGAGGACCCTGGATACCAATTTGCTCCAGTTGATACACCAGTTCGGTAACAAACTTGTTGTGGCGGTTGAGGCGAAGAAGCTCATTTTGGAAGTTAGACTTGTGAATGAATACCATGTTCATGTTTGCAGAGCGAATCTGGTCCACGCCAGTCATTTCAGTAATAATAGTCGGCTGGTAATCACGCTTGTTGGCCAAACAGAAATCGAGCATGCGGGCTTTGAGCTCATCAATCATCCATGCAGGAGTGCCAAACTTGAACTGCAACGGAAGAACATCGGAAAGACCGTTGGATCGTCTCTGGTTGAGAATGAATAAAGTGTTGAGCACAGAATTGGGAGCCTGAACAATGTGCCCCTGCATTTTTTTGAACTCTGTATAGAGAAGGGATATCTCCGTAACGTAGTAATCGTCGCCGGTCATATTGGCGCCTGTGGAGCCATAGATGGTGACGCGATCACCAACATCGAAGGGATGCTTAACGAAGACGAAGATGATTGACTGAAGAAACTCTTGAGCGGTAGCCTGGAGAACCCAAGCCAAACCCAAAATAGATGTACTGGCTGAGGC
Organism: Metarhizium brunneum; assembly: GCF_013426205.1. Lineage (NCBI taxonomy): Eukaryota > Fungi > Ascomycota > Sordariomycetes > Hypocreales > Clavicipitaceae > Metarhizium > Metarhizium brunneum. Next base: position 6,791,681 of record NC_089422.1, on the reverse strand, counting down.
CAAGCCGGCCGCTGTAGAACTGGAGAAGATGGATACAAAAACAATGACGGTGATGACGACAATGATGAAAAGGAAAACCTTGTCGAGCTTCTGGATGACCGAGTCAAGATCCTTGAGCGAGGCGGCGATGGCCTTCTTTTCGAGACGGATCTCATTACACACAGCTTCGAACTCATCCATGGAGATGTCGCCATTGAGATCTTTATCGAATACGCCGAACGCTGCGTCAATCTCCTCCTGGGTAGCGAATACTTGTTTCAAATCTTCTGGATATACAGTATCCCGATCCTCACGAACCACGCTACGGTAGATAAGGCGGGCCAGCGTGTGTGCAGAAGACGTGGTTCGAAGCAACTCAGAAACGACTTTCCGAGGGTGATTTGTGTTGACTTTTCTGCCAATGAGGTCGTTTCCAACTCGCCCAGCAACATATCCAACCTTTCCAAGTACCTGACGGGCACCTTCGTGGAAGTTGGCCATTGGGGTTTGCGTGCCACTAGCATTGCTGTTTCCGTCACGGCCTTGCCAAAACTTGTCAGTGTCCTCCAGCTTTGCCTTGGCAAATTCAAATAACTGCACAAGCTGCCGGATGTCACCCTTGTTGTTTTCAATTCGAGTGGAGTAGGTGCGTTGATGAAACGATGTAGCAATCCACTGTATCAGAATCTTTTCGACGAAATTGAGAGTGAAGAGGACGAATAGCGAGATGATGACTTTGTTCACAATGTCCACCCAGTCGTTACCAGAGCTGTCCTTGTCAGGAGTACCGCGTCGATGTCCATTGTTGGTAGGCTTGAATGAGATCAAAATGGCGAGGAACCATAGAAACAGTGCCGTATGAAGTTCCAATTGCGCACCGATATCGCGCCATTTCTTGGTGGTGGTCGACCCCAGCATGGTTGCAACTCCTTGGAATATGTGTGGTAGCAAACTGGTCAACATTCGTGACACCCACAACGAGGCCCAGACAATCTCAAGCCAAATTCCAAACCACATCAGTTCGACACCCCCGTCACCACCAACCAGATTACTGCCGTCGTTATACCTGAAAGCGCCGAGAAGCACAGGAATCAGAAGCAGAGCGGCTCCGGGAAACAAGTAGACCAAATATCGGACGAACCGAGGAAACTTTTTAAGAAACAGCCAGAACTTGTACAGAGCGGCATCCTCATTCCTCTTCCTGACATGCTCCTCCTTGGTGACGGTTGGGTTGAACGCATCTTCAGGCTCAACGTTATGGGCTCTGTTCTTGGATGCAGTTTTCGTGGCTTCGTGCTCCTGGTTCGAAATAAGTCGCTCTGCTCGTAGGAGTTCCAGGTCATCAATGTGACGACTCGCGTCGGCGCGTTGAACGGATGGTGACAGGGCCACAGTCTCAATTCCCGTAGACTCTTGGTGCTGCAGAGAGTTCAGAGTGTCTAGAGATGGCAGCGGGGGCTTCTCGTGCGTAGAGTCACGGTCATTTCGGTTGGTGTGTTGCAATTCAATGTCGGGGAAGGGCTCTGGGCCTTGTTGATACATGTCATGATCATGCGGTTGCGCCGAGCTAGCCATGATGGCCCGCCTGATGGACTATACTCCGTACCAAGGCTCTGAAATCGAAATCGACGCAAATTAGCACAGGAGGGATGTGTAAAGGCGTCTGTGTGACTTGGGCCAGTCCGTCTTGTTGGCCCAACTGGTTTGCCAAAATGACTGTAAATACGGCAGAGATGCCCAAGGATCTTATAACCTCGCAATCAGTGCTTGCTTTGAGAATTGAACTGCAATATGTGGAGCGAGTGACGAAATAGCAAACGCAAAAGTGGGTATTGAGCTACAGTGAATGGAACCTCTTGTGTGACGACGGAGTGTGATGATGTCGTTTGGGCCAAGGAAGCCAGAGGGTATTGCAGTAAGAAGAAGGCAAGATTGAAGAGAACAAATATGGCAAAGAAGACGCATATAATACGAATAAACGAAACGTGCCTGGAGGCGAAGCAGATAAAATAGAAAAGGAAGAGCGTTGGGAATAATAGAATAAGAAAATTACTCAACGTTGAATTGGGGGGAAAGAGAACAAAGATAAGTGGATTGGAGAAATGGTGGTGGTGTGGATTGTGTCTAGTCAAGTCAAGTTCGATTTGGCTAGCCTCCGGGAAGCCGTTTCGAGGGAAAAGGGCCAGGGGAAGAGAAGATTAGGGAAGGAGCATCCAGCGGCAGTTACCTGTTACCGCAAGTGTGGCACCAAGCCTTATTGGGACAGTACCTGAATTACCTTGGTACTGAACTTATCGAATGTGCGGCAAACATTTGCCCCCGACTCTTCCGATTTCTCAGTGTTATAAACTCGCAATCGAGCCCCAATCCTTCTTCAATGTTCAAACAGTCAAGTTCATTTTTCGCTCAAGGCCAAGGCACGATCCCCCATGGGCCGAGGCCACGATGACAAGGTCGTGCGGGTCGATTCAGACGTCGCTCCACAAAAGACAGACTACCAGTACAAACGATTTTTCTGGCGCACGGAGAATTTACGTTGCAGCACACACCACACACCGGAGCGTGGAGATCAATGGCCTCTGGTTGATCTCATCTATGAGCTCAAGTGTCTTGGCAAGCCTGCAAGCCTGAGACTTTGGCCAACGAGATGGCCGTCGATAACAAGCTCAGTGGAACCTGGCTACCAACCCCGAAAACCACCCACGTCGTGCCACAAACACAATCCATCCGTCATGTTGAGGGCCACGCCATCCAACAACATGGGGCGAAAAAAAAAACTGGCTGCAACATCTGCAAGGGCCAACGCCGGAGCCCGTCAAGCAATTAGTTAGTTAGTTAGTTATCCCATGCCGGCATGACCGTGCACAGAGTCGGACAAGCAAATTTTCTTTGTTAGAGCCCTTCAGAGGAGAGACCTTGCGTTAGTACTTGCAGACGTCGCAGGCCATTCAATGCCCAAAGTCTGGGACAGCCGTCTTTGGCCACCCCCGAACTCGACCTTGGTTTTCTTTCATCCGCGGTTATGCGACTTCAACAGCGACCGCGGCCTAGCCCAATGAATAGCCCACGCTGAGGCTCTACGCACCGGGAAGCTCGGCCCCCTCAGTAGCTCACGCCGATCCTTTCGATTCTCGTCACTCAAAGAGATTCCAGGGCCTTCCGCGAACCCGGTGCCGTCTGTGGGCCGGTGGTCGTACTGTGATCCGGAGGTTGTTTCTCGGCGCCGCACCCAGTCCCGCTCCGGTGCATTCAAACTGTGAGACACGCAAGCATGCCCATTAGTCAATCAAACGGCATCCGTTCATTTGGTACGGAGTGGTGGGAATGGAACGCGGCTGCAGGGGGGGGAGCGGTAGCCAAAACGGGCGCCAATCTCGCCTGTGGCAGTGCGAGGAGGGCTTCGGGGGACGATCTCCCGTGCCTTGATTGAGGGCCTGACAACAAGTTTCGATGGTCTGAGGCCATGCTGTCGGGGACCTCATTCTGCGAATAGGAAAATTCTTGTTATCCGCGACGCCGAACTGTAAGTTGGCCTACCGACTGAGTACAACGCCCAGGGCGCCGCAGGGGTCAGGTTGTACTTGCGTGACAACCCGTCACAGCTCACCTAATGCTGCCAGGCTGTCGTCAGAGCCCTTCTTGCAATCATGGGGTCCATATTTCTGTTTCAAATCCAGCGTCTGATTTGATTGTAGTTGGAGCCGTCAACTTGTCAAGTAAACAGATCAGGGTGCATTGCCAGTATCATGCGTGTTAATCAAATAAATCATGCGTTACCAATCGCCAAAAATATCTTTTGAGCCGCTGACTTCGCAGGGGCTGAGCACTTTAAACTCAATTCTAATAATAATCCAAGTTCTCGGAAATAAAAACCAGGCTCCAAAGGACAACGTTGAACCCTCGAATTCCAAGCTAGCCGCCCCCTATCCTAGCGATGCCAAGGGATTCTTCCCTGCCGCCCCTGAATGCGCCACGATTCTTGAATGCCAGATGCCTCCCACTTAGCCGCGTCATGCAAGGTACATGATCCACGCCTACCGGTGATTCGGTTTGATAATTCGGCAAGTAGTTTACAGTATGTAACTTATCTATTCTAGCTACAGTACACACTTAAATCTTAATGCTCCAGTCTTCGCTAATTTTAGCACCCACCCGACCAAGCACAGCGAATGCTGCCCTCCCCTTCTCAGCACTGTGGTAGTCAACCTTGACCGCCCACGTTTTACCCTCCGAGGCAATCTGCACCTCCTTCACATTCAAGCTGGCAGGGGCGCCGACAATGATAATACGATCCACGTGTACTTGGCTCATGGCCTTCAGCCAACCACCAGCTTTCACTGACTTGGCACTGCGACCCTCTGCATCAACAGATGAGAGGGTGCCGTCAGCGAGGCTAAATTTGCGGTAGATGTATTGTCCCTTTTCGTGATCAAAAGTATCGCCATCATCTGCATACAAGTCTCCCTCGGCGGAACCATCCTTGGAGACGGTCACCACCAGGGTGTAGTCGTCAAAGCGCATGGCTGCGCTTGACCGACGAGGGATATCGCGACGAGGGAAAATGTGACCACCTCGCATGAGTAACGGTACAGAATCAATGGCTGCATCCACAGTTACACGTTTGTTCTTCTGGGTTTTGAGAATCTGGTAAGTAGTATAATCAAAATAGATTTCGTCATCGGGGATCCAAATGTCAGTTGAGAACTTGTCCTTTTCGACAATAGGCTTCGCCAGCAGACCGGTGGTTCCAAGGAAAAGCTGGTCATCAATGGCAAAGCCACTCTCCTCAGACGGGTGAGTCCAGACCATGGGGCGAACAATGGGGCTTCCGTCGCGGTTGGCGTGGAAGAATGCTGTGTACCATGAAGGAAGCAATGCGTAGCGAAGGCGGAGTGCTTTAGTGAGAATTTCCGTGTACGGCTCGCCGAGCATGTATGGTTCGCGACGGCGTGAGTCAATGTGAGCGTGTGCTCGCATAAAAGGGTAAAAGATGCCGGCTTGGTACCAGCGGGCCATTAGGTCCTTGTCGGGGTTGCCAAAGAAGCCTCCAACATCAGCACCGGCAAAGGGGAATCCAGAGATGCCCTGGTTGAGAACCATGGGAATAGAGGCGGCGAGATGCTCCCAGTTGGCTTGGTTGTCTCCAGTCCACATGGCGCCGAGTCGCTGAGAGCCAGAGTAGAAAGAACGCGTGAGAATGAAGGGGCGGCGCATCTCCCCCTTCTTGCGGCTGGCCATGGCTTCCCAGGAAGCATTATGGAATGTGAGGCCGTTCAAGTTGTGGATATCACGGTGCTCCCAGTTGCCAAAATGAATGTTGTCCTTGGGCATGGTAGTCTCGGGGCCGTTGAAGACTGACGGCTCATTCATATCGTTCCAGAGAAAAGTGTTCTCCAAGGTTCCTTTGAACGAGTCGTACTTGAACAAGGTCTTCCACCACTCATTTGCCTTGGGGTTAAAGCAGTCGACCCAGTTAGATGAGCCAGGCCAGCACCAGCCCTCATAAGTCTCGTCATCCTTGTTGTGAACAGCAAAGTCTTTGGAGAGCATGTCTGAGCTAACGGCGTAGTTGTCTACCTTCTTGATATGAGGGTCAATAATTACCACAAGCTTGCGTCCGTGGGTATCCAGCTGTTGTCCCATGCCAACTGGATCAGCAAAGGAGTGGGGGTCCCATGTGAAGTACTTCTTCTCCTCTGTGTACTCAATGTCAAGCCAAATGACATCGTAGGGGATCTTGTACTTGTCCATTCGGCGGTCAACGTCCTTGACATCGTCATCAGAAATATAGTTCCACCTACACTGATGGTAACCAACGGAGAATTCCTGGGGCATGGCTGTGTAGCCTGTGAGTTCACCGTATTTCTTGGTAAGATCGCGCGGGGTCGGGCCCAAGAAGACGAAAACATCCAAAATACCAGCCTCAGAAATCCAATGGGTATGTGTACTAGTCCTAGCACCTTTGCCCAAGCTGAGGGGGTTCTTGTGGTCCTTGCCCTTGACAATGTCGATCCAAGTCTCGGCGGCATTAAGCCAAAAGACACCAACAGAGGAGTCCTTGCGGTGCGCCTGCATGAAAGGAATCGCGCCATATAGGGTCATGGGACTATCTAGGATGTACTCGAAGACATCGGTGTTGTACAGACGATAAGGCTCATGGTGGTTCCCATCGCCGCCACGGGTCTGCTTGAGAGATATGGAGCCGGTGTGTTCCGGAATGCCAAAGACTTGTTCATATCCAACAAAGGAGATATCCATAGCCACACTCTCCGGACCACGGGGTTTGGAGTCGGTGTTGCCACCGAAGGACTCATCCCACCAGGTGCTCTCGTCCTCACCATCGTCAGTCTTGGCGTTCTCTTCAGCCTTGCTGTCATCGCCTTCGGTCTTCTCTTTTTCGATTTTTGGTCGCCAGTGCTCCATGTTGAACAGTCCACGGTCATTGAATTTGATGTGAGATTCATCGTCACGTTTGAAATCGACTTCGAATGGTGAAAACTTGATGACAACTTCAAATTTGTCGTCGCCGCCGTACTTGATATTGGCCTGAGACTTATCCTGGAAGGCGACCTGCGCCTGCTTATCCAGCTCCAGTCCGCCGACGATTACCCAGTCTTCTGCTTCATTATAGCGCTCTTTTCTGGCTTTACTATTATGTCGCAGCTCAATCTCTTTCTTTTGTCGCTTTTCCTCATCGATGGAGATGCGGGCGACACCGCTCTTCAGAAGTGACACCGTAATAGGTAGTGCAGCCTTCTCACCGTTGTTGATGGTCTTGAGAATCACGGCTTGCCATTGGCCATCTTTGAACTTTGCGGTTTCGGGTAGAACTTCATAGGGAGAGCTCCAGGTTGAGCTGTGGGTGTTGGCGTTGTCGGCATAGGCACGATTGCGTTTGCAAAACCCGGACTGGTCGCACTTTTTGAAGTCGTGTTCCTTGACGGATGCTGGTGAATGGCATTAGCAAAGGCAGAGGCCATGGCACGTTTTTGATAAAAAAGTATTACCAGAGGGTTGAATCAAGCAGAACAAAGCTGCTAGCAGACACAGAATGGCTGCCCATCGGGTCGGTAGTCCCAATGCTGACCTCATGGTCGAGGGAATGGACAGGCCGAGGTGGAAGGTGGCACGGTACGAGGGCGAGATTGCAGGACAAAATAAGAGAGCAACATGGGACGGACTCAATTCCTTGGTGCAACCAAGCCTGGCTCAGGCAGTCTAACAATGGCGAGATCCCGTCGCCTGATGGTGGATGAGATCAATTGAATTGGATGGAGGTCAAGGGCCGACCTGTGTGCACAATGTTGGTCTGTCTCGAGTTTCAACGTCGATGCAAGCTGTCCCCTGGGCCCCTGCTACAAGCTTCCCAATGTGGACTGGCGCGCAGTGGTCACTGGCCAATGGGTCCAAGGCTTGGCGTCGTCGCCAAACTCTGAGGAGTGCGAGGTTGTGATGGCAGGATGGAGGGCACTGAGTGGACGGACAAGCTGGCAAACCCCAGGCAGGCCGATGAATTTGTCGCGATGTGAAAGAGGAATTGACTCTCCTCGGATAACTGTCAGGCCCTCTCTTGACTGATGCCAGTCTAGCAGTGCAGTCACCTTAACACGTCGCCGTCGCACCTGGAACGCAGACGCTGAAAACGGGCGCAGCATCGTCAACATGCGGCTTCAGCATCGTTTTCCACACTGTACGCATCCACATTACGACTAGTATCTCCCCTTCCAACGATAATACTTCGTACTCAGTCTGGCGTCCAGGGCCGCTTGAACCACGACCCGTTCACCGCCGTCGTCAAATCATCATGGCCAAACCCCACCACAACCAGCAAAACCCCGCTTCAGGCACACATGCAAGCAGAAGCGCCAGCGCCAGCAGCACCACCGCTACATGTAGGAACACTGATGGTGGCCAGCAGAGGAACCCGCTGCGGCGCGCTCTGGAAACCCTGCCCCCACCAATTTTTGCCCTCCCCTTCTTTGCCTTTGCCTTGGCTGCCATTGCTATTTACTTTCTCTCCTCTCGTCAGGTTCCCGCTCCAAACTCTGTCCATTCAACCCCTCTAGACCTGTTATCCATTCCAGCTTCGACGTACTCGAACCCCAAAAGCACAATGTCTTCCGCCGAGCAGACGTAAGCTTCTTCCCCAGACCTGAATCTCTTTTGTTTATTGTCGTTTTTTTTTCGGTTTACCCCGCCACGCTACCCCTCCAAAAGCTTTTCCAAGGAGCCTCTTCCTAACACAATGTGAAATAGCTTCATTGCTATCAAGCCCGATGGCGTCCAGGTAGGTTCCTATAAAAGATCTTTGCTTCATTGGTTATGTTCTGCTAACAACGTTCAGCGTGGCCTCGTTGGCCCCATCATCTCCCGCTTCGAGAACCGCGGGTAAGAAACTACCCATCCTGGGTCCCATATGACCCAATCTAGACGATTGGGCTGGAATAGTCCTTGCTGACCATTATCAGCTACAAGCTTGCCGCTATCAAGCTCGTCACTCCTTCCAAGGACCATCTTGAGGCTCACTGTTCGTAAATTATCGCCCACGTCACCAGCAGTGGACTTACTGACGCCTCACAGACGCCGACCTGAAGGGCAAGCCTTTCTTTGATGGTCTCATCAAGTGTATGTATAACTGGATATCTTTGAAAGGATCAACAGACACTAACTTCCCTCCTTTAGACATGCTTTCTGGTCCCATCTGCGCCATGGTCTGGGAGGGCCGTGATGCCGTCAAGACTGGCCGCGGTAAGCAATCGCCCATGCCCCTTTCTTTTCGCATATCACTAACAAACTCAGCCATCCTCGGTGCTACCAACCCCCTTGCCTCCGCCCCCGGCACCATCCGTGGTGACTTCGCCATCGATGTCGGCCGCAACGTCTGCCACGGCTCCGACTCCGTCGAGAACGCCAAGAAGGAGATTGCTCTCTGGTTCAAGGAGGGTGATGTTGTCAGCTACAAGCAGTCCCAGTTCGACTGGATCTATGAGAAGGCTTAAATGCACTCGATACAATTGTTGGACAAAAAATCTTGGGGAAAGCAATATCCATAGTCGACATACACATATATAGCGGCCAAGATGGAAAAAAATTAAAACGGGTTGTTTGTGGATAGGCATCAGTATACTTTGTTTCTATTGATTCATAATTTGCGCGTCAAGACTCGTCTCAAGCGTAGCAACACGCCCGCAAACCATGGAGTTGCCCAGACACTTCCTATGATTCGAATAGGCAGAAGGGCTTTGGTAATCGCATACGCCAGAGCGACCTCGACGAGGATCTTGTACTTTTGCTCTCCACTCTTCCATTTATCCATGGCATCGTCCGCCTTTTCCTTGTCGGCATCGCCCGGGCCAAATCCAAACCAGCCCTTCCTACTAAAATACCTCTCAAATCGCGAGATGCCGGTCTGCACATAGTCCCCAAAATGCGAGGTCACGTATGCCACCGGCACAAAAGTAGTATAGTGGAACAACGCAAATAGCGCACACAGCGGGACAATGGCCGTAAGCTCATGAAGGATTAGAAACGACACAACGTGAGATACCGGTGCATTTCGGAGCCCATTGGTGTATTTTTGTAGGCGCTGGGGTAGTCGTGCTGTGACTCGGTCGATGCGTGATGCCTGCGAGGATTCGTGGCGGACGCCCAGCGTGAAGTAGGGTATGGAGCGGCGAGCTCGTATCTGGCGAAGCCAATTAGGGGCATTGGCGCGACGAAACATAATTTTGTTCTAGGAGATTGCTTCCCAAGGCATTCGAGCTGGCGATGTCTCCGAAAAGCTCACGGGTTGAGGAGGTTGTCAGCTCAAGTGCGAAATACGATTCGGTGGATCATAGTTCCGAGTGGACAAAACGACGAGTGATGAACTTCTGGTCTAGGGTAGGCGAAGCAGTTGCATGTTTTTGGCCACGATTGCTCAAAAGCCTGCTCGAGGCATTTAAAAATGATATTGAGCGGTATTAGTCTATTTGATTCTATGGAATTAGTTTAAATATAGTTTGGCAATGGACCGCGGAATCATGCATTAGTCGCACACCAGACCCTGCGGTTTCTTTTTTGCCATACCACCATATTGGTTATGAAACAGCTGTATACGGCATCATTCAACTGGATCGAAATTTTGACTAAAGAAAATAGAGTCTTTCAAGTCTCCAAGTCCTGTTACGATCCAAACTTTTCTGCTGAACACAAACTTGCGATTTTCGGGCAAATAATTTACCCCGAAACCGGATCACACTTTCCAGTGGCACCTGTGCCAGCTGGCAGCTCCTTCCGTGTAAGTGACAGGTCTGGGAAGGAAACAGCAGGCAGCCGGCCTCGAATTTCCTCTTAATCTCTCCTCTCAATCTCTCCTCTTTTCCCTTTCTCTCAACTTATCTCTCTACTCATTCCCATCTACAGAGTTGTCCACGTCGTTGCAAACCTCTGCCAAAATACCATTCTCCTCCTCGCCAACATGCCTGCTACCAAGCTTACCAACGGCCTCGTTGCCATTCTCGGTCTGACCTCTATGGTCTACAGTGAGAAATCCTCCAAGGGCGACCTCATTCTCTGTGATTGCGGCATTGGGGACGACAAGGAACACCCCGACTGGTCCACCTCTCGCCAGATGAACTGGTACAAGGACATCAAATGGCCAGCCTCTGCTGCCAACTATCCCAATGCCCCAGACATGGCCGTTCAAGTACCATACAAGGACGGAATATACCCTTGGATTCCCCAGGGAGTCACTGCTACCATGCCAAATGGTGAGGTATGGACCGCCTACATCGAAGATGGCACTCCTGATGGCTTCAAAGCTGGCAGTGCTGTTTCCAGCAAGGATGGCAAGAACATGCTCAACTGCTGGGCCTATCGGGGACGCCCTGTAAGTGCAGCCATCAACAAGACTGTCAGTCATGATGCCATTTGCTGGACTGCCTTTGTTTGTAATCATGACAACGAACCCCCGTCTCGGCCTGACGATATGGATCACCCATCTACCATGACTTCCTCTACTGCCACTCCCGCTACCACCTATTATACCAAGCCCCCCAAGACCGTTACTGCCACTGTCACTACTACATCAGGCCAGCCGGTGCCCACCTACAACCCCAACAAGGGTACTCTGAGCATTTATGCGGGCGTCAACCCTCGATTCATCAACTGGCAGGATACTTGGCAGTCATTCATCAACCATTTCGTCTGGGACAAGAACTCTGGCCGTTGCATAGGCGAACCAGCCCGTGGTATTGGCTACAACATCACTATTGACTGCGCCGGAATTCAGATTGACGAAGACACTCACATGACTCTTCTCCTGATCAAGGCTCTGCGCGATGTTGGGCTCAACAGCTTGTGGTTCAACCAGAACCCCGTCATTCCGGGAGGAAATGGCCCCAATAACACTTCTCCAAACTGGGTTGTGATGCCTGAATCATTCACCTTGGAGGCAACTGATCTGGGCACCAACAATGTAGTTGGCCGCCTCGCGTACAAGACTCATTACGATAATTTCCTCACTCCCCCATGTTCTATCTGTGAGATTGGACGCTTTGACAAGAATTTCTTCAATCCAATCATTGAATCCATGAAGGGCAGTTATCCGGAGTTCAACAACTTCACCATCAAGGGGCAATGCGACCCTTGGATTGCCTGTGTTTGAAAGGATGTTTGATGGGGTGTGACCGATTAAACACGCATGGACAGATATATGGCACTTGCTTTCAGATTGATATTGATATGTTGAGATGGGTTAGCATGGTGGACTCATGATTATGTTGCTGGCTTTACACTAGACATCTGCCTATTTTTGGAACGAATAGACTCAATTCTACCTATGTGTCTAGTGATGCTGCTTCTGGTGTGAAACAATGTCTATGGTGTTATGAATCTAGCTATTATTCCCTCGTCATGTCTCTATTCGTGGTCTGTGCCATCGGAGTAGTAGTCAAAACTCTTGGGCACCTCCAAAGGACGATTGTTAACAGGATCCGGGTCCACCTCGCCGTCGACACTGGGCTGGATATCTGTGCCGGCTGGTGTTGGAACAGGGCCCAGAGAGTGTGCTCTCAGCAACGACGACATGTTGCCTGCCCATTCCCAAGGCCGGCTCGCGTCACCAGGGAGGCTGTTGAAGTACTCCCAGCCCATGACGCCCCCAAAGTTCCGGTGGCGCCTGTGCAAAATGGCCAAAATGGCGGACAGCATCTCCCACGGCACAAAGCCAGAGCCGTTGGCCGGGTTCGTGACGACGCCCACGACCAGCTTTTCGGGGCTCCAGCCCTTTTGGAGCATCAGGTCGTACATGAGGGTGTTTGTCAGGTTGCCCCACCCGCAGTAGAACTGCGTATTGTACCAGGCAATCTCCTTGCCCCTCATGACCTCGAGCGCCTCGTAGTCGAAGCCGCTCAGGTTCTTCTCCGGGTCTAGCAGCGCCATGGCGACGGGGGCGAGGGTGATGACGAAGCCGGGCCCAAAGTCGGCCCTGAGCCGGTCGATCAGTCTGATGATGCCGGCGAGGCTCATGGGCTCCTCGACGTCCAGGTCGACGCCGTCTAGGTTTTTGTCGCGGATGAGTTGTCGTAGCGGCGCGTAGTAGGACTCGAACTGGTCTGATTCTGAGTCTAGGCGCTGGTAGGTGCCTGGGGCGGCGCCGCCGAGCATGAGGAGTACTTTGACGCCGGAGGCTTGGAGGACGCGGAGCTCGGCCCAGAGGGTTTGGAAGCGTGGGTGCGACGGGGGGTGGTCGTTGAGGGTGAGCTGGGAGGGGGACGCGTTGATGTGGCATGCTGCGAGGATGAGGTGCGTCAGGGATATGGAGGGCTGCGTGAGGAGCGGGAGCACGGAGATGTGTTCGCCTGAGGGCGCGTGGTGGGTTTGGTAGTAGGTTATGATGCGGGGGAGAGGGTGTTTGTGCGGCGGTATGGGTGGCATTGTGAGGGCTGAGGCCTGTTGGTGATGTTGGGTTTTGGAGTTTTGGTCGCAAGCCGATGGGGTTTGTTTGGGTTGTGGGATTGAGGGCGGAGGGGCGCCGAGTTGGGTTTTTTTTTTTGGCTTGATGGATTAGTTGCGCACGGAAGTATTTTGAATGCTGTCATGTATGCCCTGCCGGCGCAGAGAAGAGATGTTGGACGGAGAGTGAGCTTGGATATGAGGTGGCCGGCCTTGAGGTTTCGAGTCAATGCTGAGGCAGGTGTTCCTGAGACACTGTGCGATGGGGCGACGCCTGGACACTGTACATCGGCACTTGTGAGCGGTATGGGCACAGTGCAGGGACCGAATCTAGGACTGGCTGCCGCAGTGTCAACGCTGGCCATTACACAGGTCCACCATTCCGATACTTGATGTACAGTCTGCTGTGTATGGATCAAGGGGAAACGAGGGACAAGATGCTATTTATAAGGACCTGTCGTGGATCAGAAGCTGTCCCGCAACTTCACCTGGCACAGGGCGCAAGCATATTTTTAAATGATGGACGAGAGAGGTGGAGTGTCGTGTAAGTCAAGACATTAGCTAGGTAAGCTATTGTAAAATAGGCTAGGGACATTAGCTGTTGGATATATAACGAGATAATGTAAGGCGAGGATTACAAAGGAGAAGAGCTTATATATCTCTCTCCTTGATCGGAAATGTGCTGCTGTTCGTATGGGTACTATGCCTACGCCATCTCCGGCTCGCACGGAGGACGTCCGGTTCCAAGAGTCGCCTGTGAACCTCCCTTTTAACCTCGAATCAAGCCAGCGAGCCCTCTAACCAACGAACTGGCCGCCTACTGGAGACGCTACGCGATTGTGAGGTCAGCGCGAGCGCCTAGTCCGATAATGCCAGTCCTGGAGACCGTAGTTCATCCCTAATGGGGATGCCGTCGCCTGGATTACGACAAGGGCCAGCCTTGGGGCATTTAGAAGGAAAGAAGATGCAAGTTGTAAGAGGACACTGGATTGATTGATTCCGCTATGATCTCTGCGATGCAGTCTGCTTTATCCGCCCAAGTCCATTTGACCACATAATCTTCCTGTCTTCAGCCACCGATTTTTCACCGACACAATGTAGTTGTCAAGAAGCCTCGTCGTTGCCGAGTACATCTCTTTTGATTGCGAGTCATGGTCAAAGAGCCGCATGTCTGCTGTTGCTTTGACTGTTGGGAGTTTGGCGAAGTCGAGACTTGAAGTTGATCCGTCTATCGCAGCGTATGGATAGCAGGTAGAGTCGTCGAGAAGGAATCTAGGCCATCCGCATCAAAGTCGGAGCCATAATAGAAGAGGACGCCACCGTTGTGCTTGAAACTCCCATCAGCCTTCTCAAAGAACCAGACGAGATTCTCATCCTCTTCTGAAACCCTCCAACATAAAGAGGGGTTGTCCGTTTTTATAGCTGACCGCATATTCTCAGCCAAGTTACTTAGCCATCCAAACTTGGTAATAGTAAGAGAAGCGATAGTAGCGGTGGGCTTATCTGCTGAAGGTGGAAGAATGATAGCTAAACCTGATATGTTCTCGTCGTAATAAGCAGTAAACGGGTTCACCTTCAGAAACTCTAGAAAGCGATCGACTGTAGCCTCAGCATCTGTAGCCTCAGTATCAAGGTTATTCTGGCTTTCAAGAAGAGCTTTTTTGAGAGCTAGCACGGTTGCTTCTACATGGGATAACAAATTCGATATTATAGTTGCAATATGAGCTGTAAATACTATCTGCTTCCTACTTCTTTGGTTCCCGGACATTTGTTCTACCGAACCGGGCTATTAGTGACCTTGAACCGTAAAAATATCCATTCCTGCACTGCACTACAAGTCCAGAAACCGTAGAATTATGGAGCTGAGTACCCAAGAGCCTACTCATCCGCCGCATCCTGCGGTCAATGAAGCAAAGAGGCCTCAGGTACAGCCCTGGGTACACCTGCTCGCCGGCGCGTAAGGTCTTTCAGAGCTCCGACTTGATGACGGCAGACTGACATATTCTCAGGGCTGGTGGCATGGTGACGGCCATTATCACTTCACCTCTCGACGTATTAAGAACTCGACTTCAATCAGACTTATATGCCTCTCCGGCGCACGACTCAAAATCCGGGCTTTCTTCGTTCAAAAGCCCCTTTCGTCATGTTTATGACACATTCCGTACCATTGGCACAATAAGGGGACGCGAAGGGTGGCATGGCTTGTTCCGCGGTCTTGGGCCTAGCCTAGCTGGCGTTGTCCCTGCAACCGCTGTGAAATTTTACGTCTATGGCAATTGCAAACAGCTCAGCGTTCAGTATCTAGGCTTTAGGTCTGACGAGCCCATTGTGCATGCTTTGGGAGCTGTCGCCGCAGGCCTAGCAACTGCAACGGTAACGAATCCAATTTGGTTCGTCAAGACCCGGCTGCAACTCGACATGTCTCAATCACATCACGGTGCTTTAATGCGTCAATATAGTGGTAGCTTGGATTGCATACGGCAAGTCGTACGGTCCGAGGGCATACGGGGGCTCTACCGAGGGCTGACTGCCAGCTACTAGGGTACGGCTGAAACGGTTCTTCATCTTGTCTTGTATGAACGACTCAAAGCGGCCTTTCATGCATCGCTGGCCAAATTCACAACCACAGATACCCCGGCCCTCGGTGAAGTCGTCAACTGGACCAGTACAAGCGGCGCCGCTGGTTGTGCTAAAATAGCGGCTGTTTTAATAACGTATCCTCACGAAGTATTACAGCTCCTACCCGCCACCTGATGCAAGCTAATCTTTGATAGGTTGTCAGAACGCGATTGCGCCAAGCACCGGCAGAGAAGGGCCAGCAAGGATATTCTGGGCTCCTGCAGTGTTTTCGAATCATATGGCAAGTGGAGGGCTGGCGAGGATTATATGGCGGGTTGACGCCGCATCTAGTACGCTCTGTTCCGTCGGCAGTGATCACACTCGGAGTGTACGAGTTTG
Source organism: Metarhizium brunneum (assembly GCF_013426205.1). Taxonomy (NCBI): domain Eukaryota; kingdom Fungi; phylum Ascomycota; class Sordariomycetes; order Hypocreales; family Clavicipitaceae; genus Metarhizium; species Metarhizium brunneum. Next base: position 6,775,808 of record NC_089422.1, on the reverse strand, counting down.
TCTTGAGAGTGGCCAAGACACCTGCAACCGAGCCTTGAAAGCAATTTACTCCATGATACTGCTCCCATATGCACACATAACTTCTCCAGCCTATTGTGAGCAAGGGGGACTATGAGCGACAGCAAAGGCAGGCCAAGAGAAGATTTAATCGGGTTCCAAGCATGGGTTTTTCCAAGTGACAGCGCCTGGGATGTTGAAGCATCTTCGCCGGCGTGGGGCATCGGAAATAATGCCGGAGATGGATCGATGTCGGGTCGAAGGCCGATTATAAGACGAGAGTGGGGTTTTCTGATACTGTCTAGAATGTCCAGGAGATACTTGGATACTGTTCACATTAACAGCGGTGATATGGCGGCGGTTAGACGTGAATTCCTCGGCGAGCTTACTCTTTTTGCTAGGTGCGCTCACGCGCCACCAGGTACCTGGCTGTTAAGCTATGTATTATAATATACTAATATATACTTTATTTTAGCCATCTATTACTTGAGTATGTATAAGAATAACTTAAATCCAGTAAATAGTAGGGGGATACGCGCACCTAGCAAAAAGAGTGAGCCCGCCGAGCAATTCACGATTAGACTGTGGTATTACAGAATCCGCACACTCGAGCTCGGCAACTTGCTTAATGCTTTCTCAGCTCTATAGTCAGGTTCAGCACAGCAGCTTGAACGTCTCCGAGAAGTTCGTTCCGAGAAACAAAGGGCAGGATCCATCTCGAAATGCCAAGACGCTTCCCATCACGCAAGTCATGGCGATATCCAATGGCCTTGACTGCAGAATTGACCGACTTTGCGCTTCATGGTGGATGTTTGGCTCATCCAGTTTTAATATGGACACTTTAATATGAAACACGTGTCTCGGTTTGGGCGCGTTGGCTATCATGGTTTAAAAAACAACCCAGTCTCGTCCAGTCGAGACAACAAAAAAGTCGTTTCAGTTATTGATTCACCGCCACACGGCCAGAAAAGGGTAGCATTTGCAGTTCTGCGGCTTAACGTAATCAAGTTTTAACATGACTTGGTAATATTCTAGCTGGCTTTGTGTCGGTGCGGTGATTTTGTGAAACTTTTCGTCGCCTAGGTAGTACTGTGTATGTGCGACATGATTGATCCTTTGCAATAAGCAAGTCTTGCGGATTCATATATTTCAGCTGTCAGTACGCACAAGTACCCCGCTTGACGGCAGCAGATATATTGCATTTTTGACGCGCCAGCTTCTGGCTTTTGTGGCAAGGCGTCATTGAGAACGAGTCAGCTCGGGCATGGCCGGTTCACACGGGATGACAAGATATCTGCCCGGGAACATTCCGAGACAAAATATGACGGGCGGCATAAATGGTGGGAAGATACAGGTGGTGTGCTGACTCGAGGCTATCCATGATTTGCTACCCCGCAGGCACCATTCTTAATACTTGAGCAGAAACAAATCTTGGACATCAACCGATCCAGGCCGACGACCTGCAGATGGCCCAAAATGGAAACAAGAGCAACCCAATGCATGCTGGTGTGGTATGAGCTCTTGGTGTTTCACATATAGCGTCACATCCAGTCTCTTTTCAACGTAATCTGCTGGGCGAGACCCTGGCTTAAACGAAAATTTCTGCAACATCCTCTTGGTGAATCTGACAAAACTCCATGAATTCCAAGTGACACATCATTTACCCCTCACTCCGGTTGACGTATTACTAAATTTCATGGACACTGTGTCAGATTATGCGGGTTCGATATTCACCAGGACGAAGTAGCTATTAAAGAACGAAGGTATGCCATGCTTTGGTTCCGCTCGACGACTCTCCAACACCATTCCAATACTTGGCACGATTTTAAGCGTCTCGTCATCCTCACAATCATGGTTTTCTACGCCTATGCCAAGAATGTGAGCACTTGTTCCACATCACATTAGTCCTTGGATCATATTCTTACAAATGTGAATAGAGCAATGACGATTGGTCTTATAGATATGTCATTGTTGCACCAAATTTCAACATCCTCGACGAATGGTACTACGAAGTCAAGGACAAGGTCGCAGACAATGTCTTCTGGCGGGTTTCCAATGAATTCTACGTCTTTGACGCAACCAAGCTCAAACTTGGGAGAAGCACCGCCCCAGGGCATGAGGCCCCCAAGTTCATGAACAAGTTGATTTTCCAGCTGCTCAGTGATAATGAGGGCAGGAACATTAGTACTTTTATTAACGGGCACCTGTCTGGTGGGACTGCTGAATAAATATGGCTCCTTTGTTTTGATATCTTTGGGTAGGCAGCAATCATGATGGTTGGGCCAAATGTCGAGCGAGGCTGAAAATGTTTACTTGGAGACTTGGTATAATTCATAGCAAAACACTCTGACATAGTGTTTCCTTTGACGGCCTTTCTCTGATGTAACTGAGGGTTGCTCTCTTTGAGCACCAAGTTTGTGTCGCTATTTGACTAGGCCAGGCGAAAGGGAAATGCCACACTTCCACAACTGCCTTTATAATTAAACCTTGTACATCTCTTAGTTGTAGATACCCTGTACTTCTTTCCCCGTTGACAGCCTGGAACCTGGTGGACAACTTTCAGGCTCTCTGTTTACATGGCGAATCGATTGAAAGGAAGAACCTTTGAGATGGGTCTTCTTGTAGCCGAAGATGTATAATTTCACGATGTTAGAGCCGTGAGCCGCCAGGGTCCATACTTATGATTCCGACTGGGATTCAGAGATCAGCTTTTCCCTGTTTCTAGACGCACGTAGGCGTGTAAGTCTGCATTATGGAGGTGTCCAGTCAGTAGAGTTCTTCATGGTGATAGAGAGAAGCGCCGTCTTGGAATTCAAGGTTATTTCTCCAAATGCCCGCATACTGGTAAAGGTCGCCGCGCAATCGGACTTTCATGCTGTTACTACCAGTTAGCTAGCATTAGCGGCCCAAGTTTGCCCCTGATAGGACGCCTCATTCTTTGTGTAACAGTCCAAGCGAGTATAATTGGTCAAGCCGTGTACTATGAGGCTCTAAGAGCGCTCAACCAGATTACATTCCCTAGAGTCGAGTCAGCCAGGAGCACCGCCACAGAGCAAATGATGATCCGGCAGCGCCACGTAAGAGAGGGGAGTCGACTGAACCGAACCCTGTCATCAGAGCTCTCGCAGTGCTCTCGCATTTCTTCCAACCTACGGAGTACTATGCCAGCTAACAAGGATATTGATTGTTACCCATAGAACGTGTTGCTACACGCCGATACTGTTTCGTCCGTCGACATTGTCAACATCAACAGTTCAGAGTCACTAACACCTTCAAAACGCTTGGTGGTGAGGTATCAAAATAAGCTTCACAATCTGCTATTACGACGAGACGTCCCCCCCCGTTTTGTGAATGCAGAAAAGATGGATCTTTCACTAAAACGGGCATTCCCATTTGAGACAGAGAAACAAGGACCTCTCAACAAATCGTCTCGACAGCCGACGCTGTCCGGCGAAACACTGAATCTTGAAGCAGGCCTAGACACCTGTTTTGGCAGTGTAAAACAATCCATCTGATACCACCAACCAAGCTAACACTTTCTAGATCATCGATATAGAGGCTCAGCTTTGCAGTAAAGAGTTCTTATCATCATGCGATCAGGCGTTTAAAGACCCGGGCTATCCCATCCTAGTTGTACAAACAGGCAACTACTTTACATTAGAGCATAATGGACAAAAGCTTGCGCGTTTAAGCAAAGGACTATGTCGAACCCTCCACCAGGCCGTCACTGGGCGACAGGCCAGCATCCGGGCATTCATACGAGAAAACTGGGATGGCGACCAAACCTCAACGATTCTTCCAATAGAGATCAACATCTACGGCATCAGAGCGAACTCTGAAGACATTGGCAGGATTTTGTCTAAATCTGGCATTTTTCTACAATTACCTCGATACTCGTTGAAAAGTGTCGAGTACCACAATCCACACATACTTCAAATAGAAGGGTATGTAGAACAAGATCGAGTGGAAGCTGTCCTTCCGTCGGCGACCCCAGCAGCCGATCCCGCAAACCTACGCACTGAGAGTGAATCTGTCGTCAACGATTCTACAACCATGATAAACCATATTCTTGATTCGCTATCACACCCCGTTCTTCTACGACAGCTTCCCGCCGATTGTCGTATAAGGAGTACCCTTTTACCGTAAGATGTAAGCGTCAAGCATCTGGAAAAGCGCATGCTAACTTCATTTCCATCAAAAATAGCCACCAAAGGGAAGCCATCGACTTTATTCTCCAGCGAGAGACTAGTTCGCTCCCCTCTGAGATGAGCTTGTGGAAATATAACAACTTGGACGGGGACAAGCCTTTGTTAGAGTCCATATTTCGAATACATTTTCATGAGCATCGTTAACGTCTAGTTGTACAGTTATCAGCACATCTTTAGCGGAGCAAAGCGTCCACAACAAGAGGAAACTAAGGGGGGCATTGTTGCTGATGAAATGGGACTGGGAAAGTCTCTTGTCATGCTATCAACCGTGGCTGGCTCTCTCGGCCGCGCAGAGGACTTCTTTTCCTCTCAAATCCAATTGTTCTCAAATAAATCGGCAAAGAAAGCTCCTTCCAAGGCAACGCTCATTGTAGCACCATCTTCACGTAAGGCTTTCCTCGGTGTCTATGCTACCACTTGACGTTTAGTAAATTCCGCTGATCGAGCTTTTAGTCTTGATTGATAATTGGATTCACGAAATTCGCAAGTATGACCCGCCAGTTGCTGAACGGTTTCCAGCTACCTAGCTTACGCGCAAAATATAGACACACCTATTCCGGCGGGCTTACCTTTTACAAGTACCTCGGCCTAGGAAGGCACACAGAAACAGATTTTCTTCACAAGCGGGCGATTGTGTTCACCACGTATGCTACACTGGCGACTGACTTCTGTGGCGGTAAGAATGCCCTAGCCGATATCAACTGGTTTCGAATTGTTCTAGACGAGGGTATGTGCAAGCACACTTCCGTCATCAAGTGATTGTGGTATCTTACTCCCCGTCTAGCCCATAACATTCGGAATCGCTCCACGAAGCAATTCCAAGCTGTTGCTAGTCTTTCGTCACATCACCATTGGTGTCTCACCGGCACTCCCATACAGAACAAACTCGATGATCTCGGAGCACTGGTCTCATTCGTCCAGGTTCCGATCCTAAAAAACCCTGCTTCGTTTCAGAAATTCATCATCAATCCAATCGTATCCGGTTCGGGAACCCGCTATGAAAACCTCCGAGTACTACTCCGCAGTATATGTATTCGAAGAACAAGGGAGCTGCTAAACCTGCCAGACCCGGTTTCGGAAATTAGAAGAGTCAAATTCACAGCCGCAGAGTATTCGGAGTACAATAAGATACTTTTACAGTGCAGAACTGACCTCGACATGATGGTCAGTGGTCGCTTAAAGGGCGCTTCAAACAAGTTCCTGCTTGATACCCTCATGAAACTACGGTTATACTGCAACAACGGCAGCACGAACCCTATTCTGCAATCGGGATCGACTGGGCTTCCGGCGGATCCCGATGAAGCACTAACCTATCTGCAACAGCAAGAAGAGAATGTGTGTTCGTATTGTAATGGAATCATCTTCTACATCAGTGAGACTGCGGAAACGGACGGCGGCAGATTCATATCCTCCTGCTGCCATTTGGTCTGCGGTAACTGCGAGCCTGGCCATCGTGCTAGCAAAGAGCGCTGTCCAGCTTGCGCCTCTGAAGGAGGAAACAAACTGACTCTTCTAAACACTTCATCATCAACCGGAAGACAGATACAGTCCCATGCCGGACCCGAGAACAATAGTTTCGATCGGCCTGAAAGCTATCCGTCCAAGTTGCGGGAACTCTTGTCTGACATCCGCAGATTTTCTACGGAAAAGAGGTATTTCGCTCTCCACGACATGAAATTAGTGGGTTGGTAGTGTGACTGAACTGTTGTGATTTTTAGCATCGTCTTTTCATGCTGGAAGAAGACGCTCAGCCTTGTCAGCCAACTTCTCCATACTCACGGGATAAAATACAACATGATATACGGTTCCCTCTCCTTGAATAAACGCATCGAAGTACTGAATGACTTTCGATCCCCTAGCGGAGCAAATATTCTGCTAATGACTCTCGGGACTGGGGCAGTTGGGTTCATATTCGACCAGACCCTTCTATTATACGTCGTTGGACACACTGCTAACAGATCTGCAGGTTAAACTTGGCGGTAGCATCACGCATTTATTTGTTAGAGCCACAGTGGAACCCATATATTGAATCTCAGGCAATTGGCAGAGCGCTTCGGCTCGGCCAGACGGCACGCGTCACCATCGTGCGATACGTGGTGATTGACACGATTGAAGAGGTAGCCCTTCGCAGCGGTCCAGGAATGTTTCGGCAATAAGCTAACGTGTTGCAGAGTAACATTTTGGGTCGTCAGAGAAAGAAGCTTCAGCTAGTGGATGGGGGATTCGGCAAAGACAAGGACATGGTATCTGAGCGCCTTCGGCCACTGCTGGTAGGAGAGTTGCGATACTACATTGCCATAGTAGTACTGACGCTTCTTAGAACATGGTCGAAACTCATCGTGGCGATCAGGTGAACTGAATAGTGGTACACAGGGTGGAATCATGCCTTGCGTTATCATGATTCAATGTCAGACAGAATCGTGTGGGATTCTTCTGTACAGAGTAAAGAGCGTTGTTATATGATGTGTGAGGGACCATGGTTGAGCAAACGGGACATGCAGGCTCTACGACTACAACACAAACAAATCAGGTGAGACTCGGAGAGCTAGCTGGTGGAGAGAGACATTCTTCGAGATGCTCCATGTCGTCATAGGCGGTTTCGTGGCCCCCAAATTATGGCTCAGCGTGCGGGGTATTGGAACTGGGTTCAGATCGAAAAACCTGTAGTGGAGGAAACGTCTTTGCCATCATTGGCCAGCTTACTACATTCGAGACTGTGAAAACTTTTATCACGCCTGACGTGATGTACTCCGTAGCAGAAGCAGGACCTTGCAGACTCGAGTCCCACGAGTCCAAGACAATACGCAGCTCTGATAAATCCTATCTGGAAGATATCGAATTCTTCCCTTTCTTCTCAAGACCTTCCTGTCTAGCTTGCATTAAAATTTGCAAATTTGTCAGGACGTCTTGAAGCTGTTGAGATCGCTCGTCTGCAATGAATAAACCGCGGGATTTCAAGTGATCGGTATAGCGCCCCGAACGCTGCATTTGAAGTTCAACACGCATTGCAAGTTCTCGATTTTCCTGGTCTTCAAAAAAGTCGTTGATGACCACGTCTTTGCAGGTTGCAGATCCGAAAATGCGTTGGAAAATAGACGAGTAATACACATCCATAAGGCTAGAGGGGTGGCGCAATATTTGAGATACGGGGGATAGCCTTAATAGTGGTCCTTCCACCTGTAGATGAATGCCTTGCTGAAATCCCCAGTCCTGCCACAGCAACGTCCATCCATTTGATGCCTCATGCATTTCTTGGAGAACACGGCTGAACTCTTGTAAGATTTGGTGACGTGGAACGCCTGTTATAACAAGGAGAGTGTCAGGGTCATGGCCTGTGATCCATGGTGGCGGTAACAGGAGTTGTCGGGGGACTGTATGTGTAAACTCCCAGTCAATGATGCCAAGGATATGAAAATCATCATCAACAAGAATGTTACCACATCTTAAATCTGGATGTGCTAATACAAATAAGTGACTAGGCTCTTGTAACTCGCTGCAAGTACGGATTTCCTTCGCTATGCTGTTCAGCGCAAATATTTCCATCTTAGCCTGTCTGTATTCTAGTTCTTGAACCGGTAGTTGAAATGTCTCGGATAGAATGTGGCTGTGAAGATCTATAAAATCTTTCATAGATGTATAAACTTCTGTAGCCTGTGGCATTGCACGCTGTCGTTCAAACTCATTAACAGTCATAGAGAGAAGTGGACCGATTATAGGGTCTGATTCGTTGTCCAGGCTTTCTGACTTTGGAATCAGCGAGCCAGCCGCCGGGAACTCGAGCTGTCTTAGTTGTGCTAGAGTATCAATAAGATCAATGTACAGATTCCTTCGTTGAGTCTCGGTTGCGTGCAAGACCGCCCTTGTGCTAAGTTGTTGGCCGTGTAGACATTCCATTAACATAAACGGTGTTGAAACACCTTCAATTAATGTGTCTTCATGTCCGTACCCATAGACATCGGGGCATGGAATCGTCGTCTTCGACTTGATGTACCTGAATAGCCAAATTAGTAGTAGCCCACTCTTCAGGCAAAAAATAATAATGAAACGTACTTTATAGTGGTGACCTCACTGACGACCTTGGCCCAGGTATTGCTAATAACTGGTTCAATCGGTATTCTAACAACCCATTTGACATCTTCGGCATCAAAGAGAACAAAGAAACAAATGTTAAAGCTACCATTCCGCTGGTCGATAATCCTACAGCTTTTCCCGCCATTATGTCTTGATGCTAGAGCACAAATGGCAGATTTGTTTATTGAGGCAATAAACGTTTCAATAGAATTTTCCACTTGCTGCGGAGTGAGTGGATATGGCGTACTCTTGTGAAGTTGGCCACCGGGAATGAGCTCATCTGGGGAAAAGAGAAGCTCTTTGGCGCGCTCTGCCGATGTGGAGGATAGAGGGCCCCGTGATCCATGCCCCGACTGACCCCTGTGAAGAAGCCCGCAAAACAGCTGTGACAAATATTGTGGCAATTTCACCAATTGTGCCCAAAATGAACACCATAGTTGAGATAGGATCGGTCCAGCCGACATGGTTGGGTCTGATGGTAAGAATTGAAGATATGTTTGAGAAAATAGGGGCGAGGCGAAAGCGGGAAAACACTGTCTCCCGTGCCTGGCTGGCAGCTGCGCCACAACTATTAAAGTGGAGAGAACGATCTGTGGCGGCACGCTTAATCTCAGAACCGGCGTACGCAAGCTGCTCATACCCTGATTATTAAGCAAAGCGGCGCTTTGGTACGTACTTTGTGGATCATCGCGAACCTGCCGTTTTAGTGTTGTAGGCAGTGGGCACCTTCCAAAGCCACCTACCAGCTTCAATTCAACAACTTCAAAAGCCTCGAATCCAACAGAAGCTTCGAAAGCGCCGAATTCAACAGCCCCAAAAGCCTCGAATTTTGACCCTCCACTACTTACACTTATGACAAGGGCTTACGTTGTCATCAGACCTAGTCAACAACAACAATCGCGACTGATGCCAGCCAATGACACCAAAGACAGCTATGAAGCCAGGAGACGTCATCAACCGTCTCAGTGACGCTCTACCACTCATCAGATAAATCTGTGACATCTCGGGCCTTCCTGGGGCCTCGATTGGCGTCTTTCATGAGGACCAAAACATCTACACGACGCACATCGGCCACAGAGATGTCGCTGCGAAGCTGCCGCCAACATCAGACACCGTGTACGGAATAGGTCGCTCACAAAGGGTTTTGTCGCCGGAAGCCTGGCGCAGCTCATCGGTAAGCATACGGGAGTCACCTGGACCTCGCCAATCCAGGATATACTGCCCGAGTACCAGCCTGAGCAGTCGGATCTGGATGGAAAGGTGGCTCTGGTTGACTTTCTTTCGCATCGCACGGGTCTATCTGGAGACATGTCTATTGCCCTTCAGGATGACCTGGAATTCATGCTTGCTCCATTCGATACTCTTCCAGCCGTGTCTCGCTTAAATACGGTTGCTCCGTTCCGCAAGTCTTAGGTATATAATAATTGGGGATATAGTGTCGCCGGTGCAGTCATCGAGAAGCTTTCGGGCAAACCCGCCTACCAGTACATCCGCGAGACTATCCTCGATCTCCTGGGATAGACCCGCGGCCGCTCGGCGTCTACTGTGGCCGTTATCGAAACGTGCTTGGTAATTTCTTCATCGAAACCCGGCAGAGCCTAAAAGACGCGCATCTTTTGGAGTTGTTATTCCTGGGCAGAGAGGAACAGATGTATCAACTTCGTCATCTTCAGGGTGACATGTTTGAGTGGGCACCAGACTATGACGAGCAGGCTAGACGAGCCCGGTTCACGACATGGGACACGGCATATTTCCAGATTGGTTTCCACTTCAAAGACGAGGATGAGGCCAGCTCACTGGAATGGGCTAGTGGGCAGACTCTAGTTGCTCTTCACCAGAGCCAGTCTGTGGCTCGGGATGGGCTTATCAACAGTTCAGGGAATAGTGACAACGATGAGCTTTGATTCCAAGAGCCTCTGTAGCCGCCGCCGCAGTATGGGCCAGCCCGCACTGATCTTGCGACGGAGCTTTGTTGGCAAGGCTCGCCGGGATTTCTCTCTTGGAAGAAGACAAAAACTCGAGGCAGTCATTCAGTGGGTGCCCGCACATGGCGAGAGACAATGCGTAGCAAAGATCAAGGTTTCCATGCTCTGTCATGCACAACTCAGCGGTATATGTCTGCGGATTTTAATTCTCAGCACGTACTCCCTCAACGAAAGGAATTTTGCCATCTCCGGTGGCTGGTTGAGCAGCCGTCCATGCAACGGCCTAGGAAGGAGGGAGACACCAACGGCACAATTGTTGATCTCATTCACAGCAAGTGTTGGGTATGTTGGCTCCGACGGTACTCTGAAATGGAGATAATTGGCCAACGCATCATATCGTTGAGAAGCCAGCCCCAAGGGATCCCCGAGCCGCTCCCACGGTTCGCTTGCCCGTCCCAAAACACCGACAGAAGGGAAACCGTTCTCGGTTAGGTTGATTATCACGTCAAGCTCCCATTTGAATCCCTCGGTCAGAAGCTCAATATTAATGAATATTGTTCTGTTTGGCTCCGTGAAGAGCTCATCCTCTGTCAGGTCGGGAAGTAGGGTCGACTGAGAATCTTGATCAAAGACTTGCATCCTGCTGTCAATCATTGAAGGGCTAAAGTCCACGAAGTACTTGGTGCCAATGCGAATATGTGCAGGATACTCCAAAGCAAATATCGATGAGCGAGTAAGTGTGTCCGCAGAACTACTCACTCGAATGAGAATCGGCGAGTTCCCACGTTCTCCTTCCCAATCATTGGGGTCGAGGTTGTCCATGTCGCAAAGCTCTTGGACATGTACTCTATCATAGGCGTCGTAAACATGCCTAAGGTATATTCCAACATACCCGCCGGGCTGTACACCACAATTCAGGCGGAGAAGGCACAAGCTAGGGTCTCCTTTGTGCCTAATGAGCTTGGCTCTCATTTCTAAACCTCGATTGGTCATGGAGAAGCTGCTAGAGAAATGGCCCAAGGATTCGATCTCGGAAGCACCCCGAAACTGCTCACTGGAGCTTGCAAGGATGCCCCATCCAGAGTTGTTGCCTGTATGGCAAAAAGTCAGCTTGAATCAAGAAGACCTGGTATGGAAGCACCGTGCCTTCATATGGGTGACAACTCTGTCCTGATACTGTTGGCTGCTCTACCGTCCAGGCAAATATAGAGTCGTCGTTATAAACTGTGATCAACTCGCGCTGGAGCCTGTTAAACGCTCGCCATCTCCCTTCGCCATAGATCAATGGGAGGCTGACCCCGAACAGGCCCAATAGTGAGTACGTCTCGTCCTCCTGGACGGTTGTTACCCGCCGAGACGCCCAGGATAGTCTCATTGCTATAGAACATGATTGAAAATCCGTCGGCCTGAAAGACGTTAAATGTCGGGCTTCGATGCTGCTCGCCTCCTTGATCTCCGAGGCCCAGGTCTCCCGGCTGCCGATACGGCGCCACTCTCGATCAACAAAGACCAAGTAGTGGGGAGCAAGCAGTTCTTGCAATGTCCATCCTCGGGAAAACCACCTGGCCTTGATGAAATCGGAATGAAGAGCTTCATAGGCAAGGCTATCGGGACAAGCAATATCGTTAAGATTTGCGATCTCGTCTGGATCCTCATCCTCGTGTAGACCTGCATCTTCAAGTGCCGCGAGAGCATCCACGTCTTCGAGGTATGCGTAGCAGAGGCCAGCATCCTGGTAGTATCGGAACATGGCATTAATAGCCTCTTGTATGTCAGCAGGGTTGGTCTTGTCGATGCAGCAATTGTCCATCCATGCCCAATCCCACCCATCCTTTGCGGCGCGGTCACAGAACTTTGTCAGCTTTGACCAGCCTTTTTGCTTGTAGATGTTATTCTCTATATCTGATTTTCTCTTCCTAATGTCCTGGTAGGTGATTTCTTCCTTGGGTGACGTCCATGTGTGGGAGAGAATGGCGTAGTGTGGGAAAGGCACTGGGATGTCGTGTGCCTCAAAGAGCGCATAGTTTGCTGTTTTCAAGAGCCGCATGGATCCGGCTTTACTCGATGAACTTGGTCTCCGTGGCGTTACTTCTGATGATGAAACAGCTGAGAAAGATCTTGTTGGGAAGAATACGGAGTACGAGTGTCATTCGTGGGTGGCCTCCCGCCCGGAGGATAATGTGACACGACATGGTGGCTGAGACAAAAGTACATCGATTTTTGTAGATCCTGAGGATGGTTAGACTTGAGGGCTGCCCTGTCCATTCATGATTTGCTGAAACCCATGCCATTTTGTTTCTCCTACGCTGCCGGCTACGTCCCCGGGTTTCCAGCTCCGCAAACTGAAGTCGAGTCTGGTCAGCTGGTCCATGTCAATTTCCCGGGTTTTCAGGGCTCGCATCTCAGACCTTCAGACATCAGATTTTGCGCCATTAATTTACCTCGATTCCCGGCTGGAATGGCTGTTGATAAACTCAACTGTAAGGCTGCGGATGATGCAATAACGAAGTGCCTACTACCAATGCCAATGCCGAGTACATCATTTTAAGACATCTGCATCATATGGATGACTATCAGGTAGGGTGACTCTGCATAAAAGTGACCAGTAGAAGGAACAATGCTACGTCGTACTCTGCGATGATGGGGGCGGTTGGTGTCCTAGGCAGCCAACAGCATTAGCTGAGCTGTCTGTTCCACGAATGGTCCAGATCTGGACTCTCTGTACTGAGTAGTTACTCCGTACTCCGTACTAACTTACCTTATGCATTGCAGCCTAATGAGACATGGATTCCAAGCCTCCGCAGAGCAAGGCTGGCCAAACGCCAGGGGCTTGCTCCCTCAAAACTGTCCAATGGGACTGAAGGGAGACTACCCTCTGGCAGCTTTCGATTTTCATTTCGGTATCAGGCCCTCATAAAAAACGCTGAGCCGTAATTCCTGGGCTGAGTTCCCTCTTCCATGCGAAAAGTAGCCAATCAAGCAGACGGTAGCCTACCCTTTGACAGTTTTCAAATTTCAACTTGGGGTGTCCCGTCACCTTGCTGAGTCGTAATTTACTTTCTACAGGGTCCTCCTCTTGATCGAGTTTGGCTGCGGTAGCCGGGAATGACGCGGCATCGCGACGTGAGTATACACGTAAACCAGACTGGGCGGTAGTTTAAACAGTTTAATGATAAAAAAAAGTGACATAAACTTGCTCACATTCTCTGGCGAGGCTGTTAACTTTGGCCATATCCCCTCTCACCCCATGCTCGCCTCTTCATAACTTCGTTGCGAACCGCGTCGCGTTTCTCCCTCCCCTCCACCATTTCGTCTGCCAGCGTATCAGTTTTGTCAAGCAGGTCGAGATTACCATACATGATGGTCTGTTCAAGGGCACTTCCTCACAGCCCGGTACTCCTCCTGATCTATCTATGCCTCAGGGGGAGAAATTTCGTACGCAAGCCCTCTGGACGCCTAATACCACATGTATAATTCAAATTGAAATGCCGAGATGCCTATTCGTACTCTACTTTCCTTCTCAGACATCTTCTATGGTATATTTCAATCATTCATCGTCTTCTACGTGTTTGATATCTGGCCCTGTCCTTCGAGTTCTTGCTCCTGTAACCAAGGGAGCAGGCATCGCTGGCCGACTCTAGACTCATGGTGTCGTCTTAACGTTTCTGTGCGGGCAAACGATCTCCCACAGCCCCATCCGTCCCCGTTCTTGAGATTACCACGGCAAAAATAAAGCCTCCGTCCTGTGTGTGTGCTCTTATGACGCTTGTGATCACTGCGCCTCGAAAAGCTAGTCCCACATACGCTACATACATACGGCCGCTCGTTCGTGTGCGTATAGAGGTGTGACTGCAAATTGTACCGTCTGTTGTAGGTGGCCGGGCAATGCGGACACTTGAATGATGTTTGTCGTGGCCGCTTTGGTTTCGGCGATTGTCGTGGTACAAGGGCTCCTTGTGGCTCTGAAGACTCTGAAAACTCAGAAGACTCTGAGGACTCTGACTCTAAAGACTCCCTCTCTACCTCGTGTGCCTCTGCCACGCTATTCCGCACATCTTCATCCGTTGGGAATTTCCCGTCTTGTATATCTGCCGCTGCGTGCGTGGTTTTCATGTGCTTATCCCGTTCCTTCTCCGATATGAATCCAAGGAGAAACCCTGTACACGCTTCATCTGTACATCGGAACGGCCGATCGTGCCGTCCGATATGCTTGTCGCGTTCGTGAGCCGCGGAGAACCCTGCCGTGAAAGACTGGCAGCTAAACCTGTAGCATTTGAAGAGATTGCTACCATATTTCTCTTGGAGCCCTTCTCTCACGGGGGATTCTACTCCTATCGTGGAGGACAGTATGCTTTCCATAACGGCGCGTACTTTGACAACAATGTTTGCAAGATTCAGAGCAATCTCGCCCTGTTTCATCTGTCCGAAGAAGCTTAGCTGCTTTCTTGTCGAGATGATTGTTTTCTCAAGCTTATCGTAGAAAGGCAAGCCTTTGAAGAACTGAAGTCTGTCACGATTTCCATTTGACACTGCAAATTTTGCAGTCGGAGAAGACCAATGGTGGTGGATGAAAACTTCCAATGATTCGGCAAGCTGGTTCATCAGTTGTTGATGAGCATCGGCATGTACAACACCTGCTTCCAGATGTCGAATCCAGTACAGGACTGCATAGTCCATAAATACGTAATCCCCGTTGAGCACTGCATCTTGAGTCGGGGGCTGTATAAAGGCTGGGAGGTTCAAGTAGTCGATACAGAGGCACGCCATCTTGAGCTCTTCAACAGGTTGATCAACGTGCTTATCCTCAATTAAAAAGCTGTTGGACTCGTTATCAGAGGCGGCTTCTTCAGATGCACTTGGAGAACTCACAACTTCACAGTTTGATGAACGAACTCGAGAGTTCCATCTACTCGGACCTCCACCAAAGACTCGCATAGATCTTTAGGAGCCACCACAAATCGTTGCCGTTCATACTCAACTGAGAGCTTATCCAGGTTGATAGACTTTAGCCCTTGGACCTCGTGCCATCTGAGCGGTCTTTTTGCACACACGAGCCACCCAAGGAGCATCAACGCGTCCCGCAACTCGGCACGAGACGCTTGCGTCTTTATTCTGTGCATAATTCGTCGGTAGCTATGATGGTTTTAGTCAAAGGAACGAATCAAGGCCATCTTTTGCCCCTCTGAACACTTACGCATCATTGACCTCCCTTGGGAAAATGCGTTCCTCTAGTTCTTCTTCTAAGCCACTGACTGATGTCTGTCCTAGCAGGTTTAGCCATATCAGTTTTGCGAGCAAGAACATGCCTCTGGCAGAATTGTTCACGATGCCAGAGACCTCACTTGCTTTTTGGTCCGAAAGCTGAAACTTGCGTTGGACCTCAACTGCCTGGATTTGACTGTAACCATCAATGTCGCCCTTGTTGTCCTCGGGGCTCATCTTGATGCTGGCAAGTCCAGTAAAGTCTTTTCGAGCATGGCGATCATCTTGACTCACGAACAGACAGCGTATTCTGTCGGGATTATCACTGGGGAGATCTTCAACTAACTTTCTGAACCACTGTGTAATATGTTTCCGCTGTTCTCTTACACATTCATCCAGGCCATCAATAATTATGTATGCGGAGGGGCAATTTTTGAACGCAAGTATGAGAAGATTCTCAACTACTCCTGGGGAAGTAAGTACAGCTCCTGTACTACCGCAGCACTCTTGGTAGAAATAGGGCTGTAAACCCTTGTCACTTTTTAGAAGTTGAGCAAGTAAGCTCCGGCCAAGGGCGAGGAAATTGTCCCTTTCGGAGTTACTATCCTTGCAGTAGAAGAATAGCACTGTTGGCTTGGTCGGGAGCTTTTGTGCCTCTTCCACGACAAGTGACGCCAGGATAGTCTTCCCTATTTTACAATCAGCATCATCTTCCAGACTTCATGCATCGGGTCAAGAACTAGTTACCGGCACCAGGTATACCGTTGAGCCAAAGTAGAGGAGGAATTGTAGGAAATTGCGGATCAAACCATTCTTTAAAAGTTGCGTTGTCCAAAAGCCATCGTCCACTGCCAGGATACTCTGATCGAATTTTGGAATGATAATACTGATCGGTCTCGATACTTGTGGCGTTTAACCAGCTACATACCGCTCTAAATCGGCTCTCCTGCTCGAAATCCATTTCCTGGTCCCGTTGACAATCTTCTCGTTGCCCAACTCTCTGCGACTCTTCAACCTGGGATGGGGTGGCACGACTCTCAATCAGACTTCGATGACGAGCAATTTTGGAAATTTTGTCGGAGAGACGACACTTGCATGTCTTCCACGTCGTATTAAAGAGCCGCTCCCACTCTTTGCTCAAAGCATTAGCAAAATTGCCAAGTGAGAAGTGTAAGACATCAGGACTCACGCGGCTGCTGAAAGTACTGCAAAGCAATCCTGTGAAAGTCAAGGATATCTAGATACATTTGCTGTAGTATTTGTACCATGTGAGGCTCAGTCAAGAAGAAATCTCTATAGTGGCCAAGAAGTGGTAGGTTGTCTCCCATACGCTCATATGTATCGAGGACTTGGCCGAAAGCCTCGGCAACTGAGCTCGATATCTGCCCACAGGTGTCATTCGTTGGCACTGATGAAAAGGACCCGTGCATCATACCTGCAACAATCGCCTGGTCGGCCCCTGGAAAGAAGTCAGTCGTTGTGTCGCGGCATCGTTACTCAGATACCACCTACCCAGACGAAGGCTATAATCTCGCCGTGGTCACACAATACCTGCGCTACATTCCAAAACTGTTCCATTGTCTCGAGGAACCGTTTCAGTCGACTCATGTTCTGCAATCGCCGTTGCGAGTGCTGTCTTGCCTGCAAGTTCCCGATGCTCGCGTCAAATTCCTGTTTTGTAACCCGCTTAAACTCTTCTATATCTCGTTTACTCAAGTTTTTCTTGAACTCTTCGAGCGTTGTGACGAGCACGGATCCGTAATGACCGCTGGCCATGGTTAGCGTTTTCTCTGCAGCAAAACAGGGGGACTTTGTGGCGAAATCCTCCACGGTGACTTGAGCACATATCTGGTAATCGCGGGGAAGCCTGCATGATGACGGGTTGCAGGGCGGCCGGATGGTGTGGGAGAGCTATCAGCATCTGCAGGATTACGGATTTACTCCCCTTGTCTTATGATTCATGTTCATTTCCTTGACTCTGGTATGAGAAAAACGCGTTCTTCATCGGCTCGTCCAAAAGGACTTGGCGCCTAACCCTAACCCTGACCACTGGGAACGAGTTATTGAGACCTCCTTAGATGGAGCTTTAATCCACATTATTCAAGCCTTCTTTCTTGAATCAGAAATCCATATTAACGTCTCTTTGCGACAATCTAGGCACGGTCGTCTTGCGTGCGTATTCCACTTCCAATACCGAAACATATCAGTCGCATCGATCAATGTCCACCCTGCCCACAATGTTCTTCCAAAAGAAAACATTTTACCTTGATTCCAGACGCAACATATAGATTGCGTTTTAACTACCGATAGCCTTTCAGTATCTAAGTCATTCCCTTGTATCATAGGCTTCCCACGATTAGCCTACCGCACACCTCGGGCAAAACTCTGCGCAGTATTGCCTGCTGATGAGTATCCTGCCTATTTGTTGTTTACAAAGCTATAGTACCAGATATCAAATGTGCCCCGGTCGCCGCTACCCCCAGAACTCACGGCCTCCTCACGCCTAAACCGCAGCCAGTTCACCTCACCCAGCCCGGCGCGCGTGATGTCGTCCCTAAACTGCTTCTGCGAGATGCCAATAACCCACAGAGTCGACCCCTTTGCGTCGGGCTCGTTGGGCACACCGCGCGTCAGCCTCAGCTTAGTGACCTTGTCAAAGTCCTCCAACACCCGAGTGATGAACCGGTAGGCTGTGTCTTCGTTAACCTCGCTGTAGCACTTGAGCTCGAGGAACTTTCGAACACCCCTCACACCAGGAGGTTTTCGAAACTCGAGATCAACAGCGTAGTTGGGGTGATCGAGATAGATGTTTTGCTCTGTCCAGACCTGGTACCCGTCTTGACCTTCCATTAATATTGCGATTTGACCCTGGGCCCATCGCTCCCAACCACCATTCCACGTAGGCGGGAGGACTAGACGAGTTTGCTGCAGAATCCACTTCTTAACAAAGGCCACGGGGGTGTCATTATTACTCATGGTGACTTTGGGCGAAAAGAAGTACGGGCAAAGGATGAGAAGCGTTGCTGTGAGTGATACAGAACAGTTTGAAGTTCTGTCAGTGGTGTTTGCACACTTTAAGAGAACAAATCATAAGTAGAGTCCATTATTTTACGACAATGGAAGGGAACTTGGGACTGATAACTTCTTCGATTGCCACGTCTTTGTTTACCATTATGCTAGTTGCTCTCGACTTGTTGCCTGACGTTGCTTCAAAAGGGCGTTTCAGCTGCGGGGCCTTGTTGACCGATGTCTGAATTTGTTCCATGATGCATGGAAATACGATATATTGAAACGCCACAGCGTGGCCCAAGACATGTTTCGGTTAGTATGACGTGGGCGGTTCTGACTTGTCAGAGCGGCTCACGGCCCAATTGTACGGCATTCCCTGGGAGTACTCATCTGTTATACCAGCCAATAAAAATAGTACGGCATCGTATTGAAAGAATGGTTCTATTCTCTCTACTATATCCTTTGTAAGCGTACCGAAATCATAGTGACGAGAAAATACACCTTTATTTTCCAGCAGTGCGGCGGGAAAACGAGCAGTGTACCTTGGTAAACATGTAAGCATGCAGAACCGATTCAAATAGACTGTTGTTGTTTTTTAATGTATGTAGCATCAA
The DNA here is from genome assembly GCF_013426205.1 of Metarhizium brunneum. Lineage (NCBI taxonomy): Eukaryota > Fungi > Ascomycota > Sordariomycetes > Hypocreales > Clavicipitaceae > Metarhizium > Metarhizium brunneum. Next base: position 6,756,782 of record NC_089422.1, on the reverse strand, counting down.
ATATGACATATCAAAAATTGAAGCCACAGACGGCTGTTTTACGGCAAGAGGAGATGACATTGATAAGCGTGATGTGACAAGAGTTACAGAGGAGGTTGTAGGAAGTCGATGTCAGCGGTAATATATGGTTATATTTTCACATTGACTCGATGGCAAATCTCAGGTAGTTCAGTCGCCAAAATTGAAGTGCCTTTCCCCACAAGCATCGCTTCAGCATCTTATTTCATGTCGGACTCGAAGGTTGTGCGTGTTGCGGAGAAATCCCCGAAACTACAGAGCGTTTATGGCACTATTTGGCCTACATTGCATATTCATTGGCCAGTCTCATGCTTCCTGAGGGAGATGTGACTGGTAATGTAGTAATACATCAATAGTCTTCAGACATGTCTCAAACGCACAGCAGAATGAGAGGATCCATTCGACTGTAACCCGCCATCCGTGGTGGTTGCATGGTAGACTCAAATGATGGCCCAGTTTCTGGCCAGCTGCCGCAATATTACTCCGCAAAGGGCTTTTTCAGCTGGAGTATGTCAATGAGATGGCTACTTGTGGGCAGCGTAAGCTTCACTTTCCATCATGTCTGGGAACTCTGCTATGTAAAGTCCACAGCCCCGTGAAACAGCCGTCTCCACGCTGACCATGTACATGATCTCATACGGCCGATACGCAAAACAAAGTCTTCAATCTTGTCAATCCTTTCGACATGACTTAGCCTGCCATCGCTAGCTGCCTCCAAGCCTAGATCGACGGGAGCGTTATATCCCGATCCGCCGAGGGACACATTGGTCCCTTCACGACGTCTCTTCCTGCATGTCGCCATGCATTTTGGCACCGGGTGTGATTTTGACTCCCGTTACCAGGAAGATTCGCGCATTAAAGACAGGTTGATGGCGAGACAATGTATAGTAGCCACATATACGCGCTATCAAAAATGAATGCAACTAATCGTTTACATACAAAGAAACCCTTTATACTTCGTAGTTTCTAGCAAAAGCTTCTCGCATGCCAACAATGCGATTCGCCCTGTATCGACAGATGGTCATATTATACTCGGTAAGCTTGAAACATTTCTCTTTACTTGTCCGGAGTTCCATTGTCGCCCGAGGGCATAGTAGGACGCGCGACGCCTCCGTGACAGCATCTACGGAGTACGAAGTAATTAGAGTCGAAATGTTGAACCACAGCATTTACCAGATTCAGGGCCAACGCATAAGAGACATCTAGAGTCTTTGGTTGGGTTTGGGACATGCACGGCTTACAGTCTTTCGCGCGTGTTTATGCACCTCGTGTTACACAGTCAATCAATAGTCCAGGCAGAACGAGGCTGGACTCTGCGCACTGAGGCACTTCCCCTGAACACTAGGCCAGTTTCCAGTGTTGCGGTCAACGGCGGCTAAGCTGCACCAAGTATCGCCCTGTTTGCGAAGCCAATATTCCAATGTGACCGAAGGTGGGCTGGCTGGTTCTGGGCCTGCTGGCGCCTGAAATGGTATGGCTTTGACGATACAAGACTGGACTGTTTGCTGAAAGAATGTGCGCAGAGCTTTACTGCTTGGGTGCAAAGACGGAATGCCTACAGCTTCACCAAAGAAATACAACAAGTCTGGGACGAGCAGCTTCGAGGCCCCATGCCACCGCGAGCGTCAACCTCGCCACTCGCTGCACGTGTGTCTGTAGACTCTAGAAGCAGTCAAGCTCATCATGGAGAGCCATGGTCTTCCGCACGCCTAGATGGGGATCCTACCGGTCACTTCAGAGACTCTGAACAGGACATAGAGCTGGGTTCCATTCCAAGCCTCGAAGCTCCATCGTCGGAACAACACGGCCAAGATGGGAGTCTCCCATCCTGCGTCAGTCACAGTTCCGAATCGGCCGCCAAAGGCGCATGTCTGCCAAGAAAACACCACTGCACAGTTATTTCGGGAGGAAGAGATGTTTCTGCTGTTATCCGCGCGACTTGCGCCGCTGGAAATTGGCATGCTCTGCCTGGAGATCCAACAGACCAGGACTTGAGAGTATCGTTCAACACGAGATCAAGCTGGAGAACAAAGGGGGGCTACGGGCCCCAAAATGTCGACTTCACGATAGAGCACGAAATCGACCAACCGGCGGTGGATTCTCAGACATGTTTGGACTCGTGTACGGCGGCCCATTTTCCGAGCATCGGGATGGCGTCGTGGTCCTGATTGCCTTTGCTTGTGCAGGACTCACGTATGGCGCCCTTCATTTGCTTGCGTGGAACTCGCCATTTACATCAGCTGCGCAGAAGACGCTCTGGCGCATTTCGGCTGTTACCATAGCTGCGTCGGGCGCCCTTGTTATATTCCTAGGATGGCTGTGTGTGCCGATGGCTTGTTGTCACTCGGGAAGACATCCCCGACAATTCGTACCTTCGCAAGCTCTGGAATGAAATGTCGATTTGGATCATTGTTGTGATAGTTGTGCTGTTTCTTTTGTTTTATCTGTTTGCAAGGGCGTACCTGGTTGTCGAATGTTTTGTATCGGTGGCATATCTACCGGAGCGTGTCTTTCAGCAACCCGGGTGGACGTACTATTTCCCACACATAGCCTAGTCGGGGTGTAATACTCCATCATTCGCATGTCGACCAATACGAGCAATACCGTAACGTGTAACTTGTATTTGCAAAATATATTCGGCCAAGACTATAATAATAGAAAGCCAGGAAAGACTTCATCGTCTGGGTCGATGAAAAACCTAGTCTGCCCAACCAAGTTGGCCCGCCCCCTAACGCGTGGAATACACGCCGGGAATCCGTCGACGGGACTCGCTACCGCAGACACAATGTCCGCCTCAAACGTCGACGCTATGATGGACCGATGCACGAGTCTCGAGGACCCAGGGCCCAGCTTGCCCTGCGCAAACAAGAGGGCGAGTCTGGCGCAGGTTCCGGAGCCGCAGGGGGAACGGTCAATCTCCCCATCTGCAAATATGGTCACGTTTCTCTGGTAGATGGCATGCGTTGCGTTTGGACCATTCTCCTCCTCGCTGAAGAAAATCACCCCGTAGAGGTCATACGAACCGTAACGCGCTCTGGTGCCGAGCACCGCCTCGACCTCTCTCGCGAGCTGAACAAAGCGCTGCGCGCTCCTGGGCTCAATCTCTAGATCAAACTGAGCCGCGTCCAAGCTGGCGTAGACGGCGCCGCCAAAGGCCAAATCCACAAGGACGTCGATGCCGCACGAAGGGAGTGTCAGATACAGCGGCCCCGTCAGCTGAAAGCTGGCCACGTTGATAAAGTCTGCGTGTACCGGTTTCCCCTTTTCTATGGCCATGCGCGCCACCACACGGCCCGAGGGCACGTCGACCACCACGTCGACTACCCCATCGGCGTCGGGCACCACGACGATGCGGTGAAAGACGGCCCAGTAGCCGAGGGCGATGGTGCCGTGGCCGCAGGCGGTGGAGAAGCCGTTCCTGTGCCAGAACAAGACGCCAAAGTGGGCGCCCGAGTCGTCCGGCGGCGTGATGAAGCCGCCGTACATGCCGCCATGGCCGCGGGGCTCGTGGCACAGCAGTCGGCGGAGCTCGTCGAGAGGGTGGCCCGGGGTCGCCGTGATGTCGGCGCGTCTCTGGGCGACCGTGGGCGAGGCCGGGAGGTGACCGGCCGGCAGTTTATCCACGATCCGGAATGGTTCGCCCGCCGTGTGCCAGTCTTCTACCTCTATCCAATACGAGGGTTTTCCCGTGCTGTGCATGACGGAGAATATGGTGTTTTGTAGAGGGAGTGTGAACTTGAGATCTTGAAGGGCGGGAGGAACCCCTGCCCAGCTGCTTGCGCATATTTAATATTGTTCGGCTACAACCTGGTTGGTCCTCGAACAACCAGCACGCATCTGATTCCGGCTCTGCGTTTTGAGCGACGCAAGCGGGTATGGGAACCGGTGTGATGGGGGCGGACCGCCCCCATGCGCCCCCATGAGGTATTGCATTTTCTACGGCGTACGTCGCCATGACGAGGATGAACAACCTGGAGAATTCCCGCGCTTTGATTTTCCCGTTTGAGCCGGCCCGTTGGATCATCCCCAGTTTGGGACATGTTCCCTTGTTGGAAAGCCTTCTCCCATCTGACAACTCCCTCGGTTGGGTATGCAGTACATATGTATTGCTTTTACGGGTACCCATGGGCAGGCATTACCGCGGCATCTATAGGTAGTAAGAAAAGCGACATGCTTTGGTTTTACTATAACAGAGTCTACTTACATGTACCCACGGATGTACCGTGGCATCCATTTCTACCCGTGCGTACCCGCGTGTACACCCTTTTCTCAAGTCGCTCACCATGGCCTTGACCGTATGAGTCGTATGGGTCTTCGAAATGTGCTTGTAAGATGTGACAGCTTGAATTATGCCACATTGTAAATGTATCCTCGTGGCGGGCAGCTGCACACTGCATAAAATCGCGTCGCGGTTCTTTATTCGATTCTATCAAAGCGCCATGTACGGTGTAGTCCCGGGCAGCAAGCCAGATGCATCCACAGTCACATCATCAACGGTGTCCCCCCGCACTCAACCACCTTTCAAACAACCTCATCCCTAGCTCGCAGTACTTTCTCCATCACCTCAGTCTTTGGGCGTCTAAACTGCAAAAGTCCGCTTCCGACGCATCACGTTTCTTCTCGCTGTCGACTAACTCCATCAGCAGCTTACGCCCGTTGCTTTCCAAGCACGATGGCGCGCTTTTCATCTGCTCGCGAAACTCGTGGCCCACAAGCTTCATGGCCACAAGGTAGCTGGTCAGAAACATCCCCCGGTTGGTTTCGGGGCCTCACAGCCTCTTCACGGCTAGTGCCGGGCTTGTCCGCCTCGGATAGCTCCTCTTCTGTCTGCTCGGAAGCATCATCGCTCTGTGAGAGAGTGTCGCGCACTGCCATGTCGGCCATGGCGTCGCTGCTAAACGGGCTCTGGTGCGCATCGGAAAGCACCTGTTTACTGCTCCCAATGTAGTCATACTTATACTGAGCTGCCTTGGAGGACCATAAAGCGGGTGGGATTTCGGCTTCCAGCTTTCTTAGGGTCATGTCGATCCAAGAAAAGTCGGTCATGTTATCAGGTTGTCGTTGTAAGGTGGCGGGGCCAATGTTTTCGAGCCGACTCTGGGCGTCGTTGTGCATCTGCGAGAGTGATTGAAGCTCGTATCGGACTTTTGCAGCGTCTTGGAGTAAATTATCCGGAGTGGCGTTCTGATTCTGCTCGCCCTGGCTCATTCCGAGTACGTCAAGGTACAACTGTTTGCCCACGATCGCCCTTTCATCAACCTTCTCATTCTCGCCCGTCACTCGGTTCGCGAAGCAATGGAGACGCCTGCCTTGGTGAGTTTTGTGTTCTTCCAGCTTGGAGGGGGATTTTGCACGCCTCATTTTTTGGATGTCGCCTGGCTGATCTCGTCTGGGCATGTAGAGTTTGCATGTCAGAAGGTGGGAAATTCTACCCAGTGCCGGACCTCGGCCTTTTGAAATGTTTCATTGCTTGGATTCAGTGTCATCTCCTTTGGGCTTTCATCATGTATGAATCCTTTGTTGCCTGCAATGCGCGACGACATCAGGCCTCCTTGACACGGGGGGGCTGCACACCACATAGCAGCACAAAGAGCCAAACGCCAAACACATACTCCGTACATGGCCGCTTAACAAGGCAAACCGTTTGTGACACGGCGCTTTGTCAAGCCATTGTTTCTGTCTCGGTCGAGCTGGGCCACGCTGAGATGTATTTTGCCCAGAAGGGACAAGCAAACTCGGAAAAGGTTGTTGTGTAATAACAAGTCGTGGAGATTCGCGAATGAAACAACGGCTCAAGTAGTCCAAAATTTCCTACGGAGCGACGGATAACTACCCCGCTGAAGTGAGACATCAGTTCATCTTATATGGTATGCAAGATGCGTCCTGCCTGCGAAGAATAGCTTACATCTTTCGCCAGGCCGCTGCAAGCAAAAGGGCTCCTCAAAGAATTGATCTCGGCCGCCTCGAGCCCTGTTCTCTTCCCATGAGAATTGTTACACGTCCAATATATAGGACTTGACTCACCTGAGTGTGATGGCAATGACTCGTGGCGCAAGCATGGCCCTGTCAAATCACAAGCCCCCAACAGATGTAGCTGGGAGCACGCAATGCACCACCATCTTATGCCATGAACATGGCACCAAAATGCCGCCCATCAGCTACACGTAACCTGCTTCGGCAATTCCAAAGCGTCCGCTCGCCATCTGTAAATGACAGCACGGCCGCCATGTCCAAGCTCATCATGTCCCAACCACCATGATGACAACGGAGGAAACCAACAGTGACCAAGCGACAAGAAGCCATGTTGCATGTCCGGGGAAACGTCGCCATCACGGACGACCAGGCAAAAATACTCCAAATTGTCGGGCGGGCTGCCTCTGCGCTCTCGGCTCTGGGCGTCGTGACGATTATCACGGTGTTTTGTGTCGAGCCGCATTTTCGAAACCCCATGCATCGCCTCATCTTCATCAACGCCTTTTACAATGCCTTTGATGTCGCCTGCACCATGATTTCCGTGAGCGGCCCCGCGGCCGGGAACGCCTCAGCGTTGTGCAAATTCCAGGCCTTCATCAACCAAATGTGCGTCCCAAGTTGGCAGCCTCGCCCGAGAAACTGTCTTCTAAACCCCATGTGACAGGCATTAACGAGTCCCCTTTATAGGTTTCCACTGGCCGATGTGCTTTGGACACTCGTCATGGCGATTGACGTCTTTCTGATTGTGTTTCGTCGGTACGATGGCGAGTCGTTAAAGAGGCTCGAGTGGAAATACATGGCGGTCATTACCTCGGTTACGTTCATCCCTGCTCTCGCCTTCCTCTTCGTAGAGACGGAGGAGAAAGGCCCTGTTTATGGCAGCGTAGCTGTTAGTCGCTCTGCCTATAGTGATGCTGATACAATAATGACTGATGCGTCGTCCTTTGACAGATATGGTGCTCGATTTCGCCAAAGTGGGTGCTCTTACGCATCCTGTTCTATTACATCCCAATATGGCATGTTTTGTCCAGCTTGACGATTCTCTTCTGTTCCAGGCTAACTGTTGCCTCTCCTTGTCAAGGTCCATGATTCTCATTTCCATGGTCATCTATGTTTTAGTCGGCATCGAGATTGTCAAGCGCAAGGGCGCTTTGCAGTCGTTCAACAGCGATCCTGTTCCGTTGGAAGACAGCATTGCGTCCACCGCAGACGCTCCGTATAAGAACTCGGAGAGAAGGGCGACCGAAGAAAATTTCCCATCGCGGCATGGGCACGCCTCTGTGTCACATTCTGGAGAAGAATCGCCCATTCTCCCCCCCAAACCCCGGGTAGCAACCTCCCATACTGTCGGCACACCTACTCGCCACTTGTCTATATCATTTAGACAATATATCCTCATGCCAATATTCTTCTTTCTTGCGCTTTTGTCAGTCTGGGTGGCTCCTTCGACGAATCGCGTTGGCGCATTCGTCAACCCCGACTTTTTATCCTATCCGTTGCTGCTCAGTGTTTGTGCAACGGGATCACTCCGTGGCTTCTGGAACGGAGTTATTTTCATCACCTTAGGCATGAAGTCGCAGAGGAGACGAGGTGACTTGGAGAGACGAGCAACGTACCGGCAATGAAAGCACCGCGTAGGTTCGTCATGTATAAGCGAGGGTGATGGAGTAAATCAAAAATATCCAGGTGCAGGCAATGGGGTATTTATACCGTAATAAAGTCTTTGTACGAATTTTCATACTACAACTCTGTCTTTATGGTAAGGCTGTCAGCAGATGCAGCACTTGCTTTGATCGTTGTGCAGAGCCTGTGTGTGTGCCTTTTCAGCATCATGAAGCTCACTTGACCACTCGAGTCTGATACAAGTGTCTGGGATTGGCTGGTGCTTCCATGGCTGGTTGGAAAATGGCATGATTCGGCGAAGGCCGAAGAAGATTGGTCCTCATAATGGAAATGATAATGACTGCAGCAACGCTATCCAAAAAAAAAGCGTGGGCATAAATTGAGGTGGGCGACACAATTGCAGATGAAAGTTCCAAGTTGCGGGCGCAGCTAACGACCAGCGAGTGCCGCCCGCAGAGTTCCGAGAAGCTCCACAAACCAGCTCCATTAACAGGCTCAGCTCCCGCCCGGTCCCAAGTCTCAACCTTCAAATAACGCCCATCTGTCGATGGCGTCCAGATCAGATTTTCTGCCGCGCAGCACGCGCCGTCTCCTCCGACAAGGACGGCACGTCACTGCATCTCCGTGCCCGATTTGTGCCCGTTCCTCACTGGCAGCTCGCCCTCGCTCCAGCCCTCGGCTGCAAAACAGGTCCCAAGCTGGATGGCCACGGCTCCTGTCGACATCGACGAACCCGCGAACGGAGCTCCAAAACACGCTGCTCGAGCTTCAGAAGCAATCCCCCAATTTAATCAACATATCCAAGCTGCAATTGGCACTCCAGGGTCTGCGACAAGATGCCGGCAATGAGATTATCCGCATCGCTATTTTAGGTCTCGCCAACGGCACCGAGGCTGATGCCACGGCTGCAAGAGTTTTACACGCATTGCTCGCCGATCCGCTGCAGGAAGTACAGCCTTGGGAGAAGGAGTTGGAGAACCGGGATGGGAGTACGCCGCTGATTGTGCGGGTTGGCCCACCTCGGAATCATGCCGTGTCGCTCGAGATCGAGAAAGAGGTTGGTCTGGACGAGATGCATATTTCGTGCCCCGAGTTGGACGGGTATAATTTCGAATTCCTTCTGATGGGGGTCGATGTGCCGTATGGCGCGCCGGGCGAGACGACTATTCAAACGCTGGAGGATGCAGTTCTTGTACCAACTGTCGATATCCCGTCCGCAAATGATAGAGTGTCGCCAATTTCGACTCCGGTTCACCAGGCTCTGCTTGTCGCTGATGGGTTGATAGGCGCTGTCAATGTTTCCGCTCTTCCCGTCTCCGAAACAGACGAATCCATATCGGCGGTTGTTCAAATGGAGGGAGTGACAAAGGAACAGCTACAGGCTAGCTTTGACGTCGTGGACGTATCGCTGGCCGAGAAAGGCCTCGGCTTGTTTCGCCAAGGGCCTCAAAATGCCATGGACTATGAACGCTTATGGTTCTCAAGCAATGTGCCTACCCTGCTGAAATGGCTCAAGGATGGAGCCAAATCTGGTGCTGCTGATGAGACCAAGCCGGCCGTACGAAGGCTAATTGCGTCAACGTTGCAAAACACATCCTCGCAAATACAGCTTGTCGAGGCTCGAAAACTATCCAAGGCGCTGACGCTGCACAGTGATGACCCAGCTGTGGCAGCTTTGAACAAGCGCCTGGCAGACTGGGCGCAGAACGCCCACGCCGAGTTACAGGATGAACTAGATCTTGCCTTTAAAGGCCGGCGGTGGCGCAAGTTGGGGTGGTGGAAGTTGTTTTGGCGAGTGGATGATGTTGCCATGCTGACCAACGAAATGCTCGGCCAGCGATTCATGCCCACGGCAGAACAGGAACTGGTTTATCTGACTGGCAGAATCGCTCAGCTAGGCGGCTCCTCGCCAGAGTATCCTCAGCCCAAGTCGTCCCTGGATGCCACAGAGTCTCGAAAGCTCGGCTCTGGCGAACACGCGCCCCCCTTGGCCGCGACATCATCCTACTCCCTCCCAAAGTGGCCTGGCCACATTGCATTCACTCGCCGCTACCTACAAAACGAAACCGTCCCAGCGCTGCAGTCACTGGCTCAAAAACTCGTCATCCAATCCCTAGGCACGTCTGGCATAACCACATCTCTGGCTGCCCTCTTGTACATGTCATCGTTTGCATCCACCATTTACGAAGCTGGTGCCGTGGCTGCCCTTGGAATCGTTTACAGCCTAGGAAGACTGCAGAAGAGATGGGATGCCGCAAGGACCTTCTGGGAAGGCGAAGTCCGCGAGGAAGGGCGCAAGGCCGTACGCGGAGCAGAGGAGAGCGTAGCCACGGTCCTGGAGAGCAACGGAAGCAATGGTACAAACGGAGTCGAAGAAATGAAAGAGTTGCAGAACACAAAAGAGCTAATTGCCAAGGCGGAAGACGCACTGGCTCGAATGAAGTAGTGTATGATACGGCGGGCATAGACATGTATAGTAGCGCATTCTTTGTAGAAAGCATCGTCACCACATCCACAGCATCTGTCTCTTACCCTCGACTCCGGGCTCCGCACATGGAGATGAAAGATTTTTCTTGAATCAATCCTAAACGCCAATCCCCTAGCACTTTTTTATCAAGCATTTGTCCACGCTGCCCTCCTCTCATCAAAGCTGTCAAAGCATACCAGCCATGGCGGTGCGTGTCTATCGGCGTCCGCCAGCTCTAGCCCGACTGACAGTCGCCCTTCCTCTCGCTAGACCAACACCCCGTCCTCTCAAATTCCTGCTCCTGAACATGGGTGCATTGCGCAACATGTCTGGGACGATGAAGAAGCGCACGTGAGAGCCCCGGATATACACTTGCTCGAGGTGGGAGACGCGACCATCGCGAGCGGTTACCGTAATGTCTTTGAGCTGAACGTTCATGTTGTCTTCGGCTAGCCGAGCAGTTAGTACCAACACACGGCATGTGCGAATATCGCGCGGCAAGGGACCGAGGGGCGGCGTACCATCGAGCAGTTTCCCACGGTAGGTCTGACCGCTGGTGATTTCGAGAGTCACAATGTGGCCCTACACATGCGCGTCAGTTGACAAAGAGGGTACTGAGAATAATCGCGCCAAACAGACCTGTGCCTCGTTGAGGAGCTTGATGGGGATGCCGATTGTGGACGTCATTTTGGCGTGCCTTTCGAATATCACGTCTGGGGTCTTGAAGCCATCTCAGGATTTCCCGTGGTGGGCTTGTTCTGGATTGGCGTAGCGGGTCATTTATTCATCCGGTCCGCAGTGCGTGGGGCGCCGCTTCTGCTGTGGCGCCAGCTGCCACCAGCCTTCTCTCGTGGCATTCGTCGATCCTCCAACAACAAACGTGGGTTGGGTTGTAGCTTTGCCACTCAGCATGGCGTACAAAGAGTCAAAGGCTGACATGATGACGATCTCACGAACCCTTTGGCTTTCAGCTCAGAGGACCTTTTTTTGGGAGCGTTGAAAGTTTCCAGATGAGGGGTTGTGGCCTATGACGGGTCTTGGAGCTGCCATTTTGGCCACCCCCGTTGGTGGCTGGTCCAGACTGAGCAAACGGCCACACACTTCACTTTTTTTTTGCCAATGACACAGCTCGAGGTCAAGAGATGTTGATTTGTGATGGAACGGAGGTAGAGGTTTCATACGGATGATTTTCATCCTCGGCCCTCGCCATTGGCGGTACAGAGGCCATTGAGCTGGCTGGTTGATGGCGGCGATCCTTTTTGCAAGGAAAGACGCCACTATTCCGAGCAACTTTCGCTGCCGACTTTCCGTGATTGCGTATTGTAATGGCCTGCCACTGAGGAATTGGTCCAACTGGGCAGGTATAAATTACCATGATGCCAGTCTTATCATGTCAAGGTCTATCCAATCTACCCTCGTTGTTCAACGCAGCTATCCAGCTTCAATATAGCATTATTTCCCCACCCCCAACGTCCATCATGTCTCAGTCAGGAGTTACCATTTCAAAAGGCGGAGCACCATTCACTGTTGTCAAGGACTTGTCCCGTTCCAGCCCGGGCGCCAAACAAGCTCTTGTGAAGTCGGCATATGTTGCACTCAACCCAGTGTAAGTGATGCTCCTCTGAAGCTCTGCCCGCCACGTATATTCTAGCACATGACACTGTTTCTGATGCCTGGAGTAAACAAATAGTGATACCATAATGCAAAAGTATGGCATACTCATCCATGATTGGCCTGCCGTCATCGGCTCCGACTTTTGCGCCCAAGTCATCGAGACCGGTCCAGAGTGCACGAAGTTCAAGAAGGGCGATTATGTATATGGCGTATGCCGGATTGGGCAGAAGGCCTATTCTCCTTTTCAGGAGACGTTCTTGGTTGATGAGGACTTGGTCTTCAAGGTAGAGGGGGCGCTAACGCCCGCCCAGGCTTCTACCATTGCTGTCGGAACAATCGTACGTCTTATCTGTGACTTGTAGACGGGATTCGGGAAGCTGATCGAGATCTAGACATCTGCGTTTGGCATCATTGTCGGAGCCAAGGTCCCCCTGCCGGCACCAGGGGCAAAGGCTCCAGAGAGGGATGAGTGGCTTATTGTTCTGGGTGGGAGCGGCACCGTTGGGCATTATGCTATTCAGGTGCGCCGATTCCGGGGCTGGTGTTCTGAATGCCTCTAATTCGTGTAGATTGGCCGCTTGTGCGGATACAAGGTCGCTGCATCATGCTCCGCCTCTAACAAATCGGTAAGCATACCCGTCTAAGAAAAACAAGCTCGAATCCGTGAATGCCGACTACAACTATCTAGGTTGCCATGGGCTTCGGCGCCCAAGCCGCCATCAACAACCGCGCAACCCCCGAGGAGCAAGCTGCCGAAGTCAAGTCCGTCACTGGAGGGAAGTACTCCATCGTCTTTGACGCCAGCGGTCTCTCTCACGAGGCCGCGGCCAAGATGCTGGAAGCAACTACCGCCAGCCCAAAGTACTATACCACGGTTGAATCGTAAGCACCACCTGTTTTCCTTAGACCTTGCGAGCAACTCTGACGCAGGATAGAAACCAACACGACATGCCGGCTGGTGTTACCTCGTACTACGTTCTCATCGCCAAACTAGGCCAAGATGATGAGCTGGGTAAACAGGTTACCGAGGAGACGAAGAAGATGATACCTTCGCTCCAGGCACACGTTGTCAGCGGTGCGCTCACTCCTTTGGAGCCTGAAGTCTATAGTGGAACTGGGTTTGAGAGCCTGGTCAAGGCCCTGGGTGACTTTGGTGAGGGCAAGACCAATGGCAAGGTTGTAGTTCGCTTGCAGGAGGAATAATAGTAGGAACTGGTAAATAGTCTCGCCAATCACTAGTTTTGCAACACGTGACAGAATTGTTTCTAATTATATCATGTCTCATTCGCGATGGCTGCTTACCCAAACCGAAAGGCGCAGTTATGACTCATAGCAAGGCTGCTTTTGTACCGGGCGGAAACATCACCACTGGAAACGAAAAATATCATTCGCTTGAAAATTGACAATATGAATTTATTCTACATGTTTCTGCAGACTGCGGCCTTTGTGTCGGTTTGGACGCTGGTCCATCGCCATGTGGCGAGCCATGGACCCGTTGCTGTGGCTCGAAAGGCAGTCATGCTCAACAGCTGGTTCTACTCGCTGGCCTCGGCAGTCCTGCTTGGCCTCATGTTCGTGCCGCAATACGAACACGTAACAAGGAGGCTTTATCACTTGTCCAAGTTTTACGAGTACATCGATGTCCTTGGTGTTCGAGCTGGTGGCGGCGAGATCGAGCTGCACTTTGCAGTGCACCACCTCACCACGCCGTATTTGACCTACGTGCGTGTGCTGTACTACAGCCAGGGATGGAAAGCTGTCGCTGCCCCAAACGCGTTCCACCACGTACTCATGTACGCGTATTTTGGTGGAGTTGGAGCTTTTCGATCCGTGTTGCCCGTCACTGGGACGATTCAGTTGCTGCTGGGATTGGGGGGAGAGGCTTGGCTTCTATGGAAGAAGAGGGTCGATGGTGAACAGCCCTTGTGGCCGCATGAATTCGCCGTGTCTCTTTTTGGCATCTACTTCGTTCTGTGGCTTAGGGAGCTTCGACAAAAGGCAAGCATCAAAGGCAAAGTTGCCAAGTTCAAGTCGGCATAGGCCTGCCACTGGCCCAGGCATGCATATTTTCCTTGGCTGCATTGAAAATAGTATCAAGCTGTCTGGGTATCATTTGTTCTTGTCCTTTTTTGCTTCTTTCCAGCCATCATTTCCCTCTTCTCTTGTTTCCGGGCCTGCTTGTCCAAGTTGCCAATCGTTTTGGATTCGCCTCCGCAGGGCCATTTTGCAAGGGCTGCCTCTTCTGCAGCTTCATCCCACTCACGGGGTAGAATAGCAAATACCAGATACGAGGTGTGAGTCTTGAGATCGTTTTCTGTGCGGTGGACAAGCCTGCCTTGAAGCCATAGCGGATCTTCGGTTTTATTTGAGTCTCCAGTGTTGGATTCGGGGGTGGATTCATCGACGTCCATTTTGGACTCTGAAGTATCAGAAACTGGCTGCGATGTCTGGGCTTTGTGGAAGTCTTGGGTCCGCTTTAGATCGCTCTTGAGCTTTTTAACAGCCTCTGCAACATCGGCAGGCTGAGCACTGAAGCCTTTCTCACTGGGAATATTAACCCCAGCACGATCTCGAATGACATTGAACCTGCGGTGCGCAATTTCAACCATGTCAATGTCAGTCCAGCCCAGTGTTCGCAGTTCTGTGACAGTGCGCGTCACTTGCTCAATACACGGAGAGAAGGTGCAAATATGTGCGCTTTTGTTTGGATCAAGTGGTGAGTCCCAATCGCCAGGATTTTCATCCAGCTTGCCCCCCTTCAGCGTCTTGCGCCGCGCCAGGTGATGCAGGGCTTCCCACGGAGCTGGCAAATCCAGAAAGACGGCACTGGCCTTAGGGGACTTGCCATTGATCAAAAAACCTTCATCGTATACATCTCTATGCGTCACTTGGACAATCCCTTGGAGCGAATGCTGCTTGATTTCGGCATCCATCTTTTCAAACCGAGGTTCGTGGAACTCAAAACTGAATACCTTGCCCCTGGCATCTGCATCCGACCCTGGGTAACCACTGTAAACCGCTCGCGCTGAGGCGTGTGTGAAACTTCCACTACCAGCTCCCGCTTCGATAATTCTGGTACCCGGTCGAGCCCTGATTCTCTGCAGGACATAGCTGTAATCGGGAGTGTAAACGACCTGTGTCCTATGGGGTAAACTGCTCGTCCACAACTCTGGCGTCGGCCTGAGGACGTAAATGAAGCCACTGGATGCTGCAATGGCCTTTTTCGCAGGCGCCGAGGTCGGTGTGTCATTGCCGTCATCCTGGTTGGAGGTGGGTGTTTCTTCGTCTTCAACTTGGTCTCGCCGGCGCTTGCGACCACGGGATCCTGTGTCGACTACGGAGGCTCGGACTTGTGAGCCCCAAGGAATGTCCAGTAATGTAGAGTGCGGAAATGAGCCAAATCTTGTGTTGAGAGTGACGCCTTCTGCATATCCGTCCACGGCGCCAATGGATTCCTGCAGAGTGATGGGCTGGTAGTGTTCTTTCGAGAGGCTGATGATGGCGAGGGTATTTGGGGCTGTTCTAGACGTGGGCTCGAGAAAAGGCGACGGGGGAGCACCGGCAGATGTATCCATGGCGAGGTTGGGCTAGCTGTAGGCTCGTCAATGCCAGTATTGGCAAGTTGGAGAAATTAAAGCTGCCAGTCAATTGCAAGGTTGGATGGGCAAAATATTTTGCTGGAATTCCGCAATAGACTTTGCATGAAGCGGAGCATTGAATGTTGGGTGGCCCCACCAGGCCAAGGCCAGGCTTTGATGCGAGAGACCAGGCCCAGGCTCAGGCTTGATTCAGTGTTGAGCGGCAGTCAGTTGGGCAGACTAAGTAATCAGTCAATACATGTGGCAGTTCAAGGTTAAATTTACAATAACCAGGTGACATTTTTTCCATTTGGCTGGTCTGTTTTTTAGCGAACGGGCTGTGGCATTAAACATGAATTGATTGAAGTCCAGAGCATGGAGGCACTTCGCACCTGGCAGCTAGCCTCATGCGACGACATATGAAAAAGGAGGGGCACGACAGCTTTGTCGGAGCTGCATGGCAAATCTGCCAAAGTGGCATTTCCTTTGCGTGACTCAAGCTCGACGCTGGCCACCACCACGACTGCGATTACGTGCGCTCCCTCACCACCCGCGGCCGGCGACGACTCATCGAGTAGCAACCAGCATTGGCCATGACCTTGCCGTGTCCAGTGTCTCTCGCTACTTAATCCTCACCGGACCCGCCAGTCTGAATGCATCGTTTGCCCGTCGCACACCGTCCGAGATTCGTTCCAGTCGTCACTACTCCCAAGAGCTTCTTCCTTTTATCTATTCGAAGATATAACACCGCCATCATGGACTTGATAAAAGTCCACAACTCACTCAAGCCAGGCCCTCCCGTGCTGTTCGTGCCTATGGAGCCTGGCAAAGTCTCCTGGTATGCGTGCGGTCCTACCGTGTACGACAAGAGCCATCTTGGTCATGCCCGAAACTACGTGACCAGTGATATTATTCGACGCATCATGATGCATTATTTTGGCTTTAATGTCAAGTATGTAATGAACATGACAGACGTTGACGATAAGGTGCGAACCCCGCTACACATGCATCATGGCTGCCACGCTGACCTCTGTAGATCATCCTCAAGGCTAGGAGACAGCGACTTTTAGACCTCGAGAAGAAGAAGAAATACCCCGAAGAGGAACTCAGGACTCTCGGCCTTGCCGCCTTCCGAGCCTACGCGTCGAAAAATCTGCCTCTCCTTGTTAACGACGCATCCAAACTGGACGAGACCAACTACGCCACTCAGCGGGATACAGCCTACGGCACAGTGCTCTCTGGAGGCACTCTCACTGGTGAGGGAAAGCCCGGGGATAACGAGGCAAAGATCAAGATGCATGTCGGCAACATGGATGCCGCTGCTGGAGCTCTGAAGCAAAATGCCATCTTCCCCGGCGCAGACGAAGTCCTCCTACCTTACCTTGACTCTTTGCACAAGGAGACAATGGATACTAGCGACCAATCTATATTTACCGATCTTACAAAGAGGATGGAGGCCGTCTTTTTGGAAGATATGGACAATCTAAATGTTCTGCGACCCGACGTCATTACCCGTGTCACCGAGTACGTGCCTCAGATAGCCAAGTTTGTGGAACAAATCGTCGACAAGGGCTTTGCATACGAAGCCGAAGGCTCGGTTTATTTCGACATTGCAGCCTTCCAGAAAGCCGGCAACACCTATGCTCGTCTGAGACCGGATAGCAAAAACAACAAGGCCCTTCAGGAGGAGGGTGAGGGTTCCTTGTCGACGAACCTGGGCGGAAAGCGTGGTGCCGGCGACTTTGCCCTGTGGAAGAAGTCCAAAGCTGGTGAGCCCTACTGGCCCAGCAAATGGGGTGATGGCAGACCAGGCTGGCACATTGAATGCTCCGTCATGGCCTCTGATGTACTCGGATCTCGCATGGATGTTCACTCTGGCGGCGTGGACTTGGCTTTCCCTCACCATGACAACGAGCTGGCGCAGAGCGAGGCATACTTTTGCCAGCACGGCAAGGGTGAGCACACCTGGGTCAACTATTTCCTTCACATGGGTCACTTGTCAATTTCAGGATCAAAAATGTCCAAGTCCCTTAAGAACTTCCAGACCATTGCAGACGCACTCGCCACCACTTACACCGCCAGGAGCATGCGAATTGTCTTCTTAATGGGCAGGTGGAACGACGGTGTCGAAATTTCTCCAGACATGCGGTCTGCAGCCGATAACTGGGAGACAACCATTAGTGTACGTTTTATTTGCCCTCGCGCAGCAACCTCGTATTAACGTGTTGGTAGAATTTCTTCACAAATACCAAATCTTGGATCAGGGAGGCTGGTGTCGGTGGTGGCGTTAGGAGCCTCTCCATTAATCAAGACATGCCAGCTACTGGTCTCCTTGCCGATCTGGAACTGGCCAAGAAGGAGGTCGAGGCCGCACTGACCAACTCTTTTGATACCCCTCGAGCCATGCTCGCTCTTCTCAAGTTGGTCAACACTGTCAATACCTTCGTCATGAATAACAAGGACGTGGATCTCGCCCACGTTGAGGCCATTGCGCGCTGGATCACCAAAATGGTGGGCATCTTTGGGCTGGACCCCAACGCCACCCCTCCCTACGACGGTCTTGGTTGGGCATCTTCTATTGCCGCCGATATTGACCCCAAGAAGGCTATCCAGCCTTATGTTCAAGTTCTCCAGACTGTGGTGACCGAGGTGTCCAAGCTCTCCCTCTCCAGCGACACGCTTTCCAATCTCTTATCCCAGGACCCTTCCAAGGAGTTTGAGTCAATTGTCTCCAGCGGCACTCGCGACATTGAAGAACTATCTCTCCCTTACATCCGGGTCGTCTCCCAGATACGTGACGAACTTCGCCGCATTGTGTCGTCTCAAACCGCAGAGAACAAAAAGGCCATTCTCGCTATTGCCGACCGCATCCGTGACGTAGACCTGACCAATCTCGGCGTCTCCCTCGACGATCGTCCGGATAACCAGCCGTCACTCATCAAATTCATCCCTGCTGCAGAACTCATCCGCGTGAGGGAAGAGAAGGCGGCGCGTGAAGCCGAAAAGGCCCAGAAAAAGGAAGAGGCAAGGATTGCACGAGAAAAGGCGGAGCAAGAGGCCAAAGAAAAGGCCAAGATTCCTCCTGAGGAAATGTTCAAAAAGGATGAGCGGTACAGCGCGTGGGATGAGAGCGGTATGCCAACAAAGATGAAGGATGGGAGTGATGTGCCCAAGAGTCAACTGAAGTCTTTGAAGAAGATGTGGGAAAAGCAGAAGAAAGTGCACGAGGAGTTAAAGGCCAAGGGAGGCTTGTAGGTGCTTGATATAGACCAATAAAAGGAATCCTGCTATTACCAATACTGATAAGATGATGGCTTCTGCGATGATAAAGACTGTATCTGGGACAATTTGGATCGGCCTCGGCCTCAATTGGGGTGGATTAGCACTTTGGTGTACCCTTCCAGTCTCGTGTCAAACCTGTCATAGGCAATCTCCACGTCATCCAAGGTGATTTCGTGTGACACGGCAAAGCTCGGCTTCGCTTTCCCTGCTATAATGAGGTTCCGGAGATACCTATTGTAGGCCTTGACATTACACTGCCCGGTTGCAAGTCTGAGGCCCTATCACTGATTCAGACAAGGAACTCTGATAACGAGGTCTAGCAAGCCGCAACTCACCTTTTCAAAGAGCTTTCCAAAACTCAAGCTAATCATGCCCTTTGCGGCCGCGGTGTCAGGGGCGCCGGGATCACTATCAAACTCGAATAAGCACTTGCTGAACGGGTGGGAAATGGGGAATTTCACCTCGGGACATAGAGTCCGGGAATGCCCAGTCCGCCGCACGGCCTCGTCACCCGAATCATGTTCCCCAGAACGACATTTGGCTGCTCCTAGGAGCCCCTGCTGTCTATGACCTGAGCGTCTATGGATCGATCTACCATGCCGTTATTCACCTTGATGATTTGCTCCACGGCGTCACATTCGGTGAAGTCGATGGGGATGCAGCCAATGCTTTCCGCGGCCCGCGATCGCTCAGGGACTCGGTCGACGACAAATTCCCTCGCCGCTCCAGGCAAAACAGCCGAGTGTCCAGCCATCAGGCCGACGGGGCCAGCGCCAAAGACGACGAGGCTTTCCCAGGGAGCAAAGCTCGACAGTTCGACGCCGTGCCACCCTGCTGGAATGTGAGCACCAAGCGGCCAAGGTTCGCCTCGGAAGACGCAGCTGTCGGAAAGATGTCTACGAGGACGAACCGTATGCGCCGCCGGTGCAGAAAGCAGTCTTGCCCTCTTCGCAGTTGCGGCAGCGGCCGTCGGCGACGTTGAACGGGACCACGACTCTGTCGCCCTTGGTGAGCAGCGTCACCCCCTCTCCGACTTCTTCCACGATGCCCATGTTTTCATGTCCTGCGTCATGGGGTTAGCCTACTGCCGGGCGGGTTGACGGCGCGCGCATACCAAATGTGATTCCGTGCTTGGCGGCGGTTCTGCCCTCGTACATGCTGCGCCGATGTGAGTTGGTGCGACTCTGCCAGGGGATAGGCAAAAAAGGAAGTCAAGACTACGACTGATAAATGGCCAAATGACGACGTTGAGGCCGCTAGAAAATGGCACTTGGGGTTACTTCAAGCGTGGGCTGGTAAAATGCGATTAAGCTAGGACGAGGATTTATTTTTTATGATTGCATATTAATTTAAAATGGATCATGTTGAGTAAGGAGGGAATTAAGACGTTTATTTGTTTTTTAGAAGTTTAGATAACAAGGCCATCATCTCCTTCCTTTAAACGGGGGGATGTCAGGACCTATAATCACGTGTCAGGCACTATGACTTTACTGCTACACTTGTACGCTTTAACTTCCTTTTTCCTTCCTTAACACACACGAAAAGGTCTTTTTTTTATTAGCTTTATTGCAATACATACTTGGCATTTACTCCCCCGAGCTCTTGTTACGTTGCTCGTCGATCTCTTCCGCGGTCCCTCCCATCTTACCACGACTCAGAAATCCATCTTCTCCCAGCATCGCAGGACACACTCACGCCAGTTGTTTGGAAATCTTTACCATTCAATACTAGCCATCATTGGGCTTCCCACCCAGCTAGAACGCCATGTACGCAGACGGTGGTTACATTTATTTCGGGGCAGTTTGCCCGCTGGAGGACCGTGACCACGACAAAAGGAGCAACCTGTACAGAACGAACTGGGCGATTCATATGTTTGACGAGGCATACAAACGCTGGTGTTTTTGGAAGTTTCGTCGGGTTGGCCAAGACATCTTTACCTACGGCGAGGAGTGGATTGCCGACGCACCCAAGATCGCAGGACCGGCCGCATCCGTTTTGTTTGGAAAAGTCCGCCGCGACAAGTTGTGGGCAGCCCTGTCCTATATGAGAACGGTAGTCCCATGGGATTTCAGGAATGATTTTCAGGTTATGAATTATTTGGTTTACATCTGCAAGCGACTGGTGTGGACTTTTGAGGATGTGGAGCTTGGCGAGGAGATCCGTTGGTTCGAGGTTGAGAAGGTGATGGAAGTTGCAATCAGTTCAATCAAGGTGTATCGAGAGCTGGATCCTACTCCGTTATGCCGCGCATGTTTGGTTGGCAGGAGGAGTGTGCTGGATATTGTCAGGAGGAGATGATGCCGTGCTCTAGTGCCGACCAACACGACGTGTGCCAGATTGCTCAGCATGAGAGCGCCTTCTTCTTCTGTTTGTTGTTATTCAGCGGCATCATTTTTATATCAAAGACTTGGGATAATGCGTAAAGATGCAAAATATATCAAGCATTAGCGGTTTACATGCACAAAAGAGGCGCCTGTTGTGAAGTCTCTTACACGTATTAAGGTGACTGGCATCAAGTATGCGTAAAATACCGGGGTACATGATTCAATCTGTTAATGATATAGAGATTTTACATTGCACAACCGATTTCATGATACCAGCTACCTCTTTTCGGGCTCCAGACTTGTAGAAACACCAAAAATTGCTCGACGCAAGTGGACCTGCGCGAGGTCTTGATAGAACCCGACGTGTGGCGTGAAGATTAAAGCTGCGGTGTTCCGAAGCAGATGGGCTCATGTAAAAGTGCTAGGCCGAGGGAAAGTGATGGGCAGCCCCTTTATAGCCTACAACAGACGGCGGAATCCCATCACAGGGGTTGCATTGCAACATTGAACTCGCATGCGAAACGACCAAGACCAGGCTGCCTGCCTCCAGGGTTAGGTTTGATCAAACAAAGGCCGTGCCTGGTGATTTCTGGTCGTGGCGATTTCTGTGATGCTGTCTGTGAGGATATATCTAAGTCGGAATCATACACGCCATGCGTGAGTTGCTTCCATCGAATGACGCCGGCGACCAATACGCCTGCAACAATGGCTGTGAGAAAGAACACCAAGGGTAATCGAAAGGAGTACCACTTCTGGGGCTATACTTTTGAGTGGGCATGGACCGACAAACAAATCCCCGCAAGCGAGCTAAACTCGTGGATTCTAAAGTATGATGGCCTTGCTGACAGTTGTAACGAGATCCTTACCAAGTTGATGCGTCCCTCTCGCCCCGATGGTGGTAATACCTTAAAAAGAGACAGTTGTGCCTTACTAAAACAAAATTACAAGAGTGACGCCAGGTTATCAGAACTCTAGTGACAGATCCAGCGAGGCCAAGATGTTTACTGGCGATACCTCATACCAATATCCAACGCGGTATGCGGCTTATTGTATTGAGAGCTCATGAAAACCCACTGACTACCTGAAGCTTGCCTATCAAAGCCCGTTAGGGCGTCTGTAAGTACTGCCCAAGGTCTCGAGTGCTGTCTTGAATACACACATGTCAACAGCTCTCAGGGGGCAATCCGTGATGTTTTTTTTACCAAGCCTGCAAATGTTGAAAATGTTGATATTGTAATCAAATTGTTGGTAAATCGATGGACCGGCTTTTGGATTTACAAGCACCGTGTAAATTTCTGTCAAGCTTCTCTTGTGCGGCAATCCACGCCTCAGCTGACCGCACTCTGATCGTGGCCAAAGCAACACAATAATCTGTAACTGCTGATGAAATGCAAAGAACAGCGACCAATGCGAATTTGATTTCATCCTCGTGTGCCAACATCCGCAGGCTTATGCAACCCCTTTTCCGCCAATCCCAGAATAGTCCGGGCTCCAGGTCAAGACGATGTGTAAAATCGTCCAGAACGGGTTTTGCCTAGACATTAGAAGCTTGTCAATCTGTCCTGGCATCAGAGTCTTGGATCCCTCACTATCAATAACCCAGCTATAGTCCGTATTACAACGAGGTGAAAAGTAGTACAGCAAGGAGGCATTGTAGTGTTTTGAAAAGTCTTGACGAAACTCTGGACAATTATTGAGCAAGAATTCTGTGTCATGAGTAATGGCATCTTGTCAAACTTTGCTGCGAATATCTTGAAACCCCCAGGATTGCCTATTATTTCTGATATTTGCATGTTGCGATGTCCACAGAATAGATAATTTCGGTCCATGTTACCACGCCGCAATAGTCGTAATTCAGTTTCTGTATAATCGAAATTCATCGAATTATATAAAATAGAGCCTCTATCGAGAAATAATTATGCCAAACGAGGATGTCGACGACCCAGTATGACAAGAAGCTGTCTGGCCTCATTCTTGCTACCACTGACTTTTCGAGCCGGCTCTTTCAAGCAAACAAAAAGTCAAATTGATAAAATGTGGCTTTGTGTTACGTTTATAGTCGATATACGGCAATGAATTACCGCCAAGGTGTATTTGACTAGTAATTGCCAAGCGTGCGCCCGGTCCAAGATGGCCAAACCTACTTAGTGTGAATTAAGAAGCCAACGTTCATCAATCCGTGATATGGAGACTGACCCACTTCCGATGTGGTGTAGTGGCTATCATACTGCGCTTTCAAGGCCTCTTGGAAGCTCCGCAGGGATCGGGGTTCGATTCCCCGCATCGGAGATGCTTTTTTGTTCCCTTTGGTACTGGAAGGAACTTCATGACGTGAGGGTTTTTTTTTTTGGCAAATATTTGTAACATTGGCCAGTTTCTTCCTAGTTGACATACATTCCGTCAAGCGTCGCCTAAAAGCGACGTGGCATCCTTGCCATATTTAGGTAATAGTTCTTTTATTCCACCATCGAATCCCCACGGGTATAAGCTATCATCTTGCGCACATGAATCAACGACGTAGCCAAAATGGCATATAATTTTTTGTGCGATATTTACCTCTGAGCCTAGTTTCCGCTGCATTTAGCAATAGCAAGATGCTACAAGTAATCTGCAAGCTCGGACCAAGATCAAGCCGTCGTCCAATGCATCATTCACTGAGATCGGCTGTCCTACTCACCATCGGGAGATTTTCACCGAAACACCTGGTCTCCGGAGAAAGACCCATGACTTACAGTTAGGCCACTAGATTTCGGTCCTTTCGGGCTTACTCATGATAAGACTGGCGGGAAAGTTGAGCCCATGAGAGATACGGTGTGGTGAGTCTGTGACCTTCCTAATCCAGCTCCCCTCCCGGACGCCAGAACCGTCTCATTTAGTGCCTGTCCAGCCTTTTGGTGACACCTGATGGATCTTGTGGATGGGTGTTTTGTTCAGGATGAGACGCCTCGTCTGCGATACTTGGGCAGTTTCGGCACTGGGGAGCCGGCCGCATTCCTAAACTGTATGGGCTGTCAATGAGGACCAAATACCCAACAAAACATGCTTGAGAAGATGAATTCTGTGCATGAGACTGAAAAGGTTCCTCTAAACCGGGCGGATCATTTGTGAATTTCGGACGTTTCGTAAGGACATGGCCACTCTGACTAATGCTGCTCAGTTGGTTGGGCGTCGCGACCCTGCAATGTTTTACAATACATGAGTATTTCCAGTAGAGTTGATATAGCTTGTCAGGGTATCGGCTGTGCGGCACTCTCACTCAGTAGCTACGAAGCCCTAACAGCATCGCGACTTTCCTGTAAAGGTTAGGATCTTCAGCCATACGCGCCAAGGAACAATCGCCCATCGTTGTATTACCCGATGACCCTGGGCCAAAACGTGCCGCCTACCCGGATGAGATGAGTCTTTTGGAGCTCTGAGGCGTATACAATTATTCCTCATGATGTTACCTCACATTTGCTCAACGTTGCCTGGGTCGTTTGCCGCGCATGGAACAGTACGTGTTTTCGGACACGAGCGAATTTTAGGAAGGTGTCAGAGTTTTCATACTTGAGAGAAACTTTCAAACCGTCTGTAACTTTCCTAATTTGTCTAAATTTCATCCTTCTCTTTCGTTTGAACCCCTTGACCTTCGATAAAAAGACTAGCTCAACGTAGAAGACTGGTAGGCAACAGCGCGTGGTGTAGGACGGCATTCTGTTTTTCGGCTTCACCGTGGAGGACAGTATGACGGATGGCATTGACAGCATGCTACTATCTATTTGATGATACCACGGTACAATCCTTGAAAATGACATGTATAAGAATGGCCATTGCTCCAACAACACCCTGCGATCCTTGCCGTTCCTCCTCTCCATTCGCATTCCTGGACCAACAACTTGATAAAATCTGGACACATAATCCACTACCGTCGTTTCTTCAGCCAGAACAATGAAGTACACGACTGTTTTCGCTCTTCTTGCCGCCTCCGCCGCCGCTCTCCCGGGCAGGCCTCTAAAGAACAATCGGGGCTCGACGAAACGTGCTCTGGGCCACCAGTCTGTCCCCAATCAGAGGAATACCACGCACCCCCAGTACTCTGGTAACTGGGCCGGCGCCGTCCAGAGCGGGCAGAGCTTCACACACGTCGAGGGCGTCATCACCGTGCCCCAAGTGAGCGGTGCCGACGGAGCTGCCGCCTCCGCGTGGGTTGGCATCGACGGCGACGCTTGCCAGCAGGCTCTCCTCCAGACGGGCGTCTCCTTCTACGCCAACGGCGCCTTCGACGCCTGGTACGAGTGGATTCCCGACGCTTCCTCCGACTTTGACGACTTCCAGCTGAGCGTGGGCGACCAAATCAAGATGGTTATCGATGCCACGGGCGTGACTACCGGCGTTGCTACTCTGGAGAATTTGACGACTGGCCAGAAGGTCACGCACACGTACGGCGACAGCCCCTCGAGCCTTTGCCAGAATAGCGCCGAGTGGATCGTCGAGGCCTTTATGGAGGGAGACTCGCAGGTTGTCTTGGCCGATTTTGGACAAGTGACGTTCACGGACGCCTCTGCTACCGACTCTGCGGGAACGGTTGATGGCGATGGTGCTACAATCGTAAATATGCAGGATCAGACCGGAAATATTGTCACTGATTGTGCTGCTAGTGGCAGCCGCGTCTCTTGCACTTATACTGGCAACTGATGGGCTTGATCAATAGAAATCTGGTGAGCCATGAGAGTGGAAGCGATCTGTTGGTGGAGCAAAGAAGGTCACGTATATATTGTTTGTGATATTGATGCCATTGTATTTAAAATCTAGCTATACATGATGAATGTTTTATTGGCCTTGATCAATAGCAATCCGGTGAGCCATGAGAGTGGAAGCGATTTGTTGGTGCAGCAAAGAAGGTCACGTATATATTGTTTGCGAAGTTGATGCCATTGTATTGAGAATCTAGCTACACATGATAGAGCTTTTATTGGACTTGTGATTGTACAAATGTTGCTGTGAATTTTAGACAGTAAGACTCGGATAATGGTTCCGCGGAGCCATGGTCACACTCTCGAGAATTACATCTTGACATTTTGGATGCTACTTTTCTTGTTGCTCAGGTTGCCAAAAATTAGCAGACTTGGCAGGGCCGCTTATCAATGGCGGAAAAATACAAAAAGCCGAATAGTGTTGGTATTTGTCTAATTTGCTTCTCTCTTTTACGAGTTGTTGAAGCAGGAAAATGCCCCCCCGAAGAATTCAGAGTCTGTACTTGGTCAAAAGTCTAATAACCTCGTTTGTTTTTTCGGCGACCGCGTAGTATTGGAAACGTGTGACTACAGCCTTACTTAAGTTCGTTGTCAACAAGAAGAAAGCTTTGAATACTGAGCAGTTTGGGACTACTTGAATGTGTTGACGTTCATGTAGCCATATAAACTTGATGGGATATTGGAATGTCTTGGTTAAAGTTGGAATACAAGTCTATAAAAACGGTATAAAACACTTGACTGTACAAGATGTGGTTTATATTTACAGCTCCATCAGTAATTTCTCGACTAATAAACGAGGTGAGCACTCATAAATACCTGTGCTGCTTGTTGTAACTTACCTACCTGCCCTTGAGCCTACAAATAACGATCCTTTGACCGCGGTAATATTCACGCTCAGATTCTATCACAGAACAAATAAAGCTTTTGGCACAACATCCCTTGGTAAGACGAAGCGGTGAATTTTGCCTCGTACGACTTGTTTCGAGATGACAGACAAGCAATAAGCCGCATGCTACTCCCATGTCGTATCGAGAATTCTTTATCGAGACATCCAGCGTATTGGGCCAGGCAGGTGTGTACTTGTCAAATCGGACAAGTTGTTTCCCGTGCCACGTTTGTGACGGAAGGTCAGTCGATAGTCGAGGTTTCTGAGTGATGTTACCCGGACAAGTGAGCTAATAGCTCGAACAATGAAAGCACATAGTACCGCGGCATCTCGTTGTAGAGCAGACTGCTGCTGACATGTAAGCTCCGCCCCAAAGGCTACACAGGCCTCGCTCATAACCGCCTTCGTCAGGAGAAGGGTCAATATGTCTTTGGGCCTAGTCAAGGCCCGGTTTCTGGCCTGCGGAACACGCGTAGGATGTCAATACGTGAATGAGGGCCGGCAAGTATGCGGCACAGCGCTGTGTACTTCGTACTTGTGAGCAACATCAAGATCCTAAACAAGTGAGAGCCGGCCTTGTGACTCGATCTGGCTGACCGATTCAATTCGCTGCGTGATTCGCTGCACACACCGCAGCTTGGGTTTCTGATGCTAGCGAGCTCAGAGGCAACAGCCGCAGAACCATGCATAGGGATAAAGAGGACCAAGAATGAATGATGCAGTCATGGGCAGAATATTAGCCAAGAATGCGCGGTGCTTGGATGAAGAAAACTCCAGGGCATGACGAGATTGGACAGGAGAGAATGGTTTCCTACCAGCAATAGCACGGACAAGCTTTGTTTGGGCCCCGCCTTGACCTACAGTGGCCAGTAGTATATATATTACATCAACGACAATCTGTGCAAGGCCGGGTTCCGTAAATTAGGGTCAATCTAGGTCAACTGATGAAGAGCGCTCTTCCTTTTTGGGGAGGCTCCCTGATCGAATCCCCTTGGTGGCATCCGTCTTTTTTTATAGTTCTTCTTTTCACTTTTTTTTAACGAAACCGAACCTCTGTGCATTTACTGGGCAGCACGTAGAAGCTCTGTTAACCATCTCCTCGACAGTAAAAGAAACAGTTGATTCGAAACAGGCACACAAGACAAACTTCTATGCCAGTCCAAGTATCAATTCCTCACGGCATCATAACATAAAACGCAAAGCGAGGCCTGATTCCCAACTGCACTGGTATATTCATCATCATCATCATCATGACTTAGATAAGCTCTACAGATCTATCATCTCGGTAGTCGGACTTTTTAGCGTTTTCCTCCATCTTCGCCAACCGCAACTGTCTCAGCTTCTGCTCTCTACGACGGTACAAGAACAGACCAGCAGCTGCTATGGCGCAAGCGCCGAGAATAGAACCGACAATGACGCCGGCCAGGGCGCCGCCCTTGAGGCCAGATCCCCCGCTGCTCGCGGTGGGCGTCTTGGAGTCGCCGGCGGGCTTGTCCTTTTCAGCGGCAAACTTCTTGTCGTCCTCGCCCGGCTCCGTGGCGTTGAAGCAGGGGATACGCAGCTTGAAGTCGACCTGGTTGACGTAGGTGATGTCGGCACAGGCGTAGAATGTCTGGTTGTGGGGGGCGTCCCAGTCGGCCTTGTAGATGATCTGGAGAGTCGCGTTGGTACCTGCGGTGACCCGGGAGGGGGCGTCAGGAACCGATACGCAGGTGTGGCCAGGGTTCAGATCGCTAATGTCAATGGTCTCGAGGAGAACACTGAAGTCGGTGTTTGTCTGGGGATCTGTGCCACATCAGTGTCTTGGTCTCCCACACAACTCGGCGGGGGGGCCGTCTTCAAAGCCCTGCCGGGAGAGGAATTCACCCACCTTCCTTGTATGAGATGCTGATCTTGCTGTTGTAGTAATCATCCTGGGCAACGAGGGCAACGGCACCTCCGGCTGGGAGACGAGTCAGCATTGTTCAACGGAAATCGTACAAGCCCCAGATACCATCAACCGATGGAGGAACAAGACGCTGCAAGCAGCAAGCACAACTTGTCAGGGGCTGTGGCAGGACGTACTGATGGGGAATTTCGTCCTGTTTCCGGCGGCGGCACGCGAGCCGCACGGCGCCTGGTTGTCCATGTCGCCCGACCACACTCTGTCAGGCGGCCACATAAAGGCAGCAGGGCCCATGTAGTTGTCCGTCACACTGGCAGTCGACGGGTTGCTGGGCTGCGGCTCGCTCTGGGCACTGATGGCCGAGGCCAGAGCCAGCCCGGCTCCCACGGCAATCCTGGTCAAGTGCATGTTGTCCGAGTGGCCAATACCGGCGGGCTGAAAGCAAGTCGTGTGTCAGAGGGAGTACCTTCAAAGGCTCGAAAGACAGAGAAAAGGACAAGTTGGGGACTCTCGGCCACCTTATGTACGCACGGTATTATACGACCAGACGCAGCAACGGCGGGACAGAATTTTCGCCCCAGCGGACCGCGCGGGCTTGGTGCGACTTGCTCGGAACTAAGCACCATGTCCGACGAAAAACCGCCCGCGTGATGGCATGCCATGGGATGGAAAAACTCGTTTTCGCAGCGAGTGGGTGGGAGGAGCCACCGGGACGGGACAAGTCATGAGGCATTAATCCTGTCATATGACTGTCGATGCAGGTCCGGACCCGTTAGATCGTGCTGATGGATCAGATAAGATGGTGCACATGTCATCCGTGCCATTTGGCCTGTCGTGGCGTGAGACTTAACATTAAAGTTGGTGGCAAGAATTCCTGTTTATTTGCTTGGCAGACCGGGATGAAGCGGGGCTTCAACGGTGAGGGTGAGCTGATACAGGCCGGCCGTCGGATCAGATAAGATCCTGCTACTTTGTTGGCGGCGCCATTTGCCTCGGGTGCGCAAGTACCCCGAGTCTGTCAAAATATTGGCAATGGTTTGTGGAGAATGGAGAAGCACAAACAACCCTGTCCCGTCGGGGAGGGGAAAGACATCCACCTGCCTTGCTGGATGCGTTCCACACTTTCCCAAAGGCGCCTGCCTACACGGTTGCCTCGGATCAGATAAGATGGCCAGAGTAGCGAGCCAATCGCCATGCCTTGTTGTTCTGGACAAGTTGAGAGGCGGCAAATACTGTCACATCGCACATGTCTAGACTACACGGCCATGGGAAGAGTTAAATTAAACACACTCGAGTTTACGAGACAAGGTGCAAGAAATTAATTCATGGTGGTTTTCCAAAGGCCTTGCTTGGATATTTTGCTGCGGCTGAAGGATCCATTGATAGCAGAGTCAGATTCGCGTTCGTATCAATTGATGTATAAGCGCAAATGCAGTAATCCACATGCACAACCGTAACCTTGGTCAGACTTTTCATCTTTACTACGGAGTACATAAATTGCATAGAAAAAGACGAGTAGGGCTTGTCCGGGTTGAGGAAGCACATGCGTCTCCTTGAAGGCGCATTTCCAGTCCAACTCGCGATACTAGGAGCGAGCTTCCGCGACATTGTGAGAGTCCGGACTACTCGTTGGCAACCAAGTGGGCTACGGGGCTCGCCCACTTAGTCGCCAACGGGTATTGATGAAGTTAGTACTCCGTACTCGAGAAAAACTTTTCAACAGTCCAAGTACTATCGTCGAACCTGAATAGCAACATACCCCTGAATCAATATAGACATGGGTTACGGTACGAAGTAGAATACGGGGCTGCCAATACTTTCATAACAGCCCCTCTTATCCACCTTGGGTAATTTCATTTCATTACTCGTGAGCAACAAGGGCACGCTTTTGGAGTAAACACCGGAGCTCTGACGAAAACGGCAACAAGTTCAGCTATACGCCCGTCACGCTCGTCGCGCCGTCAGCTTGCCAGCGTAAACATGTATATATAACCAGCGTTGTTGCCGCCTAGATTCTCAATACCTCAGCTCCAGTCAGCCAAGTCTTCGCAGCACCGTCTCAGGCCTCCTTTCCTCAACCCCCTTTTACAACGTACAGAATATAATTCCGCATCCACAATGCGTTCCGTTTCTGCCATTGCTCTTCTCTCGGCCTTTGGCGCCGTTGTCAATGCCGCGCCGGCCACCATGAACAGCGTGAGCAGCCGACAGGCCGGAGACCAGGGAACCTTTACCATCTCCCAGAAGGCTCCGTTCCAGGACACCAGCCTCCTCCCTGCTCTCAACGGCGCCAGCGAGGTTGACCTGAACATGGCGGGCTATGAGATGGGATACCACCCCAACAGTGATCAGTACAAGTGCCACGGATCGTGCGGTCAGTCGCGAGCATAATAAAGACGCCGTGAAGCGGCCGTAGGCTCCGTCACTAACAGTCCAACAGGCATCGTGCTGCGAATCAGCAGGCTGCCCGCGAGCGAGAAGTGCACCCACCCCTACGCCCAGCCCTTTGTCAACTTCTGCTTCGGCACCTGCAAGAACCTCGCAGGCTTCTCGCCCTACCCCCCTGCCCTGGTCTTCAAGAACCAGTGCAAGCTCAACGCCCAGGAAGCTCGCTCGACCACGGTTGAGCAGGCCGCCAGCACCAGCGCCGAGGCCCCAGCCGTAAGTATCCCGCCGCCCTTTCTTGTTCGAGGCACGACGCCAATGGTCGACTGACCGTCATAGGTAGAGTACTAGTAGCTCTCAACCCGCCTCAACCACCGGTTCCCCGGTCTCGCGGCCTACCAGTTCCGCCGCCGCCCCAAGCGGAAGCTCTAGCCAGGCTCCCCCGGCCTCCTCCTCCGCGGCTTCTTCCCCCTCAAGAACCTCGGCGCCTCATACTCTTCCCACCGGAACCACGAGCCCACGACCATCGCACCCCTCGGGCGTTGCCTCGGCCTCCGGCACCGCTCCCAAAGGTATGTTTGCTACTTTTCCATCCTCGAGACAAGTAGTCTAGCGTGTGCCTATTTCTTATATTGGATTTTGACGATTTCTCTCCTCTTGAAGCCTGTCGTCCTCGCTCTCTAACTCGCCGTCTGTAGCCACGCCAACCAACGCTGGACCTGTGACTGCGGGCGCGGCTAGCACTTCCTTTAGCGTTATTGCCGCTATTACTGTCGCTACCCTCGCCATGATTATCGCCTGAGAAGACGTACCATCGACTGTTTAGTATTTTCCGAAAGAAATGACACCTGTCTGACACGTTCTAGAAAGGGTCAGAGTGATTGTGTTCGGGTATCCGCCATGGATTACATGTAACTAGTAGATTGGAACGTTTTTTCTTTTTTCAGTGCGATCTGGTGTTTACCACCTATTTTTACAATTTCATTACATAGTGCTACTTTAAAAATACATTTTCACGACGTCTTATGCTTGTTTGTATGAGTGTTGACTGGTCTCTTGTGGTGGAAAACTATCAATAAAGGACTATACTATATAACAACTTGGTATTTAGGCTATCATCTTTTAGAATTGTTTCGATATTTGTCCATTTGCCACCATACTTCTATCATTCAGTAGCACCTTGTTTGTTGAACCGGGCGAGCCGCCTCCTCCCTCTGCCTACGTCTTGGCAAGACGTGTTGCCCCGGATTGCTGTTTTTCAAACAACTTTTCAACTTTTTGGTTCTGGCAGCAACCAACAGGACCCATGTACAGCAGCACATTTAAGCTCTGCACTAGGCAGACATCCCTGAGCTCGCTTAACACATGTCGCCAATGGTGGGCCACAACCTTGCAGACGGTACAGAATGTCCCCATCGGAAACCCGGCGCTTGAACAGGGTACAAGACGGGCTCGGCCGCATCTAGAAGGTGTGCACGGTGAATCATACCAGGGGCTCTTGTTGCCATCCATGGACAGAGATTGGCGAGCCTGTTCCAGCATCATATCCAGGTCCTGGGCACTTTGTTTGTACCACATTGGCATCAATATTTGAGGCGTTTCCATGCCTTGCTTTGCAAGTACCCAAAGACGTTGCCGAGGTTGCCAAAAGCCTTGGAGCACGCCGCGCCTTGTGGTGCAAGCGACTCCTGCTGCTAGTAGACTTTAAAGAAGGATTTCAGTTCAAAAGGTTGCCTCTCGTCGACCTCTGGGAGCCTAACTATTTCATCGACTCCCCGCGGACATTGCTGTTGCATCCTGTCTTACTAGTACGAAACTGAGCTAATTAAGAGCAAGACATAAACATAATAACCTCTTCCGCACCTTTGAACCGAGAAATATATGGGTCCAATTCCCAACATTGGCATCCTCGTCCATGTCCCGAACAGCGAGAACATTCACCATCAGACTTGTACGACCCATGGTCAGCAAGTTACAAAGCGGCGCAAAATACCAAGTTTACATCAACATTTTAAATTGACAATGACAGTAGCCCGGGTGGCCGAGTTTCGACCGAGTCACCAAACATTGCCATCGTCGACATTTTATCTTGTCGCCCAGCGAGAGGCCGTTGCCCAATGTGGAAACTGGCCAATCCCGACTTGGCGTCAACTCGAGTTAGTTGCTCGACAAAGTATCATTACCACGTCAGAGGCCAAGATTTCCGCCCGTCGAGTTTCCCCGCATCCGAAGACGTAGAAGAGAAAAGACGACTCGCCCTTGTTCCGAAAGACTCCTTTTTAGAAGCCACCAGTCGTGTTGCAACACCACGGTTGTCGTAGTCCTTCGTCTCTCGTGCAAAAGACGAATACACCCATTCCTCCCGCCATGGCATCAACCATGAAAGCCGTCAACTACAATGGCCCATTCAAGGTCAAGGTCCAAGAGGTTGACTTGCCCAAGATACAGCATCCAGATGACGTTATTCTCAAAGTGACAAGCGTATGCCAGCCCTTGACCAACTCTGCCCGCTCCTGCTCCCGTATGTATCAACAGCAGTTGACCTCCAAGGCTGCGATTTGTGCATCAGACCTGCAGTGAGTGACTGGACCAATACAAGGAGAGCGGTGAGGTGTCGGTGACTTCAAGCATGTGCGGCCAACCGGCATTAATCGGCGCCGACAGGACCCACGCCCCCGGGCGGGAATTACGTCAGCCTCCCTCAATTCCAACACTGACGATGAATGCCCCGCCATCCATCACCGCCTCGGTTCAGCCGTCGTCGACCTCACCTCGCCCGCAGCCCGCAAACCCGGCGACCCAACCACCACGCCCGTCTCACCACCGGCACCATGGCCCAGTCCACCGCCCACCGGCGCCTCCTCCAAGAATACCGCGCCCTGACAAACAGCCCCCCCGAGGGCATCACCGCCGGCCCCGTCTCCGAGGACGACCTCCTCCACTGGGAATGCCTCATCCAAGGCCCCGAGGGCACGCCCTTTGAAGGCGGCGTCTTCCCCGCCGAGCTGAAGTTCCCCAAGGACTACCCGCTCGCGCCGCCGACCATGAAGTTCCTCGCCGACATGTGGCACCCCAACGGTACGGTACCTGATGAACCTCGCGCGCCTTTTCCCGCCCTCCCCGCGATCGCTGACAAGCAGCAGTCTACCCCAGTGGCCTGGTGTGCATCTCCATCCTCCACCCGCCCGGCGACGACCCGAACCACTACGAGCACGCCTCTGAGCGCTGGTCCCCGATCCAGTCCGTCGAAAAGATCCTCATCTCCGTCATGAGCATGCTCGCCGAGCCCAACGACGAGAGCCCCGCCAACGTCGAAGCGGCCAAGATGTGGCGCGAGCGGCGGGCAGACTACGAGAACAAGGTCCGCGACGGTGTCAGGCGCATGCTGGGCTTATAGAAGGACGCCATCCATGTATGTCCATGCAAGGAAGGGGGGTGCCTCGTCATTCTGCAACGTGTACATGTAGCATACCACGGTGTTTCTTTTTTTTTGTCTCTAGAGCGACAATGGCGGTACCGTCCTTCTTCAACTGCCGCTCCAGAAAGGAGCGACGCGAATAGTAATATTTATAAAGAAAAAAAAATCACATGCTCATAGTCTATCATATGCCTCATCATGCTGTATTCCAACTCTTCTACTTCAAAGTCCGTTCTCCGCCTTGAACTTGTCCCAGCTTTCGTTGAGGGTAGCAAATACCATGGCAGCAATAAGCCGGGCCTCTGTGCTCGCGGTCTGCGGCAGCTATGGCACCAATTAGCAACTCTATAGGCAACAAACAAAAAGGGACCGAGAGCTTACCTTATCCGGGTGAGTCTTGGCAATGGCCTTCATGTACGAAATCTTGACCTTGTTGGCCACGACCAGCTCGTGCAAGCCGACCTTTTTCCATCCGCTATTCTCCCACAGCACCTGGTCTAAACTGGCTATGAGGGCTCGCAGGTTGTCTCTCTTGCCGTCCCGCCACGCTCCCACTCTGGCATCAACCTGGTCCGCGAGCGCAAACTTCTCATCGTCCTCCCTGGCCGCTGCCGCATTCGCCTCGCGTAGCCTGGTGACTGCCTCGGAGCTGTTTCCCGAGGACAGGGCCGCCGTCGCAGAGGGTTTGGGTCTCGGCTTCGCTGCTGGCTTTGGCGCCGGTGCTTTGGGCCTCGGCGCGGCAATGTCTCTGCACCGCTGGCGACCTTTGGTGGCTGTCACCCCGCCTACGCCCGTTGCAACGCATTGCTCCCACACGTTGAGGGCGTCGCCCCATTTCTCCATTTGCTCCAAGGCCTCGGCCTTTCGAGTGAGTGCCTTGCCGTACAGATCCTTCATGTTTCTGGTTTCGTCCTTGCCGTCTTCCCCTTGGACGGCAATGCTTTCGCCTTGGCCGTTTTCAGGACCAATGAGTTTCAATGCCTCGTCAGCATCTCTGACGGCTTGTTTCGTGTCCCCCGTCTTGATGGCCGTCAGCGCACGGTTCGTGAGAAGGATGATCATTAACGGATGCCCATCCGGGATGCCAGACATGGAATTAGAGTATGATGAATGAGCCATGCTATAGTCTCCTCGCTTGAAATGCGCAGAGCCTTCCAGCCGGTGCCTGGTAGACGATTGAAGAGCTGCTGCGCCGATGGGAGGGGCTTGTCGAGCCGGCTTTGGGGTGACCCTTTGCGAGGCCGGAGGCGTTGCCTGCGACTGCTTCATGAATGGTGGGGTTTGGCGTTGCGCCGGATGTTGGGGCAACGGCTGCGACGGCTTTGGCGCCTCGGTGCTGAAGAGCAAATTCGGTTCATCATCTGGCTGTCTTGGCTCTTCTGTTGGCGCAGGGGTCGTCTTCTTTCTTCTGTTTGCGCTGACAAAGAAGCCGTCATCGTCGTCAATGTTCATTCTATTTAGCCTTGATCTAGCGTCAGACACTGAAGGCGACGAAGTCTGCTGCCACCGGGGCACGGGACTATTTCGGCTCTGGTTTCCAGACGATGTTGCCGACGGCGATGATGTTCGCGACTGCTGCAAGCCTAGTCGACGGTCGGCTGCCGGCCGGCTATTCGTCCTGCTTGGCTTTGTTCTGCCACCAGTTTCTAAAGCCATAGCTTCATCGGTGGCATCCTGGCTGGCATGCCCAGCATCGTGCCCTCGCCCGAGTTGGGCGTCACGCATCCACCTTGGTTGACTCGGATCGCCACCGTCTTGTTGAAAGTCTGCCACAGCTCGCTGCACCTTCTTCTGCCCGGATTTCCATAACGAATTTGCAGTTTTGAACAGACTGCTGCCCACCGTGGCCGCAGACTTGGTCAAGTCAGAGTCGCCACCCCGTCCAGAGAAACCGCCTGCTTGACGCTCATGTGGGCTGGCAATCCGACCGGAACTGGTCGAAGAGCTCCGTCCTTGAGAGTTTTCTTTGGCCTTCCTATGGGCATCATCCAATAACCAATTTGCCGCGGCTTGTACATTAAGCCCCGCGCCGCTCTCAGTCAACCCGCGTCGCGCATCCTCGGGAGAGAATCCATAGTCCACAAGTTGTGCCACGGCTCGATCGAGTGCCGTGCTTACGCCAGCGTCTCCCCTGGTCTCCCGTTGTTGTTGTCGTGGCCGTGAATGTTCATCTTCTGATGAAGTGGAATCGTCATCCTCAATCGGTTTACCAGGTTCGGACTGCTGCTGCTGCTGTTGTTTCATACGGACTTCTTCAACGGGCTTAGCCAGATCACCAAGGAAATCATCATCACCCCCCGCGGTCGCTTGTGCAGGGGCTGTAGATTGTCCGCTTGGCTTCAGATCGTTCAGCCCAAACGGGTCATCGTCATCGTCAAACCCATTCGCGTTTGCGTCATTATTGATGTCGGTAGGAATGCTCGAGGCACCCCAAGCACTTGGATTACTCAAATCCAACGTCTTCTTCTCCTCGAGGGGTGTCGAACGAAGTGATGTCGGGGGAGGGTAGTGGCTTGAATTGTCCACCTTGGTATCTTTGTTGAAGGCAGCAAACAAGTCGTCGTCGTCGTTGGCAGCTCCATTTGACACGGCGGAAGGGGGTATGCTAGGGCTGGGAGTAAATGTGCGCGATCCCAAAGCATCCCATTGCTGCGCGCTGCCAAATTGCGCTTCCGCCTGTTTTTTTCTCTCGTCTTGTTTCTTCCTCTTCTCAGCCTCGAGTTGCGCTTGTCGTTCGGCCAAGGACAGGTTTTGTTTCGCCTTCGCGGGGCCAAAGTTCATTAAATTGCTGAAGCTGTCCTGCGCTGGCTTGGCAGCAGATTTAGACAATGGCGATGAAACACCCGGCGCTTGTGACGTCGACGAAGGCGTAGTACGTCCTGAACCGGCCGGGGGCGGAGTTGGTCGCAATGTTGGGTAGGACGAGTTCATGGGAATCGACATGGAGGGTTGTTTGGGTTGCGAGCCCGTCGGTTTGGACCAATCAAGGCCCGAGAGATCGTCCATCGTGAAGAAATCGTAAAGCGCAGTTTTTCATCAGTCATCACTAAGGCGCTGCCAGCTCAATGCATTGTATGGGCAGCTACGCGGAATGTGCGGAGCAATAGTATTGTCGTATGCTCGAGTCGTGCACATTCCAGCTTCAGGTCGGTTGATGTCGCGTGGCGGTTGCACATGTATTGCTGTGGCGCAGTACAAATGCTGACCAATTATAGGGAAGGGGGTGCCACAGGTGGCTCATGCATTTCGTGATACTATCTGGGCTACCTTGCCTTTGGTAAAGAGTTGTTCGAGAGATTGCATTGTCGCAGTGATTTAGCTATGAGATGGATTTTCTTTGAGTCTAGTGTGGCCCTGCTGCCCCGTATTTGTCTCGCAGCAACGTGTGGTGAGCATCGTAGCTTAGTATAGCAATTGACTCCTATCATGGCCACTCACCTACCCTAAACCCACTGCTTGTAACATTATATACAATGAATCATCTATTAAATAACCACTGGGTTCACCAATCTATACTTTATCCATTATACATTTCATCAATATGCTGATAAAAATGATGGCGAACTGGCGATGTGGTCTTCACATTATAATACTATTATTCTGTCTGATAGAAGACACAAATTACGACATGTACATGACCACCGCGGTAGATTTTGCGTGCAACACACATCTGCATTCTCTTCTAATCAACCCTGCTAGTCAGACCCTTAGGGTGGTATGACATGCACCAGACATCTAGAAAGCCACGGCTTTAATGGCGGAAGATTCCCCCCTGCCCATCACTGCAAGACGTACATACATAGTTTCGCATGGATTGATTCTGGTTCTACATGTACGAAGTGCGGATTACTCCGTGTGTACGTACAATATTCCGTATCGCAGTTAAATGGCGTTGTAATTCTTCTTGGTAAGTGGAGCCAAAATGATGCTGGCTTCTACGGAGTACTAGTACTAGTACTAGTACTATCACATTCAGATTGTCCGTCGAATGGACCTTGTACCAACGACTCCACCATCTATTGTTTGCAATTTCCTCTCTTGATGGCAAGACATGGGCCAAACAGGTTTTCTCGGGCTTGCTCGGTGCATCGACGGGCTTGTTCACTTTATTTGGCTGCTGGGTGACAGCCCCGAGCTCTTTGTTGATCTCTGCCTGCGTCTTTTTTTGCGACCCTGTCAGGGAGGCAGACAGTCGTGACTGGTGACTGGTGTGTTGTTCACAACACGAGATCCGCCTCATTTCCAACGGGCTCTCCCTCTTTCTTACCAGCCAATACCTGCAACAGAGGAAATACCAGGGAATTGTATGATGACTAAAAAGTACATCCACTGACTTGGAGACAGGGTTGTTGTTTGAGACGCACGGGCTTGAGCAGCGAGCCTAAATCCAAGGCACACAAACGCTTTTCTCTTCAAACGCCACCAACAGATGGGTCCGAGACATGTACGGAGTACACGGAGCAGAGTTTCACTGCGTGCAAGGACGGAGAACGTACAACATAGTACATACATGTACATAACATCGCACACACCAATGAGCAAACGGCCAAGAGTCATCCTGTCTACCCTTGGTTTCGATGTTTGCTGGGGACCCGAAACAGAGACAGTCTGTGCTCTTGCGTCGGCAATGCAGTAGAAGGAGATCGATAGGTTCATGAACCGTTTGAATTCCACGTGAGGTGATGGGCATTCATTTTCATCACTAGCGCAAATGTATGATTGGCCATGGCCCGCAAGTATTGAAGTTTCCATTTAACCATGATGACTGTGTCCAACCACCGTACCTGAGTAGTACTCCGTACTAGCAAATGCAATCCGTCTAGGATCGTCTTGTACAAAATAGTACTTCATATCCAGGAGGAGACGTCATTCATTATGCGGACCTGCGTGATTGTCATGAACATCAGATGTCCATCTGATCGATCTTCTGCCCGGTTGGACTCCTGTCAATCATCAGCAGGTCCCTCGGCGACTGAACCCGTGTTGCATTCAATCGCCTAGGAATTCATGGGGACTCTACGGAGTTCATATCTTGGTGCGGATTGGCTGGCCACACCCTCCGTCTCAGCCGAGTTTCAAGTTCCGGAGAACAGAGTGGAGGAATCGATCTCCGCACGGCCCCTGATATTTGCTTCACTGAGCATGTAGAATAATTGGCCGCCATCAAAACGCCATGTTTGATCCATTTGCCTTTGCAGCAGTGCCTGACAAGTGGCTGGCGCCCAGCGGGCATGACCAACAAGTGCTATTTTGAATCGCTGGCAACAATCAATAACCACCGTCTGGTATGTGCCATACTTGCAGGGGCTTTAAACTCCACACTTGCGTCATGAAGAACAAGTGTGCTTTTGGTATCCCTGCAATCCCTACCAGTGGGCGCAGGCGCTAATCCTTCGAGCGCAGCCCAGCGGCAGGGAGTAGACGAGGCAAATTAAAACCGCAGGGCGATTTGCATGTCGAAAAGACGGGATTTAACCTCGTAGAGTGAGACTCGCGTTCATCCGTGCAAACGGCGCTCTCGATATTGGGACAACTCCTGGCATCTCTGGCTCCCAAGATTGCTTTAGCCATACTGTATAACAATTGAAATGTGAAGGACCAAAGAATTGCGCGGAATTTTATTGAATTCCCAAGTTCAAGCGCCTCGCAACACACAGGTCCT
This sequence comes from Metarhizium brunneum, assembly GCF_013426205.1. Lineage (NCBI taxonomy): Eukaryota > Fungi > Ascomycota > Sordariomycetes > Hypocreales > Clavicipitaceae > Metarhizium > Metarhizium brunneum. The sequence continues at coordinate 6,716,934 of NC_089422.1, read as the reverse complement.
GTCGACATGCAGCCTGTCTGAACGAGCCAGCCCCTTTCGAGACACCTACAACGACAAATAAGTACTAGGCACGTAGCATTTAAAGTCATCAGACCAATCAGGGCTGGTTACCGCTACCCCTTGGGACCCCTGTTCAGATCTATGCAAGACCATCCAACCTCCTCCCTGGACTATTGGTTCGCTGAGTGTATTGGATACTTCCAATCGCAACCCTTTAATCAGCATTGGCGGTGTACTAGTTACTGATAGCGGAATGAGGAGAATTCAGGTCCGCGCTGCCAAGGAGACGAACCCCAAGAAGGATATGCGCTTCGGGGGCCTTTTCCAGTACACACATGATGTACATGCTGCTTGACCCTTGGAACTGTTGTAATTTTGCTCGGGACATCCACGTAACCCCAGACAAACATCTGGTGTCCGGCTAGGCCTGGCCTCTCCTGTGTCCGAGAGTGGTAGTAGTAGGGAGCCAGGTTCTTCGTTTGTCTCCCCGGTATAGAGGACCTCCCTTCCTTTTGAAGTATTCGAGCCTTCTCTTTTTGGTAGAAGAAACTACTCACGATCTTGACGTTCACTTCCCTACCTTTCTAGGTCATTCTGACCATTTGCGCTCATTACTATCGACTTGTTGACCACTCTCGTTTTTCCTTTTCGGATTTTCTGTATTATTTGAAGTTTGCTCTATCCTTCTGTAACCACTAGGTAAGAACTGAGTGCTCGTTCGTGTATTAGTTCAGTAACGGCCGTGTGCGTATCGACTCGCGCGAAGAGAACCCGTTATTTGCAACAGAGAGACACCGGAGATATCGATACCTGAGGAACAGATCATAAACACCCCGGATAAATCGAAAAAAAAAAACAGTCTTTTTCAGACTAGTCTTTTCGATGATGCTGCCGCAAATGGCCAGTCGCCAAAGTTGCAGGTGGTGTGATGTAACCGACCAAGTCTTTGTCAACCACCGCCTCGACGACAACACGGATGCAACGGCACTGGCTAAAGAGCCAAATGTCATAATTGGCGGAGCCAAGGTCTACACAATTGCCAGCCATTTTACGCGTTGCAAGGCGCGCGAAGAATGGTGTACAGCCCACCTGAGGTAGTGCCTCTCGCTGGAATTCAAAGTCTCGGCGCGCGACCGCGGGGTTGGGCTGAAGCCCAGGCTTCTAGTTGGAAGCCGATAAAGACGTTCTGTCAACTCGTTGAGGAGTATTTCCAATTTCACTGAACTGGTTGCAAGCAGGCAATGCCTTTTTTACTTCTTGTTTTGAGTTCTTGTCGCAAGAAGTCTCAGGAAGACGTTTGTATTTGTGCGAATACCGACCCGACGTTGTTCTTGGTAAGAGGCTCGAGATGTCTGCCAGCCCATGCGCTTACATGCTTTGTCGAACACCCTGGATTGGCTTCTCTTTTGTGCGTTGGGAACGGAGGATATCCAATAGCGACAATAACCCATGGCCCCTGCATCGAAGGACCTGTCGAGGCGTGATATGTCAAGCGGCATAAGCAAACGTGGAAGATGTAAACCGACACCCAAACCCGAGGAGGGGACTGCGGATGGATTTGACCAGCCGACTGCCAGCTGTCGGCACCTGCGAGAATTTAAGGCATCAGGCGTCAAGTATTGCGCCTGCCTTGCCGGCCATTCAGTGTAGACCTGGTGCCTCAAATGTGCCCAAGTGCCCTCTCCTCCCAGCAAGTGCTGGCCGCCTGCGCCTGCCTCGGGTGCTATTTCTGGTCACCTCAAGATTTTCTTGTCGATTCTCTCACTTGCTTGACGGACTCTTCTTTCTCCCCGGCCTCCCTTTGTCATCTCTCGTCTGCGAGCAACCGCCGATTCAACACGGATTTTATTAGACGGCTAACATTCGTTCCATAGAAAGACGTTTCTGTTGCGACTTCTATTATTCCACCAGCACAAACCTCATCCGCCTACCGCCCGAGTGCCTTGATAGTTTCTGAATTTGGTCCCAACCTCAAGAGCTGGTATTCGCAATGCTCAAATCCGTGGCCTTGTCTGCAGGCCTCATCGCAGGCGCCAACGCCTTTTGGCGTATGGAATGTCCTGGTCGAGTTGGTCTTGCTCGAATGGACCCAATCATCAACCCGAACGAAGCTTCTCCTCACGCACACACCATCCATGGATCCAATGGTACGTCATTTCCGAGCTTGGATTTTGTCTTTTCGCAGCCTTTGGGTGATCTCACAGCGCCAGACGGGACTGTTCACTGCGGTGGATAATCCTTGTCAGCAGATGGCTTGCGGTGTTGTAGAGAGGAACCTCCACTTCGAAAGAAGACTGTAGAAAACATCCCTGGTGTAGTTGCTCTTGGTGGAGCAATGTGAGGAACACGACGTGAATACTAACGTGAGCGATAGGCTTCTCAGAAAGCGCGACCACCGCCGACCTACTTGACGGCAATTGCACTTCATGCCGTGTTACTCAAGACAAGTCCGCCTACTGGACTCCCACTATCTACTTCCAAGACGCCAAAACCGAGAAATTCGAAATCGTCCCCCAAGTTGGCGGAATGCTTGCGTAAGTGATGTCCTATGCTGCACGACGATACGCCAGTTGCAAATAGCCCCTGACTGTCCTGTTAGGTACTATCTCCTTTACGGAGATAACATCACCGCCTTTCCTCCAGGATTCCAAATGATTTCTGGAGACAACGATAGACGAACCTATACGCTGGGAGACGCAAGGCAACCAGATCCTGATAGATCACAATGGGCTGGCCTTGGCCAGACCACGCAGGAAGCTCTGGCTCAACGCGCGATTGGTTTCAATTGTCTCAACTATGCCAAGAACCCCGAACAGACGTTGTATCGACACTACCTTCCGCCAAAGGCCGAGTTGGACCAGGACTGTACCGACGGTGTCCGATTCGAGATCATGTTCCCGTCTTGCTGGAAGGGCGGCAATGCCATTGACAGTGAGGACCACAAGAGCCATATGGCTTTCCCTGACCAGGTCATGACGGGTACCTGCCCGGAAGGGTACCCGGTCCGAACGCCCAGCATACTTTACGAGACCATCTGGAACACCTATGCCTTCAAGAACCGTGACGGCCGTTTTGTCGTCTCCAATGGAGACACTACTGGTAAGTCTTCTCTGTTGCAGTAACAGCTGACACGTTTGTATACTAACGAGGCTAGGATATGGATACCATGGCGACTTCATGACGGGTTGGGATCCCGAATTCCTCCAAAGAGCCATCAACAAGTGCACCGACCTCTCCGGCCTTATTCAGGATTGCCATATCTTCGACGTCGTCGACAAGGAGAAGGCAACCTCTTGTAAGATCAAGAAGCCACTTCTGAAGGCATTGTTTGCTGAGGATGTGGTTGGGCCCATGGCCAACCTGCCTGGAGGCATCAAGGTTGGCCAGGTTGGTAGTGGCGATCACGGCAAGAAGCCTCCTGCCGCCTCTAAACCGGCCGCCTCCAGTTCCGCCTCCAGTTCCGCCCAGAGTCCGGTCAGCAAGCCATCGGCTGCGGTCTCTCCTCTCCCCGGCCTGGCTTTCAAAGAAAACGCCCCCTCTTCTTCATCGGTACCTTCGCCGACGACCACTTCCGTGACACCTCCCCCGCCGCCTCCGACAACACCGTCCGTTCAGCCCAGCTATTACAGCACCGAGTACATCACCAATGGCAACCAGGTAACCCAGATTCTCTGGGTTGAGAAGTGGGTTACCGTTACGGATTACGGCAACTCGCCTGCTCCTACACCTGCCAGGGCTCACGACCATCGACGTCGCCACATGCGCCATGGACATGTTCATGGCAAATTTTGATGGAGTTTAAAATAACAAAATTAAAGCGGTAAAATAACGTTGCTGATTTAAAGTTGTGTTTTTTCGCAGTCTTTTTTTTTTCTGGTAGGGGAACATTGGTGCCATCTGGGCGGGTTCCAGAAATATGGGCTCACATTCGTGTTGTATGGTTGATATCATAGTTGGCTTCACTTGTTTTTTTCTTTACATAGAGCAGAGATGCTACCGTTTCTTCTTGGTAACTATAGGGGTTAAATCAAGCAACGTGCCCAAATTCAATTGTTGCAATGCGAGCCGCGAGGCCGAGACGTCGGGCGCCAAGTGCGGCGTGGGCTGACCTTGACTGACAATGTAACAAGACATAAGCACAACAGACTTTCATTCTTTGAATGCACTCGCATTGTTACCACATGAGCACCCAAAGAAGTTGATGAGTGGAGCTCCAATTTTTTCATTGGCAAAGCAGCTGCTTGCAAGAGCATGAAGGGTGGTGTTGCTGACAACTGGAATGAAGTCACACTGGCAACGCATTCCTCGAATTGCTGGAGTGGGACAGACCCAAACACCACCCAGGAGCTTGACCAATGTTTATGCCCAGAGAAACAAAATGACAAAATTTTCCCTGACCAAGCTGGCGTGCTAGATTTCCCAGCCATACTAACGAAGCAGCAGTACGGCGACTGAAACCAAGCCTCGTCGACCGACCAGTGGTAGTCGGCGTCAATTTGGCCAGTCAACGAGACGGGCGTCGAGTACCCTCCAATGCCCCAAGTCGTCTGAGAAGGGAAAGGAAAAAAAACAAAGAACAAGTCATGATGGATGTTTCGGTTCTTCCAAAGAGAGATGGTGGCTCGGGCGGACTGAGCCTGGGAGGGTTGCTCGCCATTTCGCTCTGTGGCGGCATAGTGTTATTCACATCCGTCGGCCTGTTCATGGCATGGAGAGTCAAGGTCCGTCAGAGGCGAACGACGAAAAGAATGTACACGATGCCCGATGAATACTCCAAGACTCGTCTGACAAAACGACCGCTCGTCATGACCGAATCGGCCGTCGGCAGGCTTCCGAGCCGACTGTCCTCTCGGTTCTCACTTACACTGCCACCAATAATCCCGCTGCCTCCCATGCTGTCGTACAATAACCTCAATTTTTTCCGATCGTCCAGCAAGCGGCGTGCAGAGAGGAAGAGCTGGCTCAACGGCGAGGAATTCCATGGGCCGAGTGTGAAGAAAGATTCGAAAGACGGCTGGTTTAGCAGGGATAGTTGGATTCGACAGGTTCCCACGGTGCCGAACCTCAGGGCTGCCGAGGAGGGCGGCGACGGGATACGTGATGCTGGACGGCAGAACAGCCAGCACAGACCGTCGTACGAGGAGTACCGGAAGCAGCAGCAGCAGGGAGAACCGTACCAGTTTCAGAACCACCCACCGTATCATCAGGAACCGCAGGCGATACATGTGCAGAAACGGAGGAGTGGAAGCACCCTCCCGACCAGCCAGACGACGCCGAACCTGTCTTCACAAAACGATGTTCCGAGGGGTCGTCAGTCTGCCGTGCGTACACCGGCCCAGGCACATGTGCGGCCGTCCGTGACCATGACGGAGATGGGGCTGAGGGACATCTTGCGCTCGACTGACCAGCGTCTGCGGGAGGGATCCAGCCGATCCCCTGCCAAAGACACGCCGCAACCGTCGCCAACTCGTACATCGCCGGCAAAGACTCCGTCGAGCCGCAAGTCCGAATCGGGGCGGGCAGCTGGGCGGCATAATAGGGGGACCCCGAGCCCCAGCAAGTCCGGGAACACGGCCTCTTTGCCGACTCAGGCCTCGGCCGCTTCGATTGGAAGCGTGGCAAACAGTCTGATTGCCGAAGCCACGCAGGAACTTAAACTCCCAGAAGGCATGCCTAGTCCCCGGCGCCTTCGGGGGCGGGAATGGGAGCCCCAGGACCATCAGATTCTGCCGCCGAGCTTGCCAGGGCTGGAGAGTCCAAGTCATAGGAGTGACAGCCCTCAAAGGAGTCCCCAGCGAAGCCCGCAGCGCAGCCCGCAGCGCAGCAGCCCTCAGAAAAGTCCGTCAAAGAGACAGTCGGCCGACAGTGACCAGTCGAGCTCCCTGTCCACCTTGTACAGCGTCGGGGAGCCCGAGAGCGAGGAGCAGGAGATCCAGCGGCAGTATTTCCTCCAGCAGCAGAGATATCGGCAGGAAGAACTGCAGGCGCTGACGGCAGGGGACGACCCATTCACCGACAACGGCCGCGCCCGCGGTCGTCACGTCAGGCAGAAACAGGAGCAGCCCGCCGGCCCCCGGCCGCTGAGGCGCACCAAGACGATGAGCCCAAGCGTGCTCACCACCCGGGCGAACACGTCTCCCATTTCCCAGCCACTGCGGCCGCTGTCGGTCAACTCCAAGAGCGGCCCCGGGCGCGGCCTCGATCTCCAGGTTGCGCCGCCGCGCCCCCTGACGCTGCGGGCCTCGCGCACCATGGGATCCGGCGACGTGGCGGCCAAGCGCGCGCCGGAGCAGCAGCCTCCCATGCCGGAACCGCAGCCAGACTGCAGCTTCACGTCAGACTCGGTCGGCAGCGACGACTCGGAGGCAACGGCGCTGCCGGCCTGCGAAACACCCAAGGCCGAGTGGGTTGCTGCCGCGGACCGCGGCCACTCGCCCACGGAGGGCAGCCCGCTCACACCGGGGGCCCGCGGCGACAAGGACGCCGACCTGTCGTCGTCGCCCTTTAGCGAGCAGGAGATCCTGTCCATGCTCCTGGCCAGCGGGGGCAACAGGCGGGCGCTGCCACAGCCGCCGGCGGCAGTGGCCAGCGCAGACGGCAGCGTCCTCCCGACGGGCCTGTCTCCGCGCCCGTCGGTCAAGAGCGCGGCCAGCTCGCCGCGGAGGAAGCTGTCGGCGGCCAGCTCGTGCAGCTCCAGCCTCGCGACGCCGTCTCGCCGGGCGGCGCGCCGGTCCAGCAGGGACGCCGCCCCCGCGCTGGGCGCGACGATCGCGCAGCTGCGCCGCATGAACAGCGTCGTGAGCTCCTACAGCGCCGCGTCCGTCGCGTCGACCGCGACCGTCGGCGCCGGCGCCGGCGAGGCCGACTCGCCCACCCTGCCGGGCATCTTCACCGGCCAGCCCGCCACGCCGCGGAAGCAGCTGTCCCGGCCCGAGGCCAGCGGCAGCAGGCACTACCTCAACGTCGGCAAGGACAGCGGCGGTAGCAGCGGCAGCCTCCCGAAGCACCACTGGTCCATGGCGGACCTCGACGGCGGGTTCGGGCGCCGGCGCAGACAAGACCCGATGAAGCCCCGCGGCGGTAGCCCCGGCGGCAAGGAGAACACGCTCGAGGGCGTGGAGGAGGGCGGGGGCGCGGCGCGGCCGGACGTCCGGGGGCTCCGGGAGGCGTGGCTCAGCGCGACGGCGCCCTCGCCCGCGCCCCCTTCGCCGGCGGCGCGTCCGGCGCACTCGACGTTCCGGCTGAGGCAGGGCCCCGTGGCGGACTTGCTGGCGCGCGAGGGGCGCGCGGGCTGGCGGGACAGCGCGGAGAGCCTGGGCCTGTACGACAGAGACGGCTTCTTGCTGCCGTCGCCGGAGAGGGAGGCTCGGGCGCGGCGGGGGAGGGCGCTGCGCATTTAGGGGGCGGCTACGGTCTTGACATGCATTTGGCCTTTTTTATTTCTTGTGTAGACCTTGTTCTTCTTGGCCCGACGTGGTTCCGGCCCGGCTATATTTCTGCCGTCACATAGACCATGTTCCTTTTTTTTTTTTTTTTTTTTTTCACATGTACAATAGAGCGGCGTTGTAGCTAAGCTAGGCTATTTCCTTAATACCCCAACTGTTCAATCATCTCGGGCGAATTGATAAACGCGCACCTCGCCCTTAACTTCTGCCTCTCGAGGGCACTGTTCGCCCCGGGCCCATCGATCGGCGACAGACCCTCACTTGGACCGCCCACCACAAATACATTCACCCGGCCGTCGGGCGTAAACGCCGGCGCGAAGCCCTGCAGCGTGTCGTGCCCCTCGAGCCCGGGCCGCCCGGTACTCGCAAACGTCGACCACGAGCGCGACCCCCTATCCCTCAGGGCGTAGTCGGCCGGGCTGGGGCGGAAGTCGTAGTCGCCCGTGTCGTAGTGCGAGAGGTTGCCAAAGATGTAGGCGAACTCGGAGGTGTGGATGGGCCCCATGCCCGGGCGGCGCGCGACCTGCGTCAGGAAGGCGTCGAGCACGGTCTGGTTCCAGTCGTACAGGTAGACGGGGTTGCCGGCGGCGGCGAGCTGCTCCGCGTACCCGAGCGGCTGGCAGGCCATGACGATGTCCCTGAAGATGCGCGCGGACCGGTAGAACTCGCTGGAGGCGTTGGCGGCCGCGTCGGCGGGAAAGTCGGACGCCGGGTACAGCGCCTCGAGGCGGCGGATGTTGGCGGGCGACACGGCGGGCGCGTAGGCGCGGAGGAAGGCGTGCGTGTCGCTGGCGGTGGTGATGTTGGCGTCGGTGAAGAAGGTCGTGTCGTCGTCGCACCAGCCCATCATGGCGGTGACGCTGGCGAAGCGGTGCTCCCGGATGAGCTGGGAGGGCGGCGCGGGCAGGAAGTCGCCGTCGACCGAGGGCAGCCAGATGTCGCCGATGTTGTGCGCCGTGTCGGACTGGTACGTCGCCAGCGAGGCGTTGAGCACCGTGTCCGTGGGGAAGCTGCGCAGGCACGCGATGGTGGAGGCGGACCCGAGGGGCGTCTTGTTGCAGCCGACGTGGTCGACGAGGGCCTGCATGGCGTTGGTGGTGAAGTTGCCCGTGATGCCGGGCTCGAGGGCCTGGCTCTCGGCAATGGCTTGCTGGAAGGGGGCTGGCTTGGAGCCGCCGTAGGCCATGATGTGCATGCCGATGGAGAGGCCTGGGGGTGTTAGTGTCTCTTTTTGAGTCTGGTGTTTTCAAGGTTGCGCATGTGCGTGGTACATACCGCCGGAGGACTGGCCAAAGATGGTCACCCTGTTGGGATCGCCGCCAAACTGCGCAATGTTGTCCTGAACCCATTCGAGCGCGAGGCGCTGATCCTTCAAGCCGGCGTTCTCGGAGCCTTCTTTTCGAAGGGCATCCGACCGTGCGAATCCAAAGACTGCCGCTGATCAGCTATTGTCCTCTGGTACCGTGGAACCATACTCACAGCCCAAGCGGTAGTTCATGGCCACGTGGATCACGGGCAATCCATTCTTCACGCTCTCGAGAATCATGCCGTCCGGCCGGATGGTAATCTCCTCGTTGCTGCCGGCCCAGAAGCTCCCGCCGTGGATGTACACCATGACGGGCAGCTTCTCGCCGCCGACAGACTCGCCCGCGGGCCGGGCAATGTTGAGGTTCAGACAGTCCTCGGAGACCTTGGTCATGTTGGTCAGTGATATCGGGGGCACCCACGGCCCCAGGGCCTGCGGACACGCCGGGCCATAGGCGGTGGCGTCGATGGCGCTCCCGCGCCGAGACGAATGCGGACGCGGCGGCCGAAACCGGTTCTCGCCGCTGGTGTCCTGGCCGTAGGGGATGTTGAGAAAGACGTCGATGCCGTTGCGGCAGAGCCCGTGGTAGGTGACGTCCTTGTCTGCGTCGTGGACGACGGGACCTGCGCCCGCGCCGGCGAGGACCGGCGACGCGGCGAGCAGCAATACGGCGGGAGGCTTCATGGTGTAATGCCGAGGTGTGTTGCTGTGTATAATGGGGAGGGAGGAACAGACGAGGCAAAACGAGCGAATGGAGCCATGGCTTTATCAACGAGCTGCCGCGCTCGTCGCCTCGAGGGGACTGGACTGGACTGGACTGGACTGGGCTGGATGGGCCGACTCTTGTTCTAGACAACCGTGCATAGATGCATATAGTAGTATTAAACCTTCATGTTAGCCTCGGACAGGGGATCGCCTGCAGATGGCCAATTGGCGATGTGGGAGACACGAAGAGGGCGGAGAAGTCCACCAGACGTCTGCATGAGCCCACCGGCCGCTTTTCTTCTCTTGGGAAAACCGGAATCGTGACATTTGGGGCTCCGGAGCTGGCGGCGAATAGTCGACGGCCATTTCGTCTCAAGTAGACACCTGGGCCTAGTTCCGACGAGTCAATTCATCTATTCGCGACATGACATGAAAAACTCGCATTGCCACGTCCATGGCTGCGCCCGAGTAAAATACACTTGGCCGCCGTTGCCGAAATGAAACTGTCCGATGTCAAGTGAGACATTTCGCTCGTCCGATCATGGCTTGCATGACAATGACCCAGCAGCCCGTCTCCGATGCGACGTGCATCTTTTATTTCATTGACCCCGTTCCTACACCCAAACGCCCTGCTCTATTGTATAACGAGTACTCCGTACGGAGTGCCATGTAGCCTGGTAAATCTACTCAACCCTTGGGCGCTTGCTCTCGGCGTCGTCGCCATTGACGCCATCGTCGTCAATCTCCTCTCTGGGCCTTGTCCTGCCCGCGCCATCTCCCAGCTCCTCTGCCTCGCCCTCTCCATTGCTGCCCCCAATCCAATTCCCGTCCTCGTCGAAATACTCGTGCACGTTTTCCGCAGTGATCCAACCGCCACTGCCCGGCATGGGCGGCGGCAATCCTCCGTCGGCCGTGCCGCGCAGAACCCCTGTGAACCCCTCCACGGCCTCTTGCTCTGCGTTGCCCTCAAATACTATGCGGTCGTAGTCGTCTTCCTCGTCCCCGTCTTCGTCTCCGTTGGTCGGATCTGGGTGCAAGTTTGAACAATTGGCAATGGCGTCGTACAGCTGCTGCGCCGTCTGCGGCGGCTCGCTTGACGCCGGCACAATCGTAAGCTCAACCGTGTTGAAGTCGTCGTCGTCGGCGCCGCCGTCCGAGAACTCTAGCTGCATCCATATGGCCGGGGTGCTGGCGCCTTCACGCGCGCTGACCTGCTTGACAGCGTGGATGGAGATGGAAGGGTAGGGGATTGAGACGCCTGACTCGGTCTGTTCGCTGAAGATTGTAAAGTGTCTACGCCCATTGTCAGCGTACACGGCCCGTCGAGGTCGGTGGTTGGAGGGTTCGGCTCACTCTGAGTTCACAAAAACATCCACCTTTTGCTCAACCAGCCCCTCCGCGTCACCGTTTGTGCTCGCCACGGCATTCTCGGCCGCAGGCGAGTCCGCGGGGAAGATGGCCAGCGTGCCGCATTGCGCCCTGGGGATGGATGCGACAGCTCCCTTGAGGTGGAAGTGCAGCACTGGTTTGCCGCCGCTGAACGATTCTGGCGTTTGGGACTGGTACTCAGAGAGGGGCGTGTAGTCGTCCACCGAGGGCGGCGACCGTATCGTCGTGGCGAGCATGATGGACGCCGTGGAGGGAGACGGTTGAGACGACTGACTGCCACCAGACTGTTTGAGGACGCCGGTGCTGGAGCTTTGCAAATTCATCGCGGGGGAGCTCTGAAGGTGAACTGACCAGTTCAACCCGTATCTTATCGGAAGTGGGGGCATGACGATTCTCCGCAGCGAGACCACCATCGTAACGGCGGTCCGCGTCGTCTCCTCGCGAGTCGAGACGAGGCTCTCGGGAGGCATGGCTTCATCGTCCACACCTCCACTCCTCAACGCCCGTTTTCGAGCCCTTCATACACGCAAAAGGACACAACACACCGCACTCCTTACCTGTTCAACCGCCTCCCTACGGCTACTTCTCACAGGCTCGTGACAAACTCCTCATCAACAACCGCACCTTGGCACAGCAACCTCAACATACACCATGCACAGCAATCGTATGCGCCACCTCCTCTCTCCCCGCCGGCGCCCTGCCAAGCTAACAGCTAAATAGGCCCTCACCCCCTGCTAGAGCAGGTCCCCCTCACCGTGTCCCCGTTTGTATCTCTCCCAACGGCCACCACGCTCTCCTACAACTACAAGACAATGCCCTCCAACATCCCCCCCTCAGCAATGGGAATCCCCACGGCATCCGAAGACCCCTCCCAACAGCCAAAGGCGCGCTTCGTCGTCTCGGGCTCCGGCCATGCCGCACACCCCGACGACATCATTGACTCGTGCAGAGCGCTCCTGGACCACGTCACCAAAGTCCAGGAGAGCGCGGAGCGGGAGCTCCAAGAATTCGAGGACCAGATCAAACAGCGCGATCTAGCCGAGAAGAGGAGAGTTGCGCCCGGCTGGCTGGACAGTGAGTCGCGGCTACTGCAGCCCGAGAGAATGTCGGCACAGGCTGGGCCGACCGCGGGAGCGACGGCGCAACATCAGCAACAACAAGATCCGCCGCCGATGGGGGCTGGGACGGCACAGCCGGTGGTTGACGCGGGGGCAGAATTGGACAGGGCCTTTGGCGGCATGGCTCTGAAGTGAGAATTTCTATTTCCTTTTTTGAATATATTTCGACACGAGTTACGAGCTACCATGAGCACTTGGAACATAAACTGTATTCAATGGCGTTGTATTATATAATTGTCGTACGAATTGAGCGACCTCTGGCTTTCGAGTATATGCTTACATGAAGTTGTCAGCAAGATCCCTCATGCCCGTATCCTGAATTCGCAAAATTAAAACATGTTGGCGGCAATCAAAACGGCCACTCCAGCTACGACACGGCCGGAAAGCATGTTTTGCGATGCCCCGGCTGTGACGGTTGGAGCATGACTGGCGGTCTGCCATTTTTGTCAGCAGTGTTCCGAGCATATGCTCCGTGGCACTCTTACAGAATTGTGACCGGGGGCAACATCAGACGCCGCGGTGGTTTGAACGGCAGAAGTGGGCGCCACTGGTCCCGAAACCGAACGGCTTTCTGCATGGGTAGACTGGCCTGGAGCGCTCGTCTGCTGAGCTGCCGTAGTGATGGGAGTGGTGCTGGGGGCTGCAGTCCCCGACCCAACCTGGGATGAACCACTGTCGTCAACGGGCTTGGGAGTCGCCTCCAGGCCGCACTTCCCGGCGGCGGCGCTGACCTTGTCGCCGTACCACTGCCAGATCTTGTACTTGAGGGCGCAGTCGAGGCAGTCGTCTAGGAGCTTCACCCAGGACTGGTCCTGACAGTAGCCATCCTTGGTGGAGTTCTGGATGGCATATCCTACGGACAAGTTAGTCTGGCGGAAATCGTGTCATTGGGCACCCACGGCGGTGTACTGACCACAACTGGCGTGGCATTGATAAGCAGGACCCGAGTTCTGACGCTTCGCCATGGGGACAATGTCGGGAAAGCTGAAGTCCGGGTTGGCAACGGCGGCGGCTAGGGATGCCACCGCGCCGATGGCGAGAGCAGAAGCAGTGAAGCGCATCTTGCTGGACGCAGTGCTCAAACAAGTGACGATTGGAAGAAGCTGATGGAGTTTCTAAAGAAACGGCCAACAGAAACCGACTGGGCAAGAGGGTCGACGCCGGAAATGTCCCCGGAGGCATGGTCTTTATATACAGCTCGACCAGATACAACAGCAACAAATGCAATCCCTGTACCCGAGAGCCATGAACCACACGCGCAGACTCCATGCAACCCAAAAGTGCCTCTCCCAGCTTGCCCGATTCTACTTGTGTCTCCCGGCACATTCTTGTTGGGGATCTTTCTTGGCCTTGACTGGAACCTGGGGAAGGCTTGCCAAGGGTTCGTCAACTTCCCCTCCCCAAACTCTCGGCGCCGATCGGAGGAGCATCCTTGGCCTATAAATCAACCTTGGGCGGATACGAGGACTTCATCATCAGCCAATGAACCAATTTGCGCCTATGCACTCGCATGCGAAGCAGACAGTGAACTTGATTGCCGTGCGTCGGCCGTCAAGTGGCGCGGGACGGACCAATGGAAGTGGCACGCTTCATCCAACATCTGTTATCTGATCATCTGATAACTCGCCCCCCTGCCAATATTTACCTCGCTGGCAAATCAATGGCTGCAGCGGGTTGATGGGACTTGGCAACCTGCCTTTCATGGCGCACGGCGTGGGTCGGGGCCTCTCGGCGATTCGAGGACGATCCGTGTGTGCGGGGATGGCTTCAATGTTTTATGTTGCCAGCAGCTTGGATGCTACCACACAAGTTTTAGACCATTCTCTTTGTGCGAGTGTGCCGTTGCATCAATATGCTGTCGTGCACTTTGTTTTCAATTCTCCCGTGCGTTTGGCAGGCCGGTGGGGGAGCGAATTGCCCAGTTGGATGAAGTTGTGGTGATGGACCATGGCTGTGATGGGTGCGTGTGTGTGTGTGTGCTTTCCATTAATACCGCTCGTGTTGCTCGTCTCCCACATTTGGGATTTTCTCGAATTGACTATGAACCAGACATATCAGTACTGCCTTCTTGAATGAACCGCGTTTCGAAATGGCTCTGTTGAGATTGCTGGCCGTCCTGGCCATGGCAACTTCGGTTGCCACAGCTGCCAACCCAACAACCTCCGACGACATGGGACCTGCGGCCTTTATGTGGCCGGAAGACAGAGTCTGGTCTGCCGCTGCTGATAATACTGCGCCTTGCGGATCAGTCGCTCGTGTGGGCAACCGCACCAATTTCCCGCTGAGTATGGAAGCACATATCAACTATGCTGTGGCTGCATCAACTCCGACCAACTAACCATGTGACAGCCAATGGTCAGGTTGCTCTTGTTGATCAAAAGGAAGCCCATAGCGTCCAACTAAGTATTTCGTACGATGACGGTTTGTTGACCCCTGCATCATCTAAATAAAAGCACACCAAATCCAAGAGCTGACGGGTCTTTGCTCCAGATCCCAAGGAAGACAATGACTTCACAACACTTATAAAGCCCGAGGCTATGGCTGAGTTGGACAAGGGACACACTTGCGTGAACGTCCAGAATCCACCACCCTTCATCAAGGCTGGAGCGAACGCCACTTTCCAGATCAAATACGTAGCCAGCTTTGACAAGCCCGACAAGGAGACGTTTTACGCGTGTGCCGACATCACCTATGTCGAGTTTGCCAACTTCAAGGAGAAGGTTCCGTGCTTCAACGCCACAGTGCCCGAGGACAGCAAAAAGGATACCCCTACGCCCACATCAGACGCGTCCAAGAACTCGGGCTCTGCGAGTTCCGGTCTCTCTGGCGGCGGCACCGCTGGCGTTGTCATCGGCGTTGTTGGCGGCGTGGCACTGATTGCCGTCGCTGCCTTGCTCATTTACAGACGAAGGCAGCAGCGTCTGCGGATGTTGCGACAGAAGTTCTCTCCTCGAAATATAAAACCGGATGGGCAGCATAGGGATTCGCCCTCTGTTCGAAGCGAATCAGCGTAGATCTTGTTAGTTGACTACCAAGGCAGCCAGGAGGGTTTGGGTGGAAATTCGAAGATTGTACTTGCCGTTTATATGCTTTCCTCGACGAGACAACTGATGGAAGGTGTGGTGCACGGAGAAGCGCTTAATGATTGCCACGAAATTGCCGTTGCGTGTTCCCGTGTCACACTTGCTTTGTTCGTGATTTTTGCGACCAGACTCTTTCTTATTACGACTGCAAGGCACGCTACTGCCGAGCGCTGAGGATGATGCTCTGTTAAGCGACTCGACATGAGGAAGGGGCCGGACCAAGCCTTCCAAAAGTGACATGAACCTGAAACCTGCCCCCTTCCATAAATCGTTGCCGTCTGCGTCACGCAAACACTTTTTCCATTCCCTCCACCATGCATTGTTTACTGCTCAAGGTCTTCCGTGCCTATCTGCGAACTCGACATTTCTTTCGACGTGTCTTTGGACGAAAGAAGCCTGACAAGAAGACCAAGTCTCACAAGAAGCCCGCATCGAGGAAAGGCTCTGGTAGCAGCCGTTCTTCCTCTCGTTCTTCCTCCCGTCCTACTAAAAAGCGCTGCCCGTCAACATCATAGCCTACTTAGGCAACAGTCCCTTACGAAACATTGATTAGCAATACGTCGACACTTGTACGCAACTATGAAGTATATTCGGTTTATTGCAGTTCTTTTTCCTATCGTGACTACGTGTTGGGTTCTCAGAGATGCCCCTCAGCCAGCCTCGCTCGACTTTGGAAATGCCACCATCGCCCGTTTTCCTTTTTCAGACATGGCTAAACAAGTTGGGATTGACCCGAATTACATTATATGGGATACCATCTATTATTACAAAAATCGTGAATATTCTTGCCCTGATGTGAGGCTGTTGTCAACCCAAGCCAGCGCGTACGCATCCAGCTGACAAGATTCTTCACAGGGAGCAGGCCCGAGGATAAACGACTGTCCCAGAGTCATTGAATACTGGACCCGCATGGTGGACGAGAAGGGGGAAATTGCTATAGGTGCAAAATCTTGCACGTCTATTACCGAGGCATGCTGCCAGGCCGTCGTTTGCGCACCATTTGAATGGAATGTTCCATTTAGCTTAGATCAAGTGACTGGAAAAATGCGGTCTCAATTGACAACAGACTGCATGTACCAGGGAAAAGGTGGCATTTGGTATTATGAAGGAGTGAATCTGTACATTCAGATGCTTCGCCCGCGGAGCGGCCAGTGTCCAGCTTGAGGTGGTAGGATTTCGGTCCATGTGCTCCCCTACAACACACGTAATAACGATACAAATTCCTAGAGTAGTTTTTTATTATATTGAAAACAGCACCCTAATATAATCCTGGTGTTCTTCATACTAGTGGTGAAATCTTGGGGGTCCGTTGGTGGCGAGGACGACTATCCGTGATGTGGCATGGAAAATTGTGAAATCCACACACTAGGCGTCCTTTTCCATGTTTGTTACGATTTAGAAAACCATACCCTTGGTTTGCTTTCCCCTAGTCTCTTCCAATGTTCGCACATTGATGCTTCGCCACATGAAGATGCATAAAATAGCCAGAGCCATGAAGCACGAGCCGCAGATGGCCATGACGCGCTGCACGTCGCTATACGCATGAATAATCCCATCTCGCGCAGGACTGCCCGCCGGAAGCGCCAACTGGGCCTCGATGTCGCCGTAAATAGTGGCCGTCTGGTTCTTGTAGTCGTCCGGCAGGTACTGGTACATCTTGTCCTCCATGGTGTTTGTCCACAGGCCGCCGGCGATTGCGAAGCCGATAGCCTGACCGATGGAGCCGAACAGCCCAAACAGCGCAATGGCGACGGCAATGTGCTGGTGGTCGATGGAGGCCATGATGGCGAGCTGGCCGGTCATGGCCCAGACGCCTGTCGCGAAGCCGTTGAAGAGCTGGCACATGACTAGCACGCCGACCGAGGTGCTGGGGGTTCGGAAACGCACGAGCAGCGCCGTGCCTAGGATGGCAAAGGGGATCATGGCGAGCGAGGGCCATTTGACGTTGCCAAAGTAGCGGATGTAGCTGGGGCGGTTAGCAGAGTTTGCCATGGGGGGAGGGGGATATGTGGCAGGCGGGCTTACACTCCGATCAGGGGGGAAATGACGGACGATGCGAGAGAGAACGAGTTCAGGATGTAGCCTGAGTCGGTGATGCTCTGGAAGTGCACGACCTCGAGGTATGACTGGTAGTACGTGTCCCAGCAGCTACTCTGGTGTTAGTGGGTTGGTTGTGGCCAAGGAGATGATGGGTTGCGAGTGCGTACAAGATGGAGAGGAACATGAAGCCGTAGAGTAGACAGGCTCCGAGAATGGTGCGGTCCTTGAGATACGCCCATGGGAAGTACTGGACGGGCGCAAAGTACTTCTCCCAGATGGCGAACAGGGCGAGCAAAACGACGCCCACGACAATCATGGCAATGACGTAGCCCGTCTTCCACCCGTCTGCGGCCGTGTTGACCAGCTGGAAGGGCAGCAGGAGAAGAGACCATCCGGCGACGGTTAAAAACATGCCAATAACTAGGGATATAGGTGAGCATTAAGGGGAGGGCAATACCAGGCGCGGGGAGGGGAAAAGACTGACCGTCAAACTCGATAAAATAGTGCCTACACGACTCCCAGGCCGTCCGGTTCCTGGGCCGCTCGGGATAGACGCCCATGCGCACGGCCTTTCTCTTGCTCAAGACGAAGACGATGGCAACGGGGATGGCGAAGAAGACCAGGATGATGCAAAACGAGTAAAAGGCCCAGCGGCAATTGGCACTGGCGTAGAACAGGTCGGCGATTCTGGGCCCCGCAAAGGTGGTGGCGATGATGGGCGTCTGCTGGATGCCAAACAGGATGAGCCGGTTGCGCAGGGTCGTCATGTCGGCGAGGATGATGGTGATGATGTAGCCGAGGCCAATGTGGCCGACCCAGTAGAGGGTGTGGCCGGCGGCGTAGGTGGGAACGTCTTGGCTGACGCCCTTTGTGATGAGGCCGACGACCATGAGGACAATCATGGCGACGAAGCCCTCGCAGCGGCCCCAGATGTCGATGATTTTGGCAATGGTGAGGGTGCACACGCCGCCGATGATGGAGGCGACGATGTCGGTGGCGGCGAGGAGGCCGTGCTGGCCAAAGGACGACGTGATGAAGTTTTGGAGGTTGCCTGTCACGGAGCCCTGGAGCTGGTCGATGAAGGAGACGAGGTAGAGACTTGCGAGGACGTGTTAGCAAAAGAATAAAAGGGGTGGGAAGCTGGCCGTGTGTCGACGACGTACAGGACAAACATGATGATGAGGATTTGTTTTGTCCACACGCTGGTGATTGCCTCGACTCGCTGGACACCTTCCTGCTTGTAGCTGGGCTCGGTGTCTGGTTTCTTGTCGTCAGCCTCATGGTTGGTGTTGATTTGGTCCTTTTCCACGTCGGAGGGGTTTCTGTCTGGCTCCGGGACAAAGCCCGGTGTCGTCGGGTGGGTGATTTGCGGCGCCATTTTGAGCTGCTGCTCGGTTTCGTTGGCCAGAGGAAAGGTTCTTGGCCCTCAACTCGAACTACAGCGAGACTCGAGGTCTTTCGATTGTGGCACAGGATGCTATGCTTGCGAAGGTTGAAAAGGCGTCTTGCTACACATGGCGACGACGGGCGTCTATTATCTATATCGACAGCGGAAGCTTTTCAGCTAGTCACAACACAGAGAGATAATCGGCAAAGGCGGCTACGACCACAGGTGAAGAGAAGGGGACGATTACCCACCACGATGGCAGGGATTCCCATCAACCGCGGAGTACTGATTATCTGATGCCCGGGACCAACCACCACACACGTAAGCCGCAAGCAAGAAACTGGCTGCCCCCGGTTTAGAACTCCCAGAAAACGCCACATGAACGGGGGTTGGGCGACAATCAGCCGTCTGGACTGAGAAGCGGCGTCGTTTAGCCTTTATGTTGAGAAGACGGCAAAATGGCCAAGACGAGCAAATCGTGGAAGCAGAGGACAAGGTTTTGGGGCCGAAGGGCCCGCGCTGTGGAGCCGTGGTGCTGGCCAAGACGGCATCGCATTGCCGTCACGATGGGCCTCGCAGTTGTTGTGTCCAGCTCTCGTTTTATCTGATCATCAGATAAACGATAAGTGGACAATGGTGGATAGCCTAGTTGGCACTAAATCAGCCACTTGATGCGCAATGCCCCTCACCGTCTTTTTTTCTTGTTTCGTTTTAGTAATGCTAGCCGACGGCGGGAAAAAATTTGTCGGACTAGAACTTATTGCGTGTTGCGTGATGCTGATGAGTTTGCTTTGGGGACATCCTGGCGGTAGGTGCCAGGATTCGTCCATCGTGGACTTGGGTGTTGGAGGGTCTGCCGTCTGGGCATGCATAGAACTGGCAACTGCTAGCGGCTCCCTGGTAAGGGTCCGGCGCTCCGTAAATCCACATTGACCAGGCACTTGGCTGACAGATCGAGGCACTGCGAATGGCGTTCCATGGCCATGGTAGATTGCATCTGCACACGCAGTCATCATGTGCAGGAGAACCACCATGCCAAGCTACGGCGTTGTATTCGCCAGGGCCACGAGCTTGGCGTGAGCAAGACTCTCTTAGCCCTAATCATAAGTAAGCATTTATTTTTTTACTGTTTTCCCCCAGAAATATTGGCTGATCCAACCTGGTGCGTCTTTTTAGACTCGGTGGAGACAGCCATCCGAAAACGGGGCTGTTGGGCACCAGCACGGGCACCAGCACCCGGTGCGAAATTACCCGTTGAGATCAATTTATTGGTTCGCGAATCTAGAAGCTGTATCCTATGAGCATCCATTTGTTTGCCAAAACGACCGTTTCTTTTTTCCTCCTCTTCTCCCCAGTTTATTATGCTCTACGGGAAATGTCGGCCCCGAAGTCGGAACAAATGACGCCTCCGCATGATGCATCAATGTTATCAATCCCGCATGTTGTGCGCACATCTGATGTGCAACCAGTATAATGAACTCTTCGCCCCTTATGCTCTCCAACAAGCTGCTCTTATTTAATGCTATAAAATACAAGTAGCTAGCTAGTATATGTTTTTTGCCTTTACTTGTATTCAAGTACCTGTAGCGGCAAGGTTCGCACCCCTGAGCCGACTGTCAACGGAATAGAGGGGTCTGGTCCCTTCGATTTTGTGACACTGTCTGTTTGCATAAAATTGTCTTGAGACTATAAATTAGCAGCCCGAGTCTGGTGCGCGTAAAGCAATTCCAACTTATCATGACAACTCATCAAGGGGAAAAGCGCAGAGGCACTAGATGTAGCTGTGGGTAGAGTCTGGTAGCATTAACTACCCGTCGGCACGCACAAGTTATCAATTGACGTCGACTGGTCTGGTTAATGCTGGCGTAGGCAGGCCAATAACGTTACGCAAGCTACGGCCCTGCACCAGCTGGCACCAGCTGGCACCAGTTGTCACCAGTTATCATGCCACGACACTCACCACCATTGATCCTTTAAATGTTATGGATGCCCCCGTGGCTGCCAAGTTCCCCCGTTCGAACAACAACGACATCAAAAACCATCGCAGGCCTGGATGCCTCTTGGCCGTGGTTGCGAACCGCACTTCCTTGTGAATGAGCCAGAGTCAACAATCATGTCAAAACGTGACAGAGGCGACGTTCATTAAGATACTTGGCCTAGCATCGCATAAGAATGTCGAAACCGTGGTACAGCCAACGTGGTTATTACACTTGGTACCGGAGGCATTCCACGCCGTTGCAACGCGGAGTGGCTAGTATACTGCATTTGATGTCCAAGTCGAGGATACGACTGGCGCAGGGTAAGTTCCATTTTCGCCTGTTAACCACTCATATGAGTTTTATTTCTATTTGCGTTGAGTTAGGGACACTTTCACAGGCTCATACGCTTCGGATTATCGGCGGCAGAAGGCCAGAGAGACGAGACACCAGGAGTGCGGTCGTTCGTGCGGACGGGTTGCTGCTATTACGATTCGAGCGTGGGAGCGTATGATGGTATCCCTTGGTCGGACGAGATTGATAATTTTGGTGCGCCTGATAAATCTCTCGCTAGACTTGGTAGTGAGGCTTGGATGATTCCGCATCATTGCGATCCAGACAAAGACTATGGTTCGAGAGGCAAGAAAGCATCCTTCATGTGACCCATTATCCCGTCCACCCTCGCTACCTCAACGTTTTTGATACGCAATCTTCCTCACTCCAAAACACTATCCATTCTCGTTCGTTAGAATGTCCGCCGAAGACACGTCGGGTGCCAAGGTCTACTTGGTATCCAACGATAATGCCACTTTGCAAGTCGATAGGTGACTGCCCGATTTACTTACAGTTTTCGCAGGCCAAAGAGTTCGTGATCCCGGCCACTACAAGGTTGCGGAGTTGAGTCTGCATTCAAAAGTCCCCTGAAGGAGTCTTTTGTGAAAACCACCGACTCTTTCATGTTGGCTGTTTCCCGAGCTGAATTTTCAAGACACAGCACAGACGTTAGCGACATTAGTTTACACGGTTCGCTACATGATTCACGACAAGATTGTATATTTGAGTCGACTGCAGCTCCGTCTCAAAGGTTACAGGGCAGTACATATCGCATGTTGTGCGGCTTGCCAGTCTCTCCTACAGGTAGATTCCATGGACCTTTCTAACTCGACTTGCTAGTATTCACACCAACCATCACTAAGCATCCCATGGTGTCTTCAGTTCGCCAATGTCTCCCTTTAGCTACGCGTACCGTTTGACCGAGCACAACTCGCATGTAAGCAACAGTAAAGTCGGCCAAACTCAACTCCTGCCTCGTCTAGATCTCTTAGACTGCATCTCCTGTTAGTCGTTATGGCGCATCTCCTTTGCTGCGCGCAGCATACTCAACTCAGGAAAAGCTGATCCGCGCCTGTGTGCTGGGGGGGTTAAAAATAGAAATAGCCTCCTAATGGAGTTTGGCCTTGTGCTATTTACAGGGTTCCCTGCTGGTTCAGATGATCCCGATTGGAGTGTGCCTGGAAACTAAGCAAAGTGGAGGGTGGCCATCTCAGCCGCAATCATGCCAAGTATCTGTGTAAGTCGGATTCAACCGGGGCTTACACTCGGTTCTGCATCACAAAGAGCAAGTGCCAGCAATCTCATAGCTTCATTTTTAACCGTCATCGTGTGAGTGGCTCAACCGGGTGTTTGAGGAATTGGATGACCCGCATGGGGGCTTGTTTCCATAACGTGTAAGTCTCTTTGGCGTTGAGTAATAACGGAACTGGGAATACCTGCAACTTTGGTTTTTTTATCCTAGCGCCTTCTATTTTTATATCTGAGAGCAACATATAAAGATCCCGAAGAATCTCAATCAGGCGTTGGTTCTGAATCGGTCATCATTCTACAAACCAATCAACTCTCCTCTGTCTCAACTTCAACCAAGCCTTGCACTCTTTTCGCTACTTTTCCAACATGAAGGTCCTTGTTGTTGCCAACATGCTAGCCATGACCGCCACCATGGTCACAGCCTTCCCAGTCACCGCCGACTCTCTCAACTGCCGAGCCGAGCCCAACACCAGCTCCGCCGTCAAAAAGACGTACAAAAAGACCGACGACGTCAAGATATCCTGCCAAACCGAGGGGCCCTCTATCAACGGCAACTCCATCTGGGACAAGACCCAGGACGGCTGCTACGTCGCCGATTACTACATCAAGACCGGCTCCTCTGGCTACGTCACGGGCAAATGCGGCGGCGGCGGCGGCGGCGGCTCCAACCCTCCCCCGTCCGGCGGTTTCTGCAAGACGCTCAACAAGGCCGGCACCGACCTCATCACCCGCTGGGAGGGCTTCGTCGACCGACCCAAGCCCGACCCCATCGGCCTGCCCACCGTCGGCTACGGCCATCTGTGCCAGAAGAAGGGCTGCGCCGAGGTCAAGTACACGTTCCCGCTGACAAAGGCCACGGCTCTCCAGCTTCTCAACGACGACCTGCCCAGCTACACCAAGTGCTTGGGCAGGGCCCTCGACGCCGGCAAAGTCAAGCTCAATGAGAACCAGTGGGCTGCCCTGACCTCCTGGGTGTTCAATGTCGGCTGCGGCGCTGCCCAGTCCTCGAGTCTCGTCAAGCGGCTTAACCGTGGCGAGAATGCCAACACTGTTGCCTCTGAGGAACTGCCCAAGTGGAAGATGGGTGGTGGCAGGGTCCTGCCTGGCCTTGTTAAGCGTCGCGCGGACGAGGTCGGGCTTTTCAAGATTGCTTCCTCTAGGAGTGCTTTCCCTCAATGCCAGTAGGTCAAGTGCTTCGATTACAGTTTGTTTATATCGAGACTTGGAAGCTTTTTTGGAGACTTGTACTTTTCTTCCATTATGTATTTGGCGGTATTGACCTTGTTTGTTGGACAAATTCGCACTACATGCGGATTGTAAATATGCGCGGCACATGTTTTTAATTTAGATGTACCTTCTCAGGCTCTAATTAAACTGTTGCCCAATTTTAAAATATTGTCCAAGGCTGTTTATTTGGATTCTGCAAACAACAGTGTAAACCGGCAATATATTCTTGTTCATCAATGACTTGTTTTCAGTGGAATATATGAGTGTCGGTCTAGTGGCATAGACATGAACGAATGCTGTTCTTGTGGCATTATGCTTCTGTCCTGCCCTAAATCTTGTCGGTTGAGCAATTCGTTTGGGTTTGGATAGTAGCTGTCACGGCCAAGAGGGCATAACTATAAGCTAGGTACTGGGGGTATTCTACGGTGTAGTAGTCAAGTTGATTAATAAGGAATTTAAAGTGACTCCGACATGTGTCCGTTGGATACCAAAAGGGGCTGACCCATACCCGACCAATATTGTCAATGACCTCGCCGATACTTGGTTTAAGCCTCCACCAATTATGCCCTTAACAGGCGGGTACCATATTAATTACAGAGTTGGTAGTTGGTTCTCAATGGATGTTTGCGTACAGGGCAAATTTTGCTAGCTACCAAATATGGCTGCCGTTTCGATGAGCAATTTTAACGCTGGCCGGGTATTATAATAAGACGGTGGAGGTCGATTAGCGGTGACCGGGCCATGGATATTGCATATCGAATGAAGGCGACCATAGTTATTTCGCCGTGGAAGTAGGCTCGGCGTCTGGGTAAGTTGCACTCTGCGTTCCCTTTGAACCTAAATTGTTGCCGTCACAGTATCATTCACAAGTGCTTCCTTAGTTATATGCGTCCCTTTTCTTCTATGAACAACCATGCTACTTGACAGGATTTGAAAAACTTAGAGCCCTTCTTATTATAAGATGTAGAAACTACGCCGAGACGGTTTGTTTTATCAACAGAGCTGCATTGCCCTACGGTCAATCATACATAGTTGTCTGTCCTAGTGATGCAAAGGCCACCATCGGACCAAGTAAAATCCACATCTGTATCCCTCATCCAATAGTTAGGACAAAATGGCGTGCCAGATACATTCCGTCAGTTAGATTAGATCCTGTCAGAAGGTGGTGCAAGGACCCCTGGCCATCAACTCCCCTGATGCTCGTTCGGAGCCGTGTTTGACAGATGTTTGCCTCCAGCAGGCCAATGGGAACATCTAATGGCCCCGCGTATGAAAACGAGATTGCAGATAATACATTCCGCTCACTCATCCTTGGGGCCGAACATTGGCGGTTCAGTTCCCGGCTCAGCCACTAGACGGGCGTTGAAGACATCTCACCGCAGGATTCTAATTTCATCCCGTGTCAAGAGCCAACAAGACACGCTGACGATTAGGCCGAGCACTGGGGATCTTCGGCTGTGGGTTTATGGTAACACCAGCCCAATAACCATCGTGACGGCCCGTTGGAAAGGGTTGCAAGGTGGGTATGATGTCTTGAAAAAACTGCGCATGTGGTTCCCGTTCCCGTTTTGGTGGCAGTGCAACCTGTAACAAGAGAGGCATTGCTATCCTGAAATGACCCTCTAAAGTCCCTTGCAGGCTGTTTATAGCTGCCAAATCCCTGACATTGTCATGAATGGACTGAGGTCCCCCACTTACATGGCTACATCTTCAGACGACACGATCCTTCCATCTTGAGCATTTCTAAAGTGTCAAGTGTCGATATCTCTGTTTATACTATCACGCCATGGTTGATTGAAACTCCAAAAGACAACCACATTATCAGATTCTGCAATGAAAAAACCAGTGACAAGTCTGCTTTTTGCTCTGCTGTGCGCCGAAACCACAAGTCTTTCCATAACACCAGGCGACGATGGTACGTCTCGCCAAGCAGCAGCCAGTCTTGGCTACGATTTCCTAACCACAAACCAACAGCATCGGTCAAATCGGCCGCGAGCACAATCGCCTACGGCCTGATGAAGTACTACACCGGAAACAACACGGGAGATACACCCGGGAACCTCCCCTCCCCCTACTACTGCAAGTCTCCCCATCATCACCATCTCTCTGGGCAAAATTAACCAGTCCCCAGGGTGGGAGGCGGGAGCCATGTTCGGAACCATGATCGACTACTGGTACATGACGGGCGACGCATCCTACAACGCGGCGACGAGCCAGGCCATGATCCACCAGGCCAGCCCAACGCGCGACTTCATGCCCATCAACCAAACGCGGACCGAGGGCAACGACGACCAGGGCTTCTGGGCCATGGCGTCCATGAGCGCCGCCGAGAACAAGTATCCCGACCCGCCGCCCGACAAGCCCGGCTGGCTCGAGCTGACGCAAGCCGTCTTCAACCACTACGTCTCGCGCTGGGACGAGGATAACTGCGGCGGCGGCCTGCGCTGGCAGGTATTCACCTTCAACGCGGGGTACAATTACAAAAACTCCATTTCAAACGGGTGCTTCTTCAACATTGCCGCCCGGCTGGCGCGGTACACGGGGAACAGCACCTACGCCGACTGGGCGACGGCCATATTCGAGTGGGAGCAAAAGGCGGGCCTCATCACGAAGGAATTCGCCGTGCTGGACGGCATACACGTCGACCACGGCGGCGGCGGGACGTGCGTCAACCGCACCGACACGCAGTGGTCGTACAATGCGGGCATCTTCCTGCACGGCGCCGCCGTCATGTACAACTTGACGGGGGGCGAGGTGTGGAAAGCCCGGACCGACGGGCTTGTCAGGCACTCGCTGGGGGAATTTGCCAGGGACGGCGTCATCTTCGAGCCGGCGTGTGAGCCGGTCAGGGGGTGCGACTATAATGGTCTCTCGTTCAAGGGGTACTATATACGCTGGCTGGCGGCGACGATCAAGATGGCCCCTCATACGTATGAGGCTGTATACCCCGTTATGAGGAAGACTGCGGAAGCGGCGGCGCGGGCGTGCTCTGGGTCGGATGCGTCGTTTAGGGGCGTTCCGGGGACGGCGTGCGGGTTCGCGTGGACGGATGGAGGCAAGTTTGACGGACTGGTTGGTGTTGGGCAGCAGATGTGCGCGCTGGATGCCGTCATGTATACTCTTGTCGATGGGGTGGGTGCTGCGGTGACGCATGATACCGGCGGCACGTCGAGGGGGAATCCGGCTGCTGGGGGGGAATCGGATGATAGCCATTTACCGCTTCCCAAGGCAATCACTGCGGGTGACAGGGCTGGTGCTGCGATTATTACTATTATTTTGGTGGGCATTGGCATTGGGGGGTCTGCGTTTATGCTGTGGGATGAAGATCTCTGAGCATGGTTTGGGGGTTGCTATTGTGATGGGGGTTATAGATGTGATGAAGTTGCAAAGTGATTTGGAAAAAGTGATTAGACGGATATGATGGGGAGTGATGTTTACAAATTGGCAGGCTGTTCCCAGCTTTACTCTCGTGGTCTCTGCAAGACTTGAGTATGCACATCTCGATCCTGTTACAGGCTGTGGTAATATGTTAGTGTTTATGTTACAAGTGCTGAGCGTGTGTCAGGATGGCCAGCGGGGAGCCCTGAGAATGGCAAAAGAAGAAAATCACGCTTTTCATGGTGTGAAAGTAGTTGAGAGTTGAAGCACGTATCAGAATATATGATAGTCATCCAATGACAGCAATACGAACAACCGAAACCCAAGACCAAGTGTGACAAGGGTTCAATTATGAAGGCTTGAAGCGATAAAGGGCTCAATTCAATAATAATCTCGTAGGATATCAAAGGTCCTGAGTTGCTACGAGAGAGGAAGAGAAGGGTGACCGCCTTATATACATGAAAGGAACGCCTGGGCCTATGGTCCTTGCCCGGGCACGTGTTCCAGCTGTATAACTAACAAGTCCTGTATCGGCGAGGCCCCTTTGTTGGGCCTCACGAACTGTTGGGCCTTTTCCGTGTAACACCAAGACTGAACGCGTAAAACGTACAGCGTACAATCACACAATCGGCTCTTGGCTTCTCTTCCCTCAACTCGCTCCTTTGAATTCGGGCTGTAGTACTGAAGGGCGTCGAGAACAGAATGCTTATTTCAAAGAAACCTGACATGTTGTAAGCTAGTAGTCAAAATCAATTACTATCAAATACATCAAACTACAAGATTTAGAGGCGCTGCAATTCTTGAATGTAGCAAAATATGGCAGTAAAGGGTATGGGTGATTGCTGGCATCAGGGTCTTTATTTATAAAGAACCTCGTAAATGCCTAGAAAACACGAGTATAAAGCTGCCTGTAGTAATTGCCATATTCAGGTTAAGGTTGCGCCTTTCGCGGTGAGAAATCCGAGGCGAATTGTGGGACGATCCGAATTTGGCGCCTGTGCAGGACCTTGCAGACAAAGATTTAAAATTAACCCCGATTCGCGGAATCACCCCGACGAAATGAAAAAGACTACGCTTATATAATGACAGGATAGCACTACGTCCTGTATACTGCTTTGCTGACTCCGCGAAAAGTTACACAAGCTAGGCAAAAAGAAAAAAAGCCCAAAAAAATGACCGAGACAGGGGTCGAACCTGCGACCTTCTGATTACAGATATTGAATAATGATGATCGTAGTCAGACGCTCTGCCATTGAGCTACACGGCCTTGTGTTATGTTGGCGGTTGTTGGTCTATTGTTACATATAGACCTAGTGCAACTGGATGTCGGACGGCATTCGACGGCCAGCTGGCTCACGGGTCCCTTTGGATCAGCTTTGGAGTACAATTTCAAGATTACGCCATCTATTATCATTCTGATGTGCAGCCAATGTCGACGACTCGGGGCTATTGTCATCCATCAACATGATGGACATGCCGTACATGTGTCTGCCCCGTCTCAGAGTGATCCGAGACTGCAACCAGTATCCTGGGTCAAACGTCCTGCGGAAATACTCGCAGCTCTAGGCGCGCGCAAACACACGCAAAGCGAGACACCAGCATCGCCAGGTAAATCACCACCGGTACAGTTGGTGCCATACTATTGAATACTAATATTATCATCACAACATCTAGTCTGCAGACATGACGCATCCGCCAAACCTGCGGCCGTTGCATATATTCACCCCCATCTCCCTACATCAGCCAGCACAGTTTTACGCAGAGCACGATTGCGCACTCCCACCCGGGGAATCAGTACACAGAATCAGACCGACTACCCTTGTGGCTGAGCGGGTGTTTAGAAACCAGCGCCAGCTCGTCATTGCCCATGTTTTGCGCCTCATAATGGACACTCGACGTGTCGACGTGAAACGACCTCGTCAGCATGATTTCGTTATTCCGCGACGGCGTGTTGCTGGACCCGGTGCGCCCGTAGCCGCTCTGCTTGAGGTACGACGACCCGCGCGTCTTTTGAATATACAGCGCCGACACGGCCGGCAGACAAGCGCAAATAAGGCCGATGCCCACCTCGGCGTTGCTACAAGACAAAGTCAGCAGAGACACACACAAACGCGGCAGGATTCTCCGTACCCCGACAAAATCACCTGCACAAAGACAACCGTCTGGTTGGCGCTCCTGCGCTCCGCAACGATCAGCACCAGGCGGTATATGCTGAAGGCGGTGGCGATGCCGCCCGCGCACAGGATCCCGCTGACGCGCAGCCTCTTCCTCCTCGGCAGCTGGAGGGACCAGGTGAGCGGCGTGGGGAGCAGCAGGATGGTCAGGTCGCTGATGACGCTGATGATGGCGTCGGACGTGATGATGGCCGACTGGTTGAGGCACTTGTCCCGCTCGCCGCGCCAGTAGGCGGATATGGGCCAGCAGATGAAGAGCTTGATGAAGAAGCCGGAGCCGTAGTAGGCGACGAGCATGCCGATGAGGACGTAGACGCCCACGAGGGTCTTTTTGTGGACGGCGCCGAAGACGCGGATGATGATGACGAGCAAGGCCAGCTTGACGGCCAGCGCCATGGGGGCGTAGAAGAGGGTGGCTGCGTAGCCCGACTGCCGGGCGTCAGTATATTTGGGGTGTGTGGTTTTTTTGAGAGTCTTTCACCTGGAAGAAGGGCTGGATGTCTTCTCGGCGCACTTCCCATTGGTTGAGGCCGCCGCCGTGCATGGACGCTGCGAGGTTGGAGGTTGTGTTAGGCTTTGGGGCGAATGTCGGTGCGAGTTGAGGCTACTTACCGAACACGGCGGTGATGCAGTACCCGACCATTAGCACCTGGCTACATGTGTCAGTTGTCGAGCTTGCGACGGGTCTCTTTTCACACTCACGTATGCGATGTAGGTTGCATCTGTCCGGAGAGCAAGAGGGTCAGCGTGTTGTCGCGACTGTCACAAAGACAGGACTTACAGTCGTCGATGCTGACGCCGCCGCCGAGTATTCTCGACTTGGCGTACAGGCGAGTGAGGACAAATGCCGTCGTGAGAAGCAGCGTCAGGGCCTGCGTGACATAGTTGACTGTTCTCAAGACGTCCTGGGGGTTGTCGAGGTCGGCCGTGGCGCCGGGTGGCGGCGGAGCGGCGCCGGGATAGCTCATGTTGCCCGCCGAAGGGGTTTTGCTTTCCGTGTCTGTCGGTGCAATCAATGCTTCGGTCCTCGAGCGCAGAGCTTCATTCGTTCATGTGTCGCTGAGGGCACACGATGCTCGCTTCGACCAAGGCACCAGGCGCGGGTTGTAGTTTCGGGGAGCAGCGACGGAATCCCCATGACCCCCCCGGAATATCATAAGACGGGACAAGATGTTTCTTGCTCGGCAGGCGGAAATTTAAGGCCACGCCGGGGTATTCATGCGGTTCGCCTGCCGCTGCTACTGGTGCTCGAGACGAAACTTGCTTCCAGAAACGTGGCCGCCGAAAGCTTAATTCGGCTATTATACGGCATGTACTGGTACTAGTAGTACCAGTACCAGACTATGAGAGAATTCCCTATTTCCCCCATGTGTATGCTGCATGCTGCATAATGGCATGTGCCATGGCCCACCGGCTTTCATGCTTTCGGCCATGATGCTTGGCGAGGATGTGCCAGCCCCTGTTCTTAAAACAGGGGCAAACGTGAGGGAAATGCGCTCTGCGCCATCGTGGCCATGCAAAGCCCTCGTTGCGCGGGTTACATCCGGCGGTCCTCGTGCGAAGGCGGCAGGGCAACGCGAGCCGAAGCGTCGACGGTGTAACAATCTGCTCGAAAAGGTAAACTCAACCTTCCACGTTGGATTCGATAGCTTTACAGAGTACGGCTAACCTCTTTTGCGCACCAAGGCGGGCTTTGATCCACTTGGCCTTTTCCAGTCCGGCTGAAGCAGCGGTCCATGACTTGCCCCGTGACAAAGGCCAAACCTGGGCGACTTGGCATCGCAAACGTCGACGGTGCTGCCCACGCGCGACCATGGCATCCAAGGCATCCAAGGCATCGGGTTTCGTTGCTGTCGTGGCCATGATACGGACACGTTTTACACCGCATATCCACCTCGTCCCCTGACACGTCTCCATCATCATCAACCAGACATGGACGGCTTTCTAGCGCCCGCGCACCGCTCGTCTTGACGACCGACGCCGACATGGATGGCAGAAATTGCGAATGGCAACCATATCCCATTGGTTTCTCATCGTCAGACTGCCCCGGTGCAAAACTGGGTCAGGCGCTTGATATTGTTCGCCAAACATGTCGACGGTCGACGGTGCTTGCTTGGCTGTTTTGCACTGCCCATACACAGTCTGTGGCAGAATATATTGCCCGCATGGATTGACGTGGAAAGTGATACATGACGCAATAATGTACTTGCCCTCTGTCAGGGCTCCTTGCCATTGGCCTTTATAATTCTGACTGTCGCGCGTACAGAAGTCGTGTACCCGGGCGCCACGAAATCAGCACATCTGCCGCTCATTCCTCGTACGCAGTCCCTTGTACCGCATCTCGATTATACTCTTGTGCCCTCCCAACGTTGTGCTCTGCTTTTCCTTTTCGAACCCTGTACTGGGGGTTTCCGTCTTGGCGATACTCTGTGTTGGCAGTTGTCCACGCCAATATTGACCCTTCCTAACCACTTATACGCTTGGCGTTGCCGGTCAACGCCTTCCTCGGGGCATCAGCAAGATGGGCGAACTCGTCAACCCTCACTGGGATTCAAAGCTGTTCAAGCCTTTAAAGATTGCCAATGGCAAGATTGAGCTAAAGCACCGGGTTGTCCACGCACCCCTCACCCGCAACCGCGGAACGCCCCTTTCCGACTCGACACCCGAGAAACCAAATCGTGTCTGGGTCCCCAACGAGCACGTAGTCGACTACTATTCCCAGCGAGCCACCGCCGGCGGGTTGATCATCTCGGAAGGCCTCCCGCCCTCGCTCGAGGTGATATCCCCCCCGGACAATGTAGATCCCAACTCGCTGAATCACAACCCAACCTAACCTGACGTGTAGGGAAATGCCATGCCCGGTGTCCCCGGGCTGTTTCGCCAAGAGCAAGCCGCAGGGTGGAAGAAGGTAGTTGACGCCGTCCACGCCAAAGGCGGCTACATCTACGCGCAACTATGGCACTCGGGCCGCGCCAACATCCCCCAACTCACCGGCACACCCATCGTCGCGCCGTCGAGCGTGCCGTGGGACGACCCGGACGAGTACTTCCCCTACCCGCCGCCTCACACCACCGCCCCGGTCAAACTCGCCGACCACCCGCCGATCGCGCTCACCCACGAGCACATCACGAGAACCATTGGCGACTTTTGCGACGCGGCCAGAACGGCCATGGAAGTCGGCTTCGACGGCGTAGAGCTCCACGGCGGCAACGGCTACCTGCCCGAGCAGTTCCTCAGCTCCAACGCTAATCAGCGAACGGACGAGTACGGCGGGACCCCGGAGAAGCGGTGCAAGTTTGTCATTGACCTGATGGACGGGCTGGCGAGGACCGTCGGCGAGGACAACCTGGCCATTCGCCTGACGCCCTTTGGCCTGTTCAACCAGGCGCGCGGCGAGCAGAGGGTCGAGACGTGGGCTCACCTCTGTAGAGAGCTCAAGCGGCGCCTCCCGCGCCTCTCGTACGTCAGCTTCGTCGAGCCGCGGTACGAGCAGATCTTTTCCGGGGCGGAGAAGCAGGCGTTTCTCGATTCCTGGGGCTTGTCGCGGGTGGACTTGTCTGTGTTTAGGGGCATTTGGGGCGACACGCCGTTCTTCTCGGCTGGTGGGTTTGACGGCGGGAACTCGTGGGGGCTGCTGGAGGCGGGACGGTACGATGGGCTGCTGTACGGGCGGTACTTTATAAGTAATCCTGATCTTGTGGCTAGACTGCGCGAGGGGCTGCCGCTGGCGCCGTATGATCGATCTACGTTTTATGGGCCGTTTGCTGATCCTGTGGTGGGATATACGGATTATCCGGCGTATCGGGATGGCGCGACGTAGATCACTTTGATAGATGAATGGGACGAAACAACTGGGATAAGTCTGCTTGGCAAAGACTACTTTGTGCTGATGACCAATGGCCGTTGTGGAGAGTCTTTGGTTGTTGATGGAGATGCTTTTGTGGTGGTTCGGCTGTTTCCGCCCGTTATATTTTGCATCCTTGTACATTTGTTTGGTACGGTCCCGAGAAAAATAGAGTGCAATCCGCTATTGTGACGTGACTGATAGAGTCGGACAACGGTAATGGCTTAACCTGTGGAAATAAGTTGGTTAGTGTTACACGAATGTCACGTTGCCATAAAGGCACGGGCCGTACCTTGAACATGACGATAGTTACATAAGGGCTTGAGACCTAACAGAGGCCTCAGGCACCTAGGACAGCCCTTTGACCGCCTCTTGATATAAATAAGGGTCATCTGCCCCTTAAGGCCTTGAGAAAACCAAGGACCTTTGATATTAAAGCGAATTATTAGCTGAATATCGAACATTGTTCCA
Organism: Metarhizium brunneum; assembly: GCF_013426205.1. Taxonomy (NCBI): domain Eukaryota; kingdom Fungi; phylum Ascomycota; class Sordariomycetes; order Hypocreales; family Clavicipitaceae; genus Metarhizium; species Metarhizium brunneum. The sequence continues at coordinate 6,683,807 of NC_089422.1, read as the reverse complement.
AGCCCAATATCACTGCCCTTGTCACAGTTAGCCGGATGGAGCACGAATAGCCCCCGCTGTCAAATTAAGCTTACATGTAGCACCATGCGAGGCTCTTTGCAGGGTCGGTTCTGACCTGGTAAAAGATGAAATTCATCCAACTTTGCACAATGCTACTTGAATCTGTATCCTTGCAGACATTTCCACAAAGACAGACCGAGCTGCGTGACTACTGCGTTTCAGAGGCGGCAAACTCTTTTATTTCGACTTGTCCTTCCACGGCGTGTATAATAGCACCAGGAGGAGTTGTTTACTGTTACAAATAGACACTTTTGTTGACCAAATTCTGACGCCCCAAGGATGTCTGATATAAAAGAGTCAATACACAGCTCGACAAGCACTATAGTATTGGGCACCCCATGTGTAATTTCAAAACTTGACAAGGGTTGAACAAAGCGAGGTAACAATTCCCATTGGGTATATAGTGCCTACACAGCAAACACAAACCACGGCTTTGTCATGGGCCCTCTCTGATAGTCCAAGGTCGCACAAGGTAGACTGCTGCCGTATATGTGGTGGTGTCTGCTTGAAAAAAAAGTTGTAAACTACTAAGCGACAAATCACGCCCTCACACATTCAAAAGCCAACACCGAGACCACGGACGCGCTTTGGCCGCCCTGGAGGTGAGATGTGTATAATTCACCGAGTTCCAGGCAGAAAGGCTGTAAGGTTGGAACATCACAAAATGACAACAAGCTCTTCCTCTTGTCCAGCATCATCTATCAAGCCAGCTTTTCTTTGCTGTTGGGCATGATCAAAGTCACCCACACTATATCGGGACATGAAAACAAATCGAGCATTTATATCACATCGGTACGCGCAACGCAATCAAGTACGGCCGTGCTGTTTCCAAAGAGTCACGTCCCAGGTACTCCGTAGAGCGAGTGTAATCAAACCGAGACACGGCAGTTAGGCATCAGCGCGGCACTCTATCCAATGACATCACCGCCGGTATGGAATCACGGTTACACAACCATGCAAGCCGTTTGCAATCACAAAGCGGGGTCGTAACGAACGACAAACGCTTCACTGCTACTCCGTATACCATGTTTGAATCCGGCCGTATGACCCAGCAGCAAACATACATGCTCGGCGTGAGACGCGTCCATCATGCTCGGTCCTCATACTCCCCAGAGGCACCCTGCCACGGCCAGTCCGTCCTGTCCCCGGCTGACAGGACGCATCATGTGGCTCCCGACAAGGGATACAATGGATCTGGGCTTCGAGCCCGGCGTCTACAACCACCCCGTCGTCGTCCTGTCGCCCATGCTGAGTGCCGGCGAGGTGGACTTTTTCCCAGCAAGTAGCGCGTCATCCCCGTGCCGAAAGGGGCCGTTTTGCTGACTCGAGACCCGAAGTTGACTTCGTTTGGAGGGACCAGCCTCGTGGACAAGTTTCCCACCGAGACGAGAGCCAGGGGCCGTTACCTGCCCATCAAGCCGAGTGCTCCTCATCCCGACAACAAGATGCTGCTCGAGCTGTGCGAGGCCGAGGACAGGCTGACCAAGGACTCGTACGTGCACATTAGCAAGGTTCTCAGAGCTAAATTCAAGGCACTGCGGCCCTATGCGTCGCACTGGCTCCGGAGCCCGTATCTCTCGGATAATTCGTACCGTCAGCTCATCTTGCATGCTCAGTATCCGGTTCCCGGGCAGCTGAATGGCAGAATTGCTGGATACGGCTGGACATTGGTGCTGCCTCCCTCGCAGACTGCAACAAGGCCCCAGAGGTCGCGGTATGATATCCCGGACCGGCCCGTTTACGGCGGGATACAATCGCCGGGGCGCCTGCCGACGTCTTTTTCCTATTCTCAGATGAGTGTCACGCGGCAGGCGCGGTATAATGAGAGGACGCCTTTGTTGCCGACTCCCCGGCCTGCGAATCCTCCGCGGCCAGTTCTTGCAAGGCGAGTTTGGGGACGGAATACACACGCGAGGAATTCACGACGACTAGTGTCGATAGACTGGGCCAAGGTCTTTGGAATACTCTGGGCGCTGGTGATTATTATTGCGGCATGCTACGGAATATATTGGCTCGTCGAACACTTGGTTCAGCTAGTGTCGGTATGTTGGCTCTGGCTGCAACACGCCGTCACACACATGGCGGCGACTATCAAGAATTGGTTTGGGAATCTACTGGGCCACGCGGAACTCATCTAGAGGGTTGGCGTTCCAAAGTACACTTTTGTGCAGCCGTCATCTGCGGAAGCCTATCGACGTGTCCATGCACCGGGTGTGCCTTGGCGAGCATGGGCGGAAATGCAAGTTACATATATGCTGATGTTATGGCAGCGGCTACCAAGGCAGGATAGTCGTTACGACCAGAGGGGAGATTGAGAATGATTTTAGGCGCTTGTTGTTTATTGCTGGATATTGTAGCTAGGATGCTTGGAATGCAGAACCGTACTATTTTGGCCTGATCATGAGTATTTATACGTAAGCCCGAAACTATCAAGCAATTCGAACAGATGGTTCGCAATGGATTGTTTGTTGGCTATGGGGGATTATGACCCTGCTAAGCTTCCAATTGGCATCTTCAAATACAATCGCGGTTTCAATGCGACGACTGGGAGTCTTAAATTTAAGGTTATCCAAGTTCGACGGGAGGATGCGTGCATCTCCACGACGGCTACGACGTCACATACTTCTCCCCACCTTGTGCAACATAAAGGTGAGTCTGAAGTACTGGGGTCAATACCTAGTTACCTAGGAACCAAGGCTATGTAACATGATGATAACAATAGGACGGATATTGCATTGGTGATTTACAACACACCGAAGTTGGCGTGGACACAGGAAGAGAATGGGGACCATGTTGGCGTACGGCCGGCAGCGAAAGAGCTGCAACGGAATCAACAAGGCTAATTCACTTGTCACTCGACCTGTTGAAAAGCCAGCAATGAAACGGTAAAAGGGTTGAAAGATGAAGAGACGAGTGGATGGCACCCTCGCTAGTTGCAACATGTGTTTGGTTGGATACTTTTCCCGCCAAACGTCTGTTGGGTCTCACACAACAGCGTTTTTCCACCAAGAGTCTACCACGGCATTGGTAGCATGTATGATGTAGCTCGTACAGAAAACTTGGAATCTACGTCCCTGCCAAAGCTAGAATGAGGCTGGTGATGCAAGTGGCAATCTACAAGAGCCCTGTAGACTTGTTCAGTGCTGGAACCTGAAAGAATCTTCTATAGCATCAAATACGCTACAAATACCAGGTCGCCTATTATGGCTTGCCCCAGAGCCATTGTCCCACTGATCCAAGGCCAACTCGTCTTATTTCTTGCCACCATGGAAAGGAGGAAATAGAGACGCCTGTCGTGTCTATGCCGAATCAATGTCTATGAGACAACGCGGCACGGCCGAGTAGCTTCACCAATGCAAAACCCATGCGACGATTGTAGGTGATGGATGAGTATTGTATCCGTTACGTCCCGGAATTAGGCTATTTGGCAACATGGTCAGCGTCAAGCAGCCGCATCACCACCATCCACAAGCACGCCTCGCTCCCTCAGCAACCCAATAGTCTCTGCCGTCCATTCCTGACACCGCCGAACCGGATACGCCGTGATCTTCCGGGCACCCTCAAATTGCTTCTCGGGGGCGGGATTAGACTTGCAAATCGCATCGATGCGCGCCATGTCGTTGGCGGAACTCCATCCTAGCCTCGTCTGTCCGTGGTAAGAAGGGTCAGTGTCTGGCGCGGCATCGGTGGCCTTCATTTCGTATCTCATCCCCTGTTGGATATTGCCGGTAACGTGGAATATGTAGCCGCCACCGCCGCGTGAAGCCTCGACGAAAATGGCATGGTGGCTTCTTGGGAATCCGAGGGACTCAACAAGGAAGACGCGAAGGGACATGGCGGGCGAAAGCAAAGACGAAGGAACAAGGCAGAAATACTGTGGCCATGGCGTCAGCTTAATACTATAGCGGTTCTCGGATCGGGAGTCGGAAGTCGAGCACGAAACGGCCCCAAAGCGGGCAGTTGGGCGGCAGGAATGCGGGGTTGCCCATGGGGCTCAACGGCCCGGGATCCGAGGTGAAGGAGGTCACAGCGTGGCTTGCTGGGATACAAGACGTCTAGAAGATGCAAAGAAGGCCCTTTGTTGGGGGCATGGTAAGACAGTCCAGATTCAAGCTTATTTTTTTTTTTTTGGGTGGATTTGGACACAGAGACAGACGGGTTGTGGCCACGCCGCATGGGCAAGGGTAAGCAAACACCGACGCATGAGTTTTCGACTGCTTCTCCGGGCGGGGGGACTGAAGAGGAGCGGGCCGTCGGCGTCTGGTACATGCCAATGGCGTCGCAATGAGTGGCTGGCCACCGCGTGGCGGGCCGCCGTGTTGCCGTCGGGCGATTTTGATCGGCGAAGGGAAGGGGAAAATTCAATTCGCTTCTTGTGCCACGAGACGCCTCGGCGCAGGCGTGTCGAAAGGCATCCGGAACCATGGCCGTGAGAGGGACGCATTGATGACGGCGCAAGGCATTGCTCAACCAGTGACGGGCGGTTGCGCCTGCGTCCTCGTCACCGCTGGCGTGCTTCGGGCCATCGGCGTCTGCCCTGCTCACTCACAGAGTCACGCTGCGTTCACCGTAGTCACTGATGTGCGCCGATCGTGGGAAGGAGCCCAGACAGGACTTGCCACCAGCTCGAGGGCATCAATCGATTGGTCCAAAGGCGCCACCCGGCTCCACAAATTGCCCTGCCCCTTCCTGTCAACGGCGGCCTAGCGCGCAGGAGTTGCAGAGTCCAGACATGGAGGTCGGAGCATCGAGGTCCCCACTCCACTAAGTAGTCAGTGCCAGTCACCGCAGCCAAGTGGTCCGGTTTCTGCCCGCTTGGATTCTCGTCTCGCCCTCACAACCAGTCGCCGATTCAAATTTACCTGCTCGCACAATGTAGTTGCTTTTCTGTGCTCTTCCTGCCGCCTGCCTTGGTCATCTCAAACCGGCTTCATTCTCTCATGTTTCTTGACGGCACACCCGAGTCTGCTCAGGCCAAACTCAACACCACCGCGCCCGAAGCATCTCCGGCCTCATCGTCCTCGTCCTCGCCTGTCGCTTCGGCCCCTCGCTTGCCTGCTCTCCATGCTTGGTGTTTGCCAATCCGCTCGCCATTTGTTCACTCTGGCCTCTCCCTTGGGGCCGTCTTGTGACGCTGCATTTCTCTCAGGATCCGGCGCCCGCTTCGGGTCGTCGCCCTCCATCACCTTCTCCTGCTGCATCCCACGTGTCCGCCAACGGGTTTGCCTCGCCCGTCATGGAACTGGACCGAGACACCTCAACGTCCACGCCCGCAACATCTGCAATACCCTTTGAGCCCCATCAGTCCCAGCCCCAGCCGCAGTCGGCTTCCCCGGCTCCGGATCACACACAATCCCACTCCAAGTCGGAATCTCACGGTGCCTTCTCGCCCGGTCAGCGGCCCAAGAAGTCTTCGACGACATGCTCAACTTGTCGCTTCCGCAAAGTCCGTTGTAACGGCCTTCGCCCAGTCTGTTCCAACTGCCAAAGGCTTGGGTTCCCATGCTCCTACGACGACTCTGATGCCGACAACTGGTCCCTGGCCCTGCCGCGTCGCAGAGTCAAGCAGGCATGTCTGAGTTGCCATAGCCGCAAGGCCCGATGTTCCGGCCACATGCCCGCTTGCGACCGATGTCGCTCCCAGGGTATCGAATGCGTCTACCGCCCTGGAAAAAGAGCCAAGGGCACGGGTAGGGGCGGCTACGGCGAGGTTCGGAGCCCTCGTAGTCACGATGGCGATGACAAGGACAGGACAAAGGATCGGGATCAAGACAAACATGATGATAGCGACACACCCGTCACTGATCCGGCAAACACGCCAAGTACCTTTAACCACGAAATGTATGTGTCCTATTTTATAAGCGTATGGGATAATAGGGCATGTCTCGGCTAACATGATGGTAGTCCCAGCATCGACGAGTCTTTTGATTCTCTGACTAGTCGCACCTTTGACCAATTCTTCCGCCATGTTCACCATATCCCCATGTACTCATTCTTGCATCGCGCATCACTCATGGAGCAATACAACTCTGACAAAGTCGACAAAGCACTCTTGTTAGCCCTCATCGGCATCACATCGTGTTTGACGGATATGGGCGCTGGCGTGCGTGAGTACGGTGACCGTTGCATTGATCGCGCGGAGCACCTCATCTTTTCCGATTACTCACGACCGTCGACATTCAAAGTCCAGGCCCTAGTCTTCATGATCAAGCACAGAATACTGTCCAACAAATACCCTAGCGCCTTTATGCTCCTGAGCATGGCGTCTCGTTTCGCTGCAGCACTACGCCTGAACCACGCCAGCCCCAATCTGTGCTTCTTGGCCCAGGAGTCTCGAAGACGGTTGATGTGGTCACTATACTGCATCGACACTGGTATTTCAGCGGGGTACCGGGATTTTGCGTTGTGGCGAGCGGACAGAATCTTTGTTAGCTTGCCTTGCAACGAACGAAATTTCGAATTCGATCTGCCACAAGCCGCCGAAATGCTTGACCCTGCAAGCAACGGCCCTGACATACCGCCCCCGGAAGACGTTGGGAGTCTGGCACTTCATATCCGCATCCTCCATCTGCGCCAGAAGATTATCGAGTTCACCAAAGATGTTCTCGTGGGCCGCACCATCACCGATACGTCAAGTCTGCAAGATCCTGTCCTAGCATTGCACAAGCAACTAGACGACTTTGCCGGCCGACTCCCGTCTTCGTTTCAATTCTCCGAAAGCTCTCTCCGGCTAAGAGCATACTCTCCCAGGATTTGTGTTTTTGTCATGATCCACGTCTGGTGGCATCAATGCCATTGTGACCTATATCGTATGACCATGGCTGGATTCAGGGAAGCCCTGCCCGAGGCCACATTGCAAAAGTTGGACCCATCATTTCTCGCTCACTGCCAACGCCAGTGCGTAGATCACTCCCTGGCCATGGCCAGCATATTTTCTTCCATGCATAAACTCGGGGCCAGGCCTGTGGCAGACCTAGATTTGGCCCTCTGCGCCTATCAGTGTGCTCGCATGCTAAAATATGCGTTCCACGGCGCTGCCCACAACTTGGGGTTGACGGTCGAGGTGGTGACGGAAAAGGCCAAAGTTTGTCTGCATACCATCAAGCAGTGCTGCATGGGTCCGGCGGCAGGGGCCATTCGATCTGACCTGGAACGACTGATCAGCCAGGGTCTTGGGTCGGAAGTCTCCTCTCCGCAAGACACCATGGTCGACTCCAACCGGACCAACAGCGCTGGCACCGATGCCCCATCCAGACATCCCGTCCTTCGAAATATCGAGGTGACGGAGGAACCAAGCGTGATATCGACGACGCAGACAGTGGCATGTCGCACCAACTCGCACCCTCCGGAACCCTTCATCACTACGCCCGTAACAGCAGCCACCGCCATGCCAATGCAGACGTCGCTGTCCGCCCAGGAACTGGCCACCCCAAATGCTTGGACTACCGCGCCAGCATTCCCCAGCATGGAAGCAGCTGTACAAGCCCACGCGGAGCCAGAGCCAATGGATTTGACAAACGCTTCCAATAAGTCCGATATTGGTGCAGGCGAACTCAACAGCGCTTACGAGGGAGCGCTGGAAATTTTCGACCAAGACAACGGACTGGCTCACGCCATGGGCGTCGAGTTGAGCCCTTGGAACTGGAGCAGTGATTTGCAGTGGCCCGATTTTCTGAGCAGCGGCGTGGGTGTGTGAGCTCGTATAGAGATCTAGGCATGTGCAATGTTTTTTTTAATGGTGGCACGACGATGAAATAACGTGTGATACCCGGCGGAGGCGAGCCAGACGTGTTTATATAAGTAACACCTGCTTTTGCATTACGGCGTTTATGTATGAGTGTAGTTGGTATATTTCTAGCCATGAGAAGCAAATCATGGCAAGGGAGCTTGTTTAGTCTCATCCGAGGGGAAAATTTAAAAATACTATATAACAAAACCTCCCAAGCCCGCAAGTCCGCCTTGGCAGGGGCTATATCCTCGCTGGTTTATAAACTATCGTACATCCCCATGGTAAATCACATCTCCACGTGGAACAAGTAGCGGAGCTTGACTTGCGCCACGTCGTAGCAGATATATTCATTGTAGGCGAGATATGCGCCATCGACGTTGGTTGGGCCGGGGGCTACTTTTGTGTCGGGCTGTTCACATTAGCGTGATTCTGCGCATAGAAAAAGGGTGTCAAGAGGGCAGCAGGCGGTCAAGCTGGCGAAGCGGCAGCAACGGAGAGAATCAACATACCATTTTAATACCCTCCAGGGAATGGTGGACCGCTCCCGCGTCCACCCAACTACTGGGACCGGTACTGCCCATTCCCCAAGTACTGTACATGCCACCCTTCTGGGCATCCTCGCCGGCGCTGTACGATGCATCAGTGAGTTTCTGAAGCGGGTCGCCTAGTTCAGCCTCGCAGAGGAGCAAAAGTGCGTGGCTATTGGAAATATAGGAGCAGCAGTAGTTGGCAGACTTGGTGGACATGTCTGCTAGGTAAATACCCTTTCCAAACATGTATCCCGATACAGGAGCCTCCGGAGGTGCGATTCGGAGTCCCTGGCTCAGAATACCGCCGAAATTGGTGCATCGTGAACCGTGCCAGAGAAGGCGCCTGTCGGAAGGAATTTTGGTGAAGACCGAGTCGTTGAAGCGTTCGTACTCGCCAGCACGCCGGATACGGAAAATGTTGCGGACCTTGTAGTTGATTCCATGGGTTGAGCCCTTGGATCCGTTGAGGTATCTTTGGAGGTAGTCGAACTCGGACGATGAGTGGTCCAAGGGTGTCATTTCACGCATGCCCAGCCCTTGAAAGTGGCTGTCCATAGGATGGACTGTACGAGCCTTTGAGCGATCAATCTTCATGATGTTGGACGCGTCCTTCATGTCGGACAGACTTTCGAGGAGCTCAATTTCCTTCTTAAGGAGAGCTTCATTGTTGATGATGGGCGGGCGATTACGACCAAAGGCGTGCGGGATGAGAGAGTAGTATGTATTAGAGAGGTGTTCTGTTGCTGCTGCGACAGTCATGTCCCACTGTGAGGTGGCCAGGGCAGGATCGTCCATCAGAGAAGCAAGGTCCTTGAGTTGTTGGAAGCCTCTCAATATGGTAGCTTTGCTGAGCTTCCCGAGAGGCAGCTTGTTGGCGTCATAGTTAAGAGAGGACATAGTTGCGTCGAAGTAGTTTTGGTTGAAGATAAGCTCCATGACCTCGCGGACTTGTGCGGGAAGTGTGCATTCGGGAGGTTTGTAATCTTGTTCATTTTCCTTCTTGGCGTCGGGAGCTGTGCCCTGCTCGCCGTCTTCAGACTCCTCGTCGTAGCTTCTCTCCACAAAGGCGTACTTGTTGGGTTTGGGGTCCTTGGTGCGGTCCTTCCAGGCAAGACCAGACTTATCTTTAAACTTCTTCTCAAAGTGCTTCTTGGCATCATCGAGGGAGCCGTCCCCGAGAATGGCATTCTGTCCCATCTCGCCAACGCGGCCCCATCTCGTCCAAGTTTTGTAGGTCAAGCCTTGAAACAAGATCTGTGGGAGTCAATATTTTGCTTTGAGAAAAATCGCAGTGGAAGGGAGCGAAGGCGAAAACCGGGCGGCTTACCTGCAAGCGATAAAACTTGTTGTGATTATTTGAAGTGCTGGATTGGTTTAGAGAGGCGTCGTAGATCATGCCGCTCCGCGGCTCAATATATACGGCATAGGTCTGAAGGGGACAACGCTCATCAACCGGAATAACAATGTCCTTCTTCTTCAAAAATTGACCTTTGGATAGCTCCTTGAGTTTCGTCTCAATGGTTTCCTCCTTGACTGAATTTCCTTGGTCTACTACTTCTTCTCTTTCTTCTTCTGCTTCATCCTTTACTTGAGCAGCCTTGCCTCGAGGCTTTTTGGCGACGTGCCCATCGTCTGCTCCCGCATCTAGGTCACTGCCATTGGAGTTGGCCACGGCGATAGGGCGCTTCTTTCCACTTCCATCTGCACTGCAATCATCTGGAGTTTCATGATCGCCCTGATCGTGTTGCTCTTCTGGCCAGAGGTAGTTGCTTGGGTCCACGTCTGTCCTCAGCTTGGCCACTTCAGCCACCCACTCGGGCTTGACCAACGAAACGCCAGCGGCTTCGGCATCTCTGACTTTAGGGGCCTTCCTGAGGAAGTCCTTTTCGTCACAGACGAGATGGGTGTTGCGTCCGTTCACTGAGGGAGTCACAGATGCGCCAAGAGAAGTGAATAGGGTGTTGAGGTCCTTGTGGGAGAATCCAGGAAACTTGCCAGAGAAAGCGAGGCGATGGGCCTGGAGGGGATTTGCTGGTACGGCTGCGGCTGCAGCTGTCCGGCGACCTCGCGTTGCAGGCATTGTGAGTAAGGATTAACCATTTATGAGGTAAAAAGGACGATGGAATAGGCCAATTGGAGAGAGTGAAGGAATGGTGAGGGATGGAGTGGTCGACAGACGAAAGCGTTGGACGAGCACAGCATCGGGATGTGGCCGTTTTTATTATTTCGCCAGCTGGCCAGCCGTCAAGGCCACATGCAGGCACAGCAGTCCACTGGCAGACGATCCAGAGAGAGACTGGAGCTGTGACAGTTGAGCAGCTCACCAGACTCATTAGGCAAGCGCCGCCAGCAGCTTCAAGCCCCCTGCAGGGACCAAACATTAAACTTGCTTTTCCTCACTTGACTTTCAACCAGTCCTCAGCCGCGTGCGAGAGCCCACTGGCGAGCTAACTAACGACTCACTAGGCTGCGAGGCCCCGCCGCCTCGCCGTGAGGCGTCTTCCAGCGTCTCCATCCCGCTCCCAGCTCCAGGCACCAGCGGGTCTGGTCAATTTCATCCACAGACCACAGGCGCGAGACACCAGATGCCGGCCATGCATGCCACCGACCTCGATTCTCACGACATCCATGCACGAATCATACACGACATCACGTGGCTACAACTCATCCTCTTGTTTCGTCTGGCTGCTTGGTGTTGCGGAAAGTGGAGATGCTGCCTGTCTGCCGACGACGAAGTCTCTGATTTTATGGGCAGGGCAGTCAATTGGCCGTGTCGTGGCATGTTCGTGGCACAATTAGTCGACTATTGCGGATGTGGATGTCGCCAGCGTTGCAATGTGAATTCCTCGGCGGGCTTACTCTTTTTACTAGATGCACTTATCGCCTTATTATCTCCTTAAATGCGGAATGGCTCGCGGAGACTCCTCTGCCATAGAACTTTATTAGGTAACCGAGTCTCCACGAGCCATTCCGCATCTACAGAGATTTGGAAATATATGCTAATACTATATGCTAATGAGTTTAAACGGTAACACACACAGCAGTGCCAGGCAAGTTGCGGGGGAAGCATTGGGCTGTAATCTTGCAAGTCACGTACTTAAGTACATAAGCCCATCTTCAGTGGGCACTATTAGCACAATTGTACTTGATATATACATGCTGCACTATGAATGCATGTACTCGGCGTTAGTTACATCGTCAAAATCTGTCTCCGTTACGTGTCCACCTCCCCGCCGCGTATCCTAACTGACCACATCAATCCCATGGCGCGTGTGTGGTGAAATGCACATGATCATTCGACTCCAGCAACTCCTGGATCAACAATTCGGCCGGATTAGGTATCTCCATTTCGTCGTCGTCGAACAGCCCCAATTCCAGTCCTATAACGGTATTAGCCTCGGGCTCACACGTCGTCGTCGCTATCAAGGTCAATTTCACCCTCGAGCACTTCATCCGTAACTAACTTCACTGTCAGCCATCTAGCCACGCCGCAACCACCCCGTCCACAGCACAAGGCCTGATGACTTACTATCGTTGTCCTCGTCAGTTTCATCCGCTGCTTCGTATGGCCACTGCACTTCCAGCTCCGGCATGATCTCGGTGACGAATTGCCTCCAGTCTGGCCCCGTGTACTGGCGTGTTGGGCCCCTCCCTTTGAAGGCGACATGTGCCGGCACGGGCTTCTCAATCCAATGTTGCTGCAGCATGCCCATCTTGAAATGCCTCAGCTCAAGGCACGGGATCTCGATGAGCTTTTTCAGGAAATGGGCCCAAAAAATCTCCTTGGGCGCGGGGCTGGGCGCATCCGACGGCAAGTGTCGCAACATTGTGACTTTCCACAGCTCCAGGCTTTCCAGCGACAGTGCAAATTTAGAAATGAGCTTCAAGAGTCTGGGGGCGTCGATGTTCATTGTGCCGAGGCTCAGCTCCTGCAGTTTGGGCATCGAAGTGGCCGTTCCGTCACTGCCACCGTCAACCATCCAGTCAATGAGGCTCGCCAGCCCAAGGGAGTTGGTCCGATGCTCGTTGATGCGCAGGTTCGTGAGGTTCGTCGCATGTGCCAGGAAGTTTCTAATAAACAAGTCTGGGGAATAGCGGCTCGAGCCCACGATGGCAGGCAAGCCCACGTGCGGAGTGCGCCAGGACAGGTCGATGCACAGGTGTAGCTTTTCCAGGCCCTGAAGCACCGGCACTACGGACGGCTCCATGAATTTTGGGATGTTGAAAGCGAAGTCGCGCAGGTGGTTGGCATTCCGGGACAAGATCTCGATGCTCTTGATGCTGGCCTTGGCCGCACCCAAGGCAAACATGACGGCGGTGAAGACCTGACTGCAATACTGGTACGGGAAGCCCGAGTTCCAAATTCCAGTCATGCCCTGGCTCAAGCTAATACCCGTGTCATGAAAAGCCGTCGTGTAGCCGTAGCTGTGCCACTCGGCGTTGGGCCCGTCCCTTGACCGGCGGTGCGAGTTGGCATCCCTGATGACGACCCCCTCTAAATAGGGGAGGTTGCGAAAGGCCTCGGCCATCATATCCCGGTGGTGTCCAGTGTTCCATAAGGTAAAGTTGTTTGCATATCTCTCCCTGAACTTGCGCTCCTTGTCGTCGTCTGGCAGAGGCCGCTGGATGCCCTCGGAGAAACGGTCGAGGCCAATGTGGACAAAGCGCAGGTGGTGTGCGAGGCGACTTTTGGATATGTCTATCAGGGCCTGCAGGCTGTCTTCGGCTATCATGAACTGCTTGCGGGTGAAGAATTCAATGACAAATGGTGTGTAGAGAGCCTGTTCCATAGAGCGGCAGGTCAGGCGAACGCTACCGAGATCTGGCGTGCCAAGATGGTATGTGATTCGCAAAAGAACTTCGACGGGTATCTTCTGCATGGGACAGTCGTGGAGAGCCGGGTCCGCCATGGTGGGCGTCTGGCAAGGTAAATATGGAGAATTTGCGTCGTGTAAAAGATTGCTTGCTATGGTTGTGCAGTGTGCGATATATCAAAAGTCTGGTGTGGTCGTGAAGCGGAAGCAGCTGCTCCAGTGAAGTCGGTCGAGTGGCACCAGAGCGCAGAGTCCAAAGTCAACCAGACAGTGCTCGTCACCGGCCAAGTCCCCGCGCCAACGACCTGCCTGTGCCTGACCTGCAACGTCCGTGCCTGTTGCTCGAAAAAGAGTCTGGTGCACAGCTTGTCCAGTCCAGTGTTCCTGCGCGCTCGTCAAACAGAGCCATGTAAAAGCATAGCCATGCATAAGTATATATACTCACACTCGTCTGTCAGCGTGCGGATGTGGTTGCCTCCACCGGGACTGACTGCCCCTGTTGAGGCCGTGACCAGGCAGCGCAGCGCAGCGCAGGCAGCACCGGAACCGCCAAAACCCCCCAAAAGCCGCCACCGGCCTGAGGCCCTTCAAGCCACAAAGGAGCTTGAGCCGCCGATTGGGGGCACCTGCCCAGCCCAGACAACAACCAGGATGACAATGATGATGATGATGATGATGAAAGGCGATGGGGCACGCGGAAGGAAATGGCTGCAAAGGAGCAAGACGGAGAGAACACTTAGCTGACGGTTTGGCAGGTGGCGATGAGGCCAGTGAGGTGTAGCCAGTCCAAAGACGGTGGTGACTGTCGACTGACTTGATATGTCAGAAGGCAAACACGGTGCGCGCCGACTTGCAAAAAGTCAACGGCGTTGAGACCAAGGCGGCAACGACAAGAAGCACTCGGGCATGCGATCAAGGCGATTTTGACGTCTCGGCCCGCAGCATCTAGGCACCGCTCGAGAGTTCAAAACGGACGTAGCCCGCGACGAGTTGTGTCTCTTGATGAGACTTGGAACACGGACAGAAACCGTCGACAAAAACTCGCCCGCCATCAATCGCCACACGCCGCTAATGCCATGACACGTCCCCCAGTGGCCCCGAGTTTACCCCAGAGCGATGCGATTCGTCCCACACGGCCAGCCAGCGTGGAGTAGCACGGAAGTGCATCACTATATCGCGGACCAACTGTAATAAATTGAAAATCAACCCCTCGAGTTGACGGGCTCATCATGTCATGCTATGCCGGGCCATGCTCAGTCATGCCCTGCCATATATGTATATTGTGTGTGGTGGAGAGCCATGCATTGCCAGGGTCAGACGACGGTATTGCCGAAATGCACCTTGTTTCGGCCATGTTTAAACCAATCGCCAACACTCATCAACCTTGGCGTAGCAACGAACAGAATTTGTGGTGCTTCAAACTCCAGACCTCCCGTCCGTCACCGCCTGCATGGCCCAATCGCCTTGCATGCCAGCATCCCCTTGTGGAACCTTCCAAATCCCGCACAATCCTTGAACATCAATTTTCATGTGCGAATATTTTTTTTTTGATGAAACAAATAACTAAAATAGTACATTTCCACTATAGTTAAGAAAAGAAAGAAAAAAGGCACTACAATATCTTCTCTCTCCGGACTCTGGTTTGAAAATAGTTGGTATATCCTCCAGCGTGAAAGCTCAGATCCAAGTGACGCCGTCTATCGTGCTCGCTGTATGCCATCCAGTTTCCCAATCCCTACAATCTATAAATGCCAAACCCTTTGGTTTGACCAAACAAACGCACAATCAACCGCTTCAACTCTAATCTGCCCTCTGCCCTCTGCTATCCAGTATTGGGACGAGTCATTATCCACTCTCGTTCCATCAGCTGCATTTGCGTACAAAAGCAAGCCAAATCCCACCCATTATCCCAAGCACACCCGCATGACGATAAACAAGACTAAAACAAAAGGGCTCTCCAAATGTCAACTTCAAGAAAAACGAACATGTTGAATAAGATGAACAAAGAACACATATTGCACCGAAACGCCATCATTCCATGATTTTACCCTTCATCCCATTTGAAGTCCTGCTGTTGGAAGAATCTCGCCGCCGTTTCATCACCACCTTGCTCTGCTGATTTCATCCAGTGAATAGCAATACACAGCAGTCCCGCGTCATTCCTGGCATCGCTATCCTTGCCACCCAGCGCCGGTCCATCTCCCGCTGGGTGAGCAGGACCCATTGCCCGCATGTTCATGCTAGCATTGGCGAGACCAGCTGGCCCTGCTGCTCCAGAACTTCCACGTGTCCTTTCACTTCTTCCATACCTCTCCATGACAGCCTGTTTGAATACTTCCCGAGGTTTAGAGAGTGGCAAAGTCGTGCGCTCAACACATTCCGGGTTGGACATATAAAGCAGAGCAAGCTCGCGTTGTGCCGCCGGATAGCCCTCTCTGGCAGTGATTACACACATCTTCCCCACATCATGCAAATTGTATATAGTTGGTGGCGGAGGCGGCGTGCCCGTTACCGATGGCTTTGATTCGGACAATATGTGGCTGTCGTTGACAAGCTTTCGATGCTGAGTATGCACTTCAATGACATTATCAGCTATTTCCACCATGGTCCGGCAAACCTCCGACTTGAGCTTCAAAGCAGCTAAGCCAACGTTCCAAAAAGCCTTGCCACGCTCCGGCTTGTCGAGAATTGCTGATGGTACAAACGCCGCAATAAGTTGAAGATCGCGAAACAAAGACTTAGGTCGAATTCCAGCATCCCGGAAAAGCCTCTGAAGCTCGCTGGTAATGGCATCAGTACTCGAAGAACCGCTGGAAATTGATTTTGTCTCCGCGTTAGCTTGTCGCGGTTGGTTCCCGTATCCTGCTGGATGAAATACAGACTGGATAGCCTGGGATCGGCGCTCCTTTACGTTGTCAATCGTGCCATCCAAAGGCGTTTGGTGGTTGTATGGTCCACGGTCTGATGCTGTACTGGAACCTGCGTCGGACAGATTTGCTCTAAGCTTTTTAGAACCATGCCACATCAACGAGGCAATGATGAGGTTTTCCAGTTCATTGAGAGCATTGAGTTTCGCAAAGGGATTGGGGTTCACACTGAACATGCTGAGGAGCCGGTGGTACGCCTTCTTGAAGGGAAAGTCAGTTGTAGCCTCTTTGGCTTTGCTCCCATTTCCAGTCCCGGTGGTGTCTGCTTCATCTGCCATGCCAACCAGGGGCACATCAGCAGATCGTTCGGAGGCGTTGTCGCCAGCATTTCTCAAATTTTTAAAACTTTTTTTCTTCTCAATCACCCTTGGCCTCGTGGAGCTCCGACCGCCCACTTCCTTGTCCTTCCTTTCGGACCGTCGTCGAGCATGATCATGGGCATCCTTTCTATCTATAAGCTGCTGTCCCAACACATGGAACCAGGCGTCTGTTTCAGACCCACGGGCCAAGACTTGGTTTCCTAGGTCGGACAGCAACAGGCTCGTCAGTGTTTGCCGCAGCTCGTTCAGGAAGCGAGATTTCTCATCTTCGGCCCGCTGTTGGAAGATTGTCTCGTTAGAAGTTGCCGATGTACCAGGACGCCCCGTAGAGACACTAGAGCTCGAAGGCAAGGGAAAGTGATGTAGGGGCCCGGAGAAGGTCGTTGAAACATTTGTGAGACTTGTGGTGGGAGAATACGCCCTAGAGACACCAGACCCCGGCGTCATGACTGGCTTGAATGGAGACCAGAACGTACTCATAGAATCGACCGTGTTAACGGGTGAGGATTTTTCAAAAGCATCGTGATTTTCCACTACATCAGACAGAGAAGCAGTCGGTCTCGCAAAATTGATTCGGGGCATGTCCAGAGCATGTTGACCCCCGTTCGGACTATTCGGAAATCGTCCCCTCTCGGGCTCACGCAACATCCAAGATGGTCTGGATGATGGCGAACCCAACCGCCTTTCGCCGTCGCTCAAAATGCTTGCCGTATCATCTCCAGACCATGACTGATCCCTCTCGCGGACTCTTATCCGGTCATAAACGACCTTCTCCCGTTTGTACAGGTCGCTTGACCACAATACGGGTGCATCCCGAATAGTCTCTCCCACGAGCTTAGATATACATTTGTCCACCTCGCAGCAGAATCGATGTATGCGCTCCTCCCCATAACAGAAATTTTCGACCCCGTACTGTTGCAGCCAATTGGATGTCATTTCTGCCTGGTCGTCGCTCAGCTTGTTAGGGCCGCCCTGCTCCTCCGACGCAGCCAGAAGGTCCATGATTTGGGACTCGGTGCGATAAAGATAGGAAGACCCCGGAGCACGACCAACGTTTGCTCGGGACCTTTGAATGGAGCTCCATCTCCGCGGCATTCCCATCGTCTTCAAAGCTTGGCAGATGTCACGACTGTGACCGTACTCTTTGGAATTTCGCACATCTGCAACAAACCACATCTTGTCACGCATTGCCCGAACCCGCCTCATCATACGGTCTATTGAACCCTCGTGGCGTTCTTGACTTTGTTTAAGCCATACCAACCATGCGTCGTATTCCTCAATGGCTGCTGCAGATCTTCTGATAGAGTCACGTGGGCCACGGGAGAATATGTTAATTAATACCGCAAATCCATTCGCACGAAGAGAAGGTGATTCCAGGGCGCAGAGATTCTTGAGCGTCTTCCAATAGACATGAGCTGAAACAAAATCCGCCTGTGCCTTGGATTGCGACGAAGCAGCCCTCAGCATCTTGATTAGGACAGGTTCTTCATCCTCCTCCCAGGCTGTCCGGAAGGCAGAATCTGGCACTGCCGAGTCCCCCAAAGAGGCATTATTGGACCTGCTGTTGCCATCATGCGTTCTATATGGATTTCGACGGGACACTGACTTTTCTGTTGTGATGATTTTGTTTTTCGATTTGTATCGTCGGAGCCTGGACGCTCGATTGGTCAGTTGGGGGGCACGATCGCCTTCTGCTTCCAAATTTCTCGGAATTTCATATTCCTCCACCAGTCTAAGAATCGCGTCACGAATTTGGTGGTAATCCTTGTCAAGTTCGGGGCCTTTAGTACCCTCATCCTCATCTGTGTCGGTACTTGAAGAGTTATCATCTTCGTCCGCCTCGTCCTCTGGGTCATAAGTCATGGAAGTCGATAATTTTTTACCATCGGGTGATAGAAAAAGGATAATCCATCTTTCGGCGCATGGGTGGAAGGTTCCTTTGAGAGCTTCAGGTCCTAAATTTTGGCTCAATTCGTGCATAGCAAGTCCCAGACGGTAGCCATCGTCCTCGTAATTCGCTAGTTTTCTCTGGGCATCAGGGTCAGCAGACGGAGGAGAATGCCGTTGAGAGGGCGTATGTGGTTGGCCATCTTGTGACCCTTCTCGCGGGGCCGTTGTCCCATCGCTGATTACGGACGAAAAGCTGGTACTAATGATGGACGCAGTCTCCAAGTTACTGTTCCGGAGATTGGGCGTGGGGACTTGTTGTGAAATAGCTGACAGCCCAGATATGGAGGCGGCGCCAGATCGAAGAGTGTTGGACATGGAAGACATGGGCCGACGCTCAGGAAACAATGCATTGGCTAATGTGGCCAAGTCTGGTGGGCTGAGGACCAAGTACGGATGGACCTCCACCGTCTCCCTCAGGGAAGTAATGGATCGGGCAGGAAGAAGCTTTGCGGAAAGTGTCTTGGAGCGGGATCCTTGGAACCTGGCAAGAATTCTCTCTACGTGGTCCTTGATCTGCGGAGGCACTTCCACTGGCACACAGGTGGCAGAAGGCTTACCACTCCACATGCTAGAAACATATTCGTAAGCTTTCATGGCAACTTTCTTCAGGATCGTTTCCCTCGCATAAGGGGTGATGTGATATTCAGCCAGCATGCCATGGGATTCAGGGTGGACGATTACTCCCAAAAGAAAACCAAAGAAAAGACATTTCCAGACGAGCCATCGAGATGTGTTTTCCACGTATTTGTTGTCCAGTTTCTTGACGATGGCATTACCAAGCTCCAGAAGACCTTCGGGGATCCCTGTCGCATCCTCGTCATCAATCAGTTCGAAGAGTCCCTGAACGGCCCTATCATAAAACTCCTTGGCAGCAACTTCGTCAGAGGAATTCCAGTCGGAAAGATTAAACCGCGTACCGTGCTGGTCCTCGGCACGGTCAAGGATGAAGGCACCTTCCTCAAGGATCTTCATAAGATACCATTCCATATTGGATTTGCCAGACCAATCACGCATCCCAGTCCATATATTGAGTACAGAAACTAGGAAATGTTCACTGCTAGACTTGGGCTGCTGAATGAGCCGAGCAAGCGTTGTTGCCCAAATATCAGTTCGTCGTTGATCCTCGGTGCTATCCGGGCCGGCAGAATTAGCAAAGCAGGAGTGTATTAAAATAGACAAGGGGTCATGACGCTGAAATGACAAGAGACGTTCTATATCGGAGCTTGCGTTACTTCGGCTAGACGACACACCTGCGTGATGCCTGCTAGCAGACCTCCCATGGTATGGCAAAACGGATTCCACTGGTTCCATTCCCTTGTGAAAGCCAAGGAAAGCGTTCAGCTCGGAGCTTGAGAGGGCGCAGATTCGTGTGGCCAGGTAATCAGGGTTTGTCCTCAGCTCTGACAAAAAATCCAAAATGGTATCCCGGGACGTAGCAGAAATATCATGGAGAAAGGGGGTAATTGGCCTCAGCGGAGCAACGCCAACAACGGAGCTAGTGGGAGTATCAAGGCTCTCCGAAGAACCCAGAGCGGGTGACGACAGCGGTTCCATGTCTGGCTCCAGCAAGGCATATCGGCGCAGCTCATCGCAGCTTTTTCGGACGTCCTGTATTGCGTTATACAGCATTGCAAAGCCATCCTTATCGTCCTTTCGGAAGCTTTCCACCAGATTACGGTTGGCAATATCACCACACCGAGTAAGACGGGCACTCAAGGCTGTAGATATTAGACTTCTCTGCAAACGCACTCGAGTATTGGCGCGCTTGCGCTCTTGGTACTTGGACAGGCGCACAACATGGGCGAGCTCCTGCAGTGTGATGTTTTCGTCCTCCTTGGTAAGGTGAGGGTTGGTATATTGGGTCACATCCACAATCAACGGTTGGGTACAAGGGCGGCGACAGGCTCTTTCACTAGGCGGTTCGATTTGAGGTCCAGTTAGTAGCTCATTTGAGTTGCACCGGTCGTTGGTCTGGACAGCGACATCGGGCTGTGCTACCAAGGGCCGCCGTGAGGTTGTTAGGCCAGAATGTGTCCGTTGATAGCTCCAGCGGTTGCCTCCATCGGTATGACGCAAGGGTAGAGTCTGCTGCGAGACTTCTGGAGATCGAGGGGGCGTGCGGGATCGGTAACAGCTTGCCTGGGAGACATCTTTTTGATCTTCAGCGGGCGATGGACTGGGAGACCCGGGGGTACGGGTTGGAGATGCAGGCACTGCTAGCAAAAGGACATACATTAGCAAAGGCCGGCAGTTTAGAAACAGGGCGTACAAATAGCGAGGCAAGTTTCATTCTGGTACATGTCAACATACATGCAGGAGACTGTGTGAGAACCGGCGACGAGAGCGAGCGTTGCATGGAAATCATAGTGCTACCATGCATCCAGACGCTTGTTGGCGTTGCGCACTAGCACGAGAAGCAGCTTCTACACAAAGCCGCCAACCGGCTGTTGCGCGTACGTCGCCCAGGGAAATAGCAGGAACAAGAATCTAGAAGATCAGATGGGTCATGAGGACTCGAGCTCTGAACTTGAAGAAGTAGCACGAGGGAGCCCTGTCCAAGGAACGATTCTGGAGGTTGAGGGGCGACAATGAGTGGAGTTGGTCATGGACAGGCCCAGACATGAGGTTGCGGGAGCTCCGTGTCGGATCTGGAGAGAAACAAGGAAACAGCCGGCACCAGGCCAGTTCGAGGAAAACGAGAAATAAACAGGCAGCAAACGCCGCAACGCTGGAAACACCAGAACAAGGATATTGGGCAGGCGAAAAAAGAGAAGAAGCTGGGATGGAGTACGATGGGGATGGGGGACGGGAGGTGAGAGACGGGGTAGGAGGCAATACATAAGGCACGAGGAGAAAAGGACTGGAGCCGACCGAGCATGTTGGCAACATTAAAGTCCAAGTACTCCGTACAGATGTCGGCACTGAGGGGCACGGCCAAACAGCGCTTGAGCATGCGCATTTGCAGCCGGCATCAATGCATGCATGCACTGTAGCGTGCGTGCTAAGGGCCACTTGGGTGGAGGCACCAGCTGGCACCAGCTCAGTTGACCAGACCGTCCGTCCAGACTGGACCCTGGAGCGATGTCGACATGTTCCGTCGACATACATGTATCGGACGGACTTGACATGTTGTACATGTGCGGGCGGGATTATGGGAGGAGCTCGACGTGGCCGCCAGCGTTCAATGTTGGCGGGGAGGAAGGTGCAGTGCGTGGACCCTGGCTTAACAGCAAACCAGGCTTGAAGAAAGAGCTCTGGCGGGTGACGACTGGCCACTTGAGCCAGCTGGCGTCGTTTGAACACATGAATTGGCAACACCAGACGTCGACGGTCAGTATTTATTTGGCTTTGTACGTCGGCACACGTCGGTACACGTTGGTACACGTCTGCAGCCTGTGGTGGCTCCAAGCAGGAATTCGCTGTCAACTTAAAGTTGACAGGAGGTACTCTCTGCCGTGGCCAAGGGCCCAAGATACATATCATTCTTCGGCGCTGGCATGCCAAACACGCAGCTTCCTCGCCCCTTCCTGATACAATTCAAGTCAGTCGGTACCTGCCTTCTCATCCAACAAGTGGGAACAAGCGCATGAACCCACATTAGCATCTTGAATCTTCAACCCACAGATCAAATACAAGCGCACTCGATATCGCATTTCAACGGACAATACTCCGTACTTAGGCAAGCATGAGCCTGTTCATCATTCTGCCCTCCGTCCACTCCCTGCTTACTGCTGTCTCTCCCTGACCCCAGTTTTGGACTCTGGCCAACCGGCTTCTGCAGGGTACCTAGGTACTCCGTACTCCGTACTCAGCTCCGTATCGACGCAGCAGCTGGACGGAGTTCGCGCATCCATGTCTGTGAGTTTGTGACTGATACTTCGTTCTGTCAAGCCATTCTGTGTGCCGCTTCTCTTTTGATTCCTACCTGTCTTTTGCCTGCTTTGACTGGCTGGCTTGTTCCAACTGTCTGGTTGACGGTCCAGCCATGGAGGTACCCGAGGCAGCCTGCCGACGCGAATAAGAGCATAATTCCCATGTAAGTCTCAGTGCGCTGTCCCCTAGTCCAGCTGAATAGTAAACTCAATCAACACCCCGTCGACTGGCCGAGGTGACGAGTTGGTTGCGGCCACCAAGATCCATCTGTTTCTGTCAACGGCGCCAGGTAGGACAGTGCGACGACTACCATGAACTTTCTCCCGAGGAGATGGTCTCCCTCCTACACACAGTAAGCACTTCTCCAGAACACATACCGGTCAAAATTGGTTGGTGGAGGGTAACATGATCACAGGTTGCCTCCATCTCGGGATGTGCTAAAAGCAGAGTCTTCTTATCTTGTACGGAGTATTAGAATTACACTTAGGAGAGTCCAAACACGACACAACTTGTGTGTCACAGGGTGGCAGGAAAGCAGACAGCACGTCGAGGAAGAAAGAGCCTGTAGACTTGATGCCTCTGGTGCGCACCAAGCAAAGCAATTCCAGCAATAACAACTTCCTGCAACCAGCATTGGCGGCCAGGCGTAGCCTTGGTGAGCTGGCATTGCAGATTGCATATGAGTGCATCCGATGTGCATGGCCGCCGCAACGCAATGTTCCCAGCCAGACAATCTCAAAATACCTGCCCAGTCTGTGGACAAAGTCTGTGTGTGCTACCAGCTCACCCTACGTCTATTCCGTTGACTTCTGCAGGAAAACAACCACCCAGACCCGACAGTCTCCCCGCCAATCCGACACCGCCCCTGGCCGTCTATCGATGCCTCCCCCACAGGCTGTCTACCACCATCCACACTATTTTATCCAATCCATGCCATCCACGAAACCGTCTTGGCCATCACCCAATCCGCGTCGCCCACGCCATAATACATACAGGCGCCGCATGCACGAGGTCTGTGTGCCAACTCACATCCCGACCCAATCATGCGCCAACTCACCATGCAACAAGATGGTCATCCCTTTTCACTCGCCCGGCTAGCTGACAGTCCCACGAGCTAGGAGGATTCATGACCAAGCCAAGGGATACAGCGCATTGTAGTAATTATTCCGTTCTGGCAGTCTCAGTCGGACCTAAACGAAAAAAGCGACCAAGAGGGTCACAACCCGCTGTTTGGAGGTCTTTCTTGTTTGTTACATCGAAAATAGATCCGAATGGGTTTGGAGTTGATAAGCAATTTGCCAAGCGATCTATGACAATCCCTGGTTCGGATACGAGGAGTAGTACCTGCAAAGTACGGAGTACACGCCTCAAGGTACATACCTGAATGCGCCGCCCGCCCCCCGTATTTGTGGCCTCGTTAATCTATCATTAGTCCAGTGCGAGCTAAAGGCTATCATTTGATCACAAAGGTAGCCGTCCAGACCAAATACCCCGACTGGTGCTTTAGAATCCAGTTGCCTAACTCGAGAATCGATATTGGGTGATGGTAGTTATGTATGTCTCCCGAATGCTCGCAAAGCCAGGGGCTGACCAATGACATCCAGCGAGCGTGAGTTCATGTCACAAAATTCCGCTGCTAGGCCGAAAGTGAAGCGCCACCACTGAGGGCGGTTGTATTTGGTACATGTCTACGTCTCAATGCAAATCACTTCAAAATTGGCTCAAATTGATATCAAACTTGATTGTCAAATATTTTGCAAACAAGCAGCCCATGATCATGAGCAGGAGTCATGTACTAATCTCGCCAGCTTTCCCTCTGTATTCCAGAGGATGGCTATGTTTATCAAGGCCAGAAAATAGTTGGAATTTGTAATTGTGCGTCTTGCCCAACAGTTTAAAGAAACCAGAGCATTTCAGCATTCTCGTCTGTAGGACGCGATTGGATCCGAATAATGCACTACCCGAGTGGTGTCAATAGCATTGGATGCTAAGTGCTATGAGATGTAGTAAAGTAGAGGTTGGTATGGTATAGGGCATCATTGGAATGACATGTTATAGCAAATCTGAGATGTTTTTCTCACTATTCCTCGCCTAAAATCACCCTATGCAGGAGAATCCTTAAATCAACACACCCGCCGGTGTCAAAGAGCGACAATTAGACACTGAGGCCCCTGTACGGAATTCTCATCCATCTCTTTTCTGTATTTTGACTCATCACATGCCACAGGTCAGTTGCCACAGGATAGGAGGACTGTTTGAAGTCATGTAGGAGAGATCCGACAAAGAGCCAAGGTCAGCGCCCGTATAATTGAGACGAAGGCCCGGCATCTAAGCCATTAAATTTCGGCTCGTCGGTTCGCCGGCAGGCCTACCCTGTCCAACGCACCGCGGGCATCCTCGTGTATAATGTTGTGCACAGACCTGTATGTGGCATATGGGAGTGCTGTCCTCCCCGCCGCAACACCTACTCTCTTCATGGGCCGGTGTCTTTCTCGACCCTATAATCCTTTTCTATATACGATGGAGTTCAACTTGGCGGGCGGTAATTAAGCGTCTAAAATGTTGGCGGACAGGTTCAAAAGTTGAGGCCATTCTTGAGGCGCCGGAGTCGCTCGTAGATGGATATTCTGCATCTAGTCCATTGATGGTATTTTCCCAAACAAATGAGAGCCAAATGCCCTTCCTTGGCGGTCTAAAAAATGTAGTTGTTTCGTGTCTACCGCAATGAAAATTTGTTGTCGGCCAAGCGTGAAAAAAGACGAAGCAATATACATGTATTCGACGTGCGAGGCAAAGGGTGATGGAAAGAATGGCGTTTTGATCATCAGATTGTACTCTGCTAAAACTTTCGCTCCTCTTCGCAGTGATGTATCTATTTTCAGGCTCGCCGGTCTTGTTGGCGCTATTGCTATTCATGATTCTGCCCTTCGGAGGTGTTGCGACTTCTTTCTGCCATGGCTACCGTAAATACTTTAAGGCAGCCACGTACCACATCATGCCAGCAGGTATATCGACATGATGCTGGAATAAACCTCTGATTGGAAGAAGATTGATAATATGTTTTATACTTCTGGGGGGTGAGCTGCTCATGTAGCTGATGGATGAATGGGCCCAGCTTACCGACTAGTTGGATCACAAAGACGTCAAGAAGGAACAGAGCACCACCGTACAAACGTTATTCGATTTCAACGTAAAGCTGCAACCTTAAAGAATAGTAGAGCAGTATATTGCGCGGACCTTTATGAAACAACTACTTCTGTAGCTTTTGCCTTTCCCCTATAATACAGCAACCCAAAAACAACGAATGCCACCAATTCATAATGCATACCCAGCCATTTTTGTAAATCATGTTCCGTGGTTCTCATTTCAGCACTCCCTTCCGAAGCGTACATCGAATTCTTTCAAAACACTCATTATACTCGCCGCCTCGACCTCTATGGCTTGTCTCCCCGGAGTGACCGGGCCCCCGTGCTGTGTAGTCTTCAACTTTGGCAGCCACGAAGAGATGTCGTCTGCGGCCTTGGAGAAGTTCCTGTGGCTGGACAGGGTCTGGTACGCTTCGGCGCAGCTGAGTCCCAGGCTGGGCAGGCTGGGGAGGGTGATTTTCTCAGGGACCGGCTGGGCCTTTGACTTTGACTTGCAGCATCCGCCGCCAGCGCCTTTCCCGCCACAACAGCCGCCGCCGGAGCCCTGTTCACGGCTATACTTGGCATTCATCAGGCGGCAGAACAGGCCGGATTTGGGGTCTGCCTGGCATTGGGCGCATGTGCCGGGTCCGTTGGCGCCACAGCCGCCCTTGGACGAGGGCGATGCCTTGTGGACGGGTTTCTTGCCTTGGATTCTGCGGGGGAGCTTGACGGCTCCATCTGCCGTCATTTCCATGGCTAGAGGGGGCGGGAGGATATCGGGCTCGGAAGGAGGAGGGGTTTGGGTTTGGTGGGAAATAGGCTGTGTTGATTCGGTGGGAGTCATGGCCGGGGTAGCCATGCCAGCTGTATCCTCGGCGCAGACGCAGTACGTGCCGTCTTTGCAGAATCCGCAGCTCTCCTTGAATGCCATGGACTCTTCGGAGGACATCTGGGTCACGGATGGGGGCTGGTCATATGGTGATTGGGGTGTGGCATCGGCAGCAGGCTTTCTTGAGAACATGGCAGTGAAGTCCGTCTCTGTGAGGGCGTGGATGTCCACGTCCGGACGGTGTCGCTTGTTGTCGGACGAGCCAGCAGACGGCGATAGAGGCCTTTTCATGTCTTGTCCTGCGCTGACATTGTTCGCCATGCCATCCAAGCATTGACAAGCAGTGCCAAATCCACACTTGCCGCAGCCTGCAGACGTGGAAGCGAGCACCTCTTCAGCACATGCACAGCGGCTGTTGGGTGAGCAGTTGCCGCAAGTGATGGCTGCGTCGGCCTCGGGGTTGTTGGAACTGATGTCCAAGCTTTCGGGGGGAGTGATGATGTTGGAAATGGAAAAGTTTCTCCCCTGCGAGAGGTGCTCGTTGCGTCCGCCAGACAGGCTGTGACGGGTGTGATGATGTACAGGGCTGTGAGGCTGACTGTGCGAGTGGCGAGGACCGCTTATACTTTGCGATCGAAAAAAGTCGTCACCATGCCTACTCTTGAGCGTCTCTGCCTGAGTCTCGGCGCGGATACGCTCCTGTCGCTCACGGTCGAGCATATTCTCCAAGAGCATACATCTAGATCGGAACGATTGGAGATCCAACTCTAGATTGCGAATCTTTTCCTTTAGCTTGACCTCCTCCTGTTGATGAGCATCTTTTTGTTCGTCCAGCTGCACTTCCAGTTCCCCTACACGGGCAGCTCGTCGTTCACGGAAAGCGCGCTGAGCAGCACGGTTCTGGGCCTTGCGCTTTGTTGGAGGAGTGTCTGTCGCTGGTTTACGGCCAGGCTTGGGACGCGGCGGGATGACCCATTCCTTGGATGTCATGGAGATCTTGGGAGCCTCCGCTGTGGGAGAAGGGCTGATGACGGCCGCCATGGCCATTTTATCGACGAGCGGTGCAGATAGACGAGGCAGAGGGACCGGACCGCCGGTTGTCTTTGCCGAAGTGTTGGCCTTTGGCTGTTTCGTCGGAAGCGGTGCTCGAGAGGGCGGGCCAGGCGCACCGGACGCAGGAGCGAGAGACCCGGCGGTGCCTGCAGAGGAGCCGGCAGCTGGTCTCTGGGAGGCCTTGGACAAAGGCCGAGATGCTATTTGCCTCTGGTTGCTGACCTCTGTGACGGCTCCGGGATTACTATGGGATGGAGGTGAGGGAGCAAGAGGAGCGGGAGTGGACGGCACGGGCATGGTGACGGAACCGAGCGGGTGGAGATTTTGTTGCGGTGCTTGCGGCGGTTAGTTGGTTCTGGGTCGTGATTGGCTGGTTTGCGAGCCAATACCTCGGAGTTCCGAATCGGGCGGGTGGTCTGATTTTGCGTAGGATCAGATAAGAAATCCGGTACTCGGGTCTGATGCAGCCCATCAAAATGCAGGCTTTTTTTTTCCAGTGTTGAATGATTGAAAAAAAAAAAGTACTCAATGCTGGGCTAATGCGGGCGAAAGTTCGGAGATGATAAAAGTATTGGTTTGAAAGATGCAATGCCACTGGGTTTTCCTCGATCCTTCTGAGCAGGTTTGCGCTCGATATATCAGCGCTGCGACACCCAGAGTCTCAGGGCACACCAGTGCACCAAACCAACGCAGGTAGTCAACAAGGGGAATGGGAAAAGTCAACAAATAAGATGCGGGCAATTGACAGCGCTTGAATCCCGATTCGTCTTTCGGCAGTTCACATGGGCTTGTTGAATCTCAAGTGACGGGAGAGGGAAACCATCAAACAAAGCGGTGGGTTGAGGAGGATCCAAAGTGTGTGAAGAGAAAGCAGAAGGACTGGAAAACCCTCGACGGCTCGTGCGCTCGCGAAAATGAGCAGCCGCGGGTCTATTTGAACGAAGAAGCAGGCGGTGTTGGGGTGAGCGAGCAACCCAGCTCCACGAGACGAGGGTGGGCCATTGATCGATTGATAAGATTTGATTGATAAAATTTCACAGCGTCGCCCATCTTCTGCGCGCTAATAAAAAAGCCCTCGTCCTCCCCCCCTCTTGATCCTCTTGGTCTGTGTTGGTCTCCACAGGTGATGCTCACTTGTTTGGTTGGGGTACTTGCCTAGCATGTGCCGAACGAATTCTGATTGAATTGCCTAGGGGGCTTTTGGTGCAGCTTTATACGGTGGGTAAGGTGCCCGTCTTTGCGAGGGGAACATGGCAACCCCGTGCTCTTCGTGCTCAGCCTTCGCTCGCTTCTACTCCGTACTCCATATTGCGTGGTTCAAAGCATGCGCCGCGGCCAATCCGATGTGGGTGAAAAAAATTGCCGGGCGTACTGCTAATAAATTTGTCTGAAATGCCTGACGGGCATCACGGGGTGTTCATGGGGACGGAACTTACCACAGTCGTATTCGGTCCCTGCGACGAATGACCAGCATCTAAAATCTAGTCGGCTGTTTTCTTCCAACATGGCCTGGCCGAGTCTCAGATGATCCGCGTGCCCACTAATTCACCCAATTCTCTCGCCACTATGGAGAGCAGTACATGTGGATAGGTTGAATTATTTGTGAATTTGGTTCACCTCGGAGAAACTGATTTCTTTGGCCCACAGGGAATGGGCTGCGGGAGCGAGGCGGCCAACGGGCGGGCGGCTAAACAAACCTTCCCAACGAAAATCCTGCCTTTATCTAGAAGAAACCACCGGCCACTGGCCGACCCTCTGAATAGAAGCATTGTCGTGCGTCCGTCATATGGACCATTTCGTACGTAATTCGCTACCAGACCAGTGGATCTCGTGGATGTTTTCTCCCAGGTGCCTGGTGGACTCTCCGGCTCTGCTCTCCATGGTTGGGTCAAGCTCCTCCCATGCAAATAGTGGGGTTATGCAGCAAGCAATGCGACGGGCTCACCGCACCCTCCAGAGTCTGGTGTTGGTAAAGTGGGCTTTTGTTGCTGGTCTCGAGTCACCAGACAGCTTCCGCGAATCTCTAGAGACGACTCTGTCAGCTGCAACATTGCGCGTTTTCTCCCCAGGGATGTAGCATGCCGCTTTGTCTGTCTGAAAACTAAAATACCCAAAACCAAGACTCAGCATGGCCAGCCTCGCAGTTCCTTCCCACCAGCGCCCCACCTCATCCACGCCAACATCATACAACCTCCCTTCCGACTCCTCAGATGTCGACCCGGACAATGACGCTCCTCTCCCCTTCCCAGCGGCCCTGCCACGATCCGACTTTCTCGTCCCGGACTTTGACCCGGCCGCATATCTCTCTGCCCTCCCTCACCGCCACCAGACCCTCGAAGATTTACGGTCCGACCTTCGCGATCGCAGTTCAACCATCAGCTCGGAACTTGTTGAGCTCGTAAACTCCAACTACACTGCATTTTTATCATTGGGTTCCGAACTCAAAGGTGGCGATGAGAAGGTCCAAGATGTCAAAGTGGCCCTGTTGGGATTCCGACGAACCGTTGAGGAGGTCAAGGTCAAGGTGGCCAAGAGGAGAGACGAGACGAGAGAATTCAACGACGAGCTGCGTCATGTACGCTTAGATATCGAGCAGGGGAGAAAGATGCTTGAAATTGATGATAGATTGTCTGCTCTCGAGGAGAGATTATCCGTCGACAGTTTACCTGCAGGCGCGGGACAAAAGGAGTGGGATTGGGATAGCAGTGACGAAGAGGAAGATGAGGGTGCTGTGGCAGGGCTGCTGGGGAGCCCGCCCGCCAAACTATTGCCATCGGCAAAGGAGTGTGGCGAGATTATTCTGTTGAAAGAGCCCCTCGATCAGCAACATCCGTTTGTCCTGAAGCTGGGGGAACGGCTGAACAGATGCCGGAATACTCTGCTGTTGGACCTGGGCAATGCGCTGAAAGAAGCGAAAGGAGCTGGCGTCCAGGGACATGATCGAGTACTTAAATATCTGGCCATATACCGCATGCTGGATGCCCAAAGAGAGGCCATCAGGGCGCTTAGAGGCGGTTAGTGCGATTAGCACAAACATAAAACTGAAGAGCCTGGCGATAGAATACACTATACATCATCATAATACTAGGCCACATGTTTACCCTCTAGAAAACCATACGACGCGTTTGATTTCTAATGCGACGACCCGACTATTGTACAATATACACACGTTTCCCTACTCCAATGAGTTTACATGACGCCCGCCAAAGCCTCGGGCTGCGTCTCTCCCTCAACATCATTAAATTTTCCATTGAGGCTTAGAGAAGGCCCATTGGTAGTGCTTAGAATCACCTCATGTACCTCCTTGGATACCTCTTCCGAGATTTCAGCACACTCGGACTTGACCTTCTTCAACAGAGCCTGGATATTGACCTTTAGCTGATCGGGGGTGTACCCCAACTGACCAATGGCCATGCGAATAACGCCCTGCCGTTCTCTGTAGTCGGCTGCGCCAGCAGAATCGCGAATCGACTTGGTCACGTCGCTGACAATTGTCTTCATTCTTTTGCTGGGCATGAGTCCCTTGGGACCCAAGATCTTCCCCAAACCAGCCTTATTTAGGGCCTTTTCACTAGCCTCGTGGCAAATAAGGCGGTCAAAGTCGATCTTCTCTTTGCGAATAGCTTCAAAAAGGGTCTCTTCTCCAACGGCGACGGCACCAGCGGCTGTCGCCGCGGTGGCAATGTCGCTTCCTTCGGGACAAATGACGGCAATCTGCCAGTCACTTTGGACGGGGTGCGGAAGGCGGATGCTATTTTTAACAACGGGCCCGTTTCGTGCGGTTTTGAGGTTAATATGGACTTCATATTTGATGGATGCAGGAGGCTGGCCGACTTCGACAGCACGGAGCACACTGGGAGATCCATTAGTACATGCACGTAGCGTAATTTTTACTCGGGAAACGACTTTGGCATACCGCATAGCCTCACATAGTGAAAACTGGGGAAATTGTCGCTTTTCGAGGTTGTGTCGTTTGAAGTCCTTGGGGATGGCACGCTTCTTCTTGACTTTCTTGATTCTGACGACAGAAGCCTGACGGGTCTGAACGAATGCGGGTGCAAGAAATTTTGGTATTGACGTCGTAGATGGCCGTGTCACCTGCGCGATGCTTAGCCTGGCCATTGAGGCCAAGCATCTGTCGATTGCCGTCATCGTTGCCGTGCTTGATGAAGCTCCCAGGAATGTCAATAGGAGCTTGCATCATGCGCAAAAAGGCCGAACAGGGCGCTGGCAGTTCCATGCCTGGTAAGTTAGGCCTGAAAATTCTCGTCGCGTCGGTGCTTATCGATAATGCGAGCAGAGCCAGCCAGACTTGGCCAGCGTGTTTGGCGCCTAGTTGGGCCCCTCAAAGCCCCTCCCTCCATGAGATGCTGCCCTCGACCCCACCACCGAAAACGACTTGACTCACGGAAATATAGTGTCAACGGTCGTCTCATCCAGCCTTTTGTTTTTTGCATCGCCACTTTGGACACTGAACATTGAAAATGAAGCACGAGGAGCTCGACAATCTTGCGAGCAATCTCTCCGGAGATTTCCGCTCCATTGAGCCCCGTTTGCGGGACCTTGATAAGCACCTGACTCTCAGAACCTACCTGGAGGGGTACACCTTGGGAGATCTTGAGAAGAAGATTTGGCAGACTCTACGAGGAAACAAGGTCGCCATTGGGTTCATCCGACGAAATGGACTCCCTAACCTGACTAGATGGTTCACTTTCCTTGAGCAGACTCATCCTGAGCTTCAAGAGGACGCCACTAAGGGCAAGGCCATTGCAAACAAGGGTGGTGCCAACTACAACCTGGCACTTCAGGATGCCGACAAGGGCGTTGTGACTCGATTCCTTCCCGAGCCTTCGTATGTTGATATTAATTTTAGCCCGTGCGTGGAAACTATGCTAATACTTTTACAGTGGCTATTTACACATCGGACACGCCAAAGCGGCTCTTCTCAGCGACTACTTCGGTCATGTTGCCTACAAGGGCCAAATGCGTCTCCGACTCGACGACACCAATCCTGCCAAAGAGAGCGAGGAGTTTCAGGATGCAATTGTCGAGGACCTTGCTCTCATGGGAATCAAGCCCGATGCTCTGACATACACCTCCGATTACTTCGAGTACCTATATGAGACGTGCAAGAAACTCATCTCCATGGGCAAAGCCTATGCGGACGATACTGACCAGGAGACCATGAGAGCCCAGCGAATGGATGGTATCCCCTCCAAGCGCCGCGATAGATCCATCGAGGAGAACCTGCGCATCTTTGAGGAGATGAAGAAGGCCTCTGAGGAGGGTCTGGCTCACTGCATTCGTGCCAAGATCTCCGCTGATGACCCCAACAAGGCCATGCGTGACCCCGTCATCTACCGATGCAACATCGAGAACGCTCACCACCGAACCGGCCGCAAGTGGAACATCTATCCCATGTATGATCTTGCATGCCCCGTTGTCGATAGTTATGAGGGCGTTACCCACGCTTTGCGATCCACTGAGTACACTGATCGCAACCCCCAGTATCAGTGGTTCCTGGATACCCTAGGCCTTCGACAGGTTCACATGTGGGACTTTTCGAGAATGAATTTTGTCAAGACGTTCCTGTCTAAGCGTAAGCTTGCTAAACTTGTTGACTCTGGCAGGGTCTGGGGCTGGGACGATCCCAGAATGCCCACTATCAGAGGTGTTCGTCGTCGTGGTATGACTCTTACTGCTTTGCGAGACTTCATCATCCGCCAAGGACCCAGCCGTAACGTCGTCACCATGGACTGGACCAGCTTCTGGGCTGCCAACAAGAAGGAAATCGACCCTGTTGTTGCTCGCCACACCGCCCTTCTCCAGGCCAACGCCGTCAAGGTAAAGCTCACTGGTGCCGAGGTTCCTTCAGGCGTCGTCACCGAACAGCGACCCAAGCACCCCAAGAACCCCGACGTGGGCATGAAGGATGTAGTGTACTCCCCTGAGATATATATTGACCAGGAAGACGCCAAGAGCTTCAAGTTAAACGAGGAGATCACTCTGATGGGCTGGGGCAACGCTTTTGTCCGCGAGATCCCTTCCGAGGACCCCATTACGACCATGACCATGGAGCTTAACCTCAAGGGCGACTTCAAGTCTACTGACAAGAAGATTACTTGGCTTTCTGCTGAGGGTCTTGAGCCCGTGCCAGCCGAGCTGTGGGACTTTGACTACCTCATCACCAAGGACAAGCTCGAGGAGGACGACAATGTTGAGGATTTCCTGAACCCCGACACCTTCAGCCTTGTAGACGCCATCTGTGACGGCGGCGTTGGCAAGCTCAAGAAGGACGATATTATTCAGCTTGAGCGACGTGGCTTCTACAGAGTAGACAAGGGCCTGAATGACTGGGCCCCCGGCGAGGCTGGTCTCAAGGGCAAGAGAGTTGTGCTGTTCTACATTCCCACGGGTAAGACGGGAGGCAAGTAAAGTTGAATGGCATCAAAATAAAAGTATATAGCGCAATATGAATCAAAACATACTGTCCATGTCAAGTCAAGAACTACCGTCGCCCACACCTCAATGACATAGATTCTCATCATTACGCATTTGATGGGTATAGTAGGTGAAGTTGGCTCCCAGCAGGGATCGATGGCGGGCCGTCCTCGGAAGGCGGCCGTGCGGTCGGGCGTTTCTTGGAGGCGCACAAAGAGGCCCGGGCCGACTTTTTGGAGTAGCATGCGACGCTTGTAGGTGACGGCGTCGTCGTGGGGATAGGGGCCGTGGTGTTTGCTGAGGTAGAGGACGTATTGGTGGGCGGAAAGGGGCAGTTGATGCTGCGAGTAGAGCTTAGCCGAAGGGAAGACGACGCCTTGGTTTGTGAGCGAGAATTGGGTGTTGACACGGCTGCCGAGGTGGATGTCGCGGGTGTGTGTCTTGCCACTGATTTGGCCGTGGTCCTGGATGAAGCTGGACGGCGCGGGAGCGAGAGCGTGGTTGTCGCCGGGCCCGTCCAGGCAAAAATGGAGAGGTCGTTGTATTTCCGGGTGACTTCCTCCCGCAGGCGGTAGAATACTCTCTGTCTCTCCCCGTACGGCATCGGCATGTCGATATCGAGAATGTCCAGCAGGCTATACGACATATCCTCCACCCTTGTCGTGCGGCGCCTTGCCATCCACGATATCCTCGTCGGTAGACGACACGAGCACCGTCTCCAAAACGCCAGTGATCCGAGCAATCAAGCAGCTGAGAATGTCCCTCTCCCCTATTCCTAGCCACATGGCGTCGTAAAACCGCAGGCACCGCGGCGCCAGCACTTCCTGCAGACACCATCCACGCGTAAACCAGCAACACGCACGAAACGCAGCGTCTACCCGGTCCATGTGCCCGGACGGCGCGTCATCAGACCTTGGACTGACTTCGACGTCGCTCAATCTTATCCTTGATGTTATTAAAGTGCCACACACCCTTCTCTCTGTCCTGTTGTAATCGAGCTAGATCCTTCTCGCTTACCGGCACACCTTCTATCCTCTTGACGACCTTCCCCTCCAGAAACATGATGAGTCCGCCAGCCCCGGCAACAACACAACCCAGAGCTATGAGGAGTCCCGTGGCCCAGCCCGGCCTATTATACCGATTCATACCCCACATGAGCCCGGCAAGGGCACACTGCAAGAATGTGTTGGACACCATGAGCCAGATGACAAGGTCTAGCTTCCATAAAACCGTGGGCCGAGCTCGCACTCCTGTGAGAGGAATTTCGGGGACTTTGATCTCCGGAAAGGGGATCGCGTAACGTGGAGCTGATTGGAATTCGTCTTGGCCAACATTACGCGGGCCGAGGTGTAACGGCAGTTCGTTCGAGCCGCGCAGCCGGAACCACCCTCGATGAATGCCCGCTAGCCGGCGAAGCGCAATCATCTTCTTGTAGAACCTATATTGTAGAAGAAAATGAAGGTCTCTGAACCGCCAAGGAGCGAGGCCGAATCCAGTCACGCAGAAGAGGGCATTGAGAATCTGAGAGTCAATTTCAATCCATATTCTTCTTGGAGAGTTGATGTCGTTGCAGGTGGGATGGCACATTGCGGGCGCTAAGAATGCAATATTTAGATTTTGTTTATTTTGTCTTTTATGCATGTATAATGTCTCTTGACACGAAAAAGGGGGGTTTGGTTGGTTGACGTACCAGCGTTGCAAAGAAGGAGGAACAGCATCCCGCCCCATGCCACCACATTCAGGCCGTACACGGTGACGAAAAAGCCCATGGGAGTGAGAAGATATCGCCAAAAGGCAAGAGAGCTGAGTTTCACCGATTCGCAGAAGGAGTGTTTCGGCGGGAAGTGGTAGCCGTTTGCAAAAGCGGCGGCGGACGCGGGCTCGGACACAGACTCGCGCAGCGGGCTGGGTTTTGTTTGCGTGCCGGTGCGGCCATCGTATCTGGCCTCGGCGCCGGTTTCTTCGGAAACAGCCTGGCATGGGGTTGATGTGAATGCTGTGCTGCAAAGAGCAGCAGGGGGGGCTTCGGTCGATGACGAGCCGATCGAGTCGGAAATGGGTCGGGGAACAGGCTGGCGTGAGAGAATGGACGAAGCTATTCCGCCCGTGGCGGCAAAGAAGCCTCCAGGGAGTTCGGATTGTTCAAAACTTGTCGACACGCGACGGAGGCGTTCACCAATGGAAGAGGAACTTATGGAAGACGATGCAGGACGATTCTCCACGGCCCGGTTGGAGTCTTGGACGGTGGACGGCCGTGAGAGTTGTTCTGTCTGAGCATCTTGATCCAGACGAGGAAAGGGTTCCATCTCTGTAGTGATACTGGTCTTCTCTTCAGGGTTGGATGAGCTGGTCTATGTGCTTGAAGTTGATGACGAGGGATGTGGCAGCGTCCACTCCAGAGGAAGAAGGCCACCAGCAAAGGCTACTAGACTCAAGGATTATCCGTGAGTCTATAGATGGTACTTTTTTCTGAATAGAAGAGTATTCATGTGAGCGATGGGAATGTGGCATTGAGAGGATATGCGCATCACACTCAACGCTCTTTGAGATATCGGCCTTGGTAAATCTGGCGGCGCCATACCGCACAAACACAGTGCATATGCCGGAATATTCGGAATCGAAACGTTCCAAGTTGCTTCTCCTCCTCTCAACGACTCCTGGGCCTTGGATTAGTTTCATTGCGCTGTACCGTGCACATTAATGGTATTGATCTCTGAATCTCATAGCCTCCATGTCTGATTCTAGAGCTGCCAGGTTCCTGGGACAAATCCATCCCTGCGAACATGTAGATGGGCTCTCCACGTGCATGTCATCTAAAGCGGGGCAAAAAGTATTTGGTCATGAAGCACAGCAGTTACCTGTCAACAGTTTGTCGCCCAGTATGCAGTAGGGTATGGTACTGTAATGCGCCATTATTGACGCCGGACGGCATGTTTGGGGAAAGGCAAATCAATGAGGCAGGCCGCAGAAGTACAATATGGGGATTGCCTCGTCCATTATGATTGGCCAGCTTCCCGGGAACTGCGGGGTCGCAAGTGGGCCCCATCCATTCGAACCTAGAGAGTACTGGGGTTAGGGTTGGGTTGACGACCCAAATTACCACCTGGGAACGTTATTCCTCTATCATCTTTTGAATATATCCAAATCGCGTCAAGAGCCGAGAAAACGCTCTCTTCTCAGCTTCGAGCTGGGTAATTTGACCCTGGGCCTCTATTTCCGCATCATTTTAATCCGTGGCGCACTACATCCGTCATTTGCTTATTCATATATTCCTACGATTCACAACTATCACGAAGCAACTAAATATGGACCCTTGACATCTAGTAATCTAGTATCAGACTACTTCATTGGAATGCTTCAAAGGTCCCAAATATTTCGAAGACTTCTTGGAGTTACCGGCACCTGATCTTTATTGCAGTCGAAACCGTTTGCTCACCGAGCGGGGGCATTTGTACAACCTTCATTTATTCCTGTTTGTAGATGAACTTTTGAACTGGCGATTGAATTCAGGCACGGTTTTTGTTTCCATCTTTCCGTAGACAGAAGACCACCTCAACAGCCACAACTATCGCCAGTCAGAGCCAGACGTCGTACAAGTACTGGTATCTTGCAGATCGCATTTCGTCTGGCAAAGCAGTTTCCTTCGGCTTCGAGTTCAAGGTTGGGCAACTCCAAACAACTTGCGATTCAATTGCCTTGGTCGCTCTATTGAAGAAGGCGAGTGTCAAGTCTCGATAAATGCACCGGATATGTGGTACAGGGTACTCTACGGCGTAACGTATGTCAATGCTTAAATGCATGTGGCAGGCGCCTTCCCCCAACATTGCCCAACAGTCCATGCGGTTCTTGTCGGGGGCCAAGTGGTATTGAGGCCTAACACAATCAGCACATGGTGACACTCATCTATTTCTCTGTACTTCCACATGCGCCGATTGAGCATACAGATTCGCCAAGCAGTCTGACTCGCAATGGCGGTACATCAAGTCCAAGTCTTTAAGTTGGGTATCGCGACCCAGTTTGAGCGCCTCACTGGCAGGGAGAAACAATATGCGCATCACATGGCTCGGTAAGCACTAACCCCGCAATACTGGCCAAGTGGCATGCTGAACAGCATATCTAGCGCTGCTTGGCTCGGATCGAGGATCATTCTGCAACAAGTTTCTCCGGAATCATCTTCAATTTTCGACTTCATCATCGAGCTCCATCGCACCTGTTCTGGCAACTGGCATTCTTTCATTGGGGAAGGTGTTAGCAGCGATGACCTCCAGAAGTTCCTGACCTACGCGGCTACCTTTCTCTCCAATGCTGGGAACTATTATGTGCGTCCCGATGCTGAGACCCATATTTCACGATGTAATGCTGACTCCTACAGGGCTCCGGGGATCAAAAGTTTGTCCCTGGCATAGAAAATCATGTCCTGAAGAAGCTGGCAGATCGATTCTCGGTATTGAGAGAGTTATATGAGTAGATACACAAGTCCATCGAATCCATACCGCCTTTCAACCTAGGCTTTCCCAGCGAGACGTCTCAAAGCAGCTACTATCTGGGGAATGCCATCAGTGAATCTGACGCAGCCATTGTGTCCAAGATTCTTGAGCAGAACGCCGTATTCCCTGAGAATACTAGGCTTCGAAAGTCTGAAGATGGCACTGAATACGATGTCCTCATTGCATCTGTTGAACGTGGACTCGTTGCCCAGTTCTCTCTCCCAAGTGGCCAAGGACATGTGAGACTTCTGAAGGGAGATCATTCGTCTGATCTCCAACTCGTTTGTGCAGAGTTGAACGAAGCCTCCAAATACGCGGCCAACGATTTGCAGAGAAATATTCTCAGTGCGTACATCGAAAGCTTCCAAACCGGTAGCCTGGACATATATCGCACGTCTCAAAGGCTATGGGTTCAGGACAAGGCGCCTAGGGTAGAGAATATCTTTGGATTCGTCGAGCCATATCGCGATCCGCAAGGAATTCGAGGAGAATTCGAAGCTCCGGTGGCCATTGCAGATGATTCAGAGACCAGGCTACTTGCTGAACTAGTTGACAACTCGGCAAAGTTCATCCGCCGACTGCCTTGGGCAACCCCAGAGAATGATGGCAAAGGGCCGTTCGAGAAGAGTCTATTCGAGCCGCCCGACTTCTCGAGCATTCATGGTGAGTGACAATACACCTGTGACACAGAGACCGAAAACTTAGAGACCGTAGCTCTTGCGTACTGCTCAAGCATCATATTTCCCGGAATCAACTTACCAAATGTTAGTTCTGATGCCCGACATCGTTGGGTCTTGTTCTGTGGACTAACAACCAGTTATAGTATAATGATATTCGGCAAGAAAATGGATTCAAGAATGTCATCATTTCTAATCGAATGATTGCTGAGAGCCAAGCAAAGCAGTACCCTTTTATTGAAGATTCTGAAGCTGAGAAGTTCAGGGAGCACAAGTTCCAGGCTTATTATTGGTGGGTTGTGCTCCATGAGCTCCTTGGCCATGGTACAGGGCGAATGATGGTTGAAAGTATGGACGGAAAATTCAACTTTGATATCGAGAATCCACCCGTCAACCCCCTCACTGGAAGACCTATTTCAAGCTGGTACAAGCCAGGTCAAACTTGGACGGGTCAATTTGGTGAACTGGCAACTACGGTCGACGAGTGTAGGGCTGAACTAGTGGGAGCTTATTTAATGGATGATTCGGAGCTTCTTGAAATGTTTGGTTTCACTGAAACGTCCAATATTCATGCCGAAGACTGTCAGTACAGCCCTATCGGATGAGGAGTAAATATTACTAACACGGCAACGACAGTGACGTACAATTTGTACTTGCAGCTGGGCGTTGATGGTCTACGGGGACTCTCGAACTTTAACGTGCAAAGTAATGTAAGTTATACCTATGCTTTGAGAGGGAAAACTGTCTTCCTAACATCTCTACTTCTTAGAAATGGGGTCAGGCGCACAGTCGGGTGAGTAGTAACCGAAATATGGGCATTCATCACAGAGGCTGCTTTGCTGATGACCATATAGGCTCACTTTGCCATACTGAAGTGCTTGCTTCTTAACGGCGGTGGTGTCATAACTATATCACGCAATAAGCCCAAACAACGTTTGACAGTTCGGGTGGACCGGTCTAAAATTCGTACACATGGGAAACCGGCCTTGGGAAAGATGCTCTTGCATCTGCACGTGTTTCGATGTACAGCAGATGTGGAAGGCTGTCGAACATACTATGAGAAGTTGTCAAGTGTAGACGGTGAGTATATCGAGTGGCGAGAGACAGTGATTGTGAATAAACCCCCTCCGCTCGTCTTTGTCCAAGCTAATACGTTTCGTGATGGGGACACAATCACTTTGAAGGAGTACGAACCAACGGTTGAAGGCGTGATTGCAAGCTGGGTGGAGCGACAGTGTGAACAACAAATTGATTTACCATGAATACAAAGACCTCTTGTTGAAGTTCTACCCTACCTACTGCCTTGGACAAACTGCAGAATCTGAAACACTGCCTGCACCACACCCAAGAGTATACTCACCGAGCCGAAAATCAGGACACTCCAAAACGCGATCCAAGCAGTAGAGTCGCGCTTATCCCGCCATAGTTGAAGGATGGAGCGAGACTTCTTGCTTGATGTGTAACTGTTTAGTTGTACCATTCTACTCCGAAAGTGTGAGAAGTCTCCGGACAAATCATACTCCTCCCGCTCGATAAGCTTAATTGGGCACTTGAATTTCTTCATGCCACAAATTGACGACAGGAACTTATCATGTCCTTCGTTTGGGATACCTTGGAACGGCCGCAGCTGGCGAAATAGGTTCCTCGATCGCCTGCTTTGACCAAAGAGTAGCCGATAGGAAAGTAAAATCTCCTGAAGCAGCTCCGCTATATCCCTTTCGCTCGCCCACGGCGTTGGTCCAGGACTTTGACTCCCACAGCGATGAATAACATCAATTGCTTGCTCCTGCATGTTTCGCAGTTGAAGAGCCGAGACACAGTTTCGCTGTTGAAGTATCGAGACACAGAATGAGGGATATCGATACAGAAAGAGAGTGCCAGAAAGCCTATCCAACTCGAGATGACAAGAAAGAGAGTCGACCCACTGAAGCCTAATACCACAGACCTTGGTCAACACGTCGGCATTAAGGTCCTTTGGGGTAATCCTTTTGGTCCTGTGAAACAGCTTCTTCTCATCTGCGTCGTCGAAGGCGCAATATTGTCGGGGTGGGAGCATCATGCCGAACCCAAGAAGAAAACTAGGCAAGTCTTGTTTTCCCGAGTGTTCAGGCTGAACGAGACAGACTCGCGCTTCGCCTCGAAAGCCATCCGTCTCGTCAAAGATGTTGAATTCTCCATGCACATAGGAGAGGAGATCGGGCTTGTAGAGCATTGTCTGCCATCCTAGAATAGCGAAGATGAGCTGTCTGGTTGACTGGTAGCCATAATTATCCGTGACGGATATTGTCCCATTCTCAATAAGTGTATCTGTGATTCCATCGATGGTTACTGATTCTTCGGCTAGCATAAGATCTCTAACTTTATGCCACAGCGGGAGGAAACCTGTGTCCTAGCTCGATTCGTCCTCGTGTTTCATGTTTGGTATACTGAGGAACAAACGTTGCGGCTGGCTGAGGATTTGCTGGTAGAGCCACCATCGATACCACGGAAGACTGGTAAGGGTATCGCCGGGAATCTCTTCAACGGAACCAGTCGTTCTTCTCCAAGTTAGAAAGGACATTTCTGGATATTTTGGATCATTTCACTTCATGGAGGAGATGGCCTTCTGATATTGGGCTGTAAAGGTTACTCGATTGCGTTGGCTATAACGGAGGAAAGAGAGCAGCAGTAAGTGCCCATTCCAAGCCAGGTCATGTATAGATGCCTAACCATTATTGCCAAGGATATTTTAGGCTCCCTAATCATGACCTGGTGCAGGGAGCGCTTCGGTTCGGTCCGATCCTTCGCCTTTTGGGGCGTCGGCTTGTTACACACAAAAAAGGTAATATTTGATGTCTGTACTGTCTGGTGTGACAAAGCGGCGGTGGCTTGCTAGGGGTCTTATTTAATGAATGACTTTATTCGACCAACACACCACGACGTCTTATCATTCTATTCTCATTGGAGAGTGGAAGCATCCCTCATTTGGGACGACCCTGCGACGAATCTTCCCGCTCTTTGCCCCCCCTTTCCATATTTCGCGGCATTGGTACATCCAGGCATAAAACATCAATGACGGAACAGTGAGTTTGTCTTAAGAGCCTTTGAGAGCGCTAGAAGTGGAATACTAACAGTCTGATACCGCCATACTTAGCCGGATAACGAGCTCATTGTGGCACAAGGCTTGGGGGAAGTACAA
Organism: Metarhizium brunneum; assembly: GCF_013426205.1. NCBI lineage: Eukaryota > Fungi > Ascomycota > Sordariomycetes > Hypocreales > Clavicipitaceae > Metarhizium > Metarhizium brunneum. The sequence continues at coordinate 6,641,811 of NC_089422.1, read as the reverse complement.
AGAGGAATTACAAGCGGCTGCAGATTACCAAGATATCCAGAAGGTCCACACGCTCGAGCAACTGATGGCTTCATTTTCCTCCATCCAAGACTCTGCTCCGACCAGCTATGTCGCAGTCCTCTCCTTCAATAGTATTGCGCCGAGGCTCAAGTTGATCGATGACTTCGCGGCGGTACTGGCTCTGTGCTTCGGTGCTAACGCAAACCTGGCTGCATACGACTCATCCTGTCGCATGCCGCCTCGGCCGCGGATACATTCCAAGACGTTCTTGACGTGCTGGTGGAGCTCAGCTTAACTCTCCTACGGCTGCAGATCTATGAGCAGACAATACCACTTAACCGCCAGCTCCAACAATCCCTATTGGATATCTATAGCGATATTATCTGCTTTTACGCTCGAACCATCCACTTTCTCCGCAGCAACCCCCATCCCGTCTTTCTTATGGATATCGGCTGATAACGCCATTTCTATCGGACAGAGCTTTCGAACGATTGCCAATGGCCTTGGCCTGCTTGAAAGTGACGAGGATAGTAGTAGGTTGCTTCTGAAGGCAGTGGGCCACGACGACAGTTTTCGTCTGAGGCTAAAGGCGAATAGCAACAGAATCGGCAACTCCTACAGCAATATATCGAGTCTTCTTCTTCGCATGGGCCGTCCTAAGGAAGCTGAGCAGAGTCTCGCTAAATGTCCAGCCCTAAAAGACTTTAGTGATGAGACCCTTCTCAGCACCGGCAACCCTCGCTTCTCAGCTGACATGATCTTGTTATCTCGCATTCGGCTTGCCCAGGGCCGATTGCCTGATGCCTTGAGTCTTGAGACTGGCATCGAAGGCTTTGGAGTTTCGTCGAAAGTTGCTTGGCAACCGGCTCAAAACGTGCGATTCTCAGTACGATGTAGCGTCTATGCTATTGAAAGACGGTCACATAGTATTAGCAATGTGAGTGCTCTGGAGTCCGGTCCCTTGTCACAGCTTGCAGATTCTGCATGTACTGACCTTTCAGGCAACTGCTCCAAGACGTTGTCGGCATATCTGAGACATTTGTCGAGGGAGATGGCCAACGGGCTCGAGCATTGTACACGCTTTCAAAAGTCTATGCAGTTCGAGACATGCTCGCCGAATCAACAGCTTGTAGAGAAAAGGCAGTGACCTTGCGTTCTTTGCTAAGACCGGATCTCAAGGATGCTCCCTTTGAGGAAGAAGAATTCTCCAAGCTGTGTCTATGGATGTTGTGGTAAATATGGTTGGTAGATATTTGGGCTTGCTAGTATCCCCGGTGGAGCTTACTACATCCTCAACCGCCCATTGCCCTCTACTATGTGGTATTGAATGCCTGCGCATCTACAGACTGAGCCAATGGGCTACGTCGGTGGCACCTACAAGTACCGTGGACAACACGTTACCTGCATGGGAGATTGCCAGATGCGATTACCTCTATTTGTTGAGGCATTGAAACAAGCGCTTGGCCGAAACTAGGTTTGTCTAGTGGCTGTGGTCATATGTATTGGATCGTGCCGTGATAGTAGCTGAACTGGAGAGCGTTGCAAGTCTCAAGCAGACGTTATTGAGTTGGTTTTTTTACTTTATACCTTCTCTAGACAGAAGTCATCGGAACTTTGCAATGGGGTTTAAAGCTCCTAACTTTGAATGAAAATATTAGCGTATATACGCGAGTATATAAATTAGGCTATATTGTCTTGATATATTTTTAGGTGCTGAGAATATAGCTTGTTGTTCCTAGCTTACCACACGAGCGATGTCTGCGTTTACTTGCAATCATTGAAGGATTCGCGGGTGAAACGAGTTGGAGGTGGTTTATAGTATTTTATAGCATTTCTCTCTTCAGTTCTAGCTAGTATTATAAGATTCATTCTGCTTGGGCCTCGCCGGGTAGCTTCTAGCTAGTATGCACGGTATTCGGCTACATCTTACTGCCGTTTAATAGAATAATAAGTCCAACTATTTGAGCTAGTTGCTTGTTCAAGTGCTAAGTCTAAATATTCGCTCTAATATAGCTGTTACTTTCCGTGACAAGTAAATCTCTAAACATATTAGTGTTTACTTACTTAAGTAGGATCTAGTAGCCAGCGCGTAAAACAGCGCGTGTAATACTCGTATAATATAAACCAGATACTAGAAACTGAAATCCGCTCTATTTAAAAATCTCCTGCTAGGTATTGTATATAGTTTTTACCTTGAGCATCTATTATTGAAAGAGGGTAATTTTCTTTTCCTTGTTATTTCTCAGAACAAGACACAAGATCAAGACAGGATGAGAATAATGCACATCTTAGCTTTCTAGCTATTAAAACTCCTGATATTTATGACTTTATGACATTCCCAACCACACCGAGTCTTATTATCAAGTAAATTGCCTCTGTCTGGTAACCTACCAGTCTTCACTCAGAGCACCTCGCGCAACAAACGACGTCTTGCAAAGCATCCGGTCGACACTAGACTACAATAATATCTCCATTGGACGCGTTTCTGGAGGCATCAGGCGCGCCGCCGTTGGCAAAGTCCGCCAAGGCCGCTGCATCGGGGAACGTGAAGGAAGTGATGGGCAGCGGGAGCGCCTTTGTGCACTCGGTCAAGTCATTGGTATTATACACGCCCAGCATGCTCATGCGAACGTACGCCGCGGCGTAGGCCTGGGATTAAATTGTCAGAATATCAAAATGAATTATACCCCGAGCTCAAAAGCAAACAGCTCTTTTCTTTCTTTCTTTGGTCTCACATACCCCGTTCCAAGGACGCTGTCCCTGTGTCCCGGTAAACGCCGTCCAGGCACCCTTGGTCCTAGAATCTTGCGATAGACTAACGTCGCTTTGAAACTTGAACACCTGCTTGGGCGAATTGGCGTCGGTGGTCTCTCCGTAAAAGTTGGTGTCCCATACACCAGGGGTGCTGTCCTGGGGGTCTCCGGCGCGGGCGGTATCGACAAAGAACTGCTGGCTGGTGGTGTGCGCGCCGACCAGGGCCACGAGCTGGTTGGCGCTGATGGTCTTGTTGGCAAAGAGAGAAATCAGCTGGTCGGCCGGGTCGGACGGCGATGGCAGGAGGCCGTCCGGCGATGGGTTGGCGTTGTCTTTGCGCCCGACGAAGCTGCGGACTCGGGGGCCGAGGGGGCAGACAACCGTGGCGACGTTTGCTAAATGACCAGATGAAATGTTAGCCAGAAATACGACTGCTGGCATCTTTGGAGCGCCTGGGAAACCCCGTCGTGGGAGGGCAATGTGCAAAACGTACCGCCCATCTGGATCAGATCGGCCATGCTGACGCCAAAGGACTTGTACGTGTCGAACCAAGCCTGCATCTGGTTGCAGCCGTCTGTCACCCCGTTGTTGACCTTGCGGTCGAAGCATTCTCTGGCTAGAACTAATGACCCGTCTGCGCCGCCGTCCTTGCCCGTGTTTAAAGACCACGTTGCTGCGTCGTGGAATCCCATGCGAATACATTGTCTCGCGAGGTTGTTGCAACGTCCGGCATCTCCCGTCATCTTGGACTTCATCTCATCCGCGATGTGCTTCCATATGCAACACTTGTCAGCCTTGCACTCGGCTGAGTTTTGGTCCGGGACCGAAGAATACGCCGTGGTCAGGTCTTGAGGATTTTCGTTGCCTTGCAAGATATTCTTAATGAGCTTCCCTGTCTCAGACATGGTGCTCTCATCTTGACCCTCCAAGTCGCCAGGCAGTTTCTTGGTATTGTCTTCATCTTGCGCACGGGATACATGCCGGAGTTCGGACATGCCTGGAAAGGCATTGGCCATGGAGATGGCAGAGAATATTACAAGAGTGGCCTTCATATTGAAATCTAAAGAGCAGTAGCTTCTGCTAAAAGGAAGTAAAGTGCAAAGGTTTAATAAAATGGAAAGAGTCGATGAGTTCCTCACCTTCTTCGACAATTCCTGGTCTACCAGAGAAGGTTTATATAGAGCTTCATTTGGTTTCTTGGCTTCTACGAACAAAGCGACCACTGCTCAAATATCTCTTTGTAACACCTCTGGTATCGAAGCAAAACAGTCTGGTTTCCGGATAGTAGCATACATTTTTAGATGGTTTCAGGTAATGTACGGTGGCCAAGGCCCTCGGGGCAGCGGTAACTCTACATCTAGCAACGTCAGCTGAGCCCCTGCAGGGAAGCATTCCGTAGTCAAGTATAGCTTGTGAAACGGCTAACCGCGAATGGTTCCCGCATCTATCGAGTTGGATCTACGAACTTGCGACAAATACGGAAGCACCAACTCGTCAAGAAACGTCACTGACCAATGGCTAAAGAGTTGATTGTCAGGTGCGATGCTGTCAAGTTTCAAACGACTGAAGCTGTCAAAGAGAAGTCAACCCGAAATGCTTACCATTAACAAGACAACAACCAAGTTATCTGGGGCCTTTTTTACATTGCAACCAACGACTCCCCCCATCAAGAACTCGAGTTGGAGTCTCAAGTCCTTGGCCATGGCAACTCGGTTGCAACACCTTTGGTGACAACAACTGGCCACCAAAGCTGACGACAGCACTCGTCTCGAAAGAGAAAAGCGTTATTCGTTGACAACTGACGTTACATAGTTCCCTCGTAACTACCTGTGGTGGAGCATGAGTGAGGAGTCAACGGCCCGGGAGACTGGGGAAATTGTCTGTGCGAATCTCCACGGCCGAGACGCACAGGGGCACATTGACCTGACAGCAGCAACCGGTGAACTATCCGCTCACATCCCTGACAAGTTTCACGTATCCGGCACAGCTTCACTCTCTCGTATTTGTGCAATGACCTTTCCCCTTTGGGGCTTAACGTCTAGATATAGCGGCGGAAGTGTAGCCGTCACGGAGATCGTCCGTTGCCGGATCCGAAGTCTTTGCCAGCCGGGGAGCAAGAAGATACGCTTGGATCCCTTTTTCCCGAATGCATCGTTCGTTTGGAGTCGTCAGCTCATGCATACTTGCGCAAAAGCGAGCGTATAACAAGTTGTATAGAGCAAGCATACGCGTCAGGGGCCGTGCGTGGTCTTATCTCATGTGTCGGGGCTGTTAGTTTGTAGTTCTAGTAGATAGAGTACAATATTAGTACGTAGAGGCAATATAGGACTGCTGCTATATTCAAGAAGTGAAGCTTTGCATGAGGCCAGCACTGGAGGCATGAAGGCAAATTGCCGTCTACACTGGACACCCAGCGGGTATATTATGTGGCAGCGCCCTTGACACTCAAGTACCATGAATATGAACCCAAGTGCTTATAGAACGTGTCGTCCTAGGAGTCGATTTCGCTAAAGGGACCGAAGCGGCTGCGACGCATGGGGCTACAAAGGGGGCCCCTGAATAGCGTGAAGCTGAAGACGCATGACGAGTTTGAACATTCCATGAAAAGAAACTGCACTCGACTTTTCTCAGACGCATCGTGTAGTTTCGTAGTAGGTTGAAAACCACTTAGAAACGAAATATCACACCATCAAAATCAATAGCAATAACTATGGTCATAGGAGGCTTCGAAACAACTGACCATCAGATGCCACCTATGAGAGTCTTGTTAGCTCAACTTGTACATTTAAAGCAAGCTGCAGGATCTTGATTACTGGCACACTTATTATTAGCGAACAGTACACGACAGGCTTCGCCGACATAGTGATAGTCGTGAGCTTTCGATAGTCGGCCACATACACCAGCCCTCACTGGCTTACAGGTCTGCAAGGCTTCCACCACGGTTATCATGGCAAAGCATGTCTCGATACTCTTCTCCAATGCAGTAACCGTAGAGATCCGGGGCATCCGAATCTCGCAGTACCGCGCCTAGCTGTGGTGTAAGTGAGTGAGGGTGTGGGAACCTGAACTTGAGTGGCGTCGGCGTTGCAACAAGGCGTTTTGGTTTGCGGTCTGGACATTTGCGCATCTCCATTCATGCCAACACAGAAACATTGTTGCCCCCGCACATCTTCTGTCCGAAGGATGTATTGGAATACAAAGAGACCCGTCGGCGCGCTTATATCATGTTATATCGTGACGTGTATTACTATAACATACTAATTCGGTAGCTGAGTAGTTTACTGCCAGCAGAAAGAGACTGTGAAGCTCACGACTGGCACCTACAGAAGCCTAGGAAGGCAGGTGTCCATCCTCTCAGAGAATCACAAAAAAGGACCGGCCTATTGTTGCCACTGTTAGCACTTTCAAGCCCTGGCGCCGGTTCTTCCGGCAGCAGGTAGCTCTAGCTCCAAGAGGCGCGCATTGGAACATGGCCACTCACCATTGAAACATTTATAAAGCTTCATGATAGCAATCAACGTCGGACGTCGGACGTCGGACTGGTCATCTGTCGAGTCTTACATGCTTCCAAGGCGAGTAATCGCCATATCCATCGCCAGCTACATGTAAAGGCATGTGGCCCAGTAAAACAACATCAACTCCGGACATAATCAAGAATACTGAATGAAACCTAAGCTCTCGGCCGCTCGGAACAATGGCATTCAACCCTAACTTCGCCATGGATGCTCCTGAAGGCTCAGCCGCGATGCCGAGCCGTCACCACAATGATGATGATGATCTCGACCCGCTGCAGACGACTGGCTCCCTGAGCAAACCAAGAGAAGCAGTCCAATCACAGGAGCACAGTCCGGTGATTCGAGATTCAGAGCCCTCCCCAGCAGGTGGTGCATCTTTTCAGCGCAGATTCCCAGCGTTGGAGATGTGGCAAACAACCGACTTTGCAGACAAGCGGGAGCGGGCTCAATCGATCCCAAGCAGAGCTTGGATCCCGCTGATGGATAGCCTCGTAGAAGAAGAGAAGGGCGACGCGTCGGATTCATCTGATTTCCTGGACGACTCGTCTCCAACCGAGAGCGAAGGGGAAGTAGACACCCGACGAAAGAGCGTGCGCCACAAGCCTTGCGTGCCTGACAAGAAAAGGTTTTCAAGACTCATCAAGTTGAATAAACACTGCACAGGAACATGCAGGGCGCAAAGAGATGGCCGGCTGAGCATCTCGGTCCACGAAACCCAGGGGACAGGATACATGGCGAATGCCATGGGCGCCGTGACACACAGCATGCGTCCCAAGAGGAAGAGAGCCACTGTTCCGATGAAAGTCATACCGGCGCTTCCTCAGCTTCCAGAAAAGATCAATGTTGTCATCATGGTGGTTGGCTCCCGCGGTGACGTCCAGCCGTTCCTGCGAATAGGTAAATACCTCAAGGAAGAGTTCCACCACCGCGTTCGCATCGCCACGCACCCGGTCTTCCGAGACATCATACAAGAAGCCGGACTGGAATTCTTCTCGGTGGGCGGCGACCCCTCGGAGCTGATGGAGTTCATGGTGAAAAATCCCGGCATGATCCCGACCTTTCAGTCGTTGAGAGCCGGTGAAATCGGAAGGCGTCGAGCGGCAATGGCCGTCATGTTTGACGGGTTTTGGCGGGCTTGCATCCACGCCACAGAGGACGAGGAGACGAGCCTAAGAGCCGATGCCATGGAGGGAAGAGACGATATCTTTATTGCAGACGCCATCATCGCCAATCCGCCCAGCTTTGCACACATCCATTGCGCCGAAGCCCTTGGGGTCCCGCTGCATCTGGTCTTCACCTTTCCCTACACGCCGACGCAAGCATTTCCGCACCCCCTGGCCATTATCAAGGGCGGCAACAAGTCTGGGGGTGACAAGGGATATACAAACTTCATGTCCTATCCCCTTGTTGAGACGATGACGTGGCAAGGCTTAGGTGACCTAATCAATGACTTCCGCGTGCAGAAGCTGTCCCTAGACGCCGTGTCTACTTTCTGGGCTCCGTACGCAATATATCGAATGCATGTTCCATTTACATACTTGTGGTCGCCAGCCCTGATTCCAAAGCCTGAAGACTGGGGTGAGGAAATCAGCATCTCTGGGTTTGTGTTTCTCGATCTAGCATCAACGTTTAAGCCGTCCCAGGCACTGGTGGACTTCCTCAATGCAGGAGAGCCACCGATCTATATAGGATTTGGGTCTATCGTGGTGGAAAATGCAGAAGCGTTCACACGGATGATATTTGATGCCGTTAAAAAGGCCGGCGTTCGGGCTCTTGTTTCAAGAGGTTGGGGTGGCTTGGGTCAAGACAACGTGCCAGACGACATCTTCATGCTGGATAATATACCGCACGACTGGTTATTCCCGAAGATCAAGGCATGTGTCCATCACGGTGGAGCAGGCACAACAGCCATAGGATTAAAGTGCGGGCTGCCAACTATGATTGTACCCTTTTTTGGAGATCAGTACTTTTGGGGCAGCATGGTAGGCAAGTCTGGTGCTGGCCCGCAGCCCATACCGTACAAGCATCTTAACGCGGATAAGCTGGCCGATGGGATTCGATATCTTCTCACCACAGAAGCCCAAGCGGCGGCCGGCAAGATTGGGGAATCCATTAGACATGACGGGGACGGTGCCATGAACACAATGGAGAGTTTCCAGAATCAGCTCCGGATGTACGGTCCTTCTAGCCTCAGCTGCTCCATAATCAAGTCGGACGTCGCCGTGTGGAAGGTTAGGGGCACGCATATTAAGCTGTGCGTGCTCGCCGCGGCAATCCTAGTAGACAGCGGTCAACTCTGCTGGAAGAAGCTACGTCTGCTGCGACACTCGGAGTGGAGCGACTTTGAAGGGCCCGGCGAGCCCGTAACGGCTGTAGCTGAATCGGTTAAAAACTCCCTGCGAGATGTGTTGAGCGGCATTGCGAGCGCGCCGTATCGTGTTGGGAAGACAGCCAAACGAAGGATACGGCACAAGCTGCGGCAAAGGGGAGATGGGAAGAACAAAGATAATAGACGGCCATCGTCATCGAATACTCTCATCGAGAAAGCGAGCGTGGCTGCAAAAAAGCAGGAAAAGACGCGGAAGCTATCGCTCACTCGGGTGCCGAGCGTGAGGCAGTACGGCAGGGATATTTCGACAAGTATGCGGAAAACAGGGCTGGCTGTCGTGAGGGCTCCCACACTCTTCATCGTTGCTCTTGCTCAGGGACTTCACAATGCCCCGCGACTATATGGCGACGATACCGTCAGACGATCGACGAGGGTAACTGGCATTCGCTCCGGACTGGTAGCTTCGCGCAGGGAGTTCATATGGGGGGTTTATGATGGCGTTACGGGGGTTATTCGTCTACCAATTCAGGGCGCCAAGAATGAAGGCGTAGTTGGGTTTGTCAAAGGGGCCGGCATGGGCATAGGCGGCTTGGTGTTGAAGCCCATCTCTGCTATAGTAGGTCCCTTTGGGTACACCATGCAAGGGCTCACGAAGCAGATACAACGTCGACGTAGTCCGGCCAATTTTGTTCGCCTCGCGCGTATTGCTGAGGGTCAGCGAGAGTTGGCGGCTTTGCAGGCGCCCGAGGCCGAGACAGTCAGGCAACAAGTGTTGGCAGGCTGGCAGGTCTTGGATAAGTTGAGCCAGGCGGTTGCAAGCGCGCAGGGCTACTTTGTCGGCAAAGTTGACAAGACTGAGTTCATGTTTATGAACGTCGAAAGAGCCAAGGCATGTCTGGATGATTTGAGCTCTGGGAAGAGTCTTCGGCAGGTTATGGATACGTACAAGTCGTGGAACGTCAAGCCGCATGATCCAGCCGCAAAATCAGGAGCATTTCGCAGCACAAGATCATAGAAGAGGATTATGAAGGTGTGAACAAAAGAAGATGACGAGATCGCCAAGGAATTCTGTATAAACTTGTGCTCGTGCCCGTAGGTCATGCGGCGGTTTGCGCTCCCAAGCATCACCACTCACTAGGCCGTTACATTGTACTCGGCATGACGCAGCAAAAATCGGCTGATGAGATGCAAGGATAGGACGAATGCGGGAGCATATTAAAGAGGGCTGCGCCCCTGGTCGCTGGAAACGTGGCTGTGGCAGTGGTGAATGACGGGCCACTTTGTTGGATGGAGACGGTGGTGTTGGTGTTGGCGTTCTAATTTCGGGGCTTGATTGCGACTGCAATCAAAGGAGAGGGGTCTGTAGGTCCATGCCGTTATGCAGTAAGCATCTGTAAGAGCGTCTAGATAGGAAGTTGGTTGTCTTCGTTGATGCACCTGGATTGGCCATGTTTCGTTGTGGTTGTTTGTGTTGCGCTTCCGTCGGTCAGCCAAGCCACTCACTGCCTGGAATGACCAATATTTTGAACGTACGAAGTGCGTCCACACCTCAACCCCCTGCCTCTACGTAGTCTTTGATGGGCGGAGGCGGATGCATATTTCGACAAGACGACAGTTGACTCCTGCCTTGGTGGTAGTACTAGTAGTACTACCATTGAGATGCCCGCGGATCTCCTAGCCAATGTTGCATGTTTTTCGGCTTCAGTAGCGTTCCAATTAGGAGCTGGAGATTACCAAGACTCCACATTTGCTATTCCGGATTCCGTTATCGTCGTCTCGTCGTCGAGGAATAAGTTAAAAAAGGGACCAAAGGGAGTCTCCGCCACTGGGAATGCGGGATGCAGATGGTGGGTTGGAGGGTGGATCGAGTAGTACATACAACGAGAAATGTCATTTGGCTAATGTCTGTCGCTCAAGTCGCTCAAGGAATCCGGTTACACTCGGGGGATAGTTGGTCCATTCAATGATCAGGCACCTATCTAGGTACCTAGGTAGATTAGGTACTTTAGGTAAATATTAAGATGAGCGCCTGCCCATCTTACTTGTTGTTTTCCCTCCCCGTACAACGAGATAACGACTCTGTCTCCCTTTTTTCCCATGTTTCAAAACCAGTCCGCAAGCCTTCCTCTTTGAAATCCTGCTCAGTCGACACACATATGCAGGACGCTGTCTTGGGAGTCGGCCCTGCCCGCTTCAGCAGTCGACCCTTGCAGCAGTGAGCCGCAGCCCAATTCCTCGCCTCCACACCGGAAGAGAGCAGGCCCCAGCACAAGGTGCATACATACTAGCTAGAGCCCAGGTGCGCCTTCATCGGCAACCACCTGACCTGCAGAGCTGTTGGCCCCTCGGATTACGCCCTCGAATCTCTGCCGCACAACTCGGCCCCAAGGAACAAATAAAAACAGAGAGAGAAGAGGGAGAAAGTTTGGAGACAACGAAAGAGAGAGGAGGAGGAAAGTCTTTTAGTACGGATATTCGAAACGACAACCACAACGCCAGCCAGGTTCCTCTCCTTCGCTGTCCGCCCCCAACGATCCGACTGACAAGGCGTCATTCGAGATTCCGAGATGCACAAAGGCGTGCATGGCAATGGCACCAACGGCCCAAGCAATGGCAAGCCCCATGTGAATGGCGATGGGCCTCTGGTGCATCGCATAAAGGCCGACCGAAAACAGTCCAGTCCAATGGCCCCGGCCTTTATGGTATCTGCGCCGGGCAAAGTCATCGTCTTTGGAGAGCATTCTGTTGTCTATGGCAAGGTGAGTCTAGGATGCCTCCAAGATTTCGTACACAAGTAACCCGTCCAATTGCATATGCTGACCATCACTCATCGTCTCAGGCCGCCATTGCTGCTGCCATTTCGTTGCGATCTTATCTTCACGTTACGACCCTCTCCAAGTCTAAGAGAACAGTCTCTTTGCGTTTTACCGATATCGACCTCGTGCACACGTGGAATATCGACGAACTTCCATGGGACACTTTCCAGCAGCCTTCCAAGAAGAAGTCCTATTACTCCCTCGTCACCGAACTCGACCCCGATCTCGTCGCCGCCCTTGAGCCTCATGTTGACGTCTCTCCAGACAGCCCAGAGGACATCCGCCGAGTCCACAGAAACGGCGCCTTTGCCTTTCTTTACCTCTTTCTCTCGCTTGGATCCCCTTCATTCCCTGGCTGCCTTTACACTTTGCGTTCTACAATACCAATTGGCGCTGGCCTGGGAAGTAGCGCCTCCATTGCGGTATGCGTATCTGCTGCCCTGCTCATCCAGTTACGCACACTCTCCGGACCTCACCCCGACCAGCCGCCTGAGGAGGCTCGGCTACAGATCGAGCGTATCAACAGATGGGCCTTTGTATACGAGATGTGCATTCACGGCAATCCTTCAGGGGTAGATAATACCGTGGCCACACAAGGCAAAGCTGTGGTATTCCAGAGGTTAGATTACAATAAGCCGCCGGCTGTGAAGCCACTCTGGGACTTTCCAGAGCTTCCATTACTCCTTGTCGACACCAAGCAGCCCAAGTCAACGGCTTACGAGGTTGCCAAGGTGGGCAAGCTGAATAAAATGCATCCGAAGCTAGTGGGATCGATTCTGGATGCAATGGACAAGGTGGCTAGCTCCGCATCTGAGCTGATCGCCGACGACGACTTCGACGAGGAGGACGAGGAGAGCTTAATGAAGGTCGGCGAGCTCATGACTATTAACCACGGTTTGCTAGTCTCGCTAGGTGTTTCGCACCCCCGGTTGGAACGAGTGCGCGAATTGGTTGATCACGAGGGCATTGGCTGGACGAAGCTTACTGGAGCCGGCGGCGGCGGGTGTTCAATCACACTTTTGCGGCCCGACGTTCCAAGAGCAAAGCTTGATGAGCTCGAGGAGCGACTAGACAAGGAGAACTACGCAAAATTTGAGGCGACTCTTGGTGGCGACGGTGTTGGAGTTTTGTGGCCCGCGATTCTGAAGAATGGCACTGAGGAAGATGAGGAGGGCGGCATGGAAATCGACTTGGAGAAGTTCCTCAATGCGGAAGGCACTGAAGGTGTTGAGAAGCTCGTCGGCGTTAGAGACGGCGGCGAAAGAGAAGGCTGGAAATTCTGGCGCGTGGAAAGCCGATGAAAAAAGAATCTCAACAACATAAAGGAAGAATTTATTGACAAAGGGAAAAGGACGGGCGGCTCAGGAACTCGGTATTCTCCCAACTAATGTATTCTTATGTCGGACTAGTGTACCATGATGTCTACATTCGTTTCCCTGGAGGATGTATTTTTTACAAGGCAACCAAGTCCCTAATGGTTGGACTGAGCTTGCTGGAGGGATTAATTTAGAGCATTTTTACCTTGCGGTATGCATTTACACTGTTTGTTAAGCAAAAATAGTAATAAGGATAAAGACATGAGCTGGCTTTCGTCCTTACTTTTTGTCGTGGCTCGGCTCGTTTATTCCGTCTCATGCCGCTACACCAATGTGGTCAAGGTTCATAAATGTTGTGCAAGTATGATGCTTTCAACCGGTCCAGGCTGCCAGTCGGGGTTTGTTTGTTTGGGTGCATTCGGTTAAAGACAGAATGTTCACGATAACATTAAAGGGTCTAGTGGCATACAACATGCGGTCAATAAGTATACGATGGATCTGGCCGTAAGTTCGGCAAGCGCTGATTTTGTGTGTTTTTTCCTTCCTAATGTATATCGAAGAGAAGCTTTTCCCGCCATTTTCCTGTCACATTTTTGAAGTGCTTTCATGGATTGATGGATGAATCCAGAGGATAGCTCGTTGCAGGTTACCGACGTACCTGGATAGTCACTGTATACAGTGACTACCGTGACGCTCAAAGCTCCGATGCCCCCACTTTATTCAACCCAAACATCAATCTCACTCGTACCACAGCCACTATGTCACTTGACAAGAACAAAACATCCCCCAAACCAGCATCCAAACCACGCAGACTCCCGGAGGGCTTTTCCACAATGGTACGTGTATCGACGCGTCTCTACTTGCACCTACCAACCACTCCGTGTCGTAGCCACGTGCTTCAAACCAAATAACCCGCGAGTATCATCACTAACACAAGCGTGCGCGCAGAACAAGGACTCATCCTTCACATATGTACACATGTCAACCGCCTCCAACGCAGACCTCTTTGAAGACTTTTGCAAGGACAAGCTCCCCTCGGATGAAATCTTTGTCCCGCCGCAGCACCAGCCGCTGAACCCGGAGGACGAGGATGACGTGGTGCCCGATCAGCACGCTGCGTTTGGAATCACGCGTGCGACAAAGGAGGTGAGGGGAGCGGCATGGAAGGACTTGGGCCTGGGGGAGTTGATGAGGAAGGGCCCGCCAAAGGGCGTGAGCGGGAAGCGGATGCCCAGGTAGAGTCGGGCATGTTATGGTGGTTAAGTCTCACTTGCGTGTGATGCTGGATATGGGCACAGAGGCACTAGGTAGACACGATAGCGGCATTGTTTCTTGCCTTCGAGGTCAGCAACGACCAGAGTTATGAGTCTTTCATTTAGCGCGGCGTTTACGAATACAAGCACATGCCACGACAGGATATCACTCCCCAGTAAACCCAAACCTAAACCCAAATCCAGACACCAACACCAGAAACGCCCAACGTTTGTCATTTCCCTCCCCGCTTCAAAGGAAATTTGGAAAGGCCAAAAAAAGAACATGATCAACTCTTCGCTAAAAGTCCGTCCCGCTCAACAACCTCGCTCCTAAACTTGACCAAGAACACAGTTTTGCCGGGCCACATGTCCCCCTCGCCGACGGTATGCGCGGTCACCCTGGCCGGGAAATCCGCTCCGTCACAAACACCCTCGACGACGCCGGCCACAAACGCCGCGCAATTCAGCTGACTCATCTCGCGCGGCACGCTAATGTACTGGTTGACGAGCGGCTCGTTGTCGATAATCATGTACTCGTCGGGCGTGTCGGGGTTGTTGGACTTTTCCAGCCGGTCCGCCTGCCGGCCAAACAGGTGCTGCCACACATTCTGCTTGATGAAGTGTAGTAGGGAGATGATGCTGAGGGGGCGCAGCTGCGAGCGCGGCGGCTCGCGGTAGAGGAGGAGGTCGAGGAGCTTGAGGCCGATGGGGTGTCCTTGTTCGTTGAGCCTAGGTTAAACGAGGTTTTAGTTGGCCATTCGTTTCCCTTTGTTCCTTTTTTTTCCCTAGAGATCACGGTTGGCTGTGGATTTGGGCGTACATACCGCTGCTCGAGTTCTTGGATGCCCTTTACCTTTCTTTGCGCATAGGTGACCATCTCACTAAACAGGTAGGCGAAGCTCGCTTGGCTCAGCTCGGCCGTCTTGGTGCGGTTGAGCGGGCGGTGGTAGATTGTCTTGCCATTGCTGGGCACGCGCAGCCCCGTCTCTTTCGTGCCTTGGGCTGCGGGCTGTATATTTGACATGGTCAGGTGTGGTTAAGTGTGTGCGTACGTGTGCTGGTCTGGAGCGGAGGGGTTGGCATGGCCAGGCTTGTCCCCGTCGTCGAATTGATATTGGAGACGGGGGAAAAGCTGTCGTGGATAGCATGCAGCAGCGATGTCATGTGGTGGGGCGACGATGAACCTTGGATAAATGTGCAGGGTAGCTGCTGCTGCTTCTGCGGACTAAAGTAGGATTAAGTGCATCGTAGTACTTATCATTCGTGTTTTTTTTTTCAAGACATTGTGACACTTTAAATATATTAATTCAAAAACAAAACAAAATCTCCAAGTTGACATACTCGTGTACCTCAGCAGTCTTAGGCGCGCTTGACATTTCAGGTCCTGCAACCACCATTGTTGGCTTCGCCCCTTCCTTCATTGCACAGTGGGGAAGTACCCTACACCGTCCTAATTAGAACCGGAGTTCTTTTGCTCCTTCATCTTCTCCACCCAACTTTCCACCTCATCAACTGCCTTTCTAGGATCTTCCTTTCGTAAAAGCATAAACTCCTGAATCTCGGCGGGTGAACACAAGCGGTCTGGAATCTTCTCGCTAAATTCTTCTGAAAGGCTTTTGATTTCCTCTTGCGACAGGGAGACTTTGTCGCTGTTCTGGTCCTTGATTCCCTTGCTAGCTGGCTTGTTTGGCTCTAGGGGAGTGGAATCCCCATACATTCGACAGAACAATGCCGCAGATTGCTGTTTTGTGGCGTTGTGGAACCCAATTTTGACATCCACGCGGCCAGGACGGATGAGAGCTTCATCTAGTGACTCGGGCTTGTTTGTCGTCATAATAAGGATGCGACCCTCCTGTGCCGCCACACCATCAATAGCATTCAGGAGACCACCAAACGAAAAGGTTTTGGTGATCATTCCTATCCTATTGGCTGTCCCTTGATTCCTCTCGACGCCTTTCGAATCTCTATCGCGTTGTATACCCGATACATCGATATCTTCTATCAGAACCATGCATCGTCGGGGAAGATCACGAAAGAGTCTCAAAAGATTCGCATCCGTCATATTAGGCTCACTCAGATTAACAGTATAGATATCAAGCAGAAAATATGCGGCTATCACAGCGACAAAACTCGTCTTTCCGGTCCCCGGTGGCCCGAAAAAGAGGTATCCTCGGCGCCAGGGGATATCACGAGCAGTATACCATCGCTCAGTTTTGGTCATGAGGAATTCTCTAATGTCGGGTAGAAGGAAATCTGTTATCGCTCCGGGAAGTATAACTGTTTCCTTGGATCGCTTGGGACGCTTTGCGGCTAGGCGCCATGAACTGGGTCTGTTGGTGTGGTCCACAACCTCGGGCCGATATATTATGGTCCTTTTCTTCATTTCGCAGTAGTACATCTCTTTGGCTTCGAGTAACAATTTGTCGATAGGCTCTAGCATAGTGTTAGTTGAGCCTTACTTAGGGCTCGTGGCGCTGAACATACCCCTCGAACTCCACAAACAGGAGATTTTAATCTCTTCGTCCGCATTCACCTTCAGCGGGAATTCGGAAGTTTCCATGACTACATTCTTCGAACGATGTACGACAAAATATCTGTTTTTATGCCAGAACCTGGTCTTTCCTATCGCTGGAAAGTATTGATGGCGCTGCAAAAAGGGTCAGCAATCAAGCGTGGTGGCACAATAAGAAGTTACAGTCCTTACTACTCTGGATATCAACTTCAACACGTTGAGTCGTTGCTGATCGGGGGTTTCATCACCATCGTCTGTAACGTCGAGATTTTCAAGATCCTTGTCGTCGCAGTCGTCATTCTTCACGGTCTGGGCCACGAGGCGCGAGGTCTTAATCACACGTTCCTGCTTGGACAGCCACGCCTTGACATGGTCGTAGATCTCATCGTCTTGGGGAACAGTTACACTATGCATTAAATGATTTTCGATGAAGGCGTTAACCAGAGTGTACCCTTGGCCGCCAATCTTGATTGTTACCCAGAACACACCAAGAAGCGCCATGATAACGGATAGATCCAGTCCCAGTCGCAAACCAAGAATTTGGTATATGAACAGAAAGAACGGCGTCAGTGGTGATGCTCGGCCAGCGGTGGCAAGGAGGTTGTCGAAGATGTCCGCCGGGGAAAAGCCTGGTTGAGCTTCGGCTCTAGCTGGACCAGAGTCGTGCTGGGAGGTGGGAGGAAGCTCGGAATCCATCTTGGTGAGAGAGTTGGTGAGCCGATGATCTGTGATGGTGAGGAGGTAAAACGGCTCCAGCCTCCGGTATATATATTCGAGAACGTCTCACTGAAAAGGAAGAAAACAGGGACAACAATCCTAGTCTTATTGTCCGGCACATGTTTCCGTGGTAAGTCCTTTGTGTTGTTTGGTTTGGTCAGGAGCTCATTCATTACTTCGAAAGAAGTGGCGAAGCTTTTACTTGTGACGCTTTGTTGCCTGTCGGCTTGCAGGCCGTGCTCGTCGTGAACCAAGCGCCCCCTACAGGCTGAGGCGACGTCTCAATGAGTGGTAGTTGAATGCTGCATGTTTCGAGGATGTTGACTCGTAAACTAAGCAGACTCGCTAATATTATCGCCTAGGTGGCAAACCGGGCCGGGCCGGAGTGCAATCAGCGTTCGAACAAAGCTTGGACAAAGCTGGCGCTGCTATCGTAGAGGGACCACATGAAACTCGCAGAGCATAGTCCTCTTGTGCGACTTGAAATGGCTAAGGAATTCTCCATACACTGTAAAGCCAGTGACAGCCCTGACGCAATGGCCAAAATCCCTGGCCCCTGGTGCATGCGTGGCTGACGATGTTTATCCGCAGTCTCATTCAGCTCAGCCCGAGTACGCTAATGCGGACTCCCTTATTTCCATAAAATACTCGGTTTGCCCTGATAGGTTTCTCATTTTCCGAGAGGTTCAGCTAGATAACCAATCATTCCGCGCATTCCACATGGTCACTAAGACCAGGGCCGCACCGTTGTGATATCACAAAGGAAGAACATGGACATACACAAAACTCAAGTCGGTCAAATGTGCCAGTTTGTGTCCTAGAAAAGCCAAGGTGACGCAAAATGCGACGTCGCATCAATATGAATCAACTCTTTGTTTTGAATGGCTCGAGCAGAGTCACTGCTGTGCACCTGACGCGCGCCTGACACGATGCTCACGGCAGCGAACACTCTCCGCACGCCTTAATTTGTTCATCAAAAGCTTGGGCATTAATCTGCTGCCCAGGGCCGTTGTTCGAAAATTCCTCCTACTACGTCGTTCCGTTGACCTTGACCAACTTTTGTCGGAGACTTGCCCGAAGTCGTTTCACAGGCAGCTCGAGCCATGCTTTTTCTTACCGTGCAGAGGGGAGCGCGGAGGAGAGAGACCACCGATCTTTGCACCTCTTTGTACCTGGACCCAGATCGAAACACTGCCGCTGACGACGGGACCCTAAGCAAGGCACCCCTTGGGAATTCCGATGCTGAAAAGTGCGCGTGACGCGTCAGCAACAACCGACTGGAGATGAGGCTGGTTGCCTTGTTGGTCTGGGACTCTGGGGGAGTGCCATGCATGAGTTGGTCCTACTGCATATAGTCTACATGTGCATAAATACGTGTGAATGTCATGTGCCATGTTACCAGCCCTGAACAGTGAAGCGGATGAAGGGGCTGTTGTATCTAGGAGTTGGCATTCACTGGGCTAGAGGCTTTTTTACTTTAAAACACAGAATGCCAAAGCAACTCGACTGCGTCTTATCTGATATGTGGCTATGGCAGCCAGTTAACCGCGGCCGCAAGCTTCGTTTACTTCTCCCTTGCACACGGAATTGTCAGCATGTAAACAATGGAAATGTCTGCCATCATCGTACCGCCGGTGAACCTCGGCTTGACAGGCAACTGGACACAACAAGTCGCACGGAAGCAGGTACGGGGGGTCAGTAGTAAGTACAACAGTCACCAAATAGATGGGATCACGGACCGACTGTGCCTTGTTTCGGCCTCGCAGTCATGCAAATGCCAGACTTCAAAGCACAAAGACGCATCTGTGTGAATCCATACCCCTGGCCATCATCGTCTTGGAGGGATTCGAGACTGGCGGCCTTGTCCACCCCCTGAGCCCTGACATCGGAGCGGCGGCACGGGCCGACATTGAACTTGACGCAACATGAACCGCTGCGTGGCGATGCTCCTGTCAAGAAAGGAAGGGAAGGGAACGAAAACATAGCCAAGTCTATCTAATTACGCTACTCTATGTAAACAGCAAAACAAAATAAAAAAAGAAGAAAATACATGCCGCAGGGCTATTCTTGATTTACAAACATGGCAAAATTCAAATCGCAACGCAGATAACCCTCTCCTCTCACTCACCCCTGGCCCCCGGGGGAGCTTCTACGCAGCGGCAACCGGACACGCTCCCCCGTCCTCCACCGTCGCAGCCGCCATCTTCTCCTGCACAAGATCCACGTCGCCGTCGCCGTCGCCGCCCGTGTACTTGAAGCCGCCAACGCTCACGTCGGTCCCGCCGGCAAGGTAGTCCTCCGACTCGCCGACCAGGCTGCCGGCGGCCTTCCACCTGGCCACCCTCTCCTCCCGCCTCCGGCGGCACATGTCGTTCAGGGCAGGCCAGTAGACGGCGTGGTCGTACTCAAAGTCCAGGTCGCCGTTCCAGTCGGAGCTCCAGAGCTGCGCCGCCGGCACGAACTGCCTCATGTCCTCGTTGAATTTGAGCTTCTCGCGCGTCACGGGGTGCATAAACGGCTGGATGAGTTTGAAGAAGCCCCGCACGATCCAGGGGACTATAAAAAAAAACCGCCAAAAAAAGAAACGAATCGTCAGCAATCTCCTTCTCCCTCTCTGGGCCCTTTTTTTTTTTTTTCACCCCTTGGAAAACACAAGAAACTCACCGTTGATAATCAGCGCCTTGCCCAAGCGCTCCGGGTAGTGGCTCTGCAGAATATGCAGCACCTCCCGGGCCGTCGACACGGGCACGCTCGTATTCTGCCTCTGGGCGCTGGGCTTGAAGTTGATCATGAGGTTGAGCTTCTCGACGCCGGGGGGCATGACGTCGACGACGCGCTCGACCATGTAGAAGAGGTGGTGGATCTGGCGCGGGCTGGGGTCGGTGTTCTGCCGCCCCGGGTTGAGGTACTGGCACGGCCGGGCCTGCTTGTCGAACCCGACGACGATTTGCTTGCCCGTCTCCTGCTCCGGCGAGATGTAGTCGGCCGTGAAGGCGTCGAGCCCGTACTCGCGCCGCCAGGCGAGCGTGTCGCGCAGCCGCTGCTCCGACTCGCCCACCGCCCAGTTGGTCGCGCGGAGGTAGCGCAGGATGCACTCGCGGGTGAGCCACGCGCGCTCGTGCTCCGTCACCGGGCCCGACTTGTCTGGGTTGTTCTTGGACGCGCACTTGACCTCGCTGATGGACCTCGCGCGCTCCAGCAGCGTCGTGTACTTGGTCTGCTGGTCGGGCGTGAGTTCTGGACGGGGCTCGGGCGTGCTCTCGGGCGTGGGTGCCTCGAGGGGGACTTTGAGAGCCTCTGCTGCCGCCGGGGGCGCTTCCTGTGCTTCCTGTGCTACCATGTCGGCGACTTGCCACCTGGTGTGTTTTTCGTCGAGTCTGGTGAGATTGTGGTGATGATCGTCTCCTGACTCTGCTCTCCAGATGTCCGTCCCCTTTCCTTTCAATGTTCCCCTTGCCCCACTGCTATCAATCTCCTGGTCCGCCTGCGATTGAGGCGTGCAAGCGTCGCTGCCAAGTCTTTCGGTTTCTCTGTGTCAAGTGGTAAAATTCCTTTATCCGTTAGTCAAGAGCAGACCAGAGGAAAAGAAAGAGTTCGGTTGGAAATAGTAGTTTATCGGATCTACCGAGTAGTGAGATTCATGATTTGATATTGAGACTGGAGCTGCCACCTAAATTAGCACCGAAGCCAAGGGGCTTGTCAGGGTCATCCTCCTGTGTAATTGGCCAGAGCCGGTATGAATGGGGCGAGTGCCGTTGCTGTCAGTGGAACTACCGAGTACCTCCGTCAGCCACCTCGCATTGAGTTTTTGTTCGGAAGCCTTTCCCACTTGCAACTCCGTCGGCTCCTCAACGTCTAATAGCCAACTTGTTCCAAACTACACGGACCCTGCCGGCTTCATTCAAAAAGTTGGTCGTCTTCTCATTTGAATGACAAACTAAGTATTTTTCATGTCCACGTGAGCTTACAGTCATCATGCTCGATGCCATCAGTTGGGCGTTACCAAGTCTATCTTATCTTGGCATCAATTATATACCTATATACCTAGGTAGCCATTCCCACCTCACGTTAAACCACCCATTCGTCAAAATCATTCGTAAGCCCCGTTAACGCCCGTCCCTCCTTCTATTGCGTTTTGACGGTACGCTGTCCCGGTCTCGCTAACCACCATTTGTCCGTAAAGATTCGTCTCGACGCTACGCTGGATATGCCCGCCTGCCATGAGGATTAAAAAAATTCAATGCGCCAAATATACGTGCCTGCTCTAATAGCCGCCGCCCCTATTCCTACTGGGGCTCCGGTGTACTTTTCGTGATGATTTCTCTTCTATTAGTGCCCGGCTTGTTGCCTCGTCGAATCCGCAGTAGTGTGCAAGGTAAGCCATTCTAAGATAGGTTAGCATAAATCCATGTTCCTTGGTGGCCACTCTGTTGTTGCCAACACGGTGAGTAACTCACTTTTCATTGGCCATGACTTGTGCTCGCACACTCTCAAATCGTCCCTGGCTCTCCATCCAAGCCCTGGCCCTCCCTGCGCCATCAACCTTCTTCACCCAGAGGCGGAAACTTCCCGTAACAGGTCGATGATCGCTGGCTCGCACTTCGTGTCTCTTGTAATCCAGTTGGCGTACCCGTCCCTGTCCTCGGAAGAGCAAACGATCGCACCAGGCTGGACTTCGTCTCTTCTCACTGGTATCATACGTATCTGTGCCGACATCGTACTTGTAGGTCGGCGAAAATGTTATGGGAAGCTCTTCAAACGCACGCAGGCGAAAGGCAGCGTTGCGACGTCGTGCCACCAGGAGCTGGTCACGGTCAAGTAACTTGGCGAGCTGCTGCTGCTTAACCGCCTTAACCACGGTATCACGAGACATGGTATCAATACGGTAGTTGAGGTCACCATTTAGAATGCAAAGCTCATGGTCAAGAATCATGGAGCCATCACCCCCGCCTGTGAATGTGTCCAGTCGCGTTTCTGGATCCAATTCGGTCGGAAACAAATTCGCCTCCAGAATCGCAGCAATATCGTTGTGACGCGAGTTTGCTTGCGATTGTCCAGCTGCCAGATGGCAGTTGATGAAACAGAGCGAAGTATCATCCACTCGGAATCGGATCGCAATGGCACCTTTATTTCCGTGTAGGCCCCCCATGCCTCGCTTGACCTCTGCTGCGCTTAGGTCTCGGATCCTGTCCCTAATAGTCGATTTTACAAACACGCAAGTAAATAATCCCACTAAAGGCGATGATTGGAGAAGATGGTACAAGTCATCGCCAGGCATGTAGTCGTCCAATGTCTTGAGTAAAAAGTCTCTCCAGTCGCGATATTGATGACTCATGCGTTCTTGCTCGGTCCCTTCCTTCTTCTTGGATTTGAGAAGCCGCTTGGCTGTAGCCGTCTTGTCTTCCAAATCAACTAGCTCTTGGAATCCAAAAATAAGAATATCGGGAGACCCGCTCGACCGCAGCAGATCCTGGAAGAAGGTAGAGTCGCCGTCGCCTTTCGAATATCGGAGGCTATGGGGGGTTGATGCTCCAGCGTTCCATGTGAAAACCATGGCTTTGATTTCTTCAAACTCGCAATAGTCGATGTCTTTAGACTTGATGTCATCTTCCAGCCAGGTGTCCTGCAGCATACCGTCCCACAACCTGACTTTGCTATCAGTGCCAAGAGATGCAACTTGCAGCTGATCTATACGGTAGGCACTCGATGGGTCCATCTTCATCTTCAAGACTGATTGATCGTGCGCCTGCCACTCCTTCTTCAGAGTCCAGGGCTGCTCGGTAGTGTCGTATACACAAATCTTGCCCGTGTTGTAGGCTGCCCAAATATTATGTCCCACACCGGCAAGTCCATTGATCTTCCAGGAACTAACATTCAAGATCATTTGACAAGTGTAGTCCGATGACGAAAAAATACTCACTTTTCCGTCCATATGACCAAAGTACACCTTGCCAGGCATTGAACTGAGTAAGGTTCCGGCACTAACATCGCCACAACCGTCAGCGGTCAAAGGTCGAACCAACACCTGAAAGGGCCTGGACCCGTCAGTTGAAGGCTCAAACACCCGAATCGCTTTGCCAGTTGCGTGCCATAGTTCGCTACCAACCACCATGGAGAAGGTGGCACCTTTTGGAAGCCTGCTTGGCTGAATAATGGGATGGCTTTTCAGGTTCGGAACACCATCATTGTCACCAGGCCAAAGATTCAGTGTGCCTCCTTCGTCTAGTGACCATAGTTGGTTGTAGTGTCGGTATAATTTCGTGATCTCCGCCTTGCCGTGCACACCTGCCCTTACTTCAGTAATCCGTTGCGTGGCCACCTCGACCTCCATGAGCTCGCCCATATTGGTACCGATCCATATGAAGCCTCCTTCGTGGTCTGGGTCGGCGGCTGGCTTGAACAAAACTGCAGTTGCCCTGACTCCTTCGGTGTGAGCAAGACTCATAATCTGCTCTCCATCTCGGATATTCCAAACTCTCGTCAATTGGCCACTGGTACAGGCCAGGTCACCACAAACGTCGAATATTCTAGGATCATACTTGGTCTGGATCTCATGGCAGCCCTTTTTGGCATGTGGTGGTTTTCGATTTACATTTGAGCAGTCCGGAAACGCCGTTACATGTGCAGCTGGCTCTGTACTTGCTGCAGGCTCAGGCTCAATACTACGGGGCGTTGGGCGACTGGCCGATATTGATGGCGGAGGCAGCATGAGCGCTCGCGGATCAGGCACCTCCTTATCCGCGGACCGGCCAACCGTCTTTACGGGCACATGATTTCGGGTAGGTGGCGCAGGAAACTGGTGAGTGGTCAATTGCGGCTGCTGCTGCTGCTGCTGCTGCTGGGACCGTCCAGCTGGTGCAGAGCTGGATAAGATATCCGGCGTGGCAGAAGTTCGCTGCTGAGTTGGTCTAGGTGGTTTCGGGGGCGGTTTGTCTGAGCTGTAGCTGTTGGCGCCGTATGTCATCGTCGTCAGGTCGCTAGTCGATCGTTTGGGAGAGTGGGCGAATCGATCATCTATAGGGTGTTGCGTTATGAGAGATGGCTTGGTGGTTCCATTCACGATCGGATCACGTTCTGTTCTCCTGACTGCTATAGAATGATGTACCGGTGGCAGCTCAAAAGCCGCACCTACAACAGGCTTAGGTCTGGAGACAAGGTCCTTGTTGGGTTCTGCTCTTGGTCGCATGGGTAGCTCAGGAGCACTCTCGTCTCCGTCAGTTTTTTCCGGACTGGCTGGTGGGCTGTTGAAGGGAGACGTCTCGTCAACAATGTTGCCTTTGCTGGACGTGCTGATCTTGCGCGTATCCGGAAGACTCGATGAAACCGGTGTCGTTTTTCTGGACTTGTCGAGACGAGGAGCTGGCGGCGGCGGAGGTTGCTTCGGTTCCCGCCTTATTTCGACAGACCGTCTTGGAGGAGGTGGTGATGGAGGCTGTGTCGAAGTCAAGCGAGGCGAACGGGGAGCAGAGAGAGGATGAATCGGGGTGATAGGTCGACTGGGTAGCTTAATGGGTATTGGTGAAGCGCCTGGGAGCTCTTGCGATGTAGCAGTCGTCGGATCTAAAAATGGCGATTGATTGGCAGACATAACAGCCGAAGAGTGAGCTTTGTGCGGAGATTGAGGTGGCAGGACTTTGAGAGCTGGCGGCGGAGGCATTGTTAAGGCTGGTGACTTGGCGCCATCCACCAGTGGCCGCGTAGATGTATGTGTTAGCGCAGGACTTCCGTCACGAAGAGTGTTTGGTTCTGTCGCGTGGAGCTGTATTGGTTTCGCAGGAGATTTAACCGGTGTCTTTGGAGGAGCTGCTGCAAGGGAGCTTGCGAGCGCTGACGCTGGACTGGGAGAGGGAGGGGGATCTTGCGATAATTTGAAAGCTCGTAATCTATCAGGCTTGGGGGCTGGAGAAATGGGCCTCGAAGGCGCATTTTGAGGAGGGACGAGAGGAGCAGTTTGACTTAGATTCTCGAACCGTGCGAGGAGGGAAGACACAGGTTTCTAGGTGCGTTAGAGAGGAAAGCAATAATTATGTACGCACAAGATGCAAAGATGGCTTGTACTTACGATAGAGGAACCATCAGGCCCATCATTGCCCGGCGGCTCCATGGTAGGAGAATGATGTGATGACATCGAATGCCAACTTCAATACTGGTGTGGTGATGGGGACATGGGTTTGGGGCGTGAACTCCTTGTACACCCATTCTTTGCAAGGTCCAACGTTAAATCATGCCCGCGGGGTTGGCTTTGCGTTGAAGTAAGTTGGGGCGGGAACAGATGCGAATGCTTCGTTGCCTTGATGAGCCAATGGCCAGATTCACTCAGATGCCTTAGTTGAGGCAATCGGGTACAGGGAGAAAAGCTATCGGCCAAACAAAACGAGTCGTAGGCAACACGGGATGCGGTCGTTGATGGAGTACGTCGACGTTGGAAGTGGAACACGCTGATAGGCCACGCGGTCTTTGTGTTGTCAACATTGAACAGCCACAGGACACTAGATCAAAATTATCAAACGGCCAAAGTAGACGGTTGTCGATAAAAAAAAGAATAAACAGCTGGCTGGAAGAACGGCACGGTCGATGGGCGATGGGCGATTTGGGTGGCTTGCGTGTCTTGGTCTTTGTCGACAAGAACAAGTTGGCCCTCTCCCTTCCCCCTCCCCCTCTGGAGTTGGAGGCGGTGGAGGGGATCGTCATCAATGGCATGGATTGTGGCTGTAGACACTGTGGCAACGGGTGAGACATCTGCGACACAGTACAGTGCGGATGGCGGAGCTCGTGAAACGACTTGACTGGGGCTTCTGCCTCCGCCGCAGCAGGGTGCTTTGAAAGTGTCCGGTTCTAACTCTGGACTCACCAACAAGGTTGCTGGGGATGTTCCGATTAACAAGCAAGCACGAGGTCAAGGTCTGCCTAAAACAGTCATGACGGGTTGGTTGACCCGTTGATACAGGCCCAAAAGATCCAACGCCACGGTTAGCATGTCTGAGGCGGGGCTTCCTGGCGGTGCAAGGAACACAGAGAGAGCTTGAGCCACGCATGACATTTTAGCCCCCCCAAGCAGCGTGCAAATGCACCGAGCAAAGACGCAGGGTGAAACAAACCGGAAATGTCGAGCAAAGCAGCTGAGCCTCATGGTTCGTACTCCGTACCTCGGTGGTCGGCGGCCGGCAGTTGCTGCAACAGCCACCTTTGATGTGCATTCGGCTTCAATTCGAAAAGTTGACAGTACGCATGACCACTCCGTAAAATGCCGAAAGTGTAAGTGCCTACCTACCGGTAGCTGCCGCACGTGCTTGACCTGCCCAAAGCCGCCGATGCTTCGGCTGTCGGACCAGGTTTAGGCGTCGAAGCCCAGCTCCGCCTCAGCCACTGTGGCTAACAATGTTAAGCGTCCAAATCCACCTGCGCCGTTGAAGATCCGCAACATAGGTTCAACATCAACACCTCGGCAGTTACCATTATATACTATATACTTCGTACACCGCACGCGATCGATCAATCAATCAATCACAAAATGAATACTGTGAGCGAAGCCCTATCGGACTCTTGTCCAATCGCCTCCTATTCAGCATTAACATTATGCCAATAGGTTAAGTCTTTCTGGTTTGTTCCGTCCGCCGATTCCCGAGCTTCCTCGCAAAACTACTAACACCATCTTTCATTTAGGCTGGGCTGGGGTTCCCTCTGTGTTGGTAAGGTTCAACATTTGATTTTCCCCCCACGATTATAACCCACTAGCACACCATCTAACGCGAGATTTCGTCTTTCCCAATTGCAGCCGGCGCAGGCGCATACTACTTTGCCAAACGAGAAATCAACGCCGACCGTCAGGCCAAGCTTCAAGCCGCGCGCAAGAAGAGGGAAGATCTTCGATCGCTAGAGTATTCCGGCCCCGGGTCGACATCTTCATCGGTCACCAACGGTAACGGCGCCCCTGCCATCACAGACACAGCTGGCTCGCCGAGCCAAGAGGCGGGCAATGATCCGGCTGCGACAAGACATGCTGCGGTGACAGAGTCGCAGCAGACGCGGGAGAAGAGCAAATATGAGAGTTCCACACCGTATAGGAGTCCGAAAGGTGATCGGTTTTCATAACATACAAGACGTGAGCGTAAAGCGGCAGTTGACGGTCAGATAGCCGTAGGGGGCGTATCGCAGACTGGCTGTTTTGTGTATTGGAAATATCGGCTAGGGGGGAAGCTTGTATGATACGTGCTGCACCTTTGAGTTATACATGAACACTTATTCTGCCAGTATTTCTCAGTTCTTTAAGTTTCTTCCATATAGGAAGGGGGAAGAGGGGGGAATTCGTGACCACACGTTTCCTGATCGTCGACTTTCCTCCTCCCATTATATCAAGTGACGGCTCACACTACCTGGCTTCAATGGCGGCCCAAATCGGCTCAATAAAGACATTGCTCATTTACCAAGAATCTAGCAATCAACCAACCCCTCTACTACCCGACCTTGATGAGAAAACCGCAAAATTTTGCACCATATCTCCTACAACTGGAATCAGGCCACGCCCCACAAACCAGTACCTCATTGGTCAAACCACCGTCAAGCTACAAGACCGAAAACACCATCGTAAAGCTGCCAGCTCCCAACGTCCCATTTCAAGCTTCATCGTCGACTTCGCCATCCACCAACTCCCCGCACACCATGGCGACTCCCGAACTAACCATCGCCAAAGCTGCCCTATCAGCATCTCTCTTCCGCGCCGACCCAGCATCCATCAGCCGTCCCTCAGTCGACACTTTCTTTCAACAAGTCACTTCAACACTGACGCAGTGCTCCCGCCCCAATGTCCAGGTTTGCACTAAGCCACCCTTCGAGAAGTTTTTTGTCCCCGCCCTCGTGTAGGCGGATAAAACAAAGAGAAAAACTGTTTCTCGGTGCTTTCCTCGTAGCCATGCTAAAATCGTGTCTCTTGAAATCGCCATACAGACCTGCAAAGACTACATCCTCAGCAACATAATCCACTCTAGTGGTCGAAGCACCGCTCTTGCAAAGTATCTCGTCGCCCTGTCAAACGCACAAGTCGATGACGCGGCACACCCTCGTCCCAGCACAAAACGCCGCCGTCTACACGTACTCTACATTGTCAACGACGTGCTGTACCACGCTGCGCGCCAGGGAAACCAAGACTTCCGTACCACCGTGGAAGCGTACCTCCCTCCGCTAATCAGCGCTGCCGCCTCATTCGAGAAATGTCCGAAACACATCAAGAAGCTACAAAACCTCGTTTCCATATGGAAATCAAAACAATACACTTCCGATGCTGTGATCCCCAAACTTGAAGAAGCCCTCGCCGGGTCGACCGTCTCCGCAACCCCAGAACCGGTCAATACGTCTCTCAAACTCGCCAAGGAGGCGCCCTTCATACTGCCATCTTTCCACGGCGACACATCGACAGCATGGTACGATTTACCGGCAGCCACGTGGCTGCCTCACCTGGTGCCGAATTCCACAAAACCAATGCTCCCAGATCTCATTCGTCCAATTCAACTCGCCCCAGGGCCGGCGGACAATGTCGTCACAGCTGCGGTAAAGGCGTTGCTTTCCGATGCGGAGAGAATCTTCTCCCGCGACAGAAGACCAGACGACGCGCACATCGACGTGAATGAAATGGGCGAGAGGATCGTATTGGATGAAATCACGGGTGAAGTCATTGGCGGAGAAACGTACTACGGCTGGTCCAGACGGTTCTGCGAACGAATGAAGGACCGCAGAAAAGGCAAACAAAGAGGTCGATCCGAGTCTCCATCTTCAGCGCGCAGCTATTCGCGCAGCCGCCGCTCTTCATCACGATCCTTCAAACGCAGGCGCATGTCACCTTCCAGAAGCCGCAGCCGCAGCCGCAGCCGCAGCAGAAGCTACACACCCCGATCAGCCTCGCGCTCGCGCTCACGCTCGCGATCACGGTCACGAACCCGCAGCCGCCGCAGATCCTACAGCAGCAGTCCCCATCGCGGCTCTCCGAAACCATCTCCCCAGCCAACCGCCAACCCCAATATGCCATTCAACATGCCCATACCTCCCCTACCGGCAGGATACACAGGTCCCTGGCCGCCACCGCCTCCTCCCCTCCCTCCACAAGGTTGGGTGCCAGATCCTGCCTTTGCAGCTCAGATGATGGGTGTGTGGAACGGGCAAGCTCCCCCGCCACCTCCACCAACAGCCCAAGCCCAAGCACAATATAACAATTATAATCAACGGGGGGGATATGACGGGTTTAGAGGCCGGGGACGGGGATACTACCGAGGCGGTGGAAGGGGCTACAATAGAGGGAGATAGTGCCAAATCCCGAGGATGATGATCAATATAGATAGATCCGGTGACATTGTGCCTTGTCACGATTCAACAATAAAATAGCCCACACGGTGCAGAATAAGAATTCTCAACAGTGGTGAACAATGTCATCAAAAGCACAACATAGTCCTCACAATAACAGGTAGGAAAAGTCTATTGGAATATCACCAGCCGTCTACAAAATAGCAACGAAGCCAGCCACCCACAGCCTACACTTCTCCGTGCTACCTACATTTCCTGCGCCCCTTTGCTTTCCCCATCCGAACAAGGGTGTTTTGGCACAACTCCTCACGCCTCATGTGCTTCCAATCACTTTTTCCCGACACAAAGTCAGAAGATCGAAATAAAACAGAGGCAAAAATGCGAGAACAATGCCAAACATGCCAGTTTGATGCAAATTCTCAAGCGCTTTTCTTTTGTTCCACTCAACCATGGATCCAATTTGCAAATGTGGAAAAAAGTGTAAGAAAAAAATAAAGTAATAAAAGGAGCCCTGCAATCCCCCAATCCCCTAGGGACGTCCCTTTTCTGGTAGTTGATTGGGAGAAGGCGCACCGTAGAACGAATTAATGTCCGCACAATCACCGGAACAAAGGACAAAGCCGGATAAATATGTTGCAAAATGTGTCATGATAGCCGTAAAAGAGGAAGGGGCAGCATGCAACTGCCCCCATCAAGTTCTGTTCGTGTTGTTGGTATGCCCCAGGAAACTACCGTAGCATCATCTCCAGGTATATCAGCTAAGGCAATGTAATTTTCCATGGAAAATTACCAGATTTCCCGCGATATATGGCCATCGCGATATCAACTGATCTTTTAGATGGCGAAGGCAGGATGTTCTTGCAGAAATATGACCGGGAAACGGGATGATCATCTGCTTCGAGCAGAGCTCTGAGAGTTCTGTCGTTCGTGGCCACCAGGCCGTCTACCGGCAGCATCCTGTAGCTTAAGTGAATCAAGCCGCTTCTGGTTATCCTCGGTAACAGGGTCTACTTCATCCACCCTTGACAAAACCCCGCCAACTTGCGGTCGTGAAGGGGCATCAGAAACACCGCCAGATACTCGTCGCTGATCAGCCTTCTCTGCTAAGGCAGCCCACTTGCGTTCTCGGAGTGCCTCGCGCTCAGCTGCACTATTTTGCTGCTCGGTGTAGTCGTGAGAGCAATCATCAAACAGCTGAGGGTTGATTTCCATGAATAGCTTCATAGCATTATAAACCATTCCGTGAATCGTCCTGGCAGGGTGATTAGCATAAAAACAAAAACAAGGCAATATAGTACGCCTCCCCAATCAATGGTTCATACCTATTCCAGTGACCCTTAGAATTCTCGTAGAGCGGCGCAAACATAATGGGCAGAATTATTTCCACGTTGTCACTGACAAGATTGCAGAAGTACTCGTTGTTCCAGAAGTAAAGCGCGCGTTCTGCGACCTGGAAGTGAGGGCTGGCCACGGACTTGGCGAGTTGATGGAACAGCGGTTCCTGGACCTTGGCGAATTCGGCCGGGTCCATGACTTCGAAAATGTCTTCAACCTCGTTCAGAAACATGACTTCTTTGGTGCTATTGACTTTAGGCCAGTATCGAAGTAGGCCAAGAACAACCTGGAGAGTAAACACACGCATTAGTCTACATGTCAGTAGCACAAGGAGACGAATAATAGGCCACATACATCTTCAGTAAGAGACGCATCTTTCTCCAAAAATTGTACAATACAGTAGGCCAGCTGCGGATGGTACATGCTCAAGCTCTTAGGCTTGTGCAAAGGAAGCAAGACGCGGGTCAGGAAGATCTTGTGTTCTTCCTTTAGTGGCAGGGCAAAGCCGTTGATAATAGATCCCAAAATCTCGAGTAGTTCGGCAATGCCGTTGAAGCGCTCCGTCTCGTACGTAAATTGGAAGAAGACATTGTTGATGGATCGGCGGATGAAAGATCGGAGGTTGAGGAATTTACCATAAATACGATGAAGGGTCGTCTTTAGGAAGTCTCGTTCTCGAGGATCCTCGGAATCAAACAAGTCGAGAAGTTGTAGGACAAAGCTGTGGTCAATGTAGGCTTTGGCAATGTTGGTGTTGAAATCTTGGCTCTCTATAAAGCGGAGGAAGAACTCATAGACTACCTGAATATGCGGCCAAGCGACCTCCAAGACGGGCTCATCTTCCTCTGGGTCGAACGCCTCGCCCTGTGGGTTCATCGGGGGAGGGATGGGTCGGAACAAGTTCTTGGCGAACATGTCGACGACTCTCGGATACATGGGTTCCGTGATGACTTGCCTGTTGTTGGCAACATAGTCAAGCAACTCGTGTAATGCCAGGCGCTTGATCTCCTTGGCTTTCATGTCTCCGCTGGCATCGTTGAAATCAAAGATGACGTTGCATTGGTCAATCTTTTGCATGAAAAGCTCTTGTCTCCTATTAGGAGGAACTTCGTGGAAGCCCGGTAGTTTTTCCAGTTCCCGGTGAGCCGAGATGTCGAATCGAGACGAGTGCTGGCGTTTGGGGGTTCGCAGACCTTCGGGAATGGCGTCGCGGTTGTCAATGCCTCGATGGATCATCAGTGACTTCTGGCCCGCCTTGGGTGGTGCCAGGTCGTGAGGCATAGTTTCGGCGGCTCCAGGGGGAGGGATATGCTGCCGGGGTGTCAACATCAAAGAGTACCATCAATTGCACCGCGAGCCATCAGAATAATTCTACTTACTCCTGGGGTTGGGCTGATGACAACGGTGGGGGGTAATCTAGCATTGGCATTGCCACCGTTTGGACTCGAAGCACCACCCATGGGGCCAAATCGATCGGGAACATTGCCTTGCTGGCCTGGATTTGACGACTGATTTGGAACTCCATGGTCGCCGTGTCCGGTGGTGCTGGATGGTAAAGGCTTATTGCGGATGTCGTTGAGCGTGGTGGAGGAGGAGGTGGGCGTAAGGACAGGAGACTGGTTCGACGAGTCTCGGGACGAAGGGGACGACGTGCCATCCTTGGAATCCTTATTCTTCTTGGAGGATTTGCTGGCATCCTTGCCTCGCGCGAGCTGTTGGGAGGGGTGAGCAGCGCGTGTTAGCACACTGCGCCATGGCGTATAATTGATACAGATGGAATGGCGACGCCGTGGCCCAAAGCGAAGCCCAACCCAAATCCAAATCCATCACACAGACGCATGAGGATGAGGTCATGGGGCCATGGGGCCATGGGTGGTCAATCAAGGGAGTCGGGCAAGATGACTTACTAGTCCTTTGCCAAAACGCTTCATGTTGGTCGTCGACAGCATCTACCTTCTCGTGTTCGTCGTCGACGATGGGGTTGACGGGAGGCAGACTCGGACGGGAAACGGCAGACGACGGACAGCGGACGGGCTGGCGTTGTTGGCGTTGCTGATGCGGACGCTTGTTGCTGCGAGGTCGAGTCTGCGACTGATTGCTGCGGTGGGGTAGCTTTGGCTTGAGGAACGGGGTCAGTCAGTCAACACAGCCAAGGCCAACGGGGGGGCCAAGGGGGTCAGGTGCAAGTGTGCAAGTCGGCGGGCCCTCTGAGCTGGGCACTAGGGTGCCTGGGTGCCTGGGTGCCTGGGTGCTTCAACCAGGACTGGGTGAGACGGTCGAGCGGGCAACACCAAGTCGAGTTGATTAGCCGAGAGCAATTCTGAGCCGTCAATCGTCGTCGTGTTGTAGGGAACCCGGCGCAATTACACTTGGGCACTGGAGAGAGCCCTTCTGCGCCCGCCTCTATCCTCAGTGATCACAGACTAACCTCAGTACACCGAACTCCAGTTCCCACGGAGGCCAACAAGCCCGCAGATCTCACGTGCAGAGTCGAGGTCGGGATCAAGCGAGGGAAGTGCAAGAGGTGCGAGAAGCCAACGACCGGCTAGTGCGCACAAATATCTCGACTTCACCTCCGCACGGAGTATCAGCCAGCTGCAGGAGACGGACCTGTTGACGGCAGGGGGTTACAGCCCAGATGCTTGAGGCGTCGGCTCCGTCGACTCTGGTCTGTCTGCTTTGGCTTGGGCTTGCTTGGGAGTTGGGCAATTGGATTGGAGGAGAGGTGGAGAGCAACAACAGCCAAATTGGTCCTGGCCATGCAGACGCAAATGAAGGGCTCCAAGGTGCGACATGCAGCACAGCACGGTCGCTGCAACTGGCAGGCCAGGCCTGGACACAAGGCACTTGGGTACCTCGGTACTTGTTCGTTCTAGTTTCTATTATTAAAATCACACCTAAATAATACTCTCGAGCACCCATTCTCCCGCCTCGCTCTGCTTCGTTTTTCACGGGGTGAGGGGTTCAAATGTTACAACCTGGATTGCCTGGGGGGAGGAGACGGCGCCCGAGCTACCAAATGTCTGGTAGTATGTCTCGGCTCTGGACAAAACGTAGCGCAGGGCGATGCTCCCAGTTGGGCGAGAGACGGCATCATCAGTTGAATCATTCTAAACAAGCAAACAGAGTAAAGTCAATAACAGGTAGGTACTCGTTGCTAGCTGCGTTGATCGCCCAATCAACGGGCCGAAACGCGACCAGAGGCACATGGAAATCCTCAATTCCGTGGAGTCGTATCTGTGTATGTGCATGTGGGCGGTACTCGGGCCTTGTTAGCGTGCGAACTCCGTCAACACAGGCCACGGTGCTTCCAGTGGTAGTAATTAGAAACCACCAGCACCGGACTCTTGTTGTGAATTGCTCGGCGGGCTCACTCTTTTTGCTAGATGCGCTCACCCCCCTTAGTAGGTAAGTATTTATTATGTCTAAACTCTTCTTATATATTTTTAAGAGATAATTTATAATAAAAATATATTTACTTATAATAAAATATATAGTAATATATTATAATATAGCCTGATATTTAGGTACCTGGAGGTGCGTGAGCGCACCTAGCAAAAAGAGTGAGCCCGCCGAGCAATTCGTCTCTTGTTGCTTGTTGATCAGGAGACTGGCACCAGACTGAGAGGAATTGTCGTCTGGGTGCTGACAAGGAGCGGCCAAGCGTGCACGGACCATAATCGGCACCAGTCCGGATGTGGAACCTCAACTCACAGCCGTTATTCAACTCCTTCGGAACCACCTCTAATACAACACAATATCGTTCAACAGAAACTAATCACTCACGATACTTGGGAGAAAAGGCACCATTCGCAAATTTGTACGCCCCTTTGATCCGAAATTCTGCCAGCAAGCCAATATCAGCTCGGCGCCAGGGAGCATCGATTGATCCTATTGCATAATCTTCCGCCACCAAGCCCTGCAGTTTCTTCCTCAGTTACGGGCACCATCATCAGACATGACACTTTAATACGCTTGAGCACCATGGAACCACTCTCAGATAACGAGATGGCTGGTCCATCAACAATAAGGTCGCTGTCGGATCACCAACCAGAAGAAGAGGGAGCACCACGGTTTCGCATACCGCCGCGGGACCTGGCCGCTGTGGAAATACCCGCCGTTGTGGAAAACATTGATCGGGCGGTCAAGGCCTTTGGGAGAGTCCCGTCTCTAGAACACGTGAGTTTCATCTAATTTTATTTTCGGCTACAAACTATTTAGTTATTCTAAACACTTTCCATCCAGCTCATGGACCCTTTGAGGAACTCAGTGCCGTTGTATCTGAACCCAGAAAGCCCCTTTTGCAAGCCTATCATGTCTCATAGCGCCGCATCGCACAACGTGGTTCTCAAGCTCACTGTTCCCAAGAGAACGGGCCGCAGACGGAGACGAGGAAGTAACGGCCCGTGGCAGGGAGATGTAAATTTCTCAGATGCGCCTGGAGCCAATGGCAAGGAAAAAGTGCAATCGATTGCGCGACTGGATGAGCCCAAAGTTCTTCGGAGAAAGCTTCAAGACAACGCTGGAAGATATCAAGTCGAAGCGGTTGGTACTATCAAACATACGCATCGGTTCCGTGCTTTAGCCGACTTTTACTGGGATATGAATCGATCAGAGTTTGCTCAGAGATATGCTGAGCAGGTTTTGCCAGGAGATGGTGTGTATCCCCTGCGGAAACCATGCCTATGGTCTTGTACTAATCAACGTACGACTAGTTCAAAAATTGAAAGAGTTCACCCTTCAAAGTGGAACAGATCGTCCCCCCAATGTTGACATCATTCCTCCGCCCATCTTCACGCACATGAGTTTGCCATTCAACTACTTCTACTCGCAGAATCCGTACGTCCGCACGACTGAGGACGGCGGCACAATCAATTTGACTGCAGTCAAGCAGGTAGGGTATTTTATTAGTGCAGAAGACCCGGCTCCAGACGGGCCGCAGGTGCCGCCAGATATGACGGATCCCAGAATGATCGAGGTCCTAGCTCAACTAGAAGACGCCTTCCAACATCGCCCTCTGTGGACTCGTCGGTCTTTGCTCAATCACTTGCGAGGCAAGCTCCAGAGCTGGAACGAATTGAAAAAATATCTCAACTACGCAGCGTATCAGTTCAAAGGCGGCCCATGGAGAGATAGTGTGGTTCCCTACGGCACCGACCCTAGGACCGATCCCAAGTATCGCATCTATCAGACGCTTATGTTCAAGCTTAAGAAGCACAAACGTACGATCAAGCACCAGCCGTGGCAGTCACTTCGCAAGACGCAGATTGGTGAATCACAGAATACACCCAGCATGGAAGCAGACAGTCACATCTTCGACGGAAAGTCATATCACACGGACGGCAAGGTATGGCAGGTCTGTGATATTACCGATTCTCTACTGAAAGAATTACTCGACAACGCGGCCGTACGCCCTCAGTGCGACGTCGTGAATAGTGGCTGGTACCACGGTGGCTTGTGGGCAAAGGTCAAGGCAATAATGAAGACTAAACTGGTAGCTATCCGGTTTGGAAGGCACTTAACAAAGGAAGACTTTGCACAGACATTGGAATTTGGTGATGCAACTCCGATCCGTACTGTGTCAAATACATTCCACCTTCCCTTGCCGAATTTACATCTTACGACAGAGGAGCACACTGTCCTCCACGGGAGGGGGCCATTAAAAAAGAAGAGTACAGGATATAATGTTCGGTTCCGAGACATTGGGAAGAGTCCAAGCGTGGCTCATGAGATATCTCCTGCTCCGTTTATCGATAGCAGTGTAATTGGCACAGATAGAATGGAGTCTGATGATGAAGATTCTGGCAGTGAACGAGATGATGACGATGATGAAGATGACGACGACGATGGATCAGAGAATGAGGAGTACCCTGACACTGGATATTATAACCATATGGAACAGTACGGGGACCACCAGTATGGTGATGGGGATGCTGAAATGGACATGGGCCGTTCGGCGTATCCCGAGTTAGATTAGCATAATCGAGTTCAAAAAGGCTCTTGATTGTAGTTAGGGAATTAAGTATGCACACGTGGCTTCGAAGCATAATGCGTGGCGCAAAATGGGTGCCAGAGTTAAATGACGAGTGGAAGGGGAAGTCGTGGTTTCCTTATCGGCACTAATAATCTATCCACCTGACCACGAGATCACTTACTTTCCTCTCCTCCTTCTTTCTCCCGTCGTCTCTTCTCCAACACCTTCGCCGGATACGTCAATCAACTCTACAGCTTGCCAGCTCTCAACAGTCTCATCATGTCCATCATCCGCGAAGATGGCCGTTGGTACTGCAAGCCTTGCAACCGCGTTTTTGCCACCTGGGAGGCCATCTTCAAGCATAAGGAGTATATGCGTGGTACTGGTGCCGAAAGCCATATTCACTGCAAGTTTTGTGGGCAAGATTTCAAAACTCAAGCGGCAGAAATCTCGCACATCATCCAGGTTTGCCATCCACCTTCATACCCCATGCCATCACTACCAGTAACTGACACACATTGTCCAGAACCATCCCAAACGACAAAAGCTCGACTGTCCTGGCTGTGGCCAAGGCCCGTTTCCCCGTCTGGCAAGTCTCATATGGCACATTGAGAGAGGTGAATGTATTCGTATCGATGAGGCGGTTCTTGATGAAATGCGAGAGAAGAAACTTGAATTTCCGAGGCAGCTCGAGACACTTACCAAGGAATCTGTGAAGAATAACTACACCAGTTACGTGTCTCCTAAGCAAGGCGGGAGCCCGAGACATATCTGGCGAGATGTACGCGATCAGGGGTTTAGCTTCACAGAGATGGGATTTCCAGAGCTTTCGAACGAGGCCAGGCATACCACAGGCGAGACCCCAAAGAGTGATAAAGATGAATTTCATCAGAGTGAAGCAAAGGCGGCATGGGGGGGGGGGAAAGACTTGTTTCCTGGTGCCCCTCCTGCGCAGATGCCAACAAGATCTCAGCTTGACACTGCTACGACACCGAGTCCCCGAATGATTTTTGAGTCTATGGATGCTGATGACCCCGATAACCCGGCCTTTAATGCGTCGCGATACTATTCCGATATCATTGAGCAGTACATTTGTCCCAAGGTTAGATGCGGGTGAGTAAATGTCGTTTCAGGTGATTCGTCTAATTTTTGGACAAGTTCTCACTTTGTCTAGAAAATGCTTCAAAAGACAGGGTCAGTTGGTTTCTCATCTTCGATCACCTGCCCATGGCAACAGGACCTATCGCTGCCCATATTGTCAGAAAGTCTTTAAGACGTTGACTGCAATTACCTCCCACGTTGAGTCGAGCTCGGTGAAGTGTCAAATCCGTGAAGCCGATAATTACGAGGCATACTTGGATCAGTTGACTGCGGGTATCATTGACGTTGAGGAGAGGCGAAATGAGGACGGGACCTTGCAGTACAAGACTGCAGAAAGTGCTCGGGCTGCGTTTCGCGGGCCGAAGGACACTTCAAAGGATCACGGACAGGTGCATTGGTAAAAATGGATTGCCGAGATGTTTTGGTTCATGGGCACACGATGTTGTAATACATTATATATTGATGGATTGAAAAGGTCATCTTGCATTGACAGCAGATCCAGGAGGGACTCGAGAGGGATGACAGACTGAGGACACTTGCTCGGGATTAAATAATGTTTGCTATCACGGTACGAATACATTGCACCCTAGAGATGTGCAGGGTAGCCTATGATGACAAAGCCCAGACGCCTATGGACGCCGTGACCACAAGCCGAATGGACCGCGCGGATCCATGCTTCAAACTCCCCCTGCTGGCTTGCCAGCCATCGTGTCTCTTGCTTTGCCTTTGTGCACAAGTGACCACACAAACCACGACCAGCATCAGCATCAGCACCAATGGCGCCAACGTCATCCCGGAAACTCTAGCCTAGCAACTCTGAATCCTCCCTTTTCTTACACCCCATCACGATATTCCCGTCACCTCGGATGACAACGAGCCGCTAATTGCCCGAGTTCAAGAGACTAGCATCGTTGTTGGCAAAGCTTGAGCCTTGCACCAGTCACTCACATCTGCCACATTGGACGGCCACGAGCTCGACGGGGAGCCGTCGTACCAGGGCACCACGATGCCCCGGCGGTGCGCGCGTACGATTGAGCGTGCGTGCTGTGCAATAGCCACGTACATACCGCTGATATTTGTCTACGGACTGACGACATGGGCGATATGGATGGTGATTGAGATAGGCTCAGTTGCGCCCAAGGGGAGCTGGTTAGGTACGGCATAACCCCCGCGGTTCTGTGTGACCCTCCGAGAAGTAGGAGTAAACAGTGGTGTCTGACGCTTACGTTTCCAGGAACCGCATCATCTACAGTCGGCGTCGTCATATACCTGCTATTAAACTGGTCCTACACCACGGCCGTCTTTACCGATCCCGGGTCGACAACCAACCGCGACGGCTACGGCCTCTTGCCGACGACGACACAGAACCATTACCCCCCGGCGACATCCGTCACCGTCAAAAGCAACGGCGAGATTCGCTTCTGCAAAAAGTGCCAGGCGCGGAAGCCGGACCGCGCACACCACTGCTCCACGTGCCGTCGGTGTGTACTCAAGATGGACCACCACTGTCCGTGGCTGGCGACCTGTCTGGGTTTGC
Source organism: Metarhizium brunneum (assembly GCF_013426205.1). Classification (NCBI taxonomy): domain Eukaryota; kingdom Fungi; phylum Ascomycota; class Sordariomycetes; order Hypocreales; family Clavicipitaceae; genus Metarhizium; species Metarhizium brunneum. Next base: position 6,602,361 of record NC_089422.1, on the reverse strand, counting down.
GGAACTACAAGGCCTTTTTGCTATTTCTCATATACACGACGATTCTGTGCGTTTACGCATTCGCCGTGAGCGGCACATGGGTGTGGTCGGAGGTAATCGAAGAAGACGTGGAGAAGCTGGACGCACTACTGCCCGTCAATTTCATAGTTTTGAGCGTCCTCAGCGGCATCATCGGCATCGTGATGGGCGTCTTCACAGGATGGCACGTAATGCTCGCACTCAAGGGGCAGACGACGATTGAATGCCTCGAAAAGACGCGGTACCTGTCGCCGCTGAAGCAGCCTTACCGCGCGGCGCACAATCCCGCGAACCGGCTCCCGCAGGCGGCGCAGCAGTTCGTGGACTTTCACACAAACGCCCTACCGGGGATTACAAGGCCCGAGGAAGGCGAGGAGCGCAGACCGAGCAACGACTTCAACTACAGCCCGGCGGCAGCGTGGCGAGCACCAGGACCGCGAGACAGCCCTCAACCGGTGCAGCTGTCGTACGAGGAACACGAGAGGCTGCAGTCCCGGCGGCGGTATGAAGAGTACCTCGACGAGCAAGATTCGACAAAGCTCCCGAGCGCGTTTGATCTCGGGTGGAAGAAGAACCTACGGCACCTGCTAGGGCCAAATCGTTGGCTTTGGGCCATCCCGATATGCAACACGACGGGCGACGGCTGGTCGTGGGAAGCGAGCCCCAAGTGGCTCGAAGCACGAGACCGCATCAAGCGCGAGCGCGAGGAGCAGCGCGCAAGAGAAATCAGCGCGGGCTGGGGCGGCCAGGACGACGACATGGGATACCCGTCAAATCCAAATCAGTATACGCCAACAAGTGCCGCGGACGGGAACGCACCAAGAAGAGTACTGAGTAAAGCAGACCGCGTGCTGGGGCGTGATCCCAACCTGTACGCCGACGGCTCGCAGGGCATGCGCATGCAGCGCCTCTCAACGCGCGGCAAGTCGCTCGAGGACGAACTGCTGGACACAGATAACGACGAGGACGAGGGCGCCGGCAGTCCCAAGGCGAATAGCAGAGACAAGGCCGAGCGGCGAGCATTGGACGTCGTCACCAACGGCAAGGCATGGACGCGAGGCGGCGCAAGTGGCATGCTGCGAAATGCCACGCACAGCGGCTCTCCTGGAGACGCGAGTCCCCTCGACGACCAAGGTGTAGACTAGATGTGGATGTAGATGTAGATAGATGTACTAGAGCGCTGCATGTGTGCTAGTTTGGGTAGTGTAACCAATGGATTGCTCACCACATGCCGACTGCCCCTTTGCGTGTGCGATGCTTGCCATGCCCAAAAGCAACCAACTAACTTACCTACCTGGGACACCACCAACCATGTCAGGATCGAACCCTCGGGCCCCTGCCCAGGAGGATCGCCTGCGGCATAAAAAAGAAAGGAGCGGCAAAAAAGGAAAGAACGGGAGTAGTTCCGGAACGCCGCATTCCACGAAGCCGTCGCCTCTACGACACGCCCACACATGTACTAGTACGGAGTACTACGTAACTTACTGTACCTCTGTCGTCCCAACTCCCTCCGCCGTGGGCCTCCCCCAACGTGGCAAGGCAAGGATGGTCCCTACATGCATCAAGCCTCTGGAAACTTGCATGCACACACACCCATTCCACCAGCACATCCTACATCCACGGAAAAAAAAAAAAAGGAAGAAGCCGCCTGAAAAGGCCAAAACCAAGTGCGCCATTTTTGCGATTTCCCCAGATTTTCCCCCTTTCCGACTCCACCGCTGTGTCTCCTCCCCCCTCACGCCAGGATGCCATGCCATATGCCAAGTGCGGTTTTAGCACAGAGTACTCCGTACTAGTACGTATTGATCGCTTTTTCTCTTCTCTTCTCTTTTTTTTTGTGGGTGAAAGGGGGTGGCCCACGTCGAGCCCACGTCGAGCCCACGTCGGCCCCTTCCTACCCCACAAATCATAAAAAAGCCTCCCTGCAGGAACCGCACTAGTCGATCCCGACGCTCAGGAACCAGTGGCGAGGGCCATGTAACTTGTCCCTTCTCTTTCTTGTTTCAAGTCCGACGACGGATGCTTGTTCGCGGAGGTGACGGAGGTGACGGATGGCATGGGGGGGCGGGGGGCGTACGTGCACATTGACCATACAACAATACCTGGTAACCTAGGGTTTATCAAGCATAGAGTTGTTCCGCATGTACATACATGCAGCCCGTCACTCAGATTCAAGTGCCCCTGATCGGTCGTCGGCGTATTGTACTGCATCCTACATTTACCGAGTGCTCGGTGGACTGACGCCGGGACATCTGGACATGGAGGCTCCCATGCTCCTTGGCTGCTGCAACATTGTCACTGCAGACAGCATCATCACTGGCTGCCCATCAGACTCTCGACTCCCTCTGGCACCACCACGCCACCGACATTTGATGCCATACGCCGGCAGGACCCAACTTACGACTCCCGCACATCAGCAGCCACAACTTGTTTTGTCTCATCATTTGTACGCCAATGGTCAATTCACTACCTAGCATCCACTATCCACTATCCACCTCCAGCTCCCTTCCCTGGAGTGCAGCCCGAGCCAAATATCTATCAAGTCATACTATAATATCCCTGTACGTCCTCAAACGCCGTCCATCATGATTTCATTCATCCCATGCCTTGCCTTGCCGCCATTCGTCATCCAGTATCCATCATCCCTGCTCGTCTGCGCTGCCAGTCCTTATTTCGCTGGAAACATTTGGTTGTGAGAATGAACAATACCACCCTGCAACCATGGCGAGACAAGCCAACAGGGCATGGCCAGATCCAAACTAGAATCAGAAGACGACGACAGGCCGAATGGTGATATGATAATGGTAAACAAAAAAATGCCTTTGGTTCCCGTGCCAGACCTGTCTATGAAGAATGCTTTGTGCCATATTCCGCATTTCGATGCAATGACTCCCCAAATGAACTAAACGAAAGGCTTTTTTTAAAACAGCTGTATGCAAAATGTCACCAACCCTGCTGCTCTCAAAAACCAACATGCCCATCATCAAAATCAAAATTTGTGCATTCAAATCTCCGTAGTGAGGGGTATTTTTTGTTTGGGACGCTCCCAACGTCAAATTTTAGACGCTCCAAAAAGGTAATAAGACAAAAGAAAAGAAAGGGAAAAAAAAAACAAGCCGGCTAGACGTGGTATTGTTAAAAAAAGAAGAAGATATGGCTCTCCCAGAGCTCAAGAGAAAAGAGACCAATCTTAGAAGATACATAAATTGTACAAAAAAAATGTATAGGGGGGATCAATAATAATGGCCAAGGAAAAGCCAGCCCCGCCATCAGGAATGGAAGAAAATAGAAAAGTTGGAAAGACCCCCGGGTCGTATGAATTCCGCCTCCATTGCACCTGCATCTTGGCAGATCCCCGGTTATCAGGGGCAACTAGAGAAGAAATAAAGTTAAACGTATCATAAACAGTGTGGCATACGCCCTGCCTTCTAGGCAAAGCTATCAAAACTGTTCTTTTCCATGCTGCTCTTCTCAAATGTGCTGCGAGGACTCGTGCTGGTCCGGCCAAACACCTTGCCTCCGAAGCGGTTGAGCTTGCCGCCGTCCTGTACTGGAGCAGCAATATCGAAGAGCTTTGTTTGAATGGGTTCAACATTTATCCTGCAGAATAGTGTCGAGAACAAGTATTGATCACCTGCATGGTTGTGAAGCGGTATGGTGCGGTATCCCCCTTTGAGGTTGTTGAGTTTTGCAGTGTATGTGGCAATGGCCGAGCCTTCTTTGCTATTGTAGCTCTCTCCGTAGCTAGCTAGCTTGACAGACCAGCGTACAAAGATCAGCTCTGGGTGCTTGGTCGTTACGGTAAATTTGAACTGGCCATCAGCAAACATGGGATTGAAGCCGTTCTCGCGTACAACATCCGTCTGGAATTTGAGTGGCGAGTCAAGGGCGTGCGTCAGCCCCGACCCAACTTCCTTTTTGTCTCGCTTATCGTTGGCATGGAAGACTTCCACTTCGACATAAGTATCCATGGACTTGTTGGCGGCAAGGTTTGCAGGCCTCATTAGTTGCTGGGCTGAGATGACGTCAATAGCAAACGTCACTACGGACCTCTCCTTCTTGCCTTCGGCAATCGCAGAGTTATATGGCTGAATCTGAATGTCACGAAGCTCATCAGGCTTCAGGACATATCCAGACTCATCCTTGCCGCCTTGGAACATGGCGTTGTTGAGTTGCATGCCCAAGTCGAAAGTCTGCCAGTTAAGAGCTGCCATCTGAACACCGCGCCGCCAATAGATGAGAGGATCAAAGTTGCTCGAAGCCAGTCGTAGTCCGTCAGGGTACACTCGCATCAGATACCGCATGTTGTGAATGTCAAGTGCCATCTTGGCATCCTTAGTCCGTGAGTGCTTGGCGAAACTGGTCTCCATGAAGGAGAAGATGTGGTTGAACGTTTTGGCTGCCGGATCTTCGAACCCAAAGAACTTGACCCCAGCACAGTACACACCAAGCGCACCGAGATATCGTGTTGTCTTATTTTGCGATCGTCGGACGGAGCCTCCGATTTCACTTCCACTCTCATTATCGCTTGTGCTACTGCTCGGAACGTCGTGCACCTCTCCCTCGGCGATGGTGTTGACACGGCTTTTGCTGACAAGTCGTCGGGCTTGGTTTGAGGCTGACAAAAGGGGACTCTGAGGGAGTGAAGGTGAAGGTGAAAAGGCGCCATTGTCTGGGACAGTTGGTTTCGAAACTGGCGAGCTCAAGCTGCTTCCGCGCCGCCGGCCAACTGGTTCTGCCGGAAGGCTCTCATCCCTGCCTCCACGTGGCTTCTTGACCTTGATGAGAATCCTCTCCATCAGCTCGGAGGGAGAGGGTAGCTTGTCTGACGAAGGGTCCAGTGGCTCCGTCATCAGTCTAGCCCCAAAAGCCTCCTTCATGATATCCACCATCAAGGCTTGTTGAGACGGGCTGCAATGAACCTCGAGAGAGATCCAAAGAGGGAAGCTGGACTTTACAAATGCATATTTGTTGATGGTTGTCATGACCTCCTTGAAGCTGATGGCTGAAGTGAGAGTCCGTCCATGGACTACTTGGGGCTGACCGTCAGAACCGTCCCAACAGTCTACTTCGACACATCGACACCCTTGAGCAAGCGCGCGGATGTAACCTTCAACGCTGGATTGGCCAGCAACCTGTCGACCAAGAAGGTAGGTATTGTGAGAGCTGGAGATGAAATACTCGTTCATGGGGCGATCCAAAGTGTATTCTTGAGGCTCTTCTGCTAGGGGACCATTTTGTCGGGAAGATAGGAATCCAACCAATGCGGCTTCTGACATGTACATGTCGTCTTGTAAAACCTTTAGTCCGCCCAGATCATCGGCTCGGTGCTTGCGAACAAACTTGTTGAAGTGCCTTTCCCACGTGGTGACGTTAGCTTCAATGTCCTCACCTTGGTAGTCTTTCAAGAAGGAAAGAAACTCCACAAAGGTCAGGCCTTTATCAGGCTTGGCGGCGATGCTTCGAATGATGCGCTGCACATCTGGTCGCTGACGCATAAGCCGAACAAAATCCAAGAATTCCTCGAATCGAAGGGCTTCGCGGTGACGAGCGTCGGCAAGCCTAAAGTTGGCTTGAAGAGTGGATTGTGAGCTATAAATGTGCAGGTTCTGACATACTCGCATTACGCCGATGATGTCGAGTTCCTCCTGGTCCTCACTTCGAGGATTGTCGCCAAACTTCTTTGTCATCTCAGATTGCCAGTATTGCTGGATGGCTTTGTCGTTGAAGGTCATCAGTGCCGTCATAACATCTTGTCTGTGTCTCAGCATGGCGTCAAGGAAGTTAATCCAGAGGTTAGTCGTCTCGATGCTGTCAGCCATGAGATGCATGAGTTTTGACTTAGACTTGTCAGGCATAGTGTAAAGAATCGTAAACCAGGTCAATCGTTCCGATTCGGGAATATTGAAGTCTCTAGCATATTGCTGGATGTCGGAGTCAAATCGAATTTCTCTAATATCATCGACGTGTAGAAATTTGTGAGGGCGGGCTCTATCCCAAACTAGCTTGTTTGTTTCTCGTTCATAAATGAGGCAGATGCGTTTTGACCGATTCTTCTTTGAGATTTTTCTCAACCATGTGCCACGTTGCAACTGCAAAGGGATGACTGGGCCGGCCATGTTGTTAGCACTGCCTGTAACGGACCCTGTAGTGCTATTTGCAGAAGATCCTTTGGGAATGTGATCAAGGAATGAAGATTTAATTAACAAGAGATCATCTCTCTCGTCAAGGTCAGATTCCGAGTCGGTTGAAGGTGTAGGGACGTAGTCAGGAGCAGTATTGTTGCTGTCACTGCGCCGCCGCAAAAAACACGGGCCAATGCTCCCGTCTCTGCTAGCTGGTGTTGCAGAAGATTGCCTCCTTCTGCCACTCAAAGTCCTTGATGCTCGGCTTGCTCGGCTGGATAATCTGCGCATTAAGTTTCCCTTGCTGGTTGTGGTAGGTGTAGTGCCAGTGGAAGTAGCAGATACGCTATTACTTCGGGATTCCGGGACTACTGCCTCTGCAATGGGGCTGGTGCTACCGACCCAACTCCTGCCGAGGGAATTGGTGCTTGTCTTGCGGGTTAAAACAGAGTCTGGAAGCTGAAAGCTCGCCGAGAACTGATCATCATCCCGTGGTCGGAGGGGTTCCGGCGAAGCCTGAATCGATGAGTTAGTCGTCAAGACGGCAGTACTGGGTGACATAATTGGCGATCCTTGTTGTGAGCTAGAAGCTGCCGAAGAGGCGCTAATTGCTGAACCCGGTACGTGTACGGTTTGTGAATTGGAGTTGAAGTTAGTCTGAACGAGGCCGGGCCGAGAGCGCCGCGACTGGGCAGAGAGTGTATACATTGTTTGGTCTACACTTGAAGTGCCAGTCATCTGCTGAGTTTCTGAGTCACTTGATGTCATGGTTGTGCACTGGTTGCAGCGCCGTACATGAGAGGAGACAAAAACCGAAGGAAGCCTCAGGGTACCTCAGAATGGTCAAGTCGGCATTTATGAAGCCAGGGCAGATCCGGTATGCATGTTGGGAACAGGAGCGAGCCGGGGCAGAAGTAACAGAATTCAGCCAAGTGCGGCAAAGAGAAAGGGTGCGAGAGAGAGACCGAGAGGGATATTTCGAACTGGCAGATCTGCAGCAACGCCTAGAAGACCTGTTGATCTAGAGTGTGCTCCGGGTGGTTGTATTGGACGGGCCGTCTTTCCAACAATGATGGCAGTAGTAGCGCGTGAAAGCAGGCAGCTGCGAGTGGTGAGTCTGTATGGCAATTGCCTACCAATTGGTCTCTTCTGTACGGTCTATATCGACCGGGGGAATTGGCGAAGAAGATTGAACCCGGGGGTGGTAGCAGAGCTACAGCTAGGGCCGATTGGAGTGCCGTCGGGTCGAGACAAAGGCCTGAAGAGTAGTGGCAGAGTGTAGTCGATGGTGAGGTGGCAGTCCTGCAGCGCGAGGCTGCATGCAGGTGGCTGCTTTTGGGTACGGGGTATGTATGCTGCTTGCTGCAAGCACCGAGGGTTGCTCGTGAGCCGCTGAAGAAGCTGAGCGATAGCTGGCGCAAGTAGATGGAAGCGTTGAGCTTGCGCAAGATGCGTGAGCGCTCAACAGGAGCGCGCCAACCTGGTCTGAAATTCTTCCGTCGAACGAGGTCGCAAAGCTCCGGAATGCCCACTAGCAAGGTTTTTTTCTTGCTATTCTCCCTTGTGCTGTTGAACCGCGCAGGAAGAGGGCTTGGAGACCAGAGAGAGGAAGAAAAATAGGACGCGAACAGAAGGATCGGGACACCAGGCCGCGAAAGTGACGAGGGCAAATACAAGTTTACCCCCCAAGAGCAAACTATGAGCGTCAAGTTCCGCCGAAGTAATCGTCTTGCTGGTTCCTGCTGTACAATCGCTTAGCAGAGAGTCAGTCGAGGTAGAAAAAAGCCAAGGTGACCGGTAGCTCTGGGCAAGGGCAGCAGAAAATTAATATGTCGTCGACTAAAGGTATGCCAGCGGTGGCGAGGGTTTAGACGAAAGCGCCCTGGGGTGGGTGTGTCTGTCCTGTCGTAGTTGGCCGACAGGGCCGAAGTGCTCAGTCAGACCTTGAGGGACCTCAGCAGAGCTAAGCAAGACCTAGGTGGGCTTGCCCCCTTGGGCGGGTGTATGCCACAACGATGTGCCAAAGTGAGTTGGGTGGTGACTCAGCCTCTTGGGTGAGGCCCACGCTGCTAGTACAGCGATGCGGCCGACAAGGCAGGGAAAGCCGTATGAGTAATGGTGATGGCAAATAGCAAAAGTAATTATCAAGTAGCCACTAGTTCTACTTGACAACAACAATGAAGCAGCCTTGAATGTGCACAACGCTCACAGGGTACGTTGGACCAAGAAGTTGCCTGAGATTGAACATATGTTGGGACAAAAAAATTGCCCGTCAAGATAAAACCATAAAGACGGAAAGAGGAAGGCAAAGTTGAGAGAGCAAGAAGGACGTCGGCAAGAAAGGTCCGGTCGGTAGGTAGTGGAAGAAGGGGGCGGTTGAGTCGAGTGCTCAGAGATGGAAAGAGCGGGACATGCAAGTAAAGTAGTAAATCTCGAGTACACACTCTGGGAAACTTTTAGGAGCAAGGTGCACAGAGTGTGGGATACGGAGGAGCTTGGTACTTCGCACCAACTTGCACCACCAGGCCCTCGCAAGTCAACACCGAACAGACTGGATTTTCAGTATGCGTTTTTGCGAAGTCCGGGAGCAAGGGCGATGCGTATTGGGTGTGTTCATCAATTGATTGACATGGATGGATTACCTCCCTGGCATGGGCAAGCGAACGAGGCGTGAGCAGACGTGGGCTGACCAGAGGGGAAAGGGGGACAAAGGGGGGGTGGTTGCAGTGAAAAAAAAATTGAAAAAAAAAAAGGGAAAATAAAGAAAAATTAACAACAACAGTGGACGCGCACGGCTGCAGGACAGCCCAAGCACCAAGGTGACGGGACAAAAACAGGGGTGGAGAGGAACGAAAAAATAAAAAGGACTTTGCTCACGGCAAAAGGGGGGTGTGTGGGCATGGCGCAGCAGTGTCTTGTTATGGAGCATTGGCGTGCTGGCAGCTTCGGCGAGATTACCAGCATGGAGGGACAGAAGGCAAACTTTGAGTGACATGAGCGACACAACAAGGCATGGGAGGATTGAGATTGATGGACGCTTGGTGCATCATCAGTATGCAACGCGACTCCAACAGGAACCATTGGCGCGAAGAAGAAGAAGAATAGATGCCGTGGCATTCGAACGCCTGCTTGCTAGGTGTACCTACCTAGTAGCCAAGTACCTTGACTTTCTCATTATGCACATGCTGAGACCTCACTAAGAAGTCCATGAGAGGACTACTCCGTAGCTACCCTTCAATTGGGAGTCGAGCACCATGACCCTGAAATTGTCTGGAGTAGCTACAATACTCGGTACAGGGCGACATGGCCCTGTAATTCCGGTTCCGGTTCCGGCGTCGGGGCCGATGTCAGTGTTTATGCCAATTATTAACCCTTGTTTTGAAGACAGACGGGGAGAAAACAAGGCTCACGCAATCATCGTTCCTACGGAGCATTACCCTCATGGTTATCCGGAGGATTGCGAAGGCCGAGCAGAAACATGCCCAAGCCCAAGCCCACAAATCCCGGCAAGCCCTTGAACCTGTCTAGAGTTTTGCTACGGCCAGCTTGCTGGATGATCGACCCGGCTATTTGGGATGGAACATTGAACAGGCTCAGGGCTTCTGGCAGAGTGGTCCTGCCTGGGTGCTGCCTGACATGAAGAATGTTTTGCTTGATGGAAATGTGAGGCCCCGTGGCGTCCCTGCCTTGAAATACCTCCAAGCTGCGCCAGACGCCCGGCTACCAAAGTCCACGTTCCACCATGTGTCGTGATCTGCCCAGCCCGCCATGTTGACAACGGCCACAACAGGGTACAGGGTTCTTTGCCAGGCTGACTGGCTGTTTCTGCGTCTCCAAGTCTTGCCAGGTGGCCAGCACTGACCGGGTATTGCTGCGAACAAAGACACGGCGTATAGGGTACAGAGAATAGTCATCCTTTGCAGCGTCGGCCAGGTGAGCAGCCAGGTGAAGAGATGCGCTCTGGGGCAGGCAGTCCTCAAGTCTAGGGCTTGTGTTGCGCGACAGGACCGGGGGTGAATGGCGAGAAGCAAGTGACTGGACTTGCCACGGTCTACGAAGCACCGAGTAGCACCATACATATCTCAAATCTATCCTTTTTTTTTTTCACCATGGGCCGTGAGCCTTCAGGTGTGCCGAAACGGACTGATCTCCCGCGTCCGTCAGTGCTACCCCGTCGTGGCCTTTGACGGCCTTTGGTCAATTGTCAACCATGGTCCATGCAGGAAACGCGAAACAAACAGTCACGAGGATGGACATTCCAACGTTGACAGCCGCAACTCAACGGATTGACACACGCGACTGGCTCAGCACTAGACTAGCAGGCCTGAGTCGTTGTGACATGCATGTCGTGGCAGCCGCCTGTGTCATTGAAAACCAGTCTGCACTCTGCACTCTGCACTCTGTGCTCGGCACGCCATAGCGCCGATGAGTCGACGAGTCGACCGCGGCCCTGCCAGGGTGTAGCAATTCCTGTCGACATGTTGTATGCAAGCACTTCTTCGTACAGACAGGGTGCGTGGTACGAAAACAAATCTGTCTCAAGGATGGGTAGCAGTCGTTACCTGTCAGGCATGCACAGGCGCACGCACGCCTGTGCGGCCGACCTATCATGGCGTCGGCCAACTTGCGCCTATGGCATGAAGGCAGAACTGTCATTTGAACTTCCGCTAGGAGCGCCAAACACTGAAGCTAAAGGCAAATTGGCTTCGTGGGCCGGCCTCGAGGGCGTCTCTGCAATTGGCGTCAGGGCAGGTCAGGCTGGCACTTGCATGATGAAGTGTCTGGCATACTTGCAGAGGCACGCAGCGAGAGTGCGAACCTTGAACGCACCACACGCCGCGTTGCGCTTCTACCACAATAACATGACGGGTGACGTCTAATACCGTTGGCGACGGGGAAATCGCGTCCTGGTGAGCAGGACACCAGGTTGTACAAGGCATCTGTCCTCCATTTTTGTTCTTCTTTTTATTCCAAGGTTGTCACAGCGTGAGACAGTGCTGTAGGCAAAAGGACCGCGGTAGCAATGATGATGACGATGATGATGGGCACGCCTTTCAGGTTCACACAAAGTCGTTATGTGACACCCAGTGGTGCAATCATGAGCTCATGGACCTCGATGGCTTCGGAGCGGGTCCAGATCTGCTGTTTGAGGCTGCAATGCTCCGGATTGGTCTGCCAGTTTTGCTGTTTGCGATGATTGTCAACCCGGCGGTCGAGCGCCTCATCCAACAGGTCGATTTGGGCTCTGTAGTCAAGCCGAGGGTCAAGTTGAATAGCTTTGAAGCCCACGACTGGTCGTCGATACGATCCAACATACTGTTCCCTTTTGCAACCGCCTCTCCATTCCTATACTAGGTACTTGGTCTGTCCCTCCCTATACGGACGATTGTTCTATACATATACTAGTACATGTGCACATGTACATACATGCATACAAACAAATACGACAGTGGAGCATTTCAAACATCCGAGCTTTAGAATGGCCCAGCCAGCCTTACAACATGGCTTGTGGCTGAAGCTCCAGAGAGATTTGTGGCCCAAAGGGCGTGGCTCTATCCCCGTCAGAGTCTTTTGGTGGACTGTGGATGGTGAAGAGGGCTGTCAGACAAAATTTGTGTGCGCGGCGTCGTCGATATTGCTGACTTTGAGCATGATGAACTGCCCAGCCCATGGTCTGGAGCCGCCATCAAAAGCCCACCAGCAAGCCGCAAATCCGCAAATAAACAAATGCTCGTGCAGCGACAACTATCGTCCGCCCGCGACAGGACTTTCCAGTTGAAGTAGGCAGCTCCAGTGAGCGAGTCGGGCGGCGGAAACGCTGGCTGGGAGCAACAATACTCTTCTGGCCTGACTGAACACGCCATTCGTCATGTATTGCGAAGTACCTGTGTCTTCTCCACGGGTCCAGCGGATGCCGCCATGTGCCTGGCAAGCAGGGCCATTTTCAAGGGCTCCCTATGGGTCGCGATAATTGAGCACAAGCCATAGTTTCGAATGTTCATGGGCCTGGCCGCTCGTGGTTGAAGGCTGCGCTGCAACATCGCGAGTAGGCGGAGCCCGATTACGCCCAGTCTCGCCCAGACATGCCGACAGCATTGCACACCCCGCGTCGAGGACCCGAATCCACCATTGGTCCTCCATAAGCCGCGTCGCCCCGGTTTGATGGAGCATTGTGAAGGCAATCTGTCAAGCTTCCCCCCGAGGATGAAAAAGTGACGCAGTTTCGACAGCAAGTTGTATATCTCGGCGGGTTGCCGGGCTCGCCTGGGCTCGCTCTAAACCACGGCTTCAACCCTTCACCCTCGCCTAACAACGAGAATTGGGCATGACTGTCAGTGGGGTGCATAAGCAAACTCGGCGTCGTGTTTCGAAGCATAAAATAGAGTAAAATTAATCCAGGAAACAAAACGACAGCACGACATGCTGATACGCCAGGTGCTTGTGATTGTTGCTTGACGTTGATGGATATATATGCATTCCGAGTCGTGCATGGTGCTAGTACATCAAGTCGGCCTGCCAGCGATGGACTTGGCCACTGTGTAATAGAATGCTCATAGGAGCTTGCTTGGTCACAGTTGCTGGGAACTGGGACATCTTCCTGTTTAGTGTGGTGGTGCTGGCCACATTGTATGTACACAGTCTTTAAGAATGGCGGCGGAGTCTGTGGCTCATCCAGCATCACCACCAGCTTGGTACTTTTGAAGACCTTGTGGCCAAGCTGCATCCAAGCTCGGTGACATCATAGCCCCTGAGCAATGGACTCGACAGAAATAGCATCAGGCAAAACAGCAACGGGGAACAGTCCCACCTCCAGATCCCAGTCGTTCCATGTGCAATCGCGACAGCCAGGCGGTGAAGCGCAGGACGGGCTAACCTCGACATGCCTCGGAACAAGGGGGGCAGGGAGAAAGAAAGAGACGGAGAGTTTTGCCAAAGGAGCTGGTTTGACGCAAAGTCGGCGGTGCCAAGCACAATGGCCAAAAACCAAGACAGACTCTCGGCTCCGTAGTCTTGGCTGGCGTGACCCAACTGTTGCTTCATTGGAAATGCTTGAAGCAGCGGAGAAAGCGTTGACTGCGTGAAGTCCGCCTTTGAAAAACCTGAGAGAACCGCTGGCGTGATGCTGTGTCGAGGCACGCGGTGGCCCATTCTTGCACACGACTGCCCGTTGTCTTCACCCCAACGGGAGGAAACGGCCATATTTGCAAGAGAATAGTCGGTAGACCACTGAAGTATGTAGGCTCCTTTACTCTTGCTTGGGTGATAGAGTATCCATGGTCAGGATCCCTCGATCCAACAATCCATTCGCCCTCCATCTGACAATCTGGCCTCGAGGCATCCAATCAAACAGAAAGCTGCAAAGTAAATTCGCATTACAGTACTACGTACCAGTACTCAGCGAGGCGATCAACTTGCGTGATCTTGGACAAAATGAGAAGTGACGAGCAATCCAGATGTGGCGTCCCGTCCTGGCGCAGACGACGCAAGCGCTAAGGAACCTAACCCAGCCCGCCAGAGAGATGGCGCTATTGTCGGCTGCTTCGTCGAAGAATTATTTGTCTCTTACAGCCAGCCATTCTTTCTGAAGTATGCGGAGTGCATAAGGTCTGAGATCTGGCACTGAAATGAGATGATGGGAGGAGGTTAAATCTTGTCCTTGTCTAGCCAGCCAAGTCGCACTCACCACACACGGACTACATTCATGAAATGGTCGAATTTTCGGGGTAGAACAGCGAGTGCGCAAAATCACAACAAAATTCAACTACTCCGTAGAGTCGCCCAAATTTCCTAGTGTCTGTGACATTCGCATCATTAGGGAAGAATCCCATGTTCTCGCCGACTGCTTGGTATTTTAAGTTTGTGACAATCAGTCGTTTACCAGACATTTCATCATCACTCTAGATTCTCCCCACCGACGTCCAACGAGGAAGGAGCAGCCACGAAACAGAGGAGGCGCAACAGGCTGGCAAAAGAGAGGAAGGAACCTGCTGTTGGGGATGAACGACGGCGAAGCGCACATGCAAGTATAGAGTAGAGTACACATGTACTCACTCAGACACCACCTAAGTAGAAATCAACCTTGGAAGATAGAACTAGGTCAAGTATAGAGTACTCCGTGCTCAAAGTCCCAAATCTTCTTTCCCCACAGGATTTTGCTTCTTGGTCCTTGTGGTATCGTCCTACCCAGGCCGCATGTGGCATCAATCGATCCTCTTTTTATCCGAGTCTTGGTTAACTCAACTAGTTCACTAGTAGTTATATCTACTTATGCGACCTCATTCGTTCCTCATTGAAAAGAGATGCTTTTGCTTGGTGCTCTTCAAATCGGCTCCCTCGGACTAGCCACATCAAACAAAAGTGGCCACCACGTCCCTTCATCACAGAGGAGCAGTCAACTGGTTCGGCACCGCGTCGCAACACCAACAATGAACACGTAGCAAGCTTTGCCACTATAGGGATGCAAAGTCAAGCGCCGGTACATTTGGTTACGGCACCGCAAGCAAACTCTGAAGAAGTTCCAGCCTGTGAGCCTGATCTACGCGCCCAGCACCTTTTCACGTCTCGTTCACCGACACTCTTGATCAGAATGTCCCTCTTGTCGAGATCATGTGGGAAACTTGCTCAGGGGCCTGCTACCTAACCACAATGGATTCCCCTTTCGCGCCGGCGTCAGTCCAGCGAAGGGCAAATGAAAAACAAGAGTTGGGATGCAAGCGGCCGGCAAGTTGCCAAATTGTCACTAACTGATGATGCCAACACCAAGCTCAGTTGTTATTGGTTCAGCGACAGCCAGAAAGGATGACGCATTCGGCTCGAGGGCCATGTTGAGACACACACGGCGCAGCAGAAGACCAAGCTGGCTTTGGGCTCTCGCTTGCCAACCAGACCACGCCTAAACCATGCACGATGGCTCGGGGCAGCGCCGAGCACGCCCACGCTAACCCTGCTCGAGTCTTGTAGCAACATGGGGGGCTAGACCTCTTTTGGATGTCGCCGCCCCCGGACGATCCTATTTGCTGGGCCGCGCCAAGGAACGATGACGTCCTCAGCTGTCATTCACCCCCATCGGCTGAGCCTCAAGTTTTGCCGACACCCGGGGGGGAGAGGGGTTTAAGGGGGGATTGATGGATTTTCACCCCCAAGCCAGGCTGGCCCATGTCAGGGCATGAGACACTGTGTTGACGTCGATGTCGCTGCCCGCTTCTTCTCGAATCAACCTCCTTGCTAAGCCTTGCTTGCCCCGCAATGTCTTCTCCCCTGACAACTAAGTCGGCACTCGGAGACGAAGCATTCACCAACAAAACACACATATACTTGACGAGAAATGACTGAAACCTGCATCAAGACACGCCCCAAAGCTCGTGTATTTCCTGCATACTCGGCGCCGAAATTGTTCACAAGGCCCTATACGCGTGAAGCGCAGCCACTCACCGGTCACAAATGTACTGTAATCTCTTTAGCCGCCCAACGGATCGTGCAATCTTCTTAGGTAAGCGAGTCTCCACGAGCCATTGGGCAGCTAAAGAGATAGATGTTTGGACAATCATGGCGCTGAATTCGTCGACTGAAAGAAAATAAATGACAAACAATTAGCAGTGGCAAGGACCGATAGGTTCGTATCGCGTCTAATATCAGCATGAGATGATATTGTCTGGCACCATAGTTTCCAAGTCAACAAGCCCCCAAAACCATCATGTTCATTCGCCTTTGCGCATTCCAGGGCAGCTGCTTGGTTGCTAGCATCGAGGACGAGATGCAGAGTTCAATTCGTCAACAAAACAATGCCATGCAAATACTACCAGGAGTGGCCTGCTGCAACATCTAAACTCTGGGCAATAATGTCTTAGTTACGAGGCAGCACCTAGACAGCCGTGCGCCAGTCTGCACCGCGACATGGAGCTTATCAGCCCCTTCCCGTGGACTCGCATATAGACTATGGGTCAGAGCAGAATCTGGTCGTGTCGCGTTGACGAACCTAGAGCCATCGCCAGCTCTACCGTGCCATGACTCTATTTCCAACATCTAATTCCTGATGCGGGAGCTTTTCAGGGGCAAGCATCGGGTCTCTGCGTGTGAATGACAGCAACAGACGTCAAATCTCGGAGAAACCCGCTCGCGCCAACAGGTCTGGTGTTTTGGACTGGGATATACATAGGTGCAACGCTGCCGATGATTAGACTTTGTTCTCAGACGTCCTATACGAACTGCTTCGTCCAAGACCCCATCCTGACCTGCCTCTGTGCGTCGTCGACAGATTTGACCAAGACGGTACTCCGTACAACACATGTGCGGAGGAGCCAACATTAAACACCAGACTGGAGTTGACCCATTGACTGCGACTGCGGGACGCCCCGCCCGCCTTGAACATGCGGTTGGCTGCGGCGGCTGAGACAGACGAGTAGAGTACATAGACTTCATTGCAGAGAAATATCGCCGCATGACCTCTTCACAGCCCAGTACTCCGTACAAGCTACGTACTCCGTACAAGCTACGTACTCCGTACCTCTCTTGCTACGCGGCGCTCGAATGGATACTCGACAAATTGGTTTCGGCCTCAAAGGCAATGTAAATGTAATAAACACGCAGCTCGCTTGTTCGGCCCCAGGGCGCCATTCTTTGGCCACGTCTGGTCCTGACAGTCTGCCCCTGTTTGCCCAGCTCTTTCTTTGGCGCAGCCGCCGATTTGCGGGAGGATGCTTTGAGTCGGGAAATTTGAGGATGAGTTCGAAACATGGGGATGACTCGCATATTCCCTGGTTGAGCGATGTTTCAAAAGCTCGTCCACGCAGCGCAAGAAAGAGTGCCCTTGGCAAGGGTGGTTGTTGGCTGCTGAGATGAACAATCAATGACTGCAGCCATGATGCCCGCTAACTCGCTGGCACAGGACAAGCCAATTCGATAAATACCCGACCGACATGACGATGAACGTTGGGGCCCCTGGCACGTTCCAGCCCGTTTACGGTAGTACCCCATACTCGGTACGGAGTATACGATGAGATATTCTCGTATGTACATACATATGTACATACGTAGCGTTCGATGTGGTGGAGGACGGACGAGACGCCAGAGTGTAGTATGACGTGGCGCTTTCCTTCAATGTTGGGAAAATCGCGTGGCAGGGAATAGTAATGGAATCTCTTGGGAATGAGCTTCTGGCGACGCCTCGGTGACCTGATGGCTGGGGAAGACAGCCCAGGGTTTCATAGGCTTGCCATTCCACTTTTTCTTGGACCATTATTACAGACGGACGCGCATGGTCGGTCCAACCGCAATTTGCAACGAGACCAAGCAGGCTTTGCGCTGATACACAAGCCCAGGCGAACTAGGCACAGGCTGGAGAATCTTCATATCCTTCGCCAACAAGGCACCCGCTCGGTCTATGTACTACAACAGCAGGCAGGGTACGTGCCATGTCGCCCAAGGACTCGAGCAATCCACGCGAGTGCCTACAGTGTGCTCCGTACATACACATGTATGTACAATGTGCACCGTCACACCAGGCTCCAGCCACCCAGGGCTCTCCCTTGTCAACGGCCAGGGGAGGCTCCGTAGTCTGATGCGAGGCAGATATGGGAAGGTTTCTAGAAGTCTCAGGGCCGACTTGGCTTGTTGGAACAGACATAATACTCCGTACTCCGTACTCCAGACTCGGTTCAGCTACGCAACGATTACCATGTACGTCCTGCCATACGCGCCGCGCGCACACACACACACTCGCACACACATGCCACGGCTCGTCCAACCACAGCCCTGTCAAGCCCCGCGATTTGGTCTCACGTGGGCACGTTGGGGGTATTCGTGGCAATTGATGGGTGGACGGAATTGAGCACACGGAGTAGTCGATGATGACTTACATGTCGTCGGCACAGTGGTGTCGCAGAAGCGGCCGCGCAGACATGGGCGGGACGGCACAACAAAAAGTGCCCATCTCAGCGTCATGAGAATTGAGGGCATTGCCATTAATAGCACGGCTTGCCTGACTGACTCTGATTCCAATGCAAAGCATGACTCCGGCGGCCGTGGCCGAGCTCGGCGCCGAGCCCGCATCGCATAGACAATGCGGTGCAAGGAGTTGTCTGTTTTATTTTCTCTCGGGTTCCTAGCCGCCACAGGGGACCGACTTGCAACTAGAGAGAAGGGCAGCGCAGCATTTTCTGCTCTGTTGGCAAACCGATGGCATGGTTACATGGTCCCATGACTCCCCCATTGGCTTCCCTTGGACTAATGCAAGTCTTGGGACAGAAGGAAGAAGACAAAGACATAGACAAAGGATACAGACGAATCTCGGAATTGCTCTAGCGGTTTTTTTGGGATTTTTTTCTTTTTTGAGCGGCCGACTATAATTGGAACAATGTCGACTCCCAATACGAGAACGCCAAGACTTTCCGGGTCTGGCTGCTCCGTTTGACTATGTCATGGCGAGCATCGGCGCGGAACCCCCTCGCCCACGCGGGTTCAATCAACGCCCTTGATGGAGCTTATCAGCTGCGGTGGTGCTGTCAGAGGCTGCAGCAAGTCCGTGGTGAGTAAATTGCTTCCTCCTGTCTTGGCCGACTGGCTTTTCGATGTTGAGAGGGAAGACAGGGTGCGACGGAGGCGGGTGGAGGACACGAAGAAAAGAAGGAGATGACTAGATGGGTAGAATGATGGCGTTGACGAATGTTTTCTTTCCTGTTGGCGTTCTCAATTCGTCTCTTGCTGACTTGAAACGTAATGGCAGAGGTCAGTCCACGCCATTGACGTACATTGTATGTGCACCTGGGAATTGACCAGCCACGAGAAGGAAGGAAACAAAGAAACAAACAGACAAACAGAGAGGCGCTCTTTCCACAGACACTATTCAACCCCTCCCCACCCCCATGTCCCCTCGGCACTCGATTTCTTTTAGAATGCAATTGTTCTATACACATATTGGATATGTTTTCATCTTGAAATAGAAGAAGCCAGTCACGCTAACATCAGGTACCTATCTTTCCTCTGCTTGAATACAAATGTAGTACCAGACCAGACCGGACCGTACAACCGTCGTCGTTCGACCGCCATGCTGGTCGTGTCCGTGTTGACTGTTTTACTGCAATGTTGCTATACCTGTTCTCGCAGCTTTCCGGATAGTTGCTAGTTTCAACACAGGATATGTGGCAGCTGCATTTGGAAACTTGTCATGCGATGCCATGTCATTTTCCCTGCGGCACTCACTCACGGCACACACAAGAGAGCGGCAACCGCTTCAGTCACGGCTACACAAGCTCGATTATTCTTCACACGCGCAGCACTGCAGGCTGGAGTCCTTTTCGTACGCTTGCATTGCATGGCTGTTGTTCATCATGCCCTCCCCTGGGCCCGGACCACAGCTTCGGTAGCAAAAGCCACGGCCGAGGACTCGTCTATGTATGAATACAACCTAGTCTCGGCGACACACTTGCAGACCATGACGGCAGAAGGAGGGGGAACTGTCTGGCTCCCATCCAATATTGGCACGAGGTTGAGCACACGCGCATGACTTGGGGTGGTCCATCCGTTCAGCGTGGTTTACGCTTTCGTCGCCATGAGGAGGAGGAGGAGGAGGAAGAAGAAGAAGAACAAGACGAGCGAGGACAAGACGAGCGAAAAAGTGACAACCGCTGATGCCGAGGCCAATGCATCTCGACGGTGACCTTTTTGTCCAGCTGCAGCGTTGGCCGCCTCGTTGCAACGCGGTCCCCCAACCCATTCACTCAAAGTCAATTCACTCGGAATTACGTGCGCATCATGCGCCACAGCCGAGAGCCCTTTGCAACTTTGCGGCATCATGGCCAGAAATCGTCTGTGCCTAGCATGCGTCGGCTCTTCTTTGTTTGCGGTAGCTGCCTGTGTGTTTGTTTTCTGTGCCTCAGCGCAGTGCAAACACCCCACGTGCCGTCTTGCATATTTGACTCGTCACAACCACGCCTCAACACACCCTCGCCGTCAAGGGCCAGAGCTGCTGGGATGGCAAGGGAACTCCCGCTCACGACGGTTGTACATGTTAGATTGTGCACGTTGGAGGAGGGGGCGTGAGACAGAGATCAAATCATTCAGTTCAGTCTTGGATGCTGAGCTGCCTGCTAGCTTGCGTCGCATCCTCAGGCGTGCCATACCTAGGTGTAGGCAGTCGGTTTACCTGATAGCCTGACTATTCCGGGCCATGGCCTGTGCGGTCCTTGGACGGTTTTGCACCCTTTGTGTAACATGCCGCGGCAGACAAGAGGCACATCATGGGACGACCATGGGACCATGATGAAGGAGCACACATTGACCCTTTTTCAGCCTCGATGCTTCGCGACAGACAAAAATTTCCACCTTTAGCCGGGGCCGAGTTTAGTTGTGGGTATCATTACGTCGTTTGCTGCGCGAGGTTGCAGCTGAACCCTATTGGGCCCTTTGTCGACTCCATGTCGATTGGCGACCGCAAAGCCAAGGCTGAAGGGCTGTCTGTTCAACGTGTTTCGCCGAGGCAAAATATGACTGCATCTCAGCCATCAGAGATGGTGGGCGGGGCCTCTAGTCAAGGCAATGCCTTCAAGAGATGAAGATTGGGATTGCGGCCGTACTCTCATCACCGTATCTGGGTGTTATTCACAATCTAGGTCAGGCTTTTGGGGCGTCTTCTGGTGTGTGGACAGCCTCACCATCACACATATACATACATACATACATACATACAAGCACGCATCAGTTGCGTCGGACAAGCTGCAGGCTGAACCAAATAGGGGCCAGCCAGGATGAAAAATCTGTGTCCGATATCCAATTCCGGTGAATGGATGCCGTGCCCACCGCCAAACGCAGCTTTGCCGTCGATCCGTCTTTGCTTTTTTTCTATATGCCACCTGACGTCGACACTGACCGGTTCGACTCGTTCAGACGGATGCCCCTGTTGAGTAGTCCGTACTTACACCGGCTTCTAAAACGGAAATAGGGCCACAAGCGCCAACGCCATGGTTTGCAGTGTCCGGAAAGAACAGACATGGTCTTTGCAGACAGGCAGGCCTCATTCCGCGGTCGGGACGGGTGTTGGCCCCCTCCTACACGGCACAAAGAAGGATGCTTGATAAGCAAACATCACGCGGTATAGACTTTCGTCACGGCAGGTGGTCAAAGTCATCAGAAGGCTGGACAATAAGTGCTGAGTTAGCCAAACAAAGGCCTGGGCTGCTGACCCGTTTTGCTGGCTGGCTTGCTTTGAGTTAGCCGAAACTCATCTTTGTGATCAGTTCTGGTCTGCGCGGGGACATGGCAAGACTATCCTAACCCTCTCTGCCATGGTTTTGACGGGTTGACAACAAACAGCACCGCACAGCGTATGCAGACCGCACCATCCTTGTCACCTGTAGGCCCGGTGGCCTAATACAACGACCGCCAGGGTTTCCAAGATATTGAAGAGCCAGACAACAGGCGGCGCATTGCTGACACAAGTTTTGCAACACTACTGCCGATGCGGATGATTTGTGAGCGTTGGAAAGGAACCTTGGCAGAAGCTGAAAAGCTCACGTATCGATTTTTGCATGAGAGGCACGTATATCCGGGCAAGACACATTGGGCCTCTTGTGTATCCCTCAATCGTTTTAATCGGATTTTGTATCACGTCAACACTGGAGCTCTGGGATATGCGCCGCCTGCCTGGACCCCTCCCTTCTCGCGGTCATGTTGTTCCAGACGCACACGAGCTGTCGTTTCGCGGGGTCAAAATGAGAACAGAGCGGCCAAAGGGGGTGGAAGACATCCAGGCTCCAGCATCTCGCCCTCTCTGCATTGTGCTGTGCCTCGGTGGCGTTCGGGGGCCTTCTGTTGGCTAGGCCATGCAAGCTGCCAGGTGTCTTTTGCTAGATGCACCGGCCTGCAGGCATGTGAGCTGGTGATCGGGCCTTGGCTGCAGTAGCCTCATGATGATGCTGCGCTGGAGGATCCTTGGCTGTGCTGCCTGGCGATGGCGTCGAGCCACTGGAATTTTCAGCCCGAGGCCCTGCGGTGACAGGCATGATACTGAGTGAGACCTGTGACGTGTGTGGTTCAAATAGAGTTATCTGTCATGGCTTGCGTCTGGTCCGTGTTTTTGGTGACGGGCTGATGATGGCTGATGATGGAGGTTGTCGTGCCGACGCACTTGCTGCCAAGCAGAGAGTCGTGCGTTGTCACCATGTAAATAGACGTAATTCTGGTGTATCGTGGCGGATTGTAGAGCGAGATGGAATCCTGCCCTTGCCGCTGTAACGTGAGACATGAACTTTTGGCTTGATACACATGTAGGAAGCCATCCAAGTGCTCATCTGGCCTGGTAAGCGCCATGTTTGTGCGTCCATTTCGCCTATTCTCCTGGTGTTGACGAAGATGCCGCCGCCGCTTTTGGCTCAGTAAAAACCCGAGTAGTGTTCGTGCCCTGGTTTCCCCAAAGGCAATGCCTTTTCAGGGCCGTTCCATTGCAAAAAGTCTCATTCATTGTTTCGAGCGTGCGTACGAGTGAACATGTACCGAGAGTGAGTTGCGCCCTGCATCCCGCAATACATGAGCGGCACCACCAAACCACCAGTGCAAATATCGTCAAGGCGAAACCCATCTTCACAGTACTCAAGCCCCAGCGCCTACCGGAAGCCCAACTGCTCGCCTGGTATCGCACAGTCGGCGGGCATCGCGACCATGCACCAATGAAACAGAGTAGTTAGTATACGGCAAAGCCTCCCTCACATTTCTTGTCTGGTCCTTGGTACAGCGCGCTCACCCACTAACCCCGACTGCAACAAATCTACACCATCTCGCGCCATTGACGCATAATCTGCGAGTCCCCATACCTCCACGACACCGCGGCGTGCAGCTCGTCGCCTGGCCGTCGCATCGGGAGGCCTTTGGCCAAGAACCACCGCAATCGTGCTTCGCCTCCCCAGGCAGCGAGTAGTATCTAGACGAAGCGGCCGAGAAGCAGTTGACCTTTCCCAGACGCCATTGTCTCACCCGATTCCCATCCCTCTACCCAATTGCCCAACACCCTCGTCCATCTATAACATTGACCGTCGATTGGTGCCGCCCCAACGGCGTAGCCGAAGCAGGTGTCATGACTACATTGAACCGACACATGGCTAAAAAAGCAAGCGCAATACCGGATTCAACTCGCTTCCCGGTCGTTTCTGTCAAAAATAGCTTTTCCTCTTCTTTTCTTTCTTGTCAAACTAGGAAACAGGAACACAAACAGAAATAGAAGCAGAAACAGAAACCCGCACTGTCCCGCCAGGCGCTACGTAACACCACACAAGACCCATAAGTCACCAAGAGTCTCACAGCAGAAACAAAAAACACCACCACCCGTCCAGCTCTAAACTTTTGCGTTTTTTTATTCCCTCCCACGCCCTGCAAGTGCCCAATGCAACTTTCCCCAAAATTCCATCCGTCGTCAATTTTCATATTTTGCGCCCCTCCCCAGCCCCTCGATCGGTCAACATGTACCATCTATCTCTCGGCCACCCCTATTCCGTTGACCGTCCGCATCCTTCCCCAGCCCCACGAGTCATATATCAACCCTGTGCAATGAAGCCCAATACAGACAGTGCCTCTGGATCAAAGAAGAGGGCTTCAAAAACCAAACAGAATTCTGTTCATGTATAGTCCCCCCCCTTCGCCTGCAGTCCCCTGTCCGCTGGCCGGGGTGTCCGTACCCGAATCTGGGGAACGTTTTGTCAGGCTCTGCGCTTTCTTCTTTTGACAGCTCGGCGTGGGTCCGTTGGGCCGATGCCGGTTTTTTTTTTTGGCCCTTCTCAGGACAGAGCCGAATCAGGGAACGGACATGCGTTCAAACTACCGACGGCTGACCATGGCTTGGGGATTTGGAGGAACTGGGTATGAGGAGCGTTGAGGGTGTACATGTACAACAGTGCATGCGGCTGGGGTTCTGACACGCGAAAAACGCGGGGAATTGATAGTCTGGTAGCTTGGATGTGTTGTGCAGGTGATTTCGGTGGTTGTTGGTTTTTTTTTTTTGTACTCAACTGTGTAGCACATCGGATACATTCATGCAATGAGCGCGTAATATAGAAAGACCTCTCTCGTTGGGCGAGACAATGATTGAAAATGAGTAGATTGTTGCAACAAAGTTAGGGGCATCGGCAACGCTATGAATTAATCTACTGTAAATCTTCATGCCTCATAAATCAACGGCGGGGTATTGTGTGTTTTGGATCTCCTTGATGGTTTGCCTGGTTCGAGGGTTCTCTTCGAAACTGGCCTTGATCAAATCCACAATCTCATCCACCGTAAAATAGTAGCTCAGCTTTTGCTCGCACCACAGGGCCCTTATGCCGTTGAGATCGCTCTGCAACACTTCGCCAAGATACTTTAACCGCGGCCAATTAGGCGCATATTGATCTGTGGTGGCCGCTTCGTTTCGAGTTGGTTCCGTGCCTTTCAGTTTGCTCGGGAGAAACAAGTCGTCGAGCGATGTCGTCGTAGCAATGAGGTTAGCAATGTTATACGCTTCGTCCTGTCCTATAGACGGCATGTCTAGCACGTCTGTGATTATGCGATTGGCGAGTGCGTCCACAAGAGAGCCGATGGCTTGAGACCAAACTGATCGCGCCAGGATATTCTCCCAAGTTGTGGCCATGTATCGGATGCGTGCCATTCCAGATTCGATTGCTGCTTCTGGTTCATCTTGGAGAATGATGCTCTGGGAACTTCCAACCAAGTCCTGTAGGACTGTTCTCTGAATACTCATCTCACTCGCGTAGCTTCTGTTGGCAAAATTTTGGAGCGTCTTGATGTCATTCTCAAGACGTAGCATGTTTCGCGCTCGTGGTGCAAGGTCCTCTCGTTTTTTCCAAGCCTCGGAGAACTTCGTAAGCTGTTCTGCAATATACATGGCATCGTTATACAGATACCTGCGAGTATTAGTAAAATATCATAGCCATAGTTATGTTTTGTACCCTACATGTTGCCGCCCACATTGAGGGAGTAGTAGTAGGGCGAGATGGCTCTGAATAACGCCAATGCAAATGTCGGCAAACTGAAGAGGCCCGGAGCCGTAGACGCCACTAGTTGATACTTCTCTCCGTCCGCTGTCAAGGCCGCGCCGTCCTCGAGAACTGTCATTATCAGCCCCAAAACGGGCTCTGGCATGCACGAAATATAGTAAGTCTCCTTGAGAACAAGCTCTCTCGTCTTCTCTGGTGAGGATTCCATCTTTTGCTTCTTTGGTGAGGGTTTCGAGACTTCTGGCTCCGCAGATGTTTCCTCATCACCCCAGCCCCAAGCATCTGCTCCAGCATCGTCTTCGACCTCAGACTCCTTCGCGTCTCCAGCCGCCTGCTGGGGGGAGTCGTCATCCTCCCAGCCCCACGCGTCAGCGCCGTCGTCTTCTTTAGCCCGTGTGGGTGGTTCAGGCTCCTGTGTCTGATCATTCCATGCATCGTCCCAGGCAGCACCCCAGTCATTCGTATCTGCTGCGGCGCCGGCGCCAGTCGTAGCCAGTTCTTTGCCCTCGGCCACAGTGACCATGTGTTTCTCGATCTTTTCCACTTGCTTAGGCTTGCCGATTCCATTGGAGAGCTTGGTTCGAATCTTATCCAGTGCAGATTCCCGGCATCGTCCTAACCACGTCATGTGCGATTTGGAAACCCACTCCTTTAGCTCATCGAAGCCGGTATAACCATTTGTCTCTAAAGCGGTGCAGAATGTTCGGGCGACTTGAATAATACTCTGAAACATAGGAATCTCGGACAGGGATGACGGGACTGCTGGGTTGAGCCATTGCTGGATTAACCGAGGTATGAGATCAGGCATCATGAAGTTGACTAGACTGTCGAGTAACTCCATTGGCACTTTTTTCGCAACGAAAACCAGGACCAGCTCTAAATCCGAAAGTAACGCAGCCACAGATCCGTCACTGCTTCCTGTAAGGCTGAGTTCGTCCCCTTTGGCTGCAACAGAAGGCGCGGGTTGTTTGGTCTTGTCCATTCGAGGAGAAATAAGAGATCCGTCAAGGTTTCGCCAGAGCTGTTCCATACGCTCATCCGTCTCTTTGTATGCTTTCAGACCAATGACTGCATCCGACAGGGTCATGCCGCCCTCTGTGGTCTGTTAAAACAAAGAAAGGCGACGAAAAGATGATTGTATGCTTGTCGATACGTACCAGGTAGGGATTCACGAATAGACACCCTTCTCTCCTCCACATTAAACTGAATCAATTCCTTCCAAACATTATTGAATACTTCATGAACACTCGACTTGAGCTCGAAGGCTCGATGGTCCAGGCGTCTGAGAATCCTACAGGACTTGCTAACACCGATTCGGTCGATGGCAGTCCAAGATTCTGCACCATCTTAGCATCATATTCACCAGTATCTCACTCAACACGTAAACATGGCAGAAAATGGACGCACGTTCAAGAAGATGTAGGGAGTCGACGACACGTCGTTCACTCCTTGCAGTGTCAACCTGACCCAGCAGCTGATTTGCCGTTTTGATATTGTTCAATACCTCGTGGAGCTGCCGGCTGTATTGGAGTTCACGATTGAGAAATTGAGCCTTATCCTCGGCATCCTCAATTGCCTCTCCTGACACGTCGGGTGCCTCCGATTGTCGTATGATGTCGTTGGCAATGGTCTTGGATCGAATAATGTCTTCCTGCAGCGTCTTGGCATTCTGCACCCATGAACTGACATCATCTCTGGTCTCCTCGTTGATAGTATGTATTTCGGTCTGCTAGCGTGTTAGATAGTACACATTGCGTCTGCGTGATAGATAATGCACACTTCGAGGTCGGCCTTAGCCCCAGTTAGAGCGCGGATGGCAGGCTCGAGATCTATGTCGGATACGGGTAGCAGAGACGTGTCATCCTCGGGGAATACCCGTTCTAGAGAGAAGGCGACAATAGCATCGCCAAATTGTCGTGGCTCAGCCGCCGCCGCCATGGCTGATGGAGGGTGTTTATGCCGGTCGCGAATGTTCTCTACCTCAGGAGCCCAGAGCTGGGAAGCAGAGTTATGCAATCGTCGGAAGGGTGTAGGAGAAATAGAAGGAACTAATGACGCTGTATCATGGTGATGGAGATGTTTGGTACGGCATGAAGCTAGTGCGATGGGTAGCGGATGTGTATCCAGGTACAGTCGGCGGCAGGTGCAAGCTGGCAACCTTGGAAGCTCGGTGGTGAGGCGACTAGGCCCTCTGGAGAAAGTTGGAAGGTGCACATGTGCCGGGTAGTCTGCGCCGTGCCAGCTGAACCCCACCGTCCCACAGCCTGCCTCGACCAGGCTTGCAGCACAATGGGGTGTCCATGAATCGTCTAGGGAGTAGTTGCTTCCTGAGCCATCTGCAGGCTGGAATCATCACCTGACGACTCATTGACACCCTCCTTTCTGTTGAGCTGGTTATTGTCGAGGTCCGTCCGTTTTTCTCCAACTCCGACGTCCGCTCTACTCCCTGCATCTTGTTGGTTGAGTGCTTTGGTCTTGTGTCTACCCGCTCGAAAAACGTCAAGGCAGCCAGCCGCGGGGTAGTTCAAGCCTCTTTTCCAGACGCAAACGAAACCCAACTCCTTGCAATTGGGCTTTCTAAAAATTATCCAGTGACAAAAACAACTTCTCGCCTCCAAGGGTGGGCCTTCTTCGCAATATATCCATCCACTAGTTATATTCTGTGTGTCGAGTGGTGAGTTGGTTAACTAGCATCCCTCCTCAAAGTTTCTTCCTTGACTCAGTCTGACGAACCACGTCATGGCTTATCACTTGCTTTCTTTTCGCTCGCCCCTGACCTCAGCCCAACGGTCCCTCATCATAGCCTTTCATTCTCTTGAAAATACTTCTTGTTCCGTTATAGTTTTTGTCAACTCTCCAACTCTTGCTCAAATGCTGTTTGAGTTGAAAGACCCAGCAGTGCTGAGCCACCCTAGACATCACCAGACAAACTTTGCCTAAGCATCTACTAACACCCCAAGGCTCTGTCGATAGTTGGTTTCTGTCTCAGTACACATCGCCATGCCTTCAACAACGCGGCAGTCTTTGTTCCGCAAGGTTCAAAGCTTCAAGACCGACTATGCTCCATGCACAATCACCCAGTATGTGTCGGAGCGAAGCGGCATGCAGGTCGTCGTTGCCGATCGACAAGGCCCCAAGATTAATGGATACTTCACCTTGGCCACCGAGATTTTCGATGACTCTGGTGCTCCGCATACTCTGGAGCATCTGGTGTTTATGGGTTCCAAGAGCTACCAGTTCAAGGGCCTTCTGGACAAGCTGTCCTCTCGCGCATACTCGGGTACAAATGCTTGGACCGCAACAGACCATACCGCTTACACCCTTGAGACAGCAGGCTGGGAAGGATTTGCACAGGTTCTTCCCGTCTACCTGGAACACATTATCCTACCTACAATTACCGATGAAGCAATCACCACCGAGGTTTGGCATATTGACGGCCAGGGTAACGATGCTGGTGTGGTTTACTCCGAGATGCAAGCTGTCCAATTCCGCAGCCCCGAGATCATGGATCTCAAGGCCCGTCGTCTGCTATACCCAGAAAATGTGGGATTTCGTTATGAGACGGGTGGTATGACTGAAGCATTGCGTGTGCTGACACCGGAGCGCATTCGCCAATTCCACCGTGACATGTATCAACCACGTAATCTATGTCTTGTTATCGTAGGCGAGACTGACCACGTCGACTTGTTGCAAATTTTGGATGAGTTTGAGGAGAGCATCAAGGACGACATTCCGCCTTTGGACGCCAAATTTGACAGGCAAGTACCGTGAAACCAATGACCAAAAGATGGAAAAGTGGCCTCTCACTGACCTATTTTTGCCCGCAGACCTTGGCTTGATACCGCCCAACCCCCCGCGCTGAAAGAGTCGATTGTTACTACCGCTGAATTTCCTGAGGAGGATGAATCGGTTGGCGAGATTCTCATTGGGTTCTTCGGGCCCAACTGTGTCGATCTGATTGAAACTTCTGCTCTCAACATTCTGCTCACATATTTGTGCGGCTCGTCAGTTTCCGTCCTGGAGAACGTGCTAGTCGAGAAAGAAGAGCTTGCCAGCTCCGTAACACAATGGTGGGAAGCCCGACCAAACTCCGTAATATGGCTTCAGCCGACAGGTGTCGCAACGGAAAAGCTCGAGTTTGTGGAAAAGCGGCTCATGGAGCTTCTGAAGGAGGTTGCCAGTAAGCCGCTTGACATGGAATACATGCTCGAATGCATCAAGCGAGAGAAGCGTCAAGTCAAATTCCACGCAGAGACCTCAGAGTCGTTCTATGCGACCAACATCATTACTGATTACCTTTTTGGTAAGCGAGACGGCTCGACACTTCAAGAGCTTGGGACTCTTAGTGAGTACGATGTTCTGGAGAAGTGGACAGACGAGCAATGGCGAGCTTTTTTGAGCAAGTGGATGGCTCACGCCCACCATATTTCTATCCTCGGCAAACCGTCACATGAACTAGCCAAGAAAATGAAGGCTGATGAGGAGGCCAGAATCGCCAAGAGGAAAGAAGAGCTCGGGGCAGAGGGACTAGAAAAGTTAGCTAAGCGCCTTGAGAATGCTAAGAAGAAGAATGACGAGCCCATCCCGGCCGAGGTCATTGATCGGTGGAGTGTCCCTGGCACAGAATCGATCCATTTTATTGAGTCTGATACTGCACGATCAGGACGGGCCAAATCAATTGGTTTGGGGATTGGTCAGGCACAGAAGGTCATCGACTCTGCCACAGATGGTAAACTACCACTCTTCATCCAGTTCGAGGATGTGCCCACCAACTTTGTTCACATCACCATTCACCTGGGCACTTCGCAAGTACCATTTGAGTTGAAACCACTTTTGTCCATATTTAGCGACAACTTCTTCAACACTCACATCTTGCGAGATGGCAAGCAAGTTGACTTTGAGCAAGTCGTTATGGAACTTGAGCGGGACAGCATCGGCTATAACATTGGATCTGCTCGCTCGCTTGGTGATGCAGACGGTTTCATGATTGGTTTCCAGGTCGAGCCTGATAAGTATTCTGCCGCAGTCCATTGGTTGCGAACTATGATGTTTGACTCCGTTTTTGATCCCCAGCGTCTTGGGGCTGCCATCACCAAGGCCCTCGCCGATATTCCTGAAGCTAAGCGTGACGGCCGTGGAATGGCTGCAGAGATCGATACCGCCATCCACATGGATAAGACATCCTTGGCCGTAGCCAGGCGCACCCTGGTCAAGGCTGTCTATCTGAAGCGCCTCAAGAAGCTCCTCAAGGGTGAGCCAGAGAAGGTCATCGAGTGGTTCAACACCATTCGCAAGTCGCTTTTTACCTTTCAAAACATGCGCTTCCTCGTCACCGCAAATGTGTCCAAGCTTCAAAATCCCATCACCACCTGGAACGCCCTCGCAGAAACTTTAACGACCCAAGAAGCCATGGTTCCCATTCCCAAGTTGGTAAACCTCCTCAATGATGAAGGCCGCAAACCAGGCTCCGTCGGCGCCATCATTGTGCCCATGACTACACTCGATAGCTCGTACTCGGTTAGCACCGCACCAAGCATCACATCCCTCTCGGATCCCAAGTTCCCCGCCATTATGGTAGCAATCGGCTACCTCGAGACTGTGGAAGGACCTCTCTGGAACGCTGTCCGGGGAGCCGGGTATGCCTACGGCTCTTACTTCTCACGGAACGTCGAATCGGGCCTTCTGTCCTATCGCGTGTATCGCTCCCCAGACGCCTACAAGGCCATTTCTGCATCCCGCGACGCCATCCGCAAGATTGCCGTCGGCGAAGTGCCCATCGATAAGCATCTTCTCGAAGGAACCATTAGCCAAATCGTCGTTATGTTTGCCGACGAGCAAGCGACCATGCCGAGTGCCGCTCAACAAAATTTCGTACGTAGCGTCGTACGTGGCCTTCCCAAGGATTGGAGCAAAGACGTGCTCCGGCAGGTGCGGGATGTCACCGTTGACGAGATGAAGAGTGTTATGCAAGAGTTTATTTTGCCTTGTTTTGAACCGGGGAAGAGCAATGTAGTGGTTACTTGCGCCAAGTTAATGTCTGAGGTATGTGCATGCGACGTAATAGAACACCAGACTATAGTTTATGGGCTAACGAGGTTGTAGAATATGGAAACCGCCTTTAAAGATATGGGATACAAGGTGCAGACCCATGAATTGAGCTATTTTCATGACGATTATGGCCTAAAAGCTGGCGAAGAAGAAGAAGAGGAAGAGGAGGAAGAGGAGGAAGACGAAGAAGATGAAGGCTCGGAAGGTTCATATGACGACGATGACGAATCGGATGAAGATTAGAGTAGCACGGTTCTCACGAATTGGGCATAGACATTGTACTTAGGCTAGACTTACAATATGCGGCAATAGAGCCCTTGGGACGACATGCCAAGTTTTCGCAAGATACCTAGGTAGCAAACAGACTAGATGTATTTTCTTCCGACCAACTCTTCTACTGTACACAAGCCTTTAATTCTACCCCTAGACCACAGACTTCAGCAATTATAGATGCCCCATCTATCTAAAATTCAGCCTCATAAGATATCCTCTATTCATTCTCATTCAAGACTTTTGGCCTCACAACTCATCACGTCCAGTAGCTGTCGCAACACCCTCCCGATCCTTTTCACTCGTGAGCGAGTCCTTTGACTTCCAATCAAGGGCCTTGAGACGCTCAGACAGATGGGGATGCGAGAAGTGATAGCTGGCATACATCCAGTCGGCGTCCATGGTGCTCAGGTTCTGAGCGTGCAGCTTGATTAGAGAAGAGGCCAGCTGCGAGCGGAAGCCCAGACCCTTTGCGAAGTCGTCTGCCTCGAATTCGAATTTGCGAGAGAGGATGTTGAGAAGCAGCTTGATGACAGTGTCCATTGGGGAGAGGGCGTCGCTGAAGAGAATGAACCCGATAATGATGGGGTGGGTGGTGTGGAAGCCAAACGCATTGTAGAGGGACACGTTGTTGATGAAAACAGAGAACAGAGAGAAGACATAAAGGAGATGGGCCTGGAATTACGATCAGTGGATTGAATTTCGAGCGATAATGACGAAGGATGGGTGCTTACCTGAGCGATGCCAAAGAGACGCGTTGTGTGGCCGAGCTTCCAGTGACCGAGTTCGTGGGCAAGAATGGCAATGATTTCATCGGTCTTCGTCTTTTCAATCAAGGTGTCGTAAATGACAATGTGCTTCTTCCAAGGCAAACCGTAGAAATAGGCATTCGAGTGCGCGCTTCGTTTGCTTCCATCAATGACAAAGAGCTCTTGTAGGGGAAACTTGTGAGAAAGAGCCAGCCCCTCAACCTTGGTCTTGAGTTCGCCTTCCTCGAGAGGAGACAATTTGTTAAATAGGGGCTGGATAAAGATCGGGTACGCAGTCGTAGTGAATAGCTGCAAGCCAGCAGAAAAGACCCAAAGATAAAACACAAACTGGTTACCGGTCTTCTGGATAATCTTCAAAAAGGCGGCCAGAATAGGGGGCACGAGGGCAACCGTCAACAGATTCGTCTTGATCATGTCGGTGATGAATAGTTTTGGCGTCTGCTTGTTGAAACCAAACTTCTCCTCCAGCACAAAAGTGCTGTACACGCGCGTGGGGAGTGAAAGGAACTGTTGGATGACGATGAAGGTGAGAACAAAGAGGATGGAGTGGCTAATTTCGCCAGTGAATCTGGAGGGAGCCCATTTGAGGAGTAAATCGCCCGTCCAGGACCACAACTTTGGGAGGACATCGAGTTGAATGAATGCAACGTTTTGGATCTGGGCCCAGAGGCCGGAGATGATTTCGAACTGAGCTTTGGCGCGACCGTAGGCTTGAGACTTGTCAAAAGTTTCTTGCGAGATTTCCTTGGAGAGCACGGCGGGGGGTTTGGTCTGTTGGAGAATGCGATATTGGCGAAGGGTGAGGAAGGATTCAAAGAGGTATTGACCGACGGAAAAGCCGAGGATGAGCTTCTTCCAAGGGAAGAGAGGGCGATCGAGGTACCGCGCGAGGCGCTGTGTTGGATTGTGATGTTAGCGAGTCGTGTTTACGATGACGTGATGTGGGCGGAAGATGGGCAGTGAGATTCGATGCGGATTGATTGAGTCTGTTGCATTTAGTGATGGCATCAATTGGTGAACCTACCTGGAGAAAATCCATTTTGGCGACGACAGCTACAATCCAGATTGGATTGATGGTATGATGGAAGGGGAGCGAGGGCGGATGAGAGAGCACGCGCGCGATGTGCGGAGGGCTGGATCTGACAACTGTGTCCTGTCTTATCGATTTGGTCCATTCAGTTTTAGGCTACGCTGCGTTTGGGTGGGCATGCACGGAGGAGCCAGGGCGGTGTTACATTTGCCCGGCAAGTAATGTGACACCATTGTTATTGAGCAAATTATGCAAGACAGTTTACTCATGCACTTCAGCGTTGTATGGATGAAATGCGCTAATTTGTCCCATTAATACGCTGAGAAGGTCTGATACACTAGGGACGCCTTCAATGTTGGCGAACGAGGCAGCAAGCTGACTACACCATGGCGGGCATGAACTCGAAGTGGAATGAAGCTCATCTACCGCCGCCTTCTTTACGTAAACATACAATGATACGATACTCCGTAATACTGTCAAACCAAAATCCAAGCACGGCATAATAATAGCCTACAATGTCCCCTTGTGCCTTTTCTAAGCCGCACGGAAGATGGCCTTATACTCTCGTAGCGGCATCAGGGTGACGTCCACTTTCGGTGCCTCGGACGACAGCTTGACTGGCAACGCTAATTCAACTCTGAGAGTTTCCGGGCTGTCCTGGGCGCGGTTTGATTGCATAAGGACACAGCGTAGAGGCTCAGTCGTCGGCATGGGGGCAAATTGCGGATTGTCGGTCAATGGCGCTCGCAGCATTTCCAACATGCCATCCTAATGTCCGTTGGTAGCTGCAGTTGCTTGCTGCTGAGTTGGTGCTGGTGGCCGTTCTGGTCCGTACGGCACTGGCGCGGCCTGTTTCTGCACAGGTTGAGGCTCTTCCTCAGTATCGTCATCGAACTCGCTCAGTTCTTCATCTTCGCCTTCGTTTGAATAGTCGCTCTCGTCGTCGCCCTCAGCTCCTCCTTGGTTTTCTGAATACGCGTTTTCCATGACGCTGGCTAGTCCTGGAGGACCCTTTCGTCCCTGGTGCTGCATCTGCTGTATGATACTCATGAGTTTGTTCACTTTTTTCTCGGCAGAGTCCACTTGCTTCTTCCACCCTTGACGTTCTTCAGCCATGCGGATGATGTTAGCGGCCGTTGCATCCTTCTGTCTCTTAAGCGCTTCGTTCTCCTTTTCCAGTCGCTTGCCCTTCTTGGACATGTCTTCCATTTCCTTTCGAAACGACAAGAACAAATCGTTACTATTGTTCAGAGTATCCTCAACCTTGAGCCCCTGTTGTTAGCCGATTCAAAGGACAGAGGCACGTGCGAATCTCCCACCTGTTTGAACTTCTCAACATAGGTATTCAACTGATTTCGAAGCTCAGTTTCCGTCTTGGTAAAAGCTTGTACTTGGGCTTGCAGGTGGCGCGCTTTGCTCGCCTCGGCCTCCGCGGTTTTCTTCTCTCGTTCATATCGTGACTGATGATACTGAACTTCCAGTTCCTTCGTTCGCATAAGGGAGTGGAAATGTAGCTCACGCAGTTCGTATTGTTCGATGAAAGACTTGAACCTGACACGGAATCTGCAACAACACGCAATTAATGCCAAGATTACACAGCTTCAGGAAGCTCACCCCTGTTGTATACTCACAGTTCATCAACTTCCATGTCCACCACCTGTTTTCGCGGGGTGTCTTTCTCTTCCTGGTAGCCTTCTAATTTAGATAAAACGGTGGAGAATTTCTCATCCCAGGAAACATTATTCCGCTTCTGTGTAGTCTGGAGTTCTTTGTTCTCATTCTTTCCACGCCACATGTTAGCACATTGTCTCCAGTCGGTCCCTGTCCGAAATGGCTCGCCGTGTGTTCTGACCTTCATCTTATTGTTGTCCCGCTGTAACTCACGACACAGTTTTTCAAGCTTCTCCTTCAACCCGACTGTCTTGCCAAGCTCGGTTCGGCCGCTATCTCGCTCCTTTTGCAGAGTATCGCCTCGCTTCTTGTTCCTTTGGTTCTCCTTCTCAAGGCGTCGCATATCAGCCAGGAGTTCACTGGAGCGTTTCGTCAGGTGTTCAATTTTCTGCATATCGTCCATTTTGGCGACCTGTTGCATCAAATCTCGGTTGGCTCTTTTGACTTCCCGTTCTGTATGGGCGGATGGGACTGATTAGCAATGAGAGACATGGTAAGGCCTTGATGTGGAGGCCCATGAGACCTGAAGCGCAAGTATTCGCTCAAACCTACCGATCTCGAGTTCTTGGTCTTTTTCTCCAGCGGCATCCTGCTCCAGCTGAGAGATACGGGCCTGGAGCAGCCGTGATGCTTCCGACGAGTCGATGGCTTTCTTCCCCTTCCCCTTCTTACCCGGCACAGGCGCGGAATGAACATGGCCATCGTGACCGTTAGTCAATGCTGGTTCTACTTGACCCGAAGGCATGACGTGTGAGGGGTGCTGGCGCCTCTAAGATGGTCAAGGGGGCGAAAAGATTTCACGATTGTCGCAACATGGGGGACAGAGACCGTTTTTGAGAAAGAATGGTGCGGCTTAGAGTTGACGTCGAGATTTCGCCGGGTGGGACAAGCCGGTAAGCGAGGATGTGTTGGGGCGAAAGAATCGGTGCGTTCTGGTTGGGAGACGACCGTGACGATGGTCAGAACTGGAGGCCGGTAACCTGAATGGCCAGGTTAGCAACTTGTGCGGTGATGTGATGTGAGGGTGCTCTGCCTCCTGCATGCAGCCCAATCAAGCCGTGCAAACACGCGGGCTTTGAGAAGGATGATCACTTACAGATGCGGATACTTGCGCTGCAGAGAGAGATCAGATTAAGAGGAGTTGAGCGAGCAGACTGCGGGCGAGTGAGCAGTCTTCGCACGGATGTCGACGTCGATTGCGTGGGCGTATTCAAATCGGTTTTTACTGAGGCCGAGAAGGGCATCGAGGAATGGCATTAGTGCATTAGGGGCAGGACACCTGTGAGCCTGTGGGACTCTGTTATGACACTATCAGGCCTGGCCTCACTGTACTGGACCGACAGTAAATGTCTGGTCATCATTCGCTGGCAATCCGTCTTGAGCTCCACTGAAGGTTCCGCTGAAGCCGTCAATTGTCTGCAGCTGAGCGAGTACCTGGCTCTGCGCACCATGCTCTCAGTCCAATAACCAGCTTCTGCATGTGGCGTCAAGTATGACTAAGGCTGGCAATCCCTTGGAACTTTTATTATGCCCTCGGGGCTGGGGGCCTCCGTCACCATCTTCGCCAACATCCGAAGTCTCTGGTCAATATTCAAGCAATTCCAGCTCAACACTTTGCTCCGGTACACCCGTGAGTCATCTGTTCTGGATGCAGCGCGTGTGTTTGAATTTCTGATCGACCTCTTTCTGTATACTATTGTATTATTAGGACCATTCGTCTCCATCCATACTTCTTGGCGACTCCGGCCACCATGCTTCGAAATGCTGCCAACGCAGCTCGCAAAGCTGTTACAGAGCTGTCGCAATATCCCAAGCCAGGCGACAAGCTTCATGGCTTCACCCTTGTGCGCTCCAAACATGTCCCTGAGTTGGAACTGACGGCATTGCATCTGCAACACGATAAGACTGGTGCTGACTACCTGCACATTGCTCGAGAAGACAGCAACAATGTTTTCTCCATCGGCTTTAAGACGAACCCTCCGGACGACACCGGTGTTCCGCATATTCTCGAGCACACGACTCTATGCGGTAGCAACAAGTATCCCATTCGCGATCCCTTTTTCAAGATGCTACCCCGGACTCTTTCCAACTTCATGAACGCCTTTACAGCCTCCGACCACACTTTTTACCCGTTTGCGACCACAAATGCGCAGGACTTCAAGAATCTCATGTCTGTATATCTGGATTCTACCTTGCATCCACTGCTTAAACAGTCTGATTTCACCCAAGAGGGGTGGAGGATTGGGCCCGAGAACCCTCTTGGAGAGACTGCCGAGAGCAAGAAACTGGTGTTTAAGGGTGTGGTGTACAATGAAATGAAGGGTCAAATGTCGGATGCTGGGTATCTCTTCTACATTCGTTTCCAGGATCACATATTTCCGGCTATCAATAACTCAGGTGGCGACCCTCAAAAGATTACCGACCTGACTTATGACCAGCTCAAAAATTTCCACGCCAACCACTACCACCCTAGCAACTCCAAGCTGTTTACCTACGGTGACATGCCCTTGTTTGACCATTTGCAAGAGTTAGATGCTAGATTGCAGGCGTTTGCAAAGAAAAATATCGACGAAGAAATTCACCAACCAATAGACCTTGATGGCCCTTACGAAGTCACACTCAAGGGCCCCATGGATCCCCTTGTCGACCCTGATCGTCAGTATAAGACTTCAGTGTCATGGATCACTGGAGATACTACTGATGTCGTCGAGTCTTTCTCCATCGCATTACTCTCTACCCTTCTGATGGATGGCTATGGCTCGCCTCTCTATCGCGGCCTAATCGAGACTGGCATGGGAGCTGACTGGAGCCCGAATGCGGGATATGATAGCTCTGCCAAGCGAGGAATTCTTTCCATTGGCCTGACTGGAGTCCAAGAATCCGATGTTCCCAAGCTGAAGGAAACAGTCCAAGGAATATTGAAGCAGGCTCGTGATAATGGCTTCGACAAAACTAAGATTGATGGGGCGTTGCACCAATTAGAGCTGTCTCTGAAGCACAAGACCGCCAATTTTGGGTTCTCTATGCTCAATAGACTTAAGCCAAAGTGGTTCAATGGAACCGACCCGTTTGACTCTCTCGCCTGGAACGACACCATCTCAGCATTCCGGGCGAAGCTGGCCGAAGGCGGTTATCTCGAGGGTCTTATTGACAGGTACCTACTTAACGACAATACCATGATCTTCACAATGGCACCGTCTATTACTTTTGGAGAGGACCTTGCAAGGGAAGAACAGCAGCGTCTTTCTTCCAGGATTGATGATGCTATTCAGAGCGCTGGGGGCGAGGAGAAGGCTCGACAGAAGTTTGAGCAGCAAGAGCAGGAGCTTCTTGTCGAGCAAAATAAGACCAATTCCGAAGATCTCAGCTGTCTGCCGACTGTCCACGTGAAAGATATTCCAAGAGCGAAAGAGCCAGTAGTTGTGCGTGACGAAGTTCAAAATGGCACAGCAATTCAATGGCATGAGGCACCCACGAATGGATTGACCTATTTCCGTGGCATCAATACCTTGGAAAATTTACCCGACGATCTTAGAGAACTTGTTCCTCTCTTCACGGATAGCATTATGCGCCTTGGAACTAAGGATATGGCCATGGAGCAGCTCGAGGACCTGATCAAGCTGACCACTGGCGGAGTCTCTGTGGGATACCATTCCACTCCATCACCCACCGACTACAGTGCATCTAGCGAAGGCATCGTTTTTACTGGCATGGCCTTGGATCGAAATGTCCCTGTCATGTTCGATATTCTCCACAAGCTAGTCCTAGAGACGAATTTTGATGCTCCTGAGACAGCCCTCCGTATTAGACAGCTGCTCCAAGCCTCCGCGGATGGCATTGTTAACGATATTGCCTCGTCGGGCCATCGCTTTGCTGTGGGCTATGCTGAATCAAGCATTACACGAAGCGCATGGCTACGCCAACAAGTTGCCGGTCTTTCCCAGGTTAAACTAGTAACTCGGCTAGCCGGGCGCCCAGAGTCCGATCAGTTTGAAGACGTCATCAGCAAATTGAAGCAAATCCAACAGTTTGCCCTGTCAAGCGACAACATGCGAACGGCAATCACCTGTGGTACCGAGAGCGTAACCCAAAACTCTAACTCCCTCCAGTCCTTTATGAAGGCTCTCCCTCAAGGTGTTTCGGATTTGAAGAACCCGGAGCCGCGGAGACTCCCCACTGACCGCAAGACTTTTTTCCCCCTACCTTATCAAGTATATTATGGAGGATTGTCTGTACCGACAGTGTCCTACACGGCGCCTGATGGCGCGCCGCTTCAAATACTCTCACAGCTCCTCACCCACAAGTACCTGCATCACGAGATTCGCGAGAAGGGCGGAGCCTACGGTGGTGGAGCCATGTACAAGCCGCTAGATGGTCTGTTTGGCTTCTACTCTTACCGTGACCCTAATCCCCAAAATACCATGAGCATTATGCGAAATGCGGGCAGGTGGGCCGTCAATAAAGAATGGTCGGATCGTGATCTAGAGGAGGCCAAGATTTCAGTCTTCCAGGCCGTCGATGCACCTAAGGCTGTCAACCAAGAGGGCATGGGCAAATTCCTCTCCGGCATCACGGAGGACATGAGACAAAAGAAGAGGTATCAACTCCTGGATGTGTCAAAGGACCAGGTCAAGGAAGCTGCGCAGAAATATCTCGTAGACGCAATAGAAAGAGGTGAGGAGCGTACGGCTTTCCTCGGCGAGCGTCAGTCATGGGTGGATGATTCGTGGAAGACGCAGGAGATGAATGTCGCAGTTGGCGAATGATTTCGCAACACGGAAGTTCCAAGCCGAAATGAGGCTGCTTTAGGGCACAAGCATGCATTGAACATCCGCATGGGTGATTATGGAAGCACTGCCCGATGCTACAATCCGTGGACTTTACGATACAGCGATTGGGCAAGCACGCCATCGCTATAACATACGACAAAGGTGTACGATTTTATCCCTCATATACATACACGCATACGGACAAGACGCAAGACGATATATAGACGATCTCCAAATATGTAATATACTTCAACGAAACTTTGTTTGCCCTTACCGGCTACCTCGACTGACATTGACTTGTTGACATTCACGCGTTCAGATACGATACATCCATCTGCCGAAAGGACAACTTTCACAGTGACAGATGGACCACAGAGCAACGCAAGAATAAAGTGACGTACCGTTTCATAATTCATACGTGCTCACGCTTGAAGGATCTGCCATTCCATTTACGCTTAGAACGAGATGACCGCGGCGCCTGCAGGCATCAGGTGTCTTGTTCGGGAAGGGATTGGTGGTTCGGAGAGTGAGAGAAGACGGGAATTTGAAATGGGGCTGTCTCGTTCTATCAGAGCCGGAGCCCTTGAGCCTTGGGTTGCCGGACTAAAGAGCTGAGTACATATGGGGTGTGAATTGCGTATGGTGAGACGAGGCAAGTAGACGTTCGGAATAGACTCTGGCTTGGGCAAGTACTTTGCTACGAGTTGTAGGGTTTGGCGTCGACTGGCTCCTACATGAATTCGATGTGTCACTAGATACCACCAGATGAGACTTGCCGGCTCAGCCTCTAAACGCGAGGCTGCAGGAGGTAGTTATCGGGCAACTGCCTGCAGACCTGCTTGGCACCCGGAAATAAGGGATCAAGATGAGGCTAAGGGGCCGGTGATTGAAACACTGCCGTAGCGTGAGGTGATTTGAAACTAATGACGATCATTCGGTTGAGTCCCGAGATGGTGTGAGTAATGGCGGCCATGCGTGCTTCCACTGCCGAGTACGAACGACGAGGCGGGTATTATTAGTGAGCTCCTATGTAGTAGTATGTATGTATGCATGTATAGCGCAACATTGGAGGCATTAATAACTGTCTGGTAATGCTTCGTGGACTATGTGGACCTTGACCCGGACATGTGGTGCGCAGATTTTGGACCCATCAAAAGGGCAATGTGACTCTACGATGTCCGTGAAAACACGACTCCAGTTTCAATCTTACGCTATAGCCTCAGAACAACACATCTTCATGGAAAACCGGCACCATGTAGTGTAAGCTGGTGTGAGTGATACAACATTGTACTGGTATGCCTCGTTCGCACGGATGAAAACGCGTAAGCTCAACGGATTAGAAGGTGCCGTCTCGCTTAAAACTTGAAGGTACCAACCAATGTCCCAAGGCTGTTGTTGTCGGTCCATGGATGGAGGAAGATGACAAGACAATTCAGTCACCTGCACTACGACGAAAAAAGTCCCTCATGGACTTTGTTCTGCGTTGGTAATGCGCCCAAGCGTCCGGCTCGCATAGCCGATTTCCCCAATCTTAAATTTGATCAGGGCGGCATGATGTAGCCTGCATGCAACAATGGTTAAACACAAATCGGAACTTAAGCAGCCTCGGAGTGCAGCAACGAAAGCATATCACGCAAACTCGAGGCCACTACTGCTAGCTGAGGTTGAGCCCTTTCGCGCAGGGGAGTGAGGCGGGAGGACTGGGGAGTCTAGGCAGAGCAGCCATCATATTGACATGGCCTAATACCTGTGTGCCTATTTGTGCCCAAGAGTGGATCGTCCAATGAATAATAGTAGTATTGACTGGTGAATTACTTGGCCTGCTCATTCTTTTGTTGCTAGGCGCGCTCATCCCATTGTTTACTGTCAATATTGACTCAGGTATTTAGACTCTCCCCATATATACCTACGTAGGCAGGGAATTTATGGTAAAATGTATATACCTATTACAAAGTATATACTCCGTACCAATAAATCATAATATATAATAGAATAAAGCCTGATTGCCAGGTATCTGATAGGGTTTGAACGCGGGAAGCAGAAGCCGAGTGCCTGCTTGGTAACTGTGGTGTCTGCCTGGGTTTCAGGGATCGTTTTAGGCGCAGGTACAGAGGCGAGGTGAGGTCTTGATGTCGTGTCCTACCTAGGAAGGGCGGTTGTTGGCTGCAACATCATCTTCAGGATTTTTCTCCTGTGGGTGTATGCGTGTGCCGGTTCTGAACTCGCTGGTTTGTTGTTCCATTTTCCTTGGCATAGATTTGAGTAACTGGATACAGCTTCAACTGACAGAAATGTGGGAGACTGGCTGGGCTTCGAGGTTCGTCTTGCTGCAGGGGGAGGTGGACTGGGACTAGAAATGGTGGCCGGATGGCCTGTCGGCGGGTGTATAGACAGCAACTCGCAAGCTCATTTGTCAATGGCAATGACATGGCGGCAATGACGCTGCTGGCCAGGAGTTGGGAGTCAGAGCAGAGGGATTCATGCAAATCGACACGCAGGGTGGGCAAAGACAGCCAGCACAGGACAACTGTGGAGTCGAAAACCGGGACCAAAGTCAAGAACAGAGGGTGAGCGAAGAGGACCAGCGAAAATTTTGGCGGCCATGGTGGAGCTGCGCCACCAGAAGAAGTCAGAAGAGCAGGAGCGGTCCCGATATTGACGAAAATCCAAACGACACCGGGCTGGAGACATGGAGCTTTTGCCAGCTCCCGCAGACAGACTTTGGCCCATGAATGCTGGCCCGCTGATTGACTCGGGCTGGGGCAAGCAGCGGGCTGCACATGTGCGCAAGTGGTTTTGCGCGTGCCGGAATAAAACCTGGCTGCCGCCCCTCCGTGACAAAACCTTGTTTGCACACAACACAAGACGCTCAGTTTTATTTTTGTCTCCGGCATCAACAATTCCACAGACCGCCCAACCGCATCTTCCACAGTGAGGCCGTCTTCTCAACTGCCCGCTTTTGATCGTCAATTGCATTGCAACCGCTCTGGACTCTTGATCTCAGGTTAGTCTAGCTTTGGCCGCTGGCCGCTTCTCCAGTGTTGCAGTCAGTCCGTACTGTCACGCCAAATTGCCCGTGCCACGGCACATTTCTCCCGAGGGCCAAACCCGCTCATCGGCCATCGGCCAAAGTGGCCACAACGACGGTGTACACGAGTGTAATCGAGTGGCAGTGTTGCTGTTCGCTCTAGTGAGCCGGGCGTCGGGTGCACTGTTTTTACGTGTTTGCGAGGGCTGCTGGTTCCTTCTACGCACTTACACCTGCCTGCTGCGGTCTACACCCGTGTACCTTTGTCCCATCTGTCGGGTTCAGGGACGCTACACATTGTTATAGCACGCCATTACACACCATTGCCGGCTATATGTACCGTTTCTTGGAGAAGGCCAAGTACTGACTTTTTTGATTCACTATAGAGCTTACCCGGCCCACCACAGCACCCCTCGACTTGCCTTTGGTCTCTTCAAAGGCAACCGCCTTCGCCACGGCTCCCCAGGCCGTTACATTTGTCAGTGACCAAGATTTCAGTCTTCGAAAGACTGCCCACATCATCAACGCTATCCCTCCTCCCTACACCCGTGCTGAAAGCCCCTAAGCTTCTCGAGGCTTTCCTGTTGTTCGGCGAACCGGTGTTCCAGCCCCCCATCTTGACTTCAGAATCGTACCAGCTGCCGCATAGGAGGATCCCTGAGGTTCTTCCTCTTACCGAGGAAGAGTCGAGGAGGCCTCGCCAATCCACTGAAGGAACAGTTTGCTATCCGTTCCGACCCCCTTAACACCACCCTAGCTCACTTAGTGAGTTTGAGTCTATTCTACGTCAGCTATATATTCCAGGCAACCCCGTCAATCTTTTTGACGGCTTCCCCCCCTGAGGTTCTTTGAGCACTTGTTGTCTGTCCCAAACAACTCGTCAACTCCAGTCAACGGACAGTTAGACGAGACACACATA
The DNA here is from genome assembly GCF_013426205.1 of Metarhizium brunneum. Classification (NCBI taxonomy): domain Eukaryota; kingdom Fungi; phylum Ascomycota; class Sordariomycetes; order Hypocreales; family Clavicipitaceae; genus Metarhizium; species Metarhizium brunneum. The sequence continues at coordinate 6,558,742 of NC_089422.1, read as the reverse complement.
TTCCCCGGCGACAAACAACACTCTCGGATAACTTCCCCCTGGGATTAACACTAGGGATATGGTTATGGCAACGGCTATCCTTGACAACCATCAAAATGTTACACATAATCATATGTCAATGAAGAAGCCGCTTTTGGCGGACTACCTTCATAACAATGTTTTCATTGACCCAAAGCAGCTAATTGGCGAGGCCCTTCACAATCGTGCGGAGTCTGTTGACCATGAGCTCTGCGAACCTGGCGATGAGGATACCTTCTTTGTCGCTGACCTTGGCGAGGTCTATCGGCAGCACCTCCGATGGAAGAAGAATCTGCCTCGCATCAAACCGTTTTATGGTGAGTTGTATCCCTTCATCCTACATGACTACTCGCAGGTATATCTCGTTGCTAACATAGGCTAGCCGTCAAGTGCAACCCGGACCCCAAGGTGCTCCGTCTTTTGGCTGAACTTGGCGCCGGATTTGACTGTGCCTCCAAGGGGGAGATTGAGCAGGTGCTAGCTATGGGAACCACCCCTGAGCGCATCATCTATGCTCAGCCATGCAAGACGAACTCGTACGTTCGCTTCGTTAAGAATGCGGGGGTTAAGCAGATGACATTTGACAACGCCGACGAACTGTACAAGATTGCGAAGCTCTACCCGGAAGCCGAGCTGTTCCTGCGCATCATGACCGACGATGCCTCTAGCCTTTGCCGCCTCAGCATGAAGTTTGGTGCTGCCATGGATACCACTGAGAGCCTGCTGGCTGTCGCCAAGAACCTAGGGCTTAACGTGGTCGGTGTTAGCTTCCACGTCGGATCTGGTGCTTCCGACCCCCTTGCCTTCTACAAGGCCGTTCGGGATGCCCACGCCGTGTTCCAGCAAGCTGCTGAGTTTGGCTTTACCATGCGCACCCTTGACGTGGGTGGTGGGTTCTGTGGAGATACATTTGAGCAGATGTCGAGTGTTCTTCGTGATGCGTTGGACGAGTTTTTCCCTGCCGGTAACGGTATCGACATCATTGCCGAGCCGGGCCGTTACTATGTCTCCACGGCGTTCACCATTGCCTGCAACATCATTGCTCGCCGTACTGTTGAGGACCCTACCCTTGATGGCAAGGGCTACATGGTCTACATCAACGATGGTGTTTATGGCAACTTCTCCAGCATCATGTTTGATCACCAGCACCCGGTAGCTAAGATCCTCCGATCGAACGGACGCACACTCTACAATACGGCGTCAGCTAACGCCTGCAGCGCTGGCGAGGGAGTCGAATACTCGGTCTGGGGCCCCACTTGTGATGGTATTGATCGCATCAGTGAGAGCATTCGTTTCGAGACTATCCTCAACGTTGGTGACTGGCTATACTTTGAGGATATGGGTGCGTACACCAAGTGCTCGGCCACCCAGTTCAATGGATTCTCCAACTCTCACGATGTCATCTATGTGTGCAGCGAACCTGGGGCCAAGTTTCTTTTGAACATGTAGGCAAGTTCGGCCCATGGCTATTGTCAGGCATCGCATTATTGTGGACGCAAAAGAAATGTTTGTGTGTTTGACCTTCTATGTGGATCGTTTTGGATAGAGTTAAAGAATAGTTTTGATAAACAAGAAAATTTAGAACGACGTCAAGACCACGTTTCACAGTTGCATACATTGAAGTCGCTTTGGCTAATCCTGGACATGTTGTCTGGTATGCGCGCCAACGCAACTGATTGAGCATGAAATGGCTTTCCCTCTGACATGTACCAATGACAACTTGTTTGCTGTTTCCGAATTTTCGTCTTTTGACAATGAGTCCGTAGCTCGAAGCAGGACGAAGAGCGTCATCATGCACGTGCAACAGCAAGGGGCATGTCAATAGAAGGATAAATACATAAAAGTTTACCCGTGTAAGGAGTACCTGGATTGGGAAGGACTTCCCGGCATGGTTGCTTGCCTGACTTGATTTTAGATGCAACCCCTGATGTTTGGTATTTTGAAATGTGCTGAGATGCTTTGCACTATGGTGTGATATGAGTGAGTGACGTAGCTGCCGATAGTGGAGAGAAATTCAAATGGACTGCGGTCTCTCTGCAAACATCACGGACCGATGGATGCCTCAGGCTTGCATCGCTGGGCGGGGTCTCCAGCCAGCATGTTCTCATCCACATGCACAATCCACTTGGGCCACGTTGGAGGAGGTTGCTCTGGTGTGAGGCGGGAGGAGCGAAAAAAAGTGATTGCCCCTCCAAGTGCTCAAAAATGCCAACCCAAACGGATCCGTAAAACAACATCCCCCCTCTTCGAAGCTTCACATTCTCCCCCGTACATCCAAACAATTTCCCACCCAACCACGCTAAGCCCGACAACTCCTTCCCCTTCACATCGTCGATCTTCACATCAATCACAATGGGTTTCACTGATTTCCTCTCCGATGCTGGCCTAACCCGTGAGTTTTTATTTTCACTTGGACGAGCATTGACTGCTGCGAATTTTTGATTTTTTTTTGGCAGTTGTGGCGGGCGGGTGAAGAAACCCCCGCCCCCGCCGTCAACTTTTTGCGATCACGAAATTTTCGTTTCAGGACGACGACTTCGTTAGACGATGACAACGGCTTTGCTAACTGCTTTGGCGCCCCATAGTCTTGAACAACTGGGTTCAGACTCGCTCTTATATTGCTGGGTATGTTCCGATTTTTTTTTTCCTGGTTCCTTTCAGTGCTACGTGTCTACGTCTATGCCTCTGAATCTTGTGTCGAGCGGTCTTGGAAGGGACACTTTGTACAGAAATGTGATGCCACTTGCCTCACGTCTTCGAATGCTACAATTCTTCCACAAGACTGTCCATGCCACTTGATTTTGCATCGGCGAAACTTGGCGTGCGCTCTATGGCAATCCAGAGACCTCAATATATACTGTCACAGCGACATCGTGGACAACCCCGCTATTCTGCAGCTCCTTAATTCATGTCTTGTTCGCCGGGCGACCACAGGCCTCTTCTGTACAGTTAAGACTAACCTATTTCCCTTCTGTATAGCTACTCTGCCACCCAGGCTGATGTTGCATGCTTCAAGGCCTTGAAGGAGGCTCCCGACGCCAAGAAGTTCCCCAACGCTGCCCGTTGGTACAAGCACATCGCTACCTTCGAGCATGAGTTCGCTTCCCTCTCTGGCGATGCTAGCAAGCCCTACACCGTCTACGGCCCCGATGTCGCCGAAGTCACTTTGAACCCCGCCAAGGCCCCCGCTGCCGCGGACGACGACGACGATGTCGACCTGTTCGGCTCCGATGAGGAGGATGATGCTGAGGCTGAGCGTGTCCGCGAGGAGCGTCTAGCCGAATACCGCAAGAAGAAGGAGGCTAAACCTAAGACTATTGCCAAGTCTGTTGTCACCCTTGACGTTAAGCCTTGGGGTATGTACACCTCCCGAATACATGATTACGGTTATTCTCCACTGTGACCAAGTGCCTAAATGGCCTATTTTGGTGGCAGAAAGAATACCATTCTCATGTCAGGCACTTGACAGACATGCTAACGCAGAAGATTACAGATGATGAGACTGATATGGTTGGCCTCGAGTCTTCCGTCCGTGGCATTGAGAAGGACGGTCTGGTCTGGGGTGCTTCCAAGCTGGTCCCTGTCGGTTTCGGTATCAAGAAGCTCCAGATCAACCTCGTCGTCGAGGACGAGAAGATCTCCTTGGATGAGCTCCAAGAGGAGATCCAGGATTTTGAGGACTACGTCCAGTCCACCGACGTTGCCGCCATGCAGAAGCTCTAAATGCGTTGATCACCGGAACAAACCACGCATTTTTGACTCAACACTGAACATCACCTAGCAACGACAAATCACCACCATTGCCATAATATGAAATTCCACATTCTCTCTCGTTTGAGATATTAGTTCATGAACCCCATTGCCATGGCGTTATTGATCATATTGTGAGTTAATGGGACGAGTGGAGGGACTTTCAATCGCAAACTTTGGTCTTGTGGCTGTCAGTCTATAACGAAGATCAGAGAAAAATATGAATAAATGCCAAATATGAAAAAAATACCGGGTTCATGAGCGGATTCTTTTTCTGGGAGAGGATGGTAACGACGCCGATCAGTTGTGGAAAAGTTGTTACTTATAGACAAACCTTGTGGAAAATGAAGTATCGTCTCATTTGTTGTGAATGGCCTTCGAAGGTCTTTGTGCATGTGGCTTATTTATTTTCGCTTATTGGATTGGTGTATTCCTTCCAGGTAATAGTCCGAGACTGGGATGGCGTTACTTTTCTTTACCATTTTGCTTGCAAGGTTCAAAGACACCCTGCCCGTAATCTTGGTCCATTCTATGTTTGTTGAATTCATAGCAATTGATAATTGCCAGATCTCTGTAGTACCGCCATTGGACACGAGGTCAAAGAATTCTAGGCCCACCAAGCATATAGGCTGCAGAGTTGGGAGGGAATAATGCGGATCTCATGAGGGACGCTCGCCGCCTTCCGGCCAGCGCCCCATCTCCGGACATTTTGTATACAAGACGTGAGCCTCATTCAAGCCTGCCGTCAAATTTCATCTCTGTCCTTCTTTCTGTGCCTTGCCCGCAGGCAGTTTCTCATTCAAATGGCTTGATATTTTTAAGCTCGAAGCATCACCGTCGCGAACCTGTCACGTGATCCACCATGTCACAGGCGGAGAGTCACTCGGTGGCACATTCAACGGCTTTTTTTTTTTTTTGAACTGCGTGCAGATTTGCTGCCTGTTTGTGGCCATATTCAAAGCGGCCCTCCCCCCCCAAAAAATACCTAGGTATACCGCGCATCAGCGCAATGCATAAAACACCCTGCCGTGCCGCCTGATTCTCATCTCACTTCCACCGCCACTCATCCAAAATGTCCGGCCAGGAAAAGTCTCCATGCCGCATCCTGGTCATGGCCTCTGGCTTTGGCTCAAACTTCCAGGCGCTCATAGACGCCGTTGACGAAGGGAAAACAATACGAAACAGCCAGATCATCCGCCTTGTCACGAATCGAAAAAACGCATACGCCACCACGCGAGCAGAAGGCGCAGGCAAGATGTCACCCTGCCTTTCGGGCTCCATGCATTATCTAACACGACGCCAGGTATTCCTTGGGATTACTTCAATCTCATTAGCCACGGATTTCTGCCCAAGGGAGAAAAAGACGAGCAGAAAATCGCCGAGGCTCGTGAGAGATATGACGCCGCGTTGGCCGAGAAAGTACTATCGGCGGATGATAAACCGCCCGAGCTGATTGTTCTCGCGGGGTGGATGCACATATTTTCAAAGGAGTTCCTGGAACCGATGGAGAGGGCAGGGGCGAGGATCATTAACCTTCACCCTGCATTACCCGGTAAGTCTGCGACTGGCCAGTGCCCGAGGCGTAGCTACTCACAGCTTTGGATAGGGGAGTTTGACGGAGCTAATGCCATCGAGCGGGCTTATGAAGAGCTCACGGCTGGACGGCTAACACGCACTGGTATCATGGCCCATTATGTCATTAAAGAGGTGGATAGGGGTACTCCTATTGTGGTTAAAGAGATTGAGTGGAAGGGCGAGACGCTCGAGGAACTAAAAGACAAGATACATTCCTGTGAGCACAAGCTGATTGTCGATGCGACGGCAAAGGTGGTTGAAGAGATATTGGAAGGGAGGGCAAAGGAAGCCTAAAACCATGCGAATACCCCCCAAGCTGTGAGGGTTTAAGGTATATGTTCCCGCAACAATTTGAGTTCTCAAGTTGGTATGACCCCCTCATAGTAGTGTCATCTAAAATGGGTGTCTGGTTGTTATGGATTGCGTGGGAACTGCTGGCTGCAAGATTGACGCACGAGTCTCATGGATCCTGTAGACACATTCTCGCGGATGAGAACGTCAGCGTGGTTGAAGCAAGACTCATATATCCTTCTCAGCCATGTCGTTCATACGTAAGTCTAAAAAGCACTCAAGTTTAACTACCAAATCTCAAAAACAACCTAGATCCGTGTCCGTTTCATGAATCCGTACTAATACAGTTCGTACTAGTACAGGCAAAACCGCAACTCCGCGCTCTCGGGCCAAAATGCCTCCAATGCCATGCAAAAATTCATGTCAAAAAAATATCTCCCCTCAGCTACTTATGCTCCTTAAGAACCTCTGAACAAAAACTGCATATCCTCAGGACTAAGACTTTCCATGGCCTTGTCGTCTGCATTCACAGTCGAGTGAATCATGTTTGTTTTCTTCTCCTGGATTAGAACCATACGGCTCTCCACCGAGTCTTCAATACAAAGTCGCGTAATGGTGCAAGGGCGGGTTTGGCCGATGCGATGGCAACGATCTGCAGATTGCCACTCTGCGGCTGGATTCCACCATCTGGAAATTCGTTAGTCGATCAGCTAAAGTTGGGGATAGGAGTTGTGCTTACGGATCAACAATAAAGACTCTTGAGGCCTCAGTGAGATTAAGCGCAACACCGCCTGCCTTGAGAGAAACAAGAAAGCATTCCACATCAACGTTGTTCATAAAATGCTCAATGGAAGCCTGACGCTGCGCGGGTGTCATAGAACCATCCAACATGACGGTCGTAATACCGGCCCTGCGTAGTCGCCACTCGATAAGCTGCAGCATGGTTGTAAACTGAGAAAAGATAATAGACTTGTGGGATGCGTTGTCTGAACGGAGTTTGTGCAGCTCGTGGACGAGCAGTTCAATCTTGGAAGATGAAGTCCAATTCTCCATCTTAATTCGGTTAATAATCGAATTCTTCTTGACCAAGTTTTCGTCCTGCTCAATCTCGGGCTGTTCGAGGTCTATCGACAGAGGTATATGACAGCGAGGACAGTCAGGAGCATCCGTTGATCCAATGTAGCTAGAAACACAGGCTCGGCAAAAGTCGTGTTTACATCGACTTCGGATTGTATCCTCTGCTGGCTCGTCGCAAATGCTGCAGATCAACACGTTTTGTCCACCATCAGCATTCTTCTTCAAGATCAAATCAGGGTGATCTGCCACCTGTCTCATTTGCATAATAAGGCCAAAAATGTTGGCGTAATTGTTCAACAATACACCCTGGGCGACGTAGGTGTCGAAGTTGCGCTGGCCGTTAGTCATAATACTATTAGCGAAGTCGTTCTCTTCTTCACCAAAAAACTGTCTTTCGACATAAATTTCCTTGACAGGCAGTTCCATAGAGTCGGTATGGTCTCTCTTGAGACGACGCAACATGATACGCTCCGTCATCAACCGAAGCTTGCGAAAAGCCTCCCGACCGGGTCCAAGATTACCAAACTTTTGAATTGGGTTAAGGAGCTCTTGGTTGAAGACGGACACATGCTGCATGCCTGCATGATTGCAATGGGAGCAGCGACTATTCTCGTCCATCGCCCACTCGGGAGTTGAGCAGGGGCATTGTTTGCAGAGATAAAGAGCAAAAGGTCTAATGTTCAAAAATCGTATCAATGAAAAGAATTCTCCGATGCGGTTTTGCAACGGAGTTCCGGTCAGACACCAGCGATATGTCGTTCGAAGGGCAAAACAAGCTTTGGCGGTCATCGTTGTTCGTGTCTTGATGCTGTGAGCCTCGTCTAGAATGGCTCGGTGGAAATGAATTGAATGAATGACACTTTTTTCCTTGTGGATGCCATTTTTTCGCTTGAAGCCTTTTTCTTGCTTTCGGTACATTGATTCCAAGCTGTTGTACGACATCATAATCACATCGTATGTCTTGAGCTCTTTAGCGGTGATAGTCTTGGCCTTTTGATTAGTTCCGTGGAAGACAAAAGTCTTCAGAGTACCATCCGTATACGATTTTATCTCCGATTGCCACTGCATCAATGCGACTGGCGGCACAAGAACCAATGACGGTTGCTTAGCTGGGTAATCGGACATAATGAGCGAGACAGCTTGTATAGTCTTGCCGAGACCCATTTCGTCACCTAGTAATCCGCCCTTCCATTCTCTCTTTTCCATTTCTTTCATCCAAGCAAGTCCTTCCAGTTGGAACGGTTTCAGTTGTCTAGAAATGCTTTGCGGCTGTGGAGCCATCCCAGCCTTGAGAATGGGCATATTTTCCAAGTCTTTCCACATGGTAACAATCTCTGGATGGTGATACTCAAGGCGATCACGTTCCTTCCTAAGGCGTCGCGTGTTGCCCGACCTGTACGCTCGGCGGTTGGCAGCAATTCTTCGTAACTCTGACACACCCTCCTCAGCGTCACTAGAGTTGGAAGAGCTCAGGCCAGCAGAGACCGAGGATACAGTGGACATATCCGAAGCGATGCTAACGACTTCTTCTGCGACATCATCATCGTCCGAGTCCTGGACGACGTCCTGTGCTCGGTTACGTCTTATAGCAAGGTTTGGTTTGGAACCAGTCGCTGCTGTTGATGGCCGACCTCGTCTGGTTGGCATCTTGGCCTTTGACGACAGGGTTCTTGGTTTTTGTGGCTGCTTGCCTTTCTTCTTAACTGAAAGAGGTTCATCATCCGAGAAAGCATCAGAAGTGCCACCGTCTTTATCCATCGCAGCTTCATTAACCTCGTCTGAATCAGTAAATCTCGCTTCGCCTTCCGAGAGTTCAGGAGGCTCCGAGAGTTCACTGTCCAGTGCAGCGGCTGCTGCGATTTCTGCATCCATGTCGAAGTCAGATGTTGGAGGGTCGTCTGAATCTGGTATTATTCTGCTCTTCTTTGCTGGTGGAGCCAGTTGCATGGATAGCCTAGTTGAAGCTCTGCCTCGCTTTGCAACTCCGCGTGTGGGTAAAGGTGAGGTGGTAGCAGTCACAGCACGATTACTCCCAGAGAGCGACGAGGACCGCAAAGCTCCTTCATCAGCTTTTGCAAACTCTTCATCCTGCAATCTACGGGCTATCCTGGCATCCCACCCTGTATCAGAGGAGTCGTCATCTTCCTCATCAGAATTGACAATTTCAGTCAGTTTTCTATTGGCCTTCATGGAGTAAATGCTATTTCTGAGTGCTCGTTCGCTGTCAGAGTCGTCGGCACGAGACCTGGCAGGTAGCCGTACTTCCAATGACGCAAGGGACTTCGAAGCTTCAACAGACAATGACCCCTCAGCAGTTAATGGTGTGGGATTCTTGCTAGTAGCAGGCGTAGAGTATTCGGCATCAGAAGACAGCTCCTGTGGTGTAGCGGCGGAAGAGACAGATGTGCTGCCGATTGCTGCTGCTCTGCCCCGTCGTGGTTTAACCCCACTATAATGAGAAGGTGAGGATGATGAAGAAGTTGTGATCGCACTAAGAAGGGAAGCACGAGATGGTCTTCCTCGAGGTCGCCTAACTGGCTGTGTTGAGTCGCTGGAGACGACGATTTCATATCCATTGGCTGGCCTGGATGAAACTGATCTAGTCCGACGGGTGCCATTCACATCAGGCGATTCTGTATCGCCTGTCAGAAAAGGAATCAAGCCCAAATCGAATCACACCGGATGCTTACCAGAAACCTCTAATAGTGGCATCCCGCCGGCTTGAAGAGAGCGGCGCCCGCGAGGCATTGTGTTGGTGCACCCTCAGCCTAGGCTCTGGTGGCTAGACTTGGCGAGACAAAGTACCAACCAACCTATCTATGATGGCAAGTGAAGAAGACAAAACTGGACTGAATTGTTGCCTTGTATGCTGATCCTGTAGGAGACAGACAAGAATCTACCAAAGCACTTCGACGTTTTGACACGGTGCAAAGACGACAGAGTTGCAAACGCAGCCCGAGGAAAAGAAAGAAGAGTCAACTGGTCTGTGGCCCAATTGCTTGGCTAGCAACACGACGTTGCCTGGACTCGGGAGAAAAGGACAATAGGGCCAACAGTCTTCAAGGACGCTCGAGCAACGGAGGGGGGTTGTCAAAACCATCAATGAATCTGCAGTTCTTTGTTGCTCCTTTTTTCTCCACAGGTGCAAACTGCCAGGAACGAATCTTTGCCACCGAGATGTTGGGTGATGGGATTTTCCCGCCGAAACGCCCTCCGTGACTTGCGGCTGCCATTCACAGTGCGCTCAGTTCACTCTTAGTTCGCTCGACGCCTCCCAAAGCCACGGCGCTTGCCCGCGTTGGCAAGGCGAACACGAAAGCACGTGCTCAGAACCAGGGGTTAAATAGACAGTGCTGGCCAGATATAGCACGGTACTAATCATGTTTTGCTCTGCACATTTCTAGCAAGTCTGTGCATGACTCACAGTGCCAGATGTTTTCAATTAATTTTTGAACGCCACTCACCTGACACCGTGTTAGCTGCGCGGATGCACAGAGGCACGTTCCAATTGGCACTGGGAGACGAAGGGCGAATTGAACGGACAGACCTGCGTGCGATGCAGGTTGGTCTGAGTAAACTTGCCACCAGCACGGTCTGGCCCAACAATTCACTACCACGTTCCTTTTATCAAACTCTTCTGTGTCGATTCTTCCAAGAGGTTTCTTTTTTCGAGCTTCATCCACCATGTAAGTCAAGCCAAACCTGTTCGTTGTGTCGCAAACAACTGATATGACGAGCATCGAAAATTGACATGAATAAACAGGACTCGCCGGAGTCAAGCACAGAACCAAGCGAATGGTGAAACTCAAAGACCAATACGCAATATTACCGGACCGTAAGACCATTTCCGCCTGTACTTCCATGCCACTTTCCCCCCTTAGGGCTAACCCAGCCAACACAGTCAGTCTGCCCTGACGGATTTCCTCGCTGTAAGTACTATACCTTTTGTATCAAAACAAACCTCCACTAACACCGTCGCAGAGTCACAACATTTCCGCTCGGCAGATCCGAGATGATGCAGAGCTGCGACGCCAGCAAGCTGCTGCGCAGGCTCGTCAAAACGGAGAACAGTTGACTGAAGAGGTCGAAGTTGCCGTTGCAGAGTCAAGTGCCGCTGGTAGCAGGCAGCGGGCCAGTCGCAATGAAGCTGGAACCCAAAAATCAAAGCGCAAGACGCAAGAACAGAAGGCCATCGAGAAAATCAAGGCGAGCAAGGCCTTCAAAAAGCGCAAGAAGCAGGCTGACGATTCCGGCGACGATGACGAAATTGCTCGCGCTATCTTCGAGTCGAGCCATGCGCCCCTCCCCGGCCAAATGGAAAATTGTGCAATATGTGAGAAGCGGTTTACTGTCACACCCTATTCCGTGGCAGGCCCGGATGGCGGTCTCCTCTGCGCGCCATGCGGGAGGGAGACGGCAAAGGAACGCCAGGGTGGTAAGCCGAAGAAGAAGCCGAGAAAGCAGACTGGCGGAATCGGTTCCCGACGAAGCATTCAGAGTCGAATTCTCGATGGTGACGTTGGCACAAAGAGTCTTGCTACCCTTTGCGTGCAAACCCTGGCCAAAAACGTCGACATGGCCGACAGCTTGGGAGATTTGCCTGAGCATCTAATTGACAAGATTGCCCGGATTTTCTCCAAGAGACGATTATTGCGCCCTGAAACGCTACCTCTGTTTGCACAACCCACAACGGAGACGATACATATCTATGATGGTGCGAGACTCGGTGACCAAGACTATATCAGCATCTTTCAGGTTTCTCCCAAGCTGCGTCGATTCAAAGCACGGTCAGCCATCCAGTTCAAAGATGGAGTCATGGACTATCTCTTGTCTCGTGATATTGCCCTAGAGAGCTTCTATCTACACGGTGCAAATCTTCTCAGCGAACAGAAATGGCATGAGTTCTTTAGCACCAAAGGCCAAACTCTCAAAGGTGTTCAAGTTTACTATACCGACAGGCACTTTGGCGACGACACAATTGTTACAATGGAAAATCATTGCCCCAACTTGCTACGTCTAAAGATAGAGAACAACCAAAAAGTCACAGATAAAGGTGTCGAAGCGATAGGAAACCTCGCTTCGCTTGAACATATCGGCTTGCAGCTTCAAAATAGTCCCTCGCCCGGAGCCATCAATGCTGCGGTTTCCAAAATCGGTCACAACCTAAAGACCCTCTCCCTCAAAATCGTCCCCGATGCTGATGACACTGTTCTCCAAACTATTCATCAACAATGCCGCTCTCTAGCCAAGCTTCGCATCACCGACAGTGAAAAAATGACTGACGAAGGATTCGCGAATCTTTTCACAAACTGGAACAACCCACCTCTTCAGTTTGTAGATCTTCAAAAATGCCGATATATTGATGCTAGCCAACCGCGTACAAACCACAATAATGTCGGTCTTTGTGACGAAGGCTTCAAAGCTCTTATGGCACACTCTGGCCAGGGTCTAGAGGATTTAAACGTTCATGCTTGCAGACATATTACGAAACAAGCATTTGAGGACGTTTTCTCCGAGACTTCAACTTACCCCGAGTTGAAGACGTTAGAGATCAGCTTCTGCGAGGAGGTGACTGATTTTATATTGGGGTGTATTTTCAGGGCCTGCCCCAAGATCAAGGAGGTGAATGTCTTCGGATGCATGAAGGTCAAGGAGGTCAAAGTCCCGCGCGGGGTTATTCTCGTGGGGGTGCCGAATGCCCAGGGGATGATGACAGAGGGCGTGGACTGAGTTTTTTGTTAACAGTACTTGCCCTGTATCGCGGAGTTTATGTGACAATGCTGCAAGTAAGTTCAGTGTGGTGGTAATGGTACGGAGTTGATACAGAGTATAGAGTTACAAAGGTCAATGTATCTCCCGTCGGTCTTGTCATTTTTCTTTGTCTGGAATTTATACCAGACGGTTTGTAAAATAGAAAGGGCCCTCTGAGCCGCCATGCTAGATTCATGCTATAAATGCAATCGCTATATGCTATACTGAAACAATAGAGAGATGGCTATTCTTGAGACATGTCCCAAATATTGCTATCAATATGTACCAAGAAGAGTATAACATGTACAGATATAATGGTAAAGATGAACTCCCCAAAAGAGCAGGTGCCGAGGAGAGATGTACCTACTAGGTAGGTAGTTGGTAGAGTCGAGTGTATCGTCTCCACAACAAAACAGTACTTAAGTAAATGACGAGGAGAGTTCTCGGCTCATGCTCGCCTGGCTATACCCGGAACAAAAAATGATGTCGGATACTTTCTGTCCTTGGCATGCATACCTTGGGCTCTAATTGGTATCCACAGACAAGGTACTACTCCATAGAGCCACATGCATGGTGGATAGTATAATAACCCCGTATTTTATACGGCATCGGTTGCAGATACCCCAGTTTGCGTCGGTAGGTAATGAAGAGTGGCACATGACTCTCTAGATGTCATTTTCCTCGACAAACTGCTGGTCCTTCTGACTCCAAGCGGTAAGACGGTCCTTGAGGTCCTGAGGCAAAGGATCCTCCTCCTGGCCATCTCTCAGCCTCAATGGGGAGGCGGAGCAGCCACCGGTGTAGCCGAGGTAGTACAAATGGGCAAGGATGTCGGTGATGAAGCGGCTAGCATTGCACTTGATGTTGGCGATGCCCTTGCAGACACGGATTTCGGAGAGGTCGTAGACTGTCTGGAAGGCATCCCCGCCCGACAGCCAGTACTCCGGGGTGACGTGCCGATAGCCGGTGAAGATGGGGGGAAGACGGGGCACAGGGTCGTTCTCGTGTGTGACCCGCCAATGCCGGCCCTGCTGGCTGGAGAACCAATTTGCAAACTTGTCGTTGCCCACGCGGGGGGCGCCATATGTATACAGATCAATTGGGATACCGTCGCGGCGGAGGTAGGCTGTGCTAATGATTGCGACGGCCGCCCCCAGGGAGTGGCCAGTTATTACAACTTTATAGCCGGGGTTCTTCTCGCGAGCAGACTTGATGGCTGCAGAAGCAGCGTCCTTGATCTCATCCCAGGCCTCGGCGAAACCGGTATGGAGTTTGCACTGGTGTGCGAGATCGCAGCTGCGCCAGGCGAAGATGACGTCGGTGATGTAGTTGCGAATGTTATTGCTGCCACGGATAGAAAAGATGACCTCCTGGCGGATAGAGTCGATGGCTACGTAGGCGCCGATCCCGGTAAGCCGGCCACTAGGACTATGTTAGGATAGAAACTCCATAGCAGTATTTGAGGACATGTGGAAAACGCAACGACTAATAAGAGGTGTGTGGATTGTGTACACGAGGACTTACACCATGGAGGCTATCACGACAGGTTTGTTCTGCATGACAAGAGGGCATGCCGTGTCTTTACACACAATGGGCTTTCCAACAGCCGTATTGTAGTTGCAGTATGCAGCGGCAGAGTGCTGAGAGTAAAACTTCATGTTGGTAAGATCCGTTTCGGAGACCTGGACATTTCCCCCTAGAAATATTGTGTAAGTCAAAGCCAAGAGTCTCAAGAGAGATGAGCCATGAACAAACCTCTGGTCTCAAGAGTATTCCCATAATCGTCTGTGGCAATTGGTTTCGCGGCAACAACGGCAGCAAAAGCAAAACCAAGAACGATATTTAACAACATCTTGTAAATGAGCTAAAACAAGATGGCACTTTCGACAAGGAGCTACCCAAGATGGCACTTGCGAGTGCAATAAACGGTAAAGACGAGGCTACTCTGTCGTCTTTTACTCCAAAACTCATAATGTTTGTGGAAAACATGATGGTCTTATACTCCTCACCATCCCCCCTTCACGATCAATTCTCACTCACAAGTCCATCTGGCGGGTACCCAGCATAGGCGTCGTCGTTTAACCATGGCGGAGACGTTGGAAATCAATAATCCAAAAACCCCCAGTTGACGTTCACCGCCTGGGTGTTCTGCGTCAGCACTTGCACAGCGTCTCTAGCTTCGCGGCTCCTCACGGCTCTCCATGTTCATTCCCCCGCGCTGGGCATGCAAAGAGGGAGAGTTGAGTGACACTTCACGCCCCTCTCTCAGCACTATATTAGGATGGTCCTTTTGTGGAGAGGCATCAAAATACCAAATGATTTGCTGACCCCAGTCTCTGTCTCTCCATTGTATGCCAGTGATTCACGGGGTAGAGAAGAAAGCGAACGGCAACACTTCCCGGACAGGAATAGATGCCATGCCACGATAGGCCTTGGCCGGGATATGGAGCTCCAAATGGCAAGTCGGTCCGTTTCCCGTGCCAGCGCCCTGCGGTCCATCAGCAATGGAGGCCAGAAGCAGACTTGGGATAGGGAAAAAGCAACCTTTGGCGAAACTCGGGGCGATGCCGTGTTACGACCCGACCTGCGAAGGGGAGATTTATGGGGACTGGAGCAACCCTCCTGGTTGCCACCAGCCTTTCTTGGCATCATCGTATGTACAACCTCATCTTGAGTTGCAAAATGGAAAAAACCCGGGCTGGAAAATTCAAGGCACACCACCGAGGTGGTAGCCATTAATAAACAAGGATTATGGCCAGTCTTGTCTGGGGCAAATATGACAACCAGGGATGACAAGTGGACCGGGTATTTTGTGGGTCATTAAGGGCGACCTGGAGTGGTTGTGGGCCGTGGCTGAGCTCAATGGGAACGGGGAGATGTCCAATATCTCATGCATGGGGCAGGGCAGGTACGGGCCGGCTTGGGTCATGCGGTTTGAGAAATACCAAGGGTCTGGTGTAGCAGGCGAGGCATAAATACCTAGGTACTTAAAGTAAGTAAGAATAAGATGGCTCACACTGAGGCTTACATGTACTCCGTAGTGCTGGTACATCCCTTCGAATGTGCGCAGGTCCAATTTTTGTAACGGACCAGGGTTCTAGCTAATAGTAATTACTTATTTAAAAGATATATATACTTAAAAATTATAATTTTTAAAGATACTTAAGTATATAAAAATATATTAGTTATTATTACTAATAAAAAAGTATTTTTAAGTATCCTTAAGTATCATAAAAAAAGTGGGTTAAATACATCAATTGGACCTGCGCACATTCAAAGGGATATTCTTGTCATATTTCACTTCACCCCTGGTGTCCTCGCGGCTTCACCAGCCGCTCATCCTACATAAGTGTGCCAATTACCAACTGACAAGTAGTATCGACTTGGGCATGCAGCTGTCAGAGGCCCAACCCTGCATTTTGAGGCTTTGAGAAACGGACATCCTGACGGGGTTGTGGGATGAAGCGAGGCGAATTCAAGCGTCTTCGATTGGCCAATGCCGGCCCTTTTTTGAACTTGATTTGCGCAGCTTAATCCACACACAGCCCAAAATTACCACCGTTGACATTTGGATCGAAACATGCCACGTGAATTCGTCCACTACTTGACGCTTCAACTAATCACCGCGTCTTGGGTTTCTTTTGCCTCTTCAAAACCCATGTCTTTCCCACGATCACACGGAGCGCTGCGGAAACGGGCAACAAATCCTCGTTGAGCATCATGTCTCCAAGATGCCTCGGCTCAATTGCTCCCCTTGGTACCCCTATAGAAGGCATTCTCCCCACTGCTCAACATCTTGTAATGGAACACCACAGAACCATCGATGCTATAGTCAACAGTGTTAAAGCCTCTGATGCAACATTTTTCAATGTCCTACTCCCCATTTCAAAATTAGAAAATAAGCAATCGGGTGAAAGAGCAATTATCTCTGCTCTTTGCTACGCGTCTCCTGACGCCGAGACTCAACGCGCCGTTGAAGAGGCAGAAAAGTTATGGCTCGAATATACAAATATAGTATAGTAGTAAAGCGACCCGACTTATCTAGGCTCATACAATCTGTTAACAATAGCAATATCTTGCTGGATTCTGAATCCAGTTGGCTTATCAATCGAACGCCCTTGCGATATGAGCAATGTGGGTATGGGAAGCTGGACGGAGACGACATTCGAACTTGGCCTAATAGGAGCCCCAAAATTGAAGAGCTGTGCACTGAGTTTAATCCAAGTATTCGAGAATATATTCCAGCCGACATACTTTTCACAAAAGAGCAACTTACAGGTGTGCCTGACAAAGAACTAAAAGGCCTCCCTTTGCATAATAGCGGCAAACGGCAAGTCCAGTTGTGAGTGGACAAGTATTGAACACTTTTACGATGTGCTTGAGACTCCAAGACAAGAAGACGCATCCAACTTGGCAGATACTTTAAAAAAAAAGACCTTGTATTCAGAGAAATTGTCTTGCTGTGTAATGAGAACGCGACGGCTTCGGTATAAAAGCCATGCCGAATCCCGATTACCCTATAAGGGCCGTGAGGTTCAAGACTTGAAGCGAGTCACGTTCGACTCCTTTGACAAACTATATCATGATCGACTTCTTGATGAGGAGCGACACATCAAGCACGAGGAGATGAAGGAGTACTGTCCACTCGAGTACACACTTCCCACCTTTTGGATATTTATGCTGAATACTTTCAATTAAGCTATGGAAATTTAGACAAGACATATCTGGCGGATCATGTTTGGCATCACATGTGATAGTGTGGGCTGTATGGGATAAAAGACCAACAAGCGAGGCGGCATTCCTCGGTTATCTGTACGCTGATATGGTGGAACGGCCGAACAAGTATAAGGGAAATTAATGTGTTTACCTTCAGTTGGTATGGTAATACAATGACCCCGGGTATGAAGACGATTTGCTAAAACCGCACAGTGCTATGAAGACGCGGACGGCCACCGAGTGTACCCAGCGACGACACTTATGTGCCACTTTTCACTGTCAAGTATACATAATCTTGTGGTTCTAACGCACGCACATGTAAAGACGGTCTTTCACGGTACGGGTATCTACGAGGGATACGGAATATCGCGTCGAATCAACAAACGCCGGCTTAAGAACTCGGCCACTGCATGCATGACCACTTGAGTAGACACAAATTCGTCAAGCTACACGCTTTAGAAGGCAGCGTAGACTTTGGCGAAGAAGGCGTTGCCAACATGCTTGAACGGTGGTTATGGATGAAAAATGTCCTCATCAAAGTCAGCTGCCACTACACACTTGGACGAGACGCATATGGACGCCTGGGCCCAAGAACACCCCAATTTGCCAGCTCCGCCACAAAGGAGTCCAGATAAACTGACAGACCTGAAAGTCGAGCAACGACAAGAAGCCACACTTGACGCGTGTAAAGCGAACTGCTCGTATCGTGTATCGCGTCTGACTTCTCCATGCTTACAAACTGTGCTGAGCCTTAGCATCTTTTGATTTCGCCATTCACAACCCCGCAAGCCGCGATGCATTGCTCAAAATAGATTTGTCCGGTGTCAACTTGAGAATAGATGAAAAGTACCACTTCAGTCGAAGGCTAGAGGCATCCTTTCCGTACGCTTCTTGTACACACCTCATGTCGGGATACCATGCGGGTTACTACGCCTACGTGCTGTGACTTCAAAGTCATACATGAGGTGTTTATTGCTATATTAACGATAGACGATTAGCGCACGAGTTGTTGCTACAGACTCGTTTGAATCTACCTTTTCCGGCGATCCGTTCAGGTACGAAGCTTGGGACAGATTCCGAAATGTCATCCTGAAACACGGAGCTAGCCAAGACCAACGCCGAATTCTAAAAGACTTTCTGGGACGGCCTACTAGCACAGACGTCCTTCTTTTAAGTCTTGGTGTCGATTCAGGATAAGAGTTTCTGGCTATCCGGAGCGGCAGTTCGGGATTGCATGGGGTTGAGGTTGCGGTGGATCTGAAGTTGGCTCGGAACAGGGATATTGTCGGATCGGACTCGGATCGTTCTCTCGATGGCTGAGAGGGCAGTTCAGACTACCTGATTTGTATTTGCCGATTTCTAGACCCGTTAGTAGGGAGTGCTAGGTCTTCGGAGGTTTCACATTTACACCATGTCCGTAATGCGACCGTAGCGCGACAGACAGGTGCAACGTGTAGCCGTCAACTTCAGTATACGGCAGGCTACATTGCTGAGGGAGTGTAGAGTTCAAGCACATATTCCTCTCAAAGTATAATAGCTGAATGTGAGTGATATTACGGCACAGTCTGCTATTAACGTATTTTCCGTGCCAAAGCTCACACGCATAATGGCAAAATGGTATGAGAAAATGTCGGCCAGTTACTGCATTCGCGGTAAGGAGCCTGACATCACGTATCCGGCGGTATGTGCTCCTGGCAGCTTGAATTCCATAAATTTTCCATTGTCAATCTTGCCATCTGTAATAGCGGTAGACTTTCCCTGCAGCCAGCAGATTTTATTCTTGTCAATTGTGCACAAGCCAACGCGAAAAGGGTGATGGCGACCCTCGGAAATCGCATGGATACTAGTGAGGAGATTACCTGAGGTGGTCAAGAGTACAAGTTTTGGACACACACTTTGTTTACGACTTGGATTGACCTACTAAGTGTTGCGAGATTGAAGATACAGGAACATACCAACCTCTTATACAGCCCGGGATTGCACAAATACAAACATGTAACTAGAAGTTGGATCTAGATCTGTTCATGTTCCAGACATGGATCAAGAGCTCAGGCCTTCCGGTTATGGCAGGTGGAGAACAGTGAAGGTGTGGAGCTTCAGATCCGTTGCAGAGACCGGAAGGAACGAGTTGATGTCCACTGTCAACTGACACTGGTCCTACCGTCAACTTTGCAACCCTGCAACACATCGTGCGGCTTCGGAACAATCAAACAATCGAGCTCGGAGCCCCAGGAATACACCCAAGCATTTTGATTTGCTCCCGATCGATTGAGTGACGCTGTTGGCTTCTCCAATAGCCTTGTGCGCGCTGCAGCGGCATCCCTTTCATACATCCCTGCTATACTGAGGCCTCCAAACGCCAGTCGCAAAGATCCCAATTCAGATTGCCAGCCCCAAGAGACTGACGTTTTTTGTCGCGAGATCTCGTCTAAAAAACTGAGATATACGATCTTCGTGTCACTCTCTTTCTTGTACAAACCGTTCCGAACGTTTATCTCCACGAGCCGACGCTCCCGAAGCTCAGTTGTATCCACGGGCCACTGGACTCCATCTTCCAGCCCCGTGCCTTGGTAGGCACAGGAGCTCAAGCCGAGGGATAAGCTGTGTGACCATATCTGCTCTGGTCGGATAATGGATACTCATCTTCCAACGGGAGCTCCCTTGTATTTTGGCCCACGTCGGCCTAAAAGACTGAAGATCGATGTTGCCTGCGACACTTGCCGCAGCCGAAAGGTCAAGTGTGACGGCGCACGACCCGGTGAGCAGACATCCTCCAACCAGACCATAGCTGTTCCGACTTCCGAAATATGATATATTGCCTCATTCCGATGGCCTCTCCGTTCCACATATTCTGCAGACCAGTTTCATTAACCAATACTCTTACCCAACAATAGCATGCGGCAACTGCTCCAAGAGATTTGGCCAAAAAGATCACTGCCGGTACAGCAACAGCGATGGTACGCCTGCCGCGCCTCACAAAGATACATCACCATCAACCTATACAGACTGGCCGCCGGCGAAGAATGAGCCACAGCAGCAGCCTCATCCAGCCCAAGTAAGCAATCTCACCAATCATCATGTCCCACCCGGTGGTGACCCCTACCCTTCTCGCAACTGTCAAGAACCACACTCATCATCTCAGGTGTCTACGTTCCGGCCCGTGCTACCGGGTCCATCTCCCGGTAAGGGAAGCGCCGACGTCAAACATGCCATCCCTCGGGACAAAAGGACTGCTGCAATCTCGGATGCTGGATCTGTTCGGGCCCCAGACGCCAGCCCCTCCGCCATTGACTCCATGACCGCCGTTGTCGATGATGATGTTAGCACCGGAGAGTTTTTCGGAAGCAGCAGTGCTGGCTCCTTTACTTCCCAGATCAAGGCCGCTGTTGCCAGTCGCCTCGGCCAGGCTCAGCCGAAACCCGCTCGTCCTGGTCTAAGTCTCGGAGTTGGAAACCTCAATGCACCTAGGCGAGCGGGCATGCACAATAGTGCCAACGAGGTCTTGCCGCCTCGTCGACAGGCGGATCATTTGATGAATGTATATTGGTTCTACGTTGATCCACTGTATCCGTTTTTGGACCGGCGCAAATGGGAGCAGAACTATGCCAATCTTTTTGCTGGAACACCCATTGATACTGACGAAGTCATTTTCGTTGCCACGTTGAACATTATTTTTGCCTTGGCTACTCAGCTGGTTGAGTCCATGGAACCCGAAAACAGAGACGAGACAAGCGGTGTATATTTCAAACGTGCCAAAGACCTGCTTGACCTGACATTTTGGGATTCGGGATCGTTGGAGCTCGTGCAGTACCTGCTTCTCATGAGCCAGTATCTGCAGAGCACAAATCTTCCGCATCAAACATGGATGATTGTGGGATCTGCTGTGAGAGTCGCCCAGAGCCTCGGCCTACATCTACCTGAGACATCAGCTTTACAGCCAACCACAAGTCAGCGTGAACTGCTCCGGAGGATATGGCATGGTTGCGTGCTCATGGACCGGTAAGCTGCTTTGACCGGTTTCGCCTGACACTCACGAATGCTTATACTTTTGTTTTAGTATGGTATCGCTGACTCATGGGCGCCCTGCCATGATATCACGGAACCTTGCCTCTGCTGTTCCGCTCCCACTGACTTCCTCCAATGCCAAGCCAAACGATTATGGGCGTCTGACGGAGGGATCATTTTTTGTAAAGTCTATAGAGCTCTACGAAATTACTCACCGAGTGCTTCTTGATTTATATTCCGAACCCGGGTCGCGGCCTCGTTCTACGATTCACGATGACAGGAAAGATGAAGACCTTGCCGCGGTCATGCAATTAGACTCAGCCATGATGAAATGGGAAGAGAGCCTCCCCAAGTTTTTAGTACTGAGCGACGCTGATGTGGCGAACAATGAGGTGTCGCATCGTCAGGCCGTTATCCTGCACATACGGTACATATGCACTCAGAATTCGTGTCTGGAATATCCACAACGCCTCAATCAACTGACTAATTGTGATAGATTTCTTCACGCTCGAATGCTTCTTCTCCGCCCTGTCGTTGCACGTGTTTGCTTACCACCTCCTGGATTCGGAGTCGCCGCTGCTCGACCACCAGACAGTCTGCAATCCCGCGTAATGCAGCAATGCACGATATATTGTGTGGAGATAGCGCGAAGTATTATCTCTCTCCTCCTCAAGTACCAGGCCAACGATGGAACTGTGGGACTTCTTCCCGCCTGGTGGTACCGAGTCTATTATCTTTTTTCCGCTGCCACCGTCCTTATTGCTGCTAAGTTGCGGACAGACATAATGAACTTGCAAGATATTAATCAGGCTTGGAGCGAAGTCATGAAGGTGCTACAGGCCCACGAACATGTCAATACATCAGCTCGACGGTGCGTTGCAGCGCTTCAAATTTTGTCGTCGAAGATTCTAAATGGTGGTGCTTCTACAATGGATTCCTCGGCCCATTTTGATACCACTGTGTCACCGATGGATTCATCAGTTCCACACGTCGGTGGTATACAACCCGCAGTCCAGCAAGACCAATCGTTTTCACAATTTCCGGAACTCGATATCCGTGACTTAACATTCACGGTGGATGACTTCTCATGGTTGAATGATATGAATACATGGAATGTTTTGAACGATACATGATGATGGATACCCCAGGGTGCCCCTTTCGCTATTTGTGTAAATGCAACGGCATCATGCTGATGGCTTAGCGCGGGGTAATGAGACGCAAATATTTGACGATTCTCTTGTTTTGATGAATTTGACCGACACTTCTGGTACATCATATGTATTACATCCTCGCACGAATTGCCAGTGTATATTTAGAGGAGAGAGAGGCAGAAAGAGGGCTCAAGGAACACAACAATACTTCGTAGCCATCTCATAACTAGGCATGTAGCCAAGACGAACTCCGATTAGATGTCACCAAGCTGATACCAACTCCTCTAAGCCCTTGATTTGCATGCAATGCTGAAAGTCTCGAATAATACCGGCACGATCAAATTTCCTTCACGAAAACAAAACGCGAGATGCTCACTCTTCTGCCAGACAGTCCTCATCTCGCCCTCTTCGTTGAATACTCACACATCGCCAACATTGTTTGCCACGTCATCGCCAAACGTCGCGTCTGTATCTGCATGTTCTGATAGCCCGTTGTAAACACAACCTCGTCAGCTTCCAGCTTTGAGTCATCACTAGACCGAATGTGACGTGGTAATATCTGGTCGATTTCCTGTCCTTGCTTCATCCTAGCCTTGCTTTCTGCAATCAACTCAATGCCCCGATGTTAACATAGTAGCCTCCTCCGCGTCGGAAGCATTTAAAGAAACGACTTGCACCGTCGGGGTCATGATCCACTTTGAAGCCGGGCTTTCGAGACCATCGAGCGGGAAATCGAGGTACGGCATGTGGTCGTACAACGAGGTGGTCTCACCAATAGCCGTCTTCGGCGAAAAAGTCTTCTATAGCTGGGTATGAGTTTTGGGTAACGGCGTGATTCAATGCTTTGACTGTTCCGACGAGTGCAATGTTATGTCGGCTTATGTGGGTGATGTTGACGGATCCCGGCACGGCTCGCATGTGAGAGAGGACTCGACGGGTTGGGTATAAAGGATTTCCATGTTGAAACACGTTTTGGTGAGGCCAACGATTTTGAATGATTGTTTAGTTTGGAGAGCAAATTCGATAATTTCTGAGCCTTTGACGACGTTTAAATGCTGCTTGAAATTGAAGTGCTTTGTATACGACTTTGATCCCCCGATTGGGGATTTAGTCAATGAATCTAGATTGGCAATATTTACCCCGGACCCCGGAATCTAGATGTCGGCTACCCCACAAGGATCCGCCTGCCGACATTGTCTCCATCAAGGCCAGTACTCCGTAGTCGAAGCCGATTGACGGTCATTGGTTCTGTCTTTGAATTGGTCGAGACTAACGAAGCCATGCCGGCGAGCAACAAGCCACCAGACGTTTCACGCGAACGGAGTACTAGGGCTGCGTGTGCCTCCATGCCGCGTTGTAACTGACTGACAAGTCTCTGTATTTTGTCCATTATGAGAGAAAAAAAAAAAGCTGCGTCACCTGTCGAAGGGAGATTGGTTGAAAGGAGCCTAATGCTTCCATCGTCGAGATTGGAAGATGGACAACGCGCACATATGATATGGATGATGAAAGTTTTGCCAATCAAACCTCCTTGATAGATACACCAATGCCCTACTTGGACTGTTGTCTTATTTTGCAAAAAGCTGCCATTGGTACTTTCGGGGTGGTATATATTTCTTGCCGTGGTCAATTTGTCGGTAGATTTTCCAAGTGTCAGTGCAGTTTCCTTGAGGCGACCAGACTTGTCCATCCCTTTGTCCGGGGCCGTCGAGAGGAAGAAAGTTGATGAACAAGAGTCAGGGGTGCAATTCTGGACGAAATGGGCAGAGCGATGCAAATCAACTGAGGGGTGGTGTCACACGATGAATGCCATAAGCATGTAGTACTTGCCTACCACGGCACAAAAGTACCCAGATACCCTGTGGTACGGTGGTGCTATTTTATGCATCCGCAGTGTTTCCCTTCAAGAGAAAGAAGCTGATTCACACAACGCTTCGTTTGTAGTTACTACGTACTAGTACCAGTTGACGTCTGATGTTACACACAAGACGTTTAGCAGGTGCTGCCAACCCCACAATCCAACCTGGGTTGCACTTGCCTTGCCCCCAGTGCCGAAACATTGAAAGGTCAATGTGGCACGACGCCATCAAGGAAATTTCTACCTCGACATTGACTTTGACGCTCAGGCACCAGGCTGGTTGTTCGGAGAAATGGATAGGCGTGAGCCTTTCTCTTTGGACAAGACACACAAATAGCAGTTTGAGGCGGCAGACCAACTCCAATAACAGGCGTCAATTATTGCTTCTCTTCCGGGCCCTGCTTCCAACTCACCAGGTGGCTATGGTGGTGAGCCAGTGCAGATGTTGTGCGGAGTAAAACGAATGAGATGCTACGTAATCTTATGTCCGGTACTCTTGACACATGCACAAGGCTCAATCGACCTTTTTTGCCGATACTCGCACCACAGGAATATTGCAGCCCGGCACTTGGCCCACAGCAAAGTGACTGCATTTAACCCCCCCGGCCCGATTATAAACAGAGCATGCAGCGCTTAATCCCACTGGATGGCCATGCAGCACGTTCAATCACAACATCTACATACATCAATGTCTCTCAGGATCACCGCAGACTCACATTTAACTGATCCACAGGGGCATCCTGGCTTGCGTATCCCGACAGAAAATTTTGAGCCTGACTCCGGAAATTTGGAGGCTTCAGATGCCACAACCGACTCGTCAGCTGTACCTGGACTTAGTACGGAGTAGCACTCCATGTTTATTGGCCTAAACTCTGGCTTGAACGCTGGCGTTAGCATGATGTCCCCACACTTGTTCTCGCATTAACACCATGATGTGAAAACGTTGTGCTAGCCAGGAAGCCCAATATTTCGGTTCAGATTTTGTTTCCTCTTTCCCCACACTCTTTCAAAAAGAAAAAGAAATACAGGTGCCCGCGTAGTGTCAATATTATAAAGCATGCACGGTAAATTTTTTGCCCAAGAGAATGAATGGACTTGCGGAGTTTGATGCAGAACGACTTTGGTTCCTCGACCTTGCATTCTCCACAAATGGCGCCAGATTTGCCTAGCCCTGAAATATCTATCCCCTACATTGACAGTCGCGATTCACGAAATTGAGTCTCGAACTACTATCAGAACCCTGAGCCGTTGACGCGATGCATTGAAGCATTGTGGACAACTTGAATCCCTGAGACCCGCGAAGTGCGGCAACTACCAATGTCTTCCTTTAGGCTCTTGGTAAGTCTACGATGCTGGATAGATGCGGTGGTATCTCGCCTTTGGCGATGTCTGCTCTCTCTGGGCGGTGCGTCCTACACTGCTCAGGAGCCTGTCACGACTATAACCGGCGACACGACCCCAAACGACGAATATCTGGCATTGACCGACGATGAAGTGGCAAAGGCCAGTGACAACTTCGTTGAATCGCTGCTTCCGAAAAAAAATAAAGGCCTTGGCATCGCGCTACAACGGCGGTAGAAGTTGCGATATCATGGGACAAGCCAGAGGCAGTTACAATGTCTGCTTTTTTGTCAAGTTTGATAATGATGAGGAATGGGTTGTCAGAATTCCTATTGAACCTGCTCTCTATAAGCCGTGGGAAACATTGCTCAGCGAAGTGGCCACTATAGAGTGAGTTCTCCCCATGTACTAGCAGACTGGTAGCTAACTCTCTCTGTGGTCTCGTTCGCATCAAGACAAGTATACCGGTGGCCCAAGTCCACGCATATGGGAAAGGGGAAAAGTTGACGGCAAGCCCCACGGCAACGCAAATGTTCCTCATTCTGGATTACATTCCCGGGGCGCCTCTAGCCACAGAAAGGCTACTCCGCGCCAACGGTACAATGAGGACCACATTCTTCCGCCAACTGGTCGGCTATTTGGCAGAACTCTGGTCTCTCGAACTCCCTGCCATTGGGTCTCTAACGCTATGCGGCAACGCGTCGCAGCCGATAGTTGGCGGCCTTCTGACTCAATCTTCAAACGACGCTTGTTGAGATATGCCAAGCTTTGTATCGTCCAAGGCATTTGTAGAGTCCCAGTTCGATCTCATTTCCAGATATCTACTTGCGCCACGGCATGATCACCCGGAAGATGAGGTTCGGTATGATATGTTTTGCCTCAGCAGCATGAGGCCTTACTTCAGTAGCGTTATAAAACCTGAATTCGACAGTGGTCCCTTCGTTCTCAGCCATCCAGATCTACGACCAAGCAATATTATAGTCAATGAGGAAATGAGGATCGTCGGCTTCATTGATTGGCAGTTTGCAAGCGTCGTCCCGCGCCAGCTTTGCACGCCGCCATCATGGGTCACCGGCCATACGTGGACCAACTATGATAAGTTATTCCTCTCATCATTTTCTGTCGCCCTGGCCCTTGATGATAAACTTCCCGAACAGCCCAATCGAGAGTGGCGCGACCCATCGAGTACCTCTCTTCACGTTGCTCATATTATTAGACGCCCTGCCGACCTCAATCGTGTCTTTCAGAATTATTTTGCCAAGGGAAAAGACGCCAGAGAGCTTGAGGAGGCCGAGACCAAACTATTTCAGGACCCAAAAGTTGCTTCGGAGGCTCAACAAATAGCGGAACGGAACGCACGATACACAGAGTACTTGAAAAGCCAGGGAAGATATACAAAAGTGGCTTGATGCGGCAGCTATGCGCGAATATGATGACCAGCATAAACATGCGAGCAGTCATGGCACTACGTGTCATTATTCGCCTCGCCGTTCCTTTTCGTCACTGAGCTCATGAAGCTTGAGTGCCAGCCATCTCCTCTTTCCTCTGGTAGGCAGCCTCTGTGACCTCAGCGTTCTGCTTCTCGAGTGTGCCAACCCTGATCGCATTGTATTGCTTCCAAAATGTCCTCCATGAAGCTATTCGCAAGTCTGAAGTGCAAGTCGTGTGGCACTCTAGATCCAATCTTGGGGCTAATGTGGATCCCAATTTTACTTGGGCATAACCAGGGGGGAAATCGGCTTGGTCGGAATAGAGAAGCGCCTTGGATATGCTATGTGGCCTAGATCACGTTTTCCTGAGCTTCAATGTTGGTTTGTATCCTGGTGACTACGACGGGTTCATCAAAAGCGCTCGCACTGTTATGTGGGGCTGCTGGTTTGTCGCCTATATTTAGTAAGACTAAAAGATATCTTTTTAACCACCTGATAATCAGCAAAATTAAAGTACTATTATGTACCTTGAGTATCTCACCTGTCATATTTTTAAGACGGAGAATGGCGCACAGGAAGAAGTACTTGCACAGAACAATACTTTGTGCGACGTTTCATGCAAGCAAGTTGTGTCAACAGTGCGGAATCCAGTCCAGGAAGGCGCTCAAACAACAATTTAATTACAGGCAGCTTACGGACGTCGTGTATGTAACGATGTTTTGGAGAATAACCTGGCGTGCTGGTTGACAAAGCAGACTTATCCTTACTAAGTGGGATCAATGATGGACTGAGGTTGGGGGGTTTGGACGACCAGTTGCCTTGCGAACAAGCCCTTGCACTGCACCGGAAACCATCCGGCAGAACAAGACACTTCACCGCGTGATACAAAACGAGCCATGCCTCCATCGGAAGATATTTTTAGCTATGAGCTAGCTTCTACCGACGCTTGTTTTGACATGTCCTCGATTCTATGTATGCAGCTTCGAAGGCTCATTTCCTGGAAGGGCCACCCCTCATCCCGGAGAATGAGGCTCGCAAAATCCACGCGCACAAAGGCCGTTGAAGTAATAGGTCACAGCTATGTATCGTGCGACAATGAAGTCGGCTGAGGTGTAATCTCAAAGTTGGCTGATGATAGACGCACTATAGGACTCACAAATTGGGTAGCCATCATGCTTGATACAGTTCTATGGTCCACGAGTGGAAGACGAAACGGTTTGTGTGACGAAGGGTGCCAAGACCATATATTGGCACACAACTTTCCGTCTAATTTTTCAGAGCCTGGTTCGGCACTATGACTTCGTACAACTTTGGAGAAGGGGTGATTTGTTTGTATTGCCATCCCATGGCCACCTAGGTCTCTCATGTTGGCTGATCTTGTTGACTTTTCGAGCAGAAAGGACTGGGCCATGACGTTGACCAAAGCACGCACATTGGGCACCCCTTGGCATCGACTATCCGCAAGGCCAGTGTGATTGGGCTCTCTAAGAATGCGAAAATAGCCAGATCACTCAGTCGAAGCCAAAGAGGGCCAACCAACGCAACAACTTTCTGACCTCCACTTTACTGTCAAATTAAAGTGCTGTTCTAACCGAACAATGGACGATGATTTTGACTGGAGCCTTCAGGAAAGCTGCAGCATTCTATTTGGATGCAATGATTAGAGACTATAGGCTCTCTGAGTGGTTTGTGCTGGGCTACCAGAGGCAAGAGCTACGCCAAAGCTGCATCGACGTTTTTTGGTTTAAAGGAAATCGCCATCGGTCAGGAACCTTCAAAGTTGCCCTGGTCCTCTCTCGGGCAATCACGTCTGCGAGCTTGGCCGTTCTCAACCATGCTACAGCGTGGCGGGGGGATGAGGCCCAATTCTGCAAAAGCTCTTGTAACACAACACACTTGCGAAGCAAATTGAGAATCTTGCAACGGCCAAAAAATGGCGTTGCCAACGAGAGGCCCCGTCCTAAGCCTCGTCAGACCTGCGTCAGGCATGACAGTGGGGTGAAAACCCATCCATTCTTTCCAAGGCACTTACAAAGATGTCCCAGAACTTTGCAGTGAGTCTCGTTTTTGGCACAGAATCCCGATGTTGTTGACGCAACTATTGGCCCTGTCAGTGTTTGCAAATTGGACGAAGGTGTCGGGTCTTTGCAGGCGACGAGCCGGCGCCACCCCCTTTCACCTTTCTCAAGAGGAAGAAGAGAAGAAGAGAGAGGCCCTCAGGAACACGATAGCTATACGGAGTACGTATCACAATACAAATACTTCTCCTGGTTGCAAGTACATCTCGCCGGCCCACAACTCACTGATGCCCAAATCCCTGGATTTCATGGAAAGACAACACCAGCAACCAGGCCAGTCTGAACACTGCCGACTGCTGTGCATAAGCACTTGGACCAACGAAAGCACCACCCACGGTGCGCAGATCCGTCAATGGTTCATGAATACGATTGTGGCTGCGAGTGTAAATCATATCATTGGGCGTGTCCCCCGCGGACCAGGACCGCAGGTTGCCCGAGTTGAACGTCGTACAAGGCTGTTGACAAGCTGTGAGGCTTGCATGCGGTCTGATTGACTGCCCGAGTTCGTTGGTTCGGCGAGCGCTCTCTGTGCCAAGCCATTGTTTTCGCTTTTCATATGTCTCGTACCACGAGAGATTCCCTGATGAGCCGCCTTCCCCCCTCTTCCCTTCCAATTTCTGCTGTCCCTCTTCACTTGCTTCTTCCCCTTCAGCAATTCGCATGTGAAATCCCAAGGACTCCCTCGAAATGCTGTCGAAGTGCATTAAGCTTTCACTTGTCTTATACGCCGTATACATCGGAAGAGTAGTCGCCGCTTCCCGACGAGACAATCAAACCATTTGCGACTACTATGCCGAAAAGGTCTTTGGGGAAAGTAATGTCGCGACACAGCTTCGTTTGATGCAGGGTATTATTGCGTACGCTTACGCTGGCGGAGATACCCTGCCAGATCCAAATCCAAATAGTACCGGAATTTTCAACAAGGGGAAGTTCAACGGTTACGATGTGTTTCTCCGTCCTTTATTTGACGGATCAAGTATGGAACAGCTCGGCATATTCCAAGCCAAACGTCTCATATATTGGAGAGCTAACAATGTGGTAGAGGCGACTACAAACTTTCGTGACCAACCAGTACCGATCAACTGGTTAGACGGAGGTGGTCTCGACCCCCTCCTTGCCTTTTTAAACGGCTCTACGGTCTTTGCTAAAATTGAGCCGGACTCAAATCAAGAGTACGTCTCCACGTTAGCCATCTGGAAACAATATCGCGATTAAATGGCCACTCACCAAATGCTTGATAAACTAGAATCTTGTTCTCCCATTGGTATGTTACCTTTGGAAAAGTCTACCAGTGCAGTAATGCTAGCGTGTTTGTGGCAAAGGAATATGCCCCATTCACGCCTGCCTATGTTCATAAATTTATGAATTTAAATTCGACAGAAGTGGCATATTTCATCGACCAACTCATGCTAGCCAGCAAATACTATAACTTTTCGGACTCCGATGCTCAGCAATTAGCTGCAACTCTGAATACGAAATACAACAATAAATGTTCGCCGCCAGACGATAATGGGCAACTGAATTCGGTGTGCTATGCAGACTCCTGCCCAGAGGCTGTACCCAAGAAAGATTGCGAGGCATATAAGAACTTGGAACCATATGGATTCAAGGCTTCTACCCCAACGGGCACTGCGACAGGAGTAATTCCAACAATGTCCTCATCGCCAAACTCTTCCGCAACCTCATCCGGGGAAGTTGCGGGCGATTCTTCCTCTCGCCTGTCTGCAGGAGCTATTGCAGGCATCGTGATTGGCGGCTCCGTTGTCATTCTGATGGCGGTAGGCATGTGGCTGTACTTTCGGCGTCAACAACAAAACAAGCCAGCAGAAACGCCCGCCGCCGCTCAGAACCAGATGAGTGAAGCAGCCTCTCCTGCTCCTGCTTATTCTAGCCAGGTGCCATACAGTCACCCGCACGATAGCTATTACAGTCGAGGGCCGCACGACTCATACACCGTATCGACAATTGGAAGCCCCGTCAGTACGGCGGCGACATGGGAACAGTCAAAATTGCCGCAACTGCAGGAAATGGCGGCCGAAAGTCCTTCACCACCTCCTGGAACGTTGTCGCCCAACAATCAAGGGGACAGATGCACCAGATTGCGGAGATGGAAAGTCCTGATCCACCGCCTCCCTGGAGCCAAGACCCAAAACCATAATGGGGTAAGCAATCGAATCGATTACTTGTCGCAATAGATGTTCTTGATCTGGCTGGTTGGCAAGGTTAGCACGACTGGATGAATGCAGGAAACAATCTTCATTCCCTTTGAGCGCTCATGCAAGCGCTGGCTTTGTTGCCGCCCAATAGTGGGTGGATGTAAGTGGTGTTGAATAATTAATTAATGGCTACGGCAGTCTGGCATATATATCTTTGTAGCATTTCATATAACTCAATCGGCATATCATGAGACCACTCTGCCATGACTCGTCTTTTCTTCCAGCATTTACCAATGATTCGCGGGCTGAATTACAACTGCAAACTTGGAAAATGCTCCTGAGAATTCCTACGGGCTGTTGGGCGTCCTGGACCAAGCGGAACGGCAAGCCATAGAACCGGGTACCTGTAATTCTGGCCCTGTTCGACTTGGCATGGCCAGCTAGGACTCTCATGCTAACAGGGTGAAGCCCAAATCCCTCTTGGCTGTGGCGGCCCCGTGGATGGTACCGTGATGCAGTATGATTCAATGTAATTCCGTAAAGTCGTTTTGCGTTTGGTGAAGGAAGCAGCTATTACTTACGGCAACTGCTAGCTGACAGTGATCCAACATTGAAGCTGCATACCCGCAGATACATCTCACGCAGCAGCAGCCAACAACAGTACCAATAGCTCTGAATGAAAATACTACATTCATTAAGAATATATATGGTAAGCTTTACTAGAAGCACTAAAATATTATGTTATAATGTACCATCCACTTCTTGACTTTGATTGCTGCTGCTGGGCTCTCTCACGGCGGAATGAGGATTATATGCCGCATGCTTGCGCTCATTCTCCGTTTGTGTCGATCGCATTGCTGCGCTTGATCTTCGACCACTACCGCCCCTAAACGAGCCGACGCTAAAGACTCTGCGAATGAGCGTCCACGTGAGAGGCAGGTTGGCGACGATGATTGCGGTGGACGATTCCCGAATGTACCAGAATGTCCATTGCGATCCATATGGTTGTGTGAAGCTGTAGTATTTGTTGAGAACGGCGGATAGAATCTAGGTCCAGGTTAGCTACGCAGTGCGCACAAAGAGGGTCTGGGGCGCTTTGCAAAGACTATCGCTCGTGCAACTCACCGTAAAGCCTCCCAAGCCAAACACAACACAGAGAATGAGCTTCTTCTTGAGGGGCCAATGGGTTCTCAGGAGTAGCGGTATCGGGATGAGGATAATCATGAGATCAGAAGAGATATTGAAGACGGCATTCGTGATCAAGTGATGCAGGGCTGTTGCACATTGAGCTGGTTGAGTCGCATCGGTTAATATTGCTGAGCGCACACGCCAACCAGGTAGGGAGGGTAAAAAAACACTCACGGTTGGACGGAGGGACTTCCCAATACCCGGAGAAGGGTCTACACCACACTCCAAAGTACAATACCTCCATGACTATCCAGCCGATGGCAATGTAGACGGCGACTAGTTTGACTGCGGTGTTTTGCGCGAGGCCCAGTCTGAAGGCGGGTCAACAAGGCATATTCTTATGCGTTTGTGAAATATGGTGAGATATGGAGTGAACTCACGTCAGGCGGTAGTACATGATTAACAGGCACGTCTTGACTATCCAGACAGTGCTGATTTGCATCTGCTCGACAATCAAGACCATCTTGGACCCAAACCGCCGCTCCCTGAGGCTCTCGGGCGTGAGTACAACATGGTCTTCTGGGTCGATGAGATTGCTGGCCGTGTCGGACACAATGTTTATGCTCACAATCAACACCGTGTAGGTCATCTGGAGAGAGGTTAGGCCCAGCTCCGCCATGCGACTGTGATGGCCGCCTGTTGGGGGTTACGCACCATGGCGAAGAGAATCAGTCCATCGTCGGGTCTCAGCTTTTTAATCGATCCTCGAAGAAGGATTTGCGAGATGCTAGACGCAGCAGGTGAGATGAGATGCGTGGGATTTTTTTTAAATGAGCCGATTCAAGGGTCGACAGCGGCGCAAACCTACATTCGACAGACGACGACGAACCAGACCAGGGCGTACCAGGTCCACGACTCTGCAACGATGTTGCTGGACATGTTCGTTCAAGAGGGCGCTGGCGGGGCGGGCAGGGCACGTTGCGAATGTCTCGAGGGGCACATGTTGCGCGCCATTCTCACTCACGACATGCTGCCCATGGACGAGGTCTCCAAGGAAACTTGTTCTGGTGACGATGGCGATGGCGATGGTGATGATTGCTGACGATGGCAAAGCGGACGCGGATTATTGTGGCGGAAGTGGGGGGTGGCGACATGGCGTTTTGTTTGGGGCCAGCATTCCAAGTACTCGGAACCTGCTTGTTGGCCCGTGCATATCTGGGCGTTGATGGTCGTTGAAACCCGTTTGTCGCTGGATTTCAAACAGTTGAGGTTGGTGTCGCCGGAGGCTTCGGATTGACTCGGTACATATGTAACTACCTAAGTACTTAACCTAGTAGTTTCCACTCAACTTCTAAAAGACATTCATTCTCTAACCACCACATGACAGGTGCCGCGATCAAATTGCGGCGCATTTTCCTGGAGACGGCGACGGATTGACCGTTCATTTCAATCACAGCAACCACGGACACAATGACATCACCTCAGTGCCTCAACCCACTGGCTATTACGTCGGTGTCCACGGGCCCAGCAACAGCCTGGCCATACTAGCCACAAGGAGCCCGACCAGACGGGGGCGCAAAGGGGCTTCTGACAATCTTGGTTTGGGATGGCAAGGCACTTGAAGCTGCCGGCGACTGGCTGCATGGGCCTCGAATGGGCAGACAGACAGCCATGACTGATGAAACCCCGCTTGTCGTGTTTGATGCCATGGTGCACGTTGAGACAAGGCACCTGGGGTCTACATTCCCGAGTCACCGAATTCTGGACGCCTTGTTCGAAAGTGCGCCTCGATGCAGCCCAATCGTGTCTTGTATCCGGTAACTATCGTACTAATTGACATGCGATGCTTGCAGATAGTACCAACTCCTTCTCGGCCCACCCCATCTTAAACTGTTCTCCCGTCCAACACGTCTTTAAATATCCTGAAGTTGCCCTGCCCCTGCGGGTCATAGACAGCAAACCATACACATCGCCAGCGGGGCCCATATTCCCTCAGCACCTCGAGCCAACATTGAGCAACATCCCAGGGAGGGTTCTCGTAGACGCCGCAGCCAAAGGCACCAAGGACAAGCATGTCGTGGCCATACATGGCCGCCATATGCAATGCGAGCCTCATCTTGTCCTTGGCCAGTTGCCGGTCCGCGTTATAGGCAAAGACTTTGGTCTGTCGCCGCAACCAGCCTATCGTCTCGTATCGCGTTCGGGGCTTGTAGATTGCTGCAACGGTCAGGGCGCTATACCAGGGTAGTAATTCCCGAACCGTGTCGGGGCTCAGCAACCTTCTGTTGGTGATCCACGCGTGGCCAGAGCTCATGCTGTCGCGCAGGACGGCGACGCACGAAGAGTATATCCCTTCGAGGGAGTCCAACGGGTAGTCCCGTCGATGGAGGCTATACGCTAGCGTCGAGCGGTAGCACATGGCCTCCTCCTGGGCTACCGCGCCGTTCCACCAACCTCCGCCGGGCTGGTCGGCATTGGCAAAGTTGAGGACGGCGGGTCGGCGGGTTCGCCGCCACCGCGGATCTGCCATAGCCTGCCTCCGCAGTTCGGCGGCGGCGTCGAGCGTGTCCATGTTGTAGACCCGGATTCTGGTGCCGTGGCGGCGGAAGGCGGGAGGATCAAGGCGATATCGACCAAATATATCATGGCCATATTTTTGCGACGAGCCAAGATCGGTCCCTCTTCCCAAGATCAACTGGAGGTCCCTCGTGGCAGCATCCGTCTCTCTAGCCGTCCATCTTAGTGCACGCCTGCGGCGGTTCCTGGCCTCGCGGTTTCTTGCCTCCATGTCGGTGAATTTCCTGTGGTATCTAGCCTTGTCCTTATTAGTCATGACCCATGTTCCGCCGAGGGTTTCTGAAAAGGTCTACATACTCTGGTCAAGGAACTTGTTGTTTTGTGCTATAGCCTGAGAAGTGAAGTCTTGTCGAGAAAATACGGTTGGCGGCCAGAGGCAGAGGAGTCGTCGATTTAACACTGCAGGAGATGAAAGACGTCAATCGTAGGCACAGCACAGTAGAAAGGCGCCTTTTTATGCCCCCCTCTCCCAAGAAAAAAGAGAGAGCCGTCACCTTTGAACACAAAGAGTTTAAAGTAATGGGTGGTCAAATGACCTGTGCTGTTCAAGAGAGCAACAAGCCAAAAAATATGAATGGCCAACGCAGTGAATTCTCGAGCGCGAAATGGCTTGATTTTTGGGCACCTGGCTCTTGGTGCCTCCATGTTCTTTCCATGTTCAATATTCTTGTCACAGCATCATTCTTTGAGTCTGCGGCGCCTGGGACAGGTGTTATGCAGTACTTGACATGTTCATACCCTGTAGTGTCAAATCGCCAACTTCATGGCTAGGATTACAACAAGAGGGCCTTCACTGCCCTTTGTTTCTGTAACCCCCCCCCTAATGTTGCCGCTCATTTCTACTGCTCGCCCTGTGATTTTCGACCGGGTTGTGACGCACTGGGCAATCTATGAACAATCAATACCTCAACCCAAATACTACCCCGCAAGCCCGAACCCAGTTTGAACTCATGCCTCGGGTCCTTGATGACCTGCTCTCTGCGTAGACTCGTCTTTCATTTATCCATCATTTGAAACGGTTCTTAGATCCCTATCCAGCACACACTCCAAGAATATTACGTCCCTAGTGCCATGAATGTGCAGGATAATATGCAGCAAGGGTGGTTAGCGATTCAGTATGGCCAAAATTTTCTGTTCGTTAGCGATATGGTCACCTTAACCGGGACGGCTCTTTTCACATTAGTGGCGTCGCTCAAAGCAATCGAGGTTCTTCGAGGTGAGCCCGGAACTTTGCAGCAGGTTGTAGAGGCTCTGGGCAGATCAGAGACCTGAGAGTCGCAACTCAGACTTTCAGCCATACTGCTCAGTTCGTCCGCTGCAGCATGGGCACGGCTAATGGGAAATCACATGTCTGTCTGGGAAGACGTCATTCTGCAAAGTTTGGCAGATTCACATTGTCAGCATATACTGCACAAAGGAAAAAACCTCGAATTGAATAGCTTTGATTCAGGGGAGATCTTGATGGAGGGGGCAGGCAAAAGAAAACGAAAACCGGTTGGTTGGGAAAATCCTACATGTCAAGTAGGACCGATGCCATTTGCAGGCGTGCTGTTTCGCTGTGCGTGGTGGACTTGACTGGATTATTGGGGCCC
Organism: Metarhizium brunneum; assembly: GCF_013426205.1. Taxonomy (NCBI): domain Eukaryota; kingdom Fungi; phylum Ascomycota; class Sordariomycetes; order Hypocreales; family Clavicipitaceae; genus Metarhizium; species Metarhizium brunneum. The sequence continues at coordinate 6,522,248 of NC_089422.1, read as the reverse complement.
CATCCCGATGTCCTCTCACTGTTCGTACTCATGGGTGAAGTGACCAGTCAGGCAGCACATAAAGCCTCACATGAAAGTGCTGGCTTTCGAGTTCAATGTTGGTAACATTTGAGCCCCGGGTGCTGCCTGGCAGCCTGGAGCTGCTCATCATTCAGCGGCAGGTACTAGACCATCAATCCTTCCTTACCTCACCGGACCAGACCAGGCATCACTGTCACGGGTTCCATCGCCGGCGGCACTCCTCAGCAGAACCAAGAGAGCCATCAAGTCAAAGGATGTGCGACCAACCTTTCCACCGAAATGATGACTTGCACACATCCTGAAACCGACCTACTGGCCTCGGAAATCGCAGTCGACGTTTAACTGCCGTGCGCCGACTTCCTCCTCTAGACCAATGATATAACGGTCCGATCGGAATAGTGCTCGCTCACGCTCGGATGCGCGACGTCACCACACCAGCACTCCGTCTGCGATCGAGACTCCACTCCCGGAACTGTTTACAAACATGATGGGCTTATTGGTGTTACACGAAGTTACCTTGGTGCCAAGTCGGGTACGTGGTTGTTTCGAATCATGCGGTAATCAGAGTCGGCATAGACATGCTGAAGACAGCAGTAAGCAGCAAGTCAACAATAGGCGAGCTATGCTGCTGTGAATGTGACGTGCACGGCAGCACCGGAGAACAAGGCCGTCCCACCAAGATATAATATGCCATCAGATCAGGGCTCGCTCGCTCACTCTTTATTCATTGGACTTGATTTCTGCCATAATCAGTGCTAGATTACAGCCGCAGTGTATTGACGCCACGACACATCCCGAGTTTACAGCCATGACGCCGTCAGTCCAGACACTCGTGCAGCCTTGCCCTGTCACTCCCAAGGATTATATCGACTATTCCGTAGACACCACAGATACGGCAAGCGATGACTCGGTACTACCCTCAGTTTCGGACTACCTCAAAGCCTTACCAGCTAGGCACCTGGAACCTCTCTGGTCCAGAATGGATGCCATGGTCCCTCGCACACCTAATCCGGTTGCGAAGCCCTACATCTGGAAATACAAGAGTACATTGCCATTGCTGTCAGCCGCAGGGAAACTGGTGCCGGAGGAGGAAGCGGAGAGGAGGGTCTTGATGCTTGTGAATCCCAGCATGAGTAAGTCCAACGACACAGCTATTCGTCCCATTCACATTATATTTTCGAATTATGATATGATGTACTTGGCCACCCCCTTTTCCGGCGGTATGCTTACAAAGTTTCAATGTGCAGATGCCCCTCACACAACAGACACAATCTACGCTGGCCTCCAGCTCGTCAATCCCGGCGAAACGGCGCCTGCCCATCGGCACACGGCGTACGCGTGCCGCTTCATCATCTCTGGTGAAGGCTTCACAGCCGTTGAAGGCAAGAAAATGCCCTTGATTAGGGGCGATGTCGTCATGACGCCCTCCTGGCACTGGCATGATCATGGGAATGAAAGCAAGAATCCAGTGATATGGCTAGACGCGTTGAATCTGCCCCTTTTCACATATGCTCGTGTGCACTTTGCAGAAAACTACGCCGCGAGTCGATATCCCAGCACGTAAGTTGCCCTATTGATTCACAAATCGAGGCTCATGAATTTGTGCGAGGTTGTAATTTTGGCCTCACATTTGGACCAAAAAGCTGCCAAGATGCTAATTGCCAACGTCTCCAGGCTCGGTAGCTTTTGTGAGTGGCGCCATCCTTGGGAAACGACCCAACGGGCATTGGACGCTATGCCAGGACCCCATGTCACGTACCATTACAAAACTACTGACGGCAACGCGCTGTCTACTACACTTGGCGTTCAGGCAGAACGTGTCAACGCCGGCGTGACGACAGAGATTATGCAAGATACTACCTCCTTTATCTACCACTGCTATGAAGGGAAGGGCTACTCCGTGATAGGGTCATCTGCAGGTGCGGCGGAGAAGTTGTACTGGGAGACAGGAGACACATTCGCTGTACCGGCGTGGTCAAAGGTGCAACATGTCAATGAAGGCGCAGACGCGGCCTATTTGGTAGCAGTTCATGATGGACCCTTCTTGGACAGGCTGGGCCTCAGGGGGCTTCCGAACTAAGTGGGATTTGTATATGTACGGGGGGACCGCCATGGTATTCGTGGCGTAGGTTGAAGCCATCCGATAGTATGTTAGCATCAAGCTTAAAGAATGCGCATAGCCCAAGACTGTCCATCTTGTGCCGTTGACACCTTGGAGACGCGACTGTCATGAGCTTGGTAGGCGAAAAATGCTGGCAAAATTAAATTGAAACCACATGATTCTCTAAGAATGGAGCACACGAACGAACAACGAACAAGCTAGGAAGTTCTTTCTGGCGTCATTGATGCTAGTTTAAGAGTTATCCCAATCGGCAGTAAAGAGACCGATCTTGATAATGGACGTTCAACAAGTGGAGGACCGTCATGCGAGAAATATCCTCGCAAGATGGATACGCACGTGGAAGGATCATTTGGGACTAATTTGGGCATGAAGGTGTTACACTCTTGTCGAAAGCCGGAGCTGAGTCAACAATAAGACAGCCTGCAGGAGCAGAATGAAGGAGTCTTTGTCGCCAGGTTAAAAGGGTGTTTTATCTGATTTCATGAAGAAATGCATGTTATGGGCACCTCACCGCCAACATGGTGAGAAGAAAAGAGAAGGAAAGAACGCATGATATGAGAGTTTTCGCCATGTGAGCATGGAAGTATACTCGCAAAAATGGTGTGTACGTCGCGGGCGACAAGTCCACTGGAAAATTTGAAACGAGAAGGACGATAATATGTATATCGAGATACTGTTCAAAATAGCCTCGGATAAATGAGAATAGTTACAATAGACCAAAAGACCAAGATGAACACTTCCCGATGGCCGAGACGACAAAAACTTCAAGATGATGCAACTACAATATGGTACGCAATCTTGTCAAAAGATGTGATGCGTTCAAAACTACACACACTCTCAGTTTCTCCATCTAAACTCGGGATGTTTCCAGTCCATGTCCTGAATTTCCTGCATGGTTTTCCCCTCCAACTCTGCCACAGCATCCAAAGTCTCTCTCCTCTGATTGTCTCTCTTCACCCAGAAGTACAGCACTGTCGCAATGATAATCATGCTGGCCTGTGCCGCCAAGTTCAACCCATTACCAACCTTGTAATGGGGCGCATCAGACGGGAGGAATGCCCACGTTGAGATCAGCCCGCCCATGTTGCCCAACATGACATTTGTCGCTATGGCAGACGACTTGGCCGTGTCGGAGACGACATTTGCCGCGACGTGAGAATTCGTCAAGGCGCCATAGGTAAATATGCCCATGAATGGGAGAAACGTCGCCCCATACCGCACGTTGGGGTTCGTGGACGCGAGGAACATGGCATAGCCGACCACCGTCAAGGGGGCGCAAAGAATCATAAAGATGCCTCTCCTGTTGACACGCCAGGAGACGTAGCTAGTTGCTGCGCATGTAATTGCGCCCAACACATACGGTGGAACCGTGAGCAGCTGTTGGTTGGAGACGCTGTGGGCGGGAAAGATGGTTTTGACGATTGTGGGCAGAAAGAAGGACACGCCGTGGACGGTGATGCTGTTGAGGAGGAAGATGACGGACGTGGGGAGCACCACCGGGTTGAAGATGCCGAGTCGGATTCGTTTCCAGCTGAACTGATCGACGAGCTCAGTGGTGACGATTCGATCGGCTTTGAGGCGTGCGATGGCGAGCTCCTTCTCCGACTGTGTAAGCCAGAGAGCCGTTTCAGGACGGTCCGGGAGGGCAAAGAAGCAAATTATGCCGAGTACCGCGGTTGCAGTGCCTGGGAGGAGTGTGTGAGACACGGAATCGGTGTGGTGCAAGCGGCCACGAGGCACGACTGACCTTCAATTGCAAATATCATCCTCCAGGAATGCAGGCTGCCAAAACTGTCGAGCCTCAAAATAGCCGATGCCAACAAGCCGCCGAATGCGCCGGCCAGAGACGCCGAGATGATGAATAGCGACACTCTAAACGTCAGTTCGCTTTGACGATACCATCTCGACAGGAAGTAGACGAGTGATGGCATCATGCCCGCCTCCAAGATGCCGAGCAAAAATCGCACTGCACACAGGGTCGCAAAGTTGGTCACAAAGGCCGTGCAAATGGTGAGAATACCAAAGCCCAGTGTGATGGAGGGGATGAACCATCCAGGGCCCATGTACTTGCATAACGCGTTGCATGGGATTTCGAAGACAATGTATGAGATGTAGAAGACGGACAGGCTAGCATTGTAGTCATAGTTGCGCAGACCGAGGTCATTTTCGAGACCGGCGAGGCGGGCATTGCCTGGCGTCGGTGAGTCATTCATTGTCAATACCATGAGCTCGCAGGTCTCCAGGGTTCTTACCAATGTTTGAGCGGTCAATGAAGGAAAGCACTGCAGGCGGATTAGTTGAGTGTTGAGAAACTGCTGGCACTGGCTGGCGGAAGCATCTTACAATACAATAGACTGACCAGAGGTATCAGGCCAAAGTCCATCTTGAGACGGATTCGAGACTCCTCCTTGGCATCAATGTTCATAGGCGACTGCCAGCATCTGCAAGACGGTCAAGTGTTCGTTAGCACCACAATGTCTCGGATCTTTGCTCACCTCCACCGGAAGTTTCACTCACTGGCCTGTCGCTTGCCGATGCGACTGCATGTGAGCTTCGACATACTCTGTATGCTGCTCAGACTTTTCATCTATACTTGAACCGGCCATGTCTGCGATGCTAACGAGATATCGCAAGTCCGAAATGCTGTAGGTACTGAGAATCGTGCGTCATGGTAGATGTAAAAGTACAGGGTGCAACGTGTTGAAATAGTCCTCGGCAAGAGACGGTTGGCCGTGTCGTTTCATCGGCCACGGCTTTCAGCTCTGCTCACTACCATGCGATGCTTACGAAGCTGGACATGCGAGCTCATCATGCATGGGCCTCGGGCGACGGCAGTTCGTCCAGCACCTGCTTCGGATGATAAGAACAACATGCCCGCGGAATTCGAATCCCCGCATCGTCAGGGTCCAGGGATATCCTGGACAATGAATGGACGCGGCTCGCTTTACAAACCATGGACCTGACCAGCAGCAAGATGTCAATTCGTATGGCATCTACTTCCGCTGCTCAACTGCCAGATACAAGAAACAATACCGGGCATTGCTTCCCCAGATTCTCTTCTCCAAACTGCGGTCGGGACTCCAGATGGTGGCGCACCCCATCTCAAACGCCCCGAGATACGCTCCGCAGATGAGAGCATCCGCTGGGCCGCTTGGCAAGGGTCGATCCATGTCGGTGTAGTGGCCACTAAGGATGCCATCCGAGCACTGGGCATCGGATCAAACGGGTCAAGTAGTGAACGCGCGTTGTGAGTCGCCCGTACGCCATGTCGACATGGTCGTTCCGAGTTGTCTAGTCATGCTCAATTGCAAGGACTGTGCCACATCAAGTTGCGATATCTTGTTATGGACCCATGGGCCAATAAGTCCGGTTATGTGCTGCGAAGCATCGTCACCTATCATGACTGCAAATTCGCCTACAGTCCCAATCAATCACTTTGCTCTCCTTTCCGGAGCCATATCCCTCCCTAATAGGCATTCTCAGCAAAGCTCACTCTGCTTGTCCACGACATCAAGAGCCACCGGACACAACCCTCTCGCCACTTACTTGCTACCATCGGAGGCTGGTCGAGGTAGTATCAGTTCTGACCGGCAAGTAGTATGCCAAAGGAGTCTCGCTCCACAGCCAAGGCAGAACTCCCTCATGGCCCCTGCTGAGGACGCGTGTTCCATTTCGGTGTAGTTTGTCAAAGCTCGAGCGCTTTCCTCTTGTATTAGACCGGTAGTCATGGCTTCAGGACTGCAAGTTCTCCGAGACCCCTGCTCCGAGCCTGATATTCACCCTCGGAACGAAAGCCCAGCATTGGATTTCAAAGCCAGAGGTCAGGCGGGATGACTTACACGCACACGTACCAGCCATGAGACGCATATTGTCCTGCCTCATCCACAATTTCATATTTCCACGTTCGCTTGGAAGAGCTTGGAATATGAGGTTGATAGTTTCGTCAAAGTTGACTCGAGGACCAAACGAGGTGAATCCATCGTTGACATTCGATTCATCTCCATTTGTGAGGGTTTCGGAAGCTACTTCCATCGAATTCTTGGTGTCAGACATAATTGAGCGAGAAATGCGACATGCGCAAGTTGAGTAGAAGCTGGTAGAGCTTGGCAGTTGGCAGAATTGCACCTGCCAACACCGCAATAAATTGAGAGATTGTGTCATTGGCGCCAAGCGGCTTGAGAGACGTGACCGTTAACTTGGCATATTAAGCGAATAGTTGGCCTGTAGAGTGATGACAGCCAAAACAATGACGGAAAGGAATTTGTGGGTTACATCTTTGGATGCCTGTAAGAGTCTGGGAGACGGCGCACATGGCACATGTGCACCATTCTCCGTTACAATACAGTGGTAGTAGTCTGCAGAGTTAGTACTTTTGCAAATGCAAGTGAAACGACACCAAAGATCAAATATGGGCTTCACACGAATATTCTCAACATACGAAATTTCGAGGTATCCGCTGGGTAGTTTCCTGTCTTGTTCCTCGCACGCGTCCCCTCACCGAAATTCGGCTTATAGCACCAACTAATACGAATGAGTCAAATCTTGTTGGACATGCCAACTAACTCTGTAAAGTCAACGTGTTGGGAAAATGAAATCGGGTCCCCCTGGCAGGGCAGTAAACACTAAAATCTAGCCCTTGCAGACCGCCTGGGTGCTTGCAACTCGTAATTCGCATACCCCCATAACCAACCCCGCCTTCTCTCTCCTTCACTCGGATAATCACATTGTGGCCAGTGGGCAAGCACCAGCCACAATTCCTCGAAGCCCCACCGACATGGGTTCCCCGCCGGTTCCAAAAAAAATCCCCGGGTGCAATCCTTGGCCCCCGGAGTTATCATACAGAAACAAGTCATTCAAGCATCCCAGGGCATAAAATCACACAGTAATGAATAATCGCGGCCATACTCGGTCGCGCGCCATGGCAGGTGTAGGAGTTTCTTGGAAGAAGCTCGCAAGTCATCGGCTGATTTGCGCATTATAGCTTTGTAGTTATATTATAGTCTAAACTCAGAGTGCGCTCTAGCATCTCTAGTGGCTTGCATTATCTTGCTCATCTACGGAGTAATTTCTACACATTTCGCATGATCCGATGTTGACACTAACCGGGAATGACGCAATAAATATGTAGTCTTTCCTCTAATTCGCTATAGCCGTATAATACGGACGGAACATTTTAGTTGGCAGTTTTCTCTTTTTTCGGCGTTTCCTTTTCTGGAAATATGCCCGTGAGGACATAAATTGAAAAGCATGCGCCAACCGACACCCACGCAGTAATTCAGGCAAGTTATTCTCCGGTGTAGCTACATATGTAGCTACATCATCTCGAATGGCGCCAACGACGCCCACTCCAGATCCATTCGTGTCGATACATCACGAGCTATTTCCTGCACCACATGGCCATACATCTGTCTCACCGTGCCACATACCAACTGCTAAAATCACATCAATCAATCAGTTTCATGTTTGTGTCCGCGCAGGAACGTTTATCCTTTATATACATTTACATCGAGATCTGGGGCTTCTCCTCTCACATGCTAAAAAAAAAACCCCCCAAAAAAAACCCAGGGCAATACACACTGCATATACAGCAAGACATATCTGTTGTGTATCTACAAATTGACACATCTCCCTTGGTTTGTCGAGGAGGTAGGTTGGTTTGTTTCCTGCTGACTTCCTTATGATGGCACGCCTGATCACACAAAGATGCAGCTTTCAGTGCTCTTGATACACAAAATTATCTGATTGTCACATTGTGATCTACGGACCTCACCCGAGGAGTGGTTGCGATAGCATCAGCGTATCCTGGTATGGCTTCTGGGCAAAGTATATTGGTGGTCTGGACAATCCTCTCACCCGTTACAAGAGAAACGAATGGCTCAGCATGACAGCTATCTTTACCAAACCAAGCAATACGTAATGGGAATAAAGTGATGAGCCTTTTCTATCAAATGCTAGGATGCTTTCAGCGTTACACATTCCCGAGCCTTTCAGGACACACACACAAGACTCAGTGTGGCCAAAATCTATGGAGAAAAAACAAAGGAAACTATATCATACACAAGCTGTTGGCAAGCTAGAATATCCCAGGATTGGCAGCCGAGTTCGTCGCTTAATATGGCAAGGCCCGCCTCTTCTCTCACATGCAAATAGACCAAAGCAACACGCCGAGACCAAACTATTGGCAAAGGGCATTGCAAACAGAAGAGAGTAACAGGGGGGGCTCCTGCTGTCGATTCGGCTATATATACAAGCAAGAACTGTTGGTTCCACATATACATCAGAAGTTACTCTCGGACGCCAAAAAGAGTATTGGTATCATGAAATAAGAACGCCGAGCTCAATGCGCGCCGTTTCATTGATCAATGGCATGCACTTGAACATGTCGTAATAATCATTGACGCACTTGGTTCGAGCCTCGCCGTGCCCTGGTTTTGTGCTAATACCATTCTTTGGTACGAAGCTCACATAAGGTTCCTTGCCCTTGACGAGCAGAGGTCCCTCGCCGGATAGTAGTGACGTTATAAAGTTGAGAGCAATGTCTTCGCAGTTGAAATGCTCGTCGACGTAGGCTCGGATCTTCTTGGGGACTTCATCCTGCGATGAATAGTAGTCCATGAAGGAAATATGGGTAAAAGCAAGTCCAGATAAGATCATGTTATAATAATTTTGGCCCTCCTCTGTGGAGCAGCCAGTGTACTTCCACCCGCCATCAGCATCCCGGTCCGCGCATCGGGTAAATCCTCCCGTCATGCGACGTCGGCCAAACTTGCGCCAAGTTTGAAACACGAATTCGAGGTCTTTGGGTTTGTAGTAAATGTCGTCATCGGACAGGAAAATGGCTTGAGTCTTGTATGCAGGGTCGGGCCATAGTTTCTGGTTGAGGCTGTTCTCTCTCGAGGGTCGGTACCGAACGGGAACGCCGTGTTTCGACTGGTAGTTTGGAGGAGGTGCATTCTCAACATCGTTCCACACCACGACGACTTCTGTCAATGAGGGAATCTTCTCGGATAATAGAGCATGCAGAGTGTCATTCAGCTCTTTGGGTCGACGATATGTTTGCATTGCGATACTAGGAAAACATGATTAGACAAGATGGGTGCAAACTTTGTATGCAAATAGGCCAGTCCATACGTGAACTTGTCATCGCGCAGGTTTCGGTACTTTGTTTGCGATTCCTTCCAGATCTCGTTAGATCCGGTAAAGTCACCACAACGAGGGATTGGTCTCGTCCCGGAAGAGATGCCCACTGCATTGGACATTTGCTGCAGGTACTTTTCTGGGGCATAGGTGAATAGGCCGAAGATGATGCCAGCCGACAGAGCAAAGGCAAGGATAATGGTGGCAATTCGCTTAAACAGACGGGGTTGAATGCCGCCCAGAGGCTTGGATGCGTCCATGATACCTTGAATTCGTCCGAGGTTGTAGGCCGCCGCGATGCGATTTAGTTGTCGATCCTACTCCAGAAGAGGCGATTTTGGGAGGAACGGCGGGCAGTCGATAATAAACGGCTAGCCATGAGGATGGCCTACTGGCAAAGAAGCGAAAGGCAGATGAAGAGGCGGCGGGAAAACATTAAAGGATTGGAGTAGTCCGTAGTTTTTTTCACATTGCTGGTAGGAGTTGATTATGCCAAGATGCATGAAGGCAGCAGGTTTCAAGGGAGATGACAACATTTGAACTTGTTTGGATATGAGTGGCCATTGGCTTACTATGTGGGTGGAGCAACTGACTAGAGATGTCCGGTACATCTTACGCACTAGGCTCGCCCTGACAAGATTGGCACCTACGTACAGTGGGTGTACTTATGTAACCAGTTGACCTGAAAGGTTCAATGAATCTAACAGCACGAAGCTTTAGAAATGCAGCAAGGGCCGTCCTCAGCAACAATTAGGAGATGGCTATCCAGAACGTATAGCTATCATCCCTACAAGTAACTAGGTGTGTCGCTGGAAGCACCGATACAGCGCAGCTTTCAACAAAGGGACGCAGCCAAGAGAACCGAGATGCACCGGATGTTACATGAGGATCGGGCCGCTTTATTAAGCACTTTTGAAAGCTGCTCAGGTGGCCCCGTGTCAACAAGTATGTACTTACTTTTAAGTACTTAAGTATGTAGGCTTTCCGCATTCCCACGTATCCTAATTCTGCGTCATTGTGTAGACATGGTGGGCGCGGGACTCTATCAATAATACCCGAACCCCAATTTTCCAGCCTTCATTATCCAACCGACACAATCAGCTCAATATTACATCACCTGAATTAATCATCTCCGTTTCATTACCTCAGCCTCTTTAATCAGTAAAGGCAGTGCACGTGTGCAAAAAAATGGGTCGCCTTTAGTCAAGACGAAGGACGGAGCGAAGGCAGAGAGGAGGCAGAGAGAATTGCATCAGGCATGCACAGGCAGAGTGAAAACCTGCAGTCATACTCGCCGCAAATAGTGAGACAATACTGGACATTCGCTTATACTACCAACCTTGGGACCTCTTCTGCAGAAAATTACTGACACGTATCTTTGCCAGGACCGCCGGCTGACACTCTCATCATCTACACACATGCCGGTTTAACCCCTATAGGTCTGGTTACTCAAACAGGGCCACCTCAATGTCAATGTCAAGTTCTTAATGTGGATGATCGGGGCTGGGAGTTCCAGAAACATACATGGGCCAACAAGTGCCTGGGGATGGAACCTTGATACGGACAGTGTTGAACTTTAATTAATATGGCCATCCCCAGACTCCTAACCCAGGAACCACTCGAGGGTCTATACCCCTGCACTGCCTGCATCGCTTGGATAAAAGAAGCAGACTTCAGAAGCGCACGGCGCGGTCGACAATGGGCCGACTCGGCAAATAGTCGCACTGGCTTTTTGTTTGTCCTCGTCGACTTTGCAAGGACTCCATGTCGTACGCCCCGATGTAACCTAGCCATCAGCCGACACGGCCCATCGGGCCTTTCAGCCATCGCATTTGTGGCCCTGGGAGGCTTTCTTCCCTGAACATTGGAAGTTTAAACTCCGGTGCCGCTTTGGCGGAAGCTTATGTCTCGAGGTAATGCGTCACTCTTCAGGTACTAGTTCTCAGACCGCACGGCCATGTGCCAAATTAGCCGGCGTCATGGGACGGCAACATGCGCCATCCGAAGGTCTCGCTTACTTAGATATAAAATGTTTGGCCGACGGCTTAACTCAATTCAACCAATCTGTTCTGCCATTTATGATGCGGTTTGGGCCTTTTCCGTTCCTTCTTTTTCGTCGTGCACTGCTGCCCCTTTCATTCTTTAGAGTGACAACGTCATCTGCATTTGCATTCGCTACACTCAAAGTCATTATCACTGTATAGCTTGCTTCTTCTCAGAGCTCTCTCCCGGGAGACGACGTCACTCACACAATGGTCTCAACCAAGTTGGAGAGTGCGCTTCTCGTAGCCGCAATCGCTACTGGTGTCATTGGCAGGCCCGGATCTGGAGCCTCGCCCGCCAACAAAGCTTCTCCAGAAGAGTTCCTTCACAGCCGGAACCTGCCTGATGGATACTATGTGCCGTCGTACTATCCAGCTCCCTATGGAGGGTGGATAAGCGACTGGCAGGAGAGCTATCGTAAAGCCAGAGAATTCGTGGCTTCCATGACCTTGGCTGAGAAAACTAACATCACTGCCGGCACTGGCATATTCATGGGTAAGTTGTATTGGATGTATTGCCCACGAAAGAACATACCAAGTCCTCTGAATGTTTAGACTGACAAGGACGGCAGGGTGAGTGACTCAAGTAGTACTAGATCTTCAAGCATTTCGCTTGTCTACCTAGGTATTTGTATTTACACCGAATTCCTCACTGACAAGTTAGACGCTGCAACGGCAATACAGGATCTGCTCCTCGTGTAGGATTCCCGCAGCTTTGCTTCAACGACGGCCACAACGGAATTCGACAAGCCGACAATGTGACAGTCTTCCCAGATGGAATCACCACTGGCGCCACTTTTGACAAGAAACTCATGTACAGCGCGCTGTCGCCATTGGTAAAGAAGCCCGTGGCAAGGGCGTTAATGTGTGGTTAGGTCCAACTGTCGGGCCTATTGGACGGAAACCAAAGGGTGGTCGCAACTGGGAAGGTTTTGGCGCCGACCCGTCCTTGCAAGCCATTGGGGCTCGTGAGACAATCAAAGGCGTCCAGGAGCAGGGCGTGATTGCAACCATTAAGCATTTCATCGGCAACGAGCAGGAAATGTATCGCATGTACAACCCGTTCCAATATGCCTACAGCGCCAACATAGGTATACCGCAGCCAGCCTCACATCCACACCTCTCCATGTCCCTTCATAAGCTGACAGTTCCTTGCTCTAGACGACAGAACTCTGCACGAAGTTTACATGTGGCCCTTCGCAGAGGGTATTCACGCTGGTGTTGGATCAGTTATGATGGCGTATAATGCAGTATGTTGCTGGGCAGCAATAGTTGCTTGATTTGGCAAAATGACTAATTGATACAGGTAAATGGTACCGCGTGCAGTCAGCACCCATATCTAATCAACGCGTTGCTCAAGGACGAACTAGGCTTCCAAGGCTTTGTCCAGTCCGACTGGCTTGCTCACATGTCCGGCGTGGCCTCTGCCATTGCTGGCTTGGATATGGACATGCCAGGAGACACTCAGGTTCCATTGTTTGGCTTTTCATACTGGATGTACGACCTCACCAGATCGGCTCTCAACGGCTCCGTACCCATGGACCGGTTGAACGACATGGCTACACGTGTCGTGGCCTCATGGTACAAAATGGGCCAGGATAACGGCTTCCCGGAGACAAACTTCCACACATTGACAAGAGATAGTGTAGGCATGCTATATCCAGCTGCCTTCCCCGACACACCAAGCGTCGTGGTTAACAACTTCGTTCCTGTCCAAGACGATCATAATGAGATTGCTCGTCAAGTAGCACAGGATGCCATTACACTTCTGAAGAACAATGGCAACTTGTTGCCACTGAGGACGTCTCAGTCACTCAAAATTTTCGGCACGGGAGCTCAAACGAACCCAGATGGCCCTAATGCCTGCGCCGATCGAAACTGCAACAAGGGTACTCTTGGGCAAGGATGGGGATCTGGCACGGTGGATTACATGTACCTTGACGACCCGATTTCTGGTATCAAGACCAGGGCCCAGGACGTCCAGTTCTACGACACGGACTCTTTCCCAGATCAAATTGACCAACCAAAGGATACAGATGTTGCCCTTGTCTTCATTACCTCGGACTCAGGAGAGAATACCTATACTGTTGAAAACAACCACGGCGACCGAGATGCGTCCGGTCTGTACGCATGGCACCACGGGGATCAGCTGGTCAAAGACGTCGCCTCAAAATACAAGAATGTCATTGTGGTAGCACACACAGTTGGCCCCATGATACTCGAGAAGTGGATTGACCTACCTGCAGTGAAGTCAGTGTTGGTTGCTCACCTGCCAGGCCAAGAGGCTGGACAATCTCTTGCCGACGTCTTGTTCGGCGACGTCTCGCCAAATGGCCATCTTCCTTACTCTATTACAAAAAAGGAGGAAGACCTACCGGAGAGCGTGACGAAATTGATAAGTGCCCCGAATATCCACCAACACCAAGACACATACACGGAAGGCTTGTATATTGACTATCGATGGCTGAACAAAAACAACATCAAGCCTCGATATGCATTCGGACATGGTCTGAGTTACACCAATTTCACGTATTCGAACGCAACAATCACCAAAGTTGGCCAAATGACAAAGACTCCGCCCACCAGGTCACCCAAGGAGGGCATCCTTGACTACACTCAGCCTATCCCCGAGCCTAGCGAAGCTGTGATGCCCGACGGCTTTCACAAGCACTGGCGATACATTTACTCGTGGCTCCAAGCTTCCGAAGCGAAAAATGCTGCTGCAGACGTGAAAAAGAAGTATCCATATCCCAGCGGATACTCAACAGCCCAGAAGCCTGGTCCTCGCGCTGGCGGTGGGCAGGGGGGCAATCCCGCATTGTGGGATGTTGCTTACAAGCTGTCTGTAGTGGTCACCAACGCTGGATTAGATCACTCTGGGAAGGCTTCCGTACAGGCGTATCTGCAATTTCCCAAGAACATCACCTACGAGACGCCCATCATCCAGCTGCGCGATTTTGAAAAGACAGAGGTGCTTAGGTCTGGCGAAAGTACCACTGTGGAGTTGCAGTTGACTAGGAAGGACCTGAGTGTGTGGGACGTCGTGCTACAGGATTGGGTTATTCCCGTTGTTGATGGGGGATATACTGTGTGGTTGGGAGGTGCCAGTGATGATTTGAGGGTTTCATGTCATGTTGATGGGATGAAATGCCAAAGTGCAGCAACGAGTGAATGATGAATAAGGAGGATAGTTAGAGAAGACAGCGTGTACTCAACAAGAACAACTGCTCAAAGTCACTCTCTTTAACCCTTTGCTCTCAGGTAGTCAAAAGGGAGCAAAAAAAGAAAAGAATAAAGAAACTCCCAAGGTGGTAGTACATCGCTGGTCGTCTAATTTGCCACGGATGCTCTTCTACAAACATGTAATGCCCACTCCATGGCCCACCCATAATGTACATACGTGCGTTTGAAGCAATGTGCCCTCAGCATCTGATAGCCGCACATCTGGAGACCACGCACAAACCGGCCGCCCAGTCTATCAGTTGCTCTGCCCGTGAGGCACAACATTCGGCCTTTTGCTCTCACTGGGCCAATTGCTTTCTGCCCTTTAGTCGCCTCCTTTGCAGAATTTTTCTTCCCGTCCTGCTTCGCATTCTATACAAAAACCCATGTCTGCGCTTCTGAACCAATCTCGTGTGTCCGTTCATTGTGTTTCGAGGGCCGAACCGAAGCTGCAGTCCACTCAGGGACGGATGCGACGAGACAGCACTTGTCGGGAGGGCATCTACGGTTTCGCCGGCGAAGGAGGTATTTATATCAGGTGTGAAGAATGTGAGTGCCGGGCGGAGGGAGGGGGTGAGCGATGGACGGAGGGGAGAAAGAGTTGTGAAAGTTCTGTCGCAGTTAGTTTACCGATCGAGTTTTGTAATTCCGCTCATATTGTGCACACCTAGGCGTAGAGGATATTGATTTGCTGAGAATAGGTCGTATGAGGCGTGTGATGGACTGCATATTGTCGAGGGCGCGGGTAGTTGCTTTGACAGATTAGGAGACGTGATGATTTGGTGATGTATGGAGAAGGTCGAGGTGGTTTTGATGGGAAGTTTTGTGGAGCTCTGATTGGTGAAATTTCAAAGTGGGGATTCTGCCAGTAGGACATCGGAGGACGTCTTCATGGGAATGTGTAGAGGATGCATTAACACGACAGTTCTTATTCAAGCTAAGTTCTGTAACTGAATGGTAATAAAAAACTAAGATTATGACAGAAGTACTAATTCCGTGGGCCGATTAATGGGATACAAGGTATCTCCACTTGGGCAGCATGATAGGAGAACCTCCAGAGTATTAGAATTTAGAAACTTGAATCAGCATTTTCCACAAGTGCGTCCGTTGTCAATTGCGAAGATAATTTCATGTCGTTTAGTGATCGGTCGCCGGGTCACCTCCAAGGTCCAAGTTGTCCCTACAATTTGCATAGCCTACCATTCCGTCGCCATCCCAAGTACCTAGTATCTTAAATGCATTGGCCTTCACAAGTACAAACCATTGTCGGCGTGCACGTACTCGACGGTAAGCAAGATGAATTATTCCCCATGGTACATGGAGTGACCGTCAGTACGGGTAACGGGGTAGGAGGTAGCGATGCAAAGTCCTCCACAGTGATGACCCTTGGAGCAAGGCATGGTTGGTGTACAAGCGCTTCCCTTCGAGCACTGGTGCTTCCCGCCAACAGCACAGTGGTGTAGAGAGGAGGTAGACGGCGGTGTCGTCGCAATACATTGTCCACCCCAGGGTTTGTCGGGTGTGGAATACATTGTCGGGGTACAGGTGCTCCCAGAAGGACAATGGCAATTTCCTCCCATCGTGCAAGGAATGATGGGGACTGAGACGACGGGCGGAGGTGTGAAGCAGAGGCCGCCACACGGGTGGCCCAATGTGCAGGTCTCTGTAGGAGTGCATGTCCATGACGTTGAACATGGCTGATTATTCCCAACTACACAGGGGATGGTGAACTGTGGAGGTGGTGTTGTCGAAGGCTCGTTACAGAATGCAAGTGCAGCGAAGGGCAAAATGCTCAGAAGAGATTGACGCATGGTTGGCAAATTGACTAATGAGAAGTGGTATTTCTTTTCTAACCGGGAAAGGGTTTTCGAATCATCAAACCATGACGCGACGCTCTTCCCTGGGGAATTGTCCATTTATTTATATGCACGGCAGTCTAGACAATCGCGCGCACGGCATCCGGATCTCGACTTACTAATTAGTGTTAAAGACAGCTGAAAACCTGATCTTCCCTGGTTCGCTTATTTTCGACATCCTGGTATGTCGTGCATATGTAAGTTGGGCATCCTGCACCATAGGAGTATTAAGTCATCGATAACGAAAGACGTCCTCATAACCAATGAGCATTTTGGGATATTCCCAGTCATTCAGCACTTCACGCATAATTGTTAACGAATTGCAACGCCGTCTATCAATGCGTTGCAGTCTGTCTCGCCGATATTCTCTCGTATACAAAATTTGTGGCGGTTGCGGCTGTTATAGCCGGTAACCTGAACCAAGCTCAACCAGACATTTACGAATGGTCTACGCGGATATATGTTAGGGTGTGGCCAGCTAGCCACTAGGCCAAATCAAGCCGTGATAGCGCGGATAGATAGAGTTGGTAGCGTGAATAGCACGATCCGTATTTTGATGGTAGGTGAGGAATTGGTCTCGCTGTTTCCCCCCCAAGCTAACGCGCAGCTGCGGCTGAAGCTGAGGTCCCTCGTGATAACACTGTCGAGTCCGACACCGCAAAACAAGATCTCTGAATACGAGTGTAGGTAGATTGTTTAGCACAGGATGGCTGTACGCCCCGTATCCGGCAGTTGGCTCATGCCGACATGGGTGAACAAGGGAGGCCGTCGTGAAGTGTAGGTAGGTAGGCAGGTATTGAGGGCGACGGCAAGCGTTATTGGCGCGAGTTAAAAAATCGAGTTGAAAGGCTGAATGAATGGAATGCCTGGGAACTTGGGAAGATTATGGCATGTGGATAAGAATGCTTGTCGCAGCAGAATTATTGTCGCTTTGGCCACAAAGTAGAGACGAAGTCAATCAATTTTTAAACGATTCCGTTGATTGGCAGCTTGAGGCGTAAAGGCGGTCATGGAGATGATCTCATAAGCTATCTCTTTAGTTGCCCAATAGCTCGTGGAGACTCGCTTACCTAAGAAAATTTAGCAGAAGAGGCCCCACGAGCCATTGGGCAGCTAAAGAGATTGGCCCAATAACCCGTGGGCCCGGTCTTGACTACTGAAGGCCCCATGCGGCTTCAGGTACGGGCAGCCATTTTTGAACTTTCAAACCAAAAGCTCGCGCCCACACTGATGGCTATGGACCTTCCTAAAGACCCTGTCTCTTTATTCCAGCTATTCTGTCCCGTATCGCTAGTTGAAGAGTGGGTTGGCTGGACCAACAGCTATGTTGCACTCCTTTTAACGAAGGAATTACCGCCAAAACCCCTTGCAAGCTGGCAGCAGACGACTGTCGCAGAAGTGTATATATGGCTTGCAATCCTAATTTATATAGGAATTCACAAAGAAAAACGCGTCTCCGACTACTGGATTACTCCTAAGCCAGGAGAGCTCAAGCTAGTACATCCAGTCACGAAATGGATGACTTATCCCCGATTCCAGCAACTTTTTCAATTCCTTCGCATCTCTCCACCCTCCGAATCCAATACCACTAGCTCTGTCGAACGCACGATATCGCAGGTATCCCGATGGTCAGAGCACATACAAGCAGTCTCCTCTGATCTCTTTGTGCCAGGCAAACACATCGCCATAGATAAGTGCGTGATCCGATTTAAAGCGGGCTCAAGAAAACCTGGTCCAAAAGGCATCAAGGCTTGGGTTGTTGCACAAGAGGGCTATTTTGTGCGGTGGAAATTCCACATTCCGGACTCAAGGCCTCGAAAACAAGGTATTCTAGTCAGAACGCAAACCAACAAGCATCGATTGGCAAAGACACAAGCCGCGGTATTAGACCTAATATTGCAGCTTCCAATTACCAGCTATCGGGTCTTTTTTGACGATCTCTTTACAACGCCACAGTTGTTACGCGCCTTACGAGATCACGGTGTTGTATCCACGGGCGGAGCTCGTCTAAATGGTGACATTGATCCTCCTTTCGCTCTGGTTAAAAGCCAAGATAGCAGGGGTCAAGTACAGTGGAAGTTCGATGGGTCACGAGCAGATAATCAGGTAATCTATCTAGGTATCTCCCCTAGTATTGCCCATATTAATTCATTCGTTTACAGGCAAACCCGGCTGCTTGGAAGGATAATGCTCTTGTGTTATTTCTCAACTCTTTTCTTGATGGCAGCAACACTCGGGAAACTCAGCGACGCCGATCAAGTTCAACGAAGGCAAGAGCACAACAAGAAGCACCGGAGCCTTCTGGTACTGCGTCAGAGATGGTCATGCAGATGCCTTCCATCGCTGTTTGCTACAACGAACGCATGAATGCCGTGGACAGAGGCGATCAATTACGATTTCATCTCGGCTACAAACACTCAGTTCACCACGACTCTGGGCAGGCTATAGCTTGGACGTTTATTTTTGATACAGTCCTTGTAAACACATATATCTTACAACAGAAAAAGAAGTATAATTGGAAATCATACAATGAGCAGACCAGCTGGCGAGAGGCAATCGCAGTCGGCCTAATTAAGCAGTTTAATTCAGACGGAGCCACACGGAGGAGATTTTCTACCGGAGACGAATTCACGCCCTTTGCAGAACATCATCACGTCAAAAGTACTAAATACAGTTCATGCGTTGGCTGTCAGCGCCGGCAGGTTGGTGTAATAGCCACAAGAAACTCAGCAAGAGCCCCTCCCGGCGAGGTATATCAGAGTAGCTCAAAGACGCGGGCTAGGCAGACGAATTACAGGTGCGATAAGTGCAATGTAGCCCTTTGTACCCAGCAGGATTGTTGGTATTTCTATCATCTACCAATATGTACGTAGGTCCTAGGTGTATTAGACCCAGCGCTATCTACCAAGTTAGCTCAATGTCTATGTTATTACAACTCCGCAAGTGATCAGGCAACGCCGGAGGGCGCCATCGTCAAGAGTACAGAAAGCGGGGACTGGAGATGTTCTCTACAACGTGATCCGCATATCACCAAGAATAGTGCATTGTGTTGGACAGATTCACATATTCGATGATGTGAGTATCTCCTCATGCGAAATGTAGGGTACTCGAAAGGTGCTAGGATGAAGAGAGTACGCATGCCATAATAGCTTAAATTAGTGTCAAATGGAAGCCCATTGTCACATGAAAACCTGGAAACGACACATCCTCAACATCGAGTCGTATATTGCGACAGGATATACTGCGTATAGCAGAGGCGCGCTGTCCAGCAAGCTGCTGGACCAGACGGGGTCCAGATGTCAACATTGGTTGCTACAACAGCTCAGGCCACTGCCAAGCAGTGACGTTTTAAGTATTCATTACCACACTTGGAAACAACTCTGTTCATTCCAGTCTTCTATGTCTTCCCAAATTTGTTGTGCTCATGTACTATAGTCTAGACTAGGTTGCAGAGCAGGACAGAGCGCACAGAGCCAAGAAGGAACGGATTCGTGAATTTCCAAGGAATACTTTTCATTGCGATAGGTAACGCGTTTGGCTCGTTCTAGATCGAAGTTGAAGTCCTTCATCATTTCTTCTGGTGTTGCTTGTTTGACTTTGCATTGAGCCGCTTCAGCGGTCCAAGTTTCCGTGTGCGACATTTTGTCATTTCGGGTATTTATTAGCTTGTCTATATTTCGAGAGATAAGTACGGATAGGACTGAAGAATCAGCACCATAGAAGAACCCGCAATGGTCCTTGGTGCCCAATCCTGATTCATCCACAACTCGTATTGTTGGCCGTAGTGAGTCATCGGATGGGGAATTTCTTGCAGGTCTGAGCTATTAGCACCGAAGAGAAAGGGAGGGAAAACAAGCCGGAATGGAGCTTTTCAGATGTCCCTTTAGAGAAACTTCAGAGGATAATTTCGATAGATGTCGTGATACAAAGGACTTTGCGACAATAGGACTTGTACCAACACTCGAAACCCGGGCCTAACATGGTTTCTGCAGGACATCGTCCGACTGACCATCCAAGAGTTGGAGCCTTGCAAGGCCAAATTCCCTTCATCCCGGGTCAGAACAACTTGAATGCTCGTTTTGCTTCGTCAAGATAGAGTGTGCAGAAACTTGGTTACATCAACGCTTGCACAGGCCTTGTTTGTTGATTTGCGCGTACAGCACGGGGTCTAGTAGACTGAAAGCTGCTCGCTTTCAAATCCGCAGCCTGCATGGCTTCCCACCGCAGATGTCACAATGCTCAAGATCTCTCAGAGTGACCTGATCCCCACTCCCTATGCCTCTATGAAATTTCATACCTGACCTCTCGATATACCTCACCCGAGCTCAACCATTCATCAACCAGTTTCTCGACCTTCGCCCACGAAACTAGTAACGTGACCTCGCCGAAATAATTCACACCTCCAGCCTGTTTAAAACCCATATTCTCGAATAATCTTCTACTGCCAATGTTTCCTTCTTGAATCTTGACCATGAGCTCCGCCAGGTCAACTTGTCCAAGTTTAAGACTACATGCATACTCCTTCAGTATGTGTTTCATATTTTCGCGCAAATACATCAGTAAGGCTTGTACTGAGGCACTTCCAAATCCTTGCCTTCGATGCTTTGTGTTTGCGATCATGACATCGATTTCCCCTCTCAAGGCGGCATTGGCCTTTCGGTTTGGTGAGGTTTCTTCAGGATCATCATTTTGGTAAATAAAGAAATTGATGTCTCCAATCATGCGGTCATCTGCATCCACCACTTTCGCCTTGATTGATGGCGATGCTCGGTCTGCCGTGGGCAGTGCTTCACATATTATGAATGTGAGTTTTTCGTGGGCAGTTCGCCAGGATTGCTGGTTCTCGTATTCCTCTTCTAAAGTCAGTAGTTCAGAAGCTGTCGCTTCTCGAATTGCCTGGAACGCAAGTCAGATTGCGATGCGCATTGCAGCTGTTGGCTTGGCTAAGAGAAGTACCGGATCTCCCATCCATTCGTGGTATTTCCCGACATGATGAGCTTCATACGGGACCAGCAGCACTTTATTGGTACTGATGCCTAGGTCAGGTTAATTCTACACCGTGAGCTCATCACCATGGTCGACTTGCCTGTGGCTTGATTGACTCTCATGCTTGCAATTGACGCTGTCGGCCGGAAATGCAAGGCTATAGCCGTAGCGGGACAATTTTTTGGGAATCAGAATTTGTCAGGGTGGGCAACTTTTTGGGCCGCGTCAACGTCCACAATGGGACCACAGTACGTTACCACAAGGGTGTCGCCCATTTCGCGTTATTGAAAGAAAATGAGTGATGTTCCATTTGTTACAAGATGAAGGGTGCTAATTACATTTGGTTTTACATATATTACATGTTATACAAGTAATTGGACACGCATCTAACTGGACACGACGCGGATCACAGCCGGCTTGTCTTTTTAGCCGTCTTTAACCTCGCAGCATGCATCTCGGCCAACATTTTGGCCACAGCCTCTTCTCCCATGCGGGCTTCCATAGCTAGGAGCTCCGCAACTTGATTCATTTTATTCTTTGTTTTGTCATGCAGTGCCGAGCTCAGTTGTTCCATGATCTCAGCGTCTGAGTCATTCGCGTTTGGTGTTGGGGGGAAAATCGTGTCCCATTTCTTCAATCTAGCTGCTGAGTCTCCCGTCTGAGCTTCGGTGCCGTATTCCGGGTCCTTGCCCTTAGAAGCAAACTCAAGAGTGCGTCGATCTTCCCTAACTCCAAGTTCATTCAGCAGCAAGGATGCCTTGGTAGGCATGATTGGTTGCAGCAGGATGCCAGCGATACGTAAGGCCTCCGCGCAATTGTAGATAACCAAATTAAGCAGTATACGGGATTGTGGATTCGAGTTCTTGACTAGATTCCATGGTTCCGTATCCGAAACGTAGCGATTTGTCTGCAACTTGTCAGTGCTGTTTAAGCAATCTCATCCAACAGGTGAAGCCTACCTCACGAAGAAGATTGAAAACTTCGCGAATAGCGCCTCCAGTGTTGTACTTCTCCATCTCCTCGTAATATGCGGAAGTAATCTTCTCCAAATGATCGTCCAGGCTAAGAAAGGGCTGCTGCGAAGTGTGATCACGAATTTCCTCAAAGGCACCCTGGCGGAATGCTGTGACCGCCTCGAGAGTCGACCATTTTGAAGTAACCTTTGGTCGGGCAATTCGGTAAAGAAGATTGCCAATATTCGCCTGCAGCTCTTTGGCGTAAACTGACCCAATCAGCTGATTTGAGTAACTCATATCCTTGGTAAAGCTTCCGTTTCGCATGAGAAAGTATCGCAAAGGATCAATATCCCAACGTTGCACAGCAAAAAAGGGGTTGACCACATTGCCAAGTGATTTAGACATTTTCCGATTGGACATGGTCCAGTGATTATGGCAGAGTAACTGCTTGGGAAGAGGTAAATTTAGGGCCATGAGGAGAGCTGGCCAGTATACGGCATGGAATCGCAGAATATCCTTTCCAATAATTTGCAAATCCGCGGGCCAGAGTCCCATGTTATCCGATGAAGAATGCCATTTCCTGCCGTAGCCTGCCTGAGTAATGTAATTGATCAACGCATCAACCCAAACATATATCGTCTGGCTACGGTCCTCAGGATCCGGGATGCCCCAACTTAACCGAGCCGCAGGCCTCGTGATCGATAAATCCTCCAAGTGATTTTCAACCCAGTTGCGAACCTC
This sequence comes from Metarhizium brunneum, assembly GCF_013426205.1. Taxonomy (NCBI): domain Eukaryota; kingdom Fungi; phylum Ascomycota; class Sordariomycetes; order Hypocreales; family Clavicipitaceae; genus Metarhizium; species Metarhizium brunneum. The sequence goes on along the minus strand of NC_089422.1, from coordinate 6,499,165 downwards.
GTTCATCCGATGTGCTGGAGTTATCCAGTTGGGATTCTCGTCATAGAATTTTAAAAGAGCATCCTTGTACTTTGTCAATGGAAAAAACCAGGTTTCTTCCTTGACCCATTCCACCTCGCTTCCTGTTTCGTCACTAACCATAATCTTCTTTCCTGTCTGGGGTACAATGTCTGGCCGCACTAAATCTTCTGGATAGAAGCATTCGTCGCTCACAGCATACCATCCTTCATGTGTTCCTTTGTAGAGTCCCAAATGTTCCGGCAGAGTGTGTTTTAGCTGCAGCAAAAACTCACTGACGGCTTCCTTGTGCTCCAAGTCCGTTGTTCGAATGAAAGCATCGTGGGAAATATCACCAGCAGCGGCCAGCTCTCGAAACTTGTTCGAGTAGTTGTCGCAAAATTCTTTGGGTGCTATTCCCTCTTTGGCGGCCGCTCGTTGGATCTTCATGCCGTGCTCGTCAGTTCCTGTAAGGAAAAAGGTTCCCTTGCCCTTGATTTGTTGCCATCGCTTCAGCACGTCCGCGAGAACCATAGTGTAAAGATGCCCAATATGGGGTGCTGGAGTCTCAAAAGTTAGACTACCAACACAAGCAATGGAAACAGTCATTCATACCGGCGTTGACATAAAAAATTGGCGTTGTAATATAATAGGACTTGTCTGTCGCAGCAGTCGGAGATCTGTCGGACGTGTTCCATCGCGCTTGGAAGATACGCCGAGGTCGACAGCTGCTGCAACCCCAGTCTAATGATGTCGAAAACTTCGACTGGCCTTTTAGTAAGCGTCCGAGTGCGCGCGGTGAGGATTGTCGCATTTTAATGAGCGTCTGGCCAATGTCTATCAAGGGAATGCAATCGGCTCGAGTTCGATACCTCAGCAATTAAGGCGTCAACTAAAAGTAGCAGGACCACACGATACACACTGTGCGAGTGTATTTGACTGATAACTGTGCACGAGATCATCGCTTGGCGGCGATTCGCGTCATTCCAACCACTGCTTTCTGTCCTTGGATTCCATATCACTCTCCTTTCTACAAGAGCTTTGCTGACCCAGAAGCATTATGCCCCTCCCAGGCTCAGATACTGAGGTTAAAGCCTCCAGCGAAGGTAGGTCAATCCAGACGAAGGTAGTTCGACACGATCCTCACAGACTTTCACTTGTAGCTGCAGAAAACTTCGCCAGTCACTACTACCAGGCCATAAACAACCGATCAACGCTTCTTCCCTTCTATATCAACTCTTCACCACGCTACTCTATCGCTGCCGACATCTCCATCAACGGCTCTGTTGTTGCCACACCTGCCGATTACACCACACTACTGGAGGCGCAAGGGCAAGGCGTGCGCTACGAGATAGAATCTCTAGATGCGCACGTTATCAATCCCTCATCAAAGTATGGCGCACCCGACAACATTCATGACAACAATAAAGTAGAGAAGAATGGAAGCCGGATGACCATTGTGGTCACGACAATGGGAAGAGTGCAATTCGGCAAAGGACGGGAAGCACCACGGAAAATGTTCAACGAGACCTTTGTGCTGGTACCAAACTGGGATTCTATGGCCAGGAACCCTCCCCGAGGCGTCAAGCGATGGCTAATCATGTCGCAAAATTTTCGCGCATTATGAGCCAGTCACGATGGAAGTGTTTGCGATCGAATGATAAGGGAAGAGACGAATATGAATTGCGTGTTGCCTTGGCGCTGGTACTATTGTTATGTTGAAATCAGAGGGAAACCGCTTTTTAGCCGTAGGTTTGGCGTTTGGTTAGTTTGGGCTTTCTACTCAACAGTTTTGAGCGACTATAAAAAACATCTGTAATTCACGTTTTTGAATGGTATTAGTCGCCTCTGCATCCCAGGCTGTGCTATATCTTAAGTCCTTATCCGAATGTTATGATTGAATAGAGTAGTGTCAAAATAAATGCCAAAGGCCTACCAAAACCTCGGTGGACCGTGCAGGGACAATAGCTCTTTCCACACCATCTCTGCCATTCTCGACCCTTAACCCCACCATCCACACTGCAGCCATGCCGCCCAAGGCGAAAGCAGTCACAAAGCCGAGCAATCCGGAGCCCAAGGACAGTGAGTTAATTGCTGGTTACAGAATAGTGTTGCAGCTCCAGGACTGATACAAACTTCACGTAGCTCCTGGACCAGGTCCAGAAACACTGAACGACCGAACGTCTCAACGCTACTACCAGACGAACCCCGTTGAAAAGCGAATCGAAGAAGCTGGCTTCACCGGTTTAACGCCCGCGGAGAAGAAAGTATACAGTTACACAAAGCTCATTCAACCGATCGCCGATCACAAAATCCCATTGTCTAATAAGACGGAAAGAGAGTACTGGAAACAAGTCACGAAGGAAGGTCTGCCCATTCGCCGCCTTCGACAGGGCTACTGCTGGGGCAAGGACAAAACAGGTCACGATATTGGCGCATATCAGCTCGACAAGTTTGACCAGCTTTTGATCAAGCAAGCTCAACTGGCTGCTCTAGATATTCATCATCGTCAGTTTCTTATCAACCGACGCAAAGCAATCGCTAGTGGCAGAGACTTCTTGGACGAAGAATCAGCGCAAGAAAAGAGTAGACGGAAAGACATGGCTACCTTGAACAAAGATCTTTATGGCGAAATTACGGGTTCTCTCTCCAACAACCTAGATTGGGACGACGTGATCCCTATTCCTCACAGTGAACCCGACGATGCTCTATCTAAGATTGCCTACCCCGACGACTATGCCGAAGGTAAGTGTCCTTGAGTGTGACGTGTTGAATTGCTGCTAATATGCCTAGCCACTTCGTATCTTCGCGCTGTCATGGCTGCAGATGAGTGCTCTCCAAGATGTCTCCGCCTGACAGAACATGTCATTTCTATGAATCCTGCACACTACACCGTGTGGCTATATCGCTTCAAGATTATTCAGACACTTAACTTGCCCGTTCCTGAAGAGATCGAGTGGCTGAACCAGGTAGCCCTGGCGAATCTAAAGAATTACCAAATATGGCACCATCGCCAGCTTCTGCTAGACTATTACTTCCCCAGTATTGATGGAGATGAAGAAACGATTAGGGCTTTAGGAAGAACCGAGACACAGTTCATTAACAATATGCTTAAAGAGGACTCGAAAAACTATCACGTTTGGTCTTTTCGGCAATACTTGGTCACGAAACTTGGCATGTGGAACATCACCGAACTCGCCGCGACGCAAAATTTGATTGAAGATGATGTAAGAAACAATTCTGCTTGGGCGCACCGTTTCTTTCTAGTCTTCTCGGACCCCAGTGTTGCCACGCCAGATTTACCTGCAACTATGCATGATCCAAAAATCCCCAGATCCCTCATTGACAGGGAGGTGGACTACGCAAAAGAAAAGATTGCTTTAGCGCCTCAGAACCAATCCAGCTGGAATTATCTCCGGGGGGTGCTCGCCAAGGGTGGACGAGACTTATCTAATGTTCGTGATTTCTCAGAGAGTTTTATATCCAACTTGGGTGCAGATAGCGAGGACGTAAAAAGTTCTCACGCTTTGGATTTATTGGTCGACGTCTATCACCAGGCTGGCGATATTAGCAAGGCTATTCTGTGTCTGCAAAGGCTTTGGGAGAAATGGGATCCAGTACGCGAGGGATATTGGAAGTATAGGGCGTCGGAACTGGAAGAGACAAAAGCATAGGAGTCAAACGTAATACTCACCAAGGCTGTCAATTCAATTTTTTGTCAGTCATATACACTTGTGTAACTGCTTAAATGCTAAGTAAGACTGGAGACAAAAACACATCCCTCGCCTTTGCTTAAGTTTACTTCACAGCATTCACAATGCAATAAATGGTAGAAACGTTACATTGTCCAGATAGAACAAATGGCATTCACTCGAGCATAGGGCAACCTAGCATAATAAAACATTTGAAGGCATGTCAGGGTGGCGGCGGAGGGGGGCTGGGTTTTAGTTTGAGAGCCCCCGCGCTTGCCTACGAGCTCCAAGCTCGGATCCAGAAATTGACTGGATTGACCCCACCTTAGGTCGTCATCCGTTGCTCCCACCACTACTTGCTCACTTTTGTTTGTGCATGTTACCACAAGGCAAAAGCAACTGCTTCTGTAAATTTGAGGCAACCCAAGTTTGGCCTCGCGAGCCCAACTTGAAAAAAAAACTCGAGTCTTTACAGAGTCTACAAGAGTTCTCCTCCCGAAAGCTTGTTGGAGCCAAACCTAACTGTCGCCATCCCCGCTGGAAGAAGCTCAAGCTGTGAGCATGGCGGCAACCGCCAACATCAACCCGACACCGCAGTCGGTGACAAGCCTCGTTTCTAAACTGGGCGATGCTGATCCCGACTTCCGATTCATGTCACTGAACGACCTTTTGCACTTGTTGAATATAGCCAAACCCGATTTTCTCCAGCATGACTACAATACTGCAGCTCGAGCGGTTGATAGTATCATCAAGACGCTCGATGACCAGAACGGCGAGGTGCAGAATATGGCTATTAAATGGTCTGCAACAATGCCCCCAGGTGATAAAACCTCCTGAGTTTTCCTAACAAATCCTCTGTAGTGTTGCCCCCCTTGTTGGCAAAGTCCCTATGGCTATTATCGCGCCCATGATTGACAAACTATCTTCAATGGTACTGAAGAACTCGGTCGACAATGCCGTCACCTCACTCGCCCTTCGATCTGTCATAATAGCTCTCCCTCGCCCAGTTCCAGGAATTTCCACAACTCCTGATGTTCAACAATCGTATGACGCTATTCGGCGAGTTCTTATTCCTCGTCTTATAGGGCCGAATGCGGCCACTCCAAGGCGACAGACGACCGATATATCATTACCCTCGGTACCTGCGGGTATGCTGCAGGGAGACGACGCCAGTCCAGAAACCGTTGACGTCTTGATAGAAGTAGTGCGGTGCTTCGGGCCCCTTCTCCAGTCTGTCGAGGTTGAAGCAATGCAACACGTTGTTATGCAGCTTCTTGAGAGCAATAGACATTCTTCTGTCGTTAAGAAGCGGGCAGTCGTTGCCATCTCTATGCTTGCTGTCTACCTAGCGGATGAGCACCTACGAGACGTTATTCAAAGGCTGGCTTTCAGGCTTTCTGACCCTGGCACCGGTGATGTTTCGCGACGTCTCTACATTTCCATTATAGGAAGTATGGCTCGTTCTATTCCCATTCGCTTTGGGCCGCACATTGCCAGTACTGTACCACTTATGCTCAAAGCACTCTCTGAAGAAGAGCTTCAAGATCACCTGGAAAGGCTCAGTGACGGAGAAGATATTGGTATCGAATTTAATGAAGTTCGGGAGGCAGCCCTGGTATCAGTTGAGGCGTTTCTTGCTTCGTGTCCCCAAGAAATGCGTCCGTTCACCGACGATATCATTGCGGCCACACTCCGATACCTCAAGTATGACCCCAACTATGCGGTTGACGAGGAAGACGACGATGTTGATATGGATGAGGATGAAGACCAAGAGGATGAAGATGATGGATTTGATGCCGATGATGGATTTGAAGATGACGACGATGACGCCAGTTGGAAGGTCCGACGATGTGCTGCCAAGGCCCTATATACCCTCATATCAACCCGTGGCAGCGGAGACCTCCTGGATAATGGCGTCTTGTATAGCCAGGCGGCCCCTTCTCTCATTAAGCGCATCGATGAACGCGAAGAAAATGTCAGGCTGGAAGTTATTTCGGCCTTAGCACTTCTTATTCGTAAGACCGGCGAGGGCTTACATGTGGCTAATTTTTCCTTGGACGATTTAGATCCTCCTATCGCAGCACCCGCGCCACTTAACCGCAAGCGTCGGAGACAGAGCAGCGCTGGAACTGCAACGACAGTTTCGCAGTTCATGGCGGGCTCCGGTCTCACGTCACCGGTTCTGGAGAGGGTGCCTACTACTGGCCCTCGCGCGGACTTGGCACAACTTACACCTGGCATAGTCAAGGCATCCATCAAGCAACTAAAAGGCAAAACTGTGCCTACAAAGCAGTCTATTATCAACCTTTTGGATGACATTGTATTGGTGCAGCGAGGGGGCTTGGCTTCATTCTTCCCAGATCTTGTCGGCTCGGTTCTTGATGCTGCAAAGTCCACTGGACACGGAGCCACAGTTTCATCATTGGCTTCTGCCGGGGGTTCTGCATCTGCAACGCTTAGCACACTTCGTATCGCAACATTACGACTGATTAGCGACATCTCAAAGACGCACTCGTCGTCAGTCCTCCAGCCCTATCTTACGAGTATCGTTGCTGGAGTTATTAATGCAGTACATGATCGGTTTTACAAGATTTCTAGTGAAGCCATTAGAACTGCTGAAGAGCTTGTGAAGACCATTACTCCTCCACGTTCCCGAAACTCGGGCTCTAAGTTCAAGGCCGAACTAGAATCACTCTATGAAGTCCTCATGGACAAGGGCTCAGCAAACGATGCTGATGCTGAAGTTCGCCAACGAGCCATTCATGCACTAGGCGCTTTAATCTCGAGGACTTTCGGCGATGGCTCCAATCTTTTGTCTGCAGATAAGCGGATGAAGGCTCTGAACATCTTACGTGAAAGGTTGAAGAACGAAACTACTCGACTTGCTGCGGTGCGTGCTGTGGATAATGTGGCGGCATTCGCATCAAGCCCAGGTGAACTCGAGAGAGGTTGGATCCAGGATGTTGCACTTGAACTGTCAGCCCAACTTCGCAAAGCGAATCGATCTCTGCGGGGCTCAAGTGTTAATGCTTTGAAACATCTAATCCTGTCAAAAGCCTCTCAGGGTCAACTTGAGAAGCAGACAGTTGATGGCGTTGTTTCTGCATTAATGCCAGCCGTTACAAATAGCGACACGCATCTGCTTGGACCGGCTCTGGTTATACTTGCCAGTTTAACACCGTCACATGCCGATGTCACAGTGTCTAAGGATATGGTTGCCGCTCTTTGCCAGCTCTTGAAGTCCCACTTTGCTGGGATCGCTTTAGATCAGCTCCTGGAGTTTGTGGCCAGGATTGGTGAAAGTGGTGCCAGCCAGACGCTCATGCAAGGGCTACTTAAGGATGTTAGTATCTCCGGTGACCCTTCCGTGGTTGGCAAAGTTATCGGCACATTGCTTGTCACAGGTGACACTTCAGCAGGGGTTTCTGTTGATAGTTTCATCTCTGAGCTGGAAAACAGCTCCAAGACTGGTGATGAGGCTCGGGTTAGTCTTGCCCTCGCAGTCCTTGGAGAAACTGGCATGCGACTCGGATCATCATCACCAATGAGACCAGACTTGTTCTTGCGCCAATTTCATTCAGAACCCGATAAAGTATCTCTTGCAGCCGCCATTGCACTTGGTCGCGCTGGATCAGGCAACGCCTCAGAGTTCCTGCCTGTTATTTTGGAAAATATGCAAGCGGGAGGGAACACTCAGTATCTTCTTATCCAGTCTATCAAGGAGATCCTTCTATCCATTGCCGTCCAATCTGTCGACATACGAGAATACGCCGTCCCTATCTGGGATCAATTACGCAAGGCCTCAGAAACTGCCGACAACAGAGTTGTCTGTGCTGAATGTGTAGGGCGGCTGGTGATCCTTGACCCCAGCTCTTTTATGACCAAGCTTCAGGTATTTCTGCTCATTGAAACTGAGATTTTCTTTGTTGCTAATTCGTATCAGGCGTTACTCAAGGACACATCATCAGGCATTCGAGGCATGGCCGTGCAAGCCGTCCGCTACGCTCTCCCTGAGAGCGATGAAGCATTTGATAATGAGCTGAAGAACTATCTGATCGACATGCTTCTGGTAATGTTGCAAGATACGGACACAGAAATTCGGAGACTAGCCATGTCAACCCTCAACTCTGCGGCACACAACAAGCCTGACCTTATTCTGCCACATCTTGGTGAGCTCATGCCGTTTGTGCTGGGCGAATCAATAATTAAACCTGAACTCGTCAAGGAGGTCATGTTGGGCCCATTCAAACATACTGTGGATGACGGTCTGGAAGTCCGAAAGGTACAGTCGATAATTGGTTATGTCTGGTTGCGCAGTTTGCTAATAGTTTGATAAATTAGAGCGCCTACGAGACTTTGTACGCCCTCATGGAGACCGCGTTTACGCGGATCAACAATATTGACTTTTATGATCGCGTTGTGGCCGGTTTAAAGGACGACAATGACATCCGACAGCTCTGCAATCTCATGGTCTCGAAACTCATTGTCATTGATCCGGACGAGACAGCCCGGAGACTTGACTCTATTGCTGAAGCATATCGAGGAGTATTATCTATCAAACTCAAAGATAATGCTGTTAAACAAGATGTTGAGAAGCAAGAAGAGGCTAACAAGAGTGTGCTGAGGGTCACATTATTACTTGGAGACAAGATGAAGGCCATGACTGGCAATGCCGGTGCTGTTACTAGCAATGCTGGGGCAGCTGGTATATGGACCTCATACTGGGAATGGGCAAACAAGGAATTCGAGAAGCAGCTGAAGGGCTTGAGAGAGGAGAGCAAGGAGCTTCAGTCCCGAATGGTGTAAATGAGTGCGCTGCCGTCATTCGGAACAAAAGGGGCAAGATGAAAAACCTCTATAATTACGAAGTAGAAATGATACATGATTGTAGCTCTGTCCCACCCGAACATCACAGCATGCCCTTGAAGCTAAGTTTGACAAAGGAGTAGTTGGAACCTAGTTGGTTTGTACCGCCATTCGACGTCCACAACATGGGTGACCGTCTCACTCGTTCGGCGCTGTTCTTACATGGTCGGTCCCCCGCTTTCTATTGCTACTCGTCTCAGCCGCCTCAGAGCTATCTGTTCGATCCAACTGTAAATTTAGAGGCGAAGCATTCGCTCCAATATCCAACTTTCCTTCCCCCCGGCGAGTCGGGGGTACCAGAACATCCAGCCACCTGGGAAGAACAAAACCGCATCCGACAATGAGCAAGGCAACATGGCCAACACCAAACCCCAAGATATGAAGCGGGTCTTCACGAAGCTGATAAAAGGACGGGTAGGAAAAGCTATATACGATTGCAAGAATTGGTGCAGACACGTAGCGGATGAGAGGTGCCCAAAAGAATGGGATACCCCAGTTGTTGCCGCAACCAATAATCTCGTTCAGGTCTCGGCGAAGTTGATTGCCCTGGGAAAGTGTTAATAAACCGGCATTGCAGATGAAGCCTCGGATATTGTGCTTACGGAGTAGAAACCCAAGTACCATAGCCGTTTAGTGAAAATATTCTTTCGCCAGAACTTGGGCGTGCGCTCCTCTGGACTTTTGCTAATAATGACGGAGGCTATGGTGCAAAGAGTGAAGAACCCAAAGCCCACACCTGCTCCAGAGGCCGGCGACACCGCTTGAGCTATTACGACGCCGAGGATCATACCTCCAAAGAAGCCACTGTTAAACCCAATGAAGGCGGGAAGTCCAACTTGGCCAACGACGTCTCTCCACCGATATACAGTAGTCGAAGTGACGCATTCTGCCCATACAACAAATACCAGCGCGACATCATTTGTCCATCGATCTATGCCAGTGAGGAGATAATACCCAAACTCTGTGCAATACGGCAAAGAAAGCAAGAAGAACACAATGACAATGACTGTCACGACAACCGAGCGATTCCATCGGGGCTGCGCATCCATGACCAGCGTGACCAGCGCATCCACCATGGCAAACGCGGAACTGTACCCTAGAACCATCAACGTGAAGAAGAGTAGAACAGCCCAGAAATTAGCACCGGGCATCTGTGTGACGGCAGAAGGGAGAGTGATGAAGCCAACGGTGAAGCTGCCAAGACGCACACCTTCCTGGGGGAACAGGCCAAGAAAGCCAACGACACCATATACAGCAAAGGCGGCAATGTTCTCAAAAAGGACATTACTGCTCACTATGAGAATAGAGTCCATGACGGCGTTGGAGTATTTCTGATTGTACGATGCGTAGGAGGTGAAGTAGCCGAAGCCGACGCCGGTTGAGAAGAAGACTTGGCCGCATGCCGTCTGCCAGATTTCGCCGCTCCCGAGCTTATCACCGTTCCAAGTGGCCCAGAAGAGTTTGACGCCCTGGGATGCGTTTTCAAGCGACAATGACCGGCCGACGAGTACGATGGTGATGACAATCGGGAGCCCCATTGTGAAGTAGACTACCCGCCCAGTGAGCCCGACGCCGCGGAAGATGGACACCCACACCAGAAACCACGTGAACACGGTCCATCCAACAGTCTCCCCTATCATGCCTATCCCTGGGTACGACGTATACTTGATGACCTCGTTCCCATCTGCAGAAAGGATACCTGGCACAGGCTCAACATTGGCCACGACGTCCTCGTAGAAGAAGTCCTCGCCCCGCCCTTCCCAAGGCAATGGGCTCTGAAAGGAGCTCCGAAAGTAAATCATGATCCAAGCCAGATTTGTCACGAAGTATGGACTGACCACGAATCCAACATATAGCAAACTCAACCCGACGCCTTTCAAACGATGATGAATGGAGTTGTTGGCAACCACACAACCTCCACGGTACGCCTGACCAATGGCGATTTCGAGAATCAGGACGGGAATGGCAATGAGGAAGACGCACATAAGGTATGGTATGAACCACTGCAGGCCGTTGTTGTTGAAGACTTGCGACGGGTACCGAAGAAGATTGCCCATGCCAGCGCATCCGCCCATTGCCGCGAGAAGGAAGGCAGTCCGAGAGGGCCACTGGTCCCGGCCATCCGATGATTGTTGTGGCGATGGAAGGAGGTACTTGGTTATCGATTTGAGTTTGTCCATTGTAGACCAACCGTTGTATCTTTTTTTTTTTGGACTTGTTATGAGGTTGCGATCCGAGGGCGAGGGCTCACACGCCTAGCAAAAGCCACGGAATTCTGACACGATGCTATTGCCACGGGCCAGCGATTCAAGCAAGTTGAAAAGAAAATATGTAAAATGTCAGAAGTTGAACCGAGAAAGTTCATGTCGAACCAAAACACCCGAAACCTGGTAGTTTCCAGTCCCGGACCTTTCGCCCCTTGCCTGCATTTCTTGAAATCATCAGGCCCGCTCGGCGCGAAGGCTGACAACGTCTCCAGGGATAGACACCTGGTAGCTTCTTGGCAGATTTACCCCGTTGAGGGAAAGCAGCGGCACGCCATTATCCACAGAAAGTGCGTGTTTCTTCATTGCCTCCGTGCCAAGGCTCTGGGCATCGAGATGGTGGGTAGTGAAGGGTTTGTGGCCAATCTAGATTTCAGTTCTGCCTGCTTTCCGTGTGAATGTTGGAATGCTGCTCACGTAGATGGTCGGCTGTTTGGATCCATGCACTACTTGCGAGTACAAGGAGTAGATTGGATTGAGATTGACCGTTTCGGCGCGGGGGTTCGTTTTGGCATGTTGTCGTCTGTAGCCGTGCCATCAAGCGCCAAGACAGGGGCGGATGGTGCGGGTCAGCAGCCATGGCGTACATCATTGCGGAGAGAGCGATTTAAGCATAACATTTCCCCAACCTGGGGGCCGTCGTCCTCGAATCAAGTCATCACTCGAGCCTGAAGATTCATGTGGCTTTCGGATGGCCGGCACTAAGGGAGGCACATGAGATGCGAGGCCGGAGCGGAACATCAATGTTTGCGACACGGTGCGGTGACAAGATTTACCGGCTGACGTCTTCAACCGGTCATGCAAGCCATTTCAAGGTTCAAAGGCACATGCAGTCTCGGAGCACAGTCGACACAGGTGTCATCATTACTGGGAGGCAGGAAACCTCTGTACAAAATTTCAACTTGTATTACATTATATACGCAAGCTTCCGCAATGACCTACTCGGCTTCGCATCCTCCTTCTCTCCGGCGCTTATCGTGCTTGTCCCTACTGCCCCAGGCCCGTTTCCGTTTCTTCTCGATACCCGCGGAGCGGCGCGAGCTGGCTCCTCTAGTGGCGGTAGTCGTGACAGACGTCGTCGTCGTCGGTGGCGGAGCCCGACCAACGGACTTGTTGGAAGACACATCCTGGCGAACCAGTCGTAATTCATTCAGAAACGACCTGATGTGTGTGTCCTTGAGCTCGCTACTGCTCGGGAAGGCACTTTGCAGCCGTATCTTGGTTGCGGCCCCAGCAATGACGTCGCTATACATCAAGTCGAGACGTTTGCTGCCGGGATAGTGATGATGAATGGCCTTTGTGATGGCTTCAAGATCCGAGATGTGGACTGCAAGACGAGGGGGGAAGTGCTGCGAATGATTGATCATTTGACCCTGGTTTTCCCTGGCATAGGTGCCTATATGGCAGAAGAGCATGTAATGCGATGACGGCGCCTGGCCACAGGCCATTTGTTCCAAGCTGTAATTTTCGCACAACTCATGCAATGGTTGGTTCCTTTGGGAAGAGACGATTTGCCTCAGCCTTTTCATGTCTCGACCCCCTGCCGAATAGCTCGCCAGTGTCCACGGCCGGCGATCATCAAGGCGGCATATTGCCGCAAACTGTATCGCGGCCGTAAGCCGCTTCGCTTTCTGTCCCCATATGGGATGGCAGACCAAGCAGCTGAGTGCTTGGCAGAACGCCTCAGACCACAGGGCGTACTGGTTGCCGCTTCGGGCCGTCTCCTGCGACTCTGAGCGTTCGCAGGTTATCCCATGTCGCGGTGATAGGATCGCGATAGGTGACGCGTGAAGGAAGTTGCAACACAACTTCCAGGCTCTGAGTAAATGGACATTGGATTTGGAAATTCTCTCAAATTCCAACTTGGTCCAAGACTTCTGCCACGACTGGATATCGGTGGACGGCCGTTTCGGGCCGAGTAACGAGTCCAAGTCATGAGCTTCGCGTTGGTTGAACTCGCTCACAGCGGCATCCCACCGTTGTACGAATCCACAGGCCGCGATCTCCAGCGGGGAAGCCTCGGCGAGGTTAAACCACTCCTCCGCTGAGGGCGAGGTGGGTGCCATCGTGAAGGAAGGATGCGCGAAGAAATGAGGGTGGAGTTTGAGCAAGAACTTGGAGTACCAAGTGCGAGTAAGAGGTTGATGTGCTCAGCTTTTAAGTGGTGAAGAGACATCAGGGGGGATCAACAGATGACAGGAGTCCAAGGGGTCGAGAAATGGCTTTGCTAATACCGTCACATATCATAGCAGTGTCCAAGAAACCGCACTCGTTAAAAAGCCAAGGCAAGAGGCTTCTATGCGAAATAACGTTACACAGTCCCGCCGACTTGGTCTCTGCTATCCTTGCTGACTGACCCTGCTGGAAGTGAACCCTCGAACTGAACCCCTAAATGGGCGTGGACACGCCACGGTATTTTATGTGATATACCCCCCTAGGTTTGCTGTGCGACAAGTGACTGCCAAGTTCAAGGGTCAACGGTGTTTCCGTTGTACAACGTCGTAAACCATGTCACCCGAGGCGCCCGCACAGAGTGGCTCTGGCAGCTCTCTGGGCTTGAGCGTGTTCATGGTAATTTAAAAATTTGCACCTGACCCTACAATACTTTTCGAGCAAGTCCCATAGACTTGTCGCCCCCGACTAGTCGGGACGGCTGCGAGAACACTTACAAAGGTGTATACAGAACCTTCATTGCTAACATGGTTGTCGTTTTACTCCCGAGGAAGAATCATGTTGGACGCCTATATTGATAGACCGGAGCATTGTGAAAGTAGCGAGTATTAGCATGAAAATAAGTGAGGCCATGTGTTGGTCCGTAAGAACACTCCGTGATCCCACCCAGCTCCCAACTCATATGAACTATGAAGCACGAACGAGGTCCGTGAAGGCTACTTACCGCTGTGTCAGTTCAATTCGAGAAATTGGCATTAATCCCATCATTGGAAGTCATACATATACTCGCCAAGAATAAATTCTTGCGCCTTCTTCCCGAGATTGAGCATGAGCTTTGCATACCCATTCCGAATCAAGACGCCCATTTACTCTTGTCAGCTCACAGTACCAAAGGTCAAAAATTTCGTGATTCCCCCTTTTGAGAAACTCATAGAACTCATCAGTCTGCGATCGCCTCCTCGTGAGTGGCCTGGAGGTCATGTGCCACTCTCAGATTCATGCCAAGGAAGCAGAATTATTTTGCAGTCAACATGGACTCTTTGCTTTCCCTCTGATCAACCAACATCATGTGCTGCGCGTTATTGGTTCAAAGGAATTAGACGGACAACCGTTTTGTTAGATGTAGGTCAGAGACGATCTGGGAAAATCTTGGTGACTGTATGGAGAGCAAATACGTAGCTGTTAAAGCCGTGTTTTCTGCTGGCCAATATTGAGAATTGGCGACACGCCTGTGAGGTTCATTTGTCTCTTTATCAACACAAACCTCGCCCTTACTTGCTTGTCTCATGAGCTACATGCTAAAGCCAGACTGTCGTGACCAAATTCCTCAATAGATCCTGGTGCAGCTCTTCCCTCCCAATCCACAATTTGGTTGTATGCACCCAGAGTTCTTATTCTTTTACCAGCGTGTTTGAAAATATGAATTAGTCCTCTTTCTCTTCAACGCCAAGAACTGGCGTCAGCATAACAACCCTTCTGAGGTTAGCATGATGGAAGAATTCTTGTTCAAAATGTCTTGTATGCGGCATTTTCTCGCATAATACATGCCGTTTGAAACCGACCGGAGCTTAGGGGTAAGATCAGATAGTAGCATGTATCCGAAGGCCGTGCTGGAATCATGCCTAAGATCTTATTGCATGGCCTGGCCTCATCAAGAGACCAGTCAAAGCATCTCTCAACTCATGCTGGCCACTGGATATGCCTTCCAAGTTTACCGCATGATATCCGTAAACTCAGACGGGCGCAGTCTCAAATTTCTCCTGCCCATATCCCCTATGCCACGAATTGCATACCTTGTGCCTGATTCTGCGCACTCATTCACTCCTTCACTCCTTCACGGCCCTTCTCAACTAATATTGGACTGCACATCAATTCAACACAACAATCTATATAGCATACCACTGCTCATCCAGAGATCCTCGGTGCTTGTAATTGTTGCTTCAAGGTCCAGTGGCAGGATGGCCTTCGTCGCATGGTCCGATAGCTGCTCGCTTCCGGGTGTATTCACCGCAGAGCTCACAGTAAGCGATGCAAATGTCAATATTGGTGCTGGGGGAGTAGTACGCTTGTATTTCACAAGTCTCAGGGACCAAGATTCCTCCGCGATGCTCGTGCCTTTATCAACTGAAGCAAATATATCTGTAACACGGAATGCTGGCGGCGATTTACTCGCCAGGAGAACACCACTCCTGCGTCTCAATACGTTAACAGCTGCCGATGCCAGCAGCATATCAGAAGTCAAGTCAATGGATGTTGATTGATTGCGACATCCCGAACAGGAAAATACAGTATTTTTGCTGGTGCCTGGTCTTGTATAGCACAACTTATAGCAAAGAAATCGTGTTGATATTTGCAAAATTCGTCGTTACATGCAGGTATTATACAGAAACACATATAATAATACACTTCTTGAGGGCACAACATACAAAATTTATCTGAAAGATTACATTAAACGCCTCCCGCGATAGAACACCGGTCTGCTGAATGTGCTGCATCTGCAACAACGATCTAGTATTGCCGAGTTAGACGGCGTATTTCATTCAACTTTCTAGTCGGTACAACTTGAAGCATATTTTACGCATATCTCATCATTGCGAGTTGACCTCATGAGACCTATGACTAGTCGTGAATCTGTATAGTCGTCCCTTGGTTAATAGATAAGGATGTCCGCAATATCTGGCGGGAAAGTCACATCTGGCTCCATGTCCGAATGAACCCCGTCCTTCACGTTATTTTCTTACTAGTCCTACTACTTTTACCATCGACATGACACTAATAGATGGAAGTAACGAGAATCCCTTCCTACTTCGGATGGCAGATAGATCGGCAGGACGTGTTGAACCATGTCGGTCGGAGAAACTTTCCAGGAAGTTATGCCTAGACTAGCCGTATAATTGCAGCGTATGCTCGGTGGAATTATTGAGTCGCCCCGATACAATATTGTATCCACATTCGAAAGACTACCTTTACATGACGATCACGTCCTTGAGTACCTAGGTAGAGAACAAATCTCACCGAGGGTGGATTAGACCTCGTCTCAGATAGTAAGGCAATGGAACAAACTCCATGGGTTAGTAAACGGGTCGAAATCACTATTATTGAGGTAATTTACGAATTCCAGGACCGGATGCGTTCACACTTCTGGCGTCCCCTTATTCTGCATGCGACGGCAGGTAGCACTTCGGGTTTCTAAGTGTACACACTCGAGGACGGCGCATGAATATTGAGCCCCAAAGCGTCAGGGTTGTCAATTGCTGTTCGGTCCAAAAGACGGTGAAGCGAGACTTTACGACCAAGACTTGAGTTTGGACATTCTATGGATACGCTCCACAGACATGCAGATTTTGGCATGAGAGCAAACACTCGTCAGTTGTAAATACCTACCTAGGTACCTAGATTATGTAATGTATGAAGGCATGATTGTGTGCCGTACATGGCTCAAAGCGTGGATGGGCATTGGTTGATGGTCTGAGCCTTGGGCATACGATATCGCACGCGGTGGTGATGAGTTGGCCAAGGCGGCGAAAAATATCAAGATTCGGTCCTTCACTAGGCCGGATTTTGATAGCCAGGTTCCTTTGATACCATCAAATTCGTGCTGGCTAAAAATGCAGGCATTATACATGCACGGCCAGGAGAACATTGACCGATTCAGAGTCGTCGTGTGCCCTCAATAATGCATCGTTGTCCCAAGCGCAGAAGATTCCATCCTAGGATGCAACGGACTACGAATCAATCCGACACGAACAACAAGTGCAGCAAAAAGCATTGATGAGCGGCCACCGGAAAGGATTTGTCCAACCCGTGCCGGAGAGATTAGATCAACTCACCTAGGTCAGGACCCTTTTATCTGAAGATCTGTCCGTGTCCGTCGGGCTAATCTCTCAAAGGGTCCATCGGTGAAGCGGGCCGCCGTACCCCCAACACATTCTGGAACGACCCCTGGCAGGTACTCAAACCAGACGACTCCTGATGGACATTGTGGATCACGAACGGCACCTGATTGCCAGGCACACCACGCAGCTTGGACGCTGCACGCGTGGAAAATGCCAAAATCATTCTCAAAATGCAGCCACTACTGTTTCTAAACCAGCCAAGGTGTACGGAACAGATGTCAGAATCTCTTTCAAACGCAAAACACCATCCAGTGGGTTTTTCTCTTTCCCCATAATACCAAAAACTCTGGTCGATGTCCCTGGCGGCGCCATAACCCGAAGATAACATTCGAACATTTGAACGGTCAACGGCCAGCGAGATGTGGGGCTTACTGGGCTGTTCCCACGAGGCGCACAAGAAGTGCGCGATTTATCATGTGAAGATCTTGGATGGGACCAGAATGATTCAACGTCAAAGAGTCATCAGATATTCGCAGCCTGCTGAGAACATCACATGCTGGTGACCAGGGTATAGGGAATAACGCGGCCAATACTAAATTTAGCATGGCTATTAGCATTATGGGTTTACGGCGTGAGAACAAATGTGTAAAGGCTTCCCTTCCCTGCCCTGAAACCCAAAATCACATGAAGGAGAAAATCAGCCAAGCAAATATCATACATGATGCGTGAGCGCATTACTGCTTGCTCTGGTATCAGTCTATCCCCAACGCCAAATCATCACTCGTCGCCCAATCGGTGTGGATGCATATTATGAAGTCTGTTTTTTACACCACGCTGGGATTGCGACGCATCTCTCGCTGTCGATAATGGTTCGTCACATCCGTGTCCTCCTGGCGGCCTTCGCGGCGTAGGATTAGGATATTGACAATGGCCGATGCCATCCAAACTATCGCGGCCGTGAATGAAAAGGCGACGTCAGCCTTGAGCTTTCCGCACTGCTGATCGAATGGTGACACGTCCATCCATTCAAAAACCCATTCACAGGGGAATCCCAAGAACTATCATGAACTGGTCAGTTGGTGTGTTGGGGGTCGCAAAGGGATGACCCAACTCACATTGAATAGCAAGCCAAATGTGACCCACCATAACAAGCTGACGATGATATCGAAAGGTATTTGGATAAAGGCGTCGGTGTAGGGCAGTAAGAAGAGAATTGCCATCAGCAAGGACAAACTGGCAGCCGCCTCAATGTAAATGAAACGACCAAGATCCCATGTGCTGGCGTTCGACTGGTAAAGGAAGAAGCCCGTAATGCCAGCAACGATGGTTCCCGAGGCGACTTGTAGGACTCTAAGTATATAGTAAATAATGCGACTGAGCTCCATGATGGTAAATCTCGATCAAGTTCTAGATGACACGGTCGGCGTATTGCGGGAACAAGCGCAGTTTGTTAGCAGATAACTGAGGCGAGCATATTGGAGAGAAAGAGTCTGCGTTGATTAGGCGGCCTTCTACCTAAGTATTTGTAACCATCCATGTAGCCCATGAGACGGCACACGGAATCGTCAAACCCATTCGCGTATTGCGCTTACGGACATGCGGCAAATCATAGTTGCCGGGGATATCATGAGATTTTTCTGTCGATGGGGCGGCAGGGACTAGAAAAGAGGACCCTTGACAAAGTCCCAATCTCAAGTCCGCCCTCTTTGCGAGTCAAGCTCTGTTTGCATGTGCCCGGATCCTTGTCACGGACGGTAGTTGGGCGACAATCTCATTCATAGCAATTCAATGTTAGCTCTCAAACTTTGGAAGGCAAGTGCGCACCGAATGGATTTCCAAAAGGAGAAGCCAAGGCGGCGCAAAGAACCACCCTCGGAATAAAGCCACTCCCGTCTCGTTGACCCTGTGCGTATCGGATCAACTATTTTACGCTTGTATTAATCTCGCTAGTCGCTGTTGGGAAGTTACTTAGATGTAAGGCTTCATTACTTGCATAATAGTTTACTTTTTTATAGTTCGAATGCTGGCTTTTGAAAGTTTGATAGCTGCTCCGATCTGGCTGTGGCTTTGTCGCTTCGACAACCGATACCGGGCCCCCATAGATGTTTGTATGGGGATCACGTAGAAGCTGCCTGTACGGTCGCAACAAGTCAATTCAATCAATTCAATTGAAACTGTTCAGAGATATCTATCGCCTGCACTGTCTGTCGCATAATATTATGCATCTTGGCCGCTTGCTGTGTTAATTTTTGGAAGGCTTGATCCATTTTATCTCCAAATTCAGCAGTGATATCATCATCCCAAATAAACGAGGCATCTTGGCTGCCCTATCGTGGCTCTGTAAAGGGACGGTATAAGCCTTTTGGCGATAATTTTTGTGGTGTTGAGGCCGTGGTTCCGTCATCATCGTCATCATCTTCAATTGCGGTTGCAAAACGCATGTAAGCTCCAGGGGCCTTGCCGCCAGGCTCATAAGAACTAGGTAGATCAACAGCATCGAGGCCAATAGCTGTTGAAGCTATTCGTGTCACTTTAATAGCTGCTGGAGCTGTTGAAGGCGGCGGTTTTTGATGATTTTGAAGGTCGGCTCGAGCCTTAACCTCATCTTCAGCGATGATGTGCTCGAATTCAGAGAAGTCGCGGCGGGTCGATCGGACAACAGAAACGGTCCAGCAGGGAAATTCGTGTCATTAAATGGTAGAGGCTCTCCTCGCCTGATTTACCCGGGTCGATGTCGTAGAACATTGCGGCGAGGGCAATGGGTTTTTCAGAGTCTCCCTCAAGTCCGTTTTTCTTGCACGTAGCGTGCTAGCTTTACTTCAAGGTCCTTGATGCTGTCGGATACGGCCTTCCCTTTTTGGTTCTTGCCCTTTTTGATGCCGTTATTTTTGAGTTTCCTTTCCGGGTATTTTACCCAGCACTTATCAATTATGTGACCGGTTCTGTGACAGTAGGTACACCTGTTTTCACTTCTAGGCTCAAGCCGAGATGCTTCTTGCGCCACGAACCTTATCAGACGCTATTCCAGGTACTCCTCTGCCGGCCACGGCGGTCACCGCCGCACCGCACATAATCGCCCGGAACTATGAAGAAGTACTACTACAAACAACTTCATTACAAGGGCGCAAAAGCTTGCAGCCTGAAGAACTGTAAAGGCGGAGAGTATAATGCTTTTGGATTTTGGTGAGGTTAACGTTATTCTTGCGGTGAATGGGCGTATACCACGTCCAGATCCTTTTTTGTAACGGCCCGGAATAGAAAAACGACAAGTTGCACAAATATCATGCCGTGTATCTCGTCAGGTGTGTCCCCTTTATTATTAGCTGAGGAACCTACTATGAACATCGACAGGCGTATCTGGCTCAACAAACCACTCTTTATACTTGTCTTTCAGGCATCAACTTTGCTTCTTCTGTCTGCTCGTGGTGCCCAGCTTGCAACGATTAACCCCGGGTTCTGGTTGAACCAACGGGAGCAGGCAAGTGACCAAGCGATGTTTCGGCGTGAGCTTTGGGACCATCTCACGTCCCGAGTCGGAGAGCATGCCAAGCAGCCTGACAATTAGCAAGAAAGCTTCTTGCGATTGAACTAGCTAGATGAATCGCTACAACCTAGTTCTCACCCGAAGAGGATCCTGGGCAAGAGACAAAAAGTGTTGGATATGACTGCCCGCCGCCGTATTAGCTCGTGCTACGAAGAGGGCCTCGCGATAGAACGACCGCCTATACATGTGTGTTCACAATATGCTTCGATTGCACGGTGGACAACTGAAATAATTCTATTGACAACATTAAATAGAAAAGAATCCAACGCCATGCCTAGTGGGACATGTGTGACTTGAACTCCAACGCTATAAGCCACCTTGCTGCATGTTTACCCAGTCTGGCATGTGAACATTATGTACAGGTCTCTCCAACCCGTCACCAACCATGGGCAAGGATCGCTTGTGGTTTGTACGGGTAGAATTGCGGTACGGCTTCCCATTGGCGTAGCAGTCGGTCTCTCTCTTGTCTGGAATAGTGCCATTCAGCAGGTATTCACGAATAATAGCAATAGTGCAGTCTGATGGATCAGACAGAAAAGCATGCCCATACCCATGGTGTACCACTAGCCTGGCATTTTCCATGCCCATTTCCTTGTGAAGCTCGCGAGCGTTTCTAAGAGGCGTTACAGGATCGTGTGTTTCCGCGATGAGCAAGACTGGGTGTTTAAGCTTGTTATTTAAGTCTCCCTGATATAACGCTGCGCCTTGGGGCCAATACTTATTATAGTTTTGGCACGGAAACACGGTTACAAAATGACTACCCCCGGAGAGAAAGCTCTTTTCGGTCAGGTTACGCCAGAGGGATTCCCAGAAGTCGAGGCCACTAGCAGGAGGGCCGTCGGCGCTTGCGTCTCCGCATACCACCATGGTTAGGAGCTCACTCGCAAGAGCCAGAGGCCTTTCAGGTTCTCGTGGTTGGTGGATAAATTGCCCGTGTGCTACAAGGGCCGCTATTGTAGTGTTGCCAGATTCCAAATCCGCGAGTGCTTCAGCCAGTGTTAACCAATATCTCGGGTTATAGAGTGCCCTTCTAATCCACCACATTATAAGGCTGTATGTAATAATAACTGGCCCCTTATCCTCGTCGTAAGCTGGTATTGGACGCTCGGCCAATCCGTCCAGGAGCTTTGCCATCCTCTCCTTTAAGCTGTCCAAGGTCACGCCGGAGCCATTCGTTGGCTTAGCAAGTGCGCAGTTACTAGGGCCGGCGGCGACACATTCTCCTAGGAAACCCTCGTTCCAAGCATCTGTGGTGCTATGGACCTTAGTCCCTGCGTACCCCCCCGTGACTCTGTGCTCTCTAGAGTAGTCAACGCTATCTAGGATAAGGCGTCCTGCCTTGTCTGGGAACATGTTGGCGTAGATTTGGCCAAGCGTAGTACCGTAGCTAGCCATGTATCCCGTTAGCTCTGGCTCTCCAAGGGCAACGCGGATTGCATCAACGTCGCGGGCGACTGAAGCTGTTGAGACAAATCGCGGGACGTCGCCGAGTTTCTCGAAGCAGGCCCTGAACCTGGCGTCATTTACGGCGTTGACCAGCTCCAACTGCTGGCGAGGAGACGGGGACTCCCTGAGACTTTTACCAACCGCCAAGTTCCAACGGTCGTGGAGCGCAGCCGGGTAGCAGCGAATAGTGGGCTGTGACAAGCCCACGCCGCGAGGGTCGAAGCCCAAGAAATCAAGTAATCCATTGCTTAGTATCCGCGAATAGTAGCCCCCAGAAAGGCCAAAGAATACGCCGCTCCCACCGGGGCCACCGGGGTTCATGACGATAGTTCGAGCGCCCTTCCCCTTGAGCCCAGAGGCTTGATACTTGGCAACGGCCAAGCGATGAATTCGCGAATCC
Source organism: Metarhizium brunneum (assembly GCF_013426205.1). Classification (NCBI taxonomy): domain Eukaryota; kingdom Fungi; phylum Ascomycota; class Sordariomycetes; order Hypocreales; family Clavicipitaceae; genus Metarhizium; species Metarhizium brunneum. The sequence continues at coordinate 6,476,948 of NC_089422.1, read as the reverse complement.
GACTTGTTGAGGTAGTCCATGGGCACATCCAGGTATCCACAGAGGTGAAGACCCCTCCCTTGAGTGGAATTGGAGGAACCCGGTGTTGTCGCATTGCCAGGCGCTGGCCCCCATTTCCAGTTGTCCGGGTTAGGGTCAAACATCTTTCTCCAGGTCTCTTGGGGATTCGTATCGTTCAGCAAGGGGATGCCCTCGATGGTTTTGTTTGAAATGCAAGGTATGAAATGAAAGGGGTCATCCGGCTTGGGGAAGTCTCCCGTCGTGTCGGCGGGATTGGCCTGGCGGCTGTGGTGAAGAGCTGCAGGCGAGGCTGCCACAGACAGCACCAGAGTCGGCGCAATACCGATGGCTAGAATGGCCAGTCGGGTCAGGAAGCCCGGGGCATTGCCTCCTGGCTGTTGATCTGCCTGCTTCATCTTGTGCAGAAAGACTGTATATAAAGAGAGAATGAGTGTGGGCTTAAAGAGAGGGTGAGGAAAGCCGTAGCGGTGCAGACACTCAATCCAGAGAACGGGCAGCCAAAGGACTTAAATAATCTGCTCGAGGTTTGTTTTCCACCGAGATGAATCCATGTTCATTTTTGGTACTCGGGGGCTGGCCGTGTTGCAAGAACACATCCGGCCGCCGACCCTCGCCGGAATGTCAAGTTCAAATCTGATGATGTCAATTGATATGCAGGAGTCCAGGACCAATTGGCAAGATTGAGTTTGCCCGGATCGGCGAGGGCAGGTGGTGGGGCTGTGCCTTCCCAAGCGCCTGGGGCCGCCGCCACGTTGGCTCCACAGCCCAGGCCGGTGCCATGGGACTAGTGCTTGGCGTTAATGTTATTATATGGAAACATTGAAGTGCTGGCCTTGGCAGCTTTGGCACACCTCTGTTAGAGCCCCACTACTAGTGGCTCATGATCTATTCAATGTTGATGCTCCATGCCACGTAAATTTAAATATCTCGGTCTTATCATCCCGCTGACGGGCGGCTCTTTTTTTGGCGTCGCCTACTTCAACTGCGCCGTTATTATGCTTATTTTTACGCGCCATAACTGCCGCCACCGCCGTTTGTCGGGCAAATGGGCACGCAAGCCACTCGTGCGTTGAAACTTGGCGAGCCTGCACTGTACATATATGAAACATGGCACCACGAGTCAGCACCACGCTTCTGTCAGCCTGGAGTGTCAGTGTCGTCGGCACTTGTGTTGCCAAAAATTCATGGTACTCGACTCTTGGAACCAGGCGCAGCGGCAGGGCTAAGCGTCCAGATAACGATCTTCGGTTATAACACTTATGAACCATAAGAGTTCATTCATGGCCCTGCCGCTTCTTGTCGATAAAAACGTCCCCGGTCTATACGACTAACTAGGTACTTGTGCCAACGCCCGGTTTACAGGCTGCTCTGCATGGATATCCCTAGCCCAGTAGAAACAGAGAAGAGAAAAAGTAAATCAAGACGGACGAATAAATGGAGAATTAGCATAAATAACAGATAAATCAATACATCTAGACCGACTCTGTTTCCTGTTCCTTGGCCGTCGCCTGGGTTTTGTCTAGGCCATCTCGTGCAACCGGACCCCGTGGTAGATGCTTGACTGGCATTAAGCTATTCTCTAAGGTTCCTCGTCCTCGCTCTACTGTATGTACTATTCTAGGTTGAGAAAATCATAGAACAGCTTTATCCTATTCCGACATATCTTATCGTATACTATCCCCAGCATATATTCGCCGGGATGACTGTTACATACCGCTCCAGCGCCATTATAAAATCCCCAGCGAGTACTTTGCCTCATCCATTTGCCGGCTACACCAAACTTTTGATTACTAATAGAAGGGGTGGCTAAGCTAGCACTGAGTCCACCAGACTCGATCCCGGTTGGTTGTCCCTACCTTTGCTGGTGCCCGGGGATCCCAGCGTACTTCTCGATCAATCAGATGCGTTCGCTCTACAATCGGAACCA